>NC_083223.1:201333400-203855900 GCF_032191835.1 Heteronotia binoei | reverse complement strand
AACTGTGACCTGAAAGCCTTGCTAGTTCAAACCTCACCTAACCACAACTTCTCAAGGTAGCTTTAGGCAAAGTACTTTTGCTCCACCTCAATTCCAATCCTCATCTGAAATACAACAATAATAACACTGGCCTACCTTACAGGAATGTTGTAGGCTAAATTTTGATAATATATGATGTGATTTGTACACTGAAGACATTATAAAAGTGCTAAGCATTGTTAAGTAAGGATTATAGATTCCAGCATCCTGAAAGCACGTTCAACCTGAAATCTGTGCAGTGATCCACAGTTATTCAAGACAGCAGTAAAATGTCATCACCACTGGAATTCTGTAACATTTTGAACATAAAAGGAAAAAAAATGAACTTCAAGCCAAAGAAAAGCCAAACAATTCCTTTAAAGCAGTTTCCTGCAACAGGAGGAGCTGTTTTCTAAAGCTATTTTCAAAGCGGTTGGCAAACAGAATTCATAATGGGCCACTCAGAAAAAAAGTGTTTACATTAGGATGGGAGAGAAACATGTAGTTTCTGGCATCCAATCACAGTATTTCTACCTGAGTTTTACAAAGTGTTTTGATCTCTATGTTTGATACAAAGGTGATGGTTGAACTTTTCTGTATCAAAGGCAATGCACAATCAAGAACTAGGATTTAAGCCAATTTAGAGCTACTGAAGCACCTAAACATTTCTGCTTGTGTGGTTGTATATAACAGCACTAAGGAGGCTATATTTCTGTTGCAGCCTCTTACTGGTGCAATGATGCAAGAGGCAGCAGAATCCAGCCATGGCACATATTGACTGGGTTTTTTTAAAAATCATAATGATCCAGTTTAAAAAAACAACAACCCAACAGTATCAACATTTGGCACAAATGTGAATTGCTAATAATTAATGTCTGAGCATGAAATTTGGCAGGATCAGTTATAATATAAACCAAATAAGGAGAATATATATAAGAGAGACTGGAACAAGACAGCAAATCTTGCAGTTAACAAAGTTTGGGCCAGCAAAAGAATATAGGGTAACCAGGACAGAAAAGTCTGGTATTCTTTAGCATGACAGGTACAGCTGATATAGTCCAGTAATTGAGTATCATATAGTTGCACAGGGATTTACCAACATTACTAGATTATTATCCTGCAATTCTCAATGGTGGCCAGTGGGAATTTGTTCTCGCTTGGTTCAGATTACCAGGAGGCCTCCCTCCTGTAAAAGTTCTGAGTATCCTTGAATACTCATCATATAGGAGATGTGGTATCAAGTATCCTGATTTTTACTTAAACGAGTTCCAAATTTGAATGTACCAGAAGTTCTGGGTGAGATGGTTTCCTTGCTTCCTGAGCTGTTTTTCTGATCTAAATCTGCTGCTATGAATCCAATTTAAGAATAGAGACACCTGTGTTTTTCTGCTGTAGGGCTACAAGTTGCTTTGGGGGTGATTCAGATTGGGAAAAGAGCATAGCATCGAAAAAAGATAAAAGAAAGATCCACCTCCCTGCAATGTCTCTTCTGTGGTCAAATTCAGATTCTCTCTGGCTGCTCTGAAGTAAAATTAACAATAGAGTTCTCATGTAATGTGCAGTTGAGCCCTGAAACTGACAAAAATCAGATTTATGTAGTACTGCATTTAGAACATGTTTGTCTGAACCAGAGTCAAGGTATGTATGTGTGCATTTTTGCAGGCTTATATTCTGCTTTTTCCCATAGATGGGCTCAGGGCAGATCAATTAGCTACAATTATAATTTTAAAAATATTTATATCTCATCTTTATAAATTTATATCTTAGCTTCTTTGACTCAAGGCAGCTAACAGAGTAACAAGAAGTTGCAAAGTTGTTAATGACAAGAGGTCATTAACAAAATAAACTAATTAAAGATTCATTCAGCCAGATTCGCTGAAACCGTTCATCCTTCCTCAAATGCCCTTTGAAATAGAACTGTCTCACACATCTGCCTAAATGTAGTCAATGGTGCCAATAAAAATGCAATAGATTAAAAATTAGGTGGCAGTGTCAAAAAAACCCCTTAAGTAATTCTGTCTTGCACAACCTGCAGAATCTCTTCTTCCAGTCTCAACCTATCTACGACTGTGCAAAAGGGAGAACAACCCAATCAATGTATGAGAGTTTCAAAGGTAGTGAGGAATTCTAGTAACAAGCATTTTCTTGGATCTTTATCAACTCCCCTAAAATTCTATTAAAATGTCCCACTTTATATTGCTAATGAAACATTTGCCCTTCCAATCTGCCCATTTTGGTACCTCATCCATAGTAGAGGTGAAGGGGAAGGACAGGGTTTGCCGTGGCTGGTTTGGAAGACAAAGCTGGCCAGGCTGATGCTGCCTTCCATGAATATTCAGCATAAGGGCGTAGGAAAACATCAGCAGAAAGAAAATAAGACAATACCATTTAACAAGAGTTTGCTGAAGTGTTTTCACAATAAGTGGAATCTTATGCTTATATTTTGTAAGATGTTGTACAAACTGGCTCATATTCAAGTGGAAACCCATCTTTGAATTCATTTTAACTTTTCTGTGGAACATTCTTGAAAGAGATAAAAACATTCCTTCTATGAGTAGGATGCGTTCTGCATGCAGAAGGGCACCTTTAAATCCCATCCAATCCATAATGTATAAGCAAAACAACATTAGAAAATTCCAAACGATATGCTATAATGGAAATACCTTCATCAGCATAGAAGGAACCAGTAAGCAGGACAGCATAGTTTAGCAATCCATTTGGTTTATGTGGATCAAGCCATTTAACTTGAACTGCTCTCAGTCCATCATTAATTACAAATACTTCTATTTTTCCTTCAGGTACATCTTCAGCTGTACGAGATTCAACCTGTGAATTTAATAATGCAGTGGTAATTAAAAAAACAAGGAACCAATACATGGAGGTACAAATACTTTGTTCAAATAATATATTGAAAAGAAATGGCATAAATTGAGCCAGAGCATGCCATAAAATATAAATAAACTTTATAAAGGTGATTTCAGATGTTGAATGGCAGTAGCAGATGAATGACAATAGCAGGCGTGATTCAATTAGGTGTGATATGCAGAGGTATAGCAGGTGCAGAGATACTATTACCAGTAATGAGAGAGGAAACCTAAATCTTAGTTCCATCCAGGAGGATTCAGTCTAGAAGGATGCAAAGAATCAATGGGCATAAGTCTGACATTAGAAACCACAGCATTCAATTACTGACCTAAGAGGAGCTGTGCTCTTACAAAGGAATTTCAAAGGGAGATTAGAAAGAGAGAGAGAGACTACTGAATTGCAACTGATAATGAAGCAAAAGACAATGCATTCTCCTGCACAGGACTGAGAGGTAGGTTTCCTGTCTCATTATCAATGTGTGCTGATATTGGAGTGGGGGGGGGGGGGGGTGCTGTCCTAGTGTCTTTTTTCTGTCGGCCTATTAGCCAGTCAGGGGATAATTGGTTAATCCCTGTTGCTAGCTGGCAATCAGATAAGAAAATCTTATGCCAGTTGGCCAAGGCTGCCAGGTGCTTTTAATTAATGCTCAGCCCAAACAGGCTGCAACTACCCTGTAAAATTTACAGCTTGACCACAATTGATGAAAGCCTTAAGATCTATAAGTGCTGCTCCTTACAAAACATCTGCACACCCCTCATAGGATTGCCCAAGCAGTTGCTTCAGCAAATTGGTGGTCCTAAGCAAGGAAGCTGTGTGGAAGGAAAATGAACTAGAAGGGTAAAGCAGCAACACATTATATAGGAACACAAGAAGAGCCCTACTGTATCAGACCAATGGTCCATCTAGTCCAGCTTCCTGTCTCACACAGTGGCCAATCAGTTCCTCTAGAAGGCCAACAACAGGGCATAGAAACTGAGACTTTCAAAAATCATGGCTAGCAGCCACTAACCAACCTATCCTCCACGAATTAGGGTTGTCAAGTCTGACTCAAGAAGTATCTGGGGACTTTGGGGATGGAGCCAGGAGCAAAAGTGTGACAAGCATGACTGAACTCCAAAAGGAGTTCTGGCAATTAAATTTTAATGGACCATGCTCCTTTTAAATGCCTTCCTTCCATAGGGAAATAATGGAGGATAGGGGGAACCTTCTTTGGGAGCTCATAGAACTGGACCCCCTGGTCCAATCTTTTTGAAACTTGGGAAGTGTTTCGAGGAGAGGCACTGGATGCTATGCTAAAAGATTGGTGCCTCTACCTCAAAAGACAGCCCCTCTGAAGCCCCAGATACCCACAGATCAATTCTCCATTACACCCTATGGCAGGGGTGGGAAACCTCTGTCCCAAGGGACGAGGTCACTTGGTGTGGGATTGCTGGGCTGAACTGAGCCATGTGGCAGCCTCTCTGGGGCTTGGCTGGCCAGCGAGGATCATGGGGCCCAGCCATACTGTGCAGCAGTCTTCCCAGTATCAGGCAGGGATGACAGGGCCCAGATGTACTGGCCTGAATCATTCTCCCTCAGCAGAGCACTGTTTTTTAAGTTGATATTTTTTATGGCCCGCGAATGATGTTATAAATATCCATATGGCCCTTGGCAGAAAAAAGGTTCCCTACCCCTGCCCTATGGAAATCGATCTCCATAGGAAATAATGAAGTGGTCAGCAGCCATTTCCCTCCCCTCCCCCCCAACTTTCTGATGACCCTGAAGGGGGAGGAGGAGGACCTCCAAACCAGGAGATCCCCTGCCCCCAACTGGGGATTATAGAACACACAGAGAGTAACACGGCAAAAGGACAGAAAAATAAAGGTACATAACCCACTGTGAAAACCAGCTTCTATTATTGAATTATACAAAGTCAACAAAAATAAATATACTCAATATAAATTCCACCATCATAAATTACAAAACAACCATAACTTTTACTCCTTAATGAAAAAGGAAGCATTAGCACCAAGAGTCCTTCTTTTCATCCTGTGGTAAAACTTCCCATCTCATCCCATGAAATCCTGGTGTAGTACTCCAGATGTTTAATGTTTGTCAAAAAATGCAGCCAATAATCCAAGTTTCCAAGGACAAGGTCGTACTGAACCCTTGTTTCGCGTGAGCTTCTTCAAGCTGCAATAATCCTCTTAGCAACTTGAGCTTCTTCAAGCTGCAATAATCCTGAATAACATAAATAATACATAGTAATATACAATAAAACCATGTGCACATAAGCCATAAAAACGTATTAAACTCTGAATAAAATCAGCAAACCTCTTAGCAATTTCTCTTAAGTATTAGGCCAAACAGCCAGCATGTTTAAATGAACACCTACAAGGTGCTACAATGAATCATGCTAAATGGCTTCTATGCAGCAGGTGCAACCATTCAAAATGTTCCTTAAAGTTACAGAGTACCCAGCTACAGTAATGCTAAAAACTTATTATGAATAGATGTCCAAAGCACATGCCAACAGTATGTTTTATAAAAAACATGCTAAATCCCAATCACTATTTAGACCATGAGGAAACATCGTCCCCAATGTAAAGATCATACACATTTCCTGCTGATGTAACCATCTACTGCAATCCATCCTACTTTGCAAACGCGTTGGAAACTTAAGAAGTACACAAAAACATAAAGCGTCTGGATCATGATTAAACCGATTGAAGTGCTCCACCAAAGGAGCATCTACCACATGATTCTTCAGTCTCGATTTATGTTCCAACACACGTGTACGAATAGCACGTGTGGTGGATCCCAAATACAGTTTTTTACATGGGCACAGAATCACATAAATAACCAATTGACTATAGGGTAAATTAGCTCTTAAATGTATAGGATGACAGGAACTGAAATGTAAAGGGAGATTCTTATCCGTAGGTTTCCTATAAATTTTAACCACCAAGGGCCTGTGGAGCTTGTGGTCTCTCGCTGCAAGTGTCTGTGTTTGTGCATCCAGAGACTGGATACAAGATATATCTAAAGGATGTCACCACCTGTGCTACACAGAGATGTATTTATGTGATTCTGTGCCCATGTAAAAAACTGTATTTGGGATCCACCACACGTGCTATTCGTACATGTGTGTTGGAACATAAATCAAGACTTAAGAATCGTGTGGTAGGTGCTCCTTTGGTGAAGCACTTCAATCGGTTTAATCATGATCCAGACTCTACATTTTTGTGTACTTCTTAAGTTTCCAACGCGTTTGCAAAGTAGGATGGATTGCAGTAGATGGTTACATCAGCATGATCTTTAAATTGGGGACGATGTTTCCTCATGGTCTAAATAATGATTGGGATTTAGCATGTTTTTTATAAAACATACTGTTGGCATGTGCTTTGGACATCTATTCATAATAAGTTTTTAGCATTACTGTAGCTGGGTACTCTGTAACTTTAAGGAACATTTTGAATGGTTGCACCTGCTGCATAGAAGCCATTTAGCATGATTCATTGTAGCACCTTGTAGGTGTTCATTTAAACATGCTGGCTGTTTGGCCTAATACTTAAGAGAAATTGCTAAGAGGTTTGCTGATTTTATTCAGGGTTTAATATGTTTTTATGGCTTATGTGCACATGGTTTTATTGTATATTACTATGTATTATTTATGTTATTCAGGATTATTGCAGCTTGAAGAAGCTCAATTGCTAAGAGGATTATTGCAGCTTGAAGAAGCTCACGCGAAACAAGGGTTCAGTACAACCTTGTCCTTGGAAACTTGGATTATTGGCTGCATTTTTTGACAAACATTAAACATCTGGAGTACTACACCAGGATTTCATGGGATGAGATGGGAAGTTTTACCACAGGATGAAAAGAAGGACTCTTGGTGCTAATGCTTCCTTTTTCATTAAGGAGTAAAAGTTATGGTTGTTTTGTAATTTGTGATGGTGGAATTTATATGAGTATATTTATTTTTGTTGACTTTGTATAATTCAATAATAGAAGCTGGTTTTCACGGTGGGTTATGTACCTTTATTTTTCTGCCCAACTGGGGATTGGCAACCCTTCAATGAATCTATCTAATCCCATTTTAAAGTTGTTTATTCCTGTGGCCATCACTACATCCTCTGGCAGCAAATTCCACATTTTAATCACTCTGTGTAAATATAGTAGTGGGTGAAGGAAGGCTCCACCCCCATTCTCCTTTCCCCTGCTTCCCTGTGCTCCAAATTAGTCTTTCCTTAAGTTGCTTTCCCCTTACAGAACTGTTATAAATATGCACACTGATACATGTGTGTACCATGTACTTTAGTTCTAAGTCAGACAAAAAAAATCTTTATTACATTGTCACTTTGAAACTCAGAAAAATTTGAGTCTCAGCATTATCTCTCATGTTATATTTTTAATATTCTATATTATATTTTAAGTTGCAAAGACTCCTTGCTGTTTCTGATGTGTATAAGCATGCCATGTGTCAGTCAGAACTTCAGCCATGTGTCAGTCAGAACTTCAGTAGGGACTCCCTGAGAGAAGAGGTCTCCTCAGGAGGAGAGCTTCAGAAAATCAACTCCCAGGCACTTGACTCCGGCAAGCAACAGGGTTGTCAAAACTCACAGCCTACAGCTGGGGCAGAGCCATCAGCATTCCCTAGCCCCACTCTAACAAATGAGGCTCAGATGCTCATTACCAGTTGAAAGGCTTCACCACAGCCTTGGAACCCAGGAGGCAAAGACTTATTTCAGGAGAATTTCAGGAGAGAAGGTCAAGTTGGCTGGATGCCAACTACCAGAAAAAATGAGTAGCTGCAGGGTAAGGTTCAAGCAGCTGGCTGCAATTGAGGCTTGTACAGATTCTGCAGTTGCTGTTGCTCCACCCCCTCCCTTTTTTCTGGATCAAGCAATGGATTCCCCACCAGTTGTTGCACCTTCTTGATCTCTTAAAAAAAATAAAAAGATTGAGAAGGCTTGGGGAGAACTGGAGGGAGCCATGGGTCAAAATGTGCCCACTCAGCAACTGGTGGGGAATTCATTGCTTAACCCACAAAAGCAGAAACCCAGGGGTGAAACAACAGCAACTGTGGAATTGGTCCTGTTCTACAACTAGGTATAAATGCCATTCAAGGGTAGCATCCCACGTGGAAACAACATCAACCTGGTAGACTCTGTGATCACAGCTCTTGAGCTTTGACTGCTTGTGTGACCTTGGACTGGTTTTGGACTATTGATTAGGGTTTTGGACTTTGATTAGGGTTTTGTGATTAGGGTTTTGGCTATACCAACCTTGGACTTGTGTATGACTTCTGGACTCCCTGACACTGCCCTTTCTGAATAACTCTGGTAAGACATCTCTGACTGATAGACCCTTGGACTGAACTCTGGACTCTGTTGTGTGTGTAGGAGCTAGGAAGTATCTCTCTAGTTTGGCTGGCCCAGCAGCCCATGACAAACAGTATTGTGAACTATTGTTCTTCTGTCTTGTGCTAGACTAAATTTATGCATCCAGGAGACCACAAAGATAGTTACCACACTGACCACTGTGACTGTGAATTTAATCCTGGCAATCAGAATTGGGACCTAGCTTGTGGCACCCAGTTTTGCCAGCTACATCCCCAGCTTTACTAGCTACATCCCCGAAAATATTTATATGCATCTATGAAAAACAGAAAAAGATACTGCTGAACTGCTGACGGACTCTCTATGTATACACTGAGCTGAAAGATGTGATGTCTCTAGATAAGGGCTATGTGATGCCATTTATTCCAGAAGCGTCTTGCTGAACATGTTTTTCATTAGCACTATCTTTCAAAATGTAGAAAGGGTTGTATGATGTGAGATACGTGCAACATTAATTTTCAATTATCTATGTCTCCATAATTATGTTTTACCCTCAGAATGTAGCATTTCAGTCTGTCATGTGCAGTAATATAAACCAAGCACAAGTTCTTAGTGTTCAATTCTGCACCCGCTTCACCTTATTTATATCTTGTGACTCACAGATGCAAAGAAAGAATTGTGTGTTGCAATCTTAAGAATAATCAGTTCTTCACAAAGTTACAACATACTGTGCGTATTTTCAGTGGTTCAGATTAAATCACAGTGTACTGTTCTCTGGTCTATGCAGAGTTGTTATCTTGGTGTCTTACTCAGGAGCCTCAAATACTGTTTATGTAGAGAGTAGAATGCATGCCAAATATCTGAGGGACAAAAAACACATCCTTCTGTCTTTAAACCCAGATTGCACTCTTGGTGACACAAAATTAATGTTGGAAAATGTGGTACATTTTACAGGAAAAAAATCAGGGAAACAAAAAGTTGTGCAGAAATACTGAAATACAAGTTCAGTTTGCACAAGGGAGAAGTGAACTCCAAACAGGAAATTTGGAATTAAAAAACAGGGATGAGAAATTTGAAATAATCCATGCATTTTAGATAAAATCTTTTCATTGTTGCATTATCTTGTAAAAACAGTGCAGTGGGATGAGAAGAGATCCTGCCTTTATTCCATTTTTTATGAAAAATAACCTTTGGATTACATATTCCCTGGGTCATCATTTATTCTGAAACCAAAGACAGCTTCTCTGAAAAAAACATTCTGCAATGGCATCATTAAAAATCATCATGCAATGGGAGTTCTTAACTGATTAAGATCTTCATTGCTACCTTGGAAAAAGTTTTAAACTAGAAGAATCTGGTTCCTAAGGTGCTTATGTGGCACAGCATCCCTTGAATCGATTAGGGCACATTAAATAAAAGATCAGCAACAAAAATAGTTAGGAGGATAATATCAGTTTACCACTGGGAGATGTCCCTGCTTCTATTTAAAGTACTCAATGAGCTATTTTTTTAAAAAAACTAAATGTTGTGCATGCTTGGTAACCAAGGAGGTGGGGAGGAGATCTTGCAGAAAAATCAAATGAAGATGTGGTGCTTTCATTTTCTGGCAGCATTTAGAAGAGTTGCTCCCTAAATAAAGACACTGCATTTCAATTCTTTCAACTGGAGATGGATCAGCGGTTTAGGAAAATAGTTGGCATTCTGAGCAGGAGATACAGATAAGTATTAGGTCAACTTTAAACCCCTGCTTTGAATTGCACTGAAAGTCATGACTGAGCTTCAGCTTTAATGAAGTGCAGTAACTTGTATTCAGTAGTTTTTTCTAGAACAGGATGGGATATTAGGGCATCAGAATACTCAAAGAACAAATTCTTTCAGAATTGGAATAATTTCATAGCAGCAAGAGAGGTGCTTGACAGTACTGCCTCTACACTGAAAATGATGGGAGGTAATTTCAATACTAATGATAGCCAGGAATTTTAAACAAAACAAACAAAATGAAAGTTCCACAAGCCCTGCTGTTGCTGTGCAAGCCTTCTGCATTCCAATGGGGCTTGTATGGGAGCCTCACTGAAAATGAATGGAGATTGAACAACAGTAGCTAAACACAAGAGCTTAGTGGGCTGTTCCCTAAATTTCCAGGATTTTTTTCTTTTTTTAAAAAAGAATGCCTAGAAAAATTGGCAAAAAGCCACTCATGCTTTTAAGAGTAAATATCCATCAACCCTGTCCAAGCTATAAAATGTTTAATGGTAATAAAGTCTACAGTCCTGTTCTACAGATGGATGATGTTACCAGCATTTTAAAGCAATGAATCTCGGGAAGAAAATGGGAAATGTGATCAAAAAATCAAAATAAAAAAAGATTAAGCCTTGATGTCCTTTTCTTGAAGTAATCTTCATACTGTGGAGCTATTATTATGGAGTGAGATGCTGTTAAGCAAACTTTGCCAGAAATGCTAGAGTAAGTACTGCAATGGAGCTTTGTAAAACTGAGGAAGGAAATGAAAGAGCTAATTTTTACAGGGAAGTGTGACTTCAACCTCACTAAATGGGTGAACCTTAACAAGACTATGGCTGTGTCATACTGGAAGGTTATTAGCCATAAAAGAACATTCTGCTCATCAGCATTCCTTTTTATACTGTAGAATAATGCTAATCTTATTTAAGATTTCTATTTTTAGTTCTCACTTGGTTAAGAAATTAGGAAAACAAAGATCCCCATCATTTTCAATACTGCAGAAAATAACATAAACATCACTTAAGCTTCAGAGTTCTCATTTTCAGAGTTAAGAAAAAGGCAATTTATGAATTCTATAAATGTTGTTTGCTTTGGTATGAAACCATTACTCATTAAACATAGATTTAGTCTCTCTAAACAGCATATCAGTTTGGGAAAGAGAAAGTGATACATAATGTTGTTTTGTCTTCTATAAATGGTATATTGTCTTCAAAACTTTTTGATCAGAGAGGCTAGAATTTTTTCTTCATTACCGTATTAGTAATTGTTCTTTTAATCATTTCTTAAAAATCAGATTGAACAATATCTGTGCCTTTTAAACATATTAACTCTCCTTAATTTCAATAATGTGCATTTCATTCTCCATTTTTTCCACTCCTATCTCAGCTCTCACAGCATCTATATGATATTTTGGAATGGTGCCTAGTGGTGACCTATTCCAATCCTTTGCAGCTTTTTAATGGCATTTTTTAAATAAAATGTCACCTTTTGCCAGATGGGTTACTGCTGACCAGTGTGAATCATCACCATTTACTCTGATATTCACTGCCATCTGACATTTATTACATTCTCAGAATGTAAATTGAGTTACTCACCAATGGGCCAAGAGCACAGCCTTTTGCAGTACATGCCTGAACTCTGAAGGAATGCAGACTCCAGGGAGAAAGTCCCGAAATATAATAGCTGAGCTGCGAGGAGTTCTGTACTGGAATGTCATCCATATACAGTCCATAACTACTAATAATTCCTGTTTTAGAAAAAACAAAAACAAAATGCAAGATCTCTCAGATCACACCAGGCAAAAGGGGGAAGCAATATTGTGCTTATAGAATCTTGAGGCAGTATAAAGATTTTTTTAAGAATCTCACAAATGAAAGAAACAGTATGCACATTGTACCAAAACCAACCTTTCTTATAGAATGCTGGAAATCAATTTTGCGTTTATCTTGTTAAAAGTAAAATTACCATGCTCCAAAATAAGTAGACCTGATTTCTCAAGAATAAGTCAAATCAATCTTTGAGCTGAGAAAGTTGAGGCAATTCTGCTTCACAGATGCACTCTGCATGCAAATTCATGTGTGGATTAAAACAAGGGCAGAGGAGATATATAGTGACCATTTAGACTCACAGCACCTTCAGACCTAGAAAAAATAGTGACTCATATTTTGAACATAATACTAAAGGACAATTCAGTGATGATTCATCAGACTGTCTTTGGCTCTTGGCCCTGCAGTACAATGGTGACTTCTATTTATATATTAGGATGTTTGATTTATAAAGAAATTCAGTCAATACTTTGAAATCATAAGGGACATCAGGTCAGTCTGTCCAGTCCTTTGCCTCAAGGGAAGATACACTATACTTACAGCATCCTCAAAACATTCTTACCTTTATGACCCTGAAGAAATTTTAGAATCTCCTTAGGCTGCCTGTTCCCATTAACAAATGGATTTGCATTACAAATGGATAGTTCACATTCATTGCTATATAGCCTATACAAGAATTCACTTCTTCATGTGAAAGGAATTTTTAATTTTTGGTAGTTCTAGAAAATTATCCAGTGTCAGGTTTTTTTCAGGCTGGTTGCTTAATGGTCGTGAAGGACCATGAAAGTCTCTCAATAAAAAGCTGCTGGTGCAGAGAAATGGCCTCTCTCTTACACTCAAAATGCATTTTCATGATTGTGTGAAAATACAATATTATATACACACAACCCCAAATTGTGTGGAGGACTGTAATCCTGGATGGCCACAACATTACAATTATGCAATACAGGTATCACTTTTATTGGCTAAGCTAATATTTGTTTATTTAGATCCCAACTCTTTCCTCTATAGGGGAACCTAAGTGGCTTACAACATTATCCTCCACTTTACAGTAATAACTCTGTGGGGTAGGTGAGGCAACTGGCCCATTGACACCCAGCAATCTTACATGGTAGAGTAGCAATTCAAACCAGCATCTCCCAGATGTTCATTCTGATCTTATATAGATGTAGGCATGCCTAAATCTATTTACTTCAATAAAGGATAAAGCTATAAAGTATAGAAGTTTGTCCTTCTTGTTGAAGTTGTTAAAAGTAGGAGACATCTGTTTCTCCTAGCACCAATAGCCTCCAATTTTACAGTAGTGTAGGATAGTGGTAGAGTGCCAGACTAAGGAGAACCAAATCCCACAGCCATGAAGCTTGTCTTGAGTGTCCCTGCCTTAAGTAGCCTGACTAGTCTCACTGGATTGGTGTGAGAATAAAAGCATGAATAAAGGCATGTATACTGCCTTAAATTCCTTAGAGGAAAGGTATATGTGCTTTTTAATTTTATTTTGTCCTGTTTTAAGACTATGCCTTCTCCTCCCTCACACTTGTGTGCAGTTTTACAAAGCAGAAACAAGACAATGCCTCCTTGGGCAAGGTTATCCCTTTTGAAGCAAGTCTAATCCCCATCTACTACTGCTGAAATATTTATTATGGCATTTCTCCCTTTTGGGACCACCCTACAAAACTAAAATGGAATTGAGACATGCATAAAGATTGTCTTAAACCTACATAGCTTTGTGGATTTTATGCTTTCTTCTCAACATGTTTTCCTTTTGTGGTATTAACTTTTAAAACATTTTAAAAATGTACCATACAACTAATATCTCTCTCACCAAAAACCTTGGGGAAATTTCTTTGGCAATTGACATGTAGATTTTCTGCTCTCTAGACGCAAATAAACTAGATCTACCCTAATGTGAATGTATTGTTTCAGCACTCTGTGGTTGAACAGATTACAGAAAAGTTACTCATGTAAAATGACTGCTACCATAATAAAATCAAAGAATTGCCATTATCCACTCACACAAAGTTAGAAATGAAATGTATTAATGAGTTTGATTTAAGCATAACTCTAAACGTTTGTGCCTGAGTAGGCTGGATTGCTTTTGTTACTAAAGGGACAAGTGCCACATAACTTTCTGCTCCTGTATCCTGATATTCACACACCGACACAAACATACACACTCTAAGATAAGCCTGGACATGTCTTGCTTATGTTATATTTAGGTTGGATAAAATAATACATTTCAAAACGGTTCACTTTTAGGGGTGAACTATCTCTTCCAGACCTGTTATGTTAATATATATGTGAGAGCCAGTGGTGGTCATTGTCTCCAGTTGCCATTTTGGCTGCCTTCCCCTACTGCTTCCAGCTCAGGAGCCAAAACACCTGTGTCCTTCCCTCCTTATTTTCCAAGCATCTTGAAACACAGGGCTGCAAGCCACATAAACTTAAATATTTGACTCTCACCAGAGTTTGGAAAACTCTAATGGATGTGGGCAGCTTTCTGCATTGTGTTTCAGTGGTTGTGAAGGTGGCAAAAAGAAAACGGTGGTCGTGGTGGATGCTGACTCCCAGAATCTGTGGTACGAAGCCCCCACCTAATCTCATCTCATTTTCAATGTAGCTGTTTCAGTCTTTTGAACTAATGACTCATGAATTACATCCAGCTTTTCTTTAGGCCAAGGCATGGCAAGTGGTTTTCAGTGTGGAGTTGAAAAAATATGTTTTCTGGATTCCACTACACACGTCTTTAACATTGAAACAAAGAATGGCTTTGATTTCTAACCAATGAGTAATAGCTTCTAAATAACTTTGTTCAAAATATGGCTTATTTTAACTATGGTTCATTTGTGAAGTCATGATTAGGTAACGGGCAATTTGTACAATTGCTATAGTTTCATCACCTTTACTTTGGCCAGGCATCTATGAAGTTGCGATGTTCAAGGGTGTAACTGGGGAAATAAGCTAAGAGTAAGCCAGGATAAATACATTTTATAAAAGTATTGTTAAGGCTAACTTTAAACCAATATGATTCAACTGACTCTTACTCACCACAGATAGTGGGGTGGCCTGCATTCAGATGATCATACTAACCACAGTTATTTGAATTAAAAGTGGTCTTGAGTTTTGTCTGAACTGAGCCTTAGTATAGATCTTTTGTAACTGAGTAAATCATAAAAAGCGCATTTGTTACATAAACTAAGGCATGTATTTTGTTGTTGTTCAGTCGCACAGTCGAGTTCAACTCTGCAACCCCATGGACAAAGTCACGCCAGGCCCTCCAGTCTTCCATCATTCACCAAAGTCTGCTCAAATTCGTGTTTGTTACATCAGTAATACTGTTCAGCCATCTCATCTTTTGCCATCCCCTTCTTCTTTTGCCTTCTGTCTTTCCTAGCATCAGGATCTTCTCCAGGGAGTGCTCCCTTCTCATTTGGTGGCCAAAGTATTTGAGCTTCAGCTTCAGCATCTGACCTTCCAGGGAACAGTCTGGGTTGATTTCCCTTAGGACTGACTGATTTGATCTTCTTGCAGTCCAAGGGACTCTCAAGAGTCTTCTCCAGCACCACATCTCAAAAGAATCTATTTTTCTGCGCTCGGCCTTCCTTATGGTCCAGCTCTCACAGCCAGACATTACTACTGGGTATACCATTGCTTTGACTATACAGACTTTTGTTGGCAGGGTGATGTCTCTACTTTTTATTATACTCTCATGGATTGCTGCCTTGTCATGGTGAGAAGGCTTGTGTGGTTCAGTGAGGCTGTGAGCTATGCCATTCAGGGCCACCCAAGATGGCCAGGCCACAGTTGAGAACCCAGACTAAATGTGATCCACTGGAGAAGGAAATGGCAAACCACTCCAGTATCCTTGCAAAGAAAACCCCATGAACAGAAACAAAAGGCATGTATTACATTTAGGTGAAACATTCTATTCTCTTTTGTTTACTGAAGGTTATGCTCCCTTCTGCATATTAAATAAACATTTATTTTTTTCTCATCTAACTAATTCAATGTTAATTTTTTCATCCCTTAAATCAAAATACTAGAAAAAGTATTGGTGGTGAGGTAGGGATTGGGGTGGGGGCGAGACAGGCCCCCACGGGACCACAGAGAAACCGTCAATCCCCTCACATCCTCCCGCTGTCATAGACTCTCCAATGGCAGGCAGACAAGCAGGAAGTACCAAGTGCAGCAGTTCGCTATCATAGGCAGCGGCTGGAATGTGTGTGTGGGAGTGAGCAGCCCAGCAGCAGACACCCCCCCCCCCACCTAGAGACCCCCTGTGCTGCCTGATGCCCCCTGCCATGTGCACGGAACACCTTGTCATGGGCTGGGGCCAGGCCAGGCGAAGTCCAGGGGCAGTCCAAGGTCTGTAGCTGGGTAGCAAGGAGGGTACAAAGCGCCAAAACTGAATCACAATCCAGGTATTGTAGGTCAGAGGTTCAGAAGCTGAAGTCAGGGGGTCCAGAAGTCAATGCCAGAGTCAGGGGGTCCAGAAGCCAAAGTCAGAAGCCGAAGTGGATGCTAGACATCAGGTAAGTGACTAGTTGCTTCCACAAAGCCTTCTCTCAAAGCCCACAGCTATATAGCCCTCTGCTGTCTGTTGCCCATTTGGCCTAATTGCTGACTCAGAGGGCAGCCAGGATCCTGCTGAGACTCAAGCACCCTCACTCCTAGAAGGGCCAGAATCCTTTCAAAACTCAGGGCTCAGGGAGCGTCTTGCTCGTGAGCGTGCCGCCCTCCTCCAATCCCTGAGGTCCTGACGAAGGCGGTCACGCACACGAGCCACCCGAGAGGGCGAGGCAAGGGGGCTTGGATCTTCTCCAGCAGGAGGCAGGGGCACTGGTGCAGGTGGCAGGGGCACAGTTTCTTCTGCAGGCTTGGCTTCTTCTGCAGGGCCCCCAGCACCCATGACACTATCCCCCCCCAGGGCCCCCCTCCGTCGAAGGGCCTGGGGGGTCGGGGTGGTCGGTGTGGAATTGCTGCACCAAGTCCGGGGCATGAAGGTTGTCCACGGGCTCCCAAGACCGGACTTCCGAGCCATATCCCTCCCAGTCCACAAGGTACTGGAGGCCTCCACGATGGTACCGGGCGTCCAGGATTTGGTGCACCTCATATTCTTCTTCATCATCCACCAGCACCGGTGGTGGTGGCGGTGGGGAAGGAGGCCGAGCTGGGTCAGGGGGTGCAGCCGGGACAAGGAGGGAGTGATGGAACACAGGGTGAATGCGGAGGTGGGGTGGCAACTGGAGCCTGAAGGCAATGGGGTTTTCTTGTTCCATGACGGGGTAGGGTCCAATGAACCGCGCATCCAGCTTGTGAGACCGACCAGGCCGGCGCAGGTAGTGAGTTGAGAGCCACACATGATCCCTTGGCTGCACTGGAGGGCCCTCTTGCCTCTTCCAGTCCGCAGCCAGTTTATATGCCTCCTTGGCCCGCTGTAGCTGCTCTCTTCGCTGGCACGGAGTTCTTGCAGGTAGGCATCAATGGTGGGGACATTCGTGGGTGGCAGGATCGCTGGGAAGAACTGAGGGTGGTACCCGTAGGTTGCAGTAAACAGGGTCATTTGGGTGGATGAATGGACCACGTTGTTGTACGCAAACTCCGCTAGGGGCAACAGGGTGGTCAAGTCATCCTGCTGATGACAGGTGTAACAGCGGAGATATTGCTCTAGCGTGGCATTGGTGCGCTCCGTCTGACCATCCGTCTGTGGGTGGTAGGCTGAGGACAGGTGCACTCGAGTACCTAGGTTGGAATGGAGGGCTTGCCAGAACCGAGAGGAGAACTGGGGGCCCCGGTCTGAGATTAGGTGGGCTGGGAGTCCGTGCAGATGAAAGATGTGTTGCAGGTAGAGCTGGGCCGTCTCCTGAGCTCTGGGAAGTTTTGGGCACGGAATCAAGTGGGCCATCTTTGTAAACAGGTCGACGACCACTAAGATACAAGTCTGACCCTTGGATCACGGCAGTTCTGTGATGAAGTCCATCGAGATGGTATCCCAGGGTCCTGAGGGTGTGGGCAAAGGCTGTAACAATCCTGGGGGTTTGGCTGGGATGTCTGTGGCCGGTCGGAATTGACATAACGGGCAACATCGGAGCAAACAGGAATAGACATAACGGGCAACATCGGAGCGAACTCGTGGCCACCAGAATTCCCGTGTCAGCAAGTGGGTGGTCTTATGCTGTCCAAAATGCCCAGCGGGTAATGCGTCATGGGTCAGGCGTAGCACTTCTGCCTGCAAGGGCCCGAGCGGCACATAGAGGCGTTCGCGGTGTAGCAAGAGGCCGCCTCGAGTCGTGAACTCGCCTGTTGAGCCATCTTGGAGTGCCTGGAGGTGTTGCTGGACCCAGGGATCATTGGCCTGGCTAGCACGAATGTCCTCCACGAGTGCTGGTGAAGTGGAGGTGGCTGCAAACACTGAGGGCGGTAGGATGGGAGCAGCAGGCGCGGTCTCAGTTGAAGCAGGGGCGTATTCCGGTTTCCACGAGAGCGCATCGGCTTTCCGGTTCTGGGTATGGGGGATGTAGGTGATCCTGAAGTCGAAGCAGGAGAAGAATAGGGACCACCGGATCTGGCGCTGGTTGAGACGGCGGGTAGTCTGGAGATGCTCCAAGTTCCGGTGGTCGGTGAGCACTTGGACAGGGTGGCGAGCCCCTTCAAGGTAATGTCTCCAAACCTCAAAAGCCGCCTTGATCGCGAGCAATTCCCTCTCCCAGATGGTATAGTTCCTCTCTGCAGCAGTGAGCTGGCGCGAGTAATAGGCGCAGGGCTGGAGTGGCTGGGACGGCTCCTCGCGCTGGGACAGCACTGCTCCTAGGGCCATGTTGGAGGCATCAGCTTCCACCGTAAAGGGAAGCTGGGGGTCGGGGTATCTCAGGAGTGGCCCGGTGGCGAAGCGGGTCTTCAGGGTGGAGAAGGCGTTATCAGCCTCTAGGGACCAGTGGAAGGGTTCTTTGGGGTGGAGTAGTTGAGTCAGGGGCGTGGTCAGGGATGCATAGGCCGGAATGAATTGCCGATAGTAGTTGGCGAAACCAAGGAACCGCTGCAGGTCCTTGCGATTCTGAGGAGCCTGCCAGGTCAGGACAGCTTCCACTTTTCTGGGGTCCATGAGTATTTCCTGCGGTGACACAATGTGACCAAGGAACTCGACGGAACACAGGTCAAATTCGCACTTCTCCAGCTTGGCGTAGAGGCCGTGGGCTCGTAGGTGCTGCAGGACCTGGCGAACGTGCTCGGCGTGCTGGGCAGGATTGCAGGAGTAAATCAGGGTGTCATCTAGGTATATGATCGCGAAGCAGTCGAGCAGGTCCCAGAATACATCATTCATGAACCACTGGAAGACAGCGGGGGCGTTGGTCAGTCCGAAGGGCATCACCAGGTGCTCGTACTGCCCGTATTGGGTCCCAAACGTGGTCTTCCACTCATCTCCGGGCCGTATGCGCACCAAATTGTACACTCCACGGAGGTCCAGCTTGGTGTAGATTTGGGCCCCCTTTAAGCGATCCAAGAGTTCAGGGATCAGTGGTAGAGGGTACCGATCGCGGATGGTGATCTTGTTCAGGGCCCGGTAGTCATTGCACAGCCGGAGCTCCCCACTTTTCTTCTTCATGAAGAGGACTGGGGCAGACAGGGGAGAGGTTGAGGGTCGGATGAATCCGCGTTTCAGGTTCTTGTCCAGGAAGTCTCACAGAGCTGCCAGCTCAGGCTCCGACATTGGGTACAGACACCCCACCGGGAGTGGTGCCCCAGGTACCAAATCAATGGCACAGTCATAGGGCCAGTGAGGGGGAAGCTGATCAGCTCCTGTCTCTTCAAAGACATCGGCGAAATCCGCATATTTCTGAGGGAGCTGAGGACCACCACTCGGGATGCCAGCTGCTAGAGTGGTGGGAGGAGTCAGATGGGGGCATGGGTCTCGGAAGCGTAGTTCCTGCTGGGCCCAGTCCACGATGGGGTTGTGCAACTTCAGCCAGGAAAGGCCTAGAATCAGCGGGAAGCGAGGCATGCGGGCGACATCAAACTGCAGCTGTTCTTGGTGCTGCTGGACGTGGAAGGTGATGGGACAGGTCTCCTGGGTGACGGGGCCAGAACGGAGGAGGCACCCGTCAATAGCCTCCACCAGCGTCGGAATCTCTTTTGTCTGCACTGGGATCTGGTGCTGCTTTACCAGATGGTGCGGCATCTACAAAACAGTGGGCCGCTCCCAAGTCCAGCATGGCATACACGAACAGCCAGCGTCCATCGGGCAGACAGAGTTTGACTGGTAGCAGGAACGGGCCCGGGGTATCAGCCTGCTGTTCGGAGGACCCAGCTAGTCGCCCCAGGCTGGAGGGTCCACTTACGCCTGGGGCTGCCCTTTTGGCGGCGGTGGCAATGAAGGTCCGGGTATCTGACGCTTAGCAGGGCAGCCACAGGCATAGTGGCCTGCCGTGCCGCAGTAGAGGCACAGATTCTGCGTGCAGCATCTGGCCTTTTCTTCTGGAGTCAGGTGGGGTCAAGCAGCTCCAAGCTGCATAGGCTAACCCTCGTCTCTGGTAACAGCTGGGGATGGAAGAGGAGCCGAGTGGCATGGCGAAGGGAGCTGGCACCCTCTGGTCTTGGCTTGGCGGCGACTTTCCAGGCGGCCATCGATGCGGAGGAAGAGGGTGATAAGTCCTTGGAGCGTGGGTGGCTGCTCCACCCTGGCCAGTTCGTCCAGGACTTCCTCCGCCAACCCTTCGGTAAACTGGTCTATCTGGGCAGCCTCATTCCACGCCAAGTCTTGGGCCAGGAGCTTGAATTCGGTGGCATACTGAGCCACTGAGGATTTGCCTTGTTTCAGGGCCCTGATTTTCCAGTTGGCTGTAGCTGCTTGGACTGGGTTTGAGAAGGCAGCAGACAGGTGGGCCTCAAACCCCTGGTAATCAGTCAGGGGAGAGGACTCAACCAGTAGGGGTGTGGTGCACTTGGCCACCTGCCCCTTTAACAGACTAATGATGAAACACACCTTTGTTTTGTCATTGGGAAAGTCCCGTGCTCTTAGCTCGAAGTACAGCCGACACTGCGCCAGGAAAGCAGGAAATTCTTCCACAGCACCCCCAAATCTGTCAGGTGGGGGAACTGGGCACTTGGCTGGAGCACTGGCCGCAGGTTGTTGCTGCAAGTGCACTACTGCCTGTGTCAGCTGCTGTACCTGGGCTTGGAGAGCAGCCACTAGTCCTGCGGTTCCACTTGCTTCAGCATCCATCCTGTGGAATGGGTGTTTGTGGTGGTGGAAGCAATCTGTCATGGGCTGGGGCCAGGCCAGGCGAAGTCCAGGGGCAGTCCAAGGTCTGTAGCTGGGTAGCAAGGAGGGTCCAAAGCGCCAAAACCGAATCACAGTCCAGGTATCGTAGGTCAGAGGTTCAGAAGCTGAAGTCAGGGGGTCCAGAAGTCAATGCCAGAGTCAGGGGGTCCAGAAGCCGAAGTCAGAAGCCGAAGTGGATGCTAGAACATCAGGTAAGTGACTAGTTGCTTCCACAAAGCCTTCTCTCAAAGCCCACAGCTATATAGCCCTCTGCTGTCTGTTGCCCATTTGGGCTAATTGCTGACTCAGAGGGCAGCCAGGATCCTGCTGAGACTCAAGCACCCTCACTCCTAGAAGGGCCAGAATCCTTTCAAAACTCAGGGCTCAGGGAGCGTCTTGCTCGTGAGCGTGCCGCCCTCCTCCGATCCCTGAGGTCCTGACGAAGGTGGCCACGCACACGAGCCACCCGAGAGGGCGAGGCAGGGGGGCTTGGATCTTCTCCAGCAGGAGGCAGGGGCACTGGTGCAGGTGGCAGGGGCACAGTTTCTTCTGCAGGCTTGGCTTCTTCTGCAGGGCCCCCAGCACCCATGACACACCTCCTCCGGGGGCTGCAGAACTCAGAGTGTGAGTGCATTAGCTGCAGAACTCTGAGTCCACTTCATCAACCCTCTTAGTGCCCTGCGCACAACAGCCCTGTGGGGTCAAGTAGGCTGTCAGCCCGGGCAGACTAAGGGGCGACACTCTCCCCCTCTTTCCAGCCATATGGGGGGCAGTGTGGCAACTCATAGACCGCCCCCCCCAAGCCAAGTCTGCCCACCCTCCCAGGCATTCCCTCGGAGAGGCCACTGACAGGGGAGGGGGTTGCCCAGGGAATGTGCAGCAGATGCCAAGCAGGAGAGCCAACAGAGGGCACAGCTCAGACTTTATTTTTCCGGAACAGAGTGCAACAGTCTCCCTGGCGCACACTGGGTAGTCTCGCCGTGGGTGGGGCTCCATTCAGAGCAGCAGGCAGAAACAGTAGAGGCAGTGGGGGGCGGTGAAGCAACACACGCGGAAGCCTCTGTGTTGGAGTCCCACCTGCAAAACAGAGACAGAGATCACCTGCAGGGGTGGCGGCTGGAAGAGCAGACTGCATTTCAGCCGGGCGCTCTCTTAAAGGTCTCTGACCCACCTCCCCACATCGGAGCAGCTGCCACACACACACACACCCTGCCCTTCCACGGGTTGGGAATGCATCAGAGGAAAACCAAAGGGAAGGGAGCAGGCAGCAGCACAGGGGAGCGGGGTCAGCAAATGCCCCCTGCCGGAGCCCACTGCCTAGTTCAAGTGCCAGAGATGCTTGCACACCAAGCAGTCGAGAGCGAGGGGAGGAGGAGGTGGGGGGGGGACAGTGGAACTTACCCAGCCATGGGCGACAGTCCTCGCATGTAGAGCCTCTGGGAGCCCGGAACCTGTGGAGACCTGGAAACAAGAGCAATTAGCCCCAGGGGAGAGACCTCTCTCTCCCCTCACAAGTCAAAGATACTGTCAAAGCAACCTCGCAGCGCAAAACCCGTCACCAACGTGCCTGCCTGTCCCTCACTCTAAGTCTGTATGGTCAGGAGCTCGCTGGCAGAACTTCCCGCCACGTAAAACCTGTTCCTAACAACTGAGTTGTGGGAGACAGAGCGGATGTATTTCTAGGAGGGGGGGCGCGATTGGGTGCCAGGGAGGGGGCTCGCCTGGCCGAGGCGCAAGGGGATTGGTGAGGCAATCACGCCGCTCCCTAAGGGGTTTGTGAGCTTTCGCAGCAGCGGAGGTGACCTTTGTTTTTGGTTTCAATGAGTGCCTATGGGCCATGCTGCTATTTTTGCTGGTGTGACGTTGTGCCTTTCGGGGGGGCGTGTCATAGGCTAAACTGCTCAGGAAGCGACCTAAGCCTGGCCACGCCCCCAACTCCACCCCCTCCTCTGCCTAAATGCCGTGCTCCACCTCACTTCCACTCGGGCGCAGCCCTCAGGCGCCACTGCCCTCGGGTGGAGCGGCACTCAGGTGGCCCCTTGCCCATGTACCTCCCCTCCACTGTGGCAGCACTGGTCATACGTCAGCGCACACACGTCCTGCGCCCACATAGCGGTTCGTCTGCTCCCAAAAGGCTTTCCGCCCCTCCCCACTCTGGATTGTGCTGTAAGTGACTACTGCTGGTACTTCTAAATTAGTCTTAAAAACTCATACTACTCTATTAATCAGATGGTTGTGGAACTACTAATATATTTGAGTAATAAAGAGCTCAAGTAAGTCAATCTCCCATTTTAATCCAGGTTACCTATCCAGTGCCAAAAATTCAGGGCTGGATCATCTTGATCCTTCCACAAATGGAGACTTTCAAGCAGGAACAGGAAGTAAGAGCTGTATATCACTGTACTGTTTTCTTAATTCTTTGTAAATATATCTATTGATGTTACAGTTTGAAACAATTTTTAGGTAGAAGATGAGAGTAGATATGGCAGGCAGCCCATAGACAACCCCCTTGATAAAGCCACCCAAAGTGAAGTGAAAAATATGTTGAATTGGAATAGGACATAGTGTTATCAAATTGTATGTTCGAAGGTTTCACAAGGACCAGCCCCACTAAGTATCAGCTAAGATTTGCCTTCACAAATTAGGATTGTTACCAGCACATTGAAATATAAATGAGCAACTGATGTATCAGCTTTGGAACAGAGAAGATGCTTTGGACAGAGAAGACTATAAAAGGGTGCAGCAAAATAGGGTTGCCAGCTCCCAGGTCATGGTGGAATTTATCCCATATGGAGGGGGCGGGGTGGGCTTCAGCCCACTGCCAGCCAGCAGGGGAAACCTCACTCTCAGACAGCAACATCATCATGTGATGTTCCAAACTTCCAGGTGATGTCATTATGCTGGGGACATCGCATGTGATGTCCCACTCACCCCTGGAACACCCTCCAAATCTCCCCACCTCAACAAAGAGAGAACCTGGCAACCTTAGGGCAAAAAGAGGGGGGAGGAATGCCTTCAGATAGGAGGAATGCCTTCAGATATGCAGGGGAAAAAGCCTTGCCCTTTAACTTCCAAACTGGAGTATAAAAACCAACCACCCCAAAAGGACTTGTGTAGTGTGTATATGAATCTGGAACATATTGTGGATGATTAAAAAATGCAAATAGAATCAAAATGGTACCTGAACTCTCACCAGACCTACAAATATATAGGACAACATTGGGGTTTTTTGTGTGTGTTAACCAAATTTATTAAATTTTGCCATATACTGAAATGCATTTTGAATAATAAAAAAGAAAGGGGGAAAAAAGCAACAATTCAATCCTTATTAATACATTACACATTTTTTTTCTTTCTCCCTTCCCCCACCTCTTTTCTTTGATCTCCGTTGGTGCTTCAAGCTATAGAAAAAAAACAATTAAGGTACCATCCATTTTAGAATTTTGCACTATAAAACTTACATATAATCTAATAACATATCTATATCTCCATTTATAATTCGGTCTTCTAGCTTACCTTCAGGACATTGTTAACACATCCTGAACTTATTCATCTCTATATACTAAATCATATCACCTTAACCTTTTAGTTCACCCATAGTATTACACTTATCTTTCATCTATTATCACACCAATTATAGTTATTTATTAAAATTATCTCTATATTTTCTAACTGCTAATAAAAAGAGCTATCATATATTGATTCAAAAAATTCTTTCTAATTATCTATCTCCCCCATTTCCCCCAATTTCAGGTTATACTTTCAAAAACCACCAAATGTCTCTTAACTCTCCATTGCTTTTCAATATAGTCCTGAAACTTCTTCCATTCATCTTTAATTTTTTCTGCATCATTGTCTTTCAAGATTCTAGTAAGTCTATCCATTTCACTCCAATGTAAATTTTTTAAAATCCAGTCCCATTTATCTGGTATTTCAGTTTGCTTCCACCTTTGTGCAAACAATGTTCTTGCAGCTGACAGCATATACCACACCAAAGTCCTGTCTTGCTTCGGAAAACTTTCCATTTGTAATCCTACCAGAAAGGTATCTGGTGCCCTTTTAACTCCATATCCCAAAATCTTTGACATCTCTTGTTGGATCATTTGCCAAAATTGTCTCACTTTTTCACAAGTCCACCACATATGGTAAAAAGAGCCTTCATGCTTTTTACATTTCTAACACCGATCAGATGCCTGCTTGTTCATTTTTGCTAACTTCTTAGGTGTCATATACCACCTGTATTGCATTTTCAGACAGTTTTCTTTTATATTATTACATGTTGATATTTTCATAGAGTTCTTCCATAGATGTTCCCATGTCTCCATTGAAATTTCTTTATTCATATTTATTGTCCATTTAATCATTTGAGATTTTACTACTTCATTTTCTGTAGACCATTTCAATAACAATTTATACATATCTTTGCAATCAACTTTTCGTCTTCCCCTAATAGCACTTTTTCCATTTCTGACTGATCTTGCCTTATACCTGTAGTCCTGATATCTTTATCCACTAAACTTTTAATCTGTAGTCTCTGGAACCAATTAAATTTGTCTTGCAGTTCTTCCTCCACTTTTAATTCTACTTTGCCACCCTTAATTTTTAGCAATTGTTTGTATGTAACTCATTTGTCTCCCTGTGCGTCAGAGAACCATTTTATAACTTCCACTGGTACAATCCACAGTGGTTTCCTCTCATCACCATATTTAAAATATTTTTCCAAGTATTCAACAAACTACTTCTTATAAAATGATGCCGAAAGAAACCATCCATCTTCTCCTTCCCATAATACAAATATGCATGCCAACCAAATAGATGTCCATGACCTTCTATCGCCAATAACTTCTGGTTGGATAAGGTTATCCAGTCCTTGAGCCATACTAAACATACTGCTTCATGATATAATTAAATATCCAGCAGTTGAAAACTACCTCATTCTTTCGCATCAATTAGTATTTTCCTTTTAATTCTTGGGTTTTTTCCCACCCATACAAATTCAGAAATCTTTTTTTGCCATCTATTGAATTGTTTAACATCTTTCACAACTTGAATTGTTTGGAAGAGGAACAACATTCTCGGTAGGACATTCATTTTCACGGCAGCTATCCTACCCAAAAGAGACAAGTTCAACTTATTCCATTTCAACAAGTCAGCTTCAATTTTACACCACAGTTTCTCATAGTTATTTTTTAACAGATCTATATTTTTCACCATGTTCTCTACACCCAAATATCTTACTTTCGAGGTGACTTCACATCCAGTTGCACTTTGAAGTTCTTTCTGTTTGTGCAATGATAAATTTTTATTTAAAATTTGCAATTTTTCTTTATTTATGTAAAACCCAGCAAGGTCACCATATTCTCTAATTTTTTCTAATAACAATGGTAATACTTCTTTTGGATTTTCAGTAATAAACATCACATCATCTGCAAAGGCTCTGTATTTATAAGGAAATCCTTTCAATTTTAGCCCCTCTATTTCCTTATCTTCTGTTATTTGCAACAACAAAATCTCTAAAGTCATTATAAATAGCAACAGAGATAGAGGGCAACCTTGTCCTGTACCTTTGCTGATAACCATTTGCTCCGTTAAATCTGTATTAATACATAGTTTAGCTCGCTGTTCAGTATATATCGCCTTCACCATTCTCATAAAGTCTTTTCCCAACTCTACTTTTTCCATCACTGCAAACAAAAAATCCCAATTAAGATTGTCAAAGACTTTCTCCGCATCAGCAAAAAAGAGTGCCACCTCTTCATAATACTCAACAATGTCCACCACTGTTCTGATGTTGTCTCTAATTTGTCTCTTCAGGAGAAAACCTGCTTGCTCCTCACAGATAAACCTGTGCAGGTATTGTTTTAGCCTTTCCTCCAAAAGTTTTGCAAAGATTTTATAGTCATTGTTAAGCAATGAAATCAGTCTATAATTTTTCACATTTGTAGCGCCTCTGTCTTCTTTTGGTAACAATGAAATAACTGCTTCTTTCCAAGTATTTGGCATTTGCCCATCCAAACGGATATTATTCATCATTTTTTGGAGCTTTGGAACTAGTATATTTATAAGAGCTTTATAAAATTTTATTGAAAAGCCATCCGGTCCTGGTGCTTTCCCTATTTTCATTGAACTGATTGCAGCTTCTATTTCATCTTTTTCAATTGGATCATTCAATGTTTCTTTCATCATTTCTGTTGTTGGATTTACCTTGACATTTTGTAAATAAGCTTCTATTCTTTCTTTGTCAACTCGCTGGCCTTTAAATAAATTAGCATAGTACTTGTAGAATTCTCTTTTAATGCCCTCCTGATCTACAATTTCTTTGCCACCGGTTTTAATCTTGTTTATGTATTTATTTTCCCTTCTTTTCTTCATTTGCCACGCCAAATACTTTCCAGGTTTATTTGCCCCTTCAAAAGATTTTTGTTGGAGTCTTTTCAAATTCCACTCTACCTCTTTATTCAGTAAATGACTTAACTGGCTCTGTAAAATTGTAATTTCTTGCAAAATTTTCTTTTTCCCTGGTCTCTTTCTTAATTCAATTTCTTTTTTACTTATTTCCTTTTGTAAGTCCAGCAATTCCATTTCATTTGCCCTTCTATCCTTATTATTCAATGTAATTAATGTTCTTCTCATCACAGCCTTATAGGCATCCCAAACCATTTGAAATTGTACCTCTTGGTTGTCATTTATTTGGAAAAAAGCTTTAGTTTCTTTTTCTAGAGATGCCACTACTTCCACTTTCTGTAATAAGTCATCATTTATCCTCCACCTCCTCTCTTTTTTCCTCCCTTTTGCCAACTACATCAACGTGTTATGGTCTGCACCTATTTTCGGAAGAATCTCTACTTTTTTTGTGATCAACCCCAGCTCTTTTGTAGCCCATAACATATCAATCCTAGAAAAGGTATTATGTCTGGCTGAAAAGAAAGTATAGTCTCGTACCCTGGGGTTGAATTTTCTCCACATATCTTCTAAGCTCTCTTGTTTGATTAGTTCAAAAAATGCTTTAGGTAGTTTCCCATCTGCTTTCCCCCCCCAGATCTATCTAAGGAGTTCTGGATAGTTCCATTAAAGTCTCCCATAAGCATTATCTGATCGCATGTTACTTGATCCAATTGTTTCATAATATAATTTAAAAAGTCACTCAGCCCCATTAAGAGCATAAAGTCCCAACAACAGAGTCTTTTTGCCATACATCGCAACTTCTACTGCCAAATATCTACCTTCGTTATCTTTAAAAATCAGTTTTGGCTTCAGCTCCTTTATATAAAAAATCACTCCCCTTTTTTTTTCTTTAGCCAATGAACCAAATTCTTCCCCTAAAAATGTATTACATAAAAATTTATAATCTGATTGTCTAATATGTACTTCTTGTAAACAAATTATGTTACATTTTTGTTCTGTAATCCAATGAAATGTCGCTCTTTGTTTCTGTGGTGAGTTTAGGCCATTAACATTCCAAGAAATTAATTTGTAATCCATAATGATTCTTCAATTAAGCTGTGTCCCCAAAATCCTTATTGTCCACCAAAAACCCTTCCATGCCTTGAATGTCTATTATGGAATACTTCAGCCCTTTATGCTCAAAAGTAAGTTCAGCTGGTAAAATCCATCTATATCTTGTACCTTTTGCCCTTAATTTCTTCGTCAAAGGTTTAAATTGTCTTCTGTCACTGATGACCTTCCTTGGTAGTTCCTTCATTATTCTGACTCTGCTCTCCTGCACCACCAATGCTTTTTCAAATTGTTGGCTCAAGATCCTTTCCACTATATCTCTAGTGGTAAATTTAATTACTGTGTCTCTTGGCAATTTATGCCTTCTGGAAAACTCTGAATTGACCCTGTACACGTAATCACATTGATCTTCAGTCTTCTCTGGATCCTCACCCACATATTCAGCAATGATAGTCATAATGTATTTCTTTAAGTCCTCTTGATTGTTTTCTGGCACCCCCCCCCCTCAGACGTACAAAGTTTTCCATCAGCTTACAGTCTTGTAGTAGAACTTTTTCCTATATCTTCTTTATTGTAACATCTTGTTTTGTAACTGTTTTCAACCTCTTGCATCTTCTGTGTTGTTGCTTGTGACTCCTTTTTCAGATCTTCAATTTTTTTTCTTGATCTCTTTCTTTACAGCTTCAGCACTGGAATTTATTTCTTTTGTTAGCTCCTTAGTTATCTCTTTTGTTATTTCTTTAGTCTCTTTAGTCAACTTTTTCTCACTTGTAGTTATCAAATCTTTCATTGCCTTTGTTAAACTGGCCTCCATAGCATCCAGCTGTTCTTGGGCAATCTTAGACATTTTGCCCTCTACTGAGCCAGCTTTCCACGCGTTCTTAGTTCGTATTTTGGATCAGACATCAGACGTCAATCTTCCCATAACATATACTGGGCCCCCAAGTTGACCTCACCAAACTACAAACTGATAATAGGGTTCAACAGATTAGAGCATGCCCTCTTCAGCAAGCCCAAAATCACCATCCTCAAAGCTTCCTGGGCCAAGATATTAATATTTAAATATTAAAAATTCAAAATGGAGGCTGCAACTTTTTCAGGCCCCTACTCTATGATTTTTTAGGCTAGAGTATGCCTGGAGGTCTAGCATGAGTCCTTCTTCTCCCAGCGCTGTTTCCTGACTCTCTGGAAATGAAGTCCTGTTCTCAATGGTTTCCACTCTCACGTTAGTACAAACGTCACTTCCTGTTACACCGTTGAAAGCTGAGGCTTTGTTATGGCGGGGGATTTTTTTTTTTGCAGAAGCCACAAAGGTAAACAAATCTTGGGGTTTTTTTTAATTTTACAGCACCTATTAAAGTCCCAAAGCCACGATTTCACCCCCAGACTCTGTAACACAGCTTTACTTCTTTGCAGATAGTTCCAAATCTTTGTTTCTTTAATTTAAAAACGTTCTTTTAGTCCTGGAATGAAAGATAAGAATTGTACCTTATCAAGTGTCTAAAACTTCTTTACACTGAACGGTCCAATCTTCAGTAGTCTATAATCCATAGAAAGTTGGGGTTGGGTGAACTTATGTCAACTTTATGACTCCAGAAAGCCTTTGTAGACATTGTTATGTGATTTTTCACAGGAGATTCTTCAAAGCCGAAAAGGAGCCCCAGCAGATCTCCTTGCCAGCCAAAGTTAAACTCCTCAAAATCTTGCAAGCATGTCTTGGACTCTTCCCATAACTGGGAGGGTAGGCAGCAGGTGATAAAAACTTTTATGCCCAGAACAAAGGCAACGGTCCATTCCACGAAAGGGAGATGTGTCAGTTCCCCATCTTTCCAACCCCAGAAGCCAATATATAAGACAACATTGTTAAAGCTTCCTTTAGATTGCATCAGCAACTTGGTTGGACAACAACAAGACAAGGAGGAAGATGAAAGTGGAGGAAAAAAGGATGAGAAGAGGAAGAAAGGGAGGGGAACAGGATCCTCTGCAGTTTGTCACAGATCACTCATTTACAAACATGTAAAAGTACACATGATGTTGTATAAGTACATTGGCCAAGATATTTGTAAACTCACAAAGCACCTCCATGTGTATGTGTTGAGGGTGACAATTTTCCCTTTTGGATGCAGCTCCCCATACCACATCAAATGCTACTCCAGGCAAAGCCCTCTGTCCTTCAAGAATCACTTTTAATTGGGTCCAAAAGGTAACAATTTTTTTTAAGGAAGCACAAGACTACTTGAATTATGGTTTAAAAAGTATGTATTTATGGCTATAGGTATTAAGGGTGATTCTGTAGGCAAATAAGTAGATTTGAGATTCACAAATTCCATGTGTGTACACATGCACACATAAACTAGCATTTCAGTGTAAGAGTATTGTATGTATAAGCTACTGAAATCATTCATTTATATGGATGCACTGAGGCTGGAATAGTGAGGAAATCCTGGTTCCCCAACAATTATAGAATCTGCTTTAATGGTCACTAGATTTTTATGCCAGTTGACTGTACCAACAGATGGTAAACTTGGTTTTTGTGCGATATATGTCTGTTTCACACAAAAAAACCCAATGTGGCACAATGGTTAGAGTGTTGGATCTGGGAGATTCAGATACAAATCACCAATCTGCCATGGAAGCTCACTAGAAAACTTTGGGCCAGTCACACAGTCTCAGCCTGACCTACATTATAGGACTGATGCAGGAACCAAATGGAGGACAGGAGAACTACATAAGCAGCTTTGGGTCACCACTGTGGGAAAAGGCAAAGTATAAATGGTGTAAATAAATAACATACTATGATAGCTAAAATAAAAAAAATTGTCAGGTTCCATACTTCTAAAGTCACACTTACTGTGATTTTTCTGTACTTTCCCTTCTTATTATCAATGCTATTTGGCAAAATACTTGTAAACATTGGATCTGACACCCCATAAGCTTTAATTTTTTGAATTTCCAGCATCAAAGTATTATAGTTAGTTTTAAAAAAAAAATGAGCAAAACTCAGTTTTGTATATTCGGCTCTTACAATCTGAATGCAAGCCTATATTGACTACATTGTACATTCCATTATAATTCCATTATAATTGTTTTAAATTGTATTAATAGTATCACATTCCAGACAAAAAGAAATTCATAATAGCACATGTGTGTGGGGGGAATCCTCTTTGAAATATATTAATGGCTATGGAGTAACAGATATGAAGGGCGGGGTGAAATATAGTTTCCTTTAAAGATTTGTCTCCACATAAAAATGTACCTATAACAATACAAACTGTTGTAGTCATATGTACAGGAGATGCAAGTCTGATAATAAATATGTCTTATTAAAATTCCTAATTACTTACAAATTATTCTGAAATAATCAACAGTATAATGTCAGCAGGCAGACTAGTAGCAAACTTAAATTAATTTCACATATTAGAATATCTGTTATTTTTAGATGTCATACTATCAAAGACATAGTAAAAATAATTTGCACTCCACTTGACTGATTACTTTGAGTTTAATTTTCTGTTACAAATCTAAGTATACAAGTGGATGCTGTGAAATTCAGATGCTACACTGGTCTTTTAAAAATAGGAGAAACGATATATAATACATGGAAAATATGGGCTGCTAGCTTTTAAAACTTCACGCTATGCTTCTGCCCAGCATGGGGAAATTTTGCAAGTCATGAGTCCCCTGCCACTTATCTCTGTGCCAGAAGATGCTTTACTTGTTAAAAATGTTGCATATCTGGCTACTGATATAGGGCACAGATGCTGAGTCAGTTTTAAAAAATTAAAACAAAGAAGTCACCATTTTGGCTCCTGAAACCACTTCTGAAGTTTTCTTTTAGGCTAAAAGGTGAATATAAATATTTCAAATAAATTAATACAAGAAAAGATTTCAGCAGGTACACTTTTCAGCACCCTTGAAGAACTGTAACATTATGACATTTTTATCCTAGCCTTCCTTCAAGGAGTCCCGAATAACATGACTAGGTGACCATCCTTCCCACCCTCCCTCACTCGCAACAACCTTGTGAGACAGGTAAGGGTGAGAGATAGTGACTGACTCAAGAATACTTAGTTTCATGAGCAAGATATGATCCCAGGCCCCTACAGACTGCCCAGCACTCCCTCCACTGTGCCACACTGTCTCTCCGATGAAATAACTGAAATAACAAGTAGCAATGGAGTAGGCTACTAAAATAACGTGGACATTTAACAGGCAGATTTTTAATCCCTAATCATAATAATCTACACATCAAGAAACTTTTAAAACTAGAAGTTCAAGGCAAAACTAGAAGTTCAAGTTTAATATATCTAAAAGACAAAAACAGTAACAAAACTGTTAAGAAAAGCATGGCTTTATTAAGAAATACACTGTTCTAGTTTCAATGACAATCCTTCAGTTCCGTTGTTCTAAAAAGCATTAAGCAAACAAATGCAGTACATGAGAACCATCAAAAGGGAGCACTTTTGAGCTACCAAAACAGCAAAGCCAGGCTGAAACTTCAGTCTCACAGCTACAGACAATGATACTATCTCAGGTATTTTATGTGCTAAAATGATCATTAAAAATTAAGCACCACATATAAGCTGCCATTTAGAATATTAATTTACCTTTACTAATCATCTTTTTAACTTGAGGCTAAAAGAGTTCACTTACCATTTGGGTACTCTGGCTTAGTCCACGAGATGTTAAAGGAGTCAGAGGAATAGGACTGGACTTCAGGAACAGAAACACCTTCTGGTGTACTTTCAGTTGTTATTGCTGAGGCAGTTTCACTTATCGTACACCCACCTCCAGTACAGGCCTTTAAAAAAAAAGTATAGCGCAATAAAGCAGAATATATAAATGTGTCCTCAAAAGATGCCAAATCAAAAGAGCCAATAATCAAGGGGAATTTGTAAAGATTTTATATTGATTTTATATTTTAAGATCTAAAACAAAACAAACATGGTATTTTCACAGGACTTTCTCTTGTTTAAGGTGGAGTGGAATGATTTTCCATTACCCAAAGCCAATAAAATTATGACAGAGAAGATTCTTTGCTAGGGGCCAATCTCCCCAGAGAGCACATTCTACCCTGCTGCCATCCTTTCTCCTCAAAAGATATCCAGGGATCAGAGAAAAAGGATTTGCCACAGAAGTCAAGGAGGTAGTGTGAAGGCTTTTTCTAACAGATTATTGTGTGAAGAAATGAGGTTGTAAAATGGTAGGCTGTGGGGTTTTAAGCCTTTGCTTTTTTTGTTTTTAAATGCCTCCACATTCTTTTAGGGATCTGGTGTTTATCTTTAATTTACAAGCACATTCATGTCAACTGTATAACTAATAGGGATATAAAAATAAAGTCTTGAAATATTGAAGCTATGGGGGGAAAGGGTTTTTTTCCCATTTAAAAGAAAAAATGTTGAACACTGAAAGACTCATTACAATGTAAACTGAAATATTGATTACCAAGTATGTATTATAATGACCTTCACTCAATACAACAGAAGCTACTTATTACAACTAAATGATATAAACACTTAAAAGTATACCTCAGAGTATATTTATTAATTTGAAGAAATATATAAATCATTGCTAAAACAAGATTTAGGAATATGTCCAGCACAGAGATGGAAGTGATTATCTATCTTAATTTTTCCCATTTGGAAATAAGAAATTGGAAACTGGAAACAGGAAAACTTGGTAAGCACCTTGAGGCATCTATTAATGATGAAGGGAGTTTGTCTAAGCCAGCCAATATGGCCAGGGACAGGAGCCCGGGGAAGGTGCTCTTGATGCTGCACAGCATTCATCTGAACCCCAGTTATTGTACCGCACAGAAGGATATTGGTGAAGCTCAGCATAGTTCTGAAATAAGTAACTTAAGGTGCTCCTGAATTCCTTTTATTGTTGTTGTTATTCATATTCATTTTTCAAGCCTCTGATATTACTAAAATACTGAAATCAACATGGCAAAATGAGTCCAGTCCAAAAAGATCCACCTTCACGACCCACAAAGTTTTATTCACAGTATAAGCGTTTGTGTGGAAGCACACAAAAGCTTGTATTGTGAAATATGAATACTTTGTTGGTCTTACAGGTGCCACTGGACTCAAACTTTGTTTTGCTGCTTCAAACCAACTAACTACCCCTCCTGAAACTGAAATCAATATGCTCAGGGAAAACTAATACTGTAGCCTCTGTTATCTTACTAATTAGAGTCAGGCCCAAATTGCTCAGTCACATATACTTTTTACCAAGGTTTTTTTTTTAGCAGGAATGCAGTTCTGGCTGGCTTGGCATCAGGGGTGTGGCCTAATATGCCAATGAGTTCCTGCTGGGCTTTTTCTACAACCCCACCCTGCTTTTTATACTTTAAAAGAAATGTATTACATTTTAATTTTAATTAACAGTAGCAGCAATCTATAGTCTTATACAGGGGACTGATCTGTCTCCAAGAAGGGCGAATCTACTCTTTCATGTTGCTCAAAGTCACCCACTTTAGTTAAATTTCCACTAGGACAAGGAAGGATATCTTTTCTTGCCATGGAGTGTAAAATAGCTTAAAGGACATGATTTTAAGTGAGAAAAGAGCCTGAAGTGAAAGGATTAAGCAGCATGGATGAGCAGAATCTCCAGCTCCATTTCAATTGTGATTAATTCTTCCATCAAATTTTGTAGAACTTCAAGGGGCAGAACCCAAAGTTTAAAGAAAGAATGCTCCTCCCCTATTTCCTCCAAACTGTGGAGAATACAAAAAAAGGGGGGGGGATGTTATTTCACAGATATACAGATCCCTAGCTGCAAGAGGGGCTGTGGCTCAGTTGAAGAGCATGTACAGAACCACGTTTTCTGAGATCTCTCAATTACGAGGTTTCAGAGTTTCATACCAATGGGACTTCAAAGAAAAAACCCCCCGCAGTACTAATTGATTATACACACAAAAAAGGAGGGAAATGGGGGAAACACCCAAATGTGAAGATTCCTCTCTGACAGCTCCTCGAGTCTACTACAGATTAAGTTTCAGTCTCAAAAGTAGCCCAATGACGAGTTTGAACATAATTTTAAAAATCTGGAGAAAATACATGTGTCTGAGAATGGATGCAGCTTGACCTTCAAGTCTTTGAAAACTGCATTGCTAGAAATCCCAAACCTTCACTTTTGAGTTTGGGAAATGTTAAAAAAAAATGGTTGGAAGATGGTTTGCACAAATTAAAAGAAGCTTCCCAATTGTTCTATTTCTTAGTTTGATATTTGTAAGGATATTTTACTTGATGTAAAAGATGTAAGAAGAGTTGAAGGCTGCATTCTGCCAAGGCAGGGGTGTCAAACATGCAGCCCGGGGGCCGAATCAGGTCCCCGAAGGGCTCCTATCAGGCCCTCAAGCAACTGGCTGTCACCTGCTTCCTTCTCCCTATCTCTTGCTTCCTTCTGCATAGAAGTTTGTTTTGCAAGGCTTGCTCAATCGGACAGGAGCTACAGAGCAAAACCTCTATTTTCTCCATTGGCTGAAGCCTACCTTGGGGAGGAAGGGGGGGGGGGAAGCAGAGCTTGTTTTTCCAGACTCTCTCAATTGCACAGCAGAGCTACTGAGCCAAGCCTCTCTTCCTTCTGTTGGCTGAGGCTCCCCCCCCAATCCCCTGAGGAAGGAAGGAAAGAGCCATAGTTTCCTTTGCCCAGTTCCCTGGATCCCATGGGAGAAATACAAAGAAAGGACCTTTAAGACCAATGAGTGCTAATGTTTTAAGCATGTTTTAAGTTTTTTTAAAAAATATATATTTAATTGTGGTTGTCTGTGTCCTTTATAAAGTTTATATCTCTGCTACCTAATCTTAAATGACCCGACATGGCCTAGCCTAACCTGACATGGCTCAGCCCAACAAGGTCTCATTTATGTCAGATCCAGCCCTCATAACAAATGAGTTCGACACCCCTGCTCTATGGGTTTTTTGGCTTTGAAACCATAGAGCAGGGGTGGGGAACCTCTGTCCTGAGGGCCATATATAGTCCTCAAAGTCACTTGGTGTAGCCCTCGGGGATTGCTGGGCCGAACCAAGCCATGTAGAAGCCTCCTTGGGGCCTGGCTGGCTAGTGAGGATCATGGGGCCCAGCCGCGCTGTGCAGCAGCCTCCCCAGAGCCAGGCAGGGATCACAGGGCCCAGAAGAACTATGCGGCAGAATTGCTGCAGGGCCTGGAAAAGTTACTGTCACAGTTCAGTTTGCACTTGATTATCCCAGATGGTGTGGCTTAATATGCTAATGAATGTGTGACCTAATATGCTAATATTAGGGGATGTGGTCTAATATGCTACTGAGTTCCTGCTAGGCTTTTTCTACAAAAAAGCCCTGGACCTAGGCATTTGCCTAGGGCAGCGGACCGGGTGTATGTGTGTGTGTGGGGATTAGGCTCTCCCCACATGACTTCAAATAGGAAAACAATTATTTGCATTAATTTTGCTGGCCTGAATCATTATCCCTTGTCAGAGCACTGTTTTTTAAATTGATAATTTTTTATGGCCCGCGAATGATGTTATAAATATCCATATGGCCCTTGGCAGAAAAAAGGTTCCCACCCCTGCCATAGAGTTTGCCCTCAAACCAGAGCATCGCCACATGACATCACTCTTTGTGGGTGAAGTTTCCCCCACTGGCCAGCTGACAGGCAGCGAGCTGAAGCCCCCAAAAGCAGGGGAACCCCCACTGGGATCTGAGGGCTGGCAACCCTACTTATACCTTGAATAAAACTTGGTTGGTCTTAAAGATGCCACTAGAATGCAGTTTTGGAAAGAAACGGGGCAAGTTTGCTGCCTTTGTGGTCTGCCTGCAGTAGGGTTGCCAATCCCCCGGTGGGAAATGTACAAAACTGGAAACCACAGCACAGAGATTAGTAAAAATATGGAGGAAACACTATGAATACTTATACACATAAATAATTTCTTATACACTTTTATTTTTCACTTATGCATTTCATTGGAACTCACATATTTCAAAACAAAATTCATATAACTCAGAACAAGTTCAAAATTCATGAACAATTTGCTTGGTTCCATTTAAGTCCATGTATTTATAGGGTATATTCATAGGGTATATCTTCCTGCTGTTCTGAGGTCCCATTTTTTTGAAAGATGCAGGTATACCTTGCTATGCAAATATAAAGGTAGCAGTCCTCTATTCAACAGGTGTGGCTACACAAGTCCCAAGTTTGATTCGTGTTTCATTTGCCACTTCCACTGGCTGCCTGTATTCTTATTTAGAATGCATGCTAAGGCAACAGCTCACTCAGTTTGTTTTTCTTAATTACATGATTGGTTCTCCCTGACACAGCCCCAGGAGGACCTGGCAACCAGTGTTCGCTCTAAGCTGAGTTAGTGAGAGCTAGCTCACAGATTTTTAGCCGCCGGCTCACCCATTAGCTCAGGAAGGATGGCCCCAGAGCACACTAATTTATGCAGTGGATCACAACTTTAATGCTGGTAGCTCATGAAGTAGAATTTTTGCTCACAAGACTCCACAGCTTAGAGCAGGGGTGTTGAACAAATCAGGCCCCAGAGGGTTCCTACCAGGCCCCCGAGCAACTGGCTGTCATCTGCTGTCTTCTCCCTCTTTCTTGCTTACTTCAGCATAACAGCTTGCTTTGCAAGGCTTGCTCAATTGCACAGGAGCTATAGAGCAAAACCTCTATTTTCTCCATTGACTGAGGCTCCTCCCTTGGGGATGAATAGTTTGCTTTGCCAGGCTCTCTCAATCGCACAGCATAGCTACTGAGCCCTCTTCCTTCTATTGGTTGAGGCTCCCCCCCAGTCGCCTGGAGAAGGAATGAAAGAGCCAGAGGTTCCTTTGCCCAGTTCCCTGGATCCCATGGGAGAAATACAAAGAAAGCATCTTTAAAACCAATGAGTGCTAACGTTTTAAGCATAGTTTTTTTAAAAATATATATATTTGGGTTTGTCTGTGTTCTTTATAAAATTTATATTTCTGCTACCTACTCTTAAATAGGTACACACATGGCCTAGCCTGCCATGGCGTGGCCCAACCTGACATGGCCCGGCCCAGCAAGTTCTCATTTATTCCAGATATTGCCCTCATAACAAATGAGTTCGACACCCCTGTGCTAAGGTCTTGTTGTAAGTATGATGTGCTTGGCAGACTCCTAGCCAACAACTGCTTTGTAACTGCTTTGGCTAATACCTTACAGCACCAACAATCTCACTGAATTAATATAATGGAAATCAGAAACCTGCCGTCTTGGATTTTTAATAAATGGATTGGTGATTGTTGATATGCATGGAGATGTTTTATTATATATTTTATTTTAATATTCTATGTTTGTTAATTATTAATGTTTTTAACTGTTAGCCACCCTGAGCCCGTCAGGGGAGGGCGGGATATAAATCTGATAAATAAATAAATAATTGTACGCTGCAGTATTTGAAAGCACATTTCCAGCATCAGGCCCATCATGTTGCTTGCTTAGTAATAAAGGCAAATACAATAGGATTTCTTTGAACCTTGTCTCTGAGACTGTTGCAGCATTGTTAACTGCCTGTGTAACAATATTATTTTAAAGCTATCATTGTTTTTTGGCCTCACCAGGAACAGAATCCATTTTTTTATCACTAAATGTATCCATTCCCACTCTCCCAGCCTTTTACAACATTAATAGGCGAGCAGGTAAGTTATTTTTAGCCTATCTAATCCCTGCAGTACCAAGTCAGAGATGTTCATCCTGTTCTGGTTTCATGTCTACCTATGCAAGTATGCCCTCTACAATAAATTAATCCAGAGAACAATGGCCCATATTACATTGTGGCTGTAACTATCCATTAAGCCCATGGTTTATAATGGTCTGCCAAGAGGCAAGGTGAAGTATCCACACTCAGAAATCAGAAGGGAAAATTCTTCCCATGGGGAAGACATTCTGTCAATAAGTGGTGCACACAAAATAACTTGGGAGCAACTAGTCATTCTCTAAACCAGGGGTGGCCAACGGTAGCTCTCCAGATGTTTTTTGCCTACAACTCCCATCAGCCCCAACCAGCATGGCCAGTGGCTGGGGCTGATGGGAGTTGTAGGCAAAAAACATCTGGAGAGCTACCATTGGCCACCCCTGCTCTAAACAATGAATGTGTAGTGAGGCAGGTTAAGTGTGGGATATCTGATCAAAACTCTTCATTACAATGAAGCCCAGATAAATTCTAGGTGGGGCCAGATTGCACCTTGCCTGTCATGTGATCACATCAACATACTCTTGATCTGGATAGGAAAGGGTTGATATTGGCTCCCCCCCCCCCCCCGCACAAAGCTGCTATTTGCCTCTTCCTGGAGTACACAGAAGTAACTGTATATTTTGCCCTTGCAGTTCAAGTTACAGCTGGAAGAGGGGGTTAATTGGAGACCCAGTTTGGTGTAGTGGTTAAGTGTGCAGACTCTTATCTGGGAGAACCGTGTTTGATTCCCCACTCCTCCACTTGCACCTGCTAGCATGGCCTTGGGTCAGCCATAGCCCTGGCAGAGGTTGTCCTTGAAAGGGCAGCTGCTGTGAGAGCCCTCTCCAGCCCCACCCACCTCACAGGGTGTCTGTTGTGGGGGAGGAAGGTAAAGGAGATAGTGAGCCGCTCTGAGACTCTTCGGAGTGGAGGGCAGGGTATAAATCCAATATCTTCTTCACCTGAGGGACCGTCTCTCCCCACACGTTCCCCAGAGAGCACTGAGGTCTGGCACTCAAAATCTGCTCATCATCCCCGGGCCCAAGGAAGTGCGTCTCAAGGCAACTAGAGACAGGGCCTTTTCCACAATGGCCCCTATGTGGTGGAACCAGCTACCGGAAGAGGTGAGGGCCCTGCGGGACCTTGCCCAGTTCCGCAGGGCCTGTAAGACAGCCCTCTTCCGGTTAGCCTATGCCTGATGAGATAATGTAGCTACCAGATTTTTGTGTTTATACTGTATAGTTTAATGTTTAATTTTAAGGTTTTTAGGTTTTAATTGTCTGATTTTAGAGGTAATAACTTGCTCTGATTTTACTGTTTTATTGTTTTATTGTTGTTGTAAGCCGCCCTGAGCCACTTGTGGGAAGGGCGGGATAGAAGTCACCAAATAAATAAATCTTCTTCTTAATTTCAGAAAACAGTGGAGGAAGGCTTCCCCACCTGAATCCTGCAGACATGCTCTGAAACACTGTAATTTTTGTGCATGATGCCATTTTGTGGCTGGCCCTACCCACTGAGACACCTTTTTGACTTGCAGCTCTCAAAACTCTTTAAAAATTTACGTACCAGAAACACAGCCTGCCCTCTCTGAACTGCTTTCATGGTAGTTAAAACACAAAGTGCTGGCTTTCAACTTTGTATCTGTTTCTATATGCTAATAGCAAACTCTGAAGATAGTTGTTAAATACTGGGTTTGATATTGGCTCCCCCCCCCACACACACACACAAAGCTTGCATAGTGATTAAAGCTCTTTATTAGTGATTCAGCATGTCTACAAAGTGACTACAAAACTACTGCTAAGCACCAGAACATGTGGCAATATATACAGTTGGGGCAGAAGAAACCCAGCCCCCAAGAAGCAGAAACTCTTCTGCGATTGTGCCCTTTTTGGATCCATTAGAATATGAATCCTTATTGGCAGATCCTAGAATCCTCTCAATCTATTATGATACGCCTCAAGATCAGTCCTGTAGCTCCAATGAGTCAGGCAGGAGATTACACCCAATATGTCCAGGCATGCCTTCACATATATAACATCCCTCCCCCCCTAATCTACAAGCCTAACATACATAGTCCTTCAGATGTGCTGGCTTGCGTTGCTCCCATGTCGAGTGCCTTGGTGCGGACTGTGGCAAAGTGAGGGCTGCTGCCTGGCTCAAAATGACGGCTCCCGTAGCTGCAAGCAGAGGGACAGGGGATGCCGGAGGTTCAGTTGGCAGCAGAGGAGCTTCCAGGGCCATCAGTTCATTTGGTGGTATACAAATCGGCTTCTCAGATGGGGCCAGCTCTGCTGGTGGTAGTGAGGGTCATACTGGCATGCTGTTGGGTGCCTGGCTGGCGTCAACTTCCTCCGTGGGTGTGTGGGAATGCAGTTGGTCAAGCTGGCATCAGAAGTTGAGGCTGCCTCCATCACAACCTTGTATGACATTGGTCCCGTCACCGTTGTAATCCGGGCAGGAACCCAGGCTGGGCCACCCGCAAAGTTCCTCGCTTAGACCAGGTCCCTAGGAGTGACACCTCTGGAAGCCTGGAAGACCTCTGTGGAGGGCTCTGTGGCCCCCATAAGGTAGGACCGGAACCAATGGGTTGATATTAAATCAAAAGAGTTTCTGGCTCAACATTAGGAAGAACTTCCTGTTCGTTAGAGCAGTTCCTCAGTGGAAGAGGCTTCCTTGGGAGGTGGTGGGCTCTCCTTCTTTGGAGGTTTTTAAACAGAGCCATCTGACAGCAATGAAGATCCTGTGAATTTAGGGGGAGGTATTTGTGAGTTTCCTGCATTGTGCAGGGGGTTGGACTAGATGACCCTGGAGGTCCCTTCCAACTCTATGATTTTATGATTCTAAGTCCAAGGCTCTGTCTAGGTGGAGTTGGTTGAGGAGGGTGGAGAGTCGCTGGCCCAGCTGGGCTGTGGCCTGTGGAGGCACAAAGGATGGCCAAACTCCACCAAATGGACTTCCCAGTCCCCCTGGATGATGTGGCAAAGCAAGTCCTTGGTAATCCAGACCATCCACTCCACCTGACCATTGGTGGCCGGATGGAAGGGTGCAGACCTGATGTGTCGGATCAGGTTCTGGGAGATGAACTTCTGGAATTTCACAGAGGTGAAGGCAGTCCCATTGTCCGTGATTAGTGTGTCCGGCAGGTTTTGCATGGCAAACATTCTGCAGAGTGCCCTTATGGCTGCTTGGGAGGAGGTCAAGGCAATGAGGACCACCTCTAGCCATTTAGAGTGGGAGTCCATGGCTATATGGGGAGCTGCTGATAGGTCTGGGCTAAGTCCAGTTTACGAAATATTTTGACCCCAGCTAGTGAAGCAAGAACATGGCCGACTAAAGGGACTGGGTAGGCGTGGTCCTGCAATGCCTTATTGATCGTACACTTGTACTCTGTGCAGATGCGTGCACTACCATTGGGCTTCGCCAGGGTTACTATAGGGGTCTCCTACAGTGCATTAGACACCAGTTCCAAGACTCCTTGCACCACAAGGTGGTCTAGTTCTACCTCAATTTTTGGCCTAAGCACCAATGGAATGCTTCGTGCCTTCAGCCTTATAGGCTGCATGATGGGGTTAAGCTGCATGGACACTGAGGGACCTGTGTATCGACCTAAAGTTCCATCAAATACAGATGGGAATTCCTCGGAAATACTGGAGAACTCAGGACTGACAGTGGCCTGATGAATGCCCATGACTCGGATCCCTAGTGGCTGGAACCAAGCCCACCCCAACAAGCTAGCAAAAGGGCCCTCTACCACCAACAAGTCCAGGGAGTCCTCAAAATGTCTTACTAAGCATATTACATATTGCAAAGCGTATTACAGTATTGGCAGAGGCTAGAAGACTTTGTTCCTCCCGGAAAGTATAAACATTCTCACTGGAGGTCATAATCCTTCACTGAAAAGTAAACAGCTCTCCTACCACTGGGAAGAAGCCTGACTTGGAGGTCAGAGTGGGGGTCACAGTAGAGATTTTGTTTACTGACACATTTTCTGGAACCGAGCCAAAGATCTAAAACAAAGAAACAAAGAACCTGCTCAACACCCCTTGGCTGTCTCAGGGCATTCTCAGATATCTGCACATTTTCAGAGAACCATAGAGAACCACCATAATCACCAAGTTCCGTCCAGATGCTAGATGTCAGGAAGGCAGGAGGTTAGGAGTACAGATTTAAAAAATCCCCAAGGAGTTACCTCATCCAGGTTTCTCTGAGCCAATAAGCTGAGCTAAAAGGCTAAAAGCAAGAACTTTGTAACCAATCAACTTGACCTGCTTTGTTATCAAAATCGCATAAATATGCTATGTTTTGTAAAGGAGAGCTGAGGAAACGTGGAGGATGTTGGTACGGAGAGAGAGTTTCCTCCTGCATACTGGTATGTAATAAAAGGATCTCCGAATCAACTCACTTAGGCTCTGGCTGTTGAGTCTCTTCAATTGGGCTGGGGACTCAATTCTTGGCACTGATGGTGTGTGCAACAAAATTGGTGGCCCGTACAGGGAACAGATAGACTTTTGCTGTCTAAGGAGGCTCTACCAGGATGGAGGAGATCAACCTTCAGGGACCCAGAGGTGTAAAGGGCTGAGTTCAGCTTCCCCAGAGTTCTTTGGCTCATATCAGACAGGTGAGGGCTCCATGGATCAGCAGAAACAGGCCAGAGCCCTGATGAGTGGATCCGGAGATTAAAGAAGAAGAGTCAGCCAACAGGTAACTTTTCTGGGGTTACAAGGAGTTGCTGTAAGTCCCTACTAAGCCCTTTTGAACTGGGCTCTTGAACTGTTTGAATTTGTTTGTCTGTGTGCCAAATGTTTAGAACTGGATCCCAGGGCTGCAAGGTCTCCTTGTTAGGAGGGGTTTAGCACCCGGTAGGCAGGACCTATTTTCCCTATCCTAATTTGGGAACTGTCTGTGGAATCTTGCTTTGGACTGTGAAGCAGAGAGAGAGAGATATCGGGCTGCCCTGTTCCACTGACTTTTTACTCAAAGTAAAGCAGCCTGTAATCTGTGGTTGCCTAGCAACAGTCACTGCGCTAAAAGCTATAGGTGCTTCTTTTATCATTTTTTTTTGTTTTTTAAATCCCCAAAGTTCGTTCTTTCTTTCTCTTTCTTTCTTTCTTTCTTTCTTTCTTTCTTTCTTTCTTTCTTTCTTTCTTTCTTTCTTTCTTTCTTTCTTTCTTTCTTTCTTTCTTTCTTCCTTCCTTCCTTCCTTCCTTCCTTCCTTCCTTCCTTCCTTCCTTCCTTCCTTCCTTCCTTCCTTCCTTCTGGGGACAGTCCTGACTAGGACTGCCAGTTCCAGGTTGGTGGGAAATTTCTGGAGATTCTGTGATGGAGTTTGAGGAGGGCATAGGAGTTAGGACTTCAGAGCAGGATTCTGAAAGGAGAATGATGCAAGCTGCTTTGCCCCCTGCCCAATGGAGAAAGACTGTCTTTTTCCTATGTACAGGCTGCAGAGAGGGCACAACAGCATAACATTTCTGCTGTTATGCCAATAAAGGTTGTTGTTGTTGCAGAGAGGGGGAAGGTGATGGAAAGCTGAAGGGAAGGAGATAGGATTGCCAACTTCAGGTTAGGAAATTCCTGGAGATTTAAGGGGTGAGGCCTGAAGAGGGTGAGGTTTGAGGAGGGATCAGACCTCAGACAGGTACAATGCCATTTCCTCCTGGAAAACACTGTTGCCAATCTCCAGGTGGGGGCTGGAGATTACTCAGAATTACAACTGCTCTCTAGATGGCACAGGTCAGCTGCCCATTGGGTGGGAGGGAATGAATACCTTCATTTGGGTGGGTGGGAAGACAGCAAGGAAGGGGGAGCACTCACCCAGCGCTCATTGTATTTTATATCTAGAGCCCATTGTATTTTCCTCCACAATGGGCCTTATTCCTAGTCTCTTTATAAAAATGTTCTGAACATTTCTGTTTTGCACATTCTGTGGAATGAAAGAAGGGTGGGAGATTTTCTGACCTCCTCAGGCAGCCTGTACTAAAAGGGAGAGCTGCAACAAAGAATGCACTTGTATGGGTAGTTGCCAATCTTACTCATTTGCAAGATGGCAACTTCAGAAGAATTTTCTCAGGTGAATAATGTGAAACATAGCTGGAAAAGTGCTCCTTAAGATATGTAGGTCAAGGCCAGAAAGGGCTTTTTAGGTGATAACTGGTACTCTAACATGAATTTGGTAATCAATTAGCAACCAACAAAGTGACTGCAGAATGGATGTGGTACGCCTGCACTGTTTAGCTCCCAGTACTAACTGTTTTGCAGAATTCTGAACCAACTGGAATTTCCAAATTTGACATCCCAAATGGCTCATGCATCTGAATTTGATTTCCCACCCAACTCATACATTGGTGGCTCCTATCATTCCCATCATTGGGGGTGTTGATAGCTCTTGTTCTGCTCCCTCTTTCATTCTACTCACCAGCCTGTCATTGTCCCTATCAGTACATCCACTATTGCATCCTTCAATTATCCAGCTGTAGCATCCCTACCTCCACCACCAGGCAACACTTCTTCAATAGAGGTACATTGTCTACAAATGCACAGACAGTACTCTTCTGTTTTCAGGACATTCGACCCCTCTACATTATTTTTAGGTGTTAAGTTTTTATGCAAACCTGTGTGGTCATTTCCCTGGGTTTGTAGAAGAATACCCCATATCTCAATTTGACTTCCTTCTCTAGTTCTGTCACTACACATGGGGATCAGGTTCAGTATCACTGATATTAATGTTGTCCATGTATTGATGGCAGCCTACTCAAATGATTTACATTTGAGGGCTTTGCATAGAGAGTAAATTGCATGGGGAGAGAAGACTGAGCCTTGTGGAATTCCACAGGGCAAGTCCTACACTGATGACAAAGTCTCCAATAGTAACTCTTTGAGTCCTGCCTATTAGCAGTTATTTAAACCAACCCAAATCACATCCCTTAATCTCTATTAATTAATATTTTAATTAATATTTTCTCAGCAAAAACTTTGCAAAAGTGTCACAACTAATCATCAGTTTCTGACAACCCTATGAAGTGTTAATTGGGTCTTACCCAGGGCTTTTTTTGTAGTAGGAACTCCTTTGCATATTAGGCCACACATCCCTGATATAGCCAGGGCTCTTAATTCAGGACCTCCTATAAGCTTCAGGAGGATTGGCTACATCAGGAGTATGTGGCCTAATATGCAAAGGAGTTCCTGCTACAAAAAAAAAGCCCTTGTCTTACCCCATTGAAATCAATAGACTTACTGTGCATAGGAATTCACTAATGTAGCATGGCAAATTTGCCAAATTTTCACCAGAAGATGTCTTTCACTTTAAAATCTCCTAAATCAGAAAGTGATGAGTACAGGAAGCAGACAATAATGAACTGACCAGGCTAGAGTACTGTGGAACATGGTGTAGCAAGAAAGAAGTCCAAAGCCATCAAGTCATTAAGCGGGATGATTTGCAGAGTCCCACTCCTTTAAGTAATTTGCAAGGGATTTAAAGAGTCAGCACTCAGGCTTGGAGTCACCATAGTGTCATAGAATATCCTTGAATCATGAGACTTTTTTCTAAGTCTCGCGATGAGGCGACTACAGCATCTTATAGAGAATTTATGAGGTCCTATGAGATGGCAGTCAAGGCCGCAAAGAAGACATACTTTGCGGCCAAGATTGCGTCTGCAAATTCGCGCCCGGCACAATTATTTAGAACAATTCGGACTTTAACTACATTGCCGCAAGGCAAGCCAAATGTTAAGGAATTGGAAATAGGCTGTGAGGCTTTTGAGAATTTTTTTGCAGACAAAGTCCAATCGCTCCGCCGCGACTGCCCCGCCATGTTAGATACAGTAAGCGGACTCGAGGCTCCATGCCTGCCTTCGGATTTGATCCTGGATCGTTTCAACCCCCTCAGCTTGGAGGAAGTCAACAGAATCCTCTCTGCTGCACGCCCAACAACTTGCGATCTGGACCCCTGCCCCTCCTGGTTAATTAAAGCCTGCCAGGAGGAGCTACGATGTCCTATATGGGACATCATAAATAGATCTCTTTCAGAGGGTCTTTTCCCAACCCCTCTGAAAGAGGCAGTGGTCCGCTCTCTCCTGAAAAAAACTACACTAGATCCGGCCGAATTGGCGCACTACTGGCCAGTCTCAAATTTGCCCTTTTTGGGCAAAGTAATAGAGAGGGCTGTGGCGTTGCAGCTACAGAGTTTCCTGGATGACGCTTCCACCCTAGATCCTTTTCAGTCCGGCTTTCGCCTGGGCCATGGGACAGAGACAGTGCTGGTCGCCCTCATGGATGATCTCCGGCGACATCTGGATCGAGGTGGTGTGGCGGTACTGCTGTTGCTAGACCTATCGGCGGCATTCGATATGGTCGATCACCGGCTGCTGACCCGCCGCCTCGCCAACGCAGGGATTCAGGGGTTAGCCTTACAGTGGCTTTCCTCTTTCCTTGAAGGTTGGGGACAAAGGGTGGCGATTGGGGGAGAGCTATCTCAGAGGCACCCACTCGATTGTGGGGTGCCTCAGGGGGCAGTTCTCTCTCCAATGTTATTTAACATCTTCATGCGCCCCCTTGCCCAGATTGCCCGGGGACATGGGCTAGGTTGCCACCAGTACACTGATGACACCCAGCTCTACCTACTGATGGGAGACCGGGCCGTTGATGATGCCCCTATAGACCTGGACCGGGCATTGCAAGCCGTTGCCGATTGGATCAAGCTGAGCGGGCTGAAATTGAATCCAGCGAAGACAGAGGTCCTTTGCCTGGGTTGCAGCGCCCCAAAAGGAGGGATTCCCCTTCCAGCTTTTGACGGGATGCCATTGGTACCAGTGCGTGAAGTCAGGAGCTTGGGAGTGCTCTGGAGTCCTCCTTGACAATGGAGGCCCAGATAGCGGCCACTGCCAAATCCGCCTTTTTTCATCTTAGACGGGCAAGGCAGCTGGCCCCCTTCTTGGAGTGAGGTGACCTGGCAACAGTGATCCATGCAACGGTCACCTCGAGATTAGAATACTGTAATGCCCTCTACATGGGGTTGCCCTTGTACCAAACGTGGAAACTACAGCTAGTGCAGAACGCAGCAGCCAGGCTGCTACTGGGACTACCTCGGTGGGAACACGTGTGGCCTGGGCTGCAGGAACTGCACTGGCTGCCAATTGTGTACTGGGTTCGTTACAAGGTGCTGGTTATTACCTATAAAGCCCTATATGGCCAAGGACCTGCCTACCTCAGGGACCGCCTCTCTCCATATGTTCCCCAGAGGGCACTGTGTTCCAGTTCACAAAATCTTCTGGAGATCCCTGGGCCTAAGGAGGCCAAACTTAAAACAACTAGAGAGCTGGCCTTCTCCATAAAAGCGCCCCAATGGTGGAATCAGCTCCCGGAGGAGGTGCGGGCCCTGCGGGACCTTAACCAGTTCCGCAGGGCCTGCAAAACTGCCCTCTTCCAAGAAGCCTTCAAGACGTGACCAGACTGAATATTACGCCGCCAGGATAAACAGAGATTGTAGCACCATATTGTTTTTAGCTTTTTAATATTAATGTATATTTATATTCGTATTTGTATTTATTGTGAACTGATTTTACTTGTATTGCCACTTCATGATATTATATCATGACATATTGTAAGCCGCCCTGAGCCTGCCTCGGCGGGGAGGGCGGGATAGAAATAAAATTTATTATTATTATTATTAAGTGAATAGGAATCTTTCAGAGAACCAACACCCTCTGGTGACTGATGAATTTATTCACTCCTCTCCTAAAAGGCCTGTGCTGCCTAGGGTTACCAGCCTCCAGGTGGCACCTGGACATCTCCCGGTATGACAATTGCTTTCCAGACCACAGAGATGAGTCACTGTAAAGAAAATTGCAGTTTTGGAAGTGGACTCTATGGCATTATACCCTGTTAAGTCCCTCCCCTCCCTAAAACCTGCCCTTCACAGACTCCACCCCCCTCAAATCACCGGATATTTCCCAACTCAGAGCTGGCAACCCTACCAGGGTCATAAGAACATAAGAGAAGCCATGTTGTATCAGGCCAATGGCTCATCCAATCCAACACTCTGTCACACAGTGGCTAAAAAACCCAGGTGCCATCAGGAGGTCCACCAGTGAGGCCAGGACACTAGAAGCCTAGAAGTCAAAGTGTTACCCTGGGGAGAGTCCCCCCTAAGATTCCACATCTGGTGGCTGTGAGGCTTCCTGGGCATATGATTTTGTCTCAAGTCAAGATTATAATCAAGTCACTAGGAACCGGGTCATAATATTTATCAAAGACTATAAGGGAAGGCAAACAACTGTATGGTCTCTTAATGCCCCAAAGTCTTTAAAGCAGCAGTCATCATCCTTATTTTTTACTTGCTTATTTAAAGGGGGGGTGTCTATCCTGCCTCTTAACCATAGCCTTTTGAAGTGGTTTCCAATGAAAACCATAGAAAGACATTAGAATGTTAAAAAAACCCTCAATAAAACAAGATGTCACAAAATAAGCACTACAATATTTGAAAAGTCAGAACAAAACAAAGGGTGAAGACCAGTAACCCAATACTAGGGTAGGTTTTGAAGGGGGATCCCTGAATAATTAATGAATATCCCTATAATAATGAATGAAAGCATGCTTCTGCCTTCAAAAAGAGATGTCTGATGCAATGTTCGTTAGAAGCACAGACAGCCTTCAGTGGGTGTGTGAAACACAGATGTGTATTAGGATAACACAAATGGGCCTCAGAGAAGCTTCTTGCTGGAGCTTATAAAGCCTGGAGACAGGAGGAATGGAAAAGTACTAGAAAGAGTTACAAGTGGGTGAGGAATATTGAATTAGATAAGCCTGGGTGCCTGCGCTGTTGGGTGTCTGTGTGAATAAAACGGTCTGTATGTAGAATGATTTTAACTTAGTCATTTTGGGGGCCCATGGCCGACTAAGTTCTGCGCTTGGTACCAAAAGTAAACCTCGTTTCATACCGGTAATGTGTGCGGACCTCATTATTTCTCTGCTTCATTTTGGTGCATTGGCTGGGAAATGAATGGGGTTAGGATATTTCCTTCCCCTTGGCTGGTTGTATAACCGTCTGCCTTCCACCCTCATGGCGGGAAGAGCGGACTAGGTACTACGGTCACATTTTTTGATCGAGTCCAGCTCTCTCTGCCCTGGTGGGGGAGGGTGCCTAGTTTGCCAATCAAGATTCCACACCTGGTTGAACCGACGTGTGCAGGGAATTGAAAGATCTTCAGGATTGTGAGTATGAACTGTCTGGGAATTCTGATTACCTCTCCTTAGGAAAGAAGAAGGGTCTGATCACCCCTTAAGCTCTGTCTATTAGGCTCCGTTTTGGAACTGAAGCACAGAAGCTAGGATTTGGAAGGATTTCTGTGGTGTGTGTGAAGGAGACAAAGCCTCTAATGTTTTAACTGTGTAAACTGTGTAAAATGTTTAAATTTTTATATTCTTATGCTAGATTTTATATGCTGTAAGCTGCCCTGAGCCACCTAGTGGGAAGGGTGGGATATAAATCACAAATAAACTAAACTAAGCGAGAGGGATTTTCTCTTGTGCAGTTCCCAGTGGGATGATCTCACTGGGTCACAAGAGAAGGAGTGAAAACCCCCCAGGGCTCCCTGGCTGCCAGACCTCTTACTGGCAGCTTCTGTTTTCTGTTTTCCCTAGAAGCGTCTTGTCTAAACATCTGGTGCCATGGGGAACTTAAAAGCCAGAATTCTGGGGAATGTCAGCGAATGGTAGTTCCACGTGGGCAGGCAAGGCTCCTTTGTCCCTAAACCTCCCCCCCCCCCAAGAAAAATCTAACTTTTAAATTTGAATATCTCTTAGAATAGAGAGACCTGGCTTTGTAAGGTAACAAAGACCTCTCTCCCCTTAATAAAATAAAGAAACAGAAAAGCAATGATTTGGACTAAAATTAGATGAGGTCAGTTCTCAAGGGTGAGGCCTGGAGATCTCCTGGAATCACAGCACAAAGTTCCAAGCTGCAGACTCAGTGTTCTCTGCAGGGTAATGGAAATTTGGTGTGAGTGAGAGCTCAGAGCCTGGTTCCTTGGGATGTCATCTTTCTTTAGACTTCCATTCTAGATTTCTAGCAATCTGTCCTGTCTGGATATGGCAACCCCATTCAGGAAATAAAACTAACTGTAGAGAATGTGACCTTGCCCAAAAGATCAGGTCTCTGTTAGTGTGATGAAGTCTGCCACCTGTCTGGCCGAGATGAGTCAGCAGACTTGCCAGCTGATAGTCCAACACAGGACCAAAGTCTGGTATTTCCCCCAGAAACACCAGGAAGGTAGGTTGCCACCAGACTGGATAAATCCTTTAGCACAGAGGTCCCAGTCAAGCTTCTGCCTATTGGGAATACTCTAGAGAAAACCAAGTCACACAACTGCAGCAAGGGGTTCCCCAAGTCAGTTTTCACAAATTGGTAGTAGACACCTCCAAAGGTTAGTGGGTAAGTTTGACTCAGAATGTTGTGGCCCTGAAAGCAAATAACCACAAAAATAAACTTAAAGTTTATTTTACAAAATAGGCATGAAAGTATTGGTTTTAATGAGCCATACAAAATAACGTTGTTCAATATAACTAGCTAACTGGATATAAATTCAGAAAGCTAGGTATTATCATACAGAGTTCAAATGTCCAGATGGAATCCAAGGGTTTCCCCGAATAGAATCATGTCAGGAGGCTGTTCAGCATAATAGGCTCTAGTCTCGGTTAGGCTAGGCAAAGAAATGTACTCATTATGTTATTTTTATGCCTCCCAGACTCTCGTGGTGTAGCCATTAAGGCTATTCAACTATCTCAGCACTAAAATTCAGTTGGTGCATGGCTACTGTATTACAGCTAGCCCAAAAGAACTTTCAAAATACAGCCAGGATGCAAATTAAACAAATACAATTTATTGCCATGATTGAGAGAGATTCAGAGAGTTGTACCTTTATTTTCACTTTTAAAATGCCAGAACCAAATACCTCTGAGAAAGAGAGATTAAACTAGTTTTGTTAAATATTTACTGCTTCAGTTCTATAAATTTCAGGCTCAAGGAAAGGCCTCTGAGCATGTACAGAGAATGCCTAAGATTAGCCCAAATTGGAGCCTGGCCTAGAGAAGTTAAAGATTGTAAATTTGCAGCCCTCCTGCCCTTTCCCCCATCAGAGAAGGAATGCTAATCTTCTTCTCTTTACTCAATCTGAAATCTTTAACAGAACCAGGAAAGGCATAAGGAATAATATATATTTTTTTGAGATTGCAGTGCCCTGAGACATTAAGAAGGAAAGAAAAGACACTTAGGCAAATTTAGTCTTAATTGTAGAAATAAGAAGTGTGAAAATCTGAGTCCCCACTAGGCAGATATCTCATCACCTTCCCCATCTTGTGTTTAAAAGTTGCTCAACCCAGGGAAAAAAACCCTGTATCTTGGAAAATTTATCAAGATCAGATAAGAGAATACTGGAGTTAACTGCCCAGCAAGGGTTATTATCTTCTCTTTCTATCTTTTGTTAAATAAATTTTCTCTCTTCCAGCCTTAGAGAGAGAAGGATCTTTTATATACAGTATATGCCCCGTGGTATCTAAGGGGGGAGGCACAATTGAGATATTTTTCTGAATTCTCATTTTCTCCTGATTTTGGGTTTAAAGATACAAATTCAAACTTTTGAAATTCTGCAAGAATGTCTCCATAAACAAAATGAGTAGTTCTAGAAGACCACTCCCAGCCAGGAAGATGCCTGGAGGGAAGATGTGCATATGTTGAAAGAAGCAAGCCAGTTTGTAAGCTTCTTGGCTTGCTCAAAGCCCTACTGTGTTTTTGCAAGGGTGCCAGTCTCCAGGTGGAACCTGGAGATCACTCCCAAAAATATAATGCAATGCCCAGAACATTAAGGCCAATGCCTCTGGGAGAGAAAGTGGCCAAGAAAATGGACTACATGCCTTGTAATCTTCAAATTTAATTCAGATATTCAGAAATCTCCAGCCTGGAGCTGGCATCCCAAAGTTCCACTTACAGCTAATCTTTCTCTGCTAGGGAAAAAACCCTGCCTGTAAACTGCCCTAAGATTAGAAGCTTTTCCTCTGATAATTTATTTTTTTTGCTTTACCTTTTGAGTCTGAAAATATTTTTCTAGTGGCCATTATCCCTTGTACTTACATTTTGTAGCTTTAATTTTAAGGGGAACACTTTTAAGATATTCAGCTTGTGATCTCCTTTGTTTTAAAGAAATGGTGCACCTAACAGATCTTTTGTTAAGTTTTTTTAAATCTGAGACAATGGGTTAAAAGTTTATATTTGCAATTTTGGGTTTATATGGAACATCTTTTTCTGCTAAAGCAATACACTATCAAACCTTTTTGGAAATTTTATATCTCTTTTGATTTTTGTTAAGTACATTTCATACCAGGAACATGTGTTCTTCAAGTGTTACATCTAACACAGTTTTCTATCTTACTTTGAACTGCTTCCCAATTTTTCATTCATTTAAATCTGAAAATTCCTTTTGTTGTTGGTACTGAATTTTTATTTTCTGAAAAGAACAGTGTTTTAAAATTCTACCTCACAAATTTTGGTTCCTACATGACCTCTTTTCATTTGAAGTTATTGCATGTGTTATAAAAGAACATCTGTACCCTTCCTTGGATAAAACTACCCTCTCACTGTGCATCTTCTTTCTTAAGTCTTGAAAAACTAATACTTTGTTTTACCAGTGACCCAATTATTCTCAGTGTTGTGTTTCTCATAGAAATACCTTTTCTAGATTTGTTGTTAATTCACTAGGCAGAATTCCTGAAAACTCTTGGTCTTCATTAGAAATCTGGACTTTAATAATGTTCTGCATTCCTCAAATGTATATCTTCATTTGCTCTCTTAATGTCACTTATAGTTATGTTCCATCTATGAACTGTGCATATCAGTCTTCCTATTCAGCTATTTGGTGAACCTCTTACCTGTGGAAAGAGGCATCTATATGCTTATCTATCTTATTTTATGCCTCCATCTATAGTATCTTGTTAGAGCTTGACCTTTTCTGAGTGTTTTGTTTAGAAAATTCTTTCTATGTTTCATGTTCTTACCATGGTAGGACTCCAGTTCTGCTTGATTTTGTGTTTCAATCCAGTCTTCGGTCCTGGCCAGGCTTGCTACTGGATAACACATTTCCATTTGCTTGTTTTAAGTTTCTGCCTCTCCATTATTTCAATCTTTTTTTGTCAAGGTGTATGAACCAGAATTTGCTTTCCATTATTGTTTTGTTATATATAAAGGAAACCCGGACCTGCAACTCAATTTTAGTGTATGCTCATCATTATATAGTAGTTTTAAGAATTGCTGGTATGTCTGTTAAGAATTGTTTGTTTAAGGATTAATTATTATTTGCTTTTAGGATTTTTGTTGTTAAAAGTTTGTTGAAACCCACTCTCACACCTATGTGAGACCCACAGAACAAATTTTGGATGAGCTGGCATGGAGAAAAATGGGGTTCAGTGGGACTTGAACACACCACTGATTTCCAGTGGTTTAAATTCTCTGATCCAGTTCTCTAATTATTTTGAGTCTGATCCCTCGCATACATGCATGTTAAAGCTGGCATTATTCTATTGAGGCCTCAGTTTTGTTTTGTGTGTTTGCTTTTGAAGTTTTTCTTATTTTTGACAATTTCATATATTCCAAAGCTATAGCAAAAGTTTTTCTTCCCTTTCTGTGACCATTTTCATAATCCAGGGGTAACCCCAACTCTGGTAATCTCTCCTTGGAGCTCCTAATTTTGTGCACGATTTCATGTTTTCTTTTTTTAAGATTCATATCTGTTGCAACAAAGTAAAAAGTCTCTCGTGAACCTCTAGGTTCACGCTTTTTATATGGATGTGCACTAGCTTGAATCATGCATAGGTTTATATTGTGGATTTGTGTTCTGCATAATGTATGGTGTATGAAATCTGCCCTTTAACATTGGAAGGGTAGAGACCTTGTCAAACTGAAACTCCATGTGAGGAGGAGGAAGTCTCCTGTCCAAAACAAGTATGGTAATTTAGATAATGTGTGCAACCCTATCTCAACAGGGTTGGACTCAAGTTATGGCAATTTGTGGACAGCCAAGGAAAGCTTTAAAGGGAAAAATCACCTATTATTGCTGTTTTATTTGTTTGTTTCTCCAAGTATGTTTTTCAGGCTCTTCCATATCTTCCTAGAGGTCCTGAAATTTGCCTGGTTATGCCTCATTGATGTTGGAAGGAAGGCCTCCCCCAGAACCCCATCCAAACTGCGTTGTGGGGAAAACTCATTTCCAGGGAAATTCCTCTGCCTAGCAAAAGGCTGGTTGCCACAACTGATCACAACAGCAGCCCCACTGCCACTTCCAAGTTGTGCTTCCAGGAAAAGGAATTCCTTTTGGCTGCAATAGAAACAGATTTCCCTGTGAAAAGATTGTCATGCATAGAGCGCGCAAACTCTCCATGAACTCAAGAAAGAAGACCTTTTGTTAGACCAAGAGAGGAGGGGAACAAGGAATTAGTCAGGAAATGGTTTTTGTATTGTAATAATGTGGCCAGGTGTGGACTGCTCACGGCTGGCAATGTTTCCAAGTATCTCTGAATGTGTGTATCTTAATAACCTAGGATACAACAAGGTGTTTGCCATAAAGGCACATGAGTTGATTCAGTTTATAGTATGTCACTTGCATATGTCCCTTATGTGTTTTAGAAATTGAGATGAGTTCTTGTATTCTTGCATCATAACTAGTAATGTTTTATTGATAAAGAAATAAGTTCTCTAGGATCCTTCCAAGATCTGTGTTCAAAAATTTAGACTGGACATATGTAATTATTCAATGCATATATCATGAATGGATTGTTTTATATTATTAACTCATGCATAGTCTATTTTTGGTAGCTGACATTCCTAAACCCTTTCCCTTTGTCCCAACTGTGTCACAACCCTGGTTGTTTGAAGTCTGATCAGCAGTGCACCATGAAATGTGGAGCACCCCCCCCCCAAGGACTGGACAGTGCTAAAGGGGAGGAATTGATACCAGAGTGCTGCCAAATAAAGAGGGTAGCCTTAAAAGACATGAGGGGCCCTCTCAAGCTAGTCTGTGTGCCCAGAAAGGCCCCATGATGGAGACCAGGAAAACTCCATATTGGAAGACTGGGCTGCATAGCCAAGGCATGCCTCTGAGTGACCTTCTTTCCCCCCCACACATCTTCTCTAGATGGAAAATACTGGGATATGCCAGGGTGAATGGATAATCCCATCACTGTCTCTTCCTCCCGTGACCCATCTATACCCCATCTCTGTCAATATACTATTTCATTACCTCATTGTAGTGTCATTTCAGAAAAAGGAATTCCTTTTGGCTGCAATAGAAACAGATTTCCCTGTGAAAAGATTGTCATGCATAGAGCATGCAAACCCTCCAGGAACTCAAAAAAGAAGACTTTTTGTTAGACTAAGGGAGGAGGAGAACAAGGAATTAGTCAGGAAATGGTTTTTCTATTGTAAATAATGTGGCCAAATGTGGACTGCCCACAACTGGCAATGTTTCCAAGTATGTCTGAATGTGTGTATCTTAATCACCTAGACTACAACAAGATGTTTGCCATAAAGGCACATGAGTTGATCCAGTTTATAGCATGTTACTTGCATATGTCCCTTATTATTGCTTATGCGTTTTAGAAATTGAGATGAGTTCTTGCATTCTTGTATCATAGCTAGTAATGTTTTATTGATAAAGAAATAAGTTCCCTAGGATCCTTCCAAGATCTATGTTCACAAATTTAGACTGGACATATGTAATTATTCAATGCATATACTATGACTGGATTTCCCTGTTCAAGTGATTGATTATCTCAAAAATGAAATGTATCTCTAGCATCCTCAAGATCATCCCAAATTTCAGTGATAGTTAGTCTTCAGTACCAAGACACATAGTTCCCTTTTTCCTGATTGGATTTTTTTTATTTTATTTTTAACTCATGTATAGCCTATTTTTTGGTAGTTGACATTCCTAAGCCCTTCCTCTTTGACCCAACTGTGTCTCAACCCTGGTTGTTTGAAGTCTGATCAGCAGTGCACCATGAAATGTGGAACACACCCTCCAAGGATGGGGCAGTGCCAAAGGGGGGGGGGGAATTGATACCAGAGTGCTGCCGAATAAAGAGGGTAGCCTTAAAAGACATGAGGGGCCCTCTCAAGCTAACCTGTGTGCCCAGAAAGGCCCCATGATAAAGACCAGGAAAACTCCATATTGGAAGGCTGGGCTGCATATCCAAGGCATGCCTCTGAGTGACCTTCTTCCACACACACATCTTCTCTAGATGGAAAAATACTGGGATGTGCCAGTATGAATGGATAATCCCATCACTGTCTCTCCTCCTCCCGTGACCCATCTTTACCCCATCTCTGTCAATATATTATTTTGTTACCCCATTGTAGTGTAATTTCAGTCTTTCTTGGGAATGTTGAAACCAAATTGTCACCTAGCTGCCCTTCCTGAGTGGTCATACAGAATTAATTTATTTGATGATGATGGTTAGTCTCCAGACTTAAATAAGCTTTCAGAAGACTGAAAGGGGGAATGAAGGGGGACTCCTGAATAATTAATGAATATCCCTATAATAATGAATGAAATCATGCATCTGCCTTCAAAAAGCAGGTGTCTGATGCAATGTTCGTTAGAAGCACAGACAGCCTTCAGTGGGTGTGTGAAACACAGATGTGTATTAGGATAACACAAATGGGCCTCAGAGAAGCTTCTTTCTGGAGCTGATAAAGCATGGAGACAAGAGGAATGGAAAAGTACTAGAAAGAGTTACAAGGGGGTGGGGAATATTGAATCAGATAAGCCTGAGTGCCTGCGCTGTTGGGTGTCTGTGTGAATAAAACGGCATGTATGCAGAATGATTTTTACTTAGTCATTTTGGGGGCCCATGGCTGACTAAGTTCTTCGCTTGGTACCAAAAGTAAACCTCATTTCATACCGGTAATGTGTGCGGACCTCGTTATTTCTCTGCTTCAGTTTTATTTAAATTCTATGGTGTTAATGTTAACTATCAGGTGCTGGATCCTGTGGATTCTGATAATGGTATTTTCCAGAGGTGCAAGGACCTTCCCCTGGTGTCAGGTAAAGGTACTTGTATGAAAGTAATGCATCACCAGATCCACACAATTCAATCAAGGATACTTTCTTATACCTGCTAGTCGCTGTGTAGTTATAATATTTTATTGTACCCACACAAACCAAAGAAAAAAGTTCTAGATTCCTGATAGTCCAATGTGTGGCATGAACAGGTGTAATCTCATAACTACACATAGACCATAGTATTTGTAGCAGGAACTCCTTTGTGTAATAGCCTTCACCCCCCCCCCTGTAGCCAATCCTCCAAGAGCTTACAGGGCTCTTCTTACAGGGCCTACTGTAACCTCTTGGAGGATTGGCTACATCAGGTGGGTGTAGCCTAATATGCAAAGGATTTCCTGCTACAAAAAAAAGGCACTAGTCTGTACCATGATTTCATGGTATAACTCACAACATTGATGAAGGTAGCTTGAATTCCATTGCTTTCTATACAATGGCTAAAAAAAAAAATCACCATGCATATGTTAGGCATATATCATTTGCATAAACATAATTCACAGTTCTTTAATGTGTGCTAAAAATTGTTGGACAGAGAATACCACCTGTTTTTTTAAAGAAAAACTTAATGGCCACAGTTTTCTTTTTTAATATTGTATAGACATTTATAACAGCGCGCCTTGCGGTCTCACTGGATCGCTTCTATATGCGGCTTATGGCTACCCCAGCCCCTCTGCCGCCTCAGTTCTTCCTTTAAAATTTTACCTCACGACTATGAAACGCAAGGGGTGGGTTTAATACGGATTTTTCACTACTAGTCTCTTCGGGGGTTTTGTTTTGCTTTCAGATGGATATAAACTCAGGTTGTAGGTAGGGGACCATAGCAGCTTTGATAGTTTTCCCAATATACTGGCACCAGAGAACTTTAAAGTAAACCACAGAAATTTATTAACATACACACACCGTCTTCAACTGGGGAATGGGAAATATATACATGGGCTATATTGTATCTCAAGCAGTTAACAGTTTCTTCATAGTTCAGGCTTTATAATATCAAGTTCACTTAGGTCTCTCAGGTTTCACAGATCATACAGCTTTCACTCTCCAACACTATTCTAGGTTTGCCTCTTGGGTATAATGTGTCAAGTCCCTTAAGTCGACTGGTGTCTCTTCTCCCAGCCTTTCAGACTTCTAGACCCACATCTTTCCCTCAACCACCTCTTTAGCTCTTAAGAGAAATGTCTGTGTCTGTGACCTCTCAGGTCTTTTACTGTGACTCTTCTCTAGTCACACACAGCCCCATGGCTGTCTTTATAGAGTGAACAGTGAGCTTTGCTTCTCTCGGAGACTCTCCTCAGCTCCTGTCTCCGCTCCTTCTCAGACCAACTGCTCTCTTCAGCAATCTCCCTCAAACTCCGTCAGACTCTAACTGCCCTCAGTCGTTAGCTGTCAATCACCTCTGAGAGTTCCGAGCACTCTGGCCCCCACCCTCAGGTCACCTGACGCAGGCTCAATGCGTCCTTAGTTTTCTTGTTAACCCATTCATTACCGTCACAACATTATTCATTGGAAGGCTTTGACAACCAGTATAGAAATGTAATTAAAAAGTATGTAATATCTATATCAATACTGAACAATTACTTAGTATCCACTAATGGATAATAAGGTTGGATAATTTTCCTTTTAGTTACTGGCAAATTCAACTTCACTACAGAGTTTTTTCTACTCTGAATTATTATCAAACATCCATCCAACAGCTTTGACTGGTACTGTATTACTGAAGGTATGCTTTAAAATGAAGGTTCATTTTAATGTGCATACTGTTAAACAGAGCTTCTGCCTGAAATATTAAAGAGTAACACACAACATCACTCCCTGAGATTTTGTGGCTAGCTCCAGTCCTTGTGACAACCATTTTATGGTTAACTCCAGCTCCTGTGGCAGCCATTTTGTACTTGCACCCTCAACCCTATGTCAGAGTTCTAAAGTTTGGGAACCTCTCCAGTAAAAGAACACAACAAAGGAAATACATTCATCCCTATCTATAACTTTTTAAAAACATGAAGTTGAGCAACAACAGGAACAAGAATCAGCATGATTTAACCTGAGCATCATAAAGTAACTCTAAGTAATTAACATTAATTCATAGGGTTGCCATAAGTTGGCACTGGCAGTGACTTCACTTCACACACACACACACACACACACACACACACACACACACATAAACATACAAAATAGTGGCAATCCTAAACAGAGTCCATTTGGGTTTAGATGGTTACAGTTCTATTTAGGACTGCTATGAAAATCCACAGCTACTAGCTCTAAAAATACTCACTAGTTAACACTGTAAAATTAATATAATAATAACAACAATAGCAATAATAACAATATGCATAGCATTTACAAGTGTTCAGAGTGTTTCCCATACATTATCTTGTTAACATTCTCAATAAATTCATACAAATTACAACAAAAATTAAAATTAAAAAATAAATGACTCAATCAAAGTTTTATAAGAACTTTTTATTCTCACCTACTGGAAAAAGACAGCAAAGAATACATTAACTTTTGTAAGCAGCGTTAAAATGTTTAAGTTTTCAGGGGAAGAGGTCAATCAATCTCTCCCTCCATGTGACAGGGAAAAATTAAAATTGTTTTCTTCAGCATGGCCACTTCAGAAATATGATCTATGGTGGAACCTGTCTGCTTTTCCTTGCAATTCTTCCCACTCCCTTTGCTGGATTGCCAACTCTTGAAGGGAGCAATTCCACTTCCTGCCATTCAGTGTATTTCTGCCACCACTGTCCTTTGGGGGGTCTTCTTGCCAGGAGGGACAGACTCCTCCTGACTTTCTTCTCAACCTGAGGCTCCTCCTCTAGTCTCCTGTTACCCAGCATCTGATCAATACAGGGACCAACTTCCTTCTTTGGGGCTTCCCCTGGAAGGTTGACAACAGTTCCTTAACCACTTCCCTTCCAATCTGCCTCCCCTGGCAAATTAGTAGTTTGTCCAAGTGGTTGGAGAACTATGTGGCCCAGAGAACAGTGCCAGATTCAAAAGATAACAGTATTTATTGAAAAGAAAAAGTCTACATATACACTCTTAACCCAACACCAGATCAGCAAAATGGAAAGTAAAGAAATTTGGAATAAACACATTTCTCCTTTCCCTCCTCTAACACATACTCTGCTAGATGTTGTGAGCAGAGCAGACGCAATACATTTAGAAAGTTTCCAATTTTGTCTGTAACCCTTTACATCACCAGAGGGATCTGCAGCTTCCCAACAGGCTGCCCTTGGTCTCTCAAAATATCCACCATGCTGCACAGCACAGCCAGAGGTCTGTGGTCCTTGAGGGCTTAACACTCTCCACCCTTCTTTCTCCTTCAGTGGGGAATATTTCTCAACTCTCCTTCCTGCCCAGGGTCACCTTTTCCCTAGAGCAGTCTGGAAAGAAAAGCCCCAAAGCACATCTGGAACTTCCTGTCTTCATCCTGCCTCTCTAGCAAATAACTCCCTCCTGTTGTTAAGGAGGGGAGGGGGAGAGAGAGCAGTCAGCTGCCTTTGTGATCTGACTCCCTCTCACAGAAAAAACAGCCCCCTTTTAATATGAGTTCCAGCAAGGAAGGCATTTCATCACATGAACAATGAAATAATATGTCATCAAGGAGGGCAGCCACTGATTAGTCCCAGTGTGGTGTAGTGGCTAGAAGCTTGTTGGGTTACCTTGGGCCAGTTATACACTCTTAGGCTAACCTACTTCAAAGGGTTGTTGTGAGGATAAAATGGAAAAAGAGACCGATATAAGACACTTTCAGTCACCAGTGCTTTTGACCTAGGTTTTGAGACTCAAAAGTGAATTCTCACTCTGCTATAGAAGTTTGTGGGATGATCTTGGGCCAAGTACACACTCTCAGCGCAAACTACCTTACAGAGTTGTAAGTAAGGATAAAACAGAGGAAAGGAGAATGATGTAAACCAGGGGTGTCAAACATACGGCCCACAGGCCAGAAGCGGCCTGCGTAGGGCTCTAATCCTGCCGACAAGCAGCTGGTCGGGCTTAGCAAGACCTGCAGGTCCCAGGGAAGCCTGCTTAGGAGTTACTGGGGAAAGCCTACATCTCCCAGGATCCCCTCTGTCCCTCTAATTGGGTAGCAAGGGGTTTGGAGGGTAACAGGCTCAGAGAGGGGTGGGGCCTGGGAAGAGAATATAAAGGCTAAGTTCAGGAAGGGGGTGTTCATTCCCTGGAAGGCTGAGCTGGGAGTAGGCTGTGCTTGAAGAGCTTGAGCAGGGGAAAGCTCCCTCATCCAAGGCAAGCGGCGAGTTCTGGATAGGAGTTTAGGGACTGTAATTTAAGATGCATTAGGGCTTTTGTTTATTTTCCCTTCACCCTTTTACTGTTTTCTGCACCTTGGTTGTTTATATTGCCCTGACTTTAAAATAAACCTTTTTGTTGTTGTTCACTCTGCCTGGTCCTCACGCCTATTATTTGGCCTAAACTACAAGAGGCCTGAAGGGCTTGGGAGGGAACTCTGGGCCTTCTCAAGGGGAACTCTTAACCCAGAGTGGTGGCAGCAATTGATAATACCCCCTGAGTCGTGACAGGGGCCATGACTCACTGTGGACTTCATTTGCAGTCCTGGGTGAGGGAGAGCCAGCAGGACGAGGGGCAGCCATTGTGGCCACTTCCAGTACGATGGGATGTGCTGCAGTGTCAGTTGAGGAGTTGTGTGGTGGCAATGGTGGGAAATTCTGCCCCCCTTCCCAAGTGGACCTATGAGTAGACCTCAACTGGGCTTGGAGGAGTGGAAAAGGAAAGGACCTCTGGTGAGTCTCATTTTGATATCGCTTGATCTCAAATGCTCACTGAGTTTTGCTGCTCCACGTGGCTACTTGACATGAGCAGAGCCCACTTGCACCCAATCCAGCTTTGCTGGAGGAAATTGGGTCAGCCACATTGATTTTGCAGAGTGGCCACAGCAAAAGAAGGCAGCTGAGAGGTAAGTTCAGCCACCCCCACCCCAGTCCTCAGGGTATGTATCAATGGGGTGGACTTGCAGTGGTCTGAGTGGGTAGGTGGGGGTTGAGGAGCCTGAGCGAAGTGGTGTGAGTTACCATCAGAGGATTCAGCAGTCAGGATTACTATGAGGGACCCTCCCCCCCTTACCACCTCTCATGGAGCTTTGCGGGCACTCTGCTGGCTGGGGAGCTGCTGGGAGTGGAGGTGAAATAAGGCAGCTGGAACTGCTGGGTGGGCTCCCCTCTTTTTTGTTTGGACTCCTCCCTTTTTGTGAACTGATGGCAGGAAACAGAGGAGGCCACAAGCTGGGGCTCAGCAGCAGGCTGTTGTTAATAACAGGGAGGAGGGATTGAGAGGGAGCTGAGAAAGCCAGAGAGGTGGTGCCAGGGCCATAGCCAGTGGAGGGCAGGCCCAGCAGGAGGTGCCCCTATCCCAACACCCCCCCCCCAAAGAAAAATATCTCAGCCCCACAACAGGCCAGAGACAAAAGATCATTTCAAGAGAAATGCTGGAGTTTCTCTTTAATTTCCAGCACATACAGCTGCATGTTTACAACATCCTAGCAAATAAAGGGGAGAAGGAGAGTTGAGGGGGGTGGGTGCAGAGAAAGGCACTGAATTCCAGCAAGGCAAGAGGCTGGCCACTTCCTTATTGTCTTCTCCCCCCATGGCATAGTGCCAAAAGAAGTTGTAAAAATAATGCACCATCCATGTCGCCACCTTCGAACCACTGTTCTTTTTCCTGATCCTCCAGCAGTCAGCAGCAAGCTCTTAGCCAACCAGGAAGGAGAAGTCAGATCCACATTCACCCACAGCAAACACAAAAACACAAGTCTTGTTTATTTAAATTCATTTAAACCCCAATGGAGACCCAAAACAGCGTACATTATTTCTTCGCCAGAGAGTCGCATCTTTAAAAACCACTGCCTCTTCCCTGCCATCACCTTTAGGCAGCAGTTGCTGCTTCTCTCTTGGTCTTCCCAGCTTAAGGTGGACTCACTGTTAAGGTGGATGGTCTCCTGATCCTGTTTTGCCTGCTTTTAAGAACATAAGAGAAGCCATGTTGGATCAGGCCAATGGCCCATCCAGTCCAACACTCTGTGTCACACAGTGGCCAAAAAATTTATATATATATACACACACATACACATACACACTGTGGCTAATAGCCACTGATGGAACTCTGCTTCATATTTTTATCTAAACCCCTCGTGAAGGTGGCCATGCTTGTGGCCGCCACCACCTCCTGTGGCAGTGAATTCCACATGTTAATCACCCTTTGGGTGAAGAAGTACTTCCTTTTATCCATTTTAACCTGTCTGCTCAGCAATTTCATCGAATGCCCACGAGTTCTTGTATTGTGAGAAAGGGAGAAAAGTACCTCTTTCTCTACTTTCTCCATCCCATGCATTATCTTGTAAACCTCTATCATGTCACCCCGTAGTCGACGTTTCTCCAAGCTAAAGAGTCCCAAGCGTTTCAACCTTTCTTCATAGGGAAAGTGTTCCAGCCCTTTAATCATTCTAGTTGCCCTTTTCTGGACTTTCTCCAATGCTATAATATCCTTTTTGAGGTGGATCCTTTTCTTTCCAAGGTGAAATTGATAGCAGCCTGATTTTTTTAAATCACTTTTTGGAGATGGAACAATAATACTATTTTTAGATGGTCTTCTTTCTTCACTCTCCCTCCCCAGCTGCTTTAATTTAATTAACAGGGATAATAATAATAATAATAATAATAATAATAATAATAATAATAATAATAATAATAATAATAATAATAATAATAATAATAATAATAATAATAATAATAATATGATGATGATGATGATGATGATGATGATGATGATGATGATGATATTGGATTTATACCCCGCCCTATACTCTGCATCTCAGAACAGTCACAATCTCCTTTACCTCCCCCCCCACACACACACACATACAACAGACACCCTGTGAGGTAGGTGGGGCTAAGAGAGCTCTTACAGCAGCTGCCCTTTCAAGGACAACTCCTACGGATATTATGCCTGACCAAAGGCCATTCCAGCAGGTGCAAGTGGAAAAGTGGGGAATCAAACCCGGTTCTCCCAGATAAGAGTCTGCGCACTTAACCACTACACCAAACTGGCTCTCAAATTATTAAAATATATCAAAATTGTCTTTGAAGTATCTTTGTATTCTGAGTAAAAAATAATATAATTAATTGGGATTGCCTCTGACTTTTATAAATTTATATCTCTGGTATCTGGCGCTATATTTCATGGCACATGTGGCCCAGTACGACAAAGTGACATATATGTCAGATCTGGTCCTCATAACAAATGAGTTCAACACCCTTGATAAGCTGCTTTTAGTCCTTGTGGGGTGGGGGGAGGGATAAATATGAAATAAATACCTAAGTAACAAATAACAAAAGACAGCTGTAGTAACATGACTGATACAGTTCATAAGTGTTCCCAGCCATCAAAGCACCACCTGTAGGGACGAAATCAGGGGTATGGGTTATGAGGACCAGTGAAAGCGGTATTAAAATTGAGAGTTAGGAATCAGGGGACTCTCAGGGACTGTGCATGTTTCCATAATGTGAGGACTAGATACTGGTGAATTCCAAAGTTAAGCAAGTTGTCAGGACAAAAACAAGATAGTCATTCACCATATGGGAATGATATTAACAGATCTTTAGAAAATCAATATAAAGGCCAGTTTGTGCTTTAAGAATAAACCACTGATCTTAATAAAGGTTTGAAAAGTTAAAAAAAAATAAGAAGATTGAACCACAGATGCAGCTACATATTCAGTTGAATACATGCAAATCCTACTGCTTTCAGCATGATTATGCGTAAAGTATTTCTAAATGTGTACAGAACTAGAAAAAATGTGGGCTATGCAATCTGAATATGGAAATATTAGAGGCACCAAATAATGCTATATTTAGAATAGTTACAGATAATTCTGGATCAAAGTTTTGTAATTCCAAGATATTGAGAATCATTCCTAATATTCAGAGTTCCATTGACTACTAGGCTACTTGCAAGAGGCAAGGCTACTAGCAAAAGGAAGTAACTGAAAGCTATTCCTCAGACAGATTGGCCTGTTTTCTTGAGAAAAGAAACCAAAGGATTCCCCAGACAGCGCAGCACTAAGAGTGGTGGGAACAGAGAGCTCAGAGTCCCCTGACGGACATGGCTGTGGTTTTGCTAAGAGGGGAAAATGGATTAGAGCAAAGCCTGTGAGTGATGTGTCTCTGCTATGTTTGCTAGGTCCTTGCCATGGGTGGGGAATCTCCTGCTCTTCCCAGAACCAGTTAGCTGGCCAGCAGGGAACTTATGGCAGGAAAAATAGACCTTGACCTGCATTGCTGGCAACATGGTGAAATCACTTCAAGCATCCAGCAGAAGGGATGTTACCAAATGTCTGGTGCCACAGGGATGCTTTAGTATTTGGGCAAAAACTCTATGACTCTGGGGTGTTGAACTCATTTGTTAGGAGGGCTGGATCTGATGTAAATGGGACTTTGTGGGGCCGAGCCATGCATGTCCTGAAATGTAATGCCAGATAGAGGAGATATAGACTTTATAAAAGACACAGGCAAACACAAAGATATTATTTTTTAACTTGAAATACGAACATGCTTAAAACTCTTGCAATATTTTGTCTAAAACAGAAAGGTAGGGGAATAGTGGGATTTTACAATGAGATTTTAAAAATAAAACAAGAAAAAGCACATGGATCACACAGCAGAAAACACAAAATATAAAATACTCTCCACTTGGAAAAACAAGAAATGGCAGGGCATTTCAAGCTTCTCCCCCTGCCCCGGTTTACTCAGATTAACAATGGTTTTGCAGTGTAATATCCCCCTTTGGTTGTTAAATTGAGTTCCTCTCCATTTAAACAAAGTTGAAAGGAAAACGTGGAGTGGATTTTCCAATCCGGTCTGCTCTGCCCATAGGCCTGAATGGGAAATCCATTCTGCATTTTCTTTGCAGCTTTGCTTTCTGCTTTAGCCTCTGCAAAAAGAAGGCAGAAGGATCTGGGAAAGTCAGCAGCCTTGGAGCTTCACAAGGTAAGAACAGGAGTGGTGAGGGGGAGAAGAGAGCCCCACAGGCCTGATTGAAGCCCTCAGGGAGGGGGGGTGGTTTGGCCCACAGGCTGCACATTTGACACCCCTGCTCTATAACAGACCCTCTCAAAATGAAGCCAATCCTTTTCTGTCTGCCAGTTCTACCCACTCCCAGATATCAGCTGTATTCCACTATGCCATATCCAGTGCTGTCCTGGTGGCATTTGCACTGTTTGGGGTTCATACTTTGATTGCATTCATTTTCTAATGCCTGCCACTACTGCCTGGCAATAGTGGCTATTGCCACATTTTCTCAGGTCTTTGAGGTTGGTATAAGCACCAAGAGGGCTGAGCATGCAAATGTTGTTTTAGACAGAGGATAACCATATTGGTGTGCAGTTGTACAGACAGATTTGCGTCCAGTAGCATCTAGAGAGCAATAAGGTTTCCAGGGTATATGCTTTTAAGAGTCAAAGTTCCCTTCCTCAAATTTCAAGTATCTGATGAAGAGAGTTTTGATTCTTAACAGCTTATACTCCTAAAATCATGTTGGTCTCTAAGGTACTAGTAGACTCGAATCCAGTTGTAAAAAGTGTTTTGCCTTTTGTGGGGGTTTTTTAAGTGGATAATGGCTATTCCTATTGACTTAATGGCATTCTGGATATTTGGACATTTGGAATTTTCTGAATTCTGAATTCAGAGCCTCCTTATTCTGAATCTGGCTAATGCACATCCCTAATGTACACAATACTGTACAATTTACCATACAGAAATATATAAAGGACAAATTCTATCAACATGGATCCCAAGTCATTCTTAATTAGTCTGAATGCCCTTGCTTTGGTGGGCTCTTGTCAGACCTTTATTGTTACTTAAAGGGTAGATGATCTTTGTTGTATAATGTGCTATAATATTTAGAGCATTCAAGAGCATGTTGAGCAAAATGAATGCATACTGAGTGTCTACACATAAATGTAAATGTATTCATAATCAAGAGCAGAATATTTTTCTATGGCATTTATCAAAGCATTTATCCTTATATAGGTATTACTATAAAATGATGAGAGTCTTTAAAACTAACAGGGACAATCTCATGTTTATATTCAAGATATTTTCAGTTGCACCATGAAACTTAAATTGTTCAGTAATCAAAAAAAGAAAAGAAAATGACTGAACAAAAAAATAGCAATGACATTTAAAAGACATTTTAAAGTGCTGTTAGTTTGCAATAAACACTCCTTTTCAGTAGTATTTTTATCAACATTTTTGTGAAGAATTCAGGAGAACTGAAATGACATGAAAAACCAGGTCCAGTTACCTACCAACATCTAAAGAGTTGAGGAGCATACATACTGCATGTGAATTTTCAGAAAGAATAACAATTACAGAGATGTTATATGAGAAGTGCTTTGAATCCTCTTAGTGTAAACGTTCATCCAAATTCCAATAAGGAGATGTATATCCTTCTGTGCATCTTCTGTGCTTCTGTGCACCTACCAATTGCTAAATGAAATGCTGCTGGCATAAATCAGCTGTGCATCTGAATGAACCACCCCATTCAATTCCTGCTGCAACTAATTACATGTGACTCTAGTTGAAATGGACAATCTAAATATGACTAGACTTATAGTCCCAAATCATCCCACATATTATCTGCTTCTGACTGCAGTCCTGAAGTTTTACACTGGGAACTATTCAGTTTTTTGTTGCAACCCTCCCAGAGATCTGTACCTGCATACAGGGGAACACACATAGAATCAGAGAATCACAGAGTTGGAAGGGACCTCTAGGGTCATCTAGTCCAACCCCCTACACAATGCAGGAAACTCACAAACACCTCCTCCTAAATTCACAGGATCTTCATTGCTGTCAGATGGCCATCTAGCCTCTGTTTAAAAACCTCCAAGGAAGGAGAGCCCACCACCTCCCGAGGAAGCCTCTTCCACTGAGGAATCGCTCTAACGGAAAGTTCTTCCTAAACTTGAGCCAGAAACTCTTTTGATTTAATTTCAACCCATTGGTTCTGGTCCTACCTTCTGGGGCCACAGAAAACAATTCCATACCATCCTCTATATGACAGCCCTTCAAGGACTTGAAGATGGTGATCATATCACCTCTTAGCCGCCTCCTCTCCAGGCTAAACATCCCCAGCTCCTTCAACCTTTCCTCATAGGACTTGGTCTCTAGACCCCTTACCATTGTCACCCTCCTCTGGACCCATTCCAGCTTGTCTATATCCTTTTTAAAATGTGGTGCCCAAAGCTGAACACAATACTCTAGGTGGGGTCTTACCAGAGCAGAGTAAAGTGATACCATCACATCACGTGATCTGGACACTATAGTTCTGTTGATACAGCCCAAAATTGCATTTGCCTTTTTAGCCACCGCATCATACTGCTGACTCATGTTCGGTGTATGATCCACTAAAACCCCTAGATCCTTTTTGCACATACTACTGCTGAGACAAGTCTTCCCCATCTTATAATCATGCATTGGATTTTTCCTACCTAAATGCAGAACTTTACATTTAACCCCGTTAAAATTCATTGTATTGTTATAGCCCAGTTTTCCAGCCTGTCAAGGTCATCCTGTATCCTGTTTCTGTCTTCTACTGCGTTTGCAACTCCTCCCAAATTAGTATCATCTGCAAATTTAATAAGCATTCCCTCTATTCCTTTATCCAAATCATTTATAAAGATGTTGAACAAAACAGGTCCCAGGACAGATCCTTGAGGCACTCCACTTGTCACTCCAAGAGGATGAGGAACCATTCACAAGCACTCTTTGGGTGTGATCAGTCAACCAGTTACAGATCAACCTAATGGTAACAGGATCCAAACCACATTTTACCAACTTGTCAACAAGGATAGTATGTGGAACCTTATCAAAAGCCGTATTGAAATCAAGATAAACTGTGCCTACAGCATTCCTCAGATCCAGCAAGGTAGTCAATTTCTCAAAAAAAGAGATCAAGTTAGTCTGACATGACTTGTTCTTGAGAAACCCATGCTGGCTCTTAGTAATCACATCCATTCTTTCTAAATGTTCCAGGACCGACTGTTTGATGATTTGTTCTAAAACTTTTCCGGGTATAGACGTCAAGCTGACGGGTCGGTAGTTACCCGGAACGTCTTTTTTCCCCTTCTTGAAGATGGGGACAACATTCGCCCTCCTCCAATCTTCCAGCACCTCTCCTGTTCTCCAAGAATTCTCAAAAAGAGGCTCATGCATTTTTACAGACACAAGAATAACTGGATCTCCCACAGAAGCACCTATTGCGAACAGTGTGTTTTGCTTCCCTAAATAATAAATTTGAGGATTTTGAGCTGAGAACAGCAGGGCCTTTGACACAAAATGTAGCTGACAGCCCCCCAGATCTATATCAAGTGTCCTCCCTTTAAAAAAAACCCTAGTATTTTCATGGATTCAAATGGGGGCTTGGACAGAATAGAGGGATCCAATTGACTAGATAGATCATTCCAAGGGAAATCTGGGAATTTCCAGATCACACTTTTATAAAGTAGCTTGTGGTACAGAGAAAGGAAATTGTTTTGACCTGACCCTCTATACCAGGGGTGGCCAATGGTAGCTCTCCAGATGCTTTTTGCCTACAACTTCCATCAGCCCCAGCCAGCATGGCCAATGGCTGAGGCTGATGGTAGTTGTAGGCAAAAACATCTGGAGAGCTACTGTTGGCCACCCCTGCTCTATACAGGTTACTCTACAACTTTATCCTAGCACTATGGGTTTAATTTTTAATTTTCAACTTCAATTGGAGCAAAATACTGAACTGTTCCAGCTTTCTTGGTTAGCGGTCTGTTGGAATACTACAATGCTGCTTCTTTATTTGTTTAATGAAGGTTTGTTGGATTTTGTTTTAATAACTGCTATAGTTGTAATTAGAGACTGGAAGCCACCTTGGCATCTGGTGCACAGAGTGTGGGGTGTGAATAAGTGCCCTCTCCCTGGAAGCCCAAGCAATGCCCAGGGACTTAGGTAGGTCTCTCCAACATGATTACAATGAGTAGATAGCTAAACATCATCCACTTGCCATCAGAGCCCATACGCCATGAACTAAGAAAGTCATTCCAGGTTCTGTGAATTTGGCAAAACTGAGAACTTTGACCATTTCTACATGTTTTTAAAATGTGTTTATCTCTCCTTATAAAAGTGTTGTAAGAAAATGTAGTGCTACGCACATTTTAATACATTTCACAATGATCAAAACAAAATATAAATACAATATTATGCACACAGTTCTTATCTTTTCAGCTGTCTCCCCACCACCACCGCCACTATCATCAACAACATCATTTTGCTACTTACTGCTAGTTTAATGAGGTATTCAGTAGCTGGGGAAAGGTGTCGTATAGTATAGTTTCTAGAAAGATCTGTACTGTTATAGATTAGACTCCAAATTGTAATATTTTCCTCTTTGCTAGCAATGTACAGACTGTAGCCTTGTAGAATCCCATTTAAGTCCTCTGGGTCTTTCCATCTGGAAATAAAAGCAACAAACTGTTATTTTTAAAAAGTAACTCACATAGTATAAGTAAAAAAACAGACAGGAACCTGTAGGTGAATATTTAAAGCATGAAATCCATCTCACTAAAACATCTAGGAGCAAGTAGTGAAAGTATACATGAATTTTCAAAAATCTCCTTAAATGTAATTTTTATTCTTGGGACCCAAATTATTGTGACAATATCTTCAAAGAAAAAGCTACATGCTGATGTTATCGCCAGCATATTTTTCCTGTGCCAAGCTTTGCACTGAAGCTATGGCCATATGTAGGTTATACTGATTGCATAAAGACAAAATGGAAATTAGGTTGGCAAGTGATAATCAAAGGTTCACAGAGCCACTAAACTAATCACTTCTATGCATTTAATCATAATAAATTTAATTTTATGTCACAAACTCTATCCCTGATTGAACTCACTAGGATTTTTGCATAACCAATACAATATTTGTGTCCTCTATATACATTGGAATTTGGCTTATGAGACAGCATTACTGGGATCAGTTATGAGGCACGGTCATCTTACAGATGAGACAAGGGGAGGAGATTCTCAAGACTCCCAGAGTGAACCCAGAATACAAAATAACCCCCTCCCCCTCATAGCAAAATTCCCACTGCAATTGGCAATGAACCACTAATACAACAGTAAGATCATTCCTAAAATATCAACAAAATACTGTTAGATCAAAAAAAAAATTAAAAATGAAAACCATGGGACAAAAGGTCATCTTCAGGAACAAATCTGTCAAAACAGAGGATGCATTCAAAAACATTAATAACATGCTTTGCAACTGGATTTTTACTGTGTAAGAATGACAAAATCCACTTGTAAATGGTTGCTGTGTGAAAGCACCTAGGGTTACACCAAAAATACAAAAACAAAAGAAAAGAAAACTGTTCCCTCTAGCCTAGGATCAAGAACCCTCAAACAGATGGACTGCTGTATACCAGTACCACTGATTACATAAATTTACAAGCCCAAATTTCTTTCTAATGGTATTGAACTGGAGCAGTACTGAAATGTAAAAAAGCCATGCTTTCTAAATGTACAATTCAGCAATCTATAGTCTGTATAAAGCTATTATACCTTCCATAATACACTTCAATAGGATTAAAGCCAAACCATCGGGTTGAATCCATTCCAAATATGACATTCCATTCACAGAAACAGTTCCATCAGCATGAGTCATCTGTAGCCAAGCTAAAGGCTATATCAGCAGAAAAGAAAAGTGACTGTCCTCAAGATAGGACCAGCCTCTGAAGGCTGCCAAGTTTTTTCTGCCCCTCTTGAGGAATGAGCTGTGTACTCTGCAAGGACTTATGTTCCCTTTTACAAGCTTTTTGATCACAATCTTTAAGCCACAAAAACTATGGTTAGCACATGCTTGTTTCTAAGAAAGATCAAAGCGAAGATCTCAGATTTTCTGCTGTGTTTAGTTCAATTCATTTGAAAACTAAGTGCCCTCAGTACAACATACACTACTACCTAGAAAACAGAAAAGGATTGGCTTCAATTTGAGAGGGTCTGTTATAAAATTCTGCAATATCCTGCTTTGTGCTCATCAGACTGACAAAGTGACAGTCCTGGGGAGCACCTCTTAGCATAATTTGCAAGCTGTCCCTGCTGGTGACGAAAGAGAAAAAATTATGCTGTTTGTCAAATCTGTTCTACCTTGGAACTATTGGAGAAAGAGAAAATCTGCACTTAACTGTATATAGATTGTTACAGAATCCAAAACTGTCAGGATTGGTGCCTCTACATGAGTTGGTGGCAGTTGTGCTGTAAGCAAGGTGACTTCTGAACTGTTTGTACAGCCAACAACTGTGCAAGCAGTGAGGAGAAATGGGTATGCCGTAAAAGCTCTTAAACCTACAAAAGAAAGAAAACCAGTGGTTACTTCATATAACATTTAATTTATCAACTTATCAATTTGCATTTAATAAGGAATTAAATTCAGAAACTCTGAAGCACTGAGGAACAGGCAGCATTGCCATGTTTCTGCATTTTTTTTCACACACACGCCCCTGTTAGAGTATTGCAAACACAGTTAACCATGGTTATTGATCTCATTTTGTTCTATGGATTTTCTCACAAAATGCAGTCATCAAAGTATAAGAGGATATGTGATACAACAAAAAGGCATATAATTCAAACTACATACGCATGCACACATACACACCCTGGCCAAATCTCTCTCTCTCTCTCTCTCTCTCTCTCTCTCTCTCGGCTTGGCTTCGCGAACGAAGATTTAAGAAGGGTGCAATAGTCCACGTTTGCTGCAGGCTCGCTGGTGGCTGACAAGACCAATGTGGGACAGGCAGGTCCGGCCACAGCGGCTGCAGGGAAAAGTCTGATTTAGGGTTGGTTCTGTAGCAGTGCGATTCTTCCTCAATCTCCTTTTGTCCTCAAGACCAGCTATGCGTGCGTTCTCAAAGGAAGAGACAGCCTGGTGGATGGTGTGCCTCCATGCTTTGCGATCTGAGGCTAGGTCAGACCACTGGTGATGGTTGATGTGACAGGTGCTAAGGGATTTCTTCAAGGAGTCCTTGTACCTCTTCTTTGGTGCCCCTCTATTTCGATGGCCGGTGGAGAGTTCGCCATACAGGGCAATCTTGGGAAGGCGGTGGTTTTCCATCCTAGAAATATGCCCTGCCCAGCGCAGCTGCGTCTTCAACAGCAGTGCCTCGATGCTGGTAACCTCCGCCCTCTTGAGGACTTCAGTGTTGGTCACAAAGTCACTCCAGTGGATGTTGAGGATGGTGCGAAGGCAGCGCTGATGAAAGCGCTCAAGGAGTCGCAGGTGATGACGGTATAAAACCCACGATTCGGAGCCGTAGATGAGGGTTGTCATCACAACCGCTTTGTAAACATTGATCTTTGTGCCTTTTTTCAGATGCTTGTTGCTCCACACTCTTTTGTGCAGTCGGCCAAATGCACGGTTTGCCTTTGCCAGCCTGTTGTCAATCTCCTTGTCGATCTTGGCATCTGAGGAGATGATGCACCCCAGGTAGCTGAACTGCTGGACTGTCTTCAGAACTGATTCACCCACAGTGATGCAGGGAGGGAGATAATCTTCCTGGGGTGCAGGCTGGTGGAGAACTTCTGTCTTCTTCAGACTAACTTCTAGGCCGAATAGCTTGGCAGCCTCTGCAAAGCAGGACGTCATATGCTGCAGAGCTGATACCGAGTGGGAGACGAGTGCAGCATCATCAGCAAACAGTAGCTCTCGGATGAGTTTTTCCATTGTCTTGGAGTGTGCCTTTAGTCGCCTCAGGTTGAACAGGCTGCCATCGGTGCGATAGCGGATGTATACACCATCGTCATCATCTAAATCTACTGCGGCTCTTTGAAGCATCATGCTAAAGAAGATCGTAAAGAGAGTTGGCGCGAGAACGCAGCCTTGCTTTACACCTGTGCCTATTGGGAAGGGCTCCGAGAGGTCGTTGCAGTGTCTGACTTGGCCTCGCTGGTCTTCGTGTAGCTGGATGATCATGCTGAGGAACCTTGGGGGACATCCTAAACGTTCCAAGATTTGCCACAGGCCTTTCCTGCTAACGGTATCGAAAGCTTTGGTAAGGTCGACAAAAGTCACATACAGAGCCTTGTTCTGTTCCCTGCATTTCTCTTGGAGCTGCCTGAGAACAAATACCATGTCGGTGGTGCTCCTGTTAGCTCTGAAGCCGCACTGGCTCTCTGGGAGGAGTTCTTCTGCAATGGTGGGCACCAGTCTGTTCAGGAGTATTCTGGCAAGGATTTTGCCTGCGATGGAGAGCAGGGTTATCCCCCGGTAGTTGGAGCAGTCTGACTTTTCCCCTTTGTTCTTGTATAGGGTGATGATGATTGCATCGCGAAAGTCCTGTGGTAATTTGCCTTGTTCCCAGCAGGTGACAAGTACTTTGTGAAGTGAGCTATGTAGTACTGTGCCCCCATGCTTCCAGATCTCTGGTGGAATTCCATCAACTCCCGCTGCCTTGCCACTTTTCAGTTGCTTGATGGCTTTAACAGTCTCTTCTAGGGCGGGGATCTCATCCAACTCTGTTTTCACCGGTTGAAGTGGGGTGAGGTGGATTGCTGAATCTTGAACTACGCGGTTGGCACTGAAGAGAACCTGAAAATACTCTGACCACCGGTTCAGTATGGATGCCTTGTCTGTGAGGAGCACTTGGCCGTCTGCACTTTGCAAGGGACTCTGAGCCTGATATGATGGACCATATACTGCCTTCAGGGCTTCATAGAACCCTCTTAAATCACCAGTGTCTGCACACAGCTGGGTTCTCTCAGCAAGCTTGGTCCACCACTCGTTCTAAATGTCTCGAAGCTTGCGCTGGAGGTTGCTACATGCAGCGCGAAAGGTTGCTTTTTTCCCAGGACAGGAGGGCTGAGCAAGATGTGCTTGGTAGGCAGATCTCTTTTTTGCCAGTAATTCTTGGATCTCTTGATTGTTCTCATCAAACCAGTCCTTGTTCTTCCTTGTGGAGAACCCGAGGACTTCTTCAGAGATCTGCAGGACGGTAGTTTTTAGGTGTTCACAGAGTGCTTCTGGAGAAGGGTCAGTGGGGCAACTGGGGTCCTCAATTCTTGACTGGAGTTTTGCCTGGAAGGCAGCTTTAACTTCGGCTGACTGGAGGCTGCCAACCTGAAACTTCCTCCGAGGGATACCTCCTCTCCTGGGTGTGGGTTTAAAGTGAAGACGGAGATTGCAGCGTACAAGACGATGATCCGTATGACATTCTGCGCTGGGCATTACTCGGGTGTGTAAGACATCTCGAAGGTCTCTCTGGCGCACCAGAATGTAGTCGATAAGGTGCCAGTGCTTGGACCGTGGGTGCATCCAGGTTGTCTTCAGACTGTTCTTCTGCTGGAAGATAGTGTTGGTGATGGTGAGCTGGTGCTCCATGCAGAATTCTAGCAGGAGGCGCCCGTTGTCATTGCAGTTGCCAATGCCGTGTTTGCCAAGTACTCCTTTCCAGGCTTCCGAGTCTTTACCTACTCTGGCATTGAAGTCGCCAAGGATGATCACCTTGTCCTCTGTAGGGGTCTTCCGTACGAGGTTGCGTAGATCAGCATAGAACTTGTTCTTTTCTGCAGGATCTGCTTGAAGGGTTGGGGCATACACACTGAAGAGTGTTGCATGCTGCTTGTTTTGAAGTGGGAGGCGCATGGACATGATGCGATCTGAGTGACCTGTTGGAAGGTTTTCGAGTTTGGAGGCAATGGAGTTCCTGACCATGAAGCCAACGCCAGAAAGGCGGCTCTCAGCCTTTGACTTACCCGACCAGTAGAGGTTATAGCCAGCACCGTGTTCTTGAAGACTACCTTCCTCAGGGAAACGGACCTCACTGAGAGCTGCTATGTCGATATTCAACCTGAGAAGTTCGTGGGCAACTAGAGCAGAGCGTCGTTCAGGGCGACCACTGCCTACTGTGTCAAGCATGGTTCTGATGTTCCAACACGCAAGCTTTAGTCTTTGCACACTTTGTGAGGCAGGTGCATGCCTTTTCTTTGTTGTTATTTTTCGACCGCAAGTAAGGATGCCCGTTGACCGCGGCTAGCCAACTGGGGTGGGGGAGACGAGCTTTGTTTAGGCCACCTTTTCTAGGCCCCTCTCCGTGTGGAGCAAGCAGTGCTGTCCCTAGATAAGGCTGCTTGGTCGTTCAGGGTGCTGCCGAAAAATGCTTTCGTCTCTGGGTTAGCATCAGGCGACCAATACCCTGAACCGCCTACATGCAGGATCGGGACTGCGGCTTCCAGTGGCACCTTCCACCTGCCGTTTCGCCCCTTGCCCATCGCTGCAGGACTTGATGCGTTGTGGGTTGTGTGTGTGGATATGCCCTTCAGGCCTGCGCAGAGGAATTTTTTAGGTGAAGCGCAGTGTGCGCAGTACTGGCTCCACCCTTTCACCTGGGGGTCATCTGCCATGGCCCAGTAAGCCAGGACGCCGGCAGCGAGTCCTCCAGGTGGTAGGTGTTACATTAACGAGCTCTATCTGCCCGGGTTTGATGTTAGAGTTTTCCTTCTCTTAGGCTGGCGAGGTTGGTGGGCCCAGCCTGCCCATCCGGTTATACCGCCGGACATTTGGTCGCACCATGACGTAGCAAACTCTGTGAAAACGGGGGGGACCAGTGAGAAGGTGTTGCTACGGATGCAGTAATGCAGGAGAGGCCATTGCAGTGACCATCTGCCAGGCATAGCCAGACAGTGACCACGCGGCGTTCACTACACCGGGAAGGAGAGGCTATGTATTGCGCATGCACTTTCCCTGGGGGGGGGTAGGATTCCCAGAGGGAGCCCACCCCCCACCCCACCCCACCTCAGCCATCTGGCACACACAGCCACCTGTTGCTCCAGTGCTAGTATCAGCATGGCCACCAAGGGCCAATTCAAGCCATTTGATGTTTCCAGTGAGGACTGGGACTCTTACATCTCAAGGTTCCTGTTCCACTTGACAGCAAATGAGATTACCGACACAGCTAAAGCCAACGCCACATTCCTGAGTGTCTGTGGGTGCTTCACCTTTAACATAGCGAGAGCCCTTGTTGCACCTGCAGAGGTGAACCAGGAGTCATTTGATTCCTTCAGGACCACTTCACACCGAGACCTTCCAGAATCGCCTGCTGCCATGCCTTCTACAAACATGACCAGGCACCAGGCAAATCGATTACTATTTGTCACAACATTGAGAAGGGCAGCATGGCTTTGTGAATTCTCCAACCTAGAGAAGGCCTTCTGTGATCATCTAGTCTGTGGCCTCCACAATGAGAAACTTCAATGGTGACTGTTCGCCAAAAGGGACTTAGATTTTAAAACAGCCATTGAAGAGGCTGTTGCCGCTGAAGCAGTCGATCAATCAAAGTGTGAGGTTCACCATTTGCAAAGCCCTACACTGGTGTACAAAACAGAGACTGTCCATAAAGAAAGCCTAACTGAAGAGTCGGATGATAACAAAGTTCATCACACACAGGCAATTTGGGTCAAGAACAAAGACTCATCCATGTCCACTGGGATGTCTTGTGCCAGCGGTGAGGGCTTCCATCTTTGGAGGAACTGTTGCTTCTGGGATGCCTGGTGCAGAGACTGTGGCAAAATGGAGCATATTGCACATGCCTGTTGGGGCATGAAGGTAAAAAAGGCGCACAACCAGCATCTCCAGTTTGGTGTAGTGGTTAAGTGCATGGACTCTTATCTGGAAGAACTGCATTTGATTCCCCACTTCTCCACTTGCAGCTGCTGGAATGGCCTTGGGTTAGCCACAGCTCTGGCAGAGGTTGTCCTTGAAAGGACAGCTGCTGTGAGAGCCCTCTCAGCCCCACCCACCTCACAGGGTGTCTGTTGTGGGGGGAGAAGATATAGGAGATTGTAAGCCACTCTGAGACTCTGATTCAGAGAGAAGGGTGGGGTATAAATCTGCAATTCTTCTTCTTCTTCTCATCTACAACCTCCCCACAAGAGGTGTGCCCAATCAGAGGAGTGCCACACAATCTTGCAGTGCTCCTGCCCACTTGACCATGCCCAAGGAACCACCATCCAAAGATTCAACTGCAACCACAGAAGAAAATCAAAGTGACAGTCTGCATTGAGGGGGTGCCCTGTGAGATGGAAGTAGACTCCAGCCCCGCACTCTCCATCATCAAGGATAGCGTCAAGGATAGCGTTATAATATGTTTTAGTTAATTGTTTTAATCAGGTTTTTAAGGTTAATTAATGTTTAATTTAATGTTTCTAATGTGACTGTTTTATTGTTGGTGCACCATTGGTCACCGTATTGTTAGCCGCCCTGAGCCTGCTTCGGCAGGGGAGGGCGGGGTACAAATAAAATTTATTATTATTATTATTATTATTATTATTATTATTATTATTATTATTATTATTATTATTATTATTATTATTATTATTATCATCTCCAGGGATACGTTTAGCAGAATCTGCCCCCAGGAGCCAGATTGCCACCTGGAACCATGCAGGGTCCACCTCACAGACTTCCAATGTCGGTGCATTCCAGTCACTGGCATTGGTTCCTTCAGTGTTTGCTATAGAGACTTTTGGGGCCCTTTGAACCTGATTGTTGCTGAGGGCTGCCTTGCAAGCCTACTAGGACTTGACTGATTTGAGGTGTTGGGCATCCATGTCATGGGTTTCCAACAAATCAGCCAGTCTGCATTTGACTCTGTGCCAAATTTGCAGACATCTTCGACAGGTCTTTGGGACATTATACAGGGCCACCAGTGTCATTCAACCTCGATCCAACAATGTTGCCAGTGTGACTCAAAGTTCACAGAGTACCATTCGCTCTGAAGCCAAAAATTGAGGCCAAGCTTGATCGCCTGATAGCTCAAGGAATCTTGGAACTGGTGTCCCATGCATGGTGGGAAACCCCAGTTGTCACACCTATCAAGCCAAATGGGGCCATCCGTATCTGTGCAGATTATAAGTGTACCATCAACAAGGCACTTCAACAACACACCTATCCAGTTCCAGTCATAAGCCATCTACTACCGTCATTAACTGGAGGAAAGTTCTTCGTCAAGATTGACCGAGCACAAGCATACCAGCAACTGCCCGTAAATGAAACCATAGCGGAAGCAGGAACCATCATCACCCATCATGGCTCCTTCAAGGTAAAACATCTACAGTTCAGGATGAGCGTGGCTCTGGGCAAATTTCAAGGACTTATGGAAGGACCGCTGAGGGAATACCAAGAGTTATTCCCTGCTTTGATGACATCTTAATTTTGGGAAACTTTGCAGCTGAACTGACAGAACGCCTCTGAGGGGTCCTGAGAATTACAAAAGGCCAACCTGAAAGTGCAACATGAGAAGTGCCATTTCAGCATCCCACATGTTGAATTCCTGGGGTTCCTAATTGATGCAGCCAGCATCCATCTTACAACAGCCAAGGTGAGGGCAATTTGCAGCACATCTTCACCAACTTCCAAGAAGGAGCTCCAGTCATTCCTTGGCCTCCTTAATTTCTACCACTCCTTTTTGCCACACAAAGCCTCTATGGCTGAATGGCTGCACCGGCTTCAAGAGATGGGGCCTGAGGGAAAAAACGAGCATTCTCCACAAAGACCTACTTTCGTCAGACTATGTGCTCATCCACTACGATGAAAGGAAACCACTTGTCCTAGCATGTGATGCTTCACTGTATGGTATCGGAGCTATCCTGAGCCACAGACTGTTGGATGGGTGGGAAGTTCCTATTGCATACTAGTCAAGAACTCTGTCATGTGCTGAGCGCAATTATGCAGATATAGACAAGGAGGCTCTGGCTGTCATGGCCAGCGTTAAAAAATTCCATGACTATATCTATGGCTGCCACTTTGACATAGTCACTGATCATAAGCCTCTGCTCTATCACTGCCACCCTAACTGAGCACAAACTAACTATGAGCAATTAGATAATGTCTTAAGGACCACTGATGGATAGACCAACTAAGACATCAATTGAAATTAAATCGGCCCAATGAAGAAGTTGTGAACCATATAGAAGTTGTGATTAGCACCATAATGATCTATTTATGGTTTTAGTTTTGTACTACAAACCCTACATGATAGTTTTGTACTGTTAGCAATTTTAATGTAACTTTTTAGTTGTTGTTAGCCACCCTGAGTCTGCTTGCGGAGAGGGTGGGATACAAATTTAAAGTAAATAAATAAATATTAGGACTTTTTGCAGAAGACCAGCATACTCCACAGATCCTCTCTCTATGGATGATGCTCTGGTCCATCTTCCTTTCCGCCTATGACAACTTGTTCTGCCACCAACCAGGCAAGGCACTGGGCCATGCTGATGCCCTCAGCTATGTTGGCCCAACACTATTGTATCGGACAATAGAATATCTTCACATTAGCAGAGCTCTGGTGTTTCACGGACAGTAATGGTATTCACCACATGACTGCTGCACCATTCCATCCCTGCACAAATGGACAAGTGGAAAGAACGGTGGTCACTGCTTAAGACACTCTGAAAAAAGTGGTGTGCAGAGACTGGCATCTGCAGCTGGCTGACTTTTTACTCCAGCAGCACATCATGCCACACACAGCCACCGGTCAGAGCCCAGCAGAATTGTTCATGGGTCAACAGCTCAGGACACTCTTAAACAGGCTTCACCTGGACCTATTGTCAGACCAGCTGCCACAAAGTGAAGCCTAGGATGTCCCCTGGACATTCCAACCAGCAGATGCCATGTATGCCCAGAACTATGGGGATGGTCCAGCATGGGTTCTGGCTACCGCCATCAAAGCCACCAAAGTCATTAAAGCCACTGGTCTCATATCACATTGGTTCCAGATGTCTGCCCTCCTGTGCCAGCAGAGCCTGCTTCATCTGAAGACAATGCAGAGCAAAGCTGTCAGCAGGCTGGAGGGACCAGTTCAGACTCTGTCCCTTCCAACGGGATGACAACTGCAGTGGAGCAGGCAGCTACTTCAGAGCTCCGGAACTACCAGCGAGTGAGAGGTCACCCCTGCTACTTAAAATACTATGTCTGCTCTTGAGCACCCTTGACTTAGGGGGGAGCGGTGTTGTGTATTGGTTGTTTTAACTGCTGATGTGTTATGTCTATTAGTTGACTTTGAAGCATAGTTCATTGCCCTCCAAGACCCTGATGCTTACATTCCAATTGGCTGCTGGGGGAGGGAAGGAAGAAAAGCTGAAGGGATGGTGGTGCATAACATTAGTTCATCTGGTGAGTGCAGTGACTAAGCAAAGAGAGGAAGTAGGAAAAGGGGAAAGACTATGAGGCTTCCAGGAAAGGGAAAGAGGGCATAATGAGGGAGGGGAAAATTAGCTGTCCCCTGCAAGTCTCTGTGGATCTGCCACATTTTGGAAGCATTATTTTTGCTAGGGGAAATGTGCTGCATATTTTAAAGTATTTCACCATTTATTTTAGAAGTTAAATTTTAGCCCTCACCTTGTACTGATCAGCCCAAGTTTTACCTTTTTTGTTGGATGTAGAGAAGCATTTTCCAATAAACACCTAAGTAAATCACATGAAAAGCCAAATATTTTCTTTGCTTTTTGACCTAGTCCTGAAGACACTCAGATCAAAAGCCTCCTAAAGCTGTTTGCTTATTAAGGCATGAGGAAACCAGGCAATCCCTAAGCTGTCAGTTAACAGGGGATTATTCATAAAGGACATATACCTTAGGAACATGGGAGCTGTGCAATTCCAGAGGTTGTCCATTGAAGCTCCAGGAAGATCCCCAACCTGACTAAGCGAAGACATAGGCAGAGTCCCTTTTGTATTAGCTTTGTTATTTTCTCATCCACCCACATGATCTTGGCTGGAGCTAGAGCTTTTATCAGTCAAATGAACTACTGAGAAAGCTCACAGAGAGTGTATGTGGAGACTTTACCCTATTTGTAATTAATATTCTCTACAAAGCAGACTGGGCAGGCGGGTTGGCAAGAGACCAACACCTCAACACCTCTGTTCCCTTTCCAACACCTCAAATGCCCTTTCTGTTAGGTCAGAAGTTGGGAAATGTGATCCCAGAATGCCTGAGCCCCCTTCCATACTGTTATTGGCCTTAAAAGGAGGGAAAGGCAGTCCCCTTCTCTTCATCAGTCTTTTTCTCACTTCCAACACTAACAGCTGGGGGTAGGAGAAGCTTTTGATTAACAAAGCCACATAGAGAAGGAAAGACTATCTTTCCTTCAACACTGAAAACCAGATAAAGATTGAGAAAGATTGAGAAATGATTGAGAATGAAACTTTCATGTAGTCATTGTTGAGATTTTGAGGAATCCCTGGGTAACTGACCCTATTTCCCTCTTTTTTCAGGCCTTTGCCACTTGGAGGCTGGCTGACTTATGTACTGAGAGTGATAAGGAAGGTTCTGAGCAGGCCGGAACCTATATGGTTTTGTAAATGTTTGTTGAGGAGAACACCTAGGAAAATACCTTGTCTTAGTTTGGGTCTGCTGCTGAGCCATGAGGCTCATGATTTTAGCTGTAAATTTATTTTTATTGATCTTCTCTAGAATGGTATTGGTATTGGTTTCCTCACTAAATAAAGCTTTGCTTTAAAATGGAAGGTCTTCCGCACATGATCTCACATCAATTGGAAGAGCAGACACTCTTAGCCAAGATGTCTGAGTACAATGGCCGAACCCATAGATCAAGCACAGACATCAGCAATATGATATGAGGCGTTAAGCTATTGCTTATCTACTTTGTCCCCTTAGATTGAATAGATTTTGCCTGGGATCAGGCAAAAAAACATAACAAAATCAAATTTTCAAAACCATTAAAATCAACCCTAAGCACACATCATTAAAGCAATTTTAAAAAGAGTTAACCTATCTACAAAACAGCAATTTAAAGATTGGTTAGGAAGGAGAGATCATTGAGGGAATGCAAAAAAAAAGTCTACACTTGCTTGGGGCAGATAATATCCCTGGGGAGACTTCCAGGCCTACATTATTATTTCTGTGTTAGGGGATCCAGGGTAATAGCATCTGCCTTCTACTTTTCACACACACTCACATCCTGGCCCCAGCAAAGCCACCAGGGCCAGCAAAAAGCCTCAGAAACTGAGAAAGAAAAGGGCTGGCTTCATCTTGTTCCTCCTTTTCTTAAGATTTCTCTGCCTAGAGAGAACCTGAAGCCTTCTCCCTGCCCTGCTGTTTGGCTTCTTAATGGGCAATGTATATATGAGTGCAAGCCCAGCAGCCGACTTTGTCCTCCTCACACTGGTCCCTATGTTGTTTGATGTCCTCGCTGGTCTGGCCAGTCCACAATGGCCAGCTGTAGCTTCTTAAAGGGGTTGCTTGGTAAAGTGATGGTGCTGTACTTCTTCTAGTTGATTAGTGGCAGCCTGCAGGGAGCCAGGACAGCTGTTGTAGCAACAACCTAAAGGCCAGAGCCAGTGGCATGTTTACCCAGTTGCTGCCAGTGTGAGTGTGTGGGTAGCATAGCTGCCAAGAGAAGGTCCAGTCTCAGACAATGCTTTAATTGGAAAGCTAATACATATAATGAAAATTTTCTATTTTGTTATATGGATATTAACATTGCAAGATACAAGAACTTCTATTTCTGTAATTGTTTAAAACAGAACATAAAATCAAAAGCTGATGTGAAAATACTGCTAGATTCTGGAGAAAGGAGAAAGAAAAAAAAAATGTAGTGGAATTGTCTCCATTCTAATACCAGCCATCTGTCACAGTGATCTGGAGTCTCTTCAGACTCAACACTGTTCCTTATCCCCAACCTGCAATATACAACTTGCTTTTAATGTTTTTTTTTCTCTGACAGATTTCCCTCTGTCTTTTTATCCTACTACCTTTCACTGCACAAGTTAGTTTACAAGTTAATATGGGTGTGTGGGTGTGGTCATGCACATCTCTTCACATGAGATAGTACCATGAAGAGGTTTTATCATGTTTTTCAATTGTACAGAAGTAGCCCTCACCAAATAGAGAGAAAAAGATTATGCTGGCCAGCATAAGAACCTAGAAGGCCTTTCTAGAAGCTACAGAAACCACACATCAGAATCTAACCTGCATTAGTTACTTGCCACATTTGATCTGATTTGTACTTCTTGTCTGAAATTGACCTATTCAAGTGCTTCACAATGGATCAATTACTTCAAGAAACACAGGAAGGGATATAAATCTAAATCCTGGACATCCCCTAAAAGTCTAAGGTTACTGTTTGCCAAACTTTCTGATTACAGCATCTTGTTATCCATTTGTTTGATTGGATTATTTGCATAAGAGCAAATAGAGGTAGTCATGGACATGAAAAAACATCACTCTAAGAGCCATTAGAAATGGATCCACAAGAATTATCTAGAGATGTGTTACAAGGAAATGAATCCCAATATATGGAAACCTCACCAATTAATGTCAAGCATACAATAATTTACAATACAGAATAATGAATTATATGCTATTTTACAATTGATTTCATGCTGTTGTTAAAGGAATTTCATTGATCTCAATTTACAAAATGAACCAATAGCAATGAATGATTTTCATTTAACTCCTCACAGAAATTGAACATTTTATCACATTATTACTAACACCCACTATTAGTAAACTAAAATCCATTAACTGCTTTTTTTAATTTCAAAAACACTGTATGTCTCATTGACACAACAATGCATGCAGCTTACAGTTATTTAATGTAATGTACAGCCATTTAATGTATGTGATTGTTGCTCTACAGTTCTGAAAGACTTTTCCTTACACTTTCTTTGCCAATTTATTATTATATGTCTCCATCTGCTTACAGGTCTGCTTAAGTATGGCAGTTGTTCCTTTCATTAGTTTGAGGGATGCTGGTTGTATGCAAACAGAATTAAGAAGACATGGCAATTAATGACTTCTTTGGGGGGGGGGGGAGGACGGGATATAAGCCAGAGAAATAATGATGGTTGCAATCTCAAAGGCAGGAATTAACTCTAAATCAAGAAAAAGCAGTGCTGTTCCTTTAATAGGCAAGTATGTGGCTTTCTCAGGTGAGCAACAGAAAATATGAACATTATATATTACTATTAGTAGTAGCAACTGAAATGATTTGATGCATGTAGATAACATGACATTACTGGCAGAAAACAGTAAAAACCTGAAACAACTCCTGATGAAGGTTAAAACAGAAAATGCCAAAGCAATATTGCAGCTGAACATCAAGAAGACAAAAGTAATGACTACTGAGGAATTGTAAAACTTTAAGGCTGATGGTAAAGAAATTGAAATTGTTCAAGATAACAAGGTTGCACTTACTGATACTGAAACCTTTATTAGGCATTTGTTCATAGGAATCCAGGTAGTAGGAAGTAGGAGGCAATACAATTATATAATAAAAAATGCCATTTAAAACTATAAATATCTAAATTTGGGATAAAATCAAGGATAGACTAAAAAAATACTTCATTTCTCCTCTATGCCAATACTTCATTTCTCCTCTATGCCAATACACCCATCCAACTCAATTTGATTATTGCCCAACAGTGAAAATAGACAAGAAAATAATAATATTCATTGAGTAAGGACGTATTTGTTTAAAGTTAAAACAACACAGATCTTACTTCCAACTTTGCTGAGAATTCTCAGCCTCAGTTAGTAGCAATACTGGGGGAGGAGGAAATAAAATGAAATGGATAACATGGGATGGAATTGGAAGAGTGAAACGGGAGAGGGAGGAACAAGTAAAGCAAGGAGGAGGACGAGGAGGAGGGTGAATGAAGAAAGAGTGTATCAGAAAGGTGGGGAGGAAACACTGGCTGCCATGGGAAGAGATAAGGAGGTGAAGAGGAGAGAGGGGGATGGCTCTAAGGACTACTAGGGAAATACGGTGTGGGGGGGGAAGGAGCAATGAGGTCTCCTCATAGGTACCCTACCTTTTCTAGTATAAAACAAGGACTAAACCTGTGGGGCTGCATATCATTGTAGTAGATTTGGTTATTAAAATTTATTAACCACTCTCCCACAGGAAAACTCTACTCAACACTAATTGCAAGAAAAAAAAATAATAAATCACACAAGGACAACACATGAAGCCAACCAACAAGCAATGTTGTTGGTTGCACTTACCTGTAACTCTTATCACATTTTATACAACAATGTTATATCAATTTTATCTTTGGTTTGTAATGGCCTATGATTAAGTACAAATAAATGCTATCACTACCTGTAACTGTTGTTCATCGAGTGATCTTCTGTGCAGGCACACATGGGACTGTGATTGTGCATGTATGCAACAGAGACCTCTTTTCTAAAGCTCCCTAGAATGTTCAGATTGTTTAGCTTCTTTCCCCCATCAGTGGGTTCCTTCCTACCAGGCCAACATGTGATGGGGTGGTCTGAATGTTCCTGAAGGACCTCAAAATCATGAGGATCCCACAGCAGGGAAAGGATAGAGGAATGTGTGCCTGCACAAAAGACCACTCAATGAAACAACAGTAATAGGTAAGTGCAACCTTGTTCTTATCTTCGTAGCTTCTGTGCAGTCCCACATGGGAGAATAACAAGCTGACATACAGGTAGGAGTGGGCTCATCAGTGAAATAAAGACTGAAGAACCACTCTCCCCAGAGCTACCTCCCATCTGGAACCATCATCTATTGCATAATGTTTGATAGATGTCAATGGGGATAACGAGGTAGCTGCTTTGCAGATGCTGTCCAAGGGAATGTCACTGAAGAAGGCAGCAGAGGAAGTTTAAGACCCTGCTGGTGAACAGAACTGGGGGCATTTAGCATTTGACAAAAGGGCAAACATGTCCACCTGAGATTGTCCCCAGTGGCGGAACACAGAAAGTAGGTAATCATTCTTGAAAGACCATTCACGTGTAGACAGGCCACATCTTCAGAGGGCATCCACTTCACTGGTGATGTGGATAGCCTTCAAGGAGATGGCATATTGGATGGCCCAGTGCCAAAGAAGAGAAGCTTCTGAACAGAGGGAGAGAATACCAGTACCTCCTTGATTGTTTATGCAGAACTTTGTTGTGGTGTTGTCTGTGGCTATTAGCACCCTTTTGCCAGAAACTAGGGCTGTAAAAGAAACCAAAGCATAAATCTGGAGTACTGTGTTCAGTTTTGGGCACCACATTTTCAGAAGGATATAGACAAGCTGGAACAGGTCCAGAGGAGGGCAATGAAGATGGTGAGGGGTCTGGAGACCAAGTCCTATGAGGAAAGGTTGAAGGAGCTGGAGATGTTTAGCCTGGGGAGGAGGCAGCTGAGAGGTGATATGATCACCATCTTCAAGTACCTGAAGGGCTGTCATATAGAGGATGGTGTGGAATTGTTTTCTGTGGCCCTGGAAGGTAGAACCAGAACCAATGGGTTGAAATTAAATCAAAATAGTTTCCGGCTCAACATTAGGAAGAACTTCCTGACCGTTAGAGCAATTCCTCAGTGGAACAGGCTTTCTCAGGAGGTGGTGGGCTCTCCTTCCTTGGAGGTTTTTAAACAGAGGTTAGATGACCATCTGACAGCAATGAAGATCCTGTGAATTTAGCAGGAGGTGTTTGTGAGTTTCCTGCATTGTGCAGGGGGTTGGAATAGATGACCCTAGAGGCCCCTTCCAACTCTATGATTCTATGACTACCCTGAACTCTAAAATATTAATACGCATGGCCATTTAGAAGGAGACCAATGCACATTGGCCCTGTGTGAGTCACAGTGTGCACCCCAGCCCAAAAGGGATGCATACATAAAAAACAGACTTAATAGACTGAAATCTATTGGAGACAAACCTCTGAACCACTGCTTGCATGGAGGCTGCCCTATTCTGTGAGAAAAAAGCCTTGCCACTGTCAAAATCCAGGAGGGGCCCAATGAAAAGATGAACTGAGTTGGATATAGAATAGATTTGTCCCAATTGATCTGGAGACCCAGAGAAGTTAGGTTGGTAGATAGGGAAATAAAATCAGCTAGAAGATTGGGGAAGAGTGCAATAAAAAGCCAGTCATCCAAAAGGGGCAGGCAGTGCAGCCCCTTAAATGTAGGTAAAAGACGACTGCAGACATGAATTTGGTAAACACTCTGGGAGCAGTGGCCAAGCCAAAGGGAAGGCCAGCGTACTGGTAGCAGACCTGACCATACTGGAAATAAAGAAACTTCCTAGATCTGGAATGTATGGTAATATGGTAGTAGGAATCTTTAAGAACAATAATGGCAAACCAATTGTGGGAGCTGTGACGGAACCGGCCCGATTCTGCCTTCAGACCCGGTCCCGTCAGCTCCCTATTGAGTCGCCAACTCCTGGAGGGAGCTATTTCTCCTCCTGCCCCTTGGGCTCGCTGCCACCACCTGCTCAGTCTAGGGGTTCAGATTGAGAGGAACAGGACTCCCAATCCCCCTCTCCAGCTATGAGGCCAGGCCTCAAGGTCCTCTGCCACCCTGTACTTGGGTTTCACAGAGACCTCAGCACTTCTTTGGGGCACCCCTGGAGGATTGGCACCTTATCCAACTGCATGCCTTCCCCCTTGCCCAGGGCCCCCTTTATAAAACAGCGTGGTCTAAAGCGGTTGGGGATCTATGTGGTACAGAGTTTGACTGCCAGCATTTAAAACAGAAAAAAAATATTTATTTACAAGAGAAAAAGAAAGGGAAAGAAAAACAAAACAAAAACAGTTGCATTTAAAAAGTTAGCACAGCACCCGCACAGCACACAGCATAACAAAGAAAAGTTGATTATAAACGCATCCTGCTGGCCCTGATCTAAACATGCCCTGCCCTTTTGGATGACTTACTTTGTCTTACTGCCTGGAGGCCTCATTCTCTTTTGAATAGGCCGCATGCACAGGCAGGAGCTCCCCCACTGGCAACCTCTTCCTTCGAGCTGCAGCTGAGAACTGAAAAACTCTTCCTCCTAACTCACATGCAGAGAACAAAAGAACTTCCTGCCTCTCTAGGAGACTTTCCCCCCTAGAGTTGTTGGTTTGGCTCTGGAAGGGAGGGGGGGGAAAGGAGGGGAAGGCTAGGCCCAAGCCTGCTTGGCAGTTTAGCAATCCCTCCCAATGAAGCACCAACATGGATTAAAATGGCGTTTCTCCACAGGAGCTAATCAAGTCTATGACATGACATGGTCATGCAAAATTGAAGAACCACAAGGAACTTATTAAGGACCCTTAGGTCATAGATAGGACATTTCTCACCATCTTTCTTATCAACTAGGAAATATCAAGAATAAAAACCAGTTTTGGTTTCATGCAGTGCAGCAGGCTCAATGGCCCCTTTATTCAAAAGTTGGAGCACCTCCTGATGTAATTCTGGGGAAGGTATAGATGGTGATGGAGAGGAATTAGGGAGACAACCAATGGGTGAAACACAAAATTGAAGGAAACCGGTAGAGACTGGAGGGATAGTCAGGATTGAGGTTTATCCTTTCCAGAAGCCTCACAAGAAGAAACAGGACCCTGCTAAGAGTGGGCATGACCCTGTTGCTGCTTGCCATGAAGGTATTATTTATTTATTACTTTAGATTTCTATCCCACCCTCTCTGCAAGTGGACTTAGGGTGGCTAAGAGTCAGTTCAAACATCTATAATTACAATTTAAAACCAATAAAATATAATTACATTTAAAACATTTTATGGTGCTGTACAACTCTGATATAGGTGGGATCTTTCTTTTCTGACAGTGATCCTATAATGATCATAACTCCTCAGTGGTGTAGGGTGGCAGTCCTCTCCCAGTTACGTGTTGAAGCCCTGTTGAAATAATTCAGTTTTGCAGGCCCTGCAGGGCCCTTATGGCCTCTGGTGCTTCCTTTGGTCCAGGGGTGGACAATATTTGTGTCCCTGAATGCAGTGCTCTCTAGGGAACATGTGGAGAAAGGCGATCCCATAGATAAGCAGGCCCCCGACCATAAAGGGCTTTAAAGGTCAATACCAACACAATAGGTAGCCAGTGCAGCTCTTTCAGCACTGGCCAAATGTGCTCCCATCAAGGTAGCCCCATTAACAGCTGTGCTGCAGTGTTCTGCACTAGCTGTAGTTTCTGAGTCAGGGTCAAGGGTAGCCCCATGTAGAGAGCATTACAGTGATCTATTCTCGAGGTGTCCGTAGCATGGATCACCATGCTTCAGGAAAGGGGCTAGCTGCTTTACCCGCCAAAGATGAAAAAAGGCGGATTTGGTAGTGGCTGCTACCTGGGCGTCCATTGACAAAGAGGACTCCAGGAGCACTCCCAAGCTCTTGACCTTAGGGGCTGGTATTAGTGACACCCCATCAAGAGCTGGCAAAGGGATCTCTCTTCCTGGGTCACCCCGGCTCAGATAGAGAACCTCCGTCTTCATCGGATTCAGCTTCAATCGACTCAGCCTGAGCCAAGATGCTATGGCTTGAAGAGCCAGGTCTAGGTTTTCTGGGGTACAGTCGGACTGGTTACCCATCAATAGATAGAGCTGGGTCATCTGCATATTGGTGACATCCCAGCCCATACCTCCTGACAATCTGGGCAAGTGGGCACATATAGATGTTAAATAGCATTGGGGACAGAACTGCACCCTGTGGCACCCCACATATAAGTGGGTGCCTTTGGGATTATTCTTCCCCTATCATCACTCTTTTTCTCCGACCTTTGAGAAAAGAGGCCATCCATTGCAAGGCAGATCCCTGAATCCCCACATTGGGGAGGCAGCTAGACAGTAGCTGATGATCAACCATATCAAATGTGGCTGACAGATCTAATAGAAGAAGCACCACTGAGCCGCCCCGATCCAGATGTTGCATGAGGTCATCTATGAGGGAGATCAGAACCGTCTGCATCCTGTGACCTGGTCAAAAGCTGGACTGGAGTGGATCCAGTGTGAAAGTGTCATCCATGAATCCCTGTAGCTGAATCGCCACCACCTGCTCTACAACCTTACCCAAAAAGAGAAGGTTCAACACCAGCCGATAGTTTGCCAATACGGCTGGGTCTACAGATGGTTTTTTCAAGAGGGGATGGACCACAGCCTCTTTAAGTGGTGTGGGAAAGATTCCTTCTAAGAGGAATCTGTTGACAATAGCCTGCAGTGGCTCATGTAGCACCGCCTGGTTAGCTTTTATAAGCCAGGATGGGCACAGGTTCAACCCACAGGTAGTAGTGTGTATAGCAAAAAGGATCCTGTTGACCTCCTCCAGGCTAAGTGGAGTGAAGGAATCTAGAAATGGACCAGAAAATGTGCTCGTTGCCTCAAGTTCTTTCACTGTATCAACTGTGGCAGGGAGGTCATGTCGGAGCGACGAGACCTTATCTGCGAAAAAAACTTGCAAAAGCCTCACAGCCAGTTTCCAATTCTCTAATGTTTGGTTTACCTTGTGGTAAAGTTATTAGTGACTGAATTTTGCTAAATAATTGTGTTGGGCACGAGGTCGCAGATGCAATCTGAGACACAAAGTAAGTCATCTTTGTGGCCCACTGCCATCTCATAGGTCCACATAAACGACCAATAAGATGTTCTCATAGCTTCGTCAGGAGTACGTTGCCACTGCCTCTCTAGCCTTCTTAATCGCCATTTCATTGATTGCAGCTCCGTGGTGTACCATAGCGCGGATCGTGAACAGGGATGAAGAGGGCATTGAGGAGCAATCTTGTCGATGGCTGCAGAGAGCTGGCTATTCCAGATTGTGCAAGCTCATCTAACGAGTTACCAGAGGGCCAGGGATCCCACAAAGCCATTTGAAACCGCATAGGGTCCATTTGGCTTCATGGGCGAGCCAAAACTTGCTCGCCACCTAAATGGGGTATTGAAATAAAGGGCAAAAGGAGGAATCAGAGTAGGACGGCTGGTACCAATAGGATTGTGATGAATCTGAATGTGTGGTGTGTTTCAGAAAATAGCTAGGTTTGTGGGTGCAGATGGACAAGTGATGCCAAAGGACCTTGTAGTGATATTCTTTTGCATATGGTCTAGGACAGGGGTATCAAACTCATTTGTTAAGAGGGCCACATCTGACATAAATGTTGGGCTGGGCCATTCGTATCATAAAATGTAATGCCAGGTAGTGGAGACATAAACTTTATAAAGGACACAGACAAACACAACGGTCTTGTATCACTCCTGTGTGATTAAGAAGCCTGGCAAAGCAAGCTCTCCCTCATTCCCTTCCTCCCCAAGGAAGGAGCCTCAGCCAATGGAGAAAATAGAGGTTTTGCTCTGTAGCTCCTGTGCAATTGAGCAAGCCTGGCAAAGCAAGCTGAGACATAGAAGGAAGAAAGAGAGAGGGAGAAGAAAGCAGACTTGTTGTGTAAACACAATTTTATTGATAACATACGGTAACCATATCCATTAATACCTTCTTTTTATCTATCCCATATGCTATTTTCTAGTCCCCCTCCCCCCGTTACTTGACTCCTGCTGAAGTTATATACTTAAAATACTAACATTTAAAGGTACCCTTAAGCCATAAGAACCTATATTCTTATTCTACTTTTTTCTAGTACTTGATCATTATTAAAAAATTGTCCAATATCCTTTTATATTCCATTCTTCTTCTACATAACATCTAAACTTTTCCCACTCCTTTTCAAACACTTCCAAATCATAGTCTCTTAAGATTCTTGTTAGTTTGTCCATCTCACTCCATGTTATAACTTTTACAATCCAATCCCATTTTTCTGGTATTTTTTCTTGCTTCCATAATTGCGCATACAATGTCCTAGCCGCTGAAAGCAAGTACCAGATCAAAGTTCTATCTTCTTTTGGAAATTTTTCCATTTGTAATCCCAATAAAAAAGTCTCTGCTACTTTCTTGAATTCATATCCCAAGATCTTTGAAATTTCTTGTTGAATCATCTGCCAATACTTTTTTGCTCTTTCACAAGTCCACCACATATGGTAAAAAGAACCTTCATGTCTTCTACATTTCCAACATCTGTCTGGCATCTTTTTATTGATCTTTGCCAATTTTTTAGGAGTCATATACCACCTATACATCATCTTATAACAATTTTCTTTTATACTCTGACGTAAGTAAGTAAGTAAGTAAGTAAGTAAAATTTTATTTATATCCCGCCCTCCCCCGCCACGCAGGCTCAGGGCGGCTAACAACAGCAAAACAACAATACATTTAACAAAACATTAAATTAACCCCAAACCGATTAATACATTAGTTAAAACAGTTACTAAATCTAAAAACATTAAGTTAGATCTGACAGTACCGTTATTAGTCGACGCTATGCCTGTCAGTTTGTGAATGATGGCGGATCTCCAGACTGGACCATTTTGATGTTTCTCTGTGGACTTGGTCAGCCGTTCATGAATGCCTGTTTGAAAAGGGTGGTCTTGCAGGCCCTGCGGAACTGATCAAGGTTCCGCAGGGCCCGCACCTCCTCTGGGAGTTGATTCCACAAGGAAGGGGCCGCGGTAGAGAAGGCCCGTGCATAGGTAGTCCGAAGTTTAACTTCTTTTGGCCCAGGGGTGGTCAATCTGTTTTTACCTACTGACCTCAGTGCTCTCTGGGGCTCATACGGGGAGAGACGGTCCCTCAGGTAGGTCGGTCCTTGGCCATATAGGGCTTTAAAGGTAATCACCAGCACTTTGTACTGGACCCGGTATACAATCGGCAGCCAGTGCAGTTCGCGCAGCCCCGGCCGTATATGCTCCCATCTTGGGAGGCCAAGCAGCAGCCTGGCCGCCGCGTTCTGCACTAGCTGCAATCTCCGGGTCCGGCACAGAGGCAGCCCCATGTAGAGGGCGTTACAGTAGTCCAATCTTGAGGTGACCGTCGCATGGATCACCGTTGCTAGGTCCCGGCGCTCTAGGAAAGGGGCCAACTGCCTCGCCCGCTTCAGATGAAAGAATGCTGACTTGGCAGTGGCTGTTATCTGGGCCTCCATTGATAATGAAGGCTCCAGTAAAACACCCAAGCTCTTTACCCGCTGCGCCGCCTTCAGCGGCGCACCGTCAAAGGTCGGGAGAGATATTTCCCTCCCCAGAGCGCCACGACCCACACAGAGAACCTCTGTCTTCGCTGGGTTGATAATTTCATAGAGTTCTTCCAAAGATACTCCCATGTATTCATCTGTATTTCTTTATTTACATTGATTGCCCACTTAATCATTTGAGATTTTACTACCTCATCTTCCGTAGACCATTTTAACAGTAACTTTTGAAATTAATTTTTCATTATCCCCAAGCAGAACTTTTCCCATTTCTGTTTGCTCACTTCTTAATCTTTCAGTTTTGATATCATTCTCCATCAGGCTTTTTATTTGTTGCATTTGAAACCAATCATATTTTTTATTCAACTCCTCAGCAGTTTTCAATTCTATTTTGCCACTTTGTATTTTTAGTAATTGATTGTATGACAACCCTCTCTTCACTGGTTTCAGCTGTTATTTTTATTATTTCTGCTGGCACTATCCATAATGGCTTTCTCTCATCACCATATTTCTTGTACTTCATCCATATATTTAACAAATTATTTCTGATATAATGGTGAGAAAAAAACCCATCCATCTTTTTCTTCCCATAGTACATATAAGCATGCCAGACGAATTTATTTCCATGAGCTTCCAACATTAAAAGTTTTTTATTCAACAGTGTCATCCAGTCTTTTATCCATACTAAGCAAACTGCATCATGATATAGTCTTAATTTTGGAAGCTGGAATCCTCCTCTCTCTTTAGCATCTGTTAAAAATTTCATTTTAATCCTTGGTTTCTTCTCAGCCCATACAAATTCTGAAATCTTCCTTTGCCATTTATTAAATTGTTTGCTATCTTTCACAATCGGAATGGTTTGAAACAAATACATTATTCTCAGCAGAATATTCATCTTAATTGCAGCTATTCTGCCCAGCAATGACAGATTAAGTTTATTCCATTTCACCATATCTTCATCCATTTTATGCCATAGCTTTTCATAGTTGTTTTTGAACAAATCAATATTCCTCATTGTTATCTCCAATATTCCTCATTGTTATCTCTCTTTACTTTAGAAGTAACTTCACATCCCGTCAGTCTCTGCAATTCCTTTTGCTTATTTACTTGCATGTTTTTACATAAAAAATTTGATTTTTCTTTATTAACATAAAGTCCCACCAACTCTCCATATTCTTGTATCTTGGCTAACAGCGAAGGTATTACTTGTATAGGATTTTCAGCTATAAACATATCAGCGAACTCTCTATATTTATAAGTAAATCCTCTAATTTTCAGCCCTTCTATTTTTTATCATCTAATATTTGCATCAGCAAAATTTCAAGAGTCATTATAAACAACAATGATGAAAGCGGACAACCTTGTCTTGTACCTTTACTGATCATCATATCCTCTGTGAGGTCAAGAAAGCAGACTTGTTCATGGGCCTGATAGGAACCCTTCGGGGGCCTGATTCGGTTCCCGGGCTGCAGGTTTGACACCCCTGGTCTAGGACATCATCATCATTTGGGAGCTGAATAAGTTCCTCAAATGGGAGATCTTCAATTATTGCCTTAGTATTGTTGGTGTCAAGCACAATATTTCTGATTATTGAATCAATATGTATTCTGTACTCATCTCTCCCCCCTCTTTTCATCCCCCCCCTTTTCTGAATAAAGACTCCTTTTCAAAGTTCCCCCCTACCTGGTAACTCTCAAGGATGCAGGATATGCAAGTAATCATACCATTGTAAAGCAAAACGCCTCTCCCCTGAGTTCCCATACATATCAGTAAGCCAGGAATGTGTGGGAACGAGGAGATGTTGTAGTACCCAAATGAATAGTTGATAGTACGCTTTGAACCCTCTATGCAATTCACATCTGTATGTTATGCTTTTGAAGTTATTTGAAACTTTGTCTTTGAAGTGGCCTTTAAGATACTATGCTGTGTAACATTCTGTATCACTGCCAAGGTTTCGTTCCTTGGAGCAAGTATTGGATTATCAAAACGAATCTTAAACAATAACTCAATTATTCAAAATACCGATGCTTGACAGTTGGGAAGGGTGGTGAAACAGAGCCAGGAGTGGCATAAGAACATAAGAACATAAGAGAAGCCATGTTAGATCAGGCCAATGGCCCATCCAGTCCAACATTCTGTGTCACACAGCGGCCAAATATATATATATATATATATATATATATATATATATATATATATATACACACACACACACACACACACACACACACACACACACTGTGGCTAATAGCATCTTAGGACTATGCACCTTAGGACTATGTCAGAACACCTTAGGACTTAGGCACCTTAGGACTATGTCAGAAAAGAAGGATCTACTGCATTAAACTGTGACAGATTGCTAAATTGATTAAGATTGTATTGGATGAAGAGGATTTATTGGGAATTATTAGCAAAGATGTATATGGCTTCCTTAGAAATGATTATCCTAGAATTCCGGTTATTTATATTTTACCGAGACTTCCGGAAGATGGCGGAGTGAAGCGGAGCTCCTTTCTCTAGCTCGAGAAGGGACTCTGTTTGTGGGGCGACAGAGGGGGCTTCCCGGACGGGGGGTACTCTTATCGGAGCTGTCAGGGGACGCTCCGGAGTCTAGAGGGCTTCTGGCTGATGGAGGGGAGCGGAGGTTCCCCAACCAGCGCCGGTTTCCTCCTGGCCGTTGCCTCTCAACGCTTAGGCGCTTAACTGTGCTGCCGGAGTGAGGGAGAACGGAGAGGAAGCGAGACTCCTATCGGTTGTACCCTAAAGACTGATCGAAAGTGGGTACTTTCCCTCGGCTAAGTGCTTAGTGCATGAAGAGAAGGTCCTTTGGGTCGGTGGTCCGAGAGGCGCGGAAGCGGAGGTGTGGAGAAAGCGGCGGTGAGTGGCGGTGAGTGGCGGTGCGCCTCCCCGGGGGCTGGCCGAAGTCGCAAGTGGACTTGAAGGTGGCTGTGGAATCGTGCAAGAGCGTGGTCGGGTGAGTGGAGCCGGTAGAAGGGGGCTTAAAGACAAGACAAGACGAGAAGCAGGAGTGAGGAGGGGGAAAAGAGGGACTAGATCGCTGGGGCCCGGGAGAGTCATTCGTGGAAGCAAGTCGTAATGGCGGACGGGACCTATTTTGTTTATTGGGAAGGTGTGGAGTAAAGTGAAACATCAGTGGCTCCCCGGGGCTGAAGAATTCCCCCCCCCCGTAAGTTTCGACTTGGCAAGATTCGATAGTGCTTGGTGCTTGGTGGTCGTTGGAATATATCTTCGTGTTTCTGATCTGTTTTTATATCTTGTTCCGGGGATGAATAACTGAAAGGGTAAAGAGGCGGTTCTTAGCGGCATTTGCCGCGGCCGTGCTTTATCGAAGATCTGGGTGTTGTGTCTGTGTCCGTGTCGATAACCAGCAGGAGCAGAGAGAACTTGGAGTTTTGGCGGAGGATTTGTTTTGTTTTGCTGCGGTTTGTGTTGGCTTTTTTCCCAGACTCTCTTCTCTCCTGTGATCTCGCCTACAATAAATAGACTGTCTGAACTGTGGAGTTTGAAATTGAATACAGCAGGAACTGAATATAACTAAGTACAATTGAACACAACAGGAACTATCTTCTTTATTGGATAGAGGCTGATAGAATAATAGGATAAAGGCAGAAGAAAAGAAGCAGAGGGAGGGAAGAAAGAAGAAAGAAGAAGAGGTAGACAAGAAGCAGGCAAGATAAGACTGTGATTGAAATTTTTATCCACTTTTTAATTTTTTATAATAGCACATCTGTATATTTATTTCAGAATCTGTGTTTGCTATTGGACTAAATTGATTTATTTTTTTGTTTTTTGAATAATTGAAGTTCCTAATTATTAAGCAATAAGAAATTAATTGGAATATCTGATCTACATTATAATGAACTGAAATACTGTTGTTGTTTTTTTTTTAAGGGTAAATTTATTTAGGGGGGTTGTTTTGGGCAAGGGGATCTTGAATGGTGATTTAATGATTGGATTGGATTATTGATTATTGAGTTGTTACAGCCTATCTTAAACAAGGGGGGTGCCGGTTTTGTCAAGAAGAAATTGAGAGATTGAGAGATTGAATTATATAGTAAAGTGAAAGGGGGGGTGAACTTATTAGACTTGGTCTAGCAAAACTAGAATGACAGAAACGAAGATCAAGAAATACCAGCAAGGCACCCCACCGGCGGTGGGACCTAAAATGACTCCAGTCTCTGGAAACCAAGATGCACTGGAAAAACTGCAGAAGAGTGTAACAGCTGGATTTAAGAAAAATCACGAAGCCTTGGATGAATTAAGAACTGACTTGATGAGTGAAGTCAAGAAGACAAATGACCAGTTGGCTGAATTCCAAAAACAATTGTTGGCTAATACGCAACAGGTCCATGGCTTAACTGCTAAAGTAGACAGAATGGAAGAGCGAAGTAAGCAGACAAGTGATATAGCTAGAGAGAATCAAAAAGAATTGACAGAGCTGGAAGATCGATTGATGAGACTTGAAATGGAGAAAGCAGCAACAATTCTGCGTTTCCAAAACATTCCTGAAGAGAGGGAAGAAGACCTACCCAGTAAGATAATGGATATTTTAACAGTGGATAATGAAGAATTACTAGAGAAGGCCCAAGAGATATCTTATGGGCTAAAAGAGTCTCATCCAGTTACATAAGGAAGTTTAAACTCCCTAGGGAGGTTCAAGTTAGACTTTTGCGATCAGAAACAACGGAAAGAGTCCTGAGAAAAACAAGAGAACGTGAAATTAATTGGAAAGGAAACAAAATAAAGATACTAAAAGAGATACCCTGGAGTGTAAGGCAGAGGAGGTTTAAATTCAAGAAATTGTCAGCGTGGCTAATTAAGCATGAAATTCAGTTTAGATGGCTTTTTCCACAAGGTCTCTTTTTCACATTTCAAGCGAAGAGGTATAACATTACTACAGAGGCAAAGATGGAAGAATTCTGGGACCAGTACGTGGAACGGAGTGGATCGGAGTCAGGAGGCGAACAAGAGCTAGAAGGCGATGAAGAATCTCCGGCTGGAGAATCCCCCAAAAAACAACGAGACAAGATGAAGACAAGACTTCAGAGTAGGAAGGAAGTCAAGATACCTGATAGTAAGGAATCACCAAAATGAATTCCAAGACAGAGACTACAATATTTTCTTTGAATGTGAACGGTTTAAATGAACCTGGCAAGAGGAGGAGAGTCTTTCAACAATTGAAAAAATCTGGCGCACAAATCATTTGTTTACAGGAAACTCATATTCGGAAAGACAATGTAAAGTACCTGGAAAACAAGAAATTTGGAACTTTATATGCTTCATGTGACTCGCAGAAGAAGAAGAAAGGGGTAGCAATTTTCATCTCACATCAGATTAAATCGAGCTGTTTGTATTCGGACGAGCAAGGAAGAATTCTTATCGTTGAAGTAGAATTAAATGGGCAGAAAACAATTTTGGGGAATATATATGCCCCCAATGAAAATCAAGAAAAATTTTATCAAGAACTGTATCTTAAGTTAAGAGAATTTAATTCGGATAGATATTGTATTATAGGAGATTACAACGCGATATTTGATATGAAATTGGACAAAAAATATGAAGACTCACAAAAGAAAAAGAAGAAGACTCGAAATTTATTACCTAATTCCTTCTTAAAAATGGCTGAGGAACTGAATTTAGTAGATGCTTGGAGAACAAGAAATTCGAGCACAGCGGATTATACTTTCTACTCACAACCACATAAGTCTTGGTCAAGAATTGATATGATCTGGATGTCTCTGGATATGATGTTGACAGTTAATCAAGTGGATATCCTTCCCCAATCGTATTCAGATCATAGTCCAATCTCGGTGGCATTTCAGGAACAAAAAAGAAACTTTAGATGGTCTTTAAATTTACAAATCTTGAAGGAAACCAAATTTTTGGAAGAAGCCAAAAAAGAAATACAAGAATTTTTTAAATGTAATCTTGAAAAGGATACAAAGATTTCAATAATATGGGATGCATTCAAGGCTTTTTTTAGAGGTGTCGCCATCCGATATTCATCAAGGAGGAAGAGAGAACAAAGAAAGACTTACAATGAGCTCCTAGCAAAGTTGAACTGTTTTGAGAAACAACAGAAAACGGGGAATCCAAACGGGATCAAGACTAAAATTATAGCTATTCAACATCAGATGAATACTCTTTTAGCAGAAGAAATTGAGAGAAAGCTAAAGTGGACAAGACAAAATTACTTTGAAAATGCGAACAAAGTGAGTAGATGGCTGGCGTACAGATTGAGAAAAGAGAAGGAAAAAAAGATCATAAAGATGTTAAGGAATGAGGCGAAAGAGGAGATCTTTCAAAACTCTCAAATGAAAACCATTATTCAGGACTTTTACCAGAATTTGTATAAGAAACAGAAACTTGATCAAAAAAAACAAGAGGCCTATATAAAGGAAGTGAAAATGCAACAACTAACAAAGGAACAACAAGCAAGCTTAGAAAACTCAATCTCAATGCAGGAAGTAGTCGACGCTATAAAAACTCAAAAAAACAACAAGACGCCGGGCACAGATGGATTGCCGATTGAATTTTTTAGAGCCTTTGAAGATGTATTACTACTTCCCTTTAAGAAAGTAATGGAAAATGTTTACAATATCGGTGATATCCCAGAATCGTGGAAAGAAGCTTTAATATCTCTTATACATAAAGAAGACTCTGATCCAGCAGAAATTAAAAACTACAGACCAATTTCTTTGTTGAACAGTGACTATAAGATTTACGCAACAATACTAGCAAATAGATTGAAGAAAGTCATCAGAAGTTTAATACATGAGGATCAAACGGGGTTTGTTCCGGGTCGCTTAATGAATCAGAACGTGAGACTGCTCCTGAACGCAATTGAGTACTATAGAGAACACCCAGATAAAGAATTTGCGGCGATCCTGATAGATGCTGAAAAGGCTTTTGATAATGTTAATTGGAACTTCATTAAAGAGACTTTGGTAGGAGTTGGATGTGGAGAAAGATATTGTTCAATGGTTGAAGCAGTGTACACGAAACAGACAGCGAAAGTTAATTTCAACGGAGTAACGACTGACTTAATAGAAATAGAACAAGGTACAAGACAAGGATGTCCACTATCTCCGCTACTATTTATACTGACCTTAGAACCGCTGATCAAGAAGATTAGAGAAGACTCTCAAATTCAGGGGATTAGAATAAACAATACAGAATTAAAAACGTTGGCGTTTGCAGACGATCTGGTATTTACACTGGAACAACCTATATCATCGATTGAACTCTTAAAACAAAGATTAAGAGAGTATGGAGAAGTAGCCGGGTTTAAATTGAATACTGTTAAAACCAAGATCCTAACAAAGAATATGGAAAAGGACCAAACTGAAAGGTTGGAACAGCTTTCTGGATTTAAGAATGAAAAGAAGGTTAAATACTTGGGAATCTCTCTGACCAATAACTTAAAGAATTTATATAGAGACAACTATGAAAAAATTTTGAGAGAGATTCGGAGGGATCTAAATAATTGGAAAGATCTCCAAATTTCGCTCCTTGGCCGAGTTGCAACGATTAAAATGAATATCCTTCCGAGAGTATTATTTTTATTCCAAACAATTCCAATTACACTACCTAAATCTTTTTTTCAGCAACTTAACGAGATGACTAAAACGTTTATTTGGCAGAGTAAGAAGGCCAGAATTAAAATGAAAGTTATGCAAGATGCTAAGCTAAGAGGAGGATTAGCTCTCCCGGAATGGAAACTGTATTATAAAGCGTGCAATATAGCGTGGCTGAGAGCTTGGTGTAAATTGGAAAACAAAAGATTATTGGCTCTAGAGGGCGAAGGGTTAGGAGAAGGCTGGCATAATTACATGTGGTATAAAACTCCTGTCAAAACTGGGCGCTTTTTCAGACATGAAATAAGAAGATCTCTGTATGCGGTCTGGAGTGAAATTAAAGTGATGTATAAACATACTCCAAAATGGATCTCCCCGATAGAGGCTGCGTCACATCCCAAACTGTATAATTGGGAAAATCAACAGGACTATGCCTACTTGCTCAATGACCAGAATGAACTGATTGAGGAAGAAGTTCTAAAGTTAACTTGGTGGCTACAATGCCAAGTGAGATCAAGATTTCGGAAAGATAAAGAAATTGGTTTCCTGAACTCTTATTCTGACCTAGATTTGATTTTGGAGTCCAAACAAAAATTAATTACCAAAGTTTATGACTGGTTGCTCCAAGTTAAGATGCAAGACGAGGTGGTCAAAGAAGCATGGATCAGATGGCTGAAGGACTTCGGTTACAATATAGATTTGCAAGAATGGGAGAAGCTATGGAAGCAAAATATAAAGTTAATAAAGCCAGCAGATCTTAAAGAAAATATGTATAAAATGATATACAGATGGTACCTTACGCCAGATAGATTGGCAAAGATATACCCTTCTTATTCTAATAAATGCTGGAAATGTACTGAAGTTAAAGGCTCTCTGTTCCATATATGGTGGCAATGTAAAAAGGCTAGAAAATATTGGGCACAAGTCAATATCTGGATCCAAAAAATTTTGCAAATACAAGTGAAACATGTTCCGGAACTATATCTTATAAACATTTGTAGACAAAACTTGCCTGCGACCAAGCTGAAATTATTACTGTACATAGTCACAATTGCAAGAATTTTATACGCTAAATATTGGAAGGAAGATAGAACCCCTAATAGAGAAGAATTTATTATTAAACTTTTAGAAATAGCGGAATCGGATCTGTTGACTACCCGACTGCGAAATGGTAACGTGCAGAAATGCCGGGAGGAATGGGATCCTGTATACGAGTGGGTTAAAAAAAGAGGTTTTGACATAAAATGATTATATCTATTTTTAAAATAGAGGTTTCGATACAAAATAATTATATCCAGTTTAAAGTAGAGATGGAGAAAGAAATGTTTTATTTACAAGCTCAATCCTCTCCCTCTCCTGTGGGGGAGTTCATGTAGTTAAGTAGTAGTTAGAGGTTGTATGCAGTAATGTGTATTTTGTTTAGTGTTTCTTTGTATTAGTGTTTAGTGTTTAATGTTTTTTGTTTTAGTGCTTTTTGTTTTAGTGCTCTTTTGTTTCTGTGGTTTGTTTTGTTTTGTATCTTGTTTTTCTTAATAAACTTAAAACTTTTCTTTAAAAAAAAAAATAAGAAAAAAAAATATTTATATTTTACCAAAGATACATAAACAAGGAAGTCCGCCTCCAGGCAGACCGATAATTTCCAGAGCTAACTCTATACTGGAACCCTTGTCTAAATACGTGGATTCCTTTCTAAAACCATTTGTTGTGTGATTACCATCTTTGGGGTGGGGGTGGGGGTGGGCTCCCTCTGGGAATCCTACCCCCCCAGGGAAAGTGCATGCGCAATACATAGCCTCTCCTCTCCCGGTGTAGTGAACGCCGCGTGGTCACTGTCTGGCTATGCCTGGCAGATGGTCACTGCAATGGCCTCTCCTGCATTACTGCATCCGTAGCAACACCTTCTCGCTGGTCCCCCCCGTTTTCACAGAGTTTGCTACGTCATGGTGCGACCGAATTGTCCGGCGGTATAACCGGATGGGCAGGCTGGGCCCACCAACTTCGTCAGCCTAAGAGAAGGAAAACTCTAACATCAAACCCGGGCAGATAAAGCTCGTTAATGTAACACCTACCACCTGGAGGACTCACTGCCGGCGTCCCGGCTTACTGGGCCATGGCAGATGACCCCCAGGTGAAAGGGTGGAGCCAGTACCGCGCACACTGCGCTTCACCTAAAAAATTCCTCTGCGCAGGCCTGAAGGGCATATCCACACACACAACCCACAACGCATCAAGTCCTGCAGCGATAGGCAAGGGGCGAAACGGCAGGTGGAAGGTGCCACTGGAAGCCGCAGTCCCGATCCTGCATGTAGGCGGTTCAGGATATTGGTCGCCTGATGCTAACCCGGAGACGAAAGCATCTTTCGGCAGCACCCTGAACGACCAAGCAGCCTTATCTAGGGACAGCACTGCTTGCTCCACACAGAGAGGGGCCTAGAAAAGGTGGCCTAAACAAAGCTCGTCTCCCCCACCCCAGTTGGCTAGCCGCGGTCAACGGGCATCCTTACTTGCGGTCGAAAAATAACAACAAAGAAAAGGCATGCACCTGCCTCACAAAGTGTGCAAAGACTAAAGCTTGCATGTTGGAACATCAGAACCATGCTTGACACAGTAGGCAGTGGTCGCCCTGAACGACGCTCTGCTCTAGTTGCCCACGAACTTCTCAGGTTGAATATCGACATAGCAGCTCTCAGTGAGGTCCGTTTCCCTGAGGAAGGTAGTCTTCAAGAACACGGTGCTGGCTATACCCTCTACTGGTCGGGTAAGTCAAAGGCTGAGAGCCGCCTTTCTGGCGTTGGCTTCATGGTCAGGAACTCCATTGCCTCCAAACTCGAAAACCTGCCAACAGGTCACTCAGATCGCATCATGTCCATGCGCCTCCCACTTCAAAACAAGCAGCATGCAACACTCTTCAGTGTGTATGCCCCAACCCTTCAAGCAGATCCTGCAGAAAAGAACAAGTTCTATGCTGATCTACGCAACCTCGTACGGAAGACCCCTACAGAGGACAAGGTGATCATCCTTGGCGACTTCAATGCCAGAGTAGGTAAAGACTCGGAAGCCTGGAAAGGAGTACTTGGCAAACACGGCATTGGCAACTGCAATGACAACGGGCGCCTCCTGCTAGAATTCTGCATGGAGCACCAGCTCACCATCACCAACACTATCTTCCAGCAGAAGAACAGTCTGAAGACAACCTGGATGCACCCACGGTCCAAGCACTGGCACCTTATCGACTACATTCTGGTGCGCCAGAGAGACCTTCGAGATGTCTTACACACCCGAGTAATGCCCAGTGCAGAATGTCATACGGATCATCGTCTTGTACGCTGCAATCTCCGTCCTCACTTTAAACCCACACCCAGGAGAGGAGGTATCCCTCGGAGGAAGTTTCAGGTTGGCAGCCTCCAGTCAGCCGAAGTTAAAGCTGCCTTCCAGGCAAAACTCCAGTCAAGAATTGAGGACCTCAGTTGCCCCACAGACCCTTCTCCAGAAGCACTCTGGGAACACCTAAAATCTACCGTCCTGCAGATCTCTGAAGAAGTCCTCGGGTTCTCCACAAGGAAGAACAAGGACTGGTTTGATGAGAACAATCAAGAGATCCAAGAATTACTGGCAAAAAAGAGATCTGCCTACCAAGCACATCTTGCTCAGCCCTCCTGTCCTGGGAAAAAAGCAACCTTTCGCGCTGCATGTAGCAACCTCCAGCGCAAGCTTCGAGACATTCAGAACGAGTGGTGGACCAAGCTTGCAGAGAGAACCCAGCTGTGTGCAGACACTGGTGATTTAAGAGGGTTCTATGAAGCCCTGAAGGCAGTATATGGTCCATCATATCAGGCTCAGAGTCCCTTGCATAGTGCAGACGGCCAAGTGCTCCTCACAGACAAGGCATCCATACTGAACCGGTGGTCGGAGTATTTTCAGGTTCTCTTCAGTGCCAACCGCGTAGTTCAAGATTCAGCAATCCGCCTCACCCCACTTCAACCGGTGAAAACAGAGTTGGATGAGATCCCCACCCTAGAAGAGACTGTTAAAGCCATCAAGCAACTGAAAAGTGGCAAGGCAGCAGGAGTTGATGGAATTCCACCAGAGATCTGGAAGCATGGGGGCACAGTACTACATAGCTCACTTCACAAAGTACTTGTCACCTGCTGGGAACAAGGCAAATTACCACAGGACTTTCGCGATGCAATCATCATCACCCTATACAAGAACAAAGGGGAAAAGTCAGACTGCTCCAACTACCGGGGGATAACCCTGCTCTCCATCGCAGGCAAAATCCTTGCCAGAATACTCCTGAACAGACTGGTGCCCACCATTGCAGAAGAACTCCTCCCAGAGAGCCAGTGCGGCTTCAGAGCTAACAGGAGCACCACCGACATGGTATTTGTTCTCAGGCAGCTCCAAGAGAAATGCAGGGAACAGAACAAGGCTCTGTATGTGACTTTTGTCGACCTTACCAAAGCTTTCGATACCGTTAGCAGGAAAGGCCTGTGGCAAATCTTGGAACGTTTAGGATGTCCCCCAAGGTTCCTCAGCATGATCATCCAGCTACACGAAGACCAGCGAGGCCAAGTCAGACACTGCAACGACCTCTCGGAGCCCTTCCCAATAGGCACAGGTGTAAAGCAAGGCTGCGTTCTCGCGCCAACTCTCTTTACGATCTTCTTTAGCATGATGCTTCAAAGAGCCGCAGTAGATCTAGATGAGGACGATGGTGTCTACATCCGCTATCGCACCGATGGCAGCCTGTTCAACCTGAGGCGACTAAAGGCACACTCCAAGACAATGGAAAAACTCATCCGAGAGCTACTGTTTGCTGATGATGCTGCACTCGTCTCCCACTCGGTATCAGCTCTGCAGCATATGACGTCCTGCTTTGCAGAGGCTGCCAAGCTATTCGGCCTAGAAGTTAGTCTGAAGAAGACAGAAGTTCTCCACCAGCCTGCACCCCAGGAAGATTATCACCCTCCCTGCATCACTGTGGGTGAATCAGTTCTGAAGACAGTCCAGCAGTTCAGCTACCTGGGGTGCATCATCTCCTCAGATGCCAAGATCGACAAGGAGATTGACAACAGGCTGGCAAAGGCAAACCGTGCATTTGGCCGACTGCACAAAAGAGTGTGGAGCAACAAGCATCTGAAAAAAGGCACAAAGATCAATGTTTACAAAGCGGTTGTGATGACAACCCTCATCTATGGCTCCGAATCGTGGGTTTTATACCGTCATCACCTGCGACTCCTTGAGCGCTTTCATCAGCGCTGCCTTCGCACCATCCTCAACATCCACTGGAGTGACTTTGTGACCAACACTGAAGTCCTCAAGCGGGCAGAGGTTACCAGCATCGAGGCACTGCTGTTGAAGACGCAGCTGCGCTGGGCAGGGCATATTTCTAGGATGGAAAACCACCGCCTTCCCAAGATTGCCCTGTATGGCGAACTCTCCACCGGCCATCGAAATAGAGGGGCACCAAAGAAGAGGTACAAGGACTCCTTGAAGAAATCCCTTAGCACCTGTCACATCAACCATCACCAGTGGTCTGACCTAGCCTCAGATCGCAAAGCATGGAGGCACACCATCCACCAGGCTGTCTCTTCCTTTGAGAACACACGCATAGCTGGTCTTGAGGACAAAAGGAGATTGAGGAAGAATCGCACTGCTACAGGACCAACCCTAAATCAGACTTTTCCCTGCAGCCGCTGTGGCCGGACCTGCCTGTCCCACATTGGTCTTGTCAGCCACCAGCGAGCCTGCAGCAAACGTGGACTATTGCACCCTTCTTAAATCTTCGTTCGCGAAGCCAAGCCAAGAAGAAGAAGAAGAAGACCATCTTATATTAGGGATACCACACATTTTGTGAGTTTGATAGAAGGCTTGAGTGTACCAGCGCAATCTGTTTTGGTTATATTGGTTGTAGCTTCACTATACACAAGCATTCCTCATGAGGAGGCTCATTCCTCATGAGTGACGAGAAGAGCACAAAAGATTTGTGGATGTTCTCTCCCCTCATTGGTGGATCTGTATTTTAGATGTATTTTAAATGGTTTATGAATATGTGTGTTTGATGTGTTGGTATGTTTGTGGAAGAGCACCTCATTTCGTTGCTCTCTTTTTGTTGAGAACAATGACAATAAATTTATCTATCTATCTATCTATGCTGTAGTGGAGGAAGCCTTGGAAAAGTGTGAATGTAAAGCCCCACCTACTTATTTTCTTTTGGAGCTGGTTGAGATTATTTTAGAGAAAAATTATTTTCAATATGGTGAAGAATTTTTTTTGCAAACCAGGGAGGTAGTGATGGGATCAAGTTTCACTTCCAGTGTGGAGAACCTATTTATGGGTCAGTTGGAAAGTAGTTTTATATGCGATGAAAATAATCCATATTGGGATCAAATCCTTTTTTATTGCCGTTTTATTGATGATATCTTTCTAATTACGGAAAGTGGGGATCAATTGGCCCTATTTGGGGAATGATTAAACAACATTCATCCTAACATTCATTTTACTAGTTGTCAAAATATTAGTGAGATATCCTTCTTGGATACAACCATATATAAACAGCAGATGGGAAAACTGGGAGTGCGCAACTTTTATAAACCTACCGAAAAGACCTCATTCCTCCATTTTAAGTCAAATGAAAAATAACAATAACGAGAAAAACCCCGTGCAGATGAAAAATAACATTCCGTACAGCCAGTTTATTAGGTTAAAGCAGAACTGCACTGAACGTGTACAATATGAATGAGACAGTAGATAACTGGCAGATGAGTTTCTAAAGAGGGGCTATCCCTGTGATGTTTTAAGGAGGGCTAGAAAATGGGCAGACAACATTTGCAGGATGTCTCTCTTTGAGAAAAAAGAATGTAGAAGGAGGGACCGCATTACTTGTGGATTTGACTATACCCCGTTAACGAGGGGGATAAGGAGAATTATAATGTGCCATTGGCATTTGATACAAGATATAGCTGGATGTGAGAGAACACCATTTATTGGATATAGAAGAACTAAGAGTATAAAAGATAAATTGGTTCATTCCAGACAAAATACAGATGAGGTGAATAGTGAGGGGGATGATTCTTTAATGGGACATCATCCATGCAAATGTTGCCTTGATGCGCTCAAGCGCTAGAGGTATCGGAGTTTGAACTCAGTGTAGGTGGCCCTGTATTTCCTTGAAAAATTACTCAACATGTGCTAGTAGGAACGTCATATATTTAATTTTATATGAATGTGGGCTCCCATATGTGGGTAACACCATGCGCCAGGTAAGGGTCTGTATTTTGGAGCATAGAAGCCGCATTAAAAATGACGTCAGAGAAGCAGCTCTCGTAAATCATTTAAAGGAAAAGGGACATGCGTATGACAGCTTTATATATGTTTTTGTTGTTCAGTCGCACAGTCGAGTCTGACTCTTTGCGACCCCATGGATAAAGTCATGCCAGATACTCCTGTCTTCCACCATCCTCCAAAGTCTGCTCAAATTCATGTTTGTTACATCAGTAACACTGCCCAGCCATCTTATCTTTTGCCGTCCCCTTCTTCTTTTGCCTTCTGTCTTTCCTAGCATCAGGATTTTCTCCAGGGAGTGCTCCCTTCTCATTTGGTGGCCAAAGTATTTGAGCTTCAGCTTCAGCATCAGACCTTCCAGGGAACAGTCTGGGTTGATTTCCCTTAGGACTGACTGATTTGATCTTCTTGCAGTTCAAGGGACTCTCAAGATTCTTCTCCAGCACCACATCTCAAAAGCATCTATATAAATATTCCAAGAAAGAGACAGGGAGGGATGTACAAACTACTATTAGCCACTATTAGCCAGTGTGTGTGTATATATGTGTGTGTGTGGATGGATGGATGGATGGATGGATGGATAGATGATAGATAGATAGATAGATAGATAGATAGATAGATAGATAGATAGATAGATAGATAGATAGATAGATATCAAAGATTTCAGGTTTTCACAGCTGGTAACATCATTAGGGTTTGTAGAATCTTTCGGGCTCAAGTGCCGTGTTCTACTGGAGAAAGTTTTCCTTCCAGACGTTTCATTCTCAGCTGTGGAGAACATCCTCAGTGGCGTTGCAGCTGGAGCAGGGCTCTGACCTTCTTGGCTGCTGTGCATTGAGTGGGGCCAGGGCTGCTGGAGAGCTGCTATTTATAGGCTGGAAGGGGTGTGATGAAAAGGCAATTGGTTTGTGGATGTGCCCATTGTTTGGTGGGGCTTCCTGGAATAAGTGATAAGGAAACTGGCTGTTGAATGTGACCATTGTTCTGTGTTAATTGCTGGGAGGGTTGGAAGGGGTGTGAAGATAATGAAGATGGTTGTTGACTGTGCTGATTGTTCTGTGGAATGTGCTGGTTGTTCTGAGACTTTCTGCAATTTATAGTCTGTAGGGTGTTTTGCAGAGCTGGGTACCAAGATTGGTGGATGAAAATGCCTTCCTCCTTTCTGTAAATAGCAGCTCTCCAGCAGCCCTGGCCCCACTCAATGCACAGCAGTCAAGAAGGTCAGAGTGCCTGCTCTGGCTGCAACGCCACTGAGGATGTTCTCCGCAGCTGAGAACAAAACGTCTGGAAGGAAAACTTTCTCTAGTAGAACACTTTCTCCAGTAGAACATGGCACTTGAGCCCGAAAGATTCTACATACCCTAATGATAGATAGATAGATAGATAGATAGATAGATAGATAGATAGATAGATAGATAGATAGATAGATAGATAGATAGATAGATAGATGACAGACAGACAGGTGTGAAACAGAGCCAGCAGTGGCTCCTTAGCACTATGTCAGAAAAGAAGGATCTACTGCATTAAACTGTGGTACATCACACCCCAATTAGTTGTTGCTTTCCAAGCTTGAAGCCCTCCACTTGTAAGACTTTGGCCACAGGTTTGTGTTCTTCTGAGAGTGAATCAATGAGCATAGCCATAGGAATATTTGTTAGCATCCCATAATGACATTAAAGTTTGTCATGTGTGGAGTTAGAACTGAAGATGTGTAGATCTTGTGGCCAAGACCATCAAGCTTACATCCTTCTCAGTCAAATATGTGCAATGCTGTTTATCTGGGGAAGGTGGTGGTCTCCAATATTGCAGGGTTGCAGAGTCTCCTGAAGATGTGCAATGCTGTTTAGCTTCTGGGGGAGACTTGAGGACCAACCTCAGTGACCTCATTATTGGATGAAGGAGATGGCAAGCAAATACAATTCAGAGAAGAGATGGATTAATCAAGGAAGTCATGGCCCTCAGTTTGCAAGATCTGAGAATGGCTGTGGACAACTGGACATTTTGGAGGCCATTAATTCATATAGTCACCATAAGTCAAAAGTGACGATAGCATTTAATACACACACACACACACATACAACCATGCCAGTTTCCCACTTGCGAGGGCAACATGGGTCTGGAGGAGATGCTGGACAGTAAGACAGGTTCATACGGGGCATAATTGTATAATATGCTTCTGAAAGTTTTATGGTTTGCCAGTTTGTTCCTAATTGTCTCAATAATACTTATTTCAAATTACTGGAATTGATCTGACTTCTCTTATTTTAAATCAAACCTAAAATTCAGTTAAGTTCAAGACTTGGTAAGGAATTCCATTTAAAAAATTAAGTTGAGAAAACATTACTTGCAAAAGACTCTCATTCCAACCATTTTTTCATTGGTGAAATAGAGCTAACCTAAATGTGGTTACATCTGAGTAAATATCTATCTACATGAGGTTCATCTATTGGCCTCAAGTGCTAGTCCTATTTTTCAGTTTTAAATCTGAATTTCCTTGCATGGCTGGTTTAAATGAGGTCATTATATTGCCATCCATGGCTTAATAAATATTTCTTGGTTTCCCATTTCAATTAGTGAAGAGTCAGACATACTGGTCCCAATCCCACTCTTATTTGCTGTATAGTTATAATATGAAACAATTCACGTTTACAGCTGAGTATTATAAGTAATCCTGCTATAGAGACAACCATTTTGGACAATTATTTTGCAATTTCATTACATCAGGTTTATGTCACAATAAATGGAAAATTGCTGTACTAAATCAAGAACTAATTATGGCAAACCTGACTCATACATCCTGATCCAAAATATGCTTACTTGGAAGCATATCCTATTGATTTAGGCAAGCTGACAAATCATGAATCCCAATGGGGGAACTCCAGGCCAACTCTACATTTAGGGTATCCTTGAGTCTTTGACAAAACATGAATGAGCTTCACCCAGCACTTAATCTAAATGGAAAGTGCCAGAGTTTAATCTGAAACATGGGGAGTTTGCTATGCTACATTTTGTATCTGGGTAAAATACAGAATTCAAGCACCAAATGCATGGAAGAGATGCATGAATTAATTTGGCACATATGTCTTTAACACACTAGAAGATGATGATCCAATTATTTTTCAGCTATCACTTCAAGTATTTTAAGAGGCATCTTACAGATATGTATAAATATAATGAGTGCACAAGAGACAGAGTGCAACTGTAATTTTTGTTCATGTTATTCTCACTACAAAATATTATACATGGCAAGCTTTATAGAGTCACATCTTCCAGTCAATAGGGCTGATGTTATGGTATACCATAGAGTATGTGTCTCGTTTTCTGCAGGGGAAGTGATCTGACTTCAGCTATCCATCTCTCCCCCCTGTAGCCTCTACCAAGAAAAAGTACAGTCTTTCTCCACAGTGTGGATCAAAGTAAGAAGGAAGTGACCTCAGCAGGGTATAATGACACAGAGTCTATCCTGTGAAGGGTGGAAGTGATCTTTGCCATGCAGAAAGCTCTTGTAATTCTGAGTGATCTCCAGCCCTCACCTGGAAATTATGCAACAAAAACAGAATCACGGCAAAAGAGGAACAGGGGAATCAACAGTAGAAAGCTTCTGTGAAAACCAGCCTCCAAACAAAAACAAAATTGACAAATTGTATAAACAATAAATACAGTATATTCTCAAATAGACAACTCAATCGGTCCTTAATGCAAAGCAAGGAACGTGTTCACCGGAAACCAGTCCTATTTTCTTTCAGCAGATTAATGCCAAACAACATCAAGGAAATCCAAGTGAAGTGAAAGATGATGATGTCAAACTGTCCAATATTTCTTGATATGTGCAGCCAGCAGTCCATATAGCAACAAGGTCGTACTGGTGCCCTTGTTTCACATTTAGATTTCTCAAGCTTCTCACAAATAGTTCCTTCCACTGGGTAAGAACGCCAATAATCTTTCAACAATCAATAGAAGTGTTATGCATTGTTGAAAGATTGTTGGCATTCTTACCCATTGGAAGGAACTATTCGTGAGAAGCTCGAGAAAGCTAAATGTGAAATAAGAGCACCAGTAAGCTTGTTGCTGCACATATCAATAAATATTGGGCAGTTTAACATCATCTTTTACTTGATGTTGTTTTGCATTAATTTGCTGGGGGAAAAAATAGGACTGGTTTCCGGTGAACATGTTCCTTGCTTTGTATTAAGGACTGATGGAGTTGTCTATTTGAGAATATACTGTATTTATTGGGGCTGATGGGAGTTGTAGGCAAAAAACATCTGGAGAGCTACCGTTGGCCACCCCAGGTTTATACAATTTGTCAATTTTGTTTTTGTTTGGACTCTGGTTTTCACGGAAGCTCACCTGGAGATTGGCAACAATAGTACCCCTGGAGGAAATGGCTGGTTTGGAGGGTGGACTCAATAGTATTATACCTGCCTGAGGTCCCACTCCTCCTCAAACCCCATCTTCTCTAGGCTCCACTCCTCAAATCTCCAGAAATTTTCCAACCTGGAGCTGGCAACCCTATCTCCTTCCCAGACAACCATCAACCTACCTTTATCTGTCCCTGTGACTCCAGCTTTCCATCCTCCCCTTCCAGCAGCCTCTACCTAGGAAAAGGACAGTCTTTCCCCATAGTGGGAACCAAAGCAGCTTATATCATTCTCCTCTCCCCCTTTTAATCTGCACAACAACCTTGTGAGGTAGGTTAGGCTGAAAGTTTGTAACATCCAAAATCACCCAGTCAGCTTCCACAGTAAGAACCTGAGTCTGTCATACCATGCTCTGAAATGCTAACTGCCACACTACACTGCTATCATAGGGGGGGTTGCTGCTAAACAGTAGCAAGTAGGCAGGTCTAGTTAAGTCATGCCAGTCAGGTGGTATCAAGTCACCCAGAGGGTAGCCAACCCTCAGGTGAAGCCTGAAGATCTCCTAGTATCACAACTGAACTCCAGACAACAGATCTCTCTCCCCCTGGAGAAAATAACTGGTTTGGAGGGTGGATTCTAGGGCATTATATTCGACTGAGGCCTCTCCCCTCCCCAAACTCTGGTTTCCTTAGATTCCACCACAAAGTCTCCAGGAATTTCCCACCAACTTGGAGCTGGCAAACCTAGTCAGGACTGGCCCCAGTGAGTTCTCCCTTAAAGGTCAAAATAGGCCGGAGAAGGGGCTCCCCACCACCACCTTTTACTGACAGGATGAAGCTTGGGATACTATGGTTTCCTAGCAACAGTCACTGAGGGAAAAGTGAGTTGTCAGTGAAGGCAGCTTCCCCAATGGCCTAATCCTTGTCTGTCCTCAAGCTGGGAGGTGGGTGAGGCAAGTCATTGGGAACACAGCTTGCCTTTTACACAGCTTGCCTTGTACACACCTGCTACTGCTCTGTTTTCCAGTCTAGAAACAAAAATAATTTTTAAAAATGTCTTTCTTTAAAAAAAAAAAAAAGCAGAGGAAACCCCCCCCCAAAGGAACAAAACTTAAAATCCAGCAACTAAATAATATTTTTAAAAAGAGGAAAAAAGATATACAGAGACAAAAAAATATATGCATAAGTTTCTATAAGTTTCTGATATTTAAAACTAAGTCCATATGCAATTGCCATCTGTATGCCATGCATTCAAATACTGATAGAATTCTAAGGTCCTCAATCCACTGATTTACAGAGGTGGGCTTTTATCTGTCTGATGCTGCATTTCTGAGGCCAGTTTGGTGAACATGGGCTCTGTTCAGGAGGTGGAATCACTTTCACACTGGTATATGTCCAGCATGCACATGTGCCTGAAAATTGAAGGTAACAGTAGCCCCATAATTCCAAGATAATATGAGGTACCTGTGGTACCACAATTAAAGGGGGGGGGGGAAACACTTTGCATATATTCAAAAGCATTTTTACACAAACTACTATTTCTTATGTTCCAGTGAATCATTTTGGGAATGAAAACAGATTCCCAACTGTTCTTAACTTCCTGTGTACTACAAGCAATACATTAGGAGTGAATGGCAGAACAAAGAGTGTTAGCGGTGTAATGTAATCTATCATACTCTACTGCTGTAGAACTAAGTAGAATTCAACCATAGCTAAGAATTCAGTTTTAATGCATGTTTGGGAATATTAGCCTTTGACATTTTTTATGTCTCTTTAACAAATAAACTAAACTAATTCTTCTGATCCTTGATGCATTACTACACTGTTATATCAACACAAATTACATTTTCCAACAAACTGGTGAACCGAAAAGTATAAAACTGGGAGTAACCAAGTAGTTCATCTGTACTCAAGGAATATAAATAGGGAAACAGAGGACTATCAACAAGTAGATTTTTTTGTTATATGTATGCAGGAATGCGGCTCCCATCCAGAGGCAGGCTGCACAGCCTTGCGTCTGGGGGCCATTTTGCCTCCTTGTAGGGAGGAGGAGCGGGCAGGGCATCATCAGAGGTGGAGGCAGAGCAGGCACGCCCTAAAGGTGGGCTCCGCTCCCTCCTCTCATTCTTCGCCTCGTGCTCAGGGAAGGCAGAGTGCAGCTTGTGTGCTTTTTCCCTGCACGAGGCCTGTTGCCAGCCACTGCGACTTTTTGGGCCACAGTGGTTGGCGCGTTGGACTTTGCCACGGCTGCTTGTAGCGAGCTTTGGTGGTCTTCAGGAGGAGTCCCATTGCATCAGGAGTATCTTCGGGAGTGTCTTTGACACAGCGCTTTGTCGCTGGCCACAGCGTTTTCATGCAGACGGCGTTTTTGTGCTTCCCCTTTTTGTTTTAGGGTATCTTGCGGTGCCTCTCCCCTTTTGAGGGTGCTGTTCAGCCCCCCTTTTTCCCCTCTGTTAAGCCGGCTGAGGAACCAACTCCCCCCCCCACCCGCCCACCCCGTTTATATAATCTTCTGGGGGAGTGCATGGTTACTTCACAGTGTGTGGGGCTGTTCTTCCAGACAGAGCAGTTTGGAAGGAGGCCTTAGCTAATCGTGGGTTTAATTGGGTAACCATTTTATTGGAGCTGTTCGATTCTTCCTCCCTGTTGCTGGGCAGAAGAGTGGCCATTTTGTGGATAGCTCGGGGCAGCCATTTCAAGGACAGCCTTTTTATTCTTCCTCCCTGTTGCCGGGGAGAAGAGCAGCCATTTTGTGGATTGCTTGGGGCGGCCATTTCGAGGACAGCCTTTTTATTGGGATTCTTCCTCCCTGTTGCCAGGGAAAAGAGCGGCCATTTTATGGATAGCTTGAGGCAGCCATTTCGAGGATAGTTTTAACGTTCATCACCTGCCTCTGGTAGGGTGGGGGCGACATCAGTGAGGGCAGTAGATGGGCTTGTCATTGTTACTGGGCACATTATCATGCCTAAGGGACAGGGCAAATCCAAGGGCAAGTGCCCTGCACCGAGACCGCAGCAGCCTGTTCCTAAGTGGTCAGCACCTTTGCCTTCATCGTCTGATGAGGAGGATGCCACTTTCGAGCAGTCTGTGTTAGCCAGAATAGTTGCTTTGGAGGGGTCGAGTAGTAGGCAGCCAGTCGTATTGGATGTAACGGGCCTGACTTCCAAGGCAGACAAGCGGGCTGCTAAGAAGCGCTTCCAGGAAGAAATCCTTAATCGTTTGTCTTCCCTTGAAAACAGGTCTTCCATGGACAAAATGGAGGGTGTGTCGCCTCTTCCAACAGAGGTGCCCGATGCAGATGCTTCGCAGAGTTTGCAGTTGGGTAGGGGTGAGTTTGCACAACACACTACCACAGCTTGGCCCTGGGGGCCGTGGGGGCAGTCGGCCACCTTCGGGCCAGTTGTCAATAGCCAGCCTGCAGCTTTTAATAATTTCCAGCCTTGGGCTTGGGGCTTTAACCTGGCTAACCCTTGGAGTCCTTGGGGAGGCCTGCCCAGCCAGTTCCCAGGAGTGTCCGTGGCACCCTATGGTGGCTGGGGTGTTTCTTATGCTTGGGGTCCATCATATTCTGCTGTGCCAGCTAAGGCTTTACATTTTGGTGATCTGGCCTTACCTCTTGGGGATCACTTGTTGCTGGCCACCAAGGATAAGATACTGAAAGGGGAATTTGTGGACCTATTCTCTCTGCTCTATAGGGAGCTGGAGAAAAAGGATAAAGAGGATTTGGATGATAGGGAAAAGGAAAAAATCAAGAAGCAGAAAGTTAACAGGACATGGGTGAACTGGGTGCCCGTGTTCATTATTTACGCTGGAATTATCGCCAGGTCACAGCCATGGAGGGCCACATCCCTTTTTCAGTATTTCGACATCATTTACAACAGCTATACTAGCTTTACTGGCTCGGCCTGGCTTCAATATGATGAAGAGTTCGATGATGATATCCCAGTATGATGAAGAGTTCAGAATGAGGGCGGCTTTGAACCCGGCCCTTCAATGGGATCAGATTCAGCCACAGGTGTGGCTGCAGGTTATGTCTCCAGCACGACCTAACCTGGGTGATAGGTCAGACAGTGAACATGTTGTTCAGCACACAGCCACTGCTTCTGGTGCCCACGGCAGTGCGGGGCAGGTGGTTCAACCCCGCCTGCTTTGTTGGGAGTTTGGGTCCCAGGAGGTGTGTGGTAAAAAGAACTGCTCATACAAACATGAGTGCTCTCTTTCACGAATTGTTCCAGGGGTAGATTCAGGCGGGGACAGCACAAGCAGGGCCCGGGCGGCACAGATAAGCCATTTGGTAAAGGGTCCCAGCCCAATAAGGGCGACAGTGCTTGAGGCATGGCTCCATGAATATCCAAGGGATGAAGATCGGCTTTATTTGTTAAATAGTTTTAAGTTTGGGATTAGAATTCCTTTTCAGGGCCCCAGAAAGCAGTTTGTGGCCAATAATTTGAAGTTGGTTGTAGGGATGGAGCACATAGTTTGTCAGAAGATGGGGAAGGAATTAGCCAAGGCCCATTTTCCACACCCCCTGTGAGTACCTTGAGGGTTTCCCCGTTGGGACTGGTACCTAAAAAGGCCCCAGGTGAGTTCAGATTGATTCATCATTTATCTTACCCCAATAGGGAATCGGTGAATGATGCCATACCAGAAAATTTGTGTACTGTGCGATACACATCTTTTGACCAAGTGGTGCAGATGGTAAGGCATTGTGGGGTAGGGGCTGAGTTGGCAAAGTGCAACATAAAATCCGCCTTTCGCCTCCTACCGGTTCACCCTTTGGATTTTAAATTGCTGGCTTTTCATTTTGAAGGGCGGTTTTATATTGGCAGGGCCCTGCCCATGGGGTGCTCCGTTTTTTGTGCGGCCTTCGAGCGCTTTAGCTCCTTTTTAGAATGGGTGGCACACCGCCGGGCTCGTTTGAACAATGTGGTGCATTATCTGGATGACTACCTGTTTGCGGACCCCTTAGGCTCTGGCATTCCTCTAGCCCATGAGAAGATGGAGGGCCCTACCCAGTGACTGACGTTCCTGGGGGTTGAACTTCTACCAAGCTTCACACCTCCCAAGGGACAAAATTCTAGGTCTGCAGGAAATGGTTGCTCAGTTTTTGCTGTGGCAAAGGGAAACTTTGAGGGAGCTGCAGCAGTTGGTGGGTCACTTAAATTTTGCATGTAAGGTGGTAGCTCCTGGTCGCCCCTTTTTGAGGAGGTTGTGTGATGCAATGGCTGGTTTATTCCAGCTGCATAACCGAATCAGGATTTCATGCAGCATGAGGGAGGGCCTTTTACTATGGAAGGAGTTTTTAACCTCCTTTAATGATGTCTCCTTTTGGAGGGCTGAGTTACAGCTGGAAGCTGAGCTGCAAATTACATCAGATGCAGCAGGGTCCCTTGGGTTTGGCAACTACTTTCATGGATGCTGGTGCACAGAGGCATGGCCCCAGGAATGGGTAGATGTGGGGTGGAACAGAGATTTGACTTTCTTGGAGTTCTTCCTGATCTTGGTAGCCGTTTGGTTGTGGGGAATGAGTTGGCAGACCACACACAGTCCACTTTTGGTGCAACAACTTAACCATGGTGCATGTTATCAATTCCCCCACTTCCAAATCCTCCAGAGTGATGAGGCTGGTGTGGGCCTTCACTCGCCATTGCCTGAGGCTTAATATTTTATTTTTCGCCAGGCAGGTGACTGGGGTGGCTAATGGGGTGGCTGACGCTCTCTCCCACAAACAGATGCAGAGGTTTCGCCAACTGGCCCCAGACACAGATCTTCCGACAATGATGCCCCCTGGGATATGGATGATTGGCGGGTCGAGGCCAGCAGAGCAATAAGTCTCGCCATTGCTCCTAGTACCAGAAAATCATACAACAGGGCAGTATGCCACTCCCCCTTTAATTACCCACTGCACTGCACAGCTCTTGCAGGCACAGCCACTGCCAGCTCATCTGGTCCAGCTGGCTATCCAGTTCTGCTGCCTAGGAAGCACCCGTTGAAGAACCCTGACCATTAGGTAAAACTATACCAGAAATGTGGCTCCTTGAGGACTGGCAGAATGGAGGAGACTGGAAAGGTCCAATTGGCTGGGTGGCCAGCTGGCTGACCTCCCTGCTCCTCTTCTGTCCCTCACCCCACATACTGCTACATTTGGCATTCGTGTAGTGCTTGAACTCTGCAAAACACTGTTTCAGACCCCAGTGGGTCTGGTAGAATGATAGTTGGGCATAAAGGAGCAGAACCGGGCTGGAAAAGGATATGGTGGGAGGAGGAGGAATCCTACCACACTCTGCATGCTAGCCACACACAACAGCCTCTGAACTAAGGAAGCATCACTTCACCAGCATCCAGCAGAGGGAGAGGAGGCATTTTGCCAGCACCTCTTCAGATCTCTCCCTCCCGTTCTGAATCCAGCTCCTTCTTCCTTCCCCCTTTTGTCACGGCTGGGGCCGGGTCAGGCAAAGTCCAGAGGCAGTCCGAGGTCTGTAGCCAGTAAGCAGGAGGGTCCGAGGCGCCAAATCCGAATCACTGTAGAAGTATCGCAGGTCTGAGGTCCAGAAGCCGAGGTCAGGGAGTCCAGAAGTCCAAAGCCAAAGTCAGGGAGTCAGGAACCAAAGTCAAGCCGGAGTGGATGCTAGAATGTCAGGGAGATGACTAGTTGCTTCCACAAAGCTTCCTCCCAAAGCCCACAGCTATATAGCCCTCTGCTGGCTGTTGCCCGTTTGGGCTAATTGCTGGCTCAGGGAGGCAGCCAGGATCCTGTTACCACTCAAGCATCCTTGCTCTTAGAAGGGCCAGAATCCTCTCAGAACTCAGGGCTCAGGGAGCGTCTTGCTTGTGAGCGTGCCGCCCTCCTCCGATCCCTGAGGTCCTGCCGGAGGCGGTCACGCACACGAGCCACCCGAGAGGGCGAGGCAGGGGGGCTGGGATTTTCTCCAGCAGGAGGCAGGGGCACTGGTGCAGGTGGCAGGGGCACAGTTTCCTCATCAGACTCAACTTCCTCTGAAGGGTCCCCAGCACCCATGACACTATCCCCCCCCCCAGGGCCCCCCTCCGTCGAGGGACCTGGAAGGTCGGGGTGGTCGTTGTGGAACTGGTGCACCAAGTCCGAGGCATGAAGATTGTCCTCGGGCTCCCAAGACCGGTCTTCTGGGCCGTATCCCTCCCAGTCCACCAGGTACTGGAGGCCTCCACGATGGTACCGGGAGTCCAGGATCTGGCGCACCTCATATTCTTCCTCGTCATCCACCAACACTGGTGGTGGCGGCGGTGGGGAAGGAGTCCGAGCTGGGTCAGGGGGTGCAGCCGGAACAAGGAGGGAGCGATGAAACACGGGGTGAATGCGGAGGTGGGGTGGCAACTGGAGCCTGAAGGCGACGGGGTTTATTTGTTCAACGACGGGGTAGGGTCCAATGAACCGTGCATCCAGCTTGTGAGACCGACCAGGCCGGCGCAGGTAGCGAGTTGAGAGCCACACCTGATCCCCCGGCTGCACTGGAGGGCCTTCTTGCCTCTTTCGGTCCGCAGCCCGTTTATATGCCTCCTTGGCTTGCTGTAGCTGCTCTCGGAGCAAGTCTTGGCTGGCACGGAGTTCTTGCAGGTAGGCATCGACGGCGGGGACATTCGTGGGTGGTAGGACCGCTGGGAAGAACCGAGGGTGGTACCCGTAGGTTGCAGCAAACGGGGTCATTTGGGTGGATGAATGGACCGCGTTGTTGTATGCAAACTCCGCTAGGGGCAATAGAGTGGTCCAGTCATCCTGCTGGTAACAGGTGTAACAGCGGAGATATTGCTCTAGCGTGGCATTGGTGCGCTCTGTCTGGCCATCTGTCTGTGGGTGGTAGGCCGAGGACAGGTGCACTCGAGTACCCAGGCTGGAATGGAGGGCTTGCCAGAACCGAGAGGAGAACTGAGGGCCCCGATCGGAGATCAGATGGGCTGGGAGTCCATGCAGACGAAAGATGTGTTGCAGGTAAAGCTGGGCCGTCTCCTGAGCTGTGGGGAGTTTCGGGCACGGAACAAAGTGGGCCGTCTTGGTAAATAGGTCGACGACCACCCAGATACAAGTCTGACCCTTGGAGCGTGGAAGTTCCGTGATGAAGTCCATCGAGATGGTATCCCAGGGTCCTGAAGATGTGGGCAAGGGCTGCAGCAACCCTGAGGGTTTGGCTGGGATGTCTTTGGCCCGTCGGCAGACGTCACAGGAGCTGACATAGCGGGCAACATCAGCGCGAACTCGTGGCCACCAGAATTCCCTTGTCAGCAAGTGGGTGGTCTTATGCTGTCCAAAGTGCCCGGCGGGTAACGAGTCGTGGGTCAGGCGTAGCACTTCTGCCCGCAAGGGCCCGGGCGGCACATAGAGGCGTTCGCGGTGTAGCAAGAGGCCGCCTCGAGTCGTGAACTCCCCTGTTGGGTCATCTTGGAGAGCCTGGAGGTGTTGCTGGACCCAGGGATCATTGGCCTGGCTAGCCCGAATGTCCTCCACGAGTGCTGGTGAAGTGGAGGTGGCTGCAAATACTGAGGGCGGCAGGATTGGAGCAGCGGGCGCGGTCTCAGTTGAGGCAGGGGCGTATTCCGGTTTCCGGGAGAGCGCGTCTGCTTTCCGGTTCTGGGTATGGGGGATGTAGGAGATCCGGAAGTCGAAGCGAGAGAAGAATAGGGACCACCGGATCTGGCGCTGGTTGAGACGGCGGGTGGTCTGGAGGTGTTCCAAGTTCCGGTGATCGGTGAGCACTTGAACAGGGTGGCGAGCCCCTTCGAGGTAATGTCGCCAAACCTCAAACGCCGCCTTGATCGCGAGCAACTCCCTCTCCCAGATGGTATAGTTCCTCTCTGCAGCAGTGAGCTGCCGCGAGTAATAGGCGCAGGGCTGTAGTGGCTGGGACGGCTCCTCGCGCTGGGACAGCACTGCTCCCAGGGCCACGTTGGAGGCGTCAGCTTCCACCGTAAAGGGAAGCTGGGGGTCGGGGTATCTCAGGAGTGGCCCGGTGGCAAAGCGAGTCTTCAGGGTGGAGAAGGCGTTATCGGCCTCTGGGGACCAGTGGAAGGGTTCTTTGGGGCGGAGTAGTTGAGTCAGGGGTGTGGTCAGGGATGCGTAGGCCGGGATGAATTGCCGATAGTAGTTGGCAAAACCGAGGAACCGCTGCAGGTCTTTGCGATTCTGAGGAGCCTGCCAGGTCAGGACCGCTTCTACTTTTTTCGGGTCCATGAGGATCCCCTGCGGTGACACGATGTGCCCAAGGAACTCGACGGAGCGCAGGTCGAAGTCGCACTTCTCCAGCTTGGCGTAGAGACCATGGGCTCGTAGGCGCTGCAGGACCTGGCGGACGTGCTCGGCGTGCTGGGCAGGATTGCGGGAGTAAATTAGGATGTCATCCAGGTATATGATCGCGAAGCGGTCGAGCAGGTCCCGGAATATGTCATTCATGAACCTCTGGAAGACAGCGGGGGCATTGGTCAGTCCGAAGGGCATTACCAGGTGCTCGTACTGCCCGTATCGGGTCCCAAACGCGGTCTTCCATTCGTCTCCGGGCCGTATGCGCACCAAATTGTACGCTCCACGGAGGTCCAGCTTGGTGTAGATTTGGGCCCCCTTTAGGCGATCCAAGAGTTCAGGGATCAGTGGTAGAGGGTACCGGTCGCGGATGGTGATCTTGTTCAGGGCCCGGTAGTCATTGCACAGCCGGAGCTCCCCACTTTTCTTCTTCACGAAGAGCACTGGAGCAGATAGGGGAGAGGTTGAGGGTCGGATGAATCCGCGTTTCAGGTTCTTGTCCAGGAAGTCTCGCAGAGCTGCCAACTCCGGCTCCGACATTGGGTACAGACGCCCCACCGGGAGTGGTGCCCCAGGTACCAAATCAATGGCACAGTCGTAGGGCCGGTGAGGGGGAAGCTGATCAGCTCCTGTCTCTTCGAAGACATCAGCAAAGTCCACATACTTCTGAGGGAGCTGAGGACCACCACTCGGGATGCCAGCTGCTAGAGTGGTGGGAGGAGTCAGATGGGGGCATGGGTCTCGGAAGCGTAGTTCCTGCTGGGCCCAGTCCACGATGGGGTTGTGCAGCTTCAGCCAGGAAAGGCCTAGAATCAGCGGGAAGCGAGGCATGCGGGCGACATCAAACCGCAGCTGTTCTTGGTGCTGCTGGACGTGGAAGGTGATGGGACAGGTCTCCTGGGTGACGGGGCCAGAACGGAGGAGGCGCCCGTCAATAGCCTCCACCAGCGACGGAATCCCTTTTGTCTGCACAGGGATCTGGTGCTGCTTCACAAAGGCGGCATCTATAAAACAGTGGGCCGCTCCCGAGTCCAGCATGGCATACACGAACAGCCAGCGTTCGTCAGGCAGACGGAGTTTGACTGGTAGCAGGAATGGCCCTGGGGTATCAGCCCGCTGTTCGGAGGACCCAGCTAGTCGCCCCAGGCTGGGGGGTCCACTTACGCCTGGGGCTGCCCTTTTGGCGGCGGTGGCAGCGAAGGTCCAGGTATCCGATGCTTAGCAGGGCAGCCAGAGGCATAGTGGCCTGCCGTGCCGCAGTAGAGGCACAGATTCTGCGTGCGGCGTCTGGTCTTTTCCTCTGGGGTCAGGCGGGGTCGAGCAGCTCCAAGCTGCATAGGCTCATCCTTGGTGCTGGTACTAGCTGGGGACGGGTGAGGAGCCAGGTAGCACGGCGCAGGGAGCTGGCGCCCTCTGGTCTCGGCTTGGCGGCGACTTTCCAGGCGGCCATCGATGCGGAGGCAGAGGGTGATAAGTTCTTGGAGCGTGGGTGGCTGCTCCACCCTGGCCAGTTCATCCAGGACCTCCTCTGCCAACCCCTCAGTAAACTGGTCCATCTGGGCAGCCTCATTCCACGCCAAGTCCTGGGTCAGGAGCTTGAATTCAGTGGCATATTGAGCCACCGAGGAGTTGCCTTGTTTCAGTGCCCTGATCTTCCGGTTGGCTGTGGCTGCTTGGACTGGGTTTGAGAAAGCAGCAGACAGGTGGGCCTCAAACCCCTGGTAATCAGTCAGTAGGGGAGAGGATGCGACCAGTAAGGGTGTGGCCCATTTGGCCGCCTGCCCCTTTAACAGACTGATGACGAAACACACCTTGGTTTTGTCATTGAGGAAGTCCCGTGCTCTCAGTTCAAAGTACAGCCGACACTGTGCTAGGAAAGCAGGAAATTCTTCCACGGCACCCCCAAATCTGTCAGGTGGGGGAACTGGGCACTTGGCTGGAGCACTGGCTGCAGGTTGTTGCTGCAAGTGCACTACTGCCTGTGTTAGCTGCTGTACCTGGGCTTGGAGCGCAGCCAGTAGTTCTGTGGTTTCACTTGCTTCAGCATCCATCCTGTGGAGTGGGTGTTTGTCGGTGGAAGCAATCTGTCACGGCTGGGGCCGGGTCAGGCAAAGTCCAGAGGCAGTCCGAGGTCTGTAGCCAGTAAGCAGGAGGGTCCGAGGCGCCAAATCCGAATCACTGTAGAAGTATCGCAGGTCTGAGGTCCAGAAGCCGAGGTCAGGGAGTCCAGAAGTCCAAAGCCAAAGTCAGGGAGTCAGGAACCAAAGTCAAGCCGGAGTGGATGCTAGAATGTCAGGGAGATGACTAGTTGCTTCCACAAAGCTTCCTCCCAAAGCCCACAGCTATATAGCCCTCTGCTGGCTGTTGCCCGTTTGGGCTAATTGCTGGCTCAGGGAGGCAGCCAGGATCCTGTTACCACTCAAGCATCCTTGCTCTTAGAAGGGCCAGAATCCTCTCAGAACTCAGGGCTCAGGGAGCGTCTTGCTTGTGAGCGTGCCGCCCTCCTCCGATCCCTGAGGTCCTGCCGGAGGCGGTCACGCACACGAGCCACCCGAGAGGGCGAGGCAGGGGGGCTGGGATTTTCTCCAGCAGGAGGCAGGGGCACTGGTGCAGGTGGCAGGGGCACAGTTTCCTCATCAGACTCAACTTCCTCTGAAGGGTCCCCAGCACCCATGACACCTTTTTCTTCTGCTGCCTTGCAGCTCCCTACCCCCACACATGTCTTTTGATAGCCTCGTGACAGGCAGAGGAAGTCTGTGAACTTTCATTTGTCAAACTTGTGCCTGACTCATAATTGTACAGTCTTTATTAGTGCCTCCTCTCAAATAAATTCATGGCTACAGGGCTGCTAGGAGATCTCCAGACCCACTTGCAGGTTGGTAACCCTACTTACTAGTCCTCCTCCCTATCTGTTTTTATATGTTAATATTTTAATGTGTTTGGGTATTCATATTTTATTTGGTTGTTTTAAATTATATATATATATATATATATATATATATATATATATATATATATATATATATATATATATATATACATACATACATTCTCCTGATCCAGCAAAGTAGTAACTTTCTCAAAAAAGGAGATAAGGTTAGTCTGACTATATGCATACATACGTATATATATATATATATATATATATATATATATATATATATATATATATATATATATATATATATATATATATATATATATGTATGTATGTATGTATGTATGTATGTATGTATGTATGTATATAGTCAGACTAACCTTATTTCCTTTTTTGAGAAAGTTACTACTTTGCTGGATCAGGAGAATGCCATGGACATCTTGATTTCAGTAGGGCTTTTGATAAGGTTCCACATACTATTATTCTTGACAAGTTAGTAAAATGTAGTTTGGATCCTGTTACTGTTAGGTAGCTCCGCAACAGGTTGACAGATCGCACCCAAAGAGTGTATGTTAATGGTTCCACATCCTGTTGGAGAGGAGTGACAAGTGGAGTGCCTCAAGGACCTGACCTGGGACATGTTTTGTTCAACATCTTTATAAATGATTTGGATGATGGAATTGAGGGAGTGCTTATTAAACTTGCAGATGATACTTAATTGAGAGGTGTTGCAAATATAGTAGAAGACAGACAGGATATAGGATGATATTGACAGGCTGGAAAACTGGGCTAAGACAAATCATCTTTGTTTTTTTCTCACTATTGGGAGCAGTGTGCCTTTTGGAGTACGTACAGAGAGGTCCAGTGTTTTTTGGCCTTGGGTGTTTTATGTGGAACTGTCCCCTGAAGCTGCATGGTAGTTTTGGGGGCTCTCCCCCAAACCCCCTGCTCCCCAGAGCCACTTTTCCTACAGTAAATACAGTGGGGGAAGCGGGTGATTGGTTTTCTGTCACCATTGGGAGCAATGAGCCTCTGGGGTGCCCACAGACAGGGACCCCCTGGCCCAATCTTTTTGGGGCCTCGGGGATTCCTAAGGGGAGAGTCCCCTGCAGCATCCCTGCAGTTTTGGGGGCTCTTCCTCAAACCCCTTGTCCCCCAGCAGCCTTTGAATGTACCCTATGTTGCTATTGAGTTCAATGGCCCATAGGGTATAATGGTGGGATGGGGGCACCCTCTTCGGTTGCCCCTGGAATGGAACCCTCTGGCCCAATCTTTTTGGGACTTGGGGGTACTGTAGGGGAGAATCCCCTGCAGGTTCCTTACAACTTTGGGGGCTCTCCCTCAAATCCCCTCTTTTCCAGGCAGTTTCCAATATATCCTATGTTGCCATTGACTTCAATGGCCCATAGAGTATAAAGGGGCCGTATATTCAAGAATAGCCAAATATCTCCAGTATTCAGAAATATACGGTATTCCAAATTTTTTGGCCCCAAATACTTCCAAATCCAATTTTTTCCAAATAATGCATAATGGCTTTTTGGGACCCTGTGGCCAGCATGGTAGCTTCCTAGTGGCCTGCTGCAGCCACTGTGCTTCCAACAACCAGGCTGATGCTGTGGCTCCCAGGGGCCCTACTGCCACCACCATTGGCAGGTTTTTCAACAACCAAGCCACCACCATCAGCAGAGCTCCCAGGGTTTCTCTTGCAGCTGCTGCGACTCCCATGGTGGGGAGAAAAAAGAGAGGGAAAATTGAAAAGGAGTTAGGGGAGAAAGAAAGGAGTAGCTTAAGAAGAGGCTGAGAAAAGAGAGAGGGACAGTGTCAAAAAAGGGTTGAAGTAAAAGGGGGAGAGTGACAAACAAGGGATGAGGGGAGAAAAGAGAGTAAGAGAGGATTGTCAGAGCAGGCATGAGAGAGAGAAAAGGCAAGACTGACATAGAAGGGATAAGGGATATGGATAGATGAGTGGTGAGGGCAGAAAGAGAGAGGGGGAACATTTATGGCGGGAGAGGGAAGGAAGAGAAGGAGGAGGAGGAGATTGGATTTATATCCTGCCCTCACTACCTGAAGGAGTCTTAGAGCAGCTTACAATCTCCTTTCGCTTTCTCTCCCCACAACAGACACCCTGGGAGGTAGGTGGTGCTGAGAGAGCTCTCCCATAACTTCTCTTGAGCAGAACAGCTCTGTGAGAATTTGTGGTTGACCCAAGGTCACATCAGCAGGTGCATGTGGAGGACTGGGGAATCTAACCCAGTTCTTTCAGATAAGAGTCTGTGCACTTGACCACTACACCAAACTGGCTCACTACACCAAAAAACAGGGGGATGCTGTCTCCCCACATGTTTTTGTGGGTCCCTACCTGTTCTTATCTATAAGTTACATAAAAGCACAACTATTTTTATAAACAGAATGGTTAAGACGCATTGTGTATATTATTTCAGAAGCAGTACTATTTTTTTTGTTGACTTTCTCTTGCAACACCCCTGGTGCATCCCACCTGTGAGCTGGGAAGAACAAATTTAATTTATCATTAGCAGTTTATATGCCCTTTAATTGGAATCAATGTGCTAGCCTAGGCAAATTGTCTACATAGACTCTCCTGAAATATCTGCATATTTTAAGTGGCGTGATAAGCTTGTTCAAAGGAGACAGACAATTTACATTCTACTGGTGTGCTATAAATAAATAATAAGAACAGATTAGAATTATGCATTTACGCCTACTAGTGAGTGTGAGATGCATAATTCACAAGTGGTGAACCCTTAAGAGGCTTCTAAATTCCCCAATCTGAGGCATGCAACCAAGGTATATTTTTCAATTCTCACTGTTCCACACTTCTTTTATTTTCCTAGCTAACCTGGCCCCAAGCTAGGAGTTTCCCAATTACTTATTATCCATTAAAGCTGAGCATTGGAACACTCTTCCTTTTGAAAAATGGCTAGGCAAATTTTTCCCTATTTCCTTGGAATGATATTAGAACAAATTGTGAGAGGCATTACAAACAAACCTTAACCAACCTAAAATAAGGAAAATACCAACTACATATTAGAAAATTACCCGGAACTTCTGTCATCCCCTAATACGGGGTGGCCAATGGTAGCTCTCCAGATGTTTTTTGCCTACAACTCCCATCAGCCCCAGTCAGTATGGCCAATGGCTGGGGCTGATGGGAGTTGTAGGCAAAAAACATCTGGAGAGCTACCGTTGGCCACCCCTGCCCTAATAGGATTCTTTTGCCTCATTGCTATCTCTTATTTTGTACACTGATCTCAAAGCAGCATGTACTCCATTTTATCCTTACACCAAATCCTCTCTAGTAGGTTAGGATTAAAGATAGCAACTGGCACAATGTTGCCTAGTGAACTCCATGATCCATCAGGGATTTGAACCTAGATCTCTCTGCTCCAATGCAATAGTTACTAAACCAAACCATACCAGCTGTCAATGGATTTGTAGTGCTCAGTAACCATCTATCCTAGTTCAGTATAATATTTAGGGTACACTTACACAAGTAAGTTACTTCTGATAGAGCTGCAAAGCAAATGTTATCCAATTTCTACCTGGGGGGGCAGAAAGATAAATAGTGATGGGGTGGGGAAGGCAGAAAGAAATAACAGGCTTGTGGGAGAGAGAGAGTAAGAGAAGAGGTGGCAGGAGGGAGAAAGAGTAAGAGATGGGAAAGTAGGAGAAGAGGGGAGGGAACAAAGGTGGGAGGAATGAGATGACTGTTCCTAGGGCTTCTTTTGTAGCAGGAACTCCTTTGCATATTAGACAACACACCCCTGATGTAGCCAATCCTCCTGGAGCTTACAGGGCTCTTCGTACAGGGTCTACTGTAAGCTGCAGGAGGATTGGCTACATCAGGGGTGTGTGGCCTAATATGCAAAGGAGTTCCTGCTACAAAAAAGCCCTGGTTCCCACAAGTTTCTTGCAGGTCTCTACTTGTACGTCCTAATATTCAGTCCCATTAACTCCTATAGAAAGCAGACTAGGCCTCTTGTAAAAGTAATAGTGTGAAACCTGTTCCTTCGAAAGCTTGACCTCACTTCTTGGGAAAGAAAACTGAAACATTCCCCAGATGGGGTGGTACCAAGAGTGTTGTGGGCAGAAAGTTCACTGTCTCCTGACTGGTGGTGTGTAGTTTTGCTGGAGAGGGAATGGTGTGAGAGCAAAGCCTGTGCCTGATATCTGTCTGTAATTATGAAATCCTGAAAAAGGCACAGATATCAGAAGAGATGGGTATAGCTGCTTATATATTTCCCCTGCAATCCACTGACCATTTGGTCTGCAAGCTGAAACAGTCTTTGATTGCCTCTCTACTTTGTGGTGTGTATTTGGAATAAAACAGATTGTCTAGATAGATTAATAGGGGCATTTTATATTTAGTTCCTTCTTGAAGGTACATCATATGGCTAAAGGTTGTTAGGTGCCAATAGATAGATTTTGTCTGTGTATGTATGAGGGTGTTATTGTATTTATTTATTGGTCCATGTTGTTCTGTGGAAGAAGCAGATACTGGTATTGTGGGGGGTAAGCTTGCCAATCCCCAGGTCCCAGTGGGGGTTCTCCCACTTTCCCAGGCTCCTTCCCGCTCCCAGTCAGCTGGCTGATGGGGGGAAGCCCCGCCCCCACAGCCACCACGTGCCTTTCCACCTCCGGAGGCTTCAGACTCAACTTGGAGAGGCTTCCTCTTGGGATGGTGTGTCTGTGTCTTTAAGGCAGAAGAACATGGCTGCTCCCAGTGGCTGTGAAAGCAGTCCGGACCCTCCGTTAGTTGCACAATCTTTTCAGAGGTCGTTTGCATAGGAAAGGTAAACTTGAACCCTTGGTTGCTCTGTGTTACTTTGAAGAAGTTGGAAGTTCAGCAATTTGTGAGTAGAGATGCCAATCCCCAGGTGGTAGAAGGCCCTCCCCTGCTTCAGAGTCATCAGAAACGGGAGGGGGGGGGAGGAAAATGTCTACTGGGCACTTCATTATTCCCTATGGAGATCGATTCTCATAGGGTATAATGGAGAATTGATCTGGGAGTATCTATGGCTCTGGAGGTGCTGTGTTTTGAGGTAGAGGCACCAAATTTGCAGCATAGCATCCGATTACTCTCTTCAAAATGCTTTCCAAGTTTCAAAAAGATTGGACCAGGAGATCCAATTCTATGAGCCCCAAAAGTAGGTGTCCCTATCCTTCATTATTTATTAAAGAGGGAAGGGATTTAAAAGGTGTGTGATTCCTTTAAATGTGATGGCCAGAACTCCCTTTGGAATTCAATTGTGCTTGTCACAACTTTGCTTATGGCTCCACCCCCAAAGTCCCCAGATATTTCTTGAATTGAACTTGGCAATACTAGGGGGGATCTGCCAGCAGAATAAAATATGGGCATGGAAGAGAAAGTTGGCACATGGGGAAGGCTGCAGGAACATTGCTGGGCTTCCCTAAAATACCCTTTGAGTAAGAAATAATGGAGCACACCAATCCACAGTACAGAGTATTCTTTGCTTCAATCTGCTGCATCCTCTCATTGTCCCTTCCCTTCCCTTTTTCTAAATGCTACTCTAGCAATGTGCGCACTTACTCATTTATGCTGTGCTGAATGCTCTTGAGTAGTTCCCAGCCACTTATCACTGTTCGATTCTTGCTCCATTCTGTTTGCCAGTGATGCCCTAGGGATTTGGCCATTCCCCAGCACCTAAAAGGAACCATGACTGTTGTTGTGAAAAATTATGAAGAATAACTTATCAACATAGTACTTTATAAACTAATGCCAAGTGATTCAAAACTAAAGCAGAGATACTCCAATCTGATTCAATAGAACCACATAAATATATATCAAAGTAAGGACTGATGACTTTGATAGATGTTTTTATGGTTCTGTTGGATCATACTGGAATATCTCTGCTTTAGTTTTGTATCACTTGGCATCAGTTTATAAAGTACTACGTTGATAACTTATTCTTTGTAATTTGTCACAATAACAGTCATAGTTCTCTTTAGTAGCTGTTACATATTGTGACATCTCAAGTGTATCTCCACTCCCCAGTATCACCTGTCCTCTGCTCCACTGTGCCATGCCCAATGCTGCCCTGGTGGCATTTGCACAGTTTGGGCCTCATGTCCAGATTGCAGTCATTTCCTAGTACTGCGCCTGGCAACAGCAGCTATTACTGTGTGTGCTGGCACATCTTTCTCAGTTTTTTAAAGGTTGTAATAGGCACTGGGAATGGGTCAAAGAGGACTGAGAAAACCCTGTAAAAAGTAGTTTGCCTTTTTTGTATTTTTAGTAATGGAATCCAGCCCCACCCCGGCCGGGCCGCGAAAGTGGCTACGCACTGTGGGGCCGTTATTTGCAGCCCCAAAAGGATCCAAGGCTTTCCGGAGCTTCCCAGGCATCCGGGCGCTTCAGGAGGGCAGAGCGTTGTGGCTATATATAGCCTCAGCCCCGCCCGTCCTTCACAGTTCTGGGCAAGCTCTCGGCCAGGTTGGAGGCACGTTGCTGCTCCTCAGCCGGGAGTGCATAGGCGGGGATGCTCTTCATTGAGCCTGGCTCCAGGGAGTCAGGCAGGTGACCGGGGAGTGCAATGAGCCGGCGGAGAGGTGTCGGAGCTGGCTAGGAGCAGCGGATTGCATCGTCGGACCCCAGGAGGGGCAACAATAACAGGCAAAGGGGTGGGGGCACCAGGGAGCGGCCTCGTTATTTCGGCCTGTGCCTTTGTTGGGGGGTTCTTTGCGGTAGCACATTTGTTGGGATTAAAGGGGGGTGGTGTGCAATCAACACCCCCCTCCCCCCCAGGGAATTCTTTATAAGGGCCCTTGGGTTGGTGGGTGGTTATCTTGTAAGGAGAGGGCTGACCCCTACTCCCTTACTGCCCCCCACCCAAAGTAACTTTGATGTTGGGGTGCCTTAGGGCTTACTGTGGATATGGGTCCAAAGAAGGGACAGGGCCCTTCCAAGGGCAAGCAGCTGGCTAAGGGCCCTAAGAAGCGGGTCCGTCCTGGGGCCCTGGGGGAGGACCAGATGGACAGTGTGGAAATGAGGCAGGCTATAATGGAGCAGCTGAGTGCTCTGGAAAGAGAACAGGGCTTGTCAGGGGCGCTGGCGGTTTGGCCTGGGTGTCACAGTGCCACGGGGTGTTCAGGGATCCTTACTTTTGAGCGCGAAGTGTTGGCAAGACTTTCAGCATTGCAGGAGGGTATGGGCCCTAGGACGTCACCCAAATGAAGTCAGGAGGCGAGTACAAGCAGGGATGCGGTGCAGAGTGATTAAGTGGTGGTACAGGAAGTTACAGAGGACGGGCAACAACCGGCCCAGCCAGTGGCGGTAGCAGTGACACCGGCAGGTGGTGAAGGTAAGATGGCAGTGACACAGCAGCATGCCACATGGCCTTGGGGTCCTTGGGATGCAGGGGCGGGGTCTGCATCTATAGAGCAAGGGGGACATTGGGTTTTACCTGCCCAGCCCGGACCATCATGGGCATCAGGGAGTCCTGCTGTTGGGCGGGTACAGGGCACTCCAGTGGGTTGGTACCAGCCACCTTCTGCTTCTGTGGGGTTGGAGGCTGCCCAGGGGTCTACAGCACTGGCTATGGCAACAGGGGTTTTGCCCTGGGGTAGGCAAATGTCGATGGCCCAACCCCTGGTTTGGTCCAGTGTCCCTTGTAACCCTTGGGGTTATCCCCCTAACCCTTATGGGTCAGTTCCTTTTTTGGCTATCCCATTTGGAGATTCAGCAATGCCTTTGGGGAACCACCTGACTGCCGGGTTTTCTCATATATGCGGGAGTGATTGCTAGGGCACAGCCAGCAAGGACCGCGCTATTGTTTCAGTATTGTGACATCATTTATAGGGCATACACCAATTTTGTGGGGGCAGCCTGGTTACAATACGACAAAACTTTCAGGATGAGAGCAGCGATTAACCCAATGTTGCCGTGGGACCAAATCAATCAGCAGTTGTGATTGCAGCTGATGGCCCCGGCTAAGCCCAATTTGGGTGATAGGGCTGATAGTTGGCATTTAATGCATAGACTGCCTGGTACCTTGATAGCCCGCTCCACGGCGGGTCAGCCGGTTCAACCCCAGCTGCTATGTTGGGAGTTCACGTCTCAAGGAGTATGCTCACGGAAAGCATGTAAATTTAGGCATGAGTGCCCGTTATGTGGTGGTCCCCATGCATTTTCAGCATGCAGTAAAGCCAAACAGAAAGGGGGGCCAAAGAACCCCGGGGGAGGGGGTAATTCGCAGACACCTGGTAAAGGGTCCCAGTCCCATTCGACTGAGAGTTCTTAGGCGCTTCCTGGAGGGTTATCCCAGGGTTGCGGACAGAGACTATTTGTGGGATGGGTTCAGTTCGGGGTTTAGGATCCCATTTCAGGGGCCTAGGGCGCCCTGTAGGGCATCTAACCTTCGTTCCATTGTAGGGCTGGAACATGTTGTTAGAGCGAAGATAGCTAAGGAATGTGTGGAAGAGCGAGTTATTGGTCCTTTCGAAGCCCCTCCAGTTACATGTTTGAGGGTTTCCCCATTGGGAGTGGTTCCTAAGAAGGCAGCGGGTGAATATAGGTTGATTCATCACCTTTCATACCCCAGTGGAGGGTCAGTGAATGATGGAATTCCCGACCATCTTTGTTCGGTAAGATACACTTCTTTTGACCAGGCAGTCAAGGTTGTGCAGGGGTGCAAGCTGGGTGAAGAAATGGCCAAATACAACATTAAGTCGGCATTTCGTCTGTTACCAGTGCACCCTGATGATTTTGAGCTGTTGCGGTTTAAGTTTGAAGGAAAGTATTATATGGATAGGGCATTACCGATGGGGTGCTCCATATCCTGCGCTGCCTTTGAACGGTTTAGTTCCTTCTTGGAATGGCTGTTGAAGGATAGATCTGAGTGTGGGGAGATAGTTCATTATATAGATGACTTTCTGTTCGTGGGCGTGGCAGGGATGGGGCATTGTGCCAAGCTTTTGGAGTTTTTCATGAAGCTGGTGGATGAGCTTGGTGTGCCGTTGTTACATGAGAAGATGGAGGGCCCTGCTACTCGGCTCACATTTTTAGGTATTGAATTAGATACCTCCCAGCAAGGTTCATAGCTGCCAGCTGAAAAAGTTCAACAGCTGAGGGAAAGGCTGGCTGTATTGAAGCAGAAATGTAAGGTGTTGCTTTTAGAGCTGCAGCAACTCTCAGGGCATCTCAATTTTGCCTGTAGAGTAATAGCGCCGGGCAGGGCATTCCTCCAGCGCTTTTGCGATGCCATAGGGTCCCTGCGTTCACTTCATCACAGATTGTGCATAACATGAGCATGCAAAATGATTTGGAGGTCTGGGAGAGCTTTTTGGAGTCATTTAACGGGTTTCCTTTTGGCGGGAGGATATGAAGGTCGAGGCCGACCTCCAGATATCCTCGGATGCTGCAGGTTCTTCTCGTTTTGGGGTTTTGTTTAGGGGGCATTGGTGCGCTGAACAGTGGCCTAAGGAGTGGCAAGTCAGCGGCATCTGCAGGAACTTGACATTTTTAGAGTTTTTTCCAATCGTGGTGGCAGTCTGTTTATGGGGGGAGCAGTTGGCCGACCAAGTTGTGCACTTTTGTTGTGACAACTTGGCGGTGGTGCATGTCATCAACTCCTAATCCTCCAAGTCAAAACCGATGATGAACCTGGTCAGGCTTTTCACATTAGGCTGCCTTCGTTTAAATATTTTGTTTTTAGCTAAGCACGTGCCAGGGGTCAATAATGGGGTGGTGGACGCTCTGTCTCACCGACAGATGGAGCGCTTTCATCAGTTGGCCCCGGAGGCCGATCCTCAGCCAGCTCAGATGCCTCGGGACCTGTGGCAGCTTGGCAGTCTGAAGCCAGTAGGGCAATTCTTTTAGCATTGGTCCCAAGTACCCGGAAAGCTTATGAACATGTGACCTTACAGTTTAGGGTATTCAGGAATTCGGCAGGGCTGGGGGATAGTTGGCCCATCCCAGTCTCACACCTGATGCAGTTTTGTGTACAACAAAAAAGCAGAGGACTAACGGTTAAATCTACCCGAGGTCAGTTGGCTGCTTTAGCTTTTATTAGTAAGGTGCAAAGGTACCCAGCGGCCGTAGATGATTTCAGGGTGAAGAAGATGCTTGAGGGCTGGTCTAGGGAACGTGGGGTGCGGGCAGATGCCAGGCAGCCCATTTTCCCTTCTAAACTTAGTGGGTTGGGCGGCATTTGGCCTGAGGTGTGCAGTTCAGATTATGAAGTTGCGCTGTTCCACGCAGCGGCACTTACCACGTTTTTTTGGTGCTTTAAGGGTAAGTGAACTAGTGAGACTATCACAGAGTGACCAGTCTGATAGTGCATTACAGAGCAGCGATATAACATTCTAGGGCGGACGCGTGTTATTGCAAGTCTGGAGATCCAAAACGGATCAGATGCAGAAGGGCACCACAGTTGAGCTTGGTCCTTGTGAGGAGGCTGCTTTATGCCCAGAGCAAGCGTTATAGCAGTACGTTGCTGTCCGAGGGAACGCCCAGGGTCCGTTTTTCTGCCATACAGGTGGGGTCCTTCTCACCAAGTATCAATTTTGGGTGGTGACTTCCTGGGCACTGGATAGGTTAGGATTGGGGAGTTTTAAGTTTGGGACTCATTCCTTCCGAATCGGAGCTGCATCAACCGTGGCAGCAATGGGCTATCCTGGACTGGTTATCCAATGGGTGGGACGTTGGCGCTCATCTGCCTACTGTGCCTATTTGCGTCCATTGTTGTTTCCCTGAGGGCTTTGTGTTAACAGTTATTCATGTCAAGTTGATGTTCAGTTGTTAATTGTTGTTTCATTCCAAGTGCTGTGGCTCGTCAGGGGAGGCTGCGGATCCTCATATGTGGGCACAGTATGATATTCTGGGCCGCCCACTTTGCGAGGAGATTGCCAATCGGCTCACATTTGGGGCTGAGTGAGTGGGCTATTATGGAATGGCAAAGGCGTCATGGGCTAAGATGGCCAGGGCTCCTGCCTTTGCTGTTTTCAGGAAGGGTTGGTTCCCCACCTCACATTCTCATCATTCACCTGGGAGATGAATAAAGGTCTATGGATGGATGGATGGATGGGCACCTGGGAGGTAATGATCTGGGTTTGATGAAGGGGAAGGCCCTGTCCTTGCAGGTGGTGGCGGATCTTTGGGTCATCGTGCGGAGTTGGCCTGGAGTTCATCTGATTTGGTCTGCTATCCTGCCACGAAGAGTCTGGCGGGCCGCTTGGGACCCGGCTGGGATCAAGTGGGCCCGTAGGAAGGCAAATTGGGCCCTGAGGAAGGCCTTGGAAGGGGGTCTAGGTACCTTCCTTTCCCACCCTGGGATTAGGGTGGATATGGTTGAGTTGTATCAGTCAGATGGAGTCCATCTGTCGGATACGGGGAATCGGGCCTTTTTGAGTGACTTGCAGCAAGGTCTGCGGGCGGCTCTGGGCCACCCAGGGGGCGCGAATACCTAAGCAGAAGCTTGGCATTGGCGGTGGCAGTGGCAGTGGCAGAAGGAGCAAGGGGTTTATACCTTGCTGATGAGCACCCAGGCCTCTGCACCTGATTAGTGCAGACGATCCATAGGAACGGCAGATGGGCTTTACGGCTTAATGTTGTATAATGCGGATCATATTCATGCCTCCCCTTACTCGTCTCCTTCTGGTGATCGGGGCTCAAGTGTAAGGGGAGGATAATTTATGGCCTGCCAGCTCAGCGCTAGCCACAGTGGTATGGCTCACGCTGGGGGCGGGATGGCTCACCCATTTATGGACTTGACGGGGTCAGTGGAAGACCCCAGGGCTTGTCCAATAGCCGTTTACCTTAGCGTTAATTTTGAAGTTAATAAAGTGGCCCGTTTCCCAATAATTATGTGTCAGCCTCTTTATTCTGACTGTGGGTGCACAATATTATTCTTATTGACTTTCATGGAATTCTGAATACTCCGAAATCTCAGTCAATGAAGAGGAACTGAACACATCTTGTTGCTAAAGCAAATCTAGAAACCACTGAACACATGTCATCCAGAAATACCAAGATCAGGACCATAATAATGCACCCTATACAAAATTTTGAATTTGAATTTTTGAATATTGCACCCTATTAACATCTCCCTGCCAACAAAAGTCCATATAGTCAAAGCAATGGTATTCCCAGTAGTAATGTATGGCTGTGAGAGTTGGACCATAATGAAGGCTGAGCGCAGAAGAATAGATTCTTTTGAGCTGTGGTGCTGGAGAAGACTCTTGAGAGTCCATTGGACTACAAGAAGATCATTAGTCCTAAGGGAAATCAACCCTGACTGTTCCCTAGAAGGTCAGAAGCTGAAGCTCAAATACCTTGGCCACCAAATAAGAAGGGAGCACTCACTGGAGAAGATCGGGATGCTGGGAGAGACAGAAGGCAAATGAAGGGGACGGCAAAACATGAAATGGCTGGACAGCATTACTGATATAACTAACACAAATTTGAGCAGACTTCAGAGGATGGTGGAAGACAGGAGGGCCTGGTGTGACTTTGTCCATGGGGTTGCAAAGAGTCAGACTCGACTGTGCAACTGAACAACAAATTAACATCTCTAAAAATAAACCTTTGAAACTGTATTAAAAATTAGACAATTCTTGACTATTTCAGTGAAACAGTTGTCAGTGTAAAATAATCACAATATCAGAAAACTTCAGGAAAACTTCCCCCTTATATAACCCTCAGCTCAATCCTAAAGGAACTTACAGCTTAAAGTAGGCCCTGTACTAAGAGCCCTGTAAGCTCTTGGAGAATTGGCTACATCAGGGTTGTATGGCCTAATATGCAAAGGAGTTCCTACTACAAAAAAAAGCCCTGCTGCTACCTATTCTAGTATAATAGCTGCACTAGAATTGTGATTTTAATGTGTAAAATATACATGTCTTCTACACAGGCATTCCTTGGGACTGCCACTAACATTTTTTTCTTTTATTTTTTGTGAACAACCAAAATCAGTTCAGCTCTAAAAAGGAAAAAAGAACTTGGATATCTGAGACCTGAAAAGTAAATTGTTGGTTTAATAATAGTAGAAGTTAAGTAATAATAGTACAAGTTAAGTAAAACACATCTTCTCTCTAAAGAAAGGAGTTTTCATGACTAATACATAGGTGGACTTTTTTACTTTTTCATTTTTTTCTCTGAACATTTAACACTGCTTTGAGTATTGTTCAGTTGCTATTCCCTGTATGCTATATCTGCATATAAATTTAAATAGGAAGATTTCAATTATGCATAAATTCACATTTCTCATGCAACTCAACAGTACAAGGAAAAATGACTGTGTGACATTAGAACAATGATATTAAGTCCTGCCAACAACACAACAGGAGTCCAAAGCATTTCAGCTGACAGAAGGAAAAATATCACTGTATCTTAATGTTTGAAGAGAGTTATATGCATTTCAATTATTCAAACAACCAAAATATATGATAAAACCAATTAAACCATTGGCGGGGTTTTTTGATGTTTCATAGTGTAGTGTATTTTCCTGTGAATATAAAAGCTGCCTGTGTTGTATTTACAGAGCAATGTGATGAAAAATTATTAAACATTAGTATTTGCATCATAATAATCCAAAAGGATATGTAATGTATATCTCCAGTAGGTGGTAATATATAATTGTTTACTGAAACACATAATGGCAACTTTCACCTGCAAGTATATAGGAAGAACTGAATTATCCAGATAATAGCAATAACTGGTATTATAACAACTCTTTGTGATGTGTCATTGTTTCAAATTCTATATTACAAATAGGAGACAGGGGCTCAGAGGAAAAGTGCCATGTTGTCGAAGGATATTTATTCTGAGCGGAGGTGAAATCTGAGCCAGGGACTTTCTAATTCACAGCCCAGTAAATGGAAAAAAAACTTGCCATTCAGGATTTAATCCTGGATGAACAGGCTGATCTGGCATGCATTATAGATGCCTGTCTGGACCAGGCTAGGGGTATAAATCTGACCCAGCTCTGTCCTCCAGGTTTCTCTGCACAGCAGCAGGTTAGGCCAGGGAATAAAAGAGGTTGCAGTGGTCTACTGTAATTCTATACATCTATCGAGGTGCCTCAGTCAGCAGTCTGCCAATTTTGAGTGTATGCTCCTGAAGGTGGATGATGAGAACACTGGTGTACTGTCCACCCCACTGCCTAGCTGTCTTACTTCCTGAGCTAGCCAATCTGGTCTTGAATGTGCTAGTGGAGACCCCAAGATGGGTGGTGTCAAGCATGGTATTTCTGGTTATTGAATCAATATGTATTATTGGACTCTCTTTCTTTTTCCTCTATTCCTTTTTCTGTATAAGACTGCTCTTTAAAGCTCCCCCCCACCTAGTAATTCTAAAGGATTCAGAATATGCAAGTAACCTTGTCTTTGTAAGTTAATTGCCTCTCTCACCAGTTCCCATCCATATGTCTTATCAGTAAGTCAAGAATGTGTGGGAACTAGGAGATGTTGTAGTGACCAAATGAATACTTAATAGTACCCTTTGAACCTTCTATGCAATTCACTTCTGTATGTTATGCTTTTGAAGCTATCTACTATTGTGCCTTTGAAGTAGCCTTTAAGATTCCATGCTGTGTGAAACTATGTATCACTTCCAAGGTATCATTCTTTGGAGCAAGTATTGGATTATCAATAAAACGAGTCTTTGAATTAAACAAAAGCTTGGTTATTCGAAATACCGATGCTTGACATTTTGGAAGTGATCTGCTTGGGAGTTAACCGAACTGGAAACTTTCTAACCGTATGGCAGAGAGAACACCAGACAACGGCAAACTCCCTACATCCCCAGAGAGGAGGCAAGGTGAATGCCGGGAGGAGGAAGCCGGGGTGCGGACCCCTCCGTGGCACATCCTAGACATCCGTAGAGTTACGAGGAGAGGGTCTCCTCTGCACACCCAACTCCTCATAACTCCCAGAGGATGGGACCCTCAAACCTCCACTACCCTGATGGAGGAGGCACCGGTGCAGAAAGAGACGATCCTGACGCGACCCTCCTCGCGGGTGAGGGTGGTGAGCGAGAGCGAGCAAGACAGAGCATGAGCTGGAAGCGGTGGAGAACGGGACGAACCCCGACCAGAGGAGGAGGAGGAATATGAGGATCCTGAACCCCCATGCCCAGACGAGGAGGAAGAGGATCTTGAGCCTGAAGATCGAGGGCTTGTCCAGAAGGTGAAGAGTATGATGGCCAAAATGGCAAAGTGTTTGAGAGATGAAATGCAAGCCAACACCACCTTCATGGCGCAAGAGATGAGAAGGCAACTGAAGAAAGTATTACTGCCGACTGACACCAGAGGGGCCCCAATGCCCCCTCCGGTGAGACAGCCAGTGGCACCACAACCTCCATTGCCACTCACCCCTCGAGAGCATGGTTGAAGGAAAGAACTGGATGCCACATTTGATGGGGATCCCGAAGAAGTAGAATACTTCTCCATTCAAGCCAATAGCTACATGCACTATTGGGGGAACACTTTCCCAGACGAATTCAGTTGAGTGGACTACTTGGGGTTAAAGCTGAAGGCGGCTGCAAAGCGAAGGTATGTGAGTCTGTACGAAACCAGAAGCCCTTAGTTGGACACCGTGGCTGCTTTCCTCCAGGCGTTGCTGACACAGTATGAAGATCCACTCCAAGAAACCTGAGTGCTGACTGCCAAGCAAGACATGCAGCAAGGGTCGAAATTGGTGCGTGAGTATGAAGCCGAATTTCGAGCAAACACGGCTAAGGTTTGAGGATGGAACGAGCTAATGAAAATCAATGAAAATGCTGGTAGGGTGGGTGCAACTAGCCAGTGAGGTCAAGACCAACATGAAAAGAATGGCCCTACAGCAGCAAGGGAGAAAGGGGGAACGTGAGTCTCAGTCGGGGGCAAAAGCAGATGGGGAAAAGGCCAACCCCACAGGGGGAGCTAACAAACCAGCTACTCCCAACGTTGTTTTCAATCTGGGGACCTAAATCACCTGGCCGCCAATTGCCTGGGGCGGCCTGGCCTCAAGGCCCCCCCCCCTTGCTCTGAAGCCCGGCACACCAAAGCCAAAGAAGAACAAAGGCCGCCCAAAGGACTCGGCTAAAGGGAGTACAGTAACTGCAACTTCAGTGGGCAAAGATACCATCATCATAGATGAGCTGAGCGAGATGTCCTGGAAAGATGAACTGGCGGGAAGCGGGGACGACCTGCACTGAGAGGTGCCAAGCAGCAGGTCATGGAACTAACGGCACCACTAAGGGTGAGAATAACCAGATCTTTATTTTTTGTTCCTCTGACATTATTAAACCCAAGGTTAAAGTGATTTATTCATGTTTGGGCCCTAATTGATTTGGGGTGCACAAGAGACATAATCACACCCAAGTTGGTGGAAGCCCTGGGCCTCCACAAAACTCAGTTGCCACACCCCCATACAATTTGAACAGATGGACGGGACTATAATGAGAGGGGAGCCATGCGTCAATCAGACTCAAGAAGTACCAGTGGGGATAGAGAACCACTAGGACACTGAACATTTTGTGATAGCCCCCTCTTCATCCTTTGACATTGGATTAGGGCTAGGATGGTTTGCAAAACATGAGCTCGATATTAAATGGCGAGAACAGACTATAGACTTTACCGATAAGAAGTGTGATCACCATCACTGGGACAAAACTTGGAGCACTGACCCACCACCTAGGAACGAAAAACTGTGCTTAACAATAGAAGAAGTTCGCTCAATCCCTAAGGAATACAGACACTTGAGAAGAGTATTTAGTGAAAAGGAAGCAAACAAACTTCCTCCCCACCGGGACACTGATTGCGCCATAGAACTGATCCCCGGACAGGAGCTCCCCAGAGCCAAAATCTACTCAATGGGGTGGGCAGAGAAAGCCAAGTTATGGAAATTTTTAGAAAAAAAATTAAAAAGAGGTTTTATCCAACCAGCTACGGCCCATGCAGTTCCTGTACTCTTCAGAAAGAAGAAGGACGGGGGGCTCCGGCTTTGCACGGATTTTTGAGGGATTAATGGGATTTCTACCTCGAATGCCTACCCCATACCCCTAATCAAAGATCTGTTAAGCATGGTGTCAGAGGGAAAAGTTTTCACCAAGCTAGATCTACGGGACACATACTTCAGAGTGCGCATAAAGGAGGGGGATGAATGGAAAACTGCCTTCAATACCTCCATGGGCCAATTCAAATATCTGGTCATGCCATTTGGATTACAAGGGGCCGCAAAAGTTTTTATGAACTTCATAAATGAAGTATTATGTAAATATTTGTATAAAGTGTTCGAGGTGTATCTGGATGATATAATTATTTATTCCAAAGACTTACAATCACATGTGAAACTGGTGAAGGAAATATTAAGCACCCTATATGAAAACAAACTGTATGCCAAGCTATCTAAGTGCGAATTCCACAAAATGGAGCTTGACTATTTGACATATAGGGTGTCCGGGAGAGGATTGGCAATGGACCCCGCCAAAATCCAGGTGGTGTTAGACTGGGAACCCCCGAGGACATGTAGACAGCTCCATTCATTCCTCGGGTTCACAAATTTTTACCATAATTTCATTCAGGGGTTTGCGCAGACAATGCTACCCCTGACAGACCTTTTCAAAACAAAAGGAAAAGGTCCCAATGCTAAGAAACCAGGGGAGAAATTAGAATGGACAGCCAAATGCCAAGAGGCATTCAATCAACTGAAAAGACTGTTCACTAGTGAACCTATTCTCATTCACCCTAACAAATTGAAACCTTTTGTGGTTCAATGTGATGCCTCCGATATCGCTGTGGGAGCGATCCTGATGCAACCCGATGATGAGGGGGGGGGGGGTTAAAGCCTTGTGCGTAAATTTCCAAAAAGTTCTCCCAAGAGCAATGGAATTGGTCCATCTGGGATAAGGAGGCGTTTGCAGTAACATTTGCATTAAAAACCTGGCGATCTTGGTTAGAAGGAGCGAGGATTCCTTTTGAGATTTGGACAGACCATAAGAATTTAGAAGCCCTCACGAGGTGGAGGAAGCTGACGGAGAAACAGATTAGTTGGACATGTTTCTTCTCCAAGTTTGACTTTACTTTGAAACACATTCCAGGCTCAAAGAACTTTTTAGCAGATGCATTATCTCACCTTCCTCAGCATAATAGCCAGAGGCAAGAAGTGATCGATTCCATCATCTCACCCCATCACTTATTGGGGGTGGTAACTACCCGTTCCAAAGCTAAGAGGGAGAACATTGAAGAGAAATGGGGGGGAGAGAGACTGATTGCTGAGGTAGAGAAGGAAGGGGACCACAGACCTGATGGTGTTATTAAAGGAGACAGAGGATTCTGGTACAAAGAAGAAAAAATCTATGTACCCGCGAGCCTAGAAAAGTACTGTGATTTTGCCATAGTAGCAAACTGTCTGGACATTTTGGTTATGTGAAAATGTTGCATTTGGTAAATCAGCAGTTTTGGTGGCCCTCCATGAAAAAGGACATTTCTAATTTTGTAGATTCTTGCCCAGTGTGCATCATGGCCAAGAAAAGGGGAGGGAAACCCCCAGGACTATTGCAACCCTTAAAAACTGCTAACCGACCATGGTCAGTGGTCTCAATGGACTTTATAGCGGAACTTCCAATGTCCCAAGGGAAACCTGTAATCTTAGTAGTGGTGGACACCTTTTCTAAACAAGCACATTTCATTCCACGCGCTCAACTGCCTACGGCCAAGAGACTGACCCACTTGTTTTTCCAACATGTGGTTAAATTACACACATTCCCAGACAGGGGGCCTCAGTTTGTTGCCAACTTTTGGTGGGAGTTTTGTAAATGAACAGGAATGGGGCAAGGTCTGAGCTCAGTGTATCACCCTCAGACCGACAGACAAACAGAAAGAGTAAATGCGCTTCTAGAAAAATATTTACGGTGTTTTGTGAATTACTAACAATCAAATTGGGTAGAGCTTCTGCCTTTCGCGGAGTATGGATACAATAATAGTGTGCATAGCTCTACAAAAACCTCCCCTTTCCTGGTGGTGGATGGGTATGAGGGGAAGCCTTTCCCGTTGTTACCGGGTGGAACTACCTTGGACCTACCATCCTCTTTTGAACATTGGTGGGTAAACTTAGGGAAGGTGTGGAAAGCAATACAGGAAAACTTGGAAGCAGCTAAGGACACTTACAAAAAACATTATGACAAGAGTCATACTCCAGTGTGGGGCTTTAAAGTAGGAGAAACGGTTTTCCTTTCCACTAAGAATTTGCTTTTGCTTCAACCATCCAAAACTAGCCTACATGTTTCTTGGGAAATTCAAAATAAAGAGGGTTATCAACAAGGTGACAGTAGAACTGGAGTTACCTAAACTGTTCGGTAAAATCCACCCTGTTTTTCTTTGCAGTCTACTCTGTCGAGATCCTGGAGCTATGCCTTGGCACCCTCAACCACAAGCTCCACAACCTATCCAGATTGGGGGTCAAAGTAACCATGAAGTCAAGGAAATTTTGGATGCAAAATTACAATGAGGGGTGTTGTATTTTTTAATTAGGTGGAAGCATTTCTCACCAAGTGGGTAGAGCTCAAATGTGCGGGCAAAAGAATTAATAATTTTTTTTTTACAAACTGCATCCATCTAAGCCCCAGAAGAAATCTTAGGGGGGGCAGTATGTCAAGCATGATATTTCTGGTTATTGAATCAATATGTGTTATTGGACTCTCTTTTTCCTCTATTCCTTTTCTGCATGACTGCTCTTCAAAGCTTTCCCCCCCACCTAGTAATTCTAAAGGATTCAGAATATGCAAGTAACCTTGTCTTTGTAAGTAAATTGCCTCTCCCACCAGTTCCCATCCATACGTCTTATCAGTAAGCCAAGAATGTGTGGGAACTAGGAGATGTTGTAGTGACCAAATGAATAGTTGATAGTACCCTTTGAACCTTCTATGCAATTCACATCTGTATGTTATGCTTTTGAAGCTATCTACTATTGTACCTTTGAAGTAGCCTTTAAGATTCCATGCCATGTGAAAGTATGTATCACTTCCAAGGTATCGTTCCTTAGAGCAAGTATTGGATTATCAATAAAACGAGTCTTTGAATTAAACAAAAGCTTGGTTATTCGAAATACCGATGCTTGACAGGTGGTCCTGGGAGACTTTAACATCCATGCTGAGGCCCGGCTGTCAGGAGTGATAGGATATCATAGCCTCCATGATGGTCATAGGCCTTTCAAAAGGGATTACTGTCCCACACACTCAGCAGGGTACACACGTAATTTAGCCCATTAGACTGCTGGGGAGGGTGATCTGGAAGTGGGGGAGTAAAAGCATGGTCCCTTGACATGGACAGATCATTAACAGATAGAGGTCAGACATACTACTTCCTCTTTTCTCTTCAATGATAGTGGTAGGGATGGGCATGAACTGAACCACAAAGGAAAATTCATCACAAATTTTGCCCTGTTTGTGGTTCATGAACTGAAGTAATGGGTCATGAACTGCCACAAACTTTTAAAGCTGTTTGTGGGTGGAGTAGAAAGCAAGTGTTCAAAGAGTTTTTTTAAAAAAAACACCTGAGCAGAGGCAAGGTGCTCCCTACCACTTGGCTGTTTTAACTTTAAAGTGACTGCAGAAGACAGCCCAAAACAGCTGTGTGGCAGAGGGCAAGCAAGATAGGCTGAAGCAGCTGTTTTTCCAGTTTTCAGCAAACCCTGCTGAAAGGACTGTGGTTTGGACCACAAATCACTTCTGCATTTTCCCAGTTTGTACCAATCCCTAGAGAGTGGACCCATTAATATGGTCCACTCCATACACCTAAAGAACCTGATGGCACTTGGGAATTTTCCCACCTCAGTTGCTCACAATTCTGTCAAGTCTCTGAATGTTCTCTGGATTGTGGAGATGCCCCAGGCTGTTGATATAATTACCCCTAAAGGTCCTCTCCCCCTGGATGGAGCCATACAATCTCTTTGGTTCACTGAGATGGTGAGGAGGAGGAGAGGAAGAAAAAGAGGAAGAATAAATAAATGGCAAGGATGATGGCTAGAACATAATAATAACAATAATAACAATAACAAGATCACTGGTGGAAAACTCAGAGCAAGAAATACTGCTTTTTCTCCATAATCACTGCCACAATATGGGGTTTATGACATGTTTGGTCATAAACCCCACATTGTGGCAGTGTTTATGGAGAAAAAGCAGTATATCTCCACTACCACAGCTTCTGCACATAATTGTCCAGCTTAAATGTTTCATGTGGTTCATGGACTTTTACATCATAGCCCCAAGTATTTGGACTCTGACTGTACAACGACCAACTGTGATCAATTTGTCATTTACTTTGCAGACAAAATTGCTCAGATCTGCTCTGGGTTAGATGCCAGCATGGATGCATGGCCAGATGATTTACTTTTCAGCTTAGAATCATAGAATTATAGAGTTGGAAGGGACCTCCAGGGTCATCTAGTCCAACCCCCTGCACAATGCAGGAAACTCACAAATACTTTGCCTTAAATTCACAGGATCCTCATTGCTGTCAGATGGCCATCTAGCCTCTGTTTAAAAACCTCCAAGGAAGGAAAGCCCACCACCTCCTGAGGAAGCCTGTTCCACTGAGGAACCACTCTAACAGTCAGGAAGTTCTTCCTAAGGTTGAGCCGGAAACTCTTCTGGTTTAATTTCAATCCATTGGTTCTGGTCCTACCTTCTGGGGCTACAGAAAACGATTCTACACCATCCTCTAGAAGATGACAGCCTTTCAAGTACTTGAAGATGATGATCATATCACCTCTCAGCCACCTCCTTTCCAAGCTAAACATGCCCAGCTCCTTCAACCTTTCTTCATAGGACTTGGTCTCCAGACCCCTCACCATCTTTGTTGCCCTCCTCTGGACCTGTTCCAGCTTGTCTATATCCTTCTTAAAATGTGGTGCCCAAAACTGAACACAATACTCCAGATGAGGTCATACCAGAGCAGAGTAAAGCAATACCATCACTTCACATGATCTGGATATTATACTCCTGTTGATACAGCCCAAAATTGTATTTGCCTTTTTATCCACCGCATCACACTGTTGACTCATATTCAGTGTATGGTCCACTAAGACCCCTAGATCTTTTTTGCACATACTACTGCTAAGACAAGTCTCCACCATCCTATAACCATGCATTGGATTCTTCCTATCTAAATGCAGAACTTTACTTTTATCCTTGTTAAAATTTATTTTATTGGTTTTAGCCCAGTTTTCCAGCCTGAAGATCATGAGGACATGGACAAGATCCCTTTTCAAGTGAGACCTACCACCTGGGTTCTCAACACTTACCCTTCCTTCCTGATAAAGGCTGCCAGAGGAGGGATGGCTGAATGGTCAATGGGAGTGGTAAATGATTCCTTGAGAGCCAAGATGCCTGGATTTTATTGTGTCTGATTCAATTAGGTATCACCTTGCTCCTCTTCCCTATCTTATTAACTTAGAAGATCACAAGATGCTTTCTCCCTGGCAAGATGGTCAACCCTTCCTTCTGCTGTCCTTGAAGGAATGTATAAGAAAATTCCATTTGCTCAGAGACTTTGCCAATGTGAGATGTGAGAAATAGAAACAACTAAACATGTGCTTCTAAGATGTCCTTGGTATAGTCTAGCCTGCGCTAAATATATTTCCCCTTGGGTTAATGCTAAGCCAGGGCTAACAGTCTGCTCAGGTAGTCTATCTCCCCACAGATGCCAATCAGAATATTACAAAACAGGTAGCTAAGTTTTGTAATGCTTGTCTTTGTATTAGAAATGCATACATCTCTTGATCTTATTGATACTTTTACTCATTTTACTATACTATCTTGACCATGGATAATTTTGCCATTAATGTTCAAATTATTTGAATTATTAGGCTTTTATGGTTAGCTTGGTATCATATAAGAGCCCTGTGGGGCAGTGTGTTAAAGCTGCAGTACTGCAGTCCTAAGCTCTGCTCACAACCTGGGTTTGATCCCCAGTGGAAGCTGGGTTTTCAAGTAGCCAGCTTGAGGTTGACTCAGCCTTCCATCCTTCCGAGGTCAGCTTGATGGGGGGAAAGTATAGATGACTGAGGAAGGCAATGGAAAACCACCCCGTAAAAAGTCTGCCGTAAAAACGTGAAAGCAACGTCACCCCAGAGTCAGAAACGACTGGTGCTTGTACAGGGGACCTTTCCTTTCCTTTTCCTGGTACCATATAAATAAACTGAAACTGATTCCTTGAGAGCAAGAATTTTGCCACCTGTGCTCAAGGAGGCAGTGATTAGAACTTTTTTGGGGGAAATCAGTGAGCCCTACTATGTTATTTATAAGTATTTTCTCTGTAAACAGATTCTTTTATATTCAGACATTGTTGGTAAAATCAATGGGAAATTATATGTATACCATATTTATTTATTCTTTGGACTTTTCTGGGGGGGGGGACTTTTCTGCTGTCCTTTCTTGCAAGCAGGGCTCAATATTTAGTTAAGTTAAATCAACATTAAAAACAAAATATTTCATGTAGTTCATGGACTTTTGCATCATAGCCCCAAGGATTTGGACTCTGACTACACAACAATCCACATAGTACACAGTACCGTTCAGGATAAAGCAAATCCAAGGTGGCAACTAATTTGGACAGATATAAAGCTGCCTCAAAATTCTCCAATGTGCAGGAAATGGGTAAGGAGACCAGAGAGTGCCAGACTACTTGATGTCCTGTCACTGTCCTCAGCCAAAGGCCTAGCAGAACATCTCTGCCTTACAGGCCCTGCAAAAAGGTAGTACATCCTGCAGGGCCTGCATATTCTTTGGCAGAGTGTTCCACTAGCCAGATCTCTCTTGGGCTGGGGACCACCAGTAGATTTTTAGAACCTGAGTCTAACACTTCGCTGGGGCATATTGAGAGAGGCGGTCCTGAAGGTATGCAGGTTCCAGATTATGGAGTGCCTTAAATATTCTGCTAGTTCCCCAAAAGGGCCCTGATCACCCCCGCCCCCGCAGACAGAGACATTGAGTAATTTGTCCTCTAAGAGAATTCCCCTTTGGTAACAATGTTAGCCAGTGGGTCCACCTGCTGCAGGCCATCCCTGCAAGGTAGGATAGTTCCAAGGAATGCTCAGACCTCAAAATCTTCCTAACACTCTCTCTCCCTACTCTCAACTGCCACTGCACTCAGCCCCCAAGATTTCTACCTCTGCTTTTGCAGACACCATCCTGCTCTTGCTCTCTCTATCTATATGTCTGACTGTGTTTCTCTCAAATAAGGTTTAGCAGGGACATACTTGTTAGTAACAGGGACCACAGTAATGGGTTTATATCAGCATAAAAATGAGCTTTTCTCTAGCTCACTGGTTTTTCTCACTATATCTGCAGACCTTGTTTCACAACATTCTTTCCTGGGATGATTAAATAGTAACACTATTCCTAACTTATGAATCCAGATGTCTATTTACATGCCATCATATACATTTGCTTGGAATGGCATTAAAAAAAATCAATACCAGCAGGCTAATGTTGCATCTACACTGTGCTTCTGCAATAATGGAGTTTACATCTGCAGTAATGCCATCATTGGAACAGTTATGAACTCCCTCTCCTCATCTCCTTCATGATAACCATCTTAAAAGGTTAAGTTTATGCCTTACTTAATGAATGCTAATCTGATGTTTTCCTTACATACTTCAATTTATGTTCACTTAATATTAGCGCTTATGCACTATTTATTCTTTTTTGCAATACATCATCCTTAAGTGGAACTGAAGTATATATCTGTATGATGGCTATGAATATATCTGTCCTATAAAATTATAACAACTTTTGAAGCTAAACTGCTGTTTGTGTAATAAGCATCAGTCACAGGAAAACAAATATAAAATGCTATATTTCAGAATAACTGAAATTTGATGGGGTACAGAACCAAGTAAAATGCTATAATGCTTTATGGAATCAATGTGGGTAATAGGTACAAAACTCCAATTTTCATCTTGGCAATGGTTCAACGGTAAAGTGGTTCAGCCAACAAAATACAGCTACAGAACTCTTCAGAGACATTAGAATACCATATACAAACCAGATTTAAATGCAATTTTTAATAATCATTACATTAGTATTATACAGACCTTTTTTGTAGCAGGAACTTCTTTGCATATTAGGCCACATACCCCTGATGTAGCAAATCCTCCAAGAGTTTACAGGGCTCTTATACAGGGCCTACTGTAAGCTCCAGGAGGATTGGCTACATCAGGGGTGTGTGGCCTAATATGCAAGAGTTCCTGCTACAAAAGGAGGATAGGGAAATGCCTTTGTCTTCACTATGGAAGATGAAAAGTGTCTGCCCACTCCAGAACTGCTAATTTTGGAAGGGATGTTGAAGGACCTGAGTCAGATTGAGGTGACGAGAGAGGCGGTCCTACAACTGATAGACAAATTAAAAACTGAGTTGTATGTATGCACTGAAGAAAGCCGACAGCTGGCCCATTCTCTCCTCAGCATAATTTGCTAAAAGCTCAAATAAATTGAGATAAGTCTGTCCTCAAGGTTAATAGTAAGAAGGAATTGCTGTAGGAGTATTTGGTGACTGAAAGAAGTCTTATCCAAGGGTAAGAAAACAATTATTTTTTACTCTTCTAAGGAGGCAATGCCCTGAGCAAATACAAGCTCTCATTAGGTCTAGTAAAGTGTGAGGATGGCGAAGACAATTAGGTCTGGGTGAGAGAAGACTTCTGCCAAGAGACTATTAAACAGAAAAACCTAATGAGACCTTATGGGGAAAAAAAACTATATGACAACAAAGTAAAATTTTCATGGGGGTACCCAGCTACAATAATAATATTTAAAGATGGGAAGAGGATGATAGCTAGAAACCCCAAGGAGGCAGAAGAACTTTTGAGAAGATTGGGACTTGCCACAGATGACTTGAGTGTACATAGAGAAGAGGAAACCATGGTGTCACCTGACCATCCAGGAGAAGGAGCATCAAGCAGGCTCGATAAAAGGCGAAGGACGGCTTCTCTTGAGATATCTCATAAAGAGAAGTATACAAGAGTTTAATGAGCTAATTATATGGAATGATATGTAGGGGGAGATTAGGGATGCATACACTCTGGAAGGTGGGAGATGGGATGATGCTTTCATCTACATTTTTGTCTCATCCACAGGGAAGGGGGGCGGGAAGGGAAGGCATCTTCTAATATATATAGATAAACACCCACAGCCAGGGAGGCCAATGAGGAAAAAAAATAAAGAAAATGGATAGGTCATTAAGAATACTTTCACTGAATGTAAATGGGTTAACATCAAATCTGAAGAGGTATAGGTTAACTAAATTAGCTAGAGAACAAAAGATAGATTTGATGTGTCTGCAAGAGACACATTTAAAAAAAAAAAGATAGAACACCGTTAATAAAAGATCCGTATTGGCAGGTCTTAGCAGAAGCTAGAGGGACTTCCAAGGCCAGGGGTGTGGCAACCTTGATCCATAAGAACTTAACAATAGAGGATACCGAAACATTAACGGATAAGGAAGGTAGATACCTATTAGCTAAGTTTAAAATGGAAGGTAAACAAGTTACCCTAGTGAATATTTACACACCAAACAAAAAAAAAGAGATTTTTCTAATTAAGGTCTTCAAAAAGATTCAACACTTTTCAGAGGGGGAATTAATAGTTGCAGGGGACTTTAACATGGACATAACAAAGAATAAAAATATTAACTTGGGAGAATGGGGATTGAAAGAGGCACATGAATTTACAAGTTCTAGACCTAAACCCACACACATTTCTAGTAGGCATAAAACGGCATCATGCATAGATTACATAATCCTGGAAAAGAATAACAATATGTTTATAAAAGAAATTATAACCTTTCCAATCTGGATATCTGACCATGCTCCTATAAGTATTGAGTTAGAGTTAAATTTACCAATAACGAATAGACCCTGGAGATATAATAATTTAATAATGGCAAAAGAAGAGGATAGAAACTTTATGAAAAGTCTTATGACAAGTCTTCCTTGTCAATGGAAGCCCAGATAGCTGCCACTGCTAAATCCACCTTTTTCCCCCTTAGGAGGGCGAGGCAGCTGACCCCCTTCTTGGAACACAGCGACCTGGCAACTGTGATCCATGCAATGGTCACCTCGAGGCTGGACTACTGTAATGCCCTCTACATGGGGCTGCCCTTATACCGAACCCGAAAACTGCAGTTAGTGCAGAACGCGGCAGCCAGGCTGTTGGTGGGACTACCTCGGTGGGAACATGTATGGTCTAGGCTGCGGGAGCTGCACTGGCTGCCAATTGTATATCGAGTTCGTTATAAGGTGCTGGTTATCACCTTTAAAGCCCTATATGGCCGAGGACCTGCCTACCTTAGGGACTGCCTCTCCCCATATGTTCCTCAGAGAGCACTGAGATCTAGTTCCCAAAATCTTTTAAAAATCCCTGGACCAAGAGAGGCTAGATTGAAAACAACGAGGGAGCAAGCCTTCTCAGTAACGGCTCCTTGATGGTGGAATCAACTACCAGAAGAGGTGCGAGCCCTGCGAGACCTGAATCAGTTTCGCAGGGCTTGCAAAACCGCCCTCTTTCAGCTCGCTTTTGAGACAGAACCCGGCTAAATGACATCTAGCCATCTTGTATGTATTCTGAATTGTAGCACCTTAATTAATAATTTAGCTGGCACAACTGTTTATTTAACTTTTAACTTAATTTATAAATGAAAGTCAATTATATTTTAACTGTTTTTATATGAAGAAGATATTGGATTTATATCCCGCCCTCCACTCCAAAGAGTCTCAGAGTGGCTCACAATCTCCTTTACCTTCCTCCCTCACAACAGACACCCTGTGAGGTGGGTGGGGCTGGAGAGGGTTCTCCCAGCAGCTGCCCTTTCAAGGACAACCTCTGCCAGAGCTCTGGCTGACCCAAGGCCATTCCAGCAGCTGCAAGTGGAGGAGTGGAGAATCAAACCCGGTTCTACCAGATAAGAGTCTGCACACTTAACCACTACACCAAACTGGCTCTCCAATATGATTGTATTCTACTGTAAACATGGTATACACCATGCTCTGTGAGCCGCTCTGAGCCTGCCTTTGGCGGGGGAGGGCGGGATACAAAAATAAACATTATTATTATTATGAAAACACAGATAAATTTATATTTTAAGGGAAATAGAGGAACAGTTCCCACTAATATATTATGGGATGCTGCCAAAGCCGTAATAAGGGGGCATTGTATAAAGAGTGAAAAAAGTATGAAAAGAGAATGGTACGACAAAAGACAAGCCAAATTTCAGGAATTGGAGAAGTTACAAAAGGAACAAATGATAAAATATTGCCCTGCAAAACAGAACAAAAAAAAAAGAGATCCAAAAACAGCTGGAGGCATTAGACATAGCTACAATATGGAAAAAGGAAATTATGGTAAGGAACGATTTTCAGAGAAATAGTATTAATACGGTGAAACGATTGGCGAATTATTTGAAGATCAAAAATGCAAAACAGGTTAGAAGTATAAAAATTAACAAAAACTCAACACAAACCCCCAAGGAAATTATTAAGGCCTTTGAGAATTTTTATAAAAATTTGTATAAGGAAAAGCCCATAAAGGAGTTCCAGGAGACAATTAGTCTTTCTTTTGAGAAAGAGAGGATTGAAGCATTAGAAGGCGATATTTCAGTCCAGGAAATAAAGGATGTAATAAAAGGTTTTTAAAAAGGCAAATCTCCAGGGCTAGATGGTTTTACAGGTGAATTCTATAAAGAAATGATTGAAATTATTGTACCTGAAATGCAAGCAGTTTTCAATGAAGTGTTAGGAGGAAAGAATGCCCCAGATACGTGGAGGGAAACAGAAATAATATTAATCCTAAAACCTCAAAAGGACCCGGAAGAGGTAGGGTCATACATACTATTAAATCAAGACTATTAAGATTTTCGCAAAAATATTGTCTAATAGACTTCAGAAGGTCATTTCGACAATCATCAAAGAGGACCAATATGGGTTCATTAAGGGTAGAAACATCACACATCCCATTAGAAATATACTTAATGTCCTATGTCATGGTCAGAAGGAAAAAATAGGATTATTAAAACTAGACATTTACAAAGCTTTTGATACTCTATCTCATGAATTTCTGTGGCAAATATTGAGGAAAATTGGGATTGGGGAAAGGTTCCTACAGGCACTTCAGGAGATCTATAAAGGAGGAAATGCGAAAGTAAGGGTGAATAGCAACCATACACAAATATTTCCTATACAAGGAGGAGTAAGACAGGGTTGTCCTCTATCTCCTCTCTTATTCATAATAGCAATGGAACAACTAGTGGAAAGGATTAGAAATTCAGGTAGAATAGAGGGCTATAAAATAAGTAATGAAGAGATGAAGCTTAACCTTTCTGCAGATGATATTATTTTAATTATGACTAATCCTAAAGAAGGGGTTAAAGAAATTAAGATTATCCTAAAAGACTTTGAAAAGTGTTTGGGGCTAGGGGTTAATTTGGCAAAATCAGAAATTATTTATTTCAATGTCAATAGAAAAGAAAGGCAAGAGATAAATAGGTCTACGAAAATAGGATTGGGGGTTAAGAAATATAAATATTTAGGTATAGTTCTGCATAAAAATATTGATAAAATGATAAAGGATAACTATGATAAAATATGGAAAAAATAGAGAGAGACATGAAAAGATGGAAAAATAAAACTTTAGGGATATCATCTAGAATAAGAAGTTCTAAAATGTTTTGGGTACCAAAGTTAACATATCTATTTCAAACGTTGCCTTTGGGAACAAGGAAAAATAAAATTGAACAATGGAATAGAGCATTATGGATATTCAACAGTAAAAATTGCAGATTCCATAAGCGAATAATATATAATCATAAAACAGAATTTGGTTGGGGAATTCCAGACCTAAATATTTATTATGAAGCCTTCCAACTAAAACCACTATTGGAAATAGGTGAGGAAAAGACTCAGAAGAGGGTCAATTTTGAGAATGAAATAAATAAGAATATTGGGAGATCAGGCATTTTTTCTAAAGTCACGAACAAAGACTTACAATTAACAATAAGCCCTAGAAGAGCTTCATTAGAGGTTTGGAAGAAATGGCAGCCACAGTGGTTAGGAAGAGTTTCTAGATGGGCACCCCTGGAAACCGTCAATGAGGAAGTGCAAGAAACTAATTTGTGGGAAAGGTTAAATCTTAAAGGTTATTGCAGAGTGGAAGACATGTTTTGAAGTGAAATTCTTAAACCCTTACAGGAAATAACAGAAGAAATAGGAAAACAATACTGGTTAAAAGTAGCTGGGCTATACAAAGTAAAAAAGATTAGTGAAAATGAAGATTTTTGGACAGACACGCCAATGGAAGTATTATACAAAGAAATGGCAAAGCAGAAAAAGGGTTTGGTAGGGAAGAGATATAGAATGATGATAATAAATACAGAAAAAAAATAGTATTTACAGAGGAGATGGAACCAGGAGGGCAGGATATCAGAGAGGTCAGTGAAAAAAAATAAGAAAGGAATAGAAGAAATCAAAGTAACCAAATTTAAAGAACTTGAATATAAATTTCTTACAAAATGGTATAAGACCCCAGCACAATTAGCTAATATGATTCCAGGATTGAGTCCTCTATGCTGGCATTGTAAACTTTCTAAAGGGTGGTATGCTCATATGTGGTGGGAATGCCTGGAAGTAAAGATTTTTTTGGAACAAAATTATCTAAATAATCAGAAAAGTATGCAATATAACATTAACTATAGAGTTTAATCTGATGTTGGTAAGTACAATGGGTGGCCCGATAATAGACAGGAGTATGCAAAATTTAGTCAAGGCTATGGTATTGGTGGGTAAGGCGGTCATTGCTTTGGGTTGGAAGGACAAAAGTAAATGGAAATCTGGCAGAATTATTTGTTTGAATTTATACAGTCAGACATCGTAGCAGTACTTAACAAGATGACAACATGGGATGAGAAAACCAAGGAAATTACGACCAGATGGAAGACCTACCTAGAATGGACAGTGATAGAAGGAAGGATGGACATTCAGTGGAAGATTAAGACTTTGTGCCCATGGCTGCGGGGAAGAGACTAGGAGTAAAGGGGGGGGAGGGAGGAAGGGCGTGTTGGAAATATAAAAAATATTTGTTGTAATGGATTAAAAAGATTAACAAATAAAGATTATTTATACCAAAAAAAGACTAATTAAAAACTAATAAGTCACCAGGTCCGGATGGCATACATCCAAGAGTTCTGAAAGAACTCAAAGGTGAACTTGTGGATCTCCTGACAAAAATATGTAATCTTTCATTGAAATCTGCCTCCATTCCTGAGGACTGGAAGGTAGCAAATGTCACCCCCATCTTTAAAAAGGGTTCCAGAGGAGATCCAGGAAATTACAGGCCAGTCAGCCTGACTTCAATACCCGGAAAGTTGGTAGAAACCATTATCAAAGAGAGAATGAGTAGGCACATTGATGAACGCAAGTTATTGAGGAAGACTCAGCATGGGTTCTGTAAGGGAATATCTTGTCTCACTAACCTGTTAGAGTTCTTTGAGGGGGTGAACAAACATGTGGACAAAGGGGACCCAATAGATGTTGTTTACCTTGACCAAGTGCAAAGTAATGCACATTAGGGCCAGAAATCCTAACTATAAATACAATTGATGGGGTGTGAACTGAGACTGACCAAGAGAGACATCTTGGGGTTGTGGTAGATAAATCACTGAAAATGTCAAGACAGTGTGCGATTGCAATAAAAAAGGCCAACACCATGCTGGGAATTATTAGGAAGCGAATTGAAAACAAATCAGGCAGTACCATAATGCCCCTGTATAAAACGATGGTGCGGCCTCATTTGGAGTACCGTGTACAATTCTGGTCACCACACCTCAAAAAAGTTATTGTAGCATTGGAAAACATGCAGAAAAGGGCAACTAGAATGATTAAAGGTTTGGAACACTTTCCCTATGAAGAAAGGTTAAAACGCTTGGGGCTCTTTAGCTTGGAGAAATGTCAACTGCGGGGTGACATGATAGAGGTTTACAAGATTATGCATGGGATAGAGAAGGGAGCGAAAGAAGTCCTTTTCTCCCTTTCTCACAATACGAGAACTCATGGACATTTAATGAAATTGCTGAGCAGTAGGGTTAGAACTGACAAAAGGAAGTCAGAATCCCAGCTGCAAATACAAGTTGATGGGGTGTGAACTGGCAGAGACTGACCAAGAGAGAGATCTTGGGGTCATGGTAGATAATTCACTGAAAATGCCAAGACAGTGTGTGATTGCAATTAAAAAGGCCAATGCCATGCTGGGTGTTATTAGGAAGGGAATTGAAAACAAATCAGCCAGTATCATAATGCCCCTGTATAAATCGATGGTGCGGTCTCATTTGGAATACTGTGTGCAATTCTGGTCACCGCACTTCAAAAAAGATATTATAGCATTGGAAAAAGTGCAGAAAAGGGCAACTAGAATGATTACAGGTTTGGAACACTATCCCTATGAAGAAAGGTTAAAACGCTTGGGGCTCTTTAGCTTGGAGAAACGTCGACTGCAGGGTGACATGAGAGAGGTTTACAAGATTATGCAAGGGATGGAGAAGGTAGAGAAAGAAGTACTTTTCTCCCTTTCTCACAATACAAGAACTCATGGGCATTCAATGAAATTGCTGAGCAGTTGGGTTAGAACGGATAAAAGGAAGTACTTCTTCACCCAAAGGATGATTAACATGTGGAATTCACTGCCACAGGAGGTGGTGGGGCCACAAGCATAGCCAGCTTCAGGAGGGGGTTAGATAAAAATATGCAGCAGAGGTCCATCAGTGGCTATTAGCCACAGTGTGTATATATATGTGTGTGTGTGTGTGTGTGTGTGTATGTGTGTGTGTGTGTGTGTGTGGCCACTGTGTGATACAGAGTGTTGGACTGGATGGGCCATTGGCCTGATGCAACATGGCTTCTCTTATGTTCTTATGTACTTCTTCACCCAAAGGGTGATTAACATGTGGAATTCACTGCCACAGGAGGTGGTGGTGGCTACAAACATAGCCAGCTTCAAGAGGGGAATGGATAAGCATATGGAGCAGAGGTCTATCAGTGGCTACAATCAGCTTATTGGTTACAATAAACCGCAGCTTATTATTGGAACTCTCAGTCTGGGGCAGTGATGCTCTGTATTCTTGTGTTTGTGGGGACACAGTGGAAGGGCTTCTAGTCCCACTGGTGGACCTCTTGATGGCACTTGGGTTTTTTTGGCCACTGTGTGACATAGAGTGTTGGACTGAATGGGCCATTGGCCTGATCCAACAAGGCTTCGCTTATGTTCTTATGTCAAGGATTTGTGCAGACTCTTTATAATAAGCAATATTTCTACAAGCTCAAATTCAGGGTACCACAAAAACTTGTTAATTATTATTGTTGTTGTTGTTGCTGCTGCTGCTGTTATTATTTAACTAAGCAAAATAAACAAAAGGAAAGTTACTAATTATTTATTTACAATCCACAGTATTTTTGGGCTTTGTTCATTGCAGAATGCCCCCATTCCTGATGTATCTGCACCCCATCCCCCACAATATCATTCCCCTCTGTCATCCTTTATGGAAAAACACACAGGTGAGACAGCTCTCTAATGAATGCTAAAACCCAGTTCCCAACACACACCCGGTGTAAACATGGTGAAATTCCAATGGTAATTAATTGTTTTAGGGTCCTCCATAAAGCTGGTCTGTGAAACATCATGGAGAACCAAAGTACTTTGGTTCTGTTATTCTTTCCCCCTCCCCCTTCCCGCTTTATTGCTTGTGAAGTAGAGTAGTGAGAAATGAAACTAGTAAGAGAAAGAATAATCAACACCTTCCCATATATTTCTGCCTGGGAGTGTGAGACATCTGGGGAAAGCAAGGACAAGACACTGATAACATTGTGAGACTGTAGACATTTATGATAGTTTATGTGTTAGAGAGCATCCCTCGCCCCCTCCCTTGGGAATCCTTTGAAGTCTGTCTTAAAAGAACTGTATCAATGTATTTTTAGTATCACTCTCAAGGACCTGTATCAGGAGAGCATATTGGTCTATCAATTAACGTAGTTTTGTATCCACTTGACTCGTTCTTTGAAACTGCATGCTTGACACCCGGCTCTCAAACAAAGGAACAGCTCCCCTTTTCAGACCTCATTACAGATATGCCAGGTCTTGAGGCTCAAGCCCACTGACCTGAACCTTCCAATCAAGAAGTGCTAATACTTCAAAGGGCTAGCATTTTTCCCTCTCAATTGGGAAGGAATATTCTCTACCCAGCCAAGAGTACCTTCCTCCCCCTCTTCCTAGTCACAGAAGCACCAGGGTCCCTTTCCATCACTATAACTGTCACAGCATCTCTTACAACTCTGCTTCTCATCCATAACAAGATTATTAAAGGTGATCCTGAGGAATAATTAGAGAATGGAACATGGTTATAGTGGATACCCCATATTCAGGGCAGGTGCGTAGGGTTCTGCTGCCGAAGGCAGAACCCTGACGTGCACCCACCCACCCCCAGAAAACTTATTGTGTGTGCACTCGAGTGCCCAGGACTGAAAGCATCATGTTGTTTTAGGGCACTGAGGGGTCAGAAGAACTCTCTTGGCACCTCAGCACCCAGAAACAACAAAACATGATGTCACTGTGTGACTTCATCATGCCACGCCACATTGTTTCTGGGTGCTGAGGCACCAGGAGAGTTCTTCTGACCCCTCAGTGCCCAGAAACAATGGCACTTTCAGTCCTGGGCGCTCTCCGAGTTCAGAGAGCGCCCAGGACTTATAGTGCTGCATTGTTTCTGGGTGCTGAGGGGCCAGAAGAGTTCCTCCCACCCCTCAACACCCAGAAACAATGTGCCCCCCCAAGAGCCGGCACCCGAGATAACTGCTGAATGTTGCCTAATCGATGTGCCGGCTCTGCTCATATCCATTATAATATGTTGATCCCTGATCTCTGGTGAACTAAAAGCAGAATCGAAATAGAAATTCCATTTCTAAATTTAACCACAAGTGTTAAACATGTGAACACACACAAACATTCTTTTCATTAACAATCCAAAGTGAAAGATCTATACAACTTAAACCACAACCCCTAATGTTCACTTTTGAGCATATGTAACATGGCTTTTAAAATATTTGACATGAAATTATTTTAGCCATTAATCTTAGGGCCAACCTAGACATGATATTTTAAAATGAACTGAACCCAGACTCCCCAGGACAAACTCACTGTTCCTGCAGCCACACAGCATCTGTGGGAAACTAATTTTTAAGGCACTTCTGTGGCCTGATTTAGAGCAGGACTGTGGTGCAGAGAGAAAAGGAGCTTCTGCCTTCCTATGGCATCATTTTTCTGAGCCAATATGGTGTGTGCATGTGTGTTGGGGAAGGGGTGGTGGTGGTGGTACGCATGCAACATCCCAAATATTTGTATACGACACCTTAAAAATAATTGCTCTTAATGCTTGCAGTAGCACAGAAAAAATGCTTGAATACAAAGCTTGGGTTAGAAAAAGAGCTACATACTTTTCTCAAGTGCCTAGCTTGCACTGTTTCCTTTTCAAAAAGCCATGGATTTTTATATTGCGCTCTCTTCTAAATTATCAGGACTTGCAAGCGAAAAAATAGTTGGGGTAGGGACTTGGGGCTGTAAAAAAGACTTAAGAAGAAAGGTTCACCAGTGTATCTCTGTTAGTTCTTCCATTGAATCACAACCTAACCAAACTGTTTTTGGTTAAAAGAAAAGAAGATAAGTTGCACTATTTTTGCATAAGATATAGCTATAAAACAGAAGACACTCCTTGCCTTTAGAATATTAAGACATGTACCTTTTTAAGACTAATCTGCTACAGGACAGGAAAGGAGAGAGAACGTGCTGTTCTAATGTAGCCAAGTAAGGAGTGCTAGTTCGGACAAATGAGAAATTCAGACAAGGCATCTGAACCTGCTTGTACAAATTCAGTCACACATTTCCTAGTATTAACTTAATGGAAGCAGAAAGCGGCATAGGTTCTATCCATAAGCAGCTAACACTTTCAATGGCTTCAAGGGTGATTTGCGTCCTTCAGCAGTAAGTGGAAACTTCCATATAATATGTAATATTATTCCCTGTGTGCCTTGCAGGAGAATACTGTTAAATGTTAAATATTAGGAGGATGGTTTAAAAAAACCTGTATTGCTTTTGGGTTTCTGCTTCATCTGCTGGTTATGTTGCCATCATTCATTACCATCTTAGGCCAGGTACAGTTCCCTGGTGTAGCAGGTGCATTTGATGTGATACACCTGTAATATTCTGTTACAGCCCAGGGGTTAACAGCCAGCCAACAATAATTATCCTGCTATATAGGTCACAGTTCCTGTAAGACCTACAATGTACTCTTCTATACTGCCAGCATCATTTCCCTTCAAACCCAATTTTTCATTTCCTGTTTACAGTGTACCTCCCATTACACCATTATGTGTTACAGCATTAGCTGCTGTTCAGGAGTTCTGTGATCAGCTAACATTGAAAGCAACTGGGTGGATTAATTAAGGAAATATTGTTTATTCCAGGAAAAGAGAAATATTTAACTCTAGAAATAACTAATAATGAAACTCCAACTTGGAAGTTTTCATTTATTTCTTTTATCTAGAAACCTCAAACTATTGAGTTTTCTTGTTCAAAGTACTACTTGTAAAGCTATGTTTTATGCTATTAACAATTATTTAAAACCTCATTTAAAACAACATAATTGAAACTGTACAAATATATCAATTTAAAAATCACTGGGTTGTTTGAAAAGGTAACAATATTTTAAACTGTTGCTGCTTCTGTCAATAAGAGTTTCACATTCACTATTCTATTCTTTGAGAATGTATTGCAGAGCTCTCTTTACTTATTGTTCTTTCTGCCTTTCCCTACAATCACTCATTATTTTTATAAATACTGCCAACTGATACATCTGAGGAAGAATCCCATTCTTCCCAATTATAAATGACTGGAAAAGGTAATTTCCCTGCTGAATTAAGAGAAACATCATAATGGGAAGATGTTTGGATAATCCATTAATAACGAATTTATTACACTGAAAATGGATCATCAGGCAAAGCTCTTACATTTTGTGTGTTTCTGTCAATTTTCAAGCTTCTGGATACTCAGTATTTGTAACGTAGCCTAATTTTGGTATATAAATACAGCTGATGCGCTTTAGAAAGATTTTCAATATGAACATGTGGAAATAAGGATTTGGGGTGAAATTATATTAGATTTGATCTAAGATTAAGAGGTGGAAACCAGCATATTGCAATTCCCATTGGTTTCTTGCAAATGATGCCAAATTGGTAGTTCTATAACAAGAAATAATTTCTAAATGGGATATGCCAATGTATAATATATAAATTAATTCTCATTAATATATTAATTCTGATTCTAGCTTTTCACTTAGCTAATCTATAACTGACTACAACTCTTTGGTCCTATTACTGTATGCCACTGTACCTGGCAAGCTGATGTTATGCCTTCTGAATTTTACCTGCATGCATTTACTTTTCAAAAGCATTTCCCTAATACTATGTGGGTTTGCCAGTTTAGGCAGAGGCAGCATATTCCTCCTAGCTCATTATGTTAAATCAGATGAAAGGGCAAGGATTCCAGAAGCTTGTCCAGCTGTGGTATTATAATAACACCATTAGATTTTGCTCCCATAATCAAGGTCCTTAAAACTCTGTAGCTTTGGGCTTAATATTTGCGACAAGGTTAACTGAAATCTGCAGCAAGGATAACTACTTTAGCAAATTGTATCAGCAGGAAATATTTAAACACTATTTAAAAGGATTTTAAATAAGCAGATTTTATTTAACACTAATGGAACACTAGAGAAAATGATGCGACAGACATCCAGAAGTAAACACATTGCTTCTGCTGTCTGTTACATCCAGTAAGTGGACTAAATCCTTACAATTTTACAGCTGGAACACTGATATGCCAAACTTAGTTGGCCTGGTTGCCCATTTGTTTCTGGCATGCTATATCCACATCTGGATCTACAGAATTAAAAGCACAGATCAATGACAATGTCAGTTAGGTAACACATTCTATATTTCTATGTTAGAGCTTTTAGATGTTTGATAAGCCATGGACTTGGCATCATTTGACTATATTGATGACATGGTTTTTAGTGAAAATATGGTTTATTCTTACCATTTATCACAATAATTAGTTCTATGTAACAAGGCCACCCATCTAGCTTTCATGTTATAAGTGGGGAATGGACTCCGGGACTCTCAGGTCCAGCCTCATGCTCTAAACAGCATGATAAGCCAGCTCAATTACCCAAACCATCCTCTGCCCTTTCCCCCTTCATACAAAAGCCTGTGAGGTGAGCGAGCCCTTCCTGTTAGACATTCCCTTGGGAAGCCCACAGGAGGAGTGACAGATGGGGTGGGGAGGGAGTGGAGCAGGGAGGGGTGTGGAGCTTCTGCCATGTAGCAGAAACCAAGCAGCTGAGACAAAGTTGGAGCACAACATAGACTTTATTGCACTGGAGTCAATGGCATGGGTTGACAACTCTGTCCACTGCCACTCTGGGGATTGAGGATCCCTGGCATTGCATGATTAGGTTTATGATCCCAAGTGGGAGAGCATTTCAGATGGAATCTGGAAAGACTTGCTGAGTGCAAAGCTCCGCTTCATGAGGAGGGCTGGACAGATCACTGAGTAGAGTCCATGGGAGGGGTGGGACTTGCCACACCCGCAAGCCTCTCTGTTGAATCTCCACCTGTAAGGCAATAAACAGAGCCATGGCAAACAGCCACAAGTGTCATGCTTGCCTCAGCCATGGATGACTTATCCTGACAGGGTCTGCAAAGGCAACCCCATGATGGAGCTAGCCAGCTCACACTCACCTGTCCTATATTGACGTGCTCTTGGATTGCTTGCAATCGATCAACCACATCAGCAGCATCTCAAGGCTGTGATTTGGAAAGGGGATGATTTAAAGCTGGTTCACCATAAGCAGCAAAGCAGCTTATGGACCCCACCCACTCACAGAGATGCCCTGTGTCCTGCGGAGGGTAGGAATCAGGCAAATGACAGACCATTTCAAAGAAAACTCCAAGGAAGTTTCCCCATGGCCTGTCAGTGGCTATGGTGCCACACAGCCATGGCTTGTGCAGCCCCACACCTGAGCTCAAAGCTGGAGTCCAGTGTAGGGGATGCTGTCACAGTGCCCAGCCTCAAGCAAGGGGAAAGGGGGAGCAGGTTTGGGATTCTTGCTCCTGCTTACCTGTCAGTGCATGGGTGTCTCTGTTCCATGGTAACTATTCCTGCCTGTTCAAATTCAGCATATTTGTTCCTTCAAAATTATTATCATTTTTAGTTCAAGTAAAGAACCTGGCTGTTTTACACATCTGTTTTTGACTTGCAAGAATAAAAATAGTTTTACTCACAAAGAACAAAATGCAAAATGAAACCTTTAAGCATTTAAGTATGCATGTTAATGAAAAGATACAACAAACAGATTCAGGAGAGCCATAATGCATTTTACAGTGACCCCCAGAAATTCTGAAACATTTATCAGCAGCAAGTCAAGTCATGACATTTAGTGATCAGATGAGAAATCATCTAACAATTCCATTCTAAGAAGAACTACAATCTTCTAAGCACAATGGGGAAGTGAAACTATGCACTGTAGCAGCACATTGCAAAACCAGGGACAAAACCTGGGTCAGAACTGAATGGTCTATATATGCAAAACTAGTTCTACATGCCCACGGAAACTTTGACCTTTTGTTAATTGGAACAGTAGTCCTATCCCGCAGGCCCTACCCACAGTTGTTTATCTAGGTTACAAAGGAATACTGAGGAAAGAAATGGAAAGGGGCAATAGGCATCACCAGCAACACCATGATGCCACTTCTGGGATGGCCCAGAAGTGGCATCATCATATCACGGGACATTTGAACATGCTGGAGCAGTCCCAGGTCACACCAGAAGTAACATCACTGCATTTCAACATCACTGACAAGGTTCCCCCCAGGTAGGCTCTCACCACCTGCCAGTCTCACTCTGGCAACCCTAGTCCTACCCTTTTCTTCATGTCAAAGAGTTTTTATTATTTTATTTTTTTTAAATCCCTCTGTGAACCTTCAAATCTAAAGTAACTCTGGCTTTTCACTGGTATATTTTTGCTGGCACTTCACAAAAACCCCATTGGGCTGAATAATCTCAAAATGTAATCTTTAGTTTTCCTAACGTTCCATTGCTAATTTTGTACCCTGTTGCCTTTTTATTACAGCAAATTAATGTGTAATTTTAGCCTCTTTTCACAGTTTTATGATTTTTTAATTGTTTGTTTTCATTGCAAAGCACTTTGGGCACAGTTTATGGAAAAGCACTATAAAAATTATAAATATGTAAATGATATCATGCTGTGGCTTCTTCTTCTACGCAAGCATTACAGAGAAACTCCACAGCAGATAATTTAATAATGCTTTAATAAGATTAGAATTATAACTGGTTCTGCTTCTGAATACTTAAATTAGTGGTTTGGGACACTTAAAAAAAAAGATAGAGATCTTGTAAAAGGAGAGTGAGAGAAAGATAAATGACACTACAAGAATACAGAAAAAACCTGGAGGGGGGATATTAATTGTGCCTATATGTTTGATAAATATTTATTTTTTTGCAGAAGAAAAATGCATACAAGTTTAAACTGTCATTATGCAAACCTATGTCCTATTTTTCATATTATTAGCAATACATAATGTGGTAGTTTATATTCAAAAATAAAACCAAAATGTATATACCTCATGTATTTATCCAGAAATACACCAAGGTTACTATGGTAACTGAAAATCCATTACCTTTGAATACAGAATGAAAAAGTTTGACTTAAAGTGTGCACTATTTATTATAGTATACATCAACAGCCTTCAGGGGGTTCTCTAACTGGACTCATTTTTCAGTGTCAGAAGTGACCCACCACACTAGTAGCTTATGGGATGTGCAAGGAAAGAAATTTTAACTGCATGTATTGTAAGATGTTTTCTCTACCAGTTCAAGATGCAGAAATACCACATATTTTAAGGCCTTATATCAGCAGAAAATGAGTTACAGCTTGAGTCACAATTTAAAAAGGCAAAGAGTTAATTTCCAATCATGTGTCAGAGGTTTGCATCAAAAATAGGATGATATTAATACAACTAACAATCCAGTCATTTGTTCCAGGCTAGACTGGTGAAATCAAAGCCACAGAAAAAATATTTCTGGTTTATGTGAGCCAACTGTGCTATTGCAGCATCATATTTTTACCAATAGACTGCATAGTGCTGTATTACAAGGAAGCTAATAGAAATTTTATTTTCAGATCCTGTGTATTTTGTTCATCACATTTGGGGAGCAATGTTGTTTCCTAATTTCACTTATATTGTTTACAATGGGAAATATATTTCCAGCCCTAACTGGGTAGAACTTTCAGGTACTGCATACCAGATCAAGCACACAAACATGAACCCTCTCTATCCCCCAACAGCGGCCAGGGGAGATCTGGCAATCCTAACCCAGGACTAGATTAATACATTTCAGCATCTTTTCTAATAGCCTGTGTGCCTAACATAACTGGTTTCCAGGCATTCATCAAGAAGTCTTGCTTGGATAAAATTAAATTCTTCAGACAACCGAGCACAGCAAAATAATTTTTGTATAAAATGTAGGGCTTTTTTTGAACCAGAACGTTTTGGAACACCGTTCCGGCTGGCCTGGGCAGCATTCCGGCTGGCCCGGACAGCATTCCAGTTGGTCCAGGCAGTGTTCCGGCTTGGTCTCATCGACTTCCCCTGCAACCTGGCAGGTCTCAGGGAGGCCAGCCATGCTTGCGTGGGGGCCTTCCGATGTCCAGGTGTCTGGCGGGGCTCAGGAAGGTCTGCCGCGCTTGCACGGGGCCTCCCGATGTTGCGCTATCCAACGGGGCTCAGGGAGGCCTGCTGTGCTTGCATGGAGGCCTCCTGACATTGCAGTGTCGGGTGGGGCTTGGAGAGGCCTGCCGCGCTTGCGCTGGGACCTCCTGGCATTCGGGTGTCCAGTGGGGCTCAGGGAGGTCTGTAGCGCTTGTGCGGGGGCTGCCCAGCAGGGCTCTGGGAGGCCTGCTGTGATGGGATGGGGCCTCCCGACGTCCAGCTGGCCAGCGGGGCTTGAGGTGCCAAGCTGCAGAGCCGGGGCTTTGTGGGAGTCAGCACTTTTACAGGTGAGTTGCTTGCATCCCCTTTCTTTCAGTCTCTTTATTTTTTCTTTCTTTTCTCTTTCTTTCTTGCTTTTCCCCCTCCTTTCTTTCACTCCTTCCCTCCCTTTCCCTTTCTTCCTATTTCCATTCTCTTTCTTTCTTTTTTTCTCTGCTTGTTTCCAATTGTCTCCCCCTCCCTACCTTTCATTCATTCATTATTTCTTTCTTTTTGGCACTGTTCTTTCTCTTTCCAACTCTCTTCCCCTTTTCATTCATTCATTTCTTCTTTCTGTCAGTTCCTTTCATTCATTCATTATTTCTTTCTTTTTGGCAGTGTTCTTTCTTTCTTTCTTTCTTTCTTTCTTTCTTTCTTTCTTTCTTTCTTTTTCTCTGTCTATTTGCTTTATTTTCTACTCCCTCACTCTTTCTTTCTGTCAATATTTCTTTTTCCCTGTTTGCCTTATTTCCCACTACCCCCTCCCTCCCTCTCTTTCCAACTTTCTCCCCCCTTTCATTCATTCAGTCAGTCTTTTCTCCTGTCTGTTTGCTTTATTTCTCTTTCTTTCTTTAAGCACTACACCATGCTGGCCCTGTACTAGTGTGTTGGAATTTGATTTTTTTCCTGGGATTGCTATATATTTATGGCTTTGTATATATATATGGCTATATATTTCTGGACTTTTTCCAGTGCTAGAATATCTTTTTTGAGGTGTGATGACCAGAATTATTACCACACCCCCCAAAAAGACATTATACACTTTTGGTGATGTCAGAGGTGTGACCTAGTATGTCAATGATGGTGATGTCAGAGGTGTGACCTAGTATGCCAGTGACGGTGATGTCAGAGGTATGGCTTCGCATGCTAATGAGTTCCTGCTGGGCTTTTTCTACAAAGAAAGCCGTGATAAAATGTACCCCCATACCCACCTAACTTTATACATAAATTAATGGACTGTCTCCCTAAAAGCCAATGAACCAACACTGAGGGAAATGTGCACAGAAATGCTATTTAGGAATGATACTACATGACACAAACATAAATTATGTGCTCTGGTTGGACATGTAAGCATATCTACCAAGTTAACTCTGCTCTTGCATCTCTCACTGTCCCATGGAAAAAGAAACTTGAAGGTAGTGTGGGTTAATGCAAATGGAAAGCAGACATATGCCCAAGCTTGGAAGAATGGGAAAATAAGCTTGCCAATTATACAGTAATGGCAAAATTAAAAACATATTTGAGAAATAGAACAATTTCAAAATTTGAGGAGCGATAGGGTGTTTATTATGTAAACAGGAGAGAAATTTAATATGAAAAATAGTCTAAAATTGTATATAAATGAGAATAAGTTTTGAATATAAATGTTTGAGGAAGTTGATTTTGAACAAAAATATCTATTATTTTTATCTTTTATGTGAGCGATATAAAAGGCTTTCCTTAAAGCTTTGGTATAAGAAGAAGACTTGCAGATTTATACCCCGCCCTTCTCTCTGAATCAGAGACTCAGAGCGGCTTACAATCTCCTATATCTTCTCCCCCCACAACAGACACCCTGTGAGGTGGGTGGAGCTGAGAGGGCTCTCACAACAGCTGCCCTTTCAAGGACAACCTCTGCCAAAGCTATGGCTGACAAAAAGGCTATTTCAGCAGGTGCAAGTGGAGGAGTGGGGAATCAAACCTGGTTCTCCCAGATAAGAGTCTATGCACTTAACCACTACACCAAACTGGCTAAAAGTTATAGTTAGTATGTAGAAATGATGGAATATAGAATATGGAATAACAATGAAATTAAAAATATAGTTGCAAAATAGATTAGTTATGAAATCTAAAATACAAAATGTTTGAAGTAAATACTATTGTATCCTATAGAAAATGTCCTAAAAACTATAATGATGTTAGAGAGAAATATTTAGTTTTCTATTCCTTATAACCTGCAATGAATATATATAGTTATATTGTTATATAATCCCTCTTTTCTTTTTTATCCCCTCTAAATTATTATTTTGCTTTTTAAAATAAAAGATATATAAATAATGGTAAATGCAGACAGAACACACACAGAGATATTGCCCTGCTGCCAGAAAAATGCCCAGAATTGGCATACTCAGATTAGTATTCCGATTAGTATACCCATTTGGTGAAAATGTCTTGTGCTAAGCTTCAACGCTGATTATGTATTTGTTGCATCACATTTCTATGCTACTTTTGAATAAAAAAAATCATTAGGCTGGCTAAATAAAAATTAAAAGATCACAAAAACTACATAAAAACAAACAAGAATATTTTGATAAAAAACTAATTGTTATCTGCTGAATATTGTTTGGTTTTGTAAACTAAGAGAGGGAGGGGTTTTTATTTGCAAAACTAGTGGTATTAACAGATTTAGATAGTTATTAATTTTGCTAATTAATTGGGTAGATGAGGGTGGGGGGAGGTGATTCTGAATTAATTGTTTTAAATTAATTGGCAAAAATGGAAAATTAGCAGTAGGAACGTTGTATTTTAGAGACGATGTGACAGAGTGTGGAATTGAGTGGGAGGAAGGGGCAGGAAACTGGTAACTACCGGCACTGTTCTCTACTGGTGATCTGAGGCTCAGCAAAGGCCATCAAGGGAGATGTCTGGTCTGAGGATTCCAGTGCTCTTGAGGAGGGGAAGGTATAATGGTGGGAGCGGACCATACCATACCATACCATACCATACCATACCATACTATACCAAACCTTTAATGGCATAACAGTTGTGAATAAAAATACACAGAATATAAAATTTAAATCAAATTTTAAAATAAAATCAAAACAAAACCAAGATTACAGATGCATTCATACATGGGCAGATTTAAATTTAAGGATGTCAGCCAAAAATTTTGCCACAGCCTCGCTAACCTCCCACTCAGTATCGTTCAATAAATAATAACAGGATAGCAGAATACACAAATCTGGGGAGGAAGAAAGCTTGCAAAATAAATCTTTACGGAGGTTATGATAAATGGAACAATCAAGCAATATATGTTGAATTGAGTCGGGAATATTCATTCCACAGGAACAGAGTCTGTCGCCTAAAGGGACTCAATGATATCTCCCTTGGGAGCAGACAAAACAGAAACGGAAGGAGACTAAGACACAGGAGGGCTCGCCCCCCTTCCAGTCTGCATCCCATCCCAAGGATGGCAGGCATGGGGGCCAAGTGGAAGTACTCGCCTCCACCTTTGGTGTTGTGCAATGCCAGGTCCATAAATAATAAAAGCTCAGTTCTTCAAGACTTCCTGCTTAGGCAGGATATGGACCTGGCTTACATGACAGAGACCTGGGTGTGAGAGGGGGAGACAGTAGCTCTCTCCCAAGTTACTCCACCGGGGTTCCCAGTCCTTCATCAAGCATGAACTAATGGGCGGGGGGGAGGAGTGGCCATTTTTGCAGCAGGAGTAGACAGGTCCCAGGCCATATAGGGCTTTAAAGGTTATAGCCACCACTTTGAAGCAAATCCGGAATGTCACAGGCAACCAGTGCAATGCTTTCAGCACAGGTTGAATGTGCTCCCATACAGGTAGCTCCATTAACAACTTGGCTGTTGCATTTTGCATCAGTTGCAGTCTCCTAAGTTGAGTCAAGGGCAGCCCCATGTAGAGAGCATTACAGTAGTCTATTCTCAAGGTGACCGTTGCATGGATCACTGTTGCCAAGTTGTTGCGCTTCAGGTATGGAACCAACTGCCTTATCTGCCTAAGATGGTAGAATGTGGATTTGGCAGTGGTTGCTACCTGGGCTTCCATTGTCAGCAAAGGCTCCAGGAGCACCTCTAAGCTCTTGACCCTCAACACTGGCACAAGTAGTGTCCCATCAAAGGCTGGCAAGGGGATTTCTCTACCCAGGCCGCTGCGACTCAGTCACAGGACCTCTGTTTTCCCTGGATTCAATTTCAATTGACTCTGCCTGAGCCATTTCACTACGGCTTGCAATTCCAGGTCCAGATCTTCCTGGGTGCAGCTGGACTGGCCTCCCAACAATAGATAGAGGTGGGTGTCATCCACATACTGGTGACAACCCAGTCTGTATCTCTGGACAATCTGGGCAAGGGAGCGCATGAAGATGTTAAACAACATCAAAGAGAGGGCTGCCCCCTGAGGATGCCTCAAGGACGACTGCTCCCTTATAGCCACCCTTTGTCCCCGGCCAAGGAGAAAGACAAGTCTCCCCCATCCTATAACCATGCATTGGATTTTTCCTACCTAAATGCAGAACTTTACATTTATTCCTGTGAAAATTCATTGTATTGGCTTTTCCCAGTTTTCCAGCCTGTCAAGGTCATCCTGTATCCTTTTTCTGACTTCTACTGTATTTCCAACCCCTCTGAATTTAGTATCATCTGCAAATTTAATAAGCATTCCCTCTATTCCTTCATCCAAATCATTTATAAAGATGTTGAACAAAACAGGTCCCAGGACAGATCCTCGAGCCACTCCACTTCTTTCCGAGAGGATGAGGAACCATTCATAAGCACTCTTTGGTTGCGATCTGTCAACCAGTTACAGATTCACCTAATGGTAACAGGATCCAAACCACATTTTACCAACTTGTCAACAAGGACAGTAAGTGGAACCTTATCAAAAGCCTTACTGAAATCAAGATAAACAATGTCTACAGCATTCCCCTGATCCAGCAAGGTAGTAACTTTCTCCAAAAAAGAGAGATAAGGTTAATCTGCATGACTTGTTCTTGAGAAACCCATGCTCGCTGTAAGTTATCACAGTCATCTTTTCTAAATGCTGAAGGTTTTGGAATTTAAAAATTTCAGTTGCTACTGAAAGGCCTGTAAAATGGGGGAGGGTATGTACTTTTTATGGGAGAGAGAGTTCCAGAGTTCAGGAACAAAAAGCCAAGATGGTCTTCAAGCAGGGCTGTTTACTTTCTGAATACATACTCCTACTATATCATGTTGATGGAAGCAGGAAAAGAGGATGACCCAACATGAGATGGATTGACTCAATAAATGAAGCCCCAGCCCTCAGTTTGCCAGGCTTGAGATTAAGGCTGTTAACAACAGGATGTTTCAGAGAACATTAATTCATAGAGTTGCCATGTGTTGGAAATGACTCAATTATACTTGACACCAATACTATATGTGGGAACACTATATAGGGACACATCCTGTCCCTATGTCTTAGATGTAGAAATATTTGAAATCCCAAATATTAGTTGACTGCATCTTTTGCATTATATAGTTCATATTTATATGTGAGTCTTCAAAAGTTACTCACCTTTGACAATATGTTTGGTGTCATTTCCAGTATAAATCAGTTGAGTATCCATATATAAATAATATTGCACTATATTTCCATTTGGTCTTTTTGGTGGACTCCAACTCAATAGTAAAGATGTGGGAAATGAGAAAGCTGTTGGTGGGTGTACATTTCGTGGTGCTATGGAAAGAAGTGAAGGACATTTATAACAGTGAGCACTCCAAGAAATTACAGTATAGTTGGTGGCAGGTTATTGATTTAATTATGAACTCTGAATCCTATTAGTAGACATATCCTCTTACGGTTCAGGGAATAACATTTGAAAACATAACATTTTATACACACACACCCCTATACATTTTTTCTACCCTAAAAAATACTGTAAAAGCTTTGTTATCTGGCACTCATTGAGAATGAGAGTTGCCAGTCAATCAAATGTACTCAAACTTGTTGCTCTGCCCCACCCCCTTCCACAGGAATCCAACAGTAGCTAAAATCCACCCCACTGGGAACACCCCTCCCCCCCAAGCCCCAGAGTTGTAGGTAGACAAGTGACAAGCTGCCTGGGAGCCCTCCAACAAAGCTACCTCTCAACTTTTTGAAGCAGTCTAAGGGAGTAAGTGCATGGGAGGGAGAGGTGCCATGTGGAAGGGGGCGGGGCTGCCAGAGCCAGGGGGAGAAAAGTGGCAGTGGAGAGAGTGGGGGCCGCCAGAGGGGGGCCCTCCATCCAAAGTTTTTTCCCAAGGGCCCCCCAACTGAAATTTTCTGGCTATGGGTTTGTGACCAAGGAAGCATCCACCCCCTGGTCTGGAAGAGGATCAATTAGATATTGAGATATCATCAGTTCCATCTCTGTTTGCACTATGGCCTGATTAGTTGTTTTTCGCCTGAAATGGGAAAATTTTATTGTTTTATTGTTTTAACTGTTTAAATTTGTTTCTAATTTTTATTGCTTATTGTTATTGCTTATGTTTGTTGTAATCTGCCCTGAGCCTGCTCATGGGATAGGGTGGACTAGAAATTAACATAAACAAACAAACAAACAAACAAATAAATATATTGTTCTTTTAGTTAATTTTCATTGTGCTCCACCCTTGCCAATGCTGCTGACATTCTCCACAGTACTACTATTGCTGTAAACTGGGGACAAACATTGTAGAGCCAGGAAGACACTGTGATCATTCACAATCTCTTTGTTAGCATCAACCAATACTGGTTGGCAACGGGCATGTTAAATGATGAATGTCTCAATGGGGAATGCTGAAAGCTGGAAGGTATGATTGTTGTCAGTCTTCGGTATCATCAATGTATTGTTACTATGCATGTAACATGAGCATCCCAAAATAGAAACTGCTTACATTGACTTTGTGTCCAATCTTTTGAGGGATAAAACACATGTTCCCTATGGCTTTATTAGATTTTTGTGAAGGGAAAAAATCATTAAATGTATGACAATATATTTGCATAAATGAAATTATTTTCTCAGTTTCTAATACCTTTTTGGCTATCGCAGGTACATTGAAGACAAAAATAAGTGCTAAATGTTTTATGAAACACATGGTAAGTAATATATTCAGGAACATAATAATATTAGATAAGGCTGATTATCTAGACTAATTTAAATATGGTTTTAGACCCAGTCATAAACTGTCTTGAATGCCCTGCTGAGATTACTTTTTCTGGAAAACAGAAGAGAATCAGTCTGCCCACCATTTCCCAAGTGTCAACTCTGATGATAGCAGCAGGGATACTATTACAGGAAAGGAGGACTGCAAAATAGTCCTGGGACTACCAGCAGGGTCAATACCAACCAGCTAAGCCTGGGGCTGTTTAGGTCCTTCCTTTCCTGAAGCATAATATGATATTTTCCCAACATACAATGCAGACAAAGATGCAGGGTAGGGTTGCCAAGTCTAACTCAGAACATATCTGGGGACTTTGGGGGGTGGAGCCAGGAGACTTTAACATTCCCTAAAATAAATAAATAAAAATGAGGCCGTGCACTTCCCCTGAATACAGTCTTCATTTCCTCATCTCGCAGCAGTGAGCTACACATTCGCTCTCCCTCTCTCTCTCTCTCACACACACACAAAAAAGTCAAAATAAACAGTTTGCAATCCCACACATTTGTGATCTTACTGAGGCAATTTACTTACAGAGTTGTTGAATGTAACCATCCTCTTTATATTCAACCAAGTTCTACAGACTAACACAGGGAAACCAAAAGTTCTAGTTTACTCTTTACTCTCTATTTTGCTTTTTAAATGACTTCTGAAAGGAACATAAAACAAACTGTCCGTTTGTTGTCCTAGTTTCCTCTCTGTTCTAGCAGTTCACTGAGAGCAGCCATGTTGTTCTGCCAGCTTGGCCTACCCTCATTAAGCCTGGCTCCTATAGATTTAAAGGCACACACACCTTCTAAAAAATAAGCAGTTCCTAAGCTTCTTTTAGCCCTCCAAACTGGAAAGGCACATGGCGGTTGTTAGGGCAGGGCCCGGGCAGCCAGCTGACTGGGGGTGGGAAGGTGCCTGCAAAACCGGGGGATCCCCCATTGGGACCTAGGGATTGGGAGGCCTAATACAGAGAAACACCTTCTTCAGGAATTCATAAAACCCAACCCTTTGCCTAATTTACATAAAACCTTTTTTGGGGGAGGGGGGTCTTTAGTGTAGATCCAGTGCAGATCTAATGCAAATTTTGTGCATCAGCTTAAAAAACAGCTGTTCCAAACTCCCAGATCTGTGTTTACTAGGGCATTCTGATTTTCCTCCCTATTATATGTGTAATCTTAAGAGCTTGGCCCTCTGTCAGAGTTTGCAGGATTGCGTCTGCAAATTCACGCCCAGCTCAATTGTTTAGAATAATTGGAAGTCTTACTACACTGCCTCAAGGCAGACCAAACGTGAGGGAATTAGAGATAGGCTGTGAGGCTTTTGCGAAATATTTTGCAGATAAAATCACGTTGCTCCGCCAGGACCTGCCTATCACATTGCATACAGTACAGGAACTTGAGGCTCCGTGCCTGTTTTTCGATTTCACTCTGGATCGCTTCAACCCGCTCAGCCTGGAGGAAGTCGATGGAATTCTCTCTTCTGCATGCCCAACAACTTGTGATTTGGACCCTTGCCCCTCTTGGCTGATTAAATCCTGCCAAAGGGAGCTTAGATGTCCTTTACAGGACATCATAAATAGATCCCTCTCTGAGGGGCATTTTCCAACACCCTTGAAAGAGGCTTTGGTCCGTCACCTCCTGAAAAAAAGTACAGCAGACCTGGCCGAATTGGCAAATTACCAACTCGTCTCTAATTTACTGTTCCTTGGTAAAATTATTGAGGGGGCAGTGGCGTTGCAGTTGCAGGGTTTTCTGGATGACGCTTCCGTCCTAGACCCTTGCCAGTCCGGCTTTCATCCAGGTCATGGGACGGAGACAGTGCTGGTCGCCTTGGTAGATGACCTCCAGTGGCATCTGGACCGAGGCAGCATGGCGGTGCTGATGTTATTAGATCTGCTGGCCGCATTCGATATGGTCGACCATCAGCTACTGACCCGCCGCCTTGCCGACATAGGGGTTGAGGGGCTAGCCATACAATGGCTTTCCTCCTTCCTTGAGGGTCGGGGACAAAGGGTGGCAATTGGGGGTGAGCTGTCCCAGAGGCACACACTTGATTGTGGGGTGCCGCAGGGAGCAGTTCTCTCCCCGATGCTATTCAGTATCTATATGCGCCCCCTTGCCCAGATTGCCCGGAGATATGGGCTTGGGTGTCACCAATATGCAGACGACACCCAGCTCTATCTGCTAATGGTTGGCCGGCCTGACTGCGTTCCAGGGAATTTGGACCTGGCATTGCAGGCCGTGGCAACTTGGCTTAGGCTGAGTGGGCTGAAGCTGAACCCAACGAAGACAGAGGTCCTTTGCGTGGGTCGCAGCGCCCTGGGGAGGGAAATACCTCTCCTAGTTTTTGACGGTTTCTGAAAGCGGCACACCGGGTCAAGAGCTTGGGAGTTCTACTGGAGCCTTCACTATCAATGGAGGCCCAGATAGCAGCCACTGCTAAGTTGGCATTTTTCCATCTGAAGCGGGCAAAGCAGTTGGCTCCCTTCCTGGAGCGCAGGGACCTAGCAACTGTGATCCATGCAACGGTCACCTCAAGATTGGATTACTGTAATGCCCTCTACATGGGGCTGCCTCTGTGCCGAACACGGAGGTTGCAGCTGGTGCAGAACACGGCGGCTAGGCTGATATTGGGGCTCCCAAAGTGGGAGCACATACAGCCGGGGCTATGTGAACTGCACTGGTTGCCAGTTACTTACCAGGTTCATTACAAAGTGCTGGTTATTACCTTTAAAGCCCTATATGGCTGAGGACCTGCCTACCTGAGGGACCATCTCTCCCCATACGAACCCCAGAGAGCACTGAGGTCAGCAGGGAAGAACCAGCTGACTATCCCTGGACCAAAGGAGGCCAAACTGACTATCCCTGGACCAAAGGAGGGCTCGCTCCCCTTCCAGCCTGTGTCCCATCCCAAGGATGGCAAGTCGGAGGGCCAAGTGGAGACACTCGCCTCCATCCCTGGTAATGTGCAATGCCAGGTCCATAAATAATAAAACCTCAGCCCTGCAAGAATTTTTCATCAGGCAGGACATGGACCTGGCTTGCGTGATGGAAACCGGGGTGCGGGAGGGGGAGACAGTTGCTCTCTCCCAAGTGGCCCCGCCTGGGTTCTCCGTCCTTCACCAGGCCGGACTAGCGGGCGGGGGGGAGGGGTGGCCTTTTTCATATGGGAGGATTGCTCCTTCAGGATACTTCCGCCGCCAGAGGTCAAGGGCGTGGAGTGTGTGGGCCTGGTGTGGGACGTTGGGGAAAGTTTGGCAATCTGGCTGGTGTACCGTCCGCCTAAGGCACCGGCCAGTGCCCTACCATCCCTGATGGAGGCTGTAGCAGGCTGGGCATTGGAGCACCCTCGACTTATAGTCCTGGGTGACTTCAATGTCCATGCTGAGGACGCAGCTTCCACTCGTGCGATGGACCTGGTGCTTTCCATGGTAGCACTAGGACTTTCCCAATATGTGACAGTGCCCACGCATCAGGCTGGGCACACACTAGACCTGATCTTTGCAGCGGGAGTAGTAGTGGGTCAGATATCTGCCGAGGCAGTGCATGGTCTGACCACTAGGCCCTGAAGGCCCGTGTGGACATGCCACCCCTGTCCCGTTTAGGCGGTGAGCAGATTTTAGCTTGCCCGCGTAGTCAGATGGACCCGTTGCGGCTTCAAATGGCTATACGGGATCCCTGGCCCTCCGGCGACTCGTTGGATGAGCTAGTGGAGACCTGGAATGACCGGCTCTCCGAGGCCATTGACAAAATCGCTCCCCGACGTCCTCTTCATCCTCGATCATGATTCGCTCCATGGTATACCCCGGAGTTGCGATCAATGAAGCGACGATTAAGATGACTAGAGAGACAATGGCGCCACGCTTGTGACAAAGCTACGAGAACATCATATAGGTCATTTATGCAGACCTATGAGATGGCTGTTCGGACCGCAAAGAAGGCCCACTTTGCGTCCAGAATTGCATCTGCGACCTCGCGCCCAGCACAATTGTTTAGTATAATTTGGTCATTAACAGAACTGCCGCAGGGCAAACAAAAATTAGAGAATTGGAAATAGGCTGTGAGGCTTTTGCGAGCTTTTTCGCAAATAAGGTCTCGTCGCTCAGACACGACTTACCCGCCATAATTAATACAGTAGAGGAACTTGGGGCACCGAGCACGTCTTCTGGTCCAATTCTGGACTCTTTCAGTCCACTCAGTCTGGAGGAAGTCAACAGGATCCTTGCAGCTGTGCGCCCTACGACCTGTAGGTTGGACCCGTGCCTGTCTTGGCTTATAAAGGCTAGCCAAACGTGGCTGCGTGAACCACTACAGGGCATTATCAACAGGTCCCTGATTGAAGGGATCTTTCCCACACCTCTTAAAGAGGCAGTGGTACGCCCCCTCTTAAAAAAACCATCAGCAGACCCAGCCATATTGGCGAACTATCAGCCGGTGTCAAACCTTCCCTTTTTGGGTAAGGTCATAGAGCGGGTGGTGGCAACTCAGCTGCAGGGATTCCTGGAGGACACTTCCGCACTGGATCCATTCCAGTCCGGCTTCCGGCCAGGTCACGGGATGGAGACAGTTCTGGTTGCTCTCTTAGATGACCTCATGCGACATCTGGATCAGGGCGGCTCTGCGGTGCTGTTGTTATTAGATCTGTCAGCTGCTTTTGACATGGTTGACCATCAGCTACTGACTAGCCGCCTTGCCGATGTGGGGATTCAAGGATCTGCCTTACAGTGGCTGACCTCCTTTCTCCAAAATCGGGGACAAAGGGTGGTGATAGGGGAGGAAGCATCCCAGAGGCACTCTCTTAGTTGTGGGGTGCCGCAGGGAGCAGTCTTATCCCCGATGCTATTTAATATCTATATGCGCCCCCTTGCCCAGATTGTCAGGAGGTACGGACTGGGTTGACATCAATATGCGGATGACACCCAGCTCTATCTATTGATGGGTAGCCAGTCTGACTGTACCCTGGAAAATCTAGACCTGGCGCTACAAGCCGTGGCTTCTTGGCTCAGAGTGAGTCAGCTGAAATTGAATCCGACAAAGACGGAGGTTCTCTACCTGGGTCGAGGCGGTCCGGGGGGAGAGATCCAGCTGCCGGCCCTTGACGGGGTACCACTAATACCGGCTCCTAAGGTCAAGAGCTTAGGTGTGCTTCTTGAGTCCCCCCTTACAATGGAGGCCCAGGTAGCAGCCACTGTTAGATCTGCCTTTTTTCAATTTCAGCAGGTGAGGCAGCTGGCCCCTTACCTGGAGCGCAACGACTTAGCGACGGTAATCCATGCTATGGTCACCTCAAGAATAGATCACTGTAATGCTCTCTACTTGGGGCTACCCTCGATGCTAACCCGGAGACTACAACTAGTGCAGAATGCTGCGGCATGGCTGTTAATGGGGCTGCCGCGATGGGAGCACATTCAGCCAGTGCTGAGGGAGCTGCACTGGTTGCCTGTTGTGTTCCGAGTTCGCTTCAAGGTGTTGGTATTAACCTTCAAAGCCCTTTATGGTCAGGGACCTGCCTATCTACGGGACCGCCTTTCCCCATATATCCCCCAGAGAGCACTGCGATCATGGACAAAAAATCTGTTGACTGCCCCTGGCCCAAAAGAAGCCAGGCTGTGTGTGACGAGATCCAGGGCTTTTTTCGGTGGCAGCACCAGAACTTTGGAACACCCTTCCAGAAGCCATAAGGGCCTTGCGAGATTTGTATGCGTTCCGCAGGGCCTGTAAGACCGAACTGTTTAAACAGGCCTTTGCTGTTTGACTGAAAAAGGGCTGCCACCGGAGATCTTATAGAAAGCTGGCGATCACAGTCGAGAATTCAATACCACCTATACTGTACTGAAACAGCGCTATAGAATGGTTTTAAAATTGATATAAGTAAATTATGGTTTTATATGTTTTATTGGATTGATTCTATTTTATGATGAGGGTGGGATATAAATTGAAAGTAATAAATAAATAAATAAACTTCAAACACCCGTACATGGGCCTTCTCCATCGCAGCTCCACACCTATGGAACCAGCGCTATAGAATGGTTTTAAAATTGATATAAGTAAATTATGGTTTTATATGTTTTATTGGATTGATTCTATTTTATGATGTTGTTAGCCGCCCTGAGTCCGCTTGCGGAGAGGGTGGGATATAAATTGAAAGTAATAAATAAATAAATAAACTTCAAAACACCCGTACATGGGCCTTCTCCATCGCAGCTCCACACCTATGGAACCAGCTCCCGGAAGAAGTGCGAGCCCTGCGGTGCCTTGACCAGTTCCGCAGGGCCTGCAAGACCACTCTTTTCAGGATGGCCTTTGCTGGCTGAGAGACTGCTGTGGGTGACTTTGCTATTATCATTTATAATTGGAATTAGCACCTGGAAATCTGTTAATTGGAATGTTTTAAAGTTAATGTGATTTTAAACCCTGTATAATTTTATGAAATGTTGTTAGCCGCCCTGAGCCCACCTCGGCGGGAAGGGCGGGATATAAATAAAATTTTATTATTATTATTATAAAAGGTATTTTGTCCCTTTGAGGGAGTTATAGGACATGTCTGAGAGAAGTGATTTCTGAGGGGAAAGAGTACTTTCTACTTATTTTTTTGTTGTTGTTCAGTCGCACAGTCGAGTCTGACTCCTTACAACCCCATGGACAAAGTCATGCCAGGCCCTCCTGTCTTCCACCATCCTCAAAGTCCACTCAAATTCATGTTGGTTATATCAGTAACACTGTCCAGCCATCACATCTTTTGCCATCCCCTTCTTCTTTTGCCTTCTGTCTTTCCCAGCATCATGGTCTTCTCCAGTGAGTGCTCCCTTCTCATTTGGTGGCCAAAATATTTGAGCTTCAGCTTCAGCATCTGACCTTCCAGGGAACAATCAGGGTTGATTTCCCTTATGACTGACTGATTTGATCTTCTTGCAGTCCAAGGGACTCCCAAGAGTCTTCTCCAGCACCATAACTTGAAAGCATCTATTCTTCTGCACTTGGCCTTCCTTATAGTCCAACTCTCACAGCCATATATTACTACTGGGAATACCATCGCTTTGACTATACGGACTTTTGTTGGCAGGGTGATGTCTCTACTTTTTATTATACTGCCTAGGTTTGCCATAGCTGTCCTCCCAAGGAGCAAATGTATTTTAATTTCATGGCTACAGTCACCATCTGCACTGATCTTGGATCGCAGGAATGTGAAGTCTGTCACTACTTCCATGTCTTCCCCTTCTATTTGCCAAGGTGTGATGGGGCCAGATGCCATGATCTAAGTTTTTTTGATGTTGAGTTTCAAGCCTACTTTTGTGCTCTCCTCTTTCACCCTCAACAAGAGGTTCCTTAGATCCTCTTCACTTTCTGCCAGTAGAGTGGTGTTGTCTGCATATCTGAGGTTGTTGATGTTTTTCCTGGCAATCTTAATTCCGGTTTCTGCTTTATCCAGGCCGGCATTCCGCATGGAGTACTCTGCATATAAATTAAATAATCAGGGTGTCAATATACATCCTTGTCGAACTCCTTTTCCTATTCTAAACCAATCAGTTATTCCATATCCAGTTCTGACAGCCACTTCTTGACCCTTATACAGGTTTCTCAGGAGACATATGAGGTGGGCTAGTACTTCCATCTCTTTAAAGACTTACCATAGTTTGTTGTGATCCACATAATCATAATGCAGCAAATGTTGGCAATTTGATCTCTAGTTTCTTTACCTCTCTGAAACCCAGCTTGAACTTCTGGTAGTTCCCGGTCTACATACTGCTGAAGCCTAGCTTGTAGGATCTTTAACATGACCTTGCAGGCGTATGAAATGAGTGCAATGGTGCAATAATTTGAATATTCCTTGGCATTACCCTTCTTTGGGATTGGAATATAAACTGACCTTTTCCAGTCCTGTGGCCACTTGCATTTTCCACATTTGATGACATAATGAGTGCATCACTTTAACAGCATAGTCTTTTAGGATTTTGAATAGCTCAACTGGGATACCATCATCTCTGCTTGCTTTGTTGTTAGTAATGCTTTCTAAGGTCCATTTAACTTTGTACTCCAGGATGTCTGGCTCGAGGTCAGTGATTTTACCATCATGGTTGTCATGGACATTGATATCCTTCTTGTATAATTCTTCTTTGTGTTCTTGCCACCTCTTCCTAATCTCTTCTGCTTCTGTTAGGTCACTACCATTTTTGTCCTTTATCATGGCCATCTTTGCATGAAACGTTCCCTTGATTTCTCCAATTTTCTTGAAGAGATCTCTTGTCCTTCCCATTCTATTATTATTCCTCTATTGCTTTGCATTGTTCCTTCAGAAAGACCTCCTTATACTCCTTATACCACATCAATCCAGTTTTCGTCCAGGTCACGGGATGGAGACGGTTCTGGTCACCCTCACAGATGACCTCCAGAGGCACCTGGACAGAGGCGGCTCAGCAGTGCTGATGCTATTAGACCTGTCAGCAGTGTTCGACACGGTAGATCATCAGCTACTGACCTATCACCTTGCCAACACTGGGATCCAGGGTTTGGCCTTGAAATGACTTTCCCCCTTTCTCCAAGGTCGGGGACAGAGGGTGGCGTTAGGGGAGGAACTATCCTGATGGCACCCACTTAAGTATGGTGTGCTGCAGGGAGTGGTTCTTTCCCTGATGTTATCTAAAATCTACATGTGCCCCCTCACCCAGGTTGCACAGAGATATGGGCTGGGCTGCCACCAGTATGATGATGACATCCAGCTCTATCTGTTGATGGGTGGCCAGTCTGACTCCACCCCGGAAGATCTGTCCACAGCATTGCAAGGTGTGGTGGGGTGGCTCAGGCTGAATAGACTGAAATTAAATCTGACAAAGATGGTGGTCCTGTATCTAAGTCATAGAATCATTAGAGCTGGAAGGGACCTCCAGGGTCTACTAGTGCAACCCCCTGCACAATGCAGGAAACTCACAAACACCTCCCCCTAAATTCACAGGATCTTCATTGCTGTCAGATGGCCATCTAGCCTCTGTTTAAAAACCTCCAAGGAAGGAGAACCCACCACCTCCCAAGGAAGCCTCTTCCACTGAGGAATTGCTCTAATGGTCAGGAAATTCTTCCTAATATTGAGCCGGAAACTCTTCTGATTGAATTTCAACCCATTGGTTCTGGTACTACCTTCTGGGGCCACAGAAAACAATTCCACACCATCTTCTAGATGGCAACCCTTCAAGTACTTGAAGATGGTGATCATATCACCTCTCAGCCGCCTCCTCTCCAGGCTAAACATTCCCAGCTCCTTCAACCTTTCCTCATAGGACATGGTCTCCAGACCTCTCACCAACTTCGTCACCCTCCTCTGGACCCATTCTTATATCCTTCTTAAAATGTGGTGCCATTTTAAGTCACTGCGGTCCAGGACCAGAGGTCCATTTACCAAACTTTGATGGAGCACAGCTCACGCTGGGCCCAAGTTTAAAAGCTTAGGGGTACTCTTGGATTCCTCTCTAACAATGGAGGCCCAAGTCACTGCCAAGTCAGCTTTCTACCATCTGCAGATGGTAAGGCAGTTGGTCCCCTTTCTCAAAGATGACAACTTGGCAACTGTGATCCATGTACCGTCACCTCGAGACTGGAGTACTGTAATGCCCTCTACATGGGGCTGCCCTTGTCCCAAATCTGGCAACTCCAGCTAGTGCAGAATGCCACAGCCAGGCTGTTAATGGGAATTCCTTTATGGGAACACATTCAGCCTGTGCTGAAAGCGCAGCACCGGCTGTCAATAATGTACCAGATTTGCTTCAAGGTGTTGGTCATTACTTTTAAAGCCCTATATGGCCAGGGTCCTGCATACCTTAGGGACCGCCTTTCTCTGTATATGCCCCAGCGAGCACTTTAGTCCGGGTCTCAAAATCTGTTGACAGTTTCCGGCATCAGAGAAGTGAGGCTTAAATCAACTAGAGCCAGGGCCTTTTCCATTGCTGCCCCTAGCTGGTGGAATGAGTTGCTGGAGAAAGTCAGGGCCCTGCGAGAGCTTTCAGAGTTCTGCAGGGCCTGCAAAATGGTACTCTTCTGCCATGTCTTCTCATAAAGGCAACACCTATAGTAATGGAACAGGCCAGTAAATACTACTTATGATCTATCACACCAAGCTATGGAGACCCTGGGTCCTTCTTAGAACACCTAACTAGAACACCCGGTCCTCCTTAAAACACCAACTAGATATTTACCATCATTAGAATTTTAACTGCTGTCTGAAACTATTGTGCTAGTACCTGTCAATGTTTTTAGTAATTGTTCTTATGTTTTTATGATTGTATTGCTTTTTTTATCTTGTCCAGTCAAGCAAATCTGATTGCTTGACCCCTAATCTGTGAACCGCCCTGAGCCTGCCTTTGGCGGGGAGGGGGGGGGGGTACAAATTAAATAAATAAATAATATTTTAGCACTACTGTTTTGGATTTGCTTTTAACCTTTCATTATTTCTTTTCTATTTTAAGCATGTTTTATTGGATTTTGATTGCTTGTCATTTTTTTCCTTTTGCCTTACATATTTTATGGAGATACTAGCAGTAAAGCCCGCTGTAGGAAGATGTATGTTTTGCATGTGTGGTTAGTTCCTGCCTGGCTCATTGGAGCCTGAAGGACTGAGATTGGGGTCTGGAAACAATGGGAAGCAGGATCCAAATCTCTGCTTCCCCAGACCAATCACCAGCCCTCTGCTGGTTCAAATGACCCAATAGTGTTTCAGCACGGAAATTTTACTCTGTATATATTTGACCCCATTGGCCCAGTTCAGCAGTCTTAGTCTGTTTATTACCATGCTGTTATCACTAATGAGATCGGATCACTATAACGTGCCTCTGCATGCATTGAACCCACTATTTAGCAGAGAGAAAGAGAAATGGAAGGAAGGAAGGTAGACAAACAGAGACTGTAATCACACACATTAAAAAATCCAGTTTCAAAGCACTCCCCCCCGCTTCAGGGTCATCGGAATGCTGGGGGGAGGGAGGAAATGTCTGCTGGGCACTCCATTATTCCCTATGGAGACATATTCCCATAGAGTATTAATGGAGAATTGTTCTGTGGGTATCTGGGGCTCTAGGGGAGTTATGTTTTGAAGTAGAGACATCAAATTTGCAACTTAGTATCCAGTGCCTCTCCTCAAAACACCCTCCAAGTTTCAAGAAGATTGGACCAGGGGGTCCAATTCTATGTGTCCTAAAAGTAGGTGGCCCTATCCATTATTTCCAATGGAGGGAAGGCATTTGAAAGGTGTACAGTCCCTTTAAATGTGATAGCCAGAACTCCATTTGGAGTTCAATTATGCTTGTCACAACCTTTCTCCTGGCTCCACCCCAAAGTCTCTTGGCTCCACCCCCAGAGTCCCCAGATATTTCTTGAATTGGACCTGGCAACCCTAATTGAAAGTACATTTTTTAGATTGCAGCCAGAATGAAATAAAAAGAGAGAAAGACAGCAGGCCCTTAGGTACCAGGGGGGCTGGGTGGGGAGGGGTGCTCTATTTAACCCCCCTTTCCTCTGTAGGGCTCCTCTGTTGGGCCTCAGGAAAAGGGAGGGAGAGAGAGTGGCAGAGAGAGAGAGAGAGCAACTGCAACAGGGACAAGGGGAAAGCAGCAGAGATAGAGAGAAACAGGGAGAGAGAGAGAGAGAGTGACTGCAACGGGAACAGGGAGAGAGCAGCAGAGAGAGAGAGAAAACAGCGACTGTAAGACACACTGTAAAATAACCCCCACCCCACCCCCTCACCTCATTTTTTATTTATTATGGGAACTCTCCCCCTCCCCCCTTTTTTGGGGGGGGGTGAAAGAGTGCTGAGGCGGGGAGGGCTGGCCGCTGGAGGGAAGAAGCAGCCAGACCCCACAGTCCCCCCCCCCAATTTTTTTTTATCTCCAGGGCCCCTCCACCCAAAATATTCTGGCTATGGGGTTGAAAGAGATAACAGAGAAAGAATGAGAGAAAGAACAGAAGGGAGGTAGAAAAAAAGGTGGGAAAGAGTGAGAGAAAAGAAAATGAAAAGGAAGATAGACAAAATGAAAGAAAAAAAACCCCAAAGGCTTTGCTCCACATCTAGCAAGCATTGAATCCTCCTGCTACAAACTCACATCATTCAAAATGCTTCCACATTTAAAAATTTGCTCCTCAGTCCATCTTGCCCCCCAACAATGCTGCCACCATTTTGCCACATCCAATTAATACTCCCTGCCAAAGTTGCATTTGCCTAGTAAATCCCTCCCCAAAAAACTTCTGGCATATTTATAAATAGAATATATATGTCTGGGGTATATATATTCTATTTATAAATATGCCGAAAACTCCTCCTTATGGGGCAATATTTCACCTCTTCATTTACAGCACAGTCTGTGGTTGAATCCAGTGTGAACTAATATCATGTGGCAGACATACTTGCATAAATAACATTAAACATCATTTAATAACTACATACACTGAAGCAAACTCTGACAGAAAACAGATCTCTTCAACAGACAGAAAAGGAATGTTCCACAACAGGAGGAGGGGAAAGTTCAGCACTAGAGAAACAGACTCTCTATATTCTATACTGTCTATACTCAAGCCGCCTTTCCACCTGCAAGTAATCTTCACTCTTTCTATTCAAATTAGGTTACACTGTGCTGCTTGCTTTAAAAGGCAGAAAGCCATTTGAAGGTTCCCTTTCACTCCCCCCAACCTTCAAGTGGGAGGGGGTGAAAGTCAGGCTTCTAATGGTTGCCTAATTTCCTGCCTGCTTGCCTGTCTTCCTGTCATTTCTCTGTCTCCCTGTCTTCCTTCCTTCTTTCTCCTTTATTTTATTCCTTTCTCCCAAACTTTTACATAACTCTCACTTTATTTATTCCTCTCATTCTCTCTCTCTCTGTCTTTGGCTGTTTCTACACTTGGCAGAATATTCTCTCTCAGTGCTCAGTCTTGCTCTGCATTTTCTGATGTCCTCTACACTCAGTTTGTTGAATGGGCATGGAAAACGGTTTCACCCAGGAGTTGCCCCTCACTTTACAAGAGGACTTTTGAACAGTTTTCCTGAACATCCAGTTCTGAGGAAAGAGATGAACCCCACTTATTTTGTCTATGCAAATTCTAAAATAGCTGGGGGATTGCGTGGAGTTATGAAAGCCAATGATCTGTGATGTCTGATTATTAGAAATCTGTGGGAAAGATTAGGACAAATTCTCAAGCGACAACCAATGTTGTACATGAACAGTATGGTCTGTCAACTTTTCCCCATTAGATGGTGAGAGCATCATTTTAATTTGAACTGCTTGCTGCTGAATTACTGAATTACTTTGAAGTAAAATACAGAAGTTCAGCATTATTATCATCATTTCTAGATAACAGAGGACTAAAAATAAAGTTGCACTAATGTAGAAAAGCGTTTTTAAAACAGAAAAAATGTATTTCATTTTAGCAATTAAAATAATGTTGAAAGCTAAATCTGCTTTCATGGCTGTCAGCAAAACAAGAAATTTCATGAGAAAGACTCAATGTAGACTAGCATAAGTTTAAAATGGGACTCAATTTTTTTTTAAAAAATGTTTAAGATAAATATGCTGCAAATCTTTGAGAACTATTTCTTCCATAATTGATGCACAGAAATTATTGAGCTAGTCTCTAAAGGCAGAACTGTAACATATTTTCTCTTTCTTGCTGCTCTCATGCTTAATGCCAGTTACAGAAATAGTAATTTATGCTTGCAACTTTTAAGTTTCAAGTACAACAGATTAATAAACGGCCCAATTGGCATTTTGAGGTTCCATCAGGCTGAAATAATTGTTGCCTATGCTGGTGTTTAGCAGTTAAAAGAGACCATGGAAATCAACCGTTTGATTCTCAATTTCATACTGTGCCATACAATCAATTCTTTTTAGTCAGACTGTCTCTAGATTTACTTCTGAGCCATAGTAAAATGAGGAAGCTTTCATTAATCTTTCAGATGCTTCATATTAATGACAAGGCTCTTGCATGAACAATGTAACAGCAATTAAAAAGCCCATTAATCTGCATTACAGCTATTAAAGATGCATGTCATTAAAGGGTATGGAGTTTGATTCATTTTAGCACCCCCCAAAAAATGGAGCAATTATGGTCTGGCAATGCACTTTGTCATCAAATTAGGTTGGGGTTTTCCAGCAAATGGCTTTGCAGCATTTAGCTCCTCTCCTATTTTATTATTCATGACTGAAATGTGGAAGTCAAGACCTTTGAAATTACTTTACCTTCTTGTGGAGTGGAGATGTTCAAGGCATGTGAGCTTTCAGTACAGCCAGCCAAAGTGCAAGCCGTTAGGGTTACATCATAGGTTGTGAAGGGCTGCAAGCCCATCAGTATGCCTGCAACAGAAAGAACCAATGCTTTGTGTCTGTGTACAATAGTAAGCAAGAAATATCATGGGCTACACACATACATAGGCCTTAAGGTTGTTACACAACAGCTAATTTAGTACCATGTAACATGTTGGATCCAGAATAAAAGAAAGTAGCCACTAGTGTGGTTCTGCAAGCACCTGTGCAAACGCTCCCACAATGATACAAGCCAAACTCTGCAGCAGTCTTCATCCCTCTATTGGATCAAGAGACTGCACAAACCTTTCATCATTTGTTTGTATTTAATTTTCTCAGACAGTATTCTAGAACAAGCAGCTTTTCAATGAATTCAAAATATCTTCCATATATTGAAGGCCCCCTTTTATTTATAATAAAGTGAAGGAAGTAGGAAGCATAGGGTGGCCAACTGCCAGGTAGGAAGCTAGAGATTTGGAATCACAGCAGATCTCCAGATGACAGAGATCAGCTTCTCTGGAGAAAATGGCTATTTTGGAGAATGGACTTAATGGCTTTATACCCCGATGAGACAGCTCCTATTACCCTCCCTAGGCTCCACCCCTAAATCTCCAGGGATTTTTCAACCTGAAACTGACAACCCAAAGGAAGAATCATCTTTAGGGCTGCCAGTCTCCAGGTGAAGGCAGGGATCCTCTGGTTTGGAGACCCCCCCCCCACTTCAGGGTCATCAGAAAGCAGGTGGGGGAGGGAAATGCCTGCTGAACACTCCATTATTCCCTATGGAGATTGATTCCCATAGGGTATAATGGAGAATCAAACTGCGAGTACCTGGGGCTCTGAGGGAGCTGTATTTTGAGGTAGAGGCACCAAATGTTCAGCATAGCATCTGGTGTCTCTCCTCAAAAACCCCTCCATGTTTCAAAAGGATTGGACCAAGGGGTCCAGTTCTATGAGCCCCCAAAGAAGGTGCCCCTATCCATTATTTCCAATGGAGGAAAGACATCTAAAAGGTGTACAGTCCCTTTAAATGTGATGGCCAGAACTCCCTTTGGAGTTCAACTATGCTTGTCACAACCTTGCTCCTGGTTCCACCCCCAAAGTCCCCAGATATTTCTTGAATTAATCATCTCAGAAATGTTACAGCCAGTTTGGTGTAGTGGTTAAGTGTTCATACTCTTATCTGGGAGAACTGGGTTTGATTCCCCACTCCTCCACTTGCACCTGCTAGCATGGCCTTGGGTCAGCCATAGCTCTGGCAGAGGTTGTTCTTGAAAGGGCAGCTGCTGTGAGAGCCCTCTCCAGCCCCACCCGCCTCACAGGGTGTCTGTTGTGGGGGAGGAAGGTAAAGGAGACTGTGAGCCGCTCTGAGACTCTTCAGAATGGAGGGCAGGATATAAATCCAATATCATCATCATCTTCTTTATATGTATGTATGTATGTATGTGTGTGTATATATATATATATATATATATTGGAGGTGAAATTCAGTGGGAACCAGGAAACATTTTTGTTTGTTTCACTCAGAACTCCTCAGATGGGAATATTTTGGCCAAGAAGAAATCTCACATTTGTACCTCACATACAGTTTGAGGGGAAATTCAGGGGCAAATGTAATACCATTTATTGTCCAATTTTAGGGGCTGCTGAAGCATGTATATTTCTCTCATTTAGTCTGCTTACTTTCTCAAACTGGGCCACTAAACATAAAAGCAAGTCAAGCGAATTTTCTTTCTTTAAAAAACAAGAATTGAGAATGGTGGGGCATTTCTTGGAGAAGCCAAACATATTAAATAATTTAAAGTCTATTTGACATTACTTTCTTTCCCCATTAACTCCTGATTTTAAGCTCATTTACTTGAGTGCCAATGCTTCAGATCCATTATATACATCCATGAGATTCCTGCATCGTCACAACATTGCACCCAGAAAATTATTTAAGAATCTTGAAGGAAGAGTTGTAGAGCACTTTTTCTGTTGTTATATTGCTAGTTCAGAATTTTACAAATTGATACCAATAATGTTTAGTATTTAAACAACACACTGCACTGTTCAATGGACATTACAAATCTATGAGATAAGTCTCTATTACTACTGCAGATGGAAACTGAGGCAGAGAGAAAGTCACTTGCTCTAGAGCACCTAGTCAGTTCATTTAGCACAGGGAAATTTTGAACTGGGGACTTTTTGACTTGTAACTAATACCTCCTCTAAGCTGCTAAGTCTTTTGAGCAAAAATTCAATTTCATTAGCTACTGGCATTAAAGTTGTGAGCTACTGCATAAATTAATTTGCTCTGGGGCCATTTTTCCTGAGCTAAGACAAAAATGTGTAAGCTGGAAGTTAAAAAACCCTGTGAGTTAGTTCACACTAACTCAGCTTAAAGGGAACACTGCTTGTAACTCAGTTGTTCAGGCTTTCTCTCGGGGACCAAATGAAATGTGGAAAAGTTAAGGATGGAATAGGTAGACTTCTTTTCAAAACAATTGTTTAATCAGAAAAACCCCAGTACAAGTACACAAAAACAATATATACACAAAATATATGCAAGGGCAAAACAACTACAAAGCAGAAGATATACAATGCTCTCTCCCTGTTATCATCATCTAAACAGTTTGAACAAAACAGAAAATCATCCCCCCCTTGACATCCTAATGATGCCCCCTCTTCAAATACTCCACAGATAACTTCCTGGGATTAAAAATATACTTTTATCTGCATAACCATATATCAACATAAAGAAAAATTCCCCTCCCAGCTTCCACATTTAGCAACAACCATAATTAGGAACACCAAATATTACTGAGATGAGGAGGAATCAGTTCCTTTACTGTGGTGGTGATATTTTCCACCAATCCCAACATTCCTCCCACCCCAGGACCGCCCCCCCCCCCCAAACCCATGACAATGAATTCCAACCTCCTGACAGGAGAAAGGGAAAAACAGAAAAACCAAAGTGATACACCCTCCACCCTTAATAACTCCCTACCCCCACCCCACCATTTAGCACAGATGACAAACTGCTCTTCACCTACATTCCCCCACATAGGAAGGAAACAGTTTCAAAACCAGTTCCAGTCCAGGCTGAGAAAAGAGGACTGTGTCTAGGGAACACCAGGGAAAATCCATGATTCTGTTTGGGGAAGGTAGACTTCTTCACTGAAATGTATACTCACAGCAGCAGCAGCTGTTGGGATTTAAATACTCATAGGTACAGCAGATGTGTAGTTTGGGCTTTCAAATCAAGGTCTGCAATGTCCTCCTTGGCATTGTACACTACAGGATGATGTAGGGTTGGCCACGTCCCCTCATCCATCTGGCAGGGGGATTTGGGGGGCATTCTGGGAGTGGGCAGGGATGTCGTACAACATCTCCAGTGTGATGACATCACCTGGAAGTGATATTATCATGCTGTGGATAATCTGGTTTGGGGGCAAGCTCTGTGGTTAAATTGGACTTAAACCATAGAGTTTGCCCCAAAAAACAGAGCGTCCCCTGCACAAAGAAAATGACTTCTGTCAAGGATGCCATGCAGTGACATCCCCGTTGCAGCCCCGGTGACACCCCGTTGAATATGGCAGCCCTGTTGCTGCCAGGGAGCCTGAGGGTCAAGAGGGAACAGGGCACCGGGCTGAGGATAAGAGGAATGTGCCCTCAGAAGGGACCTCTTCTTCGGTTGGTGAGTGGGTATCCTTTCGCACCAAGAAACCATCCCTGGGCGGGGAGAGAGGGAGGGTCCTGGTAGTTGGTGATTCGATCCTTAGGCAAGTAGACAGCTGGGTGGCAAAACCACGTACTGATCGTATGGTGACTTGCCTGCCTGGTGCGAAGGTAGAGGACATTACGCGCATAGTAGATAGGCTGATAGTGCTGGGGAGGAGCCGGTGGTCGTGGTGCATGTTGGCACCAACGATGTGGGGAAATGCAGTTGTGAGGTACTGGAGGAAAAATTTAGGCTGCTAGGTGGGAGACTTAAGGCCAAGACCTCCAAGGTAGCCTTCTCAGAAGTGCTACCTGTTCCACTTGGAGGGCTGGTGAGACAGGCACAAATTAGAAGTCTCAATGTGTGGATGAGATGATGGTGCAAGGAGGAAGGGTTTAAGTTTGTTAGGCACTGGGATGCTTTCTGGAACAAGTGGGAGCTGTACAAAAAAGACAGTCTCCACTTGTCCCCGGATGGAGCCAGGCTGCTGGCGCTTAAAATCAAAAAGGTGGCAGAGCAGTTTTTAAACTAAATCTAGGGGGAAAGCCGACAGGAGATGAAATGTCTCTGGTTCGGAAGACTCATCTCAAAGAGATGAAGGGTTAGCTGATACTTTTCTACCAGGTAATGGAACAGAGTTGTCCACTGAGATGGTGACAAACAGAATGGACTGCCTGTCAGAGTCTCCAGGCAGCAGGAGGAAGGTGGCGGGCCTAGCTTGCCTGGGAAATTATAGATGTTTCTACGCAAATGCTAGAAGTCTTCAAAGTAAAATTGGTGAGTTGGAATGTTTAGTGTTGGGGGAAAACATATACATTGTGGAAATTTCAGAAACTTGGTGGAATGAGGAGAATCAGTGGGACACGGTGATTCCTGGATATAAGTTATACCGGAAGGATAGGGAGGGAAGCGTTGAAGGTGGGGTGGCTCTGTATGTCAGAGAGAGCATAGAGTCCAGTAAGACTGAGGTCAGAGAATTGAACTCCCTTATAGAAATGCTTTGGGTTGAAATAGAGGGCCCAAATGGCAATTTAACTATGGGAGTTTGTTTAACTATGGGAGTTTGTTATTGCCCACCAAATCAAAAGACAGAGGATGACTATAATATGATGGAAGGCTTAAAGATGGTGGCTAGACAAAAAAACTGTATCATCATAGGTGATTTTAACTACCCGCAGATTGATTTGGTCAATATGTGTTCTAGTTGAGAGAAAGAGACTGAGTTTCTAGATGCTCTCAATGACTGTGGTATGGAGCAGATGGTCACAGAACCTACCAGGGGTGGGCGATCCTGGATTTGGTATCCTAAGTAATGCCCAAGACCTGGTGAGAGATGTAAAAGTGATCACACCGCTTGGGAGCAGTGACCATACCGTTATTGATTTCACTATTTGTATAAATAGGGAGTTGCCCCAAAAGACTGGCACGACCACGTTTAACTTTAAAAGGGGTAAATTCTTTGAGATGCAGAGGCATGTGAAGAGGAAACTGAAAGGAAAGGTAAATACGGTCAAAACCCTTGGAGAAGCTTGGAGGCTACAATCCTAGAAGCTCAGATAAAATATATACCACAAGTTAGGAAAGGTACAAACAAGTATAAGAGAAGGCCTGCATGGTTAACAAACAAAGTAATGGAAGCTGTAAAAGGTAAGAAAGACTCCTTTAAGCGGTGAAAAGCTAGTTCAAGTGAGATTAATAAAAGGGAACACAGGCAATGGCAAATCAAATGTAAGACTGTGATCAGGCAGGCAAAAAGGGACTACGAGGAGCATATTGCAAAAAACATAAAGACCAACAATAACAATTTCTTCAAATATATTAGAAGCAGGAAACCAGCCAGGGAGGCAGTGGGGCCCTTGGATGACCAAGGGGTCAAAGGATTACTGAATAAGGATAGGGAAATGGCTGAGAAGCTAAATGAATTTTTTGCCTCTGTCTTCACTGTGGAAGATAAGTGTTTACCTGCTCTGGAACCACTTCTATTGGAAGGGGTGTTGAAAGACCTGAGCCAGATTGAGGTGACAAGAGAGGAGGTCCTACAACTGATGGACGAATTAAAAAACAATAAGTCACCAAGTCCGGATGGCATACATCCAAGAGTTCTGAAAGAACTCAAAGTTGAACTTGTGGATCTTCTGACAAAGATATGTAATCTTTCATTGACATCTACCTCCGTTCCTGAGGACTGGAAGGTAGCAAATGTCACCCCCATCATTAAAAAGGGTTGCAGAGGAGATCTGGGTAACTACAGGCCAGTTAGTCTGACTTCAATACCGGGAAAGTTGGTAGAAACCTTTATCAAGGACAGAATGAGTAGGCACATTGATGAACACGAGTTATTGAGGAAGACTCAGCATGGGTTCTGTAAGGGAAGATCTTGCCTCACTAACCTGTTACATTTTTTTGAGGGGGTGAACAAACATGTGGACAAAGGAGACCCGATAGATATTGTTTACCTTGACTTCCAGAAAGCTTTTGATAAAGTTCCTCATCAAAGGCTCCTTAGTAAGCTCGAGAGTCATGGAATAAAAGGACAGGTCTTGTTGTGGATCCAAAACTGGCTAATTAATAGGAAGCAGAGAGTGAGTATAAATGGGCAGTCTTCGCAGTGGAGGACGTTAAGCAGTCGGGTGCCACAGGGCTCCGTACTGGTTCCCATGCTCTTTAACTTGTTCATAAATGATTTGTAGTTGAGAGTAAGCAGTGAAGTGGCCAACTTTGCGGAGGATACTAAATTGTTCAGGGTGGTAAGAACCAGAGAGGATTGTGAGGAACTCCAAAGGGATCTGCTAAGGCTGGGTGAGTGGGCGTCAACATGGCAGATGAGGTTCAATGTGGCCAAGTGCAAAGTAATGCACATTGGGGCCAAGAATCCCAGCTACAAATACAAGTTGATGGGGTGTGAACTGGCAGAGACTGACCAGAAGAGAGATCTTGGGGTCGTGGTAGATAACTCACTGAAAATGTCAAGACAGTGTGCGATTACAATAAAAAAGGCCAATGCCATGCTTGGTATTATTAGGAAAGGAATTGAAAACAAATCAGCCAGTATCATAATGCCCCTGCATAAATCGATGGTGCCATCTCATTTGGAAGACTGTATGCAATTCTGGTCACCGCACCTCAAAAAGGATATTATAGCATTGGAAAAAGTGCAGAAAAGGGCAACTAGAATGATTACAGGCTTGGAACACTTTCCCTATGAAGAAAGGTTAAAACGCTTGGGGCTCTTTAGCTTGGAGAAACGTCAACTGCGGGGTGACATGATAGAGGTTTACAAGATTATGCATGGGATGGAGAAGGTAGAGAAAGAAGTACTTTTCTCCCTTTCTCACAATACAAGAACTCGTGGGCATTCAATGAAATTGCTGAGCAGTCAGGTTAGAACGGATAAAAGGAAGTACTTCTTCACCCAAAGGATGATTAAGATGTGGAATTCACTGCCACAGGAGGTGGTGGCGGCTACAGGCATAGCCAGCTTCAAGAGGGGGTTAGATAAAAATATGGAGCAGAGGTCCATCAGTGGCTATTAGGCACAGTGTGTGTGTGTGTGTGTATATAAATTATTGGACACTGTGTAATACAGAGTGTCGGACTGAATGGGCCGTTGGCCTGATCCAACATGGCTTCTCTTATGTTTTTATGTTCTTATCCCTGTTTAGGGGAAGGGTTTTCCCCATCAGCCAGCTGGTCTGTGGTGGGGAGAAGCCCCCAAAATGAGGGGATCCCCTGCTGGGTCTTGGGGGCTGGCAGACCTAGGATGAGAGAACAATTCATTAAAGTACTGTACTTCTTTTTGATGAGATTCCAGTCCATCCGGCAGGTGGTTTGGGGGGCATTCTGGCAGTGGGCAGGGATGTTGTACAACATCTCCAGTGTGATGACATGACCAGGAAGTGATATCATGTTGGGGATGTTCTGGTTTCGGGGCAAGCTCTGTGGTTAAATTGGACTTAAACCATAGAGTTTGCCCCAAAAAACAGAGCATCCCCTGTACAAAGAAAATGACTTCTGTCAAGGATGCAATGCAGTAACATCCCCATCAGCCAGCTGGTTTGTGGTGGGTAGAAACCCCCAAAACCAGGGGATCCCCTGCCGGGTCTTGGGGGCTGGCAACCCAGGATGACAGAACAATTCATTATATTACTGTACCTCTTTTTGATGAAATTCCAGTCTTTATAGAGTGATAAGAATATTAATTATCTAGGACATTTAATGACATTTGTTTTTGTTTTGCTTAGAGCAGACTGTTGTACACTTTTAATCTACTGTCATGCTAGTTCAGAAGCCCAGGCTCAGCCGCACGTCTGTTTCTTATAGCACCCAATTTTGAAAATATAATTGTTTCACCTTAAACCTTCTAGGAAATACAGTTGGAATTTAATAAACCTCATGTGTATATGGAAAACATATTAGAAACACTTGATATTTAGTTTTATTTCATGTGCTATCTAGCAATTGTGATTTTTGTGTGTGTGTGTGAGAATGGTATAAAAATAATAGCAGTTATAGAAACTTGGAATTAATGGTACAACATTGTCAGGTTTTATACATTTTCTTCATTTTCCTCAAATATATTAAAATAAGACCTCAAGGTTTATCTGCCTAAACAGATACTAAATTAAATTTTACTAATAATTAAACAGCAGGCATTTTAATAAAATGAAAAACTTGCTTTGTATATCAAGTGGACCTCTTATGCTAGGTATGATTTCAGTCTGCTGTTACATTCTTAACTTTACATCCATATTTAACAAATGACATTATTCAGTTTCATGGGGTCACTGTGTCAAAATGTCTGTGTTAGAATTTTAATTTATTTCCAAAGGTTCCCTTCACTGGGCAGAAAGAGTGGTACCTTCAATTGATTTACTATCTGCAATCTACAATGTGGATTTTTAAAGACTAGATCTTGCACTGAGACTTTTTTTTTACAAAAAAGAAAAAACTCACCACAATGCGAAAGCATTATCAGTCCAAAGACAGAAATGGATCAGAATATTGTTGACAAACACCATTTACTCAGTGAATAAAAGAGAATTTCAAACAGTGTAGAATCTGTGTCAAATCACTGTTGAGTGGGATTATTTTTTGTAATGATGTTTTTCATTTCTAATATTTTATTCTTGTGTCAGCTTCTGACTTTTTCAAAAGTCATAATTTAGCTAGTCTTTTGCTGGACAACCATATAATCTATTTGACTCTGAACCATGTTCTATCTAGAAAAAAGTTCATGTAGCTCTTGAAAATGAAGTGGAGCTCCATATATACAGTCAGTAAGGTCCAGCACTTGGGCTTATCTGCATATTACTGAGCCAATATAAGTGACTACCATGGCAAATACAGGCTGTCATAGTGCAATTTGGGATCCAGACCCAGTACTTGATCATCTGTGGAGGCCAGCATACTAACTACAGGTGTGCATTCAGAATAAATGGAGCCAAATAAATACTCAAAAAACCTCCTTATCAGTATTTTTGAGTATTTATTAAGCCAGATATAGACCAGAATTTTATATTCAGCTGCCAATATGGCTCATCCTGAAAAAGACAAGATTATTATTTTTATGATTATTATTTGATTTTATTTGGGTGATCCAGCCCAAGCCAAAGCGGCATAAAGCTGTCAGCTCCACACCACCTCAGCTGATCCTCTTTTGCAGCTCTGAGCAGCTCCTTCCTTTCTGCTGACCATGGCTCACAAGCTGCAAGAGAGGATCAGCTGGGGCTTCAGCTTGGGCTGGCTGTAGGGTGGCCAGACCGTCCCGGTCTCCCGGGACATTCCCGGATCTGGCCACCCAATCCCGGATCCCGGGCTGCCTATACCGGGACCATTAAAGGTCCCCGGTTTAGGCAGCCCAGGAGCCGGTGGGCCGCGGGCGCGGGCGGGAAGGCGGGGAGTGAGGGAGGGAGCGTCCCTGCGCACGCGCAGGGACGCTCCCTCCATCACTCCCCGCCTTCCCCGCCCGCGCGCGGGGGCCGGCAGCGGTGGGGGAGGCCTCTCCGCGGCCTCCGCTGGTCGCTGGGGGCCTTCCAGAGTGTCTGGAAGGCCCCCAGCGACCAGCGGAGGCCGCGGGGAGGCCGCGAGCACCCGGCGCTGGTCCGGGAAGGCCTTCCAGAGCCTCTGGAAGGCCTTCCCGGGCCAGCGCCGGCCAGCGAAGGCCTCCCCCGCGGCCTCCGCTGGTCGCTGGGGGCCTTCCAGAGTGTCTGGAAGGCCCCCAGCGACCAGCGGAGGCCGCGGGGAGGCCGCGGAGCACCCGGCGCTGGTCCGGGAAGGCCTTCCAGAGCCTCTGGAAGGCCTTCCCGGCCAGCGCCGGCCAGCGAAGGCCTCCCCGCGGCCTCCGCTGGTCGCTGGGGGCCTTCCAGAGTGTCTGGAAGGCCCCCAGCGACCAGCGGAGGCCGCGGGGAGGCCGCGGAGCACCCGGCGCTGGTCCGGGAAGGCCTTCCAGAGCCTCTGGAAGGCCTTCCCGGGCCAGCGCCGGCCAGCGAAGGCCTCCCCGCGGCCTCCGCTGGTCGCTGGGGGCCTTCCAGAGTGTCTGGAAGGCCCCCAGCGACCAGCGGAGGCCGCGGGGAGGCCGCGGAGCACCCGGCGCTGGTCCGGGAAGGCGGACCAGCGCCGGCCAGCGAAGGCCTCCCCGCGGCCTCCGCTGGTCGCTGGGGGCCTTCCAGAGTGTCTGGAAGGCCCCCAGCGACCAGCGGAGGCCGCGGGGAGGCCGCGGAGCACCCGGCGCTGGTCCGGGAAGGCCTTCCAGAGCCTCTGGAAGGCCTTCCCGGGCCAGCGCCGGCCAAGGAAGGCCTCTCCGACGCCTCCCTGGCCTCGCCGCCGCCCCCGCCGCTGGACTCGCCGCCGCCGCCCGACCCGCCGCCGCCGCCCGACTCGCCGCCGACCGCCACCTGCAGGTAAGGGGGCCGAAAGCGGGGGGGGGGCGGGCTTCCTTTCTTCCCTCCCTCTTCCCTTCTTTCCTTTCTTCCTCCCTTCCTTCCCTCCCTTCCTTCCTTCCCTCCCTCCCTTCCCTTCCTTCCTTCCCTCCCTCCCTCCCCCCTTCCTTCCTTCCCTCCCTCCCTCCCCCCTTCCTTCCTTTCTTTCTTCCTTCCCTCCCTCCCTCCCTTCCTTCCTTCCTTCCTTCCTTCCTTCCTTCCTTCCTTCCTTCCTTCCTTCCTTCCTTCCTTCCTTCCTTCCTTCCTTCCTCCCTTCCCTTCCCTTCCCTCCTCCCTTCCCTCCTCCCTTCCCTTCCCTTCCCTCCTCCCTTCCCTCCTCCCTTCCTTCCCTCCCTCCTCCCCTCCCTCCTCCCTCCCTTCCTTTCTTTCTTTCTTTCTTTCTTTCTTCCTTCCTTCCCTTCCTTCCTTCCTTCCTTCCTTCCTTCCTTCCTTCCTTCCTTCCTTCCTTCCTTCCTTCCTTCCTTCCTTCCTTCCTTCCTTCCTTCCTTCCTTCCTTCCTTCCTTCCTTCCTTCCTTCCTCCCTTCCCTTCCCTTCCCTTCCCTTCCCTTCCCTTCCATTCCCTCCTCCCTTCCCTCCTCCCTTCCTTCCCTCCTTATGTTCTTATGTGGCGCAGAGTGTTGGACTGGAGGGGCCACTGGCCTGATGCAACAGGGCTTCTCTTATGTGACACAGAGTGTTGGACTGGATGGGCCACTGGCCTGATCCAACAGGGCTTCTGTTATGTTCTTATGTGACGCAGAGTGTTGGACTGGATGGGCCACTGGCCTGATCCAACAGGGCTTCTCTTATGTTCTTATGTGACGCAGAGTGTTGGACTGGATGGGCCACTGGCCTGATCCAACAGGGCTTCTCTTATGTTCTTATGTGACGCAGAGTGTTGGACTGGATGGGCCACTGGCCTGATCCAACAGGGCTTCTCTTATGTTCTTATGTGACGCAGAGTGTTGGACTGGATGGGCCACTGGCCTGATCCAACAGGGCTTCTCTTATGTTCTTATGTGACAATACTGACTTTGGTGGACCCAAGCACTGATTCAGTGTAAGGGAGCTTTGTGTTTGTGACTGGAGTGGACAATACTGACTTTGGTGGACCCAAGCACTGATTCAGTGTAAGGGAGCTTTGTGTTTGTGTCTTCTGGTGCAATTTTGTTCTCAGATCCTGTATTTACTTCATCAGTATATGGGATAAGGCACTTTCTCAACTGTGCTGCATAATGCAGCCTATTTATTTTGTCCTGTTGGCTCTGTTGGCTCTATCTGCGCCACCTTCATCACTTTCGGGGTGTGGATCCCCCAGTGGGGTGGGCTCCCGACTCCCTCTGCCGGCTGTTTCTGATAGCCCTGCGCCCCCTCTTTCATTTGATATGTGTCCCGTGCGGGTGCCACCCTCCTGCCGGGAGATGCCGCAAAATGAGCCCCCTTGAGGCTTATGGCGGCAGGGCTCGGGGGAAGCAAGCTAGACTGCTGTTCTTTTGAGGGGTTATAGAGTGTTTCGAGCCCCTCCCTGTGGCATCGGTCCCATCGTTGTGGGACCCAGGGGGCCGGCGCAGCGGCCCGCTGAAGCAGCCTGTCAGTCACTTCCGCATCTCGACCTGTGTTATTAGTGACAGGCTGCTTCGGCAGGCTGCTGCGCCGGCCCCCTGGGTCCCACGACGATGGGACCAATGCCACAGGGAGGGGCTCGAAACACTCTATAACCCCTCAAAAGAACAGCAGTCTAGCTTGCTTCCCCCGAGCCCTGCCGCCATAAGCCTCAAGGGGGCTCATTTTGCGGCATCTCCCGGCAGGAGGGTGGCACCCGCACGGGACACATATCAAATGAAAGAGGGGGCGCAGGGCTATCAGAAACAGCCGGCGGAGGGAGTCGGGAGCCCACCCCACTGCGGGATCCACACCCCGAAAGTGATGAAGGTGGCGCAGATAGAGCCAACAGAGCCAACAGGACAAAATAAATAGGCTGCATTATGCAGCACAGTTGAGAAAGTGCCTTATCCCATATACTGATGAAGTATATACAGGATTTGAGAACAAAATTGTTTCCGGCGGTGATATTTGGGGGATTTTTGGGGACGTCACAGGAAGTGCTGTGAAGTCACTTCCTGTTTCCGGCAGTGGCATTTGGGGGAAATGATGCCATTTGGGGGAAATGATGTCACAGGAAGTGATGTCACTTCCTGCTTCCGGCAGGTGGCGCGGGGGAAATGATGTCACAGGAAGTGATGTCACTTCCCGTTTCCGGCAGGTGGCGCGGGGGAAATGATGTCACAGGAAGTGATGTCACTTCCTGTTTCCGGCGGTGGTATGACGTCGCCGGAAGTGACGTCGCCGGAAGTGACGTCACTTCCTGTTTCCGGCGGCGCGCGCGCTCCTGCCTTCCCCCCCCCAAGGTGTCCCTGGCTGGCCTTCAGACATTATGGCCACCCTAGCTGGCTGGCACCTCTTGCAGCTTGGTTTAAACCAAGCTCCAAAAGGCACTAGCCTAGGATCAGCTGGGGCAGTGGCTGCTGATAGCTCTGTGATGCGCCAGCTGATCCTTTTTTGCAGCTCTGAGCAGCCTCGTCTGGGGCTAGCTGGCTCCTTCTTTAAACAAAGCTGCAAGAGAAACTAGCCCAGGATTAGCCAGGACAGCAGAAGTTGACAGCTCTGCATCACCCCAGCTGATCTTCCCTTGTCTGCAGGCTCTGCTGAGCAGCCCATTCAAGCTGGATTACCCAACAGAGCCTGCAGAGGAGCTGATCCTTCCAAGAGAACTCTCCCCAAAGGCTTGGCTGGGGCTTTGCCCGACTGCCCAACAGAACCTGCTGAGGAGCCAGTCCTGCTGGAAGAATGCTCCCCAAAGGCATATCTGGGGCTCCACTGGGCTAGCCTGTTGAAATTGGACTGCCCAACAGAGCCCTCCCAGGAGTTGATTCTGCAGGGAGAACTTTCCTCAAGACCAGCAGAAAAGGAGATGGAAAATCTGAGATCTTTCTTTCCTCCTTTTTGCTGGCTGCAGTTCCCAGAGGCCAGAGGAATGGAAGGAGGGGAGATCTGAGTTTCTGTCTCCCTTCTTTAAGATGGCAGGCTGCCCAGCAGAGCTTGCAGGGAACCTATGCTACTTTGAGTTGACTTGAGCATGGCTTAACTTGAAAAAGCCATTTAAAGGGAACGTTTCCTTTAAATGGCTTTTGCAAGCCATGCTGTGTGTGAGTGAAACTGTAATACCCATAGGGTATACCCATAGGGTATGAAACTGTAATACCCATAGGGTATAATGGAGTCACGTAAATTCAGCAATCATGGTTATTTCCTGAATCCCAATATCATACTAATATTTGGATTTGGGAATACTGGGAAATAATGATATTTTTTGTTCAGTACACCCAACCCTGCAAAATACCAAGTTTTTTGCACACCCCTAATACTAAGTGAATGAGTATTTTAATAATTGTTTCTATAACATACTATGTGTCTATTGTAATCTCTGAACATTTTCTTAATGTATAATTTAATTTGCTCAGCTATAAATTAATGTGCTTGTACATCAGTGATTATCTTAGTTATGGGGCTGCTGACTTTGTATTACAGTATAGGCTGGTGCGGAGTGTAAATTTCACTGACTGACTGGAAGTGCAGAGGAAATGAGTGGGTAATGAGAGCAGAGCAGGCAGTTCCTTTAATTGAATTAAAAGCTGGGTGACACCAATGCAGACACCTGTCCAATTACAGACAGGCCAAGGTGTTTACCATTGCTGTACAAGCGATTTGAAGATGACAGAAATCTTTCCGCCCACAGATTAGCATAATGAAGGAGAACAGATTACAGTGGATGTTAGCCAAACAGCTAGGTTGGCAGCTGAGAGAGGAGGAAAAAGTAGCTTGCTGAATTATGTAAATTCCAAAGTATACTTTTCTGTACCTGTCTTTTGCAGGGCTTGTACATTTCATGGCAAATTCAGACATTCTCTTCGCAAACTTACATTTGAAAAAAAATGTGGGGGACATAGAAAATATCTGAAGATCCACATCTTGGCAATATCAGAAGGACCAGATGCAACTATGAAACTTTCAAGATTTTCCCCAAAGTTCAGGCATTTCATAAGTGCATCTAACTTTTCCCCTGGTGTTCCTTGGAGGTCTCCCATCCAAATGCTAGCCAGGAAGGTTCCTGCTTTGCTTCTGGGATCTCTAGTAAGAACATAAAAGCATAAGAGAAGCCATGTTGGATCAGGCCAATGGCCCATCCAGTCCAACACTCACACTCACACATACACACACACACACACACACTGTGGCTAATGGCCACTGATGGACCTTTGCTCCATATTTTTATCTAACCCCCTCTTGAAGCTGGCTATGCTTGTAGCCGCCACCACCTCCTGTGGCAGTGAATTCCACATGTTAATCACCCTTTGGGTGAAGAAGTAGCTCCTTTTATCCGTTTTAACCCGACTGCTCAGCAATTTCTTGTATTGTGAGAAAGGGAGAAAAGTACTTTCTCTACCTTCTCCATCCCATGCATAATCTTGTAACCTCTCTCATGTCACCCCGCAGTCGACGTTTCTCCAAGCTAAAGAGCCCCAAGCGTTTTAACCTTTCTTCATAGGGAAAGTGTTCCAAACCTGTAATCATTCTAGTTGCCCTTTTCTGCACTTTTTCCAGTGCTATAATATCCTTTTTGAGGCGCGGTGACCAGAATTGCACACAGTATTCCAAATGAGACCACACCATCGATTTATACAGGGGCATTATGATACTGGCTGATTTGTTTTCAATTCCCTTCCTAATAATTCCCAGCATGGTAGTATTGCCCCTTCTGAATTCTCATGTTGTTTTTAAACTCCCCAAAGTTTAAATACCAGTCTACAATTCAACAAAAGACACTTTCTGGGGAGAGGGGCAACTAAAAACTACAAACCAAGCACACTATTTCTCATATATGCATAAATATAGGAAGCTACTGGGTGGCACTCCATTGCTATCTGAAGTGAGCTCCAACTCATGGCAGCTCATATTGAAATAAATAGTGCTAGTCTTCAAGGCGCCACTGGATTTTTAGTTTGCAAGCACAAAACTAGTGAAATATTATTCATATTACAGATTATATAAATAGGGTTGCCAGGTCCCCTCTGTCTAATAGCAGGGGATGAGGGTTAAGACTGCTAGATTCAGGTTGGGAAACTCCTGGAGATTTGGGCACGGAGCCTGGGGAGGACAGGAATCTCTGTGGGGCACAATGCCTTAGAGTCCAAAGCATCCATTTTTTCCAGGGAAACTGATCTCTGTAGCCTAGATATAAGCTGTAATTCTGGGGGATACCCAGGTCCCACCTGGAGGCTGGCATCCCTATTATAAGACATGCATAAGCAAGCATTATAGCCTGGCTTGTGATGTAGGGCCTAAAGTGGTGCCCTATGTAAAGGAAGGTGGCTCTCCTATGCTGTTCTAGTTGCAGTTCCATTATGAAGTTACTACCATATACTATGAGTGTGATCACACACAAGCCCAACCTAGCTGCACCTCCCTCCAGATTTAATGTGTGCATCTGCCCCAAGTCCTGCCCATACTTACCTCATTTTAGGACAGGATCGGACTGGATTAAATAGCTACCAGGAACTTCCAGGAATGGAAATGAGCGAAGACCAAGCATCCAGTTCCTCCGGTGTCTCTACACCAGCAACTGCACCTCCAAGGCCCAGCTTTGACCATGCCGCAGTGCCCAGCCCGCATGGGAACATTCCAGAGTTCAATCCCGCTCACCCGGAGCGGTGGGAGAGATGGGAGAAGAGATTAAACTTCTATCTCCTCTACCACGACATCATGAACGAGCTAAAGAAGAAACAGCTGTTGCTTAGCCTCTGTGGGGAGGGCACGCTGGAGTTAGCGGAGAACCTAATGTCACCAGTATCACTGACTGACAACTCAACCACTACCAGGTCATCACGGAGAGGCTGACAGAGCACTTCTCCCCTCAGCCAACGCAGATGTCCAAGCGTCTGGACTTCCACAAGTGGGTACAAAAGGCCAGCGAGCCCGTCGCCACATCCCTGGCAGAGCTATGCCACCTCGCCCGGAAGTGCACCTTCATTAACCTCGATGAAGCTCTTCTGGACCGTTTCATGGCTGGCCTCAGAGATGAGAAGCTACAGGCAAAGCTGATGAGGCCCAAGACCCTCACACTGGCAGATACCCTGAGTGAGGCGACCGCTTATGAAAAATCGCACAAAGAGCAGTGCACAACAGGAGCACACCAAGTCGCCAGCAGGTCCAACTCGGAAAACTCCGGTGAGGAAGACACACTTAAGATGCACCAGGCCCCAAAGCGCCAACAGCCATGTGCAACTGAGCCTGTCCTGACGGAAGGATGTGCCAGCTGTGGGGAAACCCATGAGCATCGGTCCTGCAAGTTTCAGAACACTGTCTACCACACATACAGGAGGACCGGACATCTAGCACGTGTCTGTCAGTTAAAGTTGCTGTGCCAAGGGGGCAACTTGCGACAGAAAAATGGTCGCCACCATGAGGTTGTACTCATGGATGACATCCAGGCATTCACCATGGCAGGGGATCAGGTATGCCAGCTTCCCATGCCTTCCCCTGACAAATAAAAAATGACTGTGCTAATAGAGGACAGGCCCTGCAAAATGGAGGTAGACTCCGGGGTGGGCCAGACGGTCATCTCAGCCCGCATATTCAGGGAAATGTGCCCTGGGAAAGAATCCCAATTATGCCCATCCCTGTTTATACTTTGTGACTTCCAGAAAAGGGAAGTCACCGTCCTGGGGGTGGGAAAGGTCCATGCAAGATATGGCCAGTTCTCGGGCAAGCTTCCCCTTATCGTAGTGGTGGGGGGATCTGTGTAGCTTTCTAGGACGGTCCTGGTTCGAGGCCCTGGGAATCCGGGTAACGGGTATCCATCAAGCCCCCACCTGGAAGGACTTCCAGAAGGTGTGCGAAGAATTTCCCACCATTTTTGATGGCACCTTGGGAACGTACACCGAACCCCCCATGACCTTACAACTAAATACGCATGCCCCTAGCTCTCAGACCTAAGATTGAGGAGAAGCTAGACCACCTCGTGGCCCAAGGGGTCCTGGAGCTGGTGGCTATTGTAGCAGAGGTTAAAAAATTTCACGATTTTTTCAGTTTTCAAAAGTTTTTATTCATTTCAGAAAAGTTTAGGAAATAGGAAACAGAAAGAAGGGTACCATACATTCTGTTCTTGCTTTTATAAGTACTTTCCAAAATCAAAGGGATATTTCTACCATATTTTCTTAAAAATATTCTCTTATTATTTTAATCTAAATGATATATATATATATTCCATTTTAAAGTTGTATAATATAAATCTTTAGTTGTATTCTGATAACTTGCCAGTTTTTCCCAAAATGGATTTAAAAGTTGGCTTAAAGATAAATATTATATTATAAACACAGGAAAAAAGAAAAAGAAATCAAATCGCACCAAAGAATCTTAAGCGTCTTGAATGTCCAACCAAACATAAAATTTCATCCATTTTTTTCTCACATCTTCTTTAGATTTCCCAGCTGTCAGTTGGGATAGAAAGTCGAGTTCTGTAGTCTCCAAAACTTTCCCCACCAAGTCAATTTTCGAAGGGATTTCCTGACATTTCCTTCTCTGTGCCAAAAGGATTCTAGCTGCAGAGTTGAAGTGTGCCAACATGTGTCTCATTTCTTTAGAATAATCCTCTGGAAATATATTCAATAAAAAAAGTTCTGGTTTGAAATGTATCTGAGTTTTCATGATCTTCTGTACCATTTTGTGTACCATTTTCCAGTAGCCTTTCACCATCTCACACGTCCACCACATATGGTAAAAAGTATCAATTTGTTTGGTGCACTTCCAACATTTATTAGACATATTAGTATAAATCTTGCACAGTTTCTGTGGAGTCAAGTACCATCTATAAAACATTTTTAGATGTTTTCTTTGAAAGTCACAGACCTAGTTAGTTTAACATTAAGTTTCCACAATCTTTCCCACTGTTCTAGTGTAATGTTATAACCAAAGTTTTTCGCCCATTGGACCATACGATCCTTTACAACTTCATCTTGTGTCTTCATTTGGAGTAGATATGCATACAGTTTAGAAATTAACTTTTCTTGTGGTCCCAAAAGAATTTTATTAAATAAGTATTGTTCACTAGTGAAGCCTATCGCCTTGTCTTTGACATATCTAGATTCAACTTGCATTCTCATCCACCAATTCATTTTAATATTCATGCTTTCTAGTTCCTCTATAGTTTTCAGTTGATTTTCTTTTCCCACCAAATCCTCATACCTATAGTTCTGGTTTGCTTTTAAAAGATTTGGGTGAGTAAATGCCTCTACTGGCGAGACCCATCTTGGAACTTTTGAGTAAATTTTAGGCTTCAACCATGACCAGGTATGATATAGAGATTTCCTGAACCAATGATCCTTGAAGTAAGAGTGGCCTTCAAGTCTTTCATACCACAAATAAGCATGCCAACCCATAGTCAAATTGTGTCCTTCCAGTAACAATTGTCTCTTATCTTTCAACAACATCCAATCTCTTATCCACACCAATACAGATGCTTTGTAGTACAATTGCCAGTCTGGGAGACCCATACCTGCTCTTAATTTGGAATCCTGTAAGGTCTTTAATTAAATTCTGGATTTTTTGTCTTGCCACACATATTTAATGACCATCTTATTTAACTCTTGGAAAAATCCACTGCTTAGAAATATTGGAATAGTTTGGAAAAAAAAATAGTCTTGGTAAGACATTCACTTTTATCAAAGCTATTCTTCCCATTAAGGATAAGTTCAGATCATGCCATTTTCCCAGGTCTTTTTTAATTTCTTTGAGCAGTTTATCATAGTTGTCTGCTTTTAGATTGTTGCATCTATTTGAGATCACCACACCTAAATATTTGATTCTTTTTTCATGAAGAAATCCTGATTTTTGCTGAAAAGCCTGAATTTGTTCAGCTGTCATGTTTTTGGTCAGAAATTTTGTTTTATAATAATTAATCTTTAATCCTGCCCAACAACCAAATTGTTTAATCTTGTTTATGAGACAGTCTATAGAGTCCATCGGTTGTTTTAATATAAAAGCTAAGTCATCAGCAAAAGCTCTAAGTTTGTATTGTTCATTTTTTATCACAGCTCCCTTTATACTTGTATCTTCTCTTATTTGATTGTTCAATATCTCTAGTGATAAAATGAAAAGCAGAGGTGACAGTGGGTAACCTTGTCTTGTACCTTTTTGTATGTTAATTGTTTTTGTTAATTTGCCATTCACTGTCACCCTAGCCTTTTGTAGGGAGTATATTGCTTCCACTGTTCTAAAAATTTTTTCTCCACATTGCATACTTTTCAATTGCTGTAACATGAACTGCCAACGAAGATTGTCGAATGCCTTCTCAGCATCTAGGCAAATTAAAGCCAATCGTTTCTCTGGATGGCCTTCATAATATTCTAAAATATCACAAACTGTTCTGACATTGTCTCTCAAGTATCTTTAAGGCAAAAATCCTGCTTGGTCATAATGTATTGTAGATTGCAAAACTTTTTTCAAACGTTGCGGCAGTATTGCAGCAAAAATTTTGTAGTCCACATTTAAAAGGGAAATTGGGTGATAATTTTTAATATCTTTCAAATCATTATCTTCTTTCGGAATCAGAGATATCGTAGCTTCTTGCCATGAGTTTGGGATTTGACCTTCTTCCTGTTTCTTTTCAATGAGGTGTTTAAATGGTAGAAGTAAGGATTCTTCATAGGCTTTATAAAACTCAGCTGGTAGCCCATCTAGTCCTGGTGACTTGCCATTATTTTGGGCAGTTAATGCCTTTCCAAGCTCCCTTATTGTTATAGGTTCATTCAAAATTTTTTGTTGTTCTTCTGTAAATTTGTTAAGGTTATTTTGTTTAAGATATTCTTCTAAGTTTGTTTTATCAACTTGCTTATCTTCATATAATTTTTTATAAAATTGTTCTACAATTTGTCGTATTTCTTGTTTTTGAGATTTCTCTTTATTGTTCTCATCTCTCAATGCTGTAATTATTCTTTTAACCTTCTCTTTTCTCATCCTATAGGCCAACCACCTTCCAGGTTTATTAACATGCTCAAAGAAGTTTTGTTTACCATATCTTAATTTAATCTCCACATCTTCCATAAGAATTAAATTCATTTTGTGCTGCATTTCTCTCACCTTTTTTGAAATTGTTGGATGTTTTTTAAGATTCTTCTCAGCTTCTCCCATTTGTGACATTAAATTTTGATGACTTTCAGCTCTTTCTTTCTTCTTTTTAATGCAGTATCTAATTGCAAAGCTTCTGTAGAAAGCTTTTGCAGTGTTCCACACTGTTTGCATCTTTACTTCTTGTGTTGTATTTAGTTTAAAGAAAAATTCCATTTCTAGTTTAGTCTCTTTAAGGAAGTCTTTGTCTTTCAAAATTGCTGTGTTTAACTTCCATGGTCTTCTTATCCGTGTACCTTTTAGTTTTATCATTCCAGGCTGTGGTCTGATATGACTCTTGTTTGAATCTCTGTGTCCATTAAGTCTTTAATCAAGCTTGTGGAGAGCCAATACATATCAATTCTAGACCAGGTTTGGTGACTAGGAGAGTAGTAAGTAAAATCTCTAGAATTGTTCTTGTATCTTGTTCTCCAAACGTCTACCAAGTCCAATTCTTCCGCTAATTTCCAGAAGCTTGTAGGAAGCTGAAGACTTTTGGTTTTAATCTGTTTATGTGTTTTCTTATCCAATTGCCTATCAGATACTGCATTGAAGTCTCCTATTAGACAGTATTCCACATACTCCAAGTTTCATAATTTAAAATGCAAATCTTGAAAAAAATTCTCTTGATGGTCATTTGGAGTGTAGATATTTGCAAGAAGTATTTTCTTATTGTACACCGTAATTTCCACTAATAAAATTCTATCTTCAGAAGCAAATTACAGTTGTGGATTAAATTTATCTTTAATATAAATTGCCACTCCCCTTTTCTTTTTATGTAAGTACGTAGCTGTAAATAGACTGCCAAGTTTTTTATTCTTCAAAAAATTTTGATCTTTGGTTAGGATATGAGTTTGTAAGCAAATTATGTCCATTTCCATTTTTGCCAAATATCTAAATGTCTTCCTCCTTTTAGCAGGAGAATTAAGTCCATTCACATTAATTGAAACAATTGAGGCCATTATAGGTTTTGTTTATCACTCTTTCTTATTTTTTTTAAATTGTAGCCTTGTATGATATCTCTGTGTCTGGTTTGGATCTTCTTCACCTGAGCCTTCTTCTTCTCGCTGCTCCTCATGATCCTTTTCTTTGTTTTCTTCTTTATATTTTACAAAAAATTCTGGGCTTTGAAAATGGAGTTGAATCTTTACCTATTCTCCTGGTATGTGAAAAGAAGGCCTTCTGGCATCAACCACATGTAGGGTATCTCTCTTCCTCTCAAAAACTTTGTTAACTTTTGATATTCTCTCCTTTTTTGTCTCACTAGCCAAGGAACCGCTCTTAAAATTTTTACTGTATTTCCAGCTATCACCATGGGTCTCTCTCTTTTGCTTGTTTCAGGATGTCATCTTTAATCTTTTTTCTTGCCAACCTCAAATGAACTTCAGTAGGTAGTTTGTTTCATCTTGTATAGCTCGATGGCAGCCTTCTAACTTGGTCAAACTCATCCTCCATGCTCTGAGGAGTCACCTGTAGAATTTCAGCCAAGGCTTCACTTAGTATTTTCTGTAAATCTTCATTTTTCTCTTCTGGTATGTTTTGAAACCTCAACCTGTAGGCCACTTTATCTACTTCCAACTGTAGAAGTCTAGAATCTTGTAAGGTCTGTTCTTTTCCCAACTGTTCCACTTTTTGAATATTCTCTGTTACCTGAGCATCTAATGCTTTTAAGGCCTTGTTGGTTTCCGCTGTCTACTTTTTCCCTTGAGTTCTTGTTTAATCTCTGTCATCTGTTCATCTATCTTGTCTATTTTACTTGCCATCTGTGTTATGGTAGACATTAAAGTAGTTTGCCAATCTTTCAAGTCACCTTGAAAGTCATCTTCAAGTCATAGATGTAAATTTCCCTGGGCCCAGTTGGCCACCAGGTGAATGATGGTTTCCCTTCTTCAATTTCTTTTTTCTTGGCCATTTCCTTGGGAATGGTCCCTGCTTTACTATCCATTGTTATTAATATAAGCACACTCCAAATCAATAATAATAATTTTTAAATTATATCCCGCCCTCCGTGCTGAAGCAGGCTCAGGGCGGCTCACATAACATGAAATACTGCATTACAGTAGTACAATAATAAAACAAAATAAAATACCCCAATTTACAATTATTTCTCAGTTAAACATTAAAACATCAATAAAACAAGAATTTAAAACCACAGATTAGTTTGGTGCTACGAATATAGCATAGCTTGCATAGCGATGGTATAATAATTCCACTTGAAAAAGCCAGCTGGAAGAGGACAGTCTTGCAGGCCTGGCAGAACTGGTTAAGATCCCACAAGGCCCGTACATCCTCTGGTAACTGGTTCCACCAGCGGGGAGCTGTAACCGAGAAGGTCCTCTCTCCTGTCATTTTCAATTTGACCTCCTTCGGCCCAGGAATTGTCAGCAGATTTTGCAAGCTAGATTGCAGCATTCTCTGGGGAACATATGGGGATAGACGGTCCCTAAGGTAGGCAGGTCCTCAGTCATATAGGGTTTTAAAGGTAATAACCAGCACCTTGTAATGAATCCAGTACACAATTGGCAGCCAGTGCAGTTCCCGCAGCCTAGGCTGTATGTGATCCCACTTAGGGAGTCCCATTAACAGTCTGGCTGCCACGTTCTGCACTAGCTGCAGTTTCCAGGTTCGGCACAGGGGCAACCCCATGTACAGTAGTCTAGCCTCGAGGTGACCATTGCATGGATCACTGTTGCCAGGTCATCGCGCTCCAGGAATCAACAATTTAAAAAAAGTCTCTTGACTGTTTATTTTAAAGTTCTGTGTTCTGCTTTTGGCAAAGGAATAATCTTCTCCAAATAGTTCTCTTATTGCCAAATAATTCTGACAAAAACAACAACAGGCTGCTAGCTTCTCTCAGCAATTTATGATTGTCAAAACAGCACTGATGCCTCTAACAAACACAACGTTCAGCACAGTAGATATTCAGTAGACAAAACAGCAGACCACAGTTCACTGTCCAAGAATTTCCATCAACATTAGTTCAAAGACAAACCAGTTCACCACCTCAGCTTTCAAATATCTTCTGTGCAGCACAGTAGGCAAGTGAAATTTTATAATCCAGGGCTGAATACCCTATTTATAATCCCCAAAATTAGTTGCAAACTTAAAAAAAAATAATCCCAACAAGTAGGCAAGGGAAAAAAATCCAACAGAGCCAAAAAAGAAACAAACAACCCCCCCCCAAAAAAGTAATCCAACCAGAATGATGAATAAAAAAAGAAAAAGCACCCACAGATAAAAATTAATCCACAGATAAAAATATTTCAAACACCAATAAACCAAGAGCAGAGGAAAAAATAGGGAGCAACTCTCAGAGATATATATATATATATATATATATATATATATATATATATATATATATATATATATATATATATATATATATATATATATATATATATATATATATATATATATATATATATATATATATATATATGTATATGTATATATATATATATATGTATATGTATATATATATGTATGTATATATATGTATGTGTGTGTATATATATATATATATATATGTATGTATGTATAAAAGAAAAATTAAATCCTTAAGATCCACAGATAGAAATAGAGATAAAAATAAAAATAAAACCTCTTCTTGGAACCCCAAAAGCTCTAGTATAATGTCAGATAACCACCAACTTGCAAGCATAATTTGCACTTCAGAAATTCAGCTTCTGTTACAGGGAAAAATCTTCCAAGCAAGCCTCTTAGCGTTCATAGCCACTTATCAACAGGAAACTTTCTCCAAAACAAAACCTTTTTCTTCCTTCCACCAAATACACCATATACAGTAAGTCAGTTAGGCTTAGACACCATGTTCAGTAAGTAATACAAATTAGTGTAGTCTCCTGCAGATGATTTCAGTATTCAACAAAGGCAGAGCCTTTTGTAAGCCTTGAAAGAGAAAGGGGGAGAGTTCCCCCCACCCCACCTTTCTCAGTCTATTGCCGCACTCACAGTCTGCCACTTCTTTGTTCCTGCATCTCTGACATCTCTAACATCCAAAAAAAGTATACTGATGAGAACTTACAGAGGTAGAAAGATCCAGGTCGTTTGAGTTGATTGAAGATTAAAGATCAGAATACAGAGTGTTGAAAAGAAGAAGATAAGCCAGTAGCTGACTTTTGGCCATTTAAAAATGGCGATTGAGATGCTGAGGCTTGGGGAGAGTGGGATTGGGAAGCAGCCACCACCACTGGCATTCCCGATTGACCACTCCGATCCCCCTGCCTTCTAGGACCCTCCCTGGGCCCTAGAGTTGAGTCAGCCTTCGTGGGTGACCCCTCAACACCCCAATTTGAGAGCGGCTCAGGATGTTACGGTCCGAGCCACTTTCAAAGACAAGCTGCCGAAACCGGAAGTCCCATTTCACGATTTTTTGTATGGCCGGCCCTTCACCATCCACACAGACCACAAGCCCCTTCTCGGTCTGTTTGCCCCCAACCGCCAAGCGCTGCAAATGCTCTCCCTGCAGGTTTTACGGTGGTCCATCTTCCTTGCGGGGTACCAGTACGACCTCCAATACCGACTGGGGAAGGTGATGGGCCACGCGGATGCATAAAGCCGGCTGCCGCTGCCTTCTGTAGACCCTGATCCTGTTCCGGCATACCAGATCTTGTTGTTGGAATCTCTTCCGGACCACCCGGTGCGTGCCACAGACATTGCCCATTGTGCCAGGAGATAAAAGACCCTCTTGCAGGTTCTGTACTGGGTGTGGAGGGGATGGCCTACAGGCCGGGTGGGATTGGAGTTTTTTGTGTTTATATTCTGCCAGGATGAATTATCTGTATACAATGGGTGTCTGTTGTGGGGAAACAGGGTGGTGGTACCCCCAGTACTAAGGCAACGAGTCCTCAATGCGCTGCACGAGACCCATTCCAGAATAGTGCACATGAAGGCGCTTGCCTGCAGTTATGTCTGGTGGCAGGGGATAGATGATGCCATTGAGTCCTGGGTAGCTCATTGCCAGCCATGTCAGGAGACCCATCCAGCTCCGCCAAAACCCCCAGCCCAACAGTGGGAACACAGGCAATCTGTGGTCCCGCCTGCACCTAGATTTTGCGGGGCCTTTCCAGGGGCAGAAATTCTTCTTAATCATAGACTCCCACTCCAAGTGGTTAGAGGTAATCCCGGTAGCATCCACTTCCACCAGGGCTGCGCTAGGGGCACTTTGAAGGGTTTTCGCCACACACGGTTTGCCTGACACCCTTTTCTCAGACAACGGGACGGCATTCACTTTGGCCAAATTTCATGACTTTTGCGGCTGTAATTTAATAAAACATATAAAGTTGCCCCCCTTCCATCCCGCCACAAACAGCCAAGCAGAACGGATGGTGCAAGCAACCAAGGAATTGCTCTACTACATCATCCAGGGTGACTGGGAAGCCTGCCTAGCTGGATGCCTACTAGCCCAACATTACACCCCTAGTACTGTTACTGTCTGAAGCTCGGTGGAACTGCTCATGGGATGGAGGCTTAACACACAACTAGACCACATGCACCCAGACCGGACCCCAAATCTACAAAAGGTATCCGAGATGGTTCGGGCACCCAGAGGTTTCGACAAAGGGGACCTGGTGTTTGCTAAAAACCTGGGGGGGGGGGGGCAGTGTGGATTCCAGCCTGAGTCTCCAGGGTACTGGGGGTGGTAATGTATGAGGCTACCTCAGAGGGGGGATTCACAATGAGGCGACACGTGGACCAATTGTGGTCATGTGAGGCACCAGAGGGCAGAGAGTCGAGCCCAGATGACCTGCCAGCTGACATCCTGGAGTCAGAGACAACAGAAGCTGAAGTTCCTGCTGCTGCAGCTCAACCACCACCTGAGCCTCAGGAGGAATCGGAACATCTGGCCGAACCCAAGACCCCAGGAGAACCTGAACTGCCAACCAAAGCACCAATGCCACTGGCCCCTCAGCTCACAGCACCCGAGGTCGTAACCACTCCACCAGCTGCCCAATGCTCAGATGGTTGACACGCGAACACCACAAGCCTGCATACCTACAGGATTATGTGCAATAGGGCTTGTGAACTTAGGGGGGAGGGATGTTATGTATATGGTTTGTGGTATATGATTCCTGCCGGGCTCATTGGAGCTAGGAGAGCGCTTGGGGACTTGGGAACAATGGACAGTAGGATCCAAATACCTGCTGCCCTACACCAGTCACAGGCCCCCTGACTGTTTAAATGAACCAATGGCATGCTTGCCTGGGAACCGGGAGTTGTATATAGGTTTGGCCCATGGGCCCATTGGCAGTCTTGTTAGTGCAGCCATCAACAATGCTGCCTATAATAAAGAGCTGTTATTACCGTTGCAACGTCTCCTTGATGCTTTGAACCCACGATATTATAGCATGTTTCCCGGCTGTCTGAATGTCTGGGACACATGTGCAGGAGCAGTCTGTATGTTCCTCTTCTGTGTGTGCAGCCAATGCCTCTCTTGGAAGCAGGGCAGGGGCTGTGTGATTGCTATGGCATGTATCAAAGAGCACCAGCTTTTTCAAAGCAGGGATACTGCTGCACCAAATTCCCAGTGTAATCCCACCCTATCTGTATACAACAGGGCTAAGAGTTCACTGTAAGGGTTTTTTCCAAAGCAGCTCAAAAGACCAGGACACAGATGTTTCAATGTACCATGGATATGCAGTCTCTAGCCCTGACATGCCAACACTCTTCCTAGTATGTATCAAAAAAGCTTTTCTATGCAGCTACTATGCACTTAGCAACAAGGAACGTCAAGCCAAGTTTGGATCAGTTCTTGTTAGTGCTATGCTCTAGTGAGGGCCCTGAATTTTATAAGGAGTGGTTGTGGCAGTGAAGACAAGTTCATTGCAAACTGAACCCACAATACAACTGAAATTTGGCTTATCTTTTAATGGGCATGCTTCAGCACCATAGCCAAACTTTACTGCTGGTCCCTCCTCTTCCTAAAATTAACCCAAACAAAGGAGAGTCTGAAAATTGCATAGTAGTTGTTTTATTTTAGGCCTGGATATTTGGACAGTCAGGTGCATCCATTAATAGCTTATAGTATGGGAAATGGAGTTTCTAATGAATGCCTCTTCTGATAAATGCCTCTGATCCTGCTGCAAGTCCTCTTCATCAAGGAGAATTCTGGAGAATTTGGGAAGGATCAAATATCCTTAAGAGTTTTCTCAGAAAAAGCACCTAGAAATGGAGAGTAGAGCCCTCATATCACTAGCCACAGGGTGCAAGTACAGTTATTCTAATCCTACATATTTATTTGTCAGCATTGTGGCTTATACAAGCAGATATTATTTGCATGTTGCTATTGCAGGACTGCAGCCTATTATTTAAAAATAAAATTCCTCATGCACCACCTGCCTTCTGGAGATACAGAATGCAGAATGTAATGAAACTGAGACAGGGCTTGTAAGATCTTTTCACTTTGTAAAAAAGCAGCTTTAGGCACTTGTTTGGAGTGTTCTTATGCTGCTGCTGGAGGTGCCCTGAAGCCACTTGTGACCGACAGAGTGCCTCTCAGTAAGACGTACAAGAGCATTATGTCACTGTCTCTTAACAGAAAAGATCTCCATGTTTTCCTGTAGCGGAAAGAATAGGATTGGTTTTGGCAACCATTTCAAACTATCTGCAAATATTTCACTAACTCCAGTGCTGAGACAACAAAGCCATCATGGCCCAGCAAAACAGGGAGCAGGTCAGTTGCCCAGTGATGTGCCCCTTTTTACCCTGACTGATGGCAGTAAGATTGACTTTAGCGATATCATCAAATTCTGAAGCCCAGCTGGCTGCATGTCTCCATCAGGACATTCACTGCTGGATCACACAGTGAAGAAGAAAGGAATTCTAAAATGGACACAAAGCCACAGCATTGTGTGGCATTATTGGGGCAGTCAACAAGAATAATTTATCACAAAAAACACAAAGGCAGATGTCAAGGGGAAGAAGTTTTACACTTTTGGAAAGTCTGCTTTTCCCTTCAAAAATGTTGCATGGGGCAAATTAGCCCAGCCCAGCAACTGCAATGGCACCCCTAAATTCAATCACACATAAAGGGGGCATGACAAAGAAATATAGCTTCTTCTGCCTTAAATAAAATGCAAATGTCACATTTAGGGGGCTTGGTTCATACTTTTTTTTTACTGGCTTCAGATAAGTGAAACTCTGTGTTTTCACTTTTCTTTTTTAACTCTACCACTGTAGCAAGTCACACTTTGTCAGTGGTAAAACGTTAATGCAAAATGCATTAGCGCTTATCGGTGAGATCTCTGAATGTGCTGGTGCCAAAGAGTTTAATAGAGATGCCAACACTCCTGCATTACATGGGATGCTAACACTCTGAAAACATCAATAATGCTTACTTTATGCTTATTGAATGCACTTTCAAACTGCCCCCTTCCATCACTGGAAGATTAGAGGCAAGTTCTATAGTGCCACTTCTGACCCTGACATCTCCAAAACTTCTGCTGCATTTACATTAGATTCACTGATGGATCAGCAGCTATGGCTGGAGAGTCAAATTTCTATCTTGTACTAAAGCTGACTTTACACTTGTGTAATGAATGCAAAGAATTAATACTACCATGAGGTCAGGACCAGAAAGTAACAAACTGATGACTGAAGTTAAGGATTTGTCAGTGAGAATATGATTGACACAATCACTTAAGTGCAAGAATGCTCTGAGAACTTTAATATTGGATATAACTGTTAATGCAGTGCTGCAGAACACAGTACAGCAATCTAGCCTTCTGTGACTGAAAGAGATGCTAAGCTTTTTGATATTAACCAAGAATGACTTTAGGTATGGATGCCCAACAGCTGCATGGTGGCTTAGAAGCTTCATTTGTGGTAACTGTGCAACAAGCAGAGATGGCTCTTTGTCCATCATATTGTTAAGTTCCACTGTTCCACAACTGCCTCTGTAAGCAACCTCTGTATCCAAGCACCCTCTGTATCTATCACTGAAATTAGTTCTGATTTTGTGATGGATCCATCCTACAAAAGGTTGTGTAATTAGTAAACACAGAGAGCCAAGATTATTTCCTGACACTTTTGGCAGTCATGACTGCCATAGACAGTTCCACCCCATGCTTGCTATAGATTTTTAATAAATGTGTAGGTATAGCACTTACATGCTTGGCTGGATGCCACACATGACCCACCACCACATGTGACTACATGTGCTCCACAGTAAGCTTCCATGCAGCTAAGAGTTGTATGAATCACTTTCAGAAATGAAAAAAAGACTTTAAGATCAAAAGATGTTAGGGCACAGGACAAATCCCACCACCTACCATCCCAGTAATCCATTCATGAACCACCTCAAATCTATTTTTCCCTTCCTCAGTGTCCTCTAAACAAAGATGGCATGTTAAAAAGGTGACCAAAATGTGGCATTACAGGCATGTACTGCTCCATGCCCCTCAGTGGACAAGCAACCTCTGTATCTATCACTGAAATTAGTTTTGATTTTGTGACGGATCCATCCTATAAAAGGTTGTGTAATTAGTAAACATAGAGAGCCAAGATTATTTCCTGACACTTTTGAGCTCTCATATTTGAGAAGAGAGTACAATAAATCTCTTCTCTCACCATGCTTGTCCTATGCAAGGACAACGGACAATTACATTTTCTGCACTGACTGATGAATGTATGAAATGATTGTTCTTCCTTGCTGTGAATGTCACTCAAAAGGAGGCAGAAACTGGAGCATTGATGGCATGGTACTTTCATTCACTGAAACGTTATTTGGAAAGAGTATACATCTTTCTATGGCAATGTTCCTTATCTACCTATGGCATGGTAAAGAAAGTAGAGTTTTGCACTCAATAGCACAATATGACCAAATAATTTTGAAAAAAGTTAAGGAACTTCTGAAGTATATGCTAGTTTCAAAAATATAGATCTGTGAGCAGGGAGTTCCTCTGGCCCTAGTACTGGATGACTGCTAACATTGTAAAATCAAAATCCTAAGGAAATCACAAGCCTATGATTAACAACAGCTAAGTCAGCAGCACAATAGCTATAGAAATAAACAAGAACACAGAATAAACAGAAAATATGCATGAAACATCCCTTGATGGTATCACTGCCAATTACAATTTCACTTGCTGTTGACCCCCTTAGGTACTGTTACCTTAGCACCTTTAATAGTCTGTTCCAGGAAATGAAATGAAATAAAATGCTGAAGTATCTGAAACTTTTCAGTTTAGAAAAAAGATAACTGGAAGTACATAATAGAAGTTTATAAAATAATGCATGGGGTAGAGTAAGTGGGAAGAGAGAACTTTTTCTCCGTGTCACAGGCATTGACAGCTTGACAAGAGGTCAGACATATTCATTGAGGATAAGTCTATCAGTAGCTACTAACGATAGTGACTAAAAGGTATCTCCACACTCTGAATACAAGTGCCAGGAGGCAACACCAGGGGAAGGCTTTGGACTCTGTGCCCTGCTGTTGGCCAGCTGGTTGGCCATTGTGTGAGATGGGATGATGGACTAGATGGGCCACTGGTTTGATCCAACAGGGTTCTTTTTATGTATTCACTCAGGACCTTTTTTGTAGAAAAAGCCCAGCAGGGAGTCATTTGCATATTAGGCCATACCACCTGACATCACCATTGTTTCACACAGGACTTTTTTGTAGAAAAAGTCTAGCAGGAACTCATTTGCATAGTATACCATACCGTCTTATGCCAAGTCAGCCGGAACTGCATTCCTGTACATTCCTGCTGAAAAAAAGCCCTGAATTTAGTGTACATACAATAAATACTCCCTCTCAGTGGTAGAATCTTGTGAGCAAAAATTCTACTTCATGAGCTACTGGTACTAAAGTTGTGAGCTACTGCATAAATAAGTTTACTCTGGGTCCATTTTTCCTGAGCTAAAACAAAAATGTGTGAGCCAGAGGCTAAAAAACTGTGAGCTAGCTCACACTTTAAGCTTAATAGGAACACTGCATACAACTACATATAGGTGAGCTTTATTAGACTACTTGGGGATGAAACATATCTGAATACTACAACTGCTCATACTAAGAATTACTGTGATTAAACTGAATCTGAAATTTGCCCTTTTCTCTCTTGCCTCCTCCTATCCTCTGTTGTAATCAATAAAATTGATCATATTACTTTGAATTTTCTCTTTTTTTCCTGTATCACTCTAACAATGTGATGTGTACACAAGATTTCAGTAGCACAGTCTGGAAAATAACTTGTGAACAGTACCTATATGTACTGTATAGCCTTTTTCTTAGATAACACTATTCAGCAACGGCTAAATGACCTCATGGCATTATTCAACCCAGTAACACACATCCCAAACTATACACCATGCATAACTAGGAAAGAGACCTTAGGGAATGCATGGTATTGTATAGATATTAAGAACCTAGCATCTTTCCAAGAGAAGGACTTAATTCCTACTGTGGGAATAGTGCCTTCATGGACACAAAATGCACATTATTATTACCTACAACATCTTTGTTTCACTTCCTCTGTGAGAGGGAAGACACCATTTTGAAAGGACAGCATTAGATGCCACAGATACAAGGAAAGGTAAAGTTATAACTTTAAGCTCACTGCAGGCTGTATTATGAACTTCCTGGAAGCTTAATGCGGGAAGGGCAATGTAAAGTGAAACAGAGGTTGATGGTTGAGTCTGACCTCAGGGAGATGTGAATGTAGCCTCCACAAGGTCCAACCTACCTTTTAGGAGTGCCGTTTGCAACAACTCCAGAAAGCAGGACCAGAACCAGTGCCTCCACAGAATAGAATTGTAATCACACAGGCACAGATATACAAAAGATACATGGAAGATGACACTTTGTAGCCTTTTAGAGGCTAACTCCATGACATAATTCCTTCCTTTCCCTTACCCACTGTATGGAAAGGCTTCCAGCCATGTAGTACAATAATAGCATAATAGCAGCACTGTGGTTCAGTGGAAAAACAAAATAGGTTTAGCACATGAACAAGGCCACATTCAATCCCAATCCTCTTCTGCCATGGCAGTTTTCCAGCTACAGCCCTCTCTTGCCATGGCAGTTGTCCAACGACAGCCCAGCTGATTAGACCCATGCCATACCTGAGCTGCTGATCTATGCTGTGGCCTGTTTGATGCAGATTCTGCTGAGGTTCTCCCCCCTCCCTCCATTCCCTCTGGTGAGTTTCTCAATCCCAGAACCTGTCTTCTCCTCAGCAGGGGTCCCCGCTCCCCTGGCCGCACCCCTATTGGTTGCATCTCAGTCAGCTTGGTTACACTGGGAAAGACCACTCCAGGACATCATCTGTAATGCAGGACATAGCATCCAACAATTAAAGGGAGCTCAATACCATCCAAAAGAAGTTGAAACCTCCTCCATGGTTAGGCAAATTGTCTATAAGCATACTTTATTCTACCTGGTTTCAGTTTCAATTTGTAGGGCTTCATCTATCCTGTTACTGACTCCAGGCACTATTTTCGTCCGTCAGCTACTTCACCTTGATTAGATGAAAAAGACAAATAGAGCTTAGGTGTCATCCGCATATTGATGACATCTCACTTTAGATCTCAGGATGACCTTTCCCAAGGTTTTCATATAGATGTTAAACAGTGTGGGGAACTAAACAGAGCCCTACAGAACTCTGAATTGCAAAATGCCACAATGCAGAGCAACCGTTCCCCAGCAACAACTTCTGTAATCAGCCTAGTAAGCATGAATGAAATCAATGCAGCACAGAACTCTTAATGACCAATCCTGCAGAATAATCCAGAATGGACTAGATCAAATTATAGAGTTTAGGTATTAGAATGTGGGATTGGAAATGATCCAAACCATTTGACTCCAGTAACAACAAGGTTTTATGGTCCAAGTCAAAATCTGCAGCCTCCTAAATGTCTGGATCATTTGTCCCTTTTCCTTTTCTACAAAGATCCAGAAGAGCAAGCTGTAATTTGAAGAGCTCTTTGTGCTGGGACCTTCCCATGATAAGGCTTTCAGACTGAATGAAGGCTTGAAGAGTACGGCCTGACCTTCAGGTGCTCCACCAGTTACTGCTTCCAGAAGACTGTGTTCAGTTTTGGGCACTACATTTTAAGAAGGATATAGACAAGCTGGAATGGGTCCAGAGGAGGGTGAAAAAGATAGTGAGGGGTCTGGAGATCAAGTCCTATGAAGAAAGGCTGAAGGAGCTGGGCATGTTTAGCCTGGAGAGGAGGCGGCTGAGAGATGATATGATCACCATATTAAAGTACTTGAAGGGCTGTCATATAGAGGATGGTGTGGAATTGTTTTCTGTGGCCCTGGAAGGTAGGACCAGAACCAATGGGTTGAAATGAAATCAAAAGGGTTTCCGGCTCAACATTAGGAAGAACTTTCTGATTGTTAGAGTGGTTTCTCAGTGGAACAGGCTTCCTCAGAAGATGGTGGGCTCTCCTTCCTTGGAGGTTTTTAAACAAAGGCTAGATGGCCATCTGACAGCAATAAGGATCCTGTGAATTTAGGGGGAGGTATTTGTGAGTTTCCTGCATTGTGCAGGGGGTTAGATTAGATGACCCTGGAGGTCCCTTCCAACTCTATGGTTCTATAAACTTGGGGGGTGGGCTGCTGGGGGCAAGAGAAGGGGCATGAAGCCTGCAGAAGAGAAGGCTGGGAATAACAGTTTCTGGCAACTGGACTATTTCTGAAATTTCAAAGAATTCTCCAGAGAATACTAAACATTTCCCAAGAATTCCCTGAAAAGGCTTGGAAAGAACATATCCATTCTGAATCAAGAAAGGAGCAGGATAATGGAAGTGTGGTTTCCCAAACAAATATAGACAGGGCTCAATTTCTACCATGGCTCAATTTATTTATGTATTTATTCTATGACTTATATCCCGCCCTTCCCATAAAATGGCTCAGGGCGGCTCACAACAAATGATAAAACAATAAACAGAGTGCAAACTTATTACATTTAAAAAAGTCGAAGCGTTTAAAACCTAAAAACCTTAAAATCTTAACGTTAAAACTATACAGTATATTTCACTGAAGTCTGATAAGCTACATTTATCTAGTCAGGCGTAGGCTAACCGGAAGAGGCTTGTCTTACAGGCCCTGCGGAACTGAGTAAGATCCCGCAGGGCCCTCACCTCTTCCGGCAGCTGGTTCCACCATGTGGGGGCTATTGTAGAAAAGGCCCTGTCTCTGGTTGTCTTGAGACGGACTTCTTTGGGCCCGGGGATGGTGAGAAGGTTTTGCATCCCAGACCTCAGTACTCTCTGGGGAACGTGTGGGGAGAGACGGTCCTTCAGGTAGGCAGGTCCCAGGCCATATAGGGCTTTAAAGGTAATGACCAGCACCTTGTACCAGACTCGGTATATTATTGGAAGCCAGTGCAAAGCCCGAAGACCCGGCCGAATGTGCCCCCACCTTGGGAGGCCCAATAACAGCCGGGCCGCGGCATTCTGCACCAGCTGCAATTTCCGGGTCCGGCACAGGGGCAGCCCCATGTAGAGGGCATTGCAGTAATCCAACCTCGAGGTGACCATAGCATGGATCACTGTTGCTAGGTCGTCGCGGTCCGGGAAGGGGGCCAACTGCCTTGCCCGTCTAAGATGAAAAAACGCGGACTTGGCAGTGGTTGCTATCTGAGCCTCCATCTTTAGGGACGGCTCCAGTAGCACCCCCAGGCTTTTGACCCTGTCCACTGCCGTCAGCGGCGCACCGTCAAAAACCGGCAGGGGGATTTCCCCCCCCAGTCCACGACCGCCCAAACAAAGGACCTCTGTCTTCGCAGGATTCAGTCTCAGTCCACTCAGTCTGAGCCACTCAGCCACGGCCTGTAATGCCCGATCTAGGTTTTCTGGGGTGCAGACCGGTTGACCGTCCATAAGTAGATAGAGCTGGGTGTCATCAGCATACTGGTGACACCCCAGCCCATACCTTCGGGCAATCTGGGCAAGAGGTCGCATATAGATGTTAAATAACATCGGGGAGAGAACCGCTCCCTGGGGCACTCCACAATTAAGTGTGTGCCTCCGGGATAGCTCCCCCCCAATTGTGACCCTTTGTCCCCGACCTTCGAGGAAAGAGGAAAGCCACTGCAGGGCCAGCCCCTGAATCCCTGCGTCGGCGAGGCGGCAAGTCAGTAACCGATGGTCGACCATATCGAACGCCGCCGATAGGTCCAACAGCATCAGCACTGCCGAGCCACCCCGATCCAGATGCCGTTGAAGGTCATCTACCAGGGCAACCAACACCGTCTCCGTCCCGTGACCTGGGCGAAAGCCGGACTGGAGTGGGTCAAGGACGGAAGCGTCCTCCAGGAAAGTCTGTAGCTGCCTCGCCACTGCCCTCTCAATAAGTTTGCCCAGGAAGGGCAAATTTGAGACCGGCCTATAGTGTGCCAATTGGGCCGGGTCTAAAGATGGTTTTTTTAAGAGGGGATGGACCACAGCCTCTTTAAGCGGCGTTGGAAAGAGCCCTTCCGTTAGGGATCTGTTTATGATATCCCGTATAGGATATCTGAGATCCCCTTGGCAAGATTTAATAAGCCAGGAAGGGCATGGGTCCAATTTACAAGTTGTTGGGCGGGCAGCCAAGAGGATCCTGTCAACTTCCTCCAGGCTGAGGGGGCCGAAACCGTCCAGAATATAATCCGAAGACATGCTCGGGGCCTCGGTTGCGTTAACTGTCTCTAAGTTGACGGGGAGGTCGAGGCGGAGTGATGCGATCTTGTCAATTTAGAACATGTAAAGTGTTAAATAACAGAGTGCAATCAAGTATGCCTAAAACTTCTTTACCTTACTACTGAACTACCACAATCAGCCCATACGCATCAGATAGTAAAGAAAGGAGCGTTTCCAGGGCAAATATTGTGCTCATATCACCACAGAGAGTGAATCAGAGTCTAATTACAGATTGCATACAAATGCACAAAATTAAATCCCGAAGTTGGTGGGCTCTCCTTCCTTGGAGGTTTTTAAACAGAGGCTAGATGGCCATCTGACAGCAATGCTGATTCTGTGAATTAGGCAGATCATGACAAGGAGGGCAGAAAGGGTTGCATCAATGCTTAGTTCTCGTGGCCCTTTCTTACATGCCCAGGGAAATGTTAATCTCCATTTTTGGGTCAGTAAGCAATTTTTCTCCAGGACATTTTAGCAAGGGATCCTGGAGGTTTTTGCCATCTTCTGGGCATGGAGCAGGGATATATGTGGAAGGGAGGTATTTGTGAAGTTCCTACATTGTGCAGAGGGCTGGAGGCCCTTCCAACTCTATGATTCTATGATTCTTTGCTGTGCTATTTAGTAATTGTCTTTGATGGAGGAAATGGAAAAGAAAAGTAAAGGGAGGGGTTCCATATTGCCACCTCCCAATATAGGTACAAATGTGCCTGCAAGATGACAGTGACTTTGCAAAAGTCACTGAAGCCCCATCATGAATCTTTGGTGACTACTGATAACAGTATATACTGAGTATATACGCTGGGTATATACTGTGTTTTCTGAAAGAACCTATAAAAGATATATATATACATAACAGTGGCGCAAGGTGGTAAAGCTGCAGTACTGCGGTCTCTGCTCACGATCTGAGTTCAATCCTGGCAGAAGCTGAGTTCAGGTAGCCGGCTCAAGGTTGACTCAGCCTTCCATCCTTTTGAGGTAGGTAAAATGAGTACCCAGTTTGCTGGCGGGGTGGAAGTGTAGATGACTGGGGAAGGCAATCGCAAACCACCCTGTAAAAAAGTATGTCATGAAAACATCATGACGCAATGTCACCCCAGAGTCAGAAACAATTGGTGCTTGCACAGGGGGCTGCCTTTACACACACACACACACACATCAGTAGCCCACTGGATGAAGAATATACACACAGAGATTCTATATTCCTTCTACTTCATTTAAAACTTTACAAGGCATTCCAAGTGATTTGATATTTTTTTTGGCAAGTAGTTTGGATTTTCTTATACCCAATTCCAGGTAAGCTTACCGGGGTTGGGGGGGATGCCCACAACTAAAATGGGAACAATGTCATATTAGTGATTTCAACAGAAGCATTTTCAAATACATGCAGGTAAGATATGTTATGAATAGTTTCATATGGCAATACCAATTGTTAGGATTGTATATTGGTAATACAATGGTAAATACTAAGGTTCAAGCAGGAAAAGCATTTTTCCACTTGTCTGACTGCAAATCTGATTCACTGAGGCTTGAAATCTCATTTGCAAAAGAGGCAAAGTTCAGATGAAGAAAAGTTCAGGAGAAGTATTCAGGAAAGTCATTTTCCCCTCTGACATATAGACATATGAATCTTTACCACATATCATATAATTAACCATATATATTAACCAGAACAACTGCACAAACAAACTTATTACATTTCTGTTCCAGTACAATTTTCTCTCAGCTTCAAATCTCAAGGGTGTTAAAAACACCCTCATTTTTTAAAAGAAAAAAGTATTTCATTAGCCATACTCAGGGCTTTTTTTGAGCAGGAACACACAGGAACGCAGTTCCAGCTGGCTTGGTGTCAGGGGTGTGTGGCCTAATATGTAAATGAATTCCTGCCCTGTGTGAAACAATGGTGACATCAGGGGGTGTGGTCTAATATGCAAATGAGTTCCTGCTGGGCTTTTTCTAAAAAAAAAAGCCCTGACCATACTCCACAAAACTCACATCAAGACTGATGCTCCTGTTAGACAGATACAGTCTACCTCTCTATTACTTCTCCTTCTATTGTCTTCAGCCTTTTGTAAAGCAGAACACAAGGCTACTTACATCAAATATGCAAACAAGCATTATAATAATAATAATAATAATAATAATAATAATAATAATAATAATAATAATAATAATAATAATAATAATAATAATAAAAATTTATTTATATCCCGCCCTCCCCGCCTAGGCAGGCTCAGGGCGGCTAACAACAGTTCAATAAAATTATACAATATAGAATATACAATATAAGGTGATTTAAAACAACATTGAAATTATACATTAATTTAAAACAACAATCTAAAACCAGTTCGAATGTCTGGGTCATTCCATAGTTTAAACGGCGGTGATCTTCCTGATGTTATTCTGTACACTTATATTATGGCAGGGGTCACTAGATAAATCATTGGTGGATTAAACAGCCATCCTATCAATGTCTACAAAAGCCTGCTTGAAAAGGATGGTCTTACAGGCCCTGCGGAATTGGTCCAAATTCCGCAGGGCCCGTACCTCCTCCGGAAGTTGATTCCAAAGGCACGGGGCTATAACAGAGAAGGCCCGTGCCCGTGTACTCTGTAATTTTGCCTCCTTTGGCCCAGGGATAGTCAGCGTGTTCTTCCCTGCTGACCTCAGTGCTCTTTGGGGCTCATATGGGGAGAGACGGTCCCTCAGGTAGGCAGGTCCTCGGCCATATAGGGCTTTAAAGGTGATAACCAGCACTTTGTATCAGACCCGGTATGTAACTGGTAGCCAGTGCAGTTCACGCAGCCCCGGCTGTATATGCTCCCATTTCGGGAGTCCTAATAACAGCCTGGCCGCTGCGTTCTGCACTAGCTGCAGCTTCCGGGTTTGACACAAAGGCAGCCCCATGTAGAGGGCATTGCAGTAGTCTAGTCTTGAGGTGACCGTCGTGTGGATCACTGTTGCCAGGTCCCGGCGCTCCAGGAAAGGAGCCAGCTGCCTTGCCCGCTTCAGGTGGAAAAATGCCGACTTGGCAGTGGCCGCTACCTGGGCCTCCATTGATAGTGAAGGCTCCAGTAGGACTCCCAGGCTCTTGACCCGGCCCGCCGCTTTCAGCGGCGCACCGTCAAAAACCGGGAGAGGTATTTCCCCTCCCAGAGCGCCGCGCCCCACGCTAAGGACCTCTGTCTTCGTCGGGTTCAGCTTCAACCCACTCAGCCTAAGCCAAGTTGCCACGGCCTGCAGTGCCCGGTCTAAATTCACTGGGACGCAGTCAGGCCGGCCATCCATTAGCAGATAGAGCTGGGTGTCATCCGCATATTGATGACAACCCAGTCCAAAACTCCGGGCAATCTGGGCAAGGGGGCGCATGTAGACGTTAAATAACATCGGGGAGAGAACTGCTCCCTGAGGCACCCCACAATCTAGTGTGCGCCTCCGGGAAAGCTCACCCCCGATTGCCACCCTTTGTCCCCGACCTTTGAGGAAGGAGGAAAGCCATTGTAAGGCCAGCCCCCTGACCCCTATGTCGGCGAGGCGGCGGGTCAGTAGCTCATGGTCGACCGTGTCGAACACTGCCGACAGGTCCAACAACATCAGCACCGCCACGCCACCTTGATCCAGTTGCCGCTGGAGGTCATCTGCCAAGGCGACCAGCACTGTCTCTGTCCCGTGGCCTGGGCGAAAGCCGGACTGGCAAGGGTCTAGGATGGAAGCGTCATCCAGAAAACCCTGTAGTTGCAGCGCCACTGCCCTCTCAATAATTTTACCTAAAAACTGTAAATTAGAAACCGGTCGGTAATTTGCCAATTCGGCCAGATCTGCTGTACATTTTTTCAGGAGGGGGCGGACCAAGGCCTCTTTCAGAGGTGATGGAAAACGCCCCTCCAAGAGGGATCTATTTATTATGTCCCGTAAAGGACTTCTAAGCTCCCTCTGGCAAGCTTTAATCAACCAGGAGGGGCAAGGGTCCAAATCGCAAGTTATTGGGTGCGCAACAGAGAGAATTCCGTCGACTTCCTCCAGGCTGAGCGGGTCAAACCGACCCAACTCCAAACCCGAAGACAGGCGTGGAGCCTCAAGTTCCCGTACCGCATCCAATGTGATAGGCAGGTCTTGGCGGAGCGACGTGATTTTATCGGCAAAATATTTCGCAAAAGCCTCACAGCCAATCTCTAATTCCCTAACATTTGGTTTGCCTTGAGGCAATGTAGTAAGGTCTCCAATTATTCTAAATAATTGTGCCGGGCGCGAATTTGCAGATGCAATCTTGGCTGCAAAGTAATCTTTCTTTGCAGCCTTGACTGCCATCTCATAAGACTCCATAAACGTTCTATAAGATGTTCTCATCGCTTCGTCCCGAGTATGCCGCCACTGCCTCTCTAGTCGTCTGAGCCCCTGTTTCAGCCGGCGTAGCTCCAGGGTATACCATGGAGCCAGCCTCCTGCGAGGGTGCAGAGGACGTCGAGGTGCGATCTCGTCGATGGCCCTGGTTAGCCGGCCTTGCCAGGCCTCCACCAGGTCATCGAGGGAATCGCCAGGGGGCCAGGGATCCCCCAGTGCCATTTGGAACCGTTCCGGGTCCATCAGGCTCCGGGGGCGAGCCAAAATAGGCTCTCCGCCCATACAGGGTTGGGGTGGCATCCCCACACGGGCCTTGAGGGCTAGATGATCCGACCATGGTACTGCTTCTACCGCGATATCGTTCACCAAAATCCTGGACGCAAAGATCAGGTCTAACATATGCCCGGCCTGGTGCGTGGGTGTCGTAACAAATTGAGAGAGTCCCAGTGTCGCCATGGAAGACACTAGGTCCATCGCCTGAGTGGAGGCTGAGTCGTCGGCATGGACGTTGAAATCACCCAGGACCATAAGCCCTGGGTACTCCAACGCCCAGCCCGCCACAGCCTCCATCAGGGATGGTAAGGCGCTGGCCGGTGCGTTAGGCGGACGGTACACCAGCCAGATCACCAACCCCTCTCTGACATCCCACGCCAGACCGGCACATTCAATGCCCTCAATCTTTGGGCCCGGGAGAGCCCGGAAGGAGTGACCCTCCCGTATGAATAATGCCACGCCTCCCCCCGCCCGCTATTCCGTGATTGGTGAAAGACCGAGTAACCAGGGGATGTCATCTGGGAAAGAGCCACTGTCTCCCCATCTCGCACCCAGGTCTCGGTCACGCAAGCCAGGTCCACATCCTGCCGGAGCAGGAACTCCCTGAGGGTCGTGGTCTTATTATTTACGGACCTGGCGTTGCATAACACCAATGACGGAGACAGGCTATTCCTCTTGGCCCCACTACCTGTCACCGTTGGGATGGGAAGTAGACTGGAAGGGAGCCGAGCACCATATTGTCTCCGTCCCCTTCCCTTACACCTCTGTCTATTCCCACCGTCATACCTTCCCCTCCCCAAGAGCACTGGAATCCCTGGGCCAAGCATCCGTGCCTATGCCCGGGGTGATCTTACTAGTACTGGACAGCTTCACCTCCCCCCCAGGTTCTCCCAACCTACAGTTGATTCGCACCCCACCAGCCACTCTGGTCTCCCAGTTACAGAGGTATGACACTTATTCAAGCCAAGTAAGCACAAGAAGATCCAGTCACAGAGGTATGACACTGTGGAGGACATTTTCTCATAAGGCTAGTTTGCAGCACTTAGCTTTGTATTCTCTAGCTTCTTTCTTCACAGACTCTGAGCTTTTCAAAGCAGGGAACCCCTCCACACCTTTTCCCTTCTCTCCATCCAAGGACTAACTAGTTGGCTCATCAGAAGCTAGCTTGAATTCTTCTCAAAGATTTCCCAGCAGGCTTCCTTTTCTCTTGGTAGGAGGATAGGATTGCCAATCCGCAGGTGGGGGCAGGAGATTCCCCAGTCTGGAGGCCCTCCACCTGCTTCAGGGTCATCAGAAAGCGGGGGCGGGGGGGATGTCTGCTGGGCACTCCGTGGCTGTGTTCAGATGCACAGTTTAATCAGTTGTTGCTGCTGTTTCCTACTGGATTAAAAGTGGCTGATCAGGTAGCAACATCTGCCTCCCGGTAGTCAATCATTGTCGCCCCCTCCAGTCCTTCTCCAAACCGGATTATTTTGTTACCTGCTCCTTTGCAGTGTTTTTTGAGTTGTCCAGTTTCACCTTGTAGTTTTCTCTGTCTGGATAGTTCTGCTGCAATATTAAACAACTTCCGGATGTCTGAAGGCTGTCCCAGAGCAAAAGGAGCCTCAGACATCTGGTTTACGGTCACCATTTTTTTTACTACTTAGCGATATGTGCATAATCGCGTAACCACATAATGTTTTAATCTATGCGCATGCGTGCATATGTGCTTAATGTGCACATGTTGATTAAAAAATTCTCTTTTTACTATTTTAATTGTTTATAAATATCCACTATGCTCAGGAATTTTATTGTTGTTGCTACCGAAATGCAGATTCACATTCTATGATTTTTTTTGTGTGTGGGGGGGAGTTCTTTGATTTTCCCCCCTCAAATGAACGCAATCTCTCACAATAAGGAAATAAACTCCTCTAGCACAGGTAATCCTGCCCTTATGGCTCTGTGATTTATTGGCACAGCACACAAGTCCTGTGAGGTTTCCTATGTCGTATGCATTAGATCATTCGTTAGAAGGCAACCACCTATCTAACAAATGTCCAGACACCTGCAGACCTGCCCAGCTGTGTAAATTGTTTTGCAATCAACCTGCTAAGGCAGCCAGAAGGAGAAATACCATCAACACTGCTAGATTTTTATTTGGATAAAATGGCAAGAATTCTCCTAGTACACAGTACACTTTTAAAGGTGGTACATAAAGGTGTGCCAGACATTCTGAAATAATTGTGAAGATACCATACAAAATTAACTTGGAAGATTTTTTTACTGGCTGAAACATGCTGGTTTCATCAGGGGCATAGCTACCACTTTACACAGCCTTTACATTCATAGTAATGCAGAATACAAACACAGCTAATTCTCAAGAATGGATGTGAATCAAATGAGTATCTTTTTGTTTTCTTTGGGACTGATTTGCAAAGGAGATTGTTCTCTCATTCAAATACAACCAAATTAGTTTTGCACATCTGAATGTTCTCCTCTCTCGGCTTGGCTTCGCGAACGAAGATTTAAGAAGGGTGCAATAGTCCACGTTTGCTGCAGGCTCGCTGGTGGCTGACAAGACCAATGTGGGACAGGCAGGTCCGGCCACAGCGGCTGCAGGGAAAAGTCTGATTTAGGGTTGGTCCTGTAGCAGTGCGATTCTTCCTCAATCTCCTTTTGTCCTCAAGACCAGCTATGCGTGCGTTCTCAAAGGAAGAGACAGCCTGGTGGATGGTGTGCCTCCATGCTTTGCGATCTGAGGCTAGGTCAGACCACTGGTGATGGTTGATGTGACAGGTGCTAAGGGATTTCTTCAAGGAGTCCTTGTACCTCTTCTTTGGTGCCCCTCTATTTCGATGGCCGGTGGAGAGTTCGCCATACAGGGCAATCTTGGGAAGGCGGTGGTTTTCCATCCTAGAAATATGCCCTGCCCAGCGCAGCTGCATCTTCAACAGCAGTGCCTCGATGCTGGTAACCTCTGCCCGCTTGAGGACTTCAGTGTTGGTCACAAAGTCACTCCAGTGGATGTTGAGGATGGTGCGAAGGCAGCGCTGATGAAAGCGCTCAAGGAGTCGCAGGTGATGACGGTATAAAACCCACGATTCGGAGCCATAGATGAGGGTTGTCATCACAACCGCTTTGTAAACATTGATCTTTGTGCCTTTTTTCAGATGCTTGTTGCTCCACACTCTTTTGTGCAGTCGGCCAAATGCACGGTTTGCCTTTGCCAGCCTGTTGTCAATCTCCTTGTCGATCTTGGCATCTGAGGAGATGATGCACCCCAGGTAGCTGAACTGCTGGACTGTCTTCAGAACTGATTCACCCACAGTGATGCAGGGAGGGTGATAATCTTCCTGGGGTGCAGGCTATGTTCTCCACTTGAAAACCATATAGCATTCTTTCGCCTTCAAGAAGGTTTCCAGGGATTGCCTCCACGCCAAGCATTTTCCACATTTCAGCCACCTGATTGGTGAGCTTTTGGTTTTTCCCTTCATTTTCCCATATGATGTCGTTCTTTATGCACAGGTGATTACGAGTTTGTTCTTTCTACAAACAACAACAACAACTACAAACAACAACCCTGCTTTATTTTAGATATGTTTAAAAATCATATTTCCTAGACAGGAGATTCCACAGGAGTATTTTGCATCTGTAGGGGAAACTGCAATTGCAGTTCTTCAGCAAAGAGCTTGTCAATTTCTTGTCAATTAGTCTTTTTACTTGTTGATGACTGCAGGATCTCAGTCCTGTCAACCATTAGGTAACAGAAGAGAATCTGCCCTCTGGAGAGGGGGTAGGGGATTGTTGGAGGCTTTGCAAGTAAGAGGTTTTTTTAAGGTTGTTGAGGGTAGAAGTTGTAATAATGTTGGTTTTATAACCTGCTCTTCACTACCAGATGGAGTTTTTGAGCAGCTTACAATCACCTTCCTTTACTCTCCCCATAGCAGACACCCTGTGAGACATTGTGTTATTCTTATCCAGCATTATCCATTCTAAATGTTAAGGAGGAGGAAGAGCAGTCTACAAATACTTAGAGGGGTTTTTTCAAGGCTGTTTAAATAAGTATTGCACTATTTCTATGCAATGCTGCATTACTCATGATCCTAAAAAGCATAAAAAATAAAAATAAAACAGGGTGGTGGAGAATCTGGAAAGTCTAGTGAGAACACAGCATGGGGGGGGGCTTCAATATACATCAGGTGTGAAAGTGAAACCACCACTAAAATGAAGTGAGAACAGATTAATCTGGGCTGGAATCTCCATTGGAACAGCAATTTCATACAGAATCACATCAGCAATCAGAGAGCCAGTTTGGTATAGTAGTTAAGTGTGTGGACTCTTATCTGGGAGAACCGGGTTTGATTCCCCACTCCTCCACTTGCACCTGCTGGAATGGCCTTGGGTCAGCCATAGCTCTCACAGAGCTGTCCTTGAAAGGGCACCTGCTGTGAGAGCCCACTCAGCCCCACCCACCTCACAGGATGACTGTTGTGGGGGGAGAAGATATAGAAGACTGTAAGCCGCTCTGATTCTCTGATTCAGAGAGAAGGGCGGGGTATGAATCTGCAATTCTTCTTCTTCTTCAGACTACCATGGAAAATCACTGGTGTGGAAGCAGGCCAGCTTAATATTCTCTTGAGACATGTAAACTTTCCACATTATATATTTTATTTAAATATTTTCAACCCACTTTTCCCAGTGCTCAAAGTTACCTGCAATATAACTAAAGCAGTTACAGTAAAATACTAGGGTGACCAATGACAACGAACACATACAAGTAAGAACCAAAATTTAAGTCAAAGTTAAAAGAATCAAAGTTTAAAATATACTAGAGAATAACCAACAAATCATAAAGAAGCAACAATAATTTATCCAGCAGCAACAGAAAACTGTGCCAAGTCTTCACTGGGCACCTCAATAGGGGCACAGAGGCATTTAGCAATAATTAAAGTGGGAAGAATTCTACGACTACTGAAAAGTGTTCAAAAGCTTAAGCTAAAAGCAGTGTTTTCACATCTATTTTCATTTACTTAAATACACATATTCTAGATGTAAACAAACATTTTTCATATTATAAGTCACTTTTAACATTAGCTTTGGAAGTAATAAAGTTCATTCTCCCCAGAGTCATGCATATTTTGATCAATATTTATTCAGATGCTGACACAGTATTTGAACCAGGAATAGTATGGGACTGTACTGGAATAAGTTACTGAAGATTCAAAGAGTTTTGTAATGAGTTTTTACTTAAAAACAAAAACAGACCCATCTCCATCACTCTGTGCTTTAGGTCAAAACCGTTTAGAAACTGACAGGAATATCAGATACAGTTTCTAAAATCTCATAGAACTTGATGATTTTGGAAAAAGTAAAAATCCCTCTGAACATACTTAAAAGTAGCTCTTTGGATCTTGGTCTAGAGACTAGGGTTGTTGTTTTCTTAACTACCTAAATTTCTGGGCCTTTAAACAATGACTAATACTTCTAAAATTAAGATCACAGTTGATGATGACAGAGTGCATAACAAATAAAAAATGCTGCTGTTTGCTCAGGATTATCTTGTGGATATCGATAAGAAGAACTGTCATTCCCAAATATTTGTGCAGACAAAAAATCTGTTCATGAGAATTTAGCAAACAGCATCTAAGCAGGTGCAAGTGTGTGACTGAACTGAAAAGTCCTTGAAATTCATCTACTTGACCACAATACTCTCAACGTAGGACTTGGAGAGCCTGCAGACTTTCTATCTGCTGTTTTATTGTATAATGTTGAAATCAATAAGATATACTTGAAATAAAATATAGCGATTTTGCATTTATTATAAGTATTAGATTTCCAAAAAGTTTATATGCATGTATTCATTCCCTTTCCAACAGATATACATCTGCTAGTTTATGCACAAAAAGATTCCAGTTGCTTTTCAGTGAAAGGGACCAACTAAAAGCTTTTTAAAAAAAGGTGTGGTGTGTATGTGTGATTAAGACATGGGTCAGAGTAGAGAGAAATTCCACCCCCCCGCCCGTACTATTTATATAACTTAACACACATACATAAACACACCAAGCTCCCTGTATGTTTTCTCATAGGCAAACAGAAATTCAAGCAGCCAATGAAGTTTAGTGTAAGGGAAAAGAGCTAAAACTTGTTTTTCATATCCCTCTCTTCTGATCTGGAATGCCCTAATTTATTTTTTATTTTATTTATTTTAGATTTATATGCCACCCACTCCACGAGCAGACTCTAAAAGAACATCAGAGGTCTGTTCACAAACCACATTTTGGTTTAGCTTAAATACATTAAGATGAGTATTGTTAGATGCCCATCAAAAGTCCTTGCTGTAAATATATAACTTTTAATTTCGAAAAAGCAACCTATTGACCTCAGAATGCAGACAAAGGCTTTCCCATTTCAGCAAAGTAGCTAGCTTTATGGCCCATAACTCTCTTACATCCCGGGCAGTGATGGGGAGCAAGTTAGCCAAGGCATGGCAAAGCATGATAGCCAACTAGCTGATCCCCTTGAATGAGAGAGATCCACTTTGATCTCAGCACTTCTTGACCAAAATAGAGGAAAAGGAGACAGCTAGAAGGAAAATCCTTGAAGTATAGCTGCATGTATAAGCATTGGCATCAGGGTAGATTGAGAGGAAATACAGTTATGCAAAAGGGCCCCAGCTCCCAAGAGAGGGAGGGAGAAAATCCCATCCACCCAGCCCTGTGCCAGTCAGGTGCCTCCTTTGCCACTTGGGGTAAAGCTGGGTGCATCCTTCATCCAACAGGGAAAGACTAGGAGGGACAGAGCTAGGCAAGAACTTCACCACATGGGTCATGGGAAGTCTGGGTGCATCCTTCACTTCCCCATAAAGGCCAAGGGCTGGAGGTAGCAGATTATAGCTGCTGTGCATGGCACCCCTAGTCATGGCACCCCAGGCCACCAGGACTTTTCCTGGTGCCTTAATGGTCAATCTACCCTAATTTGGTAGATGCTCACTTGCAAGAGAAAGACCATAACACAGGTATTTGCTTTGTAAGCCATTCAATACCTTAACTAACAGATGGTCTATACAGAGAACAAAATGAGCTATCAAGTGAACTGTACAGCTATAGAAGGCATGTGGGAAAGAAGGAGAAAACAATTTTTGTTTTAATATTCCCAGGAATAAAAATCTCCTTGCAAGCAAAAAGCTAGCTAGAGGACCAGACTGGACTACAACCTTTCTATGTACTTGTTAGTATTCCAGTGAGTTGATTTTGTTTTTGTAAGGGAATATTCAAAGGCAGCAAGTCATCTGCCATCTGAAGAAGAAAAACCCATTTGACCACTTTAGGATATTTTAACCCAGTTCTGTGGTAACTGTTGGCTGGATCTCAGTTCTAAGCAATGAAAGCAATGACCATGTAGCATCTGAGCACAGTTGTTCAGCCTCTCAGCACAGATATACAAATACTGCTTTAAACAAATATTTATTGGCGTGTACCTGTGAATGCACTTGTGTTAGAAATCTCTGTACTGACAGGAGATATGTTGAAACCATCTTCACTGGAAGCTTTCAGAATATACTTCTCAATTACACCTATGACCCCAACTGGTTCGTCCCAGGTAACCTCAATGCTGTAACCATTTATGCTGTGAACTCTTGAGGGTGTTGGCACGCTTTGTGGGACTGAAAAAGAATAAAAGAGAAATAGAGAAAATGGCACTCCTAAGAAGACTATTGCCCCATTCTTCACTTTTAATAGTTGCAGTAAATCAGATTCACCATTAGCATAAATACAATTTATTAGAGTTGTAACTTTCCAGCATTGATTTAATATGACTGCACATCTTGAGCCATTCAGTTTTAGCTATATTTCAAAACCATCAGAACTCCATCTACATAACATTCTTCTTTGTCTAGTTCAGGTTTTCGAAAAACATTCAATGTATCAATGAGATGAAACATCACTAACAAAGAAAGGAGGTGGACTGCACAGGTTCCAACAATATAATTATGCTACTAAGGAAGGCCAAACAATTAGATTGTTATTATACAGCAAGATCTGACACTTCATCTCTAAGCTGCCACAAACTATTGCTGAAAGACAATCTAATTCTAAAGATATGCAATTTCATCTTTTTGAATCCTTATGTATCAAACTACAGTTTAAAATGTAAATCACAAAAAAGTAAAAATATTGGATGAGATGCAGCTCCATTAATATCACTTGGAATTTTTTGCATCAATGGCAGCAGAATTTCACTAAAGGAAGCAAAGCTTACACTGTTTGCAAGCATTTCTCTCATGACTTGTTCTATAGCTCATGAAGAGGATTTTAGTGAATTGGTACTCCAAAAACAATATGAAGATTATGTTCTTTTTAAAATTTGCAAAGTCTTGGTCATGGAATCACAGAAACTTGAGTAAAAACATCTTATTTCCATTAACTTTTAACTATTTACTAGATATTGCTGTATCAAGTTAAAAGATCTGGTCAGAAACAGCTTCATCACAGATGACTGCACAAAGGATGCTGAGAAAAGGCCCAAGGAACTCTATGGCAGAATGATGGATGATGGTTTTGCTAGAAATGCATGTGTACTCTAGAGTCCTGATGATTAGGACTGCTGTAGCTTCTCAGCATCAAGAATCCCTCTTTTATGCCCTTATTGCTTAGACTAATTAAACAAAATCATCTTGGGAGGGCAGGGGGAAGGAAAGGAACTTTGTATATAGGCACGAGAAAGTTACATTAAAAGTGTTTCAGTGAATAGCTATGGTTCTTCAAGAAATGTGCAGCTTCAGGCTGCTGACAATACTACATTAATATATTGATTTTATTAGTTTTGAAATGTATCACAGGACAAGATAAGGTTCTGTACAGCAGATGGTCTTCTCATAGGGGACACAACAAAACTGACTCAAAAATAATTAAACAGTGCAATTATTTTCCAGCCCTTGGGAACATATAGTTTCTCAGTGCTGCGGTCAGATTGTAAATTTATGGTCTAACTGTGGTCAGACAATTAGGATAAAAATATAACTGTATTTGCTCACTTTGGGATGGTAGACCAAATGGTGGCATTAAGTGGTGCATTTACAAGTCAAAACTCTGCTTTTGGTAAAAGTGTCAAAGGCAGTTTTTGTGATGCAAGGACATTACAGTACCAGTTTGCAAGAGGGCTAATTGGAAAAGTTGTATTCCGAGTTCTGGCATTTTATATCCACAATTGGGACAATAATTCTTGAATTCAATCCATCTCCAAATATTGATAGTAATACAAAAGGAAGTCTCAACAGAACAAATCATCAGACTAAAATGTATTATAAAAAGATATTTCAAAAACTTAATACTATCATATCTTCTTTATGAAGTCCAAGAGATGTTGTTCAGATGAATGTCTTCTGTGACTCACAGTTCATCTAGACCAGGGGTGTCGAACTCATTTGTTATGAGGGCCTGATCTGACGTAAATGAGACCTTGTTGTGCTGGGCCTTGTGTGTACCTATTTAAGATTAGGTAGCAGAGATATAAACTTTATAAAGGACACAAGCAAACACAATTAAAGATTTTTTTAAAAAAAAACCCTTAAAATAAAATATTAGCACTTGTTGGTCTTAAAGGTGCTTTCTTTGTATTTCCCCCATGGGATCTGGGGAACTGGGCAAAGGAAGCTCTGGCTCTTTCCTTCCTTCCCCAGAAGACCAGGAGGGGGAAGAGCCTTAGCCAATAGAAGGAAGAGAGGCTTGGTTCAGTAGCTTTGCTGTGTCTTTCCAAGGGAGGAGCTTCAGCCAATGGAGAAAATAAAGGTTTTGCTCCATAGCTCCTGTGCAATTGAGCAAGCCTTGCAAAGCAAGCTGTTATACAGAAGGAAGCAAGAAAGAGAGAGGGAGAAAGAAGCAGATGACAGCCAATTGCTTAGGGACTGATAGGAGCCCTCTGGGTTTGACACCCCTGGGTTTGACACCCCTGATCTAGACCCTAGAAAGTAGCATTAAATTTAACTAAAATTGGCCCATATCAATATAGATTGTTCTCTTATCTAGTATACTATCTAGTATAGTTCTCTTATCTAGTATACCTTTCTCTCCTCTAACATCTCCTCTGAAAACATTTTAATATACATTGCAAAAATGCTTATATATATACTATTTTTTAAATGGCATCATAAAATGAGATCTCTAGTAAGCAATGTGGTAGGACCAGAAATGATAGACATTTGGAATAGAGCTGTTGTTTGAACAAACTATGTATTAAACATGACGTATTAAAAGATTCAGAACATGATATTACAGCAGTAGAAACACAGTCCATTTTCCTGTACCAGTCTGTTGTGATGTAGCCCCATTCCTTTGCAAGAATGCCATCCTGAACAATTCAGTTTTACATAATACCAGGAGCATGGGAACCTTCCTGAATGCGGATGGGAATAAACCACATTTTTTAGTTTGGTTCATGGCTCATGGCTGAACCACAAACTGAATCATGAACCCATATGAACCAAGAGATGGGTTTACAAACTGACTCAGTTTGTACTGGTTAATGAGCCATTTTAAAGTTTAAACCCCTGCTTTCTGCTCCCCACAGCTTTTCATGGGAAGCTGGGTGGTGTGGAACAGCCAGACCCTGAAGACAGCTCAGACTCCTCTGATGAAGAGCAGTTGGATTCTGTGCCTATCAGCCACCAGCCAGCTTCAGCTGAGCAATCAGATGCGGATTCACAGTCAGAAGAGTATGAGGGATGTGTTTCATCCCCCTGCTTGGAGGTGACACTTCCAGTTCAGCTAGTTGCCCTACCTCCTCCAGGATCCCCAGGTCCACAAGAACAATATTGATGAAAATGTAGAAGGGATTTACAGTCTCAATGTAGGTGAGTACACCTCAGAGCTCAGCACTGACAATCAGTTGCACAGAAAAGAGAAACATCGCCAGAGGAGATGTGAAGCAGCTGTTGCTGTTGCAGGCAATGACATAGGGTTCTGAAGTGTATAAAAGTATGTGGGAGGAGCCCTTCAATAAGGTTTGAACATGTTCCTTTAGTGTCTAAAGGAACTTGCTGCTGCTATTTCAGACTTCCCTTTCAGAATACTGACCTTGGCCTGTTTAGATAACTCTTGTATGATTTACAGACTCTGTTATTAAACTCTGGGAACCTCCACTCTGGTTTAAATGGCTCTAAGCCACTTAAACCCTGCTTTCTGCTCCTGCAGTGGGACCACCACTCATCTGTTTAAATGGCTCTGAGCCCTTTTTGCTCCCTGTGGTTTTTATATCCCTGCAGAGGTTATCAAACAGGGAAGCCCCTTCAGGGGTTTTCAAACAGCTAAGTGTCAAGATCTCCACCATACAGCCAAGAGCCACCATGAACTGCATCAAAATGTGTGGGAATTTGTGGCAGTTCTTCAGTTTGTGAACATAACTTTAGAAACCATGGATTGGCCAAAAATCATGAAAAACTTTTAGTTTGTCAGCCAGTTCATGCCCATCCCTATTCCTCACCTCCTCAAGCAGACCATTCCACAGGTGGGGGCCACTACAGAAAAGGCAAGTGTACAGGCTGTTGTTGATCTTGCCTATATGTAGAATGGCACCTGCAAAAGGTCCAGCTCTGAGGAGCCAAGTTGTTGCAGTGGTGGAGAAGCAGTCCTGCAGACATGAGAGTTGAAGGGTTTTCTTTCTGATAGCCAATACCTTTAATTGAGCTTGGTAACTGATGGGAAGCCAATGAAGTTGCTACAGAATGGGTGTAATACTGATGCAATGTTATATGGATATGCTACTGAAATTAAGTAATACTTACCGGGTTGATCTCTCGTTATTTGTGTAAAAACATTTCTATCAAATCTATTCCCTAAAGACTTAAGAACTGTAGCCCTTTTGTGCCAAATAAACATGGCTTATAGTTGAACCTTAAATATTTCTGATTGCAGTGATTGTTATGGGTTCTACTCTCCCAAGTCCTAGAAGAGCAAAAGCCCTATTTCAAAGGCAAGGCAAAGCAAGTCACAAAAGTTCCAGATAGAGACTAAAGATGTGTTCACACTGCAAAAAATAATGTGTTTTGCAGCTGGATATTTGCTATTCTTACACAGTAAAAATCAATTTGCAAAACACATTTAGTGTAGTGTGAATGCACCCTCAGTTCCCTGTCTAGGCTAAAATAGTAGCTTCCACCAGTCCCTTTTGACTACCCCCAACAGCTGCACAGTTAAGGGAGAGACCTCAAAACCTCTCAGGGAATTATTCCAGAAAGTCAACCCTTCAAGGTTAGCTTGCAGTTCTGAGTTTCCAAACTAAAACATTAACCATGGATGAGGTTAAAATATATATTTGTTTTATTGAATGTACAAAATATTCTAAAATACATGACATGTGAGGGAGAGAAATAATAAACTTGTGGAAATTCACAGCATAGCTAAGCTTAAAGAGCAATAATTACCACAAGATTCCAAGCAGGTGTTGGGTTCAGCATCCAACTCTGCTTCTCAGAGACACAGTAGGGCCTTAACCCACAGGAATGACAACTGAGCTTGGGCAGCCACTGACATATTGTCTTGCCAAGTGATTACTCAGCTAGCACCTAGACAAAAGGCTAACTTATCGAAAAGGATTCTGACTGACTCTGGGCCCTAGAGCCAATAACAATCCAATAGCTCAGGGGTGGCCAATGGTAGCTCTCCAGATGTTTTTTGCCTACAACTCCCATCAGCCCCAGCCATTGGCCATGCTGGCTGTGGCTGATGGGAGTTATAGGCAAAAACATCTGGAGAGCTACCGTTGGCCACCCCAGCAATAGCTGATGTAACCCCTTTCCGTCGTTACCGGGACATGTGACCACATGCTGCAGACTAGCGGTCTCACTTCCCAGCATTCAAGGCCATTTCTTCAGCTGTAAAGAATCTGCCAATTAAGAAGCCCTTTTAAGGATCGTACCAGCTTCACCCAGGTGCAAACAGTTTGCTTGAAGGTCACTTTCTGGCTATCTCTGTGAGAAAGTATTTGTGCAGCCAAGAGGCCTTGTCAGGGTTTTTTACACAGGCAATCTTGACCAGAGTTCTGCAAAGAACCAACGTTCTTTACAGTGACACCTTGGTGTTTTTTGTTTGCTTGATACTAGCAACTTAAACATTTAATATGGAAACATCAGTTACCTGATTCTCTTGTACGGCCACGACTCCAGGCACTAGACACAGATCCTCCTTTGTTAGAAGCGGTTACCCGATAAAGATATTCTTAAGGGCAAGAGAGACAGATGGAGACTAAATGTGAGAATATATTATTGCAAGGTGAACTAAAACAATACAACTGTTCATATAAGGAGCCAGTGTAGTACCTGTAAATGGCTGTAGACCACTATCATAAACACTCTGCTCTTTTCCTTGGTATACCAGGATGGAGTCATTTTCCCGGCAGTTAACAGCATTGTCAGTTGATAGGCATCCATCCAGATTGACTCTGACAGCACTGCTGGACACAGATGCCAAGTTAACGACAGCACCCCGTGTAAATTTAACATCCTTCATGCAGCCACCAAAACCTAGTAAATAGTAAGGGATTAGTATCACATAAAGGGCTTCAGTTGTTAATTAAGAATCATGTTTTGCTTCTCACAGTGCTACATTTCAGAGATACAGAAAGCTGAATGTAAATGTTAAACTTGAAATTATGTTTGAGAAATGATTTTTAAAATGATACTTAAACTGCAATGACACAATCACTGTTGAATTTCTATCATTCTGAAATGTACATGGATTATTCAACAGCCAACCTACATGTATAAACTTTAGTCCCCCCCCCCCGCCCCTTTACCACCATATGTTCTAACAGATCAACACAAAACAGGCACAAAAATTGATTTGGAGAACCCCCTAATATTTCACTACTTCTCATAAATTCATATTGTATCATGAGCAAAGATACAAAGGTAAAATGGAATATAATTTTAAACAATTAGAGATTAGAAAAATACTACTTAATGGATATTATCACAAAGTATTGGGTATTCTAAATGTAGTGTTGCTAAAATAAACATCAGCAGAGCAGCACTAGTTTGCATGTCTTGCTTTTAAATGAGCTGAACCTGAAGAGATGAGAGTTCTGTGTTTTTATTCCATCATAACATTGCACCTATATAAAGTTTACACATATATGAGAGTAACAAGTTTCCAAACAGCTGCTTTTGTTATGGAACAGCCACTTTTTGAGGGGGAAGTTTTCAGCAGAGAAGGATGCTTGACACTTTCCCCATTCATTATTTTTCTACAGCACCTGGAATTTTACAGGTATTTTCATGGAGCTTGAAGAAAAAATAACCACCCACAGAGAAAGTATTAAATAATTGACTGCCATTGTTTCTCTACTGAAAATCCTAGAACAGATATTCTATAGCAAAAGCAGCCCAGATTTTTTTACCTGCATTTGTATATAATGCTCCGTTAGGCCTTTAGAGAGGCAAGATCAAGCATATGCATTAGTTATTAGATATTCCCAACATGAGTGTTTATTTATAATCTGCGTACAAATATCAGCCAACATAAATATCAATGACACAGCAGTTCAGCCCACCCTTACTTCATATAGCAGCATGAGATGTATTGATTCAATAAAGGAAGCCACAGCCCTCCATTTGCAAGACCTGAGCATGACTGTTAAGGAGAGGACATTCTGGAGTTCATTAATTCAAACACTCCCCACAAGTCACAAGTCACTTGACAGTACTTAACACACATGCATTATCTTTTGTGGAAATATACAGCAAAAACCAAAAATTAACTGGGTAAGGTTGTTCATTGGTACATAGGATAGTGGATGTCTTTAACTGAGGGCAACACAGGGGTGGGATTGCCAATAATGTGAAAAATGCAAATCCTAGTATTTTCTAGCCACCTGGAAGTTGACTGGAAATCTCTGAAAGATAGCAGCTCCAGAGCCTTGACAGTTTGCCCTTTGGCAATCAGTATCTGGCTAGGGTGAACATGGAATGTTGCTGAAATCCTGGCTGTGAGCCTGGATCAGACTGCACATAATTGCTGCCCAGGGAACAGCACTGTCCCACCTCAATAAAAGGGGGAAAGTTAAAGTTAACTTGAGGGATTATTTTTATAGCACTGAGAACTGTTGATAATACTGCAGTTATTATTTCTTGTCTTCTTTTAGGGGCAAGAGAAAATTCTTTAAAAGTCATCAGCTCTGAGTGTGTGTGTGTATTATACAGGGCCAGCATCAAGGAGTGACAAATCATGTACTGTCAGGGCCCCTGGAATGCCCACTACTTTCTTACTCACTTGAATGAGTAAGACTTCTGGAAGTAGCTGTCACCCACTCATTTGTCCCTTGTCCTCTGGACATATGTGGTACCAGAAAGAGTGGGTGCAACTCCTTTCTGGTCTTTAGTCATATGTCTGACACTGGTACTTTTGAAACTGCTGACACAGAGGGAAAGGAGGATCAAAGTAGAGTTCAGTATGGTAACATGTAGATCAAATCCCCCAGATCACATTGTCCTAATTTGACTCATTAAATGAGCAGAATGAGTTCCAGAGTTGAGCTCTGGGAGAGAGTGGAAAAGGTGTGCTGCTTTAAGGGTGAGTGTTTGCCTTTCTTGACTGCCTTTTATAAACAGCTGGGGGGAAGTTGTTGGGTGCTAATCTATGGGAGGAGAGAGTCTGAGTTTGTGTGGTTGCTGGGGAACTGCTGTTTGTTTTGAGTGGGCTATAATGATCGTTGCTGATTGTGAGTGTCTGTGTTGCCTTGGACTGACTGCTGGCCACATCCTCTTTTCATTTATAAGGCAACACCTTGCCAGAAGCGTGAGCCTTTGGCATAAGCCAAAGGGCAAGAGCTAAAGGGCTCTTGGTCTGGGGGCTCTGTAAGAAGCCAGAAGAACCAGGAAGCAGTCTTCTTGTGTTCCCAATAAGGTTAGACTTTCCACAAGGAGAGCCACATAAACGCAAAAGGATTTTAAGAGAGGATTCTATATTTAAAAAGCTATTATGAAGGTAGAATGCCAGCAGGGGTGTGGGGGCTTTCCAGTGTTTTGCACCAAGTGTCACATGTATGACTATCTGCCTACTGGACAGAAGTCTTGGGTGTATGCTCGGTGCAAGGAGCTCCTGGTACTCAGGGAACGAGTTCGCACCCTTGAGGCCAGGGTGGCTGATCTGGAGAAGCAGAGACAGTCAGGCTCTTGGAGAAGATGCTCAGGGTCTTATTAGAGGAGCCCCACTCCAAACATGGCAGCCCTGTTGCTGCCAGGGAGCATAAGGGTTAAGAGAGAACAGAGCACCGTGCTGAGGATAAGGGGAATGCGCCCTCAGAAGGGACCTCTTCTTCAGTTGGTGAGCAGGTATCCTTTCATGCCAAAGAACCATCCCTAGGCAGGGAGGGGGCGGGCCTTGTTAGTTGGTGATTCAATCCTTAGACAAGTAGCTAGCTGGGTGGCAAAACCACGTAATGACCATATTGTGACTTGCCTGCCTGGTGCGAAGGTAGTGGGCATTACGTATGTTGTAGATAGGCTGATAGACAGTGCTGGGGAGAAGCCAGAGGTCGTGGTACATGTTGGCACTAACAATGTGGGGAAATGCAGTTGTGAGGTCCTGGAGGAAAAATTTAGGCTGCTAGGCAGGAGACTCAAGGCCAGGACCTCCAAGGTAGCCTTCTCAGAAGTGCTACCTGTTCCACGTGCTGGCACAAATTAGAAGTCTCAATGTGTGGATGAGACGATGGTGTAGGGAGGAAGGGTTTAAGTTTGTTAGGCACTGGAATGCTCTGGAACAAGCGGGAGCTATACAAAAGAGACAGTCTCCACTTTTACCCAGAAGGAACCAGGTTAATGGCACTTAAAATTAAAAAGGTGGAAGAGCAGTTTTTAACTGAATTTTGGGGGAAAGCCAACAGGAGATGAAATGTCTCTGATTTGGGATGACTCATCTCAAAGAGATGACAGGTTAGCTGTTACTTTTCTACCAGACAATGGCTTAGAGTTGTCCACTGAGATGGTGACAAACAGTATGTACTGTCTGCCAAAGTCTCAAGGCAGCAGGAGGAAGGCTGCAGGCCTAACTTGCCTGGGAAATTAAAGATGTTTATATACAAATACTAGAAGTGTCCGAGGTAAAATCAGGGAGTTGGAATGCTTAGCATTGGGGTGAAATATAGACATTGTGAGTATTTCAGAAACTTGGTGGAATGAGGAGAATCAGTGGTACACAGTGATTCCTGGATATAAATTATATCGGAAGAATAGGGAGGGAAGGGTTGGAGGTGGGGTGGCTCTGTATGTCAGAGATGGTATACAGTCCTGTAAGACTGAGAAGGTCAGAGAATTATATTCACTTCTAGAAATGCTTTGGGTCGAAATAGTGGGCCCAAAAGGAATTTTAACTCTGGAAGTTTGTTATCGTCCACCGGAACAAAAGATAGAGAATGATTATAAAATGATGAAAAAATCAAAGATAGTGCCTGAACGTAAAAATTGTGCCATAATAAGTGATTTTAACTACCTGCAGATTGATTGGGTCAATATGTGTTTTGGTTGGGAGAAAGAGACTGAGTTTCTAGACACTCTCAATGACTGTGCTATGGAGCAGATGGTCACAGAACCTACCAGAGGTGGGGTGATCCTGGACTCGGTTCTAAGTAATGCCCAAGATCTGATGAGAGATGTAAAAGTGATTGTACCGCTTGGGAGCAAGGACCATAATGTTGTTGATTTCACAATTTGTATAAATAGGGAGTTGCCCCAAAAGACCAACATAACCACTTTTAACTTTAAAAGGGGTAAATTCTCTGAGATGAGGAGGCATGTGAAGAGGAAACTGAAAGGAAATGTAAATAGGGTCAAAACTCCTGAGGAAGCTTGAAGGCTATTTAAAACTACAATCCTCCAAGCTCAGATAAATATATACCACAAGTCAGGAAAAGCACAAATAGGTATTTTAAAAAGCCTGCATGGTTAACAAACAAAATAATGGAAGCTATAAAAGGTAAGAAGGATTCCTTTAAGTGGTGGAAAGCTACTCCAAGCGAGGTTAATAAAAGGGAACATAGGATGTGGCAAATAAAATTCAAGTCTGTGATCAGGCAGGCAAAAAGGGACTATGAGGATCATATTGCAAAAAACATAAAAACCAACAATAAAAATTTCTTCAAATACATTAGAAGCAGGAAACCAGCCAGGGAGGCAGTGGGGCCCTTGGATGACCAAGGGGTAAAAGGATTACTGAAGGAGGATAGGGAAATGCTGAGAAGCTGAATGCATTTTTTGCCTCCGTCTTCACTATGGAAGATGAGAAGTGTTTGCCCACTCCAGAAGCGCTGATTTCGGGAGGATTGTTGAAAGACCTGAGTCAAATTGAGGTGACAAGAGAGTAGGTTATACAACTGATAGACAAATTAAAAATTGATAAGTCACCAGGCCCAGATGGCATACATCCAAGAGTTCTGAATGAACTCAAAGGTGAACTTGTGGATCTTCTGACAAAAATACATAATCTTTCATTGAGATCTGCCTCCTATCCTGAGGACTGGAAAATAGCAAATGTCACCCCCATCTTTAAAAAGGGTTCCAGAGGAGATCCAGGAAATTACAGGCCAGTCAGTTTGACTTCAATACTGAGAAAGTTGGTGGAAACCATTATCAAAGAGAGAATAAGTAGGCACACTGATGAACAAAAGTTATTGAGGAAGACTCAGCATAGGTTCTGTAAGGGAAGATCTTGTCTCACTAACCTGTTAGAGTTCTTTGAGGGGGTGAACAAACATGTGGACAAAGAGGATCCAATTTATGTTGTTTACCTTGACTTCCAGAAAGCTTTTGATAGAATTCCTCATCAAAGGCTCCTTAGTAAGCTCGAGAGTCATGGGGTAAAAGGACAAGTCCTCTTGTGGATCAAAAACTTGATAATTAATAGGAAATAGAGAGTGAATATAAATGGGCAATTTTTGGAGTGGAGGTTGGTAAGCACTGGGGTACCACAGGGCTCAGTACTGGGTCCCATGCTTTTTAACTTGTTCATTAATGATTTGGAGTTGAGAGTAAGCAGTGAAGTGGCTAAGGTTGCGGATGACACTAAATTGTTTAAGGTGGTGGGAACCAGAGAGGATTGTGAGGCACTCCAAAGGGATCTGTCAAGGCTGGGTGAATAGGCATCAATGTGGCAATAGAGGTTCAACATGTCCAAGTGCAAAGTGTGCACATTGGGGCCAAAAATCCTAACTATAAATACAAGTTGATGGGGTGTGAACTGGAGGAGACTGACCAACCTGTTACTGACTAACCTGTTACATTTCTTTGAGGGGGTGAACAAACATGTGGACAAAGGAGACCCAATAGATGTTGTTTACCTTGACTTCCAGAAAGCTTTTGATAAAGTTCCTCATCAAAGGCTCCTTAGAAAGCTTGAGAGTCATGGAGTAAAAGGACAGGTCCTCTTGTGGATCAAAAACTGGCTGAGTAATAGGAAGCAGAGAGTGAGTATAAATGGGCAGTCTTCACAGTGGAGGACGGTAAGCAGTGGGGTGCCGCAGGGCTCGGTACTGGGTCCCATGCTCTTTAACTTGTTCATAAATGATTTAGAGTTGGGAGTGAGCAGTGAAGTGGCCAAGTTTGCGGATGACACTAAATTGTTCAGGGTGGTGAGAACCAGAGAGGATTGTGAGAAACTCCAAAGGGATCTGTTGAGGCTGGGTGAGTGGATGTCACGTCAACGTGGCAGATGAGGTTCAATGTGGCCAAGTGCAAAGTAATGCACATTGGGCCCAAGAATCCCCGCTACAAATACAATTTGATGGTGTGTGAACTGGCAAAGATGGACCAAGAGAGAGATCTTGGGGTCGTGGTGGATAACTCACTGAAAATATCAAGACAGTGTGCGTTTGCAATAAAAAAGGCCAACGCCATGCTGGGAATTATTAGGAAGGGAATTGAAAACAAATCAGCCAGTATCATAATGCCCCTGTATAAATCGATGGTGCGGTCTCATTTGGAGTACTGTGTGCAGTTCTGGTCACCGCACCTCAAAAAGGATATTATAGCATTGGAGAAAGTCCAGAGAAGGGCAACTAGAATGATTAAAGGGCTGGAGCACTTTCCCTATGAAGAAAGGTTGAAACGCTTGGGACTCTTTAGCTTGGAGAAACGTCGACTGCGGGGTGACATGATAGAGGTTTACAAGATAATGCATGGGATGGAGAAAGTAGAGAAAGAAGTACTTTTCTCCCTTTCTCACAATACAAGAACTCGTGGGCATTCGATGAAATTGCTGAGAAGACAGGTTAAAACGGATAAAAGGAAGTACTTCTTCACCCAAAGGGTGATTAACATGTGGAATTCACTGCCACAGGAGGTGGTGGCGGCCACAAGTATAGCCACCTTCAAGAGGGGTTTAGATAAAAATATGGAGCACAGGTCCATCAGTGGCTATTAGCCACAGTGTGTGTGTATATATAAATTTTTTTGCCACTGTGTGACACAGAGTGTTGGACTGGATGGGCCGTTGACCTGATCCAACATGGCTTCTCTTATGTTCAAGAGAGAGATCTTGGGGTCATTGTAGATAATTCACTGAAAATGGCGAGACAGCATGCAACTTCAATAAAAAAAAGGCCAATGCCACACTGGGAATTATTAGGGAATTGAAAACAAATCAGCCAGTATCATAATGCCCCTGCATAAATCGATGGTGTGGCCTCATTTGGAATACTGTGTACAATTCTGGTCACTGCACCTCAAAAAAGAAATTATAGCATTGGGGAAAGTGCAGAAAAGGACAACTAGAATAATTAAAGGGTTGGAACATCTTCCCTATGAAGAAAGGTTAAAATGCTTGGGGCTCTTTAGCTTGGAGAAATATGGACTGAGGGGTGACATGATAGCGGTTTACAAGATTATGCATGGGATAGAGAAGGTAGAGAAAGACTTTTCTCCCTTTCTCACAATATGAGAACACATGGACTTTCAAAGAGCAGTCAGGTTAGAACTGATAAAAGGAAGTACTTCTTCATCCAAAGGGTGATTAGCACATGGAATTCACTGTCACAGGAGGTAGTAATGGCTACAAGCATAGACAGCGTCAAGAGGGGGTTGGATAAACATATGGAGCAGAGGTCCATCAGTGGCTATTAGTCACAGCATATTGTTGGAACTCTCTGTCTGGGGCAGTGATGCTCTGTATTCTTGGTGCTTGGGGGGGGAGCAAAGTGGGAGGGCTTCTAGCCCCACTGGTGGACCTCCTGATAGCACTTGGAGTTTTTTTGGCCACTATGTGACACAGAGTGTTGGACTGGATGGGCCATTGGAGTCATGAGCCCTGATGAGTGGGAGCGGGAAACAGACCTGTAAGAATTGCCAGCCAGTTCCTCAGTCGAACAACCAGCAGCTGTCCCATCAATCACTCTCCCCACATTCCAGGCACCAGTGTCAGCTGTTGATAATCAATCTCTTCCAAGCTCTCCTCCTCCCATCTCAAGAATTCGAAGCAGGCTCCAGAGGAACTTTCAGAGCGAAGCATGAGGCACGCTGATGCTTCATATCTCTCAGCCCTGAATTCTAGCAGAGTCACTGTCACCCAAGGAGCAGGCTGATTGAGGCTCCCATATAACTCCCACCCAGGACCTGGTAACCTTGTGGAAGCAACAAGTCTATTCTCTGGCTTGCATCCATGCTCCTTTTTGATTCCTGATCCTGACCTGCTTGAATTCCTTGGCATCCTGACCCTTTGGCTTTTGGACACTGAGTTCTGATTCCAGTTTGCAATGTTGCTTTGGTTACTTGGCTCCTGCTTGACTTCCTGGACTTTGACCTTGGACTGGCTTTGGACTCCTGCCTGCCTGTGCCCTGAGAACATGACAATTGGCCTGATTCAACATGGCTTCTCTTATGTTGGTGACTGAAAGTTACTACAGCCTAGATCTTTAGTAGTCCTCTCTCAAATTCTTTCTGCTTAAAGAGGGAGAATCATAACTATGTCATAGGTCATTTTATTTTTAGGAAGATCAAAAATAGAGAACAAGCTATTAAAATATATTTCCTGTTAGTATAAATGAAAAGACAGATTTTTTTTTGTTGTTTCAGCTGTAACATACCTTGCTCTAATTCCAGTTCTTTAAAGGCATCCTGGACCTCATCTGGGATTCCTCCAATATAGACAGGAGAATTTACAGTCAGCTCTTCTAAACCAGGTTCCACCACCTGCTCTCTCAGTTCATTCACACTTGCTGAAACTACCAATCCTTCTTTTTTCAGAGTAACCTTTTTCCATTTTCCATCACAATAGGACAATCCTAACCAGAGATCCACATGTGTAGAGACAAAGTTGTTTTTTAGCAGAAACCTTAGGATTCCACTTTTCAGTTCTGCCTGTAGTTTTGAAGTTAAAACAGAAAAAAAAGGATTGTTAAACAACTGAATCAACACACGGATTATAAAATATCCATCAAGAACATAAAACATAAAACATGCTGTTAGACAAAAAACATTTATGGTTAGAAATAAATTCGGCTGGCACGCGTACATGTATTATGGGAAGAATAAAATGGACGGTTTTTTCTCTCACCATTATGTTAGAAATACTTTACTAAGTACTTGGACAAAATATAAGAAATACGGTGACGAGAGAAAACCGCTGTGGATAGTGCCAGCAGAAGTAATAAAAATAACAGCTGAATCCGATGAAGAAAGAGAAATGTCATATAATCAACTGCTCAAGATACAAGGAGACAAAATTGAATTAAAATCCTCGGAAGAGCTAAATAATAAGTATGACTGGTTTCAAATGCAACAAATTAAAAGCTTGATGGAAAATGATATTAAATCGGAGGGAATTAGACGAGAACAAACAGAACTGGAAAGGGTCCTGCTTGGTGATAATGAAAAACTGATATCAAAAGTATATAAGTTATTATTGAAATGGTCTACAGAAGAAGAAGTAGTAAAGTCCCAAATGGTCAAATGGGCAATCAATGTGAATAGAGAAATACAAATGGACGCATGGGAACACCTTTGGAAGAACTCAATGAAGATATCAACTTGTCAGAGTATAAAAGAGAACTGTTTTAAGATGATGTATAGGTGGTATATGACTCCGAAAAAACTGGCTAAGATGAGCAAGAAAATGTCGGATAGATGTTGGAAATGTAAAAAACATGAAGGTTCTTTCTTCCATATGTGGTGGACTTGTGAAAAAGCGAAAGAATACTGGAAGATGATACAGCAAGAAATCTCCCAAATTCTGGGCTATGACTTCAAGAAAACTGCAGAGACGTTTTTGCTTGGATTACAATTAGAAAAATTTCCAAAGGAAGACAGGACTCTAATTTGGTACTTGCTGTCAGCTGCTAGGACATTGTATCCACAGCTTTGGAAGCAAGAAAAAATACCGGAGAAATGGGACTGGACCATGAAAGTTTTATCGTGGTGTGAAATGGACAAACTAACTAGAACACTAAGAGACTATGATTTAGAGATATTTAAAAGGGAGCGGAGGAAATTTAAAGGATATATGGAGAAAGAGTGGAAAGTAAAAAGACATTGGACAATTTTTTAGTAGTAAGAACATATATATTGAATTTTGAATTTTGATCAGTTAGTAGTACCTTTAGTATTGAATTTGAATTTATAACCTCGGGGAAGTCAACATTGGAGGGAGGGGGGATTGAAATGTCATATGGGCTAATACTGAAATAATTAAGAAATAATTAAGTTTTGTAACCATATGCTATCAATAAATTGTTAAAACAAGAACATAAAACATAGATGCAATTACTGTAACTGTTATTCATAGAATGTCTTCTATGCAGGTCCACACTGGGACTGCGTAAGTGTGGACCAGTTATGGAGAAGAACTCCCTAGCATTAACAGATTAAAAGACACTCCTTTATTTGGCACACTAGGCAACATTTTCTCATCAAAACATTGCATATACCATATGGGAGAAGCATGATTTCCCTCAGTCCTCCTAAACCACAGGAATCTTAAGGAAACATACAAGAGAGCACACAGTAGGGCAGGAGAGAATATGTGTCTGCACAGAAGATATTTGATGAACAAGTTAAAGTAAGTGCAACCCTAAGTTCATCTTTGGCTGATTCTACTCTCAGGTTTGATGAGCACTGAATCTGCACTGAATCCGCCTGCTAGAGATCCAAGTCATTCAAAAGGTGTCCACATTTTAAGATTTGCTCCTCACCTTTTGCAGAGTTTTATATCTACATTTGAAAAAGGAAGAAAGCCTGCAGGCCCTCACACCTCCCAGAGGCTGGAGGTTCAACTCAGCTGTCTCTCGAGATTACCTGGTCATGGGGGGGGGGGAGAGTTTTGAAACCCCAGTCAAGGTGCTGCTGTCGCACACATACTCTCAACCACCAAAAATGGGCTTTGCTTTGGCTCTGGTTGGAACTGGGCTTTTGTTCCAGGAGGAGGGAGGAGAAGTGGGCAGAACTGCCATCAACCTGAAGCAGGAGAGAGATGCTGCCCCTGGCAAGGATTCCAGCCCCCTGAGCAGCTGTGCGCACATTGCTGCCACACACTGCCTCATTCTGCTTGAAAGGGAAGTCAAGCTCAGAGGAGAAGAAGGTGAGAGCATCTGGGTAGGGGTGTGCATTCGGTTCGGCCGAATCAAATCAACCGCCGAATCACCCCTGATTCGGCTGTATACGGAATCGCATACAGCCGATTCCAATTGAGGCCCATTATGCGGGAGCCGAGTATAGCTCCTCATATACTTCCGTATAAATATTTGGAAGTATATGGAAGTCAATGCAAAAAGGCGGGAAAGGGGCTTCTGCAGCCTCAGGGGAGCTGTTTGCCTCCTTTCGCGCCTCTCCCATAGCCTCCCTGGGATCAGGGAGGGGGGGAGGGGGAAAAGGAGCCCCAGCAGCCAATCCAAAGCATGCATTTGCAAAAAGCTTTGAAGGGCTTGAAGAACAGCAACAATGTTGTTCTTTTGTCTGTGTGTGAGCGAGATTGTGCTGCGCTGGCCCTTGGCCTCAGGCTGCTGCTGCTCAGCCTTACCAGACTTGCTTGGAGTAAGAGAAGCCATCTAAAAGGTAAGACAGTCTTGGGGTTCTTGTTTTTATTTTAGTTGGTAAAAGGACTTTTTAAGACTCAGTGTCCCTTTACTTGTCCAGATTTGGGTGGTGGGTACTAGCTTATTTGGGGTTAGGGGGTTCTGCTGGGGTGGGTTTTTTTTTTTGCCAATTTGCCCATATCTTACTTTAGTGAGAGGACTTTTAAAAGTGCAGTGTTCTTTTACTTTTCCTGATTTGGGTGGCTTGGATTTCTTGGGGTTAGGGTGAAGGGTTTTTTTTTTGGGGGGGGGGGTTGGCAAAGTTCCTGCATTGTTAAAAGTTAAGGGTTTTTTTTACTGTTTTAAAAGGATTATGTGTTTGATTTGTTGCTGCTGTGTTGTGCTGCTGTTCCTTTTCTCTTTTGGTTCTGGTTCTTGGGAGGGGGGGTGCTGTTTGGCCTCATTTTCATTGTTTAAAAGGCCATTTTTTAACAGTTGAGTTTCTTGGCCTTCTCCTGTTCTCCCTTTTCCTGGTTCTGGTTTTTTTTTTGGGGGGGGGGAAGCTGGCACCTGGGTGAGAGACCCAGAACCAGCAGGCTTGTTGTGCTTGGCCAGCTCTCCCCATGTTGTTTGGGGCAGGGCTGGAGAGCTGGCATCTGTAGATTGTGTGTTCTGTGGCAGGGAAGCTGGCACCTGGGTGAGAGACCCAGAACCAGCAGGCTTGTTGTGCTTGGCCAGCTCTCCACGTGTTGTTTGGGGCAGGGCTGGAGAGCTGGCATCTGTAGATTGTGTGTTCTGTGGCAGGGAAGCTGGCACCTGGGTGAGAGAAGCTGGCACCTGGGTGAGAGACCCAGAACCAGGAGGCTTGTTGTGCTTGGCCAGCTCTCCCCGTGTTGTTTGGGGCAGGGCTGGAGAGCTGGCATCTGGGTTTGCTGCAGCCACATCTGCAGAGCAGACCTTGAGCAGATTGTGTTTTGTGTGGCAGTGACGTTGGCAACTGGGTTTATATTGGTTCCAGGCCTGCAGGGTTCATAGAGTAGATAGAGGGATGTAGTGCATTTGGGTCCTATAGAGATTCTCTGGTGTGAAGTTAGGTTTGGCTTTGGGTGCCCCAGGAATTGGACCTACTAGTCCAATTTTTTTTTTTTTTTTGCCTTGTGGATTTTGTGTGGGACAGTGCCCTGAAGCTGCACAGCAGTTTGGGGGGCTCTCCTCAAAACCTCCTGCTCCCCAGAGCCACTTTTCCCACAACAATTACAGTGAGGAAGTGGCTCTAATTGGGTTTTTCTCACCATTGGGAGCAGTGTTCCTTTTGGGGTGCCAAAGATGGGTGCAGTCTTTTTGGGCCAGGGGGGTTTCATGCTGGGGAGTCCCCTGAAGCTGCCCTGCAGTTTTGGGGCCTCTCACTCCAACTCCCCTCTGGCCAGAGCCACTTTCCCCACAGCAATTATAGTGGCGGAAGTGGCTAATTGGGCTTTCCCCAGCATTGTTGGCAATGGGCCTTTTGGGGAGCCCAAAGACAGGTACCCCCCTGGCCCAATCTTTTTGGGACTTGGGGGTTTTGTAGGAGAGAGTCCCCTGCGGGTTCCCTGCAGTTTTAGGGGCTCTCCCTCAACCCCCCTGCCCCCCAGTAGCCTCTAATTATGCCCTATGTTGCCATTGATTTCAATGGCCCATAGGGATAATGGAATAGGGGCACACTCTTTGGGTACCCCTGGAATGGGACCCCCTGGCCCAATCTTTTTGGAACTTGGCAGGTTTGTAGGGGAGAATCCCCTGCAGGCCCCCTGCAAATTTGGGGGCTCTCCCTCAACCCCCCTCCCCTCCAGGTGGCTTCAAATATACCCTATTTGCCATTGATTTCAATGACCCATAGGGTATAATAGGGCCGTATATTTGGAAATAGACACGCATCTACCGTATATGCAGCTATTTCGATTACAGAATTCAGAAATATACGGGATTCCGAATTTTTCCCCCCTGTATACTTCCGAATCCGTGTACTTCCGAATTATTATTATTATTTTTTTTTTGCACATCCCTACATCTGGGCAAGGCTGGGCACACTTCTCCTCTGAGCTTGGAGGAGAAGAACATGCCATACTCCACTGCTCTTGCTTTCGAGGTGAGAGCAGCCTGGCGGAGTGCGTTATCCTCTGAGCCCGACTTCCGTTGTGATGGAAGCCAGGCTTGGTGGAGAGCGCTGCTGATGCGCCATCCAGCTGCTCTCAGCTGAGAGTGGCAGTGAGGGGCACTCTGTAGGTGAGGAGGCACCCCAGACCACCGCCTACCTTGCCTACTCCCATGCACTGGCCATAAATCCTGCCACCCCAGGCAAGAACCCCTGCCACTCACAGCAGTGCACGCATTTCTGCTGTGCACCACCTCTTTTGCCTGCTCAGGACCCAGGCAGGTGAAGGGGGCAGCGGGGCAACTCTACGCCACTTGGAGGTTGCCTTCTAAAGGAAGGCGGCCTCTGAGCAGTGCACATGTTGCTGCCACCTCTTTTGCCTGCCCAGGACCTGAGCAGGTCCAGTGGTAGGGCTTTGGACACTTCAGGCTGGCACCTGCCACATGCCTCCCCACCCATGCCTGCCCCGCTGCCGCAGTCCCACCCATGGGGAGAGCAGGCTATGTGGCATGGAAGGAGGGGTGGGCAGGCTCCAACTGAGGCAGGCCTGCACAGTGCACTCTCAGAGGTGGGGAGCACCTCTGAGAGCGCACTGCAGAGGAGTTCTCCTCTGAGTCGCCTTGCCTGGCTGCTGGTGAGGCGTGTTCTCGCCCAGCTTGGGGGAGAGCACACACCTCTGAGCAACCAATCTCCTATATCTTCTTCCCCCACAACAGACATCCTGTCAGGTGAGTGAGGCTGAGAGGGCTCTCACAACAGCTGCCCTTTCAAGGACAACTCTGTGACAGCTATGGCTGACCAAGGCCATTCCAACAGCTGCAAGTGGAGGAGTAGGGAATCAAACCCGGTTCTCCCAGATAAGAGTCTGCACACTTAACCACTACACCAAACTGGCTCAGGGAAGTCAAATCTTGAATGGTAAGGCAGGCCCAGTGGTGGCTTCTCTAAGAATTCTAATCTAAGATTTCTAATTCTAAGACTTCTTTGATAGCATAATGCCCCCAAGAGTCAGAAATAATGTATTGCAATTGGGGGAAAATGGAACCAGTTTCTCCAAATAGAAGGGGAAATTGGTACAATTGCAATTCTAGTGAGAAAAGGGATTTTTGACCCTGGTGGGAGTCTTTAGGGAATTGTGATTCAGGATGTTTGGTTTTGGGTCTAGGTGCTTGTTGCCTATCCTGGGGCTAAAAAGGGAAATAAGAACACAGTAATGAATATTGATGAGATGGGATATTCGTGATACCTCTGACAAGCCTGGTGATACTGTTTTCTGGGTTGGAAGCCTGTCTACCTCGTTGTGGAACAGGTGTAGTCATGCCAAGAGAGTTGACAGTTTTCTTATGTTTCTTGATCTGTGCCAAGGTCATAATGGTTTATGCTGAGAAAAGCTGAGAGACTTTGAAAGGTAAGTCCTCCACCTTAGAATGAGTCTTAGAAAACAAAGCAGCAAATCACAGCCAGGCGTAACACTTGTGGGTGATGGCAGAAGCTTATAGAACAGGCTAAGAAACTAGTGGCACGATGGCCAACAGTCATCTGCTGCTCTGACAGTTTTTAACAACTTTGGTCTGCAGGACTTTAGCCAAAGCATGCTTGCCCTCAGGAATCAACTCAAGGAAGGAGGACATTAGTTTCCAAAGGAAAATTGGTATGCTGCCATAATGGCCTGTTACTACACTATGAGTAAGTGTGGAAGATGAGAAGGTCTTCATACCAATAGGATCCATCTTGCAGTCTTATTTGTGGGGGTATAATGTGAGCCCTGCTTGTACTTTATCTGCTACAAACAATGAGGGGTGTGTGTGAAAATAAGTTGGGATTGGCTAAGCAGTGAAGTGACTAAGTTTGCAAATACAACTAAGTTGTTCAGAGCAGTCAAAACCAGGGAGGACTGTGAGGTGCTACAGAAGTATCTGTTGAGGCTGGACAAGTGGGCATCAATGTGCAAAGTGGGGTTCACTGAGGACAAATGCAAAGTAATGAACATTGGAGCCAAAAATTCCAACTATAAGTAAATGTTAATGGGTTTGAAACTGGTGGTAGCTTACCAGGAGAAAGATTTTGGAGCCATTGTAGATCAGTGGCTCCCAACCTTTTTGGCACCAGGAACCGGTTTCGTGAAAGAAAATTTTTCCACATACAGGGAGGGGGGCAGCGCTGGGTTTTTTGTCACCCCAGGCTCGCCCCCCCCCCGGTCTGTGCCCTGTCCCTACACCCCATGGGGGTCTTTAAATGGGAGGGGGAGACTTCTTCTGCCACCTCCCTGCTGCTTCTGCCACCTCCCTGCTAGGTGTCCAGGGGGCAGAAGTGGCCAATCTGCCTCCCATTTAAAGACCCCTGCCAATCAGGTGATCAGCAGGGGTCTATAAATGATGGATAGGCAAAGGTCACAGCAGCACTGCCCCTTCCACCTGCCCGAGACCTGGTTGGATGAAAGAGGCAGCATGGCCTTACTCCTTGGGGCTGCTTCGCCTCTCTCTGAGCAAAGCTCACTGCCTCTTTTGTTTACTGGGGACCTGGGCAGATGAAAAAGGTGGTGCAGGGCCTCTGCCTCACTCCATAGCCCAGTTGCTATGGCCCGGGGGTTGGGGACCTCTGTTGTAGATAACTCACTGAAAATATCAACTCAGTGTGTGATTGCAATTTAAAAAGGGAAATGCTATTGAAATTTAAAAAGAGAATTATTTGGAAGGGTATAATATAGTGAGTTCTATGCATGCCAGAGTCTCAGCGTAGTGATATCAAGCTCTTTATTAGGAATCAAATAGTAAAGGTTACAATACAAGACTGGGGATGGGGCCTGCAGGCCCAACTTATACACATCTCTAGGTTCCCGTGCTAGCACATCATTGGGTCATTCAAACTGGTGGGGGCTTGTGATTGGTCTAGGGCTGCAGGGATTTGGATCCTGCAGCCCTTTGTTTCCATGTCCCCAAGTTCAGTCTGCCTGGTTCCAATGAGCCAGTGGGAATATCCAGGTCTTCTCTTGCGTCCACATACATAACATCCCTCCCTCCCCTAGTTTGCGAGCCTAGTGAACATAGTTTTCAAGGTACACGGGCTTGTGGTGCTTTTGCGTTGACCGCCTGAGCACTGGAGCTGGTGGCGACACGGTTTCTGCGCCAGGCATTCCTGGTGGAGGTCCAGGTGCCGAGGGAGATTCTGTCAGCTGGACAGGGCCCTCCACAGTCTCTGGTGCTGAGAGTGGTTCCGTCTGTTCTGCTGGAGCTGGCTCCGGTGTAGCTGCGGGCTCTTCCGTTTTGCCTAGATCAGGTGCTGGGGTGGTTGCATTCTTGTCTTTTCCCCCGGGCGCCTCTTGCCTGTGTAATTGGTCAATGTGCCATCTTATTGTGGATCCACCACCACCACCCCCATGATAACTTCATACATGAACGTCCCTAGTACCCAGGATACTCATGCTGGTATCCAGGCTGGCCCTCCCCCAAAGTTTTTGGCAAACACCAAATCCCCCGTGTCGAACCTCCAGAGGGCCCGGACCGCCTCTGGTATCTCTTGTAGGTAATATGCGTGGTCCGGGTGCATGCAATCCAGGAGGGTTGTCAGCTGCCGGCCCATGAGAAGCACTGCTGGGCTGCAGCCGGTGACTGTACTGGGGGTGGAATGCTGCGCTAAGAGGCACTCGGCGAGGTGCGCTTCCCACTCCCCATATATGATGCGGTGGAGTGTTTCCTTTGTAGCCCGCACCATTCTTTCCGCTTGGCCGTTTGTGGCTGGGTGGAAGGGGGCCGACCTTATGTGTTTTATTAAATTTTGGCCACAGAAATTTTGAAACTCAGCTGAGGTTAAGGCCGCCCCATTATCGGATACAAACGTGTCTGGGAGGCCATGTGTGGCAAAAACCCTGCGGAGCACCCCTAGTGCCACCCGCGAAGAAGTGGAGGCTACTGGCACTACCTCCAACCATTTGGAGTAGGAATCCACAATGAGGAAGAATAGATGTGTCTCCTGGCATGGCTGACATCGGGCCACCCAGGATTCTATGACGTTGTCAATTCATGGCCACCAGACATAGCTGTGGGCCAGCGCTTTCATGTGTACTATCCCCGGATGGGTTTCATGCAGTGCTGTTAGGACGCGCTGCTGCAGTACCAGGGGCACCACCACCTTACTTCCCCACAACAGGCACCCTTTATTCACAGACAGTTCATCCCAGTGGGATGCAAACACAGAGATTCCAAGCCCACCACCCATCCTTCAAGCCACCCCCTCCACACCCAGTTCAGAACTCAGGAGAGAGTTTTGTTCTTGGCGGAGCAGTGGGCCATATCCTTCGCATGCAGCGAGCGGTCTGGGAGGGCTTCCAGTGACATGATCTGGAATGCTGGGGCAAGGTTTGGGTTCATGGAGGGCAGCGGCAGTTGGCTCAGAGCATCCGCATGACCCATCGCCTTCCCAGGGCGGTACTTAAGGTCGTACAGGTAACCCGCCAGGAAGATGGACCACCTCAGCACTTGCAGTGAAAGCATTTGGGACATCTGTCGGTTGGGGGTGAACAGGCCCAACAGGGGCTTGTGGTCCGTCAATATAGTGAAGGGCTAGCCGTACAAATAATCGCGGAATTTTTTTACCCCTGCCACGATAGCCAAGCCCTCTTTGTCTATTTCAGCGTAGTTGTGCTCTGGTTTTTGTAAGGTCCTAGAATAGTAGGCTACTGGGACCTCGCAGCCATCCGACAGCTTGTGAGCCAATGCAGTGCTGACCCCATAGGGTGAGGCGTCGCATGTGAGCACAACGGGTAGCCGCTCATCCAAGTGTGCCAGCAAGCTGTTAGAAGTCAAAATGTCTTTTACTGCCTGGAAAGCGGTGGCTTGCCGACAACCCCAAACCCATGTTGCCCTTTTGTCCAGCAGTCTATGCAAGGGCTCTGCTACCGCCACCTTGTGGGGGAGGAAGGCATGGTAGTAATTGAGAATTCCTAAGAATGTTTGTAACTTGGCCTTGTTGGTGGGAGCCGGCGCATTACAAATGGCCTTTATTTTGTCCTGGGCCAAATGAATGCCAATCGCGTCCACCGTGTACCCCAGAAAAATCTATGGTGGGCACCCCCAATACACATTTTTCCCGTTTTACCTTTAACCCTGCCCCCTTGAAATGCTGTAACACCATTCGGAGGTGATCGCCGAATTCGTCTTCGGTGGCTGTCGCAATCTGCACATTGTCAAAGAAAGGCTGTACCCCAGGGATGCCTTTAAGAAGGGAATCCATCAAGTTCTGAAACAGTCCTGGAGCCACACTGACCCTGAACTGCAAGTGTCTGACTTCGAAGGCCCCCCAGTGCGTTACGATAGTTTGTGCCTCTGTTGTGGCTGTTGGTATGCTTGTGCCAAATCCAGTTTCCCAAAGATTTTTGCTCCCGCTAGGGATGCCAACACATGGCTCACCACTGAAATGGGGTATGCATGGCCCTGCAACGCCTTATTTATTGTGCATTTATAGTCCGTGCAGATGCATATGCTGCCATTTGGTTTGATCGGGGTTACTATGGAAGTCTCCCACTTTGCATTGGCAACTGGTTCCAAAACCCCTTGGGCCACGAGGTGGTCCAGCTCCTCTTCGATCTTGGGCCTGAGAGCTAGTGGCACCCAACTGGCCTTTAGCCGTATGGGCTGTATGTTGCAGTCTAGTTGTAAGGCTATGGGGGCCCTGCTGTATGTCCCCAGAGTTCCATCAAAAACCCCGGGGAACTCTTCGCACACCCTTTGAAAATCCCTTTGAACAGGGGTGTAATGGATCCCTGTCACTTGGATGCCCAGTGCCTGGAACTAGGAGCGACCTAGGAGGCTGCATAGATCGCCTTCCTCCATGATGAGGGGGAGCTCGCCCTTGAACTTTCCACACCTAATGTGGACCAGGGCCTCTCCCTGGACCACAACCTCCCGCTTCTGAAAGTCCCGGACTAGGAATGAGATTGGGTTTAATTGAGCTTCCCCCCCTGGGGCATGTGTGGGCCGAAATGACCATCTGGCTCACCCCGGAGTCTACCTCCATTTTGCAGGGCTTGCCTTCCATGAACACAGTCATGTAGTATTTATTCAGGGAGGGAATGGGCAACTGGCATATCTGGGTCCCCGAAGTGGTGAGTGCCTGGATGTCATCCACTAGTGCAACCTTGTGGCGATGGTGAGGAAGTTTTCCTTGGCGCAGTGCCGCTGACCAGCACACCTGAGCTATGTGACCAATCTTTCCACATTTATGGCAGGTCATGCTCCTGAACTTGCATGTGTGCCGCTTGTGTGGCTCCCCACAGCTGGCGCAAGTCTTGGGGGTGGTCAATTTTGTTGATCGTGGCCTCAGCTTTTTGTTGCTCGCGGCCTCAGCAGCGGTGGCAATTTGTAGGGCCTTCTCCAAGGTCGGCTTTGATTCCATCATGATTTTCCAACAGGCCTTCCCATCCTTGGGCTGTGATTGAACTTCAAGAGTAGGTTCTCCGCCAATTGTGCACTGTACTCCGCCTTCCTTCCCAAGTCTCACAGGCGGGCTAGGAAGGTTGCTACAGTCTCATTCAGCTCCTGGAAGCTGTCAAGGAACTGTAGCTTCTGGGTGAGGAGAATAGGCCTAGGGACAAAATGGCCGGTCAGCGCCTCGATGATCTTATCGAAGGAAGACGCCTCGAGTGTCTCTGGCGTGACCAGGCCCTCCGCTAGCTGTAGCATGGCAATGCCACAGTTGCTTAGCAGGATGGCCTTCTTGATTTCATGTTCATCCTCCTTGATTCGCTGTGCCACGAGGTGGTACTTGAGACCCAGGCTTCCCAGGCCTCGGGCTGTGCCACGTCGAACTCCGGAATGGAGTTTTGCAATCCAGATGTGACGGCCATGATCGGGCTCGGCGGCGGTGCCAGTTGCACGGCGGCACTGGAGCTCGGTGCGCTTGGCAGTGCCGGGGTGCCCTGGACCTTGCTCATCCAGATCCCATCCTCATCGCCACTATAATATAGTGGGTTCTATGCATGGCAGAGTCTTGGCGTAGTGATATCAAGCTCTTTATTAGGAATCACATAGTAAAGGTTTCAATACAAGACTGGGGATGGGGCCTGCAGGCCCAATTTATATACATCTCTAGGTTCCCGCGCTAGCACATCATTGGGTCATTCAAACTGGTGGGGGCTTGTGATTGGTCTAGGGCTGCAGGGATTTGGATCCTGCAGCCCTTTGTTCCCATGTCCCCAAGCTCAGAATGCCTGGCTCGAATGAGCCGGTGGGAATATCCAAGTCTTCTCTTGAGTCCACATACATAACAAAGGGAAATGAAAACAAAATCAACCAGTATCATAATACCCCTGTATAAATCTATTGTGTGGCCTCATTTGGAATACTGTGTACAGTTCTGGCTGCCACACCATAAAAAAGATATTACATTGGAAAAGGTGCTGAAAAGGTCAACTAAAATGATTAAGAAGATGGAACACTTTCCCTATGAAGAAAAGTTAAAAAGGTTAGGGCTCTTTAGTTTGGAGAAATGACAACTGAGAAGTGACATGACAGAAGTTTACAAAATTAAATATGGGATAGAGAAGGTAGAAAAATACTTTTCTCCCTTTCTCACAATACAAGAACTTGTGGACACTCAATGAAATTGATGAGCAGTAAGTTCAGAAAAGATAAAAGGAAGTGCTTCCTCGTCCAAAGAATAATTAACATGTGAAATTCATTGCCACAGGAAGTGGTTGTGGCAAATGCATAGGCAGTCGCTCAAGAGGGGATTGAATAAACATATGGAACAAAGGTCCTTTAGTGGCTATTAGTCACAAAGTACAGATGAAACACTTTAGCTGGGCAGTGATGTTCTGTGTTCTTCATGCTTAGGGGACCACAGTGGGATGGAGAACACAACTGTTAGCTGAAAAATATTAAACAGGTTCTGTAAACTGTAAACATAGTCCATCATTTTGAGTTCTACTGACTTGTTCAACTATATAAGATCCTTCCCCTATTGTAATTAGTTGTCTTAATTGCAGTTAAATATTCCTGTTTTTTAAATGGATGCTGATTATCTCACCCTACATAACAATCTGAATTAAACACACTTATCTAGATACAAACAGAATGTGCCTTGTATCTGGACTCATGCTTGAATTTCAGTTACTATAACAAGCTTGATTTCTAAGACTGGCCCTTATATTCAAGATAAATAAAGTGTCCAGTAAAAATCCAATTCCAATCTTGGTCCACAGATAGATTTAAAAAATAATAATCTCACAGTGGAGTCAGATATGGAAAATTGTTTCTATAAACGTGAGAATTTCCGGTTTGTGGGGAAAATTCTAAAAGTTAAAACAACAACAGGAGATTTACTCCCCCTCACCAAGCTGAAGCAATATGTGCTCAGATACACACATCATAGCTTGAAAAAAAAATGCTGACCAAGTTCTCACAAGATCATGGTCCACATTCTTTCCTTTAAAGTAAGAAACAGTTGAGGAGGGAAAGCAGCAACTAGGATGAGAAGTGGAACTGGAAAGGTAGATGAAGAAATATAAAGTAGTTATAGGAAAGCTGAATGTAGAGAGAGATGTTTGGAGGGTTGGAGTGGGAGGGGTCAAGAGGAGGTAGGGGAGAAAAATCAGTGACAGGGAGCAAGCAACCGGAAGCCAGTAGGGGATGTAATTCTCCCTCTTTTGTGAGGTTTCATGGGTTTCCCTCTGTTGCCTTATTTCAAAAAAGTTTTCTGAGGAGCCAAAAGAAATGGTTTGGTTTCCAGAAATTCTAAAATGAAATACCTAGAGAGCATCTTGGCTTAACAAGCAGTAGCAGTTCTTATCTTTCTTGGGGATGCTAGAATAATATTGCAGAGGTGAAATCTCCATTCAGATCTTGTCCAACTGAATAAATTTCTTGTCCCCTGCAAGGTCATTTATCACAAAGGAAGCCTCCTCTTCCAGTTATTTTTTGTAGTCTGCAGCTTGGCGGTTGACTTTACTATCTCTGGAGCTGAGTCTTGTTGAACCTCTTCCTATATGGGACAGGAAAGAGATCTCTCTACTATGCATTGGGGCGCCTGTTGCTCAGTCATGCATAGCTTTCAGCTGGGATAATCAGGGCACAGAGCTTCTGGGGGTTTCCAAAGGAAGGTGCAAGAACATCCTTAACATCCTCTTATTGGACTAAATTGGACTTAAACTTGATTGCCTTGAGCTGGATTGTAAATTTCAAATGTGTGCACAACCAGCATGAGTTCTTTAGCTGTGCACTACCAAAAATCATATATCATGTTCTTACCATTTTAGGTAGAGAAAAAATGGGGGGGGGGGGGGTATTAAGTACTATTATGACAAGATCATTAAAAAGAAAGAAAATTATCAGATTTGAGCCTTAGCTATATCTAACAAAAATCAACAAAATGAAATTATATATATATTATATATATAATATATGTGTATGTGTGTGTGTATATACATATGTAGTATATATATATATATGCATATAGTTTTATATATATATAATAAACAAGAAATATCTATACACACACAAAAATTGTTTATTTTTTGTAAAACTCTAAACTAATGATTTTCTTATATTGAGTCAGGAGTAGATCTATGAGTTAGTTTATCTAACAGAAGCACACATCATCAAAATATTCATTTTCTAGTTAAAATGTCTGCATGATTTAGAATAGCCAACACTGTATCTTGTTTGGGATGCAGAACTAGGTATATTTTGAGATTCAAAATTGTTTAGGTCAGGGAAAAAATGACATTTAAATATGATTCTTTGTAAGGGAAAAATAGATTAATAAGGCCACAGGGGGGGGGGGGGGGGAGATACTACAACATCCATGCCAAAATCTTATTATGTGAAATAAAGAGAGCAAATTAAGATATGTATCTTCTCCTCAAAAGAAATATGTTTAATACATATCTTCTTGTATCATGTATCAATATAAAATTGCGTTATTAAATGGGTAGACAGAACACAATTTTTAGTAAAAATGACCTGAGCCTCTCAAACATGGGCTTCCAGTTGCCAGTTCAATAGTGTCTCTCACCCCCCCTTGTCCTTTCATCTTCTGAATTCAAAGACAGAAGCTACACAAAAGCAGTCATTGAGCTGTCACACACTGCTTTCCAATGAGACTTTAGTGTTACTTCTCATGAAAGACTATATAATCCCATCTGTTATGATCCGTTAAGGGAAGAAACTGGCTGCACATAATAAAATAATATAATAATTCACAGCAAATGGCAGTGTGAGGAGACCTTGTGAAGAAAAAGTGTACTGTATGCTGTTATCCCATGTATCTCTCCTGTTACAGTCATCACCATCCATATTGCAAAAGAAAAGGGTCTGCGATTCTGGACAGAAAGGTAAAATTGGTACCCTGCACACAAAGTATGTTTTAGGGAATACTTTATGCAGGAAGCTTGTTTTGACATAGGATGTCAAGTCAGCACTGAAGGCTGAATCTTTAAGTGTCACTCATTCAAACTATTATTTGTGGGCTCAAATATGCATAAGCATCTTCTGCTGCCACCATCATGCCTATGCAAAAGTGACAAAGGATCAACTAAAAGGGACATCCTCAGAAATATATAAATGGACAGTGCTGAGCAATACCAAGAATAATATAAAGAAATATAAAACTAGATATGGTATAATTAAAGGTAGTGATGATGAAATGATTTCCACTGGGACAGTTGGTCACAATATAACACACACACCCTTTTGCAGTGAACAGTTAATTTCCTGCAAACGTTTTGCTATTCTACATTATTCTCAAATAAGTGGTCTAAGTATATGATTTTAAACTGAATTGGCAAGCTCCTTAAATAAATGAGATATTCAATGGGATCTAGTGGCTTAGATTTGGCTGTGGGAAATTCATAGGTGAAATGAATTTGTGGCTTAAATTTTATTCCAAAAGTTTGTAAATGTATTCTGTGTGTGCATGTGTGCACACACAAACTCATTCACTTTCTCATTCATTCATTCTAGTACCATGATTTCTTTAGTATTCCCAAATACAATAGATTCTGGTGGGTAGCTGTGTTGGTCTGAGGCAACAGAACGAAGTTTTAGTTCAGTGGTACCTTTTCAATGTAACTAAAGAAGTATGTATGCACACTTATACCCAGAATTAAACTTTGTCTTAAAGCTGTTACTGGACTCAAATTTTAAAGGTGTTACTGGATTCAAATTGTAGTTGGGTTTTGGGATTTTTTTTTTTTAATCCTGTAGAAGAACTGAATTCTGGTGATAGATACTGATTAAAGTCTTAAAATGAATCAAAGGGCTTCAAGACTTTAAAAAAAAAATCTGGGAGTTGAATTTTAAATGCAAACTTTAGAACATTTGATTTTCAAAAAGTGAAATTCAAATTATGAAGTACTGCCAAAACCTACATGTATTTTAAATTACCTGACAGCTCTATTACTTAGTTATGAACTGTGCTGGGCAGGTTTCAGCCTTGCAAGACTGTGAACTACAAGAGTTTTCCATTTCACATAGGATACAAATATGGAAAATAAGGTATGGGGATTGGCTTGTAAGTGCCGAGAAATTCTCTCAATCTTTATTACACAGAGTGCGGGGCAGCAAGTGTGGAGCAGTCACTTGGAGTAAGTCTAGATTCAAATTCCCTGTCATGGGCCTGCCTGCCAACACCTCCTTGGATGAGGAAAAGATGGAAGAAGGTGGCCCTAGCCCTAGGATGCTGCAAGAAGACCCATCAGAAAAGGTGGAGACTCCATCAGGTACAGACAGGAAGTCAGCATACCACACCCTCAGGCCTGCAGTCTAGGATTAGAAGCTGAAGCAGAGGCCCTGCAAGTACCCAACCTCAACCTTGGGGACATCAGAGCCCTTGGAAAGCCAGAGAAGGCAAATTCAGAGGGAGGCACAGGAGCAATGCCATGGTGTATGGTTGGCAGCCCAGCACCCAGCAACCTTTGCCTGTGAGTTGGAGTCATTGCAGGATCAGGGCTGACAGCCTTGTAGGCTTCTCAGCCATTGAGGACCTGCCCCTGCCCCTGGATGACTCAGCAGGTTGAGGAGTCACATCTGGCCTTGAATGACTCCTGATAAAAGCAGCCAGAACAAAAGAAACACCAGTGTGGAAGCAATTTGTTTGTAGTTCCTATTTGTGGCTGTGCTGTACACCTCTGTGTGCTTTGACCTTCTGGATTCTGACTTGGTTTGTACTCTTTGGATTTGCCTTTCTGGCTTGATGCTTGGACTCTTGACTATCTGCACTTTGACCCTAGGCTGTGTTTGGACTTTGCCTTTTGCCCCAGATTCCTGCCTAAGGTTGCCAAGTCCAACTCAGGAAATACCTGTGGATTTTGGGAGTGGAGTGTGGAGACTTTGGGGGTGGAGCCAGGAGACTTTCCCATTCCCTTAAAATAAATAAAAATACAGCAGTGCAGTTTCCCTGAATACAGTCTTCATTTCCTCATCCTACTTTTATGTTCAAAGGCTTCCCCAGCAGCTGCACTTCCACTAAATGAAAGTGAAATTTGTCATATCCCCGCAAGTCACTTGCCATGGCTTTATTAAGGGACACACACACACACTCACAAAGTAGCCAAAATAAAAACACTGTTTGTATGCCCACACTTTTGCAATTTCACTGGAGTGATTTACTCACAGGAGTTGTTGACTGTAGCAGTCTGCTCTATTTCAACCAACTTCTGACTAACACAGGAAAATGAAAATAAGGAACAAGAGTTTTCCTCCATCCCATAATCGTTCCTGTTTATTTCTTACTATCTATTTTACAACGCAAACGACGAGAAATTAATGCAAAAGAAATGGAGGGACTGTGCTATCTTCCTTTCTCACAACTTCACATGCTCACCGGGAAGAGCCACATGGCTCTGCCTGCTCCCCCTGCATTCATCCAGCTTTCCTCCTGCTGAGAGTTAAAGGCACATACACACTTTCCAAAACACAAGCAGTTTCCAAGCTTCTTCTAAGCTGGCTGAGATATAAAGAAATATGGTGGCTGTTGGGGTGGGGACCTGGGGACTGGCAAGCCTATGTCTGCCTGAACCAGGACATCTCCACCCAGCCATGAAGCTCACTGGGTGATCATTTGCCCGTCACTTATCTCGTAGAGTCATTGTGAGAAAATGGAACTATATATGCAGCCATGGAAGAAAGGTCCAGGGAATGGAGGGATTGAATAAATAGAAACTAACATCACAGTGAAGTTCTATGTCTGCACAATTGCCCTGATCCAAAAGGAGAGATTCATGCACAGAAATAATTTTATTTGTTGAATTTTGTAACTGAGCAGGGATTGGATCTTTGCTTTCCCACATATATGCCCAGCTCTGAAGCCACTGCTTACAGATCTGATCTGTTCTTTATTGTGTGCTGGTCATGTGGTCAGATAAATGCCATCAGAACTCTGAAGGTGCTAATCTGTTTATCTATTTACTTATGCTATTTATTGTCTGCCTTTCTCATTGAGACTCAAGGCAGATTTCACAGTGTAAATCAAGATGTTCAACAGGATGAGACATCCTCCGCACAATGCAAGAGGGTTTGGATTACAGAAATTTGAGAGAGAGCTGAAACAAAGCATAACTAGACAGAAGATGGGAAAGTGGGTGCCAGAACTCGACCATGTGCCATCCATAGCATATCAACATCAGCCATGTAAAACCTAATAACTGACCCTGGGGCTTCCTTCCAACTTTGTGATTCTATGATTCTATAATCAACACTATCAAAGTAATCACCTGTGCAGAAAGGAAAGAATGTTTGAGTATAACAGCTGTTGTGCTGCCCTTTGCTGTGCTCAAACATCCTTTGATCAGGACCAAGAGGACTTAAATCGTAACCCTCTGGGCAAGGACCATGTCACTTCTGAATTCTTCATAACACTTAGTATAATGTCAGTGCTGAAGAATGTTAAATACTAATGGATGACCTATTAAAACAATTTCAACTTCTAACAATCTGTGCTCCCATGATTGTATAAAGGTAGAGAAACCATATGGCCTTGCAGTGAAACACATTAGTGAAATGGCAGAAGACAAAAATCAATACGATACTATTCTTCCTAGCTATAAAACTATACAGGAAAGTAGATTAGGTCACAGAGGTTATGGGAATATCACTATACCTAAAAAAAAATATTGAGGACCTAATGAACAATCTTTATGGACAGACATTCCAATTCATAAAACCACTACTATGATTAGGCTGCTGCTCTCCAGATTAGGAGAAAGATAAGGAGTGACCTCAATCGACAGATTCAGAGAAAGAAATCAAATGACAATAAATGAGTTTTCTCGTGTAAATTTGTCATGCAGTGTACTGTTTCCTCTCAGATGAGCTACTCTTGCCTGTGCAAGTATACTTTAATTTGCAAATAATCAATTTTATAACAAAAATGTCAGAACCTACAGCAAGGAAATCCAGCCCTTCTTTGTTGTAAATGAACAGAAGTAATCCATGCAGGTGGTCTGTTTTAAATGTAAAGGAAATCTCAATGTCCAGGCCACCAAGAAGAAGATTTGAATTGAGCTCCAGGAAACCTTAATGGAAAAAAGAAAGAGGCATCAAGGTAGACAGTGGCACGTTACAGTTGTTATAATTATTATATATGGGGAAATCAGAATTGTATGCAATAAATGCAAAGCTCAACTGAGTCTTGTATTTTTTTAAAAAAACTATAAAACTATGTATGCTGCGAATATCTGTACAATAGAATACAAGATTAGCTCCATTCATGCAGTGTGTGTGCCTTTCTGAAATGAGTGGGAAAGCCCTGTCAAGTTGAGAGTAAAGGCTGCACAGCAGCTCTGTCTTGAATAATGAATGGCTTTAGTCTGGTATGGTTAGCTGCATTCTCAAGAGTTAACTGTTTTCTCCAAACACGAGTCCGGGGGCTCAAACAATTCAGCCCTCTCATGGAGGTCAGATTCTATGATAAAGTTGGCAAAATACAGAGCATGTGCACTCTGATAGCATGATACCCTCCTTGGAGCAAGTGATGCTATAGTAACCATGTTGCCATTCCCATTGGCACAATCATAAGACTTCAAACATTATCCTCAGTGGGGCACTAGGAAGACCTGCAGTGCAGCTTCCATATCTCTGTGGGTGACTAATTTAGTTAGTCAAAGAGAGGTAGAGATGCAGATCAGGGTCTCATTGACTATAGCTTTGTGATTATATATGAGCAGCTGCCCAGAAAGTTTGACCCCATTATCTTGTATGTGACCTGCAAACCATGGCTTGGATCCAGCAATGCTCAAGAGGAAACATAAATGAACAGCATAGTTCTACTTACACAAGATCTTGTGGAACACTTAGTATTTTCTCCCTATCTATTACAGTGCCCATAAATTACTTGCAATAAGATCTTGTGCAAGTGGAAACACAGACGGGTATACAATGTCTTAGTGCAAGTGGCTATCACAGTCTTTTTCTTGCCTTTCCACTTACCAAATAGCCTAGCACAAGCAAAATTTATTTGCTCAATCCAACTTCAAATATGATTAGATAAACAACTGAGAAGAAATATAATGGCTGGATTTTCTAGTTTTGTCCAAAATTTAGGATTTGTACTTATTGTATATTTAAATTTTTAGGTATCTATTAGCTCATTATAGTACAAGTGCCCCTCCCCCCAAAAAAGTGAAACAGTAAATGTGGGATTTTGGAGCCCAGGGCTGTTCCTGGAACTCCCAGTTTCCCTAAGTTCTTTTATTGTTCGGGTAGAGTCTGGCAAGGGGATGAATTTAGTAGAGAAAGGCAATGGTACTAAAACAAAATTAGTTTACTCTATTATAAGCTTTTAAGACAGAAAGCAGTTTATCAGTTATAATCTTTAAGACATAAAATGTAACATTTCAATAGTCAACATATCACAATTTCATAAGAACCCAGTACTTGACAGTGCATGTGTATGAACCTAAGAGGACATTCTGGATTGGTCACCAAGGTCTCACAAGGAGCTGTTGATGACCAGCCCAAAGGAGACTAATCTTTAACAATTTATACTCTCTGGACTCACAGGCTCAATAAAAATGGCTACTGTCAGCACAGTACATTCTTAGCAGAAACAAATATCTAGTACAATTTTACCATAGATAAGAAAGGATTCTATATGAACTCATACCATAGATAAGAAAGGATGTTATGTGATGAATAGAGTCATAGAAATAATATCAAGATTAATTCTGAGAACCTTAAGGAGATAAACTAATTGTTTTGACTTTATTTTGACTGCATGGAGGTGTACAAAGCCAGTTTAGTGTAGTGGTTAAGTGCACAGACTCTACTCTGGGAGAACCAGGCTTGATTCCTATAATATAGTAGGTTCAATGCATTGAGGAAGCAAGACGGGGTGATAATCAGCTCTTTATTAGATACAGCATTTTTTTTATTTTTTTATTTTATTGTATTTATATCCTGCCCTCCCCTCAGGCTCAGGTGGCTAACAACAGTTAACGATTTGATAACAGATTTAAATTAGTACAATAAAGCATTATTAAAATATTAACAGCAATTTTAAATATTATAAGGCTGCACTAAAAGACTGCTTAACAGGGCCAACGGGGCCAACTATATACAACTCTAGGTTCCCAGTTTGGTGTAATGGTTAAGTGTGCGGACTCTTATCTGGGAGAACCGGGTTTGATTCCCCACTCCTCCACTTGCACCTGCTAGCATGGCCTTGGGTCTGCCATAGCTCTGGCAGAGGTTGTCCTTGAAAGGGCAGCTGCTGTGAGAGCCCTTTCCAGCCCCACCCACCTCACAGGGTGTCTGTTGTGGGGGAGGAAGGTAAAGGAGATTGTGAGCCGCTCTGAGACTCTTCGGAGTGGAGGGCGGAATAGAAATCCAATATCTTCTTCTTCTTCCCGCGCAAGCATGCTATTGGATCATTCAAAACAGCAGGGAACCCGTGATTGGAGCAGGGCAGTAGGGATTTGGATCCTGCTGCCCATTGTTCCCAAGTCCCCAAGCTCAGTCCTTCTGACTCCAATGAGCCCGGCAGGAACACCCATCACAGTCTTCACTTTGGTCTACATACATAACAATTCCCCACTCCTCCACATACACCTGCTGGTGTGGGCTTGAGTCAGTCAAAAGTTTTTACAGAGCTGTTCCTCTCAAGAGCAGTTTCTGTAGAGTTGTCTCAGCTTCACCTATTTCACAGGGTGTAAATCCAATTTCTTCTTCTTCTATAGCACATAGCTGTGGCCCCTGTGTCAGCAAGCATTACTGGTAGGGCATGTACTCACAGACCTTCACCTATCAAGAATGCATTGTGGAGACCCATAGGAACTGGGGAAAGAAATGATAGTCTTGGGAAAATATAAACTAGTAGCAGTAAAGCCTGTTGTAGGAAGACATACAACAGATGCTAGAAAAATATTTGGGAGTGGCGTGATGAATGTGTAGGTGGCAGGAAGGAAGGAAGATAGACAAACAAAATGAAAGGAAAAGAAAGAGAGACAGAGAAAGAATGGTAGGAAAAAGATGGGAGAAAAGACTGAGAGAAAGAGAAATGGAAGGAAGGAAGGTAGACAGAGGCTGCAATCATGTTAAATAATGCAGTTTCAAAGCACTTTCAATCTGGATTTTGCCAGTTCACACAGTAAAATCCATTTGGAAAGTGCATTGAAAGTGGATTGAAAGTAGGGTTGCCAATCCCCAGTTGGGGGCAGGGAATCCTCTGGTTTGGAGGCCCTCACCCCGCCTCAGGGTCATCAGAAAGTTTTTTTTGGGGGGGGGAGAAATGTCTGCTGGGCACTCCATTATTCTCTATAGAGAAGGGGTGGCCAATGGTAGCTCTCCAGATGTTTTTTGCCTACAACTCCCATCAGCCCCAGCCATTGGCCATGCTGGCTGGGGCTGATGGGAGTTGTAGGCAAAAAACATCTGGAGAGCTACTGTTGGCCACCCCTGCTATAGAGACTTATTTCCATAGGCTATAATGAAGAATTGATCTGTGGGTAACTGGGGCTCTAGTGGAGTTGTTTTTTGAAGTAGAGGCATCACATTTGCAACTTATCATCCAGTGCCTCTCCTCAAAACACTCTCCAAGTTTCAAAAAGAATGGACTAGGGGGTCCAATTCTATGAGCCCCAGAAGTATGTGCTTCTATCCTTCATTATTTCCAATGGAGGAAAGACATTTAAAAGGTATGCAGTCCCATTAAATGTGATGGCCAGAACTCCCTTTGGAGTTCAATTATGTTTGTTACAACCTTGCTCCTGGCTCCACTCCCAAAGTCCCCAGATATTTCTTGAATTGGACCTGGCAACCCTAATTGAAACTGTATTATTTAGTGTGTGTGATTGCAGCCAGAATGAAATAAAAAAACAGAAAGACAGAGATAATGGAGAAAGAATGAGAGAAAGAACAGAAGGGAGGTAGAAAAAAGTGAGGGGGGGAGGAAGGTGAGAAAGAAAAATGAGAAGGAAGATAGAATGAAAGAAAAAGACAAAGGCCCTTTCTCCATTCAGCTTTGCTCCAGATCCAGTGAGCACTGAATCCGCATGCTATAAACTCACATCATTCAAAATGCTTTCACATTTAAAAACTTGCTCCTCACCTTTTTTGGAGTTTTACATCTACATTTGCAAAAGAAGGAAGAAAGCCTGCAGTCCTTCACCCCTCCCAGAGGCTGGAGGTTCAATTCAGCTGTCTCTCAAGATTGCCCAGTCATAGGTGGGGGGAGGCGTTTGAAACCCCAGTCAAGGCGCTGCTGTCACACACAGGCTGGTTTCATGATTTTATCCCGTTGAAAAAAATACGCTTCAGTTTGAACCGTTTCCGGGCTAGCACACAGCTCCTGCTGAAGTGGCAAGATCCTGGCAGTGGTCAATGGTTGCCCATTCACACTGCTAGCCTGGCTCAACCACGGACCCTCTGCAGAAAGGGTTGGATTTTTTTAAGAAGCCCCCCGTGTGTGCACTGAATTGGAGAAGCACACAAGCGCACCTCAGAGAGGAGGGGGGGGAAGCACTTGACCTTGCCAGAAATGGCTTGGCACAATCACACAACTCTTTCACTTACGAGTCATTCCAAGGCATTCAGACAGCAGTTGATTATGTGACCTACATCCAAATCAGGGAGATACCACTGGGAAAATCCAGCTAGCTTTTTGATGCAGATAGGAGGCATCTGGAGATGAGGTGAGAGCAGATGTGTTTGTGGGATCGTGCACTTTTAATCCAAATGGGAGGCAGGGTTACGTTAAGAACATAAGAGAAGCCATGTTGGATCAGGCCAATGGCCCATCCAGTCCAACACTCTGTGTCACACAGTGGCCTATACACACACACACACGGTGGCTAATAGCCACTGATGGACCTCTGCTCCATATTTTTATCTAACCCCCTCTTGAAGCTGGCTATTCTTGTAGTCGCTGCCACCTCCTGTGGCAGTGAATTCCACATGTTAATCACCCTTTGGGTGAAGAAGTACTTCATTTTATCCGTTTTAACCCGACTGCTCAGCAATTTCATCAAATGCCCACGAGTTCTTGTATTGTGAGAAAGAAAGAAAAGGACTTCTTTCTCTGCTTTCTCCATCCCATGCATAATCTTGTAAACCTCGATTATGTCACCTCGCAGTCGATGTTTCTCCAAGCTAAAGAGCCCCAAGTGTCTAACCTTTCTTCATAGGGAAAGTGTTCCAACCCTCATGGCAGCACACACATTGAACATAAGAACATAAGAGAAGCCATGTTGGATCAGGCCAACGGCCCATCCAGTCCAACACTCCGTGTCACACAGTGGCCAAAAATTTTATATACACACATACACTGTGGCTAATAGCCATTGATGGACCTCTACTCCATATCTTTATCTAAACCCCTCTTGAAGGTGCCTATACTTGTGGCCGCCACCACCTCCTGTGGCAGTGAATTCCACATGTTAATCACCCTTTGGGTGAAGAAGTACTTCCTTTTATCCGTTTTAACCTGTCTGCTCAGCAATTTCATCGAATGCCCACGAGTTCTTGTATTGTGAGAAAGGGAGAAAAGTACTTCTTTCTCTACTTTCTCCATCCCATGCATTATCTTGTAAACCTCTATGATGTCACCCCGCAGTCGACGTTTCTCCAAGCTAAAGAGTCCCAAGCGTTTCAACCTTTCTTCATAGGGAAAGTGCTCCAGCCCTTTAATCATTCTAGTTGCCCTTCTCTGGACTTTCTCCAATGCTATAATATCCTTTTTGAGGTGTGGCGACCAGAACTGCACACAGTACTCCAAATGAGACCGCACCATCGATTTATACAGGGGCATTATGATACTGGCTGATTTGTTTTCAATTCCCTTCCTAATAATTCCCAGCATGGCGTTGGCCTTTTTTATTGCAAACGCACACTGTCTTGACATTTTCAGTGAGTTATCTACCACAACCCCAAGATCTCTCTCTTGGTCCATCTCTGCCAGTTCACACCCCACCAACTTGTATTTGTAGCTGGGATTCTTGGCCCCAATGTGCATTACTTTGCACTTGGCCACATAGAACCGCATCTGCCACGTTGACGCCCACTCACCCAGCCTCAACAGATCCATTTGGAGTTCCTCACAATCCTCTCTGGTTCTCACCACCCTGAACAATTTAGTGTCATCCGCAAACTTGGCCACTTCACTGCTCACTCCCAACTCTAAATCATTTATGAACAAGTTAAAGAGCATGGGACCCAGTACCGAGATCTGCGGCACCCCACTGCTTACCGTCCTCCACTGCAAAGGCTGCCCATTTATACTCACACTCTGCTTCCTATTACTCAGCCAGTTTTTGATCCACAAGAGGACCTGTCCTTTTACTCCATGACTCTCAAGCTTTCTAAGGAGCCTTTGATGAGGAACTTTATCAAAAGCTTTCTGGAAGTCAAGGTAAACAACATCTATCGAGTCTCCTTTCTCCACATGTTTGTTCACCCCCTCAAAGAAATGTAACAGGTTAGTGAGGCAAGATCTTCCCTTGCAGAACCCATGCTGAGTCTTCCTCAATAACCCGTGTTCATCAATGTGCCTACTCATTCTGTCCTTGATAATCGTTTCTACCAACTTTCCCGGTATTGAAGTCAGACTGACTGGCCTGAAATTTCCCGGATCTCCTCTGGAACCCTTTTTAAAGATGGGGGTGACATTTGCTACCTTCCAGTCCTCAGGAACGGAGGCAGATTTCAATGAAAGATTACAGATTTTTGTTAGAAGATCCACAAGTTCAACTTTGAGTTCTTTCAGAACTCTCGGATGTATGCCATCCGGACCCGGTGACTTATTAGTTTTTAATTTGTTTATCAGTTGTAGGACCTCCTCTTTTGTCACCTCAATCTGACTCAGGTCTTTCAACACCCCTTCCAAAATTCGTGGTTCTGGGGCGGGCAAAAAGTTCTCGTCTTCCACAGTGAAGACGGAGGCAAAAAATTCATTTAGCTTCTCAGCCATTTCCCTATCCTCCTTCAGTAATCCTTTTACCCCATGGTCATCCAAGGGCCCCACTTCCTCCCTGGCTGGTTTCCTACTTGAAGAAATTTTTGAAGAAATTTTTATTGTTGGTCTCTATGTTTTTTGCAATATGCTCCTCATAGTCCCTTTTTGCCTGCCTGATCACAGTCTTGCATTTGATTTGCCACAGGCTGTGTTCCCTTTTACTAATCTCACTTGGACTGGTTTTCCACCGCTTAAAGGAGTCCTTCTTACCTTTTACAGCTTCCATTACTTTGTTTGTTAACCACGCAGGCCTTTTCTTATGCCTGTTTGTGCCTTTCCTAACTTGTAGTATGTATTTTATCTGAGCTTCTAGGATTATAGTTTTAAATAGCGTCCAAGCTTCCCCAAGGGTTTTGACCGTATGTACCTTTCCTTTCAGTTTCCTCCTCACATGCCTCCTCATCTCAGTGTATTTACCCCTTTTAAAGTTAAACGTGGTTGTGGCGGTCTTTTTGGACAACTCCCTATTTATACAAACGGTGAAATCAATAACATTATGGTCACTGCTCCCAAGTGGTGCAATCACTTTTACATCTCTGCTGCTGCATACCATCTCTATTGCTAGCCCAGGACCCAGGCAGGTGAAGGGAGCGGTGTGGCATCTCTCCACCACTCAAAGGCTGTGTTCGCTTGCAAAAGAAGGCAGCCTCTGAGTGGTGCACATGTCACCACTACCTCTTTTGCCTGCCTAGGATGCGGGCAGGCCCAGTGCTAGGGCCTTGAGCACGACAGACTAGCACTTCCCCCACGCCTGCCCTGCTGCTGCACTTCCACCCATGGTGAGAGCAGGCGACATGGCACAGAAGGAAGGCTGGGTGAACAAACATGTGGAGACCTGATAGATGTTGTTTACCTTGACTTCAAGAAAGCTTTTGATAAAGTTCCTCATCAAAGGCTCCTTAGAAACTTGAGAGTCATGGAGTAAAAGGACAGGTCTTCTTGTGGATCAAAAACTGGCTGAGTAATAGGAAGCAGAGAGTGAGTATAAATGGGCAGTCTTTGCAGTGGAGGATGGTAAGCAGTGGGGTGCCGCAGGGCTCAGTACTGGGTCCCATGCTCTTTAACTATTTCATAAATGATTTAGAGTTGGGAGTGAGCAGTGAAGTGGCCAAGTTTGCGGGTGATACTAAATTGTTCAGGGTGGTGAGAACTAGAGAGGATTGTGAGGAACTCCAAAGGGATCTATTGAGGCTGGGTGAGTGGTTGTCAACGTGGCAGATGCGGTTCAATGTGACCAAGTGCAAAGTAATGCACATTGGGGCCAAGAATCCCAGCTACAAATACAAGTTGATGGGGTGTGAACTGGCAGAGACTGACCGAGAGAGAGATCTTGGGGTCATGGCAGATCTCACTGAAAATGTCAAGACAGTGTGTGTTTGCAATAAAAAAGGCCAATGCCATGCTGGGAATTATTAGGAAGGGAATTGAAAACAAATCAGCCAGTATCATAATGCCCCTGTATAAATCGATGGTGCGGTCTCATTTGGAGTACTGTGTGCAGTTCTGGTCGCCGCACCTCAAAAAGGATATTATAGCATTGGAGAAAGTCCAGAAAAGGGCAACTAGAATGATCAAAGGGCTGGAACACTTTCCCTATGAAGAAAGGTTGAAACGCTTGGGACTCTTTAGCTTGGAGAAACGTCGACTGCGGGGTGACATGATAGAGGTTTACAAGATAATGCATGGGATGAAGAAAGTAGAGAAAGAAGTACTTTTCTCCCTTTCTCACAATACAAGAACTCGTGGGCATTTGATGAAATTTCTGAGCAGACAGGTTAAAACGGATAAAAGGAAGTACTTCTTCACCCAAAGGGTGATTAACATGTGGAATTCACTGCCACAGGAGGTGGTGGCAGCCACAAGCATAGCCACCTTCAAGAGGGGGTTAGATAAAAATATGGAGCAGAGGTGCATCAGTGGCTATTAGCCACAGTGTGTGTGTGTATATAATTTTATTTTATTTTTTGGCCACTGTGTGACACAGAGTGTTGGACTGGACGGGCCATTGGCCTGATCTAACATGGCTTCTCTTATGTTCTTATGCTCTGGCTGAGTTGTGCTTAGAGAAGCCATGCCGATGCCCTGCCCTTGAAGGCAAGGGCAGCTGGTTGGAGTGTGTTCTCCTCTGAGTTGGGCTTCCCTTACAAGGGAAGCCCAGCTTGGAGAAACTGTGCTGATGCCCTAACCAGCTGCTTTCACCTTGAAGGTGCGAGCAGTCAGATGGGGTGTGTTCTCCTCCAATCTGGGCTTTTCTTGCAAGGGCAGCCCTGCTCGGAGGAGAGCACATGATGATGCACCTCTGAGCAGTGCACCTAGTGACTTTCTGAATCAGTGCTCTCAGAAGCCAACAATGAAATGTGGGATCGGGCTTTGGGGAGGAGTTAGAAAACTCAGAGGGAAAGTTCTACAATTACGACCATAGATCTGAGCAGACAGGTTAAAACGGATAAAAGGAAGTACTTCTTCACCCAAAGGGTGATTAACATGTGGAATTCACTGCCACAGGAGGTGGCGGCATCCACAAGCATAGCCACCTTCAAGAGGGATTTAGATAAAAATATGGAGCACAGGTCCATCAGTGGCTATTAGCCACAGTGTGTGTGTATATATAAAAATTTTTGCCACTGTGTGACACAGAGTGTTGGACTGGATGGGCCGTTGGCCTGATCCAACATGGCTTCTCTTATGTTCTTATGTTCTTATGGATGTTCAGGAAAACTCCTGTTCGAAAGTTCTCTTGTAAAGTGAGGGGCAACTCCTGGGTGAAACCGGTTTTGATGCCCATTCAATAAACTGAGCGTAGAGGCCATCAGAAAATGCAAAGCAAGACAGAAATGAAGATGATATACAATGTAGATGATCATTTTAAAATGAGCACTGAGAGAGTATCTTCTGCCAAGTGTAGGAACAGCCAAAGACAAAGAGAGACAGAGAAAGGATGAGAGGAATGAATAAAGTGCGAGTTATGTAAAAGTTTGGGAGAAAGGAATAAAATAAAGGAGAAGGAAGGAAGGAAGACAAAGAAATGACAGGAAGACAGGCAAGCAGGCAGGAAGGTAGACTGCCATTAAAATCCTACCTTTTACCCTCTCCCACTTGCAAGTGGGGGGGGGGAGTGAAAGGGAGTCTTCAAATGGTTTCTTGCCTCTTAACGCAAGCAACCCACTGTAACCTAATTTGAATAGAAAGAGTGAAGACTATTTGCAGATGGAATGGGGGCTTGAGTATAGAGCAGAGAATCTGTTTCTCTGGTGCTGAACTCGCGCCCCCCCCCCCCCCCATTGTGATGGAACGTTCCTTTTCTGTCCGTTGAAGAGATTTGTTTTCTGTCAGAGTTTGCTTCAATGTATATAGTTATTAAATGATGTTCAATGTTACTTAAAGAAGTATGTCTGCCACATGATATTAGTTCAACCACAGACTGTGCTGTATATGAAGAGGTAGAATATTGTCCCATAAGGAGGAGTTTCTGGCATATTTATAAATAGAATATATATACCTTACCTCCCAAACAGTAGGGGGTGTGTGTACTGGGCGAGTGCAACTTTGGCAGGGAGTGTTAATTGGAAGTGGCAAAATGGTGGGAGTGTTATTGTGGGGGGGGGGGGGAGATGGACTGAGGAGAGGCAGTAGTAATAGTAGGGCTCCAGAAGAACCTCTCAGCCAAGAACTGTCTCACTCAAAGTTCAGTGGCTTTCTGATGGAGGTCTGCAGTAGGCAGGTCACAGTGAGGCTACCCAATGACAGGAGGGAGTGGTGACAGAGTGTTAGTCAATAATTGGTGCAGTACAGTCCCAGTGACTGCAACAAATCAGGACGTCGGAAATTGCCACCACAGCTTTGGTTTTATGACTAAAGGATTCTTTTATATATATAGGAACGCCAAGGACGTTAAGGAAGCTGTAAACCCTGGCTTAAAAGACTTTAACTATATTGAAAAACTTAGTTAGCATTAGTTCAGGCCAATGGTATTTAGACAAAAACTCAGGCTCATATTAATAATTTCTGTTACAATCCCCCCTTCCTTCTGAGAATGAGTTTCTGTCTCAATAAACCAACAAGAGGGCACTGTATCACCTTTTTTCTGGTGTCTTGTCTCATTTTTATGGTGTATTTGGTGCATGAAAAGAATAAATGGAAGTGGGTTAGTTTAACAGGATTGCAATGGCTGACCTAAAATTTTTAAAATAGTCCATTCAAATAATCCTATCCCAAGATTGCATAGATCTCTGTTTATACAATTGGAGTTTATAGCTTGAATCTAGTAAATAAACCAATAAAGATCTCTGTAAGTGTTTTAAAAAGTCATTAGCTCAGGGCAGCTCATATGAAGATTATGTAAACAACTTCACTACCTCCTAATTCAATTTTAGATAACTTCAAACAATCCAAAGCAAAAAAATTGCCATGACTCATGCACACTCAAAAAGACAGATCTCTTTTGTGGTACAGCTGTCCAGGTACAATTTGTTCACTTGATTCCTAATGCAATTGAATGATAAAGGAGGAGAGAGTCTGCACTTGGTCCCAGACTCCAAGAAGCTAGAAGTTCTACAGTAAATAACTTTCCTCCCAGCCATTCAAACAAACAAAAACAAAATCACAGTTGGAACTTCAAACAATTTAACATGGTACCTTTCCCAAGAAAATGTACTCCACTTGCAACATCACTGGGACACCCTTCCCAGCTTTGATAAACATTTATTTGCTCTGTGGCTTCTTGCCATTTTAAGGGTTCCCAAACTTCATATGGATGGTGCACCTTTTTCAAAAACACATCTCTGAGACAACCCGCAAAGCCTTTTGTGACTATTTGAGTAAAGCCTGTAAAAAAATTTTTTTTTTGAAAAGTTAATTGATTAGAACTCATGTCATGAATTCAATGAAATTAAAATGTGAAACTGATTTATTTTATGACTTTATATAGACTGACCCTATTATCTGTGGTATTGATAGAGCAGAACCACATATTTAGGTGTTCAGCACTGAAAAACAAGTGATAACTTATCCTTTGCAGTAGTTCTGAGCCTTAATCTCAAATTCTCAATCCAAGCCTCAGAGCAATGCAAAGGGCTTGAGGAAGGGGGAGTGCAAATTTAGGGAGTGGCCATCATAGCATTTGACTTGGCACATGCCATCTACTAACTCGAACACAATGATGTTTCTTTAGTTTCTGTGATATAAACAGTACTTTATATCACAAAAGCTAAAGAAACACTATTGCACTGAAGTATGAATATAATATTTCAATTTGTGCATCTATTTGTGCACTTTCAAAATTTCATCACATTTGGTTAAAATAAAGAACATGATAACTGAAAAAATATGCATATTAATGGTTCAGTAAAATGTAGGTATTATACACAAACTAAGGAAGGAATAGCTGAGTAAAGTGCAGCTTCACTGCAATATAACCAAAGGTCTACCAACATTAAACAAAACAGACTAGGAAAGTCCGTGACATAAACCACATTTCATGTGTGTCAGGTGAAAAGCTACACGCCTTCTCACCTGTGTCTTTTCTTAGGATTGTAAAACCCTGTGGAAGTCCTCCAATAAAAACTCCTGTGTTCTCTCCAATGATGGTGCTACCACTAGTAGCTGAAGAGGAACCTAAAAACAGGAGAGTGAGCTTTTTCATTCTGCACTGCTGTGAACTAGAACATCTTACCCATAGATTTACTACTCTAGAAAGAGTACAGGATGAAATTTATAACAAAAAGTACAACAGGATGATGATGGGAAAGTTGGTATTAAGAAAAATAGTATTTGCATGCTGTACTAGCAAAGCTCCATGCAGGAGCGACATGTGGGCAAAGGAAGTAATCAGAACTACTTTAGGAACTAGAACTATACTACTGGCATTACCTTGATGATCCCTCTTTCCAGCATTATCTTTTAATCAGTATTTTTGTGTGCTTTTATATATACTTTATCATTTGGCTTAAAAAATTAATTTTTAAAAAAAATTATGATGTTGTTATGATGTATAATTATGTTAGCTGCCATAATTAGGGATGAGCAAAGATCTGAAAAATGCAGTTTGTGGTCAAACTACGAACGGAACCATGAGATTCATTTGTGAACTATGAATCGAAGCAGGAGATTCATTCATGAACTGAACTAGTTTGTGGTCCTGCAAGCCCCATTGAAAGGGACTGCACTCCATTGAAATGGAGTTTGTATAAAGCCTGAGAAACAGCTGAGCAGCTGACCAGACAAGAAAGCCAGAAACAGGTGAGTGGTGGGAAGCAGATGCTCCCTGCCACTCAGCTGTTTCAGGCTTTCTTGTGCAGTCCTGTTAAACTTTAAATAGCCACTCAGTTGTTTTTGCAGCTTTCACAGGGAACAGAAAGTAGGGGTTTAAAGGCACATGGAGTTTCTTTAAACCCCTGATTTCTGCTCTATCCATAAACTGCCATGAACTGTTTTAAAAGTCTGTAGAAGTTTATGACAGTAGATCTGTTACAAACGTCAGGCTGTGAACCTCAAACAGGGCAAAAATTGTGATGAATTTTGCTTCGTGGTTTGGTTCATGTCCATCCCTACTTATAATGTTAGCTGCCTTGGAGGCTTGGGCAAATAAATAAATCCTGCTGATGTTTGTTCTAAGAATAACACAGAACCTTTGGACAAACCTCAGAAATGTCCCAGGCTTTCAGAAAAAACTGAAATCTAAAAATAATGAAAAGGGGTTTTAAACTCCCTGAATAGTAGAAGCACCTACCAGTTTAAGAAATAAGGGCCTCTCCAGTGGTAGATATGGGGGTTGCTAGAGAACCAAGACAGTATTTGCCCAGGGCCGGCGCATGGGAGTAGGCCAAGTAGGCAGCCGACTTCCTTCAAAGCAGGAAAGGGCTGAGGTGAGCACTGCCACAGGAGGTGGTGGAGGCCACGGGCATGGCCACCTTCAAGAGGGGTTTGGATAAAAATATGGAGCAGAGGTCCATCAGTGGCTATTAGCCACAGTGTGTGTGTGTGTGTGTATATATATATATATATATATATATATATATATATATATATATATATATAATTTTTTGCCACTGTGTGACACAGAGTGTTGGACTGGATGGGCCATTGGCCTGATCTAACATGGCTTCTCTTATGTTCTTATACCTGCTTTTTAAAAATGCACTTGGAATCACATGGTGAACTTTGCAAAAATCTTGAGTACCAAATGAAAACATGTTGATGAAACAGGGCATATCACTGCTCTTTCTTGTTGCAGGGTACACAAGATATTTCTTTTTAAAAATGGAGTGAGCAGATTAGCAGTAATGTCCCCCAAAGAACTATATTTCTGTGTACTTATTAAAATCTCTCTTGGTGCAGCAGCCCCTATAATTTCCATGCCATCTTCTTGCACTATTTATGCAGAGCAGGAAAAGAAATGAACTTTATAGCTTTGAGTGATGGGCATATGACACCAATGTTTCTGAATATCATTTTGGATGTCAGGAATAGTATAACATGATAGGGTTTTAAAAGGGGAGGGAATAAAGGTTAAAAAGATTGTGGCAATTATTCCTGAGAAAACACATAATCTTAAATACTGATAAATAATCCTAAATACTGATAGGAAATAGAGTTACCTGTGAACTGCCCATCCACTGTGATTTCTCCTAAAGCTTGATTTCTTACAGCAGTTATATGGTGCCAACTATTATCATTATAGTGTCTTCCACCATCATTATCTGGAGTTAATGCTACAGCAGATCCCTTTTAAAAGATGTTTAAAAGTTAAAACATTTTCATTTAAAACATTCCATTGTATCAGCCTTGAAATGTGTGTTAAATGTAATTTCAAGAAGTAACACATATAAAAATGCATGTTTATGCTGAAACGGCAATACTGTTAATAATTACTTTTCCAGGTTTACATACAATCCAACGTTAAACTCTCATTACAGACAATTATACACTTCATACAATAAACATAGTGCAATGCAAAAAGAAGTGCCCACAGAGTAGACTGAAACAGAATGTATACAAAATCTATACAAAAGTGAAATAATTGTCAGGTGATCAGTGACTTCTCTGAACCTGTTAACATCACTGCCCCCTCTTGCTCACCCTGGTCTTCAGCATCTGGCTGCTTTTGGGTTCATTGCTATACTTGGAATCTCATGTTTTTGTGGCAGCCAAAGGTAATTTTCACCCAGACTATTATGATGCTGAGGCTTCAGCCCATTTTTAAAAATCAGATGTGGACCCAAAGACTATTACTTATGTATTTTTAATTTGTAAAAATAAAATTGAGTATAAACTGCTCCAAACTCCTTGGGAAAAGGGTACAATGTTTTTTTAATGCGCCAAAAATTATCTAGGAAGGTGAGACTAATTATCTAGAGCTAGGCATGATGGAAGGATGCCTGATTGACACTTTTTTTTTCATTCTAAAGGCCACAGCCATGGCACCAGGTCACTGGAAGATGGTGGCTTTGAGAGATAAATCTAGGCATGATGATATAATGCCTTACTACTGCCTTTCCCCCCCAAGCCCTGAGTAATGGCAGTTGATACATGGAAACGATGAGCTGCTGGGTTTTGGGGGAAGAGAAGTGTTGAAAGCCCTCTTGAACTCACAGAATCAATTTAACAATTATTTGTATCCTAACCTGAGTCAACATCAGCTAACTATGCTGTATTTAAATTCTTAACGTCACTGAGCCAATTTTTTGCTATGGAACTTCTACTCTTTGGCAGGAATTTATGCAACATGCCTTTTTATTCCACTTGCCTGTTTTTGCTTTTGGATATCAGTGCAAGATCCACAGGGGATTCTGGAGTACTGGCATCCTCTCAGGGTGCATCTGCACCATGGAGCCCAGCACCTGTTTCAGCCCTAAAATGAGTGGGATGACTTGTATCAGGCTGGCCATTTGGGCATGGAGCATGTTGGTAGTGTCCTAGAATGGCTTTAGGACAAACTCCATTTGGGAGAGGGTCAGCCAGTTGTTTGAGCTGATGCTGAGCTCCTCTTCTCCGTGCCGGATGGAAGAGGAAAAGATGACATCCTGCACCACACTCCTCTACTCCAGAAATGCACAATCATGGGGTAGGTGGAGTTCCACTGGGTGGCCATGTCCTGGACTAGCTGGTGTTTGTGATCCTCCCCCTCCCCCTGCCTGTCTTGCAGTAGACCTGAAGCCTTGATGCTATGTAAGAAGTAGTGGGCCAAGTGCTGGCCCTTCTCCAGCAGGGCCTTAATCTCACAGGTGGCAGCATCCCATCCCCCCTTAGCAGTGCTCCCCAGCCCCAAGGCACCCCTCACCAACAGGTGCAGCCTGTGTGCCAGGCAAATAATGTTCTTCATGCATGCACACCTTGCCACTGTCTGTATGTTGGCACTGGCATCCATGACCAGGTAGTCACAGGTGATGTGTCTGCCACACAACCATTCCTTCAGGCTACTCTGTATTGTCATGGCAGTGTTTACCGCCATATGGTTTGCATCCATCCCCTGTGCATGAAGGAGAACTATCTTGTAGCCAGGTGGCAGTGTACCTCTCCCTTCCTGGGGTGTGGCCATGCCCATGACCACTTGGCACAGGGGAAAGTGACTGAATCCTCTCACAGCCGTAAGTGTGAGTGTGACCCTTTCCACCTCCTCTCATGGTGCTGAAGACCTGATCAAGCAAGAACCCAACTCTACCACAGCCCAGTGCAGTTGAACAAGTGAGTCTTGGCAAGTTGCCAGAGAGGGAAACAAATAGGCAGACAGGGAAGCAAGAAGGGAAGCAGGCAGACAGGCACAGATGGATGACTCCCCAAAGGAGAATCAAGTCAGTTCAGGGGAGGTTTCAAACTAGGCATGGAGAGCTGGGCACTAAAATCACCCCAAGTCACTCCCTGAGACTGGAACAAGTCCCCCAAGGTGGGATGGGTAGAGAAGGAAAGGAGGCAGCCCTGACAAAGACAGATCACCTGCAAGGAGAAGCAGATTGGGAGAGGGGTTCCTAATGGAGAGCTGGAGTGGACCGTAAAGTTAGTAGTCAGCCAGCCCAGTTACACTGGTCTGGAACAAATCCTCCAAGTCAGAATGGGTATAATATAATAGTGGGTTCCATGCAATGAAGAGACATGGTTGCTGTGATAATAGCTCTTTTATTAAGTACAGCATGGTAATGGCTGAACTCTAAAACTGGAGAACTGGCCAATGGGGCCAACTATAAACACTTCAAGGTTCCTGCGCTAGGACTCCATTAAATCATTCAAACCAGCAGGGAGCCTGTGACACTGGAGCAGGGCAGCAGGGATTTGGATCCTACTGCCCATTGTTCCTCAGTCCCCAAGTTCAGTCATGCAGGCTCCAATGAGCCAGGCAGGAACACCTTAATTATACACAATATCAGTCCACATACACAACATCTCTCCCCCCCTAGTTCACAAACCTTAGCAGATATAGTCCCTTTGGCAGGCACACTTGTGGTGCTCCTGTGTGGACTACCTGAGCACCAGAGTGGGCAGAGGAGTGGTTGCCACTTATGACACGGCGAACAGGGAGGCCACCAATGCTGGCATTACAGCTGGTGGTTTGGAGTCCACAGTGACCCCCAGCTTGTCCTGAAGTGCAGGAGCTGGGGATTCTAATTCGGCCTGCTCAGTTGGTGGGGAAGTCAGAACAGCTGGTTGGTTGTCAGAATTGTAGTCCTTGACCTTGTCCCCCGGGGCCTTGTGAGACCATAGCAGGTTGATGTGCCACCTAAGGGTGGACCCACCTTTCATGGTCACCTCATACATGACCGACCCCAAAACCCGGGAAACCCTGGCCAGGATACAGGTCGGGCCTCCCTCAAAGTTCCTTGCAGAGACCAAGTCCCTGTATCCAACCCACAGGGCTTCCGGAGCACCTCTGACATTTCCTGTGGGTCTAGGGTTCAGTCCGGGTGCAACTGGTCTAAAAGAGTGGACAACCACCAGCCATTAAGAGTTCTGCCAGGCTGCAGCTGGTGGCGGTGCAGGGGATAGCATGCTGGGCCAAGAGAAACTTGGCAAGGTGGGTCTCTCAGTCCCCTTGGATGATGCAGCAGAATGACTTCTTAGTCGTCCGCACCATCCTCTCTGCTTGGCCATTCATGGCCGGGTGGAAAGGGGCCAACCTGATGTGTCTTATCAAGTTCCAGCTGCAAAAGTCTTGGAACTCACCAGATGTGAATGCTGTCCCATTGTCCAAAACTAGGGTGTCTGGCAGGCCATGCATGTCGAAAACCTTGTGGAGTGCTCCGATGGCAGCTCAGGAGGAAATAGACGTTACAAGAACCTCTTCCAGCCATTTGGAGTGTGAGTCCAGGATTAGGGATAAAAATCTGTCCCTGGAAGGGCACCGCAAAGTCCAGATGCAGGCAGGACCATGGGTTGTGGGTGAACTCCCAGTGTTGAGCTGGGGCACAAAGTGGTGCCGGTCAGATCTCCTGGCAGAACTGGCAACGGGCAGCACAAGACTCGATAGTATCATCAATCCCGGACCACCATACGTAGCTGCAGGTGAGCACCTACATCTGCATGATCCCCGATGAGTCTCATTCAGCATGATTAGGACTCGCTGACGCAAGGCCAGGGTCACCACCACCCTACTCCTCCACAGAAGACACCCCTTATGTACAGAAAGTTCATCTCGGTGGGATGCGTAAGCTGTAAAATCCGGGCCACCTGACTGGTGGGCCATCCCCTGCACACCCAGTCCAACACACAGGAGAGGATCCAGTCCTTGGACAACCAGCGTGCAATGTCTTTGGGGTGCACCGGCTGCTCTAGGAGGGACTCAAAGAGGAGGATCTGGTGAGCTGGGACAGGATCCAGGTCCTCCAATGGCAGCGGCAAGCAGCTGAGGGCATCCGTGTGGCACATTGGCTTCCCTGGCCGGAACTGGAGGCCATATTGGTACCCGGCCAGGAAAATGGACTACTGCAAGACCCCGGGCAAGAGCATCTGGGGCGTCTGGTGGTTGGGATAAAATAGGCCGAGCAAGGGTTTATGGTCCATCAGTATAGTGAAGGGCTTGCCACAGAAGTAATCATGAAACTTTTTAACCCCCGCCACTATGGCCAGACCCTCTTTGTCAATTTGCACATCATTGTGATCTAGTTTCTGCAAGGTCCTTACATAGTAAGCTTCCAGGACCTCACAGTCATCCGGCAGCAGGTGGGCTAAGATGTCACCCACCCTGTAGGGAGAGGCATAACAGGCCAAAACAACGGGCAGCCACTCGTCAAAACGCACCAGCAAGCTATTTGAGGTAAAGAGGTCCTTGACCACCTGGAAGGCGACAGCTTGCCAATGGCCCCAAACCCACAGAGCCCTCTTATCTAGATGCCTATGGAGAGGCTTGGCCATTGCCGCCTTGTGGGGAAGGAAGGCATGGTAAAAAGAGGCTGAGAAATGGCCTTGATCTTGTCCTACTCTGAATATATCCCAGTAGCGTCCACTGAGTAGTCCAGAAAGTCAATTTTTGGGACCCCAGGGAGGCACTTTTCCAGCTTGACTTTTAGGCCAGCCAAATTGAAACGCTGGAGCACTGCGTGGAGGTGGAAGGCGAATTCTTCCTCAGTAGTGGTGGCGATCAGCACATCGTCAAAGAACTGCTGGATCCTGGGGATGCCTTTTAAAAGGCAGTCCATTAAATTCTGAAAGATCCCAGGGGTCACACTGACCCTGAACTGGGGGCGCTTGACTCAGAAAGTACCCCGGTGAGTCACTATAGTTTGGGCCTTGGCTGTGGTGGCATCCACTGGGAGCTGCTGGTAAGTTTGGGCCAGGTCCAATTTGCCAAAAATCTTCACCCCCGCCAGTGAAGCCAAAACATGGCTGACTGAAAGGACTGGGTATGCATGGTCCTATAGCACCCTATTGATAGTGCATTTGTAGTTCATGCAGATGCGGACACTCCCATTGGTCTTCACTGGGGTGACGATGGGGGTCTCCCATCATGCAATGGTGACTGGCTCTAAGACACCTTGCTCCATGAGGTGGTCGAGTTCCTCCTTGATCTTAGGCTTAAGGGTGAAGGGGATGTGCTGGGCCTTCAGCCTTATGGGCTGCACATTGGGGTTCAGCTGCAGGGACATCAGAGGGCTGGTGTAAGTCCCCAGGGCTCCATCGAACACCGCTGGGAATTCCCCGCAAATGTGCTGAAAATCCATGCATGTAGGGTCCTGGTGGATGCTGGTTACCTGGATCCCTAAGGGATCGAACCAAGACCATCCTAATAAGCTACAAAGGGCCCCATTGATGATTAATAATGGCAGGGTTCTCTCAAACAATCCATATTTTACTCAGAAGAACCTGACCCCTTGTACGGCAACCTGCTGTTTCTGGAAGTCCAACAGACAGGAAAATAGTCACCCCCATTACACTGGTCTGGAACAATTTCCCCAAGGCAGGGTGTGTGAAGGAGGAAAGGCTGACAAAAGCAGATAGCCCACAAGGAGAAGCAGGTCAGTGGAGGCATTTGTAGTGGAGAGCCGGGCACTAAAGTATTCACCCCAATTACTCTAGAACAATTCCCCTATGGCAGGGTAGGTACAGGAAGGCAGGCTGACAAATACAGATCACTCTCCCAAGGATAATCAGGTCAGTAAGATGGTTTCAAATTGAGAGCTAGGCGTAAAGGGAAGTCACCCAAGTAAATCTGGAACAAGTTCAAACAAGGCCAAAAGGAGCTCAAAACCCACCCAATCCTTTGTCTTAATGCAACCCAAAAGCGGGGGGTGGGGGGTGGGGTGGGGGTGGGTGGGGGGTGAAATAAAATGAAAAGGAAAAGGAAGAGAAACTACCAAGAGAGTAGACAGCAGGGAAATCACGCTGAATAAACATGCTATGTGAAAGAGGAATTCAATCCCAATTTTTCAATCCTTTGCAACAGACAAACCTAGTAAAACCAAATTGCAATGCAAAGGAACCCAGGGAAAAACCAAGCCCCCTAGCTCCTGACTGAGTAAGCTAGCTAAAGAATCCCCTTGCCACACCCAGCATCAAAGCACTTTATCCTGTCACAAGTACCCCCTCTCTGTACAAAACCACAACACCAATGAAGGGAACGTATACAGAGCTAAGTCCTATTGCAATGAATAGAAACTCTGTTATCAGCAGGCAGCAGTGCCTGTTAATGGAGGGCAGCAGCAGAGGGTCCCCCTTATTTGTTTTTCCAAGGCAGGAAAACACCACACCAACTGTTGTCTAATATTTTCATGCCAGAGTTTCTGGGTGGGTTTTGTTTTCTGAGTCATCCCAAGCAATACTTTCTCTAAGCTGTGAGCAAAAATTCTACTGCATGAGCTACTGGCATTAAAGCTGTGAGCTACTGCATAAATTATTGTGCTCTGGGGCCATTTTTCCTGAGCTAAGACAAAAACATGTGAGTTGGAGGCTAAAAAAACTGTGAGCTAGCTCACACTAACTCAGCTTAGAGGGAACACTGGTCCCAAGCCATGCCCAAAAGCTCAGAGATTTCTTTGGAAAGCACATGCATGCCAAAACATCACCTCCCAACCCCTGATCTGGCCAGAATTTGGCACAAGTTTTGGATCTTCATGCAGTTCATGCCTATCCCTAGTATAATACCTGATTTCTTTCTAATCATAATTTGATTCAATTTTTATTAAAGCAAATGCCTGTAAATTGTATACTATACGAAAAACATGGTGTTAGTGACCTGAAGGATCAGGCAAAGAAACCCTATATATATATTAGATTTTTAAGAAGGCAAATGGAGGCAGAAGAAAATAACAGAAAATTGCTCAGGTGTTCTTCCTTCTAAGGCCTAGTTTTGGCAAACTGCATTTGATGAGAAGGCAAACTTCTGTTTGGGCTAGAATAAAGTTTGAGTCCGGTGGCACTTTTAACACACAGAAGCTTATACTTTGAATAAAATTTTCTTGATCTTAAAGGTGCCACTGGACTCACACTTTGTTCTGCTGCTTCAGATCAGCTACCCACCTGAATCTATTCTGTTTGGATTGCAGCACTTCAGGACTATCCAAGGAAAGCATTTGTTTGACTGCTTCTCTACACAAAGAAATGTCCTGCACATAGAAAGTGTCAGAGAGAAAACTGGCTAGCACCCTTTCCCCCTGACACCTAGACCGATTTCGCATAAGGCTTGTTCTGGGTGGAGGGCCCTTTTGCTCCCAGGACTTCTCTCCATTTTTGCACAAGTTGCCCCGGAGCTGCAAGTTGGCGTGGTGCTCTTCCGCAGCAAGCAGGATCATCTTCCAAGTGTTTTCTGCTTGCTGTGGAGAATGGTGCACCAACTTGCAGCTCCAGGGCAGCTTGTGTGAAAACAGAGAGAAGCGCCGGGATCAAAAGGGCTCTCCACTCAGAACAAGCTCTAGTGCGAAATGGGTCCTAGTTTTCTGTGCTCAGGGATTTTTCATTATTTTTTAAACTAGAAGAGCTAGTGCAACAGGTGAGCTCTGTTTATCCCATCTGAAGTGGGATGTGCAGTCCAGAAATATTTTTTCCAACTTCAACTTTTCAGAGGATGCAAGACCAAATTGCTTAGGTTGGCCTTTGGAGGGTAATCAGATGTCTGGGCTATTTTTATTAGTGTTATGGTGATAGTCACATATTTTAATAGTTTAATATTTTAATGTTAATATTTAATATTTGTTATTTGGTTTTATGTTATTTTTACCATATTGTTTTAATGTTGTGAGTAGGGGTGAACAATATATTTTTAGTCAGTATTTTTCAGTTTGAGTCTATTGGACCTGAATTTTTTTCCCTTGATTTCTGAAAAACCCTGGATCCCAATACCAGTACGGTATTTGGATCTGGGATTTTTGGGAAAATGTTAAATAGTGAGTTTGATAAATGAAGAGGCTTGGTTGCGGTGAATCAAAGCTTTTTATTATGATTACAGCACGACAATGGTTAAACTAGGACTACCGTACTGGGCCAATGGAGCCAACTATATGCACTCCAAAGTTCCCATGCTAGATTGTCATTGGGTCATTTGAACCAGCAGGGGGCTGGTGATTGGTCCAGGGAAGCAGAGATTTGGATCCTGCTTCCCATAATTCCCATGTCCCCAAGTTCAGACCTAAGGGCTCCAATGAGCCAGGCAGGAACCAACAATTCTCATCAAACACAGAGTCACACATGCACAACATGCCTCCTCCCCACCACCAGTCCACATAGTCCTGGAGGTGTGTGAGCCTGCCAGGATGCAGGAGTTGGCTCATCTAGAATGACCTCCAGAAATCATTGTGCTGTGTCTGGAATGGCTAGTGGAGACATGGGGGTGGTTGCTGCTCGGTAGGCATCAGGGGAAGGTTCTGAGGCTGTGGGTTGGTCTGGGGGAATGGGAGCCAGCATCTCGGTTATGTCAGGGTTGGCTGGAGGAAAAGGCTGCACTGCGGATAGGTCCCCAGCCTCCGTGTCCTCCTAGGGCAGGCGAGGCCGCAGCTGATCGATGTGACAGCAGAAGGTGAGGCCGCTGTCAGTTATGGCCTCATAGGACACCGGACCCATCACAGTTGTAATCTGGGCTGGGAGCCAAGTAGGGCCACCAGCAAAGTTCTGCACATAGACTGGGTCAAGTGGGGTGAAACCTCGGGGAGCCCAGCAGACTTTCAAGGAAGGCTGGAAGTCCAGAACTCTGTCTAGGTGTAGTTGGTCGAGGAGGATTGAAGCTGTCGGTCCATTAGGAGCTCCGCCAGGCTGTGGCCTGTGTCCATGCAGGGAATGGCTCTCTGGGCCAGGAGGAATTCTGCCAGGTGGGCTTCCCAGCCCCCATGGATGATGTGGTGGTGCAACTCTTTTGTGATCCTGACCATCAGCTCTGCCTGCCTGTTGATTGCCGGATGAAAGGGTGCCGACCTGATGTGCCTGATCAGGTTCTGGGAAATGAAGTCCTGGAACTCCGCAGAAGTGAATGCAATCCCATTGTCCATCATGACTGTGTCTTGGGGGGGGGGGCGTGCATTGTGAAAGCTCTGCAGAGTGCCCGTATGGCTACCCATAAGGAGGTCAATGCCACAGTAGTCATCTCTAGCCATTTTGAGAAGGGGTCCACTATAATAAAGAAAAGCTGACCTTGAAGGGGCCAGTAAAGTCTAAATGAAGCCTTGACCATGGGTTGCATGTAGACTCCCAGTGCTGTACCTGGGGGGGGGGGTACTGGTTTTGGTCTGATTTGCTGGCAAGATTGGCATCACTTGACCCAGGCCTTGATCCCCTCATCTATCCTGGGCCATCAAACATAACTGAGGGCCAGTGCTTTCATCCACACGATTCCTGGCTGGGTCTCTTGCAAGGTGGTCAGGACTCATTGGCGCAGGGGCAGAGGCATGACTTCTCTGCTTCCCCAAAGCAAACATCCCTTGTGGACCGAGAGGGCCACCCAGCGGAAGGCAAAAACTGTAAAATCCGGGCCCCCCCAACTGGTGGGCCATCCCCTCCATACCCAGTCCAGAATACGGAAGAGGATGGGATCTTTCATGAAAAAATGGACAAAGTCCATTCATGAACAGGCTGGTCAGAGAGGTCCTCTATTAGCAGGATCTGGTGCGCTGGGGCGGGATTCAGGTCAGTGGATGGTAGCGGTAAATGACTCAAGGCATCTGTGTGACCCATCACCTTTCCAGGCCAGTACAGCAGCAAGTATTGATACCAGGCCAGGAAAATGGACTAGAGAACAACTTGGGGCAAAGGCATCTGCAGGGTTTAATGATCCAGGGCAAAAAGGCCCAGCAGTGGCTTGTGGCTGGTCAGGATGGTAACAGGCCACTTGTACAGGAAATCATGGAATTTCTTGACCTCTGCTAAAATTGCTAGGCCTTCCTTGTTAATTTGGGGGTTGGAGAATCTGGGAGTAATAGGCTACCGGGACCTCGCGACTGTCCGGTACCACATGACCCAGCACAGTGCCAACCCCGTAGGGGGAGGCGTCACAAGTCAAAATAACAGGCAACCATTCATCAAAGTGGGCCAGTCCTTAACAGCTTTGAAAGCGGCTGCTTCCTTGTGCCCTAGATCCAGGGTGCTTTTTTATCCAGCAGCCGGTGGAAGGGCTTGTGAGCCATTTTCGTGAAACTAGCCATGATGTAAATCAAATAAGGTTTTTTGTCATACAGAAGTTGGACAAATCTAAATTTAAATATGGAAATTTACAAAAAAAATTACTTCAAATGGAAGCAAGATGGATATATCACTTACAAACAGTACAGCCCAATGGTCTTAATACTCATAATGACCTGTCTTGTTTTATATAAGAATGGAGTGCAACTGTGTTCTGTAAAATTTCTTTGTAACATATATGTAATATATTTGAATGTGGAATTGATATAAGATAATTTAAGAAGTTGATTAGTAACACCTGTAACTTCTTATATAAGGAATTGGTGTAATTATATGGTATTGAGCTAGTGCCTATTGGAACATAAGAACATAAGAGAAGCCATGTTGGATCAGGCCAATGGCCAATCCAGTCCAACAATCATCCTTTGGGTGAAGGACTTCCTTTTATCCGTTTTAACCTGACTGCTCAGCAATTTCATTGAATGCCCACAAATTCTTGTATTGCGAGAAAGGGAGAAAAGTACTTCTTTCTCTGCTTTCTCCATCCCATGCATAATCTTGTAAATCTCTATCATGTCACCCTGCAGTCGACGTTTCTCCAAGCTAAAGAGCCCCAAGCGTGGGCAGACAGCCCATACTGTTTGTCACCATCTCAGTGGACAACTCTGATCCATTACCCGGTAGAAAAGTAACAGCTAACCCTTCATCTCTTTGAGATGAGTCCTCCCGAACCAGAGACATTTCATCTCCTATTGGCTTTCCCCCAAGATTTAGTTTAAAAACTGCTCTGCCATCTTTTTAATTTTAAGCGCCAGCAGCCTGGTTCCATCTGGGGACAAGTGGAGACTGTCTCTTTTGTACAGCTCCCGCTTGTTCCAGAAAGCATCCCAGTGCCTAACAAATTTAAACCCTTCCTTCTTACACCATTGTCTCATCCACACATTGAGACTTCTAATTTGTGCCTGTCTCTCCCGCCATGCACGTGGAACAGGTAGCACTTCTGAGAAGGCTACCATGGAGGTGCTGGCCTTAAGTCTCCCACCTAGCAGCCTAAGTTTTTCCTCCAGGACCTCACGACTGCATTTCCCCACATCGCTGGTGCCAACATGCACCATGACCACTGGTTCCTCCCCAGCACTGTCAGCCTATCTACAACATGTGTAATGTCCGCTACCTTCGTACCAGGCAGGCAAGTCACCATATGTTCAGTCCGCAGTTTTGCCACCCAGCTGTCTACTTGCTTAAGGATCTAATCACCAACTACCAAGTCCCCACCCCCTCTCTGCCCAGGGATAGTTCCTTGGCGTGAAAGGATACCCGCTCACCAACTGAAGAAGAGGTCCCTTCTTAGGGCGCATTCCCCTTATCCTCAGCCCGGTACCCTGTTCCCTCTCGATCCTCATGCTCCCTGGCAGCAATGGGACTGCCACGTTCAGAGTGGGGCTCATCTAATATGTCCCCGAGAGTCTTCCCCACGCGCCTAACTGACTGTCTCTGCTTCTCAAGGTCAGTCACCTCAGCCTCAAGGGTACGAACTCGTTCCCTGAGGACTAGGAGCTCCTTGCTTTGAGCACACACCCAAGACTTCTGTCCTATGGGCACACACCCAAGACTTCTGTCCTGTGGGCAGATAGTCATACACATGACACTCAGTGCAAAACACTGGAAAGCCCCTACCCCCCTGCTGTCATTCTGCCTTCATGATAGCTTTTTTCAAAAATATACAGTCCCCTTTAAATCCTGTTTGTTTATGTGGCTCCCCTTCTGGAGGATCAACTTACCTTATTGGGCACAAGGAAATTAGGGATCTGGGTTCTTGGTCCTTACAGAGCCCCCAGGCTAAGAGCCACAGGCCAAGAGCCCTTTAGCTCTCTGGCAAGGCGCAGCTTAACAATGCAAAGAGGGTGGGGAACACAGCCACTCCTAATCAATCAGCACCAATCACCTTCAATCACCTTCACCTTCAGCCCACTCAACCAAACAAACAACAGTTCCCCAGCAACCACAACTCAGAATTTTCAGCAGTCACCAAACTCAGAAATTCTCAGCAACTTCCCCAGCTGTCTCAGTTTATCTCAGAGTTGCTCTGCTCTCTCTCAGACCTCTCTGAAGGGGTATAAATCTGCAATTAAAAAAAATTACTTCAAAGACTGCTATGTATTGATCACAGTGTAATTCATGCTTTAATTCTGAATGTGCATTTCTTATTGTCCTAATGGGAGATATTGATATCATAAAAGTCCTTGATTGTTTCTCTGAAGCAAATATCATATTATTTAAAGGATGTTTCATGTATTTTTATTTCTTATACTTTGTATGTAAAGTACATTACAAAATCCAGGAACCTAATTCTTTTAGTATGACATATTTAAGATTTAAAGCAGTGATTAAAGCAGTGATTATGTACCAGTTCATTCCTTGGAAAATCATCACTTTCCTTAAATCTGATGTCATCTTGATAGGCAGATAGGGTTTACATAAAAGTTCTTTGCCTGTGGTAATAATGCATTTACAGACTAATACGCTTTCCATTTCATATACTATTTTTTATTGTCTTTCACTCTATTCCAACATTTTAATATTTTACAAACACACATTTCATTATCGTAGTTTAATAATTAAAACCAGAACTGGTGTCATGCCCAATTAATGTGCCCTGGTAGCATGCCCATTAGTTTTTCCATTAGTGAATTCAACAATACTAATGGGATTACTAGCATGGGATGCTAATTGGGCGTGACATAAGAAACTGGCTTACTTCTTAGCATACCCTTGCTAATGATGAAATTAATGAGCATTTTATTAAATGCTGTCTCATCAAAGTGTACTTAGTTAGCGTTAAAATTGTTACAAACGATGCTGCATGCCAAAGATCAGGTGTCTACAAAAGTGATCCTTTATATGTTTTGGCAAAATCCTGGAGCATTTTATTTTATTAATCAGAAATTACATTTCTAGACATACTACTTTAACTTTTTAAGCTATATGACCATGTGTGTCAACTAGAGTTTAAATCTGAAGGGAATCACTCTGCAGATTTGAGATGCACTCCTCTGAATACTTCTGTGAAATGTTAAAAGTTGAGTGGCTACAATCTACAACCCATTTACTTTCTAACAGTGCTGTCAGTTTTCACAGGACTGCTCTGGAGAAAAGAAAAAAAAACCCAACTTGCAGCTAGAGTAATTGAATTTAATTATTCTGAGTAAAGCAAGATTTTTCACATCCAGATAAGAACAATGCCATTATACAAAGCTTTTTAACATTATCAGTTAGATCATACAGAGTTTGGAGAAACTGTAGATAAACACTGATTTCTCCCAGAGAAACATATTGCAACATCATGACAGTTATGTATGACAAACTCTTCAGGCTTAGCGGGAAGCAAAAATGAAAAACAAATGCTATGCTTATTCAGGTGTGCATGCACATGAAAGCTTATACCCAGAATTAAACTCTGTTGCTCTTAAAGGTTCCACTGGATTCAAACTTTGAATTATGCTTATTCATATTGTTCTAGAATTTCATATCATATAATTTTTCTGCATTGTGCTGAGGATCATTTAATCCAGCTCCCAGCACTATGTGGCAAAATTTACAAATACCTCCCCCCACGCACCCAGTAACACCTGCTCCATGCCCAGAAGATAGCAAACCTCCCCCCCCCCCCAAACCCTCAAGGATCCCTGGCCGAACTGGCCTGGAGAAAATTGCTTCCTGACCCCAGAGTGGTGATTAGCATTTCCTTAGATGTGTAAGAAAGGGCCAAGAGATTTAAGCACTGATGCAAGCCTTCCTGACCTCCTCCTCATGAACTGCCTAAATTCACAGAATCAGCATTGCTGTCAGATGGCCATCTAGCCTCTGTTTAAAAACCTCCAAGGAAGGAGAGGCCACCACCTCCCAAGGAAGCCTGTTCCACTGAGGAACCACTCTAACTGTCAGGAAGTTCTTCCTAATGAAACTCTTCTGATTTAATTTCAAGCCACTGGTTTTGGATTGACCTTCTGGTCAGACAATTCCACATCATTCTCTATATCAGGAGTGACCAACGGTAGCTCTCCAGATGTTTTTTGCCTACGACTCCCATGAGTCCCAGCCATTGGCCATGCTGGCTGGGGCTGATGGGAGTTGTAAGCAAAAAACATCTGGAAAGTTACCGTTGGCCACCCCTGCTCTCTGGAGAGCCAGTTTGATGTAGTGGTTAAGTGTGCAGACTCTTATCTGGGAGAACCGGGTTTGATTCCCCACTCCTCCACTTGCACCTGCTGGCATGGCCTTGGGTCAGCCATAGCTCTGGCAGAGGTTGTCCTTGAAAGGGCAGCTGCTGTGAGAGCCCTCTCCAGCCCCACCCACCTCACAGGGTGTCTGTTGTGGGGAAGGAAGGTAAAGGAGATTGTGAGCTGCTCTGAGACTCTTTGGAGTGGAGGGCAGGATATAAATCCAATATCTTCTGCTCTACATGACAGCACTTCAAGTACCTGAAGATGGTTATCATATCACCTCTCAGTTGTCTCCTCTCCAGGCTGAACATACTCAGCTCCTTTAACCAGTCCTCACAGGACTTGGTCTCCAGACCCCTCATTATCTCTGTTCTCCTCCTTTGGACAAGTTCCAGCTTGTCTATATCTTTCTTAAATTGTGGTGCCCAAAACTGAACACAATACTCTAGATGAGATTTAACCAGAACAGAGTAAAGTGACACCATTACTTCACATGGTGTGGACACTATACTTCTGTTGATACAGCCCAAAATTGCATTTGCATTTTTAGCTACTGCATTACACTGCTGATTCATGTTCCATGCATGGTCTACTAAGACCCATGAACCTTTTTCACACATAGTACTGGTGAGATTAGTCTCTCCCATCCTATAATTATGCACTTGATTTACCTCCTAAATGCAGAACTTTAATTTATTCCCACTGAAATTCATTTTATTTGTTTTAGCCCAGTTTCCCAGCTTATCAAAATCATTCTGTATCCAGTCTCTTGTCTTCTACTGTATTTGCAACCCCTCCCAATTTTGTATCATCTGCAAATTTAATAAGCATTCCCTCTAATCCTTCATTCAAATCATTTATAAAGATGTTGAACAAAACAGGTCCCAGAACAGATCCTTGAGACAATGCTCTTCAAGAGAATGAGGAACCATTAAAGCTGGATGCATGGGAGGTGTCCCAAACTGGTCCACCTCAAAATGGAGTGGATTATTCTCAGTCAGTCACTCCTGCATGAGTCACCCATATCCTGTGTGGGGGCACTTTGATGCAGTCAGATGACTGTTGCACACCATCCCCTTAGCATGGGTTGGGTTTCTCCCCCCCCCCCCATTTTAATGGTCATGCACATATGTGCTCATGTGCGTATGCATTCATGTGCTCAGTGGCTATGTTTTATATATTTTAAAAAAGCTGAAAGTGGCATGGGATGGCCTAGTGGGTTCACACTGCCAATCCACCATGCTTGTGTGCTCCTGTGTTCAGACACCCAGAAAGGAGGATGGCGTGCATCAGAAGGATTTTCTACCACTTTCAAAGTGGTAGCTTTTTGAGCTGTCTCAGAAGTGCTAGAGGACAGGGTGAGTACAGGAGCAGGATGGGAGGCAGATGTGCATGCATGAACTTGATTTTTAATCTGTCTGTGCCTGTGTCATCTTAAACTGCCTAGTTCGTTGTTTTTTCTTGAAGAAAGGACTATCTGCCCAGAGCATATATATATATATATATATATATATATATATATATATATATATATATATATATATATATATATATATATATATATATATATATATATAAAAGGTTCTGCCTGTGGTTTGTATTTACCTTGGGCTATCAGAATAGCCTTAACAACTTGTAGGCTTTACAATCCCCAGGTCCCAGCAGAGGATCCCCCGTTTTGACAGGCTTCTCCCCGCCCCCACAGTCATCCTGTAGTTTTAGAGCTCCTGCGGTTTGGAAACCTGCAAACAGTTTTTAAAATGTGTGCCTTTAAGTCTGAGCAGGAAGGGCTTCATGGGAAAGGATCAGTAACAGTTTCCTCAGAGAACGGCCCCTCCCTTTCTTTTGCTTTCATTTTCAGAGCAAGTAAAGTTCTGCAGGAACAAGACCCAGTAAGTATTTGTGCGTATGAGAGAGGGAGGGGCAGGGGATTCCCTGGTTTGGAGGCCCTCCCCCTGCTTTAGAAAGTGTGAGGGGGGAGGGAGATGTCTACTGGGCACTCTATTATTCCCTATGAAGAACGATTCCCATAGGGAATAATGGGGAATTGATCCGCGGGTATTGGGGGCTCTGGGGGGGCGCTATTTTTTGAGGTAGATGCACCAAATTTTTAGTATAGCATCTAGTGCCTCTCCCCAAAATACCCCCCAAGTTTCAAAACAATTGGACCAGGGAATCCAATTCTATGAGCCCCAAAATATGGTGCCCCTATCCTTCATTATTTCCTATAGAAGAAAGGCATTTGAAAATGTGTGCTGCCCCTTTAAATGTGATGGCCAGAACTCCCTTGGAGTTCAATTATGCTTGTCACATCCTTGTTCCTGGCTCCACCCCCAAAGTCTCCTGGCTCCACCCCCAAAGTCCCCAGATATTTCTTGAATTGGACTTGGCAACCCTAACAACTTGGTACATAAGAACATAAGAGAAGCCATGTTGGATCAGGCTAATGGCCCATCCAGTCCAACACTCTGTGTCACACAGTGGCTAATAAAACCAGGCACCATCAGGAGATCTATCAATAGGGCAAGGACACTAGAAGCCCTCCCATTGTGCCCCACCCCCAGCTCCAAGAATACAGAGTATCACTGCCCCAGACAGAGAGTTCCAATAATATTATGTGGCTAATAGCCACTGATGGACCTCTGCTCCATATATTTATCCAAACCCCTCTTGAAGCTGTCTATGCCTGCAGCCAAAGTGGCAGTGAATTCCATGTGTTAATCACTCTTAGGGTGAAGATGTACTTCCTTTTATCCGTTCTAACCCAACTGCTCAGCAATTTCATTGAATGTCCACGAGTTCTTGTATTGTGAGAAAGGGAGAAAGTACTTCTTTCTCTTTCTTCTGTATCCCATGCATAATCTTGTAAACCTCTATCATGTCACCCCTCAGTCTATGTTTCTCCAAGTTAAGGAGCCCCAAGCGTTTTAACCTTTCTTCATAAGGAAATGTTCCAACCCTTTAATTATTCTAGTTGCCCTTTTCTGCACTTTTTTCCAATGCTATAATATCTTTTTTGAGGTGTGGTGACCAGAATTGTACACGGTGTTCCAAATGAGGCTGCACCATTGATTTATACAGGGGCATTATGATACTGGCTGATTTGTTTTTAATTCCCTTCCTAATAATTCCAAGCATAGCATTGGCCTTTTTTTTTTATTGCAGTCGCACACTGTCTTGACATTTTCAGTGAGTTATCTACCACGATCCAAGATCTCTCTCTTGGTCAGTCTCTGCCAGTTCACACCACATCAACTTGTATTTATAGTTAGGATTTTTGGCCCCAATGTGCATTACTTTGCACTTGGTCACGTTGAACCTCATTTGCCATGTTGACACCCACTTGCCCTGCCTTGACAGATCCCTTTGGAGTGCCTCACAATCTTCTTTGGTTCTCACCACCCTGAACAATTTAGTGTCATCCGCAAACTTAGCCACTTCACTGCTTACTCCCAACTCCAGATCATTAATGATTTCATCCCTCCTAGTGGATTAAAACAGTGCACAAGTTTACTCTCATATACATGAGCACAAGAGTTTTAATGCAGTTCAAAAATTACGTAAGAGCATTATAGATCTGTAATATAACAGATTATTTTTAGTTAGATTAGATCTCTAGTTAGAAAAGAGGCCAATTTTAGGTTATATACTGGAGTCAGTTGTTCAGAAATTATAATTACAAATACACTCACACACTCCTAGAGTATTCTCAGGTGCATACAGCATGACAATTCCATTATTTTTCAATTTTTGAGATTTTTCTAGGTCATTTTATGAAAACAATAATTTTCTTGACTCTACAACAGTCAGATAATATATTCTTGAGACAATTGCACTTACCACATTGCCTTAAATCAAGAATGTGTATCTAAAGTGTGTACAATAGGACTAAATGCCCTTTTGTAGGGAACACTTGTAATCAAAAATATACTTTTAAGTTGGGATTAATTATACCAATCAGCTGATTAATATTTTGAGCCCTGCATTTAAACACTTAAGAAATAAGACATGTATACCTCTCCAACACTTCCTTTTTGAAATGAATAAAGAACTTGTTTTATTTCTCGAGAATGACTTCTTTGACTTTAGCTCCTGCATGAGGAAAGCAGATTATGGAATTTCATAAGGAATCAGTGGACTATCTCCTTCCTTACCACAGTGCCCTCACATACAGAGGTTTATATAAATATTGAAGAAAAAAGGAGCCAGCAAACATCTCTGGAGGACACCCCTCCTAGATAGAATGTCATCAGTAACAATACCAGCAGGGTTTAACCTAACTCTCAACTTACTATTATGTATAAAGACATAATCAGCTCTAAAAGTCTCCAGTGTATGATAAGGTCTTCCAATAAATCACAAATGTTTAGTTCTACTCATAGACTCAAAAGTACAAGAGAGGTCTATGCAAGTCATAAAATCCATCTTTTTTTAAAAAAATGCTAATATTGATTCAAAATAGTACTGATTTTTGGCAGACCTACTACATCAAAATCCTGCTTGTTTTTCTGCCAAAATGTTATTATCTACCCCATCTTGCAGCTTAAGATGCTTTGGCAGAAATTTGTCTGAAATATCAACTAAACATATAGATCTACAAGGTTCCATGAAAAAACCCACAGGAAAAAAGCTCACAGAAAAAAACCCATGGCCATAAAGGCTCAGAGGAAAAAAGCCCACATGGAAAAAATGCCCTCATGGAAATAAGCTTACATGGGGGAAAAGTCCATAGAGAAAGTAGCCCACACAGAAAGAAGCCCACACAAGGAAATGTAATGTAAAGCGCCATAGATATTTATAATTGTGGATAACCATTCATCTCCACTTATGAGAATGAACAGGTATAACCTGTTAATTTACAATTGAAATATATCATATTCACATGCAACAATTTGTGTTGCCTACCATCACCTTTCTTTAGGTACCAGACTAGTCCTTCAGAGGAAGGACAAGTCTAGGCATAACACTTCTTTGACCTGATCTGTGCTATTTAGGGGTATGCGTCAAGAAAAAAAAATTCTATTATAATTTCAGATCCAGGATTTAGGGGGATTAATTTAATTTTTAATTTTTCAATTTATACCCTGCCCTATCCCGCAAGCGGGCTCTGGGTGGCTTACAACATTAAAAACCTTACAGAAATATTAAACAAACCACATCCAGACTAGATAATATCATAATTACAGAATTAACAGAAACCATGAAATCATTGGCAATAAGTCATAAACCACATATAGGCTGGTAGTATTCAGCACAGCATAAGCACCTAGATGGTAAGGTGCTAATAAGGTGCTGGGGGAGCAATGACTTCAGGAGACACCCACTGGATCATTTAAAAGCCTGGAAGAAGAGCTCCATCTTACAGAAAGATAAGTCCTGCAGGGCCCAGGAGCTCATTCCATCACATGGGGGCCTGGACCGAAAAGGCCCTTGTTGAAGCCAGTCAGGTGTCCTTAGGACCAGGGATCACAAGAAGATGTTATGCAGCTGACTTCAGGGCCAGGGGGGGGGGCTCATATGGGCAGAGGCGGTCCCAAAAATTTGCAGGCCCCAAGCTGCAAAAGGCCTTAAAGGTAAGGACCAACACCTTGAAATGAATCCAATACTCAAGGGGTAGCCAGTGCAGTTCGCGCAGCACGGGATGCATCCGTGCCCATAAAGGCCTCGATACTAATAACCGGGCTGCTGTGTTCTGGAGCAGAATCAAGGGTAGCCCCATGTAGAGAGAGTTACAATAGTCCAATCTGGAGGTGATCATTGCATGAATCACTGTGGCTAGATCACGGGGGTAAGGTAGGGGGCCAACTGTCAGGCCCGCCTCAGATGGAAAAAGGCAGCCCTTACAATGGTGGCAACCTGGGCCTCCATAGATAAAGAGGCATTCAGGAATACCCCCAAGCTCTTCAACTTTGTCGATGGCACTAATTGAGTACCAACAATTAGAAGTGGGAGCCTGATTCCATTTCCTGCACCCTCCCCTGATCCAGACACAAGATTTCCGTCTTAGATGGATTTAACTTCTGTTGGCTCTGGTACAACCAACCAGTCATGGCTTGCAGTGCCTCACCCAGTTCATCAGGGGTGGAGTCCAGATGGCCATCCATAAGTAGATAGAGCTGGGTGTCATCAGTATGTAGATATTAAATAGCATCAGGAAAAGGATTGCCTCCTGTGGCACACCACTTTCAGGTGAGTGCCGCTGGGACAATTCCCCTCCAAGAACCATCCTCTGTCTCCTACCATGGAGAAAGGAGGTCAGCCACTGTAAAGCTAATGCCCGAATCCCTGCGTCGGCGAGGTGGTGGGCCAACAACTCATGGTTGACCATATCAAATGCTGCCAATAGATCTAGAAGTATCAGCAGTGCCGATCCGCCATGATCCAGATATCTCTGGAGATCATCTACCAGGGCGACTAGCACTGTCCCGTCCCACAATTATTTACCATGACTGCTTGTTTTCAAGTAGGACAATACTGGTTTGGGTTTCACTTTTTTTTTCTGGGGGGGGGGGAATCTTTGGGACCATTATTTTCAATGGGAAACCAATAGAAGGGACTGGTATAGCTTTTTTTAAAAAAAAAATTTACACAGAACATAGATTTCTCCCTAATCTAAAGACTCCCCCAAGTTTCAAGAGAATTGGATCAAGGGGTCCAGTTCTACATATTCAGAAACAAGGTGCTCCTAGCTGTCCTACTTGCACAGAAAAAAAATGGCCCCATACCCAGAAATAATGGAAGGAAGGAGAAGGAGCTCACCAGAACCACAGCTCTGCCATTATACCCTATCACTGTACCCTCTATAAGTGACTTTGCAGGGTCCTGACTGCCTGTTTTTCAACCAAATGATATCAAAATTGCAGGGGAGGTAGTACTAACTGTCCACCAAGTATCAAGCAAAAAAGCCCTGCATATAACCATTCTGAAAAATCATGGTAACAACCCAAAAAAGGAGATTCCAGAATGCACATCCTTAGTGCTATTTGCCTGACTTCACTAGATTAGAAGTGTATTGCCCTTAGACCACAAAACATGACTTCTAGTTCCAGACACCCACATGACTTACAGAAATGGTTAAAAGTCATGTTACCATTAGTGCTTTCTCTTTTCTGTCTTAGCATACTTTTTATATTTAATTTGCCATAATATAAACTCATCTGTATTAACCTGTCCTCTTCTCAAGTTTGCCACATTCATACTACTCACTGTTCTCACTGTCTTTTTTCCAGATGGAGACACATATTTATTAAGAACCTCTATTATTTTTCTTCATAAAATCACCTTTTCCTTATTTTAATTGCTTAAAAAAGAAATGTTCTCCATTTTTGCATAGTTTGAAGTGATATTATTGAATATTTGATACATCTACAAAGATGCTGTGTGATCCTAACCAGAATCACAACCTTCTGAGACTATTGGGTGTAACTTTGTATAGAATTGCATTGCAATCTGTACATCCTTACAGACAGCATTCATGAAGACCAAACAACTGTACTCAGCAATATAACCTTGTACAACCTTCATAATGCTATGAGTAACTCAAAAGAACCATGAGTCAACTCTTGTCCCCTAAACAACTCCACTGTGTCTACAGATGAACCCATTAAACTTTTTATTCACAAGGAAAGTTGGAAAGAAAGAAAAATGATAATGTCATATTATTAAAGGCATAAAATACCACTCAGAAAACAAATTAATGCTTTACTTCCTTACTATACCTGTGGATCAAAGAGGAAGTAAGGACGTCCACTTTGCAACTGAAGTGCAATATATTCCTCTTGATTCCCAGGTGACACAGAGAAAAGAATTAGGCCATCAGGCTCTGTAGTTCTAAAGCTCACTTTAATACCTGGTTGGAAATCAAAAGCAGATATTTATCTCTCACTTTTTCATGCATTTGTCATACAAACAAATCTGACTGCTTAGAAACAGAAAAACAAGCCAAGCAAAATGCAAAAGCATCATCATTATGCACATTCAAAAGTCATAATCTAAAATACATGGTGGTTCTGAACACGCTGAATGAATTGTACACACAAGCATTTTTTTCTTTGAGATTCAGGAAAGACCAAGTAACCATCCTCCTTTCAAAAAGGCTGGTCTTTAATCTTGTACAAGTGCTGCTCTTTGTGAACTGAAGCTGCATATATTTCTAATGATTAACATAGAGCATACATGCAGAGATCAAGTAATTCCAGAAAGACGTGACTCCTGTGCAGGATCTTTGCCACTGGACATTCTACAGACATATTTCTTATGCATTTGAGGGGAGGGGGGCACAAAGAGTGAAGAACAGAACACAGACAGCTATAACAATTTACTATTGGCTAATTATGCAATTGTTGATACCATGGCATTCACAAACACTATCACACCGCTGTTGTCCTAAATCACTAAAAGAAAAAAGCTATCAGCTTCCCCCCCATTTATACCTATTAATTTTAGGACTGTCTGTGGTAGAAAAATATTCATTTTGCTTTGCAACTCTACTTAGAGGTAGGTTGTCAGTTTTCTACTGCAGGGGTAGTTGGGTTTTAGACTTGTTAGCATTAATATAAAGATAATATAGAAATAAAGAAAATGTCAGTTTCTACAGTTACAGAACATAGTCTGTCTTCCTCAGGTTGTAAAAGGAAAAAGGGAGAAAAGGGCATGATATTGCTCAATTTTGTCAGATCTCAGAAGCTAAGCAGGCTCAGTACTTGGAGGGGGGGGAGGGCACCAAGGACATCTCTGCAGAGGAAGGCAACAGCAAACCACCTCTGCTTCTCAATTGCCTTGAAAGATCCTTGCTGGGGTCAACATAAGTCAGATATGATTTGCTTGAATATGTGAAGCCTACTTAAACAAAGCCTGAATGGACATGGGGAGATAAATTTTCATAAATCTCCTAAGACAGAGTTGGCAACCTTACAGTGTTGGCCAACTAGCAATATATTTTTGGCTGAGCAACGGGGCAGGTCAACTCAGACTTCATTAGGCACTAAAGGCCAAAGAGCCAGTATTAGTTTTTTTTTTAAAAAAAAAAAATTCTTACAGACTACTCTAGAAAATTCTGCTCCCCTCCCCCGAAGGCTGCTTTTTCTGTTGTGTGCTTTTTCAGCTGTAGTGTTGCTCTTTACACCATGGCAGCCAGGTTCACAGCCTCTAACTGTATGCTTTTTAATGAAAAGAAATGTGGCAGGGTAGTGAACACTGAAATCGTTGATGAGGCTGGGTTGGCATGTTGCTTCTATGTTAAATCCTAGAATTAGTTTCAGGACTCACACTGTTCCCCACAAGGGTACTTGATGATTATCAGTGTGCCCTTTCTTGATATACATTGGTACTCATGTCCTTGTGATTCCCCCTTCGCACACTTAACTCAGAGTAGGCTAATTTATTGTGTTTTTCCCAGCTGTATCAAATGAATCAGCTTCTTCATATTCATCTTTCCCTTCTTTTGCCAGGCACAAAATAATAAGTAATGGAAGCTTTTCTTGGAGGCAGAATCTATTATTAAAAATTAAAGGATCATAATTGCAGCACATATTCACAACATATAATGCAGCTAATTACCTCAAGCCACAAGCAGTATCCTTTGACCCACATACTTTAATCATGCCACAGGTTGTCATACAGTGCAATAGAATGTACTCACAAATATTAAGACATTCACTTGAGATAATGAACATCAATCATGCTATTAAAATGGCCGTTCAGAGTTATCTGACAATTCACTTTGAATAAACATGATGTGAGATATAATCAAAAGCTCTTTTATGTTACAGAGTTATTTCAGCTGGCTGGTGAGAGACAAAAGGAAAAGTGAAATTTTAAAAAGGCAAAGAAACTTGCCCTGACAGAAGATAGTTTCATAGTAATTCCTGATTATTTGTTTGTTTATGTTTGGCAATTTTAACATTCTAATGATGAAATACTATGAAGAGTTATTCTAGTCTAAAAGATGAAATAAATGAAATGATCATAGAAACCAGCATTAAAGTAACAAATAAAACCAACAGAAATAGCAAGTAACATTTCATCAGTTGTCTAACAGCCTTATTACAAAGGACTTAAAAGCTTGGCCTATTTGCTTATGGCACTATTGTGAGAGTGATATCATTGTGCTGTCAAAAGTAGATTAAACTTTGTGACATCAGTGCTAGGCAAAGAGTGTGCTCATGTTTAAATTGGGCTCTGTGTATAAAACCTACATGTGATTTCAAAATGGCTCTTTTCCACATCTGATGTTAGCAAAATTCTTCAGTCACAAAAAGTACAACTCCCCCCCCCCAGTGTTGCACCTAAAATTGTCATATGATAAGATCTGTAGAGTCTTGCCATGTTTCCATTTCACGATTACAATATTGCTCCCCAAGGACGGAATAAAGAGTCAGACACAGAGTATTGGTATAAAATTGGGCCACTTTATTCAATATTCTAATAAACAGCAAGGGTACCCCACCAGCAGCCTGGCCAGGGCTAGGGGTCACCGCGACCGCTCCCCTGCCATTAACGGGCGAGAGACCCAGCCCCCCAGCTGGAGCTGAATGTTACTCAGCTCCCTCCAGGCGGGCCCAGCAGGGAGGCACGCACCAGAGGGCCCAAACCCAGACACACGCCTCGCCAGAAAGGCACCTTCTAGCCGAGCCTCCCAGACAGTCTGCATTCTCCAAACCCAGGTCTTCAAACCTGAAGGCTGATCATGCCAGACCCCAAATTCCCCAAAAGGGGGATGCTTCACAGTCCTCCCCTAGCCGCATAGTGCCCTAAACCCCCAAAACCTGCCACTACTAAGGCCAAGTCTCTATTTAGGGCTTAGCGCTCACCGGGAGGCCCAAAGCCACCCACAACCCTTGCTGCAAATCTCTCAGGAAAAGCATATTACCCTTTTCCGAGAGATGGACCCCATCCCCTCTGTAGAGGTCAGTAAATTTTAACAAAATGTCCGGATGGAGCAAATAGCGGCCCAAGCCCTTTTCCAGCACCTTCCTGATCTCCTTATTAGCCTTATACCAGGCCCTTTCTATAGCTGCAGGGTCCTAAGCACAATGCCACACCAGATGGGGCAGCATGGCTGACCAAATTATGGTGGTCCCAGGCCATCACTCCCGAATGTGCTAGAATCATCCCAGGCCTGCCAAACTAAGGCCTTGCCCTTTAAGAGTCCCAGATCGTTACCTCCCAGGTGAACAATTAAAACCTGAGGAGGAGGACCCACACAATCTTTAAACAACAAAGGCAGTAGGCCTGGCCACTGAAGGCCTTGACGCCCCTGCCATTCAATACACACATGCTGGCTGAGTCCCAGTTAAGAGCCAACCGCAGTTCTCCGAGCCTGATGAGCGGCCCAAAACACGTGGCTATGGCCGCATATGAGAACTCGGCTCCTCTGGCCGGGAACAACAGCATCTAAAGCGAAAAAACAGTTAAACAAGAACAGAACCAACAATAAACAGACACCAAGTCACTCACGGCCTAATAAAAGGTCGCAAGTAAGCCTTATAGGCTGAGGAATGCCACCTGTCCAATCTCTGAATGGAAGTGGAAGGATACCCCATGACAGCCGCTGTTGAGGCTGCCCCAATTCTAAAGGAGTGGGTCCCAAACCGCACCCCAGACAACCCCAACTCACCCAAAGCCCGTGACGTTACTGCCCAAAACTGATGCTTTGTCAACGGGCTACCATTCGAATGTATAAACAAAAACCCCTCCAGGGGCCCCCTAACTGCCAAATAAGCAGCCAACGCAGTAACTGGACGCAGCTCAAGCTCTGAACAACTACCCAACTCGAGCACCGTACCCTTCTGCAACTGATCTGTCTTAGAGCGACGGACAGTGATGACTGCCTTACCCGCAAATAGCTGCAGATCCCTTAACAACAGAGCCTTACCAGAAACATCGTTTCTAGACTGTGCCACCAGCTCACATACTCTAAGAGCCCCCCAAAAAGCTAACAAAGATGCAGCGTGAAATAAACATGCTTCAAATGATGAAGCACACACCACGTCCCAAACCCTCTTCAAACCCCGCAGAATCAAAGGAGACACAGGATTCCACGTATCAACCCTGGGACCAGCCTCTCTGGCCCACCCCTCCAGCATCTTTCGAATATGAAAGTCAACGGTTTCTTCCCTATAACCCAGCGCCTTACTGACAAAAGCCAATGCAGACAGGCGCCCTCTAATGGATCGCACGGCCAAACCCTTACCTCGCAGCTAAACACAGTAATCGAGCAAATGCTCCACCGGGAGGGGCCAAACCCTGCAATACCCTACCTCATCCCTAAAGTCTTCAAACTGCCGCACCGCCTGTTTGTAAGACTTCCTGGTGCTGGGCACAATGGCTAGACCTATCGCTCTGCAGGCCTCGGCTCTCCAATCAGCCATAGCTCCTGGGGCATTGGCACGGCTCTCTGTCGGCATCTGGGGCCAGCTGACGAAACCTCTCCATCTGTTTATGAGATAGAGCGTCAGCCACCCCGTTACCCCAGGAACATGCTTGGCTAAAAACAAAATGTTAAGCCACAAACAGCGCAGAGTGAAGGTCCTCATCAATCTCATAACCCGGCCAGATTTGGATGAAAGGGAATTAATGACGTGGACCACCACCATATTATCACACCAAAAATGGACAGTATGATTGGCCATATCCTTCCCCCACAGCCAAACCGCGACTAAAATAGGAAAGAACTCGAGAAACGTAAGATCCCGGTTCACACCAACCTTTACCCAGGAGTCAGGCCAGCTATCCACGCACCAATGTCCACAGAAATAGACTCCAAAACCCAAGGAACCAGCAGCATCAGACATGACCTGAAGCTCAGCTTCGAGCCTCATGTCATCCCTCCAAAAAGAGACTCCATTAAAGGACTCCAAAAATTCCTGCCAAACCCTCAAATCATCCCTCATGCTGCATGTAGTGTATCAGTAACAACATGCGCCCCGCGCAGAGGCAACTGGGCTGTCCCAGAAGCCTCCAGCGCAGGGCGTGGAATCACCCGCCAATCAACAGTCGCGGCGGGTAGTTCAACAGGTCAGGATTGGCCTGACCGACCCAGTAGGCTGTACCGGGAATTGTATATAAGCGGGGCCCGGCCCGCGTGCTCTCTCTCTTGCAACGTGCTCCTAATAAACTATGTTGCCCTACTCTCGTCTCCGCTTCGAGTACGTTACACTGGCGACGAAGGTGGGATCTTAGCCTCAGCGGCTACCACGGAGATCTAGGGCAACCACGAGTCCTGACCGCCGCCGCCATGGCCACACAGAACGGAACCACCGGCTACATCGAGACATTCGACCCCGCCAATCCCGAGGGCTGGGAGTCCTATGCGGAGCGGGTCGAGTTCTACCTCAGGGCCAACAAGGTCACCGACGCCGGCACGAAGAGGGACGTTCTCCTGAGCGTCTGCGGGCCAGCCACGTTCGAGATCGCCAAGGGTCTCTTGGCTCCCGTCCGCCTCACGGAGAAGTCCTATGAGGAGATCATCAGACTCCTCACCGGCCATTTCTCGCCACAGTCTTCGCGGGTGGCCCGTCGGTTCCTGTTCCACAGAAGGGACCAGGCAGTGGGGGAATCGGCCGCCGACTACCTGGCGGCCCTCCGCAAGATCGCCGGGAACTGCAACTTCCCCCAGCTGGAAGACACCCTGGCCGACCGATTTACGTGGGGCCTCCGCGACGAGAGGCTCCAGCAGAAGCTCTTCGCCAAAGAAGAGCTCACCCTCCAGAGCGCCTTCAGCGAGGCGGTGGCGTTCGAGAGGACCTCCAGGACCTTCCCCAAGGCCCGGACAGAAGCTGCCCACCAGGAGGAGCTGGACCACGACTGCCCAGAGGAGGAAGAAGCCCACCAGCTGCGCCGCCCAGCCGGGCCACCCAGCAGAGCCGCCCAACGCCCCCGAGTGGCCGAACGACCCCCAGCGACGGAGAGGGTTCCGGCCACCAAGTGCGTCAGCTGCGGCGACCTCCACGACAGGCGGGACTGCCGGTACCGGACCTGGGACTGCCGGAGCTGCGGAAAAACGGGCCACAGTTTGGTGTAGTGGTTAAGTGTGCGGACTCTTATCTGGGAGAACCGGGTTTGATTCCCCACTCCTCCACTTGCACCTGCTAGCATGGCCTTGGGTCAGCCATAGCTCTGGCAGAGGTTGTCCTTGAAAGGGCAGCTGCTGTGAGAGCCCTCTCCAGCCCCACCCACCTCACAGGGTGTCTGTTGTGGGGGAGGAAGGTAAAGGAGATTGTGAGCCGCTCTGAGACTCTTCGGAGTGGAGGGCGGGATATAAATCCAACATTGCGAGGGCTTGCCGAGCCAAGCCCAACCGCCGGAGGCCGACCACGCATCACGAGTCGGCGGAGTTCCACTCCACGGACTCCACGTCCCTGCAGGTACTGAACTTCCCCTCTCCACCCCCGATAAAATCAAAATGGCGGTCCTCATCGAAGGGAACCCCTGCCAAATGGAAGTGGACTCTGGTTCCTCCATCTCCATTATAGCGGAGGAAACCCTGAGGAAGCTGTGTCCCCCCCAGCGGCTGCAACTAAGGCCGGCGAACTTCATACTCCGGGACTTTCAGAAGAATCCGGTGCAAATCGTGGGGTGGGCGCGGGTGCAAGTCGAGCGGGGGTCCTTCTACGGCCCGCTGGACATCCTGTTGGTAAAGCGCCAGCTTACCACCCTGCTAGGACTGGCGTGGTTCAAACCCTTGGGGATCCGGTTGGAAGGGGTGGGGCAAACCCTAACACCCAGGGGGTTCGGGGAGATATGCCAAGAGTTCCCGGACGTGTTCGATGGTTCTCTAGGGAGCTACAAAGGGCCGGCCATCTCCCTACCGCTAGACCCCACGGTCAGGCCGATTCGGCTCAAGGCGAGGAGGGTCCCGTTCGCTTTAAAGCCAAAAATAGAGGCCGAACTAGACCGCCTCACAGCCCAGGGAGTCCTGGAGCCCGTGGACTACGCCACCTGGGAGACCCCCATCGTAACCCCTATCAAACCAAACGGGGAGGTGCGAATCTGTGCAGACTATAAATGCACGATAAACAAGGCACTGCAGGATAACCCCTACCCAGTGCCGGTGGTGAGCCACGTTCTGGCTGCCCTAGCAGGGTCCAAGATCTTCGGGAAGCTGGACCTGGCACAGGCCTACCAACAGCTCCCGGTAGATGCTAAGACGGCGGAAGCCCAAACTATAGTGACACACAGGGGGGCCTTCCGGGTGAAGAGGCTTCAATTCGGGGTTAGCGTCGCTCCCGGGATCTTCCAGAGTATAATGGACGCTCTCCTGAAAGGGATCCCCGGAGTCCAGCCGTTTTTTGATGACGTGCTAGTCGCCGCCCCGGACCCCGAAGAATTCGGCAACCGCCTAAGAGAGGTACTCCGCCGGTTCCAGGCAGCGGGGCTCAAAGTCAAGAGGGAGAAATGCCTGCTGGGGGTCCCACGGGTGGAGTTCCTGGGGTTCGCCGTAGACGCAGCGGGAATCCACCCAACGGAAGAAAAGACCCGAGCCATTGTGAAAGCGCCAGCCCCCACCTGCAAAGCGGAGCTACAAAGCTTCTTGGGGGTGCTTAACTTTTACCATTCATTCCTCCCCCACAAGGCGGCCCTAGCAGAGCCCCTGCACCACCTGCTGGACAAAAAAGCCCCTTGGGTTTGGGGCAAACGCCAAGCAGCCGCGTTTCAGGCAGTCAAGGATGTTTTGGTGTCTAATGCGGTGCTCCACCATTTTGACGAGGGCCTCCCCGTCATCCTGGCTTGCGATGCGTCGCCATACGGGGTGGGAGCAGTCCTGGGGCACCAACTCCCCGACGGGAGGGAGGTACCGGTCGCATACTACTCCCGCACACTGACACCAGCCGAGCGCAACTACGCGCAAATAGACAAGGAGGCTCTGGCAATCGTGGCGGGGGTCCGCAAGTTCCATGAATACCTATATGGGCGGAGGTTCACCATAGCTACGGACCACAAGCCCCTCTTAGGTCTGCTGGCCCCCGACCATCAAACCCCCCAAATACTGTCGCAGCGCGTGTTGAGGTGGAACCAATTCCTCAACTCCTACACTTACACACTGGTACACAGGGCCGGCAAGGCTATGGGTCACGCGGACGCACTCAGCCGCTTGCCGCTTCCGGAAACGGGTCCGGACCCCGCCCCCGCACACCAGGTCATGCTACTGGAGAGTCTCCCGGAGCCGCCCCTACACGCAGCGGAGGTCACCAAAGCCACCCAGAAACACAAGACACTAGCACGGGTGCTCGACTGGGTGGTGAGGGGCTGGCCGGAGGGGAACATGGGGGAAGAATTCAAGCCATATAAGACCAGGAGGGAGGAACTAGCAGCCCACAAGGGGTGCCTGTTATGGGGAAGTAGGGTGGTGATTTCGCCCCCGCTGCAAAAGCGTGTCCTAGAATCCTTACATGAGACCCATCCTGGCATAGTCCGAATGAAGGCCTTGGCCAGAAGCTACGTCTGGTGGCCGGGGATGGATGGGGAGATAGAGAGCTGGGTCCGACGGTGCCAAACGTGTCAAGAGTCGCGGCCCGAGCCTCCCAGCGCCCCCGCCACTAGGTGGGAGTCAACCCGGAAACCATGGTCGAGACTCCACCTCGATTTCGCGGGGCCATTCCAGGGGCAGATCTTCATGATAATAGTGGACGCCTACACCAAGTGGTTGGAGGTCATCCCCGTAGGGTCCACCTCATCCGCCGCCGCAATCCGAGCGCTGCGCAGGGTCTTATGCACACACGGTATCCCGGACACCATAGTCTCAGACAACGGGACCGCATTCACGTCTGCAGACTTCCAGGCGTTCCTCCACAGATACCTGATTAGGCACATAAGATCTGCCCCCTTCCACCCAGCCACCAACGGCCAGGCGGAGCGGATGGTCCGCACCACGAAAGAAGCCCTGGGCCGAATTGTGCAGGGTGACTGGGACCACCGATTAGCGGCATTCCTTTTCGACAATAGGGTCACCCCCAACCCGGTCACAGGGGTGAGCCTGGCAGAGCTCCTAATGGGACGCAAGCTGACAACCCGACTGGACAGGCTACACCCCGACCGGGCGTCAGACACCCGCGAGAGCCCCGAGGTTCGGGACGCAGTCAGGGGGTTCTTTGCGGGCGACCCAGTTTACGCCCGGAACTATGCAAGGGGGCCTGATTGGGTGGCGGGTCGAGGGCTACGAGTGACGGGGTCCCGCCACTATGATATATCAACCGAAGGGGGCCAGGTATTACGGCGGCACATAGACCAGTTGCGCCGCCGCATGCTACCGGAGGAGCCGGCGGACACAGAAGAGGCGTGGTCCGGGGAGGGGCCAACCGAGAGCCGACCTGAGGACGAGGCCCCAACGCCCATCACGCCGACGCAGGGAACACCAGAACGGTCCGAGCCCGAAAGACCCGCGGAGCCAGCCCCGCCGCCTCCGGCCACACCACGGGCCGCCGAAGCACCAACCGCGGAAGCAGCGCCTCCCCCACCGGACCTCCCTAGACGGTCCACCCGGTAGCGCCGACCCCCTGCGTATCTCAAGGACTATGTTCCTTAACTAGGGGGGGAGGGGTGTAGTGTATCAGTAACAACATGCGCCCCGCGCAGAGGCAACTGGGCTGTCCCAGAAGCCTCCAGCGCAGGGCGCGGAATCACCCGCCAATCAACAGTCGCGGCGGGTAGTTCAACAGGTCAGGATTGGCCTGACCAACCCAGTAGGCTGTACCGGGAATTGTATATAAGCGGGGCCCGGCCCGCGTGCTCTCTCTCTTGCAACGTGCTCCTAATAAACTATGTTGCCCTACTCTCGTCTCCGCTTCGAGTACGTTACACTGCAGGTGACCCTAGTTCTATGTTGAGGCAAGCATAACCCTGCCATAGCATTGCACAGCCTTCTAAGAAAAGCCCTCTTTGGAGCAACCACTTTGCAAGCAAAGTTGAGGTGTCCAACTAGCTGCTGCAACTCCAACAAAGTAACCTTCCTTTTAAGAAGAAAGGTAGAAATCCTAGCCTTCAGCTCCGCTATTTTCTGAAGAGGCACCCTAGACAACTGTGCAATAGTGTCAATCTCAATCCCCCAAAAGGTCAATCTCTGGGTCGGACCTTCAGTTTTCTCAGGCGTTAAAGGAACCCCAAGCTCTGCTGCCAGCTCAACAAAGCCAGACAGCAACTGCCCACAACACCCAATCCCCCCGGGACCCACAAAAAGGAAGTCATCCAAATAATGAACAACATCCTGCAAACCCACTGCCCTCCTCACAGCCCATTCCAAAAATGTGCCGAAATGCTCGAAAGCCGAACATGATGCAGAGCAGTCCATTGGCAATGCTCTATCCATGTAAAACTGACCCTCAAAAGAAAACCCTAGAAGTTCAAAATCATTGGGATGGACAGGTAAAAGGCGAAACGCAGACTTAATGTCGCATTTTGCCAATTCTGCCCCCACCCCACAACACCTCACCACGGCAATAGCCTGGTCAAAGCTGGTGTACCTAACAGAGCATAAGTGCTCCGGAATCCCATCATTCACGGACTTCCCTTTAGGAAAAGACAAATGGTGAATCAAACGAAATTCACCAGGTGCCTTTTTAGGCACCACACCCAAAGGTGAGACTCTAAGAGTACTCACTGGAGGATATGAAAAAGGACCCAGTATCCTTCCCTCAGCCAGTTCTTTTGCAATCTTGTCCCTAACGACCTGCTCCAAGCCTTGAACTGACTTAAGGTTTCCTGACATAAACAGAACTCGAGGACCCTGAAAAGGGATCCTAAACCCAACTTTAAAACCTTCCAACAAATACAAATTATCAACCCTTCGAGGGTACCTCGACAGCCACTGCTCAAGAGGTCCCACCCTTATCGGGCTGGGCCCCTTTCTTAGCTGGAAAGGCACTTCCGCTCCCACCAGGCTGCTTCGTATTTTTACGCCCACGGGCTCTAGGGCAGTTGTCAAATGAGTGAGAACCACCACACATGGGGCACTTGTGCTTGAACTGGCACACCTTCCTATTACATACCCCAAGGGATCCAAATTCCCAGCAGAGCATGCGGGGTTGAACCGCCTGCCCCGCTGCACCACGTGGAGAGCCTGATGAACCAGCAGCAGATGTGGATGACCACTCACCAAGTGACCACTATCAGAGCGATCACCCAGATTAGGCCTAGCCGGGGACATAACCTGCAGCCAAAGCTGCTGATGGATCCGATCCCACTGAAGGGACGGATACAGGGCAGCCTTCATCCTAAATTCCTGGTCATATTGTAACCAGGCTGGTCCACTAAAGACCGTATAGCCTTTATAAATTATGTCCAAATACTGGAACAGGGATGCTGCCCGCCACGGCTGCGCCCTCGCAATCACCCCGGCATAAATACAGAACCCAGGAAGCCAATTAGCCCACGTCCTGTCCACCTTCCATTTTTTCAATTTTTCCTTCTCTTTCTCATCCAATTCTTCCTTGTCTTTTTTCTCAACCTCCCGAAAGAGAAGAGAAAAAAATATCCAAGTACTCCCCTTTTAATATTTTTCCCCTAGTAGCGGGAAGCAAGTGGTCCCCCAGCAGCAAGGCAACCTCCCCAAACGTCAAAGCAGCAAAAGGCACCATCCCATATGTTGAGGGTGCCCCCATAAAGGAACCAGCCATGCCAGGATGCCCTGTGCCCGGGTACACACTAGGAACGCCTTGTCCACATGGCCAAGCCCAATTCTGAAATGCGCCCAATGCAGAGGAGGCAGGCGCCCCCAACGCTTGACATGGAAGCGTCCTGCCCGGCCGCCGAAGCAGACCCCCATGCTCCCCATGGCCAAACCTGCCCAGGCCCCACCTGTAAATTATCACCCGACCTACCTCCAAATCCAGCAGGAACCAATGGCAAACCAACCCCCGATGCTCCAGCCGCCACCATCAAACCCACATCCTGACCGCAAAGGCCAGCATCCCTGCCAGGCACAACTCCACCAGACCTGCCCTCAAGAATAGACAGCCTGGTGAGAATACTCGCCTGCTTACCCTTCTTAGATTGCCTCACACCATCCTCCCCACCTGGAGAAAGGATGCCCGCTGCCTGTTCCAATGCTTTCAATCTACAAGCAATATTGGAATCAACCACCATATCACCCTCCTCATCAGAAGAGGATAACGGCGGTGGTGGCCTTTTTGCAGGAGCCTTGGATGCCTTAGGCACTGCATTTTTTCCTTTGGGCTTGCCCAACCCTTTTCCACCAGCCATCTAAATAGCAAGCACAAGACCACAAAATGGCCTCCTGCAGCTCCACTCTAAAATGGCTTCCCCCTGGAAGAAGAAAGTGAACTCAAAATGGCCACAAAAGCCTCTGCTGCACACCAATGTCCCCAGTAGGAGAAAAATAGGGGGGAGGAGGAGACTCTCCAAAATGGTCACCTGCCAACCTCAAGGGCAATAATAAAAAACCCAGGTATCCCACAGGCCCACACCCTCAAAAATTAAAAGGGGAAAGACCAACCCCTGGGCTCCACAACCCCAGCAGACCCCAAACCCTAGGCAGACTCACCCAACAAGAAGGACAATGCCACGTCCTCCACCGCCTCCGATGCCGCCGCCAGCCTGCAGCACTGCAGCTGACGCTCCAGCCAACGCCGACACTCCAGCCAAAGCTTCACCCTCCGCTACCCAGTCGACTGCCCCAACAAACCCCAACGTCCAACCAAAAACAAAACAAAAGCCTCAGCCTCAGCCGATTGTCTGCCAAAATGAAGGAGCCGCCGAAACAGGCGCCCCCTGACTCTTCCCATTCAGGGAAGCAAACTCTGCTCATGCAGCCTAGCAGCTACGCTGCAGTCTGCAAGCATAAGATTCAGTAGAATTTGTTCAGCACAGTTCACAGAAAAACAGGATAGAACACCTCTGATGCAGCATACAACCAAATAGTTAATCAGTAGCTAAATATAAAATAGAAGCATACATGTACATATCATGGGTTATCTGGCAAAGAAACCAACATAACACTTTCTGGAGAACTTAGCTGTCATATCTTAATTCATCCCTGCATTGTTTATTTAATGTATTCTGAAACATGCAATGATTTTGCCTTGTGATAGTATACTCCCCAATGGCTTTTGCTTCCTATCTAATCCTTTTAAAACTGCACAAGGATTAGGCCTACCAGGTAGTGGGAGATCTCCCAGCAGCTGCTGAAAATTGTTGTTGATAAAACAGCATGATGTCATTTCCTAAGCAAACCCAGAAGTCATGTCATTCACTGGAAATTCTATGTCCCTGTTCCCCCATCTCTCATTGGGTACCACCCACACACCCTACACAAATTAAATTTTTGTTGTGTATGTGATCTAACATGTGTATATTAAAAGGTGTTCCTGCCTGGCTTATTGGAACCTGTAAGACTGAGCTAGGGGACTCAGGAACAATGGGCAGTAGGATCCAAATCCCTGCTGCCCTGCTCCAATCATGGGCCTCCTGCTGGTTTGAATAGTCCAATAAGGTGCTGGCGCAGGAACTCTGAGGTGTATATAGTTGGCCCCATTGGCCCAGTCCTTGAGTCCAGCCTCTGCCATGCTGTACTTAATATAAAAAGCTTTGCTTGAATCACCGCTACCTCGCCTCCTCTATGCTTTGAACCAACTATATTATAATTTTCAAAAAGACAATCACAGCACTGCAACACCATGTCCTCTGGAAGTGAGGTTATGTAGAACACATTCCTCCTCAGAGATAAGGAAGTAAGGAACAAGCCTGTGAATCATATTCACTCTACATCAGTCCATGCAGCTGAGAAAGGCAACAAGTGAACATATCATAGTCTTTATGTAAAACACAATTTTATTGATAACATATGGTAACAATATCTATTTATATCATTACTATCCCTGACCCATATGATATTTTCTAATCCCCCCTCCCTCTGTTACTAGACTCCTGCCGAAGTTATATACTTAAAGTTCACTTATAAAGGTACCTTTAACTATAACAATCTAAATTCATATCCTACCTTTTTCTAATACTCATTATTAAAAAATTGCCCAATGTCTTTTTATGTTCCATTCTTTCTCTACATATCCTCTAAATTTCTTCCACTCCCTTTTAAACACTCCCAAATCATAGTCTCTTAGAATTCTCGTTAGTTTAGCCATCTCACTCCACGATAAAACTTTCACAATTCAATCCCATTTCTCTGGTATTTTTTCTTGCTTCCACAACTGCACATACAATGTCCTAGCAGCTGAGAGCAAGTACCAAATTAAAGTTCTATCTTCTTTTGGAAATTTTTCCATTTGTAATCCCAACAGAAAAGTCTCTGCAACTTTCTTAAAGTCATATCCCAGGATCTTAGATATTTCTTGTTGTATCATCTGCCAGAACTTTTTCGCTCTTCCACAAGTCCACCACATATGATACAAAGAACCTTCATGTTTCTTACATTTCCAACATCTATCCAACATATTTTTACTCTGCCAGTTTTTTAGGAGTCATATACCACCTATACATCATCTTGAAGCAATTCTCTTTAATACTCTGACATGTTGATATTCTCATAGAGTTCTTCCAAAGAAATTCCCATTTATCCATCTGTATTTCCTTATATACATTAATTGCCCATTTAATCATTTGAGATTTCAACAGTAATTTATATATTTTCAATATTAATTTTTCATTATCTCCAAACAGAATTTTTTCCAATTCCGTTTGTTCACGTCTGATTCCTTCAGATCTAATATTATTTTCCATCAGACTTTTTATTTGTTGCATTTGAAAACCAGTCATACTTGTTGTTTAGCTCTTCAGCAGATTTTAATTCAACTTTATCACCTTGGATCTTTAGTAATTGATTATATGACAACCCTCTCTCTTCATCAGATTCAACTGTTATTTTTATTACTTCTGCTGGTACTATCCATAGTATCATAGTCTGTAATAGAGATGTTCTGGAATTTCTAATGACATTTTTTAGGAATTTCTCAAAGTAGTATGTAAGGCAGCTTATAAGACACCATGGAAGAATTGTGCTAAAAGAAGTGGGGTGGTTTTTGCCAGTTCCCCCTTTCACTGCAGTCCTCTGACCTGCCCTTGAAGCTATTTCTGGAGATTCCCAGAAGCAGCATTTTAGGGATGATTCTGGGGTGCAGCAGGAGGTGAAAGGTGATGAAGGAATCCCTTACATCAGCAGAGGGTTTCTATGGGGTTCAAGGCATTAAATCAATAAATTAACTATAGAGATGGTTTAAAAAATGCCTAGGTTCCTGGGTTGTTTCATATGAGCCTCACGTAGCATTTCTCAAATGCTGAAACGAAATGAACAGATCTTACAGAAGGTTCCAGGGCTGACTTTTACTTTTACTGGACTTTTACTTTTCCAGTAGTTGGACAAAAGACATATAACTCAATTTACTGAGAATATGCAATGCTGTTAACTGGGTGGCTTTTTCCTCCAAATTTTATAAGAAGGATAACCAAAATGCCACCACAAAGACCTCACATGAAAACAACCAAGCATCCAATAAAAGGAGAGGATAGGAGGCCTCCTGAGCCCTGTTTGCCCAGGGCCCCCCAAAACCTGGAACTGACCCTAATCTCACATGATTATATTTGGGGTGGATTCAACTACTCTGCTCAGCTTTCCTCCAGCCTAAGCGGCTCTTTGACAACTAGAGTGGCTGGATCCATCCCACTTTTTTCTCAGTAGTTATAAGCCACTGTACATCAATCACCATAGTAAAATACAATGTTTTTCAGAAAAGTCAATTCCCACATTCATTTTATAGGTATTGACATGTCTGAACCAAGGTGAATCATACTTATGTAGACATGATCATGCCTAGAACATGTGGGATCTATTATTTTTAAGCCATTTCAGAGAGCTCTGAGAGAGAGCAGATAAGAAGTGCTATAAGGGTGAGGTTTGGCTTTCTAAACAGCTGGGGGAGTTGCTGAGCATTTCTGTTTGTATGACTATGTGATTGCTGAAAATTCTGAGTTTGTGGTTGCTGGGGAACTGCTGTTTGTTTGGTTTGAGTGGGCTGAAGGTGATTGTTGCTGATTGATTAGGAGTGGCTGTGTTCCTGGGGCAGACTGAGGCCCCACCCTCTTTGCATTATTAAGCTGTGCCTTGCCAGAGGCACGAGCCTTTAGCACGAGCTGAAGGGCAAGAGCTAAAGGGCTCTTGGCCTGTGGCTCTTAGCCTGGGGGCTGTGTAAGGACCAGAAACCCAGATCCCTATTTTCCTACTGTTCCCAATAAGGTAAGTAGACCCTCCAGAAAGAGAGCCACATAAACAAACAGGATTTAAAAGGGGACTGTATATTGTTGAAAAAAGCTATCACGAAGGTAGAATGCCAGCAGGGAGGTGGGGGCTTTCCAGTGTTTTGCACTGAGTGTCACATGTATGACTATCTGCCCACAGGACAGAAGTCTTAGGTGTGTGCTCAATGCAAGGAGCTCCTGGTACTCAGGGAATGAGTTTGTACCCTTTAGGCCAAGGTGACTGACCTGGAGAAGCAGAGACAGTCAGTTAGGTACTCAGAAAAGACTCTCGGGGATGTATTAGATGAGCCTCACTCTGAACGTGGCAGCCCCGTTGCTGCCAGGAAGCATGAGGGTTGAGAGGGAATAAGGCACCATGCTGAGGATAAGGGGAATGCACCCTCAGAAGGGATCTCTTCTTTAGTTGGTGAGCGGGTATCCTTTCGCGCCAAGGAACCATCCCTGGGCAGGGAGAGAGGGGGAGTTGATAGTTGGTGATTCGATCCTTAGGCAAGTAGACAGCTGGGTGGCAAAACCGCGTACTGAACATATGGTGACTTGCTTGCCTGGTACAAAGGTAGTGGACATTACACATGTTGTAGATAGGCTCACAGTGCTGGGGAGGAGCCAGTGGTCTTGGTGCATGTTGGCACCAATGATGTAGGGAAATGCACTCCTAAGGTCCTGGAGGAAAAATTTATGCTGCTAGGCAGGAGACTTAAGGCCAGGACCTCCAAGGTAGCCTTCTCAGAAGTGCTACCTGTTCTATGTGCAGGGCTGGAGAGACAGGCACAAATTAGAAGTCTCAATGTGTGGATGAGACGATGGTGTATGGAGAAAGGGTTTAAGTTTGTTAGGCACTGGGATGCCTTTTGGAACAAGCGGGAGCTGAACAAAAGAGACGTTCTCCACTTGTCCCCAGATGGAACCAAGCTGCTGGCGCTTAAAATCAAAAAGGTGGCAGAGCAGTTTTTAAACTAAATTTTGGGGGAAAGTCGACAGGAGATGAAATGTCTCTGGTTCGGCAGGACTCATCTCAAATAGATGAAGGGTTAGCTGTTACTTTTCTACCGGGTAATGGATCAGAGCTGTCCACTGAGATGGTGACAAACAATATGGGCAGCCTGCCAAAGTCTCGAGGCAGCAGGAGGAAGGTTGCGGGCCTAACTTGCCTGGAAATTATAGATGTTTGTATACAAATGCAAGAAGTGTTCGAAGTAAAATTGGTGAGTTGGAATGTTTAGCGTTGGGGGGAAACATAGACATTGTGGAAATTTCAGAAACTTGGTGGAATGAGGAGAATCAGTGGGACACAGTGATTCCTGGATATAAGTTATATTGGAAGGATAGGGAGGGAAGGGTTGGAGGTGGGGTGGCTCTGTATGTTCGAGAGGGTATACAGTCCAGTAAGACTGAGGTCAAAGAATTAGATTCCTTTCTAGAAATGCTTTGGGTCAAAATAGAGGGCCCAAAAGGAAATTTAACTATGGGAGTTTGTTATCGCCCACCAAATAAAAGATAGAGGATGATTATAATATGATGGAAGGATTAAAGATAGCGGCTAAACGTAAAAACTGTGTCATAATAGGTGATTTTAACTATCCGCAGATTGATTGGGTCAATATGTGTTCAGGTCGAGAGAAAGATATTGAGTTTCTAGATGCTCTCAATGACTGTGCTATGGAGCAGATGGTCACAGAACCTACCAGGGGTGGGGTGATCCTGGACTTGGTCCTAAGTAATGCCCAAGACTTGGTGAGAGATGTAAAAGTTATCGTACCGCTTGGGAGCAGTGACCATAACGTTATTGATTTCATCATTTGTATAAATAGGGAGTTGCCCCAGAAGACCAGCACAATCATGTTTAACTTTAAAAGGGGTAAATTCTCTGAGATAAGGAGGTATATGAAGAGGAAACTGAAAGGAATGGTAAATACTGTCAAAACCCTTGGAGAAGCTTGGAGGCTCTTTAAAACTACAATCCTAGAAGCTCAGATAAAATATATACCACAAGTTAGGAAAGGCACAAACAGGTATAAGAAAAGGCCTGCATTGTTAACAAACAAAGTAATGGAAGCTGTAAAAGGTAAGAAGGACTCCTTTAAGTGGTGGAAACATAGTTCAAGTGAGTTTAATAAAAGGGAACACAGGCTTTGGCAAATCAAATGCAAGACTGTGATCAGGCAGGCAAAAAGGGACTATGAGGAGCATATTGCAAAAAACATAAAGACCAACAATAAAAATTTCTTCAAATATAGCAGAAGCAGGAAACCAGCCAGGGAGGCAGTGAGGCCCTTGGATGACCAAGGGGTCAAAGGATTACTGAAGCAGGATAGGGGAAAGACCTGTCAGATTGAGGGGACAAGAGAGGAGGTACTAGAACTTATAGACGAATTAAAAACTAATAAGTCACCAGGTCCGGATGGCATACATCCAAGAGTTCTGAAAGCACTCAAAGTTGAACTTGTGGATCTCCTGACAAAAATATGTAATCTTTCATTGAAATCTGCCTCCGTTCCTGAGGATTGGAACGTAGCAAATGTCACCCCCATCTATAAAAAGGATTCCAGAAAAGATCCGGGAAATTACAGGCCAGTCAGTCTGATTTCAATACCGGGAAAGTTGGTAGAAACCATTATCAAGGACGGAATGAGTAGGCACATTGATGAACACAAGTTATTGAGGAAGACTCAGCATGGATTCTGTAAGGGAAAATCTTGCCTCACTAACCTGTTACAGTTCTTTGAGGGAGTGAACAAACATGTGGACAAAGGAGACCCAATAGATGTTGTTTACCTTGACTTCCAGAAAGCTTTTGATAAAGTTCCTCATCAAAGTCTCCTTAGTAAGCTCAAGAGTCATGGAGTAAAACGGCAGGTCCTCTTGTGGATCAAAAACTGGCTAATTAATAGGAAGCAGAGAGTGAGTATAAATGGGCAGTCTTCACAATGGAGGACGGTAAGCAGTGGGGTGCTGCAGGGCTCAGTACTGGGTCCCATGCTCTTTAACTTGTTCATTAATGATCTGGAGTTCAGAGTAAGCAATGAAGTGGCCAAGTTTGCAGATGACACTAAATTGTTCAGGGTGGTGAGAACCAGAGAGGATTGTGAGGCACTACAAAGGGATCTGTTGAGGCTGGGTGAGTGGGCGTCAACGTGGCAGATGAAGTTCAGTGTGGCCAAGTGCAAAGTAATGCACATTGGGGCCAAGAATCCCAGCTACAAATACAAGTTGATGGGGTGTGACTGGAAGAGAATGACCAAGAGAGAGATCTTGGGGTCGTGGTAGATAACTCACTGAAAATGTCAAGACAGTATGCGATTGCAATAAAAAAGGCCAATGCCATGCTGGGAATTATTGAGAAGGGAATTGAAAACAAATCAGCCAGTATCATAATGCCCCTGTATAAATCAATGGTGTGGTCTCATTTGGAATACTGTGTACAATTCTGGTCACTGCACCTCAAAAAAGATATTATAGCATTGGAAAAAGTGCAGAAAAGGGCAACTAGAATGATTAAAGGTTTGGAACACTTTCCCTATGAAGAAAGGTTAAAATGCTTGGGGCTCTTTAGCTTGGAGAAACATCGACTGCGGGGTGACATGATAGAGGTTTACAAGATTATGCATGGGATGGAGAAAGTAGAGAAAGACGTACTTTTCTCCCTTTCTCATAATACAAGAACTCGTGGGCATTCCATGAAATTGCTGAGCAGTCAGGTTAAAACTGATAAAAGGAAGTACAAAGGGTGATTAACATGTGGAATTCACTGCCACAGGAGGTGCTGGTGGTTACAAGTATAACCAGCTTCAAGAGGGGATTGGATAAAAATATGGAGCAGAGGTCCATCAGTGGCTATTAGCCACAGTATACATACATATGTGTGTGTATAGATATAGCTATATAGATATATACACACACACATATATTGGCCACTGTGTGACACAGAGTTTTGGTCTGGATGGGCCATTGGCCTGATCCAACATTGCTTCTCTTATGTTCTTATGTTCTTAAGCCACAGTAGCCTCTCATAACTCACAATTTAAAAGAACACAGAAGAGTCTGAAAATATTCTCTATGTTGTAGCTGCTCCAAGAGGCTACATGGATCATTCGCATTCACATCACCAGTAGACCATGGAAGAATCTCACATTGTGACTCACTGTACGTGTTACTGACATTGTAATGAGTAGCCATCACATTGGGGCTGTCTCATTTGCCCTTAATTGACAATCTCTGAATATTATTAAAACGAATAAAGAATTGACAGAGCTTATAAATGCAAAAATACTCACATTTCCAGGGTTGTTTTACTAGAGTCTCACTTTAATATTTATCAGATGTTGAAAGGAAATGAAAGGATCTTACAGTGGCCTCCCTAGCATATTTTCCAATCCTTTCCTAAGGCTTGATTTTCCATTGAACATATTCAATATTTCTTAATCTCATATAAATTATCCTGTACTTTAAATCTTGTTCAGCTTTTTATGTCACTCAATGATAATCATAATGTACTCTTTCCATGATTTGTACTGTAACTTGAGGAGGAAAGTGTATGTACTCTAGCTATTAGCGGAGATATCTGCTGTTCTGTACAACTAAAGCGGGACACAATTGTTTTTAGAAATAGAGAACTGTTGAGAAGTCAATCTTATTTTAAACACACAGAAAAGAGAAGCAACTTTGGAGGGACCACAGACTCTGACAAAAGAAATATAAGTTAATAATCAGGCATGACAAAAGAGATTTTGAGGAGCAGGTTACTAAAAGCATCAAGACAAACAATGAACGTTTTTAACATGTATCTGCAGTAGAAAAATAGCCAGAGAAGCAGCAGGACCTATAGATGATACAGGAATCAAGGGATTGCTAAAGAAAGAAGGGGAGATGGAAGAAAAGCTCAAAGACTTTTTTGCTTCTGTGTTCACTATGGAAAGTGTGGGGGCATGTACCAATGCCACAGCCCCTATTTTCAGGAAGGGAGCCAAAGTGAGGTGACAGCATAAAGTCTGTCCCAGGCAAACTAGTAGAAACTGTAATCAAAGATATAATTGTTAGGCACATGGAAGACAATGCCTGCTGAAGGAAAATCAGCATGGCTTCTGCAAAGGTCTCAGTGACTCACAAACTTTTGGAGTTCTTTGAGAAAGTGAACAAACATGTAGACAATGCAGATTCAGTAGACATTATATACCTGAAGTTTCAAAAGGCTTTTAACAAGGTATCTCCATGCCTGGCGCTGGGAGTTCTGCCACCCCAAGCAAAGCCTCACTCCCCGCCCCTGGCATGGACAAGGTCGGGGTGGTAGTGAGTATGCTCAGAAATGGGCTCTGTGTACACTCGCTGCCATGAGCCCCCACAACCTTGCCGAGGCTTCCTGAGACTTGGGAAGCCTCAGTGAGATTGGAATGGCAGTGGGCGTGTTCAGAGCTGGCCTCTGAGCACCCTCGCTGCCACACCCTCCCCCCAACTTTGCTGAGGCTTCGTGAGTCTCAGGAAACCTCAGTGAGATTGGGATGGCAGTGGGTGCAGTCAGAGCTGGGCTCTGAGTGTGCTCACTGCCATGTCCCTCCATGATCTCACCTAGGCTTCCTGAGTCTTGGAAAGCCTTGGTGAGATCAGGATGGCAGAGGGCATATTCAGAGCCAGGATCTAAGTGTGCTTGCTGCCATGCCCCCTCCACGACCCCGCCCAGGCTTTCCAAGTCTTGGGAAGACTGTGCAGGGGATGGCTGGGTGGCACCTGTGCAGTGCGGTCCTCAGAACTAGGCTCCAAGAAGCACATTGTGCAGGCACTGCTGGCTTTAGCCTTCCCCGGGTCTGTTATAGACCCAGGGAATGAGAAAGCTGCCAAGCAGCAAGGAGAGGAGGTGCCTTGTGGCAACCGTAGGCCAGGTGGCGTCTTAAGCAGTCACCTACTTGGCCAACTCCCACACGCTGGCCCTGGGTATCTCACCAAAAACTCCTGAGCAAACTTACATGTCATGCAATAAGAGGACAGGTTCTCTTCTGGGTTAAAACTGGTAAAATGACAGGAAGCAAAGAGTATGAATCCAGGGCTTTTTTTTCTGGGGGAACGTAGCAGAACAGAGTTCTGGAATCTCTTTGTGGAAACAACATTTTCAAAAAATTATGGGCACCCATGTGTGTCTCCTTCATTTCTCTCTTGAGAGTTCTGGCACCTAGTTTTCCGGGGGTGGGGGGTGGAATTCCCATAGGAATCAATGGACAGTTCTCACAATGGAGGGAAGTAAGTAGTAGGGTCCCACTAAGGTCAGCATTGGGGCTGGTACTATTTCATTTATTCATAAATAATCTGAAACTAGGGGTAAATGGTATAGTAGCCAGGTTTGCAGATGACACAAAATTATTCAAGATGGTGAAAACCATGGATCACTGTGAATAGCTCCAAGAGGACCTCCACAAACTGGATGAGTGGTTGATAATGTGACAAACGAAGTTCAATGTTGGTAAGTGTAAGGTGATGCCCCCTGGGATTTAAAAAAAATATCCTAATTTTAAAATACATGCCAATGGGGCCTGAATTTGCTAAGACTGAGATGGAAAAGAATCTTGGGGACATAATGGATAGCCCAATTAAAGTGTGAACCCAGTGTGCTGCAGTGGTGATAAAGGAAAACTGTGTGTTAGGAATCATTTGGAAGGGAATTGAGAATAAAATGGCTGATATTGTAATGCCCCATATAGATCTACGATGTGGACTCATTTGGAGTACTGGGTATACTTCTGGTCACCGTATCTCCAAAGACACTGCAGAACTGGAAAAAGTATAGAGGAGAACAACCAAGATGTTTAGGGGGTTGGAGCACCTTCTCTATGAGGAAAGGTTGAAGAGTCTGGGACTTTTCCATTTAGAAAAGAGCCAGGAGGCAGCATCAGGGGAGAGCCTTGGACTCTATTCTCCAGAGGAACTGATTGGTCACTGTGTGAGACAGGATGCTGGACTAGATGGACTATCACAGGTGGCCAAACTGTGACTCAGGAGCCACATGTGGCCCTTTCACACATATTGTGTGGCTCTCGAAGACCCCGCTATTCCATTGACCGGCTTGGAGAAGACATTTCTCTCTTTAAATCACTTCTCCAAGCCAAGTCAGCTGGCAATTTGGAGAATACATTTGACGTTAAAGCTGCTTTCTTTCCACCTCTTCCTCCTCTCTTCCTCCATCTATTTGCCTTCCTTCCTGTCCTGTGGCTCTCAGATATACGGCATTCATGTCTTGCAGCTCTCAAATATCTGATGTTCATTCCATGTGGCTCTTACATTAAGCAAGTTTGGGCACCCCTGCTCTAGATATTGTTGAGAAAGATGATGGACAAATAAAAGGATAAACAATAGTATTCTTCATATCCTAACTGCATAGTTCACTGAAATCATCTTGAGTTAGAATCAATAACTTTATCCTCTATTGAACTGACTAATCCGATACCTGTTTTTATTTTTTTGTTTTGTTTTTTGCCACCCATATTATACCCACTAGTGGTAAAACAAACAGGACATTTTAGCTTTAATCTTCTTACTACATAACCCAAATAACTTCAGTCATGTTTGCATTAATGTTGCATTAATCATGTTGTTGCGTATTAATGAGTTTTCAGGCTATGCTAATTACTGTCATAGATTCTGCAGCAGCCCATTAAATATACAAATTACAGAATTAAAGAGCCAGAGCTCTTCATGATTAATCTTTAAATGGAGAAAAACTAATGATGTCTGTACAAAGTTTCTCTCTACTTTTGGCTGATTGGGCCCAATGAACAATCAATTAGAATATCTGAGGGAAAAGAAACCTCATAGATACCATACCCCCCACCCCATTTTACATATTCAAAATAGATATATGTATAAAACCTTTTCAGATTTTGTTCTATGAACATTTATAATATTTTCCAGTCTTTAAGACTTTCAAATGTCTACAGGCTTGCATTCATTATTATGTACCCACTAGAAGCAGCTGCCTCTGTATGAATATAGTAAATCAATCTTCTCTTTTTAGCAAGGACACCAGTCCTGTTGCTCTCTAGTTAGGAAGATTTACAGCAAACCTTGGTGAAAACAAAGGCAAGATAAGTTTAGAGTCATTTGATAAGATTTGATGTATTAGAAGCACTTTCCCCTCCTAGCTTCTGAATGATGTTTTGTTTAGGAAAAGAACAATGGCTAGTGGTTAGGGATTGTAAATTAAGAGAGATGGATTCCACACTAAATTCTGCCACAGACACAGTGCAGAACATTAGTCAAGTCATTTAACTTCTCCTGGCCTAATTTCATGGCCCATTTGTAATGGAGAGGTTGGTCCTCTTCATGCATCTAGTGCACAACAACATATTATTAGCAACAATAATGTAGAGGATATCCATTTTTATATTTCATAAAAATGATTTAATCCTAATTCAATCAAATATGTGCTGCCCCATTTCATTTTTAAGAAGAAGAAGAATTGGTTTTATAACCTGCCGTCCACTACCCAAAGACATTTCAGAGTGTATTACAATCCTCTTCCCTTCCTCTCCCCATAATGGATACCTTGTAAGGTAGGTGGGGCTGAGAGAACTCAGAGAGAACTGCGACCCAGCTGGCTTTATGCAGAGGAGTAGGGAATCATACCTGGTTCTCAGATTACTCTGCTCTGGTAAGACCTCACCGGGAGTATTGTGTTCAGTTTTTGGCACCACATCTTAAGAAGGATATAGACAAGCTGGAACGGGTCCAGAGGAAGGAGCTGGGGATGTTTAGCCTGGAGAGGAGGCAGCTGAGAGGTGATATGATCACCATCTTCAAGTACTTGAAGGGCTGTCATATAGAGGAGAATGTGGAATTGTTTTCTGTGGCCCCAGAAGGTAGGACCAGAACCAGTGGGTTGAAATTAAATCAAAAGAGTTTCCGGCTCAACATTAGGAAGAACTTCCTGCCTGTTAGAGCGATTCCTCAGTGGAACAGGCTTCCTTGGGAGGTGGTGGGCTCCCCTTCCTTGGAGGTTTTTAAACAGAGGCTAGATGGCCATCTGACAGCAATGAAGATCCTGTGAATTTAGGGGGAGGTATTTGTGAGTTTCCTGCATTGTGTTGGTGATTGGACTAGATGACCCTGGAGGCCCCTTCCAACTCTATGATTCTATGATTAGACTCAGCCCCTCTTAACCAGTACACCAAATTTACTCTCTTGGTACCTGCAATAGTTGCCAACAGGACAGCACTGCTTGGATAACTTTTCCAGACCCCAGAGAAAAAGAATTTTGGAAGCTCATACTATACAGCTTGTTACATATACATCCAAATTCTTTGATGGATGGATTTTGACAAGTTAAGTAGATCTATACATATCTGCTGGCTCAATATGCCACATGGCCATCAATGGGAATAATCCACAACTAAATGCATCTTCACCTAACCATCTCAGTTCCATGGCAGAATCTGGGAAAATGCCACAGCAACTCATGACAAGGTGGTCACAGCAACTCTGGGCCACAAATGGAGTTACTGGAATATTATCTCAGTGCAGCTGCATAAAAAAGGATGTTTTCAGAACTGCCTCAAAGGTTGATCTAAACTGAGTCCTGCTCTTATCATCAGCAAGCTAACAACCATTGAATCATATGGCTTGCTGTCAGCATCTGGAGTACCAAAGGTTGAGATGATAATATGATTCTCAAGGACAGAAAGATTCCTATTTAAGACCAAGACTCCAGTATCCTTTCTACTTCAAATATTTTATTCAACACTGCATTTCACTCCACTTGAATTTTCGTTTTGCTAGGAGAATTTCTAAAAGCTATTTCAGAATTGGAGCAATCTGTCACATTTTTCAGTACTTCCCAATGATTTGCACCTCCTCCCCCCACCACAATATTGATGTTTATATAACTATTGATCAAATATTGCAAAAGAGCAATTCTGAACTTACTGTCAGGATTATCAATGTATCCATGTGTTCCTGCACACTGGAGGAGCATGGGTGCATCAGGAAAGAATTTTAACACAAAATTACACAGGGCTTTTTTTGTAGCAGGAACTCCCTTACATATTAGGTTACACCCCCCCCCCCTTGATGTAGCCAAGAGCTTACAGCAGGCCCTGTAAGAAGAAGCCTGTTAGCTCTTGGAGGATTGGCTACATCAGGGGTGTGTAGCCTAATATGCAAAGGAGTTCCTGCTACAAAAGAGCCCTGAAATTACACATAATCACACAATGACTGCAGTTTTTCATTGGTACATATAGATGCATCTGTAGAAAAGTTTAAAAGACAAAGGGACTGAGCTGTGCATAAGCTCTCTACATTGAGGCAAAGGAAAAATCAGAGTTCACCTATTCTCATTGCAATGCAGTGCCTTGCTCAGCTTTTGCAAGAGAGAACAGGAGTGTGACATGGGTTGGGTCATGGGTGCCCAATCCCACTTCTCAGTCACACAATCACCAACCTTTAAAAATCTCTCCATCACTCCACATGGCTCCAAACACAGAGAGAGGGAAGGAGAGGGTTCAGGTGTCCATCCAGAGCCATTTTACCAGTGGAAACAGTGCTGGAAGCCCCTCCTTTCTTTGTTAATGAGTTTGGAGCTGTGAATACAGATGGAAATGTTTGAGTTTGGAGCTGTGAAAACAGATGGAAATGTTTTTAAAGATTAGTCCCCATTTGAACATGTGACAGAATCAGGCCCAGCACCAAATTGTGTCTTACAAAGCATGCTTTTTTGGCCCTGAGAAAAATCTACCCTGACTAAACCTCCTATATATATATATATATATATATATATATATATATATATATATATATATATATATATATATATATATATATATATATATATATATATATATATATATATATATATATATATATATATATATATATATATATTGTGCTATTCTGGAGTATGGTTGCCAGGTCCAATTCAACAAATATCTGGGGACTTTGGGGGTGAGCCAGGAGACTTTGGAGTGGAGCCAGAAGCAAGGTTCTGGCCATCAAATTTAAAGGGACCTTACACCTCCATTGGAAATAATGAAGGATAGGGGCACCTTCTTTTTGGGATAATAGAACTGAACCCCCTGGTACAATATTTTTGAAAGTTGGAGGGTATTTTGGGGAGAGGCACTGGATGCTATGCTGAAAGTATGGTGCCTCTGTATCAAAAAACAGCCACCCAAAGCCCTGATACCCATGGATTAATTCTCCATTATACTCTATGGGAATTGGTCTCTATAGGAAATAATGGAGTGCCCAGCAGACTTTTCCCTCCCCCCCATTTCTGATGACCCTGAAGTGGTGGAGGGCCTCCAAACTGGGGGATCCCTTGCCCCCACCTGGGGATTGGCAACCCTATTCTGTAGTAATTAAGCAGCTGTGGTGGCTCTGCTAAAATGTGGTGAGAACCAGGAGACTCTGAGATAAGACTGCTACAAAGATACATAAAAGAAACAGTTCCCTCATTCATCATATTTCATAGAGGTTTAAACACTAAAACATTTACGTTTTGACATCATCCCCCCAAATAATTGGAGACCTATGTTTCCATCATTGTGTTCAACATAAACCTGTATTTAATATTAGCTTCTGTAGTACAAACATTGCACAGGCAAAAAGTAATTAAACCAATCAAGGGGAAAGACCATGACTAGAGCTGGCTAAAATACAAATACATCAAAATTAAAGTCAGTGTAATGATCTGAAACACAGCAAATTTAGACAACAAGTACTCCAGCCAAGGCAAAATCTGAGCATATAAGATTAGAAGAGTTGAAGACACACAACAAAGTAGAAATTCTGAACCAAGGGTGGCTGCTTATTGATTTGGTTAAGCACATGATAAATAAAAGATTAGATCTGAGACAGATAATACGTGGTAGTGGAAGTGTCAAATGAAGAGGAGACAAAAACCAAGAAATACTTACTAAACCAGTTTCCAAATTTCTCCATCTTTATAGTTGCAACAATTTTAAAAGCATCCTGTAATACCATAAAGGCTAAATGCTTTTGCCCATCAAAATAAATCTGTTAGTCCTTTGCCACCCACCATAAGATCCTTCAGTTATTCTGCTTGATGCGGCCCTTCTTCCGGCTGAAGAGGAAGTGTAACCACATGAGAACAAAAGTAAATCAAAATTCTATCAGGCTACAATCAGGCTAGAATAAGCCAAAGCAAAAGTTCAGCAAAATAAAAATCAAATCAGGAACTTGAAAAGAATTGCAAGTCATGGCAAAAGAGCAAGCTCAAACTACATCCAACTAAACCCAAGCTTACAAAGAAGAACAACAAACTCAGCAACAAATCTGCCAAATGTTAATGATTCAACCAAGGAAGCAATAATTGAAAGTAAGAAATATACAATATTTCATCCAGTAGGATTTGCAGTGCCATTTCCCCTAATTATTCTTGACACAGTGACTTTCAGCAGAGAGATAAAAATATTGCTTCATTCAGAACAAATAAACCCACCAAAGTTTGGACTGTTTGGTGTGTGAATGTGGAAAATACCAATATGTTGCAGCTGGCTTATGCTGACCTCATAGGATTTTCAAGGCAAGAGAGCAACAGAGATAGTTTGACATTGCCTGCCTCTGAGAAAGACAGTTTGGTGTAGTGGTTAAGTGTGCAGATTCTTAACTGGGAGAACCAGGTTTGATTCCTCACTCCTCCACTTGCAGCTGCTGGAATGGCCTGGGGTCAGCCATAGCTATCGCAGGAGTTGTCCTTGAAAGGGCAGCTGCTGTGAGAGCCCTCTCAGCCTCATCCACCTCACAGGATGTCTGTTGTGGGGGGAGAAGATATAGGCGATTGTAATCCACTCTGAGTCTCTGATTCAGAGAGAAGGGCGGGGTATAAAACTGCAGTCTTCTTCTTCTGTGTATCAACCCTTGGTGGTCTCCCATCCAACTACTAACAAAGGCTGACCCTGCTTAAGCTTCAGAGATCTGAGAGACTGGGCTAGCCTGGGCCATCTGTGTCAGGGCATACTAGTGCAAAAGCAGAATGCTTTATTAATGTGTGAAGGGTGAAGAAGATTCTTGGTAAATATTTTACTGGGAGGAATATATTTTCATTACAACAGTGCTACTACAGATGCCATATTTCCAGTCTAACAACATTAATTTCTTATTTAGATTTGCAATATGTACATCAAAGAAGATTTTCCATCCAAATAATTCTATTTTGCTACAATGTGTTTCTAAAGGATAAAGGCTTTTTTTGCCACTTGCTTCACCAATATTATTTATGATGATTTATCATCTCAAAGCCACTTTCTGTTTCAGACAAGTTTATTAGTAACATATGGTAATATATTCAGTTTCTTACATCCTTAATAACTACTTTTTCCTCTATCCCATATATTACTTTCTACCTCCCCCTCCCCCATTACTTAACCCCCGCCGGTGTACTATACTTAAAACATTATTATTAAAGGTACCCTTAATTAATAAGAACCAAAATTCATATCCTCCTCCCTCTTATACTTAGTCATTATCAAAAATTGTCCAATGCCCTTTTATTTTCTCCTCTTTTTCTACGTATCTTCTAAATTTCTTCAACTCCATCTTGAATACTTCTAGATCATAGTCTCTTAAGGTTAATTTGTCCATTTCACTCCATGTCATAACTTTTACAATCCAATCCCATTTCTCTGGGTTTTTTTCTTGCTTCCACAACTGCGCATACACTGTCCTAGCAGCTGAGAGCAAGTGCCAGATTAAAGTCCTATCTTCTTTTGGAAATTTTTCCATTTGTAATCCCAACAGAAAAGTCTCTGCAACTTTGTTAAATTCGTATCCCAAGATCTTAGAAATCTCTTGTTGAATCATCTGCCAATACATTTTTGCTCTTTCTACCTACCCACATATGGTAGAAAGAACCTTCATGGTTTTTACATTTCCAACATCTGTCCGGCATCTTGTTATTCATCTTTGCCAACTTTTTAGGAGTCATATACCATCTATACATCGTCTTAAAACAGTTTTCTTTGATACTCTGACATGTTGATTTATAGAGTTCTTCCACAAATATTCCCATGTATCCATCTTTATTTCTTTATTTACATTAATTGCCCACTTAATCATTTGAGATTTCACTACTTCATCTTCCGTAGACCATTTTAAAAGTAACATAAATTTTCAAAATTAGTTTTTCATTATCTCCAAGCAGAACTTTTTCCATTTCCATTTGTTCTCGTCTTATTCCTTCAGTTTTGATATCACTTTCCACCAAACTCTTTATTTGTTGCATTTGAAACCAATCATACTTATAATTCTCTCCTCAGCAGTTTTCAACTCTATTTTACCGCTTTGTATTTTTAATAATTGATTGTATGACATCCATTTTCCCTCCCCTAGCTCAGCTGTTATTTTTATTACTTCTGCAGGCACTATCCATAGTGGTTTTCTCTCATTGCCATATTTCTTATACTTCATCCAGATATTTGGTGCGAGAAAAAACCATCCATCTTTTTCTTCCCATAATACATATAAGCGTGCCAGCCGAATTTATTTCCATGACCTTCCAATGTTAAAAGTTTTTTATTCAATAATGTCACCCAATCTTTGATCCACACCAAACAAACTGCTTCATGATATAGTCTTAAATCTGGTAATTGGAATCCTCCTCTTTCTTTAGCGTCTGTTAAAACTTTCATTTTAATCCTTGGTTTCTTTCCAGCCCATACAAATTCTGAAATCTTTCTTTGCCTTTTATTAAATTGTTTACTGTCTTTCACAATCGGGATAGTTTGGAATAAATACAGTATTCTCAGCAAAATGTTTATCTTAATTGCAGCTATTCTCCCAAGCAATGACAAATTAAGCTTGTTCCATTTTATCATATCTTCATCCATTTTATGCCATAACTTTTCATAATTAAATAAATCAGTATTCTTCATTGTTATTTCCACACCCAAATATTTTACTTTAGAGGCAACCTCACATCCCGTTAGCCTCTGCAGTTGCTTTTGTTTATTTACTTGCATATTTTACATAAAAGTTTTGATTTTTCCTTATTAACATAAAGTCCCGCCAGTTCTCCAAAATTTTGTATTTTAGCTGACAACAAAGGTGTTACTTGTGTAGGATTTTCATTTATAAACATTATATCATCTGCAAATGCTCTATATTTATAAATAAAACCTTTAATTCTCATTCTTTCTATTTCTTCATCATCTTGTGCTATTTTAATCTTTTGCAAATATGTTTCAATCCTTTCTTTCTTTACCTTAACACCCTTAAATAAATTAGCATAATACTTAAAAAATTCTCTCTTATTCCTTCTTGGTCCACCATCTCTTTCCCATCAGCCACAAATTTGTTAATAACTTTACTTTCTCTCTTTTTCTTCAGTTGCCAAGCCAAGTACTTCCCAGGCTTCTTTGCTCCCTCAAAAGATTTCTGTTGTAATTTTTTCAAATTCCATTCCATTTCCTTATTTAACAAATGTCTCATTTGTGTTTGGAATATTGTAATCTCCTTTATAATTTTCTTTTTCCCTGTCCTTTTTCTTAATTCACCTTTTTTCTTAATTTCATTTTGAATGTCCAAGATCTGCTTAGCTTTTGCTCTCTTATGTTTATTATTCAATGTTATTAATATTCCTCTCATTACAGCCTTATAGGCATCCCACACCATCTGGAATTCAATATCTTCTCTGTCGTTTATTTGGAAGAAAGCTTTAATCTCGTTTTCTAGAGATGTCACTATTTCTTTATTTTGTAGTAAATTATTTATTCTCCATCTTCTCGACTTTTTAGACAATTTTGTAATCCACATTATTGGCTTATGATCAGCTCCTATTTTGGGTAAAATCTCTATTTTCTTTGTTATAAGTCCCAGATCTTTGGTACCCCACAACATGTCAATCCTAGAAAAAGAATTATGTCTGGCTGAAAAAAAAGTGTAGACCCGTACCTCAGGATTGAACTTCCTCCATATATCCTCCATATCTTGTTTAACAGTTCAAAAAAAGATTTTGGCAATTTCCCTTCTTTGTCAATTTTTTTCTTCCCAGATCTATCTATTGTGTTCTGAATTATTCCATTAAAGTCCCCCATCAACAAAATTTGGTCATAAGTCACTTCATCAAGATGTTGCATGATATTTTTTAAAAAAATGTCCTTTGCACCATTTGGAGCATAAAGTCCCAACAACAAAGGTTTTTTTAGCATTCAATAAAATTTCCACTGCGATGTACCTTCCATCTTTATCTTTAAAAACCAAATTTCGGGTCTAATTCTTTTTTAATATAAAAAAATTACTCCTCTCTTCTTCTGTTCAACCAATGCATAAAATTCTAGTCCCAATTGCTTATTCCATAAAAATTTATAGTCCTTTTGTCTAATATGCACTTCTTGTAAAAAACTATTTTACAATTTTGTTTTTTTTTTATCCAATGAAATGTTGCCCTTCTTTTTTGTGGTGAATTTAGTCTGTTTACATTCCAAGATATTAATTTGTAATCCATCATGGTGAAAATTCTTTATTTTCTCCATAAAATCTACACAGTTCCTGCGTGTTTGTAATTGTAATCCTTTCCCCTTGAAGTTCAAAGCTCAAACCTTCTGGTATTATCCATCTATATCTCATTCCATTGTCACATAATTTTTCTGTCAGTTTTTTATATGCATTCCTGTCAGTTAACACTTGTCTTGGCAACTCTTTCATAATTCTTATCCTACTACCTCCCACTATCAATATCTTTTCAACATTTTTGTTCATGATTTTTCCCACCATTTCTTTTTTCATAAATCTTATGACCACATCTCTTGGCAGATTGTTCTTTTTTGCATAGAGTGAATTCACTCTATACATATAATCATACATATTTCTATTCCCTTCAGGATCTTCCTCCAAAAATTCTGCAATTATTTTTTATTATGTGTTCTTTCAAGTCAGATTCTTCATCTTCTGGTACACCTCTCAGACCAATCTGTGTCTCCATCAACTTACAGTCATGTATTATCACCTTTTCTTGTAATTTTAATAAGGTGGAATCATGTGTTTTCACTCTCTCTTCCACCTCCTGTATTTTTTTTTTATTACTAGTCTCATTTCTGAGAGTCCCTATCTCTTTTTTTAATTCTTTTTTGAGTCCTCAATATCCTTTCTTATTTCTTTTTTAGAGGCAGTTATTATTTCTTTCATCCCCTTCATTATCCTGGCTTCCCATTGCATCTAATTGGAAGTGTATCACTTTACTTGGCTCTTGTAAGACTTCACCTGGAGTATTGTATTCAGTTTTGGGCACCACATTTTAAGGATATAGACAAGCTGCAATGAGACCAGAGGAGGGAAATGAATATGGCAAGGGATTTGGAGACCGTTCTATGAAGAAAGGTTGAAGGATATGTTTAGCCTGGAGAGGAGGCGGCTGAGAGGTGATATGATCACCATCTTGAAGTACTTGAAGGGCTATCATATAGAGGATGGTGTGGAATTGTTCTCTGTGGCCCCAGAAGGTAGGACCAGAACCAATGGGTTGAAATGAAATCAGAAGAGTTTCCGGCTCAACCTTAGGAAGAACTTCCTGACTGTTAGAGCGGTTCCTCAATGGAACAGGCTTCCTCAGGAGATGGTGGGCTCTCCTTCCTTGGAGGTTTGTAAACAGAGGCTAGATGGCTGTCTGACAGCAATGAGGATCCTATGAATTTAGGGAGAGGCATTTGTGACTTTCCTGCATTGTACAGGGGGTTGGACTAGATGACCCTGGAGGTCCCTTCCAACTCTATAATTCTATGATTCTAAGAGGACCTCATAGGATCAGTGGTCTAGATGTGCTTCTGATGAGATCACTGGGATCTTGAAGGGACTTTAGACATAACTATCATTACCTTCTATAAGTTAACAAAGTCTGAATGTGTTTGCCTGGTAAGCTCATACTAGAGGGAGCTAACCTACTGAAATGTTACTACTTGTATTCCATACAGGATTCATTCAGCATCTGTTTGTCTGATACTAGTACAATGCATTGAATATGTTTGAATGACAGCTATTCTATAATAAATACTACAATTTTCATTGTGTGATGAAGCATGCTGTAATAAAGATTAACTTGGTTAGCTTAAAAGTATACCCTTTTTCAAACAGGATACAGGATAAAGAATAAGAGGGAAGATGGCACACTATGGCCCAATCTCATCAGACTTTGGAAGCTAAGTAGGATTGATATTTAGATGGAAGGCTGCCAAGGAAGACTCTGCAGAGAAAGGCTATGGCAAAACTGTTCTGCTTCTCCCTTGCCTTCAAAGACACTTGTTGGGGTCACCATAAGTCAGCTGCAACTTGACAGCATTTACATACATGAAAGATAAAAAATAACAACGTAAGAATGTTTTTTTCATTTAATGTGAATTTTAATGCATTTTGATGTTTTGTTTTTGTGATTGTAAGTCACTTTGGGGTCACTGTCAAAAACAATACACAAATCTTGAAATGAAAGAGTGATCTTTATAAAATATGGACTAAAATATTTAGCATAGGGGTAGTTAAAAGCATAGTAAACTGCCCATATTCTATATGCAAAATATTGCAGAGAATGGAAATGAGAATGATGAAGTTTTTTTGTCAATATCACCCAACTGGTTCATGGCTGAACATGGATTTGAGACTCCATGTCCAAGACTAGCACACCATACACTGGCTTGGATCCATAGGCAGAACAATTTCTGTCCACCAAGAGCAACTTCCTCTTCTCCCCACTTCCACTTCAGCCCAAAATGTCCATCATAAGGAAAGACATTTTTGAAGTATGTCTGAGGCTGCAGTGAGAGGGAAGAGGAGAATGCTCTAGAGACAGAAATTCTTCCACCTGTGGGATCATTTGACTAACCACTAACCTTACACTGCGGTTATATCACAATATCACAACTGCCTTTTAATGTCCCAAGAAAGTCATCGTCATGATCCTGGGACTAGTGAGGCCTATAGGCTCCAGAGAAGCCTGCCTAGGAGTTACTACAGAAAGCCTACATCTCCCAGGATCCCTTGTGTCTAGGGTTGCCAAGTCCAATTCAAGAAATATCTGGGGAGTTTGGGGGTGGAGCCAGGAGAAATTGGGGGTGGAGCCATAGGCAAAGTTGTGACAAGCACAATTGAATTCCAAAGGAAGTTCTGGCCATCACATTTAAGGGGACCACATACTTTTTTAATGCCTTTGTAGCAGGAAAATAATGAGGCCGCATACTTCTGGTATGAAACGAGTATTTTACTATTGGTACCAGTAGCAGGGTCCAGTTTGAGCAGCAATGCTCCAAAAATACTGAACCCCCCTTCTCCGGTCCTCCGTCCGTCTTTTAAGCACAAAGCAAGCTTGCGGGCTGGCGCTTACAAATTATCTGATTCAACTTCCCCCCACCCCCTTTGCTCTTCCTTCTAGTACTTTTCCACTGTGACTCTGCTATCACCTTTAGCAAGAAGCTCATTCAGACATGCCTGTCTGTTATCAATCCACATCTGTGTCTTCACACCCTTAAAGCCTGTCTGTTTTTAACATATTGCAGCTTCTTCAAACATTACATCAGACATCCTTTTTGCTTTTAAAGGCAAGAGCATATTTTCATTTATTGTTATTATTATAGAAATATTCATTAATTATTCAGGGGTCCCTCTTTACCTTCCCTAAATTAGAAATAATGAAGAATTGGACTTCCGGAGTTGGAAGATTGCCAACCCGCTTCTTTTAGGAGGAGCGGACCGGAGGCTTTGTTTTGGGCATAAAAGGCAATCCTAATGTCTGCTGCCTACATTTTTCAGAAAGGGAACTGTCTAAGACGTGCTTGAAGAATTTTGAGGGGATTTTCTTTGGCTGGCGAGGAGTCCCAGTGGGGTTCCTTGCCGGCTTTGAAGAGTCCCCAATGAAGAATTACATTTTATCATCTACAAAGGGTCTCCGGGGTCATTAAACTGGCTTAAATTCATCAAGACTCCAACTTTCTATGGATTACAATAACATCTGAAAGTGCACAGAATGATGTACAGCAGAATAGACTTTTGTTAAGGTAAAAAATCTTTATCTATCACTCCAGGACTAAAATAAGACTTTTAAAATAAAAAGATTAAGATCTGGAACTAACTGTAAGAGCATAAAATTAAGAAGAAGGGGGTAAATTTGGAACTTTTGGGAATTAAGCTAAGCAGGAAAGTGCAGAAAAATAATTGATGTTTGAAATACCTGTGGCTTTGAAAAAAAAACCCCAACATAACAGAGTTGCTGATCTTCAAGATGACACAGGAAGTGATGTTTTACAACTATTGTGGGATTACCAACCATTGAGAACGAGACTTCACGGCCAGAAAGTCAGGAAGTGAATATTGAAAGAAGGGAAGTCTTTAACCCTCCTGGACACCTCTACAACCAAAAACCATAGAGAAACAGTGGCAGCCATTAAAGAAGGGTCAAAGGTTTTAAACTTTTTAAAAATAGAATGGGACTTTAAAAATTTATAAAACCGGCAGGAATCATCCCAAAAAGGTGAAAATTTTTGGACTATATGTTTGAAATTAAGGGCTATTGGAAAAAGGAAAACTTTTTTTAAAAGGGGCTTGGAAAAATCGTGGCTGCCATTTTGGAAAAATTAAGAATTTTAAAAATTAATATCTTGAGCTAGAAAGCTCAGAGGATGGCGATTTTAGACTTGTTGGAAAGGGCATGCTGTAATCTATTGAACTCTGTCATCGGATTGCTGATTGGTGAAGTCAACTAAAGAACCCATTTTATGCAATGGGAGGACAGTGATGTCTGACCAGAAGTTGGGACCAAGGCTTACATGTCTGAGAGCAGCCTCTGTGGGGGAAGGAAAAATGGCCAAACAAGTGCAAGAACAACTGATGCTATGGAGGCAAGACTGGTGAAGGTGATGAAAGATTTAATAACTGGAAGTGAGAAGAAACTTACTAAAGAAATAAACTCCAGTGCTGAGGAAGTCAATAAAGAGATTAAAAAAGAGATTGATGAGCTCAGAAAAGAATCACAAGCAACAACACAGAAGACACAGGAGATAGAAGCTAAAGTTAAGGACTAAGATGCTACTATTAAGAAGATGCAGGAAAAAGCAATATTACAAGACAGTAAGCTAATGGAAAACATGATTCGCTTAAGAGGTGTGCCTGAAAAAGATCAAGAGGACTTAAAGAAGTACATTTCAACAATCATTGCTGAGTGTGTGACTATGTTTACAGGGTCAACTCAGAATTTGCCAGAAAGCACAAGCTACCAAGGGATGTGGTAGTAAAATTTACTACAAGAGATATGGTGGGAAGGATTTTAAGTCAACAATTTGAAAATCCAATGGTTGTGGAGGAAAGCAGAATAAGAATAATGAAGGAGCTGCCAAGGAAGGTCATACGTGACAGAAGACAGTTTAAGAAACTGACAGACAAGCTAAGAGAGAAGGGAATAAGATACAGATGGAGGATAAATGAAGATTTATTGAAAAAGTGGAAGTAGTGGCGTCTCTTTAAAAAGAAACTAAAGCTTTCTTCCAAAAAAACAAAAATCAGGACGTTCAATTTCAGACTGTGCAAGACACGTATAAAGCTATGATGAGAGAAATATTAATTACATTGAACAATAAAGATAAAAGAGACAAAGAAAAACAAATGGTGGACTTACAAAAAGAAACAGGTAAAAAAGAAAAAGAATTGAAAAAAAAGACCGGGGGAAAAGAAAAGTTTGTGGGAAATTACAATATTACAGGGTCAATTGAGTCATTTATTGAATGAGGAGGTGGAATGGAACTTAAAAAGACTGCAGCAGAAATCTTTTGAGGGTGCTAACAAACCTGAGAAATATTTGGCATGGCAAATGACAAAAAAGAAGGGAGAATACATTTTGAACAGAATTTTATCGGAAGGCAAAAAAATTGTGGATCAAGCTGGAATTAAAAGGGAATTTTACAAATACTATGCTAAACTATTTAAAGGTCAACAAGTAGACAAAAAGAAAGTAGAAATGCCACGAATGGTAAGAATTATAGACCGATTTCGCTACTTAACAATGACTATAAAATATATGCTAGGATACTAGCAGAACGACTCAAACAGCATTTGAATATTTTTATACGAGAGGAGCAAGCAGGTTTCCTCCCCAGAAGGCAAATAAGAGACAATATCAGAACAGCTTTTGATAATCTGAATTGGGACTTTATGTTTGCAGTGATGGAGAAATTGAAATTGGGAGATGATTTTATAAGAATGGTCAAGGCAATTTATACAGAACAACAAGCTAAACTTTGTGTAAATGCAGACCTGACAGAACAAATGACAATTTGCAAAGGAACGAGACAAGGTTGCCTCTATCTCCGTTGTTATTTATAATGACTTTAGAGATTTCGCTGATGCAAATCAAAGAGGACAAAGAAATAGAGGGACTGAAATTGAAAGGCTTTTCTTACAAATATAGGGCATTTGCAGATGATGTGATGTTTATTAATGAAAACCCATTACAAGTGATGCCCTTGTTGTTAAATAAAATTAAAGAGTATGGAGAGTTGGCGGGCTTTCATATTAATAAAGAAAAGTCAAAAATTTTAAGTAGGAATCTGTCATTGAACAAGCAGAAAGAATTACAAAGCTTAACTGTATGTGAAGTTACCTCAAAAGTAAAATATTTAGGTGTAGAGGTTACGATGAGAAATATTGATTTGTATAAAAATAACTACAAAAAGCTTTGGCGTAAAATTGAAGAAGATATGTTAAAATGGAACAAACTGACTATGTCTATGCTGGGTCGGATCTCTGCAATCAAAATGAATATTCTACCAAGAATGATGTTTCTTTTCCGAACAATTCCAATAGTGAAAGACAATAAACAATTTAATTTTTGGCCAAAAAAGATTTCAGAATTTATATGGGCGGGTGAAAAACCAAGAATCAAAATGAAAACTCTGACAGATGCAAAGGAAAGGGGTGATTTCCAATTGCCTGACTTTAAGTTGTATCATGATGCAGTTTGGTTTGGATTAAGGACTGGATAACTTTGCTTAATAGAAAATTATTGGCATTAGAAGGCCATGGAAATATTTTTGGTTGGCATGCCTATATATATTATGGAAAGGAGAAGATGGATGGATTTTTCTCACATCATTATATAAGAAGAAACTTGTTGAATACTTGGAAAAAATATAACAAATATGGTGACGAGAGAAAACCATTATAGATTGTGCCAACAGAAGTTATAAAGTTGTCTTCAGATCCACAGGAAGATAAATGGCTATCATATAAACAACTGCTAAAAATACAGGGAGGCAAGGTGGAACTAAAATCGGTGGAAGAATTGTAGGATAAATTTAATTGGTACCAATTGCGACAAATTAAAAGCTTGGTGGAGCATGATATTAGATGTAATGCTGTGGACCAAAATTATATATGGTTCCTCTTAATTTTATGTTTGGGCAGGCTGGAGGCCTGCTTATAAATTTTTAAATGTTTTATTTTTGGGGGCAAAGTCCTAGAACCTAAAGGTCAGGCCCATTAGGGAGGGCCTTGAGTTGATGCACCTGCAGATTCGTTGCCCAGGGAACTGAAGGGAGACACCTGTGGCTGACACCCATATCTGGGTCTCATTAATGCTATTTTGTGGAGTTGAGTTCTAATTGGGTTTTTCGAATCTACCCATGAGGGCTCCTTAAGAATAAAAGATTACTTTTTTCTTTGTTCTGGGCCCTCCACGGGACGATTGGACTAGACTCTGGGACCCTAGACTCTACGCTGGAGCTCTCTGTTTGTGGATTCAATGGACTTTGTTGCCTGATTTCTTTGGAACCATATGGTGTCTTTAGTTAAGTATATTTTGCAACGTTATTGTTTTGGCTCACTGCTCTTAATGATAATTTTTAAGCCTATCTTTAAATAAACTCTTTTTTGGTTTTAAAAAAGAGCTTTCTTGTCGCTTTGTGTGGGGGGGGAGTTGTAGCAACATGCCAAAAGCTTACTCGACCGCCCCGATGGTCGCCTAATCTACCAAATAAGAAAAAATACCTTGTCTGGGGAACTCCCGGCCACATCTGCTGTGGTTGGGCTTTCCCTGGCTTTAGAGGATAAAACTCTGAGGTTGGGCTGGGATCTCAGAATGAAAAAAGTAATCCAGCCTGGTGGCAGTTTACCCCAGGATCCGGTTTTGGGCCTGGATATTTGGATTTTTTTGTTTGAGCCACCATTCTAATGTCCCGCCTGGTCTCGGTCATAAGGGTCGGACCGTTACATTAGAACTACAGGGATAAGACAAGATCAAACAGAACTGGAAAAAATGCTGTTGGGCGAGGATGAAAAATTGATTTCGAGGATGTATAAATTACTATTGAAATGGTCTACAGAAGATGAAGTAGTGAAACCTCAAATGATAAAATGGGCAATAAATATGAATAAAGAAATACAAATGGAGACATGGGAACACCTATGGAAGAACTCTATGAAAATATCGATGCATTACAATATAAAAGAGAACTGTTTGAAAATGCTGTATAGGTGGTACATGACACCGAAGAAATTAGCAAAAAATGAATAACCAAGTATCAGACAGGTGTTGGAAGTGCAAAAAACATGAAGGTTCTTTCTACCATATGTGGTGGACTTGCGAAAAAGCGGAGCAATTTTGGCAAATGATTCAACAAGAGACTTCAAAAATCTTGGGTTATAACATCAAGAGAGCCCCAGAGATTTTTCTGGTGGGATTACAAATGGAAAGTTTTGCGAAGCAAGATAGAACATTGGTGTGGTATTTGCTTTCAGCTGCAAGGACATTATATGCACAAATGTGGAAGCAAGATAAAATACCAGAGAAATGGGACTGGATCTTAAAAGTACTACATTGGAGTGAAATGGATAAGCTTACTAGAATCTTAAAAGACTGTAATTCAGAAAAAATTAAAGATGACTGGGAGAAATTTCAAAAATATATTGAAAAACAATGGAAAGTGAAGAGACACTTATTGATTTTTGATAACATTAATTGAATTTTTTATTGAGAAGATAAAGCTGCAAATATTGACTCTTGTCTTAATATGTTATTTAGCAGAAGGTTAGATTATGAGATAAATAGAGGGTTAATTATAATAATTATTATTATATAGTCTTAGTTCATCTTTTGTTAAGGTAACTGCAATTTTTAGTGAAGATTCTATAATTGTGAATTTTACCTTTATTTTCTTTTTAATGGTTTTTAACACCAGCGGAGGTCATGAAAAATAGGAGGTAGGGAGAGGAGGGAATTTTGTAGTGTATTGGTGTATGCTTTTAAGTATACGTTTGATGAATATTTTTCAATATATTGCAAAACAATAAAATTGGTTTACACACAGAAATAATGAAGAATAGGGGCAACTTTTGGGGGGCCTCATAAAATTGGACCCCCTGGTCCAATCTTTTTGAAACTTGGAGAGCATTTTGAAGAGACTCATCAGATGCTACATTGAAAATTTGGTACCTCTACCTCAAAAACCGACCCTCCAAAGCCCCAGATACCCCGGGATCAATTCTCCATTATACCCTATGTTCCAGAAGACATTTCCCTCCCTCCCTTCCCCCCGTTTCTGATGACCCTGAAGCTCCGGAGGGCCTCCAAACCGGGGCTCCCCTGCCCCCACCTGGGAATTGGCACCTCTACTCATGAGTTGCTGAACTTTCAAGTTCTTTACAGTAACACAGGGCAACCAAAGGTTCAAGTTTACCTTTTACACTATGCAAACAACCTCTGCAAGGATTGTGCAACAAACGAAGGATCTGGGCTCCTTTCACAGTCATGTTGTTCTGCCTTCTCCCCCCCCCCCCACTCCCCTTCAGTCTTAAAGACGCAGACACACCATTCAAAGAGGAAGACTTTCTCAAGTAGAGACTGAAGCCTCCGGAGGGGGAAAGAAACATGATGGCTGTGGGGGCGGGGCTTCCCTCCACCGGCCAGCTGACTGAGGGCAGGAAGGAGCCTGGGAAAGCAGGAGAACCCCCATTGGGACCTGGAGATTGGCAAGCCTACTTGTGTCCCTTGAATTGGGTGGCAAGGTATTGGAGGGAAACTAGCCAAGAGAAGGGTGGAACCCGAGAGGAAAACATAAAAGAGCCAAGCACAGACAGGGTGTGTTCTTTCCTGAAGAGGCTGCAGGCCAGGAGGTTTTCCCTCTGGAAGGCTGAGCTGAAGGCAGGCTGTAGTCTTCTAGAGAGCTTACAGCTGAGAAGAGATCCCTCACCCAAGGGAATTGGTGAGTTTTGGTATTAGAGCCGGGAATGTCTAGCTAAACACGTCAGGGCTTCTATTTATTTGCACCAATTTTTACTGTTTTCATATTCACTATTGCACTAAATGTTTATCACCCACTTTTTAGAGCACTAATAATAAAAGCCTTTTGTTGTTATCCTGTCTGGGTCCTCACGTCTCCTTGGTCACAGTTAAGAGAATTTACTAATAAGAAAGACAGGAGTGGTTGGGTGCTCTGGTCCCTCCCATATAGACCCTTACTAGAGTGGTGGCAGCCAGTAGGCCCTCCTAGGCCCCTGCTGTGTAACAGCCAAATTACACATAACATGGAAGATCTATCAGGAACATTTCAGCATTCTCCTCCCATCCTGTATGTCTTCTAGCATCAGAGCTTTAGACAGGTAAGTGCTAAAACCAGTCCTCTTAAAGTACAATCCTATGTAGAGTTACTTCAGTCTTAACTCAATTAAACAAATTAGTTTAGACTAGCATAATTCTTCATAGGATTGCACTGCCAATGTAGCTATGTAAGATGGGTGGTCATGGTTTAGATTCCCTTGTCCATGTGCTCTGATTAAATTTAAAAATAGTCCCATCTCATTTCTTCGTCTATAAATAGTGTCAGGCACAAGTACATGAAGATTTGCAATCTGGTTACTAACTAAAAAAAAAATGTTCCCCCCACCCCACTATGTAGTTGTGATCTAAAGTGGAGCCTCCAATCTGCACATAAAAATATTGAGAGATTACAGAAATGTGGTTCCCCAACACTGCCTTTTCATGTAAAAGATCTCAGATCTTCTTTCATCACAAATCTTGTATGTCTTATATGGTTTGGCCCTCACTTTTCTTGAAGGAGTAAAGTACTTGCTGTTGGCAGACCTTCTGGAGGGTACTAGCAACTTCTTTGCCTCTCTTCATTGCACCTCAATTATTGCAGGGAATAAGGGAAACAAAATCTCTATGTACTCCTCCAAGTCTAAAGCAAGATCAGAAACAAACTGTTTACTAGGTTTCCCAATCCCCAGGTCCCAGATCCACCCCCCCCCCGCCCCCACAGCCACCATGCAGTTCTAGATCTTGGGCACACTTAGAAATCTGCAAACAGGTCCTTTTCAAAATGTGTGTGTGTCTGTGTACCTTTAAAGTTGAGCAGTAAGTACTTCATGGGAAGGGTCAGCAACACAGTCCCACAGTTTGTTTTGCTTTCATTTCAGAGCAACTAAGTGTGTGTGTGTGTTTGAGAGAGAGAGAGCAGCAGCATAGCCCCTGTTCTTTTCAAATGTAGTTGTGGAGGAACCAGACCCAGTAAGCGTGTGAGAGAGAGGGTTGCCAATCCCCAGGTTTGGAGGCCCTCCCCCCCCCCACTTTAGGGTCATCAGAAAGCGGCAGGGGAGGGAAATGTCTACTGGGCTATTATTCCCTAAGCAGAATGATTCCCATAGGGAATAATGGAGAATTGATCTGCGGGTATTGGGGGCTCTGGGGGGGGGCTGTTTTTTGAGGTAGATGCACCAAATTTTCAGTATAGCATCTAGAGCCTCTTCTCAAAATATACCCCAATGTTCAAAACGATTGGCCCAGGGGGTCCAATTCTATGAGCCCCAAAAGAAGGTGCCCCCATCCTTCATTATTTCCTATGGAAGGAAGGCATTTAAAAAGGTGTGCTGTCCCTTTAAATGTGATGGCCAGAACTCCCTTGGAGTTCAATTATGCTTGTCACACCCTTGCTCCTGGCTCCACCCCCAAAGTCTCCTGGCTCCACCCCCAAAGTCCCCAGATATTTTTTAATTGGTCTTGGCAACCCTACTGTTTACACTCCCCCCCCTTAGAATCCTGCTTATTGCACCAGAGAGCAGTTCATTCCCCCATCACCAATAGCACTTGTATACACAGAGTATAAGCTGAGAGGTAACAGAGAATGGGAGCAGAACTGCTTATATAGTACAAAGAAGGCTTGCCCGAATCAGTGAAAATATTCTGCACAGAAACTACTAAGGGAATAATTTTCTGCAGCAGAATCATCCAATAACTCTTCTGCTTGGAAGATACCCATGTCAGATTGTATATTGAGTCATTCTCTAACTTTGTATCATGCAAACACAAAAAGCAGACAGCAAAGCACCACAATAACTGTACATTTCCAAAACTTTCTGAAGTTTATCAGCAGTTATTATTTTTAGCAGTTAGATACACTAAAGAAGTACACTAAAGTACACGAAAGAATTCATATCACATTTTTGATTAGTTAATGTCACTAGTAGGTAAAGATCCCTAATAATCCATACTGGATTATTTGAAAACTGGATATTTAAAAAGTGCACATTAATGTCAGTGTAATAAAGTGAAGAAATATGAAAGTCCAAACAAAACCTTATTCCTTACAAACAGCATATTTCTGAATTTCAGAGAACATGTTTCTTCAAAAAAAACCCAAAAACTGTTGGTATTTTATCTAATGAAAAATTAATAACAAGGGTCCATTTCTTCTAATAGAACTCTATATTAAAGAAAGGAAACATCTGAGTCCTAAAGTACTAGGATGCAGCCTAATCCTATGTAGGAAATCACCCTTGTGGTAATTGTGCAACGTGTTGTATGATGCTGACTATCAAGGAGTTTATTAACCCTGCAAATGAAGAAAAAATTAGATTAAAACATTTTTCAAACTGCAACTCAAAACAGCTGATTTATGCAACAATATGCAAATGTGGGATCTGGTATGTAGGAAAAACAATGAGGGCCTTCAAGGTCCAAATTTTAGAGCATAAGGCTCGTCTTGAGAGGGAGGTGCCTGAGGCTCTGATGTACCAGCATATTAAGGGGAGTGGCCATCAGGTTAGGGATTTGAGATTTTTTGCATTGTATAAATATAAACCCAAACCTTATGTGACAGAAAACTGGAAAAAAATTTATTGCAACAAAAAAGTTATTGGGTTTATAGACTTCAAACAGTAGCACCTAAAGGAATGAATTTTAATACTGATTTCTCTGCATTTTTAGGTATGTAGGAAATAGGTCTCTTCAGACAAATGAACTCTGTATTTTATAGTGATTTTTATATGTGCATTGTTAAATGATGGTGAAATATATTGAACTCCTTATCAACTATTGTGGCATATCTCTTTAAAAAGCTTAAGAGATATAAGCAGTAGAGAGATTTGTAAGAGCTGAGAGCCGGTAGCAGAGTCTTGAGCATGTACGTGTTGATCTGTGATTGAATTCTTTGTTCAGTGGGTGAATGCATCACTGTAAGAGTGGGAGGAGATGGTGGTGGTTAGTATCAAGATACTTATGATTATTTTGATAACAACTCCAGTTAAAACAGCATTGAGAGAAGACTGATGAAGGGTAAAACCAACGAAACTGTAGGAAATCCAGGAAATATGGTCTTTTGAACTCTTTGTGAAAAGTTGTGCAGAATGATACCCTTGTCTCCACCCAGATTCTGAACTGCAAGAAGCAGCGGAAGGCAATGCCTCTGAGACGTGACTTCAGAAAACAGTCTGGGGGAGCATCGTGTGGGTGTTCGTTCTATTATTTTGTGCACTAAATGTTGGTTTACACACTTTTTGTGTGAGAGTGATAATTCAACCGGTGAGGTTTTGAAGGATATATTGTGCTTAATACACCGGTACCTGTGCTATGGTATTAATCCTATGTATGGCTGGCTACTCATTTATTTTATTTTTTTAGTTATGTATACCCTGCTTTTCTCTCCAATGGGAACCCAAGACAGTTTACGTAATTCTCTCCTGTTCCATTTTATTTTCACAAGAATCCTATGAGGTAGATTAGGATGAGGGAGGGTCATCCAGTGAGTTTCCATGGCAGAGTGGGAATTTGAACCTGGTACTCCCAGATTGTAGTCCATCACTCTAACTATTACACTACACTGGTTCTCAGTGCTTATGATTTCAGTAGGATTATTCTAGGTATACTTAAGAATTTCCAATATTTTCTCACTCAACTCAAATTTTGGTGGTTCAAGTGGGTTCTTTTAATCTGAGTGACAAAATCATGACTGACATATATTCAATTCACAGATGTTCAACAGAAGGACAGATTTCAGTATCATGTAGTTAATTAGATACCCTGTTGTATAATCAAACAAACAATTCTAAACAGGTTTACTAAAGACTTACTCCCAGGAAAGTGCTTCTAGGATTACAGCCAAAATACCTTTCTGAACACATTGGCTGATTATTCCTTGTTCATATTGATAACTCAGAATGATTGGCCAATGTATCCTACTACCCAGCTGAAAATTAGGAGATAGGTTGGGAGAACCTGGGGGGGAGGTGAAGCTGTCCAGTACTAGTAAGATCACCCCGGGCATAGGCACGGATGCTTGGCCCAGGGATTCCAGTGCTCTTGGGGAGGGGAAGGTATGACGGTGGGAATAGAAAGAGGTGTAACGGAAGGAGACGGAGACAATATGGTGCTCGGCTCCCTTCCAGTCTACTTCCCATCCCAACGGTGACAAGTAGTGGGGCCAAGAGGAATAGCCTGTCTCCGTCATTGGTGTTATGCAACGCCAGGTCCGTAAATAATAAGACCACGACCCTCAGGGAGTTCCTGCTCCGGCAGGACGTGGACCTGGCTTGCGTGACCGAGATCTGGGTGCGAGATGGGGAGACAGTGGCTCTTTCCCAGATGACATCCCCAGGTTACTCGGTCTTTCACCAATCACGGAATAGCGGGCGGGGGGGAGGAGTGGCATTATTCATACGGGAGGGTTACTCCTTCCGGGCTCTCCCGGGGCCAAAGATTGAGGGCATTGAATGTGCCGGTCTGGCGTGGGATGTCGGAGAGGGGTTGGCGATCTGGCTGGTGTACCGTCCGCCTAATGCACCGGCCAGCGCCTTACCATCCCTGATGGAGGCTGTGGCAGGCTGGGCGTTGGAGTACCCAGGGCTTATGGTCCTGGGTGATTTCAACGTTCATGCCGACGACTCGGCCTCCACTCAGGCGATGGACCTAGTGTCTTCCATGGCGACACTGGGACTCTCTCAATTTGTTACGACACCCACGCACCAGGCCGGGCACATGTTAGACCTGATCTTTGCGTCCGGGATTTTGATGAACGATATCGCGGTAGAAGCGGTACCATAGTCGGATCACCTAGCCCTCAAGGCCCGTGTGGGGATGCCACCCCAACCCTGTATGGGCGGAGAGCCTATTTTGGCTCGCCCCCGGAGCCTGATGGACCTGGAACGGTTCCAAATGGCACTGGGGGACCCCTAGCCCCCTGGCGATTCCCTCGATGACCTGGTGGAGGCCTGGCAAGGCCGGCTAACCAGGGCCATCGACAAGATCGCACCTCGACGTCCTCTGCGCCCTCGCAGGAGGCTGGCTCCATGGTATACCCTGGAGCTACGCCGGCTGAAACAGGGGCTCAGACGACTAGAGAGGCAGTGGCGGCATACTCGGGATGAAGCGACGAGAACATCTTATAGAACGTTTATGAAGTCTTATGAGATGGCAGTCAAGGCCGCAAAGAGAGATTACTTTGCAGCCAAGATTGCATCTGCAAATTCGCGCCCGGCACAATTATTTAGAATAATTGGAGACCTTACTACAGTGCCTCAAGGCAAACCAAATGTTAGGGAATTAGAGATTGGCTGTGAGGCTTTTGCGAAATATTTTGCAGATAAAATCACGTCGCTCCGCCAAGACCTGCCTATCACATTGGATGCAGTACGGGAACTTGAGGCTCCACGCCTGTCTTCAGGTTTGGAGTTGGGTTGGTTTGACCCGCTCAGCCTGGAGGAAGTCGACGGAATTCTCTCGGTTGCGCGCCCAACAACTTGCGATTTGGACCCTTGCCCCTCCTGGTTGATTAAAGCTTGCCAGAGGGAGCTTAGATGTCCTTTTCGGGACATAATAAATAGATCCCTCTCGGAGGGGCGTTTTCCATCACCTCTGAAAGAGGCCTTGGTCCGCCCCCTCCTGAAAAAATGTACAGCAGATCCGGCCGAATTGGCAAATTACCGACCGGTTTCTAATTTACCGTTTTTAGGTAAAATTATTGAGAGGGCAGTGGCGCTGCAACTACAGGGTTTTCTGGATGACGCTTCCATCCTAGACCCTTGCCAGTCCGGCTTTCGCCCGGGCCACGGGACGGAGACAGTGCTGGTCGCCTTGGCAGATGACCTCCAGCGGCAACTGGATCGAGGTGGCGTGGCGGTGCTGATGTTGTTGGACCTGTCGGCAGCGTTCGACACAGTCGACCATCAGCTACTGACCCGCCGCCTCGCCGACATAGGGGTCAGGGGGCTGGCCTTACAATGGCTTTCCTCCTTCCTCAAAGGTCGGGGACAAAGGGTGGCAATCGGGGGTGAGCTTTCCCGGAGGCGCACACTAGATTGTGGGGTGCCTCAGGGAGCAGTTCTCTCCCCGATGTTATTTAACATCTACATGCGCCCCCTTGCCCAGATTGCCTGGAGTTTTGGACTGGGTTGTCATCAATATGCAGATGACACCCAGCTCTATCTGCTAATGGATGGCCGGCCTGACTGCGTCCCAGTGAATTTAGACCGGGCACTGCAGGCCGTGGCAACTTGGCTTAGGCTGAGTGGGTTGAAGCTGAACCCGACGAAGACAGAGGTTCTTTGCGTGGGGCGCGGCGCTCTGGGAAGGGAAATACCTCTCCCGGTTTTTGACGGTGCGCCGCTGAAAGCGGCGGGCCGGGTCAAGAGCCTGGGGGTCCTACTGGAGCCTTCACTATCAATGGAGGCCCAGGTAGCGGCCACTGCCAAGTCGGCATTTTTCCACCTGAAGCGGGCAAGGCAGCTGGCTCCTTTCCTGGAGCACCGGGACCTGGCAACAGTGATCCACGCGATGGTCACCTCAAGACTAGACTACTGCAATGCCCTCTACATGGGGCTGCCTTTGTGTCGAACCCGGAAGCTGCAGCTAGTGCAGAACGCAGAGGCCAGGCTGTTATTAGGACTCCCGAAATGGGAGCATATACAGCCGGGGCTGCGTGAACTGCACTGGCTGCCAGTTACATACCGGGTCCGATACAAAGTGCTGGTTATCACCTTTAAAGCCCTATATGGCCGAGGACCTGCCTACCTGAGGGACCGTCTCTCCCCATATGAGCCCCAAAGAGCACTGAGGTCAGCAGGGAAGAACACGCTGATTATCCCTGGGCCAAAGGAGGCAAAATTACAGAGTACACGGGCACGGGCCTTCTCTGTTATAGCCCCGTGCCTTTGGAATCAACTTCCGGAGGAGGTAAGGGCCCTGGAGAATTTGGACCAATTCCGCAGGGCCTGTAAGACCATCCTTTTCAAGCAGGCTTTTGTAGACGTTGATAGGATGGCTGTTTAATCCACCAATGATTTATCTAGTGACCCCTGCCATAATATAAGTGTACAGAATAACATCAGGAAGATCACCGCCGTTTAAATTATGGAATGACCCAGACATTTGAACTGGTTTTAGATTGTTGTTTTAAATTAATGTATAATTTCAATGTTGTTTTAAATCACCTTATATTGTATATTCTATATTGTATAATTTTATTGAACTGTTGTCAGCTGCCCTGAGCCTGCCTAGGCGGGGAGGGCGGGATATAAATAAAATTTATTATTATTATTATTATATATTATATAGATAAGTAATTGTGGCTACAGGAATGGAAGGGATTCAACAATCTGGAAATGATTCTGCATAACCCAGTGGCTTATTTCCAACACTTCTCAGATTGGGCCTCCTACTTGCTCTAAATCCAATAATGGATGACCAAACTACCCCAAGATAAACTCTCCTTCCATGGAAGCTTGGTTATCTATATCAGGGGTGTCAAACATGCAGCCTGAGGGCTGAATCAGGACCCCGGAGAGCTCCTATCAGGCCTGTGAGCAACTGTCATCTGCTTCTTTCTCTCTCTCTTGTTTCCGTCTTCATCAGCTTGCTTTGTCAGGCTTGCTCAATTGCACAGGAGCTACAGAGCAAAGCTCTATTTTCTCTATTGGCTGACCAGCACACGAAGCAACTTATATACAAAAGCTCGCGATGCCCAGCCATTTTATGTTTTCCTTTGGGTCTTAGGCTGAAAGTATTGGCCATGAGATTTATATAATAAATGTCAATAAATCAAAAGTAGGTTTGCAACTTACAGACACATACCTGAATGATACCTGAACAGTATACTCAAGATTGCTACAGCACAGACACTGTCACCAGCTTTTGTTGCAATAATTCAGAGCAAGAGGTGTCAGTTATCAGAAACTGTCAAATAAACAAAATATTGCAAGAGTGCTAATCTTTGCGCATATTTTTAAGTTTTTAAAAAATCTTTAACTGTGTTTGTCTGTGTCCTTTATAAAGTTTATATCTCTGCTACCTGGCATTACATTTTATGACACACATGGCACAGCCCGACAAGGTCTCATTTATGTTGGATCCAGCCCTCATAACAAATTAGTTCAACACACCTGATCTATATAGTTTTTCTAAGTTCTAAGGAGAATTTTATGACATGTGTATACATGCGGGGAAAAAGTTGTTTGCTTCAGCTCTGTGTTTTTTGCTCTGTGAAACCAATACTCCTAAGATTAAAAATTCTAACTCCATGGAGTGATATACAATTTCAACAATGGTTGGCCTTTAAAAAACAATGGATACATTCTAACAAAAAAAATTTAACCCCCACTGATTTCAGTAGAAGAGAAGACAGTGGGATTTAGCATGGCTAAATAATGTACAATGACCTTAAATTTACAGCAACTGCAAATGTCTCTGTACTAGGTTGAGGCTTTTTTGTAATTGGTGTAATAAATTAATTTCTAGGAGCATTTGCAAGATGATGGCTGAATTCAGACAGCCAATTTGGGCCAACATAGGAATGGCTCATGTCTGGATTTAAATGGCATGTTCAAACATGCACATCTGGGTCCTGTGTCGCTTCCAACCTTACCTCACCCCCTGCCATTGCTCTGCTGCCTCAAAAAGCTACCAGGTAGTAAGTGGTAGCAAATCATTGAAACACTTCCAGGGCACCTTTCCATTCTGTCTGAATGGCTGGGGAGCACCAGGGAAGCATTGCTCATGCGCTTGAGCGGTGTGACTGCTCCTTCGAGGCACCCGCAGCCCACCCTTGTACTGTCAGTGGCTATGTGCTGTCTGACTACCCCCCAGGGCACTTTCCACTAAACCAGCTTTGTTCTGAGATGGAAGGCTGCTGCCCCAAGCTACCTGTCTGTACTCAACCCATGTTATAAGAACAGGGCAATAGTCAAGCCTGGCTAAGGGAAAAGTTCCTTCGACTGTCAATATTTCAGACAGATAAAAAGCTGACCAAGTTTTATCAGCATTGTGATTTAGAAAAGAAAATGCTTGGAGCCATTAGCAATAATGGACTTGCATAGCTAAATGTTCATAAACTATACTAGATTTTTTAAAAACCTGGACTAAAATTATTACTTTATTTCATTATTTCCTCTCCCCCCCTCCCTTGATGGTACATGTTTATAACTTCTTTTTAAAAGTTTACAATATTAGGTAGATACAGTTAACTACCTGATAGTATTTCATTTTAAGAGGGAAAAACAAACGATAAATTACAGAATGCCATTTAGGTGCTTGAAGTACTGAGTGAAACAGAAAAGCCTGCATGTATATAAAATTGTAGATAAAGTAGACTGATATAATATCTTCAAGCAAAGATTACTTTAGACCTTGAGCATGGCTGACAGATGCTCCAGCTTCTGCCATCTACAATGTGTTCATGGGAATAGCTAATGAACTGTTACTTTTCAATGAAGCAGCAGATCGCATAAGTAAATACTAATATTGAAATCAAACTGTATAGTTTTACAGTGGAGGCAATAAAAACTAAACCTAAAAAGCAGTTTATGCATAATACTCCATATCAGGGCCTAAATATGGAGAGAGGGTAAGGCCTGGAGACCCAGGGGACAAAATTAGCTCAGGTTTCGATACTATTCCCATGAAGGGGGGGGGGTAATTTATTTCGTGATTCATGAAACTGTATATACACAAATAGGATGGCATCACAATGTACATCATTATATGCATGATATGCTTGCGGGACAGGGCCTGTATTACAATATTGTATACCCCCTTAAAAAACCCTCCAGTGCTTAATCCCTGGGCCAAGTTCTTTCTCCAGGCTCATACCTACTTAATTCTTAATAAAGTGCTGGACTGGTTCAAGAGCATCTGCAAGGTAATTAAACTGACAGATGTGATCACAAGATATTGTGTATTCTTTGAGAGATACAGGCTAAACACAGTTACCAGGAATGCTCCCAAAAGTGTCCCCATCCACATTTCACCCTATATTTTGTGGTTGGACCTTGTTTCAGAGCAAAACAATACCTGAAAATTATCACATTTTATACAGTGAAATGATTTTTGCAGCTGCTTTCCTTTTTTAAATACTATGTATCTCTTTCAGTGTGTGTATATGTACAATGATTAAAATACTGCAAAAAACACCCCTGCATATGATTGTACATATGTACAGTTATTCCAGAAGTTTCTTTTGCTAGGGAATGGGGTGTTCCATCAATGTGTATTTATGCAATAAATTAATTTTGGGCTACTCTTTGCCTGTCATGTGAGGAAGGCGAAATAGTGTGCCATGGGTGAAGGGAGTCCTTGAGCCAGTGGAAGCATTAATATGGATCCAGGCCATACATACAATTGCCTCAGAAATTATTTGTTTTTTGTGAACATGCATGTCTATAACAATAGCCCAGAGAATGGAACAGATAGACATAAAATGAAGGAACTAAAGTAGTGGCAAACTTTGCACACAATTCCTGAATTAATTTTAAAAATTCTTCTAGTTAAGCCATAAAGAAAGAAAAAAGGCAACACAAATAAAAATTCTGGAACAATAAAAACATATTTGGGGGATCCACTAATTCTGACACCATGTCCCAGAGCCATTTCTGGAAGAGATGCCTGAAAATTCACAAAACTTACAGATCCAGTATTTCAGTAATCAAAGACTGATCTATAATGCTATCATATACCGCATGGTACCCTTTGATACACATAAGAACAATTAATTTTCTGCTCAGTAACAGAGCCTTCAACTATATAAGTTAACTATTCATTACTTTGTTACATTCAGTTACTATTTTGCAGGGGTCGTTTTGTAGAAAAATAGGTGGTGGAGCTCATCCAAGTATTGTTGTGCAGCTGCATCTACTATTCAATAGACAAGGTGGGAAGGAGGAGGAACTCTCAGAAAGGTTCAGGAGCTGCACTCCTGTGAGCTCCCACTGAATCTGAGGCCTGCTATTTTGGAAGTTTCATGTAATGTTGCTCTTTTTTTAAAAAAAAGGCAATAGCAATACTATGGAGACTAGCCCAGGAGACAGCAATAGCTGATGATTACTACATCATAGACTATGGTTAAATCAATACAAAAGACTCAAAACCACTGATTACTATCCAGTGCTAACTGCTTCTTTTGTGAAAAATAAAAGTGAAATGAGCAGGCCAAAGTGGGTTTACAGTTATTGAAACGAAAAGTTTATCTCATACTACAAATGGTGGTAATTAATTAATTTTTCATCCACAATTCACAATTTCTATTTCTATAATTAAAACATTATAGACTTAATTCCAGAAGTACAGGCCACCAATTTCAACTGACCTGTCTTTACAGACAAAACGATGAACTGATTATACTACCTTCTGTATTCTACATTATACCTCTAATTTTCTCTACTATTTTTTTTTGGGGGGGGGGTTACCTCCCATTATTAATTAAAAAAATAGATTTTCTTTTTTGCAAACCTGAAGTTTTTCACAGGTTTGCAGAAAGATTGGTCTTATGTGTTCAAGTGGAACATATTGAGAATTAGATACAATGATTTAATAAATTCCATACAAACCTGAATAACATTGCCTGTAAGCTTTCTATTTTTTACACTAATACTTGCATTCTGAATGCTGTTTTTTTATTTTGCTTCAATATCTAAGGCTATAATAAATTAGCTCACATTAAAGATCAAATGGTCACATCACATATCAATTCCTTCTGAGCATATCAAAAAGGAAGGAAAGTAATGTAAAAACTCATGGCGCTCTCAAATATAAATAACATTGATTCCATATTATTCAAATCTTTTATATGTGAATAGTTATTTTTAGGAAGCTAGTCTTCCAATCAATATTTGATTTTACCATATAACACTGAAACAGTATGGTAGAATAAAATATAACAATTGTCAATCTGAGTAGACTGGGGGGGGGGATAAGCTTGCAATGCCCAGCTGTTTCATGTTTTCCTAGACTCAGAGCATTTTATATTTTTTTGTTTAAGTTTTTAGTTTCTGTTGTGATCCTTGTGCTTTTTCTTGTTTTATTTTTTAAATTGCATTGCCAAATCCCACTATTCCCCCACCTTTCCATTTTAAACAAAATACTGCAACAGTTTTAAGCATGTTTGTATTTTAAGTTAAAAATAATATATGTAATTATGTTTGTCTGCATCCTTTATAAAGTTTATATCTCTGCTACCTAGCATTACATTTTATGATACTCATGGCCCAGCCCCAGAAAGTCCCATTTATTTCAGTCCAGCCCTCATCTATAATAATAATTCTCCTGTTGTGGAGGCAAATCTGACCATCCTGATTGGTTGGAGTTTGGTGTGACTGTGGGATATCTCCTTTGGCCTGTCAAGCTATCAATCATCAAGCAGTCAGTCCTGGAACATTTAGAAAGGATGGCTGTGATCAGCAGTGGAATTCTAGCAGGAGCTCCTTTACATATTAGGCCACACCCTGATGTAGCCAGGACCTTAACAAAAGCCTTACTGAAATCTTGGGGTTTGGGGTTTTTTGGCCACTGTGTGACACAGAGTGTTGGACTGGATGGACCATTGGCCTGATCCAACATGGCTTCTCTTATGTTCTTAAAAGAGCCTTGTAAGCTCTTGGAGGACTGACTACATCAGGGGTGTGTGGCCTAATATGCAAAGGAGCTCCAGCTAAAATTCCACCCCTGGCTGTGATTACTAAGAGCCAGCATGGGTATCTCATGAACAAGTCATGACAGACTAACATGATCTCTCTTTTTTTGGAGACAGTTACTACCTTCCTGGATCAGGGGAATGCTGTAGATATAGTTTATCTTGATTTCAGTAAGGCTTTTGTTAAGGTCCTGCATACTATTCTTGTTGACAAATTGGTAAAATGTGGCTTGGATCCTGTTACTGTTAGGTGGATCTGTAACTGGTTGACAGATCACACCCAAAGAGTACTTGTGAATGGTTCCTCATCCTCATGGAAAGGAGTGACAAGTGGAATGTCTCAAGAATCTGTCCTGGGACCTGTTTTGTTTAACTTCTCTATACATGATTTGGATGAAGAAATAGAGGGAATGCTTATTAAATTTGCAGAAGATACTAAATTGGGAGGTGTTGGAAATACAATAGAAGACAGAAATAGGATACAGGATGATCGTGACAGGCTAGAAAACTGGACTAAAACCAATGAAATGAATTCTAACATGGATAAATGTAAAGTTCTGCATTTAGGTAGGGAAAATCCAATGCATAGTTATAGGATGGGGTAGACTTGTCTTGGAAATATTATGTGTGAAAAAGATCTAGGGGTTTTAGTGGACTAAATGGAATGATTAAAGGGCTGGAGCACTTTCCCTATGAAGAAAGATTGAAACGCTTGGGACTCTTTAGCTTGGAGAAACGTCGACTGCGGGGTGACATGATAGAGGTTTACAAGATAATGCATGGGATGGAGAAAGTAGAGAAAGAAGTACTTTTCTCCCTTTCTCACAATACAAGAACTCGTGGGCATTCGATGAAATTGCTGAGCAGACAGGTTAAAACGGATAAAAGGAAGTACTTCTTCACCCAAAGGGTGATTAACATGTGGAATTCACTGCCACAGGAGGTGGTGGCGGCCACAAGTATAGCCACCTTCAAGAAGGGTTTAGATAAAAATATGGAGCACAGGTCCATCAGTGGCTATTAGCCACAGTGTATGTGTGTATATAAAATTTTTTGCCACTGTGTGACACAGAGTGTTGGACTTGATGGGCCGTTGGCCTGATCCAACATGGCTTCTCTTATGTTCTTATGTTCTTATGACTATATGCTAAACATGAGTCAACAGTGTGATGTGGTGGCTAAAAAGGAAGATGCAATTTTGGGCTGTATTAACAGAAACATAGGCCGTCTTCGCACTAGCGTTTACTCCGGCGTAGCACCCCATTTACCTCCGGATCTTTTCCTGGTTTTCCCACCTGTTGCTCCGGCGCTGCGGTTTGCTCCGGCGCTGCAGGGGTTTCACGCCGGAGTATCTAGATCCACCTCCTTCCGGAGTTTTTGAAAACCTCCGGATCCACACCGGATCCACTCCTCGGAGTTTGCTGTGGGAAATCCATCCACGCCGGATCAACTGCTTTGTGGGCGTCACCCTCTCCCTTTCCGTCCTCCCACCCCATCCACCCCCTTGGCCAATCATCAGCCTTTCGCGGCGCTCCCCCAAAGTGCCGGCACGGCCATTTTTTTTTTAAACTTCACAGTTTTGCGTAATAGCGATATTTCGAAATTAACAAATAGAAAAAAAAAACCCTCCTGGAATAGCCTCAATTGCCACTTCAATTGGTTTCGTTAGATTTTTTTTTTATTATTATTGACTTTAGTTGCGTCATTTCGCTGTTGCGTTATCTCGATAATGCGAAAACAAGGCCATTCCAGCAGCTGCAAGTGGAAGAGTGGGGAATCCAACCCGGTTCTCCCAGATAACAGTCTGCACACTTTACCACTGCACCAAACTGGCTCGCCTGGGCTGGAAGAATTTCTTGCGGGCCATGGCTTCTCCAGCAGTGAGTGGCAGGCCCCGGAGTCCAGGTGGAGCTGTCTTTCTCCAGTGGGTCAGTTCCCTGCCGCCTGTTTTGCGAGATTTCTCTTGCTTCGCCTCTTCCTTAAGGCCGGGAGAGGCGGGTGCCAGCTGCCCTTTCCCTTTTGCGCATAAAGCACCAGCTCTCTGGCACACACAAACGCGCGCACACGCGGTCCGCGTGCAAAGAGGGGAAATAAATACTAAAGCATCATCTCCAAAGGCTGCCAGGAAAAAAAGAGAAAAAAGCCCTCTTTTTCCCCCTGACTGGCTGCAGACCGCGCTTGTCAGGGGAAAGCAATGCTTCGGAAACCTCAGGCATATGGTAATAGGAATGGCTTTTTTGGTGTGTGTGTGGGGGGTCTGGCGGGGGCGGCGAGGGGAGGGGAGGAGGAAGCGGAGCGTCAGCAGCGCGGTCAAGGCGAGGGCAGAAGTTCAGGCAATTGGTGGTTTTTGAAAGTGTGTTGTGTTTGTTCTGGATGCGGGTGCGGATTCCTCCAGCAAGACAGGGCGGCCGTAGCCAGTTTCGCTGCCGAAGAGGGTGAGGGGGGCTGGGGTGTGTGAGCAAGGGCAGAACAGCTCGGCCTCTGATGCCCGCAGGAGGCTGCGGGGGGGTGAGGGGTGCAATCTGCAGAGACCGGGGGCGCTGCAAGAGAGGGGAGGGGAAGGCGCAGGAATCCCCTCTGTGAGACCTCCCCCCCCCCGGGCTTTCAGTTGCACCGCTCGCCCCACAAACGCCTGGAATCTTGGGTTGCCAACCCCCAGGTGAGGCCTTGGAATTATACAACTGATCCCCACGGCTACAGAGATCAGTTCCCCTGAAGGAAATGGGATCTTCCGAGGGTAGGTGCTAGGACAGCATATAGATTCGTAGACGAGTTGGAAGGGACCTTCAGGGTCATATAATCCAACCCCCTAAAGGGCTGTGGAGGATTCTACAGCTGCAGCCAATCCATAAGCAGCAGCAGCACACGTGATGCGGTTTGTCCACGAAAAGAAGGGGAGGGAACGGCTGTGCCTGCTCGATGTTACGTTAGTACGTTAGTACGTCCTTACGCAACCAGACTTGCGCTTAAAAAAAAAATGATTGACAGGGCATCGAACTCAAGTCGATGCCAGTGGGAAAACGATTTGAGCCGGGGCTTCAGGGAAGGCGACTCCGCAAAGAGTCACTAGTGCGAAAACGAGAAAAATGATCCGGACATAATTGTGCCGTGGAATAAGGGGAGCAAACGCTAAGTGCGAAAACGACCATAGTGTCCAGATCACGTGAAGTGATGGTATTGCTTAACACTGCTCTGGTAAGACTTCACCTGGAGTTCTGTGTTCAGTTTTGGGCACCACAATTTAAGAAGGTATAGACAAGCTGAAATGGGTCCAGAGGAGAGTGACGAAGATGGTGAGGGTTCTGGAGACCAAGTCCAATGAAGAAAGATTAAAGGAGCTGGGTATGTTTAGCCTGGAGAAGAGGAGGCTGAGAAGTGATATGATCACCATCTTGAAGTACTTGAAGAGCTGTCATATAGAGGATGGTGTGGAATTGTTTTCTGTGGCCCCAGAAGGTAGGACTAGAACCAATGGGTTGAAATTAAATCAGAAGAGTTGCTGGTTCAACATTAGGAAGAGCTTCCTGACTGTTAGAGTGGTTCCTTAGTGGAACAGGCTTTCTCAGGAGGTGGTGGGCTCTCCTTCTTTGGAGGTTTTTAAACAGAGGCTAGATGACAGCAATGCTGATCCTGTGAACTTAGGGGGAGGTATTTGTGAATTTCCTGCATTGTGTAGGGGGTTGGACTAGATGACTCTGGGGTATCTTCCAACTCTATGATTCTAAGATTCTATGATTCTCATCAAGAGTACTTGTGTGCCATTGGTTGAGTCCACTCCTCTCTCCTGCCCAAGTGGCTGTTAAAAGGTAAAGGTAGTCCCTTGCGCAAGCAGAAGTTGTTTCCGACTCTGGGGTGACATTGCTTTCATGTTTTCATAGCAGGCTTTTTACAGGGTGGTTTGCCATTGCCTTCCCCAGTCATCTACACTTTGCCCCCAGCAAGCTAGGTACTCATTTTACTGACTTCGGAAGGATGGAAGGCTGAGTCAACCCTGAGCCAGCTACCTGAACCCAGCTTCCACTGGGATCAAACTCAGGTCGTGAGCAGAATTTGGACTGCATTACTGCAGCGAACCACTCTGTGCCACAGGGCTCTTGTGACTGTTTATTTTTTATTTATTTTATCAAATTTATATCCCGCCCTCCCCTGGCTTGCTAGCCAGCATAGAAAGCTGTTTCTGTCAGTAAAAAGCAATCAACCTTAGTTGTGGCAGTTACTGTGGGAACACACACCATCAAACTTTGGTCACCATCTCCAGCCTCCCGTTGGCTGACTCCCATGCCTACTGCAGGCCCAGGAATGTTGAACAAACTGCCAAACGCAGTTTTACCTCAGAGACAGCCACATCTCCAACTCTTCTCTGTGTCCTTTCTGTCAACTGGCCTCAGAAAGGGCTGCAGAGCTACTGTGACCTCACAAAAGGCCTCCCAGCTAAGGTTGCCAGGTCTAACTCAAGAAATATCTGGGGACTTTGGGGTGGAGCCAGGAGACTTTGGGGATGGAGTCAGGAGCAAGGTTGTGAGATGCTCAATTAAACTCCAAAGGGAGTTCTCGCCATCACATTTAAAGGGACTACGCTCCTTTTAAATGCCTTCCTTCCATTTGGAAGTAATAAAGGATAGGGGCACCTTCTTTTGGGGCACCAGAGGTCCAATCTTTTTGAAACTTAGATAGTGTTTTGAGGAGAGACACTAGATGCTATGCTGAAAATTTGGTGCCTCTACCTAAAAAAAAAAACAGCCCTCCAGAGCCCCAGATTCCCACAGATTGATTCTTCATTATACCCTATAGGAACTGGTCTCCATAGACTATAATGCAGTGCCCAGAAAACATCCCCCCTCCGCTTTCTGATAATCCTGAGGTGGGGGGAGGGCCTCCAAACTGGGTGATCCCCTGCACCCAACTGGGGATTGGCAATCCTACTCCCAGCACACACAGCCTCCACAGGTCACAGAAATAGCTAGGGAGGCTAGATCCCACAGGAAGTGTTTCCTTAGAGCCCATGGCTGCCCACTGGGAAGTGCTAGCCAGAGGCTGCTGCTAGGCAACCTAGGCTGCTTTTGTCAGGAACGGGAGAGGCCTCAGGACAATATAATGCCAAATAGTCCACCCTCCAAATCAGTTATTTTTTCCAGGGTGGGGAGAGAAATCTGTTATCTGGAGCCAAGATAGCAGAGATCAGCTCCCCTTGAGGTGGGGGGGGGGAGGAGTGAATGCCTTTACTTGGGTGGATGGGAAGACAGCAAGGGTGTGAGGGGACACTCACCCAGAAGCCTTAAGTTATATCTTTCCAGATTGGTGGAAAAACTCTGGAGATTCTGTGGTGGAGTTTGAGGAGGGAATATAGGTTATGGCTTCAGAGTGGGGTCTGCCAGACCCAGGTTCTTGCTATGGAAGCTGACTGGGTGATTTCAGACCAGTCACAGACTTCCAGCCTAACCTGCCTCACAGGGTTGTTGTTAAGATCAAAGGGGGGAGAAGAGCTGCTTTGGTCCTCCCCACTGCAGAGAAAGCCAGTTCTTTTCTTATGTAGGGGCTGCAGGGAGGGGGAAGCTGATGGAAAGCTGAAATCAGAGGGGAGGATAAAGGGAAGGACATAGGGTTGTCAACTCCAGGTTAGGAAAGGGGTGGAGATTTAAGGGGTGGGGTCTGGAGAGGGTGGGTTTTAATGAGGGGTGGGACCTCAGAGGTACAATACCATTTCCTCCTGGGGAACCACTTTTGCCAATCTCCAGGTGAGGGCTGGAGATCACTCAGAATCACAACTGCTCTCCAGATGGCAGAGATCAGCTCCCCTTGAGGTGGGGTGGGGGAGTGAATAATAATAAACTTTTATTTATACCCCACCCTCCCCGCCTAGGCAGGCTCAGGGCGGCTAACAAGACATGGTAAAACCATGATACAGAAAAACAATAGATAATATAATTAATAATTTAAACAATAAAACCAATAAAACAGTATGACATTAAAATACAGCCGAATGGCGTATAAGATGGCTCGGTATTACTGATCTTATCAGGAGTTCTGTCTTAAAAAGCTAGCTGGAAGAGGGCAGTTTTGCAGGCCCTACGGAACTGGTTAAGATCAACTGAATGCCTTCAGATGAATGAATGGGAAGACAGCAAGGATGGGGGGACACTCACCCAGAGCCTCCTTTTAGAACCCGTTGTATTTTTCTTCACAACAGGCCTTACTCCTAGTAAAAAATAAGTTTGACATCCCTGGTTTAAAATATAATATGGGGTAAATGTGAAGATCATCATGAAGATCATCATGATGAAGTAAAGCATCTGATTCATTTCAAAAAGTTTCGATAAGACCTACAAACTTCTCAATGGAGTCATCTGCAACAACTGGTTGTCACTGAAATTTGTTTCAAATGAAATTTCAAAATGAAATTTGAAACAAAAGAAATAGTCTTTACCTGCTAACAGAAGACAGAAACAGAAAAGGAGAGGAAAGTGACACTGAGGAGAGACATACAGCGTTTCAGCGCTAAGATTCTCTGCTGAGTTGCTACCTGCCTAATCTCAGGAGATGGGGCTCCGAAAGCTGGGTCTCTGAAGATCATTATAGCAGTCAGGTAGGTTTGTAAGGAAGTAAGTGATCCTTCAGGTATGCTGATCCCAAGCCATGAAAAGTAGTAAAGGTCAACAGCAGCACCCAGCAACAGACTAGGAGCCAGCATAGTCCAGCTAAGACTGGAGTGATATGAGTACTATGACCCATTTTTCTGAACATTTTTTCATGGGCAGCCTCATGTAGAGTGCATTGCAGTAATTTGGTCTATGGCATGTACCACAGGGGACAGATTTTTCCTACTCAGGAAAGGCAACAGCCGAGTAATCATTTGAAGCAGGTAAAAGCCATTCTGGGCCAAAGCTGCCACCTGCTTATCCTGGATCCAAGACTACTCCCAAACTATGGATCTATCCTCCAAGAGGAGTGCAACCACAACTCAAATGGGTGACACCTTGTCCCTATTGAACTTTCTGCTAACCAGTAGATATTCCATCTTGTCAGGATTAAGCTTCAGTCAGGATTAGCCTTCACCCACTCCAAAACTGTCTCCAGATACTGGCTCAGAGTTTCTACAGCATTCCTGGGATCGGCCAGAAGCACAACATAAGAGCTGAGTTTGATCCACATATTATTAACAACCCAATCCAAATTTCTGAATGACCTCACCCAGCAGTTAGTTGTATATGTTGAAAAGCACAGGGGACAAGATGGAGTGGTGTGGGATCCCACAATCCAAAGGACAGTTTCCCAGTGCCACCTTTGAAAACCTGCCCTCTAGGTAGGATATATTTGCACTAGGTACACTCACAAAGAAAGGCAATGTTAGCATGTAGAAGCCTAAGATTGCAACACTTTTGTGATTTTTTTTTTCATGCACTGATCTGTATAATATTGCCACAGCTAAATCCTGACTGATGGTTTTGACAAAAATAGCATTGTTCAGTCTATGATCTGATTGATTTTAGGCCATAAGTACTTAAACCTAATAAGGACAACAAATTTAATCCTCCCATCACCACTTTTAAACGTTAGCAATCACTCAGTTGATAAGACTCATCATAGTTAGACAAGATATTAATTTGATATTTCTGAAAGATCAATTAGAGTATGAAACATGCCCTGATAATATTCAAAGGAACATTTCCTGGTGATATTCATGACAGACAATTGGAATCAATGGATGTCTTTGCTTACATGTTTGTTCAATACTCTACTTGGTAGTTCCATCATGACTGCCCTCTGCAAAAACTGCATGGCGGGAATAAGAAAACCACAACTTGTAAGCAGTGTAAAGGCAGGCAGCATTTCAAAAAGTCAGAAGTACCGGTGTATAACAATTTACCCTCTTAGCATAGCAGAGGTAATGTGGTGCAGTCCACAAGGGAGGACTAGATTCCGATCCCCATTCTGACACACACACACACACACACAAAAAAATGATTTGGGTGACCTTGGGCCAATAACAATGTTTGAGCTTTGTTTATTTTACAGGTTGTGAGAATAAGATGGTATATTCTCCAAGTATGCTCTACTTTGCTGCTTAGAGGATGAGAAAGATACAAATGTGACCAACAAAATACATCACATGAAGCTGCATAACAGAATCTCAAAAAGAAAAAAAGAATTCTATAACACCAAAGTAGGGATGTACATTATTATAAATATAGGATACAACTATTCTTATTTAGAGATCCGCTCTGCAAGCCAATGACTGCCAAATTCACACCATGCTCCGTACTTATTGCTAAGGTGAAAGGTTTATTTAGGTTATCCAGTCCTACATTCAAGCACTGGATCAGTAGTGTTTGTTTTCACTGCCTAAACACTTTATACCTGCAGTCAATTTTAATACTTCCTACAGTACTGGCCCTTCATTGGCTAGAGAAAGTGCCATCTTCTCGCTCCAGAGCTTCCATAGAGCAGGGGCAATAACTGAGAAAACCCCACAGCCATGAAAGGACTGCAGCACATTAATTATATGGAGAAGATCCCAGTGTCAATCCATCTTTCTTCAGCTCAGCTCTTAGAATAACAGCTTTCTGGGAACACCCTTCTCCTTCCAAGTCCCTATGGAACAGTTGCAAGTCAGAGCAGACAATATTGGGCTAGATGTACTAATGGTACAACTGTGAGAGGCAACTTCATGGCTTCATATTTTTAAGTATTAAAAATAGTTTTAGCACATATAGTTTAAGAGCATTTCTTTTTCAATTTAATCTTTAGGAACTAATCCAGGAGCAAATCTTAGAATCATGCTGCGAATATTGTGTTCCCTACCAGAATCTAAATGGCACCCAGTTGAGTCATTTGTGTGAAAGTAGCCAAGTGCCCATCACAATTTTGTGCATTTTTTCCTGCTCTCTCTCCTATCGTTATATTTATGTATTCAAAAACCTCTATAGAATGTTGACTGATTGAAACAAGAATGTCTCAGTTTCACACTTAGGACCTGAGAGTACTTTAGAAATGTATTTCAAGACCCATGATGTCCTGTATAACAGGACTACCAAAAGTAGATACAGAAATTCATTTTTATTATAGACTTGGACATACAGTATTGGTATTTTTAAATAAACAAAGTCTAGATAGGTCTTTTTTCTAATGAAAAGAAAGAAAAAGCAAATGCTTGATACAGATCTTTTTAAAAACAAACAAACAAACAAGCCTGTGTTTCTAGTTAACAAAAGCAGGTCTGTCTTAGAGGGTAAATATTACTACAGTGATGCCTCCTGTTCAGGGTCAGCTTCATGTACTTGTAGCATAAGTCCCTGTTGTGCACGTTAGAAAATGTCTTAAGATGTTTTGTTTATAAAGCAGTACAATTTACTTTGTTGTACTGGATCACTCCTTCTCACTCTATCTTTAGGTTTCTTGGGATTAGGAAGAAGGAAGAAAGGAAACGTCTTGTTTGAGAAGGATCTCTGAATTCATTTTCTGTGCAAGGCCAGAAGTCTTGCTAAAAAGCATTCTAAGAAAAATGAAGGAAGGCTATCTAATAGTGTTGTAAATAAGGATAAGCAGAAGGAAAGTAAAATAATTGGTCAGAAATCACAGAGGCAGGATTCTGATCCACAATCCTTGATTAAGCCACTAACTGATTAAGCCTTGATTAAATCCCAGCTGTTTCCCATCTAGGCGGTGAGTAGATTTATGGAAATCAGATCAAACACTGGGAAAGAGATCAAATAAATCCAATCTCCTCCTCCGCATCCAGAAGGTAACTTGCAGAGAAGTAAAAGAGCCATGCTATACAGTCCACCCCCCAAAGCAGCAAGTCAGGTGGTATCAAGTCAAGTTGTAATTCCTGGAGATCTCCAAGTCTCATTTGGAGGCTGGTGAGCCTAGGCCTGGAAACAACCTCTGGGTGACTTGATACCACCTGACTTGCATGAGTCAACTAGACCCGGCTGACTGTTATTGTTCAACAGCAGTCATTCTGTGGTAGCCAGTGTGGTGCAGCAGTTAGAACTTCAGACTAGGGTCTGGAAGATCCAGGTTTGAATCCTCATCTTGCTCCGGAAGTTCATTGAATGATTTTGGAGTAGTCACATACTTTCAGCCCAACCTACCTCACAGGATTGTTGTGTGGATAAAGAGGAGGAGAGCAGAACAATGTAAGCCACTTCAGTCCCATTGTAGAGAAATGTGGGGTATAAATGAAATAAATAAATAATAAATATAGCTGAAGTTAGGGGGCAGACAGGTTGGTGAATGGCTGAAGAGAGAATGAAATAGGTAAAGGGGAGAGGATATGGGGTTTGCTCGTGGCATGGAAAAAGGAAATAGTGTGGGGAGAGGGATACAGGGGAAAGTGAGATGCCACCTTACAAGCCCTTGAGGAAAGCTCAAGAGAAGGGGGCAGATAATGGTAGTTTTTTTTAATTATTATTTATTTATCTATGACTTGTATCCCGCCCTTCCCACAAGTGGCTCAGGGCGGCTTCCAGCAATTGATCAACATAAAAATTAAACAATATTTAAATATATAAACCATTAAACATTTAAAACAGTTAAAACCTTAAAAACCAGTAAATGTTCCAAATACATATAAAACATAAAACAGAAGTCTGGCAAGCTACATTGAGTTCTCATCTTAGCTAGGTGTAGGCTAGCCGGAAGAGGGTCGTCTTACAGGCCCTGCGGAACTGGACAAGGTCCTGCAGGGCCCTCACCTCCTCCGGCAGCTGATTCCACCATGTAGGGGCCATAATGGAGAAAGCCCTTTCTCTGGTGGATTTCAAGCGGGCTTCTTTTGGCCCAGGGATAGTGAGGAGATTTTGTGTTCCCGACCTCAGTACTCTCTGGGGAACATGTGGGGAGAGATGGTCCTTCAGGTAGGCAGGTCCCAGGCCATATAGGGCTTTAAAGGTAATAACCAGCACCTTGTACCGGACTTGGTATATCACTGGAAGCCATTGCAGGGTCCGAAGACCTGGCCGAATGTGTCCCCACTTTGGGAGACCCGATAACAGCCGGGCCGTGGCATTCTGCACCAGCTGCAATTTCCGAGTTCGGGACAGGGGCAGCCCCATGTAGAGGGCATTGCAGTAGTCCAACCTCGAGGTGACCGTAGCATGGATCACTGTTGCTAGGTCGTCGCGCTCCAGGAAGGGGGCCAACTGCCTTGCCCGCCTAAGATGAAAAAACGCGGACTTGGCAGCGGCTGCTATCTGAGCCTCCATCTTTAGGGAAGGCTCCAATAGCACCCCCAAGCTCCTGACCCTGTCCGCCGCTGTCAGCGGCGCACCATCAAAAACTGGTAGGGGGATTCCTCCTCCCGGCCCATGGTGACCCAAGCAAAGGACCTCTGTCTTCGCAGGATTTAGCCTCAGCCCACTCAGTCTGAGCCACTCAGCCACGGCCTGTAGTGCCCAATCAAGATTTTCTGGGGCACAGACCGGCTGGCCGTCCATCAGTAGATAGAGCTGGGTGTCATCAGCGTACTGGTGACACCCTAGCCCGTACCTTCGGGCAATCTGGGCAAGAGGCCGCATGTAGATGTTGAATAACATTGGGGAGAGAACCGCCCCTTGGGGCACACCACAATCGAGTGTGCACCTCCGGGATAGCTCCCCCCCAATTGCGACCCTTTGTCCCCAACCTTCCAGGAAAGAGGAAAGCCACTGTAAGGCCAACCCCTGAATCCCCGCCTCGGCGAGGCGGCACGTCAGTAGCCGATGGTCGACCGTGTCGAACGCAGCCGACAGGTCTAACAGCATCAGCACCGCCGAGCCACCCCGATCCAGATGCTGTTGAAGGTCATCCACTAGGGCAACCAACACCGTCTCCATCCCATGTCCCGGGCAAAAGCCGGACTGAAATGGGTCAAGGATGGAAGCGTCCTCCAGGAAAGTCTGTAACTGCGTCGCCACTGCCCTCTCAATAAGTTTGCCAGGTTGGTTGTTGAGTGGGAAGGACATATGGTTGCCATCTCCAGGTTAGGAAATTTCTAGAGATTTGCGGCTGGAACCAGGGAAAGGTGGGGTTTGAAGAGGGGAGGAACCTAAAAGGGTATAATGCAATAGACTCCACCCTTCAAAGCAGCTATTTCCTTCACGGGAATTAGGGCTGTCAACCTCTAGGTGGGGGCTGCATATGACCCAGAATTACAAGTGTTCTCTGGAGGACAGAGATCAGATTTCCTCAAGAAAATGGCTGCTTTGGGGGGTGGACTGTATAGCATGGCTCTTTTACTGCTCTGCAAGTTACCTTCTGGATGCGGAGGAGGAGATTGGATTTATACTCAAAGGAGTCTCAGAGTGGCTTACAATCTTTCCCTTCCCTTCCCCACAACAGATACCCTGTGAAGTAGGTGAGGCTGAGAGAGCTCTGACAGAAACTGCCCTTGAGCAGAACAGCTTCTGATAAAGTTACAACTGACCTTCCAGCAGTGCATGTGGAGGAGTGGGGAATCAAACCCGGTTCTCCCAAATAAGAGTCCATGCACTTAACCATTACACCAAATTGGTTCTCTAGAGACAATATTCAATATACACTAAACTGGCTCTCTAGAGAAAATAATCACCCAGAATATTGTCTGAGAGGGTATCCAATCTAATTCTGTATTTTTTATTTGTTGTAAACCACTTTTAAGTTTGATTATCTTCATGGAGGAAAATCAAACAATAAAATAAATAAACACATCTCATTGGGTCATTTCTGACACCTGGTTGCAGTAATGTGTGGTGGTTACCCATGCAACATGCCAGCTCCACCATCTAAGCTAGCAACTCACCCCATGTTCCTGTATCATTGAACTCTGCAGAGCCTATGTTGATTACTTGAGGACTGCCAACCATATGGCTTACACATGCCAAACTGGAAAGCATGGCAATGTATAAATAGTCATTGGCATTGGAGGTGGGGGACAGCATTCAGAATGGATATGGAGGTAAGGCGTGCCATTTTATTTTTTACCTCATAACATTGTAATGGTATTTTGGTGTTAATTTGCTGTATTAAATAGTGTAAAAGAAACAAATGAAGAGAGAATACCAGAACAAAGATGGGAGAAAATAAAAAGTAATATACACAAATGAAAAAAAATGAAAAGGTATATTTGTACATTCTTGTTCCTAACCCCCATCCCTTACTTTATACATGAATGAAGTAGACCCATGAATAAATTACCATGGGTGGTCCATCATATCTAGTTTGGCTCTAAGAAAATGGGACAGGAGTGACGAAGGCTCAGTTGTAGTCCAATCTGTACAGGTCTTAGTGCAAGGTCTGAGGAACAAAGCAGGATATACAGTATGTTTTCTACAATGTCAAGTTGTACTGGTTATATGCTTTATATGGTCATTTTAAAACTTTGTCATAAATACATTGAGGTGGTGACAATCTAGCCATTTTTGTAAAACTGAGTATCATATTACACTGCAAACTAAATCCATAGTTTTGTACCAAATATTACCATCATCATCCCCTTACCTGTAAAATATGTGTTGACCGGGAGAGTACATTCTGGAAATTTATAATACCCATTTCCTGGGAAACGGATTCCTTTCACTACAGTTACACTTGATGCTGCAAAAGATGTATCCATTCTCTCCAGCTGATAGGTTGGAGGAGGCCCATTACTTTCTTGAGGTTCGTTCCAACTTATCTTTATGACTGTACTGTTTACTCCTTCTATGTGAGGGGCAGTTAGCTGTCTTGGAGCTATTTATATAAAAGAAAGAAAAAGAGAGATACATCCCTCCAGTTAAGATTGTCCAAACAATACTAGTTTATAGAATAAGCTTGAAATTTTTATTACATAATATTACGATTGGCCTCCCCTACTGTATATCTTACTGTGCTGATCTGCTGCACTGTCCTGCTGCACCATCTCATCATATTGTTCTGCTGGGCTATTTTGTTCTATTGAATAACTGTAATTTTATATAATATGTTCTTTTTATGTAATTTTGTTCTATTGAATAACTGTAACATGATTTTATTGTGATTTTATTGTTTGTGTTGTGCTCTGCCTTGAACCCCTACGGGGGAATGGGTGGAATATAAATAAACTAATAATAATAATAATATATTGTCACTGAGGAAAGCTGTATCCATTACAGTTTCAGCAGTAATTGTAAGTGGCTTTTGACCTCTATGTTGTCTACCAATTCAACCCACTGTTTTTTAATTGGTAAAAATTTCTAATGGCACCTATAAAATGTCCTGTTTGAATAATCAGAATTGCTGGGGTTTGCACCTTAACTGTTGACAAAGAATATTACCTTACACTACAGAAGCTGGTCTATGACTGTATTAATAAGTTACAGATAAATTCAACTGCCTCCAGGCATCTGTTGGAACTGTGAGACAGAGCTGAGGGTATTTCACATACTGGTGGCAACTCAACCCAGATCTCTAGATAAGCTCTCCCAGTGGCTTTATTTAGATGTTAAAAAGCACTGGGAACAACATAGAACATTGTGGGACCTCTTATGCCAGAGGCCAAGGAGTGATTACAGCCATATCTCAGCACCATACTGTGCATTGGGAAGTATATAATTTCTGCTTGGACAACATAAGATGTGTGCCTGAGGAAATTGTGTACAGTTTGTTGGGTCATTGTGAAATATCAAGAAACCTATTGTAAATGGAAGCCCCACACGTACCCCTGAGCTAATTTGCACATCACTGTCAGATATGGGATATATACCACTAGTTACTGAATATCCATGCAACAAATGACCGACATAGAGTTGTTAAGGTATCATTTCATGATATGCTGCACTATGAACCAATGGATATCACTATGACTTATATAGACCATGAAGTAATGATTCCACAGATATGAGTTGAAGTGATCAACAAGATAACTGTGAGCAGTAAGAGTAAGATCCAGGTGGACAGTCTTGTTGGTCTGAAGCAGCAAATCAGATTTTGAGTCCACTGGCACCTTTAAGACCAATAAAAGTTTATTCAAGGCATGAGCTTTTGTGTATGCACACCTTCAGACACACAGAAATGGAAACTAACATTTCATATATATAGGTGAACAACAAATTAGCATACAATGAAGATGTATATATACATACATACATATACATACATACATACATACATACAAGGACTAAATAGCAATAACAAGTTAAGGTTATAGGTAACAATATGTTTGGATTTAAGCACGGGGGAAACCAGTGCAGCAATAAAAAAATGTCAAAGTAGGAAATAGTATGGTTAGAATTGCTTATGAAGTAGAAATGAGTTAGTATTAATAGAACCTATAGGTGTTAATGAACACACACACACACCCTTTTACAGTTATGGGCTCACTCAGGTTACTCAACAGGTAGGTACGGTTAGGAGCCTGCTAAGGTCCACACAGGCTCTGCCAAAAAGAGATGCCAGAGAGAAAAGTGATCTGCCTGTTGGTCTCACAGAAACCAAGCCAGCCCTTCATAAATTTTAAGTTAAAGGCAAGCATCCTCCCATTGAGATATAGCACATCTCTGGAGAAGACCCTGCAGTGACCCCTGAGGCTGGTGATGTTAGAACCACTTGATATTCTTTTTTCAAAACACTGATCACTTTCAAGAAAGAGGATCAGTGCTGCTGGAACTTTGTATATTCTGTTGCAGCCAGGTGGGAAAATGAGGTCACCTCAGCAGGATGGGATAATCTTCCATACACCAAGCAGAGGGACACCTGGTGGTTGAATAAGAAACAGCACCCCTCACAGTGAGGGCAGCCTGGTCATGGACATACAAAAAGTTGCAGATTGTTAAATCAGCTGTACTAAACATATTACAGAGTCACTGAAACAATGCTAAATTCTAGATTGAAATGTTTCATTTCATTGTTATGTGCTCAGACATAGGCTATACCACTAATATAATATACTATAGTATACAATATTCATTTGGCGAATAATATGGACTAAATTATGCTTCTGGCAAATTACTTTGCTGTGTTGTGCTAAGAGTTCATTTTAAAGAGCTTCATTTACAATAAATTAATAACATATCCTTAAAGATTCTTGCATACAAGACCATTAGCATCCCTTTCACTTCCTCACATTAACCTGTAGTATGTTGCTATTACTTTTCCTACAACATGATAAAATATTACATTTGGCAGAGGGAATGATGGGAGACAAAAACCCACCAACCGTGCTATGCATTGTAAATTCTTGCTTGGACATCATTTATGACTTCACAATCTAATTAGTATCATACTGCTATGTTAAAAATTTACTGTGTTGAAATTGAAGTAGTGCCGTGTGAGGTCACAAGCCTTCTCCGCATAAGTAGTGCAAAGCGCTAATGAAATGCGGTATTAATGCACAGGTTTCAAAAGAAAACATGGCTTTACACTTGGAACTTCACCTTTGGAGCAAATCAGTCTATGTCAGCATTTTAAATGCAATTGCTGAGGTTGAGTCCTCTAGTTCAGCCTGAAGATGCTAAAGCAGAAATGCTAAAATTCATTATTTCTACAATGAACATATATTACTAACACTCTTTGACAACAATCACATCTTCCTTACATGTCCTCTTTTAATAAATGGGAGTTGCCTGCACTGTAATTATAGCATCTTTGCTACCCAAATTTGAAGCTTTTATAGGGCTGGTGCAATTAACTACTTAAATGCATTGTAACACTTGCTTCTCTGACAGGGAAGTATTGATTTTTTAATCATTTTCAAGTCTCCTCTAGCACAAATAAATGTACTACAGTTACAGTTAATGCACTGTGTACATGCATTAAACACTAGCATGACACAATTTATTATTTTGTGATATATGAAATAGAAACCCAACCTCTCAGAAAGTACTGTCTTTGGTATAACATTAGCATTGTAACTATCATGTCCTTGGTGATTCAGAATACTTGTGCTTCGAGGGAAGAGGCTGTACTTCAACAATTGAAACAGAAAAAAGTTTAGAGAATAAATCCCTGTGTCAACGCATTGTACAATAAAGATATGGAAGGCTAAAAGGCACAATATACATTTCCTAAAGGTGTCACTGTGGTACTTGAAGGAAGAGATGATAATTTTGCCTATTTGGTCCTACTCTTTTCAAATACATGTCAAAGCATGCTATATTTTAACAAAATGTGCTATGTTTTGCATATTTTAGTTGTGTACTTGTAATATTTTTCAAGACAACATATTTTGATATGGTTTAAAGCTAAAACAGTATTTTAAACACCTATGATTCCCGTGTGCCATTGTGAAGCAGAGGGCACAGCAAGAATCAACACAACAGATGGTCCATACAGTTTTATGTCCAAGATATATCATATAGAGATGTTTCTATATTGGTCACTATAAGCAAGCTTTTCTGATGTGTGGGTGTGTGTGCATGCATGTGTGCATTATGTATGTATGAAAAATATAATGCTGGTATGTAAAGAGCAGTTAACTTTGTTTGGTTTGAAACAATATCATTTTAGTTTCAGAAGCTAAGACAGATGCCAGCATTTCACTGCGAACAGATGGTAATTCCATCTAATAGTGCATCTCTGTATTAGTAAGGTCTGTTGTGTATACAAACAGTAATAAACACTAGGTGAGGATCAAAATAAATTTTAATTGTTGACATTAAATTCTGGCAGCCATGCTTCTAAGGATAGCATATTCTTTTCGCAAATCTGTCAGGTTAACTAATGCATCTGCTAAAGCTTTCCTAGAGCCTGTCAGGTTGTAAGGCTAATAAAAATGCATTTGCATGATAGCTACAAAACTTTACTGGTCTCCTTCTCTTTCATGTTTTCATATTAAAAGGTAACTCTCCATGAATTATCAATGGCACTTCTGTATTCTGTACTTTTTGGGCTTTTGTTTTCAGTGTGTTTGTGGCAATGCACAACCCCAAATAGCAAACCTTTCTATTATTATTTTGAAAATGACAAGGGCTTTGTTTGTAGAACAAGTCCAGCAGGAACTCATTTGCATATTAGGTCACATCGACTGATATCACCATTGTTTTACATAGGGCTTTTATAGAAAAAAGCCCAGCAGGGATTAATTTGCATATTAGGCCTCACCCCCTGACACCAAGCCAGCTGGAACTGTGTTCCTGCTAAAAAAAAAAAAGTCCTGAAAATAACACTATGGATACATCTATACTTCAGCTGTTGCTCATTAGAACCATAACCATTTGAATAATTCCAGATCTGGTAAGTTGGTATGCAAAAACCTTCCTGTCTGATTCTCAGCACAGTCATCCAGTGTGTTGATTATTGTCATGTGCTCCAAATGCCATATTTCCTAATCAAGACAGCAATGAAAAGTACACTAATTTTCTCATTCCGCTTCATTACAACTTAGTGAGATAGCTTGTTAGCATTCCCATTGTACAGAAGGGGAACTGAGGAGAAGCATCAGTGAAACAGCAGAACAGTGACACTCCTTGGTCTTTATTTGTCATATTTACATCCTGATTTTGTATCATAAGGCCTGCAGAGTGGCTTACAATGTTTTCAAGATAGTCATCTTATCCTCCCTACACACAGTCATACTATATCATGCCCAGGGCTTTTTTTGGTAGAAAAAGCCCAGCAGGAACTCATTTGAATATTAGGCCACACAGCCTGGTGTCACCATTGTTTCACACAGGGTTTTTTTTTGTAGAAAAAGTCCAGCAGAAAATCATTTGCATGTCTGACCACACCCCCTGATACCAAGCCAGCCAGAACTGTGTTTCTGTGTAGTCCTGCTCAAAAAAGGCCTCGATTAAGCCCCTGCTGCTCTATCTAAATTGTAATGCGGAGGGGGGTTGGAATAAAATTTTCTGGGTAATGCATTCTCTAGCCCCTTCCTCTCTGAACTAAAGGTCTTTAATGTCCTGGGAGCCTTGCAGAAAGATACCAGACAGTGCACTGATTAGTACTGAATGCTATCTGCCAGATCACACTGATGCAATGTTTGTTGGCAAAAAGAATCTAGTTCCTAGGGTTGCCTTCATTCAGAAAGTATGCCTATACCTTTAAGAGCTCCATGTGCTAGATGAGGCTTCCACCATTATATTTCCTCATTCCTCCACTGATCCCCTTCTTCCACTACAAATTCCATAACCATTTTGACAACAAGTGAACAGAAAATACAAACAGTACAGCTAACTTACAGCCTTGAAGCATTTATTTGATTTTATTTGATTATTTATTTAAAATATTTTATGCTGCCTTTCCACCTAAATAGTGTTCCCCAAGATGACAAACATTAAAACATTAAAACAGAATTTAAAATTAAAACAGAATTTAAAATAAATTCTATACAAATAATTTAATAAGGACATCTAAAAACACATAACATCACAACATGGGAAGAAGACAGTTATTGGGAGTATGCCAAACAAAACAAAAAAAATCTTCATCTGCTGACAGAAGACAACAATAGGGGGAGACAGATGAATATCTCTGGGTTCCAAAGTTTTGGCACAACAAGAAGGACCTTTCTTGGGTTGCTACTTATCTAGCCTCAGATGGTCAAGGCACCCAAATGATGTTACTTCCATGTGATGTCATCATGACAATGTTGCACACAGCAACATCGCCCTGCCCTCCTCACTCTCAGAAGACTCCTTTCCACCCACCACTGGCTGGGTAAGTAGACCAGGCTACTTTATAAGGAGTTGAAGGAGGTGAAAAGCACCCTGGCCACCACTGCCATCTGTTTACCCAACAGCAGGCCTGGATCCAGTAGCACTCCCAAGCGATGAAGTTGCTTCTTTAGGAGAGTGAAACCCCATCCAGAACAGAAAATATTCTATTTCTTCAGCAAAATCTTCCCCCCACCAGTAGTACCTCCTTTTTTTCAGGATTAAATTTCAATTTCATTAGCCCTCATCCATTCCATAACTTCCCTCAAGCACTTGTTCACCATTTCCACAGTCTCCCTGAAATCTGCTGGAAGTGTATGATAGAGCTGAGTGCCATCTGCAATTGGTGGCAATTCAGCCCAAATCTCCAGATGACCTATCCTAACAGCTTTACATAGATGTTAAAAATCATGGGGGACAAAGGAAACTTGCAGGACCTTGTAAGTCAGAAGCAGTCCTTCAGCACCACTCTCTCAAACCTGCCTTTGAGGTAGGACCAAAACCACTGCAGAACAGTGTCTTTGAGGCAGGATAAGTATAAGTCCACTCTCAGAGAGGGTGGGATAGAAATCTAAAGTAATAAATAAATAAATATCTTTGAGATAGGACCAAAACCACTGCAGAACAGTGCATCCCAGCCCCAACAACAACAGGAAGTCCAAAAGCATGCCATGATTAATAGTCTGTAAAGCTGCCAAGAGGTCTAGGAGAAATAATAGGGTCGAGCTACCCCTGTCCATCTACCAGCACTGGTCCACATTTTGTTCCACACTTCCGATGTAAAACACTAGTGCAGGTTCACAATTTTGCTCCACATTTCCAGTGCAAAATAGTAGTAGAAGAAGAAGACATTGGATTTATATTCCGTCCTCCACTCAAGAGTCTCAGAGCGGCTCACAATCTCCTTTATCTTCCTCCCCCACAATAGACACCCAGGGAGGTGGGTGAGGCTGAGAGGACTCTCACAGCAGCTGCCTTTTCAAGGACAACCTCTGCCAGAGCTATGGCTGACCCAAGGCCATTCCAAGCAGGTACAAGCGGAGGAGTGGGGAATCAAACCCGGTTCTCCCAGATAAGAGTCCGCACACTTAACCACTACACCAAACTGGCTCTCCAGTAGCATATCCATTAACTGTTTTAGACCCTTCCGAAAAATCCTCTGCTCAGAATCAATATGTAAAATAAGTCTTCAAAAAAACACGTTTTACCAGTTCATTTTATCATAAGCATGTAGAACCATATTTCTTTTAAAAAAAAAAAATCAATGCAATGGTATTTTTTTCAAAAAAATCCCGAAAAATATATTGCTTCCACCATATGGGACAACCAACGACTCACCAACCGATTTAAGATGCAGCATATTGAGCTGACCATATGTTACAGTGCTGTTGAATGGCTGAGTGATTCATGCCCGTCACATTCTAGTATATCAATTAAAGCTCCTTGAAGTCTGCATGATTTGTGTCTCTGTTATTAAACCCTGCTAATTCATCCCACTTACACATCTGTTATAAATCTCTAGGAGTGCTGCATGATTCATGGCAATCTGTGAGCATGGTACAGCAAATTCTTCTCCTTGTAATTAACAGTAAATTGTTTTACTGCCATGCAATGAATTTTTCAGTTATATTGCAAATGAACTCCTAAATGCATGGCTCTTTCCTAAGAACTGACTTATATCATTAGGCAATTAAAAAGTATTGCTTTGAACCAAAAGCTTTTAATCAAGAGAAATACAACTTAAACTCAGTCTAAAGACCATGCAAATTTGACATACTGGCAAAAGAATAATTTGTGCAATTTCCTGAGGAATGAAATATGTTCTTTGGGGAGAACAAACAAATAAGTTTTGGCTTTTAGCAGTAGTACACAAAGAACAACCAATCTGTAGCTGAAGAACACTTGGCAAGAGAAGATACCAAGCAGATACTGTTTATCTCAGGAGTTATTTAAATCATCTGTCATTACCAAATTCTCAGATTATGTTTCATGTCCCTAATTGGAACACAGTGGCTATATTCTTGAAATAAGTAATTGGATAACTGAGCAAGCAAAATCATCACAGGATTCCAGTGTTGTTCAAGAGTTTCAGTCAAAGGTGAAGCCAATTCATTTAAGCTTTGTCTCTGAAGCTTCCTGAAGAGGCTTTGATTCCCCCACCTTCCTAGTCTAATTCTTGGCAGCAGTCTCAAATTCATGAGTTCATACATCAAGTCAGTGGTCTAACAACAAATGAAATTAAATTCAAAGAAGGGGACTAATTGAAGGACAGCAACCCAAACTGTTTGGGTACCCCCTCCCCATGTGTGTGTGTGTGTACATATGTGTGTGTGTGGAATGACAAATTTGCATGACAATTTCCCTTTTTTAGAATGGAGCAGAAAGAAAACTTAATGAGGGATTATTCAAGGCAGTATGAACAAAATGCATTCATAACAGGAACAAAGATTATGAAACAACAAAACCCAGCAACTGCTGAGAAAGAAGGGGATGATTGGTTTATGCATTATGAATAAAAGGTAGAAAAATATTTATATTAGTATTCACTAATTACTATATATACAAGATTGCTGTAATTAAAATTATAAATTAACATATTAAGAGTGCCTGTTTAATCACTTTGGGTCCCATTCACAATGGCAGACTTTTATGTACTTGCATGCAAAGCAATATGTATTTTCAGAGCAGAGGCAAACAGCCTGCGTATTTTACCTTTAATAGAGAAAGAAAAAAATCTAATGCACCACTAATTACCAGTTAATTGGATATGGGTGGTTTTTAAAACTGTGATAGAGCACTGAAAGTACTGAAAATTCAGACATAGTCAGTGGTGGTGGGTTTTTTTAAAAAATATCATTTTAAGGCACTACAAATAACATTGGAAACTGTAACATATGAACAGATACCAGAAAAAAACCCAATGTATCTTTTAGTTTCTAGAATTTATTTTAAAAAGTATGGTATTTGTAGTATGTTATTTTAATTGTATCCAAATTATAAACAGATAGAAACTGATTATTTGCCAGATAGGATTGCTACAGGAAGAAGAAACATCAAGATAGAAATCATGTGTGTAACTCTTGGGAGGTGCTGAATTACGAAATTCGTCCTGAGAAATACAAAGAGGTCTCTCATTGATGGTAGTAGCAAATACTGTGTACCGAATGCCCTGTGCTGCACCTGAGGGCTGGGCAGAGAAAGGCCGCAGAAAGGAGAAATCCATTGAGTCCCATGGATAGTCCATTTTCCTCCAGCTCACAGATTGTTTAACGCATATCAGTCATTTCAGGAGGTCCTACAACTTATTAACGAATTAAAAATTAATAAGTCACCAGGTCTGGATGGCATACATCCAAGAGTTCTGAAAGAACTCAAAGTTGAACTTGTGGATTTCCTGACAAAAATATGTAATCTTTCATTGAAATATGCCTCCATTTCTGAGGACTGGAAGGTAGCAAATGTCACCCCCATCTTTAAAAAGGGTTACAGAGAAGATCCGGGAAATTACAGGCCAGTCAGTCTGACTTAAATATCGGGAAAGTTGGTAGAAACCATTATCAAGGACAGAATGAGTAGGCACATTGAAGTTTCAGCATGGGTTCTATAAGGGAAGATCTTGCCTCACTAACCTGTTACAGTTCTTTGAGGGGGTGAACAAACATGTGGACAAAGGGGACCCAATAGATGTTGTTTACCTTGACTTCCAGAAAGCTTTGATAAAGTTCCTCATCAAAGGTTACTTAGTAAGCTTGAGAGTCACGGAGTAAAAGGACAAGTCCTCTTGTGGATCAAAAACTAGCTAATTAATAGGAAGCAGAGAGTGAGTATAAATGGGCAGTCTTCGCAGTGGAGGACGGTAAGCAGTGGAGTGCTGCAGGGCTCAGTACTGGGTCCCATGCTCTTTAACATGTTCATTAATTATTTGGAGTCGAGAGTAAGCAGTGAAATTGCCAAGTTTGCAGATGACACTAAATTGTTCAGGATGGTGAAAACCAGAGAGGATTGTGAGGCACTCCAAAGGGATCTGTTGAGGCTGGGTGAGTGGGTGTCAACATGGCAGATGAGGTTCAATGTGGCCAAGAGCAAAGTAATGCACATTGGGGCCAAGAATCCCAGCTACAAATACAAGTTGATGGGGTGTGAACTGGCATAGACTGACCAAGAGCTCTGCAAAACACCCTACAGACTATAAATTGTAGAAAGTCACAGAACAACCAGCACATTACAGAGAACAATCAGCACAGTCAACAACCATCTTCCTTATCTTCACACCCCTTCCAACCCTCCCAGCAATTAACACAGAACAATGGTCACATTCAACAGCCAGTTTCCTTATCACTACCCTTCCAGGAAGCCCCACCAAACAATGGGCACATCCACAAACCTATTACCCTTTCATCACACCTCCAGCCTATAAATAGCAGCTCTCCAGCAGCCCTGGCCCCACTCAATGCACAGCAGCCAAGAAGGTCAGAGCGCCTGCTCCGGCTGCAACGCCACTGAGGATGTTCTCCGCAGCTGAGAACGAAATGTCTGGAAGGAAAACTTTCTCCAGTAGAACATGGCACTTGAGCCCGAAAGATTCTACAAACCCTAATAATATTATTTATTAATTTAAAACAGTTATCAGTGGCTTTCTACCTTGAGGAATTCAAGGCAACTCACAGCATAAATTTAAAATATATATATATATATATAAATAAATAAGAAACCACAGTTTAATTTTAAAAAATAAAACAAAATATATAAAGAACTCTAGAAGACCACATATCCATTCCTGAAAGACAGCGTTTTAACAGATACCAAAAGAGACAAATCATGCCTGCATTCCAAAATCATGTAATACTCATGCATTCAAAGGTGTTCATATTCTGGAATATTTCAAAATCACTCTTAAATCACCTGCAAGTGCTAATAGCATAGCTTCATTCACATCCATGAAAGCGTAAATTATTTCTCATTCAAACTACAAAAAATCTGCTGTAATCAATAACCATACCTGCATCCAGTGGGAATCTGGAATCTGCCTGTAAATCTGAAACCTAAACTGACAGTTACATAGTCTGGATAGCATATTGGATGGGCCCTATATGAACAGCTAGCATCACTCTCATTTAAATATAAAATGGGATTTGTAGAAATATTTGTATACTGTGATCCAATGAAACTAATTTATGCATCACTGCTTTGCAGGGAATAAGTGAGGACTCAGAGGGTTCACCCATTGCACAAGCACCTCTCCTTGTGCCAGTTCAGTCCTGACAATCCTTCTGTTGTGCAGGTTTTGCACGGCAACACCTACACAGATGGGCCTGTCATGCCCCCTGAATGTCTAAATATTCACTTTTGCTTTGACACTTGAGCAAGAGACAATAACCAAATGGCTATCTTCTCTCAGCCACCAGCTGTTCACCACTGGCAACAAAGACAGCAGGAATATTCAAGGGAGCCTCAGTCCCAGATTCTAACAGTAATATCAGATGAGTCCCCAAAGAAAATAATTACTCTCATCCACTCCTTTTTACATCCTTACTTTAAATTCCAGAAACCTCCACAGCCAGAAACATAAATGTCTTCTAGTATTACAGATGTGACCGTGAACAAATACACATGAAGAACTTTACATCAGATTGGAAAGTTCAGGTATATTTTAGAAGAAGAAGAGGAGGAGATTGGATTTATACCCCACCCTTTACTACCCAAAGGAGTGTCAGAGTGCTTTATAATCTCCTTCCCCTTCCTACAATAGACAACCTGTGAGGTAGCTGGGGCTGAGAAAGCTCTCCCAATAACTGCTGTTGAGCACAATAGCTCTGAGAGAGTTATGACTGACCCAAGGTCACTCCAGCAGTTGTATTTGGAGGAGTGGAGAATCACACCCAGTTTTCCCAGATAAGAGTCTCCATGCTTAATCACTACAGCAAACTAGCTCACTTGCAAATGATATTTGATCACTATATCTATACCCAGAGCTTGATATGCATATGCCTGGTACCTTTTAACAGACTGAAAAAGATGCTATGAATCCAAAGTCAGTGCATTCCCTGCAATTCCTGTTTTATGCAGATTCCAAACCCACATCCTCAAAATTATCTTAAGAATATAAGACACCCATTAAGGCTGCATCTTTCTGAACTGCTGAAAAAATGGAGGAGAGAGACTTCCGGCAATGGCGGAGTGAAGCGGACTCCTTCTCAGTGCGCGGGCAGGGTGTTCTGTTTGGTGGGAGATTGAGGGGGCCCACTATTTGTGGACACCCCTAACGGAGCTGTCTGAGACGCTCCGAAGTCCGGGGAGCTGCTGGATGTGAGGGAGAGACGAAGGTTTCTCCCCCAGGACTGGCTTCCCCTTTGACCGTTTCCCAACCAACACTGATGTGCCCAGCTGTGCCGCCGGAAAGGGGAGAGGAGAGGAAGCGTAAACTCCTTTCAGCTTACCTAGAAAGGTGCTTTCCTATATCTGGATCTTCATTCCTCGTAGCGTCAGGTTCCCTTGCAAGCCGCGGAAGAAGAACTTAAAAGAAGCCCGCCGGTGAGCGGTTTTGTTTGAAGTAGTGGGAGTGAGGTGGAGTTGGTGAGTGTGCGGCGGCAAATGGCGGAGTGCGGGTGCTCGGGCGAGAGCGAGGCACGTAGTTGTTTTTCTTAACTTTTGGTGGATCGGCTGAGCGGCGTGGTGAACGAGTGGCTCTAAAACGTTCTTTTTTGGAGGGGGAAGAAGCAAACTGGGGGCGAGACGAACTGAGTTTGTTGGGTTATTTTCCTTTTTCCTGCTGGATTTGGTGGGGGCGATCGGGGGAGAGACGGAGGGCGAGGTGCAATGGCCGATTCGAGCCGAAGAGGGACTGAGGCGGAAGTTTAGAAAGTGCAGGAACCGGCCGGAATCTGAACGGTATTTTGTGTGAAACTTTCCCCACCTTGACTCTGACTCTTTTTGGACTCCTCCGTTCTTGGTTCCCCTTCCCCTCTCTAAGCAATTGTTACTGAAGATCGGCTTCTTTCCAGACAGATTTTATTATTATTTGTGACAAGGATCAGCTTTGTTCCCTGTGTTTCTGCGCTCTAGAGCCAACTGCAGGCTGGCTGAAAGGGTAGAGTGGTAGTTTTTAGCAGCTATGGCTGTGGCTACGCTCTATTGAAGATTTTGGGTGCTTTTTGGATTATAAAATGCCTTTTGCTTAGCCACCTTGGAACTTTCCCTCTTCCGTCTGATCTGCGTTTATGGGTTTCTGAGTTAACTGCAAGCTGTTTAAAAGGGTAGAGCTGTAGCTTTTAGCAGCTATAGCTGTGGCTACACTCTATTGAAGATCTTGGGTGCCTATTGGATTACAGTTTACTCTCTCCAAGTTACTTTGGGAACTTTGTTTGCCTCTTCTGAACTGTACTCTTGCTTTTATGAACTGTACTCCTGCTTTTATGAACTACCTTTGGAGCCCTGAAGTACCAACTTATCAAGGCTGCTCTTATTGAACTATTTTTTATCAGAACTTTGAAGTATCAATTGGCTAGGGCTGAGAACAGTGCTAATCTATCAAACAAGGGCATAAATAGAGCAGTGAAGAGAGAAGAAAGAAGGGAAGAGAGAAGGCAGAAGAAGGAAGAAAGAACCGTTAAGATAAGACAGTGATTTTGGGGGGCAACTTGGGGAGCTTTGTGTTTAATCTTCTGGCCTAAGTGAATGGTTTAAATGTTTGAAGAGTAGTAGAACAATTTAACTGAACTTAATACTTTTTAAATTGTTGGATTCATCTGTTTTATCTCTGGTTGGGTATTCTTTCTTGCTTTGTGTTCTCTATTGAACTTCCCCACTGTCTTTTTCAAGGCACCTGGAAACTTTAAGCTGCCAATTGAATTTAAGAACTTAAGAATTTAAGAATTATTGGTGAATTGATGGTTATTGAATGGTGATTGGATTTAGCACTGTTTAGTAGTAATTTTGTAGACTTAGTATTCTGAGTAGATTCTTGGGAGGCTCAACCACCATGACAGAAACAAAGATTAAAAAATTTCTGCAAGGTACCCCCCCGGCTGGAGGAGTAAGAGCAGGCCCAACAGGGTCAGCAGGCTCAGCACCGGTTCAGCAAGATGCCTTGGAAAAACTACAAAATATGGTTTCTGCGGGTTTCAAGCAGAATCAAGAAGCCCTAGAGGGGCTGAAAACTGATTTGATGTATCAGGTTAAAAAAACTAATGAACAATTGGCAGAATTTCAAAAACAACTATTGGCCAATACTCAGCAAGTTCATGGACTAACAGCCAAAGTCGACAGAATGGAAGAGCGTGATAGACAGACCGGCACGTTAGTCAGGGAACATCAAACAGAAATTATGGAGCTGGAGGACCGCGTGATGCGATTAGAAATGGAAAAGGCGGCAACGATCCTGCGTTTCCAAAATCTGCCTGAAGAGAAGGAGGAGGACTTAATCTATAAAATTATGGATATCCTAAGAGTTGATGATGAAGAATTACTGGAGGATGGCCCAAAAGACATCCTCTGGGCCAAAAGAGTGTCTTCAACTTACACAAGGAAATACAAACTTCCTAGGGAGGTGCAAGTCAAGTTTGCACGCCCAGAAATTACAGAGAGGATTTTACGGAAAGCTAGAGAATGTGAATTCAATTGGAAAGAAACCAAGATTAAAATTCTGAAAGAAATACCTTGGAGTGTGAGACAGCGGAGATTTAAATTTAAGAAACTATCTACTTGGCTAATTCAACATGAAATTCAATTCAGATGGCTGATCCCACAAGGTTTGTTTTTCACATTCCAAGCCAAAAGATTTAATATTACCACAGAGGCAAAGATGGAAGAATTCTGGAATGAACATGTGAAACCTAACGGATCTGATTCAGGAGAAGAACAGGAGCAAGAAGACTCCCCAAAACCTCTTGAGGGGGCGATTCCGAAAAAGAAGCACGAAAAGATCAAGACTAGACTTCAGAGCAGGAAAGACTTAGCCAATATACCGGATAGTAAGGATCTTCCAAAATGAATTCCAAACTGGGTACCAAAATACTTTCTCTGAACATAAACGGCTTAAATGAACCTGGCAAAAGAAGGAAGACATTCCAACAGTTGAGAAAATCGGATGCTCAAATTATTTGTCTGCAAGAAACTCATATTAGATATGATAATCGGAAGTACCTAGAAAATAAGAAATTAGGAATTTTATATTCCTCATGTGATCCATCCAAAAAGAAGAAAGGAGTCGCGATTTATGTTTCCCAACATATCAAGTCAAATTGCCTATACTCGGATGACCAAGGAAGAATTATCATAGTAGAAATTGAATTGAACGGACTTAAAATAATACTAGGGAACATCTACGCCCCCAATGACAACCAAGAAAAATTTTACCAAGCCTTGTATCTTAAACTGAGCGAATTCAATTCTGATAGGTACTGTATTGTGGGAGATTATAACGCAGTATTTGATATAAAAATGGATAAGAAATACGATGATCCTCAGAAGAGAAAGAAAAACCGTAATACAGTGCCGAATTCCTTTTTGCAAATGGTTGAGGAACTTAATTTGGTGGATGCGTGGAGAACAAAAAATCCGGTTACCACAGACTTTACGTTTTATTCTCACGCACATAAAACCTGGTCAAGAATTGATATGTTTTGGATATCTTTAAATATGATTCTCTCGGTCAGTCAGGCTGATATTCTCCCACAATCATATGCAGACCATAACCCAATTACGTTAATTCTGGAGCAGCAATCAAGAAATCCTCGATGGACTTTAAATTTGCAAATCTTAAGAGAAACACAATTTGTAGAATCAGCTAAAGAAGAAATTCAAGAATTCTTCAAGATTAATGTGGAAAAAGATACCAAAGTCCCAGTTATTTGGGATGCATTTAAGGCTTTTTTTAGAGGTGTTGCTATTAGATATACAGCGAGGAGGAATAGAGAACGTAAGAAAACGTACAATGATCTCATAATGAAACTGCAACATCTTGAGAAGCAACAGAAAGCGAGAAATCCAAAGGAGGTGAAGGCCAAAATTAGTTTCATTCAACACAAGATTAATATTTTATTAGCAGAAGAAATCGAAAAAAAATTAAAATGGATAAGACAAAACCACTTTGAAAATGCAAACAAAGTGAGTAGATGGCTGGCATACAAATTAAGGAAAGAAAAGGAGAAAAAGATCATTAAAATGCTGAAAAGTGAAACCAATGAGGACTTATTTCAAAACTCTCAAATGGGAATCGTTATCCGAAATTTTTATAAGAACCTTTATAAGAAACAAAAAATTGAACAGTTAAATCAAGAAGATTACATAAAGAGAGTGGAGGTACAAAAACTAACTAAAGAACAACAAGTAAGTTTGGACAGTCCCATCTCAATACAAGAAATTGTGCAGGTAATTAAAACTCAAAAAAGTAATAAGACCCCAGGTCCGGATGGTTTACCGATTGAATTTTTTAGAACATTTGAAGATTTATTATTGCTACCTTTTAAGAGAGTTATTGAGGAGGCTTATAATACAGGGGTGATCCCGGATTCTTGGAAAGAAGCTTTAATTACACTTATTCATAAAGATGGCACTGATCCAGTAGAAGTCAAAAATTATAGGCCAATTTCACTTTTGAATAGCGACTACAAGATTTTTGCAGCGATACTCGCAAATAGATTGAAGAAAGTAATTCCAAGCCTGATTCATGAAGACCAAACTGGTTTTGTCCCAGGAAGATTAATGAATCAGAATGTGAGACTTTTGTTGAATGTAATTGAATATTATAAGGAACATCCGGATAAAGAATTTGCGGCAATTTTTGTTGATGCAGAAAAAGCCTTTGACAATGTTAATTGGAATTTTATTAAAGCTATATTGTCTGCAACTGGATGTGGTGAAAGGTACATCAGAATGGTGGAAGCGGTGTACTCAAAACAAATAGCAAAAGTGAGTTTTAATGGAGTAATGACAGACTCAATAGAAATTGAACAAGGTACAAGACAAGGCTGTCCTCTCTCTCCTTTACTTTTTATCTTAACGTTGGAACCGTTGATTAAGAAGATTAGAGAGGATACCCGAATTCAAGGTACAAGAATACACAGTATAGAGTTGAAGACTTTGGCATTTGCGGACGACCTCGTATTCATTTTGGAACAACCTGTTTCTTCGATACCTCTTTTGAAACAACAAATAAGAGAATTTGGCGAAGTCTCTGGCTTTAAGTTGAACGCTGCAAAGACTAAAATTCTATCCAAGAATATGACTGAGGACCAGATCCGGTTACTTGAGGAACTGTCAGGATTCAAACATGAGAAAAAAATTAAGTATTTGGGAATTCATCTTACAAATGATCTAAGGACTTTGTATAGAGACAATTATGGAAAAATATTAAAATCGATTCGTCATGACTTAACCAATTGGAAAGATCTTCAGATTTCACTTTTGGGCAGAATTGCAACAATCAAGATGAATATCCTCCCGAGAGTCCTGTTCTTGTTTCAGACAATACCAATTATGATACCCAAAATTTTTTTTCAACAACTTAATACCATGTCTAAGACTTTTATCTGGCAGGGCAAGAAGGCTAGAATTAAACTGAAAGTTTTACAAGACAGTAAGTTAAGAGGCGGCCTAGCTCTCCCAGATTGGAACCTATACTATAAAGCATGTGGCATGGCGTGGCTAAGAGATTGGTGTAAACTGGACAATAAGAGACTGTTGATCATTGAAGGCGCTGGCCTGGGTGAAGGGTGGCACAACTATATGTGGTACCATGCTCCTGCAAAAACGGGTCATTTCCTTAGGCATGAAATAAGAAGATCCTTGTACAAGATTTGGAGTGATATCAAGCTACAATATTTCTATACTCCCAAGTGGATATCTCCGATTGAAGCTTTGACTCACCCCAATCTGTATAACTGGGACAGCCCACAGGACTATGCATATTTATTGAATGATAAAAACGAACTGATTGAAGAAGAGATTGGCAAGTTAAGTTGGTGGCTTCAGTGTCAACTAAGATCAAGATTTCGGGCTGATAAAGAAAAAGGTTTTGTGAACACACAAATTGAGTTAGATTTGATTATAGAATCTAAGCAGAAAATGATCTCCAAGGTGTATGATTGGCTGCTACAAATTAAGATGAGTGACGAAGTGGTGAAGGAGACATGGATCCGTTGGCTCCAAGACTTTGGCTATAACATAGATTTAGAGGAATGGGAGAGATTATGGAAACAGAATTTAAAGCTGATAAGACCAGCAGATCTTAAAGAAAATTTATATAAAATGGTTTACAGGTGGTATCTTACACCTAATAGATTGGCAAAAATCTACCCCACATATTCAAACAAGTGCTGGAAATGTCGAGAAGTTAAAGGCTCTTTATTCCACATATGGTGGCAATGCAAATCAGCTAGAAAGTATTGGGTGCAAATTAACATCTGGACTCAAAAAATTTTAGAAACACAAATTACCCATGTGCCGGAACTATATCTCTTGAACATTTGCAGGCAGAAAGTGCCGGTAACAAAGTTGAAATTGCTAATGTATATAATTACAATTGCCAGAATACTATATGCCAAGTATTGGAAAGGTGAGAAAACCCCGAACAGAGAAGAGTTTATAAATAAACTATTAGAAACCGCTGAGGCCGACCTAATGTCCACAAGATTAAGAAATGGAAATGTGCAGAAGTGTCAGGAGGAATGGGATCCTGTGTACAAATGGGCTAAAAGTAAAGGATTTGACACGGAGTAACTATATTAAAACATGCCATAAATACTATCTAAGGAAAAGGTTAATGTTTAGTTTTAAACTACCTTATGTAAAGTACAGCTGAAATAATTGTGAAATTATAATTAGAAAACTTGTTCTTATTTTATCGAAACCTCTCCTCCCCCCCAGTGTGCTTGGTTGGGTAAGGGGGAATGGATGCTTGTATTTTGTCTATGGCCTAGCTTTTCATTAGGCTATGTACTATTTGTATGTGTTGCTTGTTGGTGTATATTTGTTCTTTTTCTTTCTCTTGTCTATGTATTGTTCTTTTCTATCTCAATAAAATGTAAAATTCTTAAAAAAAAAAAAAAAAAGAAAGAAAAATGAAAAAATGGAGGAGAGGGTTGCATTTCTCACACCCTCTGCATTCTATTTCCAGGAGAGAAGAGGCCAGTTTTCCAAATGGCACATGTATTATTGAAGACATGTTCTGGGCCTCATTGGCATTACCTTAAATTTTATTGCATTATTCTTCCAGACTATTAAAAATGAAACCTCTCCATCTTTAAAAAGAGTTCCAGAGGAGATCCGGGAAATTACAGGCCAGTCAGTCTGACTTCAATACTGGGAAAGTTGGTGGAAACCATTGACAAAGAGAGAATTAGTAGGCACATTGATGAACACAAGTTATTGAGGAAGACTCAGCATGGGTTCTGTAAGGGAAGATCTTGTCTCACTGACATGTTAGAGTTCTTTGAGGGGGTTAACAAACATGTGGACAAAGGGGACCCAATAGATGTTGTTTACCTTGACTTCCAGAAAGCTTTTGATAAAGTTCCTCATCAAAGGCTCCTTAGTAAACTTGAGAGTCATGGAATAAAATGACAAATCCTCTTGTGGAGCAAAAACTGGCTAATTAATCAGAAACAGAGAGTGAGTATAAATGGGCAATTTTCTCAGTGGAGGATGGTAAGCAGTGGGATGCCACAGGGTTCAGTACTGAGTCTGATGCTTTTGAACGTTCATTCATGATTTGAAGTTGGGAGTAAGCAGTGAAGTGGCTAAATTTGTGGATGACACTAAATTGTTCAGGGTGGTGAGAACCAAGAGGATTGTGAGGCACTCCAAAGGGATCTGTTGAGGCCGGGTGAGTGGGCATAAACATGCCAAATGAGTTTCAATGTGACCAAGTGCAAAGTAATACACATTGGGGCCAAAAATCCTAACTATAAATACAAGTTGATGGGGTGTGAACTGGCAGAGACTGACTAAGAGAGAGTTTTGGGGGTCATGGTAGATAACTCATTGAAAATGTTGAGACAGTGTGCAACTGCAATAAAAAAGGCCACTGCCATGCTGGGAATTATTAGGAAGGGAACTGAAAACAAATCAGCCAGTATCATAATGCCCCTGTATAAATTGATCGTGTGGCCTCATTTGGAATACTGTGTACAATTCTGATCACCGTACCTCAAAAAAGATATTATAGCATTGGAAAAAGTCCAGAAAAGGGCAACTGGAATGATTAAGGGTTGGAACACTTTTCCTATGAAGAAAGGTTAAAATGCTTGGGGCTCTTTAGCTTGGAGAAACATCGACTGCAGGGTGACATGCTAGAGGTTTACAAGATTATACATGGGGTAGAGAAAGAAGTACTTTTCTCCCTTTCTCACAATACGAGAACATGTGGACATTCAATTACATTGCTGAGCAGTCATGTTAGAACTGATAAAAGGAAGTACTTTTTCACCCAAAGGGTAATTAACACATGGAATTCACTGCCACAAGAGGTGGTGGTGGCTACAAGCATAGACAACTTCAAGAGGGGATTTCTTTTCGATCAACAGTTTATTAAATTAAAATCTATGGTGAACATTAATACAAGTTATCTGCCACATAATTCTATCTATACCGTTCATCCGCAATATACAATAGAAGGTTTTCTCCAATTAATCCACATACAATTAATACACTTATAAGTTAACCAAAAGTCAAAACCTTGTTTTTCTCTTGCCATTTGAAGTTATTTATTTATTTATTTATTATTTACTTTAGTAAATTTCTATTTCGCCCATTCCCCACAGGGCTCAGGGCAGAGTACAAGATATAATAAAACAATAAAATACAATAAAACATTTTAAAACAAACAACTCAACAGCACTCAGATTACCATGACATCACATATTGCCCAGCCTAGCCATCTCACGTCATGATATCTTATAGGGATGGCAGTTTTATTCCAATTCCTAGCACAGATGACTGTGCTGGCCGCAGAGGCCAACCATATCAAGAATAGATGCCTGCAGCTTCAGCTAAAAGCCTGGCGGAACAGCTCTGTTTTACAGGCCCTACGGAAGGATAATAAGCCAGGTAGGGCCCGGATCTCAATAGGGAGCTGATTCCACCAGGTTGGGGCCAGGATTGAAAAAGCCCTGGCTCTAGTTGAGGTGAGGTGGGGACAGCCAACAGATGTTGGGAGGCCGAACATAACGACCTCCTGGGCATATATGGAAAGAGACGGTCCTGCAGGTATGTTGGTCCCAGGCTGCGTAAGGCTTTAAATGTTAGTACTAGAACCTTGAAGCGGATCTGGTACTCAATGAGCAGCCAGTTCAGACTGCGGAGTGCCAGCTGAATGCCCACCTGTAAAGGTGGTGCAGTCAGCAGGCGAGCTGCCGCATTCTGCACCCGCTGCATGTTCTTTTGCTGAATGTCTGTAAATTCCACCAAGATATCTGGAGTTGCCTCAGAAGGAGCTGTTTTTGACAGAGGCAGGCAAAAGGCATTTGTAATTATCTTTTGATTTGAAGCTGTTAGTCCCAGCAGAGATTTTAGTCAGACATTTAGAGATGTACACAAATCTTCTCCTGGTGAGTAATTCTTTGAAACTCCTCTGATTTTAGCTCTACAGTCCCTTAATTTTATATCTTGTAATGGTGCTCAACATGGTAAAAACAGAACATATAACAAGGGTATGAAGTTCCAACCTAGGATCAGCATAGGAGTAGTACATAAACACCTAGTTTCTTTAAATGAAACTAAGTACTCAGGGCCAGATGAATTGCATCCAAGGGTTCTAAAAGAGCATGCAGATGTAATTTCTGAGCCTCTGGCTATTATTTTTGAGAATTCTTGGAGAGCAGGAGAGGTGATGGAAGATTGGAGGCGGGCGAATGTTGTCCCCATCTAGAAGAAGGAAAAAAAGAGGATCCGGGTAATTACCGACCCATCAGCTTGACGTCTATACCTGGAAAAGTTTTAGAACAAATCATCAAACAGCCAGTCTTGGAACATTTAGAAAGAATGGATGTGATTACTAAGAGCCAGAATGGTTTTCTCAAGAACAAGTCATGCCAGACTAACCTGATCTCTTTTTTTGAGAAAGCAACTATCTCGCTGGATCAGGGGAATACTGTAGACATCGTTTATCTTTATTTCAGTAAGGCTTTTGTTAAGGTTCCACATACTATCCTTGTTGACAAGTTGGTAAAATGTGGTTTGGATCCTGTTACCGTTAGGTGGATCTGTAACTGGTTGACAGATGCACCCAAAGAGTGCTTGTGAATGGTTTCTCATCCTCTTGGAGAGGAGCGACAAGTGGAGTGCCTCAAGGATCTGTCCTGGGACCTGTTTTGTTCAACATCTTTATAAACAATTTGGATGAAGGAATAGAGGGAATGCTTATTAAATTTATCGATGATACTAAATTGGGAGGGGTTGAAAACACAGGTGAAGACAGAAACAGGATACAGGATGACCCTGACAGGCTGGAAAACTGGGCTAAAATCCATAAAATGAATATTAACAGGGATAAATGTAAAGTTCTGCATTTAGGTAGGAAAAATTCAATGCATGGTTATAGGATGGGGGAGACTTGTCTTAGCAACAGTATGTGCAAAAAGGATCTAGGGGTCTTAGTGGATCATACGCTGAACATGAGTCAACAGTGTGATGTGGTGGCTAAAAAGGCAATGCAATTTTGGGCTGTATCAACGTAAGTATAGTGTCCAGATCACGTGATGTGATGGTAACGCTTTACTCTGCTCTGGTAAGACTCTGGTAAGACCTCACCTGAAGTATTTTGTTCAGTTTTGGGCACCACATTTAAAGAAGGATATAGACAAGCTGGAACGGGTCCAGAGGAGGGCCATGAAGATGGTGAGGGGTCTGGAGGCCAAGTCCTATGAGGAAAGGTTGAAGGAGCTGGGGATGTTTAGCCTGGAGAAGAGGTGGCTAAGAGCGCTGGGCAGGGCATATTTCTAGGATGGAAAACCACCGCCTTCCCAAGATTGCCCTGTATGGCGAACTCTCCACCGGCCATCGAAATAGAGGGGCACCAAAGAAGAGGTACAAGGACTCCTTGAAGAAATCCCTTAGCACCTGTCACATCAACCATCACCAGTGGTCTGACCTAGCCTCAGATCGCAAAGCATGGAGGCACACCATCCACCAGGCTTGTCAGCCACCAGCGACCCTGCAGCAAACGTGGACTATTGCACCCTTCTTAAATCTTCATTCGCGAAGCCAAGCCGAGAGAGAGAGGTGGGCTCTCCTTCCTTGGAGGTTTTTAAACAGAGGCTAGATGGCCATCTGACAGCAATGAAGAACCTGTGAATTTAGGGGGAGCTGAGTGTGAGTTTACTGCATTGTGCAGGGGATTGGACTAGATGACCCTAGAAGTTCCTTCCAACTCTATGATTATGTGATTCTTTGCCCACATCTCAAAGTCTTTAATTGCTTTCAAGTCCTTTACTATTTTCATTGTTTGTTGTAGAGCCATTTCTGCTTTTACATCTGTTGCCTTCATTACCGTAGTGAGTTGTTCAAATTTCTGTTGGAGTGGTTCAAACTTTCCTGAAGTCTCCCCACTTCTGGTTTCAATTGTCCCATTCTCCCTTTTATACAGTCAATGTCTTGGCTAAATACATTTTTCATTTCTGTAAAGATGTGCGTTATCATTGTTTGAAAACTTGTATCTGGTCCTGCTCCTTGCGACACCATTTTCTCTAATGAGAGTAACTCCTGCAAATCATTTTCTGAGTCAGACTCTGACCTAGTTTGTGGTCTGTTTGGGTGATTTTTGCCACGCTTTCCCCCTTTGGTTCTTCCCATCACAGACCTTGTGCAGTACACGCAAAAACTGCACCTTATTTCCAGTGCAATTAAATAATATCCAGAGGGAATAACAGGAGAGTGAGCAGAGTGCGGCCGGCCGGAATTGCTACTGCCGCACACCCTTTCAAGGGGGGATTAGCTAAGCATATGGAGCAGAGGTCCATCAGCGGTTATTAGCCACAGCGTATTGTTGGAACTCTCTATCTGGGGCAGTGATGCTCTGTATTCTTGGTTCGGGGGGGGGGCACAGTGGGAGGGCTTCTAGTGTCCTGGCCCCACTGGCGGACCTCCTGATGGCACTTGGGGGTTTTGGCCACTGAGTGACACAGAGTGTTGGATTGGATGGGCCATTGATCTGATCCAACATGGCTTCTGTTATGTTCTTATGTTCCCTCTTGGGTGCCTTGCAGGACTGGGCCAGGATTTTCTTCGCTCATTCCCCTAAAGTATGACTGAAATCCAGTCATTGCTGGCAAATACAATGTGTCTCATACTCTTGTTTTCTCTCTCATTTAATAAAGTAGTCAAAGTAGTAGCCATAATTAAAATCTTTACTTATTAGCTAGTCATACTTTGGTTGTCCATCAGAACAAAAAAGACACATAGCCAACGGGTTGTTTCTTTACTTCAATGAAAATCATTTATAAGAAACATTATTTAAGCCTAAAAAATAGCCAGATCCGGAAAAGATAAATACTGAAATTTCTCCTGTCTCATTTAAAATGAGCCAAATTGTAATGTCCCTGAGTAGACCTGAGGTATCAACTAATTTGGAATGCTGGGTATACTTCTAGTCACTGGGTAAACTTCTGGTCACTGTATCTCCAAAAGTACATTGAGGAGCTCAAAAAATGATGATGATGAGGTGGTTGAAGCAACTTTCATATGAGGAATGGCTAAAGAGTCTGGGACTTCTCAGTTTAGAAAAGATAACTAAGGGGGACACTGTAGAGGTTACAAAATTAAAGGGGACATGACAGAGGTTTATAAAGTTATACATGGGGTGGAGATAGTTGACAAAGAGAATTTTTCTTCCTTTCCCAAAATACTAAAACTTGAAAGCATCCAATGAAGCTGATGGGCAGTAGGTTCAGGATGGACAAAATGAAATACTACTTTTCACAGAGAGTGATTAAAATGTAGAATTCACTGTCAGAGAATATAGTGATGGCCATAGGAATAAACAGCTTTAAAGGGAGATTAGAAAGATTAATGGAGGATAAATCTATTAATGGCTATTAGCCATGGTGACTGAGGGGAATCTCAATATTCAGAGGCACTAAAAATCCCAGATCCAGGAGGCAATATTAGGGGAAGTACTCAACCTCTATGCCCTGCTGTTGGTCATCCAGAGGAACTGGTTAGCCACTGTGTGAGACAGGATGCTGGACTAGATGGACTATTGGTCTGATCCAGCAGGATACTTCTTATATTCTTATGTACTTAGTGCAATTAATGTCAAAGTACTAAAGCTGCTCAGAAGGAGACAGTCATAAATGAACTTTCCAGGTTCAGTGAGCCATTTATTTTAAAGAAATTGACAAAGAGGTATTATGGCTTTATCATTAATAATAACAAAGAATCCTATTTAAATGCCATTATCTTCTATTGAATGCTCATTAGAATGGCTTGCAAGATGCTGAGCTACAGAGATGTAAAAGGTTGGCACTGGTTTTCCAATTCATATATGACAACTGGATGAATAAAGAATAAATTTGCATACTTTGTGAAACTATAAACATAGTGCTGGAGATATAAATTAAAAACCCAGATTAAAATTCTTGCTTACTCAAGAAGTTTGACTGACCTTGGGCTTTATTCTCTCTTACTCAGTTCTAACTCTAAAAATTGTAAGGACATAAACATTCTGATCTTGAATCAGTTTTCACAGAAGTCATTACTGCTGATTTCTGGGAATGAGTAGATTTGTCCCATTCTGGCCTATGCCTGAAATTTGATGCTGCATTCCATTCTTCAATTTTAGTTTAAGGATGAACATTTCTGTAATGAATTCTGGAACTGAAGCATGTGCTACAGCCTTCACTTCATTTGTTGCCCCCTCCCATGTTACCAACACACATTGATAATGCACTGCAAAAAAAAAATCACAATACTAAACATATAATTCCAACAAGATATCTTTTGTGCAGTGTTTTAATGATATGCATGAGGGTGTGATTCTTGTAACTTTAATTTAAAGTCTCTTTTCCTTTGCTGTGAAGGCTTAAAGGGAAAGGCATAATTAAAGGAGCCAATCTGAATATTTGTTTAATGCCAGTTTCAGTTGATGGGTATGTTTATCATAGAGATAACTATGATGATAAGTTAATTTGATCTCAGACATGTAAGGTTAAATTTTTTAAAAGAGAATTGTATTGAGCCCCACCAGCATCTCCCCATGACAGAGATCAATTTCGCACTCACCCTTTGCTGCTCTCATGTTAGTCTTCTCAGCGTGGTGTCCTTCCAATTTCCCACTATCTGCCCTGGGGCTGCAGCAAGGATTGGCGTTTTCACACAGCAAACAGAAACCGCTAAAAACCAGTTTCTATTTGCTGCGCTTAAATGCCAATCCTTGCTGTGGCCCTGGGGCAGATAGTGGGAAATTGGAAGGACGCCGTGCTGAGAAGACGAACGTGAGAGCGGTGTTGGGTGAGTGCTAAATTGGTCAAATAGTGGTGATGGCCCCACTGAATGCTGCCCAGCATCAAAAAGAGTGCCTTCCTCGTGTCCTCCACCTTAAAACCAATGTGATCAGACAAAGACATAAGTTTTTATTTATTAATTCTTGTTTTACTTTTTCAAATAAGCAGCCCTAACACTAGTGCTAGTTACTGCTAATAAGTAGCCTGGCAAAACTTTGGGTGAGGCCACATGGCTCTGAACTTCGCAGCACCACTACCAGTTGCATATGTGCTATCTAATGTAGAACCTTACTAGTCTACGCTAATTAGATCAATTTAAATAAGCTTAAGCTCTGTGATATAGTACAAAGCACATGGGGGGAAAGGACTCCCTCATGGCTAATTAGAGACAGTCCCAAAAATCTCCTGCTCAGACCTGGAATAGCCATAATTAATTCACATAATGACCTAATAGCAGCTAATACACAACATATGTTAATAGTCAAATAAATACAGATCTAGTATTATGATCTTTCACATTTCATAGAATCATAGAATCATGGAAGGGACCTCCAGGGTGATCTAGTCCAACCCCCTGCAAAATGCAGGAAATTCACAAATACCTCCCCCTAAATTCACAGGATCTTCACTGCTGTCAGATGGCCATCTAGCCTTTGTTTAAAAACCTCCAAGTGGGCTTCAGCTCAGCAAGGTGAGGGGAATTGCAGCTCTTGTGAACTCCCCAAATTGAGCAGATTGAGGGGGTCTGGGAAGCCAGATACCCGAGGGGACCCCTGGAAGGGGAGCCCTGACAGCATGGGAAACGACATTCCCAGGGATTTTGTCGGCGGGCGAAGCCTGGTTCTTTGTCTATCCTGAAGCCTCACTACCGGTAACAAAACACTTTCTTCTAATTCTCTTTCTACTTCAACTAACAAACTATACCCTGCAAGTAAGTTCACTTTGGAATGTAACCTATCAACTAAAGTCCTATTATAAAACCAAATATGACTGTTCAAAAGGAGGGGGAGGAGGCTAAAAGACACCCCCACACACACACAAGAGAGGCTTCTAAAATTAAAAGAACAAGCTTAACAATTGTCTTTATTTCAAGTAAAAGGAATTGGACTGAGTATATAGTTGTGGATAGATGTGGTTTAAAATTAAATAAGTGACAATTGGACTACCAACATACTATACAAAGCTTGATCAAAGGTGGAATGTGACTTATATGAGAAAAGCTGGATTTCTGGATTTTTAACCTGGCACTTTGAACTTATTCTCTGATTTCTACTATCACACTGATTATAACAGCAGAGATGAATAATTCAAAAGATTTTATGGCTACTATACTCTCCATAAGGCAGGGACTTGGTCTTTTAGCAGAATTGGTAAAGGAATTGGGGAGGGACAGTGGCTCAGTGGTAGAGCATCTGCTTGGGAAGCAGAAGGTCCCAGGTTCAATCCCCGGCATCTCCAAAAAAGGGTCCAGGCAAATAGGTGTGAAAAAACCTCAGCTTGAGACCCTGGAGAGCCACTGCCAGTCTGAGAAGACAATACTGACTTTGATGGACCCAAGGTCTGATTCAGTATAAGGCAGCTTCATATGTTCATGAACAGATGGGGAAATTCCTGGAGAATTGTAAAGAAATGGAAAATATGGAAAATATACAAGAACAGAGGTATCAAGGAGCACAAAATCTGCCTGAGAAGCAGGCAAAAATGAAACTGCCTGAGATTGCCTTGCCTGATTTTAAAATGAATGCCGTTTATGCACTTATGCAGGAGAAACGAAACCTATAGCTCACTGAGACAAAGAAAGGGGGGAATAACATTGATTCGGCTCCAAAGCTCTTTGTAAAAATGCTCAGCAATGAAAGGGAAAAATCAGTCAACTCAATTAAAATCTACAGCCTCAGAGCAAGTCCAACAACAAGGATTATGACTTGGGAGGCTTTTAGGAAGAAGAGAATATAAACTCTTACCATACAGTGGCTTGACATGAGCATAATATTATGGATCTGACATAACACCTTGGAATGGATATTCTGATTTTCGAACTAGGGGATCTTCATTCTTATTCAAACTATAAGAAGAGATTATAAGACTATTCCCTAACAGGCACAATATTATGGGACTTAATTTTTAATCCCCCCCCCTTTTTTTGATGAATTCTTCAAACCTAAAGCAGGATTATTTGGTTTTTTATTTTTTAAATTGAATGGGCAGCTTGTTTTGGTTTGGTGTGATTTTCTGCAAAGCTCAAAATCATAATGAAGTTTAACAATCTGTTGCTTAAAAAGAGGAGTTTTAATTACTCTAACAACTTGTAAAACTTTTTAAAATTTAAATATACGCTAATGTAAGGCTAAAAATTAATCTGCTTAATTAGAATTTGGACGATTGTAGCTAGAACTACATACACACATATACATATATAAGGAAATACATACCTTTAATATTTTTGCTTTTTCTTGAATGACTGGTGAGGAGGTGCCCTTTGTTCATTCCCATGCATGGAGATGTCTGCCAATGAATTAATCCACTAAGAGCTTTTTTCTTTGCTTTTCAGGGAAGTAAATGAGTACAATTTGATGGGAATGAGATATATGAGATATAAATGAGTACAATTTGATGGGAATGAGATATATCTTCTCTACAGATCAAGGTTCCCCTTTCTGTTTAGTGTGAAGTTGTGAGAGCAATTGGGAATGGCTAGCGTTTTCTGAGATGAGGGCTGCTGTAAAAACAGCCTTCCATTGGTTTGTGTTTTTTCTTCTTTTCCTCCCTTGCTTATCTTTTCTCTTTTCTTTTTGAAAACCCATCTTTTTTGTTTATTAAAGACAGCTAACTGTTCAAGTAGATGCCTAAAGTTATCAACATTTGCTAACAAGACATGAGTATCATAAATGTACCCATCTAACGCAAAAGCCTTTCATGGTTAATAAGAAGCTAGTTTTATTTTCGTTTAGCCTTGAGATTCCTTTGTAAATTAGATAGAGATGCAGCTGCTATTGCAACATATTGAAATCTCTTGGTTAATAAGCTAGTACTGAAGACTGGAATTTGAACCTTTCTTTCTCTTCTTTTTTTTCTTCCTTCTGTTGCTTTATGTAGATTAAAGATACATAGATTTGGTTTTGTATGGTCACAGATATGGTAGATAAGAATCTGGAATCTGCCATTAAAGAGTTGGTAAAACAGGAGGATTTTACAGTAATATCAAAAGATCATAAAATATTTGTAGACTTTAAAGGTAATATCTATGCATTAATTTTGAGTACTTGCAGGTATAATGAATTATATTTTTTCTTTTGTTTTTCTTGATGTAGTAATAACTGTAATCTATTCTTTTATTTTCTGTATCCTATCTCTGATCCTTCCCCCCAATCCCCTAATTTTCCCTGTTACATTTAATAAAACTGGTTATCCAGATAAAAACCTCCAAGGAAGGAGAGCCCACCACCTCCTGAGGAAGCCTGTTCCACTGAGGAACTGCTCTGTCAGGAAGTTCTTCCTAATGTTGAGCCAGAAACTCTTTTAATTTCAATCCATTGGTTCTGGTCCTACCTTCTGGGGCCACAGAAAACAATTCCACACCATCCTCTATAAGACAGCCCTTCAAATACTTGAAGATGGTGATCATATCACCTCTTAGCCACCTCCTCTCCAGGCTAAACATCCCCAGCTCCTTCAACCTTTCTTCATAGGACTTGGCCTCCAGACCCCTCACCATCCGTCGCCCTCCTCTGGACCTGTTCCAGCTTCTCTATATCCTTCTTAAAATGTGGTGCCCAAAACTGAACACAATACTCCAGGTGAGATCTTACCAGAGCAGAGTAAAGCGATGCCATCACTTCACGGCGATATTGACACTATACTTCTGTTGATACAGCCCAAAATTGCATTTGCCTTTTTAACCACCACATCACACTGTTGACTCATATTCAGTGTATGGTCCACTAAGACCCCGAGATCCTTTTTGCACATACTACTGCTAAGAAAGTCTCCCCCATCCTATAGCCATGCATGGGATTTTTCCTACCTAAATGCAAAACTTTACATTTATCCCTGTTAAAATTCATTTTATTGGTTTTAGCCGAGTTTTCCAGTTTGTCAAGATCATTCTGTATCTGGTCTCCTGTGTTTGCACCGCCTCCCAATTTAGTATCATCTGCAAATTTAATAAGTATTCCCCCTATTCCTTCATCCAAATCATTTATAAAGATGTTGAACAAAACAGGTCCCAGGACAGATTCTTGAGGGACTCCACTTGTCACTCCAAGAGGATGAGAACCCTTCATAAGATACTCCTACAACAGATACTCCTAAAACAGATACTCCTACAACAGATTGCGAAGTTCTGGAAGAGAAGGGATACAGTGATTGTGGAAGATTCCAATTACCTGGACATCTGTTGGAAGTCCAACTCTGCTAAAAATGAAAGGTCATATACATGCCTGACTTTTTTTGCTGATAACTTCCATTTCCAAAAAATGAAGAAGGAAACAAGAGGATCTGCTATCTTGGGTTTGATTCTCACAAACAAGGAAGAATTGTTTGAAGAAGTGGAAATAGTGGGCACCCTGGGCAATAGTGACCACCCTGGGCACTAGCAACCCCTCCCAATTTAGTATCATCTGCAAATTTAATAAGTATTCCCTCTATTCCTTCATCCAAATTGTGGAGAAACACCATCTTAGAGTGTTGGTGCTTCATTGGCAGGGATCAGTAAATTCCCCAGCAGGCTTTGTAGCCTCCCTCCAACCCCCCTCTCCCTTCCAGAGCCAAACCAACAACGCTAGGGGGAAAGTCTCCTAGAGAGACAGGAAGTTCTTTTGTTCTCTGCATGTGGGTTAGGAGGAAGAGTTTTCAGTTCTCAGCTGCAGCTCGAAGGAAGAGGTTGCCAGTGGGGGAGCTCCTGCCTGTGCATGCGGCCTATTCAAAAGAGAATGAGGCCTCCAGGCAGTAAGACAAAGTAAGTCATCCAAAGGGGCAGGGCATGTTTAGATCAGGGCCAGCAGGATGCGTTTATAATCAACTTTTCTTTGTTATGCTGTGTGCTGTGCTGTGCTAACTTTTTAAATGCAACTGTTTTTGTTTTGTTTTTCTTTCCCTTTCTTTTTCTCTTTTAAATAATTTTTTTTTTTTTGCTGTCTTAAATGCTGGCAGTTTATCTCTGTACCACATAGATCCCCAAACCGCTTAGACCACGCTATGTTGAGAAGGGGGCCCCAGGGAAGGGGGAAGGCATGCAGTTGGATAAGGTGCCAATCCTCCAGGGGTTCCCCAAAGAAGTGCTGAGGTCTCTGTGATACCCAAGTACAGGGTGGCAGAGGACCTTGAGGCCGGGCCTCATAGCTGGAGAGGGGGATTGGGAGTCCTGTTCCTCTCAATCTGAACCCCTAGACTGAGCAGGTGGTGGCAGCGAGCCCAAGGGGCAGGAGGAGAAATAGCTCCCTCCAGGAGTTGGCGACTCCATAGGGAGCTGACGGGACCGGGTCTGAAGGCAGAATCGGGCCGGTTCCGTCACACAAATCATTTATAAAGATGTTGAACAAAACAGGTCCCAGGACAGATCCTTGAGGCACTCCACTTGCCAATCCTCTCCAAGAGGATGAGGAACCATTCACAAGCACTCTTTGGATGCGATCTGTCAACCAGTTACACATCCACCTAATGGTAACAGGATCCAAACCATATTTTACCAACTTGTCAACAAGGACAGTATGTGGAACCTTATCAAAAACCTTACTCAAATCAAGATAAACTATGTCTACAGAATTCCCCATATCCAGCAAGGTAGTCCCTTTCTCAAAAAAAAAAAGAGATCAGGTTAGTCTGACATGACTTGTTCTAGAGAAACCCATGCTGGCTCTTAGTAATCACAGCCATCCTTTCTAAATGTTTCAGGACTGGCTGTTTGATGATTTGTTCTAAAACTTTTCCAGGTATAGACATCAAGCTGACGGGTCAGTAGTTACCCGGATCTTCCTTTTATGTACTACCCTTATGCTGATCCTAGGTTGCAACTCCATACCCTCATATGTTCTTTTTTTTTTGCCATGTTCAGCACTGCTTCCCTCAGAAGAGAAGACTGAGGAAAAGTAGGAACTGAGCAGTTTGTTACCTGTTACAATTTCACTTTCCTGCCCTCGCAATGGGCCTACCATGTCCTTGCTCTTTTTGTTACTTTGAACATAAGAAAAGAACCCTTTTTGTTGTTTTTAGCATCTTTGGCCAGCCTAAGCTCATACTAAGCTTTAGTTTTCCTACCCTTTTCTCTACAAGCACTAGTGATTTGTTTATATTCATCCTTGGTTATAAGGCCCTCCTTCCAATTTCTAAAGTAGTCTTTTTTATTTCTCAAGAGCTGTTTATGGAGCCACCTTTGCTTCTTTAGGCTTCTTTGTATTTGATCTTTCATTTTTAGCAAAGTTGGACTTCCAACAGATTTCTGGGTAATTGAAATCTCCCATGATCACTGTGTCCCGTCTCTTGGAGAACTTTGCAATCTGTTGTAGGATATCTCATCCAAGTCCTCTGCCTGGCTTGGTGGTCTATAGCAGACCCCCACCACAATATCACTGTTTTTTCTTATTCCTTTTATTTTTACCAAGAGACTCTCAGCTGTGCTGCCATGCTCAGATTCACGTATTTCCTCACAAGTACATACTTCCTTCACATATACTGCTACATCTCTGCCCTTTCTCATTTGTCTGTCCCTTTTATATAAGGTGTATCCCTGAATCCTAATATTCCAGTTGTGTCATCCCACCAAGTTTCAGTAAGGCCTATTATGTCACAGTCTCCTTCCTGTATTGGACTTCCAGTTCCTCCTATTTGTTTCCCATACTCTGTGCATTAATGTAGAGATATTGGAGTCCATGTTTTATGCATCCTGAGGATTTAGTTTCCATACAGGTTAACATCACCTAGTGTATGTGCCACTCTCTGCAAAGCTTTAGTGTTCTTAAATGAGTTAAGCTTTGAATTATTGTCTTGCTCCCCCATACAATTTAGTTTAAACCCCTCCTTATTAGCCTAGCAAGGTTGTTACCAAACACCCTTTTTCCTACTGACATAAGGTGCAAGCCATCTTCCAATAGAAGACCACTGTCTCAAAAGCGTAAGCCATGGTCCAGAAATCCGAATCTTTCCTGATGACACCATTGACGTAGCCAGTCATTTATTTGAAGTATTCTTCTTTCTCATCCTAAGGCATAGCCATCAACAGGAAGAATTGACGAGAACACAACCTGTGCTCCCAGCTTCTTCACCCACTGACCCAGAGCCACATAGTCTTTTCTAATACATTCAGGGCTGTGACTGGCAGTATCATTCGTTTCCATATGGATCTTTCATTCCCACATTTGTTTCTTGTCCATTAAAAGAAAGGTCTAACATTGCTTCAGCCCATATTTCTGTATGGGGCATAGCTATTGCTTCCCACTTTTGAAGAAGTAATTCTTTAGCTATTAAAAGGTAAAAAGCACCAGTCATTTTCGACTCTGGGGTGACGTTGCTTTCACAACGTTTTCATGGCAGATTTTTTTACAGGGTTTTTTGCCATTGCCTTCCCCAGTCATCTACACCTTCCCCCCAGCAAGCTCATTTTACCAACCTCAAAAGGCTGGAAGGCTGAGTCATCCTGGAGCCAGCTACTTGAACCAGCTTCTGCTGGAATTGAACTCAGGTCGTGAGCAGAGGGCTCTGATTGCAGTACTGCAGCTTTACCACTCTGCGCCATGGGGCTCTTTCTTTAGCTTTTACCAAGGCTCATAAGATCTAGGGTTTTCAAGGCATGAGACATTCGGAGATGATTTGCCATAGGCTGCCTCTGCATAGCAACCCTGGTATTCCTTTGTGGTCTCCCATTCAAATATTAATCAGTGCTGCTGACCCTGTTTAGCTTTCAATATTTGACAAGATAGGGCTAGCCTGGGCTATCCAAGTCAGAAAGAAATGAACATATGAACATATGAAGCTGCCTTATACTGAATCAGACCCTTGGTCCATCAAAGTCAGTATTGTCTTTTCAGACTGGCAGCAGCTCTCCAGGGTCTCAAGCTGAGGTTTTTCACACCTATTTGCCTGGACCCTTTTTTGGAGATGCCAGGGATTGAACCTGGGACCTTCTGCTTCCCAAGCAGATGCTCTACTACTGAGCCACCATCCCTCCCTGAAATCTACTAGATATCCAGTAACAGCAGATAATAATTTAGTATTCTGTATTAACTGTATTCTATAGGTTTGTTTACCATCTTGCAGTATTTCCTGCCATATTGTTTTCTGAATTTGGCTATTATTATTTACTTCATTTAAATCCCACCTTCCTTCCCAATGGAGACTCAAAGCAGCTTATATCATTCTCTTCTCCTTCATTTTATCCTCACGGCAACCTCTTACACTGAGCAATGGCATATATCTGGATGAAGGTCACTCAGCAAGCTTTCATGACATTATGGGGATTTGGACTTTGGTCTCTCAGATCCTGGTATGACACTCCAACCACTACACCATGTTGGCTCTCTGATATTGTTGCATATTCCCATTTTGCCATAATTAATCAGTTACAGATTTGATCATGTTTCAAGTAGGCATACCAAGGTATGTGTTTCTTTTCATCCTGAATTTATAGAAGTAAAAAAAAAGGTAATACATAATTGAGGCCTGACACCGCAAGTGCATCTGGATCAAACTGGGCATGAAGGCAATGGATTAATTGCAGATAGTGCCAATCAGCTAAGGCAAGAAGATTATATAAATACAAAAATCTTTATATATGTACAATCCAGTGATGGTTGGGCCTTCCATAACTGGTGATACTACAAACCCAGCCCAACCCACTTATCAGACCTCACCCACTAGAGCAAGGGTTCCCATACCCCAGTCCACTGCCTGTTAGCAACCAGGTTAGCAACCAGGTCGCCTCTGCCCCCTGCCGCCCCCACCCTTCGCAGCGTTGCACTCCATCATCCCCCTGCATGACAAGGTTCAGCTCCCCACCACCCATCCCATCTCTTCCTTCCCCCAGTGCCGCGCCATGCTCCCCCCTCCCCACTGCGCGATCAGAGGAGCGACAAGGCTTGGAGTCAGCCCTACCTGCTTCGGCAGGGTCCAGGCTGATTCTGTTTGAAGAGCAGGCTGGAGGAGGAGTTTCGCCCTTCCTGGAAGTTAAGGGGAGGGAGAAGCCTCCTTCAGCCTACTTCAAATAACTTCGAATCAGCCCAGGCCCTGCCAAAGTGGGTAGAGCCGAGCTCCATCGCCCACCTCCCCGTGTGATCAGAGGGGCACTGCAATGAGGCTCAGGCTTCTGGAAGTGAGGGTGGGATGAAACTCCTCCTCCAGCCTTCTCTTCAAATGATTTAAAATCAGCCGGGGCCCTGCTGAAGTGGGTAGGGCCAACTCCGAGTCTTCTTTGATCATGCTGGGGGGAGGGTGTGGAGTATGGTGTGGCGCTGGGGAAAGGAAGAGAGGGGATGGGCCCTGGCAGTGTCAGGGAGCCGAGCCTTGTGGTGTGTGGGGGGGTGATGGAGCATGGCATCGCATTGCAATGATGCAAATGGCAGATGGGGGGGCAGAGCATGGCACAGTGCTGGGGAAGGGAAGGGAGGGGGTGGGCTGTGGTGGTGGCGGCTGCAGTAGAACTGGTCCCTGGTGCCAAAAAGTTTGGGGACCACTACACTAGAGCATATTCCAGAATTTGCTGCTTTAAATAAGAATATTATTATAGCCTGTTTGTAAGAATTAGACATCACAAACCTTCACTGCAATTATCTATCTTAAATTAGCTGAACAAATTACTTATTGATACGATGCATGACGGATAGCGAGTGTTAGCAGAGAGCTGTCCGAATAGGCTGATAAGAAAAGGCATGCTGACAAGAAGAGACTCCATACCAGTTCTTCCAGAACTATTAGTGTATTTACAGATATTCACACAGAAGTGTAGTATATATACAATATTCACAATTCAGAGCTTCAAAATGCTTCGCCAGACTACCAATAATACAGACAGGAAAAAGACTCTGGCATTTGGCTCCTTTTATAGTTCAGCCCACCTATCGGTGAATATGCTGACTCATTGTGACTTCAGTGACTTCCAGGCATTGCATCAGTCTGTCTTGTGATCCTTATCACATGACTTCAGTACTTTGACATTAGATGATCTACCATGCTTAACTTGTAAGCTATCCAGTCACTGACACACCTCCTTAGGTTATAAGTTAATGCATGCCTAACAACATTGTTAGTTTGACATGTTTTTCTGTGCACAAACATTTGGTATACAGGTCTGCAATATTATTGTCTGTGGAACATTTTACCAATGACATAACACCACGACTGATTGCCTCCTTCACATTGTAATACCTTATTAATATATGTTTGCTTGTTTGAGAAAACACATTCTTTTCATACAGGGAACAATACTCCCTTTTCATGGCTGTCAGCCAAGCTTCCTTCTCCTCCTCCGGCAGTGGTAAAACCTCATTATAACTTTCAGGCTCAGTTAAATATACATGATTAACACTGTTATTGTATCCATATCAGACAGGAGGAACTCCCTTGGTGCTTCAGGAAGACACTCTCGGCACCTGATCAGTACTCTGCTCATGCTCAGGCACCTCCTGTTTTACATTAACAGGCACTTGCTCAGTTTCTGGCTTAATCTCTAACTCAGAACTATTATCAGTTAATGGCAACCACACATGAGTCTTTCCTTCAGTCCCATGAATTCTTTGCCAATTTCCATGCTCGCTGAAATTTGCTGATCTGCTTAATGTGATCTTTTTATCTGAATCACTGAATCTGTATGATTTCATGTGTATCTGATACCCTAGGAATACTAGTTTCTCGGACCTTGCACCTCCTTTCCGTCTTAGGTGTAAAGGGATGTTAATTCAAGCTTTAGAACCAAACACTGTTAGAAATTCTAAGCTTGGTTCCTTATTATACAGAGCTAGATAAGGAATATTATCTGTAGCTTTGGTCCATAGTCTGTTATGCAGAAATGTAGCCACCAAAAGTGCTTCAGCCCAATAAGCTATAGGTAAATCTGCATCAGACAACATGGCATACATCATTTGTTGAAGAACTGCACACACACACCCCCTTTCCACAATTCCATTCTCTGCGGGAGTTGCTGGGTTTGCTACGCTGTGCACAACACCCTGTTTTTCCAGCCATGTGTTAAACTGATTAGACATAAACTCTCCGCCTTTATCTGATTGTACAACTTTCAGCTGCACCCCAAGTTGTTTTTGCACTTTCGTTGCCTACAACTTGAAACAATTGAACACTTCAGACTTCTGTTTAAGCACAAATGACCAACAATATCTGGTACAGTCGTCAATTATCAATAACAGATATTTGTTTGATGAGTGGCTCTTTGGGAATGGTCCCACTATGTTGGTATAGACCATTTCTAGAGGCCCTTTAGACACTCTCAGACTTTCTTTAGCGACAGGGAATGCTTTACTTTTCACCTGTTTACATATTTGGCAGTCTAAATATGCCTTGCAGTTCTTCACTGATGAATGTTGTAGCAGTGACAAAGTTTTATTTATTGTGTGAAAGCTAGAATGGCCAAGTCTGTGGTGCAGCAAATGGACACATGAATCATGTGGACATATATTGGACACTTGCTCTGCTTTTGCAGACCGCTTTCCACTACATATACACCATCAATCATTCTCCCCCAGGAATGAACCTTTCCGTTTCTAGACACTTTGCAATCTGTAACAGTGAAAGACACATCAAACCCTGCTTTTGCTAATGCACTTACACTTAGCAAATTAGACTTCAGCTCCAGCACGCAGAGCACCTCCTCCAGCTCACACCTCAGAGCTGAAAACTTACCCGACCTTTGCACACTACCTCTGACTCAGACCCACCTGCGAGGTTTGCATGTGTTAGAACAGGCATTTGGGCATTTTTAATCAAAACTTTATCAGTACAGATATGACTGGTTGCACCAGAGCCCACCAGCCAAACAGACTGTAGTCCAGCCGCTCCTGCAGTCACCAGTCTTGCTTGCTCACGGCTTCCAGATGATGACAGTGATGTCTTCTTCCGCTGCTTTCCAGCCTCAGTGCAAAACCATCTGATATGAGCTGTATATCCACACCGATAGCACTTTCGTACATGAAGAGCAACCGGGCTGACCTCCTGCTGCTGCCTCACAACAGGCTTCATACTTGGCACAGAGCTCTGCTCACTCCCACCGGCAGGTGCACTGGCTCCGTTCCCAGAATGGGATGCTGCAGTCATCCTGTTCTGATAATCGTAGAGTCAAGCACATACATATTCCATAGTCAGCATTGTACTATCCACAGCCTCTAACGATGTAATTAGCTGCAAATATTCACCCGGCAACGATGAAAGTAAAATATAAACACGATCATCAGTTGCAACAGTTTTTCCTCTTGTCTCCAACTCCACAAAACAATTGGTCAGAGCCTTGATATGCTCCTTTACACAACTGCCTGGGCTCATCAGCGTACGGTGCATTCTTTGTGTCAAGGCAATAAGCGAACCAGCGGTTGTGCGCACATACATACCACGCAGTGCATTCCAAGCCTCGTTGGCGGTGGCTTTGCCTCTAACGTAGATAAGTTGATCATCTCCCACACAAAGAATAATATGGGCCTTCTGATCTTGTGCTGCCTCATTAGCTGTAGGATTCACAGGAGGGTTAGAAACAAACACCCACAGTCCTTCCCTCCGAAGAAAATATTCCATCTGGAGAGACCACACAGCATAATTATTTGAGGTTAGCTTCTCCACCGGCACAGCCTGCAGTTGCACCATATCGCCGACCTCCACTGATAGCTGGACTCCGTCCTCCCCCTCGTCACTCACCAACAAGGATAACGAGATGTCCTCGGCACTTTCCTCGGACTCGCTCATACACTTCTGCCCTGCACATCTCTTCTCCACATGAACCTTCACAGCCAAAAATAGCCTCAACAGCACAGCTCGCTGTCTGGGCCCATAACCCTGATGGATTGCGAGTGTTAGCAGAGAGCTGTCCGAATAGGCTGATAAGAATAGGCACGCTGACAAGAAGAGACTCCACACCAGTTCTTCCAGAACTATTAGTGTATTTACAGATATTCACACAGAAGTGTAGTATATATACAATATTCACAATTCAGAGCTTCAAAATGCTTCGCCAGACTACCAATAATACAGACAGGAAAAAGACTTTGGCATTCAGCTCCTTTTATAGTTCAGCCCACCTATCGGTGAATATGCTGACTCATTGTGACTTCAGTGACTTCCAGGCATTGCATCAGTCTGCCTTGTGATCCTTATCACATGACTTCAGTACTTTGACATTAGATGACCTACCATGCTTAACTTGTAAGCTATCCAGTCACTGACAATGCAGGCCTTGCTCTTGGAAGCAATATGGAGAGGCTGGTATGAAAATAGTTCTACACAATGTATTACAGAGACATGACTGTATTTTAAGTCAACAATATTTTACAGATCATGGCTGACACTGAAGATAGTAGCTTGTCAAAGTCATTGTGGAACAACAAGATTTGAAATGAAGAGTTCCAGGTTCACAGGCCATTTTCTTATAAGGCAGTGTTACATGTTACAGAAATTGATACAGAAAACAAAGTTACACAGATTTTTTTTTCTTTAGTAAATGTGTCAACTGTAAAAGTACTCCATGTGTGTGTATACAGTTGAAAAACTTTAGCTTCTAGGAAGCTTCTTCAATATCATTTTATGAGGCCCAGCCCTGACTGTCAGCTTCACCTAGCACTTAGTCCACTTACCTGGCCCCAGGATGGGCTGAAAGTGACATTTAGGGAGACCTAGTGGAAGATTCCACCATGGCATGGGCAGGATCAGAGGCAGATGAGGTGGCTTCTCCTTCCACAGATCATGAATTAGCTTGCATGTTGAAGCAGGAAGAGAATGGCTACTGCCAGAGGTGGGCCCAATGCCTTCCTGGCAGGTATGCATCAGGTGCCTTCCTGGCAGGCATCTGAAGCATTGACAGCCTGTCAAAAGGCAGGGTGGTTTCAGGGAAGAGAGCTGGGTGGATCTGTGACCCTCCTGGAGTGGGCAAGGTCATGGCTGTTGTGGCAAGGGGGAAGAAGTATGCATGGGGGGAGTGATGAGGCAGAACTGAGGTAAGTCCCAGCATGACTGTTGGTAAGTCCCAACAGTGGCTCAGCTGCATTAGAGTAAGGTGCTTGGAGCTGGGGCAGAGCTGCTGGTAAGGTGAGTGTTGATTTGCTTTTCTAAAACAGCTGGGGAGCATTACCCAGGGTTGCTGTGGGAGGGAACTGTGTGAGGGCTTGGTGCCTGCTGAAGAGGGGTTTCTGATTGCTTTTGTATGTCTTTTGTATAGTAGTTGCTGAGTGAGGAAAGCTTGTTTGCCTGGGGATAGTTGCTGGCCCCACCCTTCTGATTGCTTTTGTGTATTGCTCTGGCTGTTGAGTCAGAGGTGGGTGGGGACTTGAGCCTTTAATTTGCAAGGTTTATCCTTGCCAGAGGTGGAAGCCTTTGATGCAAGCCAAAGGGCAAGAGCCAAAGGACTCTTGGCCTATGGCTCTTGGCCTGTGGTTCTTGCCAGGGGGTTCTGTAGAAAGGTGGGTAGTTACTCACAAGTAGTTTTAAGTGGCAGTTGGTAGTGAAATTTACAGGGAAGTCAAGATAAAGAGAATTTTGAAATGGATTGCAGCAGCATGGCTGGTGAGGGAGCAGAGGCAGTGACATGTAAAGACTGTGCAATGTTTGTATTTCTACCTGAGAGTAGCAGCAATTACACTTGCAGAAAGTGTAAGTTAGTGGCCCTGCTGGAGGAGAAGATATGGGGACTGGAGGCACAATTGTCTACACTGCAGTGTATAAAGGAAGGTGAAGATTTTCTTGGCAGAACACATGAGGCGCTCTTGAAAGGACGAGAGGTGGAAGTGGTATCTCAGGAATTGGAAGAGAACCCAACACAGGAGGAGGATTCATGGAAAAATGTAATTCAAAGGAGCAAGAAAATAAGGAGATGTTCTGAGCCTCTGCTGCTCAGCAATAGGTCCCAGGATCTCCCCACAGTAACTGATTTTGAACCATTGGAACAAGGGCTACTTCCCCAGCCTCCGCAAAGCTTAAAAAAGATTTCTCAGGATCCTGGATAAGAAGCCTGGAGCTTCTGCTCCCCAATATAGGGAGAGGAAGGTGGTGGTGATTGGAGACTCCTTGCTCAGAGAGGTGGAGCCCAAAGTGTGCCGGCCAGACTTGCCATCCCAAGAGGTCTGCTGTCTGCCAGGTGCACACATCCAGGATGTGACAGAAAGGATTGGAAGACTTATCAAGCCCACTGATTACTATCCTTTCTTGCTGATCCACATAGGAATGAAAGATACTGCCCATCATAGCCCTGGACGTATTACAAAAGACTATGTGGCTCTGGGTCAGAAGGTGAAGGAGCTGGGTGCACAGGTTGTGTTCTCATCAGTTCTTCCTTTTGAAGGCCGTGGTTTAGGATGAGAAAGAAGAATACTTCAAATAAATGACTGACTACATTGATGGTGTCATCAGGAAAGGTTCGGATTTCTGGACCATGGCTTACGCTTTCAAGACGGAGGTCTTCTATCAGGAGATGGTTTGCACTTTATGGTGGTAGGAAAAAGGGTGTTTGGTAACAGCCTTGGTAAGCTAATAAGGAGGAGTTTAAACTAAATTGTATGGGGGAGTGAGATAATAATTCAGAACCTCATTTAATGCTAGAAACTGGGGATAAGAACACTAAAGATTTGCAGAGAGTGGCACATATGCTTGGTAATGTTAACTAGCAGGTATGTCCAGAAACTAAACCCTTGGGATGCCTAAAACATGGATTCCGATGTCTCTACAGTAATGTACAGAGTATGGGAAACAAACAGGAGGAACTGGAAGTCCTAATACAGGAAGGAGACTATGACATAGTAGGCCTTACTGAAACTTGGTGGGATGAAACTCACAACTGGAATATTAGTATTCAGGGGTACAACTTATTTAAAAGGGACAGGCAAATGAGAAAGGGCGGAGGCATAGCAGTATATGTGAAGGAGGTACATATTCATGAGGAAATACGTGAATCTGAGCATGGCAGCTCAGTTGAGAGTCTCTGGGTAAAAATTAAAGGTGTAAGAAATAACAGTGATATTATTGTGGGGGTCTGCTATAGACCACCAAGCCAGGCAGAGGACTTGGAGGAGATATCCTACAACAGATTGCAAAGTTCTCCAAGAGAAGGAATACAGTGATCATGTGAGATTTCAATTATCCAGAAATCTGTTTGAAGTCCAACACTGCTAAAAATGAAAGATCAAATAGATTCCTGACTTGTCTTGCTGACAACTTCCTTTTCCAGAAAGTGAAGAAGGAAACAAGGGGATCTGCTATCTTGGATTCTGTCCTCACCAACAAGGAAGAATTGATTGCAGAAGTGGAAATAGTGGGCACGCTGGGCAGTAGTGACCATGTGATTTTGGAATTTACAGTCTTAGGAAAGAAGAAGATAAGAAGATATTGGATTTATATCCCGCCCTCCACGCCGAAAAGTCTCAGAGCGGCTCACAATCTCCTTTATCTTCCTCCCCCACAACAGATACCCTGTGAGGTGGGTGGGGCTGAGAAGGTTCTCACAGCTGCTGCCCTTTCAAGGACAACCTCTGCCAGAGCTATGGCTGACCCAAGGCCATGCTAGCAGGCGCAAGTGGAGGAGTGGGGAATCAAACCTGGTTCTCCCAGATAAGAGTCCGCACACTTAACCACTGCACCGAACTGGCTGGAAAGGGGAAAGCTATACGTAGTCAGACTTATAGGTTGGACTTCAGAAAGGCAAACTTTGATAAACTTAGAACTATACTGAGTAAAATCCCATGGTCAGAAATACTTAGGAAGAAGGGGGTTCAAGAGGGGTGGGAGCTTCTTAAAAGCGAAATACTAATAGTGCATTCACAGATGATTCCTATGAAAATAAAAAATGGAAAAAACCTAAAGAAGGAAGCCAAGTTGGTGCCATAAACAGCTCTCTAAAGACTTGAGAAATAAAAAAGACTCCTTTAGGAATTGGAAGGGGGGCCTTACAACCGAGGATGAATATAAACAAATCACCAGTGCTTGTAGAGGAAGAGTTAGGAAAGCTAAAGCTCGGTATGAGCTTAGCCTAGCCAAAGATGCTAAAAACAACAAAAAAGGTTCTTTTCTTATGTTCAGAATAAGAAAAAGAGCAAGGACATGGTAGGCCCATTGCAAGGGCAGGAAAGTGAAATTGTAACAGGTAATGAGAGGGTGGAACTGCTCAATTCCTACTTTTCCTCAATCTTCTTTTCTGAGGGAAACGGTGCTCAACATGGAAAAAACAGAACATATAAGAAGGGTATGAAGTTCCAACCTAGGATCAGCATAGGGGTAGTACATAAACACCTAGTTTCTTTAAATTAAACTAAGTCCTCAGGGTCACATGAACTGCATCCAAGGGTTCTAAAAGAGCCTGCGGGTGTAATTCTGAGCCTCTGGCTATTATTTTTGAGAATTCTTGGAGAGCAGGAGAGGTGCCGGAAGATTGGAGGCAGGCGAATGCTGTCCCCATCTTTAAGAAGGGGGAAAAGGAGGATCTGGGTAACTACCAACCCGTCAGCTTGACGTCTATAGCTGGAAAAGGTTTAGAACAAATCATCAGTCAGTCAGACCTGGAACATTTAATAAGGATGTCTGTTATTACTAAGAGCCAGCATAGGTTTCTCTAGAACAAGTCATGTCAGACTAACCTGATCTCTTTTTTTTTGAGAAAGCGACTACCTTGCTGGATCAGGGGCATGCTGAGGACATCATTTATCTTGATTTCAGTAAGGCTTTTGATAAGATTTCACATACTATCCTTGTTGACAAGTTGGTGAAATGTGGTTTGGATCCTGTTACCATCAGGTGGATCTGTAACTGGTTGACAGATCGCACCCAAAGAGTGCTTGTGAATGGTTCCTCATCCTCTTGGAGAGGAGTGACAAGTGGAGTGCCTCGAGGATCTGTCCAGGGGCCTGTATTTTTCAACATCTTTATAAATGATTTGGATGAAGGAATAGCGGTAATGCTTATTAAATTTGCAGATGATACTAAATTGGGAGGGGTTGCAAATACAGTAGAAAACAGAAACAGGGTACAGGATGACCTTGACAGGCTGGAAAACTGGGCTAAAACCAATAAAATGAATTTTAACAGGGATAAAGGTAAAGTTCTGCATTTAGGTAGGAAAAATCCAATGCATGCTTATAGGATGGGGAGACTTGTTTTAGCAGTAGTATGTGCGAAAAGGATTTAGGGGTCTTAGTGGATCATATGTTGAACATGAGTCAACAGTGTGATGTGGTGGCTAAAAAGGCGAATGCAATTTTGGGCTGTATCAACAGAAGTATAGTGTCCAGATTACGTGAAGTGATGGTATCACTTTACTCTGCTCTGGTAAGACCTTACCTGGAGTATTGTGTTCAATTTTGGGAACCACATTTAAAGAAGGATATAGACAAGCTGGAATGGGTCGAGAGGAGGGCGACAAAGATGGTGAGGGGTCTGGAGATCAGGTCCTATGAGGAAAGGTTGAAGGAGTTGGGTATGTTTAGCCTGGAGAGGAGATGGCTGAGAGATGATATGATTACCATCTTGAAGTACTTGAAGAGCTGGCATATAGAGGATGGTGCGGAATTGTTTTCTGTGGCCCCAGAACCAATGGGTTGAAATTAAATCAGAAGAGTTTCTGGCTCAACATTAGGAAGAACTTCCTGACCGTTAGAGCAGTTCCTCAGTGGAACAGGCTTCCTCAGGAGGTGGTGGGCTCTCCTTCCTTGGAGGTTTTTAGACAGAGGCTGGATGGCCATCTGACAGCAATGAAGATCCTGTGAATTTAGGGGGAGGTATTTGTGAATTTCCTGCATTGTGCAGGGGTTGGACTAGATGACCCTGGAGATCCCTTCCAGCTCTATGATTCTATGAAGGAAGTCAGAGGCACAATGGAAGGGAAAGAGGAAGGAGAGCTATCCTTATATGCCTGAAGGAAACAGTCCTTGAGTGCCACACTTCCATCTGGCTGGCAATGGATAAGGCACTAGGATAAAGGCTCTTTGAGGGAGGGGTGCTAGTGGAGTGGTGCAATCAAGGGCTCCCGCTTACTGTAACTGGAGTTGTGGTGCAATAAAAATTATTTAAGCAAAGCACTCCAGCATCTGCCTACTGTGGGAATCAGGAAGGAGGGACAGTTTGACAAGCCTGTAACCCTCACCAGTCCCACATACTTCTACTCAGCACACATCCCCACACAGAGAAGGAAGTGTGTTCTAATTGTTGATATAGAAGTAGAACAATTGCACATTAATTTGTACATTAATGTGCTACTGATGCAATAGGTACTAATTTGTATGAACTTTGTTTACAGAAAATGTAAGCAAACACAAGTAGATTAAATGATTTTTGAATTAGAAAGTAGCCCCATACAGGCGTTACAATATACTACAAACCTATGTGGAAAATGAGGTGTTTTGGTTTTAATTTGTCATGGCAAACAAATACCAATTAGGCCAGTCACTTTGTATTAACACAACACCTATCTCAGTCACTGTGCATCAACCTATGATCATCTGTAATGGTACTCATTAAAAAGATACGTGCTAACTTTGCACTTGGATGGAACATATTTTTCTTCCTTACCAGCTGCTAAAGTTCGTCCCATTCCTGGTTCACTGGTGACACAACCAACTCGATTGCAGAGAGTAACTGTTAAATAATAAATCTTGTATGGTTCCAATCCTGCTGCTGTATAGGAATGCTCATGAGCTTCAGCAGTGTACAAAACCTACAAAAGAATTAGAATCAACATGGGTGCTATGGCAGTACTTCTGTTACTCTCCACTAAATAAGAGGGTATATTTAACAATAAGAAATTTGCTTTGGGGTTTGCAGATTTCTTCCTTTGAAGGTTTGCCAAAAGCCATTAGTGGAAACAGCATTATCTTGAAGAACCACAACAAGGTAGAATTTAAATTATAATACTTCAAATACATTATTTGAAGAGATAATAATCTAGTTCTTAAGGAAGAAAAGTTATAAAAATGTGTCATAAAACTTATAAAACATGATAGCATGATACTGGAGCTGTAATCTGAAGAAAAACCAGAATACTGGAGTTATTTATAAGAAGATATTGGATTTATATTCTACCCTATACTCTAAATCTCAGAGCGGTCACAATCTCCTCTACCTTCCTCCCTCCACAACAGACACCCTGTGAGGTAGGTGGGGCTGAGAGAGCTTTTTACAGCAGCTGCCCTTTCAAGGACAACTCCTGTGAAAGCTATGGCTGATCCAAGACCATTCCAGCAGGTGCAAGTGGAGGAGTGAGGAATCAAACCCAGTTCTCCCTGATAAGAGTCTGCGCACTTAACCACTACACCAAACTGGCTACACCAAACAGTGCTGATTATGCATGATCATGGTGTTATCCCTCTACAATGTAATCAAAGCATAACAGTTCTGATCACCAAGAAAATATGAGATCTGACCAACAGGATTCATGAATATGTTGCCTTTTTATTACTAATACTACCACCATTAGTGAGCACTGTTATCAGTGAGCACTGCACAGGAAAATAACCTTTTTGTTAAAGTAATTTATCAAAGATTAAGCATGAGAAAGCCTGAACAAATTGCAATATTTGTGTAAAACATTGTATTGTGCATATTATTCAACCATAGAGATGGTGCTACAAATTTAAACTTTGGCTAAACCCTTCATGGATAGAACTGGCAATATTGTTGTGAATTAAGGGCCTGATAATTCATTTTAGAAATAATAATTTGTTACATTTTTATTGCATTTTTCTTTGAAGGAGCCCTCCTGAGCAGCATTTTAGTTTCACAATAACCCAGCAAGACGGGATAAACTAAGAGGCAACACTATCAGTCTAATGAGTTTTCATACTGTATAGGGATTGAAATATCAGTTTCCCCCTCAAACCTAGCCCTCAAACCTAGTCTCTACACAGTTTGGGACCAGTAGCTTGATTCTACTGTAAGAAAAAGCTCCCTACTATTCATACACATGGACATCATGATCACTAGTATGGTTGCCAGGGTGCCTGGAGTTTTGACTCGCACACATCTGCTCTAAGAAGTGGACTTTGCCCACGGTTTCTAAGGCTTATGTGGATACTATAAGCCTCAGCTTTGCAGCAGCATTCTACTTCTCTGGATGGGTGTTAGCCAGAACTACAGACGAGCTTCCAGCTGCTCCTTGTGTGCCCAGTCTTGGCTAACACCACCAGAATCCATCTTGTTTTCCTGACTCCATATCCAAAGCTGCTTCAACTTCTGCATAAGGCAATCAAGCTTATCTTAGGCGTGGATCCTGCCAGACCGCCTAAGCCTTTGTCTAATGGAACTCAAGACAAAGACTAGTGCCAAGAAGAAGACTGAACAAGAGGAAGACCATCTTCAGCCAGAGCCAAGTTCCTTTGTGTAAACCAGGTGTTACCTTAGGTAGCAATTTGGCCATCTATTGTCACCTTTTTAGATAAGTTTGGTAAACTCAAGCACACCTCCACCCAGTAATTTCCCCCATTCTTTCCCCCATTTTGGAGCCTCACCCTGGTCCATTGCAACCTGAGAGTCCAACCACGTACCCCTGGACCAAGCTTGTTCATTGGTCAGTCATGGGCACCCAATTAGGTGCCACCAATTAACTTGCTATTGGCTACTGCAGAAGTCCAGCCCTTATGGTCACTGCAGAGCCTCCCCTTTTCTGAGGTCACCTACCAGTTGACCACCTGTCATCCACCCCTGTGCCTCCCATCCCCTAAGGGCTCAAGGTAGTCTATATAGCCTGTAACACAGCTCCTCACATGTGTGCATCTAGCAGTACCCTAGTTCCGCTGTCTAGATCCACCCCCGATTCCTGATCAGTTTTGGGTCCATTTCCCCTGTCCATTGGAGCCTTCCTTGAAGACTACGATCGGTAAATATCACCCTGTTTGTCTACCCATGTATTCCCCTATCTCTCTATCTATTTTTCTTAGGACTGTATGTATGATTTTATGAGTATTTTATCTAGTATGGAAGCCTATATTTTTCTTAATAAATTTTAATTGTTTTACTTAATTAGAGTCCCTAATATTTTTAAGCATTACTTTCTGGACGTGGAATCCTGTATACACAGGTAAAAAGATCCTGACTAAGCCAGGTGCCCACCTGACAATTCCCCAACCTTGCTTTGAGGGCATTTTGGCTTACACTACTTGCCAATGCATTTTAACTGCAGAGCATCAGATCAAGTCCTAACTTCTGAAGACTGCCCTAGTCTGAGCATTGGTGCAGCATCTCATTACTTCTCCATCAATGGTCCCTGGGAGCAGATATCACTTCCTAGCAGATTTTTAATATTTTGTATATGTGACTTTATGAAGCCCTGAATCAAACATTATCAAAGTAACACTGGAGGAGCACCTTTCTATGGCCTCTTCTCAGAAAGCGCCAGTAATTTTATGTGCCAGGGTGAACACAACTTGTTCTCATGCTCACATACTCTCTGTCCTCTTCTCCTTGCATATGTGGTGTGAATGAACGTGTCCTGGTTTCAGAAGCCTTCTTTTTGTGTGATGTTTGAATGCAGGCATATGGGCAAACTGTAATTTGTTTCCTCCCCACAAACTGGGATGCTAAACTGGGATTAAACAGATATCATGCAAAATTGATCCAGATGGGCAACTGTGTTGGTCTGAAGCAGCAAAATAGTTTTTTAGTCCAGTGGCACCTTTAAGACCAACAAAATTTTATTCAAGGTATAACATTTCATGTGCAAGCACACTTCTTCGGATGATGTGCTTCTGAAGAAGTGTGCTTGCACACAAAAGCTTATTCCTTGATTTTAACAAGGAATAATTTGTTGGTCTTAAAGGAATGCTTTGCTGGTCTTAAAGGTGTCACTGGACTCAAACTTTGTTCATCATGCAAAACTGTCATTCTTTTAACAATTGTTAGTTTGTGAAACTAGAATTCAGAATCACAGGAAATCACTGAAATGATTTCCATCAGCAAATGCTGGTTTCATTACCTTTTATCTGCAGCCTAGGATGGTGTCACTGGAGAGGAAGCCAGGATGTCCGAAATCAAACATCGCACAAAACCAATCTGAGTAGTAACTATATTTATGCAGCAGCCTGCATACAGATAATGACACTAATCATAGCTCACTTAATTCAACCATGATTTTATGTAATATCTGAACTGAGCACAAGGTCTGGAATTATGGATTGTGAGAAGGACACAAACTTTTTGCCCAAACAGCTGTTGTAAAATGTCACAACAAACTGGAGCCTGATTTAAAGTTTCTCAGAGCAGGCCACTTTTGATCACACTCATGTGGTATAGAGGAGACAATAGAAACATGTACATAAAAACAAGCAGCATTTGTTGCACACAAACAGAGGGTTGACTTGTCTGAATGCAGCTACTGTCCTTTCCCTTTTTAGCATAAACATAGTGCAGCGTTTGTTAACAGTCAGACTCTTCTTATGGATGGGCAGTTTGAGATAAAATGCCCCTCTTTAAATATCAGCCCCAAAATCATATGTGCCCTGCACTGCCTGGCCTAAAAGTGGACAAAATGGAGCTGGTACAAACAAAATGGATGCTGACCAGATACAAACCTGGGAAATGTAGATGATTCACTAACAACTCTCCTCCCCATTCTAAAAAGATATACTCAGGGCTTTTTTTGGTAACAGGAACTCCTTTTCATATTTGGCCACACCTCCCTGATGTAGCCAATCCTCCTGGAGCTTACAGTAGGCCCTGTAATAAGAACCCTGTAAACTCTTAGGGGATTGGCTAAATCAGAGGGTGCGGCCTAATATGCAAAGGAGTTCCTGCTACAAAAAAAGCCCTGGATATACTTAATTTAAATAATGGGTTTCTGAGAAAACCTCCCCTCACTTCAACTTAACCCTCCATTCTCATCCACACTTATTTGCACATTCCCTCATCTATTTACCTTAACTAGTTTTATTTGTACAACTTGGTAGTTACTCCCATCCTGTATTGAGGATCGTCAAGGAACATTAACATCTTTAGTTTACATCAAGCAATCTTATCAAGCACCATTAGCATCACTCAGGCAAACCTATCACTTTGCTCATCCTGGGAAATCCAATCAAGGTATTGTTTTAGGAGTAAACATGTCAGACCACCCCAGGAAGAATTCTTCTTATAACTGGGCACACTCTGCACCATGGTAGTGTATGTATGTTCTCAGTGCTAAACATTGAGCCCTCATTTATTGTGAGCTTCCTCCGTCTTTCTGGGAAACACAGGCCATTCTCTCACTGGCTCTTGCTCTCCAAGACTTGGTAAATATCACCTTCCCCAAATCACTGTTCCCACTACTTCCTTTTATTTCCTTCTTAGCTAATTTGTGTGTTCCCTGTGTGCTTTGTGTGTATGTTTCACTCTTTTATTCTTTTTATAATAAAACACTTCTGGTTGTACCTCATCCTGATTTATTTTCAGAATTCTCTAAAGAAACAACTCCCAGAAACATTGGTAGAGATTCCCAGTTACCCCCTATTGATGTCCCCTTAAGGCTAATTCCCCCATCTAATTAGGAGATCTCTTCCTTTAGGTAGCAAAATTTTATAAATTGTTATATAGCTGTGCTCAGTCAACCATTAACCAAAGGAGCTTTTCAAATCAGCTTCAATCCATGGTTGCAAATTCAAGCATAAAGCAATCTATGGTTAACATTAGTCTCAATGTAGATATAACACTATGTATCATAGGTGACAGTGAAAAAAGGAAAGGAAGGGTAATCCCTGTAGGAAAGAACAGCAGGGAGAGAAAAACATGCCAGCTAACTGCCTGTTTCTGATGTCATAACCATGGTTAAAAGCTTAGAAAACATTACTTCTTCACTGCTTCTCTTGGCTATCCTTGCAGAATTAAGTCATGTCTTCATGTACATAAACAAAGAGACTCCAAAACAATCTGCCAGAAATAAGTCAAATTCTCTCATACTGAGACAAGCAAACAGAGAGTCAGTCATCTCTACCACGGGCAACCTGCCATGATAAAGGTTTGATACCCCCCACTGCACTTCGATAGCAACAAGCACCTCTCCATTGGCAAATTAGAGTTGGCATAGCCAACAAGGCTGGGACCACTTTATAACATCGATATATCAATAGGCAGAGAAAACAGATTGCTAATAACAATAATACCTGAGAAAACACTGGCAAGACTTTTTGTTCGGTAATTACATTGATGCTGTAACCCATCACTTCTCCTCTTGCTTCATTATTCTGTGGCTTTTCCCAAGACACATTGAGAGAATATGGTGAAAGAGGGAATACTGATGGAGGTGGCATGAAAACAGGAGCTAAAACACAAATAAATGTGCTAATTTATCATAAAATAAATGAACAACATGTGTCAGGCAAGTTTTCCCACTATATTTGTAAAATACCATCTGCTAAACTTGATAAAATGGCTGTTTGCATCCAATTCCTAAATAAGCAGATTGTAGAAATTAATTTTCAGGTCTAAAAGGAATTTTCATATGGTTTTCAATGCTCAGTTTTAAAGTAAATGTATCTCACCTATAGACAAAGTACGGGATCTGTTATTTTTATGATGCACTAACCACCACTTAAAATCTAAAGCACAATACAGTTTTCACATAATAGCAAAGTAGATGGATTTTTAAAAGCACAGTCTTCCTGGGACATAAGAAAAATCTAATTAGAACAAAGATTGTTGAACACTTCAACATTGTCAAAGTAAATTTAATTGCTGAGCAGGTTTGAAATTAACATCTCTCTCTTGTATTAGAATGGCTGATATAACGGAGATGTTTAATTACATGACATGTGACTTCTATCCTATCTAGGCACTGCAAAATGGCTATATTTTGAGATTTACCATCTACAAATCTGTCCCCAGAAAATCCTGCTGGATGCTTTGAAGCTAATGGCCCAATCCACAAACCAATTAAAGCAAAGTCCTTGGCTTTAAGCCATTTACTTGGATGGAAGTCCCATCTGGGAAAAATCAGAAGGACTTGTATCCAAGTGAAATATGTTTTGGATGAGTTGCCTAATTTGTTGATTTGAGTGAGACTATGCATGTGATCCTAAATACAAATTTAATGGAATTCTGTAGGAGTTACTTCCAGGGAAGTCTGTTTGAGACATGCGTAGTCATTGGCTTAAATCTAGTTTGATTGAATAAGCTATATCACTTTCATGCAACAACATTGCAGATTTTTGTCAGAGATTTCTTACCTGCTTAGAAAATAAAACTTATATGACTCTTCATTGGCAAAAAAAAATGATGAACACATATAAAACTTCAAACAGAATTTATTTTTATGAGCTCTTAATTAATTATCTTTAACTGACTAGAAACAGAAGCACACACACAAAAAATCAATATACATAATCTTTATATATAATTCTCATCATGGCTCCATCTTTGAATACTTACACCCAGAGATTAGGGCCATGGACAGACAAGAGAGATCTTTCTACAAACCTTAGAAAACCCCCAGATTTGCTGGAATTTTTTTTTTTAATTGGGGGTTAAAACCTACCAAAATGATAGAAGCTGTAGCTGTGTCTTTAAGAAACAAATAGTAATCCACACAAAGGTCACTTCCAGGCTAAACTTCTGTAACTTGCTTTACACAGGGCTACCCTTGAGACTGACCTGGAAATTACAACTGATCCAAAATGCAGTGGCCTGAATATGTACTAACAGTACTAACAGTACATATCCAACCAATGCTGCTCCAGCTACACTGGCTACAGGTTGAATACTGGATTAGCTTAAAGGTTTTGGTATTAACCTTCAAAGCCCAAAATGCTCTGGGACCAATGTATCTACAGGACCACCTCTCCATAGGGCTGCCAAGTCCCTCGCGGCCTCTGGCAGGGGACTTTTTTCGCACTCACATAGCATGCATGGCGTGATGAAATCACTCGCAAGTGATGTCATCACTCCAGCGACGTCGTGTGTTGGCCGCTCTAGGAGCTTCTGGGAAAACTCAATGGTTTTCCTCCCAAATTGCTAGAGTATCCAGGGAAACCATAGAGTTTCCTGGAAGCTCCTAGAGCGGCCAGCATGAGACATTGACAGCACGATGACATAACTTGTGACATCACTTGTGAGTGATGTCATCATGCTAGTGATGTTGAGAGGGGATCCCCCCACCAGCCCACTGTGGACCAGCAGTTTGAGGACCTCCAGTGTGGGAGAAACCCTGCCCTGTCTGGGTGCTTGGCAACCCTACCGCTCTCTGTATACCCCACAAAGAGCATTAGCCCCTGGCTATCCCTGGCCCAAAAGATATTCAGCTGACCTCAACCAGAGTCAGGAAAGCATTTAAGTGTCTTCTGAGTGAACTCAGCAAGTAAACTCAGAAGGCATGTAAACTTTAAATGCCTTCTGAGTTCACTTGCTGAGTCACGCCGCAGCAGCAGCACATCTTGGCGAATTCAGATGGCACTTAAACTTTGAATGCCTTCTGAGTGCACAATGGAGCCAAATAAATTCAGGTTTTCCAAATATTTACCTGAATCCCAGTATAATACTGATTTTGGGATTCAGGAATGTTCAGGATGACCTATATATTTTTGGGTCCAATAGACCCAAATCAGGGGGAAAAAAACCAATTTTTGCATATCCCCAGTGCTCTGTAATGTCATTCTTTCTGTAAGGAGACCATGCTGCTACCAAATTATTTTAAGTTAGGATAACTGCAGAACAGTCTTCTTTCAGAATTTACATCAGATTCTGGTGCCCTTCCCCCATTGATTCTTTAAGCAGAATGCAATCCACTGTATTTTCATGAAAATTTCATTTGTGTTTTGCATCTTCTCCTCCACTTATCTGTATGTCTTGTATTTGCCAAACATGGACAATGGGTGGTGGTGGTGGGGTGACACTGGTTTGTTATTGTTGTTTTGCTTTTTACAATGCACTTTATCTCAGTGCAGTCCCTTGTTTGAGTCACTTACCTCTGTTCCAAGCCTGTTTCTGGTACTGGGTCCAGGATGGGAGAACAGAGTCTGGAGGTAGGTTATTGGAAAGAGATGGGGAACTTTCACCACAACTTTCCATTGTACTCTATTTAGCATTAAAGTGAACTCCAGCTTTGAATGATAGTCCACTCACATCTTATTTGGTTTTAAAATACAGCTGTAACTTCTTAAAGAGTTGCTATTGAATTAAAATGGATTGTATTAATTCAATGAATTAATTTACTGAATTATGAATAGGAAGAAAATGAATTGTCTATAGTACATATCAAACTATACTACAACAGTAAACAAGAAGAACTGATAAGTAGCAAGTGTTCACACATATTTTCCAAGAGAAAAATCTAACTTTTGAAAATGACTTTTCAAGATCTATTACCTGCCTCTGTAGTCCTCTGTGATGTCCATTTTGAAAATGTACTACCTGCCATATTGACTGACAGAACACGGAACTCATACTCTGTGAATGGCTCCAAGTCCGTAATTTTAGTGTTAGTTAGAGGTGGTGTCAAAGCATTCTCATTGGCGGAGTCTGTCATTGGATGAGGACTGTACCATCCACTGGCTTGGAAAACACGACTTTCAGGGGGCACAAAGCTTCCATTTGATTGTAGTACTCCTTTCATGTACAACTCATACCGAATAATTATACCTAGAAACAATAATGACTGGCTAACCAAAAGAATATATTTTTCTGGAAATATCTGAAATCCTACTACTCCATTGTTAAAGAAACCACTCCCAGTTTAAGTGTACTTGGTTGCCCTGGGGGATAACTTGTGCCAGGAAAAGGACAAAGGGAGTGCAACTCTGTTGGTCCTCCTCAACCTCTCAGCAACTTTTGATACCATCGATCATATCATTCTGGACTGCCTATCTGGACTGGGATTGGAAGGCATCACTCTACAGTGATTCTGGTTCTACTTGAAAAGTAGGTTTCAGAAGATGGTGCCATAGGGCTGCCAATCTCTTGGCCTGGGCAGGGGTTTCCCCTGCCCTGGAGGTTCCCAACCCGCCGGCTCACATTGGGCTGGTGGGGGGAACCTCCCCCGATGTCGCTGGTGCGATGATGTCACCTGGAAGTGATGTCATTGCACCAGTGATGCCACATGCCAGCCACTCTAAGGCATTTCCAAGAAAACCCTATGGTTTTCCGTGATGCTCTAGCAATTTGGGAGGGAAAACTCTATGGTTCAATAGCTACCATAGAGTTTTTACCACCCAAATTGCTACAGCGTCCGGGAAAACCATAGAGCTTTCCCCAGAAATGCCTAGAGCGGCTGGTGTGCAGTGTCACCGGCATAATGACATCACTTCTGGGTGATGTTATTATGCTGCACATGCAATGCACACGTGAAAAAAGTCCCTCGTAGAAGGTTGAGGGATTTACAATACCAGCATGAGAAGAATCACACCAATCTTTAATTATAGAAGAGACTTGATGACTGAATTTAATTGACTTGTTTTAAATCCCCTCTAGGGGAAAAAGTTTTGGATTTTGGGAAAGTTGCTTGCAAGTACATATGGATGTGAAGAACAGCTGGCTTAAAAGTACTTTGAAGCTTAAATTGAAGTGCTCTGAATGAATTTATAAGAGTTCCAATTTGACTTTTAAATGCTGGTGGGTATTTTATACTGATTTATAAGACATAGCAGGATCTCTGGTTGGAAGAAGAACATCTGTGCAAATTTTCAAAGTGGATTCTCACTTCTTGTTGGATGTTATGGATATAACCCTTTAATTTTGTTTTCACTTTTTTTTTCTTTCTTTCCACCTGTGGTTGGAATATTTTTGACATGGTTTAAATATTTTTGGCTCCGGATTCCTTTTTTTTAATCACCCTTCCTTTTTTGGATTATCAAATATGATTTTTTTTTCTTTTTTTTTCTTATTATTTTTTTGCTTTTCTCTTTGAGAGTGCTTGGTTTCATTCTTTTCTTGGATTATTTGTTTAATTTTTAATTCTTTATTTCACTCTTGGATTACAAATAGGGCATTCAGCCCTGGATTACAAATTTATACTTTGAAGTTGTTGAAAGACACTGTAGTGACTTGGATTTTAATTGAATTATCATTGCTCTCTCGGCTTGGCTTCGCGAACGAAGATTTAAGAAGGGTGCAATAGTCCATGTTTGCTGCAGGCTCGCTGGTGGCTGACAAGATCAATGCGGGACAGGCAGGTCCGGCCACAGCGGCTGCAGGGAATAGTCTGATTTAGGGTTGGTCCTGTAGCAGTGCGATTCTTCCTCATTGCTAGAAGACTTGTAATAGTGAATTGTTTTTGTTGCTGTGAACTGCATTGTTTTACCTACATACTATTAAGTGTGTTTTGCTAAAAAGTCTTGTTTATTATTACTCCTACTATTGTTTTGGGTACGACAAATTGTTGATAGAAACTAGAAGGTTGTTTTCTTTTTAAAACTATTTCATAATAAGGGCATTGCTTGGTGGAGATTAGCTTATCTGTTATAAACAGGAACATAGAGTTCCAAAACAAACACTGAAGAGGCATAATTAGACTTGTGGCTGTGAGTGTACTTATCCTAACAAGAATGGGAAATAAAGCTGGGATTGGTTTCAAAGAAACAATAAAAAAAAGAAAACTGAGCAGGAAAACCACCAATTTCTTCACCTAGTGCTCCATCTGGGCCAGGGAAATTTATGACCATGCAGGGAGATATGAAAGAAATGCAAAGCACACTGACTGCTATAGAACAGCTGACCAGTAAAGTAGACAATATTGGTGAACAGATGGCAGAGATCAAACAAGAGCTTTTGGAAAACAGCAGACAGCTGAGACTAACAAAGCCTTAAAAGTATTAGATGGCCAGGTGACAGAGAATACCCAAAAAGGTGGAACATCTGGAAAAAGAACAGAATATACAGAATATGATTCTAGACTTTTGCAGTTGGAAGTAGACAGAGCTGCCTATACGTTGAGGTTAATAATAATAATAATAAATTTTATATCCCGCCCTCCTCGCCGAAGCAGGCTCAGGGAGGCTAAACATACCAGAAGAGAAAACTGAAGACTTACAGAAAATTTTAAGTGAAGCCTTGGCTGAAATTTTACAGGTGACTCCTCAAAGGATGGAAGAAGAGTTTGATCAAGTTAGATGGGTGCCATCAAGTTATACAAGATGAAATAAATTACCTACTGAAGTTCATTTGAAGCTTACAAGAAAGAGGACTAGAGATGACATTTTGAAGCAAGCAAGAGACAGACCTATGATGATACCTGGAAATATGGTACCTTGGCCAGTGAGACAAAAGAGGAGAGAATACCAAGCGTTAACAGATTTTTTGAGAGGAAGAGAAAAACTCTATATGTGGTTAATGCCAGAAGGTCTTCTTTTTACTTACCAGAAGAACAGGTACAGGATAAATTCTATCTTCAAAGCTCAGAATTTTCTGGATAGAGTGAAAGCAAAAGAAGGCAAGGAAAAGAATGATGATGAGGAGGAGGAAAGTTCTGGTGAAGAGAATCCAAATGAACCACGGAGATACCCGACAAGACAGCAGACCAAAAAAGATAAGAAATATAGTGATAAGCAAAACCCATAATGGCCTCAATAGTTTCTATTAATGTGAATGGACTTAACTCTCCTGCCAAAAGGAGGAAGACTTTTAGATATTTGATAAAAATGGAAATGGATATAATTTGTTTGCAAGAAACTTATATTTTAACTGAAGACCAACATCTTTTGAAAAATAAAAAACTTGGTAATTTATTCACAGCAACAGACATGAACAAGAAGAAAAGGAGAGTGCCAATATATATTAAGGATAAATTTAACCCACAACTGCAGTATGCATCTGAAGATGGAAGAATTCTACTAGTGGAAATTACAGTGGACAATAAAAAAAATTTTACTGGCAAATATCTGTCTTCTAAATGCCCAACAAGAGAAAGTCTTTCAAGACTTGTGTCTTAAGTTATCAAATTTGGAATATGTCGAATATTGTCTAATACAAGATTTCAACGCAGTTTCTGACAGGCAATTGGACAAAAAAAATGCATAAACAGACTAAAAGCAAAAGTCTTCAATTGCCAACAAGTTTTTGGAAATTAGCAGAAGAACTGTTTTTAATAATAAAATGGAGCTATTTCAGCAGACTTTTTTTTATTGAGGCAGTGGACATCCATCTCTGCACAGAAGCTGCCTTGACCATGCACCCATATGCAGTCTTGATGTAACATGAGTTGGAGTGACTCTTGCTATCAGCTGATAGGGGGATTCTGAATTTGGAACTATGATATCACCATCTTTTTACTGCTAATATTTTTGTTGTTAATCCAATTGTTAATTATTATATGCTGACTGGTTTTTAATGTTATATATTCTGATGTTACCCAACCTGAGCCCATTTAGGAAAGGTGGGATATAAATGCAAGAAAGAAAGAAATCTAGAGATCTGAGCTTAGTTGTCACCAATAAGCAGGTGACACTGTCTTACATTTCCAGGTGTTCCCAGGGACGCTGTAAAAACCCTGAACCAATGCCTGGAGGCAGTTTGGAGATGGATGCATACTAATTAACTGAACCTTAATTCTGGCAAGATGGAACTGCTACTGGTGGGCAGACGGTCAGGCATTTATTGCCTCATTCTCCCATTCTGACATGTTACTGTTTTATTGGTTTCCCACACAAATGCTATCCAGACCAAATGTTCTTTCAATTTGTTAATTTTGCCATCGGATTCTAACTTTATACCACTTTGCATTCTAAACCATGACCTACCAGCTATATAGCTCTGATCACTGTACCCCATTCCATTGTCTGATGAAGTATGCATGCGTACAAAAACTTACATTCTGAATAATACTTCATTGGTTTTAAAGGTGCTACTGGACTCCTGCGTTGCACTACACAATTTCAGGGTCACCCATTCTGGATGGGGTTACACTCCCCTTGAAGGAAGAGGTCCTTAGTCTGGAGGTGCTCTTGGATTCAAGCCTACTGCTGGATAAGCAGGTGGCAGCTATGGCCAAGAGGGCTATTTAGCAGTTTTGACTGGTTAGACAGCTGCAGCCCTTTCTGGACAGAAAAGATCTGGCCACTGTGGTATCCAGATTACTGCAATGCAGTCTACACGGGGCTGTCCTTGAAGAGTGTTTGGGAACTTCAGCTGGTACAGGACACTGCAGCCAGGTTGCTGAATGAGGTGGATCATAAGAGTGGATCATAGGGACTATATCACTCTAGTCTAGACTGATCTACACTGGCTTTCAATTTGTTTCTGGGCAAAATTCAAGGTGCTGGTCTTGGCCTTCAAAACCATATGTGGTTTGGGACCAACATACCTGAGGGACTGCCTAATCCCATATGAGCCTGTCCAACCATTATAGGTCATCATCAGAGGCCATTTCAACTGCCCCGCCTTATGATATAAGGCAGGTGGCAACCCAAGAAAAGACCTTCTAGGTCTTGGCACCAAAACTCTGGAACTCTCTCCCCAGGAACATTCCTTTTGCTGCCATTTTCCACAAGTGAATATTTTTTTTTTGTTTCATTTGGCATTTTCAAATGATCCCTCCTTCCTAATCAATGTTTTGTAAAAATATTTCGTATGTATTTTTACTGTTCTGTATGTGTTTTAATGCTGTTTTAAAAACTTTAAAATTTAATTATATATTTTTAATATTTTTATTATAATAGTTTTATAATGCAATTTTATCATGCATCTTTTAAATTGTTAGCTGCTTGGTGGTCCTTGTAATGGCAGAAAGGTGGGGTGTAAATTTTGGAAATAAATATGAATAATAAATAATAAACACATATTATACATATACTATCAAGTCAGAACCAACTTATGGTGACCAGAGCACAGGGTTTTCAATGCAAGTGAGAAGTAGAGGTAGAATCCCATTGCCTTCCTCTGCAGATCCTCCTTGGTGGTGTTTCCTCTATGCACCAACCCTGATTAGCTGTCAAGAGCTTCTGAGATTGGGCTATACCATGTCACCTTCCCACTATGTAAATACACTAATATAGACAATGTACACCCCTTCCCCATGGTTAGCTGGGCCCTGTGAGAGAAGATCAACATAATGCTCAATAAAGTCATCTTTTCTTTCTCCAGTACCTTTCCTTTCCAGTACCTAACATTCTCTGGTTTTCTACACTGAAAACAATGGATGACATGTTGCGAAGGAACACACCATAAAAGGCCAGCCAGAGAGTTGGAACAAGATTACTTTGTGCTCATGCTGATCTCTTTCCACAGTGTCTACATGAAACAGTCTGTCCAGAATTAATAATATGAATCTATATTAAAGCCCTCAAAGCATTTCAGGTCTTCAGACAAAATATGTATTTATCTTTAAGTAAATACAGACTTTGAATCCTACCATTTGGTTTCTTTGGTGGAGACCATTCCACAAATAATTCTGTAGAACTGGTGCTTTCTATGACCGGAGGTAGTTGCTCCTCTGGAGCGGCTTGTGCAGTCATTATTGCCACTGGCTGCTTTAGCAAACATCCCCCACTTGTACAAGCTTGAACATGGAAATTGTATTTTGTAAATGGATCCAAATTTGAAACAGTGGCAGAGGTTTCTAAGCCTTCATATTGACCACATGGTTGAAGATCCATTGAAGCACACGTTAAAATATATTTCTCTATAGGACCAGAGTTGTTTGATAAGGCTGGCCAGTTGAATGAAACAGAATATGGCCCAATAGGAAGAAGTAAGCTTAAATGCAAGTCTCCTACAGGTATTCCAGGCTTTGTCCTGTAAGTCAAAGCTGCACTTCTTGTAGAACTGTGAACATTGCTGGACTCAAGGGAATATGAATAAAAGGTGTAGGGAACCAAAGAGCTGTCAGTGAAGACTTGGGTGCCTGTAATAAACACATAAAAAGTTAGAACTCAGTTGCCAAATACTGAGAAACTCCATATTTAAACATTCTTATTCCAAATTCATTTTCAATAACTGTAATATTTGTATTTCAAAAGATGATTTGCATCTTATATGCTACACTAAATACTCAGTAATTTGGGGTACTTGAAAAGCCTTTATTTTAAAATTGAGTAATATTTTACTATCAGCATTCCCTTGTGCTATCAGCATTCTTTGTGCAACGTCACGTGAGCATTAGTGGAACTACAGAATATAAAGGTGCAGCTCCAGGCTTTTCAGTTCCACGAGCATCTTCTAAATGAAAGGAAAAAAATGTTTTTGTTTACTTTGACCATAGACCTATGGATATCACTTCTGTCTGCTGGCTGCTCAAATTTATGTTAACAGAAGGGATAGAACAGATCTGAGTTTTCAGATAAAACATGAAACAATCTATGTAAACGTCCAGGGATGTTCTTCTGCAGACTTCTATTGCCCGCCCAGCCCTCAAATAAAGCACAACACAAGGCGGTCCCTAAGGTATGCAGGACCCTGGCCATATAGGGCTTTAAAGGTAATGACCAGCACCTTGAAGCAAATCTGGTACACTATCGGTAGCCAGTGCAATGCTTTCAGCACAGGTTTTAGAGCCAGTGTGTGTGGCTTTGAATATCAGAGGGGCTATTCCAAAAAGTTAATTATTCTCTCTGTGAGTAAAACAAAGAAACACATCCTGAATGGCCAATGCAACAAAAGAGATGCTTCGTCATCTTTTTTGAGAGAAAAAGCTATTGCCTACACCTGGCTAACTCTGGAAGGTCTTGTCTTCACATATGAGGGTAAAAGACACAGAATTACTTCAACCTTTAAAGCTGAGAATTTTTTGGAGTGATTTGCCGAGAAAGACAAGAAGAGTGGTGAAGGCGAAGAAGAGCATGAGACTTCAGATCACGCTGAGTCATCAGAAGAGAAGAAAGAAGATGATATTGGATTTATATCCCATCCTCCACTCTGAATCTCAGAGCGGCTCACAATCTCCTTTATCTTCCTCCCCCACAACAGACACCCTGTGAGGTGGGTGAAAATGAGAGGATTCTCACAGCAGCTGCCCTTTCAAGAACAACCTCTGCCAGAGCTAAGGCTAACCCAAGGCCATTCTAGCAGCTACAAGTGGAGAAGTGGGGAATCAAACCTGGTTCTTCCAGATAAGAGTCCGCACACTTAACCACTACACCAAACTGGCTCTCTCAAGAATGATCTCAAGATCCAAGGCTGTATCCAACAAGACTTCAGTTAAGAAAAGATAAAGAAAGATAGTAAAGAAAAACTGACATAATGGCTAGAGAACAGATTACTATTCTTTCACTCAATGTAAATGGTCTTAACTCTCTGGTGAAGAGAAGGAAAACCTTTGTTCACCTATCTAAATTTAAAACAGATATAATTTGCCTACAAGAAACTCATATATTTGTAAAGGACCAGCACCTACTTAATAACAAAAAAATTGGGACTATATTCTTGGCCTCTGATGCTAAACAGAAAAAAAGAGCTGTAGCAGTTTACATTAAAGACAAATTAAATCCACAATTTTGATTTGCTTCAGATGATGGAAGAATTTTGTTAGTAGAGATTACAATGGATGGAAATAAAGTTTTATTAGCAAACATTTATGCTTCAAATGAACATCAAGATAACTTCTTTAAAGAAGTACATAGTAAATTGGCAAGTTTTGATTATGCTGAACATTGTATAATTGGTGACTTTAGAGCAATTTTTTTACACAGCTAGACACCAATCTTGGTCATGAATAGATATGTGCTGGATGTCTATGGGTTTGATGAAGGATTTGGGGGAAATCAAAATTCATACAAGAATTGTCTCAGACCATCGTCTGTTAACAATAGAGTTACGGTAAATGAATTCCCAAATAACAGAAGATGGCATCTGAATACGCAGATCTTGAAAGACAAAGATTTTGTTCAAAAAACTAAGGAAGAATTTGAGGGCTTTTAAAAACAAGATATTACTCAAGATGTGAAAATGCACTCAATGTGGGATGCAAGCAAAGTGTATTTCAGAGGCTTGGATATTAGATACTCCTCCAAAAGAAAGAAAAAATTCAAAATTTCAAGTTAAAACTACCCAATTAAAGATCAATGAAAATATATTGAAGCAACAACCATCAAAGATAGAACTGCTGCATAAAATAAAATTGCTGCAACATAAACTTAACCTATTGTTGGTGGAAGAAGTGGAGAAGAAGTTGAAATTTGCCAAACAAAATGATTTTGAAAATGCCAATAAGCCAGGAAGCTGGCTTGCCTATTAAGACTTAAGAAAGAAAATGCAAAAAGTACCATCACAGCTTTGAAAGGAGAAGACAATAAGGAGAGATATACAAGGCAAGAATTGGTAAAGATTGTGGAACAATTTTATAAAAGATTATATAAGTGTGAGCAACCATCCAAGGACATCCAAGCAAATTATATTAAGCAACATAATTTAAAATCTTTTTACAGAAGATCAACAGAAGGCTTTGAATGATCCTATAACAATGAAAGAACTGGTTAAAGTGATTGAAATGCAAAAAGATGAGAAAGCCCCTGGTCCAGACTGCTTACCAGTGGAATTCTACAAAACTTTTGAAGACTCTCACTCCCATTCAAATATCTTTTAGATAAGATATGTGATGAAGTAACGATTCCTTCTTCTTGGCAAGAAGCTACAATCTCTCTGATTCTGAAAGAAGCGGCTGATTTGAAAGATATTAAGAATTATAGACCTATTTCGCTTCTAAATGTCAATTACAAGATTTATGCAACAATTTTTGCACAACATCTTAAGAAGTTTAACCTGACTGTATTCATCAAGATCAAGCTGGTTTTCTTCCAAAAAGACATTTGAGTAGTAATGTTAGAACATTAGGGTTTGTAGAATCTTTCGGGCTCAAGTACCGTGTTCTACTGGAGAAAGTTTTTCTTCCAGACATTTCGTTCTCGGCTGCGGAGAACATCCTCAGCAGCCAAGAACGAAACGTCTGGAAGAAAAACTTTCTCCAGTAGAACATGGCACTTGAGCCCGAAAGATTCTACAAACCCTAATGATGTTACCAGCCGTGAAAACCTGAAATCTTTGATAATGTTAGAACAATATGTAATTGTCACGCTCCGTCTCCTCAGGTGGCCGCATCCCACAGGTGGCCATAGCTCGGTTGCTCGGGGGACCTTCTTTTTAGGCAAGCAGGGGGGGGGGGGGCTCAGACCAAGTGGGAGGCCAGTTTAAGTACACCTGGCCCCTAGCCTCTCAATGGGCTTGTCTGTTCTGTCAGGCTCCGGCATCACCTCTTCCCTTCCTCATCGCCTCCCTTCACTGCCTTCTCTCCCTTTATATTTCCCCACTCCCTCTTTCCCCACCCCCTGCCAATCCCTTCACCCCACCCCCTCATAAGAGGGAAGGACTCCCACACTGCCTACAGGGTGGGGCTGGGCATGCTTCTGGTTCGGTCTGTCTGGGGCCATGTTGTCTTTGTCTCAGGCCACAGGGCAACCGGTGCAGGGGTGGTTTGCCTCCTCCTGAAGCTGTTGAGGCTCTCTGGTGCTGACAGAGGTCTTCAGCAGCTGGGCAGAGCCGTCACCCCAGCATTGTAGGTCGCCCGGACTTGCAGCCATGCCCCATGGCCTGGAGCCACTCCTGCCATACGCCATGGGCTGTGGGACCACTCGGCATCCTCAGGCGGTTGAGCTGGCTATTTGGTAGGTGTGGAGCTCCTGGGGGTTGGCAACAAGAGGCAAGGATTGGGACAAGTTGAGACATTAATATAATGGAATATTATGAAATGCATCCTGATAAACAGCTGGCATTAATCTTTTTAGATGTGGAAAAAGCCTTCATCAATGTTAATTAGTGATTTATGCTGCAACAACTGGAGGAAATGAATTGTAAAACTGAATTTCTAAAAAAGATCCAGGCTACATACACCTATCAAAGTGTAAATGGAGACTTAACCGAGTCAATTGGGATCCAAAAAGGAACCAGGCAAGGTTGTCTTCTATCTCCGTTGCTTTTTATCTTGACTTTGGAATTACTAAACAATCAGATTAGGGAGGATGCAAATATTAATGGCACAATTATTAGAGGTGAACAATACAAACTTCGGGCCTTTGCTGATGACTTAATATTTATATTAGAACAACGTCTAGATTCTGTTGATTATATGATGAGAAAATAAGAACAATTTGGTGTTGTGGCTGGCATGAAAATCAATTATCAGAAAACAAAAATTTTAATGAAAAATATGACAAAGGACCAAATAGACCTTTTACAACAAAAATCAGGATTTTCTTTTGAAATGAAAGTTAAATACCTTGGTATCTATTTATCAGACAAATGTATTAATTTGAAGACAGCTAATTATGATAAGCTTTTAAATTAAATTAAAAAAAATTGGACAATTGGAAAGATTTGAATGTAACTTTAATTGGAATGACTGCAGCAATCAAAATAAATATTTTACCAAGACTACTATTTCTATTACAAACCATTCCAATTTGATTGCCGAAGAATTTTTTTCATGACCTGAACAAATTCATGGCAACGTATATTTGGCAAGGCAAAAAACCAAGAATAAAACTAAAAGCCTTAAAAGACTCTAAGGAAAGAGCTGGTTTTGCATTATCAGATTGGAAATTATATTATAGAGCTTCTGTATTGACTTGAGTCAGAATACGGATGCTACTGAGTGACAAAAGACTATTATTATTAGAGGGCCATGATATTACCATGGGATGTCACTCTTATCCTTGGTATCAGAAAATTGAAGGACATGGTTATTTTAAAAATCTATTGAGAAAATCCCTAAACTCAACATGGGCATGGATGAAACAAAAAAAAAAAATCAAAACATTCCAAAATTGGTTTCCCCAGTAGAAGCTTTTGTTTCACCAGCATTGTTAACTCAAAATATGATACTGAAATATGAGGATCTCATGAAAGAAAATAATGAGTTAGATGAAAGATCAACTCAGATTACAGAACATGACTATGGACTGGTGGTTGAGACTACACATTGAATAAGATAAAGTAGTGGATTTTGCTACAGAACAATATGGATTTGATAAGATAATGTTGGGGTCTCACCAAAACTGATAAAAAAAATATTTTCTGTTATTCCAGATGAAAATGCAAGATGAAATTGTAAAAGATTGTATGATAAAATAGGCACAAAATATAGGCCATAACGATATGGCATTTTAGGAAACATTGTGGAAATCTACAATAAAATTGACTAGAGCAGTTACTTTTAAAGAAAATGTATATAAAATGTTTTATAGATGGCATATCAATCCATAAAAACTATCTAAGATGTATCTTAATGTCTCTAATAAGTGTTGGAAATGTACTTCCCAGGTGGGAACATTTTATCATATGTGGTGGTCTTGTGATATAGTTAAGAAATACTGGGAAATGGTACATGAACTATTGCAGAAAGTGTTGAAAATTCAAATACAATTTGTACCAGAACTGTTCTTACTGAATATCCTTCCCAGTGAATATCCAAAGGAAACAAAGCACTTGATTGCTCATATCACCACAGCAGCAAGGATTTTAATAGGGCAACGATGGAAACATCAAGAGGTGCCAAAAAAACAAGACTTAATTGAGAAACTATTTGAGACAGCAGAACTGGACTCATTCTCTCTTTTATTGAAAGGCAAATCTATGCAAGATTCAAAAAACCTTTGGAAACTATGTTATATATTGTTCAATACACTGGTTTGAACTTATGATTTATATGTGACCAGGGCCTTTTTTGTAGAAAAAAACCCAGCAGAAGTTCATTTGCATATTAGGTCACACACCCTGATGCCAAGCCAGCTGGAACTGCATTCCTACTCAAAAAAAGCCCTGTATGTGTCTCAATTCATAGAAATTATCATCAAATATTAAGACATTAATGTTAGACAATTAGAAAGCAATTTGTGACTTACAGTTAGTAATTTTTGTTTCTCTCTTTTATGCATATAAGATCTTTCTAAACTTTATATTTGTGATGTAAACATGTAACAGCTTTTTCCCCTATAGTAAATGCCATTTTTGAGGGGTTCTATATACCCAAACCCATAAAATACTGGTTTTGTTTTGCAGACCCCTAGTGACCACTAGCCATGGTGACTAAAGAGAACCTCCACCTCCACAGTAAACCTCTGAATACCACTTCCAGGAGGCAACACCAGAGGAAGGTTTTTACTCCTTATTGTTGGACCTCTAAAGTAGATGGTTGTCCACTGTGTGAAGGTGTTGCATTAGATGGACCGCTGGTCTGATCTAGCAGGGCTCTTCTTATGTTTTTATTGACTTAACAAGTGCCAGCACAACTCACCTGTTCTCCTTCAGTCCCTTTCACCCCTACTTCATTACTCTAAAAAGAATGGGGGGAAATGCAATGGAAGCATCTAGAAAAGTGCCCCCCCCCCTCCATCATGCTTTGTGAACACTGATGCAAGCCCCATCCAGCAATGAGATGGAAAGGGCTGTGTGACAAGGCGACCACTTTATTAATCACCCCACTAAAATGATCACCCTGTCATTGCTTCAGTTGTCAAATATTTCTTCTCAGAAAGTTGGCACAGTAGGCACCAGGAAAGCTTTAAACAGTTTTTTGGTTTATTGGAACAAACTGGCAGGGAAGGGAATTGATATTTACATAAAGTTAGGGATGTGGAACAGGTAGACAGAAATGTAAATATAAACACAGAATTGCCTCTTAGGTTGCTGAATTCATAAGAGATGATTTTAGACTTATAGCTTGTTGGCTTTCACTAAAGGTATCTCAAATGTTTAAAAAGGTTTCTTCTTAGAGGTTATTGGTTCCAGATTTCCTCATAATCTTTCCAATTTATAATCACTCTGTATTGAGGATGTTCTCAGCTTTGTTCCGTTGGTGTAATGGTTAAGTGCGTGGACGCTTATCTGGGAGAACTGGATTTGATTCCCCAGTCCTCCACTTGCAGCTGCTGAAATGGTCTTGGGTTAGCCCTAGCTCTCGCAGAGCTGTCCTTGAAAGGGCAGCTTCTGTGAGAACTCTCTCAGCCACAACTACCTCACAGGTGTCTGTTGTGAAAGAGGAAGGTAAAGGAGATTATAAACTGCTCTGAGACTCTGAGATTCAGAGTGAAAGGCAGGGTATAATCCAATATCATTTTCTTGTTTCAGACGATCCACTAGAGCACTTTCCCTGGCAAGACTGTTATTATCTCCTCTTTAAGATAAATAACCTGAACATTTGGTGTATTTAGGGCCTTTCAATGCCACCTCTAAATCAATTGCCAAAGCCCTATTTTCCAGTCTGACAGTCTATTTCTATTGTATAGTAAGCTTAAACTTGGAGAAATATTTCAGGATGTGTTTGTTTTACACAAAGAGAGACTGTTTAACTTTTTGGGACAGCCTCTCTGATATTCAAAGCTGCACACACTGGCTCTAAAACCTGTGCTGAAAGCGTTGCACTGGCTACTGATAGTGTACCGTATTCGCTTCAAGGTGCCAATTACCAATCACCATTACCAATCAATTATCATTATCAATCAATAAATCTCTCCAACAGCTTCTCCAACTGCCTAACAGACCCCCTTTCTCAACAGTTAGCTACAGTTCCCTAATCAGAATGAGTTCCATTAGCTGTGATTCTTTTGCAGTTGCATTAGCTGTCACTCATACACACTGCCTCTAAGCATGCATATGCCTGCTGTCCATCACAGGCTGCTTCACAGCCTATATGGCCAGGGTCCTGCATACCTTAGGGACTGCCTTTCCCTGCACATGCCCCAGCAAGCACTTCTGTCTGGGTCTCAAAACCTGCTGGCAGTTCCCAGCATCAGAGAAGTGAGGCTCAAATAAACGAAAGCTAGGGCCTTTTCCGTTGCTGCCCCTAGCTGGTGGAATGAGTTGCCAGAGGAGGTCAGGGCCCTGTGAGAGCTTCCACAGTTCCTCAGGGCCTGCAAAACAGCACTCTTCTGCCATGCATTTTCATGATGGTAACACCTGCAGCAATGGGACTGGCCCATAAAAATACTACCTCATCATGCTGTGGTGATCTTGGGACCTCTTAGAACAACTAACCACCATTAGAATTTAATTGCTGTCTGAAACCATGATATTAGCACATGTAAATGTTTTAGGAATTGTTTTTATGTTTTTATTGTTGTCTTATTTTATTTGGTCACACTAATGTGTGACCCTAACCTGTGAGCCACCCTGAGGTTGCCTTTGGCGGGGAGGGCAGTAAATAAATAAATAAATAAACAAAACAGACTCATCTCCTCATGCCAGAGAGTCTCTCTAAAACAACCACTCTCTGCTTCATTCACTCTTCAACTCCATTTCGCTGTGGAGGGTGGGATACAAAATTAATAAATCAATCAATTAATAAATCTCTCCAACAGCTTCTCCAACTGCCTAACAGACCCCCTTTCTCAACAGTTAGCTACAGTTCCCTAATCAGAATGCGTTCCATTAGCTGTGATTCATTTGCAGTTGCATTAGCTGTCACTCACACACACTGCCTCTAAGCATGCATATGCCTGCTGTCCATCACAGGCTGCTTCACAGCACAGGCCTCTTGGTTAGCTTCCCATGGCAGAGCTAGCAGAGTACATAGGGAAGTGCAGTGCCCCTTCTTCCCTCATGCTTGACAAACAGGCCTGCAAATGCCAACCAGTGATGGGAGGGTAAAGAGGGCTGCACAGTGCAGCTGCCTTGCTAAGCTGCCTGAGACGGCTGCCTGAGCCAACAACAGAGCAGCCAGGAGGCCATAGCATTCCTCAATTGCTCCTTCCTTTCCTCGTGCTTGGCACAGGCTGTTGCCTTTAGAGACACCACTGCAGTTGAGAGAGCAGCAGCAGTCATGACAGTTAGGTCCTTGTTAGTGTGAGGCTCACTTGCCACATAGCCAAGACTAACAGTTGTGTTTTTGAACATGTATAAGTACCTGCATGCATCGGTGTTCTACTGCATAAAAAAGAATCTTGATGCAATTATATGAATGATAAACCAAGACTGCTTTGTTTTGCAGTATTTTATTAGTGCACCTGGTAATTGGTAATACTAAGAGGGGAGGGGGGGAGAGACAGAAATAAACACAAGAAGCTAAAAGCTTTAGCACATAGTCCAGTTCCCCAATTATAAATGTTCCTAGCTAAACTAGAATGAAGGAGGATTGGAATACTGCACATAATAAATTTCAGTAACAGTATGGGAAAGGAACATGGGAAATCTGATAAGGTCTAATATTTGTAATCCGTTAAGGTCAGTATTGTATGATTAAGTTGATATATAGGTTGCTGTGCCTTTTAAGACACCATTCTTTTTCTCCATTATCTCATAGTTTATCTATTCCGTGTTCTTTGCTTCTAACAGAAGAACTTTAAAAATCATTTTACTGTAATGTTGCAAAGCCATCAGTCAAATCATCAGTCCAGGTTTGGAGACTATTGTTAATTTTCCTTGAAAAGTTCAATGCTTCTACACTTGTAATTTCAAACCCTCATTTAGTGCTGAGACCTGTATGCATGCAGTTGCACTTAGGTGGTGTCCCCTGTGTGTATTATAAATGCTATACACATACTGAGAATAAAGTCATAAACATAAGAATCTGACAGCATTAGCAGATTTTTCTTAGTGTTCAAATGCCAAATAGTAGATTATTTTCACATCATTAATTATCATGATTGTCAGGAAATGTCAAAAAGGTAATTTTTAAAAAGAAAAAGATCAGTTGTGGTTTTGGAAAATAATGATTTGCTGAGCAGTCTATATAAGTCTATGATTAAGCAACCAGCAGGGAGTTAACGCTGCTCATTTAACAGAAGCTGCTCATTTATGGTAGTACTACTTTGAAACAGCATCAGAACACTAATCTACAAGAATTGATCTGTACAATTGTATGCAGATAATTATAATTTTCTTACCTCTTCAGCACATGCCTAACAGTATGCCAGTCCTATGGTATCTGCATTGTCTTCTATTCTGTTTCCAGGCCTAGTTTAAAGTGTTGGCTATAACTTTTAAAGCCCTAATGGTTTGGATTCAAATAACTAAAAGATTCTTGGTAGAACACGAAAATCTGAATGAGAAATTTATTTTATTTTTTATTTAAAACGTTTCCAAGCTAACTTTCCATCTAAATAGCGTCCCCAAGGCTGTGAAATGTACTGAGAAGTCAAAAAAGATTTGTAGTTTGTGAAAAATCAGACCCACGATATTATTTTTAGCTTCCATATGGAAGAACATCTGGATAACAAGCAAATACTATCCCAGGTGAGAATGGCAACTGCACAAAAAGATGAAGAATAGAAGAATGTATTTTAAATGTAAAATATACATATTCAGTATTCATGAGCACTCACGGTAAGGATAATGGTCCTTCACTGTATAGATTTCACTGCCATTTCTGTAGAGACTGTAAGATAACCAGTTAGAATTTGGAGAATCGGGGGGATTCCAAGAAAGCATGATAACAGAAGAATTTAGAACTTGTCCTCTTGGTGGAGGCTGCTGGGAAGGAGCTGGAATAAAATAATGACATATTTTTGCAGCAAAGTCAGCATTAGACACACTGGTAAAATTAAGGTCATGCTTTAAATTATAAACATGTGACTCATCTTTATATCCATAAGAAAAGCAATATTTTTTTCCTGGAAAAGTAGTAAGGAAGCTTTATTCTAGTTTCCAGACGTAAAAGGACACAATATATCATCTATCTATTGGCCTGCCCTTTTTCAAAGGAGTTCAGACTAGCATACTTAATTGAATCATCTTCTGTTTTATGCTCACAACAGCATTGTGAAGTAGGCTGGGCTATGGGAGAATTGCCCTACGACTGCTCTACAGCTACCCAGTTGATTTTACAGAATAGTAGGGATTTGAATACATGGGTTAGATACAGCCAGGGCTCATTTTGTAGAAAAATAGGTGGTGGAGCTCATCCAGGGATTGTTATGCAGCTGCACCTACTAATTCAATGGACAAGGTGGGAAGGAGGAGGTGGAAATCTCAGAAAGGTTCAGGAGCTGTGCTTCTGTGAGCTCCCACTGAATCCGAGGCCTGGATACAGCAATCTATGAGCACAAAGATCACAGACTTTTCCCATGGCCTGCACTTTCCAACAGTTCCAACAAGAAACGTTGAGGCTGGGATCCCTGGGATCATGGGACCTATGTGGACTAATAATTTCACAGATCAGGGGTGAAGTGATGAAGTGAAAGGGGATGAGATTGGACTGCTTGTTCAATATTGAAATGATGGAAGAAGAAGAGGACAATTATTCCCCCTCTGCCTTCCTCAGTGCAACTATCCCCATATTTGCTAATATGATATCTATTCATCATTGTGGATTAACCCAGAGTTTGAAATATAACAGTATGTTTTCCCTCAAAGATGCACTTCCATCCAACTTGTTATAATATATGCATAATTTCATTTAACAAAGCACAACGATAGAGAACATGATGGTTTAAACCAACAGAGAAATGATAGTTATTATATCATATTTTTGTACAATAGTGCAGGTAACAATTAATGACCCTGCTGCTATTACATCATATTATTATCTCACCCACATTTTACATAAATGCTAACATTCACAGCTTTGAAATACAAATTTCATATTATTATAAGGAGGAACACCAGCAATGATATTTCACTATAGAAATCTAGCCAGAATTATGTTTTGACTAGCTGTATCTAAACATGTGTGTGCACAAGATTTTTGCACACATCAGGATCTGTTGAGTTTTCCCCAACTGGGGAATCCTACTGAATCCTCAGGCCACTTTTTAAAACATAAGCTCTGATTTGTCAGTCAGATACTGAATGTACCATAGCTCTGAAATCTCTGATGTACCTATGCTGTTGCTTGTAGAAGCTTAGTAATCAGAGCAATTGGGTTGGATCTAGTGCAGAGTTTCTATGGGTGCAAAGACTTCTGCCCCTGAAGACCGACTTTTTTGGTTGCCCTATCCAGTGGCAGACCAGAACACTCTAAAAAATGTAGGGGTCATTTAGATTCCTGAAAGAGGTGAGAGCTAAAAAAAGTTAATTTCAATTGACAAATTGAAGCCCTTGTGCCCACAGAAACACTGTGCTGGATCCAACCCATCACTTATGATTGTGACATGTACATAGCCATTTATTTCTTTAGGGAGCAAAATTCTAGGCTATGGAAGTCAAGTAAAGTCAAAGCTGCTGAAAACATCTCCTTGGGGACTAAATGTTTTGGTATAAATTAGAACCACAACATAAATTCTTAGAAACTGCTAGTCCAGTACACCTTGACCTTTAAAATGTGGCCCACGTGGTCTATCCCATATCTAGCAATCATCCCACCCATGGCCGGTGTGTGGGAGTAGGCCAAGTAGGTGGCTGCTGTCTCTGGCACCTCCAATTAAAAGGATCAGATAGAAAATACTCATGTAAAGGTCGTTCCTGGCACCTCCAGCTAAAAGGAAGTACTATTGTCACAATTTTTATTGCTCAATCTCACAATTAAAAAAAAATAAATAAAATTTAAGATAAAAAACTCTAAATTAAACATGCAAATAGTTTCAGGTTTCTTCATTTCTCCTACAATTATGTTTTTTTTTAAACTTCGGGGGGGGGGGGGAGGCACTAGTAGGCAGCTCACTTAGGGCATCAAAAAGCCAATTCTCCATTCTGCCGGGTCCAATTTACTTGGGAAGCAGGGACTGAAAAGATAGGTTCATGGTAGCAAATCCATTACAATATTTAATAGTGATTTTGATGGCACTTAAGCACATAAGAGAAGCCATGTTGGATCAGACCAATGGCCCATCTAATCCAACACTCTGTGTCACATGGTGCCCCCCCCCAAAAAAACCATACACCATCAGGTGGTCCATCAGTGTGACCAGGACACAAGTAATTCCCAGCATGGCATTTGCCTTTTTTATTGCTGTCGCACACTGTCTCAACATTTTCAGTGAGTTATCTACCACAACCCCAAGATTTCTCTCTTGGTCAGTCTCTGCCAGTTCACACCCCATCAACTTGTATTTATAGTTAGGATTTTTGGCCCCAATGTGCATTACTTTGCACTTGGTCACGTTGAAACCCATTTGCCATGTTGATGCCCACTTACCCAGCCTTGACAGATCCCTTTGAAGTGCCTCACAATCCTCTCTGGTTCTCACCACCCTGAACAATTTAGTGTCATCTGCAAACTTAGCCACTTCACTGCTTACTCCCAACTCCAAATCATTAATGACTTACATAGGACCAAGTATTTGACCTGACCACAACACATGCTTTTTTCTGACATCTACTACCATCTCAAATATATTCTGTATAAATTCAAAATATTCTAGCACTTATTTAATCCCTGTACTCCTGTGCCTATAACAAAGTGAAAAGATCACACAATGCTTTAACACTATAACTCTGATAAATGCCCTAAAGAACATAATTTAATAAATGAGGCCACCAAAACTGGATCTCCACATGTTCTCAAAATCTGAACTGAGTGGACAAATGATAATGTCATTTGTTAACAAAGCACTCTTGGTCATATTTGTAGATTAGAATGGGGTACAAGGAAAGAGATATTCTTTAGAGAAAGTCATAGCCCAACCTCATCATCATGAACTATGTCCATAAGCCTCTGGAATACTGCTGGTAATACTGCTGGCTTTGTTTCATTGAAACAAAAACCTGTGCTGCATCTTTGATGCAAAACATGTGGTCTAAGAAATAAAATATTAATAAAGATAGAAAAAAGGTTTAACGTAGAAGGATAATAATTATATCAAATGGTTCTTTCCTTATCTTTATTTTACTATAGTTATAAGATTTTTTATGAAGATTCCTAAACTGTTAAAACTACCTTTTATTTCTTTTTGTATTTTAAGTAAAATGTACCGGTGGAGGTCATGAAAAGGTGGGGAGGGAGGTGGAAAATGTGATGCAATGTATTGGTACTAAATTTTTAATAATAATAATATATTAATATAATATGAATATTAATATAATATGTTGCAGAATAATAAAATTGTTTTACAAAAAAAATAAAAATGGAATAATGGATAACTAAGAATATTAGTTATTGTTTAACCAATAAGACAGCTGAATCAAAATATATGCTCTTAAATCCAACACTTACTTTTACTGCAGCCAAATAGGTTGTCAATATCCAAATTACTAGCATTGGGAACACACCTGTCACATTTTGAGCCAGTTACAAATAGTTTACACACACATTGTCCGTTAATGGGATGGCAAGTCCCATTAATGGCTCCTGCAGGATGACAATTACAATGCTGACATCTATAAACAAAAACAAATCAAGAAAGTAATGAAAGCACATTAACACTTCAGTCAAACACAGTAGGGCATAATTCACTGGTTTCTTTTGAATCACATAATAATGTACTGTGAATCAAAAACCTGAACCTGGGCTGTAGTAAAAAAAACCCTGTTATCTCTTTAAAGGTTTTAAAATATTTATTTAGATATCTGTACCCTGCTTTTTGCCAATTGGGATCCAAGGCAACAACTTAAAGCAACATGAATAATAAAAATATTAAGATACTTTTCTGCTGTAACAATTATTTGTATTCTCTTGATTATATTCCAAAAAACAATATCTCCATTTAATATGCACAACTATTTTGAAATGCATACGAACGCAAAATAATATTGTTCAGAGCATACAAAAACTTCACTCGAGAGTAGAAACAGTTAGAAATTCCAGGCTTGCATTATACATTGTCTATTTCTTGCATTAGAGAAGTAAACAAGATAACAGGGAGCTGGTCGGGGTCCAACTTCTTACACCTTCATCAGGTCTTGCCACTTCAGACAAGGATATTTGTAACAATTGTAATGTATATTAGCACCCATAGTGGTTTCAGTAATTCTAGAATAACAATATTTTAGTCAGAGGGAATCATTGTCCTTAGTTAAGAATATAGGCAAAGCCTACAGCAGACTTTACATATGGAATCCAAGGCAGTTTACATCGTTCTTATCCCCTCCATTTTATCCTCACAACAACTGCACATTTAATAGATTAGATTAAGAGAGAATGGCAGGCCCAATGTTACTCAGTGAGCTTCCATGGCAGAGTAGGGATTTGAAACCTCACAAGTCCTTTAGGGTTGCCAACCATCAGGTGGTGCAGGAAAAAAGTCAAAGGACTTCTGTGATAACCAGCCTCAAAAATAAACAATAATGAAACAATAATTACAAATTTCTTCATGAATATGTATTATAAATACTTAAATTGTGTAATTCAACAATACATAAACAACAGAACATCCTAAACCCAGACCCACAGTCCTCAAAGTTATTAGAGAGGCAATTCAATGCACACAGTATCCAACAGAGGAGGTCCAGGCAGCTGTTCTAGAAGTGAATGGTTTGTACAAAGTCCCAAACTTCTCACTGTGCATTTCCAAGATGCAGAGAGCATATAATTCACAGCTACAAGGTCGTAGTTGAATCCTTGTTTCATTTCCGCTTCTACAAGCTGAGGGTCTGGGTTTAGGATGTTCTATCAGAGCCGAATTAACAATTAGGGCAAGTAGGCACTGGCCTATGGGCCCCCGTGCCTTTAGGGGCCCCAGACCGATTTCTCCCCCTCGCCCCCAGTTTTCTCCCTGCTTGCAGCCCTCCCAGCCTGCACACACAGCCAGCAACTGAGCTGCTCTTTGCCCAACTTGCCTGGTGCAACTGCTGCTGGTGTTGTCACCAAGTTTGCCTCTCTGTCTCTCCTCTGCAGTTTTGTCAAAAGAGCTTTTGATAAGGTGCCTGCCGGCTGCAGCAGGGACCGCAGGTAGCGGTGCAGCACATCCAACTCTGAGATAATTTGCTAGGGGCCCCCAAGATTTTGACTGCCTAGAGGACTCCACAGGGTTTAATCTGACCCTGCGTTCTGTTATTTATGTATTGCTGAATTACACAATTTAAGTATTTATAATACATATTCATGAAGAAAATTGTAATTATTGTTTCATTATTGTTTATTTTTGAGGCTGGTTATCATGGAAGTCCTGTGGCTTTTTCCCTTGCTCTGTCATCCATGATTCTCTGTTTTGTTGCACAACCACCAGGTGGTGGCTAGAGATTTCCTGGGATTACAACTGATCTCCAGATGACAGAGATCAGATCACCTGGAGAAAATGGCTGCTTTGAAAGATGGACTATATGGCATTATACTGAAGTCTCTCCCTTCCCCGAACCCTGCCCTCAGGCTCCACACTCCTAAAATCTACAGATATTTCCCAACCTGGAACTGACAATTTTACAAGTCCTTGGATGTTCCTTACCATACAAGACCTGGCCTGGCAGCTGGCACTGCACATCTCAGCCAGAGGTTTCTGAGGGAGGGGTTGCCAGACATAGGGATGGAGGAAAAATGGTAGGGTGTAAGATAAAGTTAAGATGGATAGTGAATGCAAATAAAAGGAGGCAAGAAAAGGGGAGAGGCCTTGGGTCTTTAAGGGAAGGAAAAAGGGAAATTGGGGAGAAGGAAATGAGATGCGCTGTGCAACTCAATAGGATGGGGGAGACTTGTCTTAGCAGTAGTATGTGCAAAAAGGATCATATGCTGAACATGAGTCAACAGTGTGATGCGATGGCTAAAAAGGCAAATGCAATTTTGGGCTGTATCAACAGAAGTATAGTGTCCAGATCACGTGATGTGATGGTATCGCTTTACTCTGCTCTGGTAAGACCTCACCTGGAGTATTGTGTTCAGTTTTGGGCACCACATTTTAAGAAGGATATAGACAAGCTGGAATGGGTCCAGAGGAAGGCGACGAAGATGGTGAGGGGTCTGGAGACCAAGTTCTATGAGGAAAGGTTGAAGGAGCTGGGGATGTTTAGCCTGGAGAGGAGGCGGCTGAGAGGTGATATGATCACCATCTTCAAGTACTTGATGGGTTGTCATATAGAGGATGATGTGGAATTGTTTTCTGTGGCCCCAGAAGGTAGGACCAGAACCAGTGGGTTGAAATGAAATCAAAAGAGTTTCTGGCTCAACATTAGGAAGAACTTCCTGATCATTAAAGCGATTCCTCAGTGGAACAGGCTTCCTCAGGAGGTGGTGGGCTCTCCTTCCTTGGAGGTTTTTAAACAGAGGCTAGATGGCCATCTGACAGCGATGGAGATCCTGTGATTCGGGGGGAGGTATTTGTGAGTTTCCTGCATTGTGCAGGGGGGTTGGACTAGATGACCCTGGAGGTCCTTTCCAACTTTATGATTCTACGATTCTATTAACTCCTTGTGGGTGCTCCACTTGTATAAATATATTGTACTTTCAGCTTCCTGCAAACTGCTATTTAACTCCAGTTTAATTATTCAACTGTAATTGGAAGGTAACAACTATATTTTTTCTAAATTGTCATAAGCGAAGCAGATATTAAATATGACAAACTATCTTAAATGATTTGGAGGGGGAATAGTTCAAACATTGGAACATTGCAACTCTCTTTCTCCCTTCTTAAAGAGTGCCTTTAGTAACTCTTACTTGTGTGATCTCCTGAGTTCAACACCCTTTAAAAGACTGATAAAAGCCAAGGAAGCAAAATAAGCTGCAAATTTGTTTTATGGAGTAATATCCCTTTGGGAATAAATAAAAAACATTCTGTCTTGGAAACCACAATATGGCCTCTTTTTTCACTTTCATGATCAAGAGAAAAGGGTGATCACCCACCCCATTGTATTAATTTTTTTCATCTACAAGACCGGATCCAAATCGCCCTTCAAGCAGAGATTCTGTTTAGACTAACTGTCATAACTGCAGAAAATGGTCTGAAAGTGAGAAAGCTATCTAGCCAATTAAAAAATATAGTGCTTCATAACTTCATTATATGCTAAACTCTTATTTTTTTGTGAGGAAGTTTAATGGATTTCAGCACACATAAAATTAGGTAACAATTTGATCCCAAACTCTTGCTTTTCACTGTAGCTGGAATAGTGTGTTTTTCTTACTCTCCAAAATGCTTATTAAGACTTCTGCTAACTGCTCCCAAACTTCGTGTGGCCCTACAATGGAAGTCCAGTGCTTCTCCTTCCTTCAGTCACAGTCAGAGAAATATTTTCAAGTTTACTTTTTGATGAAAGGGTCTACACCTCAATAAAAATACAAATTATGAAACAGAAATATAAAGTCACAAAAACTGTCTCACTTCTACAATAAACACTCACCTTCCAGTTTCAGAGTCAAATCCATAATACAGGGCTCTACAGTGATCACATCTCTTCCCTGCTACAGAGAAATCTTGGCAAGTGCACTGGCCAGTGAGACTGTCACAACTGACCACATCCACTGAACCAGATGTGTGGCATAAACAGGGAACGCAGTCATTAACACTGTGCGGAGACACATAAAAACCTAATAAAGGGGGAAAGTGTAAAAACTTAGTGATCACAAGCCTGCAAACAAAACAGAGCAACTATAGATGTCTAGCAGAAATGGGATGATAAACAATGGCAAAGATTTTAAGAAGTTCAGATATTTTCCATGGCCATTTTCGCACTTAGCGTTTGCTCCCCTTTTTCCGCGGCGCAATTATGTCCGGATCATTTTTCTCGTTTTCCCACTAGTGACTCTTTGCGGAGTCGCCTTCCCTGAAGCCCCGGCTCAAATCGTTTTCCCACTGGCATCGGCTTGAGTCCGATGCCCTGTCAATCATTTTTTTTTTAAGCGCAAGTCTGGTTGCGTAATGACGTACTAACGTACTAACGTAACATCGAGCTGTTCCCTCCCCTTCTTTTCTTGGACAAACCGCATCACGTGTGCTGCTGCTGCTTATGGATTGGCTGCAGCTGTAGAATCCTCCACAGCCCTTTATGTATTAACGGAAGCATTCATAGTGGAGAATCCTAGCACTAGATTCCCCCCCCCCAAATTCTGAAGCACTAGATCCCCCCCCCCAAATTTCCTCCGCTCTCTTTCCCCTCCCCGGCTGGCGCTTGCAACGGGGACCTGACTGATTCCTGCTGCCAGAGCTCCCCCCCCCGCTCCATTCTCTCCTTCCCCTTCTGTTGCGCGTGTGAGGAGCTCGCTCGCGTCTACTTTCTAACCGAGCGGAATGTAGCCAGGGAGAAGAATGCAGGACTCCAACTTCCCATTTTATACATGGCGATTTTGTGCAGGTCCAGAAATCCTGGTGGCACAGCTGAGGGAGGCATTCCCTTTTTAAAACACACACACATGGACGCTTTGGCCCGCACCGGCACTACATTCCCCCCCCCCAACAATGGTCGTTTTCGCATTATCGAGATAACGCAACAGCGGAATAACGCAACTAAAGTCAATAATAAAAAAAAATTCTAACGAAACCAATTGAAGTGCCAATTGAGGCTATTCCAGGAGGGTTTTTTTTTTCTATTTGTTAATTTCGAAATATCGCTATTACGCAAAACTGTGAAGTTTAAAAAAAAAATGGCCGTGCCGGCACTTTGGGGAAGCGCCGCGAAAGGCTGATGATTGGCCAAGCGGGTGGATGGGGTGGGAGGACGGAAAGGGAGAGGGTGCCGCCCCCAAAGCAGTCGATCCGGCGTGGATGGATTTCGCACAGGAAACTCCGCTGAGTGGATCCGGAGTGGATCCGGAGGTTTTCGGAAACTCCGGCAACTTGCTGAAAAACATACTCTGGCGTAAAATCCCTGAAGCGCCGGAGCAAAGCGCAGCGCCGGAGCAACATGTGCGAAATCCAAGAGAAGATCCGGAGGTAAATGGGGCGCTACGCCGGAGCAAACGCTAGTGCGAAAACGGCCCATGTATCGTATTTAATATAATAAATGCCCTCTTCCTGTCATTTTGCTCATTTGGGATTAAGTAAAATGTGCAGACAGAAATATGTCTATAGATGAGTGTATGAAAATGATTTAAAACAATGTTAGATATAGTGATGAACCATGCTTTCATGAAATTTGGTTTTTGCTGCATATCTACAAGTAACCTTTTATTTTCATGTTCCACCTAATTGGCATGGAATGCTGAAGGAAGATCTTGCCAATTTTCTGAAATACACAAAGTATTCCTAATTTTTTGTCAATTAAAATTCTAACATACAAAGGAACAGGAAGGTATGTATTGGCTTATCAGTTTCCCCTCATTTCCTGGCATCTTTAAAGGGAGGGACTTTGGGGAGTCAATTTTTAATGTGAATACTCTACACAATCTGGAGAGGGGGAATCCTGCACTATCTTAAATATGAGATCACAGAAAAAGGCAAATGGAAGTAATTTAGCAAATGAAAGCAATTTCACTCTTTTCAGTTTATGCTGTACATTGTACATTTCTAGAAGCACAAGAGAGCAGCATAAATCTTTGTCGTTCCTTTTCAAGGACAAAGGTGGCCCACTGGCCCAGGAAGTCCTGACATCATTTCTCTGTCTATCCTAGCCTGGTCTCTGATTAAGTGCCTCCTACTGAGGGTCAGCAAGTCAAGTAACACTAGGGAAGAAACTAGAGGGGAAAACAGACATGCCATATTTATTAACACACATCAAAATAATTTAAAATTTTAAAAAATGGAGATTAAGCAGCATTTTTAACCTCTCTCCAAGTTTCTGCGATGCAGTAGAGTTCTAAATGTCCCTTTTTCTGTACAATATATAACACATTCATTTTGAAATAAATTTCTTACTTTAAACATCAAAAAATGAGGCTTTAGTGCATGCAGACTAACTATATACAGGTGTTTGAAGTAGTCACATTAGGCTGTAGAGTGATAGAGTTCAGCTCACAGTATATTAAAAATCCTATTGTTTTTGACCATACTGAAATCACTTTCACACCAGAGGTGGGGAAAGGCATCTTGGAAGCAATAAACAATTAACTGGAATATTTTGCTATTATTCCCTTACCTGGTTTACACTTACTACACTGTCTTCCATGATGGTAAGGTGAGCAAACACATTGTCCATTTGTCTGGTCACAGACCGTTGCTGGTAATGTCCCTGAAGGATTGCAGTCACAAATCTCACATTCAAAAAGGTTTCCAGTAAGGAGCTTGTACATATGAGGCATGCACTGGTCACACTGAAAGCCTGTGACACCAGTTTTACACAGGCACTGTCCTGTTGATTTGTCACACAGCAAAGAACCATTTACTGTTCCAGCCTTATCACAGTTACATGGCAGGCAGGCTAAAGAATCATTTTGCTCCATTCTATACTGCCCATCTAAGCAGTCATTACATTGCCTTTGCCCAAAGTTAGGTTTACAGATACACTGTCCTGTCTGAGGATCACACACAGTACCAGCAGCAGATCCCCCTTCATTACAATCACAAGGCTTACATCCAGAAGCATCCAGCCCATAAAAGTTATCAGTGCAGGTATCACAGTGAAGTCCTTTGACATATTCCTTGCAATTACATTGGCCAGTCAAAGGGTCACAGAACGCATTCATTGAGCCATGGACATGACAGTGGCAAGGCTCACATCCATCTCCGTTAACCCTTTGGAGGAGTTTGTACCCAGAGCTGCAGTGATCACACCGAAGACCTGAAAAAGAGAATTGATATTACTATAAATTAAGATGGAAAGGGTGCTAGGAAACAAAGGCCTCACGTTGCACAGTTTCAGCCAGAGCAGAACTGAAAGCCTTTGCACTTGAATTCTGGGAATCATTGCTAAAATGCAAAAATAAAACACATAGCTGAACCTCATTGCACAAAATGGCTCTTCCCAGATATCAGCCTATGCAATCCAAACAACATCTCACCACAAGTTGGAGGATAACAGGAAGACACCTGCAGAATATGCATCTCCAGGTGATTTAGGTAAGCAACCCCCAAGCCAAATACTGCAACAAAACTTGGATTGCAAAACAACCAGCCCTGACTCCCACCCCATTTGTCTTTGTTTATATGATAAACCAGAAATAAGCAAAACTAATCTACAGAAATGGATATACTAATAGTAATACTTTATTAATATAGCACTTCAAAGTGCTTCATATATGTTATCTCAATAATCTTTACAACAGCCCAGAGAGGTCTAAAACAGGGGTGTCCAGCCTTTTGGCTTCCCTGGAACATACTAGAAGGAGAATTGTCTTGGGCCGCACATAAAATACACAAACCCTAACGATAGCTGATGATGAGCTAAAAAAGGTCCATGCATAATTTTCATGATATCCGCCACCACATATGAGCAGAAGGGGGGTGGGATCAGTAAAAAAAATCATCCCATCCCTCCCAGAAGCACAGGGCCTTAATGTCCTTTCTGCTTCCAAGTCCTGCTGCAGATGGCCCAGAGTTGAAACAGGAACCAAGCCAGGCAATGCACTAAGCCAGGAGTAGGACTGGGAAACATCTAGCCTGGGGTAGGCAGCAGCCAGCAGCAGACCACCAGGCTACCTCAGTCACACACCCCAACAATAAAAGAAAAAAAAGCATAACATCAGAAAATGTGCCAATATGGTGCCTGCCAGAAGCAAAACAAGAACCAGGCCAGACTGCAGCAAGCCCCACAACAAGCCCAGACAACTATAGTGACCTCTGCAACAACTTCCACAAGACCAGCCTCCCCTACCCCAGCTCTCACTCTTTTACCAGGAGTCCAGAGAGGCTTACTGCAGGCTGCACACAGATGAATAAGAGCATTGAAAATGTGGAACAGGCTCTGCTGGCCAGCGAATAAGAGAGGTTCAACCAAGCTGCAATGTTCTCACTACTGCTAGTAGAATGTTGGTATCTGGCGAGCCTCTACATCAGTGTTGTATAGAGCCTGCCTACTCTTAAAACTGCCCAGTTGAGAGCCTGATCCACTATAACAGCACTTTACACCAACAAATGGGGATAGATCCAGGAGGAAAATGGGGGGGGGGATCACCCACTCTGCCTTCCTTGTTATGAGTGGTTGTTATAAGGAAGCCCTACCCTGAATTGTTCCCTCCCAGCCAGCATAGCCCACCTACTGCTCAAACTCCCCCCCCCCCCTGTCCTCAGGAAAATGTCTGGTTTTCTGATTCTTGTTTCCTTTAAGAATGATCATTGAGAAATGGAGAGCAGAGAAAGGAGCGAACTTAAGTTTCTACCACAACAAGCAAGTAACCTTTAAATGTCCTTTGCTTTCCAGAGAAAATAGGGTTAAGAACGTAAGAACATAAGAGAAGCCATGTTGGATCAGGCCAATGGCCCATCCAGTCCAACACTTTGTGTCACACAGTGGCCAAAAATAACACAAAAAACCCAAGGGCCATCAGGAGGTTCACAAGTGGGTCTAGAAGTAGGGATGTGCAAAAAAAAAAAAAAATTCGGAATTACACGGATTCGGAAGTACACAGGGAAAAAGAATTCGGATTCCCCATGCACTACTGAATACCGTATTCGGAATAGCCGCATATACGGTAGATGCACGGCTATTACCGAATATACGGCCCTATTATACCCTATGGGCCATTGAAATCAATGGCAAATAGGGTATATTTGAAGCCACCTGGAGAGGGGCGGTTTGAGGGAGAGCCCCCAAATTTGCAGGGGACCTGCAGGGGACTCTCCCCTCCAACCCCTCCAAGTCCCAAAAGGATTGGGCCAGGGGATCCCATTCCAGGGGCACCCAAAGAGGGTGCCCCTATTCCATCATTATACCCTATGGGCCATTGAAATCAATGGCAAATAGGGTATAATTGAAGCCGCCTGGAGGGGAGGGGGTTTGAGGGAGAGCCCCCAAATTTGCAGGGGACTCTCCCCTCCAACCCCCCCAAGTCCCAAAAAGATTGGGCCACGGGGTCCCTGTCTTTGGGCTCCCCAAAAGGCCCATTGCCAACAATGATGGGGAAAGCCCAATTAGCCACTTCCTCCACTACAATTGCTGTGGGGAAAGTGGCTCTGGCCAGAGGGGGGTTTGAGGGAGAGGCCCCAAAACTGCAGGGCAGCTTCAGGGGACTCCCCAGCATGCAACCCCTTTGGCCCCAAAAGACAGCACCCATCTGTGGGCACCCCAAAAGGAACACTGCTCCCAATGGTGAGAAAAAACCAATTAGAGCCACTTCCTCACTGCAATTGTCATAGGAAAAGTGGCTCTGGGGAGCAGGAGGTTTTGAGGAGAGCCCCCCAAACTGCTGTGCAGCTTCAGGGCACTGTCCCACACAAAACCCACAAGGCCAAAAAAAAAAATTGGACCAGGGGGTCCAATTCCTGGGGCACCCAAAGCCAAACCTAACTTCACACCAGAGAATCTCTGTAGGCCCCAAATGCACTACATCCCTCTATCTAATCTATGAACCCTGCAGGCCTGGCACCAATATAAACCCAGTTGCCAACATCACTGCCACACAAAACACAATCTGCTCAAGGTCTGCTCTGCAGACCTGGCTGCAGCAAACCCAGATGCCAGCTCTCCAGCCCTGCCCCAAACAACACGGGGAGAGCTGGCCAACCACAAAAAGCCTGCTGGTTCCAGGTCTCTCACCCAGGGGCCAGCTTCCCTGCCACAGAACACACAATCTACAGATGCCAGCTCTCCAGCCCTGCCCCAAACAACAAGGGGAGAGCTGGCCAACCACAAAAAGCCTGCTGGTTCTGGGTCTCTCACCCAGGTGCCAGCTTCCCTGCCACAGATTAGAACACACAACCTACTCTATAAAAACAAGAAAGTGACCCAGCCCACACACACCCTCACCAACCCCCACACCAACCAGAGGCAATTTAAAAAACCAAAACAAAACCAGCAGAATCACAAAAGGCCAAGTGTTAAAAAAAGTGGCTTTTTCACCAACAAGAAAAGGGGGACAAAAGTGGCCTTTTAAAGAATGGAAATTGGGCCAAACAGCACACCACCCCCCCCCCAAGAACCCAAAGAAAAGAGTAACAGCAGCAGCACAACACAGCACAGCAGCAACAAATCAAACACTGAATACTTTTAAAACAGTAAAAAATTAACTTTTAACAATACAGGAACTTTGCCACCCCCTCCCCCCCCAAAAAAACCCCTTCACCCTAACCCCAAGAAATCCAAGCCACCCAAATCAGGAGAAGTAAAAGGACACTGCACTTTTAAAAGTCCTCTCACTAAATTAAGATATGGGCAAATTGGCAAACCCCCCCACCCCAGGCCCCCTCCCCAAGCAGAAACCCCCAAATAAGCTACCCCACCACCACCCAAATCTGGATAGTAAAGGGACTCTAAGTCTTTAAAAAAAGTCCTTTTACCAACAATAAATAAAAACAAGAACCCAAATAGTGTCTTACCTTGTCTTCTCTAGTCCAGGGAAGTCTGAGTGAGAGAGCTGCAGCAGGCACCAGGCAGCTGCTTAAGCGAAGGGCCAGCCAGCCACTGCCAGCCCTTTGCACAATCTCTCACACACAGCATGGAGGAGTCAGCCAGGAAGGGAAGACTCCTTAGATAGCCCTTCAAAGCATGCATTTGCAATGCATTTTGCAAATGCATGCTTTGGATTGGCTGCTGGGGCTCCTCTTCCCCCTCCCTCCCCTCCCTGATCCCAGGGAGGTTAAGGCAGAGGCGGGAAGAGGCCACTGAAGGCGCCAAAGCAGCTCCTTTGAAGCTCCAGAAGCTAATTGCCGCCTTTTGAATTGACAGCCGTGTGCTTACGAATAGCTATTCGTAACTACACAGCGAGCCTATTCGGCTGCCGTATAATGGGCGCTTATGGAAGTCGGCTGCAGGCTATTCCGTATGCGGCCGAATCAGCACTGATTCGGCTGTAAATACGGCTCGGCCGAACCGAATGCACATCCCTATCTAGAAGCCCTTCCACTTTGCCCCCCCCCCCACTCCCAAGCACCAAGAATACAGAACATCACTACCCCAGACAGTTCCAGTAATATACTGTGGCTAATAGCCACTGATGGACCTCAGCTCCATATTTTAATCCAATCCCCTCTTGAAGCTGGCTATGCTTGTAGCCACCACCACCTCCTATGGCAGTGAATTCCACATGTTAATCACCCTTTGCGTGAAGAAGTACTTCCTTTTATCTGTTTTAACCCGACTGCTCAGCAATTTCATTGAATGCCCATGAGTTCTTCTATTGTGAGAAAGGAAGAAAAGTACTTCTTTCTCTACTTTCTCCATCCCATGCATAATCTTGTAAACTTTTATCATGTCACCCCACAGTCGATGTTTCTCCAAGCTAAAGCACCCCAAGCATTTTAAACTTTCTTCATTGGGAAAGTGTTCCAAACCTTTAATCATTCTAGTTGCCATTTTCTGGACTTTTTTCAATGCTATAATATCTTTTTTTAGATGCGGTGACCAAAATTGTACATAGTATTCCAAATGAGACCGCACCATCGATTTATACAGGGCATTATGATACTGGCTGATTTGTTTTCAATTCCCTTCCTAATAATTCCCAGCATGGCGTTGGCCTTTTTTATTGCAACCTCACACTGTCTTGACATTTTCAGTGACTTATCTACCATGACTCCAAGATCTCTCTCTTGGTCAGTCTCTGCCAGTTCGCACCCCATCAACTTGTATTTGTAGCTGGGATTTTTGGCCCCAATGTGCATTACTTTGCACTTGGCCACACTGAACCTCATCTGCCATGTTGACGCCCACTCACCCAGCCTCAACAGGTCCCTTTAGAGTGCCTCACAATCCTCTCTGGTTCTCACCACCCTGAACAATTTAGTGTCATCTGCCAACCTGGCCATTTCACTGCTTACTCCCAACTCCAAATCATTAATGAACAAGTTAAAGAGCGTGGGACCCAGTACTGAGCCTGCGGCACCCCACTGCTTACCGTCCTCCACTGTGAAGACTGCCCATTTATATTCACTCTCTGCTTCCTATTAATTAGCCAGTTATTGATCCACAAGAGAACCTGTCCTTTTACTCCATGACTCTCGAGCTTACTAAGGAGCCTTTGATGAGGAACGTTATCAAAAGCTTTCTGGAAGTCAAGGTAAACCACATCTATTGGGTCCCCTTTGTCCACATGTTTGTTCACCCCCTCAAAGAAATGTAACAGGTTAGTGAGGCAAGATCTTCCCTTACAGAATCCATGCTGAGTCTTCCTCAATAACTTGTGTTCATCAGTGTGCCTACTCATTCTGTCCTTGATAATGCTTTCTACCAACTTTCCCAGTATTTAAGTCAGACTGACTGGCTTGTAGTTTCCCGGATCTCCTCTGGAAGCCTTTTTAAAGATGGGAGTAACATTTGCTACCTTCCAGACCTCAGGAATGGAGGCAGATTTAAATGAAAGATTACATATTTTTGTCAGGAGATCCACAAGTTCACCTTTGAGTTCTTTCAGAATCCTTGAATGTATGCCATCTGGACCTGGTGACTTATTAGTTTTTAATTCATCTATCAGTTGTAGGGCCTCATCTCTTGTCACCTCAATCTGACTCAGGTCTTTCAGCACCCCTTCCAAAATTAGTGGTTCTGGAGCGGGAAAACACTTCTCTTCTTCCAAAGTGAAGACAGAGGCAGAAAATGCATTCAGCTTGTCAGCCATTTCCCTATCTTCCTTCAGTAATACTTTTACCCTTTGGTCATCCAAGGGCCCCACTGCCTCCCTGGCTGGTTTCCTGCTTCTAATATATTTGAAGAAATTTTTATTGTTGGTCTTTATGTTTTTTGCAATATGCTCATAGTCCCTTTTTGCCTGCCTGATCACAGTCTTGCATTTGATTTGCCACAGCCTGTGTTCCCTTTAATTAATCTCACTTGGACTAGCTTTCCATTGCTTAAAGGAGTCCTTCTTACCTTTTACAGCTTCCATGACTTTGTTCGTTAACCACGCAGGCCTTTTCTTATACCTGTTTGTGCCTTTCCTAACTTGTGGTATATATTTTATCTGAGCTTCTTGGATTGTAGTTTTAAATAGCTTCCAAGCTTCCCCAAGTATTTACCTTTCCTTTCAGTTTCCTCTTCACATGCCTCCTCATCTCAGAGAATTTACCCCTTTTAAAGTTAAACGTGGTTGTGCTGGTCAGTTTGGTGCAGTGGTTAAGAGTGCGAACTCTTATCTGGGAGAACCAGGTTCGATTCCCCATTCCTCCACTTGCACCTGCTGGAATGGCCTTGGGTTAGCCATAGCTCTGGCAGAGGTTCTCCTTTAAAGGGTAGCTGCTGTGAGAGCCCTCTCAGCCCCACCCACCTCACAGGCAGTCTGCTGTGGGGGGAGAAGATATAGGACATTGTAAGCTGCTCTGAGTCTCTGATTCAGGGAGAAGGGTGGGGCATAAATTTGTAATTCTTCTTCTTCTTTGGGGCAACTCCCTATTTATACAAATGGTGAAATCAATAAGGTATGGCCACTGCTCCCAAGTGGTGCAATCACTTTTACATCTCTCACCAAGTCTTGGGCATTACTTAAGACCAAATCCAGGATCGCCCCACCCCTGGTAGGTTCTGTGACCATCTGCTCCATAGCACAGTCATTGAGAGCGTCTAGAAACTCAATCTCTTTCCCTCGACAAGTTTGGTTTGAGTTATGAACATATGAAGCTGCCTTATACTGAATCAGACCTTTGGTCCATCAAAGTCAGTATTGTCTACTCAGACTGGCAGTGGCTCTCCAGGGTCTCAAGCTGAGGTTTTTCATGCCTACTTGCCTGGACTCTTTTTAGTTGGAAATGCCGGGAATTGAACCTGGGACCTTCTGCTTACCAAGCAGATGCTCTACCACTGAGCCACTGTTTGGTTTCTTTTGCCTGATCCCAAATTATGTAGCTGCATGTTTCTCTCTGCACTGTTTGTTTCTTTTAGATAGATGAGGGTGAGCTCCTTACACAAAGTATCAGTGGACACTTTGGTTAGCAGGAACAAAGGGAGCAGTAAACTGTCCATTTGAAGGTGTGAAGCAGTCTGAGGATCTCAGGCTCTGCTCCTCCTTCTTTCTGATTTTTCATCTTTCCTGCAGCCTATCCCAGCCCAATTTAATCCAGCATTCAAGTCTGCTTAGCACCAACAGGTGATACAAATGACGGGTCCAGAGGGGGCTGGGGGAACTGAGGCTGCAGAGGGGGTGTATAAAAACTGCTAGGCAGGCAGGGCCCTTAGTAGCTATGGGGTTGGGTGGAAGAAACATTTGTTTTGCTCTGTTCTTAAACCATGCCTCTAAATTCCCAACAGAGGGGGAAGAGAAATCATTGCTCCCTCTCCATGCCCTCTGTTAGAAGCTTGGAGCAGAGGAGGGGGGGAAGGAGTAGGCAGATTTTTTTTCTTTTTCACACCAGCCCCTGCTTCCCAACTGAAGCTCGCTTTTTGCTGACAGACATAGGTTTGCTTTTAAAGCTGTCCTGAGCACAGAAGACTCACTGTCAGGAGCAAAAAAGAAAAAAAAAAAGGGGGGGGGGGTTCCCTTGATTTGTTTTTAAAGCAGGAGGCCTGTTTTTTCTACATGCTATTTAAAAAACCTCTCTCTGCAGAGACTTCGGGGAAGGAGGGGAAGCACCTGTTTCTGTGTGTCTCTTTTCCAGTCCCAGCTACAGACAAGGATAAGGGGATTCTGGAACTGCCATAGTGAAGAAATGAATATATGAACATATGAAACTGCCTTCTACTGCATCAGACCCCCCTCAGTCCATCAAAGTCAGTATTGTCTATTCAGACTGGCAGCAGCTCTCCAGGTTCTCAAGCTGAGGTTTTTCCTGCCTATTTGTCTGGACCCTTTTTAGTTGGAGATGCCAGGGATTGAACCTGAGACCTTCTGCTTACCAAGCAGATGCTCTACCACTGAGCCACTGTCCCTCCCCAAAGGGAAGAATGGAGGGGGGATGCAAAAGAATCCACCTGAGGAAGTGGAGCATCTCCATTTTGGGGACAGCAAGCCCAGCTCCACCACACACACCCCACCTCTAACCTTCACAAAGAGGGGCTAGCAGCCCCCTGACAGAGAAAACTCCCACCCCACCCCACAAGCCCGCCCAGGAGCTTAGGAGGCTGTCTCTGCTACTCAACTTTCCCAGAGAGGGGGCCACAGCCACTCCTGATACCTCCAGAGCACAGCTGAGGGCTCTTTGTCCTGGCTGGGAGATCCAGAGGGGTCACAGCAGGAAGAAAGAAGAGCTGGAGAGCACCCAGGAGCAAAAGAAGAGCACTCACACACACATTCTCTGAGCCAGCTGTGGCACCCTCTCTGGTGGTAGGGAGGGAAAGCAAGCAGGAGGAAAAAGCAACCAGATGTAGCCTCAGTCCCAGGATCTGCTGCCACTGCAGCACACAGTTCCAGGTGCTGTTTTAAGAAAGTTTATGAGTTTGTGTTGTGGCCACATTCAAAGCCATCCTTGGCCACATGTGGCCCTTGGGCCGCAGGTTGGACAAGCTTGGTCCAAAATAATATTTTTATACAAGTGAGCACAACCCATTCAGGTACACTGTCTGTTCTCCAGTTAATACCTTGTGGAACTCTGTCAGAGAACATCTTTGCCCTGCAGGATCTACTCCTTTCTTCAGGGCATGCAAGGCAGAGATGTTCCACCAGGCATTTGGTTGAGGACAGCAATGAAGTCTGACACTCATACTCTCCACTGTCTGTACCCAGGGTGCTTGCAAACTTGAATGCAATGCCTTGAGCCTTGCTTGCAGGGAAGAGCCACCTAACACTTGATTTAAATAAATTAATACACCAAGATTCCTTCACTTCACTAACTTCAGTAACTCCTAAGATCTGTTGACAACAGCTATTAAGTAAAACATATTGAGCAGATTATTCAACTTCTGTACAATCTGGACATTGTTCCATCACATCACTCTTAAAATTTGGGTGAGGGCTTAAGTCCATAGTCTACATATTTTACTGGCTAATGTTAAATATTAAAATTAATGTTTAATTACCCCAAACAGAAAGAAACAAAATATAACAGTGGTAGTAAGTCTACAGATACAGACATCTGTAGATACAGACTTCTATATAATGTTTCCAAATATCTAAAAATATTTACAGAATAATTGTCTTCTATATGCCATACATTCAAATGTAGATAAAGTCATAAGGTTCTCAGTCCACTGGATTACTAGATGTGCCACTATATATTTCCATTATCATCCTTTAATAATAAAACCCATGTTGTAGTGGCAAAACAGAGCAACCTGGTTCATTGGGACTGGGTGAGCCTGTGGGGCATCAACTATTTATTTATTTAATTCCATTTGTATCCCGTCCTCCTCGCCAAGGCGGGCTCAGGGTGGCACACATAGACATGCATGTGCATGAGTAAATACAATAATACATTTAAACCATAAACCATAGAATAATATAAAAACATAAAATACATAAAAATTTCTGCCCTATAATCTTGACTCATCAGACCAGTCACAGACTTTCAGCCTAACATACCTCAGAGGGTTGTTGTGCAGATCAAAGGGGAGAGAGGAGAATGATGTAACCTGCTTTGATTTCCCCACACACACGCTGTAGAGAAAGACTTTCCTTTTACTATGTAGACACTTCAGGGAGGGGGAAGGTGATGGAAAACTAAAGTCAGAAGGGCAAATAAAGGGAAGGAGATAGGAGATAGATCCTGGGGATCTAAGGGGTGGGGCCTTGAGAGGGTGGGTTTGAGGAGGAGTGGGACCTCAGAGAGGTACAGTGCCACCCTCCAAATCAGCCATTTCCTCCTGAAGAATCATTATTGCCAATCTCCAGGTGAGGACTGGAGATCACTCAGAATTACAACTGCTCTCCAGATGGCAGCGATCAGCTCCCCTAGAGAAAATGACTGCTTTACAGAGTGAGGCTGCTTCCCTCCTGTTTTGGTCTTCACTGTGGAGAAGGACTGTCCTTTTCCTAGGTAGAGGCTGCAGGGAGGAGGGAGGGGATGGAAAGCTGAAGTCAGATTAATTCCCCTACAGAAAATGGCTGCCTTGAGGTGCATACTCCATGTTATACCATAACACAACCCTGCCAGACCAAAAAACCCAAATCACACCACAAGCTCACACTGATGCTAAACACCTCAAGGCTGAATATGACAGGGAAAGGCGGCAAAAATTCACTGCAAACAAAAGGAATGCTGAGCTTCAGCATCTGTGTGATTGTCATCATGCCCCCCACCAAAGTAATTGTTCTTCCTTATCTCCATTCTGGGCCTTTTTCAGGGCTTTAAGCTACCACAGACACAGGGACACACAGACACATGTAAGGGTGGGAAAGCCAGCATCTGTCTCAGCTGTGGGGTGGGTGGGAAGACAGCAAGGGGTGTGTGAATGAATGTCATGGGTGGGGGGAGTGGAAAGACAGCAAGGGTGCAGGTGACTGAATGGCACAGATGGGGTAGTGGCGTGCCAAGGATTTGAGGTTAATTGAGAGGAAGAAGTCATTGGGGGGGTGGGTGGTATTAGGATGAGGAGTGGGGGTGGGAAGTTGGGGGTGGGAAGACACCAAGGGTGGGGGAGAGAGTGAATGCTTTGACTTGGGTGGATGAGAAGACAGCAAGAGGGGGGGGGGCACGCCCAGAGCCTCTTTCTAGAGCCCATTGTATTTTTCCCCACAACAGGCCTTATTTCTGGTTGCAACATAAATCTTTTAGCAACACTAAAGGCATTGAGAGTCCATCTATGTTGATTGTTAATCTGCATGAGACAGGCAAATAGTTTTAAAGTACATAAGCATTGCCAAAGATCAGTGAGTATTCTAATACAAAACTGATATAATTACTTTCTCCCCAAAAGTCCAAACAGCTGGAAAAACCCAAAACATATGTTTAACAGATGTGTCTTGTAGGTTAGAGCACCAACAATTAAACAGTTTACTTTAGGGGTGGCCAACGGTAGCTCTCCAGATGTTTTTTGCCTATAACTCCCATCAGCTGGGAGTTGTAGGCAAAAACCATCTGGAGAGATACCGTTGGCCACCCCTGGTTTACTTAGTTTTTTACTAAAGAATTGCTGTGATATCCTCAACATAATTTTTTGCTGAATAAGTCACAGCTTAAGGTCCACAGAAACAATTTAGGGACATGTCCCATTGCTTTGGCGAACATGGTGATCTAGCTCCTTATTCTATTCATTTCTTAGACTGCATGTTGGCAAACATGGCAATCTAGCTCCTTGTTCTATTCATTTCTGTGACTGCATATATTTATTAATTAACATCAAATATTTATATACAAATATTGTAGGTTTCTGCATTGATTCAATGAGAGTTACCAAAAATAAGGGAGGTTCTGTAATACTTAGACTGCAGGGCTATATTTAGATACCAACAGATGTTGGAGTTGTAAATATTGGCATTCAACAGAGGCTGACAGTTAATTTCTAGAACTCAGCTGAGAAAATAACAAAGACAAATACTTGGTTCAAATTAATGTAGCCCTGATTTTAGTATTAACCATGAGTGAATCATTAAATGAGGCTGAGTGAATCATTTCACAGGCTTAATGCTAAAATTATTATATACTATTTTAACTGAATTTTGCTAGCCCCCTTCAAAACTACAGCTGAGAGGTGAGATGTAAGTCCTTTAAATAATGTTAAATATATCACTGCTTATTGGCCTGTCTTACTAAATACATAAATTGTTTTCTGGCATGATCCAAAATGAAGTAACTTTTTTTTGTAAATTCATTACTCAGTTAACATGTATAGTATATTTTAAATCAAAACTGTTTCCCTAATGCCCACTAGTTTTTTGATCAAAGTCATGAGTTTATGCTACCTTTGGCACAGCAACAGAGAGGGGTGTTTTGGGGAGGGGCTAGGTTCGTCAGTTTTTAATTTTTACTCAGGCTTTGCATCTGTGTTTTTTTAATCTGTAAATGATATGATCTAAGAAATTTGATAATAGCTAACTCACTTATGTGCAGTCCTCATTTTTTAAATGATCAATGTAAAATTCTCATCATCTTATCTCCATTTGAACCAAAAGAGTTGGAATTTCTTTTTTAGTTATATAAGCACAGAAAAATATAAATGTAGAGTTTCCTATGTAGGAATTAAAAAAAATCTGTAAAATGGTGGGAAATGCATTATATATGGATAAAAACTAGAGAACTCCAACAGAAGGCAAGTTCCTTTAGCAGTGATGAATGGCTCACCTAAGGCATATCATTTAATTTCAATAAGGAAAATAAAAAAGGACTACTATTGCCGCAAATTTTAAAAATAACTGTATTGTTAACAAGAATTATGACTCATTTTGAACTATTAAAATTGGTCTACATGGATTCATATCATATCAGTTTTAAAAATATGTGCAGTGCTTATTTGAATATGCCATACATATTCCTGACAGGTAATCTATTCCTAACGATACTGAGAAAGGCCTACAGGGCATCACACTCAATGTTAACAAGTACCGGGGAGTTAGCACACTTGGCATTTAATTCACATTCTTCTCCCTTTTTTTATTCTAGATGAATGACCTACTTTAATAAAATTATTGGTGCTAATGTATTTTACTGGTGATAGGATCATTAGTAAGATTTAACAGTTGTGCTAACTCTAACAGCTCATGCTCCATAACATTGCAGCACTTAGTTACATTTTCTGTTATCAAACTTGTTTAAACAGATGCAATGACAACAGACTGTAAGGTTACTTGCAAATCCAGTAATTTTTCTTAGTCAACACATATTTTATATACATACTGAATACACATCATTACAATGCTGTTATCCTGTTCAACCATAAACCACTGACACCCCCTATCCTTGTCACAAGTGCAGACAAGAGGGAACATCTGCACAAACGAAGGATAGACATATGAAGCTTCGCATTCTTATTCCAAGAGTTTTGATAAGAAAAACAGGGTTGCACTTACCTGTCATGTTGTTCATTCAGTGTTTTCTGCGCAGGCACACATTGGGACTATGCATGTGCAGGCCAACCACAGACACAAATTTCTTGTTTTAGAGCACTAGAAGGTTGTCCTTCTCCCACAGAATGCAAAGTGCTGTTTCCTTGCTGAAAACTTCACATGCTCTGAGGGAGATGTGCCCCCTTCCCTTAGTTCTCCTGAGATGATGGAAGAAGTATAAGCAGAAAGAGAGCTCACAGTAGGACAGGAGAGAGGACATGTGTGCTTGCACAGAAGACTCTTGATGAATGACAGTTACGGGTAAGTGTAACCCTGTTTTCATCTTTGGTCTTCTGTGCAGTCCAGCATTGGAAGTCTAACATGCTACTCATCAAACAGATGGTAGTGAGGGCCTCAGTGAAACAAAGCCTGCATTATGGACCTTCCCACTGCCCACTCCTTTCTCAAACTAGGACATTTTGCTTTTTCTCTATTGCTCAAACAATAGATTCCCCACCAGTTGCTGCATGTGTGTATTTTGATTCATGTCTCCCTCAAGGTTTCCCTACATCTTCCTGTTCTTAAAGAAGCCTGAGGGTGGGGAAAGCAGAAGCGCAAGGGCAGAGCAACTACTACTGCAGAAAAGGCCTAGTATTTACAGAGTAACATCATATAAAAGTGTTGGCTGAAGACCATGTGGCCATACAGAGCAATACAGAGACACCTACAAAACTGAGTGGAAATCAATAGAGCAGTTCAGCTTACATCCACTTACATTTAGGGTGGCATTATGGCAATAATCTAAAAAAAAAAAATAAGGGGAACTACTAATCCATTTTTGAAAGCTGCTTTTCATGTTTGGAATCACTACATCAAATCTTTGGCTCCCCCAACATTGCCTCTGACACAGTTTCTTGATCAGGGAGGGACAGTGGCTCAGTGGTAGAGCATCTGCTTGGTAAGCAAAAGGTTCCAGGTTCAATCCCTGGCATCTCCAACTAAAAAGGATTTAGGCAAATAGGTGTGAAAAACCTCAGCTTGAGACCCTGGAGAGCCGCTGCCAGTCTGAGTAGACAATACTGACTTTGATGGACCAAGGGTCTGATTCAGTATAAGGCAACTTCATATGTTCATATGTTCAGACATGGTTTTTACCTGACTGTTTGCCCTGTTCCTTTACTGTTTGGAGATATTAACATTTTACGTGCTTCATGGATGTTTCACTGAAAGGACTCTTGAGACCTAACGTTACTCTTGAAAAGGAAAATAACATTCTAATACCTTGGTTTGAATATTTACAGCTCCAAAATCTTATTTGTTCTCACAAATTTAATCACCTTCTCCGTACTAAACTAACAAAATGTGAAAATCTTTTATATCTAGAATCTAATTTGATTAAGGGATTAATCTCAAAAATATACACTATCCTACTTCAAAATCTTAGTGCAAAGTTGATGCCTTACCAATTAGCCTGGCATGCTGACCTTAACGAGACCTTTGATAATATCATTTGGCAGTCTGTTTGGGATTCACCACTCTTTAACACAAAATCTCTGAATATTTTCCTTCAAAATTATAAGGTTGTGTTGCATTGGTACCTAACTCCACTTTATCTTTTGCATATGTTTCCAACCATCTCCCCTTAGTGTTGGAAGAGCTGTGATGCTTAGGGTTGCCAAGTCCAATTCAAGAAATATCTGGGGACTTTGGGGGTGGAGCCAGGAGACATTGGGGGCGGAGCCAGGAGCAAGGGTGTGACAAGCAGAATTGAACTCCAAGTGAGTTCTGGCCATCACATTTAAAGGGACAGCACACCTTTTAAAATGCCTTCCTTCCATAGAAAATAATGAAAGATAGGGGCACCTTATTTGGGGCTCGTAGAATTGGACCCCCTGGTCCAATCCTTTTGAAACTTGGGGGGTATTTTGGGGAGAGGCACTAGATGCTATACTGAAAGTTTGGCACCTCTACCTAAAAAAAACAGCCCCCCCCCCAGAGCCCCTGATACCCGCAGATCAATTCCCTATCATTCCCTATGGGAATTGTTCATGGAGGTGCATAATGGCTGTGGGGGAGGGGCTTCCCCCGCCGGCCAGCTGGCTGGGGGAGGGGGAGAGCCTGTAAAACTGGGGGATCCCCCGCTGGGACCTGGGGATTGGGAAGCCTAGTGATGCTAGAGGATCTTACTTTCATAACCGGTTGTCCTGTCCAGTAATCCAAAAATTTGGGGCCCCTATAATAACAGAAATCAAAAATATTGTGGGTATTGAACTACCTTTTAAGCCAAAAATTCTCCTCTTGAATATTTGGAATGGTTTCAGAATTCATAAACCAATAAAGGAATTAACTATGTTAATGTTGATGGCAGTGAAATACACCATGGCTTTATGGTGGAAGGCAGCAGATCCTCCTTGTTTGACAACTTGGCACAACAAGCTTTGGGAGTACTTCGTACTAGATAAACTTGTTGATAATATTACTGTTAAAAAACCTAGTTCTCACTCATTACTAGATAAATGATTGCCTTTTCTAAGTTACACGTTGGGCAAGGAGTTTGTTTTTGGCCATGATGTACACATAGGTAATACTGTATTATCATTATTAGCTTTCCACTAATTGTCTTGCTAGTGAATGGTTGCTGGTTCACTTATTTGTTAATGCTTCATAATGTTTTTTCTGTATTTTTGTAGCATTTCTGTAAATCTCTATCTATATTTCAATAAAACTATTTACATTTTTAAAAGACTATGTGGCCATTCAGCAGATGTCCAATGAGAGGTACCTGTGGAGAAAAACTGCAGAAGAAACTTGAGCGCTAGTGGAATGCTCCTGTATGTGGAAGGGGCAAGACATCCCAGCTTGTTGATAATACACTTTAAAGGTGGTAACAATCCATCTTGATAATGTCTGCACAGAAGCAAATTTGTCTTTACTGGGAACTCTACTGGCAAATAAAAAGATGTGAATCTTTCTGAAATGAGTGTATTCCTTCTAAATAAAATAATAAAGTTGTTTTGATGCCTGATGAGGATGGATAAAAACACTGGTCAAGCGATGTTTGTGACAAATGAAATCTAGACACAACTTTAGGAAGACATTGAAGACTGGGTTGCAAAACCACCTCTTCACCATGAAACTTTAAAAGCAGAATCTGCATGGAGTGCTTCTGGTTCCCCTATTCTACTAGCAGAATGTGAGAACACAGTTTTACATTCAGGCAAACTCCTACGTGAGGCAACAGGAACCAGTGATTGGGAAAGGCATGAGGCTTATCTGAGGCCAGAACTGATGGAATCAAATCAATTGACTTGGCCTAAGAAGTATGCTACATTGCAGCAGATGGCTTTGCTGACAGCGTTTGGGAGCCAGACAGTTCCTTTCCCCACAATGCTGCCTTAAGCCTGGAGGCTCTATCATGACAAGCTTTAGGGATAAATTGCTGATGCTGGCAGCAAGTACAGATGTTGTGGCACTCGCCAAGGCAAGTAGACACACAGACTTCTCATTAGAGTCACTTTCATACCACACTTGAGTACCTTTTGTAAATGGAAGTTTCTGTGACATTTGCTTCTTCTTTTGTTTAAACATCTATCTTTCCTTTTATCAGAAACTGATGAAGAATTGCAATTAGAAAAGAAACACAAATGAGACATCAGAAGGGAATCTTCTCTCAACAGCAGTGAAGAGAGAACTGAGGGAAAAGGCCATCCCCTCTCATGGGACATGGCAGTTTGGGTGGGAAAATGCTGCTTCGTTTGTTGTGGGGGAGGGGCACCACTCTAGTATTCTAAAGCTAGGAAATTCATCTCTGCAGCTGGCCTGCACAGTTGAAGTCCCAATGTGGAACAGAAGACCAAAGATTAACTGCTTGTTTGTATGAAACAACTGTTGGGGGGGAGGGACGCTGGAATGTCCTCATAGGTTCTACCCTCCACACATTTTGTACTGTGCAAACTTTGCACAATGGATTAGAAGTTGCTATTGCAGCACTGATCAGTTCTGGGGCACCAACAAACATTCCAAACATATCCACTAGTATTATGGCACATTAGTGATATAGCAGTCAGTTGATGAATTCATTATAATGTATTTTTAAAAATATTCATAGCCCATCTTTCTTCATGGTTCAAAGCAACTTACAATAATGGTTTAAAACATTTTTTGTTAAAACCAACCATAAAACAGCAAACTCAACACTGGATGTGCATGAAGGTACAAAATATGGTGGGGGATGTTACAGTCAATTATGCAGCTAAGAGATTATATATTGGAATTGTTCCTACACACATTCATTTACTTTTTGCACTGTAATTCTGCAAGCATGATCTTTAAAGACAGCAGTTCTGCTTTTGTAAATAAAGCTAGGAGATGCTTCAAACACAATTAATGGGGAAATTCATGTGGGGAAAATCAGGCAGACTGAAAATGAGTGTGTAGGTGCTGGGAAGCATCAGGCAAAATTTATGTCCCAGTGTCTGCATACATAGCAAAAATAGTGTATTCTTTTAACAAGATTTGGATAATAGTGTCCTTGCACACAGTTTGGATGTCTTTGTAGCGTAGAGACTGAACTTTTTTTTTTTTTAATTGTCCTTTCAATATCAACAAAAAGAAGATATAACCATTAGAGCGGTTACTCAGTGGAACAGGCTTCCTCAGGAGGTGGTGGGCTCTCCTTCGTTGTAGGTTTTTAAATAGAGACTAGATGGCCATCTGACAGCAATGAAGATCCTGTGAATTTAGGGGAAGGTATTTGTGAGTTCCCTGCATTGTGCAGGGGGTTGGAGTAGATGAGGCTGGAGGTCCCTTCCAACTCTGTAATTCTATAATCACAAATTTTCACAGAAATCTTACTAAGGGGCAACTAGAAATGAATAAACATCATTTGACCAAAAATTTCAAGGCCTGGGAAAAGATGTAGGGAAATTCATGGGACAGTATCATTTTCATATTTTTCTATCTGAGGTCTGAAATGAAGGAGAAGAAATGGAAATGGATGGTGAGGAGGGGTGAGGATAGAAAAATATCTTATGGAATATTTTCTCTTCTAGAAAAACTAGTAAAATACTTCATAAAGTAGCATTTAAAACTAATATTGTTAACAGCCAATTCTCACTGTGACAAATTTCCTCAAAGATAGCAATGTTCATGGTTGTGATAGTGCTACTGTGCTAGACTCTTATTTATTTATCAAAACATTTTTCCCCATCTTTCCTCTTGGTTCAAAGCAGCTTACAATAATTAGGACATCCCCAGCTAGAAGCAAAATAGCAAGCCTCAAACCCCTCTCTCCTTAAATGATACTTGCCATTTAAACCCTCTCAAAACCCTTGGCAAACCAGCACATCTTACAACACATCCTGAAAATCTCCAGGGAGGGAACCTCCCTCACTTCTTCAGGAGCCTATTCCACAGAACTGGAGCCACAATGGAAAAGGATGGGTGATGGATGGCCCACCTTAAGTGGTATGATAGCCAGCAGATGACAGTTGTTGGCACAAAGGGATGTTTGGAAGGATCAGTCCTTCAAATATGTGGGTCCTAGGCCATGAAAGTCTTTAAAGATCATAATAAGCATCATTTATTTATTTAGTTCAATTTCTATCCCACCCTTCCTGCGAACAGACTCAGGACAGGTTACAACATTGGATATAAACAGTAAAATCAAACTTTAAAAATTGTGGTAACTTTAAATCCTAAAATGCTCCGTATTGCAGGCCCTGTGGAACAGTAAAATGTCCTGTGGAGCCCTGCTCTAGTGGGAACTCATTCCACCAGGTTGAGGTTAAGGCTGAAAATGCCCCGGCACTGGTTTAGGTTAGACAGAGATCTTTTGGGCAAGGAATCACCAGTAAATGCTGGTCTGATGATCACAAGGTTCAATGGGGCACATATGGGGAGAGACAGTCTTGTAGGTATGTTGGTTCTTGGCTGCTCAAGGCTTTAAAGGTTAATATGGACTCAGCTGCTCAAGGTCTTAAAGGTTCATATGGACTTGAAATGGACTCAGAATTCTATCGGCAGCCAGTGCAGTTCACATTGCACATGCCGAATGTGTGCCTACAAAGATGTCACCATCAGCACACCCACTGCCGTATTCTGTACCATCTGCAATTTCTGGTCATGAACAGAACTCAAAAACAGACTGGCAAACAGTGTAGCTGTTTAAAATGTGCAACATATGTGCTTGGTGGCTAGCCCCTTCCACATTCTAGTCCTGTTGTAGTTTCCATGTTGTTTTCAAGGGCATCTGCACATAGAGCATATCACAGTAATCTAACTGTGGGGTTGCAGAAAAATGGCCCAGAGTAACCAGATCAGTTGAGTAAAGAGGAAGCGGGCTGATCAGATACAGCTAATAGAAGGCACTCCTGCCCACCATACCTACTTGCTTTTCAAACAGCAAGACAGGGTCCATGTGCACTCTTAACTTCCTCTTAATTTCCTCTGAAAAAGCCAATGTCACTCCATCTAGACCAAATTAATTCAGTTCCTCTAGAATGTCAGCCTTCCTGACCAGAGTTATCTCTGTCTTGTTTGGATTCAGCTTCAGTTTGTTCTGTCTTAGCCATCTGACCACTATCTCAAAGTAACAGTTCAGAACCAAGACAGATGCATAAGGAAGCTTGGTCGCCAATGAAACACTGAGCTGGGTGTCACAGTGAACAACTCCAGAGAACAACTCCAGGAGCATAATCTGGGTGTCTGACAGGCACATTATTCCTGCACTACAGTAGCACGACAATATATACAGTAGCATGACAATATATAACACAGGCTCTCTTGGCTCAGATTTCTTCACTTTCTGCATGAAGTGACAACTGATACAAATCAGCAAGTAAAAAACTAGTATGTATAAGAAATTATAATTTCAATCTGTACAATCTTCAATTTTTGAAAGTCTGTGAAATTTAAAATGGAAGCTCAAAATCAGGGGTGTTGAACTCATGAGGGCCAGATCTGGCAAAAATGAGTCCTTGTTGAGCCGGGCCATGTTGGGCCAGGCCGTATGCGTACCTATTTAAGATTAGGTAGCAGAAATATAAATTTTATAAAAAACACAGGCAAACACAAATATTTTTTTAAAAAAATACTTAAAACATGCTTAAAATGTTAGCACTTATTAGTTTTAAAGATGCTTTCTTTGTATCTCTCCCATGGATTCCAGGGAACTCTGGCTCTTTCCTTCCTTCCCCAGGGGAGGGGGGGAAGCCTCAGTCAATAGAAGGAAGTGAGGCTTGGCTCAGTAGCTCTGCTGTGCAACTGAGAGAGCCTGGCAAAGCAAGCTATTCCTCCCCCGTTCCGCCCCAAGGGAGGAGCCTCAGCCAATGGAGAAAACAGAGGTTTTGCTCTGTAGCTCCTGTGTAATTGAGCAAGCCTTGCAAAGCAAGCTGTTATGCAGAAGGAAGCAAGATAGAGAGAGAAGGAAGCAGATGACAGTCAGTTGCTTGGGGGTCTGACAGGAGCCCTCTGGGGGCCTGATTCGGCCCCCAAACTGCATGTTTGACACCTGATTGTTCAGACACTAGTTCTGATTGGAGAAACAAATTTGATTTATGTTATTCATTTCAAAGGTATATTACTTAACAGAGCTTGTTAATGGGAAATTATATGAATTATATAGTTAATGGGAATTATATTATATTATTTCCCAGCACATGGGAAATAGAGTGTCATGGAAAATACCTGTATGAATCTTTCCCCGTTATGTACTAGATGGCCATGTTCAAGGACTGGGGTGGGGAAACAATCCTCTACCTATGACCTGAAGCCTCATATACTAGAAAGTCTTTAGCATTGCTGAGAGTGTAAACTGGTCCTAAATCCTTTTAGAATGGATGAAATTTAAGGATGGTTAACTGTGCAATGGTTTTGACGATGGGATTTCTCTCATGCAAAGCTTTTAGTAGACCATAACATAGGTCTTAATAATGGGGAAAGGCTTTTTGGTATTATAATACATATTTAGAATCAGTATATGTCTTAGTTAATTTTGTAATAAAATGGTGTCTAGTGGAATGATTCTAAAATGTTCTTTTAAAATCACATGTCTAGGGCACGTACTGCTACCACTCAGGAATCCTTTCATCAAGAAATTCTCCTTGCATAATACTCCCATACATCAATACTTCAAAAAACATTATATGCACTGTATATTTTGGGTGCTTGATAAATTTTGTCCTTACATAGATGTGGCTCCCCTCAAATATGCTGGAAGTAATAAATTACTATAATCAAATCTAATTTCTGGAAAATACCTATGGGAATAACAAACAAAAAAGCATGCCTTGTTAAAAAAATGATAAATAACACCAAAGGTAGCAGTTTATTATAATCAAGTTGACACTGAATTACCAAATTAAAATTATGTGGCCCTTGATAACTAACCCTAGCAATGTACAAGATCTGCAGAATTATGTTGACATTTTGCATTTCATATGAACAGTTCAAAAATCATAAAAGGGGGGGGGGGTTATCACAAAGGACCTTGTAGCACAGTATATTTTTGAGGAATAACAATCCATTTATTTTGGCCTGTAAGGAAACTGGCATAGAAGCTGTTTGCTTAAAGTTCATTAACATTGGGAAAGGATTGTTTTCTTGAAAGAAAAAATTGTTATAGTAAATAAACTACACTATTTCTATGTTTTATCATAATGGAGTAGCTGATGTTGCTACAAAAACATCTAAAGAGAAATTCAGACTATGCCTTAGGCTGTAGTTGAGATAGGATTATTAAATTCATAATTTTATAATTATATAAATCCACACATTTTTTTAAAAAAAGCACTGATGTTTTATTTCTGGAGCAGAGAAAGAAATCCAAAGTAGAGAAAGAAATCTAGAAATCCAGCACCTACCAATAACGTTTTCTTTGCACTTGCAGTGGCCTGAAATTTGGTGACAGGTAACATCTCCATTGACTGTCCCAGAGGTATTACAGTTGCAAGGGCTGCAGCCATCACGGTTTGACTGTTGTAGATTGTAGAATCCTTCCTGGCACTGATTGCACTGTCTGCCAGACACATGTCTCTTACAATTACACTGTCCTCCAATCTAGAAAGATACAAAAAGAAAACTGGTAGAATGATGAACACATCTGCTTTTTTAGATGGGTGCTCATTAACAACATGGGTGGGCTGACAGTCTCAAAACCCTTTGAGTAGAAATGGGGGAGGAACAGTATAGCATTCATCTTGCAGTTAAAAAAACTACAGAAGTAACAGAAATACACATTTATTAGCATCGCTTAAGGGACAGAACACTGTGGGAAAAGCGTGCATGTATCAGACATAGATAAAAAAACCTTTACAAACACAGTAATTTTAAAAAATCAAAATCTCAAAATACAAAACAGGTTTTCCATATTTTAGTGGGGTCATCTTTTAAAAAAAATTAATATGAGGGTACAGACGTATTTTCAATAGTCAAATTTTGCTGCATTTTAAAAAAAATTGAAGCTCACTTTCTGGCAATTTCAAGAGCTCCCAATCAAGAGTAGCATTGCAGGGTTCAAGGAGGGTAGAGGGCAAGGTGCTGGAACACCTGAGCACACACAATTCTTTTTGGAAAAAAAATGGCCACAGCTTACTTATTACTGCAGTCAAAGGAGTAATGGTGCAGCATAAAGACAGTCCAAGCACTGAACAATCCACCTGCTGCCCTATGAACCCCTCCTCCAGCCCACCTGTTGGAGGATCTATATTGGAATGGCAGGATACCAGGACATATGGCCTCTATACGGTCCCTCTGCCTCCTGGGGTGGAAGTCAGCTTGCATCCCACCTGCTTAGGCATCCCATTGCTGAGCTTTAGCCTCTATGGTCTGGTTTGGGGGGGGGGGTGCTAGCACTGAATAAGGTGGACTTGGTCAGAATGAAAGTTTGCCAGTGGTTGAGTGGCTCTGTACCCCAGGGCTCCTTATGGGGCCCCTTTGAAATGGGGGAGGTATGCACACAGGCATGGCATCTATCCCAAAGAACCCAACACAATGCCCAAACTGTCAGAGTGGTTGAACTCATGAGCCTCTGCTCCCATCCTAGATATTAAGCCTGTTGCCAACCCAGCAAAGCATCCCATGCAACCAAATGTCCACGCCCCACTCTCAGAAGTGCACACCATCACCTCGTAATAATGTGGGCTGCCACAATGAAATGTCAGGATGTGCGATAACTTTCCCCTAACCACTTTTGGTATGGCCTTGCAAATTTTCCTTCTTTCTAAATCCACTTTATTCAGTGCCAGTGCCCCCCTCCAGTCATGGTCCTCAAGGAAACCAAACCATAGAGGCTAAAGCCCAATGTGGGAGTGCCTAAGTAGCCCCCACAGGCTCTCACCCCACCCCTGCACTGTGCCTCACAGTCTGATGTGGCAAGTTGCCAGAGACTCGATCCCATGCCCTGCTCCTTACCCTGCCAGAGAGCACACACAGCTAGGCCTGCCTCCCTCCAGCTTCCCCCATCTCCTCACCCACAAACTACAGTGGAGGTAAGTCTTGGCCCATGCTTATTGCTTCTCCAAAGGCTCAAGCATATTTAAAAAAGTAGGAGACTAGTTTCACTTAGACTGTGGAACACAAGGCTATGAAGCTCCCTTCCAAGGGAGCCCCACTTGCACCACCCCAATGCTTATCTTGATATCAGGCAAAAGCCTTACTTTTGAAGTCCATATTTGGGCTTCTTAGTTAAAGACACTGGCTGCTTCTGCTATTTGTACTGAACTTGCTGATTGTGCTGGAAAGCCAGCGTAGATACCACCGGCTTCGGAGCTGCTTTTCCAGCTGATCATGTGATCAGTGGGGGCGGGGGGCACCTTGCAAGAGCCCCCGGAGCCCACTCTTTACAGTTTCTCCTGGTGGGTGAGTGGGAGGGAGGAGGAGGTGCCGCCTGGAGGGGGGCTGCCAGAGCTGCGAGGAGAAAAGTGGTGGCAGAGAAATCAGGGGCCAGGGAAAGGAGGGGTCATAAGGGTCTGAGGGGGGTTGGGTGGGGGGCTGTGCCCCTGGGCCCCCCATGGCTATGGGCCTGATTATCATAGATCTATAGGATGGACTTATGTTTATGTAAGCACAATACTGCCTCAATGGACATTCAATTGTTAAACACCATGTATTGGAGTTGAGAAATAACCCAATATGGGCATTTTACCCAGTGTGATCCCAAGCAGCAAGCTCTCCAGCCAGGCTGTGAGAGCTTCCCCGCCTGGCCCTGCTATGGATGTGACTAGTTGTACTTCTCCTGCAACAAAGGACTCCAAATCATGCTTCTATCAAAAGCTGCTGAGTTTTGCAGACCGTAACTGTGTCTCTATCAAAACAGTGCCACAGAGCAATCTCCCCAGAAGCCATGTTTGTATGATGTCGTAAAACAAAAACTCCAAGTCCCACTCATCAGGCATGAGGGCAAAGTGAGAGCATCACATATCTCAGACCTATCATGGAGATGCAAATGGAGAAGCCAACAATCAACAACAGGTTTGCTGTCATGTCTTCATACCTGGACATAAGACTTCTTTTGCCAGATGACCAAGGCAGTTGCTTACACAATGCAACCCATCCTGAAAGATTGTTTTGCAGAGACGGTTCCAGCCACGGAGATCGTCCCCATTGTGTTTAGCTCTGGTGTCACAATAGATAGTAATTTGACCCCATATTATCCCATCATGTTTCTTTGTTTTAGCAAGGTTTACAATAGGTAAATCCATCAAGGCCCACTAATCCTTTTTCCAAATATCTTGGGAGCCTCCCCCTTGGGAGATGTCAGTGGTCACATGTAATGAGGTCAGGAACTGGCTGGATATTAGGAAAGCCCAGTGGAACAGCTCTGTCTTACAGGCCCTGTGGAATTGTAATAGGTCCCGCAGAGCCCTGATCTCAACTGGGAGCTTGTTCCACCCTGATCTCAATTGTTAACTAGTACATTAATGATTTGGAGTTGGGAGTAAGTGGCTAAGTTTGCAGATTACATTAAGTTGTTCAGGGTGGTGAAAACCAGGGAGGATTGTGAAGCACTCCAGAGGGATCTGTCAAGGCTGGACAAGTGGATGTCTATGTGGCAAATAAGGTTAAGCGTGGGCAACTGCAAAGTAATGCACGTTAGAGCCAAAAATACTATGTAGACATGATGATGGAGTCTGAACTAGCAGTAACTGACCAGGAGAGAGATCTTGGAGTCATGATAGATAACTCACTGAAAATGTCAACTCAGAGTATGATGCCAATAAAAAATGCTATGCTGGGGATTATTTGGAAGGGAACTGAAAACAAATCAGCCAGTATCATAATGCTCCTGTATAAATCTAGGTTGTAGCCACATTTTGAATATTGCATACAATTCTGGTCATCACACCTCAAAAAAGATATTATAGCATTGGAAAAGCTGCAAAAAAGGGCAACTAAAATGATTAAGAGGATAGAACATTTTCCCTATGAAGAAAGGTTATAGAGGTTAGGATTCTTTAGCTTGGAGAAATGATAACTCAGAGGTGACATAATAGAAGTTTACAAAATTATGCTTGGGATACAGAAGGCAGAGGAATTAGTACTCTTCTCCCTTTCTCAGAATACAAGAACTTATGAGCACTCAATGAAATTTATGAGCGGTGGGTTCAGAACAGATAAAAAGAACTACTTGTTCACCCAAAGAGTAAGTAACATGTGGAATTCGCTGCCACAGGAAGTGGTGGCAGCTACAAGCAAAGGCAGCTTCAAGAGGGGATAAGCATATGGGACAGAGGTTCATCAGTGGATATTAGCCACAAGGTATAGATGGAACACTATGTCTTGGGCTCTGAACACTATGTTTGGGGCTCTGTGTACAGAGCACAGTGATGCTCTGTATTCTTGGAGCTTGGGGGGGGGGGGGCACAGTGGGAGGGCTTCTGGAGTTCTGGCCCCACTGGTAGACTTCCTGATGACACCTGGGTTTTGGCCACTGTGCAACATGGAGTGTTGGACTGGATGGACCATTGGCATGGCATCTGTTATGCTCTTATGACCATTAATACAGGAAGTGCACCTAGATCTAGAGACAGGGAGCAAGGGCCTGGGAGAGCTGGACTCTTGCAGCTTGCTTTTTGTTTTTGTTTTTTTAGAAGAACTACTCTCTGGTCCACAGCACAGGAGCTCAGATGAAAGATTGTACAGGGAATTCAGCCCTCCCCAGCCACACTGCGACAGCAGTATAGGCTGGGGGCCACTTACTGCCATCCCAAAAGATCAGTGAGGCTGCCGGCTTCCTGGGCATCTGGGGAATCCAGGAGGGGCAGAGCGTCAGGGCTATGTTAACCCTGACCCTGCCCTGAGCCACGCAGTTTCTCAAGGCTCTTGGCCCACCCAGCCTCCCTCAGTAGTACAGGTTAACCGGTTGCCTTAATAGGGGCCAGGTAGGAATTTTTTCACTCGCACCTGATTGGCTTGCAGTGGAGTGCTCAGCACCAGTTGAGTGCATGCGATCTGCAGGGGCAGCAGATGGGCTGTATGGCTCAATGCTGCACAATGCGGATCGTAAGTGAAGCCTCCCCACTAAACTGACTCCTTCTGGGTGATCAAGGCCTAAGTGGGGGAGGCTGAGTTTTGGCCTGGCTGGCCTGGCAATAGCCACATTACTGTGGCTTATGCTGGGGGCAGGGCGGATTGTCCATTATTGGCCAGGAATGGATTGTGGGACAACCCTGAGGCTGGTCCAGTTCAGGTAGCCCTCGCTGTGCTAGTTACATTATAGCTATGTTTAATAAAGTGGCACATTTTACCTAACATCAGTTTCAGCCTCTTTATTCCGACAGGGGGGGGGGGGGCAATTAAAGTGCAATTGTTAATTTTAATTGATCTTACTGTAATTGTTTTTTATTGTATGGTTTTATAGTTTTATTGTGGATTTAATGTTGTTGTTAGCTGCCCTGAGCCTGCTTCGGCGGAGAGGGCGGGATATAAATGCGAAAAATAAATAAATACACACTCTCCACTTACATTTGGAAGTCCATACAAGTTCTGAATTTAGTTGACAAATAAAATACATGAACCACAAACTGTTTTGTGAGCATGGTTATTTTTTAATGAATCAACCATTGGAGACAAACTTGGATAGCTCTCTGTCCATCTCCAAATCAACAACAACAACTTTTATTGGCATTACAGCATAGATGTGCACAATCGGCAAGGGAGAAAACATATATTACCCCAACATTTGAAACATTCCTCTCTTCTTAGAAGCTCAGCACAGATATTTAGCCACAGTCTCAATAATCTCAGGGTTATGAGAGAACAATAGGAAGAGAGTCTTACCACCATCAGATTATCCCTCATGATTTCGAAGAAGAGGATCTTAGCACGAATAGCACAGTAAAATGTACAATGCAGGTACATGTTCAGTACTTTCTATATCCCTTGAACCACAACCACAAAACCTGTTAGAATATGGAATTTTCTTAAACCTCCCATACAGCACAGCAGAAGGGAGGACATTAAAGTGAGCTAACATGAAGTCTCTATGAAGGTTAGGTATCTCCAAATCATAGAAGGAATGTCATGAAGACACAGATATATTCTATTTATTTAAAGGTGGCCTATTCCTTCTTCATCTTCATGCCAAGCTATAGCCACTGGAAGAGAACAGGTAATTACTTGGAGGCTTCTTCATAAGTAGCTATCTAGGCCTACCTACTGTTGTATACTCAGGGCTTTTATTTGAGCAGGAACATACAGGAACACATTTCTGGCTGGCTTGGTGTCAGGGGATGTGGCCTAATGTGCAAATGAGTTCCTCCTGGGCTTTTTCTACAAAAAAAAGCCCTGTGTGCACTTATGTCATCACCTTACTGTGGTGGAATTATAGACAAAATGGGGGCAGTTCTGTATAGTAGCCTGAATTTGCTTAGGCATCTCTAATTTGGTTCTCTCCCATAAGGCATTGCAGGAGGTTCTTCAAGCCTGACAATTCACCCTGCACTCTGTTTTAAAGAGAACTGTTTACATTTATGACTTCCAGTCTCAAAGTCAAAACATCTAGATATGAAGACTTGTGGCTCCAAGCTCTTGAGAGGGAGGGAATCTGGGCTGTATCAACAGAAGTATAGTATCATGTGAAGTGATGGCATCGCTTTACTCTGCTCTGGTAAGACCTCACCTGGAGTATTGTGTTCAGTTTTGGACACCACATTTTAAGAAGGATATAGACAAGCTGGAACAGGTCCAGATGAGGGTGACGAAAATGGTGAGGGGTCTGGAGACCAAGTCCTATGAAGAAAGGTTGAAGGAGCTGGGCCTGTTTAGCCTGGAGAGGAGGCGGCTGAGAGGTGATATGATTATATCATATAGAATCATAGAGTTGGAAGGGACCTCCAGAGTCCAACCCTCTGCACAATGCAGGAAACCCACAAATACCTACCCCAAATTCACAGGGTCTTCATCGCTGTCAGATGGCCATCTAGCCTCTGTTTAAAAACCTCCAAGGAAGGAGAGCCCTCCACCTCCTGAGGAAGCCTGTTCCACTGAGGAATCACTCTAACAGTCAGGAAGTTCTTCCTAATGTTGAGCTGGAAACTCTTTTGAGTTAATTTCAACCCATTGGTTATGGCCCTACCTTCTGGGGCCACAGAAAACAATTCCACACCATCCTCTTTATCCTTTTCCCATCTGTAAAATGAATACTGAAATTGCTTCTTGCTTGAAAAAGTTTGCGGTGTGGTTTTCTTTCAGTTAATGGTTTAAACTTTGGAACAGGTTTTTTTTTCTCTCTCTCTCAAAGTATGGGGTTCTTCTCAGTCATCTCCCCCTTACTGAACCTGGTGGGAACAGGAGTCCTAGGAAAGGTTTCTCTACTCCAAAAATCCCCTACACCTTACCACAACTGAACTTCTTTTCTCTTCTAGCATTTCAGGGGGGGGGGGGTTGTTTTTTTTGGGAGGGGGAAAGGCTAGAACACTTCTGTGCACACCATGTACACTTGCAGTCCAGTCCCCAATCTGATGGCAAATTGTCCCTCCCCCTCCAGTGGGTTTCTTGGCAACTGGGATAAAATCAAAAGAACGTGTAATATAAAGAAAAAAATAAACAGGAACTTAAGTCACTCCCAACCAGATGAATGACTGTCAAAGTGCTCAGTTCCTCTTGGGTAAGCATGTCAAAGCCATAAGCCCTCAGTCTGCTTATAAATATAGTCTTCTTATGTCCCTGGTAGGGCAGCCAGCTCTAGGTTGGGAAATACTTGGAGATTTTAGAGGTGGAGCCCGAGGAGGGTAGGGTTTGGTGAGGGGTGGGGCTTTAATGGTGTACAGTGCCATAGAATACACCTTCCAAAGTGGCAGTGTTCTCAAGGTGAACTGATCTCTATTGCCTGGAGATCAACTGTAAAAGCAGAGGATCTCCAGCCACCACCTGTAAACTGGCAATCCTAGCAAAGTGAAACAATCCAGCTTTCTTCTCAAGCAAAGAAATGGTCATGGCATTCCTGTTTCTTGGATTCCTTTCTGAGCTTTCAGAAAATAATGATTTACTTGGAAGCTTCAAATATTCTGATTGTACCCAGACTTCAACAGCAGCCATTTTTTGGTGACACCTAGCCAGTTTGGTGTAGTGGTTAAGTGGACTCTTATCTGGGAGAACCGGGTTTGATGCCCTACTCCTCCACTTGCAGCTGCTAGAATGGCCTTGGGTCAGCCACAGCTCTCGTAAGAGTTATCTTTGAAAGGGCAGCTTCTGGGAGAGTTCTCTTAGCCCCACCAACCTCATAGGGTGTCTGTTGTAGGGGAGGAAGATAAAGGAGATTGTGAGCCACTCTGAGATTCAGGGTGGAGGGTGGGATATAAATCCAATATCTTCCTTCAAAAGGAAGGAGTTTCATAGAGAAGAGGGAGCAAATATGGCTGGTGATGTAGGATGAGCTGCCATTATCTTCTACCCTTTTAGCTCCCTGGGTTCCTTCCAATAGCATCAGAGAACCTAATATTTAAAATCTAGATATGTTACAAGCATCTCTGAAATGAGAAAAAAAATGAATGTGAAAAAATTTGTTGCATGAAAAGTTAGTCTCTTTGCAGGTATTTGAACCTACCATAACCTTAATGTGTGTGTTTTTGAGGTGTGTTTGTATTTACTCAGCTTAAACATCACAGGTGTGAATTGATGCTGGTGATATTGAATATCTGTTATGCTTTTGTTGTTGTCATTTCACTCTATATACATCAATGCACCACCAAGTCAAGCTTTCATCAGCAACCTGGGAAAGGACAAGAGATGAACAGCAAAATGACATGCACTCTGACATTTAAAAACTTGCTTCCTTTCATCAAATAACAAAAAGGTGTTTAATTTTGCATGAACTTTATGGGCAATAATGTAGCAAAAGGATAATATGCAACTTAATGTGTTTTTTTTTTTTAGTCTAAGTGGTTTTCACTGCTCTTATTTACCATCTTGTTCTAAACATTGCTTTGAGAATCAAAGGAGATCATTTGATTTAAATTCATTTTCCAAAAAAAGAAAAAAAGTTGTCTGTCTGCTGTCCATCAGCTATACTTTATGAAATCTTTACAAACCACAAAGACAGTTCATAAATGCTGCTCCAGATCTTTGCAGACTAATCTCCAAGGAGCAAATGAAACTGTAAAGTTCTGAAGCCAGCTCCACAAGTTCAGAAGCCTGCTCTTTCTTTGAGGGCTACTGATAGTACGAGGGTAAAGCTACTGCCTGCACAGATACTTTGAATTTCTTGTAGCAAGACAATCCATTTTTAAAGGAAAATACAATATAAGCTTTCCCACATTCAAACAATTTAGCAATGATCAAAATAAGCCACATTGATGTAAATAGGAAAGATTTAAGCATATACTCTTCTGTTAAATCAGTAGGTTTTTAAATGCTTAACTTTAGCTAGATTGTGACTAAATTTGCTAATCTAAGTGGATCTAAATTGGGTGAAAAGGAGGCTTTAAAATATTTTAAATGGGATTTCCAGATCAGATTCAAAGGCAAGTCCGCATAGAGTGAATTGCAGTAATCCAGCCTGGAGGTGACTGCTGCATAGTTCACTGTGGCGAGATCCTGTGCGGAGAGGTAAGGAATCAGTTGCCTGACCTGCTGAAGGTGGTAAAAGGCAGATCTGGCAACTGCTGTGACCTGGGCCTCCAAAGAAAGTGAGGCATTGAATATCACCCCAAAGCATCTAACCATCAGTTCTGGCACTAGTGGTGCCCCATCAAAGGTTGGGAGTCCAATTCCAGAACCAACTCCACCCCGGCTCAGAAGGACTAAGTTACAACCGACTCTGTTTGAGCCACCCAGCAACAGTCTCCAGTGCCCATTCAAGATCTACTGGGGCAGAGTCCATCAACAGATGGCCATCCATCAACAGATAGAGCTAGGTGTCATTTGGATACTGATGACATCCCAGCCCATACCTCCATACTAACTGGGTGAGGGGGCACATATAGATGTTAAACAACATCTTAAATAGTGGTGCCATTTTGTGCTATACCACCTTGCTGTCATATCATCTTGCTGAATCATTTTGTTGCACTTTACTGAATGTTGTAATTGGTTTTATTATGATTTTATTGTAATTTTATTTCTATTTGATGTACTCCGTTCTGAGCCCCCAAATGGGGGAATGGGCGGAATATAAATAAACAAATAATAATAACAACAACAACAACATTGGTGAGCTTGGGTGGAGTTTTAGCAGCAGCTCCTTTGCATATTAGGCCACACACTCCTGATGTAGCCAATCCTCCAAGAGTTTACAAGGCTTTTTTATAAGCTCTTGAAAGATTGGCTACATAAGGTGGGTGTGGCCTAATATGCAAAGGAGCTCCTGCTAGAATTCCACCCCTGTTGGTGAGATGATTGCTCCCTGCAGAACTCCATATTCCAGTGAGTACTGCTTGAAGACCAGCTCACCAATCGCCACCCTTTGTCCCCAGCCTTGGAGAAAGGAGGAAAACCACTGTAAGGCTGTCTCCGTAACTCCGATGTCAGTGAGGCAGTGGGCCAACAATTCATAGTTGACTGTACTGAATACTGTTGTCAGATCTAACAGCAACAGCAGTGCAAACTGCCTTGATCCAGGTGTCTTTGGAGGTCATCTATAACGGCAACTAATGCTATCTCCACCCCATGACCTGGGCGGAAACCGGACTGGAATGGATCTAGGATAAATACTTCATTCAGATAGGCCTGGAGCTGTTCAGGCACTGCTCACTCAACCACTTTACTCAGGAATGGTAAGTTCAGCACTGGGCAGTAGTTGATAAAGGACCATAGGGTCCAAAGATGGCTTCTTTTAAGTATGGTCTACCTTTAGCCGCCCTGAGCCCGCTTCGGCGGGGGAGGGCGGGATATAAATAAAATTTTACTTACTTACTTACTTTAAAATTCTACCTGGTTATATCAGGCTTGAGTCTGACATTATCTTAAAAAGTACATTGTCACCAAACCTGGACAGGAATTTCTCTACACAGGAAGGATGAGATACTCTAGCATGCCAGAGAACAAAAGAAATGGCTTTGGACAGCAAGCAAGAGATGGTGTCAAGGAAGTCTGGGAATGGGTGGGTGGAATCTGAACTAGATGTGCATGAGGCCAGCTTCAAGAGAACAATGCTACCACAGCCATTATATGGGAACACAGATGGCTCCCAAGTCTGGGATAGGATGGCATGGCTTTGGAGTTTACCAGTAAACCAGTACAGAGGGTGTTGCCCAGGTGGAGGCAACTGGCCTTAGAGGGCAAAGCCAGACAGATTTCTACAATGCCCTGCCCTTGGCCAGTGCGGGCTGGGCATTCTTGACTTTTGTCCAGAGCCTCTGAATCAAGACTTTTGCTCAGGACACTAAAATTGGCCCTCTGTGTAGTATAATATCATCACATTATGCATTCTCCTCCCTCGGCACCCAATAACATGAAGCAGGGGCAGGCAAATGTCTGACATGGTGACATCAAAACACTTGTTTCCCCAATTAAATATGTGCAGTTGCTATTTTGATGGCAAAGATGTATTTTTATGTATTTTATTTTTAACTTTTTATTTACATTTTAAGTGGCCTTGAATTCCTATAAGGTAGAAAGGTGACTAAATAAATGTTTGAGAGAAAGAAAGAAAGAAAATAAATATTGAAAAGAATGCTCAGCTTGAACATCACATGAAAAGTTTATTGTGAAATGTAAATGAAGATGACCAGATACCAACCAGATGGGAAAGGTCCATATCATTAGCCTGCTATTGCTTAGGTTATTCATAGATGTTGTCTTGCAGCATGAGATTGTGTCACACAATAACAATTCCTATGTGAAGGGGTACAATCACATAATGATCACAATTATAGACACTCTTACTGAAATCAATTGGACCTAACAATGCTCTCTGGTTGGATTGTGCCCATTGTTTTTCCATTTGTCATCAAGTTTGTCCTTCCTGTTTTTGTTTGCATCAACAAAAACTGGGGCTATAGTGGCAGAAGAACCACTTTTTATTTCCTACCTATTTTGCATTGTTTGAATACAAAGGATAAAGAACTCATGATTGCTCTTTTTTGGACTTCTGCATCTTCATTTGGGCTAAATGACACATAACTGGTTCTGTACAGAAAAAGCATTGATGAACTGCTGGAAATGGTAAATTATGCAGAGAAAGTATATTCTGGCCCATTTAAACAAATTTCCTTGAAAATTATCCTTGTGATGTGACAATTAATTTTCATGAGCCGAGGTCCTTATTCCTTATGACTCCATCTTCCTCAGGTCAGACCTGGAAACACTTCCTTCAGTAATGCCTTTCTATTTCATGTAATTCATTTCAGCCCATACTCTCCAGCCTTATTAATCTATTTTTAAATGCCTCTTAATCATTGTGGTCTTCCTTCCTCCTACTGCAGCAGTCTATTGATGCCTTATTGAGCTGTACAATATAACCCATTTTTCCTTATTTTCTTTTTTAAAATATAATCTCAGTTTGGTGCTCAGTTCTCAGTCTGACCACTCCAGAAAGAGGGGGGGGGGGGGAGCTAGATCTACTTACCATTGTTACTGTGACTACAGTGTTACTGTCACATTAACGCAGGAATCTCAAATTTGGCATTTAATTTCTATATTTCTGTTCTTAACCTCATCATATAATTGTTGTTGATAGAGTTTTAAAGAATTTTAAATTTTATGTACTTGGTCAAAAAAGTATAACTGTTCAGTCCAGAAAATCAAATTCTGTATTTCAGGCTATTGTCACCAATATAATAGGTATAGTGCTTTTAGATTTTACATTGCTTTACAAGCCTAAACTCCCTGGCAACAATGAGCTCTTCACTGGTAGGAGCCATCAAATCATGCTGTGCTCACATAGCTTCATAAAAAATAAAAGCTACCAATGAAAATATGTCCCCACCAAACATAAAAAACAAAAATAAGATGACAGGAAAAGTCACAATATGTTACTGGGTAAAGGGATTGTTCACAATTGCACAAAATAAAGTATGAGTCAAAAATACAAAAAACTGAATCAGGTTTGACTGAACAAGAATTCACCCCAAGTCTGCCCAGCCCAGTCTTTTGAAATTGAGTTATGATTGCTCTGAATATTTTTGTTCCTGACTTAGGGGTCTCAAGCCCTTGCTGGGGGCGGGGGATATGCTGTTTTGACTTCCCATTCCCCATTTTCCAAAAATCGGGCAATGGGGGACAAAATGATGGCTACATTATGATGCTCTAGGATTCATCTCTATGGTACCACACCACATGCTGAGTTCCTTCCCCCAATTTCCCCAGTTGGCACCAGTGCTCAGGTCTCTGGTGGGGGCTCTGAAAAGCAGGCTCTGCTAGGCTTGCTCCACCTTACCAGGAAACCAGCCGGAAAGAGCTTGTATAAGTGAGATGAGTGCTGATGGGTGGGTGGGCTCTTGCTATGCTGCCAACTGAAGAGAAATCCCATGGGCGAGACACCTAAGAAATTGGCAACAATGAACAATCACGTGTCGGTAGATGTTGGAAATGTAAAAAACATGAAGGATCTTTTTACCATATGTGGTGGACTTGTGAAAAGGCAAAACAATTTTGGCATATGATTCAGCATGAGATTTCAAAAATTTTGGGTTATGAAATTAAGAAGGCACCAAACATCTTTTTGTTGGGATTACAAATGGAAAGTTTTCCGAAACAAGATAGAACGATAATTTGGTACATGCTTTCAGCTGCTAGGACATTATATGCGCAGATGTGGAAGCAAGACAAAATACCAGAAAAGTGGGACTGGACTCTAAAAGTTATGCATTGGAGTGAAATGGACAAGCTTACAAGAATCTTAAAAGAATATGATTTAGAGAAGTTCAAAACTGAGTGGGGAAAATTCCAAAAGTACGTTGAAAAACAATGGAAGGTAAAAGGACACTTGGTGATTTTTGACCACAGTTGAATTTTTGAGGAATAACAAACGGACTAAAGTCAAAAAATGAGATTACGTGAACATATTTTTTTCAACTTTTGATAAGGACTAAAAGATAAGAATGAAGATGGATTATAACTATATGTTTTTTTCTTTTCTTTTTTTCTTCTTGTTTTAAGATTTTTCTTATGAAGATTCTTTAATTGATAAAATTACCTTTTATTTTTAGTAATCTAATTAAAATACACCGTCGGGGGTCATGAAAAGGGGGGGAAGGAGGAGGAAAATGTAATGTATTTGTACTAACTTTTTAATAATAGATGATGAGTATTATTATAATATATTGCAGAATAATAAAATTGGTTTAAAACAGAAGTTCCATGGGTGAGACCACCACAGGTAAGGTGGGTGCGGGCTGGCAGGCCCTCACCTGCTCGCAAGGAAGAGCTCCCATAGATGAACAAGGAGAGTGGGGAGATAGGAGGCAGACTCTCATGAATGCCATTGGCTGGGAAGAGCAAGGGACTCACTCCGACCTGTGGCCATGCAAGCTCTCCAGCCACACTAATGGAGTGAGCAGGGTTGACAATACCTGTGCTTTGCTTTGTCATTGGGAAAAATATGATAAGGCTTGGATGTGGGCCTCTTGCTTCCAGGCAGCCTAGTTCGGGAACTAGGAGGGGAGTTGACCTATGGTCATGCTCTGTGGACTGTGGGTGTCGGGAGAGGGTTGTTTGTTGTCAATGCCTGCACTTCACATTGGAGGGCCTGGCCGAAGCTGCACTACCATTCTGAGGAGAGGATGCTGGCGTGGGCCTGCCTGCTGCAACTGGCCCATCCACTCATCCAGGAAGCTGTCTATTGCTTGCCTGTGTGGGAGGAGAAGGCAAGAGGAGGCAGCTAGCACTGGTGACTGAGCTATAGCTGGACCAAGTTGCTGGAGAGGGAGCAATGGCAGCTCTAGAGCATGGTCTGGGAGATGGAGGAGGTAGAGTGGGAGGGGAGAAATAGCCCATGGACGGTGGTGCAGCTCTTGTTCCTGTTGCACCAACTTGCCCAGGAAACCAGCAGTTAGGAAAGCCAGGCACCTGGTCTTCCCTGATCCTACACTATCATAGCTTCTTAAATAAAACTTTGTTGGTCTTAAAGGTTCTACTGGACACTTTGTTCTCGTCAGTCTGTTACTTGAGAGTATTTCTCTCTCCTCAAGTGCAAGGCTTGGAGCACAGGAGGGAATGCCTGGGTGTTCCTTTAACAAAATGCAAACACGGATTTTCTTGACTTAGCTAAAAAGAGATGAAAGACTTCTTTAACAGAAATACCCAAACAGAAACTTCAATGAGTTGCTTTGCTATTTTAACTTTCTTAGCCATCTCTTCCATCAACAAAACCTCAAACAACTCCTCACCCACAACAATACAGCATCTCATCTGAGCATGGACACCGGTTCCAGAGCTTGCAATAAATCCAAGTGCCAACTTTGCTGCCACATACACCCAGACAGCACAATCACTGGGCTGGGTTTTTCCGGGTTATGTTGCCTTGAGCTCAGCAGGGGTCTGCGGATCGTCTCTCCAGCGGCCCCTCAGAATCAGGCGGTTGGAGGGATGACACAGACGTGGCACCCCCAAGGAGACCCTGAAGGGGTTTTCTTTCGTCATGGGACTTTTGCAAGAAGCCAGGGGTATAGCGGCGGCTGTTCCTGTCTTTCTTGTATGCCCCGAAGCTCTGCTAACACAGCAGAAAGAGGTGGACACCCGACTGCTTGCTTGCTTTTCTCTCAATAAGCTCCTGATGTATCTCTTTCCTACTTCAAGCATGGCAATTCTATTTGGCAAGTAAGTGAGCTTTCAATACCACTGGCTAATGGGTCGTTTTACATAACAACAAATGGGTCAGTTCAAAGGAAGGGAAAGAAGTGGATTCCACCTCCACTTTCCCTGTGAATGAGGCTTCAAAAAGTTAAAATAATAACTTTGAGCATTGGCAACAATCTGAATTAGACTGAATACAGATATCTAAATCGACCTGGATTATAATTGGATATGTGTTAAAGAGGCTATTATCTGGCTGCAATATGATCTGAACAAAAAGGAGATGTATTCTAGAGAGATCTGTCTTTGTCGTCTGATTGCAACTGAAATGGTAACATCCAAAATCACAGCTGGAGGAGATTTGGAGAGGCAGACTGAGCTACTTTTCAACTTGCACAGCAGCCAAGAAGGTCTGAGCGCCTGCTCCGGCTGCAACGCCACTGAGGATGTTCTCCACAGCTGAGAACGAAACGTCTGGAAGGAAAACTTTCTCCAGTAGAACACAGCACTTGATCCCGAAAGACTCTACAAACCCTAATGATGTTACCAGCCGTGAAAACCTGAAATCTTTGATACTACTGTTTTGTTGCTTTCGCATGCTCATTCTGCTCAGATCAAAGGTTTGCTCAATTTGTTAATTTTACTGCATAATGCTGTTTTGTTGCTTTCACATGCTCATGCTACTCAGATCAAAGGTTTGCTCAATTTGTTAATTTTAGTGTTCTGTCATTGTACCATTTTACATTCTAAACCACTGCCTACCAGATAATTTTAATTCACTGTCATTGGTTCTTAAATCTGTACCATGCTGCATTCTGGGCCACTGTCTACCAGCTATGTATGGCTCTGCTCAGTTATGTATAGCTTTGCTCACTGTGCTGGATTCCTCATCTTATGAAGTGTGCTTAAGAGCACACAAAAGCTTACATTCTAAATAAAAATTGGTTGGTCTTAAAGGTGCACCTTGACTCCTGCTTTGTTCAATGAGAACAATCTGGGATACCAGTAAAGATTTTTTTAGAGGATTAGCCATCAGTTTTACAGCGAACTGAAAAAGGAGAGAAACAAGAAACATCAAGAACTTATTGAGCTGCTTGAAAAGATAGAGAAAAGATCTAAATTATATCCTGCAAGAACGGAGCTGAGGATAAGAATAAAAATATTACAACATCAAATCAATGTTTTGTTGATGGAAGAGATGGCTAAGAAAGTTAAAATTTTTACCACTGTAAAAATACATAATGGACTTATACTGTCTACCTTATACTGGAAAGCTACTGACCGACAAACATACCTGCATGCCTCCAGCTAACATTCCAAACAATCAATTGTATACGGTCAGGCTCTGCGCTACAGCCGCATTTGCTCCAGTCCTATTGACAGAGATTCTCACCTGAGGGATCTACAACAAACCTTTTGGGAACTAAAATACCCACCTGATGAAGTCAGGAAACAAATCAACAAAGCCAGAATGATATCTAGAAAACCTGTTACAATACAGACCCAAAAAAGACAACAACAGAACACCACTAGTGGTCACACACAAGTCTCAACTGAAAGCAGTTCAACATATCATCAATGACTTACAACCTCTATTGGACAGTGACAGCTGGGGGGTAAACCTTGACCGATTTCGCACTACATTTGTTCTGGGTGGAGAGCCCTTTTGTTACCAGGGTTTCTCTCCATTTTCACACAAGTTGCTCCAGAGCTGCAAGCTGGTGCGCCGCTATTCTGCAGCAACTGAGATCTTCTGACAAGTGGTTTCCACTTGCTGCGGAATAGTGGTGCACCAACTTGCAGCTCCAGGGCAACTTGTCCAAAAACAGAGAGAAGCCCCGGTAGCAAAAGGAGTCTCCATCGGAACAAGCATAGTGCGAAATCAGCCCTTTTCTTGCACACAGACAGCCCCCTAATCTCAAACAACTCCTCACATACAACAATACAACATTTCACTTGAGCATGGACACTGATACCAGAGCTTGCAATAAACTCAAGTGTCAGCTTTGCTGCTACATACACCCAGGACGGGAAACAAAGTGGCTACACAGTAAATAGATCAAAGCAAAACCACTGTGCAAACACAAAATGAATCAACAATATTGAAATAAAGTGTCCAAATAATTTATAAAGATACCCCAAATACACAGGAAGTATATTTCATGAGGGGGTGGGTTCCACAATAATTTTCAAGGAGATTCCATGGAGAATGCAAAACGTCCATTCAAAAGCCTTCCCCTGGAAATTCAATCACAATCAATTTCACAAGACGTGGTTGATCCAGTCTCCCAAAATAAAGGCTCCAAAGGTACAAGTTCCTTCCTTTACGTGTTTGTCAACTTGATATTCCACGTTTCGCAAACAAGCTTCATCCAAGAGCCATCCTGTAAACTCAAAACAATGATGTAAAACTAAGATATTCAGTTGTCCCTTTTGAAAATTGAATATGTCTTAGTTTGGCGCCATATGAAATTGATTGTGATTGAATTTCCAGGGGAAGCTTTTTGAATGGACGTTTTGCATTGCCCCCCAAGGACGAAATAACAAGACAGACACCAAGTGTTGGAATAAAATTGGGCCACTTTATTAATTAACTTCATAAACAGCAAGGGTACCCCACCAGAGGCGGCCTGGCCAGGGCTAGGGGTCACCATGACCGCTCCCCTGCCATATCGGGCGAGAGACCCAGCCCCCCAGCCAGAGCTGAGGGCCTCAGCTCCCTCCGGGCAGGCCCAGCAGGGAGGCCCGCACCAGAGGGCTTAAACCCAGACGCACGTCTCGCCAGAAAGCACCCTCTAGCTGAGTCTCCCGGCAGTCTGCATTCTCCACCCGGGCCTTCAAACCCCAGGGTTGATCATGCCAGAAGTTGGAAAGAACCAGGTAGAAGCTGAAAAGTTCTGCAGGGCACAAGGCTCCACTCTGAGAGAAGGGCAGAAACAGCTGACTGAGTGGAGCAGTGGGGGGGCTTGGACTCGCCATAACTGGAAGCCTCTCTGTCGAATCCCCACCTGCAAAACAGAGAAAAAGATCCGGAGCACCTGAGGAGGACTGCCAAGCCACCTGCAGCCAGGGTCGGCAGAGGAGGGGGAGGTTGACAGAACACTCCCCTCAGCACAGGAGGAAACCAGCTGATGCCCACCCTTCTGTCCTGAGTTGCAGTGCTCATGGATTGCTTGCAATTCATCAGCCACGGCAGCACAAGATGGCATGTTAGCCAGGGATGCTTTCAAAGGGACAGTCTCTGACCTGCCTCCCCACAGGCATCACAGCAGCTGCTGTTCCCCCCTCTGCCCATTGCCTTGCCAGGGGTGGGAATGAGGCAATGGACAGACCATCTCATTGGAATGCTGGGGGGGTCTCCAGCAGCATGCAGGGACCATGGGAACGAGCGGCATGGCCCCCCACCCAGCCTCGAGCAAGGGGAGGGGGGAGGCAAGGTTGGGGTATACGCTCACACCTACCTGTCTTTGTGCGGCCAGCCTTGTGCGCTGAGCCTCAGGAGGTCAGGTACCTGTTGGTACTTGGAAATGGGAGAGGTTAGCTGAAGAGCAGAGAATTCACTCTCCTCCTTACATGTCAAAGAGCTTGCCCTGTACTAAGTGCCCTCTTTGTGTAACGCCCACCACCAGTGCCTCACTCTCACCCTAAGTCCACATGGTAGGGAGCTCTAAGACAGAGTCACGCGTGCTACCTAAGGAAGTGTGCAAGGCCGGAGCAGAAGGTTATCTAGTAGGGAAGAGCGGTGACTGGGCATCTGGGAGGGGACTCGCTGAGCCCGTGGTACAATGGGATTGATGATGCTTACACGGCTCCCTAAGGAGTTTGTGGGCTCATGCAACAGTAGGGAGGGAAATGTGTTTTCAGGAACAATGAGTGCCTATGGGATGCGCCAGCATTTCGAAGGCATAACTTTGCACTTCTCGGGGGAGCATGGCAGGGCCCAAAGTTCTTAGGGAACTGACCAAGCTTGGGCATGCCCCTGACTCCACCCCCCCTTTCACCAGCATTGGTGCCATACTTCTGCCATACTTCTGCCCGTGCTTAGGCACAGGGCTGAGTCGGCGCTGCCCTAGGGCAGGGGCCCACGCCTGCTTAAGTCACCTCCACTCCTACATAAGTGGACTTAGAGAGCATAAGTCTGACTTACACGGGCATGGGCCTTAGTTAGTTTCCAAAGGACATTCCCCCCCCCCCTTAGGATTGTGCTGTTAATGGGTTTGGTACATGGACATCAACACTTGTGATTCTTTTAATCTGCTAAAAAACATTTCCATGACTCTGCGTACTAACTCACTGCCCACTTTCTCTATATTCTACTACTCCTTGCTATTCCATACTATTGTCTGATGAAGTATGCTTCTAGCACATGAAAGCTTACATTCTTACATTGTTGGTCTTAAAGGTGCAAATTGACTCTTGCTTTGTTCTGACTGAATTAATGTTTGGGATTTAAAATTGTTGGTACCCTCCCCATCTCCACTCCCCCACACTTTTAAACAAATATTCAGATGGGAGCTTCTGTGAACCAACTCAGAAACTGGTGATCAGTTGTATGCAGCAGATTTCCAACTCAACCATCTGCTTTTTTGTTGTTGTTGTTTTGCATTTATTTTCACTTGGTTTTGTTCATGTTCATTATATTACTGTATATTCATTTTTGTTCTCAATACTTTCAATGAGAAACATTTCTAGATATAATTTCGGAGCTTTCCATCTGATTTGGATGAAATTTTCAGAGATCCTCATTAAATGGATGAATTCTGACAGATATTAATCAGATAGGAGAAAGGAATTCAGTTTTCTGTACAATTTAAGGCAAAACAGAGAAACAAATGAAATAAATGGCATTCATTGTTACTCCTATTTGTTTTCATCAACAAAAATAATGAATGAGGCTTCCCCAGTTCATGTTTAATTACTTTGAAAATGAATGCACATTTCTACAATTCATCATTTAAATTTTCAAAAGTAACAGGGTCTTACTCCTCAATCTGTGACTCTTGGACAAGGATCAATCTTATATAGTTTCTAAATTCTCATATGCACACCCATAAAACCTCATCTCAAATGAGTTATTTCATCATAGATGTGATTGACATGGGATTCAATAATTTTCCCCATACAGGAGGTCCATATGAAGTGAGGTCATCTGAAGGATTCCAGTGGGCATGGATTTCAGCACCACCATGCATAGTATGTAAGGTTTTTGTAGTCCATAAAGAAAAAGCATATAATGCCTTCAAGAGGGGATTGGATAAACATATGGAGCAGAGATTCATCAGTGGCTATTAGCCACAAGGTATGGATGGAAAACTATGCCTGGGACAGTGATGCTCTGTATTCTTGGTGTTTGGTGGGGGGGTCAACAGTGGTAAGGCTTCTGGAGTTCTGGCCCAACTGGTGGACCTCTTGATGGTACCTGGGTTTTGGCCACTGTGTTCGACTGGATGAGCCACTGGTCTGATCCAACATGGTTTCTCTTATGTTCTTATATCCTTATCAGCGCATTACATTAATTCCCATGTACTCTTGATGTTGGGCTGATAAATATAAAACCTGTAAATCTCTAGAGAAACTTCCTTTCCAATATCTTCTAGTGCAATATTTATGGTGGCCAAAGAATATACCCTTTATATTGTATGTTTGCTGAAGAAACACTAATAATTCCTCAGTTTTGGATCTCTTCTCCTACAAAAGCTATATCACCCTGACTCTGAGTTCTGGTTCTCCCATGGCCACTATATATATATATATATCCTAAACAGTTCACCACTTCTGCTTGGTTTGCTATCCTAACACTACTGTTACACTTTTCTCAGTCCCTCCCCCCTTTTTGCATTGGTCAGATTCTTGTTCTTTTGTAAGTCCATGGTGTCAGTTTCTAGATTTAAAAAATTCAAACTATTATATATCACCACCACTACCACAACACAAATCCCTCCCAATCATCTTTGGTTACAGGATCAGATTGTTCACTTCTGAATTATAACCAGCAGATGCTGATAGGGCATTCTGTCCTCACTGTTTTTCCCAACTATTCTGCTTCCCATATTATTGTACAGTCCAGTTAATTCTAAGGGTTCTTCCTGTGATCTCATACCCCATATTATGTCTAAATATTTAATTTGTTTATGGTATATAATAATGCTTTAAAGCACTGTCATCACAAATTGTGCCTTCAGAGGTATGGTGAATTAAAATCAAAACAAGTGGATTCATAAATAAAAGAAATTCACCTGAGTCCACTGTGAATCTGTTGTAATTTTTGAACAGAATTTTTTTTCTTAGCCAAAATTTTACCTACCTTATACTACAACGCACAGCCAAGAACAGCTGATGATAGTGAATACATTGACATTCTGGGCCAAAATGATGTACCTTATTACAGAGGCGGACGGTGGTTTCAGTGCCTGCCATGTCACATTCACATGGTTTGCAAACATACACAGATGAAAGATCTGCATCCATATGCCGATAAAAAAAATCCTTACACAGCTCACAGTTTCTTCCTGCATGAAGGAAAGGTTATGCATTATAGCTTCCAATTCATTAAAATTAGCTGTATAATTCAAAATTAAAGACTATTCCTTTGAGAGAATTCGATAATTTTCAGGACGTCCATTTTAATGCACCTTTCATCTCTACCTGCCAATTTAGTGATCCAGAGCATATGAAACAATGAACCTGTTACAAACTGTGTTTTACTCCATTAAACTTCCATCTGTTACATAACACAACACTCCTATAAAGCGATTCTGCATGGATATCTGTTCTATACTTAAAAAAAGAAATTATTGGTGAACTCCAAACTTCCTCTACTCTTCCTAAGACCCTTGGAACACCAAAGGTACTAAAAATAGTGTACAGAATCACCATAGTTAGGGCGTTCAAGATTAGAAATGTTCTTCAGGAAGATTTTTAAAAATAAATGTAAGTATTTTTGCCTAAAACAAATAATCATTTGAAAACATTTCTGCCCCACCTCTACAATAGCTCAAGGCACTCCAAAATCTTTGGTCAACCAACCATGTCTAACAGAAAATTGTTAGGTTAGACTGGAGAGTCTGTTGGTGCACAAGGTACTTGTACAGATGATTCTACATGTGTAATAGCAGTATTAGAAACAATTGATAGGTGTTACAGACAGGGCTTTTTCTCCAAAAAGCTCATTTGCATATTAGGCCACACCCCCGATGCTAAGCCAGCTGGAATTGAATTCCTGCTTTAAAAAAAACAAACAAACCCTGGTTACAGATCCTGAGACATTCATACTCTCTTATTCACAAGGATGAAATGTTATAGAGAAAAAGTACAAAAATGTTTTTTGTTCATTTACAAGCTTCCATTGCAGCCTCTTGCCAGTGCACTGTGATTCAAGTCATGGGAAGAGCTTACCTTTTTCTTTAGGTAGCCAGTGCCTGCTTCAGTTTACTAAAGTGGTCTTGGGACATTATGTGTTAAAACTGGGTGCTTTCACATGGCGACTGTTTGCAAGTGGGCTTTGTCATTCTTGCACAGTAAAAATCCAGTTGCAAAACATATTATTTAGTGTTTGTGAATGTGCCCATGGTCTCTTCATGGCTAATCTGGATTTCTTGCCCTGCCTAACAAATATTGTTCTTTCTACTTTGAGTAAGAACTGACCCAACACATGAAAAGCAGGTGTCTGGATAATGGAGATATTGGGTTGAGTTCTAACAGATTTTCTACTAGTGGAAGCAGGAGAACATATTGTTCTAAGTGTATGAGTACAAATCATATAAGTAGAACAGTATCTTAGAACAGTGTATCATCAGAAACTCAAGAAGCCAAATGACATCTCAGTTATCTGAAGAACCCACCTTGATGGTAGATTTGACTAACTCAATTGTGAAACTATGTAAAGGCTTTGGCCATCAATATCAATATTCGTGTGTGCACACACACTCCTACACTATTTTGCTGATTCATCTGCATAAACCCATCTAGTTTAAATAGGACCTGAGGCTGATGAAGCAGTCTAGTAAACTACTACAATGCAGAGGGTAGTTCAAAGTTGACTGTATAATAGATATATATTGTCTATTTATGTTATTATTGGAATTCCTACATGCTCATTCCACCAAGGCAGGCTCAGAGTGGGTTACATTATAAAAATACATACACTAATTAATTAAAATCCTAAAAATTAATCAGAATAACAAATTACAAATATATTTTAAATGTGCTGAGTACTGGATAGAATAGTTATTATTAGGTAGTCTGGTCAGTCTGAGATGCCTCAACATCTCAGGTCGACAAATTTTCAACTTGAGTGGTAAGCTGCAGTACTGTAATCCAAGCTCTGCTCACGACCTGAGTTTGATCCTGGCAGAAGCTGGGTTCAGGTAGCCGGCTCATGGTTGACTCAGCCTTCCATCCTTCTATGATCAGTAAAATGAGTACCCAGCTTGCTGGGGGTAGTGTAAATGACTGGAAAGGCAATGGCAAACCACCCAATTTTTTTTTTTTAAGTCTGGCATGAAAACATTGTGAAAGCAACATCACCCCAGAGTCGGAAACGACTGGTGCTTGCACAAGGGATTACCTTTACCTTTATTAAAGTCCAGTGCTCAAACATGATAGGCTATAATTTTTAATAATGGGCCTGTTCACATGGTAAGAAATAAAGAAACAATGCAGATGTGGACCATCATGTACATCCACCACTGTGCATATTAATATATAACATATATAAAGTAAAAAGAAGGATCACTAGAATCAAGAGCATTATGCACACATGCACACAAGTCTTATGCACATCTGTGGCTGAGGGTGTGGATCCACACTTCACAATGAATACAGTAGATCTACATTTTCAAAAAATACAAAATATGCAGTTTGTTACAGAGTAGGAATCAATTCCATTCTCTAGATTTCTATATACAATGAAAATACAGTTTTTCTTACATTTCAGCCTAAAATATAACAGTTCTTCAGAATGGTTTCAACAGCCACAGTGGCCCTGCACTCTGTTCTGTTGTGTTAATTACCTGTGGTATTATGTTGACAGTTATCACAGACTCCACCACCACCTCTATAGTGTTCATTAGGAAAAGGATCCATTGTCCTATTGTAGTTACAGCTCACTGCATGGCCATAACACTGACAAGGCTTGCAATTATAAGCATGAACTTGATCTCCTGGATGAAAAGGTTTGTCATTGTATAGTGGCCAACAATATTCACACTGAAATAAAAAACATATATATATTTAAAAGGTTTTATATCTACATATGCACAACTATTTGCCACATTGATGTTCAATGTAGTATAGTGCTGCATTTTTAAATACATACATGTGTGTGTGTGTGTGTGTGTGTATACACTTGTGCACATACTCATACATATGCAAAAATGTGCAGGATATTTTCCAGTAAACATTGTTTTCATAAGACTTCATGCTCATGTTATTTTTTATATATTCAAAGTCTTTCTTTGAAAATGGAGGCAGAATACCAAATGGAAGAACAATGCAATCAAACAGCATAAAATCCAATAAACCAAGAGTGGCCACCGGTAGTTCTCCAGATGTTTTTTGCCTACAACTCCCATCAGCCCCAGCCATTGGCCATGCTGGCTGAGGCTGATGGGAGTTGTAGGCAAAAAACATTTGGAGAGCTACCGTTGGCCACTTCTGCAATAAACAATGCAATGGGACTAGGAATACAAATGCAAACAAAAACAGTATAAGGTATGACATAGCATAAAAAATGCAGAGAAAGTATTAGTGAAAGACAGTGTCATAAGAGCAAGATAATACATTCAATAAACAATGCGATATGCTACAGGCATATTGCCTTTATAAAAGCAAGCTCCCTACTAAACCATTTGGTTATATTGCAACCCTGAATGAATGAAACTATGAATGAATGAACCCGAACAAACAAACAAATGAACGAACAAACGGACAATGGTGCAACAAAATTCTATGAAACAACAACAAAAAGAATTCTAAGGAACAACCCAAAGTTAAGCCCTTATAGATTGAACTCTCCCTAAAAGCTAAAATGACTAAACAGAGGGTATCATATCACAAGGAGGCAATGAAAAAGACAATAATGCTAGGAAAAGCTGAAGGTAGCAGGAAATTAAGAAGATCCAACAGGAAATGGATTGACGAAAAAAAGGAAGACACACCCCTCACTTTGCAAGACCTGAGCAAGGCTGTTTATGATAGTATGTTTTGGCAGTCATTAATTCATACAGTTGTCATAATTTAGAAACAACTTTACAGCACTTAACACACAGATAGATGCTCTTGGTTTCAACAGAATAGTTATGCATGTGTTTAGATCTCCTGCACTGAAATAAGTGGGGTTTACAAACACTTAACCATAGTGGTTTTTCATAGCTTTTGTTTATTTTAAAAGCCCCACTTCATTATATAAGAACATGAGAAGCCATGTTAGATCAGGCCAATGGCCCATCCAGTCCAACACTCTGTGTCACACAGTGGCAAAAAAAAAAAAATTATATATATATAAAATTATATAATATATACACACACACATATACACACTGTGGCTAATAGCCACTGATGGACCTCTGCTCCATATTTTTATCTAACCCCCTCTTGAAGGTGGCTATGCTTGTGGCCGCCACCACCTCCTGTTTGGTGTAGTGGTTAAGTGTGCGGACTCTTATCTGGGAGAACCGGGTTTGATTCCCCCCTCCTCCACTTGCAGCTGCTGGAATGGCCTTGGGTCAGCCATAGCTCTGGCAGAGGTTGGCCTTGAAAGGTCAGCTGCTGTGAGAGCCCTCTCCAGCCCCACCCACCTCACAGGGTGTTTGTTGTGGGGGAGGAAGGTAAAGGAGATTGTGAGCCGCTCTGAGACTCTTCAGAGTGGAGGGCGGGATATAAATCCAATATCTTCTTCTTCTTCTCCTGTGGCAGTGAATTCCACATGTTAATCACCCTTTGGGTGAAGAAGTACTTCCTTTTTATCCATTTTAACCTGTCTGCTCAGCAATTTCATCGAATGCCCACGAGTTCTTGTATTATGAGAAAGGGAGAAAAGTACTTCTTTCTCTACTTTCTCCATCCAATGCATTATCTTGTAAACCTCTATCACGTCACCCCGCAGTCGACGTTTCTCCAAGCTAAAGAGCCCCAAGCGTTTCAACCTTTCTTCATAGGGAAAGTGTTCCAGCCCTTTAATCATTCCAGTTGCCCTTTTCTGGACTTTCTCCAATGCTATAATATCCTTTTTGAGGTGCGGCGACCAGAACTGCACAGTATATATATTTATAAGAATTTTTCAAACTAGTACAATGCTGTTATGTGGATCTGGGAAAAGAGAGAATCTCTCTCACACAGATAGTTCCAAGCGGGCAGCCGTGTTGGACTGAAGCAATAGAACAAAGTAGGAGTCAAGTTGCAGCTTTAAGACCAACAAAGTTTTATTCAGAATGTAAGCTTTCGTGTGCTTGAAGAACACATCATCAGGCAACAGGATGGAATGGCAAATAGTCCTAAATATAGAGAAAGTGGGCAGTGAATTAGTATACAAAATCATGGAAATGTTTGTTAGCAGATTAAAAGAATCACAATTTTGGATCTGGTGATTGTTAGTTCATGTTAACTGGGCTGCATCAACGAGGGGGCAATATAAGTCAGGATAGCAAATTGATGTAATTAGGTGTGAAGTGCCATAAATAAGACTCTTATTAATAAATATATAAATATACATGTTGTGTCCTAGGTTCAAATGGAGAACTGTTACTTTTGGAGGGAACTGTTACTTTTGGAGGGAAGCTGAACAAGCCAAGCTTGTACTCCACACCAGGGTTCCAGAGAAGGCCTAAGCGTGCCCAATCAGGGGAAGGATTGAAACATAAGTAGCCAATCAACATCTAGGCTCATACTGTACCCTGATAGGCTCTTAGGCCTCTGTAAATAGCCAATCCATGTACATAGTTAAGGTCCAATCAGAAGGGGGCAAGAATTGTATAAAGGAGTGGGAGGTTTGAATAGAGCTCAGTCTGTGTTGTGTTCCTGAAGTAAAGCTTGCTGAAATCACTCTCCGACTCTGGTCTCTTACTGCGTCGACCCCAGTACTTTACAATACATATCTTACAGGTTTAATTCTTTTTCACATAGAGTTGGAGCCATATGTATGTATGTGTATATGTGTATATATACATACATATAGAATTAAATGTGTATTACAAACACATAGCAATTGTGTACAGTGAAATTTTTTTGCAGAAACCTAAAGCTCAGCAATGATGTGGCTTGCCAGTCTATTACGCCACACTATTAAAAAGGAACTGCTCCACATTCACAATATAATCTAATTTTCTGAAAAGACAGGCCATTCTGTGAGAGGCGATTTCCACAGAAATATGTCCATAATGGAAGAACATTGATAATAGGAACTAATTAAAACCTAAAACCCAAATGCTAGTTGTTTACAGACTACATAAAGACTTCTGGTTGATCAGTTTGGTGATACTATCGTTACTTTACAAAGCCTACTTAAAAGTCTTTTTGGGTGAGGCAAAAAAGTGGACCTTAATTAATTTCCCCTATCATTTAAAATGCAGGGATCCTATCAGATGCAGAGAGACAGACAAATGGACACAATAATACAAACCCTGTGAGTTTATCCAGTTTCTAGGATTTGTCTACACAAACATCTTCTTGAAGATGTACCTAGAAAGGGCAGGCAAGGAGTGGTTTAATAATAGCAAAGCTAAATGAATAATTTGGGGGGGGGGGGTGCAGGGGTCATTTCATAGAAGAAGAGGTTCTGGAGCTCATTAGCACAACTCATTTGCATAACTCTTTTTCATATGCCACACACCCCTAACATCACCGGAAGGTGTACTAAATTATATCAGCTCAACATCTACCTTAAAATGCTTCTTGAATTATAATTGTATAATAAAACCTTACTCCCATCATACTTTTAAAATTACTTTTTCCTTTGTGGCCACAGGAGCATGATGAAGATTTCCATCTGCCTGCTTGATATGTTTTTGTTATATTTATTTATTTATATTTATATTAGGATTTATACCCCGCCCTTCTCACCTAAGTGTCTCAGGGCGGCTTACAACATAATAATTCAAACACTTCAGTTTAAAACATTTAAAAATACAATTAAAATACAATTAAACCATAAATTAATAAAAACAAGATAGAATAAAACCGGCGGTCTATGGATGCATTTTGTTCCATCCAAGGTATTTTCATTGTCAGTTAATGTTATAGGCCTGCCGGAAGAGGACTGTCTTACAGGCCCTGCGGAATTGCCCTAGATCCCGCAGGGCCCGCACCTCTTCCGGCAGCTGGTTCCACAAATAAGGTGCCGTTATTGAGAAGGCCCGATCCCTGGTGGATTTTAGACGGGCCTCCTTTGGCCCAGGGACTACCAACAGGTTTTGTGAACCTGAGCGTAGTACTCTCTGGGGAACGTGTGGGGAGAGACGGTCCCTAAGGTAGGCAGGTCCTAGGCCATATAGGGCTTTAAAGGTAATGACCAACACCTTGTACCGGACTCGGAATATTACTGGCAGCCAGTGCAGACCCTGGAGCCCCGGCCGAATGTGCTCCCGTCTTGGGAGCCCTAATAGCAGACGGGCAGCAGCGTTCTGCACTAACTGCAGTTTCCGGGTCCGGCACAAGGGTAGCCCCATGTAGAGGGCATTACAGTAGTCCAACCTCGAGGTGACCGTAGCATGAATCACTGTTGCCAGGTCGTCACGTTCCAGGAAGGGGGCCAACTGCCTCGCCCGCCTAAGATGAAAAAAAGCGGACTTGGCAGTGGCTGCTATCTGAGCCTCCATCGTCAGTGAAGGCTCCAACAGCACCCCCAGGCTCTTAACCCTGCCCGACGCTGTTAGCGGAGCGCCGTCAAAAACTGGCAGGGGGATTTCCCTTCCCGGGCCGCAGCGACCCAAGCAAAGGACCTCTGTCTTCGCCGGGTTCAGCTTCAGCCCGCTCAGCCTAAGCCACCTAGCCACTGCCTGTAACGCCCGGTCCAGATTTTCTGGGGCGCAGGCGGACCGGCCGTCCATAAGCAGATAGAGCTGGGTGTCATCAGCATATTGATGGCAACCCAGCCCATACCTTCGGGCCATCTGGGCAAGGGGGCGCATATAGATGTTAAATAACATCGGGGAAAGCACCGCCCCTTGAGGCACCCCACAATCAAGCGTGTGTCTCCGGGACAGTTCCTCCCCAATCGCCACCCTTTGTCCCCGACCGTCAAGGAAAGAGGAAAGCCATTGCAAGGCCAACCCCTGAATCCCTGCGTCGGCAAGGCGGCATGCCAGAAGCCAATGGTCGACCATATCGAACGCTGCCGATAGGTCCAACAACATCAGCACCGCCGAGCCGCCTTGATCCAGATGTCGCCGAAGGTCATCCACCAGGGCGACCAGCACCGTCTCCGTCCCGTGGCCCGGGCGGAAACCAGACTAGTAGGGGTCAAGTTATTTTCCCATTTTTTTTGTGAGGGAAAATATTAGAAAGTTTGTCAAATCTTAGAGGTCAGCAAAACTATCGGGGGGGGGGGTAGAACAATGAAGCCTAGAAGCAAGTTTTTTCGGGGGGAAAGGTGTAAGAAAGCACAATAAAAGTTTAGATGTTCTGGAGCTTGCTCCTGTGAGCTCCTGCCCAAAATGAGGCCGGGGGGGGGGCACAATTTATTTGAATAATTAACCTCCCCTTCTGAATGCTGGACATGATCATTACAAGGCATTTAATTATATCTTCTTTCCTAGTTCTAGCTAAGCATCAGAAGTTGTTGAATGTGACTTTAGCCTTTTCCTAGTCTTAACATTATTTGGGGACCAGAATGTAGACAGGAAATGACAAAATTTCACAATTAAACTAGTTATTTATATTATTTGTAAAAGTGTTGTTTTCCTTTAATACGTACAAATCTCCAAATCTTGCATTATATTTAGACAAACAATTGGGTCCTGGTCAAGCTAAAGTTTAAGAGTCCCGTGGTGCAGAGTGTTAAACTGCAGTACTGCAGTCCTAAACTCTGCTCATGACCTGAGTTCAATTCCCGGTGGAAGCTGGGTTTTCAGGCAACCGGCTCAAGGTTGACTCAGCCTTCCATCCTTCTGAGGTCGGTAAAATGAGTACCCAGCTTGCTGGGGGGGAAGCATAGATGACTGGGGAAGGCAATGGCAAACCACCCCATGAAAAGTCTGCAGTGAAAACGTAAAAGCAACGTCACCCCAGAGTTAGAAAAGACTGGTGCTTGCACAGGGGACCTTTCCTTTTTTCCAAGCTAAAGTTATTTAAATCCTATTAATTTCACTGGCATACTTGTGACTAGTTTCTTCAATTCGTCTTGAACTTCTGCTGTATAACTCCCATATAGTCTTTTATGGAGTTGCTGTCTGGAGAAGTTATCTGTGAATTATGTTCAGTAGGTATTGTTGCATTGAGTTTTAAAACCTCACAGAACTTTTCCAAAGATAATTTGACATAATATATCATAGGCTTGGTTAAGACAGCTGGCAACTCCCATACAACAGCAGCATAGTAACTATTTTTTCAGGCTAGCACAATTGCATAAATTGTGACAGGTGCATACATATATGGAGGGGTTTTTTATACAACTGGTGTTTCAGCAAGGTTCCCACTGTAAGCAATTGATAGAATTTTATGCATTTGCCCTAGTTTGAACTTGACATTGCAAGTTTTATGCAATGTCTCAATCTAGAAAGGGTGGTCTGCCTTTGGAAATAAGCCTCTGTGTGTAGCACACAGCTATATTTATTTATTTCATTTATTTACATTACCATCACTATGGTAGCTAACAGATTAAAATAGAAATATTAAAATATAAATAAAATTAAAACTAAACAATCACATTAAAACAAGCAAAAATGCACATTTTAATATATTTTATAATTAAAACATATAGCAGGAATATAATCTGAATGTCCAAAATGTGCATAATAAATAAGAAGACCTGAGGTCAGGGGGATACAGGGTTTGCCATCAGTGCAATGGTGTTCTCACTTCTTGAGAAAATCTTGAAATGATGTCCTACCCCTCTGGAAAATGCAAGTTACTCTATGGGGAAAACATAGGAGTTTGTGATGATTGATAGAGAGGCATGTTGTCAATTCTGGATTTTTTTTCCAGATGTGAAGTAACACCACCATGCCCATGGCAAGTTTTTAGCTGATTTTTCTGATTTTTAGCTGATTTTTGGCCCAGAGCAACAGAAAGGGAGGGGTGCCAGTGGGAGGTTTCCTGCTTTAATAATGGCAAGCCTGACAACCCTAACTGTAGATGTTATCTGAATGCAGAAAAACTTACACACAGAAAGATTATGCATCTAATTTCTGCAACTGTGCATACAGTGCTCTTCTATTCCAAATACCTCACAGTTTCCATCTTTGATAATGTTAATTATTTGTTTAGGTGGGAAAGGGGATTGATTCCAGGAATTCATTTCTTCCTAAGAGGTGATCAGAACTGTTAACACTATCCATCTGTTAGGATAAACTTATGACTGGCAATATGCATGAGACTTGCTGCTGTATGCAAAGATTTCTGGATCTTTTAGCTGCCAAGAATGCAGATGGTACTTAGGTGCTGTTAACAAATTTACATAAATTTACGCAAACCATTCAAGTTCCCAAATGACCTAATTTAAATATTAGTGCCTGGACACAACAGGGAGATTGTAACCATGGGTGCTTGCTCAGCTTAAGTCCATTTCATTGCCGAGTTATGTACTATACCAAAATTTATAATTTTTCTATTTGTAAACAGCTGTGAAGCCATTCATTGGCTTTAAAGCAATCTACCATCCATGTGTGAAAGAGAACTAAGTAGGAATCAAATTGCACCTTTAAGACCAACAAAGTTTTATTCAGAATGTAAGCTTCTGTGTGCTAGAAGCATACTTCATCAGACAATAGGATGGAATGGCAAATAGTCCTAAATATAGAGAGAGTGGGCAGTGAATTAGTATGCAAAATCATAGAAATGTTTTTTAGCAGATTAAAAGAATCAGAAGTTGGGGTCTGGTGATTGTTAGTTTATGTTAACTGGGCTGCATTAACAATTATATTTTACAGGTTTAATTCTTTTTCACGTAGAATTGGAGCCACTGTGTGTGTGTGTGTATGAATGAACAACTCTGAAAACTGTGTATTTACTCCAGTCTGAACCCACTAACTTCTGTGGACTTTTTCTGCACAGGATAGCATTGCAAGTCATGTTGAAGCTTTGTTGTCAAATTATATTCAACCTTGTATGATATATCAAGAGTTTAATACAATCTCTAATTCCCTGAGGCTCATCATCAATATATCCATTTTAACACTGAAGCTACTGGAGGCATCCATTCAGTAAGGCACCATGCCAGACTCAGTTTCAAGAATGCAGTAAACTACCCTTTCTACTTGGTCACCATGCTTCTTACTAACCTAAATAGGAGCCTGTTTAATTTGCTGTCACTATTCTAGCTTGCTCTTTTTGAGATAACTCTGACAACTTCAATTTTAATTGGCTATTTGAAACTAAAATCTCATATAGATTTTCATCAGCTCAGCAAAGTAAATTGTATTCTTGTGGGATAACAACCAAGGGTTTTTTAAAATAACACAATGGCCCCTTCACAATTCTTCATATTACCCAGCTGTCTGGGCAGCCAGTCTTTAGATATTCGAGACAGCACCTTGCTATTTCAATAAATACTTTACACAAATTATTTTAGAAATCTAAGATCTATGGCCTGTGAAATTAAATCTGTTTTCCAAAACTGAGTTCATGGACAAACCCTTCACTACTATAAACTTCTTGAAAAAGTTATTCAGAATTTTCCAGCTTGTAAAATTTCCAGTTTGATCCAGGTAGCTTCTGTCCCCCTCCATTGCTATTGTCAAAACTTGCCTAAGCAATCAATTTGGAGATATCTGATTTTCACTCATCTGAATTATTGTGCTTCTTCTGATGCTCTTGTTACGGTTTTTGGAAACAAAGGTAGCATTTTAAGAGGTTTGTGTGTATGTATAAATTTGTTACATATCCAAGCCTGCAGGATTAGACAGCCTATAATGTTTAAAGAAAAAAATACATCTCAAATTATTTGAATATTTGTCCCTCAAGAATGAGACGTGCTGGCTGGATCACAACTAAGTCATCAGATTTTCTTTCAGTAGCCCCCTCCCCCCAGTCTAATGATAGCAGTACTGTTTTGTTGGCTTGTAATGAAAGTGAGTAGTAACAGCCACACTGCATGAACATGAAACAAAAATAAAATGTAAATACCAATTTAAGTGCAACAACCTGGACTGCTATACTCTTATTCAAAACTATATTTAAACACAATTAGAAGTCTTTTGGTGTTTTTGTTAAAAAGAAGAAATAATGATAGAACATGTAAATATGATTCCAAATGAAAGTAAGATATTATATGGGACATGAAACCCATAGTTATGTGATAGGCATAAAAGAAGGCTGAAACATCAGAATATAATACAAACATGCCCATTTATTCTATGCTAAACAAACTTGTAATACAAGCTGTCTTCCCTTATTTTTGGTTTATTAAAATACACCAAAGCATGGGCTGTTTCTGTGATATTATTACTGTAATACCATAATCACTAAGTTTTCCATAATGAATTGCAGGAACACATACAGTCGCTTGCTGAAGCAGAGACAATATATTCTATAAGTATAATCTTACTACATTTTATACAAAGTCAATAAAAATGAATGCCCTAAGAAAGAAAGAGAAATGTCTTCTGAGAAAAATCTTACATTTTCATCTAGTAAAGCAGCCAGTAACACAATTTTATAATCTTACTCATGTTGTACAAGAGAATACAAAGGTAACTGAAGCAAGAAAGTAGCATAAAAGGATTAAAAAACAACAATTCACAAGAATGTAGTAGGTCCTATTTGGGGTAATTTCTCAAGGGTGGTTCTCCAAATGGCTGCCACATTAGGAGACCTTTCTATGCCCATATGGATTTCTACTGGGGTTGCTAGCCTCCAAGTAGGACTTGGAGATCTTATAAGTGATCTCCAGAGTACAGCAATCAGTTCCCAAACAAAAAAAAAGGCTGCATCAAAGGGTGGATTGTATAGCATTCTGTCCCACATAAGGCCCCTCCTCTCTGCAAAACCCACCCTTTCCAAGCTCCATGTCCAAGTCTCCAGGAATTTCCCAGCTCAGAAATGATTGGGGGGGGGGGGTAGAACTTTATTTGACAAGTACAAAAGCTTATGCTGAGAAAAAAAATCTTTGTTAGTCTAAAAGGGACCACTGAACTCAAACTTTGTTCTCCAATTCAGAATTGACAGTTTCTCTATGTGCACAAAATATACTTTGTGTATAAATCTGCAAAACACTGAGGTTTGTGGAGGAATGTTTTTTGACCCTCACCATGAGGAAGAAGGTTAATAAAATAAAAGCTGGGGAGAAACAAACAACAAGGAAAGCAATTTAAAAGGATTTGCAAAACTGGGTTAATAGGGCTGAGAGATTTTCCATAGCTGTTCCCTACCACCCAAAGCTCCAGATGTTTCCTCAGTTTGCCCACAGTTATCGGGAACCTTTAAAATTGTCCTAGCATAGTACTTACCTCTGTCAAAAAGCTGTGTGCCTATGACTTGGTAAAAAACAAACTCAAATCGAAAGTACATTTGTGCACATGTGCAGAATCTCATTTTGCAGTAAAATTGAGTCTTGAAGATTTTTTAAATATTATCTAATGACGAATCAATTCTGAATCATAGAGGAGTTTACCTAACACTTAATTCCTGTGACAGCTGACTTCCAATTCTGCCTTGCAGGTGTTATAGCGCAATTCTGAGCATTGGGAGTGCAACAGCAACAGCAAGCCTTTATTGACATAAAACAGATTTAGCAGTAAAATAGCAATATAAATAATATAAAATCCTAGATTATAGAGTACATAGGGAGCTAATATACATAAAATAAGTAAAATATATATGAGTCGAGTTTAGCCAAATTAAATAATTAAAACAAATAAAATGTGGTCATTCCAGAACCATTCTCTGTCGTATTTCCATGGCCTGTTGAAGAAATCTAGCCACCATTAAAGTTACCTCAGAGCAAGTGTCATTTAAAAGTTTGTGGACTTTGCCTGAATCAGCACAGCCCAACATATCTGCTAAGATATCTTTCAGGTATATACAATATCATCATAAAGAGGACAGTTCAATAATACATGGGGAATAGTTTCAATACACTTGGGATTACAAAGACAGTGTCTATTAGAGTACTCAATCCTGTTAAATCTACCAAATAGGATAGCAGATGGTAATGCATTACATCTCGTTAACGAGAATGCACGCCGTTGCTGTGGAGCTTGTAGAGAGGAGAAATATGACGCTAATTTCCCTACTGAGAGAGGAAGTTCGAAATTCAGCGGGGAGCAAGACTTGTTGGCCAGGCTATAGAACGTTTGCATTTCAATATCTAGAATTCTGAGCTTAAGTTTAAAAAATACCGTATTTTTTGCACCATAAGACTCACTTTTTCCCCCCAAAAAAGTGGAGGGAAAAGTGTGTGCGTCTTAAGGAGCGAATACTGCAAAAATTCACACAAATGCCTCTAAATTCACACAAACAGCTCTAAAAACTAGGTGCGTCTTATGGAGCGAAAAATACATCTTTTAAGGATAGCATAAAAAGTGAATCTAAATCAATGCCCATAGATTTAATTTTCCTCTCAATAAATACTAGCCAATTTGACAAATTAGATTCTGAGAGCAGTTGATATAAAATGCTCTCTGAGTCAGAGTGGAAATGTAGCTGTAGCCAGTATTTAAGTGACATTAGCCGTGCTTGTGTTTCCACAGGATTCGTCCCTGTTTCTAAACACAAAACTGCATATGGTACGCACTTTGGGAATCCCAGAATTTTCCGTAGGAATTTTGATTGGACACCTTCAATGTTATTATCCAAGGCTGTGATCCACACTGGGACCCCATATAAAAGCTGCGGTATCACTTTAGCCTTAAAGATTTTTAGCGCGGCTGGGATAAACTGATTGCCTCTACTGTAAAAGAAGTCCTGGATAGCTGCAACGCTAACATTGACTGACTTAATTATACATTTATGATGATTAGTCCAAAGTGTGTTATATTGTTATATGTGAATTCTAGGTATTTGTAGTATTTTACTTGTTCTATCTCTTTGCCGCCTATTGACCATTTAGTTGGTTACCAAGATTTGGAAAAAACAATTTTATATCATATCATATCACATCATATCAATTTTATTTATATCCCACCCTCCCCGCCAAAGCAGGCTCAGGGCAGCTAACAACACAATCAATACATTAGTTTTACAAGGTATTTAAACAAAACTAACTAACACATTAATTAAAATGCTACTAAACTCTAAAATCAATAAAATTAATAAAATTAATATACTGGTGCTATTATACATATTTCATTAGCAGTTTCCCCTTAGTTGGTGAAGGCCAATCGAAAAAGGGTGGTCTTGCAGGCCCTGCGGAACTGTTCAAATTCCTGCAGGGCCCGCATATCCTCTGGAAGCTGGTTCCATAGGCGTGGAGCCATAACAGAGAAAGCCCGATCACGGGTGCTCTGAAGCTTTACCTCTCTCAGCCCGGGGATAGTTAGCAAGTTCTTCCCAGCTGACCTCAGTGCTCTCTGGGGTTCGTATGGGGAAAGACGGTCCCTAAGGTAGGCAGGTCCTCAGCCATATAGGGCTTTAAAGGTAATAACCAGCACTTTGTAACGAATCCGGTATATAACTGGTAGCCAGTGCAGTTCACGCAGCCCCGGCTGTATGTGCTCCCACTTTGGGAGCCCCAACAGCAGTCTAGTAGCTGCGTTCTGCACCAGCTGCAACTTCCGGGTTCAACACAGAGGCAGCCCCATGTAGAGGGCATTACAGTAATCCAGTCTCGAGGTGTCCATTGCATGAATCACTGTTGCCAGATCCCGACGCTCTAGGAAGGGAGCCAACTGCCTTGCCTGCCTCAGGTGAAAAAAGGCTGACTTGGCAGTGGCTGCTATTTGGGCCTCCATTGATAGTGAAGGCTCCAGTAAAACTCCCAGGCTCCTGACCCGGCACGCCATTTTCAGCGGCGCCCCGTCGAAGACCGGGAGAGGTATTTCCCCTCCCAGAGCGCCCCGACCCAGGCAAAGGACTTCTGTCTTCGCTGGATTCAATTTCAGCCCCCTCAGCCTTAACCAGGTTGCCACAGCCTACAGAGCCAGGTCTAAGTTCTTTGGGATGCAGTCAGGTTGGCCGTCCATTAACAGATAGAGCCGGGTGTCATCCGCATACTGGTGACACCCAAGCCCATACCTCCTGGCGATCTGGGCAAGGGGGCGCATATAGATATTAAATAGCATCGGTGAGAGAACTGCTCCCTGGGGCAACCCACAATTTAGTGTGTGCCTCTGGGACAGCTCACTTCTGATTGCCACCCTTTGTCCCTAATCCTCGAGGAAGCAGGAGAGCCATTGTAAGGCTGACCCCCTAACCCCAACATTGGCGAGGCGGCGGATCAGTAACCGATGGTCGACCGTGTCGAACGCAGCCAACAGGTCTAACAACATCAGCACCACCACACCGCCCCGATCCAGATTTGTCATAGTTCAATAGGAGCTTATTGTGTTAAGGAAGGTGATACTGCGAACAAGCAAATGCTTTAATCCAATTCTGGAACAAGATAGCAAGACTGAATCGTCCACATATAACAGTAAGGGAACATGTCTGGCACCAAGTTTTGGACTATGATGGTTAGTATCTGACAAAAAGGGAGCAAGATCATTATGAAAGAGGTTAAACAAAAAGGGGGCCAACACACAACCTTGTTTAACCCCCTTTCTTAACGGGATTTTTGACGTAAGATTGCCTGATAAAAAGCATTTGGCTTGACAAAAGTTGAAAGTATATAATTTTTTTCATGAGCATAAGGAGTCTTTTATCAATACTTGTTTGTTCCAGTTTATCCCACAACAGGTCTCTGTCAATTGAATCAAATGCTCCCTTTAGGTCTAAAAAGGCTACATACAATTTCATCTTTTTTCCCAATAATGTATTTGGAAATTAGATGGGACAAAGTATTACAATGATCAACAGTAGTTTTGCCTTTACAAAAACCCAGCTGTTCCGGACCAAGAATTTTTTCTCGTGTCATCCATTGTTCAAGTTTCCTCAGCAGATACTTAGAAAATAATTTACCGATGGTGGATAGGAGACTAATCAGACTGTAATTATTTGGAATGGCGGGATCTCCTTTTTTATACATTGGAACCACTATTGAATTAAGCCAGGCTTTAGGAATTATGCCTGTTCTGTCAATACTAGTAAAGAGAGATGTAAGCGGAGTAGCCCACCAATCTGGATCTAACTTTAGGATTTCAGAGGGAATAACATCTGGTCCTGCAGCTTTACCTGATTTCAATTGCAAAATTAGATCTTTAACTTCATCAGAAGTCACAGAGGGCCACTCCGGAAGATCTACCTGAGAAAGTTCGAAAGGTTTAGAAGTGTATAGTTTACTTTGGGAGAACATAGAGAAGAAATATTGGTACCAGACATTGGGGGAAATGGCAGACATAGAAGGGGCATCAACTCTATGGGCACCTGATACAATAGACCAGAATTTTTTAGAGTTCTTTAAGATTATGGCCTGGTATAGCTCCGCCCATTGAAGTTTAGCATAATCATTCTTTTTGCTTATAATAACCTGGGACAACTGATTTTTAAGATCAAAGTGCTCTGATGGTAAAGACAAAGCCCCAGAGTCGCGGTAACATCTGTAGGTGTTGCGCAACAGAGTTTTAACGGCTGTACATTCTTCATCAAACCAGGGCTGCAGAGATTTTATGTTTCTTTTCTTTTTTACATTTTTAGGTTTAACATTTAGTGAACTAAGGATGTTAGATACTAGAGAATCATAGGCTATTGTTAGCACTGAAGAATTCGTTGCGGTGGTTAAAACCCTTCTAAGATTCAAAAAGGAATGAGAATTTAAAAGTAACTGAGCTTCTTGTTTAGTCTGGCTATTCCAGCAGATTTTTGGTAAGGATGTAGACTCCAACAAGTGTATAGAGGGATTAAGGGAAGAGTCTGGGGAAGACTCTGTATGAAGGGTCAAGATAAGTGGAAGGTGATCACTAATAATGAGATCACCTATACAGAAATCTTTTATATTAAATTCTAGTGAGAAAGGGACAGTAATATAATCAATTATACTGCAACCTTTCTTAGAAATGAATGTAAAATCCCCCGAATGAGAAAATCTTTCCAAACCATTTAACCAGACCCTATTGTGTTGCATACAAAATTTGGCAAAGCAAATGCCTGCCAAATTTGAATAGCTATCTTTAGATTGCCTCCTATAGGAAAAAAAAGGTGGTAAGGAAAAAAAAGGAGGTTAAGGGCCTTAAAAAAGATTTTATCATCATTGCCCACTCTTTCATTAAAATATCCTGCTATTATTATTTCAAAAGAGGGAAATTTGGTTTCCAATTCTCTCACAATTACATTCAAACGTTCCCAATGATGTAAAAGGGCCGATTTATCTAGGGCAGGCGGGATATATATGTTTACCAAAATCATAGAAAGATTCCCATAAACAAGCTTGATAGCTTGTTCCATAACGCTTCCAGCCTGCAGGGGGATGCCTACAGAATTATGAAGAAGAAACACAAATATAGACAAACCCATTTGAAAACGGCCTCTTGAGTTGGTTCTAAAGGCTGGGAGCGAATAGGACTTATAACCTTCAAGATGAATCGGACTTTGGGACCAAGTCTCTTGGAGTAAGATGACATCAAAGTTCTTATGGTAACTAATAAATTCCGCATCTTTGGATTTATTCCACCAACCAGCCACATTCCACGAGATGATCTTAATGTCCGATAATGGAGAAGTATTTGGAATTGAAGACAATGAAGAGGATCTCAGTCAGTCATCTTGGGAAAATTGGTTTGGCAAGCAGGAAGAAACAAAAATCATACCTTCATTTTCAAGGCCCCTAGAAATATTTTTGCTAAGTTCACAAAGGCTTGGCCAGATGAAATTATCCTTAGGATTGATGGAATTGCCCATAGACGTGGTGGGCGCTGGATGGATTTCAGCAACGACCAGCCTTTCCGAAGGCTGCCTGATTTCAGGTTGGGGGTAAGTGGTTAGTGAAATCTCAGATGGGAAAGACGTGAAAATGGAAGCTTGTCCAGGTTTGTGGTTCATGAGGTACCATGAACCAGGACAAACCTCCCCTGCTTCACATGTTGGGGTTCATGAAGTTCATGGATTCCCTTCAAGTGGGTTTTGACAGCAGGCACCGTGCAGGCCTATACCCCGTGTGGCACCCACTTGCAAAATTCACATAAATGGAACTCTTGGGAGTGGGTGGGGGAGCAAGTGGGATCATATGGCCACCATATGGCCTCCCTGCTTCAGACAGCCCTAGATGTTGGCCTGCAGGATTATTAATATATGTGTCTAGGCCAGTTATGGGGCCACATATAGGATTTTTTTTCTCTGCAGCCATCATGGTATTTTAATTAATTTTACCTGATATTTTAACTTGTAACTGATGTATGATATTTCATGACTGTAATTTTGGTAAGTTGTTACTCGCCCTGAGCCCATTCTTGGGGATGGTGGGCTATAAATTGAATATAATAAATAAATAAAAATTATAGAAATGGCTTGCCTCTATTTCAGCCTGTAAGTAAGTGTTACCTTTTTAAAGGTTTTTTTTTATTTTTACTTAAGTTTTGAGGAAATTTAAACATTTCAGATTTTTCTGCACACCTGGGGAGTTTCCCAGAAAAATCTCTTTAATCTCCTTGTGGCTCCAATCTCCAAATTTAGCTATCTGAAGGTGGACCATGGATGGCTAATAGTATATAGATAAGGATAGGACTAGGTATCCTGTGTCAGGCAGGGAAGTAATAGCTTGGAGATGGGTGGGAGGACCAAGAGAGACTCCTGACTGACACCAGTTAACCTTAGCTTCAGGATCTGAGTCAAGGAGTGACCAGACTGGGGGACTGCAGAGATAAACTCATAAGGTCTACACTTTCAGTGTCACTTATCAATCTGGGGAATCAAGTTATGAAAGGATCAAACATCACAGTGTTTAACAAGGCTTTTCCAGAAAAAAAATGCCATCCCTTTCACTAGGACAAACAGCCTGTTGTTTCTGTAACTTTAAATTTAAATTTCTATCCTGCCCTCTCCGCAAGCAGACTCAGGGCAGCTAACAACATTCATTTTTACAGATTAAACCAATAAAAAATACAATTTAAAATTATTTAAAACATTTCATTACATGGTGCAGTATCTCTATAATATAATATAATATAATATAATATAATATAATATAATATAATATAATATAATATAATATAATATAATATAATATAATATAATATAATATAATATAATATAATATAATATAATATAATATAATATAAGCGGTGATCATATAGTGCTCTATAATGATGTAGGGTGGCAGCTCTCTCCCGGTTAAATCTCAAAGGCCTGTCGAAACAGTTCAGTCTTACAGGCCCTGTGGAAAGTAGAGAGATCACGCAGGGCCCTTATGGCCTCCAGGAGAGCATTCCACAATTCTGGTGCTGCCCTCGCTCGCATCAGCTGCAACCAGAAAGAATCCAGAAAGATCCAGAAAGAAAGATGGCGATGGTGGTAGAAGCCTAGCGCTAGGCCTCCCGCCGACTGACAACAAATTTAAGTTATAACAACAACTTTTTGATAATAACATAACAACAACGAATGGAATAGCAGATTACCATCAAAATTGTAGTGCCAGGCTGTGGTTGTCGGTGGTGCTGGAGGCGCGAGCAGCGAGCTACAGGGGCTATCGGAGCAGAGACGCCAAAACAGGGCTGGGATGCGGCCGCGGGCTGGCGTTTGGTGGAGACTGGGAGAGATCGGGCCGGTACCGGGAAGGAGAGCACGAAGAGCATGGAGAGCGCAGCTAGTGTGGAGTGCGGAGCTGGTCGGGGCCATGGGAGGGCTCCTGCTGAGCGCTGTGGAAGAGCATCGCTATTGCCCGGAGCATCGTTACTGCCCGGAGCCACTGAGGAGTTTCGCTACTGCCTGGGCTGACGCTGAGACTGAGAGTGGGTGTGGCCACAGACGAGCGGTCAAGACAAACCGACACAGTATCGGAGAGGACTGGGGCGTGGATTGGCATGATGAGGACTGAGAGGGGTGAATGGGGTTGCTGCGGAGGAGACAGAGTTATGGGGATGTGAGTGAGCGGAGGAGTGGATTGGTCCCGGGGCGTAAGTCTCGGTGAGCATCCTGGCCTCCACTTTCACCCCATTCCCCCCTCTTGTTCCTTCTTGCCCCCTCCTCGCCCCCACCCCCTTGCTCCCTACCCTCGCCCCCCCACGGCAGGGCTAGTAGCCGAAAAGTTCTCCTGCCAACGAAGCTCTATACGGGGCTTGAAGCCTGGGAGACCCAAAATGTGGACAGAGAAGTGTGACCATCTCCCACACCGGCACTAAGAACTATGCTCTACGAACTGCATCCACACTTTAAAAAAGAAAAACTGCACCTGCACTTTAAGATCTTTATGAAGCATCACTGACGTTTGTAAACTTGGACACTCAATTTTTAATTTCCCAATACCAACTCTCTCTCTCGGCTTGGCTTCGCGAACGAAGATTTAAGAAGGGTGCAATAGTCCACGTTTGCTGCAGGCTCGCTGGTGGCTGACAAGACCAATGTGGGACAGGCAGGTCCGGCCACAGCGGCTGCAGGGAAAAGTCTGATTTAGGGTTGGTCCTGTAGCAGTGCGATTCTTCCTCAATCTCCTTTTGTCCTCAAGACCAGCTATGCGTGTGTTCTCAAAGGAAGAGACAGCCTGGTGGATGGTGTGCCTCCATGCTTTGCGATCTGAGGCTAGGTCAGACCACTGGTGATGGTTGATGTGACAGGTGCTAAGGGATTTCTTCAAGGAGTCCTTGTACCTCTTCTTTGGTGCCCCTCTATTTCGATGGCCGGTGGAGAGTTCGCCATACAGGGCAATCTTGGGAAGGCGGTGGTTTTCCATCCTAGAAATATGCCCTGCCCAGCGCAGCTGCGTCTTCAACAGCAGTGCCTCGATGCTGGTAACCTCTGCCTGCTTGAGGACTTCAGTGTTGGTCACAAAGTCACTCCAGTGGATGTTGAGGATGGTGCGAAGGCAGCGCTGATGAAAGCGCTCAAGGAGTCGCAGGTGATGACGGTATAAAACCCACGATTCGGAGCCATAGATGAGGGTTGTCATCACAACCGCTTTGTAAACATTGATCTTTGTGCCTTTTTTCAGATGCTTGTTGCTCCACACTCTTTTGTGCAGTCGGCCAAATGCACGGTTTGCCTTTGCCAGCCTGTTGTCAATCTCCTTGTCGATCTTGGCATCTGAGGAGATGATGCACCCCAGGTAGCTGAACTGCTGGACTGTCTTCAGAACTGATTCACCCACAGTGATGCAGGGAGGGTGATAATCTTCCTGGGGTGCAGGCTGGTGGAGAACTTCTGTCTTCTTCAGACTAACTTCTAGGCCGAATAGCTTGGCAGCCTCTGCAAAGCAGGACGTCATATGCTGCAGAGCTGATACCGAGTGGGAGACGAGTGCAGCATCATCAGCAAACAGTAGCTCTCGGATGAGTTTTTCCATTGTCTTGGAGTGTGCCTTTAGTCGCCTCAGGTTGAACAGGCTGCCATCGGTGCGATAGCGGATGTAGACACCATCGTCCTCATCTAGATCTACTGCGGCTCTTTGAAGCATCATGCTAAAGAAGATCGTAAAGAGAGTTGGCGCGAGAACGCAGCCTTGCTTTACACCTGTGCCTATTGGGAAGGGCTCCGAGAGGTCGTTGCAGTGTCTGACTTGGCCTCGCTGGTCTTCGTGTAGCTGGATGATCATGCTGAGGAACCTTGGGGGACATCCTAAACGTTCCAAGATTTGCCACAGGCCTTTCCTGCTAACGGTATCGAAAGCTTTGGTAAGGTCGACAAAAGTCACATACAGACCCTTGTTCTGTTCCCTGCATTTCTCTTGGAGCTGCCTGAGAACAAATACCATGTCGGTGGTGCTCCTGTTAGCTCTGAAGCCGCACTGGCTCTCTGGGAGGAGTTCTTCTGCAATGGTGGGCACCAGTCTGTTCAGGAGTATTCTGGCAAGGATTTTGCCTGCGATGGAGAGCAGGGTTATCCCCCGGTAGTTGGAGCAGTCTGACTTTTCCCCTTTGTTCTTGTATAGGGTGATGATGATTGCATCGCGAAAGTCCTGTGGTAATTTGCCTTGTTCCCAGCAGGTGACAAGTACTTTGTGAAGTGAGCTATGTAGTACTGTGCCCCCATGCTTCCAGATCTCTGGTGGAATTCCATCAACTCCTGCTGCCTTGCCACTTTTCAGTTGCTTGATGGCTTTAACAGTCTCTGTAAACTTGGACACTCAATTTTTAATTTCCCAATACCAACTAACAGCACCTTAAGAACCAAACCCTACTTCATCCTCCTTAACTTTTATCCCCGCCATCTAACGACTATTGATCACCAACTAGGATTATTATTAATGAATTAACTTATAAATTGATTAGTAATTGGATCTTTCCACTATGTATTTATGTATTTAAATGCATATAGAATTAACTAATTAATTAATTATCTATTTACGTTAGCACCATAAATTTAAATTTAGATAGAAATTGGATTTTATTACAGTGCTAAGTAAGAAATTACCTACTAATCAAGCATAGGAAGATATCGATTAAATTATGGTGAATTAGATAACCGGGAATCGAGGACGAGGGTGGGCCAGGGACCCATGCTGTGTACCTATATAAACTAGTTAGGTGAATACGGCCATCCTATTACAACTACTGGAGAATAGGTGTGGATGTCCGGCCAGGGGATTCCAGTGCTCCTGGGGAGGGGAAGGTATGACGGTGGGAATAGACGGAGATGTAAGGGAAGGAGGCCGAGACAAAACAGTGTTCGGCCCCCTTCCAGTCTACTTCCCATCGCAACGGTGACAAGTAGTGGGACCAAGAGAAGTTGCCCGCGTCCAACATTGGTGTTATGCAACGTCAGGTCTATAAATAATAAGATCGAGACCATTAGGGACTTCCTGCTCCGGCAGGATGCTGACCTGGCTGGCGTGACCGAGACCTGGGTTCAAGAGGGGGAGACGATGGCGCTCTCCCAGATGACCCCCCGGGTTACTTGGTCTTTTACCAATCGTGGATTAGTGGGCAGGGGAGGGGTGGCGCTATTCATACGGGAGGGTTACTCCTTCCGGGCTCTCCTGGCCCCAACGATCGATGGTATTGAGTGTGTCGGCCTTGCATGGGATGTCGGAGAGAGGTTGGCGATCTGGCTGGTGTACCGTCCACCTAACGTACCGGCCAGCGCCTTACCATCCCTGATGGAGGCGGTGTTGGGCTGGGAGTTGGAGTACCCAGGGCTTGTGGTCCTGGGCGACTTCAATGTCCATGCCGATGAAGCGGCTTCCACTCAGGCGATGGATCTAGTGTCTTCCATGGCGACACTGGGACTCTCTCAATTTGTTACGACCCCCACGCACCAGGTGGGACACACATTGGATTTGATCTTTGCGACCAGGATTCAAGTGAACGAAATCGCAACTGAGGTGATACCATGGTCGGATCACTTAGCCCTCAAGGCTCGTATGGAGATGCTACCACAACCCTGTAAGGGTGAAGAGCCTATTTTGGCTCGCCTGCGGAGCCTGATGGACCAGGAACGGTTCCAAATGGCTCTTCGGGATCCTTGGCCCCCTGGCGATTCCCTTGACACCCTGGTTGATGCCTGGCAAGATCGGCTATTCGGGGTAATCAACGAAATTGCACCTCGACGTCCTCTGTGCCCTCGTTCGAGGCTGGCTCCTTGGTATACCTTGGAACTACGCCGACTGAAACAAGGACTCCGACGACTAGAGAGGCAGTGGCGGCGCACTCGTGATGAAGCAACGAGAACATCCTATAGAACATTTATGAGGTCTTATGAGATGGCAGTCAAAGCCACGAAGAAAAACTACTTCGCGGCCAAGATTGCATCTGCAAATTCACGCCCGGCACAATTGTTTAAAATAATTGGGCATTTAACCACACTGCCCCAGGGCAGACCAAATGCTAGAGAATTAGAAATAGGCTGTGAGGCTTTTGTGAAATTTTTTGCATACAAAATCACGTCGCTCCGCCAGGACCTGCCCATCACGTTGGATACAGTACATTAACTGGAGGCTCCGTGCCTGTCTTCCAGTTTAATTCTGGATCATTTCGACCCACTCAGCCTGGAGGAAGTTGATGGAATCCTCTGCGCGCCCTACAACTTGTGATTTGGACCCATGCCCCTCCTGGCTAATTAAATCTTGCCCGAGGGAGCTCAGATGTCCTTTACGGGACATCATAAATAGATCCCTCTTGGAGGGGCATTTTCCAACGCCTTTAAAAGAGGCCTTGGTCCGTCCCCTCCTGAAAAAAACGTACAGCAGACCCGGCCGAATTGGCAAATTACCGACCGGTCTCTAATTTACCGTTCTTAGGTAAAATTATAGAGAGGGCAGTGGTATTGCAGTTGCAGGGCTTTCTGGATGACGCTTCCATCCTAGACCCTTGCCAGTCTGGCTTTCGCCCGGGTCACGGGACAGAGACAGTACTGGTCGCCCTGGTGGATGACCTCCAACGGCATCTGGATCGGGGTGGTGTGGTGGTGCTGATGTTGTTAGACCTGTCGGCTGCATTCGATACGGTCGACCATCGGCTACTGACCCGCCGCCTCGCCGATGTGGGTGTTAGGGGGTCAGCCCTACAACGGCTTTTCTCCTTCCTTGAAGATCGGGGACAAAGGGTGGCAATCGGAGGCGAGCTGTCCCAGAGACGCACACTGGATTGTGGAGTGCCTCAGGGAGCAGTTCTCTCACCGATGTTATTAAATATCTACATGCGCCCCCTTGCCCAGATTGCCAGGAGATATGGGTTTGGGTGCCACCAATATGCGGATGACACCCAGCTCTATCTACTAATGGACGGATGGCCTGACTGCATCCCAGAGAATTTAGACCGGGCTCTGCAGGCTATGGCAACTTGGTTAAGGCAGAGTGGGCTGAAACTGAATCCAGCGAAGACAGAAGTCCTTTGCCTAGATCGGGGCGCCCGGGGAGGAGAAATACCTCTCCCGGTCTTCGATGGGGCACTGCTGAAAGAGGCGTGCCGGGTCAAGAGCCTGGGAGTTTTACTGGAGCTTTCATTATCAATGGAGGCCCAGATTGCAGCCACTGCCAAGTCAGCCTTTTTCCATCTGAGGCGGGCAAAGCAGTTGGCTCCCTTCCTAGAGCGCCAAGATTTGGCAACGGTGATTCATGCAACGGTCACCTCGAGACTAGACTACTGTAATGCCCTCTACATGGGGCTACCTCTGTACCGAATCCGGAAGCTGCAGCTAGTGCAGAACGCGGCGGCTAGATTGCTGTTGGGGCTCCCAATGTGGGGGCACATACAGCCTGGGCTGCGCGAACTGCACTGGCTGCCAGTTGTATACCGGATTCGTTACAAAGTGCTGGTTATTACCTTTAAAGCCCTATATGGCCGAGGACCTGCCTACCTTAGGGACTGTCTCTCCCCATATGAACCCCAGAGAGCACTGAGGTCAGCTGGGAAAAACCTGCTGAAAATTCCCGGGCCGAAAGAGGTGAAGTTGTAAAGTACCTGCAACCGAGCTTTCTCTACTATGGCTCCACGCCTATGGAACCAACTTCCAGAGGAAACGCGGGCTCTGCGGGACCTTGAACAGTTCCGCAGGGCCTGCAAGACTACCCTCTTCCGATTGGCCTTCATTGATTAAGAGGGAAACTGTTAAAGAACTCGCCATCGTAAACGTAAACGTAATCATAGCACTAGTGTATTTTATTAATTTTAGAATTTTAATCAGAATTTTAATTAAACTGTCAATGTAGTTTTATTTAATATTTGCATGACCAGTGTATGAAATTATGCTGTTAGCCGCCCTGAGCCTGCTCCAGCGGGGAGGGCGGGATACAAATAAAAATTGTATTGTATTGTATTGTAACCTAGCCTCCTTTGGTCCAGGGATGGACAATAGATTTTTTGTCCCTGAACGCAGTGCTCTCCGGGGAACATGTGGGGAAAGGCGATCCCGTAGATAGACAGGCCCCTGACCATAGAGGTCTTTAAAGGTCAGTACCAACACCTTGAAATGGACTCGGAACACAATTGGTAGCCAGTGCAGCTCTTTCAGCCTTAGGCATGAGTATGACGTGGGTGAGACATTGGGTATGATCAATTGGGCTTTTTGGCCTGCTGTAGCCAACCTCCACCCTTGGATTTAATGTGCACAATCACACAAGCACATCTGCTCCCTGCAACTCGCTCATCCTTACCTTGTGGTAGGATGACTCCCACACATGTTAAAGAGCCACCGGGAAGTTCCCAATGGGAAAGTTCTTGCTGCAACTCTGTGGCACATTACCGGCCATTTGATTGGCTCAGGTGCTCCATGAACATACAGGAGTGGTGTGAATGCTCCTCTCAGTACATGTGCATCCTGTTCCTGTGTCGGCTCCCAGGTGGGTGCCATCTGATTGCTATGGGACATCTCTAACTGAGGTTGCTTTTTAAAAGCCAAAAGACAACCACAGCAATCAGCTCATCTGATCCCACTCATTGTAGAGCCAGTGCGGTGTAATGGTTAAGAGTAGTGGATTTTAATATGGAAAACTGGGTCTGATTCCCCACTTCTCCACTTGAAACCTGCTGGGTGACCTCAGGCCAGTCACAGTTCTGTCAGAACTCTCTCAGCCCCACCTACCTCATAAGGTGATTGTTGGAAAGGAAAGAGATTGTAAGCCTCTTTGGTATACAGGGTAAACAGGGTATACAAAAAAACTCCTCGGCCGCCTTCCTTTGCCACTGCCTCTTTCACCTGCCTCAGGTGCTAGGGCCTCAGGTGCCACAGACTGGCAGCTGCCCCAAGCCCCCCACCCATGCCTGCCCTGCCACCACATCCCCAACCACAAGGAGAACAGGCACTGCAGTGTGGAAGAAGGGCTGGGCAGGCTCTGGCCAAGCCGGGCCTGCCCAGTGCGCTCTCAGAGGCAAAGAGCACCTTTGAGAGCACACTGCAGGGTGTTCTCCTCCCAGTTGTGCTCAGAGAAGCCATGCTGATGTCCTGCTGCTCTCACCTTGAAGGTGAAAGCAGCTGGGTGGGGCAAATTCCTCTCTGAGTCAGGCCTCCTTTGCAAGGGAAGCCCATTTTGGAGAAGCCGCACCGATACATCCACCTGGCTGCTTTCACCTTGAAGGTAAGAGCAGCCAGGAGTGGCATGTTATCCTCTGAGTTGGGCCTCCTTTGCAAGGGAAGCCCAGCTCAGAGAAGCCGCACCATTGACTATCTGTGCTTAAATTTGACTATCTGTGTTTAAATTTGACTATGTTTAAGTTCTAATTGACTATCTGTGTTTAAGTTTATCAACTGGTACTGTGAGCATAGAATGACTTTTTCCCTTCTCATGAATGGTTACCAGTGTAGAAATTCTGCAATGACTGAATGTCTTCTTGCTGCATCTTCACACTGAGAAGATAGATGACAGCTTTAAAATCAGTGCAGTTAGAGATCCTACTGCATGTCATTCTCTTGAATATTGAGAATGATCTATTATGATCTATCCTTGCTGTAAATATTCTAAAAGGTTCTCTATGAAGGTTCATTCGGAGAGTTTCAAGTGCAGCTCTTTATCATAACCATTCTGTATAAATATTCAATATTTTAATTTGAGAATCATCCTTCTCCATACCTTTAGTTCTTGTCCTTTTAAATGGGAATGGAGTGGGATTAAGGTGAGGGAGAAGAGTATGACAACATGACATAATCTCAAGACAATACTAACACTGATAAACATACAGCAGGTGCGTAAATTAATATTTGTAATTTAAAGAATATTAAATTCTGCTTTAATTCTTTGTGAGTAGAAATTGGCATTGTCTTAAATGTTTACTTTACAAATCTTGCAAAGAGCTCTGGGTGGTCAACATGAATCTCTGTCACAGCCTGTGGGGTGGCTTAAGCTGAGAAATAGGGGCTGATCCAGTGTCACCATGGCCAAATATATATTTACACCCAGCCAGGGATCTGAACAGTTGCCAAATACTTCAAACCACTTCATCCCACTGACTCTCCAAAGGTATGACATTCAAAGAAAGATATAACTAAACTTCTCAATTTTACTCTGAAGGAAATATGGTTTGATTGATCTACGTATAGTCACAGAACAGATAATTCAAAAGCTGTAACATCCATGGAAACAGTCTACAGATACTTACCCCTCCAAAAAGGCAATGGCACCATTAATTTAGTTTGTATTGAGAAGGATTTGTGGGTCTGGTAAAAAGTGCTTCGAGAACTTCAGGTCATATTAAATATTTATAGTTAATCTCCACAAAGTACCACTTCACAATACTTGCTCTAATTAAAAGGACAGTGTCAACTTGAATTTTTTAAAAACTTGTTTTATAAACTTTATTTTTGTGATAGGCTATCATTTCAGCAGTCAGTGTTCAAATAAAAAAAGAGATGCATCTGTTTGATATTTTGTTTATTGTTTCTCCATTTTTGGAACATGACTCTATAACATGGGCTGGTAAAAATCATTCATTTCTCCAAACCTTTCTACATACACCTCCTACTTTCATTCATTTTCCAGTCTTTGGGTTGCCAATCTACGTTATATAGAAAATATATAGAGATATTTTGAACCATTTTTGCACCGGTATGGCACATTAATCCATATTTGCCAGCCAAACAACATGAATTCCTTCCCTCTTCTGTCCTTTATCGACTGTCAAACTTTAAGTTTAAAGATCCTTGGGGCAAGGGGCTCATATACAGAGTGATATGGCTGCATTAATAACATTATAAATCAACAAAATATTAAAGTTTGCTCACAATTGGAGCATTCTATGTTAGAAAATCCTATAAAACTAAATAAAGCCTGAAAGAAATTATGTTTGCCATGGGCTGTTCAAGTGCTCTGACTGAAAGCAACTACAAAGATTATTTTGGCAAGGGGATAATTAACAAGGTTCCAGACACTATGTATGTGCCCTCTTCCCTCAGTTTCTTTAATGTTTGGCAGAGTGAGTAAACATATTCTTTTTTCATACATTTCAATGTCAAGGACTGGAATATTATCAAGATTTAACTTTGGCATAGCTTGCCAAATTGACTAAAATATAATTCGCAAGAATTTTATTATTATTTTATCAGTGAAATTGAGGCCATTTTGCTCTTTCTGAAATGTATCAGGAATTCAGGAAAAAGAAATACAGTACTTTCCATCTGCTTCTAGCTGTTTCTAAATCCCCAAAATTGAAAACAGAACAATTTGAAGAATAACACTGGGATTTGCTGATAAGTAACATGCTTTCTCGACATGAAAATAACCTGCAACATTTTCAGAAAGAAAGTTTAATTGAAAATAGACAATTAATATAACATAAAATGCAAATACTGAAATATTATTTTCTGCTCAACTCCAAAACAGCTTTTTAGCACTGATTTTCAGTATAATGTCCTCTACATGAAATACATATAGTGTGATCAATGTGCATTTTCATCACTAAAATATATGTAAACTTACGTAATGCAAAAATCTGAGTAAATCCCATTGCCTCCCTTGTATTCAGAAGGTGGATCCCTAAATTTCAACTAAATCCTTAATCTCTGTCTCCTCTGCCAGTCCTGGGCCATGACCCACCATGTAGAGTGCACTCTAACACAGCAGACCATTAGCTGAAAGAGAGCTGAATGTGCCTCTTGTGCAACACTCTGGTAGCTTTTTTCCTTGTGCATATAGAAGAGGATAGCTTGTGTTCCTAATAAGCACTGCCTAGAGGCTTTCATTCCATATGTGTCTTTCATACAGATTACACAAATTATGTAAATGCACAGCAAATATGAAATATATGAGGAGTGTATGAAAGGCAAAGTAGTAGAGACAGTATTGTATATGAAAAAGTTTAAATGCACACGTATAACTTACAAGCATACTTTTCATCAACAGTTTTCACAAGCTGTTGCTAGCAAGTTTTGAGTCAAGAAAAGAACATAAGAGAAGCCATGTTAGATCAGTCCAATGGCCCATCCAGCCCAACATTCTGTGTCACACAGCGGCCAAATATATATATATATATATATATATATATATATATATATATATATATATATATATATATATATATATATATATATATATATATATACACACACACACACACACACACACACACACACACACACACACTGTGGCTAATAGCCACTGATGGACCTCTGCTCCATATTTTTATCTAACCCCCTCTTGAAGGTGGCCATGCTTGTGGCCACCACCACCTCCTGTGGCAGTGAATTCCACATGTTAATCACCCTTTGGGTGAAGAAGTACTTCCTTTTATCCGTTTTAACCTGTCTGCTCAGCAATTTCATCGAATGCCCACGAGTTCTTGTATTGTGAGAAAGGGAGAAAAGTACTTCTTTCTCTACTTTCTCCATCCCCTGCATTATCTTGTAAACCTCTATCATGTCACCCCGCAGTCGACGTATCTCCAAGCTAAAGAGCCCCAAGCGTTTCAACCTTTCTTCATAGGGAAGGTGTTCCAGCCCTTTAATCATTCTAGTTGCCCTTTTCTGAACTTTCTCCAATGCTATAATATCCTTTTTGAGGTGCGGCGACCAGAACTGCACACAGTACTCCAAATGAGACCGCACCATCGATTTATACAGGGGCATTATGATACTGGCTGATTTGTTTTCAATTCCCTTCCTAATAATTCCCAGCATGGTGTTGGCCTTTTTTATTGCAAACGCAGACTGTCTTGACATTTTCAGTGAATTATCTACCACGACCCCAAGATCTCTCTCATGGTCAGTCTCTGCCAGTTCACACCCCATCAACTTGTATTTGTAGCTGGGATTCTTGGCCCCAATGTGCATTACTTTGCACTTGGCCACATTGAACCTCATCTGCCACGTTGACCCCCACTCACCCAGCCTCAGCAGATCCCTTTGGAGTTCCTCACAATCCTCTCTGGTTCTCACCACCCTGAACAATTTAGTGTCATCCGCAAATTTGGCCACTTCACTGCTCACTCCCAACTCTAAATCATTTATGAACAAGTTAAAGAGCATGGGACCCAGTACCGAGCCCTGCGGCACCCCACTGCTTACCATCCTCCACTGCGAAGACTGCCCATTTATACTCACTCTCTGCTTCCTATTACTCAGCCAGTTTTTGATCCACAAGAGGACCTGTCCTTTTACTCCATGACTCTCAAGCTTTCTAAGGAGCCTTTGATGAGGAACTTTATCAAAAGCTTTCTGGAAGTCAAGGTAAATAACATCTATCGGGTCTCCTTTGTCCACATGTTTGTTCACCCCCTCAAAGAAATGTAACAGGTTAGTGAGGCAAGATCTTCCCCTACAGAACCCATGCTGAGTCTTCCTCAATAACCCGTGTTCATCAATGTGCCTACTCATTCTGTCCTTGATAATGGTTTCTACTAACTTTCCCGGTATTGAAGTCAGACTGACTGGCCTGTAATTTCCCCGATCTCCTCTGGAACCCTTTTTAAAGATGGGGGTGACATTTGCTACCTTCCAGTCCTCAGGAACAGAGGCAGATTTCAATGAAAGATTACAGATTTTTGTTAGAAGATCCACAAGTTCAACTTTGAGTTCTTTCAGAACTCTCGGATGTATGCCATCCGGACCCGGTGACTTATTAGTTTTTAATTTGTCTATTAGTTGTAGGACCTCCTCTTTTGTCACCTAAATCTGACTGAGGTCTTTCAACACCCCTTCCAATATTAGTGGTTCTGGGGCGGGCAAACACTTCTCATCTTCCACGGTGAAGACAGAGGCAAAAAATGCATTCAGCTTCTCAGCCATTTCCCCATCCTCCATCAGTAATCCTTTTACCCCATGGTCATCCAAGGGCCCCACTGCTTCCCTGGCTGGTTTCCTACTTCTAATATACTTGAAGAAATTTTTATTGTTGGTCTTTATGTTTTTGCAATATGCTCCTCATAGTCCCTTTTTGCCTGCCTGATCACAGTCTTGCATTTGATTTGCCACTGCCTGTGTTCCCTTTTATTAATCTCATTTGGACTGGTTTTCCACCGCTTAAAGGAGTCCTTCTTACCTTTTACAGCTTCCATTACTTTGTTTGTTAACCATGCTGGCCTCTTCTTATACCTGTTTGTGCCTTTCCTAAGATAAAAGTTATCTGAGCACTGAATTCTTGAGGTAGCTTATTATTCCATGTCAGAGTTGCTATTCCAGAAAAGAGGAAGTTTCTACCAAAAACGTATAATGAAATATTACCTGGTAAGCGTCATGATAGAAGATAATCTACAACGGATTCTACAATCCTCCCAAACTTTGCTAAAACATTCAAGAAGACAGAGAAGGAGATCACACTAAGGACTACCTCCTTTAAGGCAACAGATGTCACTTGAAATGAGATGATCCAAGAACTATTTTGTGGAAAGAGGGGAAATACACAAACTGCAATCCTCACTGCCTCCTTTAAAGCAGCAACTATCTCTTTAAAGCTGGGCTTGAACATTTTTGCTTCTGCTTAAGTGCCCTAGAAAATCTCAAAAAGGCAGCTGGGGGGTGCAGCAATTCCCCCCCCCCCATGAAAACAAAGCATTCAATTTTGTTTTGGGATTAATAAAAATTATTTGTCTTTAATTAGAATTTGGGGTTTCCAAAGATCCACATTCTGAGAACTTGAAATACTTAGCATAAAGGAACTTACATTGTTGCCTTCTGTGTAGCTTTCTTTGGAGCAAAGACATCTGTAAGGGTTAACACTTGTGTCACAGAGATCAGCGTGGCCATGACAATTACACCTGCAAAACATAGCTATTTAGAAAACAGCACTGATGTAATGTTTGGAAGACCTCTCTTATTTTCACATGGTCATAAATGTATTGCCTGCTTCTCTTAAGAATAACCATCACAGAAAAGAGCATTTTAAGTGCAGTGAGCATTTCATGTTCTTCTCTATTCAACATTTATAAATGTCAAGTGAATGCTGCTTTCCAATGGAGAAAATTGACAGGATGGGGCTGTAGACCAACTATTAAGTGATCAAATGTGCATTTATGTGCTTTCATTACATACTACGGAGATGTAAGGCCTTAATTATTAATTACAGAGAGCACCTGTGTTTTCAACAGTAACCTTTTCATCTGTAACAATATGTACATTTGTCTTAAAATCATTCAGGACATCTATTTATTATTTATAACAGCCTTATATTACTTTTCTATCTAAATGGTGCCCAGCAAGAATACAAAATAAAACCATATTATATATACACATTTATATGCTGCCTTTCTGCTCAATAAGGACCAACTAGGCAGCAAACAATTAAAAACTAGCAATTACAAACAAAAAAGAACAGTCAGGAGGGGTACACCAGACAAAAGAGGAAAAGGTTCACCTAGTGGCAGAAGATAATGATCAAGGAGAATAGATAAAATTCTCATAACCTTGGCACCATGACAGAGGCCTTTTGGGGTGTTGTAACCCATCTATCATCAGATGGCAGCAGTACCCAAAGCAGAACCCCTGAAGATAATTATTATGGTTTGTAGGTTTGCATGGGAGAAGGCAATTCTTAAATTACCTAGGTTATTTATGGGCACAATGCAGTAAAAAAACTAACCATGACTGGCTTGCTACGTCAAATGTCTCACAAATTATGAAAATGCATGTGGACTTGAAGTCAAAGTAGGTGTGTCTCTGGGCGATCCAATAATGTCTTTCACATAGATTTTAGGCATAAAATCTGCCACAATGTGCCATGATTCAGATCAGGAGTTTGATACTGAAGGCGTTGACACTACTACATCTGCAATTCTGAAAACATTTTCCTGGAAGTAAACCCCATTAAATAAAATGGGATTTACTCCTGAGTCCCATCTAGGATTATTCCCCATGTCTGCTCAATTAAAATGACTCTTGCAAAGTCATTATATTATCCATGGGAAAATCACAAGCCCCAAATGGTTACATGTGAGCCCCAAGCCCCCAGTGGTTACATGGTTACATGTCACCAAGTCACAACCAGCTTATGCTGGTCCTATAGAATATTCAAGGCAAGTGTTTAAGTAGAGGTGTTTTACCAAATTCTTACTGGATGGCCTCCCATCCAAGTACCAGCCTTGCTTATCATTTCAGAACTGATAAGTTTGGGCTATACTATACCCTCTCCACATCTAATTGTTATATATGTCAATATATTTAAACGATAAAAGCTCTGTAACCTGCCTTATCTAAATAAATAAAACTTTAAAAAAAACCAAGCCTATGGCTATTCCTTACTTCAGTGACTATAATTTCATTTTGATTGCTAAAAAACCCTTGATTTATATTTTAATCATTTATTTTTAAAAACCACATCTTTCACTAGAGACTCAGTCATTACTTAATTTGCATTTTATTTACAGTGTGTAATTATGTCTTCAACAAGACTACCGACTAAACATATACAATAAAGTTGTCAGTCACATATAATGTAACACTTCCACTGACAGAAGCCTCATTTTATGGGGTAAAACTGACTGACAAAGAGTTTAGTGATTATTAAGACCATTATAACTGCCATGTTTGGTATTCCATAATAAAACTGAGCAGCGCCACTAGAGCAAAGCTTCAGTCAGGCTTTCAGTTGTGCACACTGATCTGTAAGAGGTAGGAAAACCAGAAAAGAATTTTAAAAACAGTTTCCCCTTCAAAAAATGTTAGCTGTATTTAAAAAACAGTTATAGGGTGGATTCCAAGCCATTTTGTAGGGGCCATTTTCTGATAAGACTTGAGTCGTATTGTTGGTCTTCTTTGCCCTGATTTTCTGTTGATATTTCTCTTGATTGTATAAGTCCCTGTTCTTGCAACCTTTACTTTTAAAAGTTACTCTACATCCCAGTAAATTTCCATAACCGCCCTGAGCCCATTAGGGGAGGGCGGGATATAAATTTGATAAAATAAAATAATAAAATAAACAAGGGGTAATAGCATTTTGCATCTGAAATTAGCACCATTGTACCACTTCATCTCTTCATTTGTAAACCATAAAAAAACTGATCCCATAATATGGTTGGAGAGCCAGTGGTGTATTAATTTGAGTGCTGGACTATGATCTGGAAGACCCAGGTTCACATGCTTTTAGCTGAGGCCGTGAGCATCTATTCTTGATCTGGTTGGCCTCTCTGGCCAGCACTGTCATCTGTGCTAGGAATTGTTATAAAAACTGCCATCCCTATGAGATATCATGATGTGAGATGGCTAGGCTGGGCAATATGAGATGTCATGGTAATCTGAGTGTTGTTGAGTTTTAAAATGTTTTTATTGTATTTTATTGTTTTATTATATGTTGTACTCCACCCTGGGCCCTACGGGGAATGGGCGGAATAGAAATTCACTAAAATAAAATAATGCCCACTCTGTCACAGAAACTTGTTGAATAAACTTGGGACAGTCAATGGCTGTGGTCACGCTACTGGCTTGGCACAGTCTGGCCGTGCTTCTGATTAAACCATTTTATTTTGTAATTTGAAGTTTTGATCAGACATCCCACCCTGAACCAGCTTCATCACACACTAGCACTGTGGTTGATTGTTCAGATTACTGAGGCATCCTTTTTGTGTGTGCTTCTTTCATGCATGCACATAAGCATGTATCTGAAGCTCTGCTCCTTTTTGACAGTTCTGCAACCCCTCTGCCAAGTACTGCAGCCCCTCTCTGTCACATTGCTTCTCTTCCTTAGAATACATGTGGGAAAGTGTAAGCATCATGCAGATTTACATGAGTCCGCTTGCGGAAAGGGCGGGATATAAGTCGAACGTAATAAAATAAAAATAAATAAAATAAAACATGAGAGTTTGCTTGCGGGAAAGTGGAATAATTTCAACAGTTTGCTTGGGGGAAAGTGGAATAAGAACATAAGAGAAGCCATGTTGGATCAGGCCAGTGCCCCCATCCAGTCCAATACTGTGTGTCACACAGTGCCCAAAGAAACCCAGGTGCCATCAGAAGGTCCATCAGTGGGGCCAGGACACTAGAAGCCCTCCCACTGTTGCTCCCCCAAGCACCAAAAATACAGAGCATCACTGCCCCAGACAGACAGTTCCAACAATTTGGGATGGGGAGTAGAGTTGCCAGGCTCCTCAGGCTCCCTGACAATATGAGAGTCTATTTAGGGACTATTTCTATGGCTTTCCAACCCAAAGAAACAGGAGGGGTTAGGGGGGATTGTTACTCAAAAGCATCTCCCCTGGGGGCTTCCAATCCCGACAGTGTTGGGTACAGAAATGTGCAAGCAGTGATTACAAACCCTGGGACAAGGATTCACTTATGAACACATCTGATCTTTTAAAAAGTGGTGTAATTGAAAGTTCACACTTCCCAACCACCTTGAATTTGCAACAGGGGAGTTCAGATATCCAGAAATGCAGAGTGAAAGCACTGACATCCATACCAGATTTTCCTCAGTGCCTAAGAATTCTGATTCAAAAGCAGGTCAGAATGGGGTACCAACAGCTGGGGAACGGGAGGCAGATGTTGCTGTCTGATCATGCACTTTAAATCCAGAAGGGAATAGCAGTGACATTGGATCAAACTGCTCATCTGACTGCAGCCTAACCTACCTCTCAGGGTTGTTGTGAGAATAAAAACAAAAGAGGAGATAATGATGTTGTAAGCTGCTTTGGGTCCCTATTTTGAAGAATAGCAGAGTATAAATATCTAAAATTAAATTAAGGCATAAAATACAGCAACCTTGCTGAGGCTTCCTGAGAACATTGTGCATGCCCCCTTGCGTTTTCCAGAAGAAAGGCAGGGTTTATAAAGCCTATATCTAAATACTTTTATCAATTAATACTTCATTTTTAAATAAAGAGTAACTTACCTCCCACTGATAGTAATTTCATCTATTCCATAGTATTTATGTTTAAAATTAACCCAAGGCTCAATAGTGTGATACTGGCCAAATAAATGAATCTTTACTTCTGTGGCTTTTACAAACTCTTGAAGTTCAGGGGTATTGTAGAAATCATTGTACCCTGGTCGACGATTTGGTTCTGGTGTGAGAATGCTGAAAGTAATATTTCCATGGGAATATGGTGTCATGCTGTTTAAAAATGAAAAGCAAACAAAATGCCTTTCTTTAGATGCTTAACCAGAAATGAACAGTACTCTTCATATATTCAAAGCAGTCTGGAATTGGTCAACCACAGTTTTTCAGAGGAAAATGTCATGCAAATGAAATCCAAAGAAACTAGTAATTTTTAAAGACATCAAAGAATTACATTTCTGTGTTCCTCTATCTAAGCTACCACTCAGATAGCAAGGTGCTGTCTGCAATGAGTTACCAATCTGGAAGTGGAAATGTGACACTTAGGTTTGTAAATATGTTGTCATCAAATATTTCTCCACAGCTCTAGTGGCTACAAACACAACATGAAAGTGGAACAATTACATTTGAACTTGTGTTACCTGACACGTTTTCCAGAATATATGAAATAGCATCTGTGAAAAATGTTGCTGTGGGTAAAGGGTTATCTTGAATTGTCTTTCTCTCATGCTTGGCAGAGAAACAGAAATCTTTAGTCCAGTCCTACAAATCAGAACAGCTCTGCTCTCTTCCCTGGACTGCATAGAAGTGACCATTACTACCTGCTTTTAAACACTGCTTCATGTCAATAAAACTCATGGACTGATGGAAGAAAAAGAGAACAATATGAAAGGATGGTGGATGACAACAACATCCCATTGATAAGTCTTTCAGAGACTGAGATCAGTAACCTGATCTTCTAACTCATAAAACTATTCCCATATGTCTTCCTAACAAGTATATTTATTTTATTTTATTTATTTATACCATACACTATGTCACAAGTGGGTTCAGGGCAGCTCACAAGAGAAACCCATCAAAACAATAAAAAACAGTAAAAACAGTAAAACAATGGATGGCACAATAAAACAGCAGCAAAACCCCATGCCTCATGTCAAACAGAGATGGGTATCCCATGAAGCTCCAGTGCCCAATTCATATTCAATAGGGCACTGAGGAAGGGGCCATCAACAGGGGATGCCTGAAGGATTGAATGTCTGCCACCTCAACTAAAAGCATGGCAGAACAGCTCCACTTTACAGGCCCTGTGGTACCATAGTAAGTCTCAAGTGGAAGCATGTTCCACTAGGTTGGCACAGTAAATTTCAGAAGTAAAAATCAGAAGTGTATGCAGAATGGACCCTAGTATTCAATCAGCAGCAGTTGATGTAACACCAGCTGAATGTGTGCCTGCAGAGGCATCACCATCAGAAGACATGCTGCTGCATTCTGCACCTATCTGGAATGTCTAGAATTTCAGGCTCATGGGTAGCCCCACATACAGCAAGTTCCAGTAATCCTACCTGGAAGTGGCCAGTGCATGGATCATCATAGCTAAGTCATGAGGAGTGAGATAGGAAGTCAGTTGCCTGATTAGCCAAAGATGATAAAAGGCCAATCTGACAAATGAAGTGACCTGGGCCTCCATGGAAAGGGAGGAATTCAGCACCACCCTGAGGCTTTGTACCCTCGGTGCTGGAACCAGTGTTACCCCACCAAATGCCAGGAGCCCAATTCCTAACCCTAGTCCCCCATGTCTCAGGTATAGACCTCCATCTTTGTAGGACAACTTCAGTCAACTCTGCAGCAATCATCCAGCTATGGCGCCCAACACTCTGTCCAAAATACCTGAGGTGGAGTTCAGCCATCCATCAATCAACAGATAGAGCTGGGTAGATCCACCCAGTTTTATTCCAATTAGAATTTATTCCATTTTAGTCCAAGGTTTTGCTTCCACAACCTTCTGTCAAATTTCATGCAATTTCAATGGAATAGAACACAAAGATTAAGGGGGAAAATAAATCATGTGTGTAGAACTTCAGTAGCCCTGAGAATTCAGATCCTGGAAAAAGTTAGACAAAGCACTGTACCCTACCTGCAAACCAGAAGGAGGAAACTATGCTCTTTTGCAACCCAGAAAAAAAAGTGGGGCACCTCTTCAGGGAGTAGTTTTGCAGTGAAGTCAGATGACAGGCTAGGCACGGTTTGGCCACACCTCTATTTTATCAGATGGTATTTGTTCTGAAGAGGTTTGTCCAAACATTCCACCCTTAACCATGCACTTGCTCTGTGGCTGACCATTCAGATTATTGCTGTGTGGTAACTATGGAGTGGGAGGGTGGGTGGCACCCACTTTTTGTTTATCTTTCACACCTGTGCATAAATGCATAGCCAAAGCTCCAGCTCCTTTTTGACAGCTCTGCGATCCCCCCCATAAAGACTGCACCTCTCCTTTGCTGTGCTTCTCTTCCTCTGAATACATGGGTGTAGGAAGTGTAAGCATCACACAGCTTTACATGAGAGTAGCCCCACTGACTTCAGTACATTTACTCTTGTGTCAATAATGGGATGCTCTCAAACAGCAACTCTGAAGCAAAAAAAGGGGCGGGGCCTAACTTGGCTTTCCAACCTCATGAAACAGGAGAGAGTGTTAAAGTGTCACTTAAAAACAACTCCCCTGGGGGTTCCTGATACTCACAGAGCGTTTTGGTGCAGAAACATACAAGCGGTAATTCAAAACCCTGCTTAGAACTGCTTATGTGCACATTGCTAACTGATTTTTTAAAAGGAGGCAAAAAACAGAAGGGAAGACTTCCAAAATGGCTTGTCTTTGCAACAGGGGAGTTCAGACAGCTGGAAATGTGGGGTGAAAGCCCTGACATTTCCAAATATCGGACTTTGCCCTGTGCCAAATAATTCTGGTTCGAAGATGGGTGAGAACAAGGTGCCAATGACTGGTGTATGGGAGGCAGACATTGCTGTCTGATCATGCATTTTATATCTGGAAAGGAACAGCAATGACACCAGATCAAACAGCTCATCTGAACTCAGCCTTTATGAAGTTTCTTTCTATTCTCTCTCTTTTTTTTGTTTTGCATCATAGAGGTGAGATTTTCCTGGAATCCCTGAATTTTCAAATTGCAGAAGTACAGACCTTAGAGACTTCAAAGGAAAAAAATTATACTAACGTTCATGGTAGTGGACACCAAGAAAACCCAGACACAAAAATAGAAAATTCCCAAAAGTCAGAACTCCCAGACTGCTCTTCGATCTCACATATAATGGGTTTCAATCCAAAAAGGAATCTCATAGGGGAAAACAAAGGAATCATCCCTAATAAAATGGCCTTTAAAACATGTTGTTTTGATCTTCACAATCATGTGTAAAATCATTTGTTACATGCATGAGTAGACTCCCCCCCCCCTTTTTTCTAATGTGTCACTTGCACCTAATCTAGCAGAAACAAAACTCAAAAATATCAGAAGGCTCCAGGACTACAGGAATTCAGCCAAGCTTCAGCCAGAAGGAATAGCATGCCTGATCATATCTATATGGCCTATGATAAATTTCTCCCTAAATATTTGATTAAAAAAAAACTTTCAAAAGGCTGTGATGATTGAAACTTGTTTGTAGCTTTGCATGATTATGAAATACGGCTGGTAGAGCAGAATTTTTATTTGTATCTTTAGCACAGAGTAACATTTTGTTAATCTCTTCTTTAAAATTACAACAGAAGAGCACATTTGCCAACACTTAATATACAGAAGACTTTAGAAGCATTTTAAAATGAAGGTTACTGTACATCTTCCCTGCATAATTTTGCTCACTTGAATCACTTCCTATTATCATTCATGCCATGTAATTGAAGGAAAAACAATGTTCCACTATAAAACATTTATGACATATCACTCCTTAGGTCTGAAATTCCTTTTACAAAGAATAATGTTTTTGTTACAGTGTTTTAAAATATTTGGATTCTTTACTCTCCCCCCCCCCCCCAATTTGCTCAGCCAATACATTTAGCAATTCTTTCCAACTGTCCTCCATTGGAATGGTAACAACAATGCAAATTATGATTTTCTGTAAAACCAATGTACCCTCAGTGACCTCTTGTTCCTCCCTTAGAATGTTGAATTGTGAAAACCCAGATAAAGATGCTGACACTTTAAAAGCATTGCTGCTAAGACTGAAAGAGCAAACAACAACAATAAACACCTACTGCACCTGGAGGAATGGCCCCAGATGGCTTTTGAGACAAGTGCAACATACATTTGATGCTGACTAGGTCCTGAATTCTCCCAGGACTTGGTGCTATCAGACAGGTATGGCTGAAGCCAGACATCTCTCTCCCCCTCTCTCTCTCTTAAACTGCACAATACACAAAACAAGGTTCATGGAAGGGCAAGACAACTATTGGGTCTCATCCTCAAGTACAACTATGACTATCTGGTCTACTACAAAGTTTGAAAACTTGTGGGTATTTTAATGTGCAACATATAGATGAAAACAGTAGGTTTGTTTTGTTTTGTTGTTTGGTTTGAGTGGGCTGAAGGTGATTGTTGCTGATTGATTAGGAGTAGCTGTGTTCTGGGGCAGACTGAAGCCCCACCGTCTTTGCATTATTAAGCTGAACCTTTTGCCAGAGCCGAAGGGCGAGAGCCAAAGGGCTCTTGGCCTGGGGACTGTGTAAGGACTAGGAACCCAGATCCCTATTTTCTTTGTGTTCCCAATAAGGTAAGTAGACCCTCCAGAAGGAGAGCCACATAAAAAAAAACAGGATTTAAAAGGGGACTGTATATTTTTTAAAAAGCTATCATGAAGGTAGAATGCCAGCAGGGGGGTGGGGACTTTCCAGTGTTTTGCACTGAGTGTCACATGTATGACTATCTGCCCACAGGACAGAAGTCTTGGGTGTGTGCTCGATGCAAGGAGCTCCTGGTCCTCAGGGAACGAGTTCGTACCCTTGAGGCCAAGGTGACTGACCTGGAGAAGCAAAGACAGTCAGTTAGGCACTTGAAGACTCTCAGGGACATATTAAATGAGCCCCACTCTGAACGTGGCAGCCCCGTTGTTGCCAGGGAGCATGAGGGTCGAGAGGGAACAGGGCACCGTGCTGAGGATAAGGGGAATGCGCCCTCAGTAGGGACCTCTTCTTCAGTTGGTGAACGGGTATCCTTTCGCACCAAGGAACCATCCCTGGGCAGGGAGAGGGGGGGGGGTCTTGGTAGTTGGTGATTCGATCCTTAGGCAAGTAGACAGCTGGTGGCAAAACTGACCGTATGGTGACTTGCCTGCCTGGTACGAAGGTAGCGGACATTACGCATGTAGTAGATAGGCTGAGAGACAGTGCTGGGGAGGAGCCAGTGGTCGTGGTGCATGTTGGCATCAACGATGTGGGGAAATGCAGTCATGAGGTCCTGGAGGAAAAATTTAGGCTCCTAGGCAGGAGATTTAAGTCCAGGACCTCCAAGGTAGCCTTCTCAGAAGTGCTAACTGTTCCACGTGGAGGACTGGTGAGACAGGCACAAATTAGAAGTCTCAATGTGTGGATGAGACGATGGTGAAGGGAGGAAGGGTTTAAGTTTGTTAGGCACTGGGATCCTTTCTGGAACAAGCGGGAGCTGTACAAAAGAGACGGTCTCCACTTGTCCCCGGATGGAACCAGGCTGCTGGCGCTTAAAATCAAAAAGATGGCAGAGCAGTTTTTAAACTAAATCTTGGGGGAAAGCCGATAGGAGATGAAATGTCTCTGGTTCGGGAGGACTCATCTCAAAGAGATGAAGGGTTAGCTGTTACTTTTCTACTGGGTAATGGATCAGAGTTGACCACTGAGATGGTGACAAACAATATGGACTGTCTGCCAAAGTCTCGAGGCTGCAGGAGGAAGGTTGTGGGCCTAACTTGCCTGGGAAATTATAGATGTTTGTATACAAATGCTAGAAGCATTCGAAGTAAAATTGGTGAGTTGGAATGTTTAGTGTTGGAGGAAAACATAGACATTGTGGGAATTTCGGAAGGATAGGGAGGGAAGGGTTGGAGGTGGGGTGGCTCTGTATGTCAGAGAGGGTATACAGTCCAGTAAAACTGAGGTCAGAGAATTAGATTCCCTTCTAGAAATGCTTTGGGTCAAAATAGAGGGCCCAAAAGGAAATTTAACTATGGGAGTTTGTCATCACCCACCAAATCAAAAGATAGAAGACGATTATAATATGATGGAAGGATTAAAGATAGTGGCCAAACATAAAAACTGTGTCATAATAGGTCATTTTAAGTACCCACAGATTGATTGGGTCAATATGTGCTCTGGTCGAGAGAAAGAGATAGAGTTTCTAGACGATCTCAATGACTGTGCTACGGAGCAGATAGTCACAGAACCTGCCAGGGATGGGGCGATCCTGGATTTGGTCCTTAGTAATGCCCAAGACTTGGTGAGAGATGTAAAAGTGATCACACCACTTGGGAGAAGTGACCATAACGTTATTGATTTCACCATTTGTAGAAATAGGGAGTTGCCCCAAAAGACCAGCACAACCACGTTTAACTTTAAAAGGGGCAAATTCTCTGAGATGAGGAGGCATGTGAAGAGGAAACTGAAAGGAAAGGTAAATACAGTCAAAACCGTTGGGGAAGCTTGGAGGCTTATAAACTACAGTCCTAGAAGCTCAGATAAAATATATACCACAAGTTAGGAAAGGCACAAACAGGTATAAGAAAAGGCCTGCATGGTTAACAAACAAAGTAATGGAAGCTGTAAAAGGTAAGAAGGATTCCTTTAAGCGGTAGAAAGCTAGTCCAAGTGAGATTAATGAAAGGGAGCACAGGCTGTGGCAAATCAAATGCAAGACTGTGATCAGGCAGGCAAAAAGGGACTATGAAGAGCATATTGCAAAAAACATAAAGACCAACAATAAAAATTTCTTCAAATATATTAGAAGCAGGAAACCAGCCAGGGAGGCAGTGGGGCCCTTGGATGACCAAGGGGTAAAAGGATTACTGAAGGAAGATAGGGAAATGGCTGAGAAGCTGAAAGCATTTTCTGCCTCCGTCTTCACTGTGGAAGATGAGATGTGTTTGCCCGCTCCAGAACCGCTAATTTTGGAAGGGGTGTTGAAAGACCTGAGTCAGATTGAGGTGACAAGAGATGAGGTCCTACAGCTGATTGATGAATTAAAAACTAATAAGTCACCAGGTCCGGATGGCATACATCCAAGGGTTCTGAAAGAACTCAAAGATGAACTTCTGGATCTCCTGACAAAAATATGTGCTCTTTCATTGAAATCTGCCTCCGTTCCTGAGGACTGGAAGGTAGCAAATGTCACCCCATCTTTAAAAAGGGTTCCAGAGGAGATCCAGGAAACTACAGACCAGTCACAGTCTGACTTCAATACCGGGAAAGTTGGTAGAAACCATTATCGTTTAAAACAATTTATTATATTGTAATAGCATATTATCATTTGTTATTAAAAGTGAATACATATACGGTACATTACATTTTCTCCATCCCTCCCCCCTTTTTGTGACCCCCGGCAGGGTATTTTATTTAAATTGTTAAAAAGGTAAAACTTTTTCTATTAAAGAATCTCACTTCATAGAAAAAACATTAAAAAGAAAAGAAAAAAACCATAGGTTATAATTATAATCCATCTTCATAGTAGTCCTTTAGTCATTAACAAAAAAGAAAAAAGAAAAATATATTTTCCAATAATCTCGGGTTTTTTACTATAATCCATATAAAGTTTCTTTAGAGATTAAACATTGTCAAAAATCACCAAATATCCTTTAACATTCCATTGTTTTTCAACATACTTTTGGAACTTTGCCCACTCATTTTTAAACTTCTCTAACTCTTGTTCTTTTAAGATTCTTGTAAGCTTGTCCATTTCACTCCAATGCATAACTTTCAAAATCCACTCCCACATTTCTGGTATTTTGTCACCCATTTTATCATTTGTGATTTAACTACTTCATCTTCCGTGGACCGTTTTAGTAATGGTTTATATGTCTTTGAAATCAGCTTTTCATTCTCCCCAAGCAGCATTCTCTCCAGTTCTGTTTGTTCTTGTTTTATTCCATATTTCTTAATGTCCTGTTTTAATTCCACCTTTCCTACTTGAATTTTTAAAAGCTGTTTATATGATAACCACTTCTCTTCTTTAATATCTGAATACAATTTTATTACTTCTGTTGGCACAACCCAAAGCGGTCTCCTCTCAACTCCATATCTTTTATATTTTGACCAAGTATTTAACAAATTACTTCTTATATAATGATGTGAGAAGAAGCCATCCATCTTATTTTTCCCATAGTACATGTAAGCATGCCATCCAAAAATGTTTCCATGATCTTCTAATGCTAGTAATTTTCTATTTAATAATGTCATCCATTCCTTAATCCACACCAGGCATACTGCATCATGATACAGCTTTAAATTAGGTAGTTGAAATCCGCCTTTTTCTTTCGCATCTGTCAGAATTTTCATTTTGATTCTTGGTGTTTTCCCAGCCCATACAAATTCTGAAAGTTTTCTTTGCCATTTATTAAATTGTTTGTTGTTTTTCACTATTGGAATTGTTTGGAACAGGAACATAATTCTCGGTAAGACATTCATCTTAATTGCAGAAATTCAGCCCAGCATAGACAAATTTAATGTATTCCATTTTATCAAATCTCCATCATTCTTACACCAGAGTTTCTCATAATTATTTTGTACAAATTAATATTTTTTGTTGTTATTTCCACACATAAATATTTTACTTTAGAGGTAATTTCACACTCTGTTAACCTCTGTAGTTCTTCCTGTTTACTCTTTAACATATTTTTGCACAAAATTTTTGATTTTTCTTTGTTTAATTCTCCATATTCTTGTATCTTACGAAGCAACAATGGTGTTACATGAGTGGGATTTTCATTAATAAACATTACATCATCTGCAAATGCTCTGTACTTATAACAAAAACCTTTCACTTTCAGTCTTTCTATCTCTTCTATCTTCTTGAATTTTCATTAGCAAGACCTCTAAAGTCATTATAAATATCAGTGGAGATAGACAGCAACCTTGTCTTGTTCCTTTACTTATTATAATTTTTTTCTGTTAAATCTGCATTAATACAGAGCCTTGCTTATTGTTCAAAATATATCGCCTTTACTATTCTTACAAAATCTTCTCCCAGTCTCAGTTTCTCCATCACTGCAAACATAAAGTCCCAATGCACATTATCAAATGCTTTCTCTGCGTCTGCAAAGAATAATGCTACTTCTTTTTCAGGATAAATAATGTCTATAACTGTTCTGATATTATCTCTAATTTGTCTTCTGGGAAGAAATCTTGCTTGTTCTTCTTTAATAAAACTGCTCGAATGCTGTTTAAGGCGTTCTGCCAGAATTCTTGCATATATTTTATAGTCATTGTTAAGTAATGAAATTGGTCTATAGTTTTTTTACATTTGTAGCATCTTTGTCTTCTTTAGGTATCAATGAAATTACTGCTTCGTTCCATGTGTTAGGAATTTTCCCATCTGTTCTTATAATGTCCATCGGTTTCTGAAGTTTTGGTAATAACGCCTCTGCGAGAACTTTATAAAATTTTGCTGTAAAGGCATCTGGACCGGGTGTTTTTCCTAACTTCATTGAGTTAATCGCCTCCTCTATTTCTCCTCTTTCAATTGGTTTATTCAACATCTCCTCCAGATTTTCTGTTAAGGGATTTACCTTAATTTTCTGTAGATACACATCAATTTTTTTTCTTATCCACACTTTGACTTTTAAATAACTTGGCATAGTATTTATAAAATTCCCTTTTAATTCCTTCATGATCAACAATATCTTTTCCTCCCACCATGATTTTGTTAATTACTTTATTCTCCCGTCTTTTTTTCATTTGCCAAGCCAGATATTTTCCAGGTTTATTCGTTCCTTGAAAAGATTTCTGTTGGAGTCTTTTTAAATTCCATTCCACCGCTTTATTCAACAAATGTCTCAATTGGCTTTGTAATATTGTAATTTCTTTTATAATTTTCTTTTACCCAGGTCGCTTTTTAAGCTCCTTCTCTTTTTTTCCAATTTCTTTCTGAATGTCCACCATTTGCTTATTTTTGGCTCCTTTATCTTTATTAGTCAATGTAATTAAAATGCCCCCCATTACCACTTTGTAGACATCCCACACAATTTGAAATTGTGTGTCCTCATTTTCATATATTTGGAAGAACCATTTAGTTTCCTTTTCCAGAGACACCACTATCTCCTGTTTCTGTAGCAAATCCTCATTTATGCGCCATCTTGGAGTCTTTTCCCCTGATTTTGCAGACCACATTATTGGATTGTGGTCTGCCTCTATTTTAGGAAGTATCTCTATTTTCTTCGTTAATAGTCCAAGATCTTTTGTAGTCCATATCATATCAATTCTCAAAAAAGAATTATGCCTTGCTGAAAAATAAGTATAGTCCCGTTCTTTGGGGGTTAGTTCCTTCCAAATGTCTTCTAGACTCTCTTGTTTTACCAGCTCAAAAAATGACTTTGGTAATTTTCCTTATTTTTTTTTCCCAGACCTGTCCATTATCAAGGACAGAATGAGTAGGCACATTGATGAACACAAGTTATTGAGGAAGACTGTAAGGGAAGATATTGCCTCATTAACCTGTTACAGTTCTTTGAGGGGGTGAACAAAAAGGACCCAATAGATGTTGTTTACCTTGACTTCCAGAAAGCTTTTGATAAAGTTCCTCATCAAAGGCTCCTTAGGAAGCTCGAGAGTCATGGAGTAAAAGGACAAGTCCTCTTGTGGATCAAAAACTGGCTAATTAATATGAACCAGAGAGTGAATATAAATGGGCAGTCTTCACAAAGGAGGACAGTGAGCAGTGGGGTGCCGCAGGCTCAGTACTGGGTCCCACGCTCTTTAACTTGTTCATAAATGATTTGGAGTTGGGAGTAAGCAGTGAAGTGGCCAAGTTTGCAGATGACACTAAATTATTCAGGGTGGTAGGAACCAGAGAGGATTGTGAGGCACTCCAAAGGGATCTGTTGAGGGTGGGTGAGTGGGTATCAATGTGGCAATGAAGTTCAATGTGGCCAAGTGCGTAGTAATGCACATTGGGGCCAAAAATTCCAGCTACAAATACAAGTTGATGGGGTGTGAACTGGCAGAGACTGACCAAGAGAGAGATCTTGGGGTCATGGTAGATAACTCAATGAAAATGTCAAAACAGTGTGCGGTTGAAATAAAAAAGGCCAACGCCATGCTGGGAATTATTAGGAAGGGAATTGAAAACAAATCAGCCGGTATCATAATGCCCCTGTATAAATCGATGGTGCAGTCTCATTTGGAATACAGTGCACAATTTTGGTCACCACACCTCAAAAAGGATATTATAGCACTGAAAAAAGTCCAGAAAAGGGCAACTAAAATGATTAAAGGTTTGGAACACTTTCCCTATGAAGAAAGGTTAAAACGCTTGGGGCTCTTTAGCTTGGAGAAACGTAGACTGTGGGGTGACATGATAGAAGTTTACAAGATTATGCATGGGATGGAGAAAGTAGAGAAAGAAGTACTTTTCTCCCTTTCTCACAATACAAGAACTCGTGGGCATTCAATGAAATTGCTGAGCAGTTGGGTTAGAACGGATAAAAGGAAGTACTTCTTCACCCAAAGGGTGATTAACATGTGGAATTCACTGCCACAGGAGGTGGTGGCGGCTACAAGCATAGACAGCTTCAGGAGAGTATTGGATAAAAATATGGAGCAGAGGTCCACAGTATATTATTGGAACTGTCTGGGGCAGTGATGCTCTGTATTCTTGGTGACGGGGGTGGGGCAAAGTGGAAGGACTTCTAGACCCACCTGTGAACCTTCTGATGGCACTTGGGGGTGGTGGGTTTGGCCACTGTGTAACACATAGTGTTCGACTGGATGGGCCATTGACCTGATCCAACATGGCTTCTCTTATGTTCTTATTTTCTGATTAGATGTAAGCATTTTTCAGCAGCTCACTATGAATGGGTGATTAGTTCAAATGTGAGAGCCCCAGCGTTGATTAAACAATTATATGCTAAATATCCTTTAAAGACCAGAAGCGGGGCTTAGGGGGGACAGTATGTCAAGCGCGCTCATTTCTGTACTGCAGTTTTCTAGATAGAGAGCAGGTCACCAGCTCTCCATTTCTCCCCGCTCTTATTTACAGCCAGTAGGCAAGTAATAAATCCATCTGGCCCTAGGATGTTTATGCTACAGTCTGGCTGATGTTACCTTCAAATCGCCTCTTCCACATTTTCACACAGACAACACTTATCTCTTCCCAGAGTAGTGTGAAAATGTTTGATGTTTCCAATAGTCGAAAATTCCTTAGTAATGAAATAGATAGTTGGTTAGTAACCTTTGAACCCTTGACTCGTATGCATCTGTATGGTAACCTTTGATGATATCCTATATAGCAACTGTGTAACTGTTTGTACATCATTACTCCCAAGGCTTGAGTCCTTGGTACAGCTCCTGAGTTTGGATCTGGATCAGGGTGGCTTTGCGGTGCTGTTATTATTAGATCTGTCAGCCGCTTTTGACATGGTTGACCATCAGCTACTGACTAGCCGCCTCGCCAATGTGGGGATTCGGGGATCTGCCTTTCAGTGGCTGACCTCCTTTCTCCAAGATCGGGGACAAAGGGTGGTGATAGGGGAGGAAGCATCCCAGAGGCACCCTCTTAGTTGTGGGGTGCCGCAGGGAGCGGTCCTATCCTCGATGCTATTTAACATCTATATGCGCCCCCTTGCCCAGATTGTCAGGAGGTACGGACTGGGGTGCCATCAATATGCAGATGACACCCAGCTCTATCTATTGATGGGTGGCCAGTCTGACTGTACCCCGGAAAATCTAGACCTGGCGTTACAAGCCATGGCTTCTTGGCTCAGGCTGAGTCGGCTGAAATTGAATCCGACGAAGACGAAGGTTCTCTACCTGGGTCGGGGCGGTCCAGGGAGAGAGATCCAGCTGCCGACTCTTGACAGCTAAAGAGCCCCAAGCGTTTTAACCTTTCTTCATATGGAAAGTGTTCCAAACCTTTAATCATTTTAGTTGCCCTTTTCTGGACTTTTTTCAGTGCTATAATATCCTTTTTGAGGTGTGGTGACCAAAATTGTGCACTGTATTCCAAATGAGACTGCACCATCGATTTATACAGGGGCATTATGATACCGGCTGATTTGTTTTCAATTCCCTTCCTAATAATTCCCAGCATGGCGTTGGCCTTTTTTATTTCAACCGCACACTGTTTTGACATTTTCATTGAGTTATCTACCATGACCCCAAGATCTCTCTCTTGGTCAGTCTCTGCCAGTTCACACCCCATCAACTTGTATTTGTAGCTGGAATTTTTGGCCCCAATGTGCATTACTACGCACTTGGCCACATTGAACTTCATTGCCACGTTGACACCCACTCACCCACCCTCAACAGATCCCTTTGGAGTGCCTCACAATCCTCTCTGGTTCTTACCACCCTGAATAATTTAGTGTCATCTGCAAACTTGGCCACTTCACTGCTTACTCCCAACTCCAAATCATTTATGAACAAGTTAAAGAGCGTGGGACCCAGTACTGAGCCTGCGGCACCCCACTGCTCACTGTCCTCCTTTGTGAAGACTGCCCATTTATATTCACTCTCTGGTTCATATTAATTAGCCAGTTTTTGATCCACAAGAGGACTTGTCCTTTTACTCCATGACTCTCGAGCTTCCTAAGGAGCCTTTGATGAGGAACTTTATCAAAAGCTTTCTGGAAGTCAAGGTAAACAACATCTATTGGGTCCTTTTTGTTCACCCCCTCAAAGAACTGTAACAGGTTAATGAGGCAATATCTTCCCTTACAGTCTTCCTCAATAACTTGTGTTCATCAATGTGCCTACTCATTCTGTCCTTGATAATGGACATACTTTTCGATACAAGCTAACAGCTTCATGTTCTATTGGGGGCACACCTTCCCTGATGAGTTTAGCTGAGTGGATTACTTAGGCTCCAAACTAAAAGGGGCTGCCAAGAGATAGTATGTGAGTCTGTATGAAACCCAGAGCCCTGACCTAGACACAGTGGCAGCTTTCCTGCAAGCACTGCTAACGCAGAATGAAGATCCCCTACAAGAGAACTGAGCCCTGACGACCCTGAGAGACCTACAACAGGGATCCAAGGTGGTAAGAGAGTACGCAGCAGAGTTTGGGGCCAATGCAGCTATAGTAAAGGGGTTGAACGAGCAGATGAAGATTGAGCAGTTTCAGAGGGGCCTGAATGCCAGTGTGCTGGATCGAGCCCTCCAACAAGCTCGCCCTACCTTGCTGGTGGGGTGGGTGCAACTGGTGGGAGAAGTAGAAACCAACATGAAGAGAGTGGCTCTCCAGCATCAACAGCAGCAAGGGAGTAAGGGAAGACGTGAGTCTCGGCCGGGGGCAAAAGCAGAAGGGCAGAAGGCAGGCCCCTCCGGGGGGGACAACTAAATCAACCATCCCCCGGCACTGCTTTCGGTGCGGAGACCCCAACCACATGGTGGCAAACTTCCCCAAGCGGCCTCTAGGCCCCCCCTCACTTCGAAAACCAGCGCGCCCAAAGCGAAGAAGGTGGAGGGACAAACAAAAGAGACAATGAAGGGCAGCTCAGCATCAGCAACCCCATGAGAAGAGGTGATCATCGTCATCAACTAACTGGGAGCAGAAGCCTGGGAAGAAGAGCCAGTGGGAAATGAGAGCAACATGCACTGAGAGGTGCCGGGCAGCAGGTCGTGGAACTAATGGCGCCACTGAGGGTGAGGATTATGGGGACCTTATTTTTCATCCCACTGACTTTACTGAACCCTAACCTTAAACATTTATACATGCGCAAGTGCTACTAAATTCTGGGTGCACTAGAGGCATAATCACATCCAAACTAGTGGAGGCTCTCAGACTCCCTAAGAGTCCCCATACAATTTGAACAGATGGATGGGACAGTAATGAAGAGGAAACCCTGCACAAAACATACCCAAGGGGTGCCAGTAGGGATAGAAGATCACTGGGACACGGAGATCTTTGTTGTGGCCCCCTCATTGTCATTTGACATTGTCCTGGAAGTGGGATGGTTGGCTAAACATGAACCCAACATAAGTGGGGTGACTAAATCATATACTTTAGAGATGGAGGGTGCAAGCCTCACAAATTGAACGAGGAGTGGGGCCCTGAACCTCCCCCATTGAACGAAAAACTATGCCTCACAATAGAAGAAGTGAGATCGATCCCAAAAAAGTACAGAGACTTAAAACAAGTGTTTAGTGAAGAAGAAGCTAATGAGCTCCCCCCCCCCCTGCATCGGGATACTGACTGTGCCATAGAACTGATTCCGGGGCAGAGCCTCCCCAGAGCCAAACTATACTCCATGGGGTGGACCGAAAAAGCAGAGCTTCGCAAGTTTTTAGACAAGAACCTAAAACGTGGGTTCATAAGACCAGCCACTGCCCCCCATGCTACCCCAGTTCTTTTTAGGAAGAAGGACAGGGGGCTTAGGCTATGCATGGATTTTAGGTGGATCAATGCGATTTTGACATCAAATGTGTACTCCATACCCGTCATAAAGGACTTATTAAGCACAGTGACAGAGGGAACGATTTTTACCAAACTGGATCTGAGAGATGCTTATTTCTGGGTGCACATAAAAGAGGGAGATGAATGGAAAATGGTGTTTAACATGCCGATGGGACAATTTGAGTACTTAGTCATGCCGTTTGGGTTGCAAAGGGTCCCTGGAGTCTTCATGAACTTCATAAACGAAGTGCTGTGAAAGTACTTGTACCGAGGGGTAGTGGTGTACCTAGATGATATAATTATTTATTCAAAAGACCTCCCCTCACATGTGAAATTGGTGAGGTAAGTTCTGGAAACCCTCTATGAAAATCAACTATATGCAGAACTATCTAAGTGTGAGTTCCATAAGACGGAACTGGATTACCTGGGCTACCGAATGTCGGGGAGGGGTTTGGCGATGGACCCAGCCAAAATACAAGCAGTACTAAATTGGGAACCCCTGAGGACACGTAGACAGCTCCAATCCTTTATTGGATTTGCAAATTTTTACCATAGTTTTATACAAGGGTTTGCCCACACCACGCTCCCCTTGACGGACCTCCTTAAAACGAAAGGGAGAGGTCCCGAGGCCAAGCGGCTGGGAGCAAAATTGAATTGGATGGAAAGCTGTAAAGAGGCATTCACCAAATTAAAGAGACTGTACACCAGTGAACCCATTCTAATTCACCCCAATGCATTAAAACCTTTGTGGTCCAATGCGACGCTAGTGATGTCGCCATAGGGGCAATTCTAATGCAACCAGATGAGGGGGGGAGGTCCCTAAAACCCTGCACTTACATCTCCAAAAAATTCTCCCAAGATCAAAGGAAGTGGTCGGTGTGGGATAAATAAGCGTTCACTGTAATGTTCACGTTAAAGACGTGGAGATCTCGGTTAGAAGAAGCGAGGGTCCCGTTTGAGATATGGACAGACCATAAAAACTTGGAAGTCCTAACAGGGCGTAGAAAACCAACTGAGAATCAGATCCGGTGAGTGGAATTGTTCACCAAATTCGGTTTCAAACTGAAACACATCCCGCGGTCTAAGAATTTCTTAACAGACATGCTATCTCGCCTCCCCCAGCACAACAGCCAAAGAGAGGAAGTGATCGATTTGTTAATCTCTCCCGGCCACTTGGGGGGAGCTGTGACTACCCACTCACAGGCAAAGCACAAAAAACCTGAAGAGAAATGGGAGGGGGGTGAGAGAGAAGACTGATTAAAGAGGTGGAAAAGGAAGGAGATGCAATATCCGAGGGGGTGAAAAAGGGGGAGGGGGGCTTCTGGTACAAGGACAATAAACTTTACATACCAGAGAGCCTCTGGAAAGAAGTGCTGCAGTCCTGTCATGACAACAAACTAGCCGGGCATTTCGGATATGTCAAGATCCTGCACCCAGTGAAGGAAAACTGCCAGGCTTATTACAACCACTGGAGACAGCAGCCAGACCTTGGTCAGTGGTATCGTTGGATTTTATTGTAGAACTCCCACTTTCCCAGGGAAAAAACATAATCCTTGTGGTAGTAGACGCCATTTCTAAGCAAGCACACTTCATCCCATGCTCACAGATACCCACGGCTAAAAAACTAGCAAAGCTATTCCCCCAACACATGGTGAAATTACACTCTTTTCTGGATATATTAATTAGTGACAGAGGAGTACAGTTTGTTGCCAACTTTTTCAACAGCTCACTATGAATGGGTGATTAGTTCAAATGTGAGAGCCCCAGCGTTGATTAAACAATTCTATGCTAAATATCCTTTAAAGCCCAGAAGGAGGGCTTAGGGGGGGCAGTATGTCAAGCGCGCTCATTTCTGTACTGCAGTTTTCTAGATAGAGAGCAGGTCACCAGCTCTCCATTTCTCTCCCCTCTTATTTACCACCAGTGGGCAAGTAATAAATCCATCTGGCCCTAGGATGTTAATCCTACAGCCTGGCTGATGTTACCTTCAAGTCACCTCTTCCACAGTTTCACACAGACAACCCTTATCTCTTCCCAGAGTAGTGTGAGAATGTTTGATGTTTCCAATAGTCTAAAATTCCTTAGTAATGAAATAGATAGTTGGTTAGTAACCTTTGAACTCGTGACTCAAGTATGCATTGGTATGGTAACCTTTGATGATATCCTATATAGCACCTGTGTAACTGTTTGTACATCATTACTCCCAAGGCTTGTGTCCTTGGTACAGCTCCTGAGTTTCTAACAATAAACCTACTTTTGATTTAAAACAAAGGACTGGTTATTAAGAAATATTGGTGCTTGACACTTATGTTCTTAGGTGGCAACTGGCTGATAACCTAAGCAACTGGTAACAGGTAATAAACTGAGGCATGGCAGTATATTTCATTTTACAAACACTATTCCCTGCCTTTCTGCCCTCAACAAGGCCACCAAGGCAACTAACCAATTAAAGCATACATAATAGAATTGCATCTTAAAAACCATTAAAACCAACAAAAGTATATTATTAAAACAATTATCAGAGCAAAAATACATACAACAACTTAAAAACAACAATTAAAACTTTACTGTGGGGGGGCAGTGCTGAAATAATAAGATGAGAGAAATAAGAACTCTATAGAGGAATTTAATCAGCTCCATATAAGGGACAACACAAACAAGATGCTGAGAGTTGCGCGTGTAGAATTCCCTATCTTTTTTTTTTTTAATAGCAGGCAGGCAGGAGCACAATTTGGATCAGGATCATAGGATAGGAAACAGGGCTAGCCCTGAAACTAGGCAGTTTCGTAGGGGCTAGCATTCTGGAGGCAACAAATTGGGTGCCCCCATGTGACTCGGTGACATTATCAGTGGGGGGGGGGCACTAGAAGTTAGCCTTGCCTAGGGTGCCAGACAATCTAGGGCTGGCCTGACAGGGAAGAGGTTTTAAGTTTTCCACATTTGGCCATTTTCTGAACTTGAAACAGCCCCAATGAATAGCCCTTTGGGAAGAAACATCCAGATCCTGTGATTTGTCAGAAAAATGGCACAGGAAAAATGTGTAAAACACACACACCTCATCCCAGGTACCAGTCCTGATCCAAATCAAGGTCATATATATTGACTACAGTTTATAAAAACCCACTTCAGACTGAGGTTTATACATAGAACTCCCAGGATCTCATGTGTTTGGACTCCGGGTGCTTTCACACTACACTAAATAATGTGTTCTGCAACTGGATGTTTACTGCATCAGAATAGGAAAAAATCCAGTTGCAAAAAGCATTATTTAGTGCAATGTGAACACACCCTATTGGGGTTTCCACATTATTTTCTCTAATGCTGATTTGATGGTATGCCCATCCTTATTAAGGTCCAGCTGTCCTCAACAAGGGCAAGGGATTTTTCAGTCCTGGCCCCAATTTGGTGGAATGCTCTGTCAGAAGACATCAGGACCCTGCAAGACTTTTTACAGTTTTGCAGGGCCTGTAAGGCAGAGATGTTCCACCAAGCCTTTGCATAAGGACAGCGACGGTTGCCGTGCTGGCATCTTTTCCTCTCCACCCCCTCTTGGGGGGGGGGGGGAATCCCCCCATCCCTGACATGATGTACTGACTAAGAGCACTTTAAAGACGCCATCAGGGTTTGCAATTTTTTACTGTAATTGATTTTATATATGTGTATTTTTTACTGTTGTACATCGCCCTGAGCCTGGCGCTAACCGGGATAGGGCAATTCATTAAATTTAATAAATAATAATAATAATTAACTTCTCATCTGGATGTAGTATATATACTTTTTTTCAAATAAATATTCTGAACTGTAAGAATGGGATTTCATGGTTTGTTCTACATTCATAGGCCTCAAAGTACGGACTTTATGAAACAATGAGAAGCAAGAAGCATGTGTGCTCACGTTGCTGTATCATGAACAAATCTTCCAACTCCAGTTTTGAATTTATATTGGCAGGATTTATATTGATCAGGAGGCAGGGTACCAAGAAGTTTCCTCTTCTCCATTTTTGTGAGGACTGGCTATGTCTAAAATGCTCTACTTTTAGAGGAAAAATCTAATGTAATCCATTTGGTGATGTTTCAAGACTCTTATTTTTGGTGCAGGTTGGATTCAAATTTCTAGGCTTAGGAACACAGGCTATGCTTTGATCAGGATCTGTGAACCCTCTTTCTATTGTCCATTTTAAAATCCCTTGATCATATTTGATGGTTATTGATCTCATACTATTTTGCAGTTCATTCCCTAATAAATTAGGGCTGCCACTGACCTCAAACTATGGTCTGGGATTGTGTACATTCCAGATTTTACCTGCCTTGACTTCAAATCCAAAGTGGTTTATTACATTATGCACTTTACTGTCTGTTCATACCTAGGAAGCTGGAGGCAGTTGACTGAGTCTGGATTTTCTAGTGACCCATTGTTCTGCATTGTAAACATACTGCAGTCTCTTGCAAAGTACTGCCAATCCTCCCAGTTCGAGTCATTTTGCTTTCTCCTTTGTATTTGTATTGCTTCTGGCTGTGGACTGAAGAACTGTAGTATAATGTAAAACACCTACAAATCAATAGCAAAACACAATGAAAGATAAAATAATTTGGAATACCATAACTTTTATATTTCTTGGCCCCACATTAGCTAAAGTTTAAGAGGCATGCTTTAGTTCTGATGAATTTATTTCACTGGTCACCACGGGTTAAAGTTAACATAAACTGCACTAGAATCAGCAATTTTATTTTCAAAAAAAATTGTGCAGACATATGTAAGTTTTATAACAAAGCAATGAATAAAAGGCTGAGATGACAAATATTTTCAAATTTTAATACAAAATCTAGAGACTTAAAAAATTATAGCATTGTTAACAACAGTCCTTATAACTGTAGCACACTAAAACATACTATTATATATTATATTATAGTCCAGAGTCTGACTCTGCTCTCTTGGGCTTCCCCCAAAAGCATCAAGGCATGCCTGATCCCAAGTAGCAATGGGGATCCACTCCACACTAAAGGCTCCTCACCAGAGTGTGAATTTATGTGATGAGCATGGAGTCAGCAGACACCTTGTTTTCACCCCAAAGAGGCTGCTCCACCCAAAAGGCAATGAGAGGAAAATGGGAGGCTTGATAAACTCTGATGAGGCCAGCTGGGTCTCCTTTCCCTGGAAGAGGAAATTGAGATGTTCCCATTAGCTGATCACCTCTGATGGGGCCAGCTTGTGTCTTGTTGCCCTGGAAGATGGGTGGGGATACTGTTGTGAGTTATGAGTTATGTTTGCTGTTATGAGTCAGATGCTAGCTCTGGGCTTACACCATTTCAGGATGGAGTTCTTAAAAGGGCTAAAGATTGAAGTGATTGGTCTCTGACAGCTAAGAGACACCAGTTAAGAGGAAAGCCAAAAAGAGGGCAAACGGGAATGACTGAAACTCTTCTCTCAAGCTTGCTGTGCTTGCATTGAAGCTACCTCTCCCAAGGGGCAGAACTCTGAAAAGTACTGCAGCACCAGAGAGAACCCCTGGCTCATCACAATATTATATTACACAAAAAGGGGACCCACAAAGACTTGCAGGAGCATAGGGTTGCCAAGTCCAATTCAAGAAAAATCTGGGGATTTTGGGGGTGGAGCCAGGAGACATTGGGGTGGAGCCAGGAGCAAGGTTGTGACAAGCACAACTAAACTCCAGTTCTGGCCATCACATTTAAAGGTTGTGACAAGCACACCTTGTAAATGCCTTCCCTCCATTAGAAATAATGAAGGATAGGGGCTCATAGAATTGAACCCCCCTAATCCAATCCTTTTGAAACTTGGAGGGTGTTTTGAGGAGAGGCACTGGATGCTATGCTGCAAATTTGGTGCCTCTAGCTCAAATGACAGCCCCCCCCCCCCGAGCTTCATATACCTGGGGATCAATTCTCCATTATTCCCTATGGGAATTGGTCTTCATAGGGAATAATGGCGTGCCCAGCAGACATTTCCCTCCCCCCCCCCACTTTCTGATGACCCTGAAGCGAGGGGAGGGCCTCCAAATCAGGGGATCCCCTGCCCCACCTGGGGATTAGCAGTCCTACACGAGCATCTCATTTTTCCCTCCCCATAAGCTTCCAAAGCCACTGCCTTTTCTTGTTACCTTCTCTCCTCACCCACCAGTCAACCTTCCTTTATCTGCCCCTCCTGTCTTCAGCTTGCCCTTCTTCCGTTCCCCAGCAACTGCAGGAAAACTATGGCCCAGTTGCACAGTGGGGAACCCAAAACTACTTGAGAGGTGCACCTCATTTTCCCCTGTATTCCCTTCCTCACACTATTTCTTCTTTTCTTCCTAGCAAGAAGAGGGAACTGAAAGGAAAGGTAAATACAGTCAAAATCCTTGGGGAAGCTTGTAGGCTATTTAAAACTACAATCCTAGAAGCTCAGATAAAATATATACCACAAGTTAGGAAAGGCACAAACAGGTATAAGAAAAGGCCTGCATGGTTAACAAACAAAGAAATTGAAGTTGTAAAAGGTAAGAAGAACTCCTTTAAGTGGTGGAAAGCTAGTCCAAATGAGATTAATAAAAAGGAACACAGGATGTGGCAAATCAAATGCAAGACTGTGATCAGGCAGGCAAAAAGGGACTATGAGGAGCATATTGCAAAAACATAAAGACCAACAATAAAAATTTCTTCAAATATATTAGAAGCAGGAAACCAGCCAGGGAGGCAGTGGGGCCCTTAGATGACCAAGGGGTCAAAGGATTAATGAAGGAGGATAGGGAAATGGCTGAGAAGCTGAATGCATTTTTTGCCTCTGTCTTCACTGTGAAAGATGAGAAGTGTTTGCCTGCTCCAGAACAACTTATTTTGGAACAACTTATGTTGAAAGACCTAAGTCAGATTGAGGTGACAAGAGAGGAGGTCCTACAACTGATAGACAAATTAAAAACTAATAAGTCACCAGGTCCGGATGGCATACATCCAAGAGTTCTGAAAGAACTCAAAGTTGAACTTGTGCATCTTCTGACAAAAATATGTGCTCTTTCATTGAAATCTGCCTCCGTTCCTGAGGACTGGAAGGTAGCAAATGTCACCCACAACTTTAAAAAGGGTTCCAGAGGATATCTGGGAAACTACAGGCCAGTCAGTCTGACTTCAATACCGGGAAAGTTGGTAGAAATCATTATTAAGGACAGAATGAGTAGGCACATTGATGAACACAACTTATTGAGGAAGACTCAGCATCAGTTCTGTAAGGGAAGATCTTGCCTCACTAACCTGTTACATTTCTTTGAGAGGATGAACAAACATGTGGACAAAGGAGACCCGATAGATATTGTTTACCTTGACTTCCAGAAAGCTTTTGATAAAGTTCCTCATCAAAGGCTTCTTAGTAAGCTCGAGAGTCATGGAGTAAAAGGACAGGTCCTCTTGTGGATCAAAAACTGGCTAATTAATAGGAAGCAGAGAGTGAGTATAAATGGGCAGTCTTCGCAGTGGAGGACGGTAAGCAGTGGAGTGCTGCAGGGCTCAGTACTGGGTCCCATGCTCTTTAACTTGTTCATAAATGATTTGGAGTTGAGAGTAAGCAGTGAAGTGGCCAAGTTTGCAGATGACACTAAATTGTTCAGGGTGGAGAAAACCAGAGAGGATTGTGAGGAACTCCAAAGGGATCTGTTGAGGCTGGGTGAGTGGGCATCAACGTGGCAGATGAGGTTCAATGTGGCCAAGTGCAAAGTAATGCACATTGGGGCCAAGAATCCCATCTACAAATACAAGTTGATGGGGTGTGAACTGGCAGAGACTGATCAAGAGAGAGCTCTTGGGGTCGTAGTAGATAACTCACTGAAAACGTCAAGACAGTGTGTGATTGCAATAAAAAAAGGCCAACGCCATGCTGGGAATTATTAGGAAGGGAATTGAAAACAAATCAGCCAGTATCATAATGCCACTGTATAAATTGATGGTGCAGTCTCATTTGGAGTACTGTGTGAAATTCTGTTCACCGCACCTCAAAAAGCATATTATAGCATTGGAAAAAGTGCAGAAAAGGGCAACTAGAATGATTAAAGGTTTGGAACACTTTCCCTATAAAGAAAGGTTAAAACGCTTGGGGCTCTTTAGCTTGGAGAAACGTCGACTGCGGGGTAACATGATACAGGTTTACAAGATTATGCATGGGATGGAGAAGGTAGAGAAAGAAGTACTTTTCTCCCTTTCTCACAATACAAGAACTCATGGGCATTTGATGAAATTGCTGAGCAGTTGGGTTAGAACGGATAAAAGGAGGTACTTCTTCACCCAAAGGGTGATTAACATGTGGAATATATATAAATTTTTGGCCACTGTGTGACACAGAGTGTTGGACTGGAGGGCCATTGGCCTGATCTAACATAGCTTCTCTTATGTTCTTATGTTCCTATGTTCTAGCAACCCCCATGACCTCACCTTTCTCTGCTATTTTCTCTCATTCCCACCCATGTTTTATCTGCCTCATCCATATTCAGCTATATTTATTATTTGGTTACTCCATTTATATCATGCTTTTCTCCCCAGTGGGTTTTTTCATTTTTGCAGTTCAGATATCACATCAATGAAAATCTAATACTAATTTAGTATTTATTAGACCAAACCACACGCCTATCTAAACTATTTTATAAGTCCTTGACAACAGTTAAAGCAATACCAGAATTATTATACTTTGCATAAAACAATAATGGAAAATAGGAAAATTATGTAATTTATCCTTTACAACTATGTGTTTTAAGCTGTGTCTTGAGAACCCAGAGTGTCTTCAAAAGCGTATCAAGGGCTCTTTTATGAGAAGATCAATAATGGCTGCCAGTTTCCCTTATAAAACAGGAGTGTGTTTGTCCATGATGCGTGCAGGATGACAGCATAGTCCAACAGATCTGGCCCATATTCCATGGGATCTAAGGCCTAGGCTACACAAGCAATAGAATGAGGTGGTAGTAGCTTGTGGCAGATGTATGAGCTGTACTACCTCAGACATTAGGAAAGAAAAGTTTTAATGCTACCCTTGTAAAAACGATCTGCATTTTTTTAAAAAAAAAAAAAATTAGCTTTTCAGAGTTATCTGAAGTAGCACAAATTATTCTACCACCCCTGCATTCTGCCATCTTATTACTATCTCATTGTATTGAATGTAAGATCAGGTCTCAGCGTGCTCCCAAGAATGGGGATGAAACTGAGAAAATGCAGTTTGGGTCAGTTCATGGCGTGCTCGCTTCTCAAACCATGGAGCATCACAAACTTTTTGGAGCTAAATGAACCAGTGAGGTTTGTGATGCTGCAGAACAGCCCCATAGTGTGCTGAAAACAACAAAACCACAGAGGATCTCGGGCTGACTTTCCTCTAACTACCCAACAAGTTTGATGAGGATTGGATTTATGGGGTCCAAGTTACAGCTCCCCAAAGAAGGTGTCCCCAGAAAATTGCTTTCTGGGGAACTGATGGGTGCAGGTTCAGGAGTGTATAGAGTGGAACCTGCACAAGCTAGAGGCACCAGACTTGCAGTGGACCTCTGGCTGAGTCTCCTCTACGTGCAATCCAAATTATGTGTAGATTGGATTTACAGCATCCAAGTTATGTCCCCCCAAATAAAATATCCCCAGCCTCCATTTTTTTTGGGGGGGGGGAGAAACACCAAAAAAGCAAGAGCAATTGAAGCCCAGCAAAACAGAATCAAAGTCCCTGAGAATCTCTGCAGTAGAAACTGAAGGTGGGGAGCATTTTTGCAAGCCTTTCAGAACCAGTGCAATGTGCCCATCAGAACCAGTGCCACTGTGGCAGTGCAAATGCAACAGGACTAAGGTCAAGCCAGAAAAGGACTTTTGGGGGGAATGTCATGCATAGTTCCAAAAGTTTATAGAACAGACTCCTTGCAAACCAACCACACAGGGAATCTCACCCTGCCACCGGCTCCTCTACAATCTCTCCAAGTTGGAGGCAGGTTACATATCTGGGGTCCCACTTAAGGACACCCCCCACCCCCCAAAAAAGGTTACTCCAATGCTCTCTCTAGAAAAGACAGCTGCAGTTACAGGAGTCTATGGAATAGCTCAGGAACAAGCCAGTGACACCAAACTCACATGGAAACAGACACCTCCCCAGCTAGACACTGGAAGCAAGGCAAGCACATACCCCTATGCTCACAACCCTCCCAAGTCTCCAAAGGCAGATTTAGATTGACAGAAAGGCAGACATGACAAGACTTCCAATAGGGGCTCCCCAAAGTAACCTCACAACGTCTTGGTGGGAACCCCAGCCCCACCAGATAAACTGAGAAAGTGTGTCCACAACTCTCACAGCGCCCCCCCCCCCCGGGCTGAAATGCTGTGACATATCCTTCTACTCTGCAGAGGAAAGGAAACACCCGCTGACCGAGCTGGGGCAGGCAAATTTGGAATACACCATGGCATATTCTTCTCTGCACATGAAACACATGATCAGCCAGTATCATAATGCCCCTGTATAAATCGATGGTGCGGTCTCATTTGGAGTACTGTGTGCAGTTCTGGTCGCGGCACCTCAAAAAGGATATTATAGCATTGGAGAAAGTCCAGAGAAGGGCAACTAGAATGATTAAAGGGCTGGAGCACTTTCCCTATGAAGAAAGGTTGAAACGCTTGGGACTCTTTAGCTTGGAGAAACGTCGACTGCGGGGTGACATGATAGAGGTTTACAAGATAATGCATGGGATGGAGAAAGTAGAGAAAGAAGTACTTTTCTCCCTTTCTCACAATACAAGAACTCGTGGGCATTCAATGAAATTGCTGAGCAGTTGGGTTAGAACGGATAAAAGGAAGTACTTCTTCACCCAAAGGGTGATTAACATGTGGAATTCACTGCCACAGGAGGTGGTGGCGGCCACAAGTATAGCCACCTTCAAGAGGGGTTTAGATAAAAATATGGAGCACAGGTCCATCAGTGGCTATTAGCCACAGTGTATGTGTGTATATAAAATTTTTTGCCACTGTGTGACACAGAGTGTTGGACTTGATGGGCCGTTGGCCTGATCCAACATGGCTTCTCTTATGTTCTTACCTGTCACCTGTCCAGCTGGCTGGGCCATGCAGATTTGGAACAGAATAGATTTGGAATAGAACAGCAGATTTGGAATAGAAAGGCAGACATAACAAGACTTCCAACAGGAGCTCCCTAGGTCATAACAGCTTGGTGGGCACCTCAGCTCCTCCAGACAAGGAAGGGAAGCATGCTCAGAACTCTCATAGACCCCGCCCCAGGGCTGAAACACACATGTCCAGATTACACCTGTCAACCTTGGTGAATTCATCTACTGTGCTGAAGAATACAGACACATATTGAGCCAGCCAGGGCACCTCCAAAGTCTCCAAAGGAAAGTTCAGAATGACAGAAAAACAGACATCCCCAATATTCTGACAGAGAATCCTGAAAGTAACCCTATGATAGCAGGAACCCAGCCCACAATGCTCCCAGTCCCCCTCAGGCCCAAACATATAGATTCTCTGGTCATAATCCACCCAGTCTGGCGTGGGAGGCTAGAGAGGGGTTGGCGATCTGGCTGGTGTACCGTACACCTAACGCACCAGCCAGCGCCTTACCGTCCCTGCTTGAGGCGGCGACGGGCTGGGCGCTGGAGCACCCAAGGCTGATAATCCTGGGTGACTTCAACGTCCATGCTGACGACCCGTCCTCCAGTCAGGCGACGGACCTAGTGTCTTCCATGGTGGCACTGGGACTCTCTCAACTTGTTGCAACCCCCACTCACCAGGCTGGACACATGTTGGACTTGATCTTTGCGGCCGGAGTTGCAGTGAGCGATATAACCACAGAGGCGGTGCCATGGTCGGATCACTTCGCCCTCAAGGCCCATGTAGATATGCCCCCCCAAAACCTGTTTAGGCGAGGAGCCTATTATGGCTCGCCCGCGGAGCCAAATGGATCCGGAACGGTTCCAAATGGCCCTGCGGGATCCCTGGCCCTCTGGCGATTCTCTCGATGGCCTGGTTGAGATCTGGAATAGCCGGCTCTCTGGGGCCATCGAAGAGATCGCCCCTCGACGCCCTCTGCGACCTCGGACTAGGCTGACTCCGTGGTATACCCCGGAATTATGCCAGCTGAAACAAGGTCTTAGACGGCTAGAGAGGCAATGGCGGCATACCCGCGACGAAGCGACTAGAACATCTTATAGGAAGTTTATGAAGTCCTGTGAGATGGCAATCAAGACCGCAAAGAAAACATACTTTGCGGCTAAGATTGCATCTGCAAATTCGCGCCCAGCTCAACTATTTAGAATAATTCGGAATCTTACTACATTGCCACAGGGCAATTCAAAGGCTAAGGAATTGGAAATAGGCTGTGAGGCTTTTGCGAAATTTTTTGCAGAGAAGGTCCAATCGCTCCGCCACGACTGCCCTGCCAACTTAGATGCAGTACGTGAACTTGAGGCCCAGTGCGTGTCTTCTGATTTAACTCTGGATTGCTTCGACCCGCTCAGCTTGGAGGAAGTCGACAGAATTCTTGGCACTGCTCGATCCACAACTTGCGATCTGGACCCATGTCCCTCCTGGCTAATTAAGGCCTGCCAGGAGGAACTAAGATGTCCTATACGGGACATCATAAATCGATCCCTTTCAGAGGGTGCTTTTCCAACATCCCTGAAAGAGGCAGTGGTCCGCCCTCTCCTGAAAAAAGCTACATCAGACCCGGCCGAATTGGCACATTACCGACCAGTCTCAAATTTGCCCTTTTTGGGCAAAATTATTGAGAGGGCTGTGGCGTTGCAGTTACAGGACTTTTTGGAGGACGCTTCCACCCTGGACCCATGCCAGTCCGGCTTCCGCCCGGGCCATGGGACAGAAACAGTCTTGGTCGCCCTCATGGATGACCTCCGGCGACAACTGGACCAAGGCGGCTCGGCAGTACTGCTGCTGCTAGACCTATCGGCCGCGTTCGATATTTATTTATTTATTTATTTATTTATTTATTTATTCTATGACTTATATCCCGCCCTTCCCATAAAATGGCTCAGGGCGGCTCACACCAAACGATAAAACGATAAACAAAGTGCAAAATTATTACAATTAAAAAGTCAAAGCATTTAAAAACCTTAAAATCTTAACATTAAAACTATACCGTATATTTCACTAAAGTCTGAGATATGGTCGATCATCGGCTGCTGACCCGCTGCCTCGCCGACACAGGAATTCGGGGGCTAGCCTTACAGTGGCTCTCCTCCTTCCTTGAAGGTCGGGGACAAAGGGTGGCAATTGGGGGGGAACTGTCTCAGAGACACCCACTTTACTGTGGGGTGCCTCAGGGGGCAGTTCTCTCCCCAATGTTATTCAACATCTACATGTGCCCCCTTGCCCAGATTGCACGGAGGTATGGGCTTGGCTGTCATCAGTACGCTGATGATACCCAGCTCTATCTAATGATGGACGGCCGGACTGGCGATGTCCCTATAAATCTGGACCAGGCGTTACAAGCCGCGGCAGACCAGGAGGGGAGATCACCCTACCGGCTTTTGACGGTGCGCCACTGATACCAGTGCGCAGGGTCAAGAGCCTGGGAGTGCTACTGGAATCCTCTTTATCAATGGAGGCCCAGATAGCTGCCACTGCGAGATCCGTCTTCTTCCACCTTAAGAGGGCGAGGCAGTTGGCTCCCTTCTTGGAACGCAGCGACCTAGCAACTGTGATCCACGCAACGGTCACCTCGAGATTGGACTACTGCAATGCCCTCTACATGGGGCTGCCCTTGTACCGAACACAGAAACTCCAGTTAGTGCAGAACGCGGCGGCCAGGCTGTTGGTGGGACTACCTCGGTGGGAACACGTACAGCCTGGGCTGCGGGACCTGCACTGGCTGCTGGTTGTGTACCATGTTCGCTACAAGGTGCTGGTTATTACCTTTAAAGCCCTATATGGCTGAGGACCTGCCTACCTTAGGGACTGCCTCTCCCCATATGTTCCCCAGAGAGCACTGAGATCTAGCTCTCAAAATCTTTTAAAAATCCCTGGGCCAAGAGAGGCTAGACTGAAGACAACCAGGGAGCAAGCCTTTTCAGCAATGGCCCCTCGATGGTGGAACCAACTTCCAGAGATGGTGCGAGCCCTGCGGAACCTGAATCAATTCCACAGGGCTTGCAAAACCTTTCTCTTTCAGCTTGCTTTTAAGTTAGAACCTGGTTAAACCGACCTGTAACCATCTAGCCATCTTATGCATGATTGTGATCTATAGCACCTTATAGTACCTGTTTTATCTATTTTAATTAACTTATGTAGTTGAATTGTATTTTTAAAATTCCTGTTTACATGGTATTTTATCCAAATCATGGTATTCCATGTCTGTGAGCCACCCTGAGCCCGCCTTTGGCGGGGGAGGGCGGGATAGAAAAATAAATTTACTTACTTACTTACTTACCCTTAGGTGAAATTTCTGGTTATTAACAATTAGTGGTACACATTGTACAGATAAGAGATCACCTGTTGTGAATTGAACAAATGCAATGGAAAGGGGTAGTCAAACATAGGCTTGCTTGTACAGGGAAATGTTTGCTGATGTGGATGTTGTTCCAAGAAGTGGTAGGAGGAAGAAAAGGAAAAGGAGGAGATTGCTTCACTTGGAATCTCAGAGTAGCTTACAATTTCCTTATCCTTATCCTCCCCACAACAGTTTTGAGAATTGCTCTTGAGAAAGCAGCTCTGAGAGAACTGTGACAGTCCCGAGGTTACTCATCAGGTTCATTTGGAGGAGTGGGGAATCAGACCCGGTTCTCCCAGAATAGAGTCTGTGCACTTAACTTCTACACCAAACTGGCTCTGGACACTGGTGGAAGGGCAGGAGAGGAGACTCATGGCCACACAAGAGAGGTCAGGCCAAATGACCAGTTGTGTCGTGAGGTAGGTGTGTTATGAGGTAGTTGATGTTTCACGAGGTAGGTGTTGGGTGTGGGAGTCTACCTCCACCTGGTAGAGGTGGACATCCTCCTACCCAAGCACCAAGGGTGCAACCCACAGGCCAGATCACCCAGAGAGCAGGAGGAATGGGCAGGCGACACACAAGGGGACAACAAGAAGCCTGGATCTTACCCTGTGAGGTAGCCCAGCAGGGGAAAGTTGACTATGAGGAAGGTCAACACTGGTGGGAGGACAGGAGAGGAGACTCATGGCCATACAAGAGACATCAGGCCAGATGACAGCCTTGCATGACCAGTACTCCAGGGGATCAGCAGAGGAAGGTTCAGGGGACTCAGTAAGGTAGTCCCTCACCATCACCTCTGCTGAATCCTCTGCCACTGTGCAGCTGGCAACCCCATTGTTGCTGACCTCCCAGTTCATCACTGTCAACTGTACTGAGGCTTCTCCCTGCTTGGGCTCTTTGAGGCACTGCTAGGCAGTGGCTCCTCCTCCTCCCAAGCCTGTTGCACCCACTGTTGCACTGGTCATGTCTGCTAGCCTATATCCTCCACACTACTTTGCAGAGTTCATGCTTCCATTGCAAGAGCTCTGCATTCCTGCCTTTTGTATACGGATGTCAATGCAAAAGGCAGGAAAGTGGCTTCTGCAGCCTCAGGGGAGCTGCTAGCCTCCTTTCCTGCCTTTGGTAGCATTTTCCCGCCTCTCCCATAGCCTCCCTGGGATCAGAGAGGCGGGAGGGGGAAGAGGAGCCCCAGCAGCCAATCCAAAGCATGCATTTGCAAAATGCATTGCAAATGCATGCTTTGAAGGGCTTTTGTGTAGCTGATCCTCCAGTCATCAGCAACAATGTGTTCTTTTGTCTGTGTGTGAGAGAGATTGTTCTGTTCTGACCCTTGGCCTCAGCCTTACCAGACTTGCTTGGTGTAAGAGAACATGTCTAAAAGGTAAGACAGTCTTGGGGTTCTTGTTTTTATTTTAGTTGGTAAAAGGACTTTTTAAGACTCAGAGTCCCTTTACTTGTCCAGATTTGGGTGGTGGGTACTAGCTTATTTGGGGTTAGGGGGTTCTGCTGGGATGGGGGGGGTGGTTTGCCAATTTGCCCATATCTTACTTTAGCGAGAGGACTTTTAAAAGTGCAGTGTGCTTTTACTTTTCCTGATTTCTTGGGGTTAGGGTGAAGGGTTTTTTTTTTGGGGGGGGGAGGGGTTGGTAAAGTTCCTGTATTGTTAAAAGTTAAGGTTTTTTACTGTTTTTAAAGGATTCTGTGTTTGATTTATTGCTGCATGTTGTGCTTGGCCAGCTCTCCCCATGTTGTTTGTGGCAGGGCTGGAGAGCTGGCATCTGTAGAATATGTGTTCTGTGGCAGGGAAGCTGGCACCTGGGTGAGAGACCCAGAACCAGCAGGCTTGTTGTGCTTGGCCAGCTCTCCCCGTGTTGTTTGGGGCAGGGCTGGAGAGCTGTCATCTGGGTTTGCTGCAGCCTGGTCTCTACAGAGCAGACCTTAAGCAGATTGTGTTTTGTGTGACGGTGATGTTGGCAACTGGGTTTATATTGGTTCCAGGCCTGCACTGCAGGGTTCATAGAGTAGATAGAGGGATGTAGTTCATTTGGGTCCTATAGAGATTATCTGGTGTGAAGTTAGGTTTGGCTTTGGGTGCCCCAGGAATTGGACCCCCTGGTCCAATTTTTTTTTTTGGCCTTGTGGGTTTTGTGAGGGACAGTGCCCTGAAGCTGCACAGCAGTTTGGGGGACTCTCCTCAAAACCTCCTGCTCCTCAGAGCTACTTTTCCCATGACAATTACAGTGAGAAAGTGGCTCTAATTGGTTTTTTCTCACCATTGGGAGCAGTGTTCCTTTTGGGGTGCCCACAGATGGGTGCAGTCTTTTTGGGCCAGGGGGGTTTCATGCTGGGGAGTCCCCTGAAGCTGCCCTGCAGTTTTGGGGCCTCTCCCTCAAACCCCCCTCTGGCCAGAGCCACTTTCCCCACAGCAATTATAGTGGAGGAAGTGGCTAATTGGGCTTTCCCCAGCATTGGGCCTTTTGGGGAGCCCAAAGACAGGGACCCCCTGGCCCAATCTTTTTGGGACTTGGGGGTTTTGTAGGAGAGAGTACCCTGTGGGTTCCCTGCAGTTTTGGGGGCTCTCCCTCAAACTCCCTGCCCCCCAGTAGCCTCTAATTATGCCCTATGTTGCCATTGATTTCAATGGCCCATAGGGTATAATGGTGGAATAGGGGCACCCTCTTTGGGTTCCCCCAGAATGGGATCCCCTGGCCCAATTTTTTGGGGACTTGAGGGGGGTTGTAGGGGAGAGTCCCCTTCAGGTCCTCTGAAAATTTGGGGGCTCTCCCTCAAACCCCCTCCCCTCCAGGTGGCTTCAAATACACCCTATTTGCCATTGATTTCAATGGCCCATAGGGAATAATGGGGCCGTATATTCGGAAATAGCTGCGCATCTACCGTATATGCGGCTATTCCGACTATGGAATTCAGAAATATACGGGATTCCAAATTTTTTTCCCCGTATACTTCCGAATCCGTGTAATTCCGATTTTTTTTTTTTTTTTTTGCACATCCCTAGTTCTGATCCCATAGAGTGGAATGGAAACTTGTTGGCAGCCAACAGTGCCTGTTAAGCTTTTGGAGGATTCCTAATGGTGTTTCCAAGGCTGAATATTTTAAAAAAAAAAACAACATTGCCTTGGACTAGTTCACAAATCACCACAAACAGCACCAAAGTTTGTGAAATGTTCATGCCAGGCACTCTTCCATGGACATCAGTTCGCAAACCACAAACTGCCCAAAATTTGTGACAAACTTTACTGTGTAAGTCAGTTTGTGCCCATCCCTATCCTGTACCCATCTCCAGAATCTTCATGTAAGGTTCTTAGAAAAGGTGATGTGAGAAAATGTCCCAAAGATAGAAAATTCAAAAACTACTGCATCACCACAATGTCATATGAAAACAGAGGAAGAAAAGGAAAGTGGAAGGAAGAAAGGTATATGACACCTGTCCTCACACCACTTCCCAAAACAAACTGAAACCACACATAATAAGTTTGCAATAGAATGTCAAATTAATTCAGATTTATTTGAAGTTTCCTTCTATCCCTACTGAACCAATAAAGACAAGGCCCAGATTCCATCAATTCAGAATACACTGAAAAAGGGAGGCTTAAAATTACCTGGTACTGTCCATTTTCTAAGTCTATTGTGATAGTAACTCCATTGTTGAGCTGTTCTGCGTTTCTAAATACAGATGAAATCCACGATGTTCCAATGTCATTATCATTGATGTAACTCAAAGGGTGAGCTTCAGGGTTTAATCTAAGCACTCTGTCATTGGTTGTGTCATCAGCACCATTAGGGATGCAGTATCTCTGCACCAAAGGATGCACCCTGGGGTGACTACCAGGACAACGACATTCTGACTGAGTGTGGAGTTCAGGAAACTTTCCAGACCCTACTTCAATAATGTCTCTAGAACACAAAGAAATAAGATCACATTATTAACAAAAGTAAACAGCAAATCTTTAAACAGCATATGTAATTCCTTTTATTCTCTCTGGCCTTGATGACTTGTACAGCCATCTTGTTTTCCCGTTCAGAATTCCCTTTACCATATAAAAATAACCTGGAAGTGGATAAATAAAGCCAGTTGTTACATTGTTGTGTTGAGAGAATGATATTAATGTGATCTACACCAAGTGCCTGATGGACTTGGACAGGTCTTGTTAGCACTTGGCGATCTTCCCACCTCAGTTGTTGACCATTCTCTCAAGGCCCCGATCACTCTCTGAAACAAGGAGATGGTCCAGGCCATTGGCATACTCATTGCTGAGCATCTTCTCCCCCTAGACAGATCCAAACAGTCTCCCTGGTTCACTGGGGATCTGGCAGTGATAAAAACGTGAGGGATTACAGTTTGAGTGCTGCTGGCAGGAAACTTGGAGTGAGACTGAACATAGAACATGTTAGAGCCTCTTCAGTGGTGGTGGTGATATCAAAAATATTTCTGTGCCACAATGGTGTTGTGAGAAAATGACCCCTCTGTCACAAACATGGTTGCCAGGGCGCCTGGAGAAGTAAGCTTGCATCCGCCTGGCCAGTGAATGCGAGCAAAGCTATCCAGGGACTGTGTAAGACTCCCGTGTACCTATTACTAATTATACAAGTGCTTGAGACGGGCACAGAGTGTCTGCAGCCGCACACAAACATTTCCCCGCTACCGCGTGGAAGCCGCCATGGCGAGGAGGAGGCTACGCCGCAACGGAGCTGTCCAGGCGGACGGTGTTGAAGCGCTAAGCATGGAAACCACTGTGTTTCGCTTACACCACATGTAGCCATCTTCCTGCCTGGTTGGGTTTCATTCCTTCTAAGTGGGAACCTCACGTACACACCTTGAGTCATTCCTAGCCCGCAAGCAACCTATCTAGTTTATGAATGGATTAATGGTTCCACAATCAATCCTGATTGCCAAGTAATATCCTGAACAACAGGCTTCGCCCAGGAGATGATGAGAAAGAGGAAGGATCTCTCCTGATACATTCAAGCCCTTTTGTCTACACCGGAATACCTAGGCTCATATCTGATTCTCTATTGTCACATTCCCAGTTAATCCCATCTCATCCCAATCACCCAACTATCTACATACTGATATCATTGGAGCCGCCCCAGGCCCTGTCGCAACTTGGAAGTTTCCAGGATGCCCAGGATGAAGGTGATGTTCATTGGTTGAAGTATGCACCCAATCAGGTGTCGCCATGGACTCGCCATTGGTCCAGCCGATGTCCAGCCTTCTTGGTCATCAGCAGACCCTCCCATTAACACTCCCAGTCACCTCCCATCCCTTCAGGACTAAGGTGACTCTATATAACCTGTGGACTAGCTACCCACAGGTGTGCCTTCTACTCAGTAACCCCCATTCCCGCTGTGTAGTTACACCCCCGATTCCTGATCAGTTTCGGGACCTTTCCCCCATTCCCTCATTCGTCGCCATCGGAGCCTTCCCTTGGAGTCTGCGAGAGGTAGTATTACCCTGTATGTCCATCCTTTATGTTCCCCTATCGATCTCTCTATATTTCTTAGACCTGTGTGAATGTGTGATTGATTTTGTACCTTGGATGAAAGAACTATTGTTTCAAATAAATTACAATTGGTTTTATTAAATTAGAGTCCTTTATTGAGCTTTGACCATCTGAACGGTTGAGCCTCGTATACACAGATAACAAAGATTCCCTTTTAGGGCCAGCTGTCTCTCAATCTAATTCCCCAATCTCATTTTGAGAGCAGTTTCCCTAACAGTGTCCACACATAATCATCCAGCTGAGCTGTTCCATGTGGTTCAGGGACTTTTATATCCCACTGTGATCAATTTGCTATGTATTTTGAAGACAAATACTTCCATCACATACACTAAATAATGCACTTTCCAGCTGGATTTTACTGTGTGAACTGGAGAAATCCAGATGGAAAGTGCACTGAGAGTGAATTGAAAGTGCATTATTTGAACCGTGTGATCACAGCCTAATCACCTTGATCCACGCTAGGTTACATGCCAGCATGGATGCATGCACCTGTGTCATCTGCTTGTCTGAAATATATGGATACTTTTCAGCTTGTGAATCCTGAGGCGTTGGGCAGGTGAGACCTACCACCCGTTTTCTTGACCCTTGACTTTTGCGGCTGATATAAAACCACCACAGAGGGACTGGTCAAGTGGGTAAGGGGAATAATTAATGCTTCCTTGACAGCAGTAGTTATGCTGCCTATGCTCAAGGAGGCAGAGTGTTTCTTGAAAAAATGCTCCCTGAGCCCTACTATGTTAAAAAAAAAATCCAGCCAGTCTCCAATCTTCTATTCTTGGGCAAGGCATTAGAGCAGGTTGCTGATTCTCAGTTCCACTGGCTACTGGAGGAGACTGATTTTTCTGGACCCATTTCAATCTGGTTTCAAGCAGGAATTTGGAAAAGAAATGCTTTGATCATCTTGGTAGATGATTTCTATCAAGAACTAGTTGGGGAATGTGATCATGCTAGTTCTGGTGGACCCCTCAGTGGCCTTCAATACCATCAAGCATAATATCCTACTGAGCTACCTCTCAGTATTGGGATTATAGGGCTCTGTGTTATAGTGGTTCAAGTCTTATCTTGGGGAGGGGGGGGTGTTGATCTCAGAGGTGGATTCCTGCTCTGGCCCATGGCCATTGGCCTGTGGGAATCCACAGGGTTCGATTATATCCCCCATGCTATTTAATATCTATATGAAGCCATTGGGAGAAATCAACGAGTCCTTTGGGCTGAAATATCCAGTTCTACCTTTCTTTCCACCTAATTCTATGTTATTGATGTTTTGAACCAGTATTTGGAGTCAGTAATGAGATAAAGGTGAGCAAGCTGAAATGTAATCATGACAATAAAGAGGTTTTCTGAGTTAGTAGAAAAGCAGACCAGGGACTTAAGATCTCACCCATCATAAATGGTGTTATGCTCCCATCTGAAAGTCAGATTTGCAGCAACCACCTTAGAAAACCAGGTGGCTGCAGTGGCTTGGAGTCCTCTGGCCATCTTTAACTGGTTCATCAATTGTGTCTGTTCCTGGGTCAGTCAGATCCAGCCACAGAGATCCCTGCCTCAGTTATATCTAGAATGGACTACCGCAGCGCACTCTACTTGGCACTAAAGACTGTTGGGAAGCTGCAGCTAGCATCTTCCAAACAGGAAGACAAAATGGTTAAGAAGGGTTAATCAGTCATTACTTAGTGGTTTTCTGGCATTATGTATTGATATAGCCTTTCACACTAAGCCACTATCAAGAACTGAGGCCTTTGCATGCCATGTGTATTTCCCAGCCGGCCATTTCTTGCTTTTTGTCAAGGAAGAAGGGTTTCAGTCCTTTATGGTGGATTGGTCTTGATTATATAATACAGTCTCTCTCTCGGCTTGGCTTCGCGAACGAAGATTTAAGAAGGGTGCAATAGTCCACGTTTGCTGCAGGCTCGCTGGTGGCTGACAAGACCAATGTGGGACAGGCAGGTCCGGCCACAGCGGCTGCAGGGAAAAGTCTGATTTAGGGTTGGTCCTGTAGCAGTGCGATTCTTCCTCAATCTCCTTTTGTCCTCAAGACCAGCTATGCGTGTGTTCTCAAAGGAAGAGACAGCCTGGTGGATGGTGTGCCTCCATGCTTTGCGATCTGAGGCTAGGTCAGACCACTGGTGATGGTTGATGTGACAGGTGCTAAGGGATTTCTTCAAGGAGTCCTTGTACCTCTTCTTTGGTGCCCCTCTATTTCGATGGCCGGTGGAGAGTTCGCCATACAGGGCAATCTTGGGAAGGCGGTGGTTTTCCATCCTAGAAATATGCCCTGCCCAGCGCAGCTGCGTCTTCAACAGCAGTGCCTCGATGCTGGTAACCTCTGCCCGCTTGAGGACTTCAGTGTTGGTCACAAAGTCACTCCAGTGGATGTTGAGGATGGTGCGAAGGCAGCGCTGATGAAAGCGCTCAAGGAGTCGCAGGTGATGACGGTATAAAACCCACGATTCGGAGCCATAGATGAGGGTTGTCATCACAACCGCTTTGTAAACATTGATCTTTGTGCCTTTTTTCAGATGCTTGTTGCTCCACACTCTTTTGTGCAGTCGGCCAAATGCACGGTTTGCCTTTGCCAGCCTGTTGTCAATCTCCTTGTCGATCTTGGCATCTGAGGAGATGATGCACCCCAGGTAGCTGAACTGCTGGACTGTCTTCAGAACTGATTCACCCACAGTGATGCAGGGAGGGTGATAATCTTCCTGGGGTGCAGGCTGGTGGAGAACTTCTGTCTTCTTCAGACTAACTTCTAGGCCGAATAGCTTGGCAGCCTCTGCAAAGCAGGACGTCATATGCTGCAGAGCTGATACCGAGTGGGAGACGAGTGCAGCATCATCAGCAAACAGTAGCTCTCGGATGAGTTTTTCCATTGTCTTGGAGTGTGCCTTTAGTCGCCTCAGGTTGAACAGGCTGCCATCGGTGCGATAGCGGATGTAGACACCATCGTCCTCATCTAGATCTACTGCGGCTCTTTGAAGCATCATGCTAAAGAAGATCGTAAAGAGAGTTGGCGCGAGAACGCAGCCTTGCTTTACACCTGTGCCTATTGGGAAGGGCTCCGAGAGGTCGTTGCAGTGTCTGACTTGGCCTCGCTGGTCTTCGTGTAGCTGGATGATCATGCTGAGGAACCTTGGGGGACATCCTAAACGTTCCAAGATTTGCCACAGGCCTTTCCTGCTAACGGTATCGAAAGCTTTGGTAAGGTCGACAAAAGTCACATACAGACCCTTGTTCTGTTCCCTGCATTTCTCTTGGAGCTGCCTGAGAACAAATACCATGTCGGTGGTGCTCCTGTTAGCTCTGAAGCCGCACTGGCTCTCTGGGAGGAGTTCTTCTGCAATGGTGGGCACCAGTCTGTTCAGGAGTATTCTGGCAAGGATTTTGCCTGCGATGGAGAGCAGGGTTATCCCCCGGTAGTTGGAGCAGTCTGACTTTTCCCCTTTGTTCTTGTATAGGGTGATGATGATTGCATCGCGAAAGTCCTGTGGTAATTTGCCTTGTTCCCAGCAGGTGACAAGTACTTTGTGAAGTGAGCTATGTAGTACTGTGCCCCCATGCTTCCAGATCTCTGGTGGAATTCCATCAACTCCTGCTGCCTTGCCACTTTTCAGTTGCTTGATGGCTGTAACAGTCTCTTCTAGGGTGGGGATCTCATCCAACTCTGTTTTCACCGGTTGAAGTGGGGTGAGGTGGATTGCTGAATCTTGAACTACGCGGTTGGCACTGAAGAGAACCTGAAAATACTCCGACCACCGGTTCAGTATGGATGCCTTGTCTGTGAGGAGCACTTGGCCGTCTGCACTATGCAAGGGACTCTGAGCCTGATATGATGGACCATATACTGCCTTCAGGGCTTCGTAGAACCCTCTTAAATCACCAGTGTCTGCACACAGCTGGGTTCTCTCTGCAAGCTTGGTCCACCACTCGTTCTGAATGTCTCGAAGCTTGCGCTGGAGGTTGCTACACGCAGCGCGAAAGGTTGCTTTTTTCCCAGGACAGGAGGGCTGAGCAAGATGTGCTTGGTAGGCAGATCTCTTTTTTGCCAGTAATTCTTGGATCTCTTGATTGTTCTCATCAAACCAGTCCTTGTTCTTCCTTGTGGAGAACCCGAGGACTTCTTCAGAGATCTGCAGGACGGTAGTTTTTAGGTGTTCCCAGAGTGCTTCTGGAGAAGGGTCTGTGGGGCAACTGAGGTCCTCAATTCTTGACTGGAGTTTTGCCTGGAAGGCAGCTTTAACTTCGGCTGACTGGAGGCTGCCAACCTGAAACTTCCTCCGAGGGATACCTCCTCTCCTGGGTGTGGGTTTAAAGTGAAGACGGAGATTGCAGCGTACAAGACGATGATCCGTATGACATTCTGCGCTGGGCATTACTCGGGTGTGTAAGACATCTCGAAGGTCTCTCTGGCGCACCAGAATGTAGTCGATAAGGTGCCAATGCTTGGACCGTGGGTGCATCCAGGTTGTCTTCAGACTGTTCTTCTGCTGGAAGATAGTGTTGGTGATGGTGAGCTGGTGCTCCATGCAGAATTCTAGCAGGAGGCGCCCGTTGTCATTGCAGTTGCCAACGCCGTGTTTGCCAAGTACTCCTTTCCAGGCTTCCGAGTCTTTACCTACTCTGGCATTGAAGTCGCCAAGGATGATCACCTTGTCCTCTGTAGGGGTCTTCCGTACGAGGTTGCGTAGATCAGCATAGAACTTGTTCTTTTCTGCAGGATCTGCTTGAAGGGTTGGGGCATACACACTGAAGAGTGTCGCATGCTGCTTGTTTTGAAGTGGGAGGCGCATGGACATGATGCGATCTGAGTGACCTGTTGGAAGGTTTTCGAGTTTGGAGGCAATGGAGTTCCTGACCATGAAGCCAACGCCAGAAAGGCGGCTCTCAGCCTTTGACTTACCCGACCAGTAGAGGGTATAGCCAGCACCGTGTTCTTGAAGACTACCTTCCTCAGGGAAACGGACCTCACTGAGAGCTGCTATGTCGATATTCAACCTGAGAAGTTCGTGGGCAACTAGAGCAGAGCGTCGTTCAGGGCGACCACTGCCTACTGTGTCAAGCATGGTTCTGATGTTCCAACACGCAAGCTTTAGTCTTTGCACACTTTGTGAGGCAGGTGCATGCCTTTTCTTTGTTGTTATTTTTCGACCGCAAGTAAGGATGCCCGTTGACCGCGGCTAGCCAACTGGGGTGGGGGAGACGAGCTTTGTTTAGGCCACCTTTTCTAGGCCCCTCTCCGTGTGGAGCAAGCAGTGCTGTCCCTAGATAAGGCTGCTTGGTCGTTCAGGGTGCTGCCGAAAGATGCTTTCGTCTCCGGGTTAGCATCAGGCGACCAATATCCTGAACCGCCTACATGCAGGATCGGGACTGCGGCTTCCAGTGGCACCTTCCACCTGCCGTTTCGCCCCTTGCCTATCGCTGCAGGACTTGATGCGTTGTGGGTTGTGTGTGTGGATATGCCCTTCAGGCCTGCGCAGAGGAATTTTTTAGGTGAAGCGCAGTGTGCGCGGTACTGGCTCCACCCTTTCACCTGGGGGTCATCTGCCATGGCCCAGTAAGCCGGGACGCCGGCTTATAATACAGTATGTTGCACTATATGCTCCTGAATCTATGTCTTTAATGAAAATGCATTACTTGAAATTGTTTCCATACATACCTCCAAACCTAACTATTTTTTAAAAGAGCCCCCCCAAGAATATCTAAACATTCTGAAGCACACTTATCAAAACAATAGCTCCTTCTTCTTGATCACTGTACCTTCTGATTTTATTTAAAAAAGGAAAATTTCCCTACCTGTTTGTGAGCGACACTTGGTACAATCTGAAATCTTGCATCCTCCCAACAAATTGCTCTGAACCTGCAAAATACATTATAAATAAATAATCCAGTTCCATCAACCAGAAAACAGCTCTGTACTGCATGAAGGGATCTTAAATTCAGCACACAGAGATCTCTCGTGCACAATTACATCTTCTGAATGAAACCATCTTGGTTCTGGTCAAAACTATGGAGGGCAGTGACTTAATTTTTTTGATTAAAATGATTTATAATAACTTTATAGGAACATTTTGTACCTATCCCTTATCTGATTACAGAGGTGGCACACAGACTGGCTCATTAGACAGAAGTAATGAGCCAGTCTATGTGCCACCTCTAATTAGAGAAGAGATACAGTAGGGATAACTGGAGCTGTCAATTTACACTATAAAGATGAAAGGTATGTTTTCAAGATTTCATGCTTTTTACACATTTGCTATGTGTCTGGTGTTCAAAATGACACTGTCAACAAGAAGTGTGTCAAAATAAGAATTTCCAGTTTTTGATATATAGGATTCCAACCTTCCATTGAAATAAATCAGTCATTCTTAAAGCCAGATGCAGATATTTTTAGGACATAGCTCCAAATTATAGTATATTCTGTATCAGTGGTACTCAGCCTTTATAAATTTGCAGAAGCAATTTATCACCAAATAGCACTGGCCCAGTTCAGAACAAGGACAAAAATTATTTTGTTTTCACATCACCAAACATTCAGCCAGGATTATTACTACACATTGGTATTTCTTCATAATTCCATTTTTGTAACTCCCCCTCCTCTTTCTGAAATGCAGCATTTTTAGACATTATTATTGTATTTTTCAATTGCAAAGGGGCTTGAGGATGAAGGGACTTGAAAACCAGTATGTGTAGTGGTTAGTGTTTTGTACTAGACTTGAGCAGGGAGGTTTAAATTTCTGTTTTTCCATCATGAAACTCACAGGGTGACATTAGGACAGTCATTCTATTTCTTCTTAACCTACCTTATAGGAGAAGAAGAGTTGGATTTATACCCCATCCTTCCCTCAGGGTCTCAGAGCAGCTTACAATCTCCTTCCCTTCCTCTCACCACAACATACACACTGTGAAGCAGGTGAGGCTGAGAGAGCTCTGAGAGAACTGCTCTTGAGAGAACAGTTCTGAGAGAACTTGTGACTGACCCAACATCACCCAGTTGGTGTCATGTGAAGAAGTGGGGAATCAAGCCCAATTCTCCAGATTAGAGTCCTCCACTCTTAACCACTAGCCCAAATTGGCTCCCAGTTGGTGTACGGATAAAATTGAATAAGGAAGAACCATGGATGTCACCCTGAGCTTCCTGGATGGAGGGCAAGGTTTAGAGGTCAATGTGTTACTTTAAAACAGTCAATGAGATTTTTGATTTCCATGTGGAAATAATCCTGTAACAGGTCAGTCAGGTGAAAAGTCTAAAACATTTCCTGGTCTATTTATGGACTTTTTTGATCCCGTTTCTGTGATAGGTGTTGACCAGATGCTAAGATCTGGAAAAGCCCCAGATTCTTGCCCATCCTGGCTGCTAAAATCATGTAAGGACCACACCAACAAGCCTTTAGTGTCTTTCATCAATCAGGCTGTGGTCAGACAACAAGCCTCTAATTACACTGTTTTATTTCATAATAGAAAGTTTTGATCCAACATCCCATCCTGAACTGGCTTTACTGCACACTTGCCCCGTGATCAATCATTCAGATCATTGCTGCGCATCAACCATGGAGTGGCTGGTCAGGTGACATTCTTTTCTCTATTTTTGTTTTTTATGCATGCGCCCCCTCTCAGCCTCCTTAACTGTGCCTCTCTTCCTTGGAATACATGGAAGGGAAAATGTAACCATTGGATTTGCATTAGAGTAGCCCTATTGACTTTAGTATATTTACTTTTGTGTCAATCATGGGATGCTCTCAGACAGCAACTATGAAGCCAAAAAAATGGGAGCCTAACTAGGAACTATTTCCACAGCTTTCCTACCCCCAAAAAATAGGAAAGAGGGGGATTTGGAGGGGTTGTCACTCAAAAACAACTCCCCTGGGGGCTTCTGATCCTGACAGAGTGCTTGGTACAGAAACACACAAGCAGTGATTCAAAATCCTGGGGCAAATATCAGTTTATGTGCACATCGCTAACTGACAGGAGGAGGGAGGTGAAAATGGAAGGGAAGGTTCACACTTCCCAAAAGGGCTGACTCCACAACAGGGGAGTTTAGAAAAGTAGAAATGCAGGGTGAAACTGCTGACATCTGTAAAGATCAGACTTTCCCTGGTGTCCAATAACTCCAATTTGAAAACAGGTGAGAACGTGGTGCCAACAACTGAGGAATGGGAAGCAGATGTTGCAGTCTGATCATGCACTTTAAATCAGGAAGGGAAAAGCAACAACATTGGATCAAATTGCTCATCTGACTCCATCCTCAATCACTAAGTCAGGATACCCTCATTCAAAGAGATAGTTATCTGTCCACTACTTTAAAAACCATTCCTATAGGGGAAAAAATGATGTGGCCAATTATCACCCTGTCACTAATCCGTCCTTTCTAGGTGATTGAAAGTAGTACTGGATCAGCTGCATGTCTTCTTGGATAACTCATCTGCTGTGCACCCTTTTAAGTCTGGCTTCAGGGCAGGCTATGGGGTAGTGATGGCCCTGGTGACTTACCTGATAACCTCTATCTGCATGCAGACATGCCTGATGACCTATCTGAATGCAGACGTGCTTTTTTGTTGCCCCTACTGGATTTATCCTTTGATACAGTGAAGCATGCCATTTTATTGAGGCATTTGGGACAAAAGTCAAGGGAAGCATGTTGGACTGATCTGAACCATTCCACATGGATCAGACTCATAGGGTCACTGTTGGAAGCCAGTTATTATCAGTATGACCTATCCTGTGGGGTTCTAAAGGGTATAATCCCCCATGCTTTTCAGCCTCTATGAATCTCTATCATTTGTTGTTTCAGAGTTGGCTGCCACCAACATGCTGATGATACCCAGCTTATTTCCTTATCCAAATCTCCTGGTGATGCAGTAAAGGTCTTGATTCGCTAACTGTCTGCTATGGTTAAATGGCAAAGAGTGAACGAATTGAATCAAAATCCTAACAAGACAATGGTAATGCTGGTTAAGATTGCTGAGATATTGAATAACATTGTGCTTCCCACTTTCAGTGGGGTTCAGCTGACTGTTGTTGGCTTGGTTAAGAACCTAGGGGTTATACTAGATCCAGTGTTACTGTTGAAGAAGCAAATTAACTACAAAAAATGCTTTCTTCCAGCTCAGTCTAACCTGGAAAATAACTCCCAATTTTAACTCAGCCAATCCTGCCACATGGATCCACTGTAATGCACTCTACATAGGTCATCTCTCAAGGTCAACTTGGAGATGCCAGTAGGTGCAGAATGCCACAGCTCAATTACTATCAGGAGCTAGAACAAAGTTTGAGTCCAGTGGCAACTTTAAAGCCAACAAAGTTTTATTCAAGGTGTAAGTTTTTGTGTGCAGGCACACTTCTTCAGATACAGTGAAACAGAATTTCTTCAGCCATTACATATAGGAGGAGAGAGGGTGGGGGATGATTTATAATTAAGATGCATAAGTAACTGAGTGATTGTAGCTGAGATTGAATTAAGGCAGTTGGTGAGACTTGTGAATGGCCATAAATTAGCATACAAATGCAAGAATTAACAAAAAGAGGTGAGAACAAGTCTTGCCAACAGCCTTAATCCAATCTCAGCACCATCACCCAGTTACAAGAAGTGTAAAAAAAAAATAACAGGCAACAAATCTGGTGCATTTTTTAAAAAAGATTTTAGGTAGAAAAAATTTAGACCAAAAATTTGCACACTCCTGAGTCCTGGCAATTTTGCTGCAAAATAGCCTCAAGATAGCAGAAGAGGTATGTGTGACAATGGATGCCTAATCAGCTTGGGGGGGAGTATTCCTGTTTCCTCCTTTACTCTCCTGTCATACTCTACCATAAACACACTAGGTCTTATGAACTCAAAATAGAAGAGAACATGCCAAGGAGGCAAATTACTCTTGCTGAAACTGGTTGGAAGAAGAAAGACACTTCTCTCTCACATCACCCTCCGTGTACTTGACTGCTGACAATGATGTCACATATGGAGTTAGTCTGGCCCATTAACAACTTGTCAAGATAGGCTTCAACCATTGCAGGCTTTAAGAAGTTATTGTCGCTGGTCTAGGGATAAGCCCTACAGACTGAGGAACACTGTGGCAGTGAACCAGCACAAAGCTGCTCTTACAAAAACTGCTCTAAGTAACAGGACCTACAGAACTTAATTATGTACAGGCCAGAACAGGAACACATATTACTTTTTACTCAAAACCTTTTTCTTGATAAAACCATATTCCCTAGACAGGCAAAAATGAAATGCATCAGGTTCTGCCAGTAACAGTACTACTAAGTGATGATTGCTATGACACTGTTTGCTATGACTCCAGGAACAGTGTGGAAGCACAACAGAGCATCAGTCCTAAGCACAGTGACTTAAAATAGACTTGCACTAAAATGGGTAGAGTCTGGGTTTCAATCAAAGAAGTCCATCATTGGATGTGTCTTAGTCTCTGTGCCACTACAGGTGCATCTGAGAGGGACTGCTGGTCTTATCTCTGCTACACATCAGCATCACCACTATAGATTGCACGATTTCTGACTGAACTGCCTGTATGGGCAGGCAGTTGGCCGCTGCTGTGCAGTCTGCACTGGCTACCAATTGAGTACTGGATCCATTTCAAGATTTTAGTATTAACTTTTAAAGCCTTACGCAGCCTGGGACCTACATACCTACGGGACCGTCTCTTCCCATACGAGCCTTGGAGGCCTCTATGATCCGCCAATCAACATCTTCTGACCATCCCTGGCCCAAAGCACGTCCGGTTCACCTCAACCAGGGCCAGGGCCTTTTCAGTCCTGGCCCCAAGCTGGTGGAATCAGCTCCCCAAGGAAATGTGGGCCCTACCAGATTTTCTGCTATTCTGGAGGGCCTGTAAAATGGAGCTGTTCCACCAGGCTTTTGGCTGAGGCGGGCGAGCGTCCTCACAGCAGCTAATTGGCCTCCCTGCACTGACCGCATCCTGTGTTTCAATCTGTGAAGGACGTAGATATCTGTACACTGACATTGCCTTATTTTATTTCATTTTAATGGTTTTAACTGTTTAAATTTAATTGTCTTATGATGTGATTTTAACTATTTTATTATGTTGTAATCGGCCCTGAGCCCGACCTGGGAAAGGGCATAGAAATCAGCAAAAATAGATAGATAGATAGATAGATAGATAGATAGATAGATAGATAGATAGATAGATAGATAGATAGATAGATAGATAGATAGATAGATAGCCAGAGAGTGGTACTATTCCTAAAAACTTAGCAAGAATGAAATGGCACAAGAATCCTAAAGATTTCTACCCAGATACTCTGATTACTTGTTCTAAACAAAGCATTGTTCAGGCACAGACTCAGCTGTCCTCATGCTGCACATGACTACCTGCTTTCTTGTTCAACTAAGAGCTTGTCTCCAGACCAGTAATAGTTCTGATAAGGGAATAACCTATAAATCAGGGGTGGCCAATGGTAGCTCTCCAGATGTTGTTTGCCTACAACTCCCATCAGCCCCAGCCATTGGCCATGCTGGCTGGGGCTGATGGGAGTTGTAGGCAAAAAACATCTGGAGAGCTACCATTGGCCACCCCTGCTATAAATGAGTATAGGATCATTGTGGAAGTATTTAAAAATCTGAAGACATAAAGAAGGAATAAAGAAGGAATAAAGTGTGTGCGCGTATATACAAGGAAGATCAGAGAAAGCAGGTAAGAAAAATTAGCAAATAGTTATCTAGGATTATTTTGCTGCCCAATTGAATGATAAAATAATATCTCTCTATCAACCACTTTTCAACTTACCATTAACATTTTGTCCAACTTGCCATTTACCATTAATAGAGGGATCTGTAATTAACCCAACCAGACTTCTGGAATCAAAAGCTGTGCTGTCGTCTTCCAAACCGTTTATGAAGAAACTAATTCTGGTGTGATGAACCTATAAAATATATAATTTTTAGATATATAAATATGAAGACAAATATACAAAAAATAGTTTGTAACTTTAAAAATGCCACCTCATAATACCACAGAAGCAACAGCAATGAACTAGGGATGGCCATGAACCAGGAAAATGGTGTTTCATGTTGGTTTATGATTCGTTTGATTTCATGAACCATAACCTTACATGAACTTTTCCATTTCCTGAACTTTTTTGTGATTTGTTTGCTTCAGGAGATGGTAAAACAGCCCCTCATGAGTTAGAGATGCCAACTCACAGGGAGTCTTCAGCAGGCTCTGCTCCACTTGCCCTTCAAGATTGGCAAATATTGGATTTGGGATGTCTGAGTTATAGCTCCCCCAAAGCAGATGCCCCCAGGAAAGCTCAGCTCTAGCTTCAGGTTTGGTCCCTGCAACCACAGCAAGGAACACTTTCTCAGTCGGGAGAGTTGTTTAAAAAACTGTTCCACTGTACAGGGAAAAACAGGAGTCCCATCAGCCTTCCCTAAATCAGCCATGCAGCAAACAATTCTTCTTCTGCTCTCACAATAGCTACTTCTTCTCTCAGAATCACACAATCATAGAGTTGGAAGCGACCTCCAGGGTCATCGAGTCCAACCCCCTTCACAATGCAGGAAACCCACAAATACCTACCCCAAATTCACAGGATCTTCATTGCTGTCAGATGGCCATCTAGCCTCTGTTTAAAAACCTCCAAGGAAGGAGAGCCCACCACCTCCTGAGGAAGCCTGTTCCACTGAGGAATTGCTCTAATGGTCAGGAAGTTCTTCCTAATGTTGAGCCGGAAACTCTTTTGATTTAATTTCAACCCATTGGTTCTGGTCCTACCTTCTGGGGCCACAGAAATACTGCAAAGTGAAAGAGCTGAGTCAGGGTGTGGTATTATATTGGTATATAATCTGACTTCCATATAATAGAATGGGAGCTCCATGGTTGACTCCCAGAGCTGACAATCAAGCCATGGACTACTGTTTTAGATGTTTCTAGGGCTTTCCATAAGTCCACCCCCAGTGCTGTTTAGTGATTAAACTGGCACCAGGCTGTTTGGAGAATGAACCACAGAACAAACCACCTGAACCTCCATGGTAAAAAGGCAGTTTATTTTTGGGTTCAAGAATGATGCCACCAAACAAACCAGTTCAGAACTAACCATGAAATGACCTGGTTAATCCTTGAACCATAGTTTGTTTTTTTGGTTCATACTCATATCTAAAATGAACAGATATAATCATTGCTACTACAGCCCACACCTTCCTTCCACAGAGGAGAGAGTGACCTTATGTTTCACTTGCAGGCAGGGGGAGTGAAATGACTCACTGCCTCTTAAAACAAGCAGCTGACAGGTGGACTGGCTTCGCTGGTGGCTGTAAGAGGCAGGGAGTCATTACAAGCCTCCTTTCACTCCCTCCCGCTTGCAGGCAATGGGAAAGTGAAAGAAAGTCCATTCCATCTCATGGGGTCATAGGACAGAGCAGACTCCATTGTATCTTATGGGCCCATAGGTCAGAATGAACTCCATTCTATGCTATCAGCCCATAGAACAGAATGGACTGCATTGTATCCTATGAGCACATAGGACAGAATGAAGTCCATTCCATCCATAGAATACAATGGAGTCCATTCTGTCCAATGGGCTCATAGTAAAACTCTAATCATATGAGCCCATTGTAGCCTAGTTTGAGTAGAAAGAGTGAAGAGTATTTGCAGGTGGAAAGGGGGTTTGATACATTATAGCGTCAGTCTGTTCATCTGCTGCTGTTGACCTGGCCCCTTCATGCTGTGAATGAATATTCTTTTTGTGTCATTTGAAGAGAAGTAACTGCTTCTGTTTGTCGCATAAACATGTCTCTCACAGTTTACTGTTTGCTTCACTGTTTGCTTCATGGCAGTGTTGTTTGTGGGGCAGATTGTCCCAGACTTCCTACAGCGGGTCCTGAGGAGAGGCAGCAGTAATCAATAAGCCCCCAGGAGAACCTGTCAGCACAGAACTTTCTCCCTCAGAGGTCAGTGGCCATCTTGTGGGGTTCTCACCTGAAGGGGTCACCGGTGGACAGGAAAGAGCAAAATCAGCCCATGGCACACCAGAGACAGAGTGGAAACCAATCCTGCATAGTGCACATCCAACCAATGAAAATCCTCAGATTTGCCACCATGGTAGGGCTTTTATTATCTAAAGCAGGGGTGGTCAATGGTAGCTCTCCAGATATTTTTTGCCTACAACTTCCATCAGCCCCAGCCATTGGCCATGCTGGCTGGGGCTGATGGGAGTTGTAGGCAAAAAACATCTGGAGAGCTACCGTTGGCCACCCCTGATCTAAAAGATACTGACTTGATGCTGTGCTTGCAATTAACCATTCTCTGTGCTTCCAGCACAGCAACCACAATTTTTTTTAAATGAAGAATTTCAAAGTACTGTCAATCTATTTTCTACCTTTCAAACTGGGGCATGATGAATTGAAATGAATCGGCAACAAGCGCTCAACAGTACATTCAGATGAAACATTTAAGTTGAGTAATTAGCTTTTAGCCATGTTTTACCCAAGAGGGTAAATATGATGCGCTGGTACTTCTGGGGGAAGTCACAGGGTAAAATCCATATTAGCTCTGAATAAACTGCTTAATCCAGCATAGCATAGCCATCTCCTCTAAAGCCACTCTGGAGTTTAGAAATAGGATGACAGCTTCCATCTGAATTTCTAAACTGCATTTTGCAACAGAATTTCACTATAAGCAGGAAAACACAAGGAAAAGACAGTTATACCTACTACACAGCAGCAAAGCTGTCTGACAGTCATTCTAGGTGGATGGCAGACAGGCAAACCATTTGGAGGTTCAAGCTCTACGTGATAGCAGCTGTGAAACATGATATTTTAGCCTCTTGACCATTTGCTGTGAAGTTTGCAGCCTCACTAATAGAAACGTGCAGAACATCAAATAACCTAGTTCAACACTGCCGGATTCTTGATTTTCTGCTTGTCCTTGATTATTCATCTTGCTTCTAACTTCTCTGGCTCCACTGCTTGATTCTCAGACTTGTCCTTGAGTAAACTTCCTTTGTCTGGTTCTACTGATGGTTTACTGGACATGACCTCTTGTTTGCCCACAATCAGTGGCAGACCAAGGAAGAAAAACAACCCTGGAAAAGTGTGCCAGCCTTCAGTCCTCACCCCCAAAAGAGGAAGGGACAAGCCCTACACCTTGCATAGGTCTGCATCTAGCTTTGCCAAATGCTTGTGGGTTTGGATCACCTTGTAATCACCAGCTGCAAATATATCACTGATTTATTGACTGATATGCCTTACTGACCAGCAAGCCATTCACCAGAGTTTGCGGTGAGAGGAGGGGATGGCTGCACAACAGCACTTAACACGTGAACAGTTTTCAGGCACATGTTATCTCTTACATCCTAGCATCACTACTGCACAGACAATTATTTTCTCTAAAACCAGATTTAAATCTACTTTCAACGATTTAGTTTTAAAACAGAGTCTACTTTTTGTTGTTCTCCCTAATGAATTCTGAGTATAGCCAGTCAGCATAGTTTTATTGCTTACAGCATAGCAGCTACAGTTACCCATAAAACCAGTAATGGCTTTAAAAGAAAAAGGGAATGGGTTTAAATACAGTCTCTGAAAATAGAATGAGGTTGAGTCCTTCTGCAGACATCGTTTATCTTGATTTCAGCAAGGCTTTTGATAAGGTTCCATATACTATCCTTGTTGACAAGTTGGTAAAATGCGGTTTGGATCCTGTCACCGTTAGGTGAATCTGTAATTGGTTGACAGATCGCACCCAAAGAGTGCCTGTGAATGGTTCCTCATCCTCTTGGAGAGGAATGACAAGTGGGTGCCTCAAGGATCTGTCCTGGGGCCTGTTTTGTTCAACATCTTTATAAATGATTTGGATGAAGGAAAAGAGGGAATGCTTATTAAATTTGCAGATGATACTAAATTGGGAGGGGTTGCAAATACATTAGAAGACAGAAACAGGATATAAGATGACCTTGACAGGCTGGAAAACTGGGTTAAAACCAGTACAATGAATTCTAACATGGATAAATGTAAAGTTCTGCATTTAGGTAGGAAAAATCCAATGCGTAGTTATAGGATGGGGTAGACTTGTCTTGGAAATATTATGTGTGAAAAAAAATCTAGTGATCTTGGTGGATCATATGCTGAACATGAGTCAACAGTGTGATGTGGTGGCTAAAAAGGCAAATGCAATTTTGGGCTGTATCAACAGAAGTATAGTGTCCAGATAACGCGAAGTGATGTTATCATTTTACTCAGCTCTGGTAAGACCTCACCTGGAGTATTGTGTTCAGTTTTGGGCACCACATTTTAAGAAGGATATAGACAAGCTGAAACTGGTCCAGAGGAGGGCGATGAAGATGGTGAGGGGTCTGGATACCGAGTCCAATGAAGAAAGGTTGAAGGAGCAGGGCATGTTTAGCCTGGAGAGGAGATGGCTGAGGTGATATGATCACCATTGTCATATAGAGGATGGTGTGGAATTGTTTTCTGTGGCCCCAGAAGGTAGGACCAGAACTAATGGGTTGAAATTAATTCAAAAGAGTTTCCGGCTCAACATTAGGAAGAACTTCCTGACTGTTAGAGCGGTTCCTCAGTGGAACAGGCTTCCTTGGGAGATGGTGGGCTCTCCTTCCTTGGAGGTTTTTAAACAGAGGCTGGATGGCCATCTGACAGCAATGAAGATCCTGTGAATTTAGGGGGAGGTATTTGTGAGTTTCCTGCATTGTTCAGGGGGTTGGGCTAGATGACCCTGGAGGTCCCTTCCAACTCTATGATTCTATGATTCATCTGCTTAAAGATGGCCTGGGAGACTGAAACACCCATGGAAAGACACTCCCCACTACCACAATCCCAGCTTCCTTTGTTAGAGGAAGATGACAGAACAGCAACCCTCCAACTACTAGGTCTGGGGTTCCCAACATGGTACGCCCCAGGTGCCATGGCACCCATGGACACATTTTCTGGTGCCCGCCAAGAGCCTTTATGAAGTGAGTTGGGCTTTTGCCCAGCAGGGCTTCTGATTGAGTTAGTGTGAGCTAGCTCACTGGGGGGGGGTTGCCTCTGGCTCACACATTTTTTTGTCTAAGCTCAGGAAAAATGGCTCCAGAGCAATCTAATTTATGCAGTAGCTCACAACTTTAATACTGATAGCTAATGAAGTAGAATTTTTGCTGACAAGACTCCGCAGTTTAGAGGGAGTATTGATCCTAAAATATTGTTCATTTTTATTCAATAGGCTTATACCTAGGAAAGAATAGTAACTTCCAAACACTATGTTTGACCGATTCCTTTGGTTTTTGTGATTTATTCCTTATTTTAGTTTTGGCTCTGGTCTGGTGGAATGAGCCCCCAGCAGAGATCAGGGCTCTGTGGGACCTGTTACAGTTTTGCAGGGCCTCTAAGACAGAGCTATTCCACTGGGCTTTGGGTGAGGCAATGGACATCAAAATACCATTTGACTTGTCCTATCATTATTGCTATTTATCATCATCAGTCATTATTATTATTAACTAATTATAAGGACCATAATTTTGCAAGGTCTGAACTGACAACCTGTGGTATAGTGACACCATAAAATAAACACCTGGACACACTGATACATTATGAAACAGTATTAAATGATCTGAATGCCATCTGTTAGAGTTATCATTGTTATAGATTTTAAACCCGATAGATGTTGTTGGAGACCCGATAGATGTTGTTTACCTTGACTTCCAGAAAGCTTCTGATAATGTTCCTCATCAAAGGCTCCTTAGAAAGCTTGAGAGTCATGGAGTAAAAGGACAGGTCCTCTTGTGGATCAAAAACTGGCTGAGTAATAGGAAGCAGAGAGTGAGTATAAATGGGCAGTCTTCGCAGTGGAGGACGGTAAGCAGTGGGGTGCCGCAGGGCTTGGTACTGGGTCCCATGCTCTTTAACTTGTTCATAAATGATTTAGAGTTGGGAGTGAGCAGTGAAGTGGCCAAGTTTGCGGATGACACCAAATTGTTCAGGGTGGTGAGAACCAGAGAGGATTGTGAGGAACTCCAAAGGGATCTGTTGAGGCTGGGTGAGTGGGCGTCAACGTGGCAGATGAGGTTCAATGTGGCCAAGTGCAAAGTAATGCACATTGGGGCCAAGAATCCCAGCTACAAATACAAGTTGATGGGGTGTGAACTGGCAGAGACTGACCGAGAGAGAGATCTTGGGGTCGTGGTAGATAACTCACTAAAAATGTCAACACAGTGTGTGTTTGCAATAAAAAAGGCCAACGCCATGCTGGGAATTATTAGGAAGGGAACTGAAAACAAATCAGCCAGTATCATAATGCCCCTGTATAAATCGATGGTGCGATCTCATTTGGAATACTGTGTGCAGTTCTGGTCGCCGCACCTCAAAAAGGATATTATAGCATTGGAGAAAGTCCAGAAAAGGGCAACTAGAATGATTAAAGGGCTGGAACACTTTCCCTATGAAGAAAGGTTGAAACGCTTAGGGCTCTTTAGCTTGGAGAAACGTCAACTGCGGGGTGACATTATAGAGGTTTACAAGATAATGCATGGGATGGAGAAAGTAGAGAATGAAATACTTTTCTCCCTTTCTCACAATACAAGAAATCGTGGGCATTCCATGAAATTGCTGAGCAGAAAGGTTAAAACGGATAAAAGGAAGTACTTCTTCACCCAAAGGGTGATTAACATGTGGAATTCACTGCCACAGGAGGTGGTGGCGGCCACAAGCATAGCCACCTTCAAGAGGAGGTTAGATAAAAATATGGAGCAGAGGTCCATCAGTGGCTATTAGCCACAGTGTGTGTGTATGTGTATGTGTGTGTGTGTATATATATATATATATATATATATATTTGGCCGCTGTGTGACACAGAATGTTGGACTGGATGGGCCATTGGCCTGATCTAACATGGCTTCTCTTATGTTCTTAAACTGTTTTTATGTCTTATAAAAGGTGTAACTCACTTTGAGATAACAGAGGAAGTAGGTCAATTGTTTTCAGTAGGAGTTCTGCTTGCTAGCAGAAAGTTCCCAAGGAGATTTAGTGGTTTGCTGTACTAATGAATTATTCCAGAAATTGGCTCACCAAATTTGTTACCTTTGATTGTGGCACATTCACCTGGAGAACTCATTTGTGGCACTTCTACTAGGTACAACCCTTCCCGCCTCTAGGCTGGACCAGCCAGGGGTTGGAGGCCATTGGCCCACCGGGACTTTTCCGAGTAGCAATAATAGTCAGTCTACCCATGGCCAGAACCACACTGCCTGATCCAGGCTTAACCATTTTACCTTACTGTCCAGTGAAGCTGATCTAATCAGACTCTGTTCCAGCCAACCCTGGCAGAAAGATATAAGTGAAGGAAGCAGTAAAAGGATCTGCATTTGCTTTAATCAGCCGAAAAACCAAAATGTACACACATTTCCATGTATTTCCAAAATAAATAATGGGAGTGTATTCCTCATGACAAATTTTTTCATGAAATATGTTCTATTTCACCTTAACACAAGTGTAGCACAAGCCTGGCAAGCAGAATAGTGCCCCATCTCCTGCATTACAGGTTTCTTGGCCAGGCTTGCTCTCTAGCAATACTCCTCCTAAACAGTGGAGTCTTGTGAACAAAAATTCTACTTTGTGAACTACTGGCCTTAAAGTTGTGAGCTACTGCATAGATTAGTCTGGTCTGGGGCTATTTTTCCTGAGCTAAGACAAAAATGTGTGAGCCACAGTCTAAAAAATTGTGAGCTAGCTCACACTAACTCAGCTTAAAGGGAACACTGCTCTCCAGTATGAGCTGTATGCTCTTGACATACTTGGGTTGCCTCTGCTCCCTAAGCCTTTATACTTCTGATGCTTACCCTATTTCCTCTCTTTACAATTTAGTGCTGTTTCCTTTTTCTAAGACTAACTGAGTTTCACCCATAAGCAGCAGCCTCAGATCTCAATTTGTTAGAAGTTTAGCCTACACATGATAGTTATCACACTGAGACTGCTTGATTGTGCCAAAACCTTCTACCACCAGGAACAAGCCGTGCAGGCATGGAAAATCTTACATGCAACATAGAAGTATGCCATCAAACCAGGTCTCATTTTGGGCAGGACCTCATAGGAACAGAGCTCTAGAACCTCTAAATTTTATTATGCTCTTTCTTACTTAACACCCCCCCCCCCAAAAAAAGCTTGCTTCTGGGCTCCATTGTTCAAACTCCCTGTGAGAATTTTGCTGAATTCTTAAGATTTGACAAACTTTCTAATATTTCTCCCCACAAAAAATGAGAAAATGACCAAAACATACAAAGCAGACAATGGAAATCTTCATCATGCCACTGTGGCCACATAGAAGAAAGTAATTTTAAAAGTATGATGGGACTAGAGTAATGTTTTATTATGACAATTATAATTCAAGACACATTTTAAGATAGATGTGGGGCGATATAATTTAGTACACCTTTCTGTGATGTCAGGGGTGTGTGGCATATGCAAATGAGTTCTACTAATGAGCTCCAGCACCTCTTTTCCTACAAAATGACCCCTGGTCAGGACCAACTTTTCTTATTGTTAATCATTAACACAGAGGATGTCTGAAGCAATCTCCATAACATATGGAGTATTAAGTATTCCTGGTTTTACACATTATTTTAAAGCAAGGATAATGGCTATCTCAGACTCCTTTTCCTGAACAAGACAGAAAAGGACTTAAGACATGCACTGTGCTAGCTGGAAAAAAATAACCATAGCACTTTATGCCACTATCTATATTGTGCCACTATCTACATTGTCAAAGTAATGAAGCAGTACTACTAGAACAGCTGAGATTACAGAAACCTTATGAAAGGATTCGTTGAATTGAATCCTGCAGATGGTTCCCATTAACAGAAGGCAGGGTGATTTTTCCCAATTCCCTCCTCTCAACCCCACCCCCACTGTTCTTTGGGGTTGAGAGGACAATCACCCCTCCCATGCTGTTCTTGAGGGTCTCCAATCTCCCAGAAGTAGTATCTCAGGGAACATTCTGGGCTGTAGCTGGAGGGACAAGACATATAAATTGCAGTCTACTGATGGAAATCTTTCCAACAGCAGGATCCAAGTCATCATAATTGTCAAGTAGTTAATGCTGCAATGGTGCCCCAATTGAGAAAGGAATATTTGTGTACAAAAGCACTCTTCCACACCGACAATGCACTTCTAAACAGTACCAATAAATATCTGAATGTGCATCCCCATCCACATCATGAGCCTCATCTGTCCAGATAAGATTTTTAAAAAAATAACAATAATAAATAAACATGGGGATCCCTATCTCTATCTGGGATCCCACAATTGTCATATACAACTAATTGCCCATGACTAAAGCTTGTTGGGGGCCATAGTGTGCATGTAGTCATTCATTCCTATTTTAACGAATTATTATTTTTTTTTGGCAAATATTCTTATATTAAAGCCTTAACTAGCACACTGTCTGTTTGAAGGAACTGGATGGAAATTCTGAGGCATTTGTAGTTGGTTTTGCTGCTACTACTGTTCTTGCTGCCAGTTTGTAGAAACCTATTTCCATTTTGCATAAACAAGTACTCAGAAGTTTAAAGGGATGACTGCTGAATCGCCTCTCCAAATAGATGCTGAGAGAAGCTAAAGTGCTTTAGTCTGCCTTGATATCCACTCTAATCAAATCAAATGGGACTGGAATAATTGCATCCTAGAAACAATGGGTGTGTGAGGGCAAACAAAAGGCTTGTAAAAAGCCAGAATAAATGGGATGCAAAAACAATAGATGGCCCCTGAAAAATTCATTTGGAAAATCAGAATATGAGCATTCAAAATACTGTTTCACTGTCAATAAAAGCCAAACAAATTCTTACCAAGATAAACAGTCACAGTTATCTATAAATCTAGCCTGAATAGTAATCATTAGTGCTTCAGGCATCACAGGCTATATTAGTATTTTAAGAAAATGTGACATTAATAGAAATTTGATTTTTATGGATAAAATTCTCGTTCCTTAAATTAAAAAAATACAAATACTGAGGTTTATTATTGTTATTTCCATAAGCAGTCAATACTGCCCAAGTTTAAGATACAAGGAATTACTGTTCTTCCATGGAAGAAAAAACCTGAAGGGTATTATCATAATGGCTAGGCAGTGCAATTTGGTTTTACAAAAGATGTCACATACAGAAATTTTACTACTCAGAAGGCATTATTCTTATTCTGTTTTAGCTCTATCGATGAGGCAATGTGTACCAAACACATGAAGATTTTACTTTGTTGTAACATAAAGCCTTCCTTAAGCATCTCTCTGTGTGTGTGTGTGTGTGTGGAGGGAAAGTGTGCATAGCTTGCAAAGTTTTTCTTTTTCCATCACACATTTTTTTACAGCCCGTTACTGTCTTTTGGTATTTGACTGTTATCATTATAAAAGATACAAGCCTTTTCTACTTTGTTATTTGTAGCATTATCTCATGTTTTACAACATCTTTGCACACAACACACAGACAACATGAAATATAACTAGTGAAAAGTTCTCAGTGGTATTAATGCATAAAAAAGAATGTGGTTCCATCTCCACTGTCTTTACTCAGCCAAAAGCTGATGAACAGCCAATTTTCCTTTATCACATTAGCACAGCCATGAGGGAAACGCATTTGTTCTAGTCAGCTACACTAAAGATACTATTACCAATCTAACATATACATGTTTTATATCAGCGGTATTCTCAGAGTATGAGAGAGCCAACAATATATTAACACTAGCATGACAGTTTATTTAAGAAAAGAAAATTGTCTCTGTAGAGGGACAGAAGTTAGAAATGTATGGCTAAAGCTCAGTGTCACTGGTCTAATAAAGGTAATAATTCTTCAGCTTTCTTTATAGCAGGTAACACTCCTGTGACAGTTCTGTCATATCATTCAAATAAAAATGTTGTCTTTTACAAGTTTAAGTGCACCTTTATTTTTAAGTCAGAAATGAAACACATCTTGTATTCTCTTTTCACGGTAGCAACATTTGTGCTTTGTGTTTCAGGATAAGCCTGTCTGCCTGTATTAAAAGTGTACTTATTACAATAATTTAGAATAATATTCAGTTATAGTTCCTATAGGATCTTATTCTGTTCTTAGTACACAGCCATCCTATTATTTCTTTAAACAGATAAAGATCAGAGTTAAGTACTATATTTAACTAGAAAGGAAGATGACCCTGAAGGTAAGACACCCCCACATAAAAATGTTATACACAAAAAAAAGGTATTATTATTACTACCATCATCATCATGAGACATAACTCAAGCATGTATGAGAATCTAAGATGACTTCCCCACAAACACAGGTTTTTATTTATGGACGATGGGGAATAATCTCGCATTTGAGTTAATACTGTAGTATAGATTATGCCGGGCAAAAATAAACAAAGAAAGAACTGTCCTCAAAATATTAGAACATTTTATATTGTTAAAATTTGTGATAAATGGCATGTTTTCTTCTCTCAGTCTTTTCATATTAAATAGATCTTATTGTTAGAATAGTTGAATTTTATACTATGCATCCCCTAGTGAACCTTAAAGAATTTATATCACTTAACTGGATATTTGTAGTGCTGAGAGAGTGTTACATAAAGGAAGCAGCCATTATGCAATTGCTAATACTCCAGTGTAATAACTGTCCTCGTTATAAAAAGGGGTACACATCACAGGCTTAGAAACCTAAAGGAAGTCCCACACAGCATCAATCCAGGCCTGTGGGCCTGTGAGGGCACTGCTCCCTGACTTCCAGGCAGGGGCCCTCAACTTCCAGGGGGCCTCCAGTACAGTCTGTTTTTTTTTCCATTTTCTTTTTGCCATGTGTAATGTACTGAGTGATGAGACGTGTTGAAGGCAACATGCTTTATTAGCGAGTACATCACAAGGCCAGGCAACGCGGGCCGGGTCCCAATTATATACATACCCCGGAACAACCCTCAGTCTGGCCAGGTCCAATCCTGGCCAGTTAAATTTCCTGCCACAGATCTTGATTGGCGGAGCATATTTTCAGAGCTACATCCGGGAACCAGTGGACTTCCACTGGTCACCTCCGTAGCGTCCGCTATGTTGTAATTTCGGGACTGAAATGCAAGACACAACACTCCTCCCCCCCCCCCTAGTTCAAGACACAAAGTCTTTCAAGTAGGCTGGCATTCCTGGGTCGACCTCCTCGGGGTTATTTGGGGAGTTGGAGCGGCTGCCGTGGCTGGCGAGGCGGCTGGTTCCTCGTGGTGGGGTGACACCGGAAAAGGGCTGTCCGTCGCCTGTTGCTGTGCCGGAATCTCCTCTCTGGGGGGGTGCTCCCTCCGCTGTAGTGCTCTTCTGCCCGCATAGTCAGTGCGGCCGGCATAGGCTGGGCAGCTTCCGGGGGGGTTGCTGTTAGTACTCCCCCACTTCCCGATCGCTTTCGGTTCTTCCGGCAATGTGCGACGGCACAGCTGGTCAATATGCCTCCTTAGGATTTGGCCCCCCTCTGACGAGACCTCGTAGGAGCGGGACCCAGTGACCCGCAGCACCTGGGCGGCTAACCACTCCGGGCCACTTGCAAAGTTCTTAGTGTATACTGGATCCCCTGGAAAGAATCCCCTAGCAGCTTCCCTGGTTTCGGGGGAACTGCGGAGGTCTGTAGCCTGGTCAGGATGCAACCTGTCTAGCCTCGTGATCAACTTCCTCCCCATTAGTAACTCCGCAGGGCTTAACCCAGTGACGGGGTTGGGGGTGATTCTGTTATCAAATAGGAAGGTTGCCAAGTGGTGATCCCAATCTCCCTGTACAATGCGACCCAGGGCCTCTTTAGTGGTGCGCACCATGAGCTCTGCTTGGCCGTTGGTGGCTGGATGGAAAGGGGCAGACCGAATGTGCTGGATGAGGTACCAATTCAAGAACTCCTGAAATTCCCAGGAGGTGAAAGTGGACCCATTGTCCTTGATGAGGGTCTCGGGAATCCCATGAGTGCAAAAGACCCTTTGCAAGGCTCTGACTGCCGCCGCGGTGGAGGTTGAAGTTAGAGGAATCACTTCCAACCACTTGGTGTATGCATAGACTAGGATAAAGAATATTTGGCCCTGGTATGGCCCCACAAAGTCGTGGTGTAACCGGGACCACGGCCTCCTGTTGGACTCCCAGCGGTGGACAGCGGCACTGGGCGGATCAGGTCGGGACTCTTGGAAGGGTTGGCACCTTCGAACCCACCCTTTTATCTCCTCGCCCATCCCTGGCCACCATACATAGCTACATGCCAGGGCCTTCATGCGCACTATCCCCGGGTGTGTTTTGTGTAGGGCTTCCAGCACTTGCTTCTGCAATGGTGTGGGGGGGGGGGGGGGAACCACCACCCTGCTACCCCAGAGAAGGCACCCCTTGTGCATGGCCAGTTCTTCTCTGTGTGATGCGAATGCCCTGAATTCTGCGTCCAGTTTGCCTGTGGGCCACCCCTTCCCACCCAGTCGTGAAATGCCTACTGTACAGGTAGTCATTGAATTTATGCACATCCGCCACTATTGCCAATGCCTCCTTGTCTATCTGGGCATAGTTGCGCTCTGTGGGGTTCAGGGTCCTCGAATAATAGGCCACGAGAACCTCCCTCGCTCCCGTCCGGGAGTTGGTGCCCCAGAATGGTGCCCACCCCGTACGGGGAAGCATCAGAAGCCAGAACCACTGGTAAGGATTCATCAAAATGGTGGAGCACATCATTGGAAACTAGGAGGTCCTTGACTGCCTGAAAAGCAGCAGCCTGCTTCTTTTCCCAGACCCATGGGGCATTTTTATCGAGGAGCCTATGAAGGGGTTCTGCGATGGCCGCTTTGTGGGGCAAAAATGAATGGTAAAAATTTAATAATCTCAAGAAAATTTGTAATTCCGTCTTGCACGTGGGGGCCGGGGCATGGACAATAGCCCTGGTCTTGTTGCCCATAGGTGGATTCCCGTGGCGTCTACTGCAAACCCCGAGAACTCTACCATTGAAACCCCGAGGGAACACTTCTCCCACTTTACTTTAAGTCCTGCCGCCTGGAAACGGTGGAGTACCTCATGCAGACAGCTGCTGAACTCCTCAGCGTCCGGGGCGGCGATCAAAAAACGGTTGCACTCTGGGGATCCCTTTGAGAAGAGAATCCATAATGCTCTGAAAAATCACCGGAACCACACTAACCCCAAATTGCAGCCGCTGCACCCGAATAGCTCCCCTGTGAGTCACAATGGCCTGGGCTTCTTCTGTCTCAGCGTCCACTGGGAGTTGCTGGTATGCCTGGGCCAAGTCCAGTTTCCCAAAAACCTTAGAGCCTGCTAGGGCTGCTAGTACGTGGCTGACCACCGGAACGGGGTATGGGTTGTCCTGAAGTGCCTTATTTATTGTGCACTTGTAATCAGCGCATATGCGCATATGCACACATCTTCATTTGGCTTCACTGCAGTGACTATGGGTGTTTCCCATGCAGCATAGGATACTGGTTCTAGCACTCTCTGGGCCATGAGGCGGTCCAACTGCGCTTCTATTTTTGGTTTAAGAGCGAACAGAACTCGCCTGGCCTTCAGCCTTATCGGTCTCACATGGGGATCGAGGGGTAAGGTGATGGGAGGCCCCTTGTAGTACCCCAGGGACCCATCAAACACTTCCGGGAATTCTCGGCACATGTGCTCAAAATTTTGCGTTCCCATCTGCTGCACCCCCACTATTTGAATACCCAGCGGTCGAAAACAGGCCAGCCCCAGTAATGTGGTGAGCTGCCGTTTGACCACGAGAATGTCCAGCTTGCCCTTAAAGTTCTTAAACTCTACCCTTACAGTGTCCCAACCCAAAATCTGTACAGGGTTTTTTTGGAAGTCCCGCAGTATGAAGCCTGCCGGTCGCAGCCGGGGCCGGTCACGGTGACAAAGTTTTCTTAGAGACTCCTCCAAAATTAGGGGGGTGGAGGAGCCCAAGTCCAGCTCCATTAGGCATGGAGCGCCCTCGATTAGGACCGACACCCTGACCTTAACTGGGGTGGTGAGGGGCAAGTTCATTACCTGCAGGCTAGTCGATGCGGTCGAGTAGGCATCGGTCGAGTCATGGTTGGTGGACTGGCATCTGCGGGTGGCCTTGGTCCAGCAAGCCCATGCTATGTGGCCCACTCTTCCGCAGTTCCTGCAGTCCACGTTGTGATGGGGCAGTCCCAGCGCTTGTGTGGATCCCCACAGCTGGCACACTTGGTGTTGGCTGGTCTCTCTGTCGCCCGTGGCCGAGTGGGTGCTCTCGGCCCCATTCCTGGTTTGCCTTCTCCTCCTCTGAGTTGCCCGGTGCCATCTCCTCCTGGTGTGTGTGTGTGTGTGTGTTTGCTGGAAGTGAGGGAAGGCTGTGCCAGCTGGTGTTTCACTTAACAGCAGGAGCACCTTTAAGATTAACCAAGTTTCCCCCCCCCCCTCTTCTGTGAGTGTTCTGGTGTGATGAGAGACTGTAAACATGGATGGTAAATTGTTTCAGTATATTTGGCTGTGTTCATTTTTAGTCTCTCTGTGTTTTAAAAGTTCTGTGTGTTCTGAAATTAGGAATGCTTATAATGTGTAGTTTGTACATTTTAATTTGCTAATTGGGCTACTATATTTTGTGCCCTCTCAGCTGCCAGAAATAGCTGCTGAGAACACACCATTATAAATTGATATTATGCAGGGGTCTTTATCTTTGTTTTTTAAGGAAGTTATGTCCACAGATGAATTTGTTTTCTAGTCATTGTAAATCAAATATTCACTAATGCAGCCAGCCTTCTAGGAGAAACAACACCAAAAACACCCCAAGGTCTTGGTATGTACAGTAATTCTGTACATCCTTTTCAAGAGTTTTATCATTTTTGCAACTGAGTCTTCTAGTAATACAGTAGAGAGGAGACACTACTTTAAAGTGCCTCTATTTATGCTTAGAAGAGGAAAGTTTTATTTCAAAATGACACCCTCACTCCCTACTATTTCATTACAAGTGAAATGAACCTTTAAACTATTGGTTTCCCTTTTAAAATACTTATGGGATACTAATTACATATTTAGCTTTTCTGAAAAGTTTGTTAAACTGTAAGTGGAAATTAAAAAAAATGTGTAACTGAAGAGCAATAGATTTCAAGCCATTTCTCCATTTACTTCAACAGTATATTGGGTACAGTGTTAAGTCCATTATTACTGATTGAATTTAACAAAGTTTAAGCATAAAGCAGTGGATTTCATTAAAAAGGTAAAGGTAGTCCCCCTGTGCAACCACCAGTCTTTTTCGACTCTGGGGTGACATTGTTTTCACAATGTTTTCATCGCAGGTTTTTTACAGGGTGGTTTGCCATTGCCTTCCCCAGTCATCTACACTTTACCCCTAGCAAGCTGGGTACTCATTTTACCGACCTCAGAAGGATGGAAGGCTGAGTCAACCTGGAGCCGGCTACCTGAACCAGCTTCTGCTGGAATCGAACTCAGGTTATGAGCAAGGGGCTCCAACTGCAGTACTGCAGCTTTACCACTCTGCATCACGGGGCTCTTAAGGCTCCACTATGTCATGTTTTTCTCAAGATTTTACTGTCTCAGGAAACTTAGCAGTTCCTCTCATGCATACAAAGGTGTGACTTCTCTATCCATATAGTGAGAATCTCAGAATTAATAGGATGGCTTATTCTGTGGGCTGATGTCTAACAAGCATTCTTTGATTTCTTTGTTATTAAATGGCCTTCTCCATATTTCTGAATACTGTTTATAAAACATAAAGAGCTGGTTCAACACTCTAGTGTAGTGGTTTAGAAAGTACCAAATCAGTAGCAGAATAATGAGGAGAGGAGAAGGTGATAGGCATGTTAACCTCCCAGCTCACCCTTCTCCAGTGGCCAGCAAAAATATTCCGCAACCATTCGGAGAGGGGTGAGTGGGGAGGGACACAGTAAATCAGTTTTGCTAACTATTTGGAAACCAAAGAAGGGAACTACCTGGGGATCCTAAGCTTAAAAAGGTAAAGTCTAACCTAGAGTGCTGGACTAGGGTCTGGGAGACCTGGATTTGAATCCCCACTCTGCCAAGGAAACTTGCTGGGTAACATTGGAATACTGTCAACCTCTGATGGAAGCAGCTTTGGGTTCCCATGGGAGGTAGGATATAAATTAAGATTGCCAACCTCCAGGTGATAGCTGGAGATCTGCTACTCAACAAAGGTTCAACAAAGGTTTGAGTAGCAGAAAGCAATGTAAAGAGATAAATTTAAATTTGGAAGAAGGAAGTGACATCACAGGAAGGGAAGAAGTTTGGATGCAGTGTGCTGAAAGTGACACCATTGGAAGAAGTGGAGCATGGAAGTGACATCACTTGATCTTTGATCTTGAAGTGACATCACAGGATATGACATCACAAAGGTGATGCCATATCCTGCTCCTGGCTCCACCCCCAAAGTCCCCAGATATTTCCTGAGTTGGACTTGGCAACCATACTTCTCAAACAGGCAGACTAAATACCAGCGTTCCGAATACCCATTCTATGACTGGGGCTTCTAGCCACAGTGAAGACTGTGGCAAGCACAGCACTGCTGTGGGGCTTACCAGTCTACAGAACCATACTGCAAAAATAATGGGAAAATATCCACTTTGTTGATTTACTGCACTTCCAAATCACTCAGAATATCCACTAATACTAGGACATCACTCACATTTGCTTCAAAAAGGCTTTAAGACATTTAACACATTCCGCGATCTCGACAGGATTTTAGGAGTGATACTCAACCAAATCAGATTAGAAACATGACATCATCCCTTTCACTATGTGATCTTGAACTGGCTAGGTTTGACCTTGTAATACTAAACATGAACAAAGATGAAACAGTAGAAGTAATAACAACAGCAATAACATAATTTCCCAAAGCAGAATCAAAAGAGAAAAACCAATGGAACAGGGTAACAAAAGGTGAACTTCTTCACAGTTTACAGGTTTTCAGAAAATATTTCACTCTCACAATTTGAACCATTTTCTTTCCTCCCACTTCTTCTGTATCCCAATATGGGCACATATCAGGTTCCTTCTGAATAACTTCACTTTTCAGGAACAGACACATTAATTTCAAGGTGAGAAAACAGATTAAGGTTATGACTAAAATGACAGGTCTATAGCTTCCTTGAATGGCTTAATAGAGACAGCAAATCAACAGTAGTTACTGATGATGATAGATATAAGAAAATACAATAGATGGTTGAAAGGACAAGAGAAGAAATTAGTGATGCCTCTCCATTACATAATCAGAAAGCACAAAGACAAAATTCATTCCCACAATCATCATCTCTAAATATAGTTGTTTTGAGGGCTTTTTTTTGTAGAAAAAGCCCAGCAGAAACTCATTAGTATGTGAGGCCACACCTCTGACATGACCATCATTTGCATACTAGGCCACACCTCTGACATCACCATCATTTGCATACTAAGCTACACCTCTGACATCATCATTTGCATATCAGGCCACACCTCTGACATCACCATCATTTGCATACTAAGCCACACCTCTGACACCACAGTCATTTGCATACTAGGCCACGCCTCTGACATCACCATCATTTGCATACCAAGCCACACCTCTGACATCACCATAATTTGCATACTAGGCCACATCTCTAACATCATCATTTGCATACTAGGTCACACCTCTGACATCACCAAAAGTGTATAATGTCTTTTTGGGGGTGTGGTAACAATTCTGGTCATCACACCTCAAAAAAGATATTCTAGCATTGGAAAAAGTCCAGAAATATATAGCCACACACACACACACACACATATATATACACACAAAGCCATAAATATATAACATAAATATAAATATAAAGCCATAAATATATAACAATCCCAGGGGAAAAAAATCAAATTCCAACACATTACTACAGAGCCAGCATGGTGTAGTGCTTAAAGAAAGAAAGAGAAATAAAGCAAACAGACAGGAGAAATGATTGACTGAATGAATGAAAGGGGGAAAGAGTTGGAAAGAGAGGAGAGAGAGAGAGGGAAGGGGTAGTGGGAAATAAGGCAAACAGAGAAAAAGAAATATTGACAGAAAGAAGGAGTGAGGGAGTGGAAAATGAAGCAAATAGACAGAAAAAAAGAAAGACTGACAGAAAGAAAAAATGAATGCATGAAAGGGGGGAGAAAGAAAGAAAGAACACTGGCAAAAAGAAAGAAATAATGAATGAATGAAAGGAACTGACAGAAAGAAAACATGAATGAATGAAAGGGGGGAGAGAGTTGGAAAGAAAGAAAGAACACTGCCAAAAAGAAAGAAATAATGAATGAATGAAAGGGATTGACAGAAAGAAAAAATGAATGAATGAAAGGGAGGAGAGAGTTGGAAAGAAAGAAAGACTGACAAAAAGAAAGAAATGAATGAATGAATGAATGAATGAATGAATGAATGAAAGGGAGGGAGGGAGGGGGAGACAGTTGGAAACAAATGGAGAAAAAAGAAAGAAAGAGAAATTAAATAGGAAGAAAGGAAAAGGGAGGGATGTAGTGAAAGAAAGGAGGGAAAAAGCAAGAAAGAAAGAGAAAAGAAAGGAAAAAATAAAAAGACTGAAAGAAAGGGGATACAAGCAACTCACCTGCAAAAGTGCTAACTCCCACAAAGCCCTGGCTCTGCAGCTTGGCCCCACGAGCCCCGCCGGCCAGCTGGACATTAAGAGGCCCCGCCCCAGCGTGGCAGGCCTCTCTGAGCCCTGCCAGGCAGCGTGACATCGGGAGGCCCCTGCGCAAGCGCTGCAGGCCTCCCCAAGCTCCACCAGACACCCGGACACTGGGAGGCCCCAGTGCAAGCACAGCAGGCGTCTCCAAGCCCTGCTGGACAGCATAACATCGGGAGGCCCCCGCACAAGCACGGCAGGCCTCCCCGAGCCCCGCCAGACACCCGGATGTCGGGAGGCCCCCATGCAAGTACAGCTGGCCTCCCTGAGCCCTGCCAGGCAGTGGGAGAAGTCGATGAGGTCGAGCTGGAATGCTGCCCGGGCCAGCTGGAATGCAGTTACACCACAGCCAGCTGCCACATATGTCTGTATTGGCTGCTAAGAGAAGCCATGTTGGATCAGGCCAACGGCCCATCAAGTCCAACACTCTGTGTCACACAGTGGCAAAAAAAATTGTATATACACACACACTGTGGCTAATAGCCACTGATGGACCTGTGCTCCATATTTTTATCTAAACCCCCTTGAAGGTGGCTATACTTGTGGCCGCCACCACCTCCTGTGGCAGTGAATTCCACATGTTAATCACCCTTTGGGTGAAGAAGTACTTCCTTTTATCCGTTTTAACCTGTCTGCTCAGCAATTTCATCGAATGCCCACGAGTTCTTGTATTGTAAGAAAGGGAGAAAAGTACTTCTTGCTAAAGACCCAAAGTTTTATAGCTCTTTTGTCTTCCTGTCCTCCCCCTCTTCTGAGGCCAGGTTACAATTGGGGTTGGCAGATATGAAAAATGGAAGGATTTCACTGACAGTCTCATTAGGTAACTGAAAAGTTGTGTCTAATACAAAGTGCTCTATTACAAATGCAGACAGATATGTATACATGCGCCCCCTTGCCCAGATTGCCCGGAGGTTTGGGCTTGGTTGTCATCAATATGCAGATGACACCCAGCTCTATCTGCTAATGGATGGATGGCCTGACTGCATCCCAGGGAATTTGGACCAGGCACTGCAGGCTGTGGCAACCTGGCTTAGGCTGAGTGGGTTGAAGCTGAACCTGATGAAGACAGAGGTCCTTTGCGTGGGCTGCAGCACTCTAGGGAGGGAAATACCTCTCCCAGTTTTTGACGGTGCGCCAAGTCAAGAGCCTGGGAGTTCTACTGGAGCCTTCATTATCAATGGAGGCCCAGATAGCAGCCACTGCCAAGTCAGCGTTTTTTCATCTGAAGCAGGCAAGGCAGTTGGTCCCTTTCCTGGAGCATTGGGACCTAGCAACAGTGATTCATGCGACGGTCACCTCAAGATTGGACTACTGTAATGCCCTCTACATGGGGCTGCCTCTGTGTTGAACCCGGAAGCTGTAGCTGTTGCAGAACACGTTGGCTAGGCTGCTACTAGGACTCCTGAAGTGGGAGCACATACAGCCAGGGCTGCGCGAACTGCACTGACTGCCAGTTACATACCGGGTTCGCTACAAAGTGCTGGTTATTACCTTTAAAGCCCTATATGGTCGAGGACCTGCCTACCTGAGGGACCGTCTTTCCCCATACAAGCCCCAAGAGCACTGAGGTCAGCAGGGAAGAACAAGCTGACTATCCCTGGGCCAAAGGAGGCGAAATTGCAGAATACCTGCACACGGGCCTTCTCCATTGCAGCTCCATGCCTACGGAACCAGCTCCTGGAAGAGGTGCGGGCCCTGCGGAGTCTTGACCAATTCCGCAGCGCCTGCAAGACCATCCTTTTTAGGTTGGCCTTTGCGGACCGCTGATTAAGGATCGCTGAACTGATGGATCCGCTTAAGTGACTTCTGCCTCAGTGATCTTCGCCATTATGCTGACAGAATAGCACCAGGAATACCACTGTCACTGTTAAATTATGTTAAATGTGAATTAGAATGGTTTTATGATAATGTTGGTTTTAAAAGTTTTTGTATAACTATTGTATGAATATGTTGTTAGCCGCCCTGAGCCTGCCTAGGCAGAGAGGGTGGGATATAAATAAAAATTTATTATTATTATTATTATTATTATTATTATTATTATTATTATTATTATTATACATATTTTAAATGTGTATGTGAATAAGGGAGGCCAATGAATCAAGAACAAAATACCCACTGTATGGCTGATAACAGATGGCAGTTTGGGCCAAATCAGAAACCAACACGAAAAATCCTTCCAAAAATTAACATCTGCCACTCATCCCCATCCTGTACTTACCCTGTCCTCCGGTGTTCTCAGAGCGGCTCAGAAAGCTACTTTCAAAGTGGTAGCAAATTCTTGAGCCACAATTCAGTCATCTCTTCAGCATCTGGGCATGGAAGCACGCAAGCAAGGCACCTTGGCAATGTGAACCTGCCAACCACCCCAAGCCGCTTCCAGCTTTTTAAAATAAATTGCTCAGAGCGCATGAGCGCACATAGGCACATGACCACTAAAAATGTATGGAAAAAAAGAAAACCAAACTGCACCAACGGAATGGTACGCTACAGCCGTCTGATTGTGCGAAGGCACCCTGTGAGTGGGATAAGGATGCCTTGTGCTGGAGCATGTGGATGGTTTGGGATGGTTCTTTCTCTCAGCTGGCCCAATTTGGGATGCCTCTCATTCACCTCAAAGTGCCCGTCTGTTATCAGCCTATGCGTAACATAAGAATAACCAGTAGATTTTCCTCTAGAGTACTGTGAGGATAAATATTGTGTGTGCAATCCTGCCATCAATAACATAGTTCTAAAAGAAACCCCAAGGAGAACAGCAATTATACTGTATCTTATTCACCACATTTCGACATTGTTCTTTTGGGAAAGTCAGCTCTTCTTCAACAAGATATATACCTCAGATTTAACAAACTCTTTGTGTATGTACACAAAACATGCACACCTGCCTTCCACACCAGCCCCACCCAATCCTGTGCTGAATAACCAAATGGCCTTTCAAAAGTTGTGTTGTTGTTCTTCATCATGTTTCTTTAAACAAATCGCACAGTCGAGTCCGACTCTTTGTGACCCCGTGGACAAAGCCACGCCAAGCCCTCCTGTCTTCCACCATCCTCCAAAGTTTGCTCAAATTCGTGTTTGTTACATCAGTAACACTGTCCAGCCATCTCATCTTTTGCTGTCCCCTTCTTCTTTTGCCTTCTGTCTTTCCTAGCATCAGGATCTTCTCCAGGGAGTGCTCCCTTCTCATTTGGTGGCCAAAGTATTTGAGCTTCAGCTTCAGCATATGACCTTCCAGAGAACAGTCTGGGTTGATTTCCCTTAGGACTGACTGATTTGATCTTCTTGCAGTCCAAAGGACTCTCAAGATTCTTCTCCAGCACCACAGCTCAAAAGCATCTATTCTTCTGCGCTTGGCCTTTCTTATGGTCCAGTTCTCACAGCCATACTTATTACAGTTCTCACAGCCATACTGGGTATACCATCGCTTTGACTATACGGACTTTTGTTGGCACGATGATGTCTCTACTTTTTATTATACTGCCCAGGTTCACCACAGCTGTCCTCCCAAGGAGCAAACGTCTTTTAATTTCATGGCTGCAGTCACTATCTGCAGTGATGTTGGATCCCAGAAATGTGAAGTCTGTCACTACTTCCATGTCTTCCCCTTCTATTTGCCAAGGTGTGATGGGGCCGGATGCCATGATCTTAGTTTTTTTGATGTTGAGTTTCAAGCCTACTTTTGTGCTCTCCTCTTTCACCCTCAACAAGAGGTTCTTTAGGTTCTCCTCACTTTCTGCCGTTAGAGCAGTGTCATTTGCATATCTGAGGTTGTTGATGTTTTTCCTGGCAATCTTAATTCCGGCTTGTGCTTCATCCAGGCCTGCATTCCGCATGATGTACTCTGCATATAGATTAAATAAACAGGGTGAAAATATACATTCTTGTCGAACTCTTTTTCCTATCAGTTGTTCCATATCCCGTTCAGACAGTGGCTTCTTGACCCTTATACAGGTTTCTCAGGAGACGTGAGGTGGTCTGCTACTCCCATCTCTTTAAGGACTTGCCACAGTTTGTTGTGATCCACACAATCAAACGCTTTAGCATAGTCAATGAAGCAGAAGTAGACGTTTTTCTGATACTCCCGTGCTTTCTCCATAATCCATCGAATGTTGGCAATTTGACCTCTAGTTCCGCTACCTCTCCAAAACCTGATCTACATACCACTGAAGCCTAGCTGGTAGGATCTTTAACATGACCTTGCTGGCATGTGAAACTTTCAAAAGTAAGAAGGGGATAAATATTTATGTATGTATGTATGTATGTATGTATGTATGTATGTATGTATTTATTTATTTATTTATTTATTTATTTATTTATTTAAATTTCTATCCCGCCCTCTCCACAAGTGGACTCAAGGTGGCTAACAACATTCATTTTTACAGATTAAAACCAATAAAAGATAATTACAATTTAAAATTTTAAAAACATTTCATGGTGCTGTATCACTAGAATATAATATAAGCGGTGATCACATAGTACTCTATAATGATGTAGTTATGTAGGGTGGCAGCTCTCTCCCAGTTAGATCTCAAAGGCCTGTCGAAACAGTTCGGTCTTACAGGCCCTGCAGAAAGTAGAGAGATCCCGCAGGGCCCTTATGGCCTCCGGGAGAGCATTCCACAATTCTGATGCTGCCACTGAGAAGGCCCTAGGCTCACATCTGCCGCAACCTAGCCTCCTTTGGTCCAGGGATGGACAATAGATTTTTTGTCCCTGAACGCAGTGCTCTCTGGGGAACATGTGGAGATAGACAGGCCCCTGACCATAGAGGGCTTTAAAGGTCAATACCAACACCTTGAAACGGACTTGGAACACAATAGGTAGCCAGTGCAGCTCTCTCAGCACTGGCTGAATATGCTCCCACCAGGGGAGCCCCATTAACAGCTGTGCTGCAGCATTCTGCACTAGCTGTAGTTTCCGAGTCAGCGCAAAGGGTAGCCCCATGTGGAGAGCATTACAGTAATCTAATCTTGAGGTGACATGTAACATGGATCACCATTGCTAAGTTGTCGTGCTCCAGGAAAGGGGCCAACTGCCGCACCCACCGAAGATGAAAAAAGGCGGATCTAGTAGCGGCGGCTACTTGGGCCTCCATTGTAAGAAAGGACTCAAGGACCACACCCAAGCTCTTGACCTTAGCGGCCGGTATTAGTGACACCCCATCAAGAGCCGGCAGAGGGATCTCCCACCCCCCAACCACCTCGGCTCAGGTAGAGAACCTCCATCTTTGTCGGATTCAGCTTCAGATGACTCAGCCTGAGCCAAGATGCTACAGCTTGAAGAGCCAGGTCTAGATTTTCCGGGGTACAGTTGGACTGACCACCCATCAATAGATAGAGCTGGATGTCATCTGCATATTGGTGACATCCCAGCCCTTACCTCCTGACAATCTGGGCATGGGGGCGCATATAGATGTTAAATAACATCGGGGACAGAACCGCACCCTGTGGCACACCACATATAAGTGGGTGCCTTCGGGATGATTCCTCCCCTATCACCACCCTTTATCCCCAATCTTGGAGAAAAGAGGCCAACCACTGTAAGGCAAACCCCTGAATCCTCACGTCGGCAAGGCGGCTAGTCAGTAGCTGATGGTTAACCGTATCGAATGCAGCTGACAGATCTAATAATAACAGCACAGTTGAGTCGCCCTGATCCAGATGTCGCATGAGGTCATCTATGAGGGCGACCAGAACCGTCTCTGTCCCATGACCTGGTCAAAAGCCGGATTGGAATGGATGGAAGTGTCATCCAGAATGATGGATGCTGTGCTGCTCTGGTGTGGTGCTCTGCCATGGCTTAGGTTTTAGGTGTCTAAAAGTCAAACTAGGATAATCTCAAAAATCCTGTTAGATTGTACTTCATGATCAAATGAGGGATCCCCATACAAAGTATCCAAAGGTTTGAATACCGACCTACAAGACTTCTAACGAACAGTTGAAGAGGGTGGGGAATCTATTTTCCGATCAAATACTATTCACTGAGAATGTGGATTAAGTGATTCTGTAATGAGATACACCTTATATACCACCTGCGGGCTGGAACTGGATCCTGCAGAGCTGGTATCCATCCCACAAGCAACTGGTTCTCTCCTGCTTCCTTCTCTGCTGCTGTTGCCACTGCCACATAGCAGCTTGCTTTTGTCTAGCTCCATCAATTGTTCTCTCCTGCATCCTTCTCTGGGATTGGTGCTGAGTTGCTGGCAGAGGTCATTTTGTAGGGGAAAAAGTGCAGGAGCTCAGTAGCATATCTCATTTGCATATGCCTTGGGATCTGTGTGCAGCAGGAAGAGAACTCCCCACTGCATGCAGACCCTGGCTGGAGGTTCAGGAGCTGTGCTCCTGTGAGCTTCTGCTGAATTCAAGCCCTGGTTGCTGCTTGCTTTTGCCTGGCTCCCTCAATTCATAGGAGAGGTACATAGGAGAGGTACAAAGCCAAGCTTCCCTTCCCCCCATTGGTTAAGGCTTCTTCCCACCTCCTTCTCCTTTGAGGAGGAAAGGAGGGAGAGGGAAAGTGTGTGTGCATGAGAGAGAACAAAGTCAGAGTATCATAGCACCATTAAGACCAATAAGGGTTTTTTTTCCAGGTATGTTGTGCCTGCCCTGCCTGCTCTGGTGTGTGCTTCCCTCCACCACTGCACCATCCATTTTAAGGATGCTCCTCAGGTCTCAGAGCAAGGGTAGAAAGGGGTTTACAGCACTGACAGCTTCCTTTTCCTTGCCAGCATGTCCTCCTCCTCAGCAGGAATGACGAGATATTCTCTTCCTTGGCCTGTTAACAGAGTTCCTTTTCTCTTCCCTTGCTCCCTTCCAATCCAGCCTCCCCCTAAACTCTCCATTGGCTTACCTGGGCCAGGCCTAGGCCATTGGCCAGCCTATACCACTGCCAGCAAGTGCTTCCAGCTCTGGACCAATCTGGTTCAGGGTTTGGGCCAGGCCTGTCCAAGTTGCTGCAGGATCAGAACCATGCTGGGCCAGGCCTGGGTGCTTCCAGCCATGGTGCAGATATCACTGCACCCAATGCACCCTGCGCCAGCTGGCTGACAAGTAGCTGCAAAGGTCCTCTGCTCTTTTCCTACAGTGGATCCTGCAGTACCACCTCATGCGGTCTTCCTGGAACTTGAGGTTGCCCAGTCTGGTCCCTCTCTCCTCATGGGGTATGTCAGCATCTGTCTCTTTGCAGTGTGTGTCTGACTGCCCCATGTGGTCTTCCTGACACTCGAGGTTGCCCGGTCTGCCCCACCTCTTCCTCATGGGGTGTGTTGGTTTCTTCCACCCAAGTTGTTCTGCATGCCCCTCCTCCAATGCTGGGTCTGGCTGTGAGGTAGGTAGATGGGTCCACAGTGCCATGAGAGATACAGATAATATGCCTGTGGTTTGACAGGGCAGAGAGGGATCTCCCTCCTGGGTGGATCATAAGTCCAGATTCAAAGAGTCTGGATCGAAACAAGGTAGTTTACAGTATAAACAAGTTTATTAAGTTTTAACAAGGAAGATTAGGGAATTGAGGAAGGATCAGGTATAAGACACAGAAAATAAAAGAGCAGATTACATCTATTACTACATCAAGAAAGGGGAAAAAATATAATTCATTATAGCTGCAAGTATCCAAAAGTAGTACATATTACATTTAAAGTCTACAAACTTTTTGATATACTATAAAATCCTGCTATTTAGTGGGAAATTCCAGATTTTTATGTGTCATATCTGTGTTCATGCAAAACCACATCTATATATTTTTTAATCTACACTAAACAACAAAGGAAGAAGAAAAAGAAAAGAGAGAAAAGTTCAAATTCTGGTCTTCAATACTATCTTATTAGGCAAGAAGCTCCTGTATATAACAGCAGCTGTATATTGTCAACATTTCTCTTATCTAAGTTACAAAGGAGTCTCAAGGTTAACAAAACTAAAGCCAGCTTCTCATTAACCATGAAAGGCCTTTGGATTAAATGGGTACAGTTATGATTCGTATGTCTTATTAGCAAATGTTGATAACTTTAGTGACCTACTTGAAAAGCTAGCTCTATTTAACAAGCAAAAAGGGTGGATTTTCTAAGAGAAAAAAAATAAACAAGGGAGAAGAGTTTTTACAGCACTCCCCTCCAACAACAAAGAACAGGGCAAGAACTCGCCCTCCCTAATTGTTCCCACAACTTCACACTAAACCGAGAAGAGAACCCTTGATCTATAAGGAGAATTCATCTCACTTCCATTAAGATGCACTCCTAACTTTTCTGGAATACAAAAGGAAAAGAAAAAAGAAAGAAAGAGCTCTCTGTGGATTATTTCATTAGCGGACATCTCAATACATAAGGATAAACGATAGGGGCCCTCCTCATTTACCATTCTAAAAAAAGGGCAAAAATAATCAAGGTATGTACACCGTTTCTTTATATTCCCTTTCACATGCCTTCTTATATGTGTGCGCATACCTATATATGTATGTATATACGGTAAGTAATTCTAACTACAATAGTTCAAATGCTAATTAAACAGCTTAACTTTTTAGGCTTATCTTAGCATGTATTTAAATTTTAAAAGATTTTGCAAGCTGTTAGAGTCATTAAAAATCTTCATTTTTAACAACAAATGTTTTAACTTCATTATGGTTTTGAGATTTGCAAAAAACCACAGCAAGCCAAAACAAGCTACCCATTCAATTTAAAAATAAAATATTAAATAGTCCTGCTTTAGATTTGAAGAATCCCTCAAAAAAACCACAAGTTTCAAAATTAAATGCCAAAATATTATGCCCATTAAAAAATGATCTTATAGTCTCTCCCTTTTAATTCATATAAAAATTGGGAGGGATGGTGGCTCAGTGGTAGAGTATCTGCTTGGTAAGCAGAAGGTCCCAGGTTCAATTCCTGGCATCTCCAACTAAAAAGGATCCAGGCAAATAGGTGTGAAAAACCTCAGCTTGAGACCCTGGAGAGCCACTGCCAGTCTGAGAAGACAATACTGACTTTGATGGACCAAGGGTCTGATTCAGTATAAGGCAGCTTCATATGTTCATATAAAAATGTAAATCCCCTAATTAAAAAATCAGAATATCAATTCCAAGATATTACGTTAGATCCATAGTATCAACCCACTGCATAGTAAAAGATTACAATTTCTTCTTCTTAAAATTTTTCCAAGATCTAATCATTGTTGGACTTGTCATGAGACTGCAGATTGTAGATCTAATCCTTGTTGGGCTTGTCATGAGACTATAGATTGCATCAACCAATTTTTCCCCTTCATTGCTACACATTTTTGCAAAAAGCTTTGGAGCTGGGTTGAAGTTACTCCCCCCTTCCTTTGTCTCAGTGAACTGTAGGATCCTTTTCTCTTGCATAAGTATATTTTCTGCATCCATTTTAAGATCAGGCAGCACCAGCTCAAGCCGTTGTCTTTCCACTTTTCCCCGCTTCTGAGGCAGATTTTGTTCTCCTTGATAACACTGGTCTGCATGTTTTCCATATTTTCACATTTTTCCAGGAGTTTTCCCATTTGCTCCTTAACCAATTCTGCTAAAAGACCAATTCCTTGCCTTATGGAAAGAATTGTAGCCATAAAAATCTCTTGAATGATTAATCTCTGTTTGGTGAATCATTTTACTTGCAGTTATAATCAGTACGATAGTAGCAATCAGAAAGTAGGTTCAAAGTGCCAGGCTAAAAATCCAGAAATTCTTCTCTTATAAAGTAACCTTCCATCTTTGATCAAGCTTTAGTATTTTGGTAGTCCAATTATTGCTTATGTAATTTTCAACCAGATCTGTCCACAACTATATACTCAGTCCAATACCTTTTACTTGAAATTAAGATAGTTATTATAAGCTTGTTCTTTTAATTTTATAAGCCTTTCTTGTGTGTGTGTGTGGGGGGGTGTCTTTTAGCCTCCTCCCCCTTTTTTGAACAGTCAAATTTGGTTTATAATAGGACTTTAGCTGATAGGTTGCATTCCCAAATAAACTTACTTGCAAGGTATAGTTCATTAGTTGAAGTAGAAAGATGATTAGAAAGAAATATTTTGTTACTGGTGGACACAGCTAGTGCCATGCAAAATGGCGATTGTTGCAGTGAGGCTTCAGGATAGCCAAAGAACCAGGCTTCGCCCGCTGACAAAATCAGTAGAAATGTCACATCCCATGCTATCAGGGCTCCCTCTCCAAGGGTCCCTTCAGGTATTTGAATGTCCAGACACCCCTCAATCTGCTCAATTCAGGGAGTTCGCAAGAGGTGCGAATCCCCCACCTTGCTGAGCCAAAGCTGGAACAGTTACCTTCCTTCAGAAGGAGGGAGGGAGAGGGGTTTTTAAGAATAGATTTTTTAAAAGATTTTTTTTAGATTAGATTTCTCTCTGCCTATCTGGGATTTTATTTTCTTTTAAAAAGATTCTGATTAGGAATTTGAACACTTGTATCAGATTCCATTGTTTAATGACTGAAAGTAGATGGCTAAGTATCTAAAAATATATTTATGGTTCCATATGTTCCAATTCAACACATCTCCCTTTCTTCCCTCCCACCTAGCTGGCTGCCTTTCTGGCAAAATGATCCAAGTAATTTGGGGGAAATGACAGGCAGTTTTCTGAGGGCATCTTTGGGGGGCATAACTTGGATTCTGTAAATCCAATCCTCACCCAACTTGGAGGGCAGCTAGAGAAGTCACAAGGAGACCCCCTGTGAGTGTGGTATCTCTAGCACACCACAGGGACCATTCTACGACATCATTAACCCAATCAGTGCGTAAGATGGCTAAAAATTCATGATGGTCTGTGGTTTGTGAATGTGGCCTGTCATGAACCATTAATCAAACTGCAATTTTCTGGTTCATGCTCATCCCTCTTCATGTCAGTACAATGTCCCATGACTTTCAGGCAACACAAGTTTTAGTTTTGATCTGGAGATCCATCTGTATTAAGTGTGCATGGTATATGAACAATTTACTACCGACTGTCCTTTTATATTTCTAATCATTCATTGCTTTCATTTTAATATTTGATTTGGAAGGAAAATTGAGACAGAGGGATCTCAGCAGATCTAAAGCTTGGCAAGAAATAATGAATTTATATAGCAAACACATGAGAACAAGAAACATGTCACTTTAGCATGAAAGCACCTCTCTGCACATGTCATAAAGAATTTGTCTAGGGCCTTGTTCTTGAATAGACAAAAAAAGATGTGTCATGTTAACAGAGGAGAAATCAAAGGATGACACCCATAAGGAAAAGCCAGCTGAGATAATTTATCTGCATAATATTTGACAGACCAATGGCAACATCTAAGCTGATAACAAAATTTACTGATGAGTCTGTCAATTGTGGAGCCACTTCAGATGAAATTTGTCTTTCATATACTTTGATTTTATGTATCTATTGACAAAGTAGAATAAGACTATAATTACTGGGGGGAGGGGGGTGTTACACAGTTACCCAAGTTCAGGGATCCCATCCAAACACAAGGGATTTGAGAGAGATGAATTCACAAACAGTATTATCTTTTCTTTTCTTTTAAAGATACACATTCCATTAAAATAGGAGGGAAAGATCACATTATATATACTTTGCAGTAAGTACAGTGTCCTAAATCAGGGCATGTAGGCTGAATAACAGTTTTTCAGTTTTATTTTGTAAGATAAAAGATAGGGGGAAAACAACCTGAAGCAGATTCAACTAACAACCCTGAAGCAGATTCAAAAGCCATGTAATAGCATTTATTAAGACCAAAAAGATGACACAAAACTGAAGCAGACATCAACATAAACAGCTTGTTGGGGGAAGGAGGGATATAAATATGATAAATAAATAATGTTGAAAAAACTTCATTATTTATTTCCCATCAGGATTATGCAGTGGTTTGGATTCCCATTTCTGATCCTTCTCCAAGATACAGAAAGAGGGTTTCCCATACCCATGTGTCCCCATTAACATCAGGCAACAATTCCTTGGAATACTGATTTTTTTTTTTTAAATCATTTATACCCTGCCTTCTTTCTAGTGGAGACCCAAGCAGCTTACAGCAATTTCTTCTCCCCTACACTACCCTCATACCCAGGGGTCATTTTGTAGAAAAAGAAGTGCCACAGCTCATTAGCACAACTCATTCGCATAACTCATTTGCACAAGCCACATACACCTGACATCACTGGAACAGTGATGGTTGCCATGCTAGCACCTTTTTTTCTCTCCACCCCCTCTTGGGGAGATCCCCCACCCCTGATGTGATGTAATGACTGAATAAGAGCACTTTAAAGATGTAATCAGGGTTTGTAATATTTTTGATGCAACTGATTTTATATATGTGTATTTTTAATGTTGTACATCGCCCAGAGCCTGGCACTAGTTGGAATAGGGCAATTAATCTAATAATAATAATAATAGTTGTGCTCGACAGGTTGTAAGGTCCTTAAATAGTAGGCCACCAGGACCTCATGGGCATCCAGTAGCATGTGTTCCAAAACAGCACCCACCCTGTAGGGGGAGGCATCGCAAGAGAAAATGACAAGCAGCTGTTCATTGAAGTGGGCCAACAAGCTATTTGAAGTCAGTAAGTTCTTGACCACCCAGAAAGCGGCTGCTTGATTATGGCTGACTCAATAGTGGGCTCGATGCATTAGGAGACTTGAGTGTAGTGATTACAGCATGGTAAACCTTTATTGTGATTACAGCATGGTAACAGTTACATTAAGACTGCTGAACTGGGCCAACCAGGCCAACTATATACATACCAAAGTTCCCGTGCTAGAATGTCATTGGGTCATTTGAACCAACAGGAGGCTGGTGATTGCTCTGGGGAAGCAGAGATTTTGATTTTGCTTCCCAGTGTTCCCAGGTCCCCAAGATCAGTCCTTAAGGCTCCAATGAGCCAGGCAGAAACTAACCATACACATGAAACACAGAGCCCACGTACACAATAAGAGGATTGGATAAACATGGAGCAGAGGTCCAGCAGTGGCTATTAGCCACAGTGTATTGTTGGAACTCTCTGTCTGGGGCAGTGATGCTCTGTATTCTTGGTGCTTGGGGGGACAACAGTGGGAGGGTTTCTAGTGTCCTGGCCCCACTGATGAACCTTCTGATGGCACTGTCAAGCACGACTAATTATGATCAATAACTGATGGGTTCCTGGTCTGTCACAAGCAGGCCTGGGTAAGATCACACTGAACCAAATGCTGCTAGTTTATTATCCTTTCTTGGCTCCTCTTTGTTTTATGACTGTTAACTACAGAGACCAAAGCAATCAGCACCTTCCCATGAATCCTCTTGCGGGAGAAAGCGCCATCTGGGCGATGCAAGGCTGAATGCCTTATAATGCCCTGGGAATGTATGTAGTTTTGAAACCTTATGTGTGAACGCTCCCCTGTTCCCCCTCCCCTTAGGAATCCCTTTGAAGTGTATCTTAAAACTTGTGTATCAATGTATTGGTTTCATTCTTCTCAAGCCAAGGCTTGAGCCAAAGTAGAGGTCTATCAATAAACGTAGTCTTTGTATCAACCTCGACTCGTCATTGAATCCGTCTGCTTGACATTTTGAGAAGAATCCTTCTGAAGCTTAACCACCCTGGCTACTTTGTAACCAAATGGCTGAAAAGATTCCAGGAGGTGGTGAGCTTCCCGATTTTGAGGAAGGGCCGCCCGTGCCCTGGCATGTACTGGATGCCCGGAGAGCAGCAGGCTCGCCTCCTCAGATCCAGCCGCTCCTGGTCACACCCAGACAGTGGCAACTGCGGACCTCCACCACCACGATGGACAAGGCGCCGGCACAGAGCGAAGCCATCCTAACCCAACATATGTGCCGGGTAAAGATGGCCAACGCAGAGGTCGGCAACCCAGGACCGATGGAGCCGGAGGAGATCGACACAATCGTAGTCATCCCTCTACCAGACGGAGGTCCCGATCTGGGGGAGAGGGATACGGAGGCACCGACCCCGAAGGAGGAGGAAGATGAGGTGGCCCACGAGTTCCGGGCGATGGTCCGCAAAGAAGTAGAGACCGTGGTCAAGGGCCTAAGAGACGAAATGCTGGTGATGACCACCCGGATGGTGGGGGAGATCACTAGGGAGATTTCCCAATCCCTGGGTCTACCAGGAGAGTCCGGAGAGTCCGGAGAGTCCAACCATCCTCGCCGGCCCGGCAGCCAGCAGCCCCGGGGGCACTGGCCGCTGCACCACCGGCGGGACCAGCACATAGACCCACCATGCCTCTGGTGCTAAGAGACAGGGGTCGTGGTCGAGAGTTGGATGCCACTTTCAATGGGGACCCAGAGGAAGTGGAATACTTCACGATCCAGGAGAACAGCTGCATGCACTACTGGGGGAACACATTCCCTGACTAATTTAGCCGAGTGGATTATTTCGGGTCCAAACTGAATGGGGCTGCCAAGAGATGGTACGTGAGATTGTACGAGGCCATGAGCCTGAAACTGGACTATGTGGGTATGTTCCTCCAGGCTCTGATGGCCCAGTACAAAGATCCCCTCCAGGAGACCCAGGCGCTAGCGGCTCTGCGGGAAATGCAGCAGGGGTTGAAGTCAATTCGGGAGTACGCTGTGGAGTTTTATGCAAATGCCGCAAAGTTGAGGGGGTGGAGTGAGCTGATGAAGATCGAGCACTTCACCAGGGGCCTGAACACGGGAATACTGGATCAGGCCCTCACCCAGGCCAGACCCGCCACGCTGGTGGGCTGGATTCAGCTAGCAGGTGAGGTCGAGACCAATATAAAGCCAGTGGCCATGCAGCGCCAGCAGCAGACGGAAAAGGGGAGCCGAGATCCAAAACCGGTGACCAAGCCGGAGGCGAAGTTATCGGCGAGAGGAGGCGGTGGCGGAAAGGCAGCGGGGCCTCGTAAATGCTTTCGATGCGGAGACCCTAACCACCTGGCCAGTAACTGCCCTAACCCCCCGCGGGCACCACCGAGCGCACCCAAGCTGTGCACCCCTGCACCGAAGAAGACACCAGGCTGCCCTAAGGAAGCAGCGAAAGGCAGTGCGGCAGCTGTCGGGGAGTCGGAGGAAGACGCCTTCCTAGCAGATGAGCTGAGCGAGTTGGTGTGGATGGACGAGCAGTCGGGAAATGGGGAAGACCTGCTCTAAAGGGTGCCAACCAGCAGGTCACGGAGGAACCGGCACCGCTCAGGGTGAGAGTAACGGAGTCGTTAAATTTTGTACCAGTGAAACTGTTGAACCCTAGACTCAAAAGATTCACACAGGTGAGAGCCCTGATTGACTCAGGATGCAATCGGGAGCTAATCACCCCAAAGTTGGTGGAAACCCTGGGGCTGACCACTATGGCCCTCCCCTGCCCCATACAATTCAAGTAGATGGACGGGACTGTGATGCGGGGAGAGCCCTGCGTACTAGAGACCCAGCTGTTACCTGTGGGGATTGAAGGGCATTGGGACCAAGAGTTGTTTGTAATTGCCCCCTCCTGCTCTTATGATGTAGTCCTGGGAGTGGGGTGGTTGGCCAAAAACGAGCCAAGCATATGGTGGGGGGACGAAACCATAAAGTTTGTAGACCCACTATGCAAAACCCACCTATGGAATTTGGACTGGGGACCCCAACCTCTGCCTTTGAAGGAGAAGGTCTGTCTGACAATGGAGAAGGTCCCAGCTTTTCCGAAAGTATATCAGGACTTGATGGGGGTGTTTAGTTAACAGGGGGCGGATGAACTCCCCCCCCCCCCCACAGGAACATGGGCTGTGCTACAGAACTAATACCTGGGCAGTCACTGCCTAAAGCGAAGCTGTACTCTATGGGGTGGGCCGAGAAAGTGAAACTATGCAAATTCCTAGACTGGAACTTGAAACAGGGTTTCATCAGGCTGGCGACGGCCCCCCACGCCACCCCAGTGCTGTTTAGGAAAAAGAAGGACAGCTCGCTTAGGCTTTGTACGGATTTTCATGGGATTAATGGGATTTTGACCTCTAATGCCTACCCCATCCCCCTCATCAAAGACCTATTAAGCATGGTGTCCACAGGGAAGATTTTCACCAAACTGGACTTGAGGGATGTGTACTTCAGAGTGCGCATAAAGGAGGGGGATGAATTGAAGACAGATTTTAATACTCCCATGGAACAATTTGAGTATTTAGTGATGCCATTTGGACTGCAGGGCGCACAGGGGATGTTCATGAACTTTATCAATGATGTATTGCGGAAATTATTGTTCAAGGGGTTAGTGGTGTACCTAGATGACATCATTATTTACTCACAGGACGAGGAGTCTCATGTAAAATTGGTGCGGGAGGTGTTGAGCACCCTGTTGGAGCACAAATTGTATGCCAAGTTGTCTAAGTGCAAGTTCCATAAGACCGAACTAGACTACTTGGGGTTCTGGGTGTCTGCGCAAGGGCTGGCTATGGACCCGGCCAAAGTACAGGCCATATTAGATTGGGCCCCCCCAAGGACATGTAGACAGCTATAATCTTTCCTCGGGTTCGCAAATTTCTACAGAAACTTCATAGCGGGGTTTGCCCAGATTATGCTTCCCCTCACAGAGTTGTTAAAAATGAAGGGGAAAGGGCCCAAGGCAAAGTGGCCGGGGGCCCGTCTAAATTGGACACCAAAATACCAGGAGGCGTTCGACAAACTCAAACGGTTGTTTACTAGCGAGCCGGTCCTAAGCCACCCCAATGAGTTGCGGCCCTTTATTGTGCAATGCAATGCCTCCGATGTGGCCGTAGGAGCCATTCTCATGCAGAAAGACGAGGAAGGGAGGCTGAGGCCTTGCACATATAAAAGTTCTCCACAGAACAGTGCAACTGGTTGGTGTGGGACAAAGAGGCGTTTGCTGTAACTTATGCTTTGAAAACCTGCCGGTCATGGTTGGAGGGGGCCAAAACCCCTTTTGAGATATGGATGGACCATAAGAACCTCAAAGCCCTTACTGGCAAGAGGAAGCTGAGCAAGAAACAGATTCAGTGGGCGGGGTTTTTCTCTAAATTCGACTTTGTGCTGAAGCACCAAGAATTTCTTGGCTGACGCGCTTTCCCGCCTGCCCCAGCACAACAGTCAGAGAGAGGAAGTAGTAGATTCCCTAGTCTCTCCCTCGCAGGTGGCTGAGTTTATAACTACCCAGTCCCAAACAAAACGTAAGCTGGAAGGATGGGGGACCGAAAGGATGGCTGTGGAGACAGAAATGGAAGGGGACAACCGACCAGGGGAAATTTAGAAAAAGAAGGATGGGTTGTGGTATAGGGGTGAAAAACTATATGTCCCCAAGAGTCTGAGGGCGGAAATTCTATAGTTTTGCCACTCAAACAAACTGGCAGGGCATTTTGGGTACGTGAAGACGCACCACCTAATTAGCCAGCAGTTTTGGTGGCCCTCCCTAAAGAAAGATGTATCAGAGTTTGTGTCTTCCTGTCCCATATGCATAATGGCGAAAAGGAGAGGGGGAAAGCCTCTTGTTCTGCTGAAACCAATAGAGACACCTACTCGACCCTGGTCGGTGGTCTCAATGGACTTTATTGTAGAACTACTGCCATTACATGGCAAAACAGTAATTTTGGAGGTAGTAGATACTTTTTCAAAGCAAGCCCATTTTATTCCATGTGCACAATTACCCACGGCTAAAAAACTAGCCTACTTGTTCTTCACCCACATGGTTAAGCTCCACTTGTTCCCCGACAAGGTAATTAGCGACCGGGGCCCACAATTCATTGCCAACTTCTGGCGGGAGTTTTGCAAACTAGGAGGGATGGAGCAAGGTTTGAGTTCCCCCTACCACCCCCAGACCGACGGACAGACAGAACGCGTAAATGCCTTGTTAGAGCAATACCTGAGGTGCTTTATAAGCCACCAGCAATCTAACTAGGTGGATCTCCTCCCCTTTGCTGAGTACAGTTACAACATCAGTGTACACATCTCCACCAAAGCCTCTCCCTTCCAAACTGTAAGTGGCTACGAGGGCAAACCAATTCCCATGCTGCCAGGGGGAGAACAAATAAAGGAACCTAGCTCCTTTGAGCAGTGGTGGAGGACCCTGAGCAAGGGTTGGAAGGAGATCCAAGAGAATTTGGAGGCTGCAAAAGAGACATATAAAAAACAGTATGACAAGTCCCATGTACCAGCCTGGGACTTCAAGGTGGGGGATTCAGTGTTCGTCTCAACTAAAAACTTGCCTCTAAATCAACCCTCAAAAAAAGTGGCTTATCGATACTTGGGGCCCTTTAAGATCAAACGGGTGATAAACAAGGTTACTGTAGAGTTGGAACTACCAAAAATGTTTAGTAAAGTGCACCCTGTCTTTCATTGCAGTCTATTACGGAGGGACCCCGGTGCTTCTCTCTGGCACCCTCGACTGACAGCTCCTCAACCTATCCAGATTGGGAATCAGAGTCACCATGAGATCCAGGAGATTCTGGACTCAAAAGTCAAACAAGGGACGTTGTATTACTTAATCAAATGGAAACACTTTCCTTCTAGTGAAAATGAATGGGTAGCTCAGAAAGACGTATTGGCTCCTGACTTAGTAAATTTCACAGAAAATTCCCTCAAAGACCGAGGGGGGCAGCTTGAGGGGGGCAGTATGTCAAGCACGGCTAATTCTGATCAATAACTGATGGGTTCCTGGTCTGTCACAAGCAGGCCTGGGTAAGATCACACTGAACCAAATGCTGCTAGTTCATTATCCTTTCTTGGCCCCTCTTTGTTTTATGACTGTTAACTACAGAGACCAAAGCAATCAGCACCTTCCCATGAATCCTCTTGTGGGAGGAAGCGCCATCTGGGTGATGCAAGGCCGAATGCCTAATAACGCCCTGGGAATGTATGTAGTTTTGATACCTTATGTGTGAATGCTCCCCTGTTCCCCCTCCCCGTAGGAATCCCTTTGAAGTGTATCTTAAAACTTGTGTATCAATGTATTGGTTTCATTCTTCTCAAGCCAAGGCTTGAGCCAAAGTAAAGGTCTATTAATAAACGTAGTCTTTGTATCAACCTCGACTCATCATTGAATCCGTCTGCTTGACAGGTACCCATTTTTGTCCAACACTGTGTGACACAGAGTGTTGGACTGGATGGGCTATTGGCCTGATCCAACATGGCTTCTCTTATTTTCTTATGTTACTTGCACATTCTAATTTGCTGTAAACTGCTTGATTTGTGCTTTGTGCATGCACTGCTAATTCCCATGCTGTTCTGATGGTGGAAAGAAGCATATTCCCTAGACAATTGCTCTCACTCTCTTCTCCAGAATCCTGGCTTATTGTAGTGCTTATGGTTGTAATTAGCAATGAGGGAAAGGGTCTTTCTTCCTTCCCTGGCATGATGCATGGTTCATCAATGACTTGCTGTGCCTGGTGCAAACTGAGAAATGTAACAGCTAGGATGCCTGACCCTAGGATGTCAAATTTGTGGGAACTATCACACAGTAAGCATTGCCCACCTTCATCACTGATAGAATTAAAGGACTGGTTATTACTAGGGGAGGAATGGATGGTTGGGGTAGATTCCTTCCAGTCAATCAAAGGGCTAGGCAGTTTGTCACTGCTGCTGTAGTTATTAGTGCTTTCTTCATATATAGCTTATTTCTGATTTTCACTAAGTCAAGCCAGTTGTGGTTTACTTTGAATGCTGTGCCCGCTTCTACATCTTTTTCTCTCTCTCCAATTTATATTGAGAATTGCAGTGTATATATTCTACATACCAATGGGAAAACCTGGGTAATGTTCTGGGATTGGTTTCTCCTGACTGGTTAGTTTCACACTGGGTGTGCCTTTTGAAATAGGAGATTCTTCCAGCTGAATTTACTGTGGGATCACCATTACTGTCCCCCCCCCCCCCCGCCACTTATCAGTAGTCTAGGAGTTTGCTAGAGGAAAAAAAAACACTGCTTTAAGAATTTAGTGAGAGAGGGGGGAGAGAGAAAATCAGTGCAGCTGCCTGAGTTCCCCCCATTGTTATTCAGAAATGAGATGATAAAAGGAGATGAGGCTGCTGCTGCCACAAAGTAGGTTCCGCATCATTATTCTCACATCTGAAAAGTTTGTGGCCTTATAAGTCAATTTAAAAGGAAACCTTTTTAAAAAAAATTACAAAATTGTCCCAAAGAAGAATCAAACTTGCATGCAATAGCTCAGCATCTTAACCAACCAAACTAACTTGATGTTCTTGCAAATGAGTCAGACAAAGGTAATTACTTTCCTAATTTCCTATTTCAAAAAAACATTCCAAGTGTGAAACTGACCAATAAGAAAAGAGCAATTAGCCTGCCAAGGGAGGAGAGGGGGAATGTCTGAGGAAATGTTTCTACTTTTAAAGGCTTAGAGGCAAATTAAGAAGAGGAGGGTGAAATATTCCTCTGAAAAACCACTCTTGGAAACTATGGAGATATAACAGAGTGAAGCAGAATGTTGGGAAAAGGATGTGGAAGGAATTTCAAAATCCTATGGGAGAGTGAGGTGAGTGTGTGAGTAAATATGGAAGCAGGTTTTTGAAGTGACAGAGGTGGGAGGCAAGAACCATAGTAAACACAAAAGCAGAAAGGGCAATTGTTCCAACAAAGCAGCAAGAGGAACGAGGAGGGGAATATTCTCAGGTATTTAAAAGAGTTCTGGGGTCTGTGGCAATGAAGGCAGCCATTAGAAACCACTGAAATGCATATTCTGAGTCCATGCATATTCTGAGGGTAACTTTGATAGTATTGCCAATTCCAGTTCTTATATGCAAGACTCCAAGGACTATCTACAAACTTGGAAATATCCATAGAACAGTATAGGCATGCTTAGCGTAAGGTCCTTCAGTATTCTTTCAGACAAAGCCTTGCTACTTATGTAAAATATCCTTTGTATCAAAGAAAAAAATCAGTTCTACATGCACTTGCAATCTTAATCTGTATAGAAACTATTTAGTGAAAAAAAAAATTGTTCCATAGCCAAATCTGTCTTTCCACTATTGGTATAACTATGGATCCACCATAGCCTCTGATTCATCTATGGCCAGTTTTTTCAATAACAATTTTTATTAATTTTATAAAGAACATTCACGTTTAACAACATAAAATGCAGTTCAAACAATCATCTCTTAACAGTTCAAACAATCATCAAACAAAAACATCAAACATTGAATGATGTCATACAACAAGGTCATTAATAAAGAGAGAAATGAACATATTTCCTAGGTCAAGTATTTTCTTTTATAGCATTAGATATACAATAAAAAGAAAACCATTTCTCTATAAAGTGTGACTGATAAGTAGAGCTTTCTACAATCAAAAATTGGTCCAATATTTTATCCATAACTATGACATCCCATACTGTACACTCTCATGGGGAGGGGCTGTGGCTCACTGGCAGAGTATCTGCTTGGCATGCAGAAGTTCAAACCCTGGTATCTCCAATTAAAAGGATCAGGCAGTAGGTGATGTGAAGGACCTCAGCCTGATACCCTGGAGATCTTCCATCCTTGACCCACTCCAGTCCGGCTTTCGCCCAGGTCACGGGACGGAGACGGTGTTGGTTGCCCTGGTAGATGACCTTCAATGGCATCTGGATCGGGGTGGCTCGGCAGTGCTGATGTTGTTGGACCTATCGGCGGCATTCGATACGGTCGACCATCGGTTACTGACTTGCCGCCTCGCCGACGCGGGGATTCAGGGGCTGGCCTTGCAGTGGCTTTCCTCCTTCCTTGAAGGTCAGGGACAAAGGGTCGCGATTGGGGGGGAACTATCCCGGAGGCGCACACTTAATTGTGGAGTGCCCCAGGGAGCGGTTCTCTCCCCGATGTTATTTAACATCTATATGCGACCTCTTGCCCAGATTGCCCGAAGGTATGGGCTGGGGTTTCACCAGTATGCTGATGACACCCAGCTCTATCTACTTATGGACGGCCGACCGGTCTGCGCCCCAGAAAATCTAGATCGGGCACTACAGGCCGTGGCTGAGTGGCTCAGACTGAGTGGACTGAGACTGAATCCTGCGAAGACAGAGGTCCTTTGCTTGGGCCGTCGAGGACCGGGGGGGGGAAATCCCCCTGCCAGCTTTTGACAGTGCGCCGCTGATGGCGGCGGACAGGGTCAAGAGCCTGGGGGTGCTACTAGAGCCGTCCCTAAAGATGGAGGCTCAGATAGCGACCACTGCCAAGTCCGTATTTTTTCATCTTAGACGGGCAAGGCAGTTGGCCCCCTTCCTGGACTGTGACGACCTAGCAACAGTGATCCATGCTACGGTCACCTCAAGGTTGGATTACTGTAATGCCCTCTACATGGGGCTGCCCCTGTGCCGGACCCGGAAATTGCAGCTGGTGCAGAATGCCGCGGCCCGGCTGTTATTGGGCCTCTCAAGGTGGGGGCACATTCGGCCGGGTCTTCGGGCTTTGCACTGGCTCCCAATAACATACCGAGTCCGGTACAAGGTGCTGGTCATTACCTTTAAAGCCCTATATGGCCTGGGACCTGCCTACCTGAGGGACCGTCTCTCCCCACATGTTCCCCAGAGAGTACTGAGGTCTGGGACTCAAAACCTTCTCACCATCCCCGGGCCTAAGGAAGTCCGTCTCAAGACAACCAGAGACAGGGCCTTTTCTACAATGGCCCCTCCATGGTGGAACCAGCTACCGGAAGAGGTGAGGGCCCTGCGGGATCTTACCCAGTTCCGCAGGGCCTGTAAGACAACCCTCTTCCGGTTAGCCTACGCCTGACTGGATAAATGTAGCTTATTAGACTCTCTGAATTATACTATATAGTTTTAATGTTAAGATTTTAATGTTTTTAGGCTTTTAAATGCTTTGATTTTTGAATGTAATAACTCTGCACTTTGTTTTATTGTTTTATCGTTTGCTGTGAGCCGCCCTAAGCCATTTTGTGGGAAGGGCGGGATATAAGTTATAGAATAAATAAATAAATAAATCTACTGCCAGTCAGAACAGACTTTGATGGACCAAGGATCTGATTCTGTATAAGATAGCTTCACATGTTCATGTATCTCTTCAAAGTCCTTCTTGAAGGAGGTTACAGTTTGGTTATTTTGATGTTTACTTTGAGTGAAAAAACATGTTCAGGTTTGTTAATAACTTGGGTCCTCTGCAGCCATGCAGTAGCTGCTGAATAGCTTTTTAAAGATTAAGGAGAACCAAAACAGTCTCAGAACACCACCACCCCCCAAGCCATTTTCTAACATGGAAACAGTGCAGGAGGGGGGGGGGAGTTGTTGCCTCATTTTTGCTGTTCCATGTCAGTCCAGACCTTTGGTGTACAAGAATAAAACAATAAGGATGAGTAATATGTGATCATCACTAGAGAGGCACCAACTAAAAAGTAGCTTGCATGTAAGACAAGAGAACTAGAAATACCAACAATTGGCTGTTTGGATGCAACACACATCCTTGGAAGATCATCATCCAATTATTACTGTAAATTGTTCTCTATTGCAAGCCCACTGCTCATCTGGAATCTGGAAGCTCATCTGGTGCAAAATATCAAGAGCTGGCATTTCTACCATTCACTTAATAAAAACAAAGTCCATCTGGCAGTTCCACGGTAAAGTCTGACTTACAGGATAACTAAGGAATGCACTTTTATTTTACGGCTGTCTTCCACTGTGTGTGTGTGTGTATACTTAAGTGGAACAATCATTGCATATTCCCTTTCTGCCTCAGTAAGGCATTCAACAACCCATAATGCTAAACAGCAGTGAAGTATAAAAGCAGTGAAGACATAGGCTGATTCCACATTTGGCATTTGCCTCCCTTTCACTCCGAGGTTGTTCCATGCGGGTGTGATTTCCTGATTCCGCACTAGAGGATTTCTCCCGGATTCAATTCCCAATCTGTTCCGTGTGTTCTGATTCTGCATTACTGCTGCTCCCGGAGTTTACCCCACAATCATAGCAATTTCCCCCTCCCTCATACATTTCCCTTTTTTTTTTTTAACAAGCATGCGGGTTCGCGTTACAACGATCTTCTTTGAAAAAAAATTATAATAGTCAGGGGTGATTTTAATTGGAGGGGGGAAGAAAGTAATCACAATGCAATGACACATTATCAAAATCACATGGAATACCATAAATAATGGGTGCGGGTGGAAGCAAGGGATGTATTCAGTAAAAGAAAATTGCATTACATCATTATATATTTTTCGTGTTAAAACGCGAAATGTGATTTGTTTAAAAAAAATTATTTCAGGAAAATATTGGATAATTTTCAAAAGGAGTAAAAGTATGATGAAATAACTGGGCGGAATCATGGGCGTGGAGTTATGTGGGTGTGTTCTACTGATGCAAGAAGTTTGACAACACATTGGCATGAGTTCTGCACATAAACTTCGAGCCCCAAAACCACATCAAAAATAAACTTCTGGCATTTTGCCGATCTCCTAAATGCAGGGCAACACCACTTTGGAGGTGGGTCAAACTGCCGCCCCTGTCAAGCATGGTAAAATTCCATTGATAATTGATTGTTTTAGGGTCCTCCATAACACTGGTCTGTGAAGTATCTTGGAGGACCAAGGTCTGTTAGCTCTGTTATTCTTTCCCCTCCCTCTTCCTGCTTTATTGCTTGCAAAGTAGAAGTAGAGAGAAACGAAACTAACTTGAGAAGAAATAATCAGCACCTTCCCATACATTCCTGTTAGGGAATGCGACACATCTGGGGAAAGCAAGGACAGAGTCCTGATAATGCTATGAGAATGTAGATATTCATGATAGTTTATGTGTGAGAGCTATCCCTCGCCCCCACCTTTTGGAATCCTTTTGAAGTAAGCCTTAAAAGTATTGTATCAATGTATTTGCGGTATCACTTTCAAGAATCTGTTACACTGAAAGTATTGGTTTATCAATAAACGTAGTTTTGTATCAACTTCAACTCGTCATTGAAACCGCATGCTTGACAGCCCCGGGTCAAGCTATGCGGAAACCAACATCTGCCCCAGGGGAAACACGGCGCCAGAGCCGAAGTAAAGGCTAATGTGGAGTCAGCCATAGTTTTAAACAGCAGCACCATAAAGCAATGAAATAACAGGAAACAATAAAACTATGACTAATAAAAACTGTGGCACCAGAAGGTTAAAAAAAAAAACTATAACCACCACAGGTTTGGACAAACAGGGCAGTCTTCACCTGATGCCCAAAAGACGATGAAGTTGGTAAAAAGTGACAACCTCTCAGAAGGAAGTTCCATAAGCTTGGTATAATGACAGAAAATCCCTCAGTCAGACATGTGCTTAACCCCAGAAGCTGGAACATCCAGAAGGTCTCAAAAATTATGAAGGTGATGATCCTTCAAACTCTTTAGGGGCCCCCTTAAGATCAACACTTTTAATAATGTCCAGAAACATACCGAAGGCCTGTGGAGATGCTTATTAAATGTATAGATGACAATAAATTGGGAGAGGCAGCAGATATGGTAGAAGTCAGATACAGAATGATCCAGATGATGGAAAACTGGGCTAAAACAAAATGAATTTTAATGAGGATAAATGTAAAGTTCTGCATTTAGGTAGGAACACTTGTCTTGGCAGTAACATGTGCAGAAAGCATCTAGGGGTCTTAGTAGACCATACACTGAATACGAATCAGCAGTGTGATGCAGGAGCTAAAAAGGCAAATGTAATTTTGGGCTGTATCAACACAAGTCAAGTGTCCAGATCATGCAAAGTGATGGTATCACTTTGCTCTGCTAGACCTCTGTTTTGGGTACCACAATTTAAGAAGGATATAGACAAGCTGGAATATGTCCAGAGGAGGGCAACTAAGATGGTGAGGGGTCTGGATATCGTCCTATGAGGAAAGCTGAAGGAGCTCAGTATGTTTAACTTGGAGAGAAGATGACTGAGAGGTGATATGATAACCATCTTAAAGTATTTGAAAGGCTATCATATAGAAGATGTTGTGGAGTTGTTTTCTGTTGCCCCAGAAGGTCGGACCAGAACCAATGAGATGAAATGAACTCAAAAGAGTTTTCAGCTAAACATTAATTTTATTTATCTACGTTATATTTATATCCCGCCCATTCTATGCAGACTCAAGCCTGCTAACGACATAAAATACACAATAAACAATAAGCAATATTAAAACAATAAAACAATCAAATAAAATTGCAGTGGTGCTACTTCATCTATTCAGGCGGATCATGTAATCTAGGAGAGAACTTCTACTCAGAGATGCCAAAATCTATTTCTTTCAACTGCCATTTCTTACCCCAATCCATTTGCTAGTCTCTGATGTATTATTTTTCCATGGAAAATAATCTTAACCTTATAATTGAAATTGCTAATTGAAAAAACAAGGTGCTGTTTTAATACTGAAATCAAATCCGTAAGACCACATAACTGAAAGTTACAGTTGGACTGACTAAAATTTCAGTTCTGAATCTATTTAAATGTGGGCATCCCCATGCGATATCAGTTAGACAACGAAACAAATGATATGAAATAAACATTAAGCATCAGCTCTTAAACTCTCAGTCAAGAGTACACCAAGGCTTCTAACCACAGAGTTCAACTGAAGGTAACTATCTGTCAAATGTAATCTGTGAAAGTGAATATGCTTAAGCTGCTGCTATGAATCAACCAAAATTGCTTTGGTCTTATTGACATTCAATTGCAAGAAGTTGCAGCTCATCCAGTCCAACAGACAGCCTGACAACAGCAAGAGTGCTTCAGTGACAGAAAGCTTTAAATATAGATGCAACTATATCACAACACACATAGAACTAAACTTTATGATCCTTCATAACATCATCAAAAATTGGTCAGTCAGTCATCAAATGGGCATGGAGGTCACAAGACCTTGCCGTCATGCTCGGCCTTCTATGAATCCCTGCAGTTAACAAATCATCACAAATCATTATGAAGGAATACGCATATGATTGACAGCAAAAGGCAACTTGAATTGTAGCAACAGTCTCACATAACTTTTTGTTGTTGTTGTTTGGTATATTAGTGGGGCTTGGTCCAAACAAGCTGTGATTAACCAAGATCAATGCTACTCACAAGCCAAGCACTGTGATTTCGTGTACTGCTTCCCGACCTGTGGGTCAGGACCCAAAAGTGGGTTGTGAAACCTCTGAAAGTGGATTGCAGGCCAGCCTTCCCTAATGGTTGTTCCTGCCTTTTTCATCCTTCTTATTCTTTCATCCTCATCAACTTCTCACATTCTCATATCCATCTCTTTGTGACCATAATGGCAAGAGGAGAGCCATCTAGCAACAAGTAGCTTCATTGTAGTAGCTGAAAGAAGGGGGGAACAGTTGAGAAGGCGGGAGCTGTTCAACATGCAATGGAAAAACCACAGGAGGACAAAAAGAAATGTGTACATGCTCTATCTTGGTGCTGCTCCTTCAGCATCCCAACCTCTTGCTCAGCCTCCTGCAGTGCCTCACTGCCTTCTATCTGCTGTGAGAGACGTACTGCAAAGAAGCCCTTGATGCCACGTTGTTCACTGCCATCTTCCATATTTACATACTCTCTCAATTTATTTAAAAGGGACAAACAAATAAGGAAGAGTGGAGGAGTTGCATAATATGTAATAGAGATATATACTTGTGAGGAAATATGTGAATCTGAGCCTGGAAGTTCAGTTGAGGCTCTGGGAAAAAATAACAGGAGTAAAAAAACAAAATTGATATTATGGTGGGGGAGTTTGCTATATTTTATTTATTTATTTATTTATTTGGGATTTGTATCCCGCCCTTCCCACAAGTGGCTCAGGGCGGCTTCCAACAACTAATCAACATAAATTTAACAATTTTAAATATAAAACAATTAAAGAATTAACATTTAAACATTAAAACCAGAAACATTTCACTTCATAAAACAATACAGCTTAAAACCAATAACATGTCATTTTATATAAACAGATGGCTGGCCAGTTACGTCAAGTTTTATCCCAGCTAGGTGTAGGCTAGCCGGAAGAAGGTCGTCTTACAGGCCCTGCGGAATTGAGCCAAGTCCCGCAGGGCCCTCACCTCTTCCGGCAGCTGATTCCACCAAGTGGGGGCCATAACGGAGAAAGCCCTTTCTCGGGTGACTTTCAAGCGGGCTTCTTTTGGCCCGGGGATAGAGAGGAGATTTTGTGTTCCTGACCTCAGTGCTCTCTGGGGAACATGTGGGGAGAGACGGTCCTTCAGGTAGGCAGGTCCCAGGCCATATAGGGCTTTAAAGGTAATAACCAGCACCTTGTACCGGACTCGGTACATCACTGGAAGCCAGTGCAGAGTCCGAAGACCCGGCCGAATGTGTCCCCACTTTGGGAGACCCAATAACAGCCGGGCCACGGCATTCTGCACCAGCTGCAGTTTCCGAGTCCAGGACAGGGGCAGCCCCATGTAGAGGGCATTGCAGTAGTCCAACCTCGAGGTGACCGTAGCATGGATCACTGTTGCTAGGTCGTCATGCTCCAGGAAGGGGGCCAGCTGCCTTGCCCGCCTAAGATGAAAAAATGCGGACTTGGCAGCGGCTGCTATCTGAGCCTCCATCTTTAAGGAAGGCTCCAACAGCACCCCCAAGCTTCTGACTCTGTCCGCCGCCATCAGCGGCGCACCGTCAAAAGCTGGCAGGGGGATCCCCCTCCCGGGCCGCGGCGACCCAAGCAAAGGACCTCTGTCTTCGTTGGATTTAGCTTCAGCCCACTCAGTCTGAGCCACTCAGCCACGGCCCGTAATGCCCGGTCAAGATTTTCCGGGGCGCAGACCGGCCGGCCATCCATTAGTAGATAGAGCTGGGTGTCATCAGCATACTGGTGACACCCCAGCCCATACCTTCGGGCAATCTGGGCAAGAGGCCGCATGTAGATATTGAATAACATCGGGGAGAGAACCGCCCCCTGGGGCACACCACAATCAAGTGTGCGCCTCTGGGATAGCTCCCCCCCTATTGCGACCTTTTGTCCCCGACCTTCCAGGAAAGAGGAAAGCCACTGTAAGGCCAACCCCTGAATCCCCGCGTCGGTGAGGCGGCACGTCAGTAGCCGATGGTTGACCGTGTCAAACGCCGCCGACAGGTCTAGTAACATCAGCACCGCCGAGCCGCCCCGATCCAGATGCCGTTGAAGGTCATCTACTAGGGCAACCAACACTGTCTCCGTCCCGTGTCCCGGGCGAAAGCCGGACTGAAATGGGTGAAGGATGGAAGCGTCCTCCAGGAAAGTCTGTAATTGCATCGCCACTGCCCTCTCAATGAGTTTACCCAAAAAGGGCAAATTTGAAACCGGCCGATAATGTGCCAATTGGGCCGGATCTAAGGATGGTTTTTTTAGGAGGGGACGGACCACGGCCTCTTTAAGTGGCATTGGAAAGTGCCCTTCTGTTAGGGATCTATTTATGATATCCCGCACAGGATATCTAAGATCCCCCTGGCAAGATTTAATAAGCCAGGAAGGGCATGGGTCCAATTTACAAGTTGTTGGGCGAGCCAATAAGAGAATCCTGTCAACTTCCTCCAGGCTGAGGGGCCGAAAGCCATCCAGAGTATAATCCGAAGACAGGCTCGGGGCCTCAGGTTTGCTAACTGTCACCAAACTGACAGGGGGGTCGGGACGGAGTGATGCGATTTTATCCGCAAAAAATTCCGCAAAAGCCTCACAGCCAATTTCCAATTCAATAGAATTTAACCTGCCTTGTGGCAGCGTTGTAAGTCCTCTAATTATGTCAAATAATTGTGCCGGGCGCGAAGTTGCGGACGCAATCTTAGCCGCAAAGAATACTCTCTTTGCGGATTTGATTGCCATCTCATAGGCCTTCAAACTCTCTCTATAAGATGTTCAGGTCACTTCGTCTCGAGTACGCCGCCATTGCCTCTCTAGTCGTCTGAGCCCCCGCTTTTGTTGCCACAGCTCCCGGTTAAACCATGGCGACGGTTTCGGGCGGGGGCGCAGAGGGCGCCTGGGTGTGATCTCCTCAATGGCCCTGGAGAGCCCATCGTTCCAGGACTCTACCAGATCATCCAGGGAATCGCCAGCGGGCCAGGTATCCCATAGAGCCGTTAGGAACCGTTCCGGGTCCATCAGGCTCCGCGGGTGAGCTGAAATACGCTCTCCGACTAAACAGGTTTTGGGTGACACCTCCATACGGGCCTTAAGGGCAAAGTGATCTGACCATGGCACTGCTTCCATTGCAATATCAGTCACTGATATTCCGGCCACAAAGACCAGATTTAACATGTGTCCCGCCTGATGAGTAGGTGTTGTAACAACCTGGGAGAGTCCTAGTGTCGCCATGGATGACACCAGGTCCATCGCCTGGCTGGATGCCGCGTCGTCGGCATGGACATTGAAATCACCCAAGACCAAAAGCCTTGGGTGCTCCAGTGCCTAGCCCGCCGCGGCCTCCACCAGGGATGGTAAGGCGCCGGCCGGTGCGTTAGGCGGTCGGTACACCAGCCAGATCGCCAACCCCTCCCCAACATCCCACATCAGGCCAACACATTCAACGCCCGGAATCTCTGGAGCCGGAAGAGCCCTAAAGGAGTAAGCCTCTCGTATGAAAAGTGCCACCCCACCACCCCGCCTGCTAGTCCGTGACTGATGAAAGACCGAGTATCCCAAGGGAACGGTCTGGGAGAGAGCTACCGTCTCCCCTTCGCGCACCCAGGTCTCGGTCACGCAAGCCAGGTCCATGTCCTGTTCAGTCAGGAACTCCTGCAGGACAGAGGTCTTATTATTAATGGACCTGGCATTGCATAACACCAGTGACGGAGGTGGGTGATTCAACCTGGCCCCGCTACCTGTCACCATCGGGATGGGGCGGAGGCTGGAAGGGGGTCGAGCACTATTATGTCTCGACCTCCTTCCCTTATAATTCTGCCTCGTCCCACCGTCATATCTTCCCCTCCCCAGACCACCAAGCCAGACCACCAAGCCAGGCAGAGGACTTGGTTGAGACACTGTAGAACAATTGCAGAGTTCTCAAAGAGATGGGACATGGTGATGATGGGAGATTTCAATAATCCAGAAGTCTAACCCTTCTCTCCAAGAGAAGGGACACAGTGATTATGGGAGATTTTAATTACCCAGACATCTGTTGGAAATCCAACTCCACTAAAAACGAAAGGTCAAATAAATTCCTGACTTGTCTTGCTGACAACTTCATTTTCTGAAAAGTGAAGAGAGAAACAAGGGGATCTGCTATCTTGGACTTGATTCTCACCAACAGGAAAGATCTAGTTGACAAGGTAGAAGTAGTGGACACCCTGGGTTGTAGTGACCATGTAAGTTTGGAATTTGCAGTACTGAGGGAGGGAAAAGCTGGACATAATCATACATGTGTTGGACTTCAGGAAAGCAAATTTTGACAAACTTAAAGTTATGCTAGGTAGAATCCCATGGCCAGAAATACTTAGGGAGAAGGAAGTTAAGGAGGGGTGGAGTTTATTAAAAGTGAAATTTTGAAGACTTCCGGGGTTGAGTCATGGAGGATTGAACTGCTTCTCACAAGAGGAGCAGACCTGAGCCTCTGTTCTGGGCAGAGAAGGTGATCCTAACACCTTCTGCCTACTTCTCCTAGGCAAGGAGAAGGCCAAGACATGCTTATTAAATTCTGAGGGGATTTACTTTGGCTGACGAGGGATCCCAGTTGGGGTTCCTTTTTGGCTTTGAAGAGTCCCCGGAGAAGGATTGCATTCCAACATCTACAGAGGATTACTGGGGTTGTTAAATTGACTTAAATTCATCATGATTCAAAGCTTCTTTGGAACTAATTAACATCTACTCTTGAAGAGAACAGTGCTTCAAAAAATCGTGATCTAGAGGTAAAAGATCTTTATCTATCACTCTGGGACTAAAATAAGACTTATTGGAAGTAAAAATAAAGGTCTGGATTCATCTATATTATCTTAGAGTAAAGAAGATAAAGGAGGGAGTAAATTTGGGACTAACTGGCGATTCCCTCAATGACCTGGTGGAAGTCTGGCAAGATCAGCTATCCAGGGCCATCGACGAAATCGCACCCCGGCGCCCTCTGCGCCCTCGTATGAAGCTGGCTCCATGGTATACCTTGGAGTTACGCCAGCTGAAGCAAGGGCTCAGACGACTAGAGAGGCGGTGGAGGCATACTCGGGACGAAGTGACGAGAACATCCTATAGAACGTTTATGAAGTCATATGAGATGGCAGTCAAGACTGCAAAGAAACAATACTTTGCAGCCAAGATTGCATCTGCAAATTCGCGCCCAGCGCAATTATTTAGGGTAATTGGGGATCTTATAACACTGCCACAAGGCAAACCAAACGTTAGAGAATTGGAGATAGGCTGTGAGGCATTTGCGAAATATTTTGCAGATAAAATCTCATCACTCCGCCAAGACCTGCCTATCACATTAGATACAGTAAGTGTGAGGAAAAGCCCCCTACTTTTCATACATGTGAACATCATGATCACCAGCATGGTTGCCAGGGTGCCTGGAGATTTGACTCTCACGCATCTGCTCTGAGAAGTGGACTTTGCTTACAGTTTCTAAGGCTTATATGGCAGCTTTGCATTCTACATCTCTGAAGAGTGTTAGCCAGAACTACAGACATGCTCCAGCTGCTCCTTGTGTGCCCAGTCTTGGCCACTGCAGTGGAAGAAGCCAGGCCACCATGTTTCCAGCCTGGCTCCATGGACCTAAAGCTAACAACAGCAGAATCCATCTTGCTTTCCTGATCCAAGCATATCCTGCCAGGCTGAACTCATTCCTTCTTAGTGGGAAAGTCACACGTACACACCCTGAGCCTGCAAGCAACCCATCTGTTTTATGAATGGATTAATAGCTCCACTGTTGATCCTAATTGCTCAGCAATACCAGAACAATAACTCTTGTCCAGCAGAAGATGAGAAAGAGGAAGGACATCTCCTGTCTCCATCAAGTCTTTTGTCTAACTCGGGTGGTACCTAGGCCAGCATTTGATTCCCTATTGTCACCTTCCCAGCTAATCCCATTTAATCTTAAGTATCCAGCCATTTCCATTCTCACCCTAGTCTAATACCTTGGAGCCGCCCCAGGCAGCATTGCAGCTTGGAAATTTCCAGCTTCACCAGACTAAGGTGAAGTTCATTGGTCAAAACTGGCATCCAATTAGGTGTCAGCAAGGGATGTCCAGCCTTCTTGGTCATCATAGAGCCTCCCCCTGCTCCTCCCAGTTACCTCCCATTCCCTCAGGACTAAGGTAACCCTATATAACCTGTGGACTAGCTACCCACAGGTGTGCTTCTATTCAGCAACCCACCTTCCGCTGTCTAGATCCATCCCCAATTCTGGCCACAGTTTTGGGTCCATTTCCCCTGTCCTCTCATGTCGCCATTGGAACCTTCCTGGAGGAACTACGATGGTAAATATCGCCCTGTATGTCTACCCTGATATGTGTCCCTATCAATCTATCTATTTTTCCTAGACCTGTATGAATGTGTGAGTGTTTTGTATTTTTACCTTGTATGAAAGAAATATTATTCTAAATAAATTACAATTGGTTTTCATTAAATTAGAGTCCTTTATTGAGCATTGACCATCTGAACGGTTGAGCCTCGTATACACAGATAACAAAGATTCCTTTTTGGGGCTAGCTGTCTCTCAGTCTAATTCCCCAAGTTATTTTGAGAGCAGTTTCCCTAACATAAGTCAGACTGAGGCTCCGCGCCTGTCTTCGGATCTACTGCTGGACCACTTCGACCCACTCAGCCTGGAAGAAGTTGATGGAATTCTCTCCGCTGCTCGCCCAACAACATGCGATCTGGACCCTTGCCCCTCCTGGCTGATTAAATCTTGCCAGAGGGAGCTTAGATGTCCTTTACGGGACATCATAAATAGATCCCTCCTAGAGGGGCGTTTTCCAACGCCTCTGAAAGAGGCCTTGGTCCGCCCCCTCTTGAAAAAATCAACAGCAGACCCGGCCGAATTGGCGAACTATCGACCGGTGTCTAATTTACCATTTTTAGGTAAAATCATCGAGAGGGCAGTGGCGTTGCAGCTACAGAGATTTCTAGATGACGCTTCTGTCCTAGACCCGTGCCAGTCTGGCTTCCGACCGGGCCACAGGACGGAGACGGTCTTGGTCGCCTTAGCAGATGACCTCCAACGGCAACTGGATCGAGGCGGTGTAGCAGTGCTGATGTTATTAGATCTGTCGGCTGCATTTGATACGGTCGACCATCGGCTACTGATCCACCGCCTCGCCGACATTGGGGTTAAGGGGTCTGCTTTACAATGGCTCTCCTCTTTCCTCACGGGTCGGGGACAAAGGGTGGCGATCGGGGGTGAACGATCCCAGAGGCGCACACTAGATTGTGGGGTGCCTCAGGGAGCAGTCCTCTCCCCGATGTTATTTAACATCTATATGCGCCCCCTTGCCCAGATTGCCAGGAGGTTTGGGCTGGGCTGCCACCAATATGCAGATGACACCCAGCTCTATCTGCTGATGGACGGCCGGCCCGCCTCCCCCCCGGAAGGCCTGGATCGGGCGTTACAGGCTATCGCAACGTGGCTTAGACTGAGTGGGCTGAAGCTGAATCCGGCAAAGACAGAGGTTCTCTGTGTGGGTCGCGGCGCTCCAGGAGGGGAAATATCCCTCCCGACCTTCGATGGTGTGCAGCTAAAGGCGGCGCAGCAGGTGAAGAGTCTGGGTGTTTTACTGGAGCCTTCATTATCAATGGAGGCCCAGATAACAGCCACTGCCAAGTCAGCATTTTTCCATCTGAGGCGGGCAAAGCAGTTGGCCCCTTTCCTGGAGCGTCGGGACCTAGCAACGGTGATCCATGCGACGGTCACCTCACGATTGGACTACTGTAACGCCCTCTACATGGGGCTGCCTCTGTGCCGGACCCGGAAGTTACAGCTAGTGCAGAACGCGGCGGCCAGGCTGTTGCTTGGTCTCCCAAGATGGGAACATGTACGGCCGGGGCTACGCGAACTGCACTGGTTACCGATTGTATACCGGGTCCAGTACAAAGTGCTGGTTATCACCTTTAAAGCCCTATATGGCCGAGGACCAGCCTACCTGAAGGACCGTCTCTCCCCGTATGAACCCCAGAGAGCACTGAGGTCAGTAGGAAAGAACAGACTGACTACCCCTGGGCCAAGACAAATCAAACTACAGAACACTCGCTCTCGGGCCTTTTCGGCCGCAGCCCCATATCTCTGGAACCAACTTCCAGAGGAGGTGCGGGCCCTGCGGAACCTTGATCAGTTCCGCAGGGCCTGCAAGACCACCCTTTTTAAATTAGCTTATGAATAACTGAATTATACTGATAACGAAGAAAATCCGCCATCAGCATCAATTAGAAGAGCGTCAAGGATAGCGTTATAATATGTTAGTTAATTGTTTTAATCAGGTTTTTAAGGTCAATTAATGTTTAATGTTTCTAATGTAACTGTTTTATTGTTGGTGCACCATTGGTCACCGTATTGTTAGCCGCCCTGAGCCTGCTTCGGCAGGGGAGGGCGGGGTACAAATAAAATTTATTATTATTATTATTATATTAACGAAATCAGAGAAACAAGGTTAAAAGAAGAAAAACAACTGTTGTTATGCATACCTGTGGTCAGGCTAGACAACCCCCTCCGAAACAGAACTGCTGATCAGAAGGACGTCACAGGAAGTGGTGTCATAGAAATAATGTGAGACTTCTCAACCTTAGAAAAAGAGACTTTGTGGCAAGAAAAGAAGGAAGTGGCCATTAAGAGAAGGGAAAACTGCAAGCCTCCTAGCCCTCTCTAGGATTACAATCATAGAGAAACACCAGCGGCCATTGAAAGAAGGTCAAAATTTAAAAAAAAATTTAAAAGACAACGGGACTTTAAAAATTAGCAGAGCTGGCAAATATCATCATTAGAAGGCAAGATTTATTGGACTATATACTTTGAATTAGTTTTGGAGCATTCTAAAAGAAAAAGGAATTTTTTTTAAAGGGGCAGAAAAGCTGCAGACGCCATTTTGAAGAAAATAAAAATTTAAAAAATATCTCAACCTAGGAACTTCTGGGAACAGCAATTTTGGGCTCATCTGAAAGGGCATGCTTCAGTCTTTAGTACATTCAAAAACTCATTTGGTGAGGTCAACTTTGAAGCCTATTTTTATAATGGGCAGGCAGTGATGTCTATCCATAAATCAGGAGCAAGGCAGATTCATACGAGGGCTAGGTCACTTGAGGAAGCAAAAATGTCAAAAATGCAGGAACAAACAGAAGCCATGAAGGCAAGATTGGCTAAAGTGATAAGATTCAGTAATGGAGTGTAAGAAGGAATTAAAAAAAAGACATTGAAGAGCTCAGAAAAGATTCCCAAGCAGTGTTAAAGAAAGTGCAGGAGGTAGAAGAAAAGGTGAAAGACCATGATGCAAGAATTGAAACAGTGGATTCCACTATTAAAAAAAATGCAGGAGAAAGCAGTACTACAAGACTGTAAATTAATGGAAAATCAGATACGTTTGAGAGGGGTGCCTGAATCTGCTGAGACTGATTTAAGGACATATATAATAAAAATCATTGCTGAATTTTTCAGAGATAACCCTGATGAAACCAGTTATTTTTATGATTATATCTACAGGGTTAATTCAGACTATGCTAGTAAAAATAAACTACCAAGGGATGTGGTAGTGAGATTGGTGACAAGAGATATGGTGGGAAGGATTTTAAGTAAACAATTTGAAAATACATTGGAGGTGGATGGCAGTAGTGTAAGAATCATGAAAGAATTGCCAAGGAAAGTTATAAATGACAGAAGATTGTACAAAAAATTGACTGACAAGGTGAGAGAAAATGAAATGAGATACAGATGGATACTTCCAGAGGGTCTAAGTTTTGAATACAAAGGAAAGAGATTTATAATTACAAGTACTCAAAAAATGTCAAAGTTTTTGGAGGAACATAAGGAGTTTGGGGGTACAGATTAAAAATAAAGAATCATGATGGATTACAAATTAATTTCTTGGAATGTAAATGGACTAAATTCACCTTAAAAAAGAAGGGCAACTTTTCATTGGATTGGGAAACAAAAATGTAATATAATTTGCCTAGAAGTACACATCTAACAAATGGATTACAAATTTTTATGGAATAAACAACTTGGTGCGGAATTTTGTTCATTGGCTAAGGAGAAAAAAAGGGGAGTGGTTTTTTATGTGAAAAGAATTAGACCCAAAAATGATTTTTAAGGGTGATGATGGTAGATTTATTGCGGTGGAAGTGATGTTGAATAATAAAAGAACTTTGTTATTGGGATTGTATGCCACAAATGGAGCAAAAAACTCTTTCTTTAAAGACATTATGCAACAATTAGATCAAGTGAAATATGAGCAAATTATGTTAATAGGAGATTTTAATGGAACGGTTAAAAATATTCTGGCTAGATCTGGGGGGAAAAAATAATGAAGGAAAACTACCAAAGTCATTTTTTAAACTAGTGAAACAAGAAAGTCTGGAGGATATATGGAGGGAATTTAATCCCAAAGAACGTGACTATACTTTCTTCTCAGCAAGACATAATTTTTTTCTCAAGAACTGATATGTTATGGATTACAAAAAACTTGGGACTTCTTCCTAAAATAGGGGCAGACCATAATCCATTAATGTGGTCTGCAAAACCCATGAAAAAGATTTTAAGATGGCAGATAAATGAAGATTTGCTGCAGAAAAAGGAAGTTGTAGAGTCTCTGGAAAAGGAGGCCAAATCTTTTTTTCAAATAAATGAAAATGATTTCAATTTCAAATGGTGTGGGATGCATATAAAGCGGTAATGAGGGGCATCCTAATTACCTTGAATAACAAAGATAAAAGAGCCAAAGACAAGCAAATGATGGCTATACAAAAAGAGATTGGAAAGAAGGAGAAGAAGCTTAAAAAGAGGCCTGGGAAAAAGAAAAATATAAGGAAGATTACAATATTACAAAGTCAATTGAGACATTTGTTAAATAAAGAAGTGGAATGGAACTTAAAAAGACTTCAACAGAAATCTTTTGAAGGAGTGAATAAACCTGGAAAATATTTGGCCTGGCAAATTAAAAAAAAAAAAAAGGGGGAGAACAAAGTGATTAATAAAATTATATCTGGAGGCAAGGAAATTGTTGATCACGAAGGAATCAAAAGAGAATTTTATAAATATTATGCTAAGTTGTTTAAATGTCAAGAGGTGGCCAAGGAAAAGATTGATGCATATCTACGGAAAATTAAGGTAAATCCCTTAACTGAAAATATGGAGAAGGTATTAAATGAACCAATTGGAAAAGAAGAAATAGAGGCTTCAATTAATTCAATGAAATTAGGGAAGGCACCCGCTCCAGATGGTTTCACAGCAAAATTTTATAACATTTTCATGGAGGCCCTACTACCAAAACTCCAGAAGTTGATGAATACTAGAAGAAGAAGAAGAAGAAGAAGAAGAAGAAGAAGAAGATGATGATGATGATGATGATGATGATGATGATGATGATGATGATGATGATGATATTGGATTTATATCCCGCCCTCCACTCCGAAGAGTCTCAGAGCGGCTCACAATCTCCTTTACCTTCCTCCCCCACAACAAACACCCTGTGAGGTGGGTGGGGCTGGAGAGGGCTCTCACAGCAGCTGCCCTTTCAAGGACAACCTCTGCCAGAGCTATGGCTGACCCAAGGCCATTTCAGCAGGTGCAAGTGGAGGAGTGGGGAATCAAACCCGGTTCTCCCAGATAAGAGTCTGCACACTTAACCACTACACCAAACTGGCTCTCCAGATGGGAACAGATGGGAAAATATCTAATACTTGGAAAGAAGCAGTAATTTTGCTGATACCAAAAGAAGATAGAGACGCCGCGAATAAAAAATTACAGACCAATTTCATTACTCAATAATGACTATGAAATATATGCTAGAATATTAGCAAAATGCCTTAAACAGCATTTGAATAACTTTATTAAAGAAGAGCAAGCAGGATTTCTTCCCAGGAGGCAAATTAGAGACAATATCAGAACGGTTATAGACATTATTGAATATTATGAAAAACACCCTGAAAAAGAGGTAGCATTATTTTTTGCAGATGCAGAGAAAGCATTTGATAATGTGCATTGGGATTTTATGTTTGCAGTGATGGAGAAATTGAGATTGGGAGAACATTTTATAAGAATGCTGAAGGCGATATATACTGAACAACAAGCAAGGCTCTGTATAAATGCAGATTTGACGGAAAAAATAATTAGTAAAGGAACAAGACAAGGTTGCCCTCTATCTCCATTGGTATTTATAATGACTTTAGAGGTATTGCTTATGCAAATCCAAGAAGATAAAGAGATAGAGGGACTGAAATTGAAAGGTTTTTCTTACAAATACAGAGCGTTTGCAGATGATGTAATGTTTATAAATGAAAATCCCACTCATGTGACACACTGTTGCTACGTAAGATACAAGAATATGGAGAATTGGCAGGATTTATATAAATAAAGAGAAATAAAATTTTTTGTGTAGAAATATGTCAAAGAATAAACAAAAAGAACTACAAAGTTTAACAGAGTGTGAAGTGACCCAAAAAGTAAAATATCTAGGGGTAGAAATTACAACAAAAAACATTGACCTGTCTAAAAACAATTATGAGAAACTTTGGCAAAAAATTGATGGAGACTTATTAAAATGGAATAAGTTGAACAGGTCTATACTGGGCAGAATTTCTGCAATCAAAATGAATGTTTTACCAAGAGTTATGTTCTTGTTTCAAACAATTCCAATAGTGAAAGACAATAAACAATTTAATAAATGGGAAAAGAAACTTTCAGAATTTGTATGGGCTGGAAAGAAACCAAGAATTAAAATGAAAATTCTAACCAATGCAAAAAAAAGGGGAGGCTTTCAAATGCTGGATTTAAAGTTGTACCATGATGCAGTTTGTTTGGTGTGGATCAAGCAATGGATGACATTATTAAATAGAAAATTATTGGCATTAGAAGGTCATGGAAATGTTTTTGGTTGGCATGCTTATTTGTGTTATGGGAAAAGTAAGATGGACGGCTTCTTCTTACATCATTATATAAGAAGTAACTTGTTAAATACCTGGTTGAAATACAAAAGATATGGGGATGAGAGGAATTGGATTGTGCCAACAGAAGTAATAAAGTTATACTCAGATATTAATGAAGAGAATCGTGAGCCAGCAGCCTGCAGCGTAGCTGCTAGGCTGCGCCGGCTCTGTTTGCCTCCCTGGGAGGGAGGAGTCGGAGCTCGCCCGTTTGGGCGCGCAATGTGGGAGGTGGGGCCAGCCGCTTTATCGGCTGGCTCCTGCTTCCCCCAGCAGTCTTTCGTCGATCGGAGCAGGTCGTTGTTGCGGTCGGGAGCCTGAGCAGCGTCTGAGGACTTCTCGTCGGCCGGGAAGCGTCGGGCTGAGTGACAGCATCGTCGGGAGTTCTGAGCAGCGTCTGAGGCTGCTTTCGGGCTGAGGAGCGTGCGGACGGTGTGCTTGGCGGTGGCGGCTGCTGCGTCGGCGGAGCCTCGTGCTGGCTGAGTCTTGGCTGGGGCGGGGTGTTGTTTGAGTAAAGGGAGGGCCATGGTGTCCCCCCCCTTTTTTACTGGTAACTCTGGCCTGGCTGCCTGTGCTGCCCTTCTTTTGTAGTTGAGAGTGTTTATGGTGTGCTTTGGCTCGAGGGGTCTGGTGATCTGTCCCCCCCCCCTTTTTCATTCAGAAGCAGAAGGCCTGAAGGAGTTAGGGGCTCATTAGCAGAGCATCAGCTTGGTAGGCAGATTGTCATAGGTTTAATACCTGGCATCTCCTACTGGGGAAGGTGTAGGTAGGCTGTGAGGAGAACATCAGCCTGAGACTCTTGAGAGCCGCTGCCAGTATTGGCGGGCCTATAGGGGGCCATTGCTAGCTCATTTAAATTGTGTATCTGGACAGAGAGTGGGTGGTAGCCATTTGCTGTCTCTTTTGAATTGTCTCTGGGTAGAGAGTGGGTAGTGGCCATTTTCTGTCTCATTTAAATAGTGTCTCTGGGCAGAAAGTGGGTGGTGGCCATTTGCTGGCTCATTTAAATAGTGTCTCTGGGCAGAAAGTGGGCGGTGGCCATTTGCTGGCTCATTTAAATAGTGTCTCTGGGCAGAAAGTGGGCGGTGGCCATTTGCTGGCTCATTTAAATAGTGTCTCTGGGCAGAAAGTGGGCGGTGGCCATTTTAACTCCTTGTGAAAGGCTGTTGGCGGACATTTTAAGTCCTTTTTTCCAGTAAAGGTGGGTGGCGGCCATTTTAGAAGCGTTTCTTTGGCATAAGTTGGTGCAGTTCCCTTGTGAGAAATGGCTGGGGGTAAAGGCTCGGGTAAGTCTAAGGGCAAGAAGCCTGCACCTAGGCCATCTAAGGTACCTCCTAAGAGGCCACCTCCCCCGTCTTCCTCTTCGGACGAAGAGGGCGAAGCAGCAGTGGACTCTAATATTTTAAGTAGGTTAAGGGCGCTGGAGCAGGCGTCGGGTGTCCCTCCTTTAAGTGGGGGGGGAAGTGGTAAGCAATCCAAAAAGGTGAGGCAGGCTAATATACTCACAAGACTGTCTATGCTTGAGAGCAGGTCTGGTGGAATTGGGCCTGGCTGGGATGTCGGTACCGGTGGTCCTGATGCTGTGGCTGGAACGTCTGGTGGCGGTTTGCCATTGGTGCCTGCTGGATTTGGAGGTAGGTTTGGGGATGCCTCGCAAATCGGGTCAGGGCAGGGTTGGCCTTGGGAGACATGGGGGCCGGCTTCAGCGGCTGGGCAGGGTATGTCAGGGGTGCCTGCATCTTCTGGAGTGGGAATACCGCAGAATTGGCCGTGGCCAGGTGGGCAGGGTATGCCTTGGGCGTGTCCAACTACGGGGCAGATGAATTTGGCGGGTTCTGTTATGGGGGCTCCTTCTCCATATGGAATGGTGCCTTTCGCAGCCTTGCCCTTTGGGGAGGTTGCTTTGCCGCTGGGGGATCATCTGCTGCCGGCCACAAGGGAGAAGATTTTAAAAGGGGAGTATGTAGACATATTTTCCCTCCTGTATCGTGAGCTAGAAAAAAAGGATAAAGAAGATTTAGATGATAAGGAGAAGGAGAAGTTGAAGAAGAGGAAGGTGGACAGGACTTGGGCAAATTGGCTGCCTGGGTTCTGTATCTATGCTGGGGTGATTGCCAGGGCGCAGCCATGGCAGGCGGCGTCTTTGTTCCAGTATCTGGACATAATATATAAAGGCTATACGGCCTTTAGTGGACCAGCCTGGTTGCAATATGACCAGGAATTTCGTATGAGGGCCGCCCTGTATCCGTCCCTTCAGTGGGATCGGATCCATCAGCAGCTTTGGCTGCAGGTGATGTCCCCGGCTAGGCCTAATCTGGGTGATCGCTCTGACAGCGGTCACCTGGTAAGTAGGTCGTCCACTGCCGCTTCAGTTTCATCAGGATCTCCCCGCGGTATAGCGGGGCAGGCGGTTCAACCCCGCTCGCTCTGCTGGGATTTTGGAGCGCTCAGGGTATGCAACAGGAAGGCGTGCCAATTTAAGCACGAGTGCCCTATGTGCAGGGGATCCCACTCTTTCGATGAATGCCCTAAAGCCCGGGGGCGTAGGAATCCAAAGAAACCTGGAGGGAGTGGGGGAGCCTTTCCGCCCAAAAAAGGGACCCAGCCCGGTAAGGGTGGGTCCTCTTGAGCAGTGGCTAGCAAGGTATCCTAGACAAGTTGATAGGTTGTATTTGTTAGAGGGTTTTAAGTTTGGTTTTAGGATACCTTTTCGGGGGTCAAGAGTTCAGTTTGTGTCAGGAAACCTTAAGTCAGTTCAGGGTTTGGAACAGGTCGTGAGGGACAAAATTGCTAAGGAACTGGCTGAGGGTAGGATTTTGGGTCCCTTTTCACGTCCTCCAGTGAGTACTCTTAGAGTCTCACCTTTGGGTGTGGTCCCTAAAAAGACGCCTGGTGAATTTCGTTTGATTCATCATTTGTCTTTTCCCAAGGGTAGGTCAGTGAACGATGGGATTCCGGAGCACTTGTGCTCTGTAAGGTACACTAGCTTCGACCAGGCTATTGCCGTGGTCAGGCGTTGTGGGGTGGGAGCAGAATTGGCTAAATGCGATATTAAGTCTGCATTTCGCCTTTTACCTGTCCACCCCAACGATTTTGAGCTCTTGGGGTTTTCGTTTGAAGGCCAATTTTACATGGACAGAGCACTGCCAGTGGGCTGCTCTGTGTCATGCGCTGCTTTCGAGCGTTTCAGCACATTTTTGGAATGGGCTGTATGGGAGAAAGTGGGTCTGCAGGATGTCGTTCATTATTTGGATGACTACCTGTTTGTGGGTCCCAAAGGGACGGGGCGTTGTGGGCGGCTACTGGCCGGTTTTGCTGAGCTGGCTGCCGAGCTCGGGGTGCCTTTGGCGCCTGAGAAGACAGAGGGGCCGGCTCAGAGGTTGACTTTCTTAGGGATAGAGATTGATACTGTGGCACAGTTGTCTAGAGTGCCTCCGCAGAAGATATTGGAGTTGAGGTCCAGGATTGGTACCTTTCTTCTTAAGAAGAAGGTTACCTTGTTGGAATTGCAGCAGCTAGTGGGGCACCTCAACTTTGCATGCAAAGTGGTCGCTCCTGGAAGGGCTTTTCTTAGGAGGTTGTGTGATGCTATGGCTGGGTTGCGCCAGCCTCAGCACAGAACTAGGGTTACCAGCAGCATGAGGGATGATTTGAGGGTTTGGCAGGAATTTTTGGAGTCTTTTAATGGAGTCTCCTTTTGGAGGGAGGACTTGAGGCTCGAGGCCGAGCTACAGGTCATGTCTGATGCTGCTGGTTCCTTGGGTTTTGGGGTTTATGTCCGCGGACATTGGTGCGCGGATAGTTGGCCTGATTCATGGGCACGGGTAGGAGTGAACCGGGATCTCACGTTTCTCGAGTTCTTTCCCATTTTAGTCGCGGTTTGGCTGTGGGGGAAGGATATGGCCAATCACACAGTTCATTTTTGGTGTGATAATATGGCGGTGGTCCATGTCATTAATTCCCTCTCATCCAAATCGGGGAGGGTTATGAGATTGGTGAGAGCCTTCACTCTGCGTTGTTTGCGGCTGAATATTTTGTTTTTAGCCAAGCATGTTCCTGGGGTAAGTAACGGGGTAGCTGACGCTCTATCTCGTAAACAGATGGGGAGATTTCGTCAGCTGGCACCGGACGCAGACGGAGAGCCGGTGCCAATGCCCCAGGAGCTATGGCTGATTGGAGAGCCGAAGCCTGCAGAGCGATAGGTCTAGCCATTGCGCCTAGCACTCGGAAGTCTTATGAACGGGCTGTGCGGCAGTTTGAAGACTTTAGGGCTGAGGTAGGGTATCACAGGGTTTGGCCCCTTCCGGTGGAGGAATTGCTCCATTACTGTGTTTCGCTGAGAGGTAAGGGGTTGGCAGTGCGATCCATCAGGGGGCGCTTGTCTGCTCTGGCTTTTGCCAGCAAAGCGCTGGGTTATAGGGAGGATACAGCAGACTTTCGTCTGCGAAAAATGTTGGAGGGGTGGTCTAGAGAGGCCGGTCCCAGGGTTGATACGCGGAATCCTGTGTCTCCTTTGATTCTGCGTGGTTTAAGGAGGGTATGGGACGTGGTGTGTGCTTCGTCTTTTGAAGCTTGCTTGTTTCATGTCGCGTCCTTAGTGGCCTTTTTCGGGGCTCTCAGGGTGAGTGAGCTGGTGGCTCAGTCTAGGAATGATGTCTCTGGCAGGGCTCTGCGGTTGGGGGACTTGCAGCTGTCTGGGGGTAAGGCAGTCATTACTGTTCGTCGTTCCAAGACGGATCAGTGGCAGCGTGGTACTATGCTCGAGCTTGGTAGTTGTTCCGAGCTTGAGCTTTGCCCGGTTACCGCGTTGGCTGCTTATTTAGCAGTCAGGGGCCCCAAGGATGGGTTTTTGTTTATGCATATGGATGGTAAGCCATTAACGAGACATCAGTTTTGGGCCGTGACATCCCGGGCTTTGGGTGAGCTGGGGTTGTCAGGAGTGCGGTTTGGGACCCACTCCTTTAGGATCGGGGCGGCCTCTACGGCGGCCGCCATGGGGTATCCTTCCACCTCTATTCAGAGGTTGGGCCGGTGGCGTTCTTCAGCCTATAAGACATATGTGCGACCTTTTTTCAGGCCGTGAGTGGCTTGTGGGTTGGATGTTTATTGTTCTGGTTGTGTTTAACTGTTTCTTTCTCTTTAGATGCTGCTGTTCCTGGCCAGAGGAGCCGGAGCCGAGTTCTAATCTGCGGCCATAGCCACGTGTTTTGGGCTGCTCTTCAAGCACGGAGAACTGCGGCTGGCTCTCAGCTGGGACTCAGTCAGCATGCTGTTATCGAATGGCAGGGGCGTCGGGGCCTTAAGTGGCTGGGCCTGCTGCCTTTATTGTTCACTGATAGGACGGGTCCTCCTCCTCAGATCTTACTTGTTCATCTGGGTGGTAATGATCTGGGGTTATTGAAGGGCAAGGCCTTAATTTGGCAAGCCCGAGATGATTTCCAGCACATTCGGGAGCGATGGCCGGGGACCTTCATTGTGTGGTCAGCCATGCTGCCCCGCCTGGTGTGGCGTTGTGCTTTGGACCCTGCAGCTATAGAGAGGGCCAGGTATAAGGCAAACAAGGAGATTAAAAAGGCGCTGGAAAGAGGGTTGGGCCACTTTCTGCCCCATCCGGACATTTCGGTGAAATGTCCTGACCTCTACAGGGGGGATGGGGTCCATCTCTCGGAAAAGGGTAATATGCTTTTCCTGAGAGATTTGCAGCAAGGGTTGCGGGTGGCTTTGGGCCTCCCGGTGGGCGCTAAGCCCTAAGTAGAGACTTGGCCTTAGTAGTGGCAGGTTTTTGGGGTTTAGGACACTATGCGGCTAGGGGAGGACTGCGAAGCATCCCCCTTTTGGGGAATTTGGGGTCTGGCATGAACAACCTTGGGGTTTGGAGACCCGGGTTGGAGATTGCAGACTGTCCAGGAGGCTTGGCTAGAGGGTGCCTTTCTGCCGAGACGTGCGTCTGGGTTTGGGCCCTCTGGTGCAGGCCTCCCTGCTGGGCCTGCCCGGAGGGAGCTGAGTTGCTCAGCTCCGGCTGGGGGGCTGGATCTCTCGCCCGTTAGTGGCAGGGGAGCGGTCGCGGTGACCCCTAGCCCTGGCCAGGCCGCTGGTGGGGTTCCCTTGCTGTTTATGCTGTTAATTAATAAAGTGGCCCAAATTTTATTCCAATGCATTGTGTCTGACTCTTCATTCCGACCTTGGGGGGCAATCGTGAGCCAGCAGCCTGCAGCGTAGCTGCTAGGCTGCGCCGGCTCTGTTTGCCTCCCTGGGAGGGAGGAGTCGGAGCGCGCCCATTTGGGCGCGCAATGTGGGAGGTGGGGCCAGCCGCTTTATCGGCTGGCTCCTGCTTCCCCCAGCAGTCTTTCATCGATCGGCCCTCCCGCCCGCCCTGTCTGTTATGTAGGCTTTGCTGGTTGCCTCATTTGAGGAGCCGGGTAGGAATTTTTTACGCCTCGGCTGATTGGCTGTTGCTGGGGTGTGTTTTTCGCCTACCCTGCATAGCAGTGCAGTGGATTGTGGAATTGGCTTAGGGATGGTGCCTTTAAATAGGTGGTCACTTTAGTTGGCAGGTTTTTGGGGTTTAGGACACTATGCGGCTAGGGGAGGACTGCGAAGCATCCCCCTTTTGGGGAATTTGGGGTCTGGCATGAACAACCTTGGGGTTTGGAGACCCGGGTTGGAGATTGCAGACTGTCCAGGAGGCTTGGCTAGAGGGTGCCTTTCTGCCGAGACGTGCATCTGGGTTTGGGCCCTCTGGTGCAGGCCTCCCTGCTGGGCCTGCCCGGAGGGAGCTGAGTTGCTCAGCTCCGGCTGGGGGGCTGGGTCTCTCGCCCGTTAATGGCAGGGGAGCGGTCGCGGTGACCCCTAGCCCTGGCCAGGCCGCTGGTGGGGTTCCCTTGCTGTTTATGCTGTTAATTAATAAAGTGGCCCAAATTTTATTCCAATGCATTGTGTCTGACTCTTCATTCCGACCTTGGGGGGCAAATGGTTATTGTACAAACAATTGTTAAAAATACATGGAGGCAAGGTGGAATTAAAATCGGCGGAAGAATTAGAAGTATAACTTTTAATTGCAACAAATCAAGAGTTTGCTTGAACAGGGTATTAAAAATGATGGAGTGAGACAAGAACATACAGATTTGGAGAGAATGCTGTTTGGCGACAAAGAAAAATTGATTTCAAGAATTTATAAATTATTATTGAAATGGTCTACAGAAGATGAAGTAGTTAAATCTCAAATGCTAAAATGGGCAATAAATATAAATAAAGAAATATAGATGGAACAATGGGAGTATCTATGGAAGAACTCTATGAAGATATCGACATGTAATAATATTAAAGAAAACTGTTTTAAAATGCTATATAGGTGGTATATGACACCTAAAAAACTGTCAAAATGAACAATCAGGTGTCAGATAGATGGTGGAAATGTAAAAAACATGAAGGATCTTTCTACCATATGTGGTGGACTTGTGAAAAGGAAAAACAATTTTGACAAATGATTCAGCAAGAGATTTCAAACATTTTGGGCTACAATATTAAGAAGGCACCAAACATCTTTTTGTTGGGATTACAAATGGAAAAATTTCCAAAACAAGATGGAACAATAATTTGGTACATGGTTTCAGCTGCATGGACATTATATGCGCAGATGTGGAAGCAAGACAAAATACCAGAAAAATGGGACTGGATTATAAAAGTTATGCATTGGAGTGAAATGGACAAGCTTACAAGAATCTTAAAAGAATATGGTCTAGAGAAGTTTAAAAATGAATGGGGAAAATTTCAAAAATATGTTGAAAAACAATGGAAGGTAAAAGGTTATTTGGTGATTTTTGACAATAGCTGAACGTTAAAAAATGAGACTATGTGATTATATATTTTTTTCAACTTATTTTGAAAAGGATTATAGTTAAAAATGAGACTACGGGAATATATTATCTCTTCAATTTTATTTTTATGATAAGGACTAAAGGATCATAATGAAGATGGATTATAATTACAGTATATGGTTTTTTCCTATTTTTATTATATTTTGGACATAAGACTTTTTAGGAAGATTCTTAATTGGATAAAATTACCTTTTACTTTTTTATTATTTTAATTAAAATGCACCGTAGGAGGTCACAAAAAGGAGGGGAGGGAGGAGAAAAATGTAATGTATTGGTATTAGGTTTTTTATAATAGATGAGTATTATTACAATATATTGCAGAATAATAACAATTGGTTTTTTTTTAAAAAAAGTGAAATATTGAAGGCACAATCACAAACAATTCCTATGAGAAGGAAAAATGGGAGGAGCCTAAAGAAGCCAAGGTGGCTCCATAAACAGCTTTCTGAGGACTTGAGAAATAACAGACTCATTTAGGAAATGACAGGTAGGCTTTATAATCAAGGATGAATATAAACAAATAACCAGTGCTTGTACAGAGAAAGTTAGGAAAGCTAAAGCTCAGTATGAGCTGAGGCTAGTGAGAGATGCTAGAAACAACAACAAAAGGTTCTTTTCTTGTGTTCAAAGTAAGAAAAAGAATAAGGACATGGTAGACTCATTGCGGGGACAGGAAAGTGAAACTGTAACAGGTGATGAAGAGAGGGCAGAACTGCTCAATTTCAACTTTTCCTCAGTCTTCTCTTGTGAGGGAAGTGATGCTCAATGTCACAAAAAAGAACACATGATGAGGAAAGGGAGGTACGGCTGAGGATTGGCATAGGGGTAGTGCATAGAGAGTTTATTTAAATGAAACTAAGTCCTTGGGGTCAGATGAACTTCATCTAAGAGTACTAAAAGAACTTGTGGATGTAATTTCTGAGCCTTTGGCCATTATTTTTTTAGACTTCTTGGAGAACAGGTGAGGTACCAGAAGATTGTAGGTGGGCAAATGTTGTCCCCATCTTCAAGAAGGGGGGAAAGCAGAATCCAGGTAACTACAACCTGTCAACTTGAAGTCTATTCTTGGAAAAGTTTTAGAACAGTCAGTTCTTGAGCATTTAGAAAGAATGGCTGTGATTACTAGGAGCCAACATGGGTTTCTCAAGATCAAGTAATGTCAAACTAACCTGATTTCTCTTTTTGAGAAAGTTCCTACCTTGCTGAATCAGCGGAATGCTGTAGACATTGTTTATCTTGATTTCAGTAAGGCTTTTAATAAGGTTCAGCATAATATTCTCATTGACAAGTTGATAGAATGTGGTTTGGATCCTATTACTGTTAAGTGGATCTGTAACTGGTTGACAGCACCCAAATAGTGCTTGTTAACGGTTCCTCATCCTCTTGAAAAGGATGGAGAGGAGTGACAAGTGGAATGCATCAAGGATCTGTCCTGGGGCCTGTTTTATTTAATTGTAGGTATAATAAAAGCTGAACATGTTGGCTCGATCCTCAATTTTTATTGGAAGTTGTGCTACCACAGGAGTGGCCTTGCACTCTGTCTCCACTCCCCCCTATCATTGGGTAGTTTCACTGTGACCCACCTACTACCGTTCCTGTCATGCCAGAACCCCCTCAGAAGGCTGTTGACCTTTGAGCGAGGCAGTTCTCTGCTGAGAGGATTTCCTGGAGCCTTACTGATTACTACTGCCTCTCCTCAGGACCTGTTGTAAAAAGTCTGTGATAGCCCATCTCCCTCCACCCCCACCCCCCCACACACACAAACAATGCTGCTGCAAAGCAAACAGTGAAGCAAACTGTAAACTGTGAGAGACATGTTCCTCGGCCCCCGCCTACTCAGGCCCAGGAATGTTAACAGTCTTACCTTAGAGACAGCCAATTCTTCTCTGTGTCCTCTGTTAACCAGCCTTAAAGGGCTGCAGAGCTACTGTGGCCTCACAAAAGGCCTACCAGCACACGCAGCCTCCAAAGGCCACACAAATAGCTAGGGAGGCAAGGCCTCACTTATTGCCCCCTGGGAAATGCTAGCCATAGGATGTTGCTAGGCAACCTAGGCTGCTCTTCTCAGTAAAGGGCGAGGGCTCAGGCAAATAGAATAGCATACAGTCCACAGTTATTTTCTCCAGGATGGGGAGAGAAATCTGTTGTCTGGAATTCAGTTCTGATCCCAGGAGGTCTTCAGGCTCCACCTGGAGGTTGGCTACCCTAGGCTTGGCAGCACCCTCTGGGTGTCTTGATGCCACCCAGCTTGCATGACTTAACTAGGCCCAGCTGCTTGCTCCTGTTCAGCAGCAGTCCCTCTATGACAGCCAATGTGAATTAGCAGTTGCCAACTCCAGGTTGGGAAATTCCTGGATATTTGGTGGGTGGGGCCGGGAGAGGGTGAGTTTGAGAAAGAATGGAACCTCAGACAGGTACCATGGCATAGAATCCACTCTCAAAATTAGCCATTTCTGCCTGGAGAACTATTGTTGCCAATCTCCAGGTGAGGGCTGTGTCATTATATCCTGCTAAGGTTGCTTGCTTCCTGCTTTTGTTCCCATTGTGGAGAAAGAATGTATTTTTACTAGGTAGATGCTGTAGGGAGGGGGGAGAAGATGAAAAACTGAAATCAGATAAAATCCCTTACAGAAAATACCTGCCTTAAGGTTCAGACTTTCAGCCTAACCCAATTTACAAGGTTGTGAAGATCAAAGTGGGGAGAGGAGAATGATGTAAGCTGTTTTGGTCCCCCCCCCACCAATGTGAAGAAAGATTGTCCTTTTCCTATGTAGAAGCTGCAGAGAGGAGGAAGCCAATAGAAAGCTAAAAGAGGGACAGATAAAGAGAAGAAGATACGGTTGCCAACTCCAGGTTAGGAAATTCCTGGAGATTTAAGGGGTGGGGTTTGAGGAGGGATGAGACCTCAGACAGATACAATGCCATTTCCTCCTAAGGAACTACTGTTGCCAATCTCCAAGTGAGGGCTGGAGAGCATTTAGAATTACAACTGCTTTCCAGATGACAGACATCAGCTCTCCTTCAGGTGTGTGTGTGGAGGGGGAAGTGCACGCCTTCACTTAAGTGGGTGGAAGACAGCAAGGGTGGGGGGCACTCACCCAGAGCCTCTTTCTGGAGCCCATTGTATTTTCTTCACAATGGGCCATTACTAGTATCTTTATAATGCAGCTCCCATCCAGACGTAGGCTGCACAGCATTGCGTCTGAGGCCGTTTTGCTTCCTCGCAAGGAGGAGGAATGAGCAGGGCATCATCAGAGGTGGGGGCAGAGCAGGCACACCCTAGAGGCAGGCTCCGCTCCCTCCTCTCATTCTTTGCCTTGTGCTCGGGGAAGGCAGAGCACAGCTTGTGTGCTCTTTCCCTGCACGAGGCCTGTTGCCAGTCACTGTCTTTTTGGGCCATGGTGGTTGGTGCGTCGGACTTTGCCGTGGCTGCTTGTAGCAAGCCGCGGTGGTCTTCAGAAAGAGTCTCATTGTGTCAGGAGCATCTTCGGGAGCATCTTTGACATGGCGGTTTGTCGCTGGCTGCGGCGTTTTCATGCGGCCGGCGTTTTTGTGTTTCCCCTTTTTGTTTTAGGGTATATTGTGGTGCCTCTCCCTTTTTGAGGGTGCTGTTTGACCCCCCCCCCTTTCTTGCCTCTGTTAAGCGGCTGAGGAACCAACCAATCGGTGAATGATGCCATACCAAAAAAATTGTGTACTGTGTGGTACACATCTTTTGACTACGCGGTGCAGATGGTAAGGCGTTGTGGGATAGGGGCTGAGTTGGCAAAGTGCAACATAAAGTCCACCTTTCGCCTCCTACCAGTTCACCCTTTGGATTTTGAATTGCTGGGTTTTCATTTTGAAGGGCGGTTTTATATGGACAAGGCCCTGCCCATGGGGTGCTCCATTTCTTGTGCAGCCTTTGAGCGCTTTAGCTCCTTTTTAGAATGGGCGGTGCGCTGCCAGGCTCATTTGAGCAATGTGGTGCATTATCTGGATGATTACCTGTTTGCGGGCCCCTTAGGCTCCGGCCAGTGCACCCATTTGATGGCAGCCTTTGCAGCGTAGTCGGCAGAGCTGGGCATTCCTCTACCCCATGAGAAGACGGAGGGCCCTACCCAGCGATTGACGTTCCTGGGGGTTGAACTTGATTCATTCCAACAAACTTCACGCCTCCCAAGGGACAAAATTCTAGGTCTGCAGGAAATGGTTGCTCAGTTTTTGCTGTGGCGAAAGGTGACCTTGAGGGAGCTGCAGCAGTTGGTGGGTCACTTAAATTTTGCATGTAAAGTGGTAGTTCCTGGTCGCCCCTTTTTGAGGAGGTTGTGTGATGCAATGGCTGGATTACGTCAGCCGCATCACCGAATCAGGATTTCACGCAGCATGACTTTTTACTATGGAAGGAGTTTTTAACCTCCTTTAATGGTGTCTCCTTTCGGAGGGCTGAGTTACAGCAGGAAGCTGAGCTGCAAATTACATCAGACGCAGCGAGGTTCCTTGGGTTTGGTGTCTACTTTCCTGGACACTGGTGCACAGAGGAATGGCCCCAGGAATGGGTAGATGCAGGGTGGAACAGAGATTTGACTTTCTTGGAGTTCTTCCCAATTTGGGTAGCCGTTTGGTTATGGGGGAATTTGTTGGCAGACCACACAGTCCACTTTTGGTGTGACAACTTAGCCATGGTGCATGTTATCAATTCCCTCACTTCCAGATCCCCCAGGATAATGAGGCTGGTGCGGGCCTTCACTCTCCGTTGCCTGAGGCTTAATATTTTATTTTTCCCCAGGCAAGTGCCTGGGGTGGCTAATGGGGTGGCTGACGTTCTCCCCCGCAAATGGAGGTTTCGCCAGCTGGCCCCAGACACAGATCTTCTCCTGACAATGATGACCCCTGGGATATGGATGATTGGCGGGTCGAGGCCAGCAGAGCAATAAGTCTCGCCATTGCTCCTAGTACCAGAAAATCGTACAACAGCAGTATGCCAGTTTGAAGGACCAAAGGGGATGGCCCCTTCCAGTGGAGCAATTACTCCACTATAGTGTATCTTTAAGGTGCAGGGGATTAGCAGTTCGATCTATATGGGGCCAGCTGTCTGAGTTGGCCTTCGCTAGTAAGGCTTTGCGTTTCCAGGAGAATACCGGTTACTTCCGCATTAAGAAAATGTTGGAAGGTTGGTTTAGAGAAGTTGGACCTAGGCGGGATCCTAGGCAACCGATTTCCCCTGCAGTTCTTAGGGGTTTACGATCGGTTTGGGGCCAGGTGTGCGTGTCAGAGTACAAAACACTGCTCTTTCATGCCGCCTCTTCCATTTTTCAAGGCTTTGCGGGTGAGTGAGCTGGTGGCTCAGTCCAAACAGGATGTTTCACGGAGGGCCTTGATGGCCGAAGTCATTCATCTGGCTGGTGGATCTGCATATGTTACAGTTCGTCGTTCCAAGACCGATCAACTGCAATGAGGGGATACTATTAGTTTGGGTTCCTGTTTTGATGTCAAGCTCTGTCCCGTAGCGGCTTTAACATGCTACATGGTTGCTCGTGGTTTGGGTGCCAGCCTGTTGTTCCATCACGGGGACTGTAGTCCCCTGATGAAGCATCAGTGTTGGACAGTGACGTGCAAGGCCCTTGCTATGCTGGGCTTGTTGGGAGTTAAGATCGGCACCCATTCCTTCTGTATAGGAGCAGCATCTACTGCTGCTGCTCTGGGGTACTCCCCGCCTTCCATTCAGTAGCTTAGTAGGTGGTGTTCCTCAGCCTATAAGGGCTAACCCTCTTGCACTGCAGTAACTGACATCACGTTATTAGGGGGCTATGTTATTCATTGTTTCTTCTTTCTCAGGTGCTGTGGTCTGTGGAGATAGATGACGCGTCCTCATATGCGGACACAGCTTTGTGTTTTCGGCTGCCCATCGGGCCAGGAGGACTTCGGCCGGGTCGCAGCTGGGGCTCAGCAAGTGGGCCACCATTGAATGGCGTGGACAGCAGGATCTCTATTGGTCGGGCCTGTTGCCCCTCTTGTTCGAAGATGTGCACGTGTTGCCGCCACATGTTGCGGTGATACATCTGGGTGGTAATGATTTAGGCCTGCTCAAGGGAAAAGCCCTTGTGTTGCAGGTCTAAGATGACTTTAGAGTCATCAAGAGGCATTGGCCGCAGGCTTTGATCGGGTGGTCGGCCATGATCCCATGCCGGATATGCTGTGCTGCTTGGGACCCATGGGCAATTGAGAAAGCTCACCGCAAAGCCAATTTAGAACTTAAAAGAGCCCTCAAGGGGGGTTTGGGCCACTTTCTTCCTCACCCTGGAATCTGGGCTGATTGCGCGGATTTATACAGGAGCGATGGCATACATCTTTCAGACAAGGGTAATGATGCCTTTTTAGAGGACTTGAAACTTGGGCTTAAGGAAGTGTTGGGCGTTTAGTGAGCCCAGCTGCCTAAGCAGAGGCTTGGCCTCGTGGTGGCTGGGTTTTGGCCTAAACTTTCATTATGCAGCTCGGTGAGCACCTGTAGCACCCCAGTTTTGGGGCACGGGGTCTTGCTAAATCATTCCTGGACTGTGCGGGACGGTTGAGTGATGAAGCAGACTGCCTTGGGTTTGCACGGATTGATTCGCCTGTTAGCCGTGCAGCTGAGGGTTGGAACTCCAGGGCATAACCTTTGCTAGGCTGCCCGGGTATGAGCCATGTATTTTGGCTATACCTAGGGGCAGGGTGGCTTGCCCGTCATGCGGCAGGGGAGGGGTATTTCGTCCCCTGGCCCTGCCATGCTGCCTGTTAAGTTATAGCCCTTGTGTTAATGTAATAAATAAAATGGCCCTTTAGTTACCCAAATCCTTGTGTCCATCTCTTCCTTCCGTCTTGGGGGGGCAAATGGTTTGGATGAAGGAATAGAGGGAATGCTTATTAAACCCAGCTTGCTGGGGGGAAAGCGTAGATGACCGGGGAAGGCAATGGCAAACCACCCCGTAAAAAGTCTGCCGTGAAAATGTTGTGAAAGCAACGTCACCCCAGAGTTGGAAATGACTGGTGCTTGCACAGGGGACCTTTCCCTTTCCTTTTCCTTATTAAATTTGCAGATACTACTAAATTGGAAGGGGTCATAAATACAGTAGAAGACAGAGTCAGGATACATGATGATTTTGACAGGCTGGAAAACTGGGCTAAAATAAATAAAATGAATTTTAACAGGGTAAAGTTCTGCATTTAGGTAGGAAAAATCAAATGCATAATTATAGGATGGGGGAGAGTTGTTTTGGCAGTAGTTTGTGCCAAAAGGATCCAGGGGTCTTAGTAGACCATACACTGAACATGAGTCAGTAGCGTGATGCAGGAGCTAAAAATGCAAATGCAATTTTGGGCTGTATCGACAGAAATATAGTGTCCAGATAACACAAAGTGATGTTATCACTTTGCTCTGATGTGGTTAGACCTCAGTTTTGGGCACCACAATTTAAGAAGGATACAGACAAGCTGGAACGTGTCCAGAGGAGGGCAACAAAGATGATGAGGGGTCTGGAAAAGTTGAAGGAGCTGGATATGTTTAGTCTGGAGAGGAGACAACTGAGAGGTGATATAATCACTAAATTCAAGTTCTTGAAGGGCTGTCATATAGTGGATGGTGTGGAGTTGTTTTCTTTTGTCTCAGAAGGTCGGACTAAAACCAATGAGTTGAAGTTAAATCAAAAGAGTTTTCAACTAAACATTCGGAAGAACTTCCTGACAGTCAGAGCATTTCCTCATTGGAACAGGTTTCCTCAGGAGGTGGTGAGCTCTCTTTCTTTGCAGGTTTTCAAATAGATGGCTGTCTGACAGCATTGCTGATTCTGTGAATTTAGGCATATCATTAGAAGGAGGGCAGGAAGGGTTACATCAGTGCTTAGTTCTCATGGCCCCTTCTCATAGACTCAGGGAAATGCTGTTTGCCATTTTGGGGTCAGTCAGTAATTTTTCTCCAAGCCAGTTTTGTTAGCGATCCCAGAGAGGTCCCCCCATCTTCTGGGCATGGAGCAGGGGTCAGTGGGTGTGTGTGTAGGGGGGAGGTCCAACACATTGTACAGGGTGTTGGACTAGATGACACTGGAGGTCCCTCCCAAGTTATGATTCTATGTTATTTATTGTAAGTATAATATCATGTAATAAAAAACTTTGTTTATTCCACTTTTTTAGGAGCAAATTCTGTTCCCATGCTGCAGCTGCACCAGTAGTCCAAAGCTGTGTTCTCATTTTTTTTTTTTTTTAACACTCTGACTATCTAAAGGCCTCCTGTGTTTGATTGGTCTATCTACTTCAGTGTTTACATCTTTATCTTATCACCTTAGCATGCAAAGAATTCCACGGCAATTCCAAAGTACAACCACTTGGTTAACAGGGAATATCTGAGTCCTGAAGCCATTCTGAGGGGCAAAAGACCTGAAAAGGTAAGGCAGAAAAGGGAAAAGGAGAGACATGTCTCCTGACCCCTTTTCTCTAAGGATTTTCACATTGCTCTGCAAAGCAATGGCAGAGTCAGAAGACAGAGAAAGGGACCTCATCAGGGGATCAGAGTGACAGAACTGTCATAAAACAGAGGATCCAGGGAGGATAAAGGGGGATTGGTAAAGAAGACTGAGGGTGGGGGGAGGCAGAAGAATAGGGTCGAGAGGAGCAAGTTTTCTCTTTGCCTTTCTTTCTTTTGCCTCAGGGCCATATCGGCTTTTCCCTTTTTTGACTTAACTGGGATGAATTTTAATTGCAGCCTCTCAGAGAATTTCATAGGCTATATATTTTCCACTTGTGTGGAGTGGATTTCCCATTCATCACAGGATTGCAGGCAAAAATCCCTGGAGCATTTTGCTTTTTCTTTCAAAGTTAGCTTTGTTTTATATATATATAAAAATCAATAACTTTGGGACCATTTTGACTGTCTATTACATACTCTCACATATGTCTCAAATCTAGTGATTACATGATTCCTTGATCCTACCTGTTCTCCATCTCCATATACAAATTCAGACTGATATATTTTTCACACAGATATTTTCAACGGGAGCTTGTAGTTTAAGAAACTCTATAAAAGATATGATCACATGCTAAAATCTGGAAATCTGCACTTTCAAAACTCTCAGTATGTCAACTATTCACAAGCAAATCCCTTTCCTCTTCACATCCTCTCTTTATCTCATCAGTGATCAAAGTCATAGGCTGTTTCTTCAGCTAAACAGCAACATTTAAATACCCCAACTGCTTTGCATTGCCCTCGACATCTGTACAAACTTTTCTTATGAGAATCAGTCAAAATGTTTATAGGAGTTTTCTCATTTTTTATTTTTTATTTAACCTCTTCTGTAAATTTAGTATCATCCTTCACCAATATTACTACCTTTCCTCTAGCTTTATATTAGTTCTACCTTCACTAAAACTCTGTCTCTCTATCTTGGCATTTTAAATCCCCTTTCATTTTCTTGGTTGTCTCTCTTATTCCAATAATATCTTTCTTATCCTTGAAAACATGTCACTCCAATTCAGCAGTCTTATTACATATGCTCCTAGCATTTGTCTAAAAGATATTTAGCTCTTCTCTTTGCCCTCTTTACTTTCCTTCCTCTCTATCTCCTACAATGTTAATCCCTTCTCAACGGAAAATGGTTTTCCCTCAATCCAAGTCTTTCCTTTTGTGCGTAGTGCTGCTAGTTCAGCTGGAATCCCTCAAAGAACCATGTAAATTAAAAGCAAAGAAGAGGCCAATGATGGAACTCTGGTGAGTACCTGAAGCAATTAACTTGATGTTGAAGAACTAGCTTTGTATTAATACAAATTTAACCTCATACAGTGAAATCATCAGAAAGGAACCAGAATGTAGTATGATTCCGAAGGTCCCTTCATTACTCCAGATAGTCTAAGATCATCTTGCAAAACTCTTAATGCTCACTTACAGCCATACAATAGGCTATTTAAAATATAACAAGTACATCATTAATTGCTTGCACTAATGGAATCTCAGCATTCTGTGTGATTCCAAAAATCCAGTACAAAGAGGTCACTACCAATATTACTAATAAATGTTGCCATACCATCACTAAGCTAGTTGATGTACAAAAGAGAGAAATGGCAGTCCCCTAAGAAACTTTATAAATTTTACACATCTGGATTTATTATAAATATACAAAAGAAAGAGACAGAGACAATGAGAGAGGACCGCCAATGTGTTATATCTATAAACTTGCATCTGTATGTACAAATTTACTGTATGTAGAAATATCTGTATGTACCAATTTATTGTAAAGTCTTCCACAGATGAGAAATTATATATTTTAATAAAGCAAGTGAGAACTATATGTTAAAAAAACACAAATACAAAAACAAATGGTAAATATACAATAGCAATATTGCCATTCCCAATCTTTGCAAGCACTACTCTCACAAATTCCAAACTATGCACAAAGAAGCCAAGCACATGAGCACCATTAACAGTTGTGCATAAGAGGGAATTTGGGTAAGCTGTTGTCATCCCTGCAACAACAGATCTCTATTCTAAGCACCTAGAGCGCCAGCAGTAAATCATAATCAAGAGATCCTCATCAGATCTGAAAACCAATCATGAACAATTGATGCCTCTCTGTATCAAAACTTTATTATCCACCCCCCACATACACAAAAGAAACTCTTCCCAATTCCAAGGATCTCTATTCTAACATCAAAAGAGGCAAATTAAGGATTTATCAATCTTCCTTTTAAAACTAAAACACAGACATAAAAAAGAGTTTCCAAAGTTAACTGAAACAAAAAGCACTGAAGTGCATTTGATGGAATCTCATCATCATGCACAGGCACTCACCACCATTCCCAATCATACATTTCAAATTACAATTCTTCTGATTTGGGGTCCCCCCCCCTAAAGTGTATGTAATCATGTAAATTAGGAGTGAAATATAGATGTCAAATGAAGTATTGTTTTGAAGAAAATCTTTGTTCTTTATTTCCCAAAGAAAAAGAAACTACTTGCAGAGAGATTAACAATAAGCACACATTGATTAATTCACAAGGCTGTGCTCAAATATCACCATTTCTATCTAGTTGTTTTACAACATACCTGCATGGGCTTCCCTTCCACCCCAAACCTCAGATCTGAATCTGTGGACCCAGCCCAGTGACAGCTCACTTGTTAGTTCACATGGCAGTCCTGAACAGCTATAGGGACAGGACTGCAGTACAAATAGTGGAGTCTACATAGCAAATAAATTAATAAGTACCCTCCCCGCCCCCTTATGGTATTCTTCTCTATTTGCACTGAACTGACAAAAACCCTTGGGGAAGCTTGGACGCTCTTTAAAACTATAATCCTAGAAGCTCAGATAAAATACATACCACAAGTTAGGAAAGGCACAAACAGGCATAAGAAAAGGCCTGCGTGGTTAACAAACAAAGTAATGGAAGCTGTAAAAGGTAAGAAGGACTCCTTTAAGCGGTGGAAAACCAGTCCAAGTGAGATTAGTAAAAGGGAACACAGGCTGTGGCAAATCAAATGCAAGACTGTGATCAGGCAGGCAAAAAGGGACTATGAAGAGCATATTGCAAAAAACATAAAGACCAACAATAAAACTTTCTTCAAATATATTAGAAGTAGGAAACCAGCCAGGGAGGCAGTGGGGCCCTTGGATGACCATGGGGTAAAAGGATTACTGAAGGAGGATAGGGAAATGGCTGAGAAGCTAAATGAATTTTTTGCCTCCGTCTTCACTGTAGAAGACGAGAACTTTTTGCCTGCCCCAGAACCACTAATTTTGGAAGGGGTGTTGAAAGACCTGAGTCAGATTGAGGTGACAAATGAGGAGGTCCTACAACTGATAGACAAATTAAAAACTAATAAGTCACCGGGTCCGGATGGCATACATCCGAGAGTTCTGAAGGAACTCAAAGTTGAACTTGTGGATTTTCTAACAAAAATCTGTAATCTTTCATTGAAATCTGCCTCCATTCCTGAGGACTGGAAGGTAGCAAATGTCACCCCCATCTTTAAAAAAGGTTCCAGAGGAGATCCGGGAAATTACAGGCCAGTCAGTCTGACTTCAATACCGGGAAAGTTGGTAGAAACCATTATCAAGGACAGAATGAGTAGGCACATTGATGAACACGGGTTATTGAGGAAGACTCAGCATGGGTTCTGCAAGGGAAGATCTTGCCTCACTAACCTGTTGCATTTCTTTGAGGGGGTGAACAAACATGTGGACAAAGGAGACCCGATAGATGTTGTTTATCTTGACTTCCAGAAAGCTTTTGATAAAGTTCCTCATCAAAGGCTCCTTAGAAAGCTTGAGAATCATGGAGTAAAAGGACAGGTCCTCTTGTGGATCAAAAACTGGCTGAGTAATAGGAAGCAGAGAGTGAGTATAAATGGGCAGTCTTCGCAGTGGAGGACGGTAAGCAGTGGGGTGCCACAGGGCTCGGTACTGGGTCCCATGCTCTTTAACTTGTTCATAAATGATTTAGAGTTGGGAGTGAGCAGTGAAGTGGCCAAGTTTGCGAATGACACTAAATTGTTCAGGGTGGTGAGAACCAGAGAGGATTGTGAGGAACTCCAAAGGGATCTGTTGAGGCTGGGTGAGTGGGCGTCAACGTGGCAGATGCGGTTCAATGTGGCCAAGTGCAAAGTAATGCACATTGGGGCTAAGAATCCCAGCTACAAATACAAGTTGATGGGGTGTGAACTGGCAGAGACTGATCAAGAGAGAGATCTTGGGGTCATGATAGATAACTCACTGAAAGTGTCAAGACAGTGTGCGTTTGCAATAAAAAAGGCCAATGCCATGCTGGGAATTATTAGGAAGGGAATTGAAAACAAATCAGGCAGTATCATAATGCCCCTGTATAAATCGATGGTGCGGTCTCATTTGGAGTACTGTGTGCAGTTCTGGTCGCCGCACCTCAAAAAGGATATTATAGCTTTAGAGAAGGTGCAGAGAAGGGCAACTGGAATGATTAAAGGGCTGGAGCACTTTCCCTATGAAGAAAGGTTGAAACGCTTGGGACTCTTTAGCTTGGAGAAACGTCGACTGCGGGGTGACATGATAGAGGTTTACAAGATAATGCATGGAATGGAGAAAGTAGAGAAAGAAGTACTTTTCTCCCTTTCTCACAATACAAGAACTCGTGGGCATTCGATGAAATTGCTGAGCAGACAGGTTAAAACGGATAAAAGGAAGTACTTCTTCACCCAAAGGGTGATTAACATGTGGAATTCACTGCCACAGGAGGTGGTGGCAGCCACAAGTATAGCCACCTTCAAGAGGGGTTTAGATAAAAATATGGAGCAGAGGTCCATCAGTGGCTATTAGCCACAGTGTATGTGTGTATATAACATTTTTTGCCACTGTGTGACACAGAGTGTTGGACTTGATGGGCCGTTGGCCTGATCCAACATGGCTTCTCTTATGTTCTTATGTTCTCATAAGGCCCAGACCAGATTAAAGACAGAAAACTAAAACCTCTAGATATTTCTTCTGTATGGGCCCCATTAAAATGAATGCAACCTACACAACAGCACAATAAACTGTGCCCACTAAACCCACCAGGATTCTATACTATAAAGACTCTGGCTAGACACATACAGCCGTTTTACCACAAATTTGAACCTGAAATGTGATTAATTTCTTACCATTTGGCACAATGATCCATATGATGAAAACTGTGAGAGAACTCATGCCAAGGGTACAGGCTCTTTCTTACATAGCTAACAGGATTACATCTTCAGAACCATGATCTACACTGCTCCCTCTAGCACTGCTAAGACTCAGGGAGAGCCTTACCTAAAGGGTAGTCTGGCGGTTATTCAGGATCCCACACTGGATGGCCCCCTACGCATAGTGGGAGTGACAGAAAAGGATGATGTCAAATTCAAAAATTCAAAATGTTAACTTTGGGACATTTTTGAGGGCCTGTGCATTCAGCACTTTATTTTTGTTCAGAGTGGGAATAAAAGGGGTGCAGGGGGCACTGACTTTTGCCCAGGGCCCCAGAATCCCTAAAATGACCCTGGTAGAGGGGGACCCTTGGAAAAATAGAAATTCTTAAATTATGGGATGAAGGCTTGGGATAGGGTACTCTGACATTTATTGCCCTTTGGGTTATCTCCAGCAATTATTCATGCCTGCCTGGAAATAGTGCTCTTTGATTTAACAAGTATTTCACTCAATATTAAATGCAGCAAGTTTAATAATTAATTAATATATTTATATCTGGCTTTTCAGACAAGTCTCTCCCAAAGTGTTGCATAATGTTCAATTGAACACAGGCTTTGCCCTCAAGCTTGCAACTAAGAGAGAGAGAGAGAGCCAGCCAAACTAGACATTTCAGCAGCCATAAATTCAATACACAGTCACTGATGCCATTTTATAGGATAAGTTAACCATTTTAAAATTGCCGCAAGGTGGGCCCACAGCACAGCAGCACCATGCAATCTTGTTCCCCACCACCAGCCCATAGACCCAAGTGTTAAAACTGGGGGGAGGGGGCTAAATTCTTCTCTAAAATGGTCATGATGGCTACAGATTAGACCTGTGGCTGTCATAGCAACTAGTTTGGCCCTAAATTGACTAAGCATAAAAGAAAAAAAGAGGATGAGAATAAACATTTAACAAACATGCAAATTTATGTAGATTTAATCATCTATATGCACCCTCTCACCCAGCTGGTGCAGAGTTTTGGACGAGGGTGTCATCAATATGCTGATGACACCCAGCTGTCTCTATTGATGGATGGACAGACAGACACCACCCCAGGAAATATGGCCGAGGGTTTGGAGGCCATAGTGAGGTGGTTAAAACAGAGTTGGCAGAAGCTGAATCTAGCAAAGATGGAGGTTCTCTGGCTGGGTGGGGGAGATTAGGGACTTGGGCACCAACTCCCAGCTCTCAACCATATGCCATTAACATTGGCACAGATGGTTAAGAGCAGGGGTCATTTTGTAGAAAAATAGGTGGTGGAGCTCATCCAGGGATTGTTATGCAGCTGCACCTACTATTCAATGGACAAGGTGGGAACGAGGAGGTGGAACTCTCAGAAAGGTTCAGGAGCTGCACTCCTGTGATATCTCGCTGAATCCAAGGCCTGGTTAAGAACTTGCGTTTCTTTCTGGATGCCTCCTTCTCAATGGACTGGTGTTTTTTCAACTATGCCAGATCCCACAACTGGCCCCCTACCTGTGTTGCCCTAACCTAGCCACTGTAATCCATGCAACAGTCACCTCTAGGCTTGGTTACTGTAACTTGCTCTATGCAGAGCTGCCCTTGAGACTGATTTGGAAGTTACAACTTGTTCAGAATGAGCAGCCTGAGTCCTTACAGGGACACTGCTAACTGCACACATTCAACCTGTGCTCTGCCAGCTGCACCGGCTCCAGATTAAGTACTAGGTCAGGTTCTGGTTTTGACGTTCAAGGCCCTAAAAGATCAGGGACCAACATACCTGCAGCACTGCCTCTCCTGGTACGTCCCCTAGAGAGTATTGCACTCAACATCTGCTGGAAGTCCCTGGCCCAAAGAGCATCCAGCTGTCCTCAACCACAGCCAGGGCTTTCTCAGCCCTGACTCCAACTTGGAAGACATCAGGGCCCTTTGGGACTTGTTACAGTTCAGCAGAGCCTGCAAGGCAGACATGTTCCACCAAGCATATTGTTGAGGACAGCAATTTTTTTTTTATTAGCAATCTGGCCAATTAGTTGTCTCCTCACTCCTTCCCTTGCCCCCACCATCAGGTGTCAAATTTGTATTGTGATGCCTTATAGGTTTAATTATTCTTTGTATATCATCTGTTTTAGATTTCTGTATTTTATCTGTATACATAGATTCTTGGATTTTTAAAAATATTTCTTAATATAAAATGTTGTACGCCACTGTGAGCTTGCCCTGTGGGGAGAGCAGTATACAATTTTAATTAATTAATAACCTAGAGGTGACTATTACAATTGATCAATTACAATGACATTAATTAGACTGTGCTATTGATTAGTTTGTGTTTGGAACCACATGCACAAGTTTTATTAGAAGAATAATCTGTCTTTCTCACTATGGAACAAATTATGCACAAAACAGACTGTCACTAACAGTGCAATTCTAAAGACAGTTATAGCCATCTAAGCCCATTGATTTTAATGGACTCCAAAGAGTATAACTCCATTTAGTTATCTCTCTGACAAAACCTTTATATCAGAAAAGAGGTAAAATGATCAACCATGCATAAGAATCAAAAGAAAGACCAGCTAGTCTCAACAACTATTGTACTCTTCCTGTTTCCTGATTGGAGATTATTTGGACTTATTTTTAGTATGTTACCCTGGGACTCTGAAGGAGCCCAAGAGCATGTAGTTGATACATTGAACAAAAGAAGATTAATATACCATATCTATTAATTTCTGCTATGCCAGTCAGTAGATAACAGGAATCATGTTTATCTGGTAGTACATGAACATGTTTATAAAAGCAATTAAGATCTATGCATCTTGCTTCACAAACACTTGCATGATTCTAATTTCTGACAATCTCAGACACAACTTTTTAAAACTGTTAAACTGTTTTAAGTAAAAAAACATGGATGAGCAAATCTGAGCAAACAAAATATATTAGAATATAAACTGATTTGAGGATAAACATGTTTGTGAAGTACAGAAGTGTCTAATAAATGTTACATGCAATGTAAAACAGCAATAACACATTTACCTTTGTAAGCAGTTTTGTTTTATATGTAGCTGCCATTTCCATTCTAAAAAAGACCTATGTGCAACTCAAATTATCTGTTATCAAGTGTGGGCTGATCTGTGAATATCTAAATATGTGGATCAGGCCCACACTAAGTTTGCCAATCCCCAGGTCCCAAAAATAAACACAAATTCCACCATCATAAATTACAAAACAACCATAACTTTTAGTCCTTAATAGAAAAGGAAGCAATAGCCCCAAGAGTCTTTCTTTTCATCCTGTGGTAAAACGTCCCATCTTATTCCATGCAATCCTGGTGTAGTACTCCAGATGTTTAATGTCTGTGCAAAAATGCAGCCAATAATCCAAGTTTTCAAGGACAAGGTCGTACTGAACCCTTGTTTCACGTGAGCTTCTACACCTTGTAGGTGTTCCTTCAAATATGCTGGCTGTTTGGCCTAACAATTAAGAGAAATTGCTAAGAGGATTGTTGCAGCTTGAAGAAGCTCACGCGAAACAAGGGTTCAGTACAGCCTTGTCCTTGGAAACTTGGAATATTGGCTGCATCTTTGGACAGATTAAATATCTGGAGTACTACACCAGGATTGCATGGAATAAGATGGGAAGTTTTACCATAGGATGAAAAGAAAGACTCTTGGTGCTATTGCTTCCTTTTCTATTAAGGACTAAAAGTTATGGTTGTTTTGTAATTTATGATGGTGGAATTTGTGTTTATTTTTGTTGACCTTGTATAATTTAATAATAGAAGCTGGTTTTCACGGTGGGTTATGTACCTTTGATTTTTTTTTTTTTGTCCTTTTGCCGTGTTACTCTGTGTGTTGTATAATCCCCAGGTCCCAGCAGGGGTTCTCCCACTTTCCCAGGCTCCTTCCCGCTTCCAGTCAGCTGGCCGGTGGGGGGAAGCCCTGCCCCCACAGCCCCCATGTGCCTTTCCCCCTCCGGAGGCTTCAGACTCCACTCCGAAAGGCTTCCTCTTGGGATGGTGCATCTGCATCTTTAAGGCTGAAGGGGGGTGGGGAAGCAGGCAGCATAACATGGCTGTGAAAGCAGCCCAGACCCTCCATTGGTTGCACAATCTTTGCAGATGTCGTTTGCAGCACAGACCCTTCTTTGCTGTGTGTTACTTTGAAAAAGTTGGAAGTTCAGCAACTCGTGAGTAGAGATGCCAATCCACAGGTGGAAGCAGGCCCTCCCCTGCTTCAGAGTCATCAGAAACGGGATTGGTTAAGGGGAATACAAATACAGTAGCCTAATGTCTGTTCAGTGTGGAGTAGGGGAGGGAAATGTTTGCTGAGCACTTCATCATTCCCTATGAAGATTGATTCCCATAGAGAATAATGAAAAATTGATCTGGGGATATCTGGGGCTCTGGAGGGGCTGTTTTTGAGGTAGAGGCACCAAATTTTCAGCATAGCATCTAATGAGTCTCCTAAAAAAATGTGCTTTAAGTTTCAAATAGATTGGACCAGGAGGTCCAATTCTATGAGCCCCCAAAGAAGGTGCCCTTATCCTTCATTATTTCTAATGTAGGGAAGGCATTTAAAAGGTGTGTGGTTCCTTTAAATACGATGGCCAGAACTCCCTTTGGAGTTCAGTTGTGCTTGATACAACTTTGCATATGGCTCCACCCCCAATGCCTCCTGACTCCACCCCCAAAGTTTCTTGGCTCCACCCCCAAAGTTCCCAGATATTTTTTGAATTGTACTTGGCAACCCTAGCCCACATTGACAGAAAGCAAATTTTTCTCATGCTTGGGAAGAACCGCCCCCCTTGGTCTATGCAAAGGAAAAAAATCTGATTTTTTTTAATGAGGAGTTTAAATCCCACCTCATTTTTAAAAATGAGGGGCGTAAATTCCCCTCATAAAGCTTGCAGGGGGAAAGTGTAGATGACTGGGGAAGGCAATGGCAAACCACCCCGTAAAAAGTCTGCCACTAAAACGTTGTGAAAGCAACGTCATCCCAGAGTCAGAAACGACTGGTGCTTGCACAGGGGACCTTTCCTTTCTATAAAGAGGAGAGAAAGACTGACAAAGAAGGAAGTAAAGTTAGGGGAATGGGATGCCTCCTTGCAATTTCCTTGCAGGTCCTTACTTGTATATTCTAATAGCAAAGTAGGCCAAATCTGATTATATTTAAATCTGCAGACTGGACGCATGAAAGGACAAGACAGATCTTTCTTCAAACCTGAAAAATATTCCAGGTCTGCAGAAAAACCTGAAATCTGGGGGGGAGTTACAGTGAGGAGTTCAAAAGACCCAAAATGATAATGGAGCATTAGTAGTAATAATAATAATAATAATAAATTTTTATTTATACCCCGCCCTCCCCGCCGAAGCAGGCTCAGGGCAGGGTATAGGAAAGAGATCCCCTAAGTGATCATTCCTAGACGATGACAACAACAACACCACCAACAGGCTTGCCTTTTGGAGAACTTTTGCCAGGAATATTTTGAACTTTGAGGGAGGCTTCACTGGGACCTGGTTTTGTGCCCCCCCCCCACCAACTTGCTCCACCTAACTTGTGACAGAGTAGTAGTGGAAGCGTTCCTCAGGGCCACTCTGGACAGACCAGTCTCAGTTGTTGCTCTAATGAAGACACTCACAAAGACAGCCGGTTCAACAAAGTTGTATTAGGGTCACGCAGATATCACAGTCAAGAATCGGTCCAATAATCATACACTTACAATCAGTCCAGCCAGGCAAAGGTACAGATACTCAGTCCAACAGAATAGTCAAGTCACAGTCCATCAGTATGCCACACTCTATTCGTCTTTTCCTACTCCACACTGAACAGACATTAGGCTACTGTATTTGTATTCCCCTTAACCAATCCCATTTCTCATTGATTAATGACATTCACATGCTATCACATGCTAACACTTAAAACACCTATATGCAAGGGTTACACAATCCTTTGGCAGTTCCAATATGCCTTAAAGATATAGGATACTGACTTGCATGAGTAAGTTAAACCTGGCTACTTGCTAATGTTCAATAGTAGCCCCCAAACAAATCCCACTATGCATAGTGGTTAGAGTTTCAGGTTAGGATCTTGAATTTTCATTCTGCTGTGGAAACTCACTGGGTCATTTTAGGCCAGTTTCATGTACTCAGCCTAGCTTATCTCATAGAAAGGGGGGAAAGACTATTAAGAATACCTAGATACCACCTGGTGGGCCAATAGCCTCCCACCCATTCCTGGGCTGGCTAGCCCTTTGAAAGAAGGGCTGAGCCCACCCACTCCAAGCCCCATACAAGGCAAGAGAGGCAGCACCCAGCTAGTGTGAGCTGAGGCTAAATAGACACAGCCTGGACCGCCAGGTTGTGTACCAGAGACAAGATTAGGGGATGGTGACACCTGACTCAGCCCACTCAAGAAAAAGGCAGACACAGGCACCCGTTCTGGCCAAGCCCCACACAAGGCAAGTGAGACTCTGGTGACCACCCCAGTGGAAGGTGATGCAGATGGCAGCACCTAAGAACATAAAAGAAGCTATGCTAGGTCAGGCCAATGGTCCATTACCAGGTGCCATCAGGAGGTCCACCAGTGAGGTCAGACTCCAGAAGCTGTCCCACTGTTGCGCCCCAAGCACCAAGAATACATTACATCACTGTCCCAGACATAGTGTTTCATCTATATCTTATGGTTAATAGCCACTCATGGACTCTGCGCCATATATTTATCCAGAAATTTTTTTTAGCAGGAGCTCCTTTGAATATTAGGCCACACACCCCTGATGTAGCCAATCTTCCAAGAGCTTACAGGGCTCTTAGTACAGGGTCTACTGTAAACTCTTGGCTACATCAGGGATGTGTGGCCTAATATGCAAAAAAGTTCCTGCTAAAAAAAAAGCCCTGTAGTTTATCCAATCCCCTCCTGAAGCTATGCTTCTAGCTTCTACCACTTCCTAAGGCAGTGAATTCCATGTGTTAATTACTCTTTGGGTGAAGTATTTCATTTTATCTCTTCTAAACCTACTGCTCATTAATTTCATTGCATGCCCATGAGTTCTTATATTGTGAGAAAGGGAGAAAAGTACTTTTTTCTTTACCTTCTCTATCCCATGCATAATCTTCTAAACCTCTATCATGTGACCCTTCATTTCTCCAAGCTGAAGAGCTCCAAGAGCTTTAACCTTTCTTCATAGGGAAAGTGTTCCAACCCTTTAAGCATTCTAATTGCCCTTTTCTCCATCTTTTCCAGTGCTAAAATCTCTTTTTTGAGGTATGGTGACCAGAATTGTACACAGTATTCCAAAGGAGGCTGTACCATCTATTTATACAGGGGCATTATGAAGAGCCCCGTGGCGCAGAGTGGTAAAGCTGCAGTTCTGCAGTCTAAACTTTCTGCTCACGACCTGAGTTCGATCCCAGCAGAAGCTGGGTTCAGGTAGCCAGCTCAAGGCTGACTCAACTTTCCATCCATTCGAGATCGGTGAAATGAGTACCCAACTTGCTGGAGGAAAAGTGTGGATGACTGGGGAAGGCAATGGCAAACCACTCCATAAAAAGTCTGCTGTGAAAACATCATGATGAGACATCACCCCAGAGTCAGAAACAACTGGTGCTTGCACAGGGGACTACCTTTACCTTTTTGTTATGATACTGGCTGATTTGTTTTCAACTTCCTCTCTCGTCACCTCAATCTAACTCAGGTTCTTCAACACCCCTTCCAAAATTAGCGGTTCTGGAGTTGGCAAACACTTCTTATCTTCCACAGTGAGGATGGAGGCAAAAATGCATCCAGCTTCTCAACCATTTCCCTATCCTCCTTCAGTAATCCTTTTACCCCTTGGTCATCCAAGGGCCCCACTGCCTCCCTGGCTGGTTTCCTGCTTCTAATATATTTGAAGACATTTTTTGAAGAAAATCTGACTCTTTGCAACACCATGGACAAAATCACGTCAGGCCCTCCTGTCTTCCACCATTCTCTGAAGTCTGCTCAAATTCATGTTAATTACATCAGTAACACTGTCCAGCCATCTCATCTTTTGCCATCCCCTTCTTCTTTTGGCTTCTTTCTTTCCAAGAATCAGACTCTTCTCCAGTGAGTGCTGCCTTCTCATTTGATGGCCAAAGTATTTGCGCTTCAGCATCTGACCTTCCAGGGAACAGTCAGGGTTGATTTTCCTTAGGACTGACTGATTTGATTTTCTTGCAGTCCAAGGGACTCTCAAGATTCTTCTCCAGCACCACAGCTCGAAAGCAGCTATTCTTCTGCACTCGGCCTTCCTTAGGGTCCAACTCTCACAGCCATACATTACTACTGGGAATACCATCGTTTTGACTATACAGACTTTTGTGGGCAGGGTGATGTGTCTACCTTTTATTACACTGCCTAGGTTCATCATAGCTGTCCTCCCAAGGAGCAAAGGTATTTCAAATTTCTCCAGTTTTCTTCAAGAGATCTCTTGTCCTTCCCATTCTATTATTTTCCTCTATTGCTTTGCATTGTTACTTCAGAAAGGCCTCCTTATCTCTCCTTGCTGTTCTCTGAAAATCTGCATTCAGTTGGGTGAATCTTTCCTTTTCACCTTTGCCTTTTGCTTTCCTTCTTTCCTCAGCTATTTGTAAAGCCTCATCAGACAGCTATTCCATTTACTGAACCTATATTATTGCTTGATCTAGTCCTGTATAGTAGTTCTGACTCAGACCAAGTCTGAGGCTACACTCACCTGAATTTCTTAATAAATGGAAATCACAACTAGCCGAAGAAAAGTGGGACAAATTATATAAATGGTTACAAGAAAGTATGAATAAGAAATTATTGTGTAAATGATTGGGATATGGGTCTGAAACTAAAGAGAAACTAGAAATGTTAAATGACTGTTTTAGAACTACCTTTGATCTCCGTTTTACACTTTTAGATTTATGTATGGAATTATAGGTTTTTCTTTTTGCTAACTGTATATAAAGTGAATAAATATGGAATAAAAAAATGGAATCTATTGGAACCAAATGGACTGTTTATTGAGTATTCGGGGGGAAATTTGACATAAGTTAGCTTGCTTAATTTAGATGCTGGGCTATTTTGTATTTGGAAAGAAAGTTTTCCTTTTAAATTGCCTATGACCGCAAACATTTTAAACATAAGAACATAAGAGAAGCCATGTTGGATCAGGCCAACGGCCCATCCAGTTCAACACTCTGTGTCACACAGTGGCAAAAAAATTTATATATACACACACACTGTGGCTAATAGCCACTGATGGACCTGTGCTCCATATTTTTATCTAAACCTCTCTTGAAGGTGGCTATACTTCTGGCCGCCACCACCTCCTGTGGCAGTGAATTCCACATGTTAATCACCCTTTGGGTGAAGAAGTACTTCCTTTTATCCGTTTTAACCTGTCTGCTCAGCAATTTCATCGAATGCCCACGAGTTCTTGTATTGTGAGAAAGGGAGAAAAGTACTTCTTTCTCTACTTTCTCCATCCCATGCATTATCTTGTAAACCTCTATCATGTCACCCTACAGTCAATGTTTCTCCAACTTAAAGAGCCCCAAGCGTTTTAACCTTTCTTCATAGGGAAAGTGCTCCAGCCCTTTAATCATTCTAGCTGCCCTTCTCTGGACTTTCTCCAATGCTATAATATCCTTTTTGAGGTGTGGCGACCAGAATTGCACACAGTACTCCAAATGAGACCGCACCATCGATTTATACAGGGGCATTATGATACTGGCTGATTTGTTTTCAATTCCCTTCCTAATAATTCCCAGCATGGCGTTGGCCTTTTTTATTGCAAACACACACTGTCTTGACATTTTCAGTGAGTTATCTACCACGACCCCAAGATCTCTCTCTTAGTCAGTCTCTGCCAGTTCACACCCCATCAACTTGTATTTGTAGCTGGGATTCTTGGCCCCAAAGTGCATTACTTTGCACTTGGCCACATTTAACCTCATCTGCCACGTTGACGCCCACTCACCCAGCCTCAACAGATCCCTTTGGAGTGCCTCACAATCCTCTCTGGTTCTTACCACCCTGAACAATTTAGTGTCATCCACAAACTTGGCCACTTCACTGCTCACTCCCAACTCTAAATCATTTATGAACAAGTTAAAGAGCATGGGACCCAGTACCGAGCCCTGCGGCACCCCACTGCTTACCGTCCTCCACTGCGAAGACTGCCCATTTATACTCACTCTCTGCTTCCTATTACTCAGCCAGTTTTTGATCCACAAGAGGACCTGTCCTTTTACTCCATGACTCTCAAGCTTTCTAAGGCGCCTTTGATGAGGAACTTTATCAAAAGCTTTCTGGAAGTCAAGGTAAACAACATCTATCGGGTCTCCTTTGTCCACATGTTTGAGAATAATGCTTTACAACCTAATTTGTGGCAGCAGCAGTCTTTAAAAAAAAAAAGTCTGGTCCATCTCAACATCGCCTTTTGTCATCTCATTTCTAAATAACAATGGAGGGAACTCAGGCTGCAAAGCACTGATGTCTCTGCCTCCTCTCCAGCCAAGTGGTCAGCATTGACTCTCACTACATTTTTAAAGCAGTGTCTGGCAGTGTTTTTTCCCTCTGCAGCAAACTCCTTGACTACTGATAAAGATGGGGGGACACTAATAGCTAATAGCATGTGAATATGGAAGCAGGTTTTTGAAGCGACAGAGGTGGGAGGTGAGAGCCATAGTAAACACAAAAGCAGAAAGGGCCAGGGTTGCAGAGATAGGGAAGGAAGAAGGAAAAGGAAAGTTCCCCTGTGCAAGCACCAGTCGTTTCCGACTCTGGGGTGACGTTGTTTCATGGCAGACTTTTTTACCGGGTGGTTTGTCATTGCCTTCCCCAGTCTCTTACACTTTCTCCCCAGCAAGCTGGGTACTCATTTTACCGACCTCAGAAGGATGGAGGCTGAGTCAACCTTGGGCCAGCTACCTGAATCCAGCTTCCGCCAGAATCTAACTCAGGTCGTGAGCAGAGAGTTCAGACCACAGTACTGCAGTACTACTGCTTTACCACTCTGCACCATGGGGCAGATAGGGAAGGACAGAATACTAAAGGTAAGGAGGAAATAAATACAATGAGTGCTCTGAGTTCATACAAAGGCAATGAGGAATGCCAACTGGCCAGTTTCATGCATTGACTGAGTGTAACACCTTGGACTGTACCCCAGTATTCTCTACTGTTCACTGGGATTCCACGGAGACTGCTTATTTTACCATTTTATAGGTGTTTCCTTTAAGCTGAGTTAACATGAGCTAGCTCACAGTTTTTTAGCCTCCAGCTCACACAGCTCAGGAAAAATGGCACCAGAGCACAATAATTTATGCAATAGCTCACAACTTTAATGCCAGTAGCTCACAAAGTAGAATTTTTGCTCACAAGACTCTGCAGCTTAGAGGGAACATTGAGCTGGGAAATTCCTGGAGACTTGAGAATGGAGTAGGGTGAGCAGAATGGGGTTTGCAGCAGGGTACAATGCCAGAGAGTTCACCCTCCAAAGCAGTCATATTATTCAGGAGATCAGTCATAGTCTGGAGATCAGTTGTAACTCCAGGAGATCCCCAGGAGGCTGGCAACACTAATAATCAGAGTAAAAAATAAAAGGTAATGAAATTCAGAGGCTAAAATTCAGAGGCTTAAAATGACTATTTTAAGATTATAACTTTTGGTTTACTTTTACTTTGTATAGTACAATGAAGAAATAGATGTGTTGTTCTGCCTATTTCAGATTTTCTTGGCATTACCCAAAAAATTTAGAGTACTGAAAAACACTGGAGGACAATTTTTTAAAAGGGGGGATTTCACAAATTGGAAAGGACAAGTTTTTTCTTGATAGTCAAACAGTTATGATGTAAAGCGGTCTCATTAAATCATAACTACTTTAACCTTTTCTTGAACGGGCTGGAAGATTTAAAGATTTATAAAGAAATTTTGCCTAAACTAGGAAATGGCTCACATTTGACATGTATTGAAATGATAATGCTGATTTCAACAGGCACTCTAAGAGCATTTTGCTCCCAGGAGAGTAATTCAGTTCTGGTTACCTCTTTGCATTTTGAATTTAAACTTTCTTTCAAAGGCTTTTAATGTGCTGCTGCCTGCCAAAACATGACAGCGTTATACAGACATGCAGAGGAAAAAGAGGTGGGGGGGAGATAATTTAATAATTATGGGACCTGAATCTGCAACAAACATACCAACCTGGAAGATTCTTTAGAACTATCTACTTTTTGCAACTTTGGAGGTGAAGTTAGAATCTCTTAAAATGCCACCTTGCTTTTCTTCATTAAAAAAGGGGTAGCCATATCTAAGTTAACACACACAAACTTCACTGTTGTGTCCCAGTGAAGTGCAATATGCCTTTCCACCACTTTAGTCATTTTCACCATCCTCTCACCTCAGCCTGATAATTAAAATAGTTGCCCTATACCACTTAGATTCTAAAGAATCTAAACTGGTTTAAGGGAAACTGTGCTGTCATTGCATAGTATCTGTATACTACACATTTTTGTCATCAGAAAATGGCATCAACAGGAAGATGGATATCCAGGGCCCTGTGGAACACACACCAGCTGCTCCTGATGACTAGGCCCCTGAAAGGATTCGTCCATCCCAGGAACTGTTCCCTCTATTGGTGTGCATGTCTGTGCTGATGGCAGCAGCATATAGCTCCTTCTCTACCATCAAGCAGTAGCTCTTTGCTGTTGTGCACCTACCTGATAGCACCTAACAGAAGCAACAACTGCTGACACCCTCAGGAAAACTAGCAGGTGAATAACCATCAGTGATGGCTGCTCATCCAGCAGGGTGGATAAGTGAGCAACAACAAAGCTACATGCTTACTTGCCACTCTCCCTCCAGGTGCCAGAAGTAGAGAGCAAGGATTCCTAAATGGGATTACCATCCACCACTGACTTCTCTTGTAAGAACACCAAGCAGTCAGGTGAGTGACCAGCAGTGCTGGCTGCTTCTAAATACCATTGCTGCTTGTTCACCTCAGCGATAATTAGGGTTGCCAAGTCCAATTCAAGAAATATCTGGGGACTTTGGGGGTGGAGCCAGGAGACTTTGGGGGTGGAGCCAGGAGACATTAGGGAAAAGCCAAGATCAAGGCTGTGACAAGCATAATTGAACTCCAAAGGGAGTTCTGGCCATCACATTTAAAGGGACGGCACACCTTTTCAATGCCTTCCTTCCATAGGAAATAATGAAGAATAGGGGCACCTTCTTTTGGGGCTCATAGAATTGGACCCCGTGGTCCAATCTTTTTGAAACTTGGGGGGTATTTGGGGGAGAGGCACTAGATGCTATACTAAAAATTTGGTGCCTCTATCCAAAAAATCAGCCCCCCCAGATACCCCAGATCAATTCTCTATGATTTTCTATGGGAATAAATCTCCATAGGGAATAATAGAGTTCCCAGCAGACATTTCCCTCCCCTCCCCCTGCTTTCTGACGACCCTGAAGTGGAGGAAGGGTCTCCAAACCGAGGGATCCCCTGCCCCCACCTGGGGATTGGCAACCCTAGATTTCATCCTGTTTGAAAAAGTGTGCATGCACATGAAAGCTCACAGCCTGAATAAAACTTTGTTGGTCTTGATAGATTGGACTCTATCTTGAGCCCCTGTAGGTTGTAGATCAGTTATAATGGGAGATCTCCAGGGGGTGTAGATGACTGGGGAAGGCCATGGCAAACCACCCTGTAAAAAAGTCTGCCTGAAAATGTTGTGAGACCAACGTCACCCCAGAGTCGGAAACGACTGGTGCTTGCACAGGGGACCTTTCCTTACCTTTTCGGGGAACAATAAACAAATACTCTTTCCAGGGTAGACGGAGCCCACTCCAACGCCTCCTCCAGTTCAGCCAACCCGGGCAGGAGTTGGTCGTTGCAACCGCTGGTGTCTCCCGCCCCCCCCCCCCCGCTGCCTGTTGGCTTTCCCAGTTCGCATCTTCCCCCCACTCCTCCGCCTTGGGGAAAGCTGCACTTAAGAGCGATGGCTTCCAGGGCTTCTGTACGCCTTCTGGCGCCGGGTACTCAAAGGCTGGCCGCTTGTACTAGCGGGGCCTTGCAGCAGCGGGGATATCGCATAGAGCAGGGCGCCCCCCCTCGCTGCCTGTTGGCTTTCCCAGTTCGCGTCTCCCCCCCCTCGCCTCGGGGAAAGCTGCACTTGCGAGTGATGGCTTCCAGGGCTTTTGCACGCCTTCTGGCACCAGGTACTTGGAGGCTGGCCACTTGTACTAGCGGGGCCTTGCAGCAGCGGAGATATCGCACAGAGCAGGGCGCCTATGGATACAGGCCAAGCTGCCGGGCGGAGAGCGGTGCTGGCGGAGAAGCGGAGCTGCAGGAGTTAGACCAGAGAACAGGTGGGCAGGCAGGCAGTGGAGGCTCGCTCAGGGATGATTCCTCTTTGTCTTTCCGGGGAAGAGCGCAGAGGGGTGGCTAAGAAGCATCGGAGATCGGTGGGAAGGGGCGAGGAGAAGCTGCTGGGATCGGGGCTGGGTGGGAAGGGCCGCCATCCCCCCCCCACTTTCCAGATTTTTGGTGAGCGGGGGGAGGAGGCTCCAAATCGGGGGTCCCCCGCCCAGGCGGGGGATTTGGGAAGCCTAGCGATAATGGTCACTAAGAACAGTTCTCATGAGTGCATGCTCACCTGCCCACTGACTCATCTTCCTCAGTGTGGCAAGCAAGCTAAAGGGCAGTGATGACAGCTGATCTTAAGTGCCATTACTGCACACTGCTTACCCAGTATCTTTACTTCCTCCCACCATTTCTGCTGTCAGAATGAGAAGGTTGCCCATACATCTCTCTCTCTCACACACACACACACACACAAACACTTGGAACCAGAACTGAAACCACTAATACAGAAAGTGTGCCACAGCAGCACAGATGAGTGTCCAAATTCCTATATGCCACTGAGTGATCCCAGGAAGTCTGTAACAGACTTCCCTTAACAACAGGTTTCCTAGTGCAGCAATTTTGGAGAGTTTGAGTTAAAGTCTGATCCCTTTCCCTCTTTTCCTTTGATTGGCCAGGGACACCTGAGGAGAACTTTATGATGTACTGAGAGTATGGTCTTTTGTTTTTTTGGAGTCATTTGGCCAGATGATCTTTGGGAAGTCAGTCAATGAGGTGGTTACTGACAGAGTCAGTGAGTCTGACAAAGTCAGTCAGACAGGTTCGCCTTTGGAATGAAAGGAAATGACTCCTTGCCTTTACAGCTTTCTATCAATTCTTAGGAAGAATTCAATATCAGAAGTGAACATTTAAGAGTCAGCCTAAACTGAAGTCCATTTTACACAGGCATTAGAACTGGGATTGAGATTTTGGCAAGGGTGATTGGGTAGTATACTGAAACTCCCACTCCCATTTGGGCCAAAAGAAAAGGGTTATGCCTTCTGAGGAGAAGAATAGTAATTCCTGCTTGGTTACTCAGGGAGGGGAAGGGTTGTTCTGAGGAGACCCCTGGTCTGTCATGAAGGGAATTGGATTTCAATAACCTTGGGTTATTGAAATAAATGGTGGTTTCCAAAAGTGGGAGAGTTTAGGTTATATCATCCCAAGTGCCATTTGAAAAGGAAAAACAAGAGGGCTCCTATTTATCCCATCAAGTTCTAGGACAGGACTAAAAGACAAACTAGATCTTTGTGGCAGGATGGAACAGACAGACTTTTTAAACAATATCTAAATCCACACTACTTGGGGCTGCTTAGTCACAGTTGGGAACTAATTTTTGGTGGGAAAACCTGCCTGATAGTGGGGAAGTGGCCATTGTCCATCATACGGTCATATTATTGAGCCTAAAGAAGATGGAGGTGAAAGCTGACCCCACTGTAAAAAGAGCAGTAGCATACTTCAACTGGATATTTTTGTCAGCATTCTATACTCTTGGCTGAGAATGGATCTCCAAGGCCTTAAGTCTTTCCTGTTATACTAGACTTTTAATGTTTTATCTGAAGATGCCCAGGATTGAATTAAGGATTTGATACATGCAAAATACTGGTTACAACCCCCCTCCCCATTTGTTTTCCTGAGGCACTGAACAATTATCTGCTACAACTAGGATGACTGATTTGAGCCCAAAACCTCACAGATAACAACCCAAACTCAGACTGATGAACTGCAGTGCCTTCATCAGGTGAGCAAGTCAGGTTTCACTCATACAATCTGAAAAATCCAAGCATCTGTAGCATTTTCTCAAATTAAGGACACTTGGCACATAAGACATTATGGCAATTTTACCCATTCTGCCATGATGAAAGCAGTTTTGAACATGAATTTTGCTGTCATTTATTATCATTTAAGGAAATGTGACCTCCTTTTTCACTACATCCTTTCAGTCTTTAGCAGGTTCTGAGTCCAATAAAATGTGGCTGACAGTAATAGCATAAATGTAACATCCTCTGAGTATAAAGTTCATTAGTTTGGTCTTAAGGTCACTTTTTCAATCCAACAGTCAAAATTTTTTATTCACACCAATTTGCTGTTATAGCAGAAAAAATAACTTTTGGGGGGGAGAATAGAGCACAGAATAAATCTAGAAATGACAGAAATAAATCTAACTAGAAGACAACTGGCACACATGTTTATAAGAATTTACAATAAGACTTGCTGTAATGAACAGGGGAGCATTGGGAAGTGAAAATAGCCCTGGAGAAAAAGCTTCAGAGCATGTTAACAGCAGAGCCCAACAGGTTAAAGGGCACAGAATTGACAAGTGCAGAATTCAAAGACAGAATAAGTAGGCACATTGATGAACACTAGTTATTGAGGAAGACTCAGCATGGGTTCTGTAAGGGAAGATCTTGCCTCACTAACCTGTTACATTTCTTTGAGGTAGTGAACTGATGGACCTCTGTATAAATCGATGGTGCGGTCTCATTTGGAATACTGTGTATAATTCTGGTCACCGCACCTCAAAAAAGGATATTATAGCATTGGAAAAAGTCCAGAAAAGGGCAACTAGAATGATTAAAGGGTTGGGACACTTTCCCTATGAAGAAGGGTTAAAACGCTTGGGGCTCTTTAACTTGGAGAAACATTGACTGTGGGGTGACATGATAGAGGTTTACAAGATTATGCATGGGATGGAGAAAGTAAAGAAAGAAGTCCTTTTCTCCCTTTCTCACAATATAAGAACTCGTGGGCATTCAATGAAATTGCTGAGCAGTCAGGTTAAAATGGATAAAAGGAAGCACTTCTTCACCCAAAGGGTGATTAACATGTGGAATTCACTGCCACAGGAAGTGGTGACGGCTACAGACATAGCCAGCTTCAAGAGAGGATTGGATGAAAATATGGAGCAGAGGTCCATCAGTGGCTATTAGCCACAGTGTGTGTGTGTGTGTATATATATATATATGTGTGTGTGTGTGTGTGTGCGTGTGTGTGTGTGTGTGTGTGTATAATTTTTTTGGCCACTGTGTGACAGAGTGTTGCACTGGATGGGCCATTGGCCTGATCCAACATGGTTTCTCTTATGTTCTTATGCTCAGCTGGAAAGGGAGTAGGAAGGGGCACATCTTCTGTTCTGCAGAATTCAAGGCTGGATTTTTATCACTGGGCCAAACTGGACATGACAGTGTTCTCATGGTCACTATGAGCATCCCACTGCCATTTTAGAGTCATTTAAAATACTGTGAGGAGTGTGATAACAGAACTATGGGCTGAGGTGCTCTTGTCCCTGTCCCCACCACCGTCAAGAAAGAAGCCATCTTAAATACATTTTCTAGCAAGTTCCAGCTAAGTTTCACTGTTCTCTGACTCCCTGCAGGTGTCTGCCCCCCCCCCCATGGTGGTTAGTTCTGCAGATAATCTACTCAGGCCTGTTGAGTTCACACACAGTTTTGCTGTGAATCTGGTATAGGAAGGGGAGCTCATGGATACTACCCAGAGAGAAGGTCAAGCAGTTATAGCCAGCATTTTTTATAGTATAGTCCATGTTAGAGAGAAGAATCCGCACCCTTTACCCTTTTCCTCCCACCCCTCCTTGCTGTCAAGAAGATATTTGTATTATATCAATAATTATATTGTATTATAATACCAGCAGCATTAGAGGAAGGTGCTTGGAGCTGGGACAACTGCTGATGAGTTGTTGCTGAGAGAGGAGGGCCTTTTTGCCTGGGGTTGATTGCTGGGCCCACCCTCTACTGTTGCTCTGGCTGTTGAGTCAAAGGTTGGTGGGGGCTTGAGCCTTTAAATTGCAAGGGTCCTCCTTGCCAGAGGCAGAAGTGGCTCAGCTGCATTAGTGGAAGATGCTTGGAGCTGGGACAGAATTTCTGATGAGGTGAGTGCTGATTTTGCTTTTTTAAAAATTGCTGGGGAGCATTACCTAGGGTTGCTGTAGGAGAGGTGTGAGGGTAGTGTGTGAGAGATGTGTGAGTGCTTGGAGTCTGCTGGAGAGGTGTTTCTGATTGCTTTTGTGTGACTTTTGTGTAGTTGTTTCTAAGAGAGGAGAACCTGCCTGGGGTTGATTGCTGGCCCCACCCTCTACTGTTGCTCTGGCTGTTGAGTCAGAGATGGGTGGGGGCTTGAGCCTTTAAATTGCAAGGCTCCTCCTTGCCAGAGGCATGAGCCATAGGGCAAGAGCCAAAGGGCTCTTGGCCTGTGGCTCTTAGCCGAGGGGTCTAGACTGGGGGTTCTGTCGGAAGGTAGGTAATTCCTCAAAAGTAGTCTCAACTGGCAGTTGGAAGTGGAATTTGCAGGGAAGTCAAGATAAAGAGAATGAATTTTGAAATGGATTGCAGCAGCATGGCTGGCAAAGGAGCCATGTAATGTCTGTGGGATACTTCTATTTTTACCTGAGAGTGGCAGCAATTACACTTGCAGCAAGTGTAAGTTAGTAGCCCTGCTGGAGGAGAAGATATGGGGACTGGAGTCCACACTACAGTGCATAAAGGAAGGTGAAGATTTTCTTGATAGAACTCATGAGGCACACTTAAAAGGATAACAGAAGGAAGAGGAAGTGGTGTCTCAGCAACTGGAAGAGAACCCAACACAGGAGGAGGGCTTGTGGGAAAATGTAACCCCACGGAGCAGGAAAATCAGGTGATGTTCTGAGCCTCTGCTGCTCAGCAATCAGTTTCAGGATCTTCCCAAAGATACTGACTCTGAACCATTGGAACAAGGGCTACTTCCCCAGCCTTCATGAAGCTTGAAGAAAGTTTCTCAGGATCCTGTGGATAAGAAGCCTGGAGATTCTGGTCTCCGATATAGGAAGAGGAAGGTGGTAATTGGAGACTCCTTGCTCAGAGGGGTAGAGCCCAAAGTATGCCAACCAGACTTGTCATCCCGAGAAGTCTGCTGTGTGCATGCATCCAGGATGTGACAGAAAGGATAGGAAGATTTATCAAGCCCACGGATTATTATCCTTTCTTGCTGATCCACGTGGGAACAAATGATACTGCCCGTCACAGCCCTGAATTTATTAAAAGAGACTATGTGGCTCTGGGTCAGAAGGTGAAGGAGCTGGAAGCACAGGTTGTGTTTTTGTCAGTTCTCCCTGCTATAGACGACCAAGCCAGGCAGAGAACTTGGATGAGATACTCCTACAACAGATTGCAGAGTTCTCCAAGAGAAGGGACACAGTGATTATGGGAGATTTTAATTACCCGGACATCTTTTGGAAGTCCAACTACACTAAAAATGAAAGGGCAAATAAATTCCTGACTTGTCTTGCTGACAACTTCCTTTTCCAGAAAGTGGAGAAAGAAACAAGGGGATCTGCTATTTTGGATCTGATTCTCAGCAACAAGGAAGAATTGATTGAAGAAGTGGAAATAGTGGGAACCCTGGGCAGTAGTGACCATGTGATTTTGGAATTTACCGACTTAGGGAAGGGAAAAGCTGTATGTAGTCAGACATATAGGTTGGACTTCACATAGGCAAACTTCAACAAACCTAGAACTATGCTGGGTAAAATCTCATGGTCACAAATACTCAAGGAGAAGGGGTTCAAGAGGGGCGAGAGTTTCTTAAAAGCAAAATATTGAAAGCACAATCACAGACAATTCCTATGAGAAGAAAAAATGGAAGAAGCCTAAAGAAGCTGAGGTGGCTCCATAAACAGCTCTCTAAAGACTTGAGAAATAAAAAAGACTCATTTAGGAAATGGAAGGATGGCCTTATAACCAAAGATGAATATAAACAAATCACCAGTGCTTGTAGAGAAAGAGTTGGGAAAGCTAAAGCTCGGTATGAGCTTAGGCTGGCCAAAGATGCCAAAAACAACAAAAAAGGGTTCTTTGCTTATGTTCTGAGTAGAAAAAAAGACCAAAGACATAGTAGGCTCGTTGTGAGGGCAGGAAAGTAAAATTGTAACAATGATGAAGAGAGGGCAGAATTGCTTAATTCCTTCTTTTTCCTCAGTCTTCTCTTCTGAGGGAAACAATGCTCAACATGGCAGAGTCAGAACATATAATGAGGGTATGGAGTTCCAACCTAGGATCAACATAGGGGTAGTGCATAAACACCTAGTTTCTTTAAATGAAACCAAGTCCTCAGGACCAGATTAACTGCATCCAAGAGTACTAAAAGCTTGCAGTTGAAACTACAGTTGCAATTTCTGAGCCTCTGGCCATTATTTTTGAGAATTCTTAGAGAACAGGTGAAGTGCCAGAAGATTGGCGATGGGCAAATGTCCCCATCTTCAAGAAGGGGGAAAAAGAAAATCTGGGCAACTACTGACCCATCAGCTTGATGTCTATACCTGGAAAAGTTTTAGAACAAATAATCAACAATCAGTCCTGAAACGTTTAGAAAGGATGGCTGTGATTACTAAGAGCCAGCATGGGTTTCTGAAAAACAAGACATGTCAGACTAACCTGATCTCTTTTTTGAGAAAGTGACTACCTTGCTGGATCAGGGGAATGCTATAGACATCATTTATCTTGACTTCAGTAAGGCTTTTGATAAGGTTCCACATACTATCCTTGTTGACAAGTTGATAAAATATGGTTTGGATCTTGTTACCATTAGGTGGATCTGTAAATGGTTGACAGATCACACCCAAAGAGTGCTTGTGAATGGTTCCTCATCCTCTTGGAGAGGAGTGACAAGCGGAGTGCCTCAAAGGATCTGCCCTGGGACCTGTTTTATACAACATCTTTATAAATGATTTGGATGAAGGAATAGAGGGAACGCTTATTAAATTTGCATATGATACTGAATCGGGAGGGGTTGCAAACACAGTAGAAGACAGAAACAGGATACAGGATGATCTTGACATCTGAAAAAACAGGCTAAAACCAATAAAATGAATTTTAACAGGGATAAATGTAAAGTTCTGCATTTAGGTAGGAGAAATCCAGTGCATGGCTATAGGATGGGGGAGACTTGTCTTAGCAGTAGTATGTGCAAAAAGGATCTAGAGGTCTTAGTGGACCATACGCTGAACATGAGTCAACAGTGTGATGCGGTGGCTAAAAACGGCAAATGCAGTTTTGGGCTGTATCAACAGAAGTATAGCATCCAGATCACAAGAAGTGATGGTTTCACTTTACTCTGCTCCGGTAAGACCTCACCTGGAGTATTGTGTTCAGTTTTGGGCACTACATTTTAAAAAGGATATAGACAAGCTAGAATGGGTGCAGAGGAGGGTGATGAAGATGGTGAGGAAAAGTTGAGGAAAGGATGAAGGAGTTGAGTATGTTTAGCCTGGAGAGGAGGTGGCTGAGAGGTGATATGATCATCACTTGACTTGGTGCAGAATTGTTTTCTGTGGCCCCAGACAGTAGGACCAGAACCAATGGGTTGAAATTAAATCAAAAGGGTTTCCAGCTCAGCATTAGGAAGAACTTTCTGACCGTTAGAGTGATTCCTCGGTGGAACAGGCTTCCTCGGAAGGTGGTGGTTTTTTGAAGGTTTTTAAACAAAAGCTGGATGGCCACCTGACAGCAGTGCGGATCTTGTGAATTTTTTTGGGGGGGGGGGAGGTATTTGTGAATTTTCTGCGTTGTGCAGGGGTTTGGACTAGATGACCCTGGAGGTCCCTTCCAACTCTATGATTCTATGATTATACTCTGGATCTCTGTGCTCTTGAAACTAGCTGCGCTGTTGTAGAACCTAAGTAAATAGGATGAGTAGTCGGCTTTGTTGCTTTTGTGCATTTACACTGCCACTGGACTGTATATGAATACTTTTTAAAAATTTATATGAATATGAACATATGAAGCTGCCTTATACTGAATCAGACCTTTGGTCCATCAAAGTCAGTATTGTCTTCTCAGACTGGCAGCGGCTCTCCAGGGTCTCAAGCTGAGGCTTTTCACACCTATTTGCCTGGACCCTTTTTTGGAGATGCCAGGGATTGAACCTGGGACCTTCTGCTTCCCAAGCAGATGCTCTACCACTGAGCCACCATCCCAATTTCTTCAATGAAGCCTTCCTTTGCTTTATCATGTGTTATTTGCAGAGTTACTGAGACCAAATCCAGGTATAGCTTGCTTATTTTATTGCAACAAGGTAACCCCTTCCCCCCCCACACACACACACTTTATCAAGTGCCAAAATAGCCACCTCCCATGACTGTTTCAGCACTTGGAACCGTGCAGTGCAGGAAACAAGAGTGCCATGCTGTGGGCTCACAACACTTTTAAATTACTTTAAAATGGTGAAGCATCCTTGTGGCAGCTTTGAGAACACTGTCACATCTAGTTTGCCCCTTATTCTGTCTCCAAGGGGATCGGGGCAGCATACATAGTTCTCACTTTCCTGGTTTTACTCTCACAACAACTTTCTGAGCTAGGTCAGGCTGAAAGCAAGAGAGATTAACTGGTTAAAGGTCATGAAGCAAACTTTATGACTGAAAGGAGATTTGTTCCACATCTCCCAGTTCCTAGCCTAGCACTCTAACAACTATTCCTCACTAGCTGTTAAATATTTTAGATAAGGACTAACAGAATGGCTTTCCTAAGGCCACCTAGTGTAAGCGCAGTGAGATGAGAACTGGCTACCTTGCAAAAGACCATGAGAAGCAAGAACACGCTGTATTGTTCAATCCTTGTAAAGTCCAAGTCTGAAGCTATTTTAATATCCTTCTAGGGCTGTGCCATCCCATCCTTGTGGCTGGCCTCTTTTTCTCTCCTTCCACTGGTTCCTGGTAGATGCCTCCACTGGCTATCATGATTGATGGCCTCTTTAGCCTTGCCACTGGCTTTCCAGGGCAAAGGCCTACCAGGTATTGCCCTGGTGAGATTAATGGCAAGTCCGCCCCTGGTGATGAAATGCAGTCTACAGTTCAGAAGAGAATTCTAGTCCCTTGATACTGAACACACAATACAGAGAGGGAATAACATTTTTGATTAGTAAATGAATATATTAAAACTGAAACTTTGTCAAATTTTCAAACTGCCAATAGGAAAGAAATTAAATCAAGGTATAGAAGCATTGCATAATAGAAGTATATAGGATTATATTACCTCAATCCAGCAAGGCTGATCCATGCATATGAAATATGTTCCCACTTGCAAATTGTTGTTCTGAATCTAGCATCATACACTAAAAAGTTTGAAATATGTGGTGAAAGGGCAAAAAAACCCAAAAACAAAACAAAACAGGACCTGAATGTAGATGGCCAAATACCATGAAGTGTGAAAATCTGATAACTGATTAAGTATTAAATTGATATGAGCATTTTTGTCTCACTTTAGAGGTATCTGTCTTCATTCTGAAGTGATGCTTTGAGGCTATGGTCAGGTGGCTAAGGCAGAATAAACTGAAACTGAATCCAGACAAGACAGAGGTAATGGTGATATTCTAGAGGGACTGAACCCATCTGTTCTAGATAGGGTGATGTTGGTTTTTTCAGAGCATAATAAGAGATTGGGGTACTCATGGATTCTGCCTTATTGTTTAAAAGCAGGTTAGCATGGTGGCCAGAAGCACCTTCTTTCAGCTGGAACTGATTTGCCAACTCTCTTGCTATCTAGACTCAGCAGATCTGGCCATGCCAAGGGTGTGTTTAACTATTACTGTAAACTGCCTTGAACCACAAAGAGAGGCAGAATAAAATGCTTTAATGCAGGGGTGTCAAACTGATTTGTTAACAGGGCCAAAAATGACATAAATGAGACCTGGCCGGGCTGGGCCGTGTTGGGCTGGGCCATGTGTGTACCTATTTAAGATTAGATAGCAGAGATATAAACTTTATAAAGAACACAAACACAATTAAAGATTTATTTTTTTAAAAAAAAACAACCTTAATATAAAACACACTTAAAACATTAGCACTCATTGGACTTAAAGGTGCTTTTTTTTGTATTTCTCCCATGGGATCCAGGGAACTGGGCAAAGAAAGCTCTGTAGCTCCTGTGTGATTGAGCAAGTCTTGCAAAGCAAGCTGCAATACAGAAAAAAGCAAGAGAGAGGAAGAAGGAAGCAGAGACAAGAGCCAGTTGCTCAGGGCCTGATTCAGTCTCCAGGCTGCATGTTTGACACCCCTGCTTTAATATGTTAAATAAAAAACCATCCCTGAATCTTTGGTAAATTTCATGCACCCTGATTTTCAGCATTTCATCTCCAGGGTGGAGTATTATCGCCAAGGGACAGGGCAGGTGGAAAGTTTAAATAAATATAATTTATAGATATAGATCAAGATGAACAAATATTTCAGCACCTTTTTTTATAATTTCATTAGCTAGATTAACAATATAGTGGTGTCTGAATAATAAGAATATATAGGGATATGTAAGCATTACTTTATTTGGTAGCCTAAAATACTTCAATCCCCAAAGTCTCTGTTGCTTAAATTTCATCATTTTAATGTTATTCCATTAAATATTTTGACAGATTATTGTTTCCCCAAGAATGTCTCGGTTAACAACCAGCATATCTTAACTTGAACTTTCAGCATTTCGACATTGGCTCAAATGCACCCTCTCATACATTTCATGACTTTAACCATGCTAAATGTTTTTTATTTCACTCACCTGCACGCTAAGATGATTCCATTTCTTCACAAGAATTCTCCCCAGTGTCATTACTTTTATCGGTGGCTGCAGCCCATTTACAGTGTGATAATAAAACATGGTCTCTTTCTCAGAGACGGTAAGCTTGAACACAGTCTGGCCATCAACAGCTTTCTCTACCACACACCTTTGGAAACAAAAAACAAAACAAAAACCCAACAACCAAAGGTCAACTTCCAGAACAGTAGCTGAGTTGTGTCCAATGGGATCAAGAGGGGGGAAAGATGTAGCAGTTTACAAACAAATATATAATTTATACAGTTTAGGAGTAGATCAGTCAAATTAAGAAAGAAAATGTGTTTATCAGGGCTTTTTTTGTAGCAGGAACTCCTTTGCATATTAGGCTACATCAGCCAGCCTGATGTAGCCAGTCCTCCAAGACCTTACAGTAGGCCTGTAAGAAGAGGCCTCTAAGCTCTGGGAGGATTAGATACATCAGGGGGGCATAGCCTAACATTCAAAGGAGTTCCTGCTTTAAAAAAAAGTCCTGGTGTTGATTGTGGGGAGCATACAGTGCAATGCAGACAACTCTAACAGTGAAGTCAGCAAGCCTACCTTAAGGAAGGCATGCACTACTATCTGATGCACTATGAAGAATAGTAGTTTTGTATTCTGTTGCTGGGTAAAAATCTTTTAGCATGCACTAAACATGACAGGCTTTAGTGCAGACACAGATTGTTGGCCCATGTTGATCTAAATCAGGTCTTCCATTCTCTTTGCTCTTGGCATGGCAGAATCCTGACTTGGAAAGAGTGTCAAATTTCTGCTTCCATTTTGGTTTGTGCCATCTTAATCATGAAGAACAGTCATCCTACTTCCACTACTCATGTTAGAAGAATGTTCTACAACTGTGCAGTCTTAAGACATGAAGCCACAATTATTTTCAGAAGAATGTCCCAGGGCTGACACTATGTTAATAAATAAGCAAACAATTTATTTCCCATGAGGAGGCATGGCGTAGTAGCAGAGCACATCTTTGCATGAGCACATCTAGCATCTGGATTCCTCATCTGATGAAGTGTGCTTAAGAGCACACGAAAGCTTATGTTCTAAATAAAAATTGGTTGGTCTTAAAGGTGCACCTTGACTCTTGCTTTGTTCAACTGCTTCAGACCAACATGGCTGCCTGCTTGGATCTACCTAGCATCTCCAGTAATTCAAGTGGCTAGAAAAGATCATTCTGTGCCTGAGATTCTGGACAGCTGCTGTCAGTCAGAATACATAATACTTAGCTAGATTGACCAATAATCTGACTCAGTATAAGGTAGCTTCATATGTTCATAGACTCACAAATCATATTCTTATTGAAAAGTGATCCTGCTTATATCACTGTAGTTAAAATGCCCTGGAGCACAATAGTTAGAGTCCTTCTAAAGAGAAGGCAATGCCGGCGATAAACTGGGGGCCACTGTTGCCATCCCAGAAGGAGGGAAGGCTGGCCCCCGTCGTCCCTACATCTGGGAAACTGCCACTGGGCGTGGTGTCGGGGCTATAAAGGCCCCGGCCCCGCCCAACACTGCGCAGTTCTTTTGCGGCCCTCGGGAGGAGAGCCATGTTCGGGAGTCCCCTGTCAATCTGGGCCGGGCCTTTGGTGTAGCGCACATAGCGAAGGGAAAGCATGGTGTGAGCAGCAGACCCGGGCAGCTGAGTGAGCTGCTCGGGATGCTCATAGGAGGCGCAGCTAGGTCCTTTGGCACACGCGGCGGTGGCAGGCAATGGCCCACAGCTGAGGCCAGCCTGTTCAGCTGCTTGGAGTACAGGGTAGCGGGGTCGGTTTTGGGGGGCAGCTAGGAGGGCGAGGAAGGGGTCCGCAGGGCATTGGGGCTAGGCCGGACGGCCCTCTCCCCCCCTCTGCTTTGGACAGGGTGGGCAGCTTGGGGAGTGCTAGGTTTCTTCCCCACCCCCCTTCTCAATAGGGTGGTGTATGGTTGGGTTCTGTGGCTACCCCCCCTCACTTTTGTTTCTCTTTCAGGTGGTTGTCCCAAGTTAGGTAAGCAAGGTTAACCATAGGGGCCTTGTTTAAGGGGCAGCCACATAAGTGAGGTTATGGCACTCAGGAAGGGTCAGGGCCCCTCTAAAGGGAAACAGCTCGCTTGGCCCGCTAGGAAGCGGGGCCAGCAACCTATTCCCCTGGGTGACTTGGGTGAGGAGGCCCAATTAAGGCAGGCCATTATTGGTCAACTAGACGCTTTGGAGCAATAGAGGGGCTCTGCGGGGGCTCTCACATGGGAAGGGTGCCGTAGGGCAACAGGCCGGTCATCCAGATTAACTTTTGAAAGGACATTCTGGCTTGCCTTTCTGCGTTACAGGGCAGGGTTGTTGGTGCAGACATGCAGCAGGAACCGGACCAGGAAGACGACGTGGATACAGGAGAGGTTCCCAGCAGGGAGCCCGTGGCCCTTGGAGCAGTGAGGGAGGTTGTACAGCCAGCCCCGGCTGTGGCAGTGGCTGTCTCCCCCCCCCCCCAGGTGTAGTGGGTAAGTCTCCAGTGTAACACCAGCTTCCCTCTTGGCCTTGGGGCCTCCCCCAGTCGATGGTCCCCCATAGTACACCAGGTTCGGCAGCACCGATGCCGGGGCAGTCAGGGCCTTTGGGACAACAGAGTCAGGCTGGACCGTCATGGGCTTGGGGTGCACCTTTTGCATCGCTTCAATGCCAGAGCATTGTTGGTTCCACCTCACAGCCCCCTTTGCAATCAGCAGCCACGGCATCGTCTCAAGGCACCTCGGCTTCACAGTCAGCGCTAGGTGTGCTGTCGTGGGGGGGGGGCCAACAACAGTTGCTGCAGCAAGGGGCATAATCGGGTTATCATTGGGGTATGTGGAGTTATCCCCCAAATCCTTACGGGTCCATATCTTTCCAAGTCCTCCCATACGGCAACACTGCATTGCCCTTGGGTGATCACCTGTCAGGGGCCACCCGGGATAAGATTTTGAGGGGTGAATACGTGGACGTCTTCAGCCTCCTCTTTAGAGAGCTGGAAAAGAAGGACAAGGAGGACCTAGATGATAAGAAGAAGCTGAAACGGAGAAAGGTAGACAGGACCTGGTCCAATTAACTGCCAGGTTTCCTGATCTATGCTGGGGTAATAGCAAGGGCACAGCCTTTTCAGGCTGCGGTGCTTTTCCAGTATTGCGACATAATGCACCATGCATACACGGATTTCGTCGGTGCGGCGTGGTTGCAATATGACGAGGCCTTCAGGATGAGGGCCACGGTCAACCCAGGTCTTTCTTGTGATCAGATTAATCAGCAGCTCTGGCTGCAGCTGATGTCCCTGGTGAAGTCCAATAGGGTGATAGGGTCGACAGTGGGCATTTAGTCAAACAACAGAATACGGTAGGTGCCCGCAGTGTGGCGGGCCAGTTGGTTCAATCCCGGCTGCTCTGCAGGGAATTTACATCCAAGGGTGTGTGTTCCAGAAAGGCCTGTAAATTTAAACATGAGTGCCGGGGGTCACACGCCTTCTCAGCCTGCAGTAAGTCTAAAACCAGGGCGAGTGCCAAACGTCCTGGGGGGGGGGAGCAACCAGCAACCACCTGGAAAAGGGACCCAGCCCCATACGTCTGAAGGTACTTAGGCAGTTGCTGGGCAATTATCCCCAGATGGCTAATAGGGCCTATTTACTGGAGGGCCTTACCTATGGATTTAGGATTCCGTACCAGGGACCTAGAGAACCTTGTTTGGCCCCTAATCTTCGTTCTGTTGTTGGGATGGAACACGTGGTCAGGGCAAAAGTAGTCAAGGAGTATGCAGAGGGGAGGGTCCTCGGCCCCTTTGATGCTCCACCAGTACCCACTTTACGGGTGTCTCCCTTGTGGGTGGTGCCTAAAAAAGCGCCAGGGGAATACCGTTTGATACACCACTTGTCCTACCCCAGGGGCGGATCAGTGAACGATTCCATTCCAGACGTTCTCTGTTCGGTCAGGTACACGTTATTTGACCAAGCAGTCAAAGTGTTTCGGGGTTGTGGTGTGGGGGCTGAAATGGCAAAATGTGACATTAAGTCAGCATTTCGCCTTTTGCCATTACATCCAGAGGATTTTGATTTGCTGGGCTTTTCCCTGGAGGGGAAATATTATATGGACAGGGCCCTACCAATGGGATGTTCAGTGTCCTGTGTCGCTTTTGAGCAGTTTAGTTCCTTTATGGAATGGGTGCTTCGGGCCAGGTTTGGGTTGAGTGATACTGTTCACTATCTGGATGACTACCTTTTTGTTGGCCCTGCGGGGTTTGGGCAATGTGCCAGGTTATTGCAGTCATTTGAGGGCTTGGTGCAGGAGCTCGGGGTGCCATTGGCCCATGAAAAGACAGAGGGCCCCAGCTCAGTGATTACATTTTTAGGTATTGAGCTAGATACCACGCAACAAGCTTCACAGCTGCCTGTGGATAAAGTGGGGAGTCTTAGGGATCGTTTAGCTTCTCTCAAAAAGCAGTGCAAGGTGTCACTGCTGGAGCTGCAGCAGTTGGTGGGGCACCTCAACTTTGTGTGCAAAGTTGTAGCTCTGGGGAGGGCCTTCTTGAGGTGGCTATGTGACGCCATGGGGCCCTTGTGGCTCCCTCACCATAGAGTTGAATGACTGCAGGCATGTGGAGGGATCTAGAGGTGTGGGAGGAATTTTTGGAATTCTTCAGTGGAATTTCATTTTGGCAGGATTACTTAAAGATAGAAACTGAGCTCCAGATATCCTCTGATGCCACGGGCGCCACTGGATTCGGAGTATATTTTCAGGGACACTGGTGCGTGCAGCAGTGGCCCGCAGCATGGTTGGTCAGTGGGCTCTGTAATGACCTCACCTTTTTGGAGTTCTTTCCCATTGTAGTAGCTGTTTGGCTTTGGGGGGAGCAGCTAGCCAACCATACAGTCCATTTCTGGTGTGATAACATGGCTGTTGTACATGTTATCAACTCCTTGTCATCCAAATCAACAGTGGTTATGAACTTGGTGCAAGCATTTACATTGCGATGCCTCTGGTTGAACATTCTATTTCTTGCAAGGCATGTTCTGGGAGTGTGCAATGGGGTGGCGGATGCTCTATCTCGCCAAAAGATCGAGCGTTTTCGCCAGCTTGCTCTGGAAGCGGACCTGCGGCCAGCGCGAATGCCACTGGAACTTTGGCATCTTGGGAGGCTGAAGCCAGTAGGGCAATTTGATTAGCATTGGCATCGAGCACTCGAAAAACCTATGAAAGGGCGGATCTGCAGTTTCAGGTTTTTAGAAGTGCTGCTGGGCTTCCGGATAGCTGGCCTGTCCCAGTGGTACACATTATACAATTTTACATTCATCAGAAGGACAGAGGATTAGGGCTTAAGTCAGTTAAGGGACAATTGACAGTACTTTCCTTTATTAGTAAAGTGCAGGGCCTTTCTGAGGGCACTGGCAACTTTAGGGTTAGGAAGATGCTGGAGGGTTGGGCAAGAGAACGGGGGTCATGGGCGGATGCCTGGGAGCCCATATCTCCTTCAGTGCCGAAGGGGCTTTACAGGGTTTGGCCTGACGTATGTTCGTCTTCCTTTGAGGACTCCCTTTTTCATGCAGCCTCTTTGATTGCCTTTTTCAGCGCACTTCGGATCAGTGAGTTGGTGGTGCAGTCAAAAAAGGACAATTCTGACTGGGCGCTGCATGCCAGTGATGTTAAATTTGTAAGGGGGCAGGTTTGGCTGATGGTAAGGTGGTCCAAAACTGACCAGCATCAGAAGGGCACAGTCATTATGATTGGCCAATGTGTATCACCACAGTTGTGCCCTGTCAAGGCCCTGGAGCAGTATATACTGCTCAGGGGGGAGGGCGATGGCCCCTTGTTTCGTCATAGTGAGGGTTCCCCCCTTACAAAATATTAATTCTGGGCGGTGACCGGTAAGGCACTGGCAGAGTTGGGGTTAGGGGGTGTCAAATTCAGAACACATTTGTTTCGAATTGGAGTCGCATCTACAGCGGCTGCAATGGGCTACACCTCTCCTGCTATACAGCGGATGGGCTGGTGGCGATCAGCTGCCTACAAGTCATATGTGTGCCCATTGGTCTTTCAGAGAGTGCGTGGGGGGCAAGTTAGCAGTTATGTTGCCCGTTAACATGTATTTTCCGGGTTGTGACTGTTTTCTGTTTTTCAGGTGCTGTGGCTTGTAGGGAGAGGCATCGGATCCTCATCTGCGGGCACAGTATGGTGTTCTGGGCGCCCACCAGGCCAGGAGATTGCCAGTTGGCACCCAGTTGGGTCTCAGCAAGTGGGCAACGGTGGAGTGGCTGGGTCATCATGGCCTGCGTTGGCCAGCGATCATGCCTCTGTTCCATGGTAGGAGGGCGCCTCCTCCACACATCCTGGTTATCCACCTTGGTGGTAATGACCTTGGATTTATGAAAGGGAAGGCCCTTTCATTGCAGGCGCAGGAGGACCTGCAGGTCATTAAGCGGAGATGGCCAGGAGTTCTTTTTTGTGTGGTCAGCAATTCTGCCACGCAGGGTCTGGTGGTCTGCCCTGTCCCCCCGGGGGGATAGAACGCACCAGACGCAAGGCCAACCGGGCCTTGCAGAAGGCCATGGAAGAGGGTTTAGGGATATTCCTTCCCCATCTGGCCATACGAGTCAAGAATGACGACTTGTATAGGCCAGATGGGGTTCATTTATCAGAGTTGGGCAACCGGGCCTTTTTGGACAAGATAAGGCAGGGGCTACGGTCGACTCTCGGCCGTCCGGTGGGCGTTAATGCCTAAGCAGAGGCTTGGCATTGGCGGTGGCAGGATGAGGTATGGGCTACAGTGTTTTCAGGGGAGCACCTATGGCTCAGCACCAGTTAGTGCAGGTGGTCTGTATGAACTACAGATGGGCTTTACGGCTCAATGCTGGGAGTGCAGATCACAGTAAAGCCTCACCGGGGCGGATCTTTCCAGAGGGATTGATGCTGGCCTAGGTGGAGGTGGAGTTTGTGCCTGGCTGCTCAGCACCGGCCATAATGTTGGGCTCGTGCTGGGGGCAGGGTGGCTCACCCTCCCAGGACAAGGCAGGGTCCTGTGGTTGACCCCAGGGCTTGTCCTGTTAGGCCTATACCCCTTGCCATTCTAGTTTGTTTAAGTTATCTTCAATAAAGCGGCCCGGTTTATCCAACACACTGTGTCAGCCTCTTCATTCCAACGGGGGGGGGGGGGGCAAATGTAACTTTATGACTTCTACTGCACAGTCAAAACTGGCATACCCTGTCTTGAGTCATATACTAACAAAAACTTTCAAATTGATTGCCACAGTTAGTAGTAACAAGAGTGTCTGGGAAAATTCTGAGATTTAATTTTATGTCACAGAGTTTCTCCTTTCTTCCCCCAGCAGCCATTTCTGTCTGCAGAAAGTTTATTCCTGAGGCTGTAGACCCATGCAGACTAATAGCCACACAGGTCAGGAAGTTGCAACAAGGAGAGGAAAGAAGATGAAAGAGAGAGCAATTTTGTCCCCTTTCCCAATCCACATGGCTATCACTCCATGTCAGTCCCCTGACCCCAAGAATAAACTTCCCAAGTTTAGAAATGGCTGCTGGGAGGAGGGGAAAGCTGGGATGATCAGCAACTGTCAGTGCTTCCAGTGACGAATCACAGGATTAAAGTTTGACCAAGAGCTCCCAAAGCAGGATGCTTTCATCTGCACAAACAAGGCATGTGCACGCCTGTCATGAAAAGAAGCATGTCAGGATGTCTTAATGTTGCCCGTGGAGGTTATTTTCACCCTTTAATAAATATAATGTACAATTCTGAAGGAATTTATATGTTGGCATTTTTATTGCTGAAATTATTACTAATGGATGTCACACCTAATATAATATGAGCATGACTGGGGGAAAGTTAAGCATTCATAATTTTCACTTATTTCAGTAGGGGAATTATGCATATGCTTAACTTGCTCTCATTGAAACCAATGGGTCATAAATACAGTATAAAGAATACACTTCAATGTAATCTTTGGGTTCCTTTCAGATACTGTTTTAATCAATTCTCTCTTTGCTGCATGGTGGTAGACATGGAAAAATTGGGTTCCAACTCTCAGCCACAGTTATGCTGGGAAACCTTGGGAAAATTAAAACATAAGCCATCAGTTCTCAATTGCAAAACAGTGACATACTACAGAGGATACTGTCACGGCATACCCGAATGAAGTTACTCCCTTTTAAATACAGTTAAGTTAATGGATTTAGAAGGGTGTCATTCTGTTTAGGATGGCACCATGTAACAACTTTAAACTTGAAAACTGACAAGCAAAATAATGTTCCATTATTATTGTCTCACAGAGTTTTACTGGATTTATAAATGGGAGATCAGCAGTGTTCCCTCTAAGCTGAATTAGCATGAGGGCACAGATTTTTAGCCTCCGGCTCACACATTTTTGTCTTAGCTCAGGAAAAATGGCCTCAAAGCAAACTAATTTATGCAGTAGCTCACAACTTTAATGCCAGTAGCTCACAAAGTAGAACTTTTGCACACAAATCTCCACAGCTTAGAAAGAGTATCAGTGATAAGGACCATATTATGATTGTGCTATAAAATTGATATAGGCTGGATTCAGAGGGGCAGCTCCTGCAGCAGCTTCTTGGCTTTAAAAAAAGCTGTCACAGTTTGAGCCACCCTGGGGCACTCAAACAGTACACACCCAGCTGCCAAGCAGGCACAGCCTGTACAAGCCCTGGAGGAGCGGTTACACTGGTCAAGTGCATAGCAGACACTTCCCTGGTGCACCCCAAACCATTCAGACAGCTGTGGAAAATGCCAGAGAAGCACTTCAATGATTTTCCACTGGGAAGTAACCAGTAGTTTTTTTAAGTGGACTGGGCATGTTGGAAGATGAGATAACAGTGAGTTTGCAGTGGGCCCCAGATGTGCAAGTATGAATGTGCCTGTTTAATCCAGCAGTGAGGGGATGACTGTGTCAGCTCAAATTTCCCATCTGAATGCAGTCATAGAGTAATCTATTTTGTTTTTGATCACGTGTGAAGTACTGATACTTTGACAATGTTATCAATAACATTTGAAATAGCAACTATAAAATCTTTGTGTGTTTGTGTGTGTGTGTGTCGGAAGGTGCCCAATATGGTACTGGGGAAGAGCGGAGGGCAAGTCCAAGTAACTACAGAAAAAGTGAAAAGGCTGGGCCAATGCTGAAAGGATGCTCGGCTGTGGATGTGTTTGATGGTGAAAGGAAAGTCTGATACTGCAAAGAACAATACTGCATTGGAATGTGGAATGTAAACTCTACGAATCAAGATAAGCTGGGTGTGATCAAACAAGAGATGGCAAGACTGAACATCGACATCATGGGAATCAGTGAACTAAAATGGACAGGAATGGGTGAAGTTAACTCAGAGGATCACTACATCTATTACTGTGGGCAAGAGTCCCATAGAAGAAATGGTGTGGCCTTTATAGTTAACAAGAGAGTGAGGAAGGCAGTAATAGGATACAATCTCAAAAATGACAGAATGATCTCGGTCCATATCCAAGGCATACTATTCAATATCACAGTAATCCAAGTCTATGCCCCAACCACTGACTCAGAAGAGGCTGAAATGGACCAGTTCTATGAAGATCTACAACACCTTCTAGAATTAACACCAAAAAAATATGTCCTCCTCATCATAGGGGACTGGAATGCCAAAGTAGGAAGTCAAAAGGTAACTGGAACAACTGACAAGTTTGGCCTTGGAGAACAAAATGAAGCTGGGCAAAGGTTAAAAGAGTTTTGTCAATAGAACAAGCTGGTCATAGCAAACACCCTCTTCCAACAACCTAAAAGGCGACTCTACCCATGGATATCACCTGATGGGCTACAAAGAAATCAGATTGATTATATACTCTGAAGCCAAAGATGGAGAAGCTCCTTATAGTCAGCAAAAACAGGACCTAGAGCTGACTGCGGCTCAGATCATGAGCTACTCGTTGCAAAATTCAGTCTTAAAATGAAGAAAACTGGGGAAGCCATTAGGCCATTCAGGTTTGACCTTGATCACATCCCTTATGAATATTACAGTGGACTTGAAGAATAGGTTTAAGGAACTAGAGTTGATAGACAGAGTACTTGAAGAACTACGGATGGAGGTTCATGACATTGTACAAATGGCAGCAATCAGCACCATCCCAAAGAAAAATAAATGCAAGAAAGCAAAGTGGCTGTCTGATGAGGCTTTACAAATAGCTGAGGAAGGAAGGAAAGCGAAAGGCAAAGGTGAAAAGGAAAGAGTCGACCAACTGAATGCAGACAGACTACTAGACAGACATGGATGGATGGATGGATGGATAGATAGATAGATAGATAGATAGATAGATAGATAGATAGATAGATAGATAGATAGATAGATAGATAGATAGATAGATGATATACCTGTAACATGTTCCTTACTTTCTGTAAGTATTGTTATATTTGTTCAGCATTATAGGATACAATGCAGCAAAAAAGATTTATTAGTTTTCAACTAAAGCCCATTCCATTTAATGGAATTTAGGCATGAGGCCTTTTACTGAAGTTTGCCCATTGATCACTTGATCATGAATTTATCACTGCTAAATGGATTTTAACCATTACTGTCTTTCAGACGTCATCAGTACTTGTCAGCAAAAATTCTAAGCAAAAAATGCAGTCTGCAGGTTTCCTAAACATGCATTTCTTAACATATTGGTGATTTTGTTTGTATGTAAACATGTTAGTTTTTAGTTAACAAATATTTGAGAGAAGACACAGCCAAGTAGAAAAATATTTAGTAACTGGATTCACCAGTTCCTGGATAAACAACAATTGGATAATCCAAGGTTTATTAATTCTGCTTATCTGAAAACAAACAGCCCGATACGTGGACCCTTCCACAGGTATGGTGATTTTTAATAAGGGAAGTGACCTTGATGTGCAGCAGTTTTGAATCCAGAAAGTTGTTACAGAGTTTACAATTTATCACTTGGCGAAGAAGAGTGTTTTCTCTTTAAGATTGCCAGTAGTGGACTGAGACATACCTGGAGATTTTGGGGGTGGAGCCTGGGGAAGGCAGAGTTTGGGGAAGGGAGGAAACTCAGCAAGGTATAATGCCATAGAGTCCATCCTCCAAAGTAGCCAGGGAAACTGATCTTGGTTGTCTGGAGATCAATTATATTAGTGGGAGACATCCAGGTACCACCTGGAAGTTGGCAACCCTATTTCGCAAGCATGCACAAAATTATTTCATCTTAACAAAAAAAAATGACCCCCAGTGTCTCCCCCCCCCCCTAAATTATAGCTGCTCATCTGGAAGTTCTTGCTCTCTCTCCAAGTTATTTCTTGGATTTTGAAATATTTGGAAACCACAGCACAGCAGCAGTGTTGGCAGTGGCTCTCCAGGAATCACAAAAGATCTCCCAACTGCAGAGGTCAGCTGCTCTTAAGGTTGTAGCTTCAGGTTGAGAAATTCCTGGAGATCTGAGGCTGGAGTTTTGGGAGACTGAGGTATGGGGAGAGAAGTGATCTCAGCAGGGTATAATATCATAGGCTCCACTTTTCAAAGCAGCCAATTCCCCCAGGGGAACTGATCTCTATCATCTGGAGAACAGTTGTAATTGCCGGGGATCTCCAAGGCTCATTTGGAGGTTGGTAACACTAATTCCCCTGGAGGATATGACTGCTTTGGATGGTGGAGTCTATACCAGCCCGCCCAGGGCTTTAATCTGGCCCACAACAGGGCTCCTTCTGCCTTGGCTGTCCCAGGTACAATTGCCTCTGCCTCCCCTTACCTCCTTTGTACCTTGTCTTGCTACAGTGAGTCTTTCTATTTATTTATTTTGCTGGGCTCCTTTTGTTTTGGCTCTCCCAGGTGCAACTGCTCCACCTCCCCCTTGCCTCCTATGTATTTTGACTTGCTACAGTGGGTGGTAAAGCTGCAGTACTGCAGTGAGAGCCCTCTGCTCACGACCTGAGTTCGATCCCAGCGGAAGCTGGTTCAGGTAGCCGGCTCAAGGTTGACTCAGCCTTCCATCCTTCCGAGGTCGGTAAAATGAATACCTAGCTTGCTGGGGGAAAAGAGTAGATGATTGGGAAAGGCAATGGCAAACCACCCCATAAAAAGTCTGCCGTGAAAACATTGTGAAAGCAACATCACCCCAGAGTCGAAAACAACTAGTGCTTACACAGGGGACTACCTTTACCTTTTTACAGTGGGTCGGTGTTTCTAATTTTTTTCAGTGGGGGGCTCCCTGTGCCTTGGTTCTCCCAGGTGCCACTGGCTCTGCCTCCCCCACCTCCATTGTGCTTTGCCTTGCTACAGTGGATGTGTGCTTCATTTTTTTTTTTTTTTTGGCTGGGCTCCTTCTGCCTTGGCTCCCCTGGGTTCAACTGACTCTGCCTCTTCCTTGCCTCCTTTGTGCTTCCCCTTGCTAGTGTGTGTGGGGGGGTGGAGTTTATTTTCTTTCTTTTTGCTGGGTTTGTTCATGTTGACTTTAGATTGGGAAAGAGGGGTTGTGGCTCAGTTGAAGAGCCTCTGCTTGAAATGCAGAGAGTCCCAGTTTCTATCACTGGCAGGGCTGGCCCTAGGGTGTATGGCACTCCAGGCAGCCTCAGTGCCTGCCGCCCCCCTGTGCCATCCCCCTCCATGGCACCTCCTCCTCCTCCCTCTCAATTTTAATGCGCAGGAAAAGGTGATGAAGCGCCGTGCTCCCAGACTTTTTAAAGGCCGCCCCCCTGTCGATCAGCTGATCTGCAGGTGAAACCATGCTAGAGGCCAGCAGCTCCTATGACTGCCCTTAGGTGCACTCGAGATCAGTGCAGGGGCAGTGGTGGTGGGAAGGATGAGCGAGCTGCTGCCACTGCCTCCTCCCCACTTCCTTCCTGGATTGTGTGGGAAGAAAGTGGGGAGGAGGCAGCGGCTCACTCATCCTTCCCGCCGTTGTGGCCCCTGTGCTGATCGTGAGCACGCCTGAGGGCCAGCATAGGAGCTGTCAGTATAGGAGCTGTTTTACCTGCTGATTGACAGGGAGGCAGCCTTTAAAGAGCCCGGGAAACACGGCGCTTCACTGCTTGTTTCTGGGCATTAAAATTGTGAGGGAGGGTGGGAGGGGAAGGCAAATAGGAATTTACCCAGGGGGTGAGGTGGGGGTGAGAGTTGAATTCAGTGCCCCCACCCTGCTGGCACCCTAGGCAAATGCCTAGTGTGCCTAATGGGCAGGCCAGCCCTGATCCCTGACACCTCCAGTTAAAAGAACCAGGCTGTGGCTTATGAAAAAGACTTCAGCCTGATACTCTGGAGATCCATTGCCACTCTAAGTAGACCTAAGGGGGGGGGAGGGGAGCTCGCAATGCCCAGCCATTTTATGTTTTCTCCTGGACCCTTGACTCAGAGCATTGACCATGAGAGCAGGTTGGGGAAATGGTTTGCTCCCCACTCCAGGCAGCATGGGGCATCAGCCCAGTGCTTCACTGCTGGCTCTCCAGTCTGCCTATGTGGGTTTTCCTCTGCACCTGGGGCCTTGCAGTGATGACCCACCAACTTGATGCTTACCAGCAGCACACCAACTTGATGCTTACTCAGAAAGTGGAATAGTATCTTTGTGTCTATGTCTTTTATAAAGTTTATATCTCTACTACCGGGCATTACATTTATGTCAGATCTGGTCCTCATAACAAATGAGTTTGACACCCCTGGTCTATGGCATTATACCAGTCTGAAGTCCCTCTGCTCCTCAAACCCCACCTTTCCCAGGTTCCACCCCTCAAATCTCCAGAAATTTTCCAACCTGGAATTGACAATGCTATCTCCTTCCCACCCAACAGCCAACCTACCTTTATCTGTCTCTCGGTATTCAGATTTCCATTGCCTCCCTCCCTGTAGCTTCTACCAAAGAAAACTATGGTCTTTCTCCAGAATGGAGACCAAAGCAGCGTACATTATAGATTATTTATTATCACACCTGGAGGCTGACATTCCTACTTTCCTCCTTTTTTATCTGCACAACAACCTTGTGAGGTAGGTCAGGCTGATAATATGTGACTGGTCCAAATCACGTAGTCAGCTTCTACAGCAAGAATCTGCCTCTCCCAGAGACTATTCTGAAGCTCTAACTGCTAAGTCATGCAAGTCAGGTGGTATCAAGTCACATAGAGACAGTTGTCAGGCCTAGGGTTGCCAGTCTCTAGATAGGACCTGGACATCTCCCAGAATTATAATTAAGTTCTAGATTCTGAACCCCTGGAGAAAATGACTGTTTTGAAGGGTTGACTCTATAGCATTATGTTCAGCTGAAGCCTCTCACTTTTCCAAACTCTGCCCTCAGATTCCATCACAAAATCTCCAGGAATTTCCCAAACTGGAGTTGGCAAGCCTATCCATGCCTGGCCCCAATGAATTTTCCCTCAGGCCAAAATTAGCTGGAAAGGGTCCTTCCTCCTTCCCTTTTTACTCACAAAACTAAACCTGGAACACAGTGGTTGACTAACAGCAGCCATGGAAGGAATCAATTTTGTAAAGCTACAGGCGCTCCTTTTATCATTTTTGAAGTTTTTTAAACTCCCCAATAAACCTTTTAAGATTCCATATTTTCCTGCAAACCTAGGGCCCTTTTCAGGTTTGGAGAAAGATCTGTCTTGCCTGTTCACACTTCTGTCACCAGATTTAAGTATCTAAATATATTACCAAAAAAGCTTGACTTGATATCAGATATAAAATGGATTGTTCTGAGTGAAGGAACCTCTCCCCAGATACATAGAAGAATGTCTGTCTGTCTGTTTATCATTGATAGATAATATTTCATTCTTTTTTCCCCAGTGCCCACATCACTGAATTCCAATGAAGCTTTTTGTTGTTCAGTCACACAGTCAAGTCCAACTCTTTGCGACCCCATTGACCAAGTCGTGCCAGGCCCTCCTGTCTTCCACCATCCTCCGAAGTCCATTCAAATTTATGGCAACAGTCACCATCTGCAGTGATCTGGGATCACAGGAATGTGAAGTCTGTCACTCCTTCCATGTCTTCAATTTCTATTGCCAAGGAGTGAGGGGGCCAGATACTATGATCTTAGTTTTTTTGATGTTGAGTTTCAAGCCTACTTTTGCACTCTCCTCTTTCACCCTCAACAAGAGGTTTTTTTAGTTTACAAGAACAGATATACTATTAACAGCGGTGTCGCTGTGGCGGGGCCAAGGGGGCCATCGGCCCTCCCCCAGAGCATTCTCATTGGCCCCCCTCTCCGTCTTGCGCAAGCGTCGACGGCCGCCTCTAGCTGCTGCCCGCCCGGAGCCCGCGCCTGGAGCAGTGAGTCACCCATGGAGTCGGAGGAGAGGGGGATGGCGCTGGGACGCGGCTGAGTCAAGGCCTGACGCATGGTGGTTGGCTGGCGGGCGGCTCCTCCCGGGTGCTGGCGGGCCTGTGAAGGGAAGGGGGCTTCGCGGCGTCTGCCGACCGGGGCACATCCGCCCGCTCTGCCCTAGGCGCAGGCTCCGGGCGGGCAGCAACTAGAGGCGGCCGTCGACGCTTGCGCAAGGCGAAGAGGTCGCAGCTCCCTCCAAAACACGGGCGGGGAGGGAGAGGGGCTTCCTGCCTTCCCACGCTTTTGCGCAGCCAGCAGGGCGCACTTGGCCCCAGGGTGCAACCCACCCTAGTGACGCCTCTGGGGCGCACTTGGCCCCAGGGTGCAACCCACCCTAGTGACGCCTCTGACTATTAATCTGTAACCAAAAGACTGAGAGGGCAGTTTTTCCTTACACATTAATACTGGGTCTCTCTGGAGGCTTTTGATATTGTGGACCATCAGATTCTACTGAGAAGTTCAATGGACACTGGATTAACAATTCTTGGAAAAATTTTAACCTTTCTTACCTTCAAAGGCTGAGGGCTTTTCTATACTTGTTTTATGATCCAGCTTGGCTGTTTAACTACATCTTCCCCCATACACATTATTGTTTGCTGGTGGTTGCTATCCCTGATTTTTCTTTGCAATTTCCCCAATTTTTTTTCCAAATAGGAGGTCAGGCAGGTGGAAGTTTATGGCCAGGGAATGATACTGTGTGTAAGGAAGGAGGAAACCAATCTAATTAACAAGCCAAGTTGGAGCAAAAGCACAGTACATAATACCCCAATGCTGTCAGGTTTTGGGGACTTATCTTAGATTGGATTGTGGAGGATGTACTTCTGCTTTTGTTCATATGCATATAAAACTGCTGAAAGAAACTTTTTATAGCTTTGGAATGAGGTATTATTAGTACGCTCACAGAATGCAATTTGTTGTCCTATCAATATAGGTCTCACAGTCATGGCTGAATTACAAAACTGAAACAGAATCCAGATTATTCTTGTGGGCTCATGTATGTTGAATGGAAAGGAGAGAGTATAAAGTGAAAGATCTGCACACTAATGGGACTAAACCCCAGCAATCTAATATACCTGTAGAGTAAAATGTGGTTTCTTCTCAGTCATACATTGGGGAGCTTTCATGGCAGTCTCCTACATGTGTAACCTATATGCTTGATTTACAAGTCACTCTGAGGAGAGATAAGAATAGTTTGCATTCTCTGGTACTACATGGACAGGTACTGCCTTTAAATATATTTCAAACACTTACCAGCACACCAATAATTAGTAGTTTGAGATTAGTCTAGAAAATGTCTCCTAGTATTTTAGCTTTCCAAAAGCAGCATGGGGAAACCTAAACACATGACCTCCCAAATGCAGTGTGAAGTGGTACAGTCCTGGCTGTTCCACATGATGCGATGTCCTTTTTGGTAATAAAAGCCCAGCAGGAACTTATTTGCATATTAGGCCACACAGCCTGATATCACCATTGTTTTGCAAAGTTTTTTTGTAGGAAAAAACCCAACAGGAACTCATTTGCATATTAGAGTCTGAGTTCCAACATAATCCTCATAGTAACATCATCTAGTATTATGAATAGATTTTGCAGATTAAGTGAACACCTGCCAGGTACTTACATTACACCTTCTTTCTCAGGTTTCAGCCACATGGTTAAAGTAAATGAAGTTCCAAGCCTCCTAGCACGGGGAGTAGAAAAACATCCCTTCAGGTTATGAAAAATTATGCTTGATGAGTTGCTAGGGGATCCAGGAGGCAAATCATTTTTGTCTTGTGTGATGCAGGTACCCAGGCCTTCTGAGAGAATGGCAATGTAGGAAGAAGATGATGATCTGTATGGACATTTCTGAATGCAAAATCGCTGGGTGCATAATTCAATGCTTTCAACACCAACAGAACTTTGACAAAAAGCACTCCGGTCTGGCAGTCCACAGATAGCTTGGGTTGGCACAATAGAAATGTTTTTAAAAGCACCCACATTTTCAAGTCTTGGGAAGTGTCCCTGTGAACTGGCCAGGGGTAAAGATGTGTAATAAACCATGATGAATGTTTCAATGGCATGAAATAGAAAACCACAGTGCAAGGGGAGAGCCAGGCAAATCATGTTTACAGGAAAGTCTCTTCTTTATAAGGCATTCCTAAATAAATGATGATCACTGCCTCATTGGCAATGCCCTTGGGTAGCCTGCTATACAGATGATCAGCATTTCATTTTAATTTGAAATCCTGAGGGAGCTGAACTTCTTTTAACCAGTGGCACAATTGTGGGTAACACCTGAAAACTGGAACAAAAATAATGTATAAGAGAAAACAGAGTTTTATTACACACACACATACACAACCCTCTAAGACTAGATCAACACAAACATACTGAGGAGAAGGGTGCCAATTATAATACAATAGCTATTTACAATTCTTTATCACTATATGTGTTATCAATATAATAGCATATAATTACTGCACTGAATGTATCCACATAACTTGAATAACTCCAAGTAAGTGAAGCTGTATATTGTCTAAGGTATATACAAAGCTGGGGAAAAGGAAAAATTAAAAACAATTTGGGAGGATTAAAAAATGTATATAGGCAAAACATGAAGCAGAGAAAAACTGTATTTTTGGCACACAACATTTTCTGCCATGTATGAAAGCTAGTCACACAGCACTATAGTTAAGCTGTTCAGAACTGCAGCTTAACAGTTCTATATTTGAAGTGAACAGACCACAAAGTCATACAGTGCCAATAACTGTTTTCACCTGTACTTACATTATGGCAGGAACCCCTTTCCCCATATGCAAGAGTAATTTAAACATGACAATTAAAAATGCATATACAGTTTTTATCATTTTAAAAGATGTTAAGAGAATAAACATACAACTTTAAGTTTGCAAAACACTTTATATCTTACCCCAGTTGTCCATTTCACGCAGCTCCTTTTAGCTCTCCACAAAGCTGATTAAAAACATCACCATCTGTCCTGTGTGACCCTTTTCTTAGTCAATGTCTCTGCTGTTTCCGACACTATAGATAGATAATATGGCTTATATAGGTTAGACTAATACTGTGTAATTGCACTTGTTAAACAAGTTGAGTTGCTGTTATTTATTGCATTTCAAACAGGAGACTACTGAACCCTCAGTTTGACAATTGGCTTGAATGGTAGGAACGCTAGTTCTTGTTGCCTGGCAACAGTGGAGTAACCCCCAGTAATTCTCAGTAAACAGGCCTTGGCAGGAGGCACAGACTCACAGGTAATGTATCTCAGACAGCACTTTATGTGAGGTGCCAGAAAACTACCTGCACTTCTCTATATAGGACTTATGTATAGCACTCCTAACCATGCCAGGGGAGAAGATCTGAAAGAACTCAGGATACAATTGTGCAGATCTAATTTTAAAGAAGCAACAGTTCAAAATATGTCCTTCACTGTAATCAACATTCAGCAACTACTTTTTATGTGAAAAAGCAAGCATCAGCAAACTATGCCATGGTTGCTAAAATTCAAAACATAAAATATTTAATACAGCCAGGGGCAACAAATTGGTTCTTGTTCCCTTTCTCTGTGGCGCAGAGATTTCTGATCATCATTGTGCTTCACCTGCTGCTCTTGCAACTGGTATAGCATGGAATCTGTCAAAATGGTAATAATAATAATAAATTTTATTTATACTGGGTGACAAAGGGTGATAAGAGAATGGTGGTTTGAGCCGCCCTGGGGACAGCAGGCAGGTGGATCAAAAAGGTGGGTACACACATGTGCCATTCCCATCCCACATGCAACACATCTGGGGCTGGATCGAAGCCACCTCAGAAAGGTGGTGCCTAAATTCTTTGTAAGTGGTGCCTAAATTCTGAGGTGGCTCTGAGGCCCTTCCCTGGCTGTCTAGACAGCTGGGAAGTACCTGGGGAGTGGCCGAGAGGAGTATGAGAATTCTGGAAGCTCCTCCAGAGCGCATGCACCCCGTCCCTGTTCTGGGGGCAGACCATGTACCATCTGAAGGCTCCCAATTGCTCCTTTTCCAGCCAGGGATGGCTTGATGCCACCCTGAGCCAGCCATCTGTTTTCAACCAAAGAGTACTTTACTTCATAGAGGAAATGCTTAAGCAACATCTCAGTATTTTCCAAGGAAGGAATGCAAGAAGGCATGATGTTTGCCTTCCTCCTCGATTTAGAAAAGACTACTTTATGTTACTTGTCATACCAGAAGTTTATTCTCCTCCCGGGGAGACTCCACCTTAAATATGAGGCACAGTGATCTGTGGCACTCCGTAGGCTTCTGTGAGGTTGGGGAACTGTCAGGAATTGGGGCAAGATTTTTGTAGCCAACCTCCCATGGATATAGAAAATCCTGCCATAATGAAGGAATATGGTCTATAAGAGGGCTGAACCTATTCTTACTTTTCCAGTTTAACTTCTATAACAAAATTAGTATTGTATCCAGGTTTTTTTTCCCAGAAAAAGCCCAGCAGGAACTCATTTGCATATTAGGCCACAGCCCCTGATGTCACCATTGTTTAACACAGGGCTTTTCCAGAAAAAAAAATCCAGCAGGAACTCATTTGTACATTAGGCCATGCCCCTTATGCCAAACCAGCCAGAACTGCATTCCTGTGTGTTCCTGCTTAAAAAAAAAACCTTGATTGGGTCTATGCTGTACAAAGTGCCTGACTTAAAAACAAGAGCATGAGATGAATAATTGTCACATTTTTAAAAAATTCCATAAATGGGTGCATGATGACCCTGTCCATATCCCTCCCTCAAAGGCAAGATTTTCCCTCCATTTTTCTTTCCCTTTACTGACCAAGCTGCTCTCATAATGTGTTTTCTTCTTTGCAAAACAAAACAAAAAAACACAACCCTCTGGCTGTCCCACCCTGTCACAACATGATATATTTGACTGGGAGAGAGGAAGGAAGTTCGGTCCCATGCACAATGCAGGAAATTCACAAATACCTCCCCCCACACATTCATCCCAGTGACCCATGCTTCATGCCTAGAAGATGGCAAAAACCTCCAGGATCCCTTGCCAATCTGGTCTGAAGAAAAATTGCTGACTGACCCCAAAGCAGCAATCAGCATTTCCCCGGGTGTATAAGAAGGGGCCACAAGAACTTAGCATTGATGCAACCCTTCCTGCCCTCCTCCCCATGATCTGTTTAAGTTCCCAGAATCAGGCAGATGTCAGATGGCCATCTAGACTCTGTTTAAAAACCTACAAAGTAGGAGAGCCCACTACTTCCTGAGGAAGCCTGTTCCAGTGAGGAATCACTCTGTCAGGAAGTTCTTTCTAATGTTTAGTCAAAAACTCTTCTGATTTAATTTCAACCCATTGGTTGTGGTCCAGCCTTCGGAGGCAACAGAAAACAACTCCATACCATCCTTTATATGACAGCCCTTTAAGTACTTGTAGATGGTGATCATATCACCTCTCAGTCGTCTCTTCTTCAGGCTAAACATACCCAACACCTTCAGCCTCTCCTCACAGGACTTGGTCTCCAGACCGCTCCAAGTTATTTTTCTTGGAATATTGGGAGGTACAAAGGATTGTGTTCCAAATAACTGAGATACTTAATGATTATTTTAAGGGCCTAATGAGACATTGTGGGGTACATGTTGTTAGCCAAATTGCTGTGGATCTCCTCTTAGATGAGGGAATTAGCAGAGACACACTGAACTGGTCATGTGCTGGCCTTGATATAGCCAAATTTGTGCCCTCAGGTGATGAGTGACCAGGAGGTCAGGTGACCTGTGACACTGCATGACACCAGTACATGTCACCAAAAGGGGTGGACAGGGGGAGACTTCCAGAGACTTGATAGGATTAGCAAGTCATAAGGGGGTTACTTAAGGTAAACTACCTTAAACAAAGAAAAGAATTGGTCAATTTAGAGCTACATTGTAATATACTGTGACATCATAGCTAACACAATGGGGATGGTCTTCATAAAGGGATTAAGTTCTCAGCAACAGTCACTTCATTGGGCTTCTTCTTTATGTTCAGTGATCTTCTCAACGACTGACAGGAACAAACCTTTGTTATGTGCAGGCGTCGTAGCAAGCTCTTTTGTCCAACTGCTGGCTACTCTCTTTGCATCTGCATTGACCCACCCTGAGTATATGCTGCTGTTGTTGTACCTTCATGGCTGTACAGGAACAAGAAGGATTCAGGATCCCTCCATCATGGCTTCTGGTTAAGGGCTGCTCTTAAATGCTGTCTTCATCAGTCAGTGTTGCAGTGGTGTTTTTCATGGCTTGGCAGTTTCTTGGGGAAGCCTGATCTGAAATCCTTCTATGCAGGGGAATGCATAGTCACAGCAATGACAGGAACAAGCAGGGAGGCCTTTTAGCCAAGCTGGAGTGCTTGCTGCTTGGCCCCACAGAATGAAATGTTCATATTGAAGCTGATACAAATGCCAAATGCTTAAGATCAAACAGGATCCATGGCCTATAGACTGTAGGCAAGTGGGTATTTGTTATTAATGTCCATATTGGGTTAGTTCTTATACCCAATGTTTTCTGCTTATCATTGAATGTTCATGGAAGCAGTTTGACTATGTTCACACAATATAAGTCCATACTGAGAGTTCATAACAATGAGAGTCATGTATCTTTGACATTAGGCCAGAGTAAACTCAGTCCATAAATGGTGACAAAAGGGGGTCCAGAGAGTCTGGAACCAGGGCCTGAGTGAACACAGTCCATTTAAAGATGGAGGAGGGGGCCCATGCGTACCATGTGGCTGTTGCTGACCAATTCTCTGCATATATAAAGTATCACATAAAGCAGGGGTGGCCAACGGTAGCTCTCCAGATGTTTTTTTGCCTACAACTCCCATCAGCCCCAGCCATTGGCCATGCTGGCTGGGGCTGATGGGAGTTGTAGGCAAAAAGCATCAGGAGAGCTACCGTTGATCACCCCTGACATAAAGATTTCATATTGCATGCTCTATGCAGTGACACTTCAGTTTTCACAAGGAGCACATAAAAAGGCTGAACTTGCTCAAAATACCTGATTTCTTTCATATCTATATAGTTCATAAGATGAGCAGTATTTAAAGAGATTTGGACACTTGCAGCTTGCAGCAATGCTGCTAGGCTGCATTGACATACTTTGTCCCCCTGGAGGGAGATGAATGGAAAACGGCATTCAATACACCCATGGGTGTATTTAGTGATGCCGTTTGGGCTGCAAGGTGCGCCAGGGGTGTTTATGAACTTTATCAACAAAGTATTGAGGGAGTACCTGTACAAAGGGATGGTGGTGTACCTGGATGACATCAGTATCTATTCAAAAGATCTACCTTCCCACATAAAGTTAGTGAGGAAAGTGCTCAACACGTTGCTAGAGCACAAACTCTATGCAAAACTGTCGAAGTGCGAGTTTCACCAAGAGGAGCTTGATTACTTGGGATTTAGTGTCTCGGGGAAGGGACTAGCCATGGACCCAGTCAAAATACAAGCTGTGCTAGACTGGGAACCCCCGAGGACACGTAAACAACTCCAATCATTTCTCGGGTTCGCAAATTTCTACAGGGGGTTCATAGAAGGTTTTGCTAAAGTAATGCTGCCCTTGACTGACCTATTGAAAACCAAGGGGAAGGGAAGCAAGTAAACTGACATGGTTTCCCAAATGCCAACAAGCATTCGACAGACTAAAACAATTGTTTACTAGTGAGCCCATCCTGGTGCACCCAAACAAACTGATTGGTGGTGCAATGTGACGCCTCCGATGTAGCCGTCAGAGCAATATTGATGCAAAAAGATAATGAAGGCAGATTAAAACCATGTGCGTACATATCAAGAAATTCTCTAATGAACAATGCAATTGGTCAGTCTGGGACAAGGAAGCGTTTACTGTAACGTTCGCATTGAAAACATGGCGCTCTTGGCTAGAGGGGGCGCGAGTGCCATTTGAAATTTGGACGGATCACAAAAACTTAGAGGCACTGACCGGGCGCCGAAAATTAACCGCCAAACAAATCCGGTGGGCGGGGTTCTTTGCCAAGTTTGATTTTACTCTAAAACACATACCAGGCTCTAAGAACTTTCTAGTAGATGCGCTCTCTTGGCTACCACAGCACAAGAGTCAGAGAGAGGAAACTATAGACTCCCTCATCTCCCCACTAAGCAGTAGCAGGGGGGGTAACCACCCGATCAGGAAAAAAGACCGGGAGCCCAGAACCATGGGGGGGCAGTAAGCTGATCACCAAAACAGAACAAGAGGGAGAAGACCGCCCTGAAGGGCTTTTGAAGGGGGAAGGAGGGTTTTGGTATCATGAGGGGAAGCTATATGTCCCGAAAACCCTTGGCCAAGAAGTACTGCAGCACTGCCACAACAGTAAACTAGCAGGACATTTTGGCTATGTAAAAACGCTGCACTTAGTAAATAGACAATTCTGGTGGCCTCAAATGAAAAAGGATGTCTCTGAATTTGTAGCTTCATGCGCCATGTGTATTATGGCCAAAAAGAGGGGAGGGAAACCTCCTGGTCTACTCCGTCCCACTTCTACTGCAGAGAGACTGTGGTCAGTAGTATCAATGGACTTTATAGTCATGTTACCAGTCTCTCAGGGACGCACAGTGATTCTGGTGGTGGTGGACACTTTCTCCAAACAGGCACACTTTATTCCTTGCAAACAAATACCCACCGCCAAGAAACTGGCCCGCTTGTTTTTCCAGCATGTTGTTAAACTACATTCATTCCCCGATAAGGTCATTAGTGACCGCGGCCCGCAGTTTGTTGTCAACTTCTGGCGGGAGTTTTGTAAAATGGCGGGCATAGAGCAAGGACTAAGTTCCGCCTACCATCCCCAAATGGACGGACAGACAGAACGTGTGAACGGGCTTCTCAAGCAATATTTACGGTGTTATGTGAACTATCAACAATCTAATTGGGTGGAGCTGCTCCCCTTTGCAGAATATGGGTACAATAACAGTGTGCACAGCTCCACCAAAACCTCGCCATTTCAAATTGTGAATGGCTACGAAGGAAAGCCATTCCCATTACTACCAGCTCCCGAGGGAACAGTGCCACCTACCTCTAGCCAGCAATGGTGGGAAACTTTAGCCAGAGGGTGGAGAGTGATCCAGGAAAGCCTGGAAACGGCTAAACAAGACTATAAAATGCACTTTGATAAAAAATACTCACCGGAGTGGGATTTCAAAGAGGGAGACACTGTGTTCCTATCAACCAAGAACTTGCCATTGCCACAACCCTCCAGGAAGTTAGCATACAAATACTTGGGTCCATTAAAGATCAAACGAGTAATAAATTCAGTGACTGTAGAACTGGACCTACTAAAGATGTTTAGTAAAATTCATCCTGTTTTCCATTGCAGCCTTCTGAAAAAAGACCCTGGACGACACGACACCTACTCCTATTCAAGTGAAGGGTCAGAGTCAAAATGAAGTGCAGGAGGTATTAGATGCCAAAGTAAAACGAGTGGTATTATACTACTTGGTCCGTTGGAAGTACTTCCCTCCCAGCTGTGATGAATGGGTCAAATCATCAGACCTACAAGCGCCCTCACTTCTGAAAAAGTTTTACCTACTGCACCCAGACAAACCTCGAGCAGGAGCTTAGGGGGGGCAGTATGTCAGGCTCTGTAATTCTCATACCTAATAAATATAGAATACTAACCCTATGGACTCTTTGTACTAACCCAAAGCCCTTTGCTGTGATGTAGTTACTGTGCATATCAAAAGAGACAGCGAGTGATGTGTAAACATTGTTGATGCTACCAAAGAACAAAAGAATACAGCCGCTAGTAGATAACTCGGCCGCAAGACATCTTCTCAGGGAAAGGAGATAAGCTGAAGCCCTGTGTGAAAGTTTGCACCTTCAACCCCTTGATGTTATGGGAATGAGAGCTTTGTTTAGAAAGTCTTTGATGTAGAATCTTTAAGTAAGTAAAGTAAGTAAGTAAAGTAAAATTTTATTTATATCCCGCCCTCCCCCGCCACGCAGGCTCAGGGCGGCTAACAGCAAAACAACAATACATTTAACAAAACATTAAATTAACCCCAAACCGATTAATACATTAGTTAAAACAGTTACTAAATCTAAAAACATTAAGTTAGATCTGACAGTACCGTTATTAATCGACGCTATGCCTGTCAGTTTGTGAATGATGGCGGATCTCCAGACTGGACCATTTTGATGTTTCTCTGTGGACTTGGTCAGCCGTTCATGAATGCCTGTTTGAAAAGGGTGGTCTTGCAGGCCCTGCGGAACTGATCAAGGTTCCGCAGGGCCCGCACCTCCTCTGGGAGTTGATTCCACAAGGAAGGGGCCGCGGTAGAGAAGGCCCGTGCATAGGTAGTCCGAAGTTTAACTTCTTTTGGCCCAGGGCTGGTCAATCTGTTTTTACCTACTGACCTCAGTGCTCTCTGGGGCTCATACGGGGAGAGACGGTCCCTCAGGTAGGTCGGTCCTTGGCCATATAGGGCTTTAAAGGTAATCACCAGCACTTTGTACTGGACCCGGTATACAATCGGCAGCCAGTGCAGTTCGCGCAGCCCCGGCCGTATATGCTCCCATCTTGGGAGGCCAAGCAGCAGCCTGGCCGCCGCGTTCTGCACTAGCTGCAATCTCCGGGTCCGGCACAGAGGCAGCCCCATGTAGAGGGCGTTACAGTAGTCCAATCTTGAGGTGACCGTCGCATGGATCACCGTTGCTAGGTCCCGGCGCTCTAGGAAAGGGGCCAACTGCCTCGCCCGCTTCAGATGAAAGAATGCTGACTTGGCAGTGGCTGTTATCTGGGCCTCCATTGATAATGAAGGCTCCAGTAAAACACCCAAGCTCTTTACCCGGTGCGCCGCCTTCAGCGGCGCACCGTCAAAGGTCGGGAGAGATATTTCCCTCCCCAGAGCACCACGACCCACACAGAGAACCTCTGTCTTCGCTGGGTTCAGCTTTAAGAGTAGTTACCGCCTAGTTCCAGGCATTAGTCTCAATCTCTGTATCCAGCTATGAGTTTCCAATAAAGTATTACTTTGTTTCAAATGAATACTGCCTTGAGATTCCATCGCCTGACAGGGTGGAGGAGAAGGGAAGCATTCTTTTACTACTTTGTTAGCTCATGGGGAAATATTAACTCCCCTCCCCTCCTGTTCATAATATCAACAAAGGTTTGCTACTGTACTACTCTTAAGTACATTCTGTCGCCAAACACGATAGGGATGAGAAGGTCTTGAGACCAAGAAGTGAAAATGGATGGTGGTGGGTGGAAAAATTAGGTGAAAGGAGAGATAAATTAATGAGAAAGTGTGGGAAAGTGGGAGAAAAATTAAGAGAAGGAATGCTTGTTTTATTTTCCTGCAACACCCTAACTACTGCTTTGCAAGATCTGGCTGAGCTGGGTGCAAAGAAAGGAAGAGAGAAAGGCTAAGCTATTATAGAAAATGAACTTGGTTAGCAGGCTGCAGGTTCACAGTTAGCGTAGCAGCCATCAGGTGGAGTTGCTTGTCTTGCTCCATTGCTGGATTAGGTGATGGGTTTAGCACAACCCATTAAACAAGTTTACTTCAGTCTTAGAGAAAGGAAGTCTAGCTGATACTGAAGTGTCTTTTAATGTGCTCAAACTTCTCTGTGCCCCTAGTGGCTCCAACCAGAACTACATTAAAATAAATGGAAATTCTCTTGTATGCTCCAAGAAGAACATAAGAGAAGCCATGCTGGATCAGGCCAACGGCCCATCAAGTCCAACACTCTGTGTCACACAGTGGCAAAAAATTTTATATACACACATAAACTGTGGCTAATAGCCACTGATGGACCTGTGCTCCATATTTTTATCTAAACCCTTCTTGAAGGTGGCTATACTTGTGGCCGCCACCACCTCCTGTGGCAGTGAAATCCACATGTTAATCACCCTTTGGGTGAAGAAGTACTTCCTTTTATCCGTTTTAACCTGTCTGCTCAGCAATTTCATCGAATGCCCACGAGTTCTTGTATTGTGAGAAAGAGAGAAAAGTACTTCTTTCTCTACTTTCTCCATCCCATGCATTATCTTGTAAACCTCTATCATGTCACCCCGCAGTCGACGTTTCTCCAAGCTAAAGAGTCCCAAGCGTTTCAACCTTTCTTCATAGGGAAAGTGCTCCAGCCCTTTAATCATTCTAGTTGCCCTTCTCTGGACTTTCTCCAATGCTATAATATCCTTTTTGAGGTGCGGTGACCAGAACTGCACACAGTACTCCAAATGAGACCGCACCATCGATTTATACAGGGGCATTATGATACTGGCTGATTTGTTTTCAATTCCCTTCCTAATAATTCCCAGCATGGTGTTGGCCTTTTTTATTGCAAACGCACACTGTCTTGACATTTTCAGTGAGTTATCTACCACGACCCCAAGATCTCTCTCTCGGTCAGTCTCTGCCAGTTCACCCCTCATCAACTTGTATTTGTAGCTGGGATTCTTGGCCCCAATGTGCATTACTTTGCACTTGGCCACATTGAACCGCATCTGCCACGTTGACGCCCACTCACCCAGCCTCAACAGATCCCTTTGGAGTTCCTCACAATCCTCTCTGGTTCTCACCACCCTGAACAATTTAGTGTCATCCGCAAACTTGGCCACTTCACTGCTCACTCCCAACTCTAAATCATTTATGAACAAGTTAAAGAGCATGGGACCCAGTACCGAGCCCTGCGGCACCCCACTGCTTACCATCCTCCACTGCGAAGACTGCCCATTTATACTCACTCTCTGCTTCCTATTACTCAGCCAGTTTTTGATCCACAAGAGGACCTGTCCTTTTACTCCATGACTCTCAAGCTTTCTAAGGAGCCTTTGATGAGGAACTTTATCAAAAGCTTTCTGGAAGTCAAGGTAAACGACATCTATTGGGTCTCCTTTGTCCACATGTTTGTTCACCCCCTCAAAGAAATGTAACAGGTTAGTGAGGCAAGATCTTCCCTTGCAGAACCCATGCTGAGTCTTCCTCAATAACCCGTGTTCATCAATGTGCCTACTCATTCTGTCCTTGATAATGGTTTCTACCAACTTTCCCGGTATTGAAGTCAGACTGACTGGCATGTAATTTCCCCGGGTCTCCTCTGGAACCTTTTTTAAAGATGGGGGTGACATTTGCTACCTTCCAGTCCTCAGGAACGGAGGCAGATTTCAATGAAAGATTACAGATTTTTGTTAGAAGATCCACAAGTTCAACTTTGAGTTCTTTCAGAACTCTCGGATGTATGCCATCCGGACCTGGTGACTTATTAGTTTTTAATTTGTCAATCAGTTGTAGGACCTCCTCTTTTGTCACCTCAATCTGACTCAGGTCTTTCAATACCCCTTCCAAAATTAGTGGTTCTGGGGCGGGCAAAAAGTTCTCATCTTCCACAGTGAAGATGGACGCAAAAAATTCATTTAGCTTCTCAGCCATTTCCCTATCCTCCTTCAGTAATCCTTTTACCCCATGGTCATCCAAGGGCCCCACTGCCTCCCTGGCTGGTTTCCTACTTCTAATATATTTGAAGAAAGTTTTATTGTTGGTCTTTATGTTTTTTGCAATATGCTCCTCATAGTCCCTTTTTGCCTGCCTGATCACAGTCTTGCATTTGATTTGCCATAGCCTGTGTTCCCTTTTACTAATCTCACTTGAACTGGTTTTCCACCACTTAAAGGAGTCTTTCTTACCTTTTACAGCTTCCATTACTTTGTTTGTTAACCACGCAGGCCTTTTCTTATGCCTGTTTGTGCCTTTCCTAACTTGTGGTATGTATTTTATCTGAGCTTCTAGGATTATAGTTTTAAATAGTCTCCAAGCTTCCCCAAGGGTTTTGACCGTATTTACCTTTCCTTTCAGTTTCCTCCTCACATGCCTCCTCATCTCAGTGTATTTACCCCTTTTAAAGTTAAACGTGGTTGTGGCAGTCTTTTTGGACAACTCCCTATTTATACAAACGGTGAAATCAATAACATTATGGTCACTGCTCCCAAGTGGCGCAATCACTTTTACATCTCTCACCAAGTCTTGGGCATTACTTAGGACCAAATCCAGGATCGCCCCACCCCTGGTAGGTTCTGAGACCATCTGCTCCATAGCACAGTCATTGAGAGCATCAAGAAACTCAATCTCTTTCTCTCGACCAGAACACATATTGACCCAATCAATCTGCGGGTAGTTAAAATCACCTATTAAGACACAGTTTTTACATTTAGCTGCTATCTTTAAGCCTTCCATCATATTATAATCGTCCTCTCTCTTTTGATTTGGTGGGCGATAACAAACTCCCATAGTTAAATTTCCTTTTGGGCCCTCTATTTCAACCCAAAGCATTTCTAAAAGTGAATCTAATTCTCTGATCTCTGTCTTACTGGACCGTATATCCTCTCTGACATACAGAGCCACCCCATCTCCAACCCTTCCCTCCCTATCCTTCCGATATAGCTTATATCCAGGAATCACCGTGTCCCACTGATTCTCCTCATTCCACCAAGTTTCTGAAATTCCCACAATGTCTATGTTTTCTCCCAACACTAAACATTCCAATTCACCAATTTTATTTTGAACACTTCTAGCATTTGCATACAAACATCTATAATTTCCCAGGCGAGCTAGGCCTGCCACCTTCCTCCTGCCGCCTCGAGACTCTGGCAGACAGTCATATTGTTTGTCACCTTCACAGTGGACAACTCTGGTCCGTTACCCGGTAGAAAAATAGCAGCTAACCCTTCATCTCTTTGAGACGAGTCCTCCTGAACCAGAGACATTTCATCTCCTGTCGGCTTTCCCCCAAGATTCAGTTTAAAAACTGCTCTGCCACCTTTTTGATTTTAAGCGCCAGCAGCCTGGTTCCATCCGGGGACAAGTGGAGACCGTCTCTTTTGTACAGCTCCCGCTTGTTCCAGAAAGCATCCCAGTGCCTAACAAACTTAAACCCTTCCTCCTTACACCATCGTCTCATCCACACATTGAGACTTCTAATTTGTGCCTGTCTCTCCTGCCCTGCACGTGGAACAGGTAGCATTTCTGAGAAGGCTACCTTGGAAGTCCTGGCCTTAAGTCTCCCGCCTAGCAGCCTAAATTTTTCCTCCAGGACCTCACAACGGCATTTCCCCACATCGTTGGTGCCAACATGCACCACGACCAAAGGCTCCTCCCCAGCACTGTCTATCAGCCTATCTACTACATGTGTAATGTCCGCTACCTTTGCACCAGGCAGGCAAGTCACCATACGGTCAGTACACGGTTTTGCCACCCAGCTGTCTACTTGCCTAAGGATCGAATCACCAACTACCAAAACCCTCTCTCTCCCCCTGCTCAGGGATGGTTCCTTGGCGCGAAAGGATACCCGCTCACCAAAGGAAGAAGAGGTCCCTTCTAAGGGCGCATTCCCCTTGTCCTCAGCCCGGTGCCCTGTTCCCTCTCCACCCTCACGCTCTCTGGCAGCAACGGGGCTGCTACGTTCAGAGCGGGGCTCATCTAATACGCCCCCAAGAGTCTTCCCCAAGTGCCTAACTGACCATCTCTGCTTCTCCAGGGCAGTCACCTCGGCCTCAAGGGTACGAACTCGTTCCCTCAGGACCAGGAGCTCCTTGCATCGAGCACACACCCAAGACTTCTGTCCTTTGGGCAGATAGTTATACATGTGACACTCAGTGCAAAACACTGGAAAGCCCCCAACCCCCTGCTGGCATTCTATCTTCATTATATATATATATATATATATATATATATATATATATATATATATATATATATATATATATATATATATATATATATATATATATTAAAATATACAATCCTCTTTAAATTCTGTTTGTTTAAGTGGCTCCCCTTCTGGAGGGTCAACTTACCTTACCTCAACTTACCTTATTGGGAACGTACCTTATTTGGAGAAAAAGGAAATCAGGGATCTGGGTTCCTGGTCCTTAGGGAGCCCCCAGGCCAAGAGCCACAGGCCAAGAGCCCTTTAGCTCGTGCCTTTGGCAAGGCGCAGCTTAAAATGCAAAGAGGTGGAGCAGAGGCACTCCTCAGCAATCAGCAGCAATCACTCTCAATCTCTTTCACCCTTAGGCCAGTCAACCAAACAAAGAGCAGTCAACCAAACAAAGAGCAGTTCCCCAGCTATCACACCTTAGAATTTTAGGCAGCCCCACAAACCTTAGAATGAAGTCCTTCAAAACTCAGAAATTTTCAGCAATTTCTCCAGCTGTCTCAGCTATCAGAGCTGCTCTGCTCCTCTCAGACCTCTGTGAGATGGTAACCAATATAAATTCCTAGTGCCTCTTCCATTACTGACTCAAACTTGAACATATGGCATTTCTTGTTCCATATATGGTTACAGTCTTTGTTGTAAGATTTTCAGCATCATTTTACTCACATGAGAAATTAATGCAGTGGTCCAGTAGCTGCTGCAGTCTTTAATGTCTCCTTTTTTCTTTTCTTTTTTAAATGGAATGTAGATCAAAAATTTCCAGTCTGTGGGCCACTGTTTTGTTTCTGTATTTCTTGGCATATTCTTGTTAAGATTTTGACGGATTCCATTTCTGTGGCTTGAAATTTCTATCACTATCCTATCTATTCCTGGTGATTTGTTTCTCTCATTTGCCTTGAATGCAGCTTTCACTTCACTTTCTAAAATTGCAAGATCTTCTTCAAAAGATTATTCTTGGAAGGAATCTCTCATCATCTCTATATAGCTCTTCAGTGCATTGCCCCATCTTTTATTTTGTCCTATTCAGTTAATGTATTTCCATGTTGATCTTTCAGCATGACTAATAGAGCTTTAAATTTTCCTTTGATTTTTTAATCTTATTCTTGAATCTTGTTTTTATCCCTTTTTGTTGTTTTCTATTTTTTTTTTTTTACAATGATTATTATAATAGTTCTATTTGTGTCTGTGCCAGCCATTGGATGCTGTGTTTAGACTTCTGATTCTATTTCTGTCACCTTTTACTTTCTCATCTCTCTTTAGCATTTTAAAGTTTCATCAGTCATCCATCAAGTATTTTTTTGACCACAGAAATAATCTTTGCACATTCTTTCTTGATAATATCTCTGGTTTCAACCACAGTTCTGGTTTACATTCACTTGAATTTAGTAACACAAGCAGGCCTCAGATTCATCAGGAACTCACAGGAGCATAGCTTCTGGACCTTTCTGACAGTTCCACCTCCTCCTTCCCACTTTGTCCATTGAATAGTAGGTGCAGCTGCATAACAATCCCTGAATGAACTCCACCACCTATTTTTCTACAAAATGATCCCTGAACACAAGTCTGTTCCTTACTTTGTCTATAAACCCTTCAGGAATGTTGTTTAGATTGTATTTTGGCATTACAAATGTTTTGCTGTTTTTCCTTCAGGTTTGTTCTAATTGTCAATATTAACAATTCATGGTCTGTTCCACAATCAGCTCCTGATTTTGTTTTAGCAGAGACAGTAGAGAGTCTCTATCTTCTTCTTTCAGTTATGTAATCCATTTTGATTTCTGTATTGGCCATCTGGTGATGTCCATGTATATAATCATTGTTTCGTTGGCTGAAACATGTGTTTGCAATGAACAACTTGTCTTCACAGAATTCTGAGTGACTCCCCTGCTTCATTTTGTGCTCCTAGCCCAAAGTTCCCAGCAATATTTGTTTCTAGTTTGTTTCCCACTTTTGCATTCCAGTCACCTATGATTTTCAGCACATCTTGTTTAGATGTGTAATCAGTTTCTTCCTGGACACTTGCATAAAAGCTTTCAATTTATTCATCAGCATCTGTATTCAGGTATAAACTTGGATAATGATTATGTTTATAGGCTTTCCATGAAGTCTGATATTGTTCGATCAGACTTAGCATTTATTTAACAGAAAATATAGTTCTAAATAGGGTAAATGTTTTGTGTGGATGGCTTCTATATATAATATACGGTAATACCAGCTCTCAACTTCATTCCAAATGTTACAAACTTTTCCCCAATGACAGTAACTGCCTTGCATTTTAGCCTCAAGTAAAGTAAATAAACTCTGAAGGGTGATTTAATTTCTATTTTTTTTTCAGAAAAGTTACATCAAAAAGTTTAAGGCTGCTCTTTTACCACACAGATCTCCTTTTTACAGAGTCTGTACATGCAAGTTAGGAATGGAGCATCCTTAACAGGGTGCTTATCTGTCACACTGAAACAAGCTTTCTTCCATAAATTGACCTCAAACCTTAAAAATTAAATAAAAACCAGCTACACTGACACAAAATCCCTGTCTGAAGAAAAAATGGTTTTCTTCAATCATTTTAAGCTGAGACTGGCTCACCCCCTCCCATCCAGTGGAGTTCTGTGGGCTCTGATTGGCTGAAAATCACTTGGATTTGCATGAGGCCAAAATCAGAAAGATTAGTTCAGAGCCCTGGAGGAGAGGCAGGACTTGGGGATAACTACCACAGATGGTATTTAAGAGAAAACATGCACACTTCCCCTGATATTCTAGTAGGACTGAGACAACCAATGAAATCAGACCTTGTGTAAATATTTAATAGGGATTTGTTAAGAGAGTTCAGTGAAGCACAGAGGGGCCATGGGGAAGAAAGGAAAGAATATACATATGCAACATAATATATAACAAATTTCAATTCCTACTAAAACAAACATCTTGCCAAATATTAGATGAGGATTTACCACCAGGAATAGCATTGGGGAGGCATATTGTGTGGGGAGAGGCAAGAAAGATGTGCCACAGGTGAAAATCCTTCCATCAATGAAAATGTTCTGGTAGATCCATGTTTATATCTTGTTTGCCTTCTGTTCAGGTACAATGGATATTTGCTACTGCCTATGAATTCCACCTTATGATAACAACCTCTGTCAGTGCTTTTTGTTTGTTTGTTAAAAATGATGCCACATACAAGGTTCTGCCAGTCTCCACCAATTACCCCCACCCTCTTTTGAGAGAGCCACTAGGCTGTCCTGAGGGTCCACTCTGTCTTTCTCTGGCTGACTGGGGTGTGCTGGAGCTTGAGAAACAGGACTTGGGAGAGCCCTGAAAAAAGGGGCTGGAACTTAGTACTGGTGCATACTATCACAAAAAAAAAAAAAAGCACCCTAGTCTCCATTATTTACTAGAGAGGACAATATGAATCTGTCTTTTCAGAGTGACTTAAAAATTCTTCAAAGCACAATTCTCATTTGATGACCTTAAATTCTGTACTTCAAGAAATAACATTGGGGAAGTGTAACTCATTTGGGGTTGATTTGCTCCCTCAAGCTGACTTGAGCTAGGAAGATCCTCAACAACAGATCTTAGTCTACAGCAGGTGGAGAACCATCTGAAAAAGGTAGGATAATATTGCGTTTCTTCTTCCTTGCGGCTCTGTCTCTTTAATAATTTATTAAAGATCTCTTCCAATAATTCTGAAACAATAAAAATGTTCATTTTACCACCACATTTGTAGTGTGTATTTGACCACTGTCAGCAATCCTCCTTAAATATTGGAATAATTATAGCTGAATACCTTAATTCATAATTGATCTCTCGCAGCTTTGCTTTGTATTCAATTCACCAAGTGTTCCTCTTTGCAAAATTCTAACAATGTATTTAGTATTCAGCATTTTTTACAATATATTTTTCATATATGGATTGTTGTAAATGCCAAAGCATGACCTTCAACTTTGTACTGTCCTTGCTACTTACATAACTCATATGAGATTGTTTCTTCTGCTGGATAGAATGACTTATAAAGAAATTGCCCAGCAGTGCATAAATCGGAGAAATTTCACTTTATCATCCATTGCAAAATTCTGGAAAATATATTGGTTGTGGGGAAACATCTTGATATTTGTCCTACTATGTAACTCCACCCTCCAAGTTCTGAGCAAGTGACCACGAAAAAGCTGTGATATGGGGTAGTCAATTTCCATATCCCATTTGATTGATTTGCTGAGCTCTTTTTGTACAAGGTACTCAATGCTAAATAATAAAGCTACTATGCATGTACATTTTAATAGCCAGAAAGTGAGCTGGATACTGACATCTCAGAAATAATTAATAACTTGTGCTTTAAAGGAGAGGAAATTTGGTATAAGCTAAGGAGATAAATACTAAAGTAAAAATTTCTGAAGAAGCTGGAGGAGGCGGTGGCAAATATTTTATAGACCTGTTAAGAGCCTTTTAACAGCTTTAAAAATGCAATACATCACATGGTATCTTTTAGCACCCATACTTCCTTTGTTACTAGAGAGGCAGGACTGAAACTTTCTTTGAAGCAACAAGCCTTAGAAAAACTATTATTAATAATGGGGAAGATTTCTCGCCATTAAGACAACAGGATGACTCCCACATATATTATCTGTCTCAGATTCACTGCTCTTGGGAAGTATTCTCCCCCCTGCCCACTTCCCGACAGCAGTGTGGTATATTTGTGTACCTCCCAGTGCTCCTCAGCTTTTCTCTAGTATTTCTCAAACATGCTTTGCTTAGTGTTGCCAATCCCCAGGTGGGGGGCAGGGGATCCCCTGGTTTGGAGGCCCTCCCCCTGCTTCAGGGTCATCAGAAAGCGGGGGAGGAGGAAGGGAAATGTCTGCTGAGCAATCCATTATTTCCTTTGGAGACAAATTCCCATAGGGTGTAATGGATAATTGATTTGTGGGTATCTGGGGCTCTGGGGGGCTGTTTTTTTGAGGTAGAGGTACTAAATTTGCAGTATAGCATCTGGTGCCTCTCCTCAAAACACCCTCCAAGTATCAAAAAGATTGGACCAGGGAATCCAATTTTATGAACCCCCAAAGAAGGCACCCGTATCCATTATTTCCAATGGAGGGAAGGCATTTAAAAGGTGTGCAGTCTTTTTATATATGATGGCTGGAACTCCATTTGGAGTTCATTTGTGCTTGTCACAACCTTGCTCCTGGCTCCACCCCTAAAATCCCCCAATATTTTTTGAATTGGACCTGATAACCCTAGCTTTGCTGCATGCTCTGGGAAAGGTCATAGTGAAGCCCAGGATGGCTGCTCGGTGGATGGGAAAGTTTGGATTTCCCCACATACATGGTAACCATTCTCTTTCACTCTGTCTCCTGGCAGCTATTTTCAACCAGCACCTTGGGGAGGGGGCGTTATTTCATATTACTATATGACATACTGTCATAACCATAGCAGCTTATGTGAATTCCCAACTTTCATTTTTTTTTTTTTTTTAAAGGTCCCTATTCCCTTCTACTATGAATATACAAGGGGAAAGGGCCATGTTTTTCAATGGAAAGAGCTAGAAGCTTGCTTTTTTGTTTAGGCAAAAACTGGGAATTCAGATAACCTGTTGCCTTTTTTGTTCTAACAGAATATTCATACTATTATATGAAATTGATTTCTTTCAAAAATTGAAAAAGATTTCTTTCAAAAATTGAAAAAGATCCAGTGGCCTGGAGGAGGGAAGATGGTGGCTGTTGGGCAGAGAAATCGTAGGGAAACCTGCCAAGTGGAAGCTCCACTTCTGCTGTGCTGTACTGGCAGCTACACCACCAACAGGGAAATCACACAAGCCTGTTCCCATGTGGAAACCACTCAGGTCAAATTTTAAGAAGTAGCTCATTAGTCTATGCTGAACCAGAATAATGGCGCAGATGGAAGTGGATTTTCCTCCGTCATATAAGCAAACCTCACCTGCTGATTATTTTAGGGTTGCCAGCCTCCACATGGGGCCTGGAGATCTGCTTTTGCAACTGATCTCCAGCTGGCAAAGATTAGCTCCCTTGGGGGAAATGGCTGCTTTGAAGGGTGGACTCCATGGTATTGCACCATGCTGAGCCCCCCCCCCCTTCACCAAACCCCACCGTCTCCCAGATCCACCCCCAAAGTCTCCAAGTATTTTCCAACACAGATCTGGCAATCCTAGATTACTCTGTTATGGCCCTGACCTCTCTCTGGAATACAGAAATGGGCCAGGCTGTTGACACAATCACTCCTAAGTGTCCTCTCCCCCCCCCCCCCAATCCCGATAGAGCCAAGCAGTCTTCCTGATTTACAGGGGAACTGATGGCAATCAAATGGGAAGGATAACAGCTAGAGAGTCACTGGCTGAAATTTCAAAGCAAGGCTGACTTATTCCATGGCAGTGATGACAAAAAGGCAAACTACTGGTTGGTGTCCAACTTGCCTTTTTTTGGGCAAGATGGTTGAGAGACCAGTGGCAATTCAGCTGCAGAGTTTCCTGGATGACACTTTCCATAGTAGACCCATTCCAGAATGGCTTTTGCCAGGCCATTAGAACTAGTTGCCCTCATGGATGACCTCTGAAGGCACCTGGATTGGGGAGGGTTGGGGGTAATGTTGTTAATAGACTTGTCAGCAGCATTCAACATGGTTAGCCACCAGTTACTGACCCACCGCTTCACCAATGCTGCCTTCCACTGGCTTTCCCCTTTCCTTCAAGTTTGGGGACAAAGGGTGGCATTAGGGGAGCAGCTGTTCTGAAGGCACCAGCTGGTATGCAGTGTGCTGCAAGGGGATATTCTCTCCCCAGTTTTATTTAATATCTACATGTACCCCTTTGCCAGAGGTATGGGCTGGCTTGTCATCAGTATGTGGATGACACCCAGCTCTCTCTGTTGTGGGACAGCTGGTCTGGCTCTGATCTGGAAGATCTGAACCTGCCAGTACAAGCCATGGTGGGGTGGCTCAGTGAATCCAACCAAATCAAAGGTAATGTATCTAAGTTGCAGCAGCCGAGGGTCAGAGATCTCACTCCTGACCTTTAATGGGGTGCCTTTAGTACCAGCACTGGAGATTAGGAGTTTGGAAGTGCTCTTAACAATGAAGACCCAGGTAGCAGCCACTGCCAAGTCGGCTTTTTACCATCTTTGGCTGTTCAGACAGTTGGTTCCCTTCCTCAAATGCAATGACTTGGTAACAGTGATCCACGCAATGGTCACCTCACAACTAGATTACTGCAATGCTGTTTACATGGGGCTGCCCTTGACCCAAATCCAGAAGCTGCAACTGGAGCAGAATGCAGCAGTCAGGCTGTTATTGGGTGTCTCCTTGAGGGAGCACATTCAGCCTTTGCTGAAGGCACTGCACTGGCTGCCTGTAGCATACCGGGTTCGCTTCAAGGTGCTGGTTATTACCAATAAAGCCTTATATGGGCAGGGGCCTGCATACCTAAGGGACCACCTTTCCCCACATGTTCCCCAGGTCTCAAAATCTCCTTGTATTCCCTGGCCCCAAAGCTGCCAGACTGACTACAACTAAGGCTAGGGAATGAGCTCACTGAAGGCATCAGAGCCCTGTGGGATCTTTTAAAATTCTTCAGGGTTTGCAAGATGGAGCTCTTCCACCAGGCCTTTGACTAAGACACGGTGCCCACTAATTTAACAATGGCCACCTGTGCCTGGTGTTCTGTGTACCTGGGAGCCAGTCCTGTATACTGATCTTGAAGAGACAGGACACAATATACTACACGTGGTTAACTGTTCATCTCCAGTGCCATTGAATAAGCAAGATTTAATGTACACACTGAAAAAAAAATGAGCACACAATGATAACTTGGCATACCAAATCCAATACCATGCAATAATTTCTCCTATGGAACAGCTCTAGATGCTATCTGTTTGTGTTGCCTTAGGTGGACCACAACCTAGTCCTTCCAGATAGCTGCCAGAGCAGCCAAATGACAGTCAAAAAGTACCATTTTTTCAACACATCAAGCAACCACAGCCTCAGAAGACACATCCTCTAAAACATTAGTCTCTAATCTTTTCAGACCTGAGGTCCACCTTTTAACCATACATGGGATCCACTTCATTCCTTTTTCACAAAGGTAACTAAATCAGAGGAAGAGTAAAATAAGATCTTCAAAAACAAATATTAACCTTGCTTACAGTGTCCATTATCTTCCCAGTTGAACATATGATCACATTGATGGTATGTCTGCAATTTAAAATGCACAGATTTGAGTCCAGTAGCACCTTAAAGACCAGTAAGATTTTCAGGGTATAAACTCTTGAAAGATAAAGCTCCCTTCTTCAGATACTAATTTAAAATGCACAGTACTTCAAGTACTGCACTGTGGCAGTATGCAGCATGGTAGCTAGCCTGGTTGCTGTTCTTGATACACATTTGCAGTTATCACCATGGATCATTTAATGTCTGTTACTTTCTGCATATATATGCTCCTTGGGCACCTGTACAGTTGACAAAATCCATCATTCAGAATATACTGGATTGAATTACACTCCACAAGCAACATGCAATTCATATTTATAATCCACATTTGAACACAGACAGTGTTGGAGACAAAGTAACACAGCTTCTCCCCACCCCACTCATCCAGCTCAAGACTGTTAGAGGTCCTTCTCCATCCTAACCTAACAAAAATATTATGGTGATGCTCCTGCTGCAACCCACCTCAGTTGTCCCAACCCAATAGATGGAACCAGTGTTCTAAATTCATTGTCAACAAAACTGACTATAACAGAAAGGTGAAAATAAAGAAACAAATGCCCAGGATGGAATATGATGCAGCAATTCTCCAGAGTACAGGGTGTTAAACAGCGACAAGCTTTTTGATGCAGTCAAATGCTCAGGGGAAACTACACTTAAGCCACCTTTTAGCAAATGAATGCTAAGGTGGAAACCCAGATTTTCAGGAATGAAAAGTACAAGATTTGTTTTACATGCTCTTAATCTATAGTAGGCAAAGATAGACTTGAAAGGTAAAAACACCCCAGGGGGACAAAAAGCATCAAAGTGACCCCATGAGCTTCTTATAGTGTTAAAAGGTGAAGAAAGGCAGGTCAGAGATCACAGAACTGTAAGGAACTGCTGTCTGATCCTGACCAAGAGAAAAATGACCTAACTCCACCTCTCTGGGCTTTAAATTTTCTTGCGGTATTTCCCTCACAAGGATAAGTAGGACAATTGTTTTTTTAAAAAAATTTTTTAAAGTTTTATTAAGAAGAAATAATACAAGTAAAAGAAGAGACAAAGAAATAAAATAAAAATAGACAGAGAATACATAAACAATCATCTCTCACAAACCACAAACAAGATAGATACAAACAATCAACTGCAAACTAACATCTGACATCTGACAACTGACATCTACCCAACCATACACACTGGGAGATGGAGAGAGTTAAGCATCAAAAAAGGCAAAGGGGGAAAAACCCCATGGTTACTCCGATCCGACACCTCTGCTTTTAACCCATTTATAAATAGGGTCCCATTCCTCTTGACATTTTTGCACATTGCCATTTCTTAATCTTGTGGACATTAGGTCAGATTCTGCGGCTGCCAACAATTTGTTGATAAATTCCTCTCTATTGGGAGTTTTCCCATTTTTCCAATATTTGGCATACAAAATTCTAGCTGTGGTAACTATATACAATAACAGTTTCAATTTAGAAAGAGGCAAGCTTTGTCTACAGATATTTAACAAATACAATTCCGGCACATGGTTAATTTGCATTTTTAAAATTTTTTGGATCCAAATATTAACCTGTGACCAATATTTTTAGCATGTTTACATTTCCACCATATATGAAACAGGGAGCCTTTGGCTTCTAGACATTTCCAACATTTGTTAGAGTATGTAGGATAGATTTTTGCCAACCTATCAGGCGTAAGGTACCATCTATAGACCATTTTATATAAATTCTCTTTCAGTTCTGCTGGTTTCATCAGTTTTATGTTACGCTTCCATAGTTGTTCCCATTCCTCCAAATCTATATTGTAACCAAAGTCCTTCAACCAACGTATCCATGCTTCTTTCACAACCTCGTCCTGCATCTTAATTTGAAGTAGCCAGTCATATACTTTAGAAATTATCTTCTGTTTAGATTCTAGTATGAGATCTAGATCAAGTGGAGTGTTCGTAAAGCCCTTTTCTTTATCTTTGCGAAATCTTGACTTAAGTTGGCACTGGAGCCACCAACTTAACTTAGAAAGTTCCTCCTCAATCAGCTCATTCTGGCTGTTTAACAAGAAGGCATAGTCTTGTAAGATGTCCCAGTTGTACAAGTTTGGATGGGTCAGAGCTTCTACCGGAGATAGCCATCTTGGAGTATAAGTATAATGTACTTTAATTTCTTCCCAGGTCTTGTACAGAGATCTTCTTATTTCATGTCTAAGAAATCGGCCAGTTTTGCTAGGAGCATGATACCAGATATAACTGTGCCAGCCTTCCCCCAGGCCAGCATCCTCAATAGTCAATAATTTTTTATTGTCTAACTTACGCCAGGCTCTCAGCCAAGCAATACAACAAGCTTTATAATACAAGTTCCAGTCAGGTAAGGCTAGACCACCTCTTAGTTTACTATCTTGTAAAACTTTCAATTTGATTCTAGCTTTCTTGCCTTGCCAAATGAAGGTCTTGGTCATAGAGTTGAGTTGCTGGAAGAATGATTTAGGTAAGATAATTGGGATTGTTTGAAACAAAAACAAAATTCTTGGGAGGATGTTCATTTTTATTGTGGCAATCCTGCCTAGTAGTGAAATTTGTAAGTCTTTCCAGTTGGTTAAGTCATTGCGGATTTCTTTCAATATTTTTTCATAATTGTCTCTATATAAAGACTTAAGTCGCTTGTAAGCTGAATCCCCAAATATTTTATCTTTTTTTCATGCTTAAAGCCTGAAAGCTGCTCTAATATTTCGATTTGGTCTTTTCCCATATTTTTCGTTAGAATTTTGGTCTTAGCGACATTCAATTTGAATCCGGATACTTCTCCAAACTCTCTTAATCTTTGCTTTAAAAGAACTATCGAGGAAGAGGGTTGTTCCAAGGTAAACACAAGATCATCCGCAAACGCCATAGTCTTAAACTCTATGTTATTTATTCTAGTTCCTCGTATTTGAGAGTCTTCCCTGATTTTCTTAATCAACGGTTCTAGAGTCAGAATGAAGAGCAAAGGGGATAACGGACATCCCTGTCTGGTACCTTGTTCTATCTCAATTGAGTCAGTCATTACTCCATTAAAGCTCACTTTTGCAGCCTGCTTTGAGTAAACCGCTTCAACCATTCTGGAATATCTCTCACCACAGCCGACTGCAGACAATGTCGCTTTAATAAAGTTCCAGTTAACATTATCAAAGGCCTTCTCTGTGTCCACAAATATGGCAGCAAGTTCTTTGTCAGGATGTTTTCTATAATATTCAAACGCGTTCAACAATAGCCTCACGTTCTGGTTCATTAATCGACCTGGAACAAAACCAGTCTGATCTTCATGAATTAAGCCAGCAATTACTTTCTTCAACCTATTTGCTAATATGGCTGCGTATACCTTGTAATCACTGTTCAAAAGCGAAATTGGTCTATAATTTTTGATTTCTGAAGGATCTGTACCTTCCTTATGAATAAGCGTAATTAAAGCTTCTTTCCAAGAGTCTGGAATCTCAGCTGTGTTATAGGCATTCTCAACTACTTTTTTGAAGGGTAGCAATAATGAATCTTCAAAGGCTCTAAAAAACTCAATCGGAAGTCCATCCGGACCTGGAGTCTTGTTACTTTTTTGAATTCTGATTACGTCCACAATCTCCTGTATTGAGATGGGATTCTCCAAACTTGCTTGCTGTTCCCTTGTTAATTGCTTCATTTCTACCCCCTTTATGTAATCTTCTTGTTTTGGCAAATCAATCCTCTGCTTTTTATAAAGATTCCGGTAGAAATCTTGAATAATTTCTTTCATCTGGGAGTTTTGAAACACTTCTTCCTTGGCTTGATTTTTCAACATTTTTATAATCTTTTTCTCCTTCTCCTTTCGCAGCCTATAAGCCAGCCATCTACTCACTTTGTTAGCATTTTCAAAATAGTTTTGTCTTGCCCACTTCAGTTTTTTCTCAATTTCTTCCGCCAAGAGAGCATTTACTTGATGTTGAAAAAACATGATTCTGGTCTTCCTTTGGCTGGAGTTTCCGGTTTTCTGTTGTCTCTCGCAATGCTTCAGTTTTTGAAATCTGATTACATCCACAAAGTTCATTGTAGGCTTTCCTTTGTTCTCTCTTTCTCTCTGATGAATATCTAATCGCAACTCCTCTGAAAAAGGCCTTAAATGCGTCCCAGATAATTGGGATTTTCGTATCTTTTTCAACATTGAGTTTAAAAAATTCCTGAATCTCTTTTTTAGCCACCTCCAAGAATTTAGTCTCTTTTAAAATTTATAAATTTAAGGACCGCCGAGGACTTCTTTGCTGCTCCTGTAATGTCAAGACAATTGGGTTATGATCTGCATAAGACTGAGGAAGAATATCAGCTTGATTAACTGACAATATCATACTCATATATATCCAGAACATATCTATTCTTGACCAAGATTTGTGTGCATGGGAATAGAAGGTAAAGTCCATTGTAGTCGGATTTTTTGTTCTCCAGGCATCTACTAAATTTAGTTCTTCTACCATTTTCAAAAAAGAACCAGGTAATAAATTCCGATTCTTCTTCTTTTTTCGGGGGTCATCATATTTTTTGTCCATTTTGATGTCAAATATTGCATTAAAGTCCCCAACAATGCAGTACCTGTCCGAATTAAATTCTCTAAATTTTAGATACAGATCTTGGTAAAATTTGTCCTGGTTTTCATTAGGAGCGTAAATGTTCCCAACAATTGTTTTGAGGCCATTTAATTCCAATTCAACAATGATAGTTCTTCCTTGTTCATCCGAATATAAACAGTTTGACTTAATGTGGTGAGATATATATATAGCTACCCCCTTCTTCTTTTTAAGAGGATCACATGATGAATATAAAGTACCCAACTTCTTGTTTTTCAAATACTTCACGTCATCTGTCCTAATATTGGTTTCTTGTAAACAAATAATTTGCGCACCAGATTTAATTAATTGTTGGAAAGTCCTCTTTCTTTTTCCAGGTTCATTTAAGCCATTAACGTTCAGGGAAAGTATCTTAGTTCCCACCTTAGAATTCATTTTTCTTGGTCAATACTATCAGGTATCTTAGCTAAGTCTTTCTTGCTCTGAAGTCTGGTTTTAACTTTCTCACGTTGTTTTTTGGGGGACTCCTCGTCAAGAGGTTTCTTAGCACCTTCTTGTTTTTCTCCTGAATCAGATCGCTCCACCCATTCCTCCCAAAATTCTTCCATCTTTGCCTCAGTGGTGATGTTGTATCTCTTAGCTTGGTATGTAAAAAAAAGGCCTTGAGGAATAAGCCATCTAAATTGGACTTCATGTTTAATCAGCCAAGTGGACAGTTTCTTAAATTTAAATCTCCGTTGTCGCACACTCCAGGGTATCTCTTTCAAAATTTTGACCTTGGTTCCCTTCCAATTCATGTCACACTCTCTTGCTTTCCGCAAAATTCTCTCCGTGGTTTCAGGGCGGATGAACTTTACTTGGACTTCCCTGGGAAGTTTAAATTTCCTTATATAGCTTGAGGACACTCTTTTGGCCCAAAGGATGTCCTTGGGTCCTTCTTCCAGTAAGTCTTCGTCATCCACTATCAGGATATCTATAATCTTACTAATCAAATCTTCCTCCTTCTCTTCTGGTAAATTTTGAAATCAAAGAATAGTTGCAGCTTTTTCCATTTCAAGCCTCATCACACGATCCTCCAGCTCCATCAATTCTGTTTGGTTTTCTCTAACTATATTAGAAGTTCTCTTATCTCGATCTTCCATTCTCTCAACCTTGGCAGTTAAGTCATGGACTTGTTGCATGTTAGCCAATACTTGTTTCTGAAAGTCTGCCAGCTGGTCATTGGTTTTCTTAATCTGGAACATCAAGTCTATTTTCATCTCGTTAAGAGCTTCTTGGTTCTTTTTAAAGCCAGCTGTAACAGTATTCTGCAATTTTTCCAAAGCATCATGATCGGTGGCGCCAGGGACTACTTTACCTCCCCCTGCCGGGGGAGTACCCTGCAAATACTTTTTTACCTTAGTTTCTGTCATGCTAGTATACTGCCACGTCCCAGTACCTTTAACTCAATTTCAAAATTATCGTAGCAAGTAGGACAATTGTAATAAACATTATTATATTGCTCAAATTGTATTTAGATTTATTTAAATAAAACAATTCATTACATTTCTTTCGACAAGAATATCCCAAGGCAATTTTTAAAAAAAGAAAAGCAACTTCAGTCCACCTTCCACAACAGCCATTTTCTCCAGGAGAAGTGGAATAAATGTTTTAAATGCATAAAAATAAATAAGCAACATATATAGATGGAGATCAGTTATAATTCCAAGAGAACTTCAGCCCCCACATGGAGGTTGGCAGCCTTAAACAATGTCTTGCATATGTGCATAAGAGCATAAGAAGAGCCAGTGGTCCATCCAGTTCAGCATCCTGCCTCACACAGTGGCCAACCAGTTCCTCTGGAGGCCCAACTACAGGGCACAGAGGCCAAGGTATTCCCCTGATGCTGCCTCCTGGCACTGGTTTCAGTGGCTGACTGCCTCTAAATGTGAAGGTTCCCTTTAGTCATCATGGTTATGTAAGCCAAAATGCCCTCAAAACGAGGTTGGGGAATTGTCAGGTGGGCACCTGGCTTAATTAGGATCTTTTATCTGTGTATACAGGATTCTACGTCCAGAAATTAATGCTTAAAAATATTAGGGACTCTAATTAAATAAAAACAATTAAAATTTTATTTCAGAAAAATATAGGCTTACATACAAGATAAGTAATTCACAAAACAAACATACAGTCCTAAGAAAGATAGAGAGAGACAACACATTGGTAGACAAACAGAGTGATAATTACCGATCATAGTATTCAAGGAAGGCTCCAATGGTGATGAAAGAGGATGGGGGAAATGGACCCAAAACTGGCCAAGAATCGGAGATGGATCTAGATAGCGGAAATGGGGTACTGCTAGATGCACACATGTGAGGAGCTGTGTTACAAGTTATATAGACTACCTTGAGCCCTATGGGGATGGAAGGTACAGGGGTGGATTACAGGTGGTCAGCTGGTACATGACCTCAGAAAAGGGGAGGCTCTGCAGTGACCATAAGGGCTGGACTAGTGCAGTAGCCAATAGCCGGTTAGTTGGCAGCCCCTGATTGGACGCTCATAGCTAGCCAATGAGCGGACTTGGCCTCAGTTACCTGATTGGCTGTCCAGGTAACAATGGGGCAAGAGGGAGGCTCCAGGATGATTGTTGGGGAAAAGAATGGGGGAAATTACTGGGTGGAGGTGTGCTTAAGACTATTAAACTTATCTAAAAAGATGACAATAGATGGCCAAATTGCTACCTAAGGTAACACCCAGTTTACACAAAGGAACTTGGCTCTGGCTGAAGATGGTCTTCCTCTTCTTCAGTCTTCTCTTGGCACCAGTCTTTGTCTTGAGTTCCGTTAGACAAAGGCTTAGGCGTTCTGACAGGATCCATGCCTAAGATAAGCTTGATTGCCTTATGCAGAAGTTGAAGCAGCTGTTGGATACGTGAGTCTCTTGCTTTGCTGTAATGGAGTCAGGAAAACAAGATGGATTCTGGTGGTGTTAGCCTTTGGTTCATGAAACTGTTTGCCTGTACAGTTCATGGCAGCGTGGCTTCTTCCACTGCAGTGGTCAAGGCTGGGCACGCAAGGCGCAGCTGGAAGCTCATCTGTAGTTCTGGCTAACATCCATCCAGAGATGTAGAATGCTGCTGCAAAGCTGAGGCTTATAATATCCACATAAGCCTTAGAAACCGTGGGCAAAGTCTACTTCTTAGAGTAGATGTGTGCGAGTCAAACTCCAGGCACCTTGGCAACCATACTGGTGATCACGATGTCCATGTGAATGAAAAATAGGGGGCTTTTTCTTACAGTTAGTAGCCACTGATATACCTCTTCTCCATTAATCTAATCTCCTTTTTAAACTGGCTATGCCTGTGGCCATCACTACATCCTCTGGCAGTGAATTCTACATTTTAATCACTCTCTGTGTAAATAAATATTTAATTTTGTCTGTTCTGAATCTAGTGTCAATCAGCTTTATTAGATGCCTTCAACTTCCATTTGTCTGAGGCAAGGGAAAAAGTTCTCTTTATCAGCTCTCTTCTCTCCATCATTGTATCAACCTCTATCATGTCCCCCCTTAGTTGACTCTTTTCTGATTTGAAAAGTCCCAGACTCTTCAACAGTTCCTCATAGGGAAAGTGCTCCAGTCCCCTAATCATCTTGGTTGCCCTTTTCTGTACTTTTTCAGCTCTGTGAAATATGAGATTTTGAGATATGGTGGCCAGAATTGGACCCAATATACTAAATGAGACCACACCATAGATCTATACAGGGGCATTACAATATCAGATGTTTTATTCTCAATTCCTTTCCTAATCATCCCCAACACCGAGTTTGCCTTTTTCACAGCTGCAGAACACTGGATTGACAGTCACAGAGCTCTCTACCATGAACTCATAATCTTTCCCCCCCTCAGTCACAACAAGTTCAGACCCCATTAGCATATACTTGAAGTTCGGTTTTTCCCCATCAATGTGCACCAGCTTGCACTTATCAACATGAATTTCACTTGCCACATTGCCGCCCACTCACCCTATTTGTGGAAATCCTCCTGGTGCTCTTCATGGTCATCCTGGTTTTTACCAACCTGAATGATTTTATGTCTGTCAAGCATCGGTATTTCGAATAATCAAGCTATTGTTTAAATCAAAGACTTGCTTTATTGATAATCCAATACTTGCCCAAGGAATGATACTTTGGAAGTGATACAGTAAGTTACATTGCATGGCATCTTAAAGGCTACTTCAAAGACAAAGTTCAGATAGCTTCAAGACATAACATACAGATGTGAATTACATAGAAGGTTCAAAACATACTATCAACTAGCCATTTGGATGCTAAAGCATCTCTCGGTTCCCACACATTCCTGGCTTGCTGATATGTATGGGAACTCGGGGGAGGTACTGCTACTTTACAGTATGGCGATTACTTGCATATCCTGTAGCCTTGGGAGTCCACAGGTGGGGAAAGCTTTGAAGAGAAATCTTTATTCATGAAAGGGGAATAGTGAAGAGAGAGGGTGGGGGGGTGAAGTATGAACACCAAATGCATACTAAATCAATACCAGAAATATCATGCTTGACAATATCTGCAAACTTGGCCACTACACTACTCACCCCTAGCACAAGATCATTTAAAACATTATATTGTACCAGCACTAATACAAGGGAAGGGACTCCAAGGAGTGCATATGCTGATGCCCCACCCAGTTGCTCTCACCTTGAAGGCAAAAGCGGCAGGGTGGGGCAAGCTCTCCTCCAAGCCTGCCTACCCTTGCAAAGGAAGGTTGTCTCGGAGAAGCAAACACACCAATGCCATGCCCAGTCACTCTTGTCTTCAAGGTGAGCATGGTGAGGAGGGGCATGCTTTCCTCTGAGCCCACCTTCCCTTGCAAGAGAAGGCAGGCTCAGAGGAGAGCACATGCCGACACACCACCCAGCCACTCTTGCCTTCCTAGGTTTGTGCAATTTTGGACCACTTCAGCCTGCTCTCCCAGGAGAAGGTTGATAAGATCCTGGTGGCTGTGAAACCAACCACTTGCCCCCTTAATCCCTGCCCGTCATGGCTGGTAAAAACCAGTGGTGATAAAGTTGGGGACCCCTGCGTGAGATTATTAACACATCCCTGTTATCAGGGATGTTCCCAGGGGCTTGAAGGAGGCAGTGGTTCGCCCTCTCCTGAAAAAAACATCGTTGGACCCAACAGTCCTTACTAACTACCACCTAATATTGAATCTACCATTCCTGGAAAAGGTGGTGGCAACGCAGTTCCAGGTCTTCTTGGAGGAAACTGATACCCTTGATCCCTTTCAGTCTGGCTTCTGCCCTGCCCATGGGACGGAGAAGGTGCTGGTCACCCTGGTGGATGATCATTGGAGACATCTGGATCGTGGCGGATTGGCCTTGGAAAGCATTACTAACAACAAAGTGAGTGGAGATGATGGTATCCAAGTTGAGCTATTCAAAGTCCTAAAAGATGGTGCTGTTAAAATGATGCACAAATTATGTCAGCAAATTTGGAAAACACAACAGTAGACACAGGATTGGAAAAGGTCAATTTATGTTCCAATCCCAAAGAAGGGTAATGCCAAGGAATGTTCAAACTACTGCACCATTGCACTCATTTCACATGTCAGCAAGGTCATGTTAAAGATCCTACAAGCTAGGCTTCAGCAGTATGTAGATTGGGAACTACCAGAAGTTCAAGCTGGGTTTCAAAGAGGTAGAGGAACTAGAGATCAAATTGCCAACATTTGCTGGATTACGGAGAAAACACGGGAGTACCAGAAAAAAGTCTATTTCTGCTTCATTGACAATGCTAAAATCTTTGATTGTGTGAATCAGAACAACCTTTGGCAAGTTCTTAAAGAGATGGGAGTACCAGCCCACCTCACATGTCTCTTCAGAAACCTGTATAAGGATCAAGAAGCAGCTGTCAGAACGGGATATGGAACAACTGATTGGTTTAGAATAGGAAAAGGAGTTCGACAAGAATGTATATTGGCACCTGGCTTATTTAATTTATATGCAGAGTACATCATGTGGAATGCTGGCTGGATGAAGCACAAACCGGAATTAAGATTGCTGGGGAAAACATCAACAATCTCAGATATGCAGATGACACCACTCTAATGGCAGAAAGTTTGGAGGACCTAAAGGACCTCTTGTTGAGGGTGAAAGAGGAGAGGACAAAAGTAGACTTGAAACTCAACATCAAAAAAATCTAAGATCATGGCATCCAGACCCATCACTCCTTGGCAAATAGAAGGGGGAGTCATGGAAGTCATGGCAGACTTCACATTTCTGGGATCCAAGATCACTGCAGATGATGACTGTAGCTATGAAATTAAAAGACGTTTGCTCCTTGAGAGGACAGCTATGGAGAACCTAGGCAGCATAATAAAAAGCAGAGACATCACCCAGCTAACAAAAATCCATATAGTCAAAGCTATGGTATTCCTAGTAGTAATGTATGGCTGTGAGAGCTGGACCATAAGGAAGGCCGAGCACAGAAGAATAGATGCTTTTGAGCTGCGGTGCTGGAGAAGAACCTTGAGAGACCCTTGGGCTGCAAGAAGATCAAATCTGTCAGTCCTAAGGGAAATCAACCCTGACTGTTCCTTGGAATGTCAGATGCTGAAGCTGAAGCTCAAATGCTTTGGCCACCAAATGAGAAGGGAGCACTCACTGGAGAAGATCCTGATGCTGAGAAAGACAGAAGGCAAAAGAAGAAGGGGACAGCAAAAGATGAGATGGCTGGACAGCATAACTAACACGAATTTGAGCATATTTCAGAGGATGGTGGAAGACAGGAAGGCCTGGCATGACTTTGTTCATGGGATCAAAAAGAGTCGGACTCAACTGTGCAAGTGAACAACAAAATTCAATAAAGTGCATATTATAGATCTTTTTCTTCTTGATGTGATGAATACCAGCAGTTTCCAACTCCTTAGAGCAAAAGTACTTGTGCTGATCCAATAAAGTTGGAATAAAGTGTTTCAAGCTTCAAAGAATGTAATTTTCCCAGGAAGGAATGGACAACAGCAAACCTCTGACAAATACTGTCAATTTGTGAACTAATTTCTTGTTAGTACTTCTTCAGAGAAGCACAATGTAAGTCCATAAAAATAATCAAACGATTTTATTTTTTCAAGCTTGAAGAACTTTATTTAACTTTTTGATAAGTGTATGGTTGTAAATTATCATATATATGGCTCCTTAAATAGACAATATAGTTGATTAGTTATTCATATTCACAGCTTCTTGCTTATGCTTGGGAAAGATGTTAGGCAAACTGCCCTGTAACTTCACGGTTCCCCTCTGGACCCCTTCCTAAAAATTGGTGTAATGTTTGCTACTCTCCAGACTTCTGGTACAGCAGCTGAATTTAATAATGAGTTACATATAAAGGTTAGAGTATATCAACTATTTAGAGGAGTTAGTCATGTTAGTCTGATGCTGCAAAATAGTAAAAGTCCAGTAGCACCTTTAAAACTAACACATTTTATTGTAGCATAAACTTTTGAGAAGCATAACTCTCTTTGTTAATCAACTATCTCACATTTGAGTTTCTTAAGAACTTTTGGGTGTATGCCATCAAGACTTGAAGACTTATCTGTTTTTAATTTCCCAGTAGGTCTAGAACTTCATCTCTTGTCACCTCGATTTGACTCCCTTCCTGAAAGCAGTGGCTGTGGCATGAATACATGCCCTGAACTTTCCACTGTGAACACAGAAGCACAGCAGTCATTTTCTGCCATCTCTCCATCTTCTTTTAGCAATCCTTTATTCCTTTGTCATTCAAGGGCCAAACTGCTTCTCTGGCTAGTTTCCTGATCTATATATATTTAAAGAAACGCTTATAGTCTTTCTTAATGCAGTTAGCAAACTGCTCCTCACAATCTCTTTTTTGTATTTCATATATTTAATTTATATTTATTTTGCCAGAGTCTGTGGTCACTTCTGTTGGATTCACTAGGGCAGACCTTCCACTTTTTAAAAGAAACCTCTTTATTTTTTATAATTTTCTTATGTTGTTAACTATGCAGGCCTTCTTTTAGGCTTGACTGTGCTATGTCTTTCCTAACCTGGGGAATTGCATTTTATCTGGGCTTCAATTAGTGTGGTTTTAAATAGCCTCAAAGCATCTTCTTGGGATTTGATTCTCTTGTATTTCCCTTTCAGCTTCCTTTTAACTATTCCCCTCATTTTTGTAAAGTTTCCTCTTTCAAAATCAAATGTTACAGCTTTGGACTTCAGGGGTAACTTTTCATTGGACTGAATGCTAAACTTAATAGCATTGTGGTCATTGTTCACAACTGGTGTAACAACCTCTATATCTCTCACCAAATTTTGAGCCTTACTCAAGTCCAAGGTTTGGTGTAGTGGTTAAGTGAGAGCCAGTTTGGTGTACTGTGTGGACTCTTATCTGGGAGAACCGGGTTTGATTCCCCACTCCTCCACTGGAATGGCCTTCAGTTAGCCATAGCTATCACAGGAGTTGTCCTTGAAAGGGCAGCTGCTGTGAGAGCCCTCTCTGCCCCACCTACCTCCCAGAGTGTCTGTTGTGGGAGGAGAAGGTATAGGAGATTGTAAGCCGCTCTGAGTCTCTGATTCAGAGAGAAGGTGGGTATAAAGCTGCAGTCTTCTTCTTCTTCAAGGTAACTACCCAACTGGTTGGCTCTGTGACCAATTGTTCCAGCACATAATCATTTATTATATATAGGAATCTCATTTCTACAGCATGACTTGAGCACATGTTTACCCATGTGAGGGTAATTGAAGTCTCCCAGTAAACATTATCTACTTTAGTGTCCTCCCTTATTTTCTTCTCCATCTCAAGGTCAGCCACATGGATTTGGTTAGGTGGGCTATAGTACACCCCCATTTATAAATCATCTTTAGAACCCAGTATTTCCAGCCATATGTATCCTATTGGCAGAGTTAGTTCCCCCTCTGTTTTCTACCTTAGTTGATTTTATGCCCTCTTTGATGTACAATGCAAGTCCTTTACCAACCCATCCCTCCCTGTCTTGCCTACAGAGCTTATACCCAGGAATGACTGTATCCCATAGATGATCTTCATTGCACTATGTATCTGAGATACCTACTATTGTCATTGAGCACCAAGCACTCCAGCTTCACCATCTTGGCTCAGAGACTTCTAGCATTGGCATACAGACACCTATAATGAGTTTCCATCTCCAGCAACCTTGGCATCTCTTGACCCCTTTGTTTCCACAAATGATCTTCCTTCACCATCCTGCCCTCACTCCCAAGTTCTATTACACTCCTATCAATGTTACCCTGAGTGTTTCCACAACTGATTTGTCCTGAACCAGAGGCTCCCCAGGGCTGTCATAGCTACCCTTGAGTTCTTGGCCTTTAACTTTCTGCCTAGTAACCTATTTTTTTCCCCTCCAAGACCATATGACTACATTTCCCAGTGTTTTTGGTGCCAATGCACATTATGACTGCTCAGAGCTGACTCTTCCCCAGTCTCTAGATGTGAAGCTCCGGAACCTCTAAATTTTATTGTACTCTTTCTTTCTCACTGCCCCCCCCCCAAGTACTTGCTTCTGGGCTCCATTGTTCAAACTGCCTATGAGAATTTTGCTGAACTCTTAGATTTGACAAACTTTCAAATATATTCCCCACAAAAAATGGGGAAATAACCAAAACGTATAAAGCAAACAGATGGAAATCTTCATCATGTCACTGTGGCCACACAGGAGAATGTAATTTAAACAGTATGATGGGGGTAAGGTTTTATTATGACAATTATAATTCAAGAAAAAATTTAAGATAGATGCTGAGCTGATATAATTTAATACATGTTCTGGTGATATCAGCGGTGTGTGGCATATTACTATTATTATTACTATTACTTAAATTTGTGAATCGCCTCATCCCGGCCAATGCCGGCCTCTAGGCGATTACAACAAGAAATACACATAAAATCAATAAAACCATTAATTTAAAACAGTTACAAAGAGCTCCATGCATCAAACACACACCCATGATGTTCACCCAGTGGGTAGATAATCATACATGCAGCAGTCCCTGCAAAATGCTAGATAGCCCCCCTCCCCCACTGGTTTTCTTTCTTCATAACTGGGTCCCCCTCAATCAGCAACAAGCCAGACAAAAGAACAAAAAAAATCACTCTCTAGCAGGCTTCAAGCACCCACTCACCCTCAAACACCATCCTCTTACACCGTGCTCAGTTAATGCTTCTCAGCATTAAGGCAAAAACTCACCTCGCCAACAGCTCTTTCTCATGCTCCTTCTCCCAGCCCAGTTATGAAATAATATTCCTGTACTTCTGACAAGACATGTACATACTGTATTTCAAGCAAGCACACTGTCAGTCTTTCTTACAACAGCCACATAACATAAGGCTGTATCATCTTCAGACAGCATCTAAGATGGGGCTACTTCACCACTCAAGTAGCCACTTGGGACATCAAACCAACAGAAGATGGCAAAAAAGCATGCATAGCTTGTACTCACTGTTGCCTCCTGCACCTGAGTCATTTGGCCAATGAAACAGCTCTGAACATATGACTGACTCAAGGTGACATCAGTAGGTGAATGTGGAAGAGTGGAGAATCAAACCTGGTCCTCCCAGATAACAGTCTGCGCACTTAACCACTATACCAAACTGGCTCTCCAACGAGGTTTATAAGACAGAGAATTTTTAAAAGATAGTTCATTTAAAACTTTACCTATATAAAAATCAAGTCTAAAATCAATAAACCTGCCACCACAGTGCCATAGCCATCAGTTAATATAAATTAAAAGTTCTCTTAAATTAAACTATCTTGTGTTGCCTGCAAAAATCTGGGCAAGAAATTCACCAGAAACACATTCCAGAGCTCAGGAGTAATCACAAACCACCACCACCCCAAACAAAAACAAAAAACCTGGAACAGACTTCCACAGTCCTCACTTTCCTGTAAGGGAGGGTTGCAAGAAGCTGGCACAGAGCATGCAGTAGTATGTAGGCTTACATCGGGAGAGGTTTTAGTTTTGTGATTGTATAAAGTTTTAAAGGTTAAACCAGCACTTAAAATTAAGAACAGAAACTAACAGGAATCCAGACGTTCTAAAAATGCCTTACCCTCCATAGCATACATGTTATTAAAAAATCAAAGCTAAACAGAATAGTTATGGAAAATCAAAGGTTACCATTACCCCAATTCTAAAGTCAATTTCTCATGTTAATTTCTTTAACGGGACAAATTATCACAAGGCAGCTGATGAACCTCTCAGCTGAATGAACCCTCACCTGTTGAAATCTAGTACTTACCACATCACAGTAATCTAATGGGTTTTCCTGATTAGGTAAATACAAAATGTCACCACACGAGGGCTCTGAGACCATGTCCTTCCACAGAGAACCTTAGAACTGAGCTACTGGCCCACAGACATAATTTGAGGTCCTGCTTTTGACCTGCAAAGCCACAAAAGGCTGAAACAACAATAACCTAAGGAAAATACCCTGATGAAGCTTCACTGCATCAAAATTAATGGGAGATTAATGACAGATGAGTCAATTATTTTCAAAGAGAGGGACTACAATTAGACTCTTGAAATCCTTCAGATTGAGAGATCAGAGTGGGGTTCCTTTGATGACATCTGGAAGACTGATAGTAGTGGGGAAGAAAATATGTTGGTGAATGCAACAAATACTGTGAAAAACATGAATAGCTGAGACAGGCTTACTTCCTACTGTATCTTAAGGAATGTGGGGGGAAGGGGAAACATGCTTAAAACTATATAGAGGATAAATAACAGATGCCAGATGGGAGACTAGAGAAATGCCTGAGGTCAACAGCTAAGAACATGAGGAAATCTGAAGGCCAATATGTGCAGACATTATGGTAGATGAAGTAGGAAACATAATCCTCACAATGAGATAATATAGCTTTTCATATAATTGAAAATATATATATAACTTCATTTGAAATATCAAAAAAGTCAGCATAAGCTCTAATATTAATAGGGTGAGCAAATATTATTATCCTATTTAATCACAAGTGATTTAATGACCCTTATCTGATTATACAGGCATCCCAAGCAACACTATTAAAATAAGTAAATGGAACATTAAAAGGTTTTTATCCAGTAAGCTGCTTGAAAATATCCAAATTAAATGGTAGCGGGGGTGGGGGGGGATCCATCAATTTTAATGGTATCTAAATATTTAAAATTAATATGGGTGTGTGCATGACACTGTCCAGTGTTAATAATAAGTAGGTCTCAAGCTGCTTCTATTAATGTGATAGTGAGAACTCCCCTGGCTTGAACAGAATGACATGCATTAAGAAGGGCAGTCAACCTCCTGCACAGGTACCATACATGATCAGGCAGAATTTAAGGCACTCTTGTACAAAAGTCTCAAAGGATTCTTTTTCATCTCTCCTGTACATTACAGCCTATTCACTAACTCATTAAAAAATCAATCTTTCATCATCATCCATATCTTTTCCCCCTTTTAAACTGCAGCCTTTTTATGGTGACCCTGTAGGGCTTTCAAGGCAAAAGACATTCCAAGACGGCTTGCCATTGCCTGACTCTTCAACTCTGGTGTCCATTGGCAGTCTCCCATCCAAATGCTGACCAGGGCTGACCTGGCTAATCTTCCGAGATTTGATGAGATCGAGCTAGCCCAGGCTATGTGACTAGGGATGTAAAACCATTTCACACATTTACTGATTTAAGCAATGAAATTACAACTGTTGTTTAATCTGTGGGGTTAAATTGTGGTGCTAAACATATTGAATTTACAGGGGGGAAATGTCAATACTGATTCCTATTGTTCTGAGTTTGAAATTAGTAGTCCCTCCCTCTCCATAACTTGCAACTGCTGACAGATCTACTTTTGTTATATTGATGACTCAGAATATTCCACTGATATTTCTCAGTGGGTAATAGTTGGAAAAGATAGTTTAACTAAGGTTTTACAGTCATTTTAAAATATGCTCAAATTTTGGAAGGCGAAGGGATTCGGTAATTTGAAATGTTTGATTAGAATAAAAGCACTCTATATTCAACTTTTCCAACCTTTAATTAGTTTGTTGTCACCTACCTACAACCACTGCTACCTCACTGTTTCATCGAAAGTGCTACATTTCTTAGGTGTCTGCATTATAGGGAATTTTTGCTTCAGTACCTTTTTAGATTTTTCTGAAGAGTCAGCAATCATGTAAATGAGAAGTAGAGCCTCCCCACAACACTTACTGACTGTTCTTTCATTTTGCTGATGTCTACGTAGGGTCTCCTCCATAGCTGTAAATGAAGAAATAAGAGCTTGAGTCAGAGGGATAATTTCAGGGGCAGGGGGGAGTTTGGTTCATTTTGCAGTCACTTTGGGATTTTCTACCCTCTAAATACACACTTGAAGTAGAAAACTGAGTAGGAAGTGGTCTTCCTCCTTCATGTGCTAGCAGTTACTTCTATGGAAGAATCCCCTCACACTTTGAAGAAACTTTTAAAAATGGATTTTTAAGAAGATGCAAATGCTCCCCCCCCCCATAAATACATTCAATAATAAGGTGAGAAAAAATGCTACTGGTCCTGCCCAAATACTTCCTTACCAAACATTCCTTTTTTTATAGCAGGAAGCCACAGTGAAGCTGCTCTCATTCTGCTGTCAAATGAATTTGAATTGGACCATTTCAGTTTACCACTGATAGCCCAATACAGTACATGTACCAAAATCTGAAGCAAAAATACCACACTGCAAAAGAAAAAAAATGATGGTTGAATGCCACTAATTCATCTGTTAATATTCTCAAGCTGTAAAGCCACATCTGACAAGTTTATTCATTACAAGAAATTGGGCTGGATCCTGTGTAGACGTCTGTGGACACAAGCAGGGATTATTTTCACCAGTCCTCCCCACACACAGCAGACCAAGCCACCCATTGAATATTGCTTCTGTGGGGTCTCCCAGGAATAGCTTAGGGGTAATCCATGGAAATCTGTGTGGGATGCAAGCCATTATTTGCCAGAAAACTTCAACAAATAACCCTCAGCAGGCAAGTGCAATTCAATGATACTATTTGAGAGCCAGTTTGGTGTTGTGGTTAATTGCACGGACTCTAATTTGGGAGAACCGGATTTGATTCCCCACTCCTTCCCATGCACCTGCTGAGTGACCTTGGGTTTGTCACAGTTAGGGCTCCCAACATCCTGCTGCTGCTGGTTTTTCCCCCCAGTTTCAGGGCCTCCAACCTGCCAGCACAGGATTAGCTGGTGGGAGGAGCCCCATCTCTGACGAGCTCTGACAGCATCCAATGTGCCCAGCATAATGATTTCACCCAGAAGTGATGTAATTATATTGGGCACATCATGCAGGGATGCTCTACCATTTTGGTATAAAACTCTATGTGTATGAAAGTCTGTAGGAAGTGGTAGCTGTGTACATTCTATAGGGGTAAAGATTTATTTTATGGTATATAAAAATGGCACATGAGTAACATAAATCTAAGCAAATGCATTACCTCACTAAATTCTCACAAAAATGGGAATATGTTGGAAGCTTACATTTAATAAGTATAATAACATTCTAGTCACATTATCTAATTATAGACTGAAGTCATTATATAGACATAATCACAGTTATTTTAAATATGCTGAATCCATCATATGTATTCCAATTGTCCAACATAAAGTGTATGTGCAACAAACAGTGCTACTTGTATCTGGAGAAAAGGTAAAATGAAATGGCATAGTCCATCACCACATCCATGCAATAGTGTATGGGAGAGCAGCGTATAGAGTTTAATCTCCTTTCCTCTGGCTTCTTCATTGGTCCCTCTCTTGAAGGATGAATATCTGTGCACATGGAGAGAAAAGGAATGGGCCAACTGAATCTATTTATGGGAGAAGAGGCAATGCCCAATTCTTTTTAATATGCTAGTTACACTTAAAGGTTCTAGCTGAAAGTCCTTTTAACTCTTCATAATTGTTTCTTGCCAACAATGAAGTAATCAAATGCCAGATCTCTAGATATATTATTATCAGTGTTTGTGTGCCTGTGCCTGTGGTGTTTTGGGAAAATGTAAATGTCAAACATCTTTAGATTTATAGGTACCATATTGGTAACATACAAATCACTTTTAACAGCCACTATTACTTTGGTAAAGAGAAGCTTGCTAACTGCTCTTTAATTAAGTACACTAAATGACCTTAAGGGGATTAGTAGTCTTGTCTGATAATCAATAAGCATGGCAAGATTGCTGTCCCATAAACTAGGACTGGAGAACAAAATTAATCTGTGCAGATTAGTTCTCCTTAGGCTGCTTTGTTTGCTGAATCCTGGATGAGAATAGCTGCAGTGGAATTCATTCATCAGAGCTGCAAAGAGAGTCTTTGGCAAATGTGGATTCGCACGTCTCCTCTGTGCTGACAAAATAGCAATACAACTAAGGGACAAGAGCTAAAGAAATTTTGTTATGTAAGAATTTTGGTGCCTTTAAAAAAGGAAATGTGCGGCCAGGTTTCACTGATAGATGGGAAGAAAGAGATCTCAGGTGCACTGTGTAAATTACCAGCAAACAAGGTTCAGGCAGTTCACATCACTTTCAGGTGCATGCTCATACAAAAGAACATCTATCAGACGTCCTTTACCTATATCTAATGCAGGAAAACAATTAATTTGGAGCATCAATTACAATGCTTTGCAGTGCATAAGGGCTCTACTCCAAAAGTTCCAGACTATCTGTAGAAAAAAGGATAATTTCGCACATGGAGAGTTAAAGTATTTTGTTTACATCTGTGTGTGATGGAAATGTGAAAGCAACATTTGCCACAATACATATTCAAATCACAATGTCCCTCTTCCATTTTACAGTACTGATCAAAGATTTGCAATAAACAGGGCAACAGAGAATAGAAGGCGACTTATCCCAACTGACATTTAGGACAGAGATATTTTGTCTTATCTCAATTCCAGTGAAAAAGGGAACAATGATATATGTGTGTGTTTCAAACACAATACATCCGTATTTACAACTTGAGTATCCACACATACAAAACACTTCATACAAAATTAAATGAAGTCATTTACTCCATCATTAAAATAAATTATTTTTGGTCATCAACAACTCCAGAATCCTGAATTAATTCCTCAAGGTATTTTCTGGTAAGAAGCAATCACTCAGCTTTTGAATGATGCACTGTAGGCTTCAGAGCATGACCAGTGAGCCCAAATGCAGTCCTTGATTATCTAAAGGCCTTACTTGGCCAGGCCACATTTTGCATGCCCTAAAGCTTCTCAGACAATGATCAATGATGTGATTAATCCTGTGCCAAGCCAGGATCATAAAACAACCCTCCCACACACACACATTTTAGGGCACATCCCAATTAGTTGTTAGACCTTACCTTGCATGTTATTCCCCAGCCACAAAACTCACTCAAAACTGATAGCTCCTGTAATCTGATCTAGAAACTGGTCTGCCCAAATCAGCATTTCAGCTGCTGCTTTGTGATAGCTTCAAAGCACTGTGACTCAGCAGAAAATTTCAGCTCGTCCAGTTCAGCTGAGGGATTGAGAAGAAGCCAAGCTGGATCTCTAAGAAGAAGGTTGACTAGAATTCACACACTAAGAAGCAGTCTTTTAACCCCACAGCAGAAAGGCACATCATAAGGGCCCTAGGAATCTCCTAGCAGTCCTGATATTTACATCAGCCATACATAACAGGGCAAAGAAAATGGCAAAGACATAGCATACCTGAGGTCTTTGGATCAAGCCTAGCATGGGAATGACTACCAAACAGTGCTGGGGGAAGCCCCAGCCCCAGCAGACTTTTGCACCATACAACACAATCACTTGGAATGGGCCCCTCATGTTGATTGGCAACTCCAGGCACCAATCACTTTGGTCTGGAAGCCAAATAGTGGGAATAAATTAAGAGTTCTCACAATGGAGGAAAGTGTGCAGTGGGGTCCCACAAAGATTGGCATTGGGATCCATGCTATTCAATTTGTTCATAAATTATTGGGAGTTGGGGCTGAGTAGTATAGTAGCCAACTTTGCAGATGGTTCCAAATTATTTAGGATGGACCTGTGCTCCATATTTTTATCTAAACCCCTCTTGAAGGTGGCTATGCTTGTGGCCGCCACCATCTCCTGTGGCAGCGAATTCCACATGTTAATCACCCTTTGGGTGAAGAAGTACCGTATTTTTCGCTCCATAAGACGCACCTGAGCATAAGACGCACCTAGTTTTTAGAGCTGTTTGTGTGAATTTAGAGGCATTTGTGTGAATTTTTTGCAGTATTCGCTCCTTAAGACGCACACACTTTTCCCTCCACTTTTTTGGGGGGGGAAAGTGAGTCTTATGGTGCAAAAAATACGGTACTTCCTTTTATCTGTTTTAACCTGTCTGCCCACGAGTTCTTGTATTATGAGAAAAGGAGAAAAGTACTTCTTTCTCTACTTTCTCCATCCCATGCATTATCTTGTAAACCTCTATCATATCACCCCGCAGTCGACGTTTCTCGAAGCTAAAGAGTCCCAAGCGTTTCAACCTTTCTTCATAGGGAAAGTGCTCCAGCCCTTTAATCATTCTAGTTGCCCTTCTCTGGACTTTCTCCAATGCTATAATATCCTTTTTGAGGTGCGGTGACCAGAACTGCACACAGTACTCCAAATGAGACCGCACCATCGATTTATACAGGGGCATTATGATACTGGCTGATTTGTTTTCAATTCCCTTCCTAATAATTCCCAGCATGGCGTAGGCCTTTTTTATTGCAAACGCTCACTGTCTTGACATTTTCAGTGAGTTATCTACCACGACCCCAAGATCTCTCTCTTGGTCAGTCTCTGCCAGTTCACACCCCATCAACTTGTATTTATAGCTGGGATTCTTGGCCCCAAGGTGCATTACTTTGCACTTGGCCACATTGAACCGCATCTGCCACATTGACGCGCACTCACCCAGCCTCAACAGATCCCTTTGAGTTCCTCACAATCCTCTCTGGTTCTCACCACCCTGAACAATTTAGTGTCATCCGCAAACTTGGCCACTTCACTGCTCACTCCCAACTCTAAATCATTTATGAACAAGTTAAAGAGCGTGGGACCCAGTACTGAGCCCTGCGGCACCCCACTGCTTACCGTCCTCCACTGCGAAGACTGCCCATTTATACTCACTCTCTGCTTCCTATTACTCAGCCAGTTTTTAATCCACAAGAGGACCTGTCCTTTTACTCCATGACTCTCAAGCTTTCTAAGGAGCCTTTGATGAGGAACTTTATCAAAAGCTTTCTGGAAGTCAAGGTAAACAACATCTATCGGGTCTCCTTTGTCCACATGTTTGTTCACCCCCTCAAAGAAATGTAACAGGTTAGTGAGGCAAGATCTTCCCTAACAGAACCCATGCTGAGTCTTCCTCAATAACCTGTGTTCATCAATGTGCCTACTCATTTTCTCCTTGATAATGGTTTCTACCAACTTTCCCTGTATTGAAGTCAGACTGACTGGCCTGTAATTTCCCGGATCTCCTCTGGAACCCTTTTTAAAGATGGGGATGACATTTGCTACCTTCCAGTCCTCAGGAACGGAGGCAGATTTCAATGAAAGATTACAGATTTTTGTTAGAAGATCCACAAGTTCAACTTTGAGTTCTTTTAGAACTCTCGGATGTATGCCATCCAGACCCGGTGACGTATTAGTTTTTAATTTGTCTATCAGTTGTAGGACCTCCTCTTTTGTCACCTCAATCTGACTCAGGTCTTTCAACACCCCTTCCAAAATAAGTGGTTCAGGGGCGGGCAAAAAGTTCTCATCTTCCACAATGAAGACGGAGGCAAAAAATGCATTCAGCTTCTCAGCCATTTCCCTATCCTCCTTCAGTAATCCTTTTACCCCATGGTCATCCAAGGGCCCCACTGCCTCCCTGGCTGGTTTCCTGCTTCTAATATATTTGAAGAATTTTTTATTGTTGGTCTTTATGTTTTTTGCAATATGCTCCTCATAGTCCCTTTTTGCCTGCCTGATCGCAGCCATGCATTTGATTTGCCACAGCCTGTGTTCCCTTTTACTAATCTCACTTGGACTGGTTTTCCACCACTTAAAGGAGTCCTTCTTACCTTTTACAGCTTCCATTACTTTGTTTGTTAACCATGCAGGTCTTTTCTTATGCCTGTTTGTGCCTTTCCTAACTTGTGGTATGTATTTTATCTGAGCTTCTAGGATTATAGTTTTAAATAGCGTCCAAGCTTCCCCCAGGGTTTTGACCGTATTTACCTTTCTTTTCAATTTCCTCCTCACGTGCCTCCTCATCTCAGAGAGTTTACCCCTTTTAAAGTTAAACGTGGTTGTGGTGGTCTTTTTGGGCAACTCCCTATTTATACAAACGGTGAAATCAATAACATTATGGTCACTGCTCCCAAGTGGCGCAATCACTTTTACATCTCTCACCAAGTCTTGGGCATTACTTAGGACCAAATCCAGGATCGCCCCACCCCTGGTAGGTTCTGAGACCATCTGCTCCATAGCACAGTCATTGAGAGCATCAAGAAACTCAATCTCTTTCTCTCGACCAGAACACATATTGACCCAATCAATCTGCGGGTAGTTAAAATCACCTATTAAGACACAGTTTTTACGTTTAGCTGCTATCTTTAAGCCTTCCATCATATTATAATCATCCTTTCTCTTTTGATTTGGTGGGAGATAACAAACTCCCATAGTTAAATTTCCTTTTGGGCCCTCTATTTCAACGCAAAGCATTTCTAAAAGAGAATCTAATTCTCTGACTTCAGTCTTACTGGTCCATATAGCCTCTCTGACATACAGAGCCACCCCACCTCCAACCCTTCCCTCCCTATCCTTCCGATATAGCTTATATCCAGGAATCACCGTGTCCCACTGATTCTCCTCATTCCACCAAGTTTCTGAAATTCCCACAATGTCTATGTTTTCTCCCAACACTAAACATTCCAATTCACCAATTTTACTTTGAACACTTCTAGCATTTGCATACAAACATCTATAATTTCCCAGGCAAGTTAGATTCGCCACCTTCTTCCTGCCACCTCGAGACTCTGGCAAACAGTCCATACTGTTTGTCACCATCACAGTGGACAACTCTGATCCATTACCCAGTAGAAAAATAGCAGCCAACCCTTCATCTCTTTGAGACGTGTCCTCCCGAACCAGAGACATTTCATCTCCTGTCAGCTTTCCCCCAAGATTTAGTTTAAAAACTGCTCTGCCACCTTTTTGATTTTAAGCGCCAGCAGCCTGGTTCCATCCGGGGACAAGTGGAGACCGTCTCTTTTGTACAGCTCCCGCTTGTTCCAAAAAGCATCCCAGTGCCTAACAAACTTAAACCCTTCCTCCTTACACCATCGTCTCATCCACACATCGAGACTTCTAATTTGTGCCTGTCTCTCCTGCCCTGCATGTGGAACAGGTAGCACTTCTGAGAAGTCCACCTTGGAGGTGCTGGCCTTAAGTCTCCCGCCTAGCAGCCTAAATTTTTCCTCCAGGACCTCACAACGGCATTTCCCCACATCGTTGGTGCCAACATGCACCACGACCACAGGCTCCTCCCCAGCACTGTCTATCAGCCTATCTACTACATGTGTAGTGTCCGCTACCTTTGCACCAGGCAGGCAAGTCACCATACGGTCAGTACGTGGTTTCGCCACCCAGTTGTCTACTTGCCTAAGGATTGAATCACCAACTATCAACCCCCCCCCTCCCTCTGCCCAGGGATGGTTCCTTGGCGTGAAAGGATTCCCGCTCACCAACCGAAGAAGAGGTCCCTTCTGAGGGTGCATTCCCCTTATCCTCAGCACGGTGCCCTGTTCCCTCTCGACCCTCATGCTCTCTGGCAGCAATGGGGCTGCTACGTTCAGAGCGGGGCTCATCTAATACGCCTCCGAGAGTCTTCCCCAAGTGCCTAACTGACCGTCTCTGCTTCTCCAGGGCAGTCACTTTGGCCTCAAGGGTACGAACTCATTCCCTGAGGACCAGGAGCTCCTTGCATTGAGCACACACCCAAGACCTCTGTCCTTTGGGCAGATAGTCATACATGTGACACTCAGTGCAAAACACTGGAAAGCCCCCCCCCCCTGCTGGCATTCTATCATATATATATTGGGAGAACAAGGAAATTAGGGATCTGGGTTCCTGGTCCTTAGAGAGCCCCTAGGCGAAGAGCCACAGGCCAAGAGCACTTTAGCTCTCTGGCAAGGCGCAGTTTAAAATGCAAAGAGGGTGGAACAGAGGCACTCCTAAGCAATCAGCAGCAATCACTCTCAATCACTTTCACCTTTAGCCTACTCAATCAAACAAACAGCAATTCCCCAGCTATCACAACTCAGAATTTTAGGCAGTCCCACAAACCTCAGAATGAAGTCTTTCAAAACTCAGAAATTCTCAGTAACTTCTCCAGCTGTCTCAGCTATCAGAGCTGCTCTGCTCTGTTCTGCTCCTCGCAGACCTCTGTGAGATGTGCTCAGCCTTTGGCAAGGCGCAGCTTAAAATGCAAAGCGGGTGGAGCAGAGGCACTCCTAAGCAATCAGCAGCAATCACTCTCAATCACTTTTCCCTCTAGCCCACTCAACCAAACAAACAGCAGTTCCACAGCTATCACAACTCAGAATTTTAGGCAGTCCCACAAACCTCAGAATGAAGTCTTTCAAAACTCAGAAATTCTCAGCAACTTCTCCAGCTGTCTCAGCTATCAGAGCTGCTCTGCTCTGTTCTGCTCCTCTCAGACCTCTGTAAGATGTGCTCAGCCTTTGGCAAGGTGCAGCTTAAAATGCCAATTCTAGAAATAATTAGGACTGGAAATTAAACTGCCATATTGTAATACCCTTCTATAAAGCTATGGTGCAGCCTCATTTGGAATACTGTGTGCAGTTCTGGTTGCCATATCTCAAAAAGACAACTGTATAATTTTATTTTATTTATTTTAGTATATTTCTATTCCGCCCATTCCTTATGGGGCTCAGGGCAGAGTACAACATATGATAAAACAATCAAATACAATAAAAACATTTTATCAACAGACAACTCAACAGCACTCAGAAAACTTTACCATCATCACATATTGCCTAGCCTGGCCATCTTACATCATGATATTGCATAGAGATGGCAGATATTAGTCCATTTTGTAGCACAGGTGACAGTGCCAATAGAGGAAGCCAACCAGATCAAGAATAGATGTCCGCAGCCTCAACTAAAAGTCTGGCTGAACAGCTCCATTTAACAGGCCCTATGGAAGGCTAATAAGCCAGGTAGAGCCCAGATCTCTGTAGGGAGCTGATTCCACCAGGTCAGGGTCAGGACTGAAAAAGCCCTGGACCTAGTTGGGGCAAGGCAGGCATCTCTTGGACTGGGGACAGCTAACAGATGTTGGGAGGCTGAACGTAATGACCTCCTGGGTATATATGGAAGGAGATGGTCCTGCAGGTATGTTGGTCCCAGGCCATGTAAGGCTTCTTCTGCTATAACTGGGGAAAAAAGACAAAGGAAACCAAGATGAGTAAGGAGTTGGAATACCTGTCCTATGAGGGAAGCCTGGAGAGTTTGAGACTTTTCAGTCTAGATAAAAGCAGCTAAGGTTCCAGACTTAGCTGATGGTTGGCACTGCAATATGGATTGTAATGCTGTAGACCAAATTAAAATGGTTACTCTTAGTTTTAATTTGGGCAGGCTTGAGGCCTGCTTGTAAATTTTTAAACTTTTTTTTTTTTTTTCCTGCAAGGCCCATAGAAACATAAAGGTCAGGCCTATTAGTGCAGGCCTTGAGCTCAGTGCACCTGTGGATTGTTGCCCAGGAAACAAAGGGGAGTCATCTGTTGCTGCCTCCCTTATCAGTATCTCATTAGTGCTATTCTGCTGAGTTTGGGTTTTGATTGGGTTATTTGAATTAACCCATGAGGGTTTCCTAGGGCTAAAGGATTCCCTTTCTTTATTCTCTTGGCCCTCAGTTTGGGACAACTTGAGACCCATTCCACGCTGGGGTCTTCACTTATGGATTATTGATGGACTTTGTTGCTTTGACTACCTTGGAACCAATTAGTATGTTTGATAAGTATATTTTATGACGTCCTTATTTTGGTTCACAGCTCCTAATGTAAATTTTTATGCTTATGTTTAAATAAACTCTTTTTATTTTAAAAAGGAGATTTTTGTTTCCTTGTTTGGCAGGTTGTAACAACTGTATGCCAAAAGCTTACCTAACCGCCTCGGACTTGCCTAAACTACCAGAAAGAAAAGTATTTTGTTCTGGGGAACTCCTGGCCACATAGCTGTGGTTTGGCTTTCCCTGGTTTAGGATTAAAAAAACCCTGAGGTTTGACTGGGGGCCTCAGTGTGTGAAAGTACTCAGTCTGGTGGCAGCTCTACCCCCAGGACCCTATTTTGGACCTGGTTTTTTGTTATTGTTTTGGCCACCATCTTAACGGCCCGCCTAAATCTCGGTCACAAGACGACGGACCGTTACATGGATGGAATCCATTCTGGTCTCTGCTCCTGTGGGATGGCTGTCTGCAAATTATCAAACCATGATAGAGATTTATAAAATTATGCAAGGGGTAGACAGAAAGCACTTTTTCTTCCTCTCCCAAAATACCAGAAGTCAAGGGCATCCAATAAAGCTAATGGACAGTAGACAGATTTTTGAACAGATTTTTAAAAGTACTTCTTTACTCGAGAGACTAAGATGGAGAATCTGCTTCCAGAGGATGTAATGATGGCCACAGGCATAGGTGGCTTTAAAAGGCATCTGATTCATGGAGAAAAGGTCCTCAGTAGGTACTAGTCATAGTGACTCAAGGGAGCCTCCAAATTCAGAGGCAGTCAAACTCTGAAACACAGGTCTCTGTACCCTGTTTGTTGGCCTCCCAGGGCAAACAAGTGGCTGCCATCTGAAATGGTATCTTGGACTAGATGGATCACTTGTCTGATCCAGCATGCTCTTCTTCTGTTATCATGGGACAGGACTCTCCTATTGATTGCAGCCCCAAATATCAAGCACTTGGGCCAGCAAGCCTTCATTTATTGTTCTCCTACTGCAGATAGAGGGGCTCATCAGGACCTCCACATTCTCCTTTTTGTTTCATCATTTGTGGTTCATCGCTCCCCACTGTACCTGTAACATGAAGAACCACCGGTGATGGGGGAGGCTTCAATCTGAACAGCTTGCCCCACCTGTGAAACAATTGGATAATACCCTCCTCCTCTGAATACAGTTGAGACTAGTATCAAATGGGGGTGTGAAACTGATCTTTGTGTTCAGCTCCAGTGAAACAGAGGCACAGCTGTGACATAATTCACACATGTATTGAAGTGCATCTTGTATAGAAGTATGAAAGCAAGATGACACTATTGTCCCAGCAAGGCTTCTGTTCCTTTGATAGACCACAGGCATGGCTTTAAAAGGCATCTGATTTAATGGTGCAGGAGAGCTGCCAATCTACAACAGAGTAACTATGCTCACTGGTCATTGGAGCTGTTGCTTATATTCCAGACTTAGCTGTGGTTGGCAGTGGCACTGCAATATGGATGGAATACATTCTGGTCTCTGTTCCTGTGTAAGGCTGTCTGCAAAAACTATAAAAAGTAATGCTCTGCAGTAGCAGCCAACAGCATGTAATCTCCACAACTCTGTACATGATGCTCTTACAGCTGTCCTGTTCCCTGCTTCTTGAGCAGTTTGGAAGCCACATGTGGCTCTTTTATGGACTACTGGCAGCTCTTCTGAATACTGTTCTCCAGTGTGGCACCTGTCTGGTGTTTTAGGAAAGTAGAAAAGACCCTTGCTTGGTGGGGCCTTGTGGCTGGTAGGTGATTCCCACCTTGCAACAGCTGTTGCTGGAGAAGCATGTAAGCTGCAAGCTTCCTTGAGGTACAGGCCTCATGCCAGGGATGGAAGTATATGTGTGATTGGGTTTTTTTTGTTGTTGATGGCTACCACCACTGCTCTTATGAGTTCCACATGATGGGAATAACCCATGGAAGAACACATTGTAGCCATTGAGCCAATGCTTATCCATTTTTTCTAGGGATTGTGGCGTTGCAACTACAGAGTTTCCTGGAGGATGCTTCCGTCCTTGACTCCCATCAGTCGGGCTTTCGCCCAGGTCATGGGACGGAGACAGTGCTGGTTGCCCTAGTGGATGATCTCCAGCGGCATCTGGACCGAGGCGGCTCAGCGGTACTGATGTTGTTAGACCTATCGGCAGCGTTCGATGCGGTCGACCATCGGTTGCTGACTTGCCATCTTGCCGACGTGGGGATTCAGGGGTTGGCTCTACAATGGCTTACCTCTTTCCTCAAGGGTTGGGGACAAACAGTGGCAATTGGGGGTGAACTGTCCCAGAGGTACCCGCTGGATGGTTCTCTCCCCGATGTTGTTTAACATCTACATGCGCCCTCTTGCCCAGATTGCCCGGAGATATGGGCTGGGTTGCCACCAGTATGCTAATGACACCCAGCTCTATCTACTTATGGATGGCCGGCCTGCCTGTGTCCCAGAAAACCTGGACCTGGCATTGCAGGCCGTATCTAGATGGCTCAGGCTGAAGCTAAATCCGATGAAGACAGAGGTCCTTTGCCTGGCCCTCGATGGTGTGCCTCTGTCAGCGGCGCACAGGGTTAGGAGCCTGGGGGTGCTATTGGAGCCTACTTTAACTATGGAGGCCCAGATAGCAGCCACTGCCAAGTCCGCATTTTTTCATCTTAGGCGGACAAGGCAGTTGGCTCCTTTCCTGGAGGATGGCAACCTGGCAACAGTGATCCATGCAACGGTCACCTCGAGGCTGGACTACTGCAATGCCCTCTACATGGGGCTGCCCCTGTGCCGAACCCGGAAGTTGCAGCTAGTGCAGAATGCCGCTGCCCGGCTGTTGTTAGGGCTCCCTAGGCGGGAGCACATTCAGCCGGGACTTCGGGGACTGCACTGGCTGCCGATAACATACCGAGTTCGGTATAAGGTGCTGGTTATGACCTTTAAAGCCCTTTATGGGCTTTATATATGAGGCCTATATATGAGGACAATTATAGTCCTTTATTAAAGGAAATAGATATGTTACTTAAAAAATGGGTTAATTTGAGACTCTCATTTATGGGGAGAGTGGCACTACTTAAAATGAACATACTTCCTAAAGTTTTATTTTTGTTCCAAATGGCAAATTTTGCCGCTAAGGATTCATTTTTTGTCAAGTTAAATCAGCTGTCTAGAATTTTTATTTGGCAGGGAAAGAAACCCAGAGTTAGATGGAAGACCCTAACAGATAAAAAAGAGAACGGAGGCCTTGGCCTCCCCGATTATGAGATTTATCATATAGCATGTTCAACCTTATGGTTGAAAGACTGGGTAACTTTGGAAGACACTCGTTTATTAGCATTAGAAGGATTTGACCTGCAGGCAGGTTGGCACGCAAACTTATGGTATATTGAAAACCCCCAAAATTACTTTAAAAATCATTTAATACATAAGTCTTTGCAGCAAGTTTGGATAAAAATAAAGAGGAAAATATATGACAAAACACCTAGGTGGTTATCTCCAGTAGAGGCATCAATTCTGCCGCAGTTGTGGTTTCCTGGAAGGGTGATTAGATACGCAGATTTACTGGACGAAAGCAGCAAAATAAGAAAGAAGGATGATTTAGAAGCAAGAGGGATCAAAATTGATTGGTGGGTAATGACACAAATTCTGGCAAAGTATAATAAAGATAAAATAGTGGGTTTTACCAAGAAGAATTTTGATTTTGACACGATAATAGCGGCAAGACAGGGAAAACTCATTAAAAAGGTTTACAACTACTTGTTACAAATAAAGCTCGAGGAGGAAATTGTAAAAGAAGTGATGTTAAAATGGTCTAATAATTTAAAGGTTAATATTACTTTGGAACAATGGGAGACGCTATGGAGAAATAATTATAAGATCATAAAGCCTGTCAACTTTCGAGAAAACTTTTTCAAGCTCTTTCATAGATGGTATATTACTCCGGTGCAATTAAACAAAATCAACCAGTCTATCCCACCCAATTGTTGGAAATGTGAATCGATGATAGGATCTTTTTATCATTTATGGTGGACGTGTCGTGTATCAAAAAGGTTTTGGAAAGATATCCATAGAATGTTGGTAGAAATACTTAAGGTAAATTTAGTTTTTAAGCCAGAATTTATGTTACTCTCGTTAGTCAGAGATATTGTCCCTCGTGAGGATGAATATATTACAGTATACGTTCTAACGGCGGCTAGAATCTTATTCGCCCAAAGTTGGAAATTAAAAGTGGTTCCACAGAGGGAAGATGTAATTCAAAAATTTTTGCAAGTGGCTGAAATGGATATTTTAGCTAATTTGGTTAAAGGGATCTCGAAGGAGGAAGCACAAAAAAGAGGGGGAAAAGTATATGTATGGTTGGACAAAAACTAAAATTTATTTTTTTTATTACTATTAGTGGTTGTTTTACATCCGAAATGGGGGTTTGATACCAAATTATGATTTGGGTTTTAATACCACAATTCATCTCATTCTGTATGTAAACAAGTATTATAGGATGATGTTAATCCTATTTTTCTTTTCTCTTCTGGATAAATTTTGTCCTGTCTGTATGATTTGAAGGATGAAAATAAAACAGCTTTTTGCAAAAAAAAAAAAAAAAAAAAAGCCCTTTATGGCCTGGGACCTGCCTACCTTAGGGACCGTCTCTCCCCACATGTTCCCCAGAGAGTGCTGAGATCAGGGTCTCAGAACCTCCTTATAATCCCTGGGCCAAAGGAGGCCCGTCTGAAAGCGACCAGAGACAGGGCCTTTTCGATTGCAGCTCCCAGTTGGTGGAATCAGCTCCCGGAGGAGGTGAGGGCCCTGCGGAACCTTGAACAGTTCCGCAGGGCCTGCAAAACAGCCCTCTTCCGGTTGGCATATAATTAATTGTTATCAGAATGCCTGAATATTCAAATCTCGAACATCAGATTATTGAATACTGGAATATTGAAGAATTGATTTAAGGAAAGGTAGCATAGTACATATTGAAGTGAGTTTTATGTGTTTTTATGTATTTTATTGTATAATTATTAATGTATTTTAAACTGATTTTTGTTAGCTTTTTATGTTGTAAGCCGCCCTGAGCCCACCTCGGTGGGGTAGGGCGGGATATAAATCGAATAAAATAAATAAAAAAATAAATAAATTTACATGGAAACAGTGTCTGCACATTGAGTTGGGGTTGTTTCCTCTGTCCCTGCAAGGCAATGGGCACCATAAGTGTTTGGCGAGCAGGGGCAATATTCAGAGTGGAGAGACTGTCACCCAGGCCTGTGGGTGTGCTCCCTTTATCCACCCTCCTTGCAGTGGTGGTTATAATGGTGTGACATCATATAGTGCTGTGCTGCCGGAATAGTTGCAAGCCCCCCTCCCCTTCCACACTGTACATGCTTACTGTTGTCAATAGTTGAGGTTGTTGAGGTAACATATAGAGAAGACATGGGACAATGGAGAAATTATTACATAAGTCACAGGTTAAGACTGGAGCTCCCCTTCCCCATGCTTACTTGTATCTTGTTACTGTCCTTGAATCCTTAGCTGCTAGAGTTCAAAACCCCTTTCATTGTTTGTGACTTCACTGTTTGTGTCTTCTGGTGCACTACTTGGTTGGGGCTGAAAAAAACAGAGTTAGCAATATATCACAATAATGCCTTTGGCTATTCTTGCAAAGTTCCTTTGTACTTTTTGGTGCTCTTGTGCCTCTTGTCTTCATTTGTATTTCTCCGTCACCCTGTGTGTTTTCTAGTTAGCACAATCTGAGTCCAGAAAGATATTATGTGAGTTACAGGTGTCTGGTTTTTAGATGAGGGGTATCCTGCCTGCTTGCCCTCTCTGTATGTGTTGTGTAGGAATTTTTAACACTACACCAGGATTACGCCAGTGTGCTGTTCTGACAACATGACATCCATTGCCTCTTTGCCCATATCATGTAGGCTACAATTTGAAAAATCAGAGCGGCCAGCAGTATGCTTTCTTTACTTGTACAGAAGAGTCATTGCAAGAAAGCAGGATGTAAAGCACTCATGATTTTGCCCAGTGTATGTGTTCTGTGGTAACGTAGAGAAAGATAATTCCAAAGAGGGGACCTGTGGACAGGGGCTTTTTTTGCTTCTCTTCAAATAAAGGTAGCAGCAGCTAACCAGTTCACTCCTGAATTTTCATTTTCCTTTAAAGAGCATTGAAGAATGACTGTCGTTCCTAAAGGGTATGTTAAACTTGAAGAATAAATTTAGTACTTTTGCAAATCCTTGGAGGGCTCCTAGGAGAGCTATTCCTCCTCCCAGTTGACTTCACTTTACCAACACTCCCTCACATTGTGGATAGTCCCAGTGAAGCTGTGAAAAGATTAGATGGTGCATGGTACAGTGAACTGGAGAGTGTTAGGAGTGTGAGTTTAATGCTGTTACTGTTAAAATGGTTCTCTATTAACTCCTTTCATTCTTCACCAGTAACACAATTGGCAAAAACTGATAGATTATTCCCATAGTGTGCTCAAAACAGAAATATTGAAACCACACAGAGTGACTTGCTAGTATTATATTAGGCAAATAAAGAAACAGACTTGCTACCAGGGAAACCTCGGTGCAGTTTAGTTTCTTCTTTTCAATGCAATCTTGATGCTGCTCATGTTTATGACATGGTGAACAACGGGGCAGAAGAAGTTCAGAGAAGCTGCTAATTCTATGGGAAAGCTATAAAGGATAGAAAATATTTTTGGGGTTCTAGAAGAGCATAGTTATAAACAGCTACCAGTAGTCATGTTGGACTAAACCTGGAAAGATCTGGGTTCAAATCTCCCTCACACCAGGGTTGCTAGGTACCCTTGGCAACCAGCATGGAAGGGGGGACTTACCAGCAGTGGGAGAGGCCTACTCCAGCATTTTTGCCCAAATATCAGAAGGATTGTCAATCCCCAGTTGAGGGCAGGGGACCCCCCAGTTTGGAGGCTCTCCCCACCACTTCAGGGGCATCAGAATGTGGGGAGAGGGAGGGAAATGTCTGCTGGGCATTATATCCTATGGAGACCAGTTCCCATAGGATATTGTGGAGAATTGATCTGTGGGTATCAGGGGCTCTGGGGAGCGCTATAGGAGGGGCCTCAGCATACTATAATCCTATAATGTCCACCCTTCAAAATGGCTATTTTCTCCCTGGGAACTGATCTCTGCCAGGTGGAGATCAGTTGTAAAAGTGGGAGATCTGTAGGCCCCACCTAGAATCCTTTTCCTGATGTTGCCTCCAGACTCTGGGATTCAGAGGAATATTCAGAGGTGGGGCTTATGAATACCACAGATTATAAAGAGAAAGAGAAAGAGAAAAAGTATGCCCATCATAGTTTATAGAGAAAGTTCCAAGAACTGAACCTAGTTTTCCCTTTTCAATTAATCAACACTCCTGGCCGATTTTCCACTTCACTGAAGATTCAGTTGTATAGACAAGAAGAACTATGTTCATACTGGGTTCCTCACTGTCTGCTTCCTCATGTAGATAGATCCCAGTAGGCAGCCGTGTTGGTCTGAAGCAATAGAACAAAGCAGTAAACAAGTGCACCTTTAAGACCAGCTAAGTTTTATTTAGAATGTAAGCTTTCGTATGCTCTTAAGAAGACTTCATCAGACAAAATGGGAATGGCAAGAAGCAATTCTTAATATAAGTGGGCAGTGTGGAATCATGGGAATGTTTTCAGCAGATTAAAAGAATCACAAATAGGGATCTGTGTTTGTTAATGTAGGACAAAACAGGGTTGAAAAAACACTGGAGGGTGATAAAAAGCAGAGTGCTGTTGTAGGGGTGCCATAAATCTAGGTAACATTCTGGCTTTGTTAGTTTAAATAGAGGGCATGGTTTCTCATGAAATTATAACATCCATATAGTTGCCATAGGATGGGTTGGTATATGCAATAAGATTAACTGCCAATATCCCCTATTTGAGTATGTCAATACAACAAAACAAAAACAAAAAATCCAAATATTCTGATACACTGTTCTAAAAGAGAAATAATATAAGTTAGCCCTTAGAAAAACAGGGTGCATTAAAGTATAGTGGAAGGTGGTTTAGTATATGTAATGAGACAAACAACCCACATCCCTCATTTGAGCATGTCAACACACAAAAAAAAGAAATACATTGGAACACTGTGAATGCACAGCTATACTCAGTGAGAGTTGGTTTAGCATATGTAATGAGATAAAAAACCAATATGCCTTTTCAGTTCTGGGGAGGTGTTTAAGTTTCATGATAATTTGTAATTCAGCAATTTCTCTCTCCATTCTGTTCTTGAAGTTCAGTAAAACAGCTACTTTGAGGTCACCCATTGAATGCTCAGGAAGGTTAAAGTGTTCTCTAACAGGTATCTCAGTTCTGTAATTCCTGATGTCAGATTTGTGTCCATTTATCCTTTGGCGTAGAGTTTGTCCTGTTTGCCCTATGTATAGAACTGAGGGGCGTTGGCATTTAATGGCGTATATAATGTTGGAAGATGAACAAGTGAATGAGCCTGAGATGGTATAGTTAATGCTGCTAGGTCCAGTGACTGTGTTGTCTGGGTGTATGTGGCAGCAAAGTTGGCACTTGGGTTTATTGCAAGCTCTGGTCCCGGTGTTCCTGCTCAGATGTGATGTTGTATTGCTGTGTGTATTGTATTGTATTGTATTGTGGCCTAGAGCTGTGTGAAGGTGTAATATGAATGAATATTCTTGCTATTATGTCATTTCATTATACAGTATGAAGAGGAAAACTGGATCATTTGAATCCAAGCTTTTACTGTTTTGTGACCGTAATTCCATCAGCACTGCACTTTTTGTTCTTCCCCATTTTTTATTGCACCATTAATTATTAATTTGTCACCTCCCCGATAAAAGGGAGTTCTTGTGCTTCCAAGCTAGACTTTCTCTCTCCTGGTTCCAGCATCACATTCCTGTAGTTCTGGTTTCACCTCCTATCATTTGTCTGCTAATAAGAATATTTAAAAACTGTCCAGGAATCCTACATTTGGAAATTAGCTGTTTATTTCAAATATACTCCAGAGAAACAGTAATGCAGTTCTGCTCTGGATTTAATTTAAACAGGAACAGGCAAAACAAATCTCTGTGGAGGGCATTTGACAATAATAAAATATTTCTCCCAGCGGGTGAGCTGGTAGCAATTGTACTGTTGCCATCAAAGCGCCCGTTGCAGCAGGTCATTACCATCATAACAAGCCCCTGAACCAACTGGCATGGACATGCAACATTGAACTCCTGATGGGCACATTATTTCAGACCTTTAACTTCACAGAGAACAAGACAAATGCTCCTGGGAAAGGAGGATTATATTTTAAAATTCCTTTCTTTTGTTTTCTCCCCCTACCCCCTCGCAAGCCCAGCTTAATAATAAGATGCCATATGTAATCAATCGGCTGCTTCTTGCATGCTTCATGTTTACTGACTCTGAAAAAACTAAGCATGGGGATCTGGTATGTTGTGGAAAGAATGGTTGCAAAGGCTAATAAAGGTAAGCGATAGTCATGGTTGAGGTATATCGTTCCACAGTGCACAAAATACTTGCAAATAAAATTAAAAGGGAAAACAGTCAAGCAACAACTCCTGTGCTGTTTATGGGATCACATAACTGTAGAATGTTTGCAGAAGATACTATAGCAGTTTAAGTTCTTTCAAGGTGTTTAAATGAATATTGAAATTCTTCCCTAAAAGCTACTGCTAGTATTCTACTTGCTGCATTTTGTTAACAGAACTGGTTACATACACATATGTGCCCCCTCTATGAATTTTCCATTGGTGAAGTTCTTTTTAGAGCTGGATTTGTACTTTTATATACATCACGTGTGCTCCATTTTTGTTTGTTGTCTCCATTTTTATAGCGATTATTTGGTACTGTTGTGTTTGGTGCCTGGCAGAAAGGCAGTTACAGGCCTTTTTAGTGGTCCGTTACACATTGAAATGATCAATGGGAAAGACGGACAAGCAAGGATAAGGATTGAGTACAGTTGCCAGCTCTGGGTTGGGAACTACTTGGAGATTTTGGGGATGGAGCCTGAGGAGGGTAGGGTTTGGGGAGGGAAGGGACTTAAATGGAGTATAATGCCATTCAGTCCACCTTTAAAAGCAGCCATTTTCTTCAGCTGAACTGATCTCTGTTGCCTGGAGATCAGTTGTACTAGCAGGATATCCCCAGTTAGCAGCTGAAGGTTGGCAACCCTAGTTGAGGAAGGTTAGTGGCAGAAAAAATAAGTATTCACCTGATGCAACTGATATTTTAAAGAGTTTTAGGCTTGATAACTGATACTTACTTTCTCTGCAGCAGCCTCCTGCATGAAATGTCACTGTGTTAATAGATCAAGAAGAGAGCACAGTGATATTACACAATGGGCCTTCTGCAAAAGCTATTGTCACATGAGGTTATTTTATTGCTATCTATTTTTTATCTAAATCACCTATACTGCACTTTTCTCCTCCGTGGGGACCCAAACTGGCTTACATCATTCTTCTCTTCCCCATTTTATCCTCACAACAACCCTGTGAGGTAGGTTAGGCTGAGAGAGTGTGATTGGCCCAGAGTCACCCAGCAAGCTTCAAGGGCACAAGTGGGGATTCAAACCTGGGTCTCCCAGATCCTAGTCCCAAACTGTTAATCACCATACCACACTGGCTCCTCCTGTTAGTTATACTGAGAAACCAGTGCTTTTCATTTGGGTTATCACCTTGGTATTTGTCACAGTTTTGCAGGTGACATGCATGCTGTATTCCCTGACACAAACTCCCCCCGCCCCCAACAAAAAGCCTCCTGGAAGACATCACAGAAATTGTGTCTCAGTGCTATTTAGATAGATCCAGGTGGGCAGCTGTGTTGGTCTGAAGCAATAGAACAAAGTAGGAGTCCAGTAGCACCTTTAAGACCAACAAAGTTTTATTTTCGTCTTTCATCATTCCTCATCTGAATAAGTGTGCATGCACACAAAAGCTTACATTCTGAATAAAACTTTGTTGGTCTTAAAGGTTCTACTGGACTCCTACTTTTCACTACTATTGGTTATTTATTTACAGTACAGCACAAGTTATGGTAATTTAACCTGGAAGTGACCTTTGTGTGGATCACTGTAGCCATGTCTCAGAAGTTGCCTGGCCAGCCGCAGATGATAAAGGCCAATATGGCAGCAGTGGTGACCTGGGCCTCCATGGAAAGTGGGACATCCAGGATCATGACTAAGCTCCTCACCCCCAGGGCCAGTGTTAGTGGCTCCCCAAGGTTTGGGAATCTGTTGTTTCATTCAAAGTATGAACTTTTGTGCGCAAACATGCTGTATTAGAGGAAGTGTGCATGCAGACAAAAGCTCATACCTTGAATAAATGTTGTTGATCTTAAAGGAGTCACTGGCTCAAACTTTGTTCTTCTTTTTCAGACCAACATGGCTACCCACCTGGATCTAGTTTTTCAATAGAATTGGTAAACACATACTTCTGAATTCATGCAGTACTGAATTCAACATAGGTTTCATTAGTGAATTGTTGCTTCAGCGGCTTCTTAGCCATAGTTAGGAAAGCAGTATTATTTGATATGAAGGGCAATGGAACTTGTCTTGAGAAGTTTCAGTGGTTTTATTTAAAATGCAGTTTTATCAAGAAGCATTGAAAAACACTTAAATAAAAGTATAGTTTTGAGGTAGTTCTGGTTGGGAGTTATTTTTCATTTAGAAATATGGAATTTTAGTTATTGTAATAAAAGTTCACAATGTTAGCCAAATATTTGCTGTGTTGTATCACCTCCGGTTTTGAACTATGTATGTGTGTAAAGTACCATCGTCACAGCTCCAGTGCAACTTACTGCAACTCCAGTAAGTCGAAAGGGAAAGTGAGAACCAGAGTTGGTTTGCCTTTGTCTTCCTCTTCTTTGGAGGTCTCCCTTCCAAGTACTGACCATCTTTAACTTACAAGATCTGATGAAGTCAGGCTATATACTATGCCAGCTTTCATCCCATGGTTTCGAATTACCATCCCTAAAAAGGAAAGCCACAGTTTATGGTGCTGAGGTGCAGAAGCACTGGAAACTACATTAAATACTTGAAAATGAACTGTATATGTAACCATATAACTGGGGGTGGGTTTCCCCACAATTTCAGGGGCCCCAACCCACCACCATGGAGCTGGCTTGCGGGGAACTCTGCCCTGAAATTGGGGAAAACCTCACCCCCCTCTCTCTATATATACATACTGTTATATAGGTATGTTTGTATATACTGTTATTTAGGTATAGGTATAGGTATATGTGTATGTGTGTTGTGTGTGTGTATATATATATATTGTTATATATGTGTGTGTATTTGTATACACAGTATTCCAGATAGTACTGATTGCTCCAGAGCAAATGTTATGACTCGAGCAAAGCACACATGAGAAGAGTCCCCCACCTTGAGCCAGGTAGGACCTGGCAACCCTAAGGCAGGTTTGTCAAGACAAGAGACTAACAGAGGTAATTTGCTATTGCCTGCCTCTGCATAGCAACCATGGACTTTCTTGGTGGTGGTCTCCCATCCAAATACAGACCAGGGAGGATGTGCTTAGCTTCCAAGATCTGACAAGATCAGGTATGCCTACAGCAGATTGAAAATCACTTAAATTGTATAAGAAAGGTGGGTCTCACACTAAATATTAATTTTAACTTTTTGTGTTCTGAATCCTCATAAATCTATATTTGCTTTGGGTATGAATAAATGGATCAGGCAGTAACAATTTGGGAGCAACTTGGAAACAGATTAATCCCTTCACACTTAAAGATGTCAAAGGTGTACAAGGTTGTCATTTCATTATGAAAATTTATGTTTGCATCTCCCAAAGCTCCTAGATTAGGAATGGATCCTCTCATTAACCATGTTTCATTTAAAGCATGTAGACTGTCTCTTGCTTTCAGGCAGCCATTTTTTCCTGGGGGCGGCTGTGCACCCCACAAAAAAAATGAGAATTCCAAATTGACATACTAGTGATCACACCTGATTTTTTCCCCTGTTATTTTATACATGAGGACCATTAAGTTTCAATATAGAAAATTTGCAGGACAGCCAAACCACACAGCCTGGAAATTAAAAATAATAAAAGACACAATGTGAAGAATGGACAAGAAAACAGGGGAGGAGGCGTAAGGAAGGACTAAGGTACAGATGCAACAGATTTCTTGTCTTATTTTGGAAGCTCAGTATTATGATGTAAGGCAGTTATCCATAGTTATCACTAACAGTGGGTAAGAATTCTTCTAGTTCCACTTTTGCTTTGGATAATATATTTTTCAGTGTTAAAAGTGCAAACTTGATTATTGCACCTGCCAGAAAGTGCCAATGAGTCAATTTTAAAGCCAAAAACACTAGACAAAACTGTGGATCTCTGGTTGCATGGCTAGTTCTCTTAATGCTGCTGTACATGCAGGTAGGGGAAAGTTCATCAGAGGAAGTCATACAAATATACAAACATGTATGGTTGTTTGACTTAAAGCTAAACAACTATATGGAGTTGTCATACTTACATAGCTTCTGACTTAAAGCCAAGGTGGACAAGAACTAGGCAGCACTTGAATGTGAAGAATTCAATGAATGCAAAAGCAGATGCTGTATTCTTTTTGAAGCCACTGCATGGCTCTTCTTTCTAATGAACACTGGGCTTTATAGTCCAACTTTTCAATTAAAGTTGACAACTTTTTGTATACATTTTTTAAAAAATTGAACCCAGCTCTAATTTAGCTTGATACCAGTGACATTTGTACCATACAACTTACTGCCTCCTCATCAAAAAATACTTATTGGTGATGGCATGGCACCCTTTACCCATTTTTGAGATGTGCAGAATTGGTATGTGCTATAAAAAAAGCTTGCCATGTTACAGTCCAAAGCCTGGAGAATTCATTAAAGTACTCAAGTTGACATTCATGTAATGACAAATCATAATTTGTTGTAATGTCTAAATCATTGGTCTGTCTTACATTTATATAAAACAAACTATTGTTAAGGTAGTACTTTCACATTTCCTTCTCATAATATGACATGTCAGGCCTCACTGGCAACTTTCTGCATATGCACTTTGAATGTCAGACTTAGTTTGCAGGCTAAACCATAATTTTATTGTTATTGTACACTTGTGTTTTAACCATGTTTAAGGCAGCTATCCATGGTTATCACTAACAGTGGGTAAGAATTCTTTTTATACTAGGCCTCAGAACAAAAAGTGAAGACTAGAGTTTTTTTTAAATACTGGATTTTGTTTTACTATTTCTTGTTCAGGAAGAATATTTCCTGATTTGTTATAATTCAGAATATTTTTACTGGCATTTATTGCTAAAAATTCATAACACAAAGATCTAGCCTGGCAGCTTGTACGGGGAGGAGTGGCATTACTGATCCTTTATATCTGCTAGCTTTTGGAACTTTGTATCATGTTTAACATCCAGAGAATGACCAGCATGTTGAGAAAACATAATGGCAAAAATTTATCAATACTAAAATTGGTAGTTATGTCCTTGGTAAGTGCAGATTGAGCCTATGGCAAGAACAGACTGAATTTTTCTAGATCAGAACCTGTTGAATAGTAAATCAAGGCTCTCTTGTAGTCTTGTAGAATTGATGATGATCATCATTAACACCAATCTATATAAGAGATATTGGCTATTTATCTCATTACATATACTTAACCCATTTTCATTTTATGTATTCTTGTTTTCTAATGGCAGACTAGAATGATGCTTATAAGACTGATGTTGATAAGTAAATTAGGTGGACTACAACTAGGAAATACATGTCCTTTTGTGATTTACCTAGATTTGCAGAAACACCAACTGGCAGGAAACTTAATTACCTTTTATGGCTATCCAGACCAAATGGCCAAGCCACACTGTTTCACCATGTGATCACAGCCAGTTTGCCCTCTTAATCAACCAACTGCATGTATTTCAGCCCACAATACCTGATCCCCTCGTCTGATGAAGTATGCTTAGAGAGCACACGAAAGCTTACGTTCTGAATAAAATTTGGTTGGTCTTAAAGGTGCAACTTGACTCCTGCTTTGTTCAACTATATAATCAGTGTTTCTGTTACTGGGCTTACAATCCATAAATGCTGTTGTGAATGCCATTAGGAAGAAAAGGCCCCATTTGTGCCTTGAGTGTTGGATGGCAGATTCAGGGTTGATGAAAAAAGCAAATAGCTATTTGTAGTTAGTAGTAAAATGATCTTAAAATAGTGCATGAGTTTTCTTTTATGACACTGACAGAGAAGCAATAATTTTGAGTAACATTATTTGATGTGGAGCTGTTTTAAGATTAAATAAGTGCTTGTCAGAATGAATTGTAATAAGCAGAGACAGGCTGAATATTTAAGAGTATTCAAAATGGCCTTGCTACACTGAAATGTATTCTGACAAGTCTTTATGCTTCATGTAGCTATGTTCCTACTTTATCTTAAGAGTATACGTGCTTATTGCTCTAATAAAGGTGACACCTCTTGAGCTGATTCTTGGATACAGAAAAGCAAAACAAAACAAAACCCACAACACAAAAAATTAAAAGCAATTAAAAGTGGAAGCTTGTTTAATATTGCTCTACCATCATCCTGAAAGGCATAATAATTTGAGTTACACATCTGAACTGATTGGAGTTACAGAACCATATCTCCTTTTTGCATTTAACAATATATACAATATAAAATAAATACATTTACACAAATGGACATTGGTTGGAGCACACAGTATGATACACATCACAAAAATATACAGTTGATTGCTTTACAGATGTGAAGCCTGTCTACAGCTATAGACATGATTTTTTTTAATTTGTAGGTTTTTTTTCTACTGGTTATTATGCAACTCCTGGATTATAATAAGCAGCTTAATTCAGTTTTTCCCCCTCTTTTGCGATCTTTGCACAATAAGACTGCCATAAAGTGTTTTCCTAGGCAGGTAAACAAGAGACGCTTAAATAATTAAAATACAATTACCAACACCCATTTTCTCTTCCATAAGAAAAATAGCAGTTTTAATTTTTTATATCTTTTTATGTTAGCATTTAAATGCAAAATAGTGGAATAAGTACAACAATCTGATTTGATTGAAACAAATGTGCAACTTCCAGGAGCTGCACAATCATATTGCTTTAAACAAGAAAAAAGAAGGAAAAAATAGCCCAGGGTACAATGCATCAGAAATGTCTTCTTGGCATTAGCATGTTGAACTGAACAGGAGCCAAACAAGAATGCAAAAGGCCTTCATGATGCCCATTAATTTCAATGGGGCTTGTTCAGAAGAGATTCCAGATGAATTTTATCCCCTCTAAATGAAATTGTTTATAAGCTTAAAGCATACATTTTTTGAATCTTCCCCAGTATTTCGCATTAAATAAGTGTTGTGAAAGTATCTTTCAGCAAGGTTTAATATTAATTTTATTCTAATGCCTGTGCAGTTAATATTTGTACAGCCATGAGATATTTGTTCATTGCAGCTCTGAATATTACTGAAAAACAGAAGAAAAAATTGCACGGTGTTTCTACAACACATATCCATCTTCTTTAAGTCTTTGTTTTTCTTTTCTGAGTGTGTTGATTGGATATTGACCCTGAAACCCAAGAAATTTTCAATATGATCCGACAAAAACAATATTTATATTAGATATTTATATATACATATATAGTGTAGTTGAACAGTAGTAACTTAAACCCTGCACAAATTTTCTGGAAAATAATTTTTTCTGCACTCTTACATATATAAATAATTTTATAGAATCAGCACCTTTCCTCCCCACCCAGGAGTTGTAAGGGTTTGTCATTTTTCAAAAGGGATGTGCCGATTTCCAAACTCCTATCACAGCTATTAATTTCAAGTTATTGGCCATCTGAATGAATTGCTAATGATGATTTATCTAGGCTCACACAACAGTCACTTCTCTACTGAGAAAAACACAATCTACAAGAGAATCCCATATAGCTAATGAGAGATACACAGTATTTCTAGCATAAGGTTGATGCAGCACCATCATCAACCTGCTGTATTTTGTTTAAAGCACACAAAGTAGCAATAGTTTTGGAAACATGTCTGCACAAACGAAAAAAAAAAATAAGGTTTTTGCAACAAACACAGAGCAAGTTAATAACAACATCTGAGAGATGACTGGATGAAAGCTATATTTACAGCATTTAAAAATTAGACTTATCTATAATCTTGAAATATTCAAAGTTTTATTTCTAAGCTATACATAGGTATTCTATAATAAACCAATACAGAAATTATCCCTTGTTTTGAAAATATTACGATTTCAATGTGTATCTGTCCATAATGAGTACTTGGTTGGATTTTTTCCCCAAATCTCTTAATTATTACTAGGAAGAACCTTATTACCAGAAGGAATAGAATATACTACTGTAGTCTCCTGAGGAATTTTACATCCAATATTGTCTCTAATTCTACCCTGTGTCTATAAGCACACACCACAAGAATCCAAACACCACAAGAAGAACAAGACAACTCTTTGAATGCAACATAAAAAATTCCAAAAAGCACAGCAAACATGAAACATTGAAAAGCTGAACTACATTTCTTTCGTTTGTTAGGATTACAATTTTAATTACATTTGTGTACATAGAATAAGGTTGTTCACATAGTACAGGGAGCAGCTACTAACACTGGTACATTGGTATAGCATTTGATGGAGGTTATTGTTTATTGGTTATTTAGCGACTGTAGTTTTTTGGGGGGGCATCTAATTGGTTTATACGTTAGATTACACCTCTTAACAGTCTTAGAAACTGACTTTCATGCCATGATGACACTGGTTGAAAAAGCAGATATAATTGATTAGGCTTTTCATTTAAAAATGGCAATCTACCCAAAATAATTTTTTTTATAAATTAATAAATAATGTATACAAGTGCTAAGTTATTGAATTTGGTCAGATGCTGACTATTCTGATATCTGATTTTACCTTATTGCTAGTGGAGGTGGAGGTGGGTTGGTCTTTCAATAAGAAGTCTGCAATTTTTAAAACGACAGACCACATCACTAATGAACATTAAGATTGTGGAACAACTGCATCTTGGTCGTACAGAAGCGCCTTTCTAACAATCTCTTTAGATTCCTACTTGACATGGCATCTTTAGGCTACTCAGATTTATTGTAGGTGTAATCTAATTGTTTCAGTTAACACTTAGGTATAAATTGGAACTCATGCAAAGAAACAGGATGTTTTGGACCAGACTGGCACACAACATAAATTGCATCCGTGATAATATGCACCTTCCCTTCAACTATTGCTTGAGTAAGATAAATTCCCACATTAACAAATGGCTGAAAATTGGTAAAGCTGGTAGAAAAAAATCCCCCCTTAGTAAGAAGAACCAAAACATTTTGTTTAAAAAAATCTTCCTTCAGGATTTATTTGTCCTTCGTTAATGTTCGTCATTGTTCAAGCCAGCACAAAAAAATGCAGTGTTTATTTATTTTTCCTCTTTAGTATTGCATGAATGAATAAAGCTCAAACTATTCCCTGAAAAAGTTACATTGTAGCTAACCTAAGAAATATCTGGAAGACTTGAAAAAACAATTAAGGAATCAAATGGCTGTAACTGATCTAGATGGAAAATGCCATGATAAGAAGCAGCCAATGCATTGTCATCGAAGTCGTCTAATTAGAGGCTGCTCTTGTGAAACCTAATACTGCATTCAGTCAGTTCATCGTGTTGTACTGTACTGTACTGCTAGGTACGATGGTTTGATTCCTTTGTCATTGGGGTATTGTGGTTCGTAATAAGTTCACTGGCATCCATATTATGGATTTCCATCCTTTGGCAGGCCTGGCTTCCATCTCTCTTCTATTAGAGACCTCTTTTTAAAAGAATCAGCAGCAAAGGGGGAAAAATAACGAAGAAAAGAAAAAAATAAGAACAGGAAAAGAAGAGAGAAATGTAGAAGGAAAGCTGCATCAGATAAGACACAGATTATAAAGAGGTGAAAGCTGCTTCTCAGTCTTGCTGCTAAGTATCAGTGCAGTCATTTTAGTTTCCTTAATTTAAACACTAAAGTTTCTTTGCTGTTCTTTTTTTTTTCTGTTTTCCCTTTCTTTACAATTTCAGCGTGCACAACTGGAAGGCCCAGGATGCTTTAGTCAGACCTTGGCTTCCAGCATTTCCAAAAAAAGTTTGTGCATGGGGACTTTGCCTTCCAGTTTGATGTTGTAGAAATGCTGCACAGCTTTAGTGGAGGTTTGCCTCAGCAGTGGCAGAGTCATCAGCATCTTGCCAGCCCGGCGTGGGTCTTCCATATGCTGCCCCGCCTCATAATCCTGCAATGCCTCATGTAAGACATCTTGAAGTTTCTGAACAGCTTCAACATCTTCTATGTGCATTGAGTCTGCAAGACAAAAGAAGCAAAAGCAGTTTTCAGTTTCCATGCCAGGAAGCAGGATTATAACACCAATGCTGTAAACTGTAACTTGCACCGTAATAAGTAATGGTACAATAATTGTTTATGGATTTGCATGGATTTACCCAGCATTTTCTGGGCTCTCTTATGAGTAAGTTAGATAATTACCCACTTATTACCATATTGACCTTCTGGAAAAATGTTTGGGTCTCTGGTGTAATTACAAATATGTAATTGCTTCCTGTAAATGTACTTGGTTTATATAGATTATGAGAAATGAGTGTTGAAATCTGCATTAATATGCTCAAAATGTATTTCTTAGATGTGCAAGAAGCTCATACCATTGTGGGGCTGTAAAGCACTAATTCTGCAAGCAAACTGGTCAGATTTTCAGACGTCCAAGGCTACTTCACTGAATAATTAGGAATGGCAAAGACAGTTATAGTTTGGGCAAAATTTACTCACAGAATAACCTGTACAAAAGCATAATTCTTGGCCATAGACCCCATTTCTCCAGCAGACAACCAGGATCCAACAAGACTTAGGCTATTAGTAGTCTTTTCAGCAGAACTTTTTTTTGTAGAAAAAGCCCAGCAGGAACTAATTTGCATTTTAGGCCACACCCTTGACATCACCTTTGTTTCACACAGGGTTTTTTTGTAGAAAAAGCCCAACAGGACCTCATTTGCATATCAGGCCACACACCCCTGACATCAAGCCAGCCGGAACTGCGTTCCTGTGTGTTCCTGCTAAAAAAAAAAGCCTTGCTTTTCAGCAAAAGTTCCACTCCACTGATGGAAGAGCGATCAGTCCCATTCAGCCCTTCCAAGCAGCCTCACCTCTGTCACCTGGATTCAGCCTATTCATACACTGAATTAGGGCAGAGATGGCCACAAATGGAAGGTTATTTATATAGTTGAGTGCCATAAGCATATTGTTCACATCCTACTCCAGAGCTTTGGACTATCTCATTGGGGCCTTACATGAGAGATAACAGAAACTTGTGGCATCCCTCTCCTCCTCATTTCTGTTCCCAAGGGGATCATTCAGCATGTTCTGCAACCCTTGGGACTGGTCTGGTAAAAACAACTGAAACCATATTCATAGTGCTCTACCCTATTTCACCCCACTTTCTAGACATCATATGATATGGTCTACTATATCAAAGGCTGCTGACAGATCTAATAAGAACAATAGAGATATATTCTCTTTATCCATCTGAGACAGCGATCATCCCTCAGCAACCCTAAAACCATCCCAATCCCAAATATAGGCCTAAAGCCTGATTGAAAAGGGTCAAGGCCAGATGTCTCATCCAGGTACTTCTGCAGCTGCTTTGTTACTACCCATTCAGTAACTCAGAAACATAGAATCACAGAGTTGGAAGGGGAAATACAGGCCAACCCCCTGCTCAATACAGGATCAGCCTAGAGCAGGGGTGGCCAACGGTAGCTCTCCAGATGTTTTTTGCCTACAACTCCTCTCAGCCCCAGCCAGCATGGCTGATGAGAGTTGTAGGCAAGAAACATCTGGAGAGCTTCCGTTGGCCACCCCTGGCCTAGAGCATCCCCCAGAAGTATTTGTCCAGCTGCTGCTTGAAGGCTGCCAGTGAGGGGGAGCTCACCACCTCCATAGATAGCTGATTCCACTGTTGAAAAACTCAGTACCTTCCCATCCTTAATTTAAACCCATTATTGTGAGTCCTGTTCTGTGATGCCAACAGGAACAGCTCCTTGCTCTCCTCTGACACCCCTTCAAATACTTAAAGAGAACAATCACGTCTCCCCCCTTGTTAAAACAAATGTGTGGGGAATAACTTTCCATTTTAAAAACAATTTTATAAACAAATATCTCCTGAAAGAAGCAGTATTTTTTTTTAAACCCTGACAACTAAGAGGTTAGCAAAGCAACAGGGTTATTATTTACAAATAAATGTTCCAAGTTGGGGGGAAACCTTTACAGATCCTTCTCGGAAGAAGGTGCTTAATTATATACATGTTTGGATCATTTGACACATTTTATTGATTCTCATGACAGTTTATCTGTTATTACACACAACAGAGTCTTATGGAGGTTCTACATGTTTAATAATTCTGGGTTTCAGTGAATACATGCCCTACAAAGCATGTAGTTACAACATTATTCATACACTATGAAGATTTCCTCTCCTGTATAGAAATATATTTAAAATTAAGTACATAAACAATAATAAGGAGGGACAAAGATGCAACATTGCAGATCTTTTTTTTTTTTTAAGAGGGTTGGCTCTAACCACATTTTTCCACAGGTTAGAAAAAGGAGAAATGGGTCCCCTTTGACAACCAAAAGAGCTACGTTTGAGATCATGGGACCTGCATCATCAAAGCTGCATAGAATAGAGGTTGTAATTAGGGGAATTAACCAAGACTGAGCGAAAACACAGATTAGATCCAACCCAAGGAAAAGGGAACTTCATGAAGCTAATTTTCAAAAGCTAATTTTCAAACATTCTCCCCATTATCATCAGTCCTAATTTTGTGTCTAATAATAACGATGCTAGAGAAAGATGTTCTATAAAGCAAAAGAGAAATGTAGGAAGTAGTTGGTGACTGGACATACCAAAAGGTAGATAGCTGCACACCATAAAAATAGGGAACAGAACAATACTTTTGGACAGCTCAGGATCTCTGTTTCACAAGATATACTTTCAGCTGCCTGATACTTCAGGAAGTACACATCGTTGAACTGGAGATTATATATATATATATATATATGCCATTTTTCAAAACAGCCCTCTTTTTATATATATTCTTTATATATATATATATATATATATGAAGAGGGCTGTTTTGAAAAATGGCAAACAATGTTATCTGTATTTCATTTTCATGACTACTAAAGCCAAGTACAACAATAAACAAAAATTTATTAAGCTCAGAATCAATATATTGAAAACCTAGTTACAATACAGGTATGTGGCTGCATCTATCACATTTCGATCCTACCCATCTTCCAAGAAACTTAAGGTGGTATATATTTTATCCTTGTAACAAACCCTTGAAACATGTTAGGCTGAGTGATACTGACTGCCTGAAGATCATCAAGTGAACTTCATGGATGAGTGACACTCTAACCACAACTCCACACTATCTTTAAGAAAAGATCTTGTGGTACCAGGTTCAGTAACAGATAGTTGTTCCTAGGATGCCCAAATTTCAAGCTACACTGCCTCAAAAAACACTCAAGAACGCATTTCAAGCATGTTCTTTATAGCTCTGCATCCCCTTACTTTTCATCAATATATATGGAGTCCCCCCCCCGCCACCAACTTCCCTGTCTTGTAGACTTGGTCACTGTAGTCCTCTCATCACTGTGGCTCAGTCCAGAGCTTTTTTTGTAGCAGGAACTCCTTTGCATATTAGGCCACATACCCCTGATGTAGCCAATCCCCATGGAGCTTACAGTAGGCCCTGTACTAAGAGCCCTGTAAACTCTTGGAGGATTGGCTACATCAGGGATGTGCGGCCTAATATGCAAAGGAGTTCCTGCTACCAAAAAAAAATGCCCTGGCTCATACATGGCAATGTGTCTTAAAGATTGTATATGTCCTCTGTGGGCCTTGAATGTTAGGAAATTATCATCTCCAAATGTCCATCGGGCTTGAAAGAAAACACTTTGTTAAAGGTAGGGGGCAGATGTGTGCGTGGAAAAAGAAAGGGCAGTTCTGATGCTGGAAAGAGCAGAGACTAGGGTTGCCAAATCCAATTAAAGGAAAATCTGGAGACTTTGGGGGCGGAGCCAGGAGACTTTGGGGGTGGAGCCAGGAGACATTGGGGGTGGAGCCAGGAACAAGGATGTGACAAGCATAATTGAACTCCAAGGGAGTTCTGGCCATCACATTTAAAGGGACAGCACGCCTTTTTAAATGCCTTTCTTCCATAGGAAATAATTAAGGATAGGGGCACCATCTTTTGGGGCTCATGGAATTGGACCCTCTGGTCCAATATTTTTGAAACTTGGGGGATATTTTGGGGAGAGGCACTAGCTGCTATACTAAAAATCTGGTGCATCTACCTCAAAAAATAGCCCCCCCAGAGCCCCCAATACCCATGGATCAATTCCCTATTATTCTCTATGGGAATCGTCCTCCACAGGGAATAATAGAGTGTCTAGTAGACATTTCCCTCCCCCCCACACTTTCTAAAGGGGGGGAGGGCCTCCATACCAGGGAATCCCCCCTCCCTCTCTCTCTCACACACACACACAAATACTTACCGTATTTGGTCTTCTTCTAGCAGAATTTGCTCGCTGTGAAAACGAAAGCAAGGCTGCACAGGAAAAGAAAGGGAGGGGCCGTTCCTGTTTCCTGTGCAGCCTTAAAGGGACACATTTTAAAAACGGATCCCAAGCTGTAAAACAACATGATGCCTACAGGTATGTTCTCTCTCCCCCCGCCCCCAGATTTTTTAAGAGCGGGGGAGGAGGCTGAAAATTCGGGGGTCCCCCGCCAGGGCGGGAGGGTTGGGAAGCCTAGCAGAGACAGAGTCACTGATTTATGGGCTGAGGTATTTTTGGGGCCGCAGAATCTCCCTCCCCCTCTCCAGCATCTGATATGTAGTACTAAATCTGCAGCCCTATAGGAATATGTCTGTGACACTTCCCATAATCTCCTTTTATAGTCATAAATAAAACAAATACTAGAAAAGCATCCCAAGTCTCCAGGGCTCTGCTATCCAAAGGGAACAAAACCAGGTAAGCACTAGCCCTTGGAACTTCTCATCACTCAAGAGAATTGGGGAGCACATAATAGGGCTGCCAACCCTCAGTTAGGATTAATTGATATTAATCTCAATGTACTGTTTATCCAAACTTTCTATATAGGTGAATAGTATATCTTACAAAGTTACACCAAAAAGGCAGTATGTTCATGAGCTCAAAAGTCGCTATGTCAATATACACATGAATGCCACCAAAAGGGGGAAAAATCCCAATGTCCAGTCTTCACTTCTTAGGGTATATAGACATCCTCCAAAGAGTATCCTGAACAAGGAGTCAACTGAGAACTTAAGCGATTCTGCACTAGCCCCAGTCTCTCGCTCCTCTTCTCCACAGCACTTCTATCCAATTTTGCACAAGCTGCCTCAGAGCCGAGACTTGCTGCCTCTTTCCCGTAGCAAGCAAAATCCTCTTAAAACTTGTTTCTGCTTGCCTCTGGAAAGAGGCGGGGTGAGTCGCAGCTCCGAGGCAGCTTGTGTGAAATTGGAAAGAAGCCCTGCAGAGAAGATAAGAACGAGGCCGGGACAAGCCTAGTGGGGAATTGGTACTTATTTCATATTATACTTCTTCCCAGCAGGACCTCTGCAAAGCTAAAAATATACAATAAGCTGCAACATACCAACAATGACAAGATATTGAAGTTTTACGAACCCATACAATACTTACATTTGGTATCAATCTACAGTCCTTGACTTATATAACAATATTCATAATTTTGCAAAGCTCAAAACAAGCATTAGGCTGTAACATAACAATAAAATTCAAGTATTACCCTGGGAAGAAGTGTAATACAAAACAAGTTCGCAGTCAACTCCTTGTTTGGGATACTCTTTGAAGGGAGTCATGGTAACCTAAGAAGGGAAGATTGAACTTTACTGGACATTGGGATTTCCCCCCCTTTCAGTGGCATTCATGTTTATATTGATATAGAGACTTTGGGGCTTATGAACATATTGCCTTTTTGGTGTAACTTTGTAAGATATACATTGTAAGATTAACATGTGGAATTCACTGCCACAGGAGGTGGTGGTGGCGGCTACAAGCGTAGCCAGATTCAAGAGGGGTTTGGATTAAAATATGGCGCAGAGCTCCATCAGTGGCTATTAGCCACAGCATATTATTGGAACTGTCTGGGGCGGTGATGCTCTGTATTCTTGGTGCTTGGGGGGGGCAAAGTGGAAGGGCTTCTAGCCCCACTTGTGAACCTCCTTTCTTTTTTGGCCACTGTGTGACACAGAGTGTTGGCCTGGATGGGCCATTGGCCTGATCCAACATGGCTTCTCTTATGTTCTTATTCACATGTATAGTAAATTTGGATAAACAGTACATTGAGATTAATATCAATTGCAACTTCTTCATTTTATTACTTGGGGTTATGATACTGGTTGCATTGCTCTTGTGCTCTCTTGCATAACCCTGTCCCTCATGCTTGTACCTTTAATCCTCAGTTAGGAGCAGCGGATCTCCTGGTTTGGAAGCCCTCCCCCACTGAAAATGACAGGGAGAGGGAAAAATGCACTGGGCACTCCATTATACCCTATGGCAGGGGTGGCCAAACTTGTTTAATGTAAGAGCCACATAGAATAAACATTGGATGTTTGAGAGCTGCAAGACATGAACAAATATCGCACACACAACTTTATTAAAACTCTTAATATTTCATTTGCACAGAAAGATAAAACATAAATGTATGCATTTTATTCCCAGCTTTTATATTTTAAAACGTCTCCTAGTATAGCTGTGTTGTTTTACAAAAAAAAAAAGCTGGGAACAACAGTCCCCATAAGACCAGTATAGAGAAAAATTAGGGAATTATTTTTTGGCACAATTGGGAGAAGGGAACAGATATATATATATAATTATAATCTTATATTGTTTTGAATTGTCTGTTAGTCACCCTGAGTCTGCTTGCAGAGAGGGCAGGATAGAAAATTAAAGTAATAAATAAAAAAATAAAATACAGTTAGTAAATACAGCTACTATAAGAGCTATGAAACTAAAGGGGGAACCCTTCACAGCCCTCTTTAATTCCATCTCTCCTTCCAGTGGCTTCCTCAACTCTTACACTCTCTTTCCCCACTCTAGGTCTTCAGGCAACCCCTATGATGGAGGAGAAGAGCTTGCGAGCCTGCCTATTTCCCCTTCCTTCCTGACTTGACATATAACAGAAATAGTCGCCTACCTATAGGTCAGTACTTAGAGGCTGACTGAAGTCCCAATGCTAAGCACACTTACTTGAGAGCAAGCTTGCATTAAGTTCCTCCTCAACCTCCAGAAGTCACATAATAAGTGTGAAAGAGCTGCTTGTGGCTCCTGAACCACAGTTTGCCCATCCCTGCCCCATGGAGACCGGTCCCCATAGGGTATAATGGAGAATTGATTTGAGGGTATCTGGGCTCATGGGGGGTGTTTTTTGAGGTAGAGACACAAAATTTTCAGCATATTATTTGGGGTCAATCCTCACCCCACCCCCCCACCCCAGTTTCAAAATAATTAGACCAGGAGGTCCTATTCTATGAGCCCCAAAAGGAGGTGCCTAACTCTCTGCCTAGAGAGATCCTTTTCTGTTGCAATCTTATGCCAGCAAGTAACATTTTTGTGTTGTTTCTACATGTGTATTTTAGTTTAGTTTTAATTTTAACTCTCTCTCTCTGGCTTTAATAGGTTTTAGACCTGTTTTATTGAGCATTTTTTAAATCTATTAGTTACCTTGGTGAGGGCAGAAAGGTGAGCTATAAACTTTGTGAACAAATAAGTAAAACACAGAGATTTGTGAAACTATCTCTCCCCTTACATTTTATTAAGCTTCCTATAGTTCTTCTAATTTTCCTCAAGATTTCTACAGGTAGAGACTGATCAAGAGGTGTATTGACAATTTGAGGTATATTGACAATTCTGGTCAATACACCTCAAAAAAGATATTATAGCATTGGAAAAGGTGCAGAAAAGGGCAACTAGAATGATTAATGGGTTGCAACACTTTCCCTATGAAGAAAGGTTAAAACACTTGGGGCTCTTTAGCTTGGAGAAATGACGACTGAAGTGTGACATGATAGAGGTTTACAAGATTATGCATGGGATACAGAAGGTAGAGAAAGAAGTACTTTTCTCCCTTTCTCACAATACAAGAACTCATGGGCACTCAATGAAATTGCTGAGTAGTTGGGTTAGAATGGATAAAAGAAATTACTTCTTCACCCAGGGAGCGATTAACACATGGAATTCGCTACCACGGGAGGTGGTGGCAGCTTCAAGCATAGACAGGTTCAAGAGGGGATTGGATAAACATATGGAGTAGGGGTCCATCAGTGGCTATTAGCCACAGGGTATTGATGGAACTCTATGTCTGGGGCAGTGACGCTCTGTATTCTTGGTGCTTGGGGGGGGGGGCAACAGTGGGAGAGCTTCTAGTGTCCTGGCTCCACTGGTGGACCTCCTGATGGCACCTGGGTTTTTTGATCACTGTGTGACAGAGTATTGGTCTGGATGAGCCATTGGCCTGATCCAACATGGCTTCTCTTATGTTCTTATGTGTTTCTTCTGAGCAGTTCCCTACAAATAATCTTCACATTTTTCTTGAAGTAAAACATTACAGTCTAAAATTAGGTGCTTTCTGCATTTGTTAGGAATGCAGGCACAGGAAGGGGCTCTGGAGTTCAAAGGGTGCATAAAAAGAAGACAGTCTAAAACCTGAATATATTATTTAATATTACAGAACTGTGATGAAGCAAAACCTCAGCCTATAAATGGATAATTAAAGGGGAACATTACAAAGGACAGCTGATATGTAGAGATTATGGAGTGAAGTCTAGCTCATATCTGCACCAATCTGATCTGTGTCTAAAAATATGATGCAAGTTGTATTCTCTCAACTGCTTGTTAATTTAGAAGGAATATTTTGGACACAGATATTTAATTTCACATTTTGAACAGACTGTTAGATAAAATACCAACATGCAAAAGTGGGTTTTAATGCCAAGCCCTGCACTAGAGATATTGCTACTAGAAATCAAAGTTAGCAATGGTATTCCTGGTCCCCTAAATACACACAGGGAAATTCATGGGCCAAGGTGATGATTCTTATCAGAAACTGAAGACTCATAGGATGGTCTCAGGTAAAGAGCAAGATCTTTCTGAGAATTTTGCCATCACCAGCCAGATACAAGGCCACTTTAAATTGTATCTTAATCTATCACTAGCCAAAACAGTCTTTATTCAATAGAGCTAGCTATTTCTAATTTAATGTATTTCATAATGATGGAAGCAGAAGACAGCAAACATGTGGCCAGAGTTTTGCAAATGTTGAAGATAACAGAAACCACACAAGGTACTTCAATAGCAACAAAGAGAATGGAGATAAGAAAAGACACACACAAAAATGGATCCTATGAACTAGATCCTGAAAAATGGAAGTTCTCATACCTTTCCCTACATATTGTCAAAGAATTTGGGGTTGGGTCTCTTATGAAATGAGCACTAAGCTCAAGCTCTTTGAGTTGGCCCTCTTTATGATCTTAAACATACTCTTTATGAAATTGCCTACAAGAACTCTTTCTGAAAGTAGCCATGCTCTTAGGAAATGAGCTCTAAGCTATTCAGCACTATCATGCATTCATATTGCTAGCAGGGCAGCAGAAAAAAAACTAGGGTAAAGTTGAGAGTCTTTTAAGGACAAGAATCTCCCTATATGGTACAGTCCTTATATGGTATGGCAGGAAACAAGATGGAGGAAGCCTGCTAAGTGGGTGAAAGACCAGAGTGAACTGGGGACAAGCTGAGCTCCAATTGTTTACATTTGGCTGTAAAATTGTTTACATCAAAAGCACAGATGTGACCCAGTAGATCTGATATGAGATCCTTGGAGCCTTTATAAGCTGTGAATTTTTGGGCACAAGCTGCTGATCTGCACCAGAGAGCATCGCCTTTGTGTCAGATCATGCCAATCTAATTGGAACTTAGACTCTTGGGTTGTTCTGCAGAGACAGTTTCTCTGCTGAACAACCAAAGAGGAGAAACAGCCTTTGCTGATTTTAAATCATCTTCTGTTTGAGATCTCAAACATAGAGAAAATGCTCAGACTTAGAATCTAGAGCATAGCATCTACTAAGACTTGGGACTTTGATTTTAAATGGGGAAATGTGACTAATACGGGGAAGTCCCTGTTGGCACTTATATTTTTCATTATCGCTTTATTGTATGTTATGCTTTATGCTTGATTTTTTTTCTGTGTAACTGTTTTCTGTTTTGTTTTCTATCCATATATTTTAAGCATTGTATCTAAAGGAGAAACTGAAATGTACTAAGTTTTTCTAACTGCTTTGTTTTCTATCCACTTGAAGCCTTATGTCTAAAGAAGAAACTTGGAGTCTAATAAATAGTTTGCTTTTCTAAACATGGACTCTAAGAAAGTTTATCCACGAGGTCTTAAAAACTTATTAGTGAGTATGTATTAGCCTTCTGATAACTGCAGGTTGTTTTTGTTCCTGGAGGTTGATTTTGTGCTGTTGGGGTACAAAAGAAATCCCCTAACACATATATCAGTCCTCTCTGATTCACAGAATGGGCTTTGCATTGGGAAATACCTGGGGATTTGGGGGATGGAGATCAGTTGTAATAGCAGGAGATCTCCATGCCCAACCTGGAGGCTGACAACCCAAAATGGTACTATCAGGCTGGTAAGACCTTTTAAAAATCCATGTGGCACTCACTAGAAGTTGCAGTCAGCAAGGAGGATGGTGTGAAATTGCCTCTTCTCCTGACAGTAAAATTTCTGTTGGTGTAGTAGAGAGGATAATTTAATCCACTTTTCAATCTCAGATTCTTGGTTGTCTCATCCCACAAACTTTGGCAACACCTTAATCTTTTTTACCAGGCTGACAGCTCACCAGAAGCAGCTTTACTGCCCTGCTGTATATGGCATTTCCTAATTGATACCAAGGAGCACTTAATGACAGCATGAAGAAACATACCAAATACTATTTATTAAGCTGCAACCAATTCAGTTGCCTGTATGCTTAAAGTAATCACTACATACATGCTTTGGGAAATATTCAGAGGAATTATTTTTCTTTGAAAGTGAACAAAGAACTCATTGGTGCCAAACTGATTCTTATGCTGCAGTTAGTATTTCCTCCAAAATACCAGACCAGGATCTTATACTGGGGTGGTCAAACTGCGGTTCAGGAGCCACATGTGGCTCTTTCACACATATGATGTGGCTCCTGGAGGTTGAGGAGGAATTGAACGCAAGCTTACTCTCAAGAAAGTGTGCTTAGCATTGGAACATCAGTCAGCCTCTAAGTACTGACCTATAGGTAGGTGACTATTTCTGCCATAAGTCAAGTCAAGTCGGCAAGGAGGGGGAAATAGGCAGGCTCACAAGCTCTTCTCCTCCACCACAGAGACCTAGAGTGGGGAAAGAGAGCACAAGAGTTGAGGGAACCACTGGAAGGAGAGACAGGATTAAAGAGGGCTGCACAGGGTTCCCCCTTTAGTTTCATAGCTCTTATTTACTAACGAAGTCAAGGGCAAAGAAAGATGCATAATGATGCAAACGGTGGTCAGTGATTTATATGGTATATATCTGTTTCCTTCTCACACTGGTGCCAAAAAATAATTCCCTAACTTTTCTCTATGCTGGTTTTATGAGGATTATTATTCCTTGCTTTTTTTTAAAGTCTCCTTCTAGTATAGTTGTGTTATAAAATAAAGTTGTGTGTGTGATATTTGTTCATGTCTTGCGGCTCTCAACCATCCAATGTTTATTCTATGTTGCTCTTATGTTAAACAAATTTGGCCACTCCTGTCCTGTATTATACACTGCCAATATTTTTTGAACTGTGTAAGCTCAACAACTGCCATTTTATTAAGGGCAAGAAGAGTTAGCAACAATGGTGGTTTACTATTGATTACTTATGTCTATGTTTCTTTATATACTTTTTCCCACTGTAAAGTACCATCAAGTCATAGCAGATTTATGGTGACCGTGTAGAGTTTTCAAGGCAAGAAACATAAAGAGGTGATTTGCCATTGCCTGCCTCTGCATTGCAACCTTCAAGGACTAATCATGGCTGAACCTTGCTTAGATTCCAAGATCTGAGGGAGATCAGTCTAGCCTGGGCTACTCACCTCAGGGCCCAAAGCAACTTACATGAAAATATAAAACAAAACATAAAAACTGACATGAAAGAGAAAATTAGAGCATTCTTTTGAGTGGAGCTGAGTCTGGGCATGAAGGGGAGTTGCCTGTTCTGCTCTCCTCCTTCTGATGTCCTCAGCAAAGGCAGGTAGAGGGAGGGGGGCTCAGATATTGCTGTGATGTTTCAAGATCTATTTACTGAGAAGCAAAGAAGAATGCTGCTATGATTTTGGATCCAAGGATTGTTGATAATGCCTGCCCTTGTGCATAGAAGCAATTATCTTTGGAAAACACTGCATATTGGGACAAACTGGAAAACTACCCAGTCCCCAGTAGCCCAGCAGACTGATTTCTATAGGGCTTCAAAAGCCAGGGATATGCCTGTCCTGGACATTAGTTTTATCTGACTTTTCAACTGAATAGGAGATGCCTGAAAAGGCATGGGGTTGGAGATTTTGTGAGAATACATTTGAATTTCTAATCTAGATCTGAGCTGCTTTGCTGTTTCAATCTCTGGATGGACTGGAGTTATAGTACCAGTGGTACCCTGCCCATATTAATGTAGAATAGTCCTATATGTTTATGCATGGGTAGAATGAGGAAGGAGGGAGGCACTAAAGTTACCATTAAATCAGTTCACTGATTTAGAGCACAAAAGAGCATTAATTATTATTGAATCAAGCCAGATGTTTATGCTAAGCTGATAATTTCAATGAATGTCATATTAAATCTCTGTAGGTCAGACTGAAATAATGTCTCTATCACCTCCAAATACACAGATGTAAGCTGCTTTAGAAAATGTTTTTAAAATAATGTTTTTATATAATGCATACCTAATTTCTAGCTTTGTCAATCTCACTTTAACAGTAACTTTAAAAGATTGTGACAATAATAAGGACATGATATGTTGGTCAATTACATATTATCTTGCTTGAAGCAAAACTCTCCTTGTTGCAAATAAAATTATCTTGCAAACTAAATAAGAATTCGTAATGACCATAAAGACCATACTATGTATCATAACAAAACCTGCATTCATCTACTTCAGTGGGGGATTGAATTTATATTTATTAAAAGTGATGTTTTATTTTGCTTTTTTGTGAAAGAATTAAAGCCCCAATTAAAAATGTAAACTGCTAGATCCCATTATGAAGACAAATAGGAAAGTACAACTTCATTGTTGAAAACAATTTTCCTCCTATCAATCTGAGGATTCATGCATCAATACTGTAGATGAACTGTTAATTACAAAATCAATTAAAAAATTATTTCTAAAAACAGTCACGCACCCTGGCTCTCGGGGGGGCAATTTGGGCAGAAGGTCTCATCTCACTAGAACCGCGCCAAATCACAAGTCGTCATCCACAAGTAAGCAAAAGCAATCTGGTTTTTCATTTTTCAGCGCGGCTGAGCCCAGCCTGAGATTGATCGTCACATATGGCCCCAGAAAACAAACTGTCAATACCTTGAATGCTGCAGAATTTGAACAAATAGCCGTCCACCCATTCAAGCCACTCATTGCATCCCATTTAACAGATTTTATTGACAGTTTCCTTCTTGTAATTAAAGGGAAAACTACTGGCCAGCAACCAAGATAAAGTTCAAAGATAGGGTCAAAACAAAAGCAGATGGAGGGGCACGGTGTGACTGTCAATGGTACATAGCATCAGAGCATGTTATTGACACACAGGTATCTAATGATCAGCACGTCATTAAAGAGGGATCTATCATGAACTTTATGCAAATGCTAAAAGGGACTTAAGACCACAATAAAGCATTAGGGAGGCACAAAAGAAAAAACAACAAAGAACAAATGATTTTTACTTATCAGACACTAGCTTACTGCTTCAGCACTTTTAAGTTCAAATGCAGAGAAGATTCCTTTCTTGATTTCTTAACCCTTTCCAAACAAGTAATTCCTATCAGTTAAATGTCAACCATAAAAATCAAAAGTCATATGGTGAAGAAGAGACCCTGTAAGATTAAACAGTGATTTGCTCCTTTCCCTGACAAAACCTGAGTTCACCTTACTTACTGGGTTCACTACGTTTAGTAGCTGGATTGAAGCAGATCATATATTACATTTAGTCATGGTCCCATCCATTCTATTGGGGTTTAGTGAACTGATTAGACTTATCTGGATTATGAAATGGATTTAGCAGAGCAACATTTATGTTTATTGAAAAGCATAATTGCTTTTAATACAGTCCAAATTTCTGGTGTCTTTTAACAAAATTAGAAACCTGTGCAGCAAATGGTTATAACCATAAAGATCTTCCCTTAATTTGAACTACCATGCTACTAGCCGTTCAGCATCTCCTGCAGTACTATGATTAAAAATTACTTATTCCTAATGTCTTGTTTAGAAATCATCATGCAGAAGATATTAGGGGAAAGGGGGGAAAATGACATGAGCCATCATGCCAATCTGCCAACCTGAATTAGCAAGCGCGATAGCTTTGAGGGTGACAAACTCTTCCTTCTCCAGCTTCATACTCTTGTATTTTTTTACCAGTTGCAGGATGGCATTGTTGAGGTCAAGAAGGCCTGCTAATTTGGACTGATCTTCATCCATAATATAATCTTCAGCATAGACAAGCTCATCTTCAAAAGAAAGTGATCTGTATACAACTCCCAGAATCAAAATCTCCATCCAAGCACTCTGCAGAAGGCTCATCTGGTCAGCAAGCGATAAAGTGGAAAATCCTAAACCGGGAGGAGAAGTACACAGAAAAATAATTAAAATGGTTCAGGATCATCATAATTCTGCTTTATGTTTCTTTTCTGCTTGTTATCATTATGTAAGTTTATAAATCTGTATGCATGTACTGCAGTCTTCCTGAACTCCAAATAATCACAAAAATTTCATCAAGAAAATTTAAATTTACATATCTTTGTTTTTTATAAGGGGGGAGGGGCTTTATAGCAACGTAAAAGGACTCACATTTTTAATCTTGTCAGGAATGGAGAAATACGTATTACAACATCTAGAAAGATACTGAAATCATTCTGACCCAATGGCTTTGAAGTTGCATTTTGACAATAGTCATCATAGCTGGTAAAAGGAATACCAATGATGTCAGATTCTATTTCAGAAATGGTTGTGCTGGTAGTGAGATTTTGAAAAAAAGAAGAATGAAAACATTTCTGCAGGAGAAGAGTCTGTACCTTAATAGAATTAAGGTGATGATCACAACAAGCAAAGTGCTTTTTGAACTTTAACCTCAGCAGAAACTGAAGCAAGACCTACCCTCTTCAGAAAAGACACTAATTACTTCTGTAATGGCTTCTGTGTGTACTACGGTTTCTGAAATAACAGGATGGCACATTAAAGTGCCAAGTGAATAGTAATCACACCATCATTTTTGAGAGAGAGAAAAGAGGGAGAGAGTGAAAATTTAATAATGCTTCTTAATGAATTTAAGTTTTGCTTTTGTTCCCCTCCCCTTCCTTCCTAATAGGATCACAAAGGGCAAACATTTCCACTGTCATACCTTTTCAGGCTCCTGTTTACAGTAGCTGTTAATTTATTATCTCCAACGGCTATTATCCCCCAATCATGTAAGACACCACAGAACACTGTGAGAAGCAAGGATTTCCTGGCCTGTTGGTGAAACGTTGTGGTTTGCCAATTGGCACCAGCCACCACAAGTACTTAATAAAATCATCAAAGGGGATTAGTCAAGCTTTTCTTAAGGGGGTCTTAAAGACATGGCTCAAAGCTTTCGGTTAGTTGTTTATGGAGCTGCTTACATGTGCTTTGACAAGGATCCTGCATGAAGAACAGTTTCCTTTAGCTACTCCTTTGACTTTATCTACATTTCCCTCCTCTTTTGAAGGCCCAGAACTTAGAAGAGAATAATGTTAAATGGAAAAACAAAAGGGATTTGTGTGTGGTGGGGGGAGACATCATCACACTCTTAGGCATCAGATTCATACCATCATACTGCTTTGATACAAACCTAAAATCAAACAAAACAAAAAGAGAAATGCTTATGCCTCAACTTTTTTTTTTAAAAAAAATCTTTATTATTTTAATATGTTGCCTTTGTGCCCTGGAGGTGGATATTTTAATTGGTTCAAAACAAAACTAACACAGTGTTCACAAAGTAAAAAAGAAAAGCCTTTCAAAAAGATGACAGTGGGTAATTTAATAGCCCTCACTGGAAATGGAAGGAAATGGAACAGAAATAATAATTTGAAAGGGTCTAAAGAGGAATGCATATTTTCAATTAGCTCCAGGATTTCTGTCCTCTCCCTCTCTCAAGAACCAGTTTTTCTGCAACAGCAGATGGGCAGAGAATGTAGCCTGCAGCAGTGTCCTGTAACGGCCCCAGTCTCCCTCCCTCCCAGACACTGCTGTTAGTAAATAGATTTACACATTCTCCAATCTCCACACATCTTTCTGCCGAATAATTAAAAGGAGGATGATTAGTTTATTGAGTGGAAGGAGGAACTTTTTTATTGAGGTCCATCCACGATTTTTATCAGGGCCAGCACTTTTACGGTTGTCATGAGGGTGCAGGCATCCAATTTTTCTTATCTGCCTGATTAATACAAATGCTGTTTCAGGACGCATTAATTAACAGATACAAATCTACGTTCTCATGGAAGGATCAATACAGAGAAGAAAAGAGGCATCAATGTGAATTTAGTGCTGATGATGGAGAAGGCACTCTATTGACATTTACGTGCACGGAAACTTTAAAGTTGCAGCACAGCCCCTTTGTCCCTATGATTTACAAAGTAACAATTTTAACTATAACAATGTTTCCCACACTTCTGAGGTGTCCAATTAAGCAAAAGGCAATAAAATCCCACTTGATCACAAAAGAAGTTTAATTTGCAATCATTTTGTTTCTATTTTTCCCTACCAGAAGGCTCCTAACTTCCTCCTTTTATGTAATTTTTTATCTTTTTAAATTACAGTGTGGTATCACAATGACAGTGGGAGACAATGAAGAAGAACATTCCAAACCAGGGCACCATATATTTATAAGGGATGCTTTATAAGGGGGTATTTCTCCCTGTGTTCTCCACAATACTTTAGTTCCACAGATTTCACAGAATAGCTCCATTCCCCCCACCCACAGGTAACTTATTTATACCTAAGTAGGAATAGGGCATATAAATAACAAATTCTGAATTTAGCAGGGGGTGGGGGAGCAGCATTAGCTACCATCCCTGTCTTCATAAAACATTGTTCCATATCCATTGTATACAAAGCAAAGGACAAAAGGCAGAATTCTCAATATACGTATTTTCCCTGTACATTCAGTGTAGCCGTAAAAAAATAAAAAACCTGAAGGGAGACAGGCAGTTGATTATTGGAACAAGTAAAACAATAATTTTGTAACACTGTGATTTTATAACAGTCACAGTATTTGATGTCTAGTTTGCAAATGTCTAAAACTTGATTTGTTAGAATATTTCTGATAATCCAGATACTTTCATTGAATGTACACAGATCTGAATACAAATGATAATGCCTACATTTATAACCAATCCTATTTATTGTAAAACTGAATATGCTGTCTTGAACAAATTAAACATAATAATAAACCACCATGATGTATCATGCTGGACAAGGATTGGAGAGGGGGGAACATCATTTTCGTATGTCATTACTTTTTTCATATACAAGGGCAAAACTTTGAAATTCCAGTCTGTCTATATATATGCATTTCCTGCTATACTGACTATTTAATGTTTTCCATCTCCTTGCCCCAGATCAGAAAGTTGCTGCCTTGCCTAAACTTTTATGTTCTGTATTATGCAGTGAAACCTTGATCCTTGGTGTTTGGCAGGTCATATTTTTAAATGCTCGACTATATTATGGCTTTAAAAAACCCCACTCCAATTGTTGTGCGTTTGTTTGGGGTTTTTTCCCCTCCAGCACCCTCCAATCCAACGCATACTGGTGACAACTTTGATCTCTCTACGCATCTTTCTGCATGTCAGTGCCATTTAATGTATCCAAGGCATTTTGCTAGCAGAATGACTCCATCCCTTGACCTGCAGTTAAACAGCATGTTTATCTGTGAGACAGTGTGCTCCAAATAAACCAGAGGACAGTGGGGAATAACGTCATTTGGAAGGATTGAAAAGCTTCTCAAGAGTCAGGTACCCCCGAGGTAATAGGCTTGAAGGAAGCATATTCTGTGCCAAACCTCCTGCCATCTTCTACTTGAAGCTCATGTACTTGACAATGACGCCATAGGCACTTGTCAAGACTTTCCTTCCCCCTCCCCTGATTTACTTTTTTTTTCCCTGGCAAACTGATGCACTTTGCAGTCAACTTACAAAAAAGGCTAAGCATTTGAAAGTGTGAAGGGCAAAAAATATCTGACGGCTAGTCTTCAAAAATACACTTTCATTTCACAAAGCATAAATGTTTGTTTCCTAAGCCCAGTGTTGACAGAAGTAGGCTGCAGTGCAGGCATAAGAACTTAACCCCTGCTAGGCATTCTCTTCCGTGCCATTTCCATATTGCTGAATGCAAGGCATTGTAAATTTACCTAGCTTCTTGTACTAGTCACAAACAATGGCATGGTTTTACTGGTTGCTCCCCCAAACCCCATTCATGCTCAGAGTTCCTTTCAGTCCTACACAGAACACAATGTCTCACTCATGGCAGAGATTTTGGAACAGACTAACACTGCAATTAGAATTATGCCTTAATGATTCACGCAAACACTAACTATGCGTTGAGAAGGGGCTAACTGTGAAACTGAATAGTTTGCTTGATTCTCCTTTTCCCCATTTGTCCAGAAAATTAATGCTCACACAAAGTGAGGAATAAATGGATAACAAAGCTCTCGGCGTTTTGCTGCCAACTGGAAATTTTGCAGTTTCTATTCAAGTGAAATGAGTTCAAAGCTACAGGTTTTCTTGCACATGCAGCAGTCTCTTAAGGCAGCCAATGTAGACACCATTGCTCTGGCAATTATTTTACACATAGTGCACATTGCCAGGCTAAGTAGCCTAAATTGTTTACATTCCCAAAGATGCTTTTCTATAGTTCACTTGGGAAGACTTCACTAATGCTAAGGGCACATCTGTGGTTCATCCACAATGCCCTCAGCACACGTTTTTGTCATGCTGTTACTACATAGCTGGCAAAGTTTCTGTCAGGAAGCTAGGAAGGCTTGCCAGCTACTGTTTGCACTGCCTCTGCACTTCCAATTTTTCCCCAGGCACAGCTTGCCTCCGTCTGGGATCTGGTACTCTATGAAGGGTTGAAGACCCAGTACTCTATTTGTTGTTATTGTAAATAACATATGCAGGGGTGGCCACCAGTAGCTCTCCAGATTTTTTTTGCCTACAACTCCCATCAGCCCCAGCCATTAGCAATGTTGGCCGAGGCTGATGGGAGTTGTAGGCAAAAAACATCTGGAGAGCTACCGTTGGCCACCCTGACATATGCTACTAGTTTTAGCGTGTAGTGCTCAAAGCCTCTTGTATGCAAAGGCATCTAGGTCTCTTGTATAAAGGGAAATTCTCCATGTGAGCATACAGAGTGTGCATTGTAGACACCAAGCATTCTCCCCTGGCCATAAAATAGAAAGGAAGACACTCCTGTGTTGGAGGTACTCTGGGATCAAGCCATCCAGATAATGCTAAGAACACTTAGCTCCCTTCCTAATTAACAGTGGACTAGTTTGTACCTCCAGATGGGACATCAGATACTAATTTGCAGATAAAACACTGCATATAGTACTGTCATATGACATCAAATACCATGCACTTTAAATGAAAGGACTCCCTTTTCCTATAATGCTCTGTCTACATCACTGTAAGATTTGCTTATGTGCCCTTGAGAAGTGGAAATTAGCAACAGAGCTTTCTCGGTGGTGAGTCCCTTGTTATTGAATGTTCTTCCCCTTAAAGTTCAATTGCTGTCTTTTTTTGGCTTTCAGGCACAGTGTTTTTAGATAAAGTGTTTGTCTATTTTTTATATTTTGGACCCCTCCCTATGGCCTATCTTCTGTCAATCTTTTTATTGCCGATTTTACTGATTATTGGCTTATTGATGAGAATTTGTTGGAATTTTCAATTAATTGTTTAAAACTAATTGTATAATTTATTTTATTTTTGATGTTAAGTACCTTGGGCAAGATTTTTGAAAAGCTGAGACAGAAATATTCTAAAAAAATATCTAAATAAATTCACATTCACTGATTCATTTGTCCAGCAATCAATTGACATGTATGCGTGTATGAACAAGTGTCAATGTCTTCACAGAACGGAAAGATCAAAATTTGGAAGCTATTATCTTGCAATTTTTGCAAAACACATTTTTTTTTAAATGCTTTAAATATATGGTTACATATTTATAAATTACAAATTACAAATAAATAAATAAATAAGGTATTTAAGGAGTTGCAATTTTAAACAAACTTTGACCTCCTACAGATGTTGCAGATATCTTGTAATGTTAGAGCCCAATTTATACATGATCTAGCCACTTGGGCTGAATTTACAAATGTAGCTTAAAGCACTTTCCCCATGCTGTTTGCATTCACATGTGAAAATGTAAAGGTATTTTTAAAAATGATACCCATGCTGGAACACTGATTTGTTTCAAGTTTTGCTTTACAACACATATACATTTCATGCTTTCCCCCCACCTCCACACCATCTCTCTTGTGCTGGTATAAAGCAGTCTTGGTAAGGATACAGCATGCAGAAGCCATTTCTATAGAACAAAAAGTTCCACAGAAATCCAGGGCTTCTGTAACAAGTAACTGCTGTGGTTGTGAGTTTCTAGGTGGGGCCTGTAGATCTTTGGAAAATACAACAGATCTTAAGACTACATTGATTAGTTCCATTGGAGAAAATGGCTGCTTTGGAGGGTAGACTCTATGACATTATACTCTGCTGAGTTCCCTCCCTTCCCTAAACCCTGCCTCCTCAGTCTTCACCCTCATGATATACAGGAATTTCCCTACCTGAAGTTGGCATCCCTGGTGCCTATGTAAAACCAATAATTTTGTTAGGTATCATTCTTTATCATGGGGGGATATAGATGTAAGCCTCCCCTTTACAAAGTCACATTTAATTGTACAAGTAGGGTTGCCAACCTCAAGGGGGCTTCTCCTCCCCATGAACCAGCTGGCCAGTGGGGGAAACTCCTCCTCCCCATGAACCAGCTGGCCAGTGGGGGAAACTCCTCCCCCAAACAGGAACATTGCTGTGTGATGCCCCCAATGTGATTATTTTACTGACATCATCACACTGGGAACATTGCATGGGGATGCTCTGGTTTTGGGCAACTCTATGGTTTAAGTCCAATTTAACCATAGAGTTTGCCCCCAAACCAGCGCATCCCCCTCACAACATCCTCACCCACCCAAGGAATATTGCCTAAATCCCCCTGCCAGACTGGCAAAGGGACTTGGCAACTCTAGGTATAAGTACCAGATCCTCTTTTGTGACTGATCATCCTATATTTCAACAATTATGGTACCATTTTTTCTAGAAAGCACACTGGACTTATGCAGTTTCATATATGAAATAAACAAACAGTCTCTTTACATGTATGATTTCTGTGTTGAGAAATGGACCTAACCAAGTCAAAAATCAAAATATGGTAATCTGTGAGTTTGAACACAACACTACAACATCCAGAGTAGTTTCTATCTCATTTTGCACTAGGCTTAACACTTTCACTGTACTGTTCCCTGTAAAACACCCAACTATAAGTCAGTGGAAAGTCAGTTCAGAACACCCATCTATTTCTTATATTATTTGCTTCATTTAGACCTCACCTTTATCCCCAATGGGGATTCCTCCATTTTATCCTAACAATAATTCTATGAGGTAGGCTAGGTAGTCAGAGAGTCACTGGCCCAAGGACACCCAGCAAGTGTCCATGGCAGAGTGAGGATGTGAACATGGGTCCTCCAGATCCTAGCCTCACACTCTGTTACACCATGCTGGCTGTGCTTCTTCTTCTTGAGACAGTGCACAATGACGAGATGATGGAGGACAGCCTGTACGCAAACCAGAGTCATGATATCTCCATCTCCCTCCCTCTTTTCATTTCCAACTTTGAAATGAGCCAACCACTCATTATAGTACTATGAGGTTGGTTCTAGGAAAAAAGCCCAAAGAAAAAAACCCCACAAACATAAATGCTCACAGGAAAAAAGCCCCCATGGAAACATGCCCACATGGAAAAAAACCCACATGGAAAAAGTCCATACTGAAAGAAACCCACATGGAATTGGGTTGCCAAGTCCAATTCAAGAAACTTTGGTGGCGGAGCAGGAGACATTGGGGGTTGAGCCAGGAGCAAGGTTGTGACAAGCACAATTGAACTCCAAAGGGAGTTCTGGCCATCACATCTAGAGGGACCACGCTCCATTTAAATGCCTTCCCTCCATAGGAAATAATGAAGGATAGGGGCACCTTCTTTTGGGGCTCATAGAATTGGACCCCCTGGTCCAATCCTTTTGAAATTTGGAGAGTATTTTGGGGAGAGGGACTGGATGCTATGCTGCAAATTTGGTGCATCTACCTCAAAACACAGCCCCCTCCCAGAGTCTGAGAAACCCGTGGATCAATTCTCCATCATACCATTTTTTTTAATTAATTCCAACTATGTTTATTGATTTCTTCCTTCCAGATACTTGCCAGAATCAGTCCTGCTTAGCTTCAGATCTATGAGGCCTTAACTACTTCTGCTGTTTAAGAAAGAGAAGCTATCACAGAGCAGGCAGTAATTTGCCTAACCCAAAAATCATACATTTTGACATTCCTGAAAAGTATAGGCAACTGATACTTCTCGATTCTAGTGTGGAAAAATCCAGACAGAATTCTGGCTTTAGGTGATAGAGATGTTATGCTTGAATTAAACAAAGATACCATCTATGGCAGGGGTGGCCAGCAGTAGCTCTCCAGATGTTTTTTGCCTACAACTCCCATCAGCCCCAGCCAGCATGGCCAATGGCTGGGGCTGATGGGAGTTGAAGGCAAAAAACATCTGGAGAGCTACCGCTGGCCACCCCTGATCTATGGAGATGACACCTTAGATAAAGTGCCAAATATGTTTTACCAACTGTACACATGGTATACCAAGGTGGGTAATTCATATCCACCGTGTATTTACATTTTACTTCAAAAAAAGAACACGGGGACCTATAATAGAATGTTTGAAATAATGAAGCTATTGATCTGTCACCTCAAAAGTTTTTAATGAATTTTGAGAAGGCTTGTATGAATGCAGTGAGAATTGCCTTTCCACACGCTGGTCAAAGGGTGTTATTTTCACCTGTGTCAGAGTCTCATTAGGAAAACCAACAGTGTTGGCTTGAAAACTGAATATGAAACTAATATGAACATAAAAATTACACTGAAATCTCTTGCTGCATGATGTGAGAACTGTTTTTGATGAGCTTGCTGCCACATTTCCAGATGAAGACAGCTACGATGCTTTTCGACATATATTGAGGGTGCAGCAGGTAGAGAACCTCAGTTTCCTATAAGAATATGGAACCATCATGATGCAACCCTGGAATGGTCACCAAAGACTATAAACTCTTGTGAGGGATTTCACAATGCTCTTAATTCCTTGTTCCATTTCAGTCATCCCAGTCTCTATTCGAAGGACTGCAGAGGGACCTGCTTATCACAAACTAACATTGGCTAATGCACGGGCAGGTCACTTAGAGGTGAAAAAAGAGGAAATATGAGGCACTACATGACATGGTTGCCACTTCTGTGCGGCAATATGAGCGGGTGGAAAATAAACTTAGTTGCTTAAAGAGACTGGCTAATTTGCAATGAAGAATTATATCTGAGTAATTATGATTGTTGTTAAATAATTGTTGCTTTTACTATTAGGGTTAGATAGTCTTTTGTTGTGGTCACTGGGTGTACCACAATGTATTAACATTAAAAAGTCTGAAAAATTGTAAATTAATAAAGTTATAGTATTTAATTTTATTTAAATATATTTCTATGTAGAGTTTAATTTCTGTTATTATTGTTTTTCCTTCTTAATAAAGCTCAATGATGACAAAATGGTCACTTCTAGTTGCATGTGAATATGACATATTTTAATCCTAAAATAACAATATAAAAATAACAAAATGGTCACTTTTTATTGCATGCGAATATGACTTATTTTAATCCTAAAATAATAACAAAATATTATTAATGGTTATCCACAATTATAAACATCTATGGTGCTTTACATATTCTTCCATGGAGTTTTTTTTCCTATGTGGGCTTCTTTCAGTATGGACTTTTACTATAACTTGAAATAAATAAGAACTGATCCCAGCATTTGATATTTTGGTTTGACCTATGTTTTTAAAATGATTCTGAAGTCTGAAGAACATAGTCAGGTGTGCAAGGCTATCCTTTTGGAATTTATCTAATCAGGTGTTGCAAAAAAAAAATGTTATAACAAACTACAGGAAATACAGAGTATCCCTTCAGCTTGGGATGCCAGCCTCAAGGTGGGACCTGGGGATCTCCAGACTACAGAGATCAATTTCCCTTGATAAAGTAGATGCTTTGGAAAGTGAACTTTATGGCATTGTACTCCACTGAGGTACCTGTTCTCTCCAGGCTCCACCCCCAAAACTCCAGAAGTTTCCAAACCTGGATTCAGCAATTCTAACTTCTCTTCCCCTGCCAGTGTCTAGGGGAACCTGGCAACCCTACCTTCAGCTCCTCTCACTACCAGACTGGAAGGGACTTATCAGTATTAACAGCCACACCGTTGCAGCAGCACTCCGTGTCTCTGGAAGGAGCCCTAACCAGGAGAACAAATTGTTTCCAGTCGCTCTGTGTGATACCCATCTCGACCATGGAGTGGAAGAAGCTGCGCCGCCAGGAGCTGTCCAGGCAAATGGTTTTCAGCCTTGACCAGGAATCCATCTCAGGAGGCTAACACCACCAGCAGCTAGCTTCCTGCAGTGCCAGACTCCATTACAGCGAAGCGGGAGGCCCACGTAGTCAACAGATGTCACCTGTGCATAAGAGCCATCAAGCTTATCTTAGGCGTGGACCCTGTCAGACCGCCTAAGCCTTTGTCCAACGGAACTCAAGACAAAGAATGGTGCCAATAGAAGATTGAAGAGGAGGAAGAACATCTTCACCCAGAGCCAAGTCCATTGTATAGACCGTGTGTTACCTAGGTAGCAATTTGGCCATCTATTGTCACCTTTTTAGATAAGTTTGATAGACTTAAATACCCCCACCTTAACAGTTTTTTTCCCCATTCTTTCCCTTAACGGTCACCCTGGAGCCTCCCAACCTGGCCCATTGTTACCTGGAAGTCCAATCAGGTAACCAGGGCCCAAGCTTGTTCATTGGCCAGTTATGGGCACCCAATTAGGTGCCACCAATTAACTTGCTATTGGCTACTGCAGAAGTCCAGCCCTTATGGTCACTGCAGAGCCTCCCCTTTTTCTGAGGTCATGTACCAGCTGACCACTGTCAGCCACCCCTGTACCTCCCATCCCCTAAGGGTTCAAGGTAGTCCTTATAACCTGTGACCCAGCTCCTCACAGGTGTGCATCTAGCAGTACCCCAGTTCCGTGTCTAGATACATCCCCGATTCTTGACCAGTTGAGGGTCCCCTCCCCCTAGTCCTCGTTCGTCACCATTGGAGCCTTCCTTGAAGACTACGATTGGTAATTATCACCGTTTGTCAATCCTTGTGTTATCTCTGAATCTTAGGACTGTATGTGTGTTTTATGAGTTTATTGTCTTGTATGTATGCCTATATTTTTCTGGAATAAATTTTAATTGTTTTTACTTAATTAGTGTCCCTGGTAAATTTAAGCAATAATTTCTGGACGTGTATCCTGTATACATAGATTAAAAAATCCTGTTTAATCCAGGTACCCACCTGTCAATTCCCCAACCTTGTTTTGAGGGCATTTCGGCTTACACTCTGCTTACTGGATCTTACTTCAATTTTGGCCCTGTATAGTAATGTAACAAATAAATTATCTGGATCTGCCAACATCACACACTAGATGACGTGGCCTGTCACAGAGTGGTAAAGCTGCAGTACTGCAGTCGGAGCCCTCTGCTCACGACCTGAGTTCGATCCCAGCAGAAGCTGGTTCAGGTAGCTGGCTCTAGGTTGACTCAGCCTTCCATCCTTCCAAGGTCGGTAAAATGAGGACCCAGCTTGCTGGGGGGAAAGTGTAGATGACTGGGGAAGGAAATGGCAAACCACCCCATAAAAAGTCTGCTGTGAAAACGTGAAAGCAACGTCACCCCAGAGTCGAAAACGACTGTTGCTTGCACAGGGGACTAACTTTTTACCTTTTTATAGACTGCAAAACCTTTTGTCATGAGAAAACAATTAGCCTCAAAGGTGCCATAAGTTGTTTTGTTGCTTTGGTAGTAACATGGCTACAACTGGAATTTGTATTTACATGATCACACTGCCATCACCTGAAAGTATGGTTTAGATCAATGGGTCAGGAGCATCCTGCTTTCAGATACACGGAAAGTCTGCAGTTCAGGCGTTACACGTTGGGGACACACATAAATCTATTTTAAATCATATCTTTAAAAAAGCAAAATAAAACCCCCTTCCTCCAATTGCTGTGCCTACCATGCATTCCACATGGCTTCAGAAGCCATTTGTATCCTGGCTCATTTTCCCTATTTCTTATTTAAACACATTAACATTTCCTTCACCTCTGTTTTATGCAAGTTTGAATAAAATATACATGATTTGTTTATAAAAGTCACAAAGGGCCAAGGATTCCAACCATAAGCACTTTCCCAGCAAATCCCACTGACAGGATGGCAAGTGCCATGAAACAGATTGAGAAACCTGGGCCTTTTTCTGGCTGCTGTGCTACTTTCAACAAGAGCAGAGAGATGGTGTGGCCATACAAATGCATTCACACTGCATGTCCATCTCAATCCATTAAGAACAATGGATTCTCAGTAAGCAAATAGCCACTTGTCAGAAGTATTTGCAACACTGGATTCATTCAGCAAGACTAAGTAAGTGAAGTTCACAGCAATTTTAAAGCAGCAAATTAGATATTTACAAACAGTGACAATGCTGCTTGTCTAGCATGACCTTTCACTCAGGCTGTACATGAAGGTATTAATGCAATTTAAATGCCAGTTAGAAATATTTTAGGGGTTACTTTCACCTTCTTATCAAGCCTTATGTAACAACCTTAAAGAGGAACAATTTAAGCTTGTCATTTTTTTTTCACAAAAAGGCCTCTATCTCTGAGGTAATCAACTGGCAATTCCAACTGATCTTGTCATTTAAAAATCTGAAGACTTGTGTCCTAAAAAGAAATCTCACCAACTGCCAGTTAGCTTTTATTTCCTCCTACAGATTTTGTAATCTTTCTTTCCCCCCCGCCCCACCAGACTAAACAATGTAATTTAAAATGCAGTTTAGAAATGTAATACAGATACAATACCCAGAAGCACTATTTAGAAGAGAGCATGGAGGGGGGGGGGGAATTCCCTCCTTCTCCTAGGGCTGCGAACTCCAGTTTGGGGGAATTCTTGGAGATTTGGGGCAGAGATTAAAGGACAGAGAATGAGTAGGGGAGGGAGATCAGCAGGGATGTGATGCAAGAATGAAGCTGCCATTATCTCCAGGGGAACTGATCTCTGTAGTATGGAGATCAGTTGTGATTCCAGGAGAACTGAAAGCCTCATCCGGAGCTTGACAACCCTATCCTCCACTGATGTTCCAAACCTCATGTTGTTATTCCTCAGATCCACCTACACTTTTGGATACTACAAGATATAAGACAAAGAAAATACTCTTAAACGTCATTGTCATTTTGAAGTTTTAACTTGATATATCCAAGGAGGGTATTAGTTTGAATCTTGCTCACAGTACACTGAAACTAGCAGTAGTGCCCCTGAAAACATCCGTGTTTTTTTCTATTGCTGTTTTCCTGTTAATCTTCAGCAAATGAGTGATGTTGTCTTAATATGATCAATACAGAAAATAATACGTGCAAGAAAGGGTATTTTCCTCTGAGGTCCTTACTTCTACCTTGAAGACTCACTGACAAGAGCTTGAATGTTTTAAACAGATAGAAGGAAAAAATGTAGGTTTGCATTGTTAATCATAAGGCAATATTAAAAAAAAAAACTGGAGGAAAATGTAACAGTCAAAAAGACATGATATAGATAAGTGGTTCTCAACTAGTGGGAAGAAAAACTTAAGTGGGCCTCAGGGTATTCATAACGATTCCTAAGAATTTGATTTCCCTCAGTCCATATCACTACCTACAAATGGAATGTCTCCTGCTGACTCTGCTTGCCACAGATTATCCACCTGTGACTTTCCAGCATGCTACTAGTAGTCAGAGCCAGTACTAGGGTGCTGGTAGCCTTGCACCACCTCAACTTCCTGCCCGTTGCATGCCCTCCCCCACACCTGCTGCCGCATCATGCTGCCCAGCCTCCCCCATCGGAAAGGGCCAGACAGCTCCTCCGCAGCCTCCCTCCCTCAGTGGTGGTGGGAGGAAGCTCATCCAGCAGCTGACCAAGGAGCTGAGAGCTCCTTCCCTTCGCCCAACCTCTTGCCTTGCTGGCCAGGTGCTTTTATTTGCAGCTTCCCCAGCGCAGCCAGGAAAGCCATGCTGGCAGCTCAGCAACCTGCGAGGAAAGGTTGGGGGCAGGAGGGGGAGTCTGGTGCCTGGACCTGCTAGTAGTGACAAGATTCCTGACCCTTTTCAAACTTCCTTTGTATTCCATTTTAGTAACTGGTTGCTAATTGATTTTTTCCTGTCATTTCAGGCAGACTCATTTTAGAAACCAGCTGCTAGTAGGATTTACCTGTTCATACAAACCCTCTCACATCAGGTTAGCAAAGTTTGGCCAAGCCACTTCTGAGGGAAACTGCTTCCTTCCATTTTCAGCCCCTTCACTGTGTGTCTGAATCACTGTGATCAATGCATCTCAATGGTTCCATGGTAACACTTCAGTGTTGTAGCAGTTTAGCACTAGAGTGCTCACATTAGAACATTTTTAAAAAGTCTGAGGAAGATCACATGGCAGAGACAGCTCATTAATGGAAAGAAATTTGTTGTATGAAACCCCCATCCTTGATCACTTTACTCAAAATCAAGTCAACAATGAATAACATCTGGTTTAAAATGGTAATGTGAAAAGGGCCTTCTGTAAACATATAAATATCTTCAGGACAAAGTAGGGGTTTTGTTTCTATCATGGTAGGACTCAGGTTCTTTGATAAAGTGATCAGTGGGACATAAGATATCAAAGGCTGTATACACTGTGTACAGTGATGGAATTGGGAGGTATGGGACATTAAGAATCATGCAACTCTGAAGAAAATGGCATGACTATTACATAGCTCTGAAATACTTTGGTATCTGAATTGGAAGCTTGAAAATATAAGACTTGTATAGAAAGGCAGGGCTAAACAGCTACAAATAACTAAATACATTTTAAATGTTTATTTTTCATAGGCATGTTACTGCATACTGTTTGGATGAGCAACCTGATACATCTGTTGGAAGTCCAACTCTGCTAAAAATGAAACGTCAAATAGATTCCTGACTTGTCTTGTTGACAACTTCCTTTTCCAGAAAGTGAAGAAGGAAATAAGGTGATCTGCTATCTTAGACTTGATTCTCACCAATAGGGAAGAATTGATTGAAGAAGTGGGCACCCTGTGCAGTAGTGACCATGTGATTTTGGAATTTACAGTCTTAGGGAAGGAAAAAGCTATACATACTCAGACTTATAGGTTGGACTTCAGAAAGGCAAACTCTGACAAACTTAGAACGATGCTGGGTAAAATCCCATGGTCAAAAATACTTAGGAAGAAGGGGGTTCAAGAGGGGTGGGAATTTCTTAAAAGTGAAATACTGAAAGCGCAATCCCAGATGATTCCTATGAGAAGAAAAAATAGAAAAAGCTTAAAGAAGAAGAGCTGGCTCCATAAACAGCTCTCTAAAGACTTCAGAAACAAAAAAGAGGCTTCCTATGTGGATGCAGATCAAGCGATATCTGCTTAGCTGTAGGAAAGTTGCAGTGTCATGTGTATTCCAGCCATATCTTGGTATGGACTTGAGCTTTCTAAAATCTGATATTCAAGTCTACTTGGGGGCACATCTTTGTATCCATAAGGAAGAGGAGTAGTTTTGTGACAGTTTTACATTTTGTCCCTCCTTTCAGTCACAAAACTGCTACCCCCCACCAAGTGTCTAGCAACAATTACAACATGGTGTTTTGAAAAATAAAATTAATTAGAAACAACAGTCACAGCAGCAGCATAGCTTAACAAAATGTAATCGTTCAGCATCTCATCAAGAAATCCACTTCTGAAACCAGGTGGGGCAAATAATTCAGAAACAACTATTGGAGTATGTAATTTACTGTATGATCATTTAAAGGGAGACAACATTATTTCAACTGTGAATCAGGCTCATGGGTCTCTGCAACAGTATGACATCATATCCAGATGTATTCACTGTTTGACTGGCTGCCAGATCATCCTCTATTGCTGCAGATGAGGCAGAACCCTCTTTGCTTGACCATGTGAACTTGTGCTCTATTGTTTCCAGGAAGTCTGGCCAGGCTCAACCAATAGCAAAGAAGGGATGGGGACATTTCCCCAACATTAGACATCTAGCATAGGTCCTGGGAATAGAATGCTTCCTCAGCTGTAGTTAGGGTTGCCAGTTGCCATCCTCCAGGTAGTACCTGGAGATCGCTTGCTATTTTTGTTGATCCTCTCCACTTCCCTTGGAGAAAATGGTTGCTTTGGAGGGTTCACTGTATGGCATTATAGCCTGCTGAAGTCCCTCCTCTCCCCAAACCCTACTCTCTGCAAGCTCCCCTCCCAAAAATCTTCAGGCATTTCCTAACCCTGACTTTGTTTCCCTAGCTGTAGTGATAGAAGCTGCGGTCTCAGAAACCACAGCTTAATCATATTCATAGGGTGGGGATGTTAAGACAAAAGCTACCACATATGACTTGTTTCTTCAAAATCTCATTAGATATAAAAACTACAGAAGCAACATTTAAAAAAAAAACATTCTAAGGTCATCTTATGATGCTTTAGGTATAAAGTTAAACCCCAGGGGGGCAAAGAAAGAAATAATGCAGCAATGGCCACTCTAAACTCTTGACACAGGGTATAGTTTCGAAGTCTGACCACATAAATTAAGCTGTTTATTAATGTTCAAATATATACACATGCACACACTTTGTAAAGATTTTTTAAAAAACCACCAAAAAACTACCAGGCTGAATTAAACCTCTCAAACAATTAATCTACTGATTAAAGATTTCCTAAGTACCCTTTTGCAAGGCTCATAGGAGGGAGGCAGGAAAATCTTAGAATTGCTTAGGGCTTACCCAGTGACTTCAGCAGGGCTTAGCTATATTAAGCGCAAACGAGCCACTTCAAGTGGTTTGAGAGGAGCTCTGACATCCAGCACCTATGTTTCTGATTTCATCACAGAGGTTTCGGTATCTCTTGGCTGAGTGTATTTGTGTCATTAAGACTACCTCAGGAGGCAGAGTGTCTTAAGTCTGCAACAGTTCTAAAAAAAAAAAAAAGCTGCCTGATTCTAATACACCTAATTAGCCATCGGCAGACTCTTAATTGCATACATTAGGATGATTCCATAGTGGAGATTAATTCTAAATATACCCAAGCAGCTGGTTAAGATGCCATGGATTACAGTGTGGACTGTACTTTTCCACTTAATTAGATATCAAAATTAAGCAGCAACAAGCATTTTGACATAACGGGGATCAAGCCGCCACTTGGCATCCCAGAGCTGCACTAAAGTGACCGTTAAACAGAGCCGCACAGATGGAGAGATATTAAATGCCGCACTGGAAAGTAATTTCAAATAATAAAATATCAATATTTACATTTTAATTACCCCTACTGAGAGCCGCTCTGTCATTTTCACTATTGCCGACGCAGCAAGGGGTACCGGAATGACATTGCAGCTCTGACAGCAATGACTATTTTGTTTCCATTAAAGAATGACAAGTGTTTTAGAGGCAGTGACACCCAGTGTGTGAACAAGAATGACAGCCGATCAGAAAATTCCTATTAAGGGAATCAATGACTCAACAAAAGAACTGACTACAGACAGCTCCTCCTCGAATAGGCTCCACATTTTCTGGCAAAAGTTTATGATTAAGGGATGCTCAGAGACTCCTCACCATATGATAAACTGCTGAAAAGCATAATGTGTTATGTGACTGGTCCATATAAAATCAGTAGTATTGAAAGGGAACAGTTCTCTGGATCTGCAGAAATGCATAATAGTTTAGTCAAAATGGGTGTACTTCAAAACTATGACTCAACACAAAAGTCTGGAAGGCTGTTTTAGTACTTCATGCTTATTATTATTTTTAAAAAGGAATTCATACTATATTTAGGTCACATGTTGTTGTTCGTTAGAGTCTCCACAAAGAACCAATCTCAATAGAACATGGGTGGTTAAAACTAACAATTTTAGAAACAATATATTGAGTTCTGATATAAATAATATTTATCCATTTATTTTGGTCTGGTTTTCTCTGATAATCTTTCCCTATGGTTCTGTTGCAGTTACAACATTTTTTTAAAAAACTAATTCATCCACCCATGACCCCTTTCATCAATGCAACTACAGGCAGAGGAAGGGATCAGTCATCCCTCTTCTGCGGTCCTTCAGAGCTCAAGCAATTTGTAGAATGGGGATGCAGAGAGGATGGTGACAGCTGGGCCTCCCATTCCATTTACTGGTCAATATGCACTATAATGAAATGCTTCAAGGGCCAGCCAATTAAGACAAGGGAGAATAAGACTTCATTGAACCCTAAGCTATATCTTTTGGGAGAGGCTGTGGTAGAGCAGAAGGTTCCTGGTTCAGTCCCTGGCATATCCACTTGAAAGGGATCAGGTACCGGGCATTTTGAAAGACTTTAACTTGAAATCTTGGAAAGCTACTGCCAATCAGAGTAGACAGTGCTGACCATGACAGACCAATGGTTTGATTCAGCATAATATGCTCATGAATTCATCTCCATACACAAGCTATGACTGCAAAAGAAGAACTTTTTGTCCCTGGCCAAACTATCTTAGCAAAATTAAAATCCCACCTAAACCTGCCCCCCGACACCATACACCAATTGAAGCAGCTGTTACAATGATTCCATTATTTTATCATGCTTTCATGTGAAGAATTTGGCATATTGGAAGTTTGCAGTCCAAATAACATAAGACAGGGATTGATCTCTTTGGTAGGTATGGCTCAAACCACAAAGGAAAGGACAAAACTGTGGGCAGTACAGCATATTTGGCAGCAAAATGATCCTCCTATGCCACAAGGATGTATTATTTAATGTTAGTAGATTTGAACTTTAAGTGTGACAAATGGCTAGGTCAAGAAAGCAAATTAAATCCCCCCCCCTTCTTTCTGTTTTCAAACAAAAATAAAATCCAGCAGGCATCTTTGTAAAGAGTTTCAGAAAATGACTGGAAGTTAACACATGAGCAAAGCAAGCTACTTACTCTAATATTAGTTGCTTAACTAGGTAGCTCTTCATATTTTTCACTTTAAAGAAAGTACCCTAGAAGTACTTCTTAAGCATCCCTAATGCTTTCAGGACTAGATGCTTTCCCCCATTTTTCAGCCACTAGCACCTTTTAATTTCTGAAAGAGCTACGGTTGAAAATCTTAATTAATTGTTCCATACTGCTTCAGGATCATTATGCAATGTAATAAAGGCCGTGTAATTATGAAATTTTACAGCCATTACCAAGGCTGATGGCTCGTATTTCATCCTCAGCTGGACCCAATGGCTTTTAGCCACTCAGCTTCCCTTTGATGAACTACAGTCAGATCTATCAGGCCCAAACAATATCCAGGCAAGGCAGCTATAATAGCTACCTACCGATGAAGCCATAGATAAAGATAAACTATAAATCTACACACAAATGCAGGCACATTGCCTCAGGATGACAGGGGAGAGAGTATGATACACTTGGGAAAGCTTCCCACTAGCATGAATTCAACCTTTTCTTCTTTCTTTCTTATTCAAAATGGAATTAGTTTGATTTTTCAGACTGTGCGATTCCTCTTGAAAAATGTTGCTTTCAGGAAGAAAAGGAAATCATCAATATGATCTGAAGAGGTATTAATTTGTAATTAACAAGTGTGCAAGTGCTACACTTATGGGGGGAGGTCCCTATCTCTAGCTACACTTTATAGGTGGCAACAAAAAATGACACTCTCTTATTCAGTTCTTCTGTCCACCTAACCTGCAATAATTAGGAATATTTATCTGGTTTCAGATGTCGTCATGTTGTGCATTTCCCTCCATGTGTCTATGTTGTTGCCTGTTGCCTGATGACCTCACTATGTTGACATCACCAATATATACCTCCACATTTTAAGGGGGGAGGGGAGAACTCTATCTATTGATGGATGGTAAGCCTGACAATGTCCCTGTAAATTTGGACCAGGCGTTGAAAGCCGTGGCGGACAGGCTTAGGCTGAGTGGGCTAAAGTTAAATCCAGCGAAGACAGAGGTCCTTTGCCTGGGTCGCGGCGGTCTGGGTGGGGAAATCCCCTTGCCGGTTTTTGATGGTGTGCCACTGGTACCGGTGTGCAGGGTCAAGAGCCTGGGAGTGCTACTGGAGTCTTCCCTGACAATGGAGGCCCAGATAGCAGCCACTGCTAAGTCCTCCTTCTTCCACCTTAGATGGGCGAGGCAGTTGTCTCCCTTCCTGGAGCACGGTGACCTGGCAACAGTGATCCATGCAACGGTCACCTCGAGACTAGACTACTGTAATGCCCTCTACATGGGGCTGCCCTTGTACCAAACTCGGAAACTCCAGCTAGTGCAGAACGCGGCAGCCAGGCTGCTAGTGGGTCTACAGCCTAGGCTGCGCGAGCTGCACTGGCTGCCAATTGTATACCGAGTCCGTTACAAGGTGCTGGTTATTACCTTTAAAGCCCTATATGGTCGAGGACCTGCCTACCTTAGGGACCGTCTCTCTCCATATGTTCCCCAGAGAGTACTGAGATCTAGTTCACAAAATCTACTGAAAATCCCCGGGCCAAAGGAGGCCAAACTGAAAGTAACAAGGGAGCAGGCCTTCTCGATAACAGCACCCCAATGGTGGAACCAGCTGCCAGAGGAGGTGCGGGCCCTGCGGGACCTTAATCAGTTCCGTAGGGCTTGCAAAACCATCCTTTTCCAGCTGGCGTATCAAGATGGAACCATTGCATCAATAAGCTATGTTTACATGTATATTAAGAATGTAGCACCATTAATTTATACTGTAATTTAAATTTTAATCTAACAGCTGGTTTAAGAAATGTATTTTAATGGTTATGTTGTATTTATTGTTACATCATGGTGTGACCCACCATGTCCTGTAAGCCGCCCTGAGCCTGCTTCGGCAGGAAGGGCAGGATATAAATAATTTTATTATTATTATTATTATTATTAACTTATTGTGGAGATAAGCTTTCAGTGTAACCTCTGGAATACCCCTTCTCATGAACAGATCAGTACTTGTTGGGGTTTAGATTTAACACTGATACTAAGAGGTGGCGGATCAATTAATTAATTTGCTACATGTGTTTTTAACATATATTATTTTTAATACATGTTGTACATTGCCCAGAGCCTGATGGGAGGGGTGATTAAGGTTGTTGATGATCTACCCATGGAACCATATGGATTCAAATAGTTTTCTGATGGCTGTACAGGATTTTCCTGCTGACATAGCTGGTACTTCAACTGATATTAAAATGAGGAAGTAATCAGGGAAGTCACCATTATTGTTTTTAGGCACCCTTTCTCAGGCCTTAGTGCCTAGGCAGCCTCTAGATTTAAAAAAAGGGGGCTGTGGCTATGAAAACACAAAAGAAATAGCTAGAGTGGCAGTGCAGAAAGACTTGAGATGAATCCAACAAGACATGGATTAGAGTTCATTTTAAAGCCTACTCCATGGTGGTGAAGAAATAATTCTTTTCTGTCACCATTGCAGCTGTGCATTGTAGGCCTGTGGGACTTTTCCAGGTGGTCATGGGAGAAGAAGAAGGAGGAGGAGGAGGAGGAGGATTTATACCCCACCCATCACACTGAATCTCAGTGTCTCAGAGTGGCTTACAATCTTCTTTACCTTCCTCCCTCACAGCAGATACCCTGTGAGGGTGGGGCTGAGAGAGCTCTCAGAAGCTGCCCTTTAAAGGACAGCTCTGTGAGAGCTATGGCTAACCCAAGGCCATTCCAGCAGCTGCAAGTGGAGGAGTGGGAATCAAACCCAGTTCTCCCACATAAGAGTCCGCGCACTTAACTACTACACCAAACTCTCTCTTAAGATCTGGCCTGCAGGAAAAAGTGGACTGCTTGGTAGCCTGCTGTGACTAGTTTACTGAACATTTGGTGGATAAAATCTATTGTATCAGTACCAATTTAAACTCTGCATTAGCAGTGATGGAGTAAGAGTGACAAGATACTGGATTGTGGGATTTTGTTTAGATTATTTAGTCTGAGGATATGGACAGGATTCTTGGAAGTCTGAGACCTACCACCTACTCGTATGGCCCTGCCCTTTCTAGTTGGTTAAATCTACTGAGAAGTGCTGGTTGAGTAGGTCTGGGACACAGTAAATGTCTCCTTCAGAGAGGGTATGGTCACTCCAGCCTTGAAACAGGCAGTGATACATCCAGTCTTAAAGAAATCTGCTCTGGATCCAGGAGATTTGAATATAATATCTATCTGTCTGTCTGTCTGTCTATATATCTATCTGATTTAGTAAACTTATATTCCGCCCTTTCCCATAATGGGCTCTGGGTGGATCACAGCATAAATTAGACAATAAAAGCCTACAAGTAAAATTTAAAACAATACAATAAAACCAAAACATTAGGACGATAAAACAAAATAAGGTGCATCACCAGCAGAAAGGGCACATTTCACAAAATACAGTTTTTGGCCCCAAAAGAAGTGATAGTGTTAATAATCAGGTTCAGCACTGCAACAACGCTATAAAGCGTGATGTCATGGCAAGGAAGGCTGACTGATGGAATAGTTTGTGGAATAGGATGCCCGCTACCTCAACCAAAAGCCTGGTGGAATAGCTCCATCTTACAGACTCTACAAAATGGCAGTAGCTCAGGTAGGGCCCAGAGCTGATTCCACCAGGCAGGTCCTGGCCACCAGGCAGGGCCCGGAGCTGATTCCACCAGGGCTGAAAAAGCCCTGGCCCTGGCTGAGGTGAGATGGACGTCCTTCAGACCAGGGGTGGTCAGGAGGTGCTGTGTAGCAGTCTGCAATGCCCTCTGGGGCATATATGGGGAAATGTACTATAATACAATTTCAGATTCTTGAGCAAGGATTGAAGAAGTGGCACCTGGAGAACTTGAAGGATTCCTATATAAGGTGGATTGTTTGAATTTTTCCCAATCTGTTTCCAGGTCTGGTTAAGGGGATGAAATGAATGGCCTTGATTGCTTTCACAGATGCCCTGCAATAGGAGATGTACAAGAGGAATTCAACCCTATTAAATCTCCTGGATCTCTGCAACTTGTGATATTATCAGTCATTATAACGTTTTGGCACAGTTATGCAGTGGTTTTGAGCCTACCTGGAAGGTAGGTTTTAGAAAGCGATGCTGACAAACTGCTGCTCAGACTGTTAGTCTCCAGTATGTAGTTCCTGCAAGAGTTTTACCTTGCTCCCTTTGATTTTTGATTAATCAGTTCCGCAGGGCTTGCAAAACCACCCTCTTTCTGCAAGTGTATAAGGAGCCCTGAAAGTGATATCTAGCCATCGGAATACATCTACTGAACATAGCACCTTAATTTATTGTAGTTTTAACTTTTTATGTAACCGTTTTTTTAAATGTATTTATTAACTGTATTTTAAAATTGTTTTATGTAAATCATGGTTATACCATGTCTTGTTAGCCGCCCTGAGCCTGCTTCGGCGGGGAGGGTGGGATATAAATAAAAAAAATATTATTATTATTATTATTTTTAACAACTACGTGAAATTGCTGGTGAGGTCAGAGATTTGGACTGGACTGTTTTAGCAAAATTGCTGTGGATCTTCTCTTGGATGGGGAAATTAGAAGAGGAGACCCTGGTAGAGCGTAGGAGGGATCTTTTACCAATTTATGGAGGTGCAGTTTCAGAAAGGAGACTCCAAACTAAATATATTTTAAAATGCTTACTTAGAGAAATATATAAAAATACAATCATAAATATCCAATCAGACATTCATAAAAAGAGACTAGGAAAAAATGGTGAATAACAGAGGGTTTTTTTAAGGAATTGTTGCAAGGGGGGTGGGGGTGATACTATCTGGTCCATGGATCCTTGAAGCAGAAGACATGAAGGTGAAGAGTGGCCTAAACAGAGTTTGGGGGTACAATTCTCTGGTAGGGCAAGACAAGACACACTGAACTGGCCATGTGCTGGCCTTAATATAGCCAAATTTGTGCCCTCAGGTGGTAAGGTGGTGTGTGACCAGTGGGTCAACTGACCTGTGACACTGCAGTGATGTCAGTGCATGTCACAGCTGATGTCACCAAAAGGGATGGAAAGGGGGAAGGCTCCCAGAGGCTTGATGGGATTAGTGAGTCAGATGGAGTTACCTAAAGTAAACTGCCTTAAACAAAGAAAGGAATTGGTCAATTTAGAGCCACATTGTAATCTACTGTAACACCATAGCTAACACAATGGGGATGGTCTTCATAATGTGATTAAGGCCTTAGCAACAGTCACTTCCTTGGGCTTCTTCTTGGTGTCCAGTGATCTTCTCAACGGCTTACAGGAACAATCCTTTATTATGTGCAGGTGCGGTAGCAAGCTCTTTTGTTTGACTGTGGGCTACTCCATTTGCATCCGCCTTGACACAACCAGCATATGTGTTACTATTGTTATGCCCTTATGGCTGATGAACAGGAACAAAATTGATTCAGGATCCCTTCCATCATGGCTTCTAGTTAAGGCTGCTATTAGAGGCTGTCTTCCTTGGACAGGAGTGCGGTGATGTTCTGCATGGCCTGACAGCTTCTTGGGGAAGCCTGATCTAGAGTCCTTCTATGCAGTGGAATGCATAGTCACAGCAATGGCAGGAACAAGCAGGGAGGCCTCTAAGCTAAGCTGGAGTGCTTGCTGCTTGGCCCCACAGAGTAAAATGTCTATATTGGGCTTATGCCCATGTAATTGATTGGACCCAATTATTGCTGGGAGTCCAATATAGCAGGACAATAACTAGGAGTTCAGGGAGTCTGGCACCAGGGCCAGAGTAAACACAGTCCGTTAAAGATGGAGGAGGGGGCTTGGGCCTACATGTCGCCAACATGTTGATGATATTCAGCTCTCACAAGTTCAGCAAATCCCAGAAAGGCTGTGGAAAATATGAACAAGTGTCTGGAGGGCTAATAAACTTAAGATTAATCTCTATGAGGTGCTAATTGTGAATGCAAGGACTAGGAATGGGCACAAACTTGGCTCACAAACTAAAATTTGTGACAGATTTTAGCTGGTTTGCTGTTCACAAAGTGAAGTCAACAGGCACAACTGTTCCACAAACTTTGAAGCTATTCATGGCAGTTTGTGCTGGTTGTGAACAGAAACATTTCCAGACAGACTGTCTCCACTCAAACTAAATGTTTAGAAAATTTCAAACAACAGAGGAGTAGAACTTGAAGGGCATGTAGAGGAGCATTTCTAGCTTGCAGAGGATCCATTCCATACACTCCTAAAACTCCTGAACCTACACATGTCAAAATGGCCACCTGTCAATGACAGTCATGTCCCCAGAAAGCGTTTTTCTGGGAGCACTGTCTTTTGGGGGCTGTAACTTGGACCCCATAAATCCAATCCTTACCAAACCTGGAGGACAGATAGATGAGAGTCAGCTGGAGATCCCCAGTGAGTTTGGTGTCTCTAGGACAATTGGGGGGGGGGTGTATTTGACTGGGTCACAAAACTTACTGGTTCATTAGATTCTAAAAGTTTGTGACAGTTTGTGATTTACAAACTGGGCACACCACAAACCACGTACCAAACCACATAGAATCATAGAGTTGGAAGGGACCTCCAGGGTCATCTAGTCCAACCCCCTGCACAATGCAGGAAACTCACATATACCTCCCCATAAATTCACAGGATCTTCATTGCTGTCAACTGGCCATCTAGCCTCTGTTTAAAAGGAAGGAGAGCCCCCCCCCCCCAGGAAGCCTGTTCCACTGATGAATCGCTCTGTCAGGAAGTTCTTCCTAATGTTGAGCCGGAAACTCTTTTGATTTAATTTCAACCCATTGGTTCTGATACTACCTTCCGGGGCCACAGAAAACAATTCACACCATCCTCTATATGACAGTCCTTCAAGTACTTGAAGATGGTGAACATATCACCTCTCAGCCACCTCCTCTCCAGGCTAAACATCCCCAGCTCCTTCAGCCTTTCTTCATAGAACTCGGGCTCCAGAACCCTCATCATCTTCGTCGCCCTCCTCTGGACCCATTCCAACTTGTCTATATCCTTCTTAAAATGTAAGTAAAGTAAAGTAAAGTAAAATTTTATTTGTATCCCGCCCTCCCCCGCCAAGCAGGCTCAGGGCGGCTAACAACAGGAAAAGACAACAACAATACATTAACAAACCACTGCATTAATAAACATTAGATTAGCCTTAAAAACCAGTTAATACATTAATTAAAACCATTATCAATATAATTACATTAAATTAAGTTACATTAGTTAAATCTAATTGTATTATTGTCGCTGACAAAAATGTAGTGCCCAAAACTGAACACAATACTCCAGGTGAGGTCTTACCAGAGCAGAGTAAAGCGATACCATCACTTCACTTGATCTGGACACTATACTTCTGTTGATACGGTCCAAAATTGCATTTGCCTTTTTAGCCACTGCATCACACTGTTGACTCATGTTCAGCGTATGGTCCACTAAGACCCCGAGATCCTTTTCACACATACTACTGCTAAGACATGTCTCCCCCATCCTATAACCATGCATTGGATTTTTCCTACCTAAATGCAGAACTTTACATTTATCCCTGTTAAAATTCATTTTATTGATTTTAGCTCAGTTTTCCAGCCTGTCAAGGTCATCCTGTATCCTGTTTCTGTCTTCTACTGTATTTGCAACCCCTCCCAATTTAGTGTCATCGGCAAATTTAATAAGCAATTCCCTCTATTCCTTCATCCAAATCATTTATAAAGATGCTGAACAAAACAGGTCCCAGGACAGATCCTTGAGGCACTCCACTTGTCACTCCTCTCCAAGAGGATCAGGAACCATTCATAAGCACTCTTTGGGTGCGATCTGTCAACCAGTTACAGATCCACCTAACAGTTACAGGATCCAAACCATATTTTATCAACTTGTCAAGAAGGACAGTATGTGGAACCTTATTAAAAGTCTTATGAAATCAAGATAAACAATGTCTACAGCATTCCCTTGATCCAGCAAGGTAGTCACTTTCTCAAAAAAAAAGGAGATCAGGTTAGTCTGATATGTCTTGTTTTTGAGAAACCCATTCTGGCTCTTAATAATCACATCCATTCTTTCTAAATGTTCCAGGACCGACTGTTTGATGATTTGTTCTAAAGCTTTTCCAGGTATAGAAATCAAGCTGATGGGTTGGTAGTTACCCGGATCCTCTTTTTTCCCTTCTTCAAGATGGGGACAACATTAGTCTGCCTCCAATCTTCCGGCACCTCTCCTGTTCTCCAAGAATTTTCAAAAATAATAGCCAGAGGGTCAGAAATCACATCCGCAAACTCTTTTAGAACCCTTGGATGCAATTCATCTGGCCCTGAGGACTTAGTTTCAGTTAAAGAAACTAGGTGTTTATGAACTACCCCTATGCTGATCCTAGGTTGGAACTTCATACCCTCCTTATATGTTCTGTTTTTGCCATGTTGAGCACCGTTCCCCTCAAAAGATAAGACTGAGGAAAAGTAGGAATTGAGCAGTTCTGCCCTCTCTTCATTATGCATTACAATTTCATTTTCTTGCCCTCGCAATGGGCCTATCATGTCCTTGTTCTTTTTCTTACTCTGAACATAAAAAAGAACCCTTTTTTGTTTTTAGCATCTTTGGCCAGCCTAAGCTCATACTGAGCTTTAGCTTTCCTAACTTTTTCTCTACAAGCACTGGTGATTTGTTTATATTCATCCTTGTTTATAAGGCCCTCCTTCCAATTCCTAAAGGAGTCTTTTTTATTTCTCAAGTCTTTAGAGAGCAGTTTATGGAGCCAACTCGGCTTCTTTAGGCTTTTTCCATTTTTTCTTCTCATAGGAATCGTCTGGGATTGTGCTTTCAGTATTTCGTTTTTAAGAAACTCCCACCCCTCCTGAACCCCCTTCTTCCTAAATATTTCTGACCACGGGATTTTACCCAGCATCGTTCTAAGTTTATCGAAGTTTGCCTTTCTGAAGTCGAACCTATAAATCTGACTATGTATAGCTTTTCCCTTCCCTAAGACTGTAAATTCCAAAATCACATAGTCACTACTGCCCAGGGTGGTTTTCCTGGTTTGTGTCCATCCCTAGCAAGGAATGACCTGGGAAATGAGAATTATCCTGTTCTGTATGGGCTGTACTCTCCCTAAGGGATCAGGTTTGCAGCTTGGGCATTCTGCTAGGTCCAAGCCCCCTGTTAGTTAAGCAGGTGGCAGCAATGGTCAGGAGTGCCTTTTAACAGCTTTGGCTGGTGAGTCAATTGCAACTTTTCCTGGGTAAAAGTTCTTGGTACTGTGATGCATGCCCTGATGATATCTAGATTCAAGGCACTGGTATTGACATTTACAGCTATATTCTGCTTAGGACCAGCATACATTGACTGCCTACTCCCACACAAACCTATCCAACCATTATGGTCAACTTTTGGGGCCCTACATTGGTCGTCACCATTGTCTGTGGCTAGATGGGTGGAAACCCAAGAAAGGATCCTCTTGGACATGGCACCAAGACTGTGCAAGACTGGGGTCAATAGGTAAAGTCTTTTCTGGTTCATCTGCTTTAAATAAAATGGAATAAATAAATAAATACACATTCCATCCTTAGCGCCACAATCTGAAGATGTGCTGACCAACAATAGTATCAGTATATTAAAAACTGTAAAACAGCTATTAATTTTTAAAAGAATTACAGACTAAAAGAAGTTTAATACAATTCTGTACAAATTTGCTTTCAGTATGAAGTTTTTGAATTGAATTCGAACAACAGTGATGTACAGTAATGAAGTACTACTAGTATCAGTGCAATGTATGCTGATACAGTCATCAGACACACTAGAGGCTTCTATGAGTTTGCCACAATAAAGGCTATTGGAACATTATTAAATTAATTCAATTTTGGCAAGTTTGGTGAAGAGTACTACTCATAAATCCAAAGCATCAATGCTCACATGATTTGTTCATGGACTGATTAAAAAACCTTTCACAATTAGTACTGTTTTTTTTCTTATTTCCCAATGTGAACTTTGGTATAGTTTAACAAGCAATAAAATATCCCACAATGACCTTTTACATTGAGACAAGTGTGCTATAATATTCCTTTGTGCTGTCTACAGCATTAGCTATTGTCAGATCAACTTCATCCACATATTAAAAATTTAAATAACTCTATTACAAGGATGAAATGCAAGCATATAGATTCCTCACCCCTGGATAACTATGAAACCACAGACTTGATTACTATAACGGAATGGGGGAGGAAGACCCAACATGAGATGGATTGACTGTATAAAGGAAGCCATGGACCTCAGTTTGCAGGACCTGAAAATGGCTGTTAATGTTAGAACATTAATTCAGAGTTTCTGTAAGTCAGAAGTGATTCAATGACATTTAACACAGACATATTTTTTATCTTTTCTCTATTTTCTCATGACCAATTGGTCATGTGACCAGTAATAAATGGAATGGATAGGCACATCCACCAATAAAAGCAGTGTATAGTGAAATCTGCCACCCCACCCAGAATTGTGCCAGTAGATTTCTGCCCATCATGCACTCATTGGGGAGTTCTTCTTGGATCCTATATAAAGCATGCAGCATCACCATGGTCCTGCCTGTGTTAATATTTAGTAAATAAATATTTACTAAAAAATAAAATTTATGCAAATAAAATGTTGATATTCATCCCTAAACGGGATGGTCTATGTGGCTACCTGAGGTCTTTCTTGTTTAATATTCTACTCACTCCATCACACTGGTTCCTCCTCTGGCACTTAATAGGGCAGTTCCACATTGGCCTTGAAAATAGCACTAATATTCATCCAGGTCATGAGGTGCCCACTTCAGGTCAAAAATTTTCCTTTATTTACAATTAAAATGTGTTGTGTGGCTCTTTTGGCTACTGTAACTGCCTTGTCCAAATTATAGGCTGTTCAGCCCTATGATCTCCAAGAAACCCGTTTATAGCAGTTCAGGAATGCGAAAAGGCAAAATGTGAAAGGAACATATCCTGAACCTATATACTGTATGTTAACAGTGGCAAATAGATGACTGATGAAATACTTTAGGTGAGGTGACATCAGAAGAACATAAGCACTGGCATAATTGCAAATCTATCTTTCTACATGACCCTCAAAAAGGAGAAATTAAATGCAGGCACATTCAGAGCCTCATAAAGCAGATGCACATAAATTGCATCAAAAGAAGTGTTTGAACATCGCATATCAAAACTTCTTAAAAGTTTAATTTTAGGAATCTGAACTGCAAAGTTTTTTACAGAATCAAGCCTAAAATACTTAGGAAAGCTTTCCCATGCAAGCCTTGGTGAGATCAAAGGGAACAGCTCTTGTACAACTCCCATTCATTTCAGTATGGTATGCCTAGGAAACCACAGGTTAAAGAGAGTCTGGATACACAGAACTTGTATTCCACTCTCCTTTCCTATCAAATGTGTGCCATTGTGGTAACTGCTCACTCAGTCAATATTTGCACACTTGTATTCAAAACGATGAGCTGTGTAGCTTAGGAAGGAATGTAGCTTTAGCTGTGTAGTTTAGGAAGGAATGACTAAAGTCTCTCTCTCCATAGCAAATATTTGGGCAGTTAACTTGTTGCTTGCTGTGAAGAATATGAAACCGATTATTCAAGTACATTAAACATTAAATAATACCAGCAAGCCATGTGCATCCATTTTATATAATCCAGGAAGCCCAATTTTAATGATTACATGAACATATATTCCATTTTTAAAATGCAGTTTATAGTACTCCATATTGACACAATCTTGTGCATAATTCTGCCATTTATCCTCTGCACTGAAAAAAAGTTTTCTGGTGTGTATGAACAAAAAAATGCTCTAAACCAGGGGTGTCAAACATGCAGTTTGGGGGCCGAATCAGGCCCCTGGAGGGCTCCTATCAGGCCCCCGAGCAACTGGTTGTCATCTGCTTCCTTCTCCCTCTCTCTCTTGCTACCTTCTGCATCACAGCTTGCTTTGCAAGACTTGCTCAATTGCACAGAAGCTACAGAGCAAAATATCTATTTTCTCCATTGGCTGAGGATCCTCCCCCCCCCCCAGTCCCTTGGGGAAGGAAGGAAAGAGCCAGAGCTTCCTTTGTCCAGTTCCCTGGATCCTATGGGAGAAATACAAAGAAAGCACTATACAAATGAGTGCTAACGTTTTAAGCATGTTTTAAGTTTAAAAAGATATATATTTGTGTTTGTGTTCTTTATAAAATTTATATCTCTGCTACTTAATCTTAAATAGGTACACACATGGCCCGACCTGACATGGCTCGGCTCAACCCAACATGGCTCGGCCCGTCAAGGTCTAATTTATGTCAGATCCGGCCCTCATAACAAATGAGTTCAACACCCCTGCTCTAAACCAATGCTGAAGGAATAACACAACTTTCTAAAGAGTCTATCTGTGCTATTTTATCAGCTACTGCATCGAGGTCCCAATTTATATGAACCAAGACTGGAGTCTTGTACCAGCAAAAAAAAAAAAAATTATATATATATATAATCTGCTAATCCCTTTGCAGAAGTTTTAAACACCAGCATTCCTATAATGATCACAGTCTTCTATTTAGTCATCCTTAGATGAATGACATCTCTTCTCTTCTTCTTACTAGCATCTTGAAAGTTTCTTTGGGCTGTGAAGGTCAGCCCAATGCATGTACAGTAAAGAGAAGGGGATGGGTTATTCTGCAAAATTTAGATGCTATATTGTAAGTAAAAACAGTGCAGAAAATGCTGCTGGCCAAATGGAACAAGCACACAGTATTTACAAAAGCCTGTTTTGCAAGGGTTCATTTAATGGTGCAGATGTCTGTAGCTCTTATAATGTATTCCATGTTTTACTCTGATTTTCTACACTTGATATTCCCCAGCTGGATTGTTTCTAAAGTGTGCAATGAATTTTTTCCCCTTCTGTAGCAAATCAGCAGTTTTTCAAGAGGTCTCTGTGCAACCCAGGAGGATGACATTTACTAATGTGTTGAGATTCAGGGATTCTCTTTTGTAGAAGCCAACACTAATAAGAAAGATATGGTCAGTATCTTGGGTATTCTTCCAAGTTTTATTAATTAGGTGGAAAACTTTCCCCCCTGGAATACTGCAAGGTATTTATTAACACTTCAGCCCACAAACTAGAGCAAATTTACAGCAGCGGAGGTAATTGTTACACATAGCAGCCTGTGTTATCAACTTGCCAGGGACAAGCATAGAAAGGTTTAAGATTATGATCTTTTTCATGATATTTTAATTGTACTTCTTAATCTGCTAAATTAAAAACTCCAGTATAATCTCACCGAGATCACAGACAAAAAGGAGATTGCATCAGTGTGAAACAAAATGTATGAATACTTCTATCTGCTTTAATTATACAGAGAATTTTACAGTCAAATTCAGTGTGATCACAGAGTGACTAAGATGTACACATTTTCTTCTCATGCAATGTACTGTGCCCGTCCTCTATACTTCTTTCACGTTGTCTTTAAGGAATAACTCTTCCCCATAAACAAATTCATTAAGCTAGGATTGCCAGCTCTGGGTTAAGAAATTCCTAGACATTTGGGGCTAGAAGCTGGGGAAGGTGGAGTTTGGGAAGGGTATGTGGAGATATAATGATATAGAGATACCTTCAACAGGGTATAATGATATAAAGCCCAGCCCACCCTCCAAAGAGGCAATTTTTAAAATGGGAATTGACCTCTTTTAGAAACTGTGAAGTTAAAAAAAAAAATGACACTTCCTCACAGCTGGCTCTGAAACCTATCCTTTTGCCCTTGTGTGGCTGTCAGCCCCTGAGCTTCTGCAGGCCTCAGTTAGGAGAGAGGAAGGGGTTGCATCACCTTGTTCCTTTCTGTCCCCAGATACCTGCTTTCAAAGGCCCACAGCAGGACTCATTGCTTCCTTCTCATGGGAACTGTTTGGTTGGGGCTCCTGTCCTTTTAACAACCACAAAGCAAAGGGAATTTACACAAACTCAGCTTTTCATGAAGGAGATACTATGCAATTATTTAGCCACCGTGAGCCTGCTTTGGCAGGGAGGACAGGATATAAATAAAATTATAAAAAGTACAGCAACTCTACACAGGAACAGAGGTTCTTTAGGTAAGTTTCATCTTGGAAAAGCTTGTTCCTTTGTAGCATCTGCTTTAACATTTGGGGGGGGGATGTAATCTCTGAACAGTGCACTGCACATTGGCTCATCAGGCAACAGGGACAGGTATAGACTGAAATTCACTGCACAGCTGACTATGTGGCCAGGAAATGCTGAAATGCCATTTCTGATCTTTGGTAAGAATTATTTGGAAGTGTCCTAATTTCACACTTCAAAACTTTCACTGCTTGTTACAGGTGCCCCCTTTTGATGAGGTGGGAGAGGTACAAAGGAAAATAGTTTAAAACTGGCAAGGCATTTAAAATATGAGCAGTAAATTTGGAAAAAGTGCCTTATGGTGCTGTCACAAGTAGGCTTGTGATGAGCACAACTGTCATCATACAGCAAAAAGAATCTGGCCCAAATATGTGTCTTCTGGAGAAATCAGAAATTGCTTCAGCAGGAAGGGCGGGATATAAATCAAATCAAATCAATAAATAAATACATAAAATTATAAAAAGTACAGCAACCCTACACAGGAACAGAGGTTTTTAGGTAAGTTTGATCTGGTTCCTTTGTAGCATCTGCTTTAACATTGGGGGGGGGGGGGGAGGCGGGGATGCAATCTCTGAACAGTGCACTGCACATTGGCTCCCAACAACATCAGGCAAATTGCTGCGTGACTTTGGTTCAGCCACAAATTCTCAGCAGAACTGTTCTCTGAGAGCTCTCTAAGCCCCACCTACCTCACAGGGCATCCTGTTGTGGGAGAGGTAGGGGAAGAAGATTGTAAGCTGCTCTGAGTGAAGGGCAGGATATAAATCTCCTACTACTACTACTGCCACTACTATTATTACTGCCATTACTACTACTACTATTGTGTTAATTGTGATTTGCCAGAGGATCTACTGGGATCCAGCTGCCTGTACAATACAAGGGGCAGAGCCATGGAGGGCAGAGAGGGGGTTGCATCAGCATTCAGAAGCACTTCAGATGCAGTCACCACTATGAGAAAAACATATAATCTCTGTTGAACAAGTACATTCATATGGCCGTAGTAACCTACAGATGGATCCTAAACACGCCTCCTAGAAATAAATCTTACCGGTTTCACTAAGGCTTATTTTTAATAAGTATGTTTTAAGGCTTTCTATGGTGATTATAAAGCATATGTTATAAAAATATTGCAAAAAAGGCACCTATTTCACCATTGTTATGAAAGATGTCTGAAAATATATAAAAACACACATTCATTTCAAAGCAAGTTTGCAACAAAACTGACTATAGCAAAGCAATACAGACATTTGAAAGGGAAGCCTGACATCTTTGGAGCTATTCTGATTCTCCAGAAGACACATATTTGGGCCAGATTCTTTTTTTATACCCCGTGCATTTTTAAATATTAGAGAAAAATGCATATTGTTTACTAAATTGCTTGGAATATCTTCTGAAGAAATACATATTTATTTTTTAAAAGCAATCCATATATTATTTACTCAGTGAATGAGAATGTCTTCAGAAAAGCCGTTCTGGTCTGTCAAATAAATACATATTTATAAATGGTTTCTAAAATGCGTATTATTTACTCAATGGACTGTAATGGCTCTGTTGGTGCCATTACATTTAAATATGTAATTACCCACGTAATAAAACCCTTATAAAGCACTTTTCAAAGAAAGGAAGGAAGAAAGAAACCATTAGCTCTTTGTGCACCAAAAGGTAATTTTCAACCTATTGTTTTAATTTTGGTTTTAAAGTATCTGAAACATTTGCATATTGATGAGACATCACTTATTACTTTTTTCATTTTTTAAAAAAAGATTTTGCAATGGCTGGGTGGTTTTCCAGTCTGACCTCTCCAAGAATATAGTTTGTGCACAAGGTCCTACCATAAAGATAAAAATCCTGACAGGATTTCTGAAAAATCAAAGACTAGAATTTACACTAGAATCCTGTGAATTTATCCTTTTGTAGACAACCTGACAATACATAGTTTATGACCATGTCAGAGTAGTTTTCAAATAGCCCCATCATGACAGCTTAAGAAGATATCACCAAATTAATTAGACAATGGATTGCACTAGTCCCCACTTTTCTTCCCTTCTCAACAGTGGTAGTATGTTTTTATTTTTCAAAACTGGTTTCCAGGGGTTTTTTTGAGCAGAAATGCAGTTCCGGCTGGCTTGATGTCAGGATGTATGGCCTAATATGCAAATGAGTCTCTGCTGGGCTTTTTCGACCCAAAAAGCTCTGTGTGAAACAATGGTGATGTCAGGGGGTTTGGCTTAATATGCAAATGAGTTCCTGTGGTGCTTTTTCTACAAAAAAAGCCCTGCTGGTTTCAGTTGTTCTTTGAGCATGCTGTTAGGAATATTAATAGTAGAAACCCACTTTGGGGGGATGCGATATAATGTTCACCACCTCAGCAGCGTCTGCCTGAGAGAAGTCATATACATTGTCTACTACTAATTTATTTTAGAATATTTATATATCTGCCTTTCTCTCAAGCACTTGAAGACCCATGGCAAGCCCTAAATAAATGGGGGGACCACAACTGGAAGGTCTGCAGGGGTGACAATTATCCTGTTGCATAAACTAATAGAAAGAAAACAAAACAAACCAAAAAAAAGTAGAAGAATGGTTTGATGTATGAGCTGGGTAATAAAAAACAACAACCATACCTATATGTGTTCCTATGAAGTTGGATTACTGAGATGCTAAACCACATCTATGATTTCACATGAAAATATTGAAATTCTAGAATGCCCTTTACTGTATTTACTAGTGCAAATGTGGGCTATTAGATAAACCATTGATTGAAATGTAAATGTGTTTTTTTTATTCTGAAGACCAGGTGATTAATTCTTACAGTGCAGTAATCAATGTGCTACAGATGCCATACCCGACACAATGTTTGGTTTTGTACATTATGGGTACAGAAGAGAACCATCAGCACAGGTGTCTCCTGCATAGCTGTGCAATATTTCTGATTTCCTGGAAACATTGAGATTCATACTCAAATGTATGTAGTTCTGCCAATTTTTTCAATTAGGTTCATTATTGATTTGATGAAAAAACAAATTAAACACAGTGCTGTGGTATGTAAATTGGTTAGAAAAAGAACATAAGGTTCTGTTACTGGGGTCCCAGCCACATGGTTTTTGTATACAGTTTTAGCAACTGTAGCTTGCAAAGAGTTCTGGCAAAGGCACAGGCAATGCAAGTTCAGGTCAGGAGGATTTTTATAGCTCTTGTCCACGAGCATGTAAATCAGGGCTTTGCAAATCTCTGGGGCAAGACTACTCTAAATATTTCAGGGCAGATCCACATTGTAGTAGTGGGAGAAACCACTGAAGTAGGTCTTTTGTTCAAATGAAGCTGCTCTAGTACACATTGGGATGTTTCCTGTGTTTCAGTGAAGGAGGGGGGGGCATACATAAATGAATGTTGTATTTCAAGCAGTCTAAATGTTTGGCATGTAGAATGGGGTTGACAGTTTTTCATAATATTCCACAATGTATTTCATTTATACATCTCTTTTGCCAGAAAAGAGGACAAAACTTCTCTGTGCCAAGAAAGAATTACGTGCAGTGATCACCCAGCAGTTCATATTTTCAAAACTTGCATTCTGCCTCCCCACCAGCTGTGCAACCAAAGGACCTCTCCAGGATTTGGCTTCCCAAACACGTGGAGATTCCCATCACAGAAATCTCTTGCCTAATTTGCACTTAATTTATTTGTAAAATCAAATCAAAGGGCTACTGTGATAAAAATTACATTTACTGTGGCAGCTGCTGGGGTAACTGCTGGAGTACATTCTCAACATGCTTTCCACCTACCTGCTGCATAAGAACTTGGTTTCCTATATGGAGGTAGGTTGTGAGAATGATTTAAATACAAGAAGCTCAAGAACAGAAGGTTCAAGCTCGGGATTGATTTATCTACATAAAGATAGCACAGTACAGCTTCTGAAGGTCAAATTCTTAAAGCACTACCTGTTAATATAGAATCCTGGGTACTGCATACACTTAGGGTGTGCAGAAAACCTATGTAGAATCTAATACTCATAATCACGCAACATCATACATAAAATCTGAAAGTCTGAATGTAGGCTTCCATTTTAACCTGTGTTAATTTTTTCATCATTCAAAATCTGTGAATGACTGTGCCTGTGTTTAAACTCTGAGTTGCACTGCATCATGGATGTTGTATCATTCAAACCCAATGAAATAATTTATTCAATACTTAATGGATCCTGAATATAACAAGATTGCTTCTTGGCCTTTGGCTAAGATCATGTCTAACACAATATGCTACTGTGGAACTGAATAAGATTCAGACATAGTCTGGGAAGAAAATTAAAATGTCAAGCATACCTTTTAAGGTTTCTGTACAACCACTCTACGACAAGATGGTAGGAACACTGATAAGTGCTTTTGATAGGCTTCCTCATATGGTACATCAATATACATACTTTTATAACTACAGGTATGTATAATTCCAGCTCAGTGTTTGAGCATTCCTGTGTCTTTAAGAACCTTCTGGCTTACTGTTAGGGATAGATGGGCAATTGAGATGAGAAGCAGGAAATAGTATTTGAGACCTTCCAGCATTTTCAGGCTTGCTTTAAACTGTGTTAATATGAAATGAGCAGCAGCTCATATGAGGTGTTCCCAGTGATCTGTTTTTTGCTGTAATTTAATTTGGGCTATTTTTATAATGGTGTTGCTGAGAGCTATTTAAATGCAACTTTTAGACAGACAGTAATGCCTGAAGCTGTTAAGAGTTTGCTGGTTTAAGGTTTCTCAGTTTTCCATGCTAGGAAAGAAAGGAAAGGTCCCCTGTGCAAGCACCAGTTGTTTCTGACTCTGGGGTGATGTTGCTTTCACAACATTTTCACGGCAGACTTTTGACAGGGTGGTTTGCCATTGCCTTCCCTAGTCATCTACACTCCCCCCCCAACAAGCTGGGTACTCATTTTACCAACCTCAGAAGGATGGAAGGCTGAGTCAACCTCAAGCCGGCTACCTGAAAATCCAGCTTCCACCGGGATTGAACTCAGGTCATGAGCAGAGTTTAGGACTACAGTACTGCAGCTTTAACACTCTGCGCCATGGGGCTCTTTCATGCTAACTAGGCAGTAAAAGAAGGGTTCTTAATTTAGATAAGAATATCAGGTCATATAAAAGCACAAGTTAAAAGAAAAACTAAAAGGAGAGGTCATAACATGCTTTGTATGCAAAACATCCCTAACATGTCCAGTCAAAAGGATGTCTAAAAGCAGGTCTAATAAAGACTTAAGTTTGAGAGTCTCAAGAGCTGCTGCCGATTACAGTCAACTGCACTGTTCAGATGACCAACAGTCTTGACTCAATATTAAACAGCTCCATATGTTCACAATACGGAAAGTGTTCCAATCAGAAATCTGGAGTTTCAGGTGAATTATTATGAAATATACAAGAGAGATGTGGAGAGCACCCAAAAAAATTTTTGTGCTGCTGTTGCTTTTGTGAAGTTCCGTTTCCAAATTTTCTCCTCTTCAGGCATGAGAGTTGGTAGTCTCTAACCAAGCTATAGTTAAGTTATCCTGTTTGCAACACTGTTGATGGCAGATGTTTTTGCAAAAAGCAGTTTTTAGTTTATAGAAGTAATATAAAAATAAGTTATCCAATAATACATTAATTACTCAAATGTTCCTCTGGGTTTCTTGATGGCTTCCAAGCACAACGAATCTGTTAGATTTGTCCAGTAATTATGACCTTAAATTACCTGTAAAGCTAGAACAAGTAGCAGTTAGCATGTCTTAGTAGGACAAGAGTCTCAGAGATTCAAATCCTAAATCAGCTATGAAGTTACTGGGTAACTGACTTTCAGTCACTTTCTCTCAAACCTTGTCTACTTTACAATTTTGTTGCAAGAGCAAAATGGCAAGTGAGAGAACCATGCAGGTTGCTACAGGAGAAAAACAGGACCAAAACATGTAACAGATAGATGGATAAGCAAGGCTCCCAGACTTACCTGAGGGTCTTTTGCAGCATAGGAAGGGGAGTGGGATGCAGGGAGCTGAAGGCACCTCTCCCCATTTCTTATTCCCACAGCAGTCTGATGTGCTGGACCTTTTGGGCAGGCTTCTGAAGCACTGGCTACTGCACCAATCATAGGTATAGGAAGCTTGGGGTGGGGTGGGGGCTGCTTGGGTGGACCAGAAAAATGGTGTTCCCTCTGTGGTCCTCATTTCTGCTGGGTCTTTCCATAGAGCCTGCACCCAGTCATCCCTGCCTTCTCTCCCTTAATCCATGAGTGTTCAGAGGTGTTTTCTTGGCTGTGAAGTTTATAAGTTTTCATCACAACTTTGTGCTGGTGGGTTGGGCATGGGGCCAAATCCATTTGAGAAGGGAACCAGGGCCCACATACCTGCCTCCCCCTACACTTTAGAGATCCTCTGAAGGAATCTCAGGATGAAGCAATTAGGGGGCGTGCCCACACAAAGAACTGTTCAGCTTCAGTTCCAGGTGGTAGAAGAAACACATAGCGGCTTGTACCCATGTAGGAATCAAAGATCTGCCATCCCATGTGGTGTTACCTAGCAGGTGGTCTAGAGAGGGTTGCCACTGGACAATGGGCAGGTCACCCAATGTATGGATCTGTCCCTCATGTCTCACCAATCAAAAGGTTTAATCAATAAAGTTGTCACTGTAGTTTACTGCATCTTGATGTTGGTATTGTGTTATTCTCCCCTTGCAGCCTCCTGCATCCCTTCTTGCCCCTGGATCTGCCAGTTAAATACTTAGATCAACAAAATAACATGCAATATTGAATATTCCATTTTTGTTATACATTATTTGGAAACAGATCTCTATGTTCCTTACTTGTTGCCAATAAAATACATACAGACAAAAACTGTTTCCCAGCCTTTAAAATACATGTAAACCTTAGGTACAAATAGACCCATTAATGGAAAGTAACACATTCTAAGTAAGACAAAAGAGCTATTAATTAATCCTTAGGATGCACATGAAGCAATCATCAAATCCCTGATCAATTAGAAAAGGGAAACAATTTGAATTTCTGTTTCTTTACAATGAAAAAATGGGTTACTCAATTACCACTAAGTCCTCTGCAGTTTTATCCCGTCTTCATTATAAATAGCCAGATACTAAATAACTCATGAGAAAAAGAGGTACAGAAAATATATTGAGTTACATTCCTTAACTATCTGGACACCTTAGCAGACCAAAACAAAATGTGTGGCCAAATAGCAGTGTGCCTCACAAAGCCCAACAAAAGGTCCTAGATATGGGAAATTTGGATAACTAATATTTATGAAGCAAGCTTCATAAGGTACATTGGTTCATAAATATTTTTCCCCCAAGAGACAGAGAAAGCAGCAAGTTTGATGATCCAGAATCTGACATTGTAAAAAAAAAAAAAAAACCTTCAAAATGGAAAACTAAATTTTTATAATTTGTCCAATAAGCCACAGATAGAGAAGCCAAAGAGTCAGAAAAGTGCCTGTGTAAGGCAAATAGTGTGAACTTCGAAGGCTACAGCTTTACTGCAGCAGAATGTGGTGTCATCTGAAGACCAAAAAAGGGGGTCTTTACTGTTTCCCTGCCTTTTTGTGCACCAGTGGACATGATAGGTACTTTATGAAGTTTGTCCAAGGGGACATTAAAAAAAAGCAGTGTCCATTTGAAGCTTGTCTGTGAACTTTGCATGAACCGCCAGAAATAATGTAGTGTGATGACAAGCCAGTTATACCTTCCACTAAATTTGCTGTCTGGAATGAACTGAAATAGTGTTTGGTTTGTGTAATTACGTCCATCTATCTTTATATTCCAGCGGCATATCGCAAATTGAAAATACTAAAAATTGACTGTTGGTTCTGATATTTAATGATTGCCAAAGACAAGACGATGATTTATTGGTTACTTACCGATGTGACACATTTGCATCTTATTAGACAGAGATTACTATTCCTTAAAATGCGGACGAGGCCTGATCATGTCTGATGGATTGATTTGATTTGCAAATGTAATCAAACTAATAAGAGGGAAAAAATGAGCAATAATGCCTTGTTTTTCAACTGGCAATCACTCCCCTGCCAACAAAGCTGATATCCCTGACTAAGCAGCCTTCACACAGTCTTCCTGTCTCCTCAAATAAACAAAGGGAGGCAAAGAGCCTGATAAGAGGATAACAAGCAAAATATGGATGTACCAGGGAGCACACACTTCAGAACACTGCCTATACATTAAAAAGTCAGTATTTGGAACACCATGGGAATGACTGTAAATCCCCCAATCTCTTTTTTTAAAAATCCATTGAACTTGAACAATAATAAGTGAGGTAAATTGCAATTCTTATTCAGAAAAATCCCAGGGGATACCCTTTGCCATGGTTTGAAAAAAGCTATGTGGTGGGGTGAAATCACAAGAAATAAGCATCAATGGCTTGGGACAATGGTAGCCACTGGAATAACAGTCATAAATCAATGGAAAATGGTGTTCCTAACCTCTCAAATCTGAGGCAAATATATTGCAGTGAAATCTCTAAAATTTGGTTAATGTCAACATGAAATATGAATTCTGACAAGACATACAACAATGCTGTAAATGTATGGAACACACACACACACATTACCACTTTTCAGACATACATAGCTGAATAGTGACAATTTCACATTTAGGTTATTTCTGAGTTCCAACTTATTTCTGAGTTCTAATCATCACAGAAATCATTGGGGTTGACAAAATCCACATGCGAATGTGGAATGTGCTGCACACCATGCCTCTGAGATATAAAATTGAAGAGGAAAATAATATTCACATATTTGTAAGTAAACTAAAAAAAATGCTACTTTGAAGAATATGGTCATTCAATATATTCATACAATTTTTATCATCCTCTTAGAAGCTAACACTTCTAGTTAGTAAATGATTAGTCATGAGGGGGTTTTCTAAAAAAGTCCGCAAAATTAATTTGACCACTAGGAACAGCTGTACAATAATTCTGAATGGTCTTCTCATATTATAGAAGCAGCTACCTGATGGAATGCATCAGAATCTTGATCTTATTCAATAGGTTAGGACAAAATTATGTACACAAGCTATTTGTGGCTGACATGCAATGATTTTAGTTATTTTCAGTTGCAGTTATAATTGTAATTCTTCTCTTTTTGTTTATGTTAACTGGTTTTATTGATTTTATATTGTGTTTTGTTTTTAAATGTTAGTTCCTTGTATAGAATCCTTGTATTGAAAAGTGAGCTATAAATTTTCAAAGTACACACATAAATGGCTGTCCTTTGGTTTGTCTTTACCTCAAAGTAGACACATCATTACTTGCCATATAAAACAATTCATATGAAAGTGTCCCCTTACCCTATGAAAATAGCACATTGTAGTAATAAATTTACAGTAGTAGTACTTAACATTTTTTAAGGTCCAACAGTATATTAAGTAAACACTGTTCAAATCACTGAAGTGTCACTTTTACTAAATAAGGGACTTGTCACCTACATCAAATGGACAAAACTGAAAAGGGAAGATAACTGATTCCCAGGATGGTGATGCCTGAAGTTATAGGAACTATATGGACATACATCTTGGGGGGATGTAGCAAAGAAAGGGAATTGGATGAAATAACTCTTCTCTCCATTCGCTTCTGCCTGAAAAGCTCAGGGAGCATTTATACACAATCCTTCCTCCCTACTGCCCCCTCATTGCTGTCCACATGGTCCCTGTGTCCCTAGATACCTGGTGCATTCACACCATACTAAATAATGCATTTTACATCCAGATTTTTGCTATTCTTACACAGTAAAAATTCGGATGTAAAATACATTATTTGTGTAATGTGAATGCACCAATCTTCTATTTGGGGTCACAAGGGATTCTTGGGGAGAAGGGGAATGGGGAGGGACTTCCTTTTGTGTGTTCAATTTGCTGAATACAGCCTCATTATTCTGCAAATATTTCAGATTATGAACAATTCTAAGGAAGACTATCTAATCAGGGGGTTGTTTGCACAAGTTGCATACATTGTAGCTGTATAGCAGCAACATGTAGAGAAGCTACTTCAAAATTACCTGTTTAAAAAGAAACTTATTTATTTCAGATTCTAAAATTCCAGTATGCATATTCTGCCACTCTGCTGTGCTTTTGTTAAGATATCTAAGGTAAATTAGCATTTTCAAAAAATGTTGGGTGGGTTGAATTAAGGTTGTCATCTTTTGATAGTAGAATTTCCACCAACATTTTCCAGGGTATAGATTTTTGTAAGTCAGACTTCGTCTTAACTCATGAAAGCTTATACATCTAAAATTTTGTTGAATTTTAAAGTGCTATTGGACTCAAATTTTGTTCTGATACTACAAACTAATACCGCTATCCATCTGAAATTGGGAGTAGGTCCCACAGAACAACATGGGACTTCTTAGTAGACCTGCTTAGTACTGCTCCCCTGGATAAGAAAGCATTCCTGAACTAAAAGTCTAAAGGAGGCTTGTTATTAATTAATATGCTCTTATCCAGGCCAACTGATATAGAAAGAAAGTTTTTAAAACCCCAGTGACTTCCTGTGACTCACAGTGGGATCATGTCTTGTCAATTTTATACTACTAAGTCTTTGCCATACAGACACCCAGGCCAGGGCACGTGTCTTACCAAAAACATGCTGATGACTTGCAAATCAGGTAATTAACCCTATTCCAATCTAGGTTAAGCAGGTGGACTGTCTGAAGCATTCAGAGAGAAAGTAGAAACTTTTTAAAGCACAGCAAGAAACCAGACCGGTCCATTCTACTGACCTGTCTGCTCTAAATCCAGTTGAAACAAATGATATCCTCTCTTCTTACCCCCCCTATTTGTGATTCACAGCATCAGCAACACATGGCATGCATTAATAACAACCTGTTCTCTCCACCTACTTCTGATAGAGAGCTACATGATTAGCTATTACCTGGTTGATTTTACGGTTACACAGACAGAACCACAGATGACCTAAGGTTAAGGGAATGTTGGATTTGGTTTAGTGACTGGGGACTGAGAGGTGATTCTTTCACACGCCATGTTTGCAATCTATTTCCCTAAAGGCTCCAAGTAGTCATATGTTATTTCAGCCACCTTCACAACAGCCCTGAAAGGCAGAACAGTATTACTATGCTAATAATAATAAAAATTATTATACATGGTGGGGAGCAGCTTAGCTTGAAAAACAGGTGCTCATTCAAGGTCATTTTATGAAATGATAGCTGATATGAAACTTCCCAGCTTACTGGGGGGAGGGGGAGAGAAGGGGCAGGACAGAGAGGAAAACATTTTTCTCCTTTAGGTCGCTACTAACACTTTTTCAATCCAGTCCAGCTAAGGAGATCTACTGAGTGTATCAAATGCTGAACAGAAACCATAGCTGTAAAAGATGAATGTAAAATGTGCATGCAAGGGTGAATGCTTACTCTCTATAAGAAATTAGATCAAGATGGGTAGCCGAGTTAGTCTGTCTGTAGCAGTAGAAAAGAGTAAGAGCCCAGTAGCATTTTAAAGACTACACAATATGTGGTAGGGTATGAGTTTTCATGAACCACTGCTCACTTCTTCGGTGACTCAAGAAAGCTCACCCTACTACAAATTTTGTTAGTCTTTAAGGTGCTACTGGACTCTTACTCTTTCTATAGGGAATTGTGTTTTTCTATACGCAAATGCAATTTTGGGCTGTATCAACAGAAGTATAGTGTCCAGATCACATGAAGTGATGGTATCACTTTGCTCTGGTAAGACCTCACCTGGAGTATTGTGTTCAGTTTTGGGCACCACATTTTAAGAAGGATATAGACAAGCTGAAATGGGTCCAGAGGAGGGTGACGAAGATGGTGAAGGGTCTGGAGACCAAGTCCTGTGAGGAAAGGTTGAAGGAGCTGGGGATGTTTAGCCTGGAGAGGAGGTGGCTGAGAGGTGATATGATCACCATCTTCAAGTACTTGAAGGGCTGCCATATACAGGGCTGTATCAAAGGAAGTATAGTGTCCAGATCATGCGAAGTGATGGTATTGCTTTACTCTGCTTTAGATAGACCTCACTTAGAGTATTGTGTTTAGTTTTGGACACCACAATTTAAGTAGGATATAGACAAGCTGGAACACGTCCAGAGGAGGGCAATGAAGATGATGAGAGGTCTCAAGACCAAGTTCTATGAGGAAGGCTGAAGGAGCTGGGTATTTTTAGCCTGGAGAGGAGACGACTGAGAGGTGATATGATAATCACCTTCAAGTACTTGAAGAGCTGTCATATAGAGGATGGTACAGAGTTGTTTTCTGTGGCCCCAGAAGGTTGGACCAGAACCAATGGGTTGAAATTAAATCAAAAGAGTTCCCAGCTAAACATTAGGAAGAACTTCCTGACAGAGTGGTGGAACAGGCTTCCTCGAGAGGTGGTGAGGTCTCCTTCTTTGGAGGTTTTAAACAGAGGCTAGATGGCTATTTGACAGCAATATGAACATATGAAGCTGCTTTATACTGAATCAGACCCTCGGTCCATCAAAGTCAGTATTGTCTACTCAGACTGGCAGCGGCTCTCCAGGGTCTCAAGCTAAGGTTTTTCACACCTATTTGCCTGAACCCTTTTAGTTGGAGAGGCCGGGGATTGAACCTGGGACCTTCTGCTTACCAAGCAGATGCTCTACCACTGAGCCACCGTCCCTCCCAATGCTGATTCTGTGAACTTAGGGGGAGGTACTTGTGAATTTCCTGCATTGTTCTGGGGGTGGACTAGGTGACCCTGAAGGTCCCTTTCAACTCTATAATACTATGATTCTATGACTTGCAGCACTGACACAACAGAACAGGTATTGAAACAGCACTGAGTAGTTCTTACACCTTTCACTAAAACTGATCTTTTGCCCAAGTGCTCAAAAGGCCTCCAGTAGATCCTTGAGCTGAATTCATAGCACCAGAACTGAACATACTTCACCCTCCTTAAGCTTCTTTCACTTATACACCCTTGACCCTCTTTGATCTATTTAGTGTACAGTGTAAGTTTGGAAAATGAAGCCCCTCTGAAAGACTGTTTCAGCAATTTAAATTGGTATTTTATAGCACTCTCCTAATTAGAAGTCATTTAAGTTAGCTGAAAATTGCACTAAATTATGTGGGAAACAGCATGATTTTAAGGAAATAATATGTCTGAAAATGCCCGGGATGCCCTGGTATATCTTGTGTGGCACTCCAGATGCTCTCCCATTTGCAAAATTCCACCACTGCTTGAAACTGAGGTCAACTTGGAGGTCAGCCATGGCGGCAGCTGCCCTATTAGATTTCTTACAAATGAAGAAAAAGAAACACAGAGAGAAGTCACATGAAAATAAGGAAATGGGATGCAATTTAGATTCTCTTTCCTTTGCTAATAAGGTTACTTCTGTATGGGTTAATAATGAAAAAGTGAAGAGTTAGCTCAACATGAAGTCACTTAACTAGAAAAACCACAGTGGTATAAGTAGGCATGTAAGCACTCTGGTCCCCTTGCTGACAGCCCAATCCTAACTTAGATGCGTGTATTCAGACATAAATCAATGAATAATCAATGGAACCTAATTGTAAGTAAATTCATTTAGGATGTCTATGCAAGTGAGTCTTTGTCTTACAGGTTGCACCTTTAAGACAGGTTCTATAAAGATTTAACTGGATTCTGGATTCATCTATGCTCTGCACAGTAATATGACACACCTATGGCTATCTCTGTCATGGTTTGTTTTTCACAAACTGCCTCCCTCACACACATATCAAAATATTTTTCTTCTGTGTACCTATCCACTAAACCTAATAAAGTGCATTATGCCACAATATTTGTTAACCTTTAAAGGGTCTGGAGACTATTTTTTGTTTTGTATTGTTTTTCCTTTTTAGAGTCTGACCACACCTGGAAAGGTATGGATAAAAACAGGTTGCTTACCTGTAACTGATGATCTTCGAGTGGTCATCTGTGCATTCACACCCATGGGAGAGCGCGCCTGCGCTGATCCGATCGGTACTTAACAAGCCAAAGGATTTTCGCGCTCAGCTCCAGTGGGCATGCGCAAGAACCCCACCACGCATGCTCACAGAGTGGGCGCGGACATCCCATCAGTTCCTTCTGACCGCTGTATGATCCTAAAGAGTGCTGAAGGACCGACAGCAGTGGGGAAGGAGGGTGGGTGGTGTGAATGCACAGATGACCACTCGAAGATCATCAGTTACAGGTAAGCAACCTGTTTATCTTCTTCGTGGTCTCTGTGCATCACACCCATGGGAGATTAGCAAGCTAGGCCTATGTCTGGAGGAGGGTGCTGGAGGTCATTCAGACACAGCAGACAGCAGAAGCACATTGCACACTAGGAAAAACACAAGTGTAGATAGACAGTAGAGGCATAGCAGCTTGCTGACCGGCCTAGATCGTAGCTCTGTAGATCTGCTGTATAGACTTCTGTGGATCACCTGATGCAGCAGAGACATGGCTAAGGCCCTAGTTGAGGGACCTCAAGGCAGGTAAAGAGGCAACCCATGGTAAGGGACAGTAGAGCTCAGGATGTCCTGTTAGGCCTCCGGGAAGTCTCTGAGATCTTACAGTTTAGCTTGGAAGAAACTGTGGAGAAGAACAAGTTAGTATTGTTTCTAGAGTTGAATGAAGAACACAAAAGGAGGACCCTTTTGATATCCAAAGAAAGGAGACTTTCTTTATTTACCAACCCACAAAAAGAGTGTTTGCAAAAGAGATGTCAGAGTTACAAAGGGAATTCAGACTCTATTTCCAAGAGAAAGAATACCGCTGGAGAGTGGGGAAGAAGTATATTCTCATCATGAAAACAAAGGGTATCATAACATAGAGCCAGTAGTCCAGCTATCCAACCAGTGAGAGAGACAGCCCTCAATAACGCTGCTCCCTATGACAAGAAATGAATTGAACCAGTAGCCAGGGGTTTGGAGAGGTTCCCTGGCAGGATTGATAAGAGAAAGGCAAATGCCAAGGCGGAGTGGTCATTTGGCATAAAGATGAAAGCCGAGGTGGCCTTTAGGAAGTGAGTAATAGGAGAGTGTGAGGATGACCGGTACCCATCAATGGAGGTACAGTGTGCCAAGACGGCCAGGAGGCTGTCCAACCCAAGAGGAGTTGAGGCTGCAGCCCACAATTATGCCAATAGGATGTTCCATATTTGGAAGAAAGTAGGGGGAGTCTCTGGGACGAGATGACGCAGAAGAGGAAAGTAGCGATGGCAAAGCCATCATAGTTATGCCCTAGAGCAGTGAGGGCATGGCTTCGGAGTTTGTTGGCTACCCTGGAATTTCAAGGTGCACATGGGAACACGTAGAGGTATTGGCTGCGTTGCAGGAAAGGAGACAAGATCTGGTATCCACTCCTGCTCTGGGGTAGAACTGCCGATGTTTCCTATCTTACTCAGATGCTGTCGATTGATGAGTGACTCCAGAGGCATAACAGAGGGTGGAGAAAAACCTCTCAACATGAGGGGATGACGCCCTGCAGGTTCAAGAAATCACCTGTATGTTCAGGTCCGCAAGTGGGCAAATGACTTGTGGGAAGAGTGGAAGTCCATACCGTCTGTCAACATTCCCAGTACTAGGGTATAAGCATCCTGGCAATAGTCCATCTGTGACAGCTATAAGATGAGGGATGAGGCATTTATGCAAGGGTGAACACAGACCTCTCTGCAAGTGATAGCTGAGGGAAGTGTGTAGTGGATCTTATCGCCAGCGTTCCCAGAAAATGATGTGGTAGTTGGCATGGTCGGGAGGTTATAAGTGACTTGATACAGCCTGTCCTTGCCTCCCGTTCCCGGTATTCCAAGGAGGTCTCCCATCTAAGCACTTGACAGGGTTGGCCCTGCTTAGCTTCTGAGATCCGATGAAATCAGGTTCGCCTGGGCTATCCAGGTCTTTCTTTCTTTCTTTCTTTCTTTCTGTTTGGAGTTAGCAACCAACAGTTACAGGAGTGTGGTTAAACCTAGGAAGCAGAGCAGGCTGTGGCTATTTCAAAGGGAAGTAAATAAAAGTACCAGCCGGAGCGAGGAGATCAACTGATCAGCGCGGCGGTCAGAAAAGAACTGATGGGATGTCCGCGCCCACTCTGTGAGCATGCGTGGTGGGGTTCTTGCGCATGCCCACTGGAGCTGAGCGCGAAAATCCTTTGGCTTGTTAAGTACCGATCGGATCAGCGCAGGCGCGCTCTCCCATGGGTGTGATGCACAGAGACCACGAAGAAGATCTGTCAGTTTTGCTAGGTAACATGCAAATACTTCACATCAATCTATTCAGAAGACACTTAGAGCATTATTCTGTGACAGAACTAGGACTAGCACATTCAGAAGGCGAGATGCAGGTAGTCAATTTTATGGGGCAACAACCTCCCTGTTGCCTCTATATTGCTTCCACTTTTATCCCTAGCTATAAGCCACAGAAGCTAAGGCTTTCTGTCTTCTGTTCCCCAAGCTTGTCTAAAACCAGCACTGCTATCCATTCATGCTCTATAGCAGGGGTCTCCAAACTTTTTGAGCCTGTGGCAAGGCCGGTGCCAGGCTTTTTGGCACCCTAGGCAAGGCTACCTAATTGTGCCCCCCCACCCGCAAAGTGCAAAACTTCAAACAAGTTGGAGGTCTGCTCCTTGACAGACACTACCAGGCATCCACAGAAGCCCTTTATAGCTAGGCTAGAAATGTCACAAATAAATAAATTCAATCCAGTATAAAGTATCCAAGCCAGTATAAAAGGTCATTCAGGGAGTTTCATGGCTGACTGGGGAGTTGAACTCTTGGGAAGGGGGGAGCACTCTCCATTCCTGCCCACCACTGCTGCTATCACCACCTCCTCCTCCTAAGGCCCAATGCATGAGGGCCAGTTGTCTGTGCCTCACTACTAGGAAACTGCATTCATAATATGCTTAGAGGCACTCTTCTCTCAGGACTCTTGAGCTGAATCCTGGATGACATTGAGCCTTACTTTTGGTCTACCCTTTTCTCTCTCAATCTGCTGTGGAAGGCAGACAGCTTGTGGACGTGAAGAAGGGTAGCTTTCCTACCAGGCACTTTCACTGAGTTAAAGGCACCCTTCTTCCTCCCAAAACAAGAAAATGGAATGAATTTCTGCTGTGTGTCAAGAGACTGGAAGGATGGAGAGCCAAAAGAATTCCCGATGTCCCCAGAGTCAAAATGACCCTTAGGAAATTCCAGTGGGGTCTCCAGGTTAGACTATTGTCAAGAAAAAAGCTACGAAGTCCAGTGACCCCTTAATGACTGCCAACAGAATCTCTCCTGAGACAGAGCTCATACTGGTGACAACCCAGTCCAAAACCTCGGGCAATCTGGGCAAGGGGGTGCATGTAGATGCTAAACATCATTGGTGAGAGAATAGCTACCTGCAGCACACCACATTCAAGTGAGTGCCGCAGGGAGATCTCCTTGCCAATTGCTTACAATGGAGGAGAACCATTGTAAGGCTGCCCACTGGACTCCAATATTGGCAAGGCAGTGGGTCATTAGATCATAATCGACTGTGTCAAACACTGCCAAAAGGTCTAACAACAATAGCAGCACTGACCCGCCTTGATCCAGATGCCTTCTAAGGTCATCAGTGAGGGCGACCAAGGCAGTCTCCGTCCCATGGCCAGGACGAAAGCTGGACTGGAAGGGATCAAGGAATAGAGGCATCCTCCAGAAAAGCTTGGAACTGCTCTGCCACCGCTTTCTCAATTACCTTACCCAGGAACGGTAAATTTGAAACTGGGTGGTAATTGGCCAGGACGCATCAGGTCCAAAGATGAGAAGAGGCCAGCATGGTTAACAAACAAAGTAATGGAAGCTGTAAAAGGTAAGAAGGACTCCTTTAAGCGGTGGAAAACCAGTCCAAGTGAGATTAATAAAAGGGAACACAGGCTGTGGCAAATCAAATGCAAGACTGTGATCAGGCAGGCAAAAAGGGACTATGAGGACCATATTGCAAAAAACATAAAGACCAACAATAAAAATTTCTTCAAATATATTAGAAGCAGGAAACTAGCAGGGAAGCAGTGGGGCCCTTGGATGACCATGGGGTAAAAGGATTACTGAAGGAGGATAAGAAAGTGGCTGAGAAGCTGAATGAATTTTTTGCCTCCGTCTTCACCGTGGAAGATGAAAAGTGTTTGCCCGCCCCAGAACCACTAATTTTGGAAGGGGTGTTGAAAGACCTGAGTCAGATTGAGGTGACAAAAGAGGAGGTCCTACAACTAATAGACGAATTAAAAACTAATAAGTCACCAGGTCCGGATGGCATAAGTCACCGGGTCCAAGAGTTCTGAAAGAACTCAAAGTTGAACTTGTGGATCTTCTAACAAAAATCTGTAATCTTTCATTGAAATCTGCCTCCATTCCTGAGGACTGGAAGGTAGCAAATGTCACCCCCATCTTTAAAAAGGGTTCCAGAGGAGATCCGGGAAATTACAGGCCAGTCAGTCTGACTTCAATACCAGGAAAGTTGGTAGAAACCATTATCAAGGACAGAATGAATAGGCACATTGATGAACACGGGTTATTGAGGAAGACTCAGCATGGGTTCTGTAGGGGAAGAACCTGCTACATTTCTTTGAGGGGGTGAACAAACATGTGGACAAAGGAGACCCCATAGATGTTATTTACCTTGACTTCCAGAAAGCTTTTGATAAAGTTCCTCATCAAAGGCTCCTTAGAAAGCTTGAGAATCATGGAGTAAAAGGACAGGTCCTCTTGTGGATCAAAAACTGGCTGAGTAATAGGAAGCAGAGAGTGAGTATAAATGGGCAGTCTTCGCAGTGAAGGACGGTAAGCAGTGGGGTGCCGCAGGGCTCGATACTGGGTCCCATGCTCTTTAACTTGTTCATAAATGATTTAGAGTTAGGAGTGAGCAGTGAAGTGGCCAAATTTGCGGATGACACGAAATTGTTCAGGGTGGTGAGAACCAGAGAGGATTGTGAGGATCTCCAAAGGGATCTGTTGAGGCTGGGTGAGTGGGGGTCAACGTGGCAGATGCGGTTCAATGTGGCCAAGTGCAAAGTAATGCACATTGGGGCCAAGAACCCCAAGTACAAATACAAGTTGATGGGGTGTGAACTGGCAGAGACTGACCATGAGAGAGATCTTGGGGTCGTGGTAGATAATTCACTAAAAATGTCAAGACAGTGTGCATTTGCAATAAAAAGGGCCAACACCATGCTGGGAATTATTAGGAAGGGAATTGAAAACAAATCAGCCAGTATCATAGTGCCCCTGTATAAATCGATGGTGCGGTCTCATTTGGAGTACTGTGTTCAGTTCTGGTTGCCGCACCTCAAAAAGGATATTATAGCAGTGGAGAAAGTCCAGAAAAGGGCAACTAGAATTCTTAAAGGGCTGGAACACTTTCCCTATGAAGAAAGGTTGAAACGCTTAGGGCTCTTTAGCTTGGAGAAACGTTGACTGTGGGGTGACATGATAGAGGTTTACAAGATAATGCATGGGATGGAGAAAGTAGAGAAAGAAGTACTTTTCTCCCTTTCTCACAATACAAGAACTCGTGGGCATTCGATGAAATTGCTGAGCAAACAGGTTAAAATGGATAAAAGGAAGTACTTCTTCACCCAAAGGGTGATTAACATGTGGAATTCACTGCCACAGGAGGTGGTGGCGGCCACAAGCATGGCCACCTTCAAGAGGGGTTTAGATAAAAATATGGAGCAGAGGTCCATCAGTGGCTATTAGCCACCGTGTGTGTGTGTGTATATTTGGCCGCTGTGTGACACAGAGTGTTGGACTGGATGGGCCATTGGCTTGATCTAACATGGCTTCTCTTATGTTCTTATGTTTCTTAAGATAGTTTTTTAAAAAGCAGGCGAACCACTACCTCTTTACATTTAACTGGAAAAGTCCCTGTTGCCAGAGACAAGTTAACAATATCAGCTAAAGGACCTTGGATACCCTCGTCACCTGCTTTAAGAAGCCAGGATGGACATGGGTCCATGAGCAAGTGGTCGGCTTCACTGAAGCCAAGATCCTGTCCACATCTTCCTGAGAAATACGACTGAAGTGGTCCAACATGGAACCAGAGGACGGACAACGGGCTTCCAGTTCCCGTACTGTATCATAAACACTCTATAAGAAGTTCTAGACTCCTTGTCATAAGATCTCCACCACACTCACTCTAGCCATCTAAGTTGCCGTTTCATTCTCTGCAGCTCCAGGGTATACCATGGAGCTGCTTTGGTGTGGCGATGAAGAGGGCGCCGGGGGGCAATGTCATCAACAGCCGCAGAGAACCAGGAGTATCAAACCTCTACTAACTCATCTTACAACCCGCCAGGGGGCATCAGATCCCGCAGAGCCTCTTGAAGTTGCTCTGGGTCCAGTTGGTTCTGTGGGTGAACATAAATCTGCTTGCCACCTAATGCACCCCCAGAGAGCCTGCCTGCCCTGCTGTACGCCAGTCGGATTTTCAGGGCATAATGATCTGACTATGGAGCTGCATCAATAGTTATCAGATCGGGTGTTATCCCAGCCCCAAAGATCAAGTCCAGCGTGTGACCAGCCTGGTGAGTGAGGGTCGGTATAATCTGGCTGAGTCCCAGTGTCTCCATGGAGGACACTAGGTCCTGCACCTGCAAAGACACTGCATCATCAACATGGACACTGAAATCCCCCAGAACCAATAGCCTGGGGAAATCCAGTGCCCAGGTTGACACAGCGTACAGCAGGGCAGGCAGGCTCTCTGGGGGTGCATTAGGTGGCCAGTACACCACCCAGGTAGTCAAACTCTCCTCAGCCTCCCATACCAGACCGACACATTCAATGCTGGCTATGTTTGGGGCAGGGATTCACGAATTGCATTGCAAAACACACCCACCCCGGCCTGGTCGTCTGAGACTGATGAAGGATTGAGAACCCAGGTGGGGCAAGTTGATTCAGGGCTTTGAACTTGCTGACTCGAGTGGGAGGGGGGGAACCACAAGCTGTTCCTTGCCATCCAAATGAACCCTCTTATCAGAAGTCTTTTGGCTTCAAAGAGAATGAGATCCAGAAAAGTGTGGAGGTGTTTTGTTTTGTTTTTAAGCATGCAAATTTGACATTTTAATCTTACAGGGGGGCAAACACCCTTTCTTGCAGCTTAACAGTGCCTAAAATGTTCCCCAGACAGCCTCTGCTCAGACGCTATTTTGGAGAGACTGCAAGGAAGAGGAAAGAAAGACACCTGCAGCTACAGGCTAAAAGCAGCTTCTGGACTTTTTGCTCCAGAAAACATTTTCCCCTCTGGGAACAAAAAAGAAAATTTCTTTTCTCACCTGTTTAGGGGAATATTTTTCTTCTGCTGAGGGAACATGAAGACTACACTGTGAACACAAGGCAGATCCCACCTTGGGCAATTTCTAAATATGTTATTGGCCAGAATGGGTGTCAATCAAGCATGCAAGATTTGCCATTGGATAAGAATTAAGGAAGAGACTGGGTGGTTGATACCATTTTTTGTTCTGCATTTTGAGAGGCTTAATGTGTGGAAATGGGCATATGAAACTTTTAAAGAAATAAAAGTATTTTTCTCCAGGCAGCTAGCAAATCTGGGAATTTTTTTCTTCCCTCAGATAGTTTTTCTCTGGATGCCTGTCATATATATTGGTAAATAAAATAAGCATTACAAAATGCTCCCAAGGGTGCCAGTAAATTTAAGGACTGGAACTTGTCATTGCTCCAACTTCCTTGAAGGCCTCTGGGATGGAGGAGCCTCAGGCAGCCCCATCACCCTTCAGCAGGACTCCTTCTTCTTGGGCCTGGTGCGGATCAGGAACTCTTCACTGTGCAGTGAAGAAGAGGGGACTGATGGCAAGACATGAGGCTCCTCCAGATCTGGCAGGAAACAGCTGCTCCTGGTGCTCATCACCGCTTGCAACTGCTGCCCGCTCTGCACCCTCCAAATCACCACCACCAAGGTGAGGGAAGCCATAGGAGGAAAGCACATGGCAATGAGCCATCCCGCTGTTCTCAGCTGAGAGTGGCGAGGAGAGGGAAGGGAGCACCCAGAAGCACCTCGTAGGCGAGGTGGCACCCTATCTCACCTTCTCCCACCCACCAGCCATGGTCTGTAGGCAGCTTTGGAAATCTGACAGCACAGAGAGCCCAGTCACAAAATAGATGCCACAAAAAAGCTTCCACAGGAGGTGGATCCAGCCATAAAATGGCTGCTGCAACTTATCTTTAGTCACACAGTGAAGATCCTAATGCTGAGGTGGCAGCAGTAGTCAAAGCAACCTTTTAAAAAATCTGCATGGCCAATCAAATCTCCAATGTCCCATCACCTTGTTGGATAAAAGCCCCGCCTGGCCCCACCAACTTTCTAAAAAACATTTGGTGTGTGTCAGGAAAGGTATTGGTGGGTGCCTGGGTGCCTGCAGGCACCACGTTGGGGACCCCTGCTCTATAGGGCTTCTTGAATCCTTGCGAGATTTCTTCCTTTTACCAGAGTTTGGTCACCATTTTGGTTACCTTCAGGCTTCAGTTTCAGTGGGAGCTCACAGGAGTGCAGCTCCTGAACCTTTCTGAAAGTTCCACCTCCTTGTCCATTGAATAATATGTGCAGCTGCATAACAATCCCTGGATGAGCTCCATCACCTATTTTTCTACAAAACAACTCCTGGTTACCCTGATTCTGCTTCTAAGGAAATCAACATGATGGCCAAACTCTTGCAAGCGGAATGGAACTTATGAGAGAGAGTTTGAAAAGTTCTATAGAACAAGTACTGATTTTAAAGTGGCTCTGAGATAAAAAGAAGCAAGGATTTTGATTTACTCTGTGTAGGGTATCATGAGGAATCCCAGGCATCCCACCGAGTGGGGGGGGGGGGGGGAGCTTGCAGCACCCAGTCTTGTTGCCGCTGGCACCATAGGCACCAGCACAAGATAAGGGGGGGGGGGGAGGAATGTGCACCAGTGTTGTGCTGGCACACTTACATCACTTCAGGTAAAAAACAAACAAACAACAGAAGTGATATGGGGTTTACAAAAAATCTGTAGTAAATTCTAGAGTGTCTAAGACAGGGGTGTCAAACATCTGGCCTGGGGGCCAAATCAGACCCCCGAGCAACTGGCTGTCATCTACTTTTTTCTCCCTCTCTGTTGCTTCCTTCTGTGTAACAGCTTGCTTTGCAAGGCTTGCTCTGTCGCACAGGAGCTACAAAGCATAACCTCTATTTTCTCCGTTGGCTGAGGCTCCTCTCTTGGGGAGGAAGTGCTTGTTTTGCCAGGCTATCTCAATCGCACAGCAGAGGTACTGAGCCAAGCCTCCCTTCTATTGGTTGAGGCTCCTCCCCCTCCTGGCCCCCTGGGGAAGGCAGGAAAGTGCAAAAGCTTCCTTTGCCCAGTTCCCTGGATCACATGGGAGAAATACAAAGAAAGCACCTTTAAGACCAATGAGTGCTAATGTTTTAAGCATGTTTTAAGGGTTTTTTTTTTAAATTGTGTTTGTGTCCTTTATAAAATTTATATCTTTACTATCTAATCTTAAATAGGTACACATGTGGCCCGGAACTACATGGCCTGGCCCAGCAATGTCTCATTTATGTTAGATCTGGCCATCGTAACAAATGAGTTTGATACCCCTGGTCTAAGACATCACTTCCAGGCCCCACTAAACCCTGCCTCCAGTTCCTCCCAGGAAATCAGCTGCAGCCTGGCAACCCTGGGTGGTAGTGAATGGGGTGTGTGGGAGGGAGCTCAGGTTGGCATACATGGAGGACAAAAGAGAAGGAAAGAGCTATTTTATTCTCAGAAGAACACTTTGAGGCAAGTTAGGCTGTAAGAGGCGCTGATTTAATGTTCCCCAGTGAGTTTCATGGCTGAGCAAGGATTTGAAGCCAGGACTACAAAGCTATAATCTAATGGCTGTATCACTCTGGCTCTCTCAAAGGAAAGATATTGTCCAGTGCGGGGGTCCCCAACCCCTGGGCCATGGACCGGTACTGGTCCGTGGCCTGTTAGCAACCGGTCTGTGAGTTGTATAATTATTTCATTATATATTACAATGTAGTAATAATACTAATAAGACGATGACATTGGATTTATAACCTGCCCTCCACTCCAAATTTCAGAGTCTCAGAGCGGCTCACAATCTCCTTTTCCTTCCTCCCCCACAATAATAATAATAATAATAATAATAATAATAATAATAATAATAATAATAATAATAATTTTTTATTTCTATCCCGCCCTCCCCGCCGAAGCAGGCTCAGGGCGGCTTGGCACCTTGTGAGGTGGGTAGGGCTAAGAGAGCTCTACCAGAAGCTGTCCTTTCAAGGACAACTCTGCCAGTGCTATGGCTGACCCAAGGCTATTCCAGCAGCTGCAAGTGGAGAAGTGGGAAATCAAACCTGGTTGTCCCAGATAAGAGTCCACACACTTAACCACCACACCAAACTAATAGAAATAAAGTGCACAATTGTATCATCCCGAAACCATCGCCCCCCCTCTCCAGTCCCTGGAAAAATTGTCTTCCACAAAACTGGTCCCTGGTGCCAAAAAGGTTGGGGACTGTTGGTCTAGTGTAGTCTAAATCTTACATTCAAGATCTGCACTCTGTTCTTTAAAAAAAAAAAAAAAACACTTGGAGGGCTACCGTATTAATAATTAATATGCTAGAAATAATTGCATCATGTGAACTATGTATATGTAGAAGGGTTTTTGGCAAACTCACTCTTTTCATGATTACAGTTACTGAACATCTTTCTCAGCTTTAAAGATAACTGGTAAAAATGTTTACATCCAATTGTTTTTATTGCTAGCAAGAAGGATGTGTTGTGGCTCATATTGAAATAAATGTCATTAGTCTTTCAAGGCTCAGGACTTCTGCTTTGTTTTGAAATCCTAAAAACACTTCCCTGGGAGTAAGGACCATTAAATAAAATGGGACTTACTTCTGAGTAGACATGCTTAGCCTGGCTCCCATAGGCATGTAAAATATGCCAACCTTGAATCCTTTGTCTGTAATACATCTAGTTCCAGCAAGCTGTTTTTCATTCCTCCTTTAAATGTACACATTTTCAAGTTAGCGAATGATATTTCATTTAAAAACAAAACCAAAATAAAACAAACAGTTTCTTCAGGTTTCCAGCTGCCATGCAATTTATATCTCTTTCCTCTACTCTTTGTTTTTCAGCCATTTTCCCTGAATGTCAAAGTCAATTTAGTGCATTTCACTTTGCTGAATAAATCAGAGGCGAAATCCTTGCTAAAAGTGAAAATTTGATTTGCTAAAAGGAGCTTAGGGCAACTATTAATCAATATATCCAGAGTGTCAAAGCTAAGGCCATGATAGGCATGCATTCATTTGGAGATTGGTTGAGGCAGATAAAGGGGGACATGGAGGGGGAGTGCAATCACCAGTGCACTGTGGGTGGGTGTGCAAGCATGTATATTTAGGAGGAAAAGAGAGTTTGCCTAAAAAATGAGGAAAAAACAGCAGAAAAGAAAAACACTGTACAAACAAAAGAAAGGGTCAATTTCAAACACTGTACACTTGTAACCCTGTGTAAAAATTATGGAGGATTCTCATATTTTAATATTTTAAACTGCATATAGTAATGTTTCAGCAATATTTTATCCACAAACAGGTTTTTTAAAGAAATCATAATTAAAGTCATGATGAACTTCAGAGAGTTTCTCCAATCCACACAATCCACACAGTGCTCTATTTCATACATACACATCTGTCTGTATGATCCATTTATGGTAGCACGCTTAAAGAGAACATTCTTAAAAGTAAAACGCCCCATGGCTTTACCTTTAAGCATCTTATTGGAGATGGGCAAAGTAAGCACACATCTGAAACAATCCAAGGTGAAGACCGTGAAAACAGCAGAACCAACCAAATATGAATTTTCTGAATGCTCGAAGATGGTACATTTAAGAACATGCTTTTTAAAATATATCTTTTTTTAAATTCCAGTAAAAGGAACATAGCATAGAGTTTGCTATTGAACACTGTCTCTTTGGCAAAAGTATTTTTAATTACTAATTTTGACAGCATCTCATCATTGATCCCTTCAATGCACTATGGCTGCAATTCTTCAGCAAATCTTTATACCAGTCATGACATACTGAACATTCAGGAGCTGCACTGCAGCTATACAACTTGCTCTTTCTGGAGAATCACCAAAACAGAAGCATCCTTTGAAATCTTTGTTGAAAAGCCCTGCTCTTTTTTTGAGAATCAGAGTCCAGCATCATGTGAGTTTGCCTCAGTTCTAACAAAGTTTTAACTGCGTATTTTAGATTTCCAGTTTACTCTACTGAATACAGTACAATCAGTTAGCTGTGGCTTGCACAGTGCCATTTGCTGAGATCATGAATGGTCAGCAATATAAACTCTGATCTACTCCCAGCCCCAACCATGCCCTTCTGTTTTTTCTTATCATACAAGTGGTCAACCTGAATAAATGTAATGGTATATAAAGGAGGAAATGATGGGATGCAGAGGTAAAAATATGATGAGTACATCACAAAATGCACCTAGCAGATTGTAGACGTTTCTGGTACTTTAGTCCGATCCCTTAAACTCTCCCAGGGGCTGCTGGCTGCAGAGCTTGGCAATTGAATGTTTGTTTGCTGTTATTCATTGCACAGTCGAGTCCTACTCTTTGTGACCCCATGGACCAAGTCATGCCAGGCCCTCCTGTCTTCTACCATCCTCTGAAGTCTACTCAAATTCATGTTAGTTACATCAGTAACGCTGTCCAGCCATCTCATCTTTTGCCGTCCCCTTCTTCTTTTGCCGTATGTCTTTCCCAGCATCAGGGTCTTCTCCAGTTAGTGCTCCCTTCTAATTTGGTGGCCAAAGTATTTGAATGTTATGTCATCTTAAAAGCTGTATGGCTTTTATGGGAACATGGCCCAGCCAATCAACATGAGCTGCAGCTCTTCCATAATGGTTTTAATTGGGGCCAAAATCAGGAATCCAATCAAATGGCTTCAGGGTACTTCCCATGTGGGAACTCAATAGGGTTACCAACCTCCCCTGCTTTTTTGTGTATTGTTAACCTCCAGGTGGTGGCTGGAGATCCCCTGGAAGTACAACTTATCTCTATGTGACAGAGATCAGTCCACCTGGAGAAAATGGCAGCTTTGGAAGGTAGACTCTATGGCCTTATACTCCTTCCCTTCCCCAAACCCTAGTATCCTCTGGCTCTACCCCCAAAATCTCTATGTATTTTCCAACCTGGAGGTGTGTACCCTAGAACTGAAATGAAGACTTTTGGTATGCTATCAGGGTGCCTTCCAATTGTTCCATGCCTCTTTCTGCACTCTTCTCTGACCTGTTCCATATGGTTCATGTGGGTGGCAGAGCTGCTGGGGGACATCTATAGTGTGTCTTGTTCTTGGGCAGTGCTTAGAAAACTGGTCCCGAGTATATGAAGCATGGATTCTATTCTGGCCTCTGCCAGAATACTGCAGCTCAGTCTGTTGCTTAGCAAAAGCTGATCTTTGCCTTTTGGCCAGCATTTCCCCTACTGGGAACAGAACCCATGGCTGCCATTTGCCACAGGTGTCTTTCCCCAGGTAACTGGAAAAAAGTCCACAAGAAAAAAAGCACACGGCAAAAAAGCTCACAGAAAACCCCCCATGGTCATAAATGTTCACAGAGAAAAAGCCCACATGGAAAAATGCCCACATGGAAATAAGCCCACATAGAAAAAAGCCCAAACAAAAAAAAGTCCACATGGGAAAATACCATGTATAGCACTAGAAATATTTATAATTGTGGCTACACCTTACTTACGGGGTGCTGCTAGGTGTCCCCTCCCCCACCACTGCACTGTTTTTGGCTTCCCAGATCACAGAGGAAGGAGAACATGCCCTGCATGGAGGAGAACATGCCTCGCCTGGCTGCTCTCACCTTGAAAGCGAGAGCAGATGAGTGGGGCACGTTCTTCTTCTCTGAGCTCGACTTCCCTTGCAAGGAAAACCAAGTTCAGAGGAGAAGAGTGTGTTTGGCCCTGCCAAGCTGCTCTCACCTTCCGACAGCTGAGTGGGATGCCTTCTCCTCCTCCAAGTTTGACTTCCCTTGTAAGGGAAGCTGAGATTGGAAGAGAAGAATGCGCCCAGCCCCGCTGGGCCTGGGCTTGCCACAAACTAACACTGGCTAATGCACAAGCACGTTGTATTAGTTTGTGGCAAGCCCAGGCCTGGCACTTGGGCCTCAGGCACCCCAGGCTGGCACCTGCCCCGTGCCCTCCCCCGCACTTGCCCCACTGCTGCACCATCACCTGTGGGAAGGGCAGGTGCAGCAGCATGGCAGGGGAGTGCAAGGAGGGCTCCAGGTGAACCACACCTGTGGTCTCAAAAGTAATCCATCTAATTAAGTATGTAATTGAATTGTAACTGAATTGTATTTTAAAATTGTTTGTTTTATATTGTATTTTATTTATATCACGGTGTTCCGTGTCTGTGAGCCGCCCTGAGCCCGCCATCGGCAGGAAAGGGCGGGATATAAAAATAAACTTATCTTATCGTATCTTAATCCGGAGCACCTCTGAGAGCACACTCACAGGCATTCTCCCCTGAGCCTGGCTTCCCTTGCAAGGGAACCCAGGCTCAGAGGAGAATGCACCCTGCTTGGCTGCTCTTGCCTTGAAGGCAAGAGTGGGTGGGCCCTGGCACATTCTTCTCCTCTGAGCTCAGCTTCCCTTGCAAGGGAAGCTGAGCTTGGAGGAGAAGTAGGCGCTCCACTTGGCTGATCTCTCCTGAATGCGAGTCTGGAGGCTGACTCAGTATAAAACAGTTTCATGTATTCTTCTGTACATGTGACTAGCCTTACTCCCACGTTTTTACCAGTTGTACAGGAGATGCCTGTGATCCTGTGGTACTTACTCCTTCTACTAATAATACTACTACTTCTTTAATAAAAGGATCACAGGTACCACACAAATTTGCATGTACCAATCTCTTGTATCATCGTAGGTGCAGTGGTGGCTGTGTATTCAACCCCCACCAAATAACTATCTTGACCTAGTAACATAGTTTCATGATGAATTTACCATATCAAATGATAAAGGTAATAGAATGAAGAAGGTCTGTCTACAATTCAGCTGTGTATATACTTCCCAGAAGCTCCTCTGTTCTGTCACATTTATAGGGTTTCAAATGGACACATATATTCTACTTCTTGAGACATCTGGTAATTATAGCAAATTGCAGTTTGTGTGCAGCTATTTGAAATTTCAACATGCTTCATGCTAATACTATGCTTTATGTCTCAGTAACAGTTGCAGGATTCCAACTGATCATAAGCCTTTCTCTAAAGCCCAACTGTTTGGAACTGAAGCCTAAAATAAATATCAACAGAGCAACAACAGGCAAGCAAGAATTTTTTTGAAAACCTAAGTCTTTGAGTATATGTGGGCAAGCAAAATGATTTTACAACATATGCTCAGTAGATGTTTTTGAATGATGCTCCCAATTTAATGTTTTCATACAAAAAGAAATCAGTGTAAAAAGTTGCTGAGGCCTTTGGTCTAGTCAATGAGTTTTGTGTCTGCAAATGACACAGAACATTTTGTCTCTTAAGCTTCCTGTTATGACATTTAAAGAGCTTAATGTTTCCTGCTTCCACTTAGTAAAAGGAGCGCGCTGAGCATTTTTGCAGAATGCCAATGAGATACTTGCATTACAGAAACAATACCTAAGTGACTTTGAAAATGTGGTCAGGCATCAGTAGACTCTCTTGTCATGGAAAAGCAGGCTTTATTCTTTTAAGATCTCCAAAAGCAAAACTAACACTCTCCAAAATGCAAAGTAAGAGCACCAAATACTTTCAAAATTGAAGTTGGCTCTGCTTACAAAACTCATGGCTTTATCTAGATTGGCTAATGATGGCATTGTCTCACCGGCAATAAAGCAGACTTAGTACCTTCCTAAATACCTGCAGTATTTTAGCCAATGAAGTTACTGAACATAGGAATATTTTAATCTGACAGAAAGAACAACAATAGATCTGACTGCTGGGCTGATAATCTTCTTATCACACCCTGTGAAACCTAGCTCTAATATTCGGCAGTGTGAGCTTCCATTACTCAGCAACCCATTCTATAAAGGCCAACAATGGAAAGAGAATGAAGTGGAGTGTGGAAGTACCTCCATATCTACATAAAAGAGATTAGAGGCGACAGCGTTCCATTTTACAGCTCAATCATATTGTGTTAGCATGCGCTTATCCGAGCGCGGATGAAATTGAAAGAGAAATAAAAAAGAGTCAGGCAGATAGGAACCAGAAAAGCGAGGCATGAGCAATTTCCAAGGATATAAAAGGATGCTAATGGTGGGGCCCTGTCATTCTTAAAAAGGGCTATTAGGGCACCATCATCTGTTCTTGTGCCTTTACGCTCCTGTAACTAAACTCAAGAATTCCCTAATGCCACTGTGATCATTTTCTTCTGCAGATAAGATATGGTTATGTTTCACAACAACACTTTTCATTTGTTTGATTTATTAATACAACTTGGCTAATTCTATTTATTGATAAAGCCCTTCCATATGAATATATATTTATGTCTTTTTCAACAGTTCCTTTTCTGTAGACTTCTATACCTTTTTATTCACTAAACACTTATTGTAAAATATTGTTACAACTGCATACTAATATTAAATAAAATTTAAGAGAGCACCAGAATTTCATAAAATTGAATAAACTCATAACTCAGAATCTTATAGAGTGATTCCAATGTTGTGATGTAAGATGAAATGGTTTGTTAGTATATTATATAACAGTACTCCTCCCAAAAATTGATTTCTAATTCAAAATTTCCTTGTAGTTAGTTGTAAAGCCAAGTTTATTCACTAGGAAAAAATCAGTTTTATATAAAAGCTGTACTTAGTTCAAGGTTTGGAATTTTACCTGTTATAAGACCATCAATTACTTCACTAACAAATGATGTTAATTTTCAAGTTAATTTTTTGGTCACTATGTCTACATCACATGTTATCTGTATAGGAACTCTGGTGCTAGTTTAGTTAGAATAGATTTTAAACCAATGGAGAAACATTTTTATATCTATTGCTAGGATTTATACAAATTGCTAGGATTTATATCTGTTGCTAGGATTTATACAAATGGAGAATCAACTAAATCAGAATACCTGGACTAATGAACGCACATTTAAACAACTAAGAACATATTTTGCCAAAATGTAGTTCTCTAGCTTCTCTTTTATATTCTCTGTTATAACAGCTGTTTGTTAAGAACAACAAGAATTGCAGAATTGCAAGACTGCAGATAACTGTGTAGGTTCATTAGTAAAAGAAGCCAAAAATGTGAGCAGTATAGTGCATTTGGTTAACACAGACACGGGATAATGAAGTGGTGTGCAAGCATTCTGGTTCTCTTGAACTCTTTATCGGCCAGATGTTTAGTTCAAAATATGAAGGGGGGGGGGGGAGAGAGAGAGAGGATTTTCAGGATATGATGGAAAAGCCCCAGATCTGTAGCATGCAGAGGTCTTAACAGTGCAGCGCAGGAGATGTTGCAGACATAATTCGATGAGACGGTGCTCAGTGCAAAACAGATTTCAAGTTGCACCAATGGCTACCGAGAACAAAAATGGTTCATTTACTTTGAAATATAAACACTTGGCCTAATTCAGATTTCTCTGGAATAGAGGATAACTCTACTGCAATGGATTTATGTTAATGCCAGTCATCAGCTTTGATTTGGCAATCATGTTGGTTGCTCCATCACCCCAAATCAGTCTTAAAAAAACTCTTTAAGAACAAGCTCATCTCTATTTGCATTTAACCATTCTGCATTCCATCCCTATTATTGGTGAGGCAGTACCAAACAGTAAGTTAAAATGTTTATTCAATCAGGTTTTATTTTAAAAGATTTACTAGAGAGTTAGTCAGGCCCAGTTCAGACTTTCTACCCTTCCTGCCAAATGGACATATTTAGCTAATAGACCTCATATAGAATAAGAAGCCAGGTTTTGAATGTGCCTCTTAAGTTCTCCCAGTAGCTCACTATCACTTCTGATTTCAGGACTGTAATTCAGCTTCCTCTGCTAACTGCAGGAACTGAAACAATGTTTTATTCTCTCTCTCCTTCCACACCCAAGCCTATGCCAGGTACTCACAACACAAATCAAACTGATAAAAGATCTTTGGCAATCACCATGATGCATTATTGACCGACTTCTAGGGCAAGTGCCCCCAGCCTGGTAAGACTGATATAGGCATTGTCCAGAGATGAAACTCAAACTCACCTATTTAACTAGCTTTGACTTAATCTGGGGTGCTTTATTAGCAACCAGTGTAAGACAAAGTAGCTAGTATAATACAGAGTGATGTTTAAATTAGTTTACAATTTGCTTGGGCTCATCTAGACCTGCTCTGAACAAAGCCATTCAGAAATGTCAGCTGTGTTCCTAACCACTGTAACAAATTGTTGCCTGAACGCTGCACACCTAATGACTTCAAATTAGCTTCACTACGATATTGCCTGACAGTTCGTTACGACTGTTAGTAACATAGCTGGCGTATCATGACCAATAAATTGGTTTCAGTGTGGGCTGGGAAAAGGACTTCCATCAATTTGATTAAAGAAATTACTGTAGCATTCAAAGCATAAAGACAAACTAGTTTAAGGAGACAGAAATAAGTTAACTGTACCAGAAAAACATTGCTCATGATTCAAAAGCTCGTTTATAAGCCATTTGTGAGGCAAACTCTGAACAACTAAATTCCTTCTGTGCAGGAAATATGGAACAGTTCAGAATGTGTTTTAACTGTCTTCCTTTCTAAGCAAATTATGATTTAGATACGTATTGATCTTTGTGCATTGCTTAGTTTGGAGAACTAATTAGAATCAGTCAGAATTGTGTTTTATATCATTCAAATTCACTGAAAGAGACAGCGCCAGAATTGAAGTGTAAGGTTAGCATTGAGGAGAACTTTATAAAAAACAAAACAGTACAGTCTGAGGAACAAAACTACACACAAAACCATTTATATTATACATGCAGATTCATTTATACAATATATGATAATCATATATTGACTGCTCCACCAATAGACAATGGCTAAATCTACTATTTTATTGTCAAACTCTTACATTAAAACATCATCTTCTCCTTGTGTCTGCTGTTCACTTGGAGTGTCTATCAATAAGTATGGCTGTGTCTTGATTTTTCTTTTTTTCATTTAATACATTTAAAATTCACTTGCAGACATTATGTGTCTGGCAAGTCAGTTTCAGCAAGGCATCAGCCAGATAACATGTTTTTTCTTGCACAACAAGGATATGTTTAACTCATAATCTGCTGTGTACTCCCCAAGTTTGCTAGAAATCCTTTAGCAGGCAGTAAAACCAAGCACTCAGGTTATTGAGTAGGGAACAAAAGAACTGAGGGCAATAGGAGGGAAAGGGCTGAATATAACATATTGATTTGGAAAAGTCAAATGTTTGGTTTCAGGTTCCTACTGCAGATTATATTTGCCATGTGATCGAGAAAAATGATTGTGTTGTCTGAAGACATTAAGATACAGCAGACCCCATGGTAATAGCTGCCTAAAATGCTAGCTATTTTAGGATACAGCAATGCCAACACAAATCCAAACTGAGTGAGATGTACAAATGCAGCCTTTCATCTCACTAAAACATGAACACGTATTTCATTCTTTTTCTCTAGAATTTAATATCTCTGAAAGGGAACAAACTGACAGCTCTGCAAACTGCCTTGTCTATTAACTCAGAAAGCAGTTAAGATGGGAGTTCACAATGTCTGTGCAGGACATTCCCAGTACTGCAGTAAAAACATATTCTAAATCTGATATGGGGAGAGGGGAGGACAGGGAAGAAGTGTGTCTGCACGGTGGGAGAAGTGAATTCCAAAAACACGAGGAAACTTTTGATGCATTTAGCTACTTTCCCAAATATGACTCCCTGTTGCCTCAAGCTGAGATGTATAAGACAAGACAGAGGTGATGCTAGTCACAAAGGTCATTGACTTAAGAAAGAGTTTTGCTTCCACTTCAGGTGGCTTCTAAAGTTTTGCTTGACCCTGACCTACTAGGGCAATCTTGTTAACGAAATGCATGTGTATTGTTTATTTAGTAAAATATTTGCACCCAACTTTTCCTTTTGACTCAGGGCAGCTATGTCACAGAAGCTTGCCTCTTATATGCAGACAGATGATCTGACTACACTTTACAGTACCTTTATTATGTATAAACAATTTTATTAGTAACATCTTTACAGTACCTTTATTGTAGCATGTTCTACAGGGGGGCTGCCCTTGAAAACAACTTGGAAATTACAGTTGGTCAGAATGTGGCAGCCTGTTTCTTAGGAGGGGCTACCCACAGGGAACATATTACAACTATTCTGAGCTTCCTGCACAGGTTGTTTCCAGACTCAGTTCAAGGTGTTGGTGCTTAACTTTAAAGTCATTCATGACATGTTTGATGGGCTGCTTCTCTTGCAGCAACTGCTCTGCCTAACAGGGCATTCTGGTTGCTTGACCCTGGCTAATTTGGATCCTGTCCTTCTGAAATGGCCTCCCAGAGGAGGGGAGGCAAATATCCATCTTGGCTGCCTTTAAAACAGCCTGCAAGACTGTATTGTTCATAAAGTCATTTGGCATTCTTTGACTTGATCTTTGGGTGAGTTGAATCCATGAATCATAGTAATAGGATTACCCCAGGATTAGGAACCGGCTGATTGCTTATTTATTGTTTGAAGACCATTTAGTATTAATTTTCACTGTAATTCTTACCTTGTTCCCTGTCTTGGATCCGTACTAAAGGACAAGCAGGTGTATAAATATTTTAAAGAAATTAATAGAAAAAAATTAGGGTGGTAACTGTTTCTTTTCAGTACTATGTAGGTATTATATGGAACTATTAAGACAATGCAGCATTCAAAAGAGTGCATCATGGTCATACTAACATGGGCTTGGCTACCCGGCTATGGCAAATTAAGAACAATGTGTGGTCATCATGCACTATTTTTAATCTTAGGCCAAGTTTGTACTTGCTCCCATTTAGTACAGTAATTTGCAGAAAATTCAGTATAAGTCACACAAAAACTCAGTTAGTATAGCATATCCTAACATATAATAGGTTGAATCCAAAGGTCACTTTCTGCTGGTGTAAGGAACTTATACTAGCAGATGTGGGTGGGGTGAAATTTTTGCCAATTGTCCCTACTTCTGAAGCCCCAGCATATTGCTAATAAGGACGGGAACAGCATAGGAGGCAAAGAGGAAGGCTGCAATAGAACTGGAATCCCCACCCCCACCCCGCTTTCCTGTAGCACAAAATGGGCTCTGCAGGCATCCCAAAGTTTTAAACTCTGGTCAATATTCTTGATTCATGTAAACAAGCAAACATATTTTCATGCCTGGTACAGAGAAAGTAGTTTTGTAACAGCGTCACATATACGAGGTATGGGAATGGGGACTTCCTGAACTCTGGTGATCACAAAAGCAAGGATCTACAACTATCCCTGCAATTTTTAGACAATAGTCATCTTTTCCCTGGTGACACCTTAATCCTACTAGTCATTCCTGTTATGCACCAGTACTGATTAAGTCCAGAGAAGGCAAGACATTAAGAACTGTAATAGTTGGAGACTCCAACTTCTAAAAGTTAAGAAATATCTCTTTTACATTGGACAGCCATAAGTAGGAGAAGAGCAAGAAAAGAATCTATTCATGATTCATGGATTCAACTCATTTTCATGAAATTAAGAAAATCACATTTCGTATTGAAGCTGAAAGCATCATCCTCTTTTGGAAATAAATATAAAAAGTATGTTGTCTACAAACCAACTAACAGTTACTTATGCTGAGGTTCCTCTAAAATCAATGGGATTTAAAGGTAGGTCATGTTCTCTTCCTCTCCTCCAGAAAGATGTTATAATAAGCATAAGAATTTGGAAACAAAGCTAAACACATAAAAAGTAACAATTTTGCACCATAATAAAATTAATCCATGTCATGGTTTGTATCAAATGGAAATAATTATACTGAAACCAAATCTACTTGGCAATACCTGGAATATGTTTAGCCCATCCAATGATGACCACCAGTTCCCTGTCTGCCAGGTCACAAAGAGTGGTGAGGGCTTTGATGTCACTGTCTGGCACAGTGGGGTCTGGCATAGCATAGATCTTCTCTGGTTCAGCCACCAGCAAATGGGAGACAATCTTGTTATCTGTAAAGAAGGATCAGGGTATGACTTACTATCATTATCATAACAGTTAAGTTTTGCAAAACTGCTCCATTGACTCCTCCCAAGACTTACAACAGCAGATACATTTGGCACAGTAAAAAAAATAATGCTGTCTTATTAATTTCGGTACATAGCCCTGAGCTACTGAAATAAATGTTGCTATTTATACCACCGAATCAAGATGCATGTGTAATTCTATAAAACCAGCTATATAAAAAATAAAGCCAGCATCAGAAGCTCATGAAGTCAGACATCTGCTGGGCCTTGTGTACTGCCAGGATACATGCTACCATCCAGACCTCCCTACATCAGTGAAGATTAAAATACAATTACTTCTATGGGTTGAGAGTTACACTCACAGGCATCAAGTTCATATGTGGCTAGGGTTACCAAGTCTTACATGGATGCTCGTGGGGGGACTGCCCTTGTGTCCACTAAGTGTGTCTGGCATGATCATAGAATCAAAGAGTTGGAAAGTACCTCCAGGGTCATCTAGTCCAACCCCGTGCACAATGCAGGAATTTCACAAATACCTCCCCCTAAATTCACAGGATCTTCATTGCTGTCAAATGGCCATCCAGCCTCTGTTTAAAAACCTCCAAGGAAGGAGAGCCCACCACCTCCCGAGGAAGTCTGTTCCACTGAGGAACCGCTCTAACTGTCAGGAAGTTCTTCTTAATGTTGAGCTGGAAACTCTTTTGATTTAATTTCAACCCATTGGTTCTGGTCCTATCTTCTGGGGCCACAGAAAACAATTCTGCAGCATCCTCTATATGACAGCCCTTCAAGTACTTGAAGATGGTGATCATATCACCTCTCAGTCATCTCCTCTCCAGGCTAAACATGCCCAGCTCCTTCAACCTTTCTTCATAGGACTTCGTCTCCAGACCCCTCACCATCTTTGTCACCCTCCTCTGGACCCATTCCAGCCTGTCTATATCCTTCTTAAAATGTGGTACCCAAAACTGAACACAATACTCCAGGTGAGGTGTTACCAGAGCAGAGTAAAGCGATACTATCACTTCACGTGATCTGGACACTATACTGGTGCAATTATGTCACTTCCAGGAAATGACATCACGCTGGGCACATTGCACAGGGATGCTCTAGCATTTTGGTAAAAAAACCCCTCTATGGTGCTATAGAGTTTTTACCCAAATGCTAAAGTGTCCCTGTGCGACATGCCTGGTGCAATTATGTCACTTCCAGAAAATGTCATCATGCTGGGCACATTGCACAGGGATGCTCTAGCATTTTGGTAAAAAAAAAAAAACCTCTATGGTGCTATAGAGTTTTTACCCAAATGCTAAAGTGTCCCTGTGCAACATGCCTGGTGCAATTATGTCACTTCCAGGAAATGTCATCACGCTGGGCACATTGGGCACCGATGGTAGGGTTCCCCCTGCTAGCCAATCCTGTGCTGGCGGGTTGGAGGCCCAGAAATCAGGGGAACCCCTGCCCACAGCAGGAGGCTGGGAACCCTATATGTGGCCCAGAACAGAGTATGCATGTGTGTGTTTTTAGTCTGGGCTTGTTACTGAGCAGTTTGAAGAGCCAGCAGTCAGGTTACCTTCTTTCTGGGCTGACTCATCTGAGTCTTGTTATGAGACTTGAAAGAGCATAGAATGTAATGTTCAGAGTATTTGACTAAAATCTGTGAAACCCATGTTTGAATCTCCACTCTGCCATGGAAGCTTGTTGAGTGATCTTGGGACTGTCACACACTCGCAGTCTACTGTAGCTCACAGGGCTGTTGTGAGGATAAAATAGAGATGGTGAGAATGATATAAGCTGTTTCAGTCCCCCATTGGGGAAGATGAAGTATAAATGAAGTTAATTAGTTAATTCACCTAGATACTGTTGTAGAAGTTGACAAGCTTTGAGCTCTAAGTCTGTCCTGCTGATTTCCTGTAGAGCAAGTTTCATGAACATGCAAGTTTCTTTGACTTTCTCAGTAGTTTTAGTGCCCAACCACCAACAGAGGGAGTCAGTGTGGTGTAGTGGTTAAGAGTGTTGGATTAGTATCCGGGAGATCCAGGTTTGAATCCCTACTCATTCCATGGAAGTTCAATGTGTGCCATTGGGCCAGTCACACTGTCTCAGCCTAACCTACCTTACAGGATTGTTGTGAGGATAGAATGGAGGACAGCAGATTAATGTATGCTGCTTTGGGTGCCCATTGGGGGAAAAGGCAGGGAATGAATGAATGAGCGAATGAATGAATGAATACCTACCTACCTATATAATTAGGCCGCACTGCTTGTCAATGCCATCCCCTATACAATCTGTTTGTCAGACTGGCCTGATTCAGACCACCCAATCCACTTAATGGAGGTTAGGAAAAGAAGACAGTATCTGTTGAAATATCTTAGCCACAGAAGAGTAGTGAGCCCAATATATAAGGCTCTCAGTCATGGAAGAGCAGGGAGTTCAATCTATAAGACTGAGAGAATATGAATTTTGCCTATAATGTAGTAAAAATGTATAGGAATGGGCACAAACTGGCTCATGAACTAAAGTCTGTGACAAATTTAGGCTTGTTCATGGTTTGCAGAGTGAGGTTTGTGACAGGTCACGCAGCATGAACTTTCCACAAATCTTCCAGCTGTTTGTGAATTGATACATTTGCAGACAGACTGTCCCACTTAATCTAAATGTTTACCAAACTTCAAACTTCAACAGTGAGAGCAGAACTTGGAGGGCAGTAGAGAGGGGAAGGTCCCCTGTGACTTGGATGTCTCTAGCTTGCACAGGATCCATGCTATACATTCCTGAAACTCTTGAACCTGTGTTTGCCAAAATGACTGCTTGTCAGTTATTTTGATGGGCACAAGTTCAGGAGATTCAGGAATACACAGAATGGATGCTGTCCAAGCTAGAGTTACCAAACTCAGAGGGAATCTCTGACTGACTCTCCTCTGCCTGCCCTCCAAGTTTGGTGAGGATTGGATTTACAGGATCTTTCCAGGGGCACCTTTTTTTTGGGGGGGGGGGGGGTGTAACTCAGACACCATAAACTCAATCCTCACCAAACCTGGAAGGCAAGTAGAGGAGAGTCAGCCAGAGATCCCTGAAATTCTGTTGTCTCTAGCACACTGGGGGGGGGGGCGCATTCTACTGAGTCATGAACCTCATGAACTGAACCTGTTATTTTGGCTGCTAAACATTCATACTTCGTGATTCACAAATCAGGCATAAACTGAACCACATTTCCTGGTTCATGCCTATCCATAAAAATGTGTGGCAGAGAAGAAGGACACATTTTGGTCATGTGTGCGCATAAAGGGACTGATCAAGAATAAATATTGATGCTTGTTTTATGGTATTTTTTATTATTTTAATTGTGTTTTAATTGTCTTTATTGTATATGATCTTAATGTGTTATGCCCTGAGCTATTTATGGGAGGGCAGGGTATAAATCAGTGGAAATAAATACATAAAAGATGTGCAGCCATGTTAGTCTGACTGCAGCAGTGGAAAAGAGCAAGAGCACCTTGAAGACTTACAACATTTGTGGCAGGTTATAAGGTTTCATGAGTCATTGCTCACTTCTTCAGATATGGGGGTTGTAGCTAGAGATTTCCCTTGTCACTCATGAGTTTACTGGGAGGAGGAAAACTTATTTTAAAAAATCTTTCTTTCTAGAGCTCACAAAATCTGGAACTAGCCTTCTATTTAAAAAAAGAACCCTCTATTAAAAAAGAACCTGTTTCCAGTATTTCACCATGTTCTAGCATGACCGATGGACAGAATCCATGCCATGTCCATGCAAAGACAGCGGGCTTGACTTTCAATACCTCCCACTGAATTCATCTGGGGATCTATCCAGAATTCTTTCTCTTTTGTCCAGGTTTACATACACCAGAATATGGTGAGCACTATGCAGCGGAACCCTGAAATGGCAGAAAGTATACTTAGGACTTCAGAGGGTGGTAATGTTTGTGAATGGGGAGGGAACCACATTTTTAATGCTTCCATAACTTTTTTTTTAAAAAACCCTTCTTGTAAGTAGAAAATAAACAGAGCATGTAAGGAACAAGCTAAGAGGTATTCTGCACAATTTCTCCTTTGCTTGGAAACATAAACTAAACAGTCTCTTCCTCGGGGCAAAAATTATCCTTCTTTTCAGTGGAGGAGGTGTTTCAGAAAAGTTCAGGAAGAATAACCTTTGCTCTACAAGGGGTGCCTGCTTAGAAGCTTCTATTTTTATCCATCATACTTGGACACTTAGCTTGGAACCTCCAAACATTTTGTGGAATTTCCTAACATCTTGTGATTGGTCCCAACCCTATGGAACCCACCACTACTCACTCTCAACCCCAAAATAACTATAGATTCAGCATGGCTGAAGATCCTTGACTTACATGGAGTAATGTTCAAAAATGCTGTTATAAGCGCTACACCTGCCTATAGCCAAGAGCAAATGTGTGATATAAATATTTTAATAATGAAAAATAAATTTTAAAATTACTTTTTCAGGATTCTGTTACCTCCTTCAGCAAGTATTATGGGAGAAGACGAAAAAACTCCCTTTATCCACTTTCTTCACTGCATACATAATTTTGTAAACCTCCATCATGTCTCCCTGCCTCTTTTGTCATCAAGCCACAGCTGATTTCTGGCAGCCCCATATGGTTTTCAAGGCAAGAGATGCTCAAAGGTGGTTTGCCATTGCCTGCCTCCATGTTGTGACCCTGGCATTCCTTTGTAGTCTCCCTTCCAAATACTAGCCAGGGCAGACCCTGCTTAGATTCTAAGATCTGATGAAATCAGGCTAGCATGGGCTATAAACCTCTATCATGTCTCCCCTTAGCCATCTTTTTTCTAGACTGGGAACTCCCAGGCCCTCCACTCTGTGAGGAAAAGTACTTCAAACTCCATAATCATCTTGATTGACTGCCTTTGTATTTTTTCTGGTTTTGCAATATCCTTTTTGAGATAGAGTGATCAGAAGTGCACACAGTATTCCAAATGAGGCCACACCATAGCTTTATACATGGGCATTATAATATTGGCCATTTTATTTTCAGTCCCTTTCCTAATAATTTTTAGCATGGAGTTTGACTTTTTCTACTGCTGCCACAGGCAGGGTCTATGTTTCCATTGAGTTTTCCACAGGGATTCCAAGATCTCTTTCAGTCTCAATCAGCCACTTCAGGTACCATGAACATATGTTTAAAATTAGAATTTTTGTTCCAATATATATCACCTTACTCCTATCCACATTCAACTTAATTTGCCATGTAATTGCCCACTCACCCAATTTACCCACAACACTGAAGATCTACCTACAAAAGAGTTTGGCCCCCAATTCAAATAATTTCTGAACAAATTAAATTGTTCCAGTCCTAATATCTATCCTTGTGAAAACCCATTGCTCACTTCCTTCCATTGTGAGAACCAATGAGAACCAATGATTCCAGTTCAAGAATCAGTTCCAATGTTTCCAACTAAAGAATCAGTTCCATATACCACTACAAAAAATAAAAAGACCCTGCACATATACACTATGCTTTGAGTCCCATTTACATTATAATAGGATGCAGCCTAATCAGCATAGGAGCTGTCCATGAATACTGAAAACCTAGATGAAGTTCAGAAGCCTAAAGAACAGAATGCTGAACAGCAGTGGAGCTGTCCAAACAGATCACTAAAAGCAATAGCTTGTCTATAGAGACAGTTTGGCACAGAAATTATTAGTCATATTTTTTAACTGAAGCTATCATATCTACATATTTTTATTTTATACTTTGTTTCCATAGGAAACATGTTTTATTCCTGCAGATTCTTTGTTTCCCAGTTGCACAGCAGGCACAGAGTAGCTTTGAAAAGATGCAAAAGGTTTTCCTTCTTTTACAGAATCTTCAAATGTGGTGGCTGGGAAGACAGCATTTTTAAACAAAAGAAGGATGTGTGGGTGAGCGGAGCTAAACCTTAGCACCTTCCATACCTTACTTTGCTGCACTATTGTACCTGAATATTTCTTTTCTTCCGAACTAAGCTTTGATACTGGATATTAACTGGCTAGGAGAAAAATCTTCAGCCAGAGTAAGGTGAAATAAAATCCAAGGTTTTGTTCCTTTATCATGAGATTAAAAAAACCAAAACCAAACCTCATCCCTTTTGCACACGAATGAACAAAATTGTGTACATGAGGAATACAAATTGTTCCTCTCCCCTCCATACAGTTCCTTTTAAACAGAGTAAAGTTGTAGAGCGCTCAGATTCTCAATCAATAGTTCTTTTTTACCCAGAAATATCTGACCCTTCCTCATCATAGATCTCTCACATCTCATCTGACTTGGAAGTGTGAATGTGTGTTTGTGTGTAAACTTAGGTCTCTGCTTCTACGCTCCTGAGAATACAGATCGGGAAAGTGAACTATTGTGGTGATGGAGACCTTAGCCTCTGCCTCATTCTCGCCAGTCCACACAGCCCTGCCAAACTGCTTGCCTTCATTCCCTGAACAGCAGATATGGTGCATGTCAGAAACATTTAAGAGCTCTGGGCAGGACATTTCACATTACTGTGCCCCTCCCTCCCTAAAAATTAAAATACTATTTTATTTGTGTCTCAATTTTTCTCATAGCAAGCCAACTTAAATGCCTATTGTCAGGCAAAAAGATGGTATATAAATTAGTATTATTACAGGCTTCAGAATAGGCATGCTAACTTCTCTGTTCTTAGGGTCAATCATGGTAGGTCTGTAGGCAGACAAGTTCAGCTGGGGGGTACCTAAACTCAGCCTCCTGAATAGAGCTTCTTCCTGGGTGGAGCTTTCAGGACTTCCTCTAGGAACCTTGGCTCCCTGTAACTGTAGTGTCTGTGGAAGCAGTTTGATTCTACATTATGTTGTATAACATTACTCAGACCCTCTGTTGAAAGCTAAGCACATTTTTATCTGCTTTTCAAAATCAGGGCTTGAGTAATCTGTTATAAATAGAAGCCCAACCACGTTGGCAATTCTGAGAATTTGCATTCGTTGGATGTAACCTGCACAGGATTGGCTTACACTGTCTCTGCCGTGTCATTAGCTGATTCTACTCTCCCCTGCCCACCGCCGGCCCCATCAAGCAAGAACCCCAGCAGAAGGCCACTGACCTTCAAGGGAGACAGTTCTCTGCTGACAGGGAACTTACTGATCACTACTTCTTCACTTCAGGGCCTGTTGTAGGAAGCCCGGGGGGGGGGGGGGGAGTGAGTGCCTTCCCTTGGGTGGGTGGGATGACAGCAAGGTTGGGGGGCACTCACCCAGAGGCCTTTTGTTATATCTTTCCAGGTTGGTTGGAAATTCCTAAGTCATCACTATAGGCCTCTAAGGGAGGCCTTTCCTTCCGGGGAACCACTGTAGCCAATTTCCAGGTGAGGGCTGTAGAAGCTGACTGGGTGATTTCAGACTCCTCGCTGTTAAACAGTCTGTCAGAGATAGACTGTTGTTCTGAAAGGTCTCACTACAGGCCTCTGAGGCAGAACTCATTGGGGCCACTCCTGATTACGGCTGCCAGTTCCAGGTTGGTGTTAATTCCTGGAGATTCTGTGATGGAATTTGAGAAGGGCATAGGAGTTAGGGCTTCAGAGTGGGGTCTGCTGGACCCAGGTCCTTGCTGTGGAGCCTGAGTGATTTTGGATCAGTCACAGACTTCCAGCCTAAACCACATCACAGGGTTGTGAGAGGAGATTGATGCAAGCTGCTTTGCCCCCCCCCCACCTCCGGAGAAAGACAGCCTATGTAGAAGCTGTGGGGAGGGGGAAGGAGATGGAAAGCTGCAGTCGAAGAGGCAAATAAAGGGAAGGAGATAGGATTGCTAACTCCAGGTTGGGAAATTTCTGAATATTTAAGGGGTGGGGCCTGTGGAGGGGTGGGACTTCAGACAGGTAAAATGCAATTTCCTCCTAGGGAACCACTGGAGATCACTCAGATTTACAACTGCTCTCTAGATAGCAGAGATAAGCTCTCCTTGAGGTGGGGGGAAGTTAATGCCTTCACTTGGGTGGATGGGAAGACAGCAAGGGTGGTGGGCACTTGCTCAGAGCCTCCTTCTAGAGCCTATTGTGTTTTTTCTTCACAACAGGCCTTACTCCTAGTTATTAATAGTTATTCAAACTATTAGGAATATAGTGCAATTCTCTAAAGTGCCTCAGTTTATTTTAGAACATGCCATAGCAACAGCAGAATAGTTTTACGGATTTTCTTTTGTTCTTACATTTCTTAAAAATACTCTTTATGTAACAAGACAGGACCATCCCAAACTGGCTTGGTAACACTCACTCTTATTTTTAGAATGATACCACAGAATGCCTGAAGATTCCTATTGAAGGTATCAAAGGAAATAGGTATCTTCAACAAGCCTCTCTGACAGCAAACATGATGTGTGTAGCATAAAGTTTCAAGTATAAGCACTGATAGAACAGAATATACTGGAACTCTCTTATCTAGTCCAACAAAGGAGTAAAGGGTTAAGTGAGGAGATCATATCTTGTGCCATACTTTGAAAACTAGTCAAGACTCACCCATCACTGCTAAACATATGGGTGCTTAGTACTTCATATTTTTGTGAAAAGAAGCTTAAATCAGTATACTGGGTTCTCCATGTCCTCAGACAATGCTAATAGTCATGATGATATTTACAGAATTGTCTAGACAGCCTCGAAAAACACAGAAAGAAAATTACAGCGCTGCTTAACTGCCAGCCATTTAAATTGGCTGCAATCTTAAACATGGTTAGGCTGCTTAAATTAAATTGCCATCAACCAGAAAACTTAACTTGGTGCAAAGTTGAAGTGAAAAACAATTATAAAAGAAAAAAAAGATTTATCAAAATGTTTTATTTTATTACTTAAGATTTCCCATCAGGTTGTCTCTAATATTCTACAAATTTGTGTGTCAGGAAAGCGATGTATGCCTGTCCTTCAAAAAACAAAGGCGATAGCCAAAAGAAAGAAATCACATGACGCTATTATTATTGTTGTCATTATTATTATTATTATTATTGACATTTTTATGAGTGTCAACAGAAAAATGTTTAGCCACGAATGTTTTGCTGGTGAATATAGAACACAAACAAAAAGATAGATAGTTTAAAACTCAACTGACTTTTAAACTTACCTAGAATGCTTTATTTATTCACATTTCATATGAGGGAAATGTAAAAACTGATTTTAATGTTATTTATAGAAGACTGTTAGGCTTATGTTCATAGTTTCCTAAAAACTGCAGAAGATCAGTCAACAAAATAAATCTTTGTATAATATGTTCCTATTATCATACTGATTAGAAGGGAATATTTATATAATTTAGAGATGATAGATTGCAGTTTTACCATTATGTGAGACATATTTTTAAATGACAGCACTAAACTTTTTTGTGGGGGAACAGACACCCCCTCCGCCTCTAGTCAATTTATTGACATGTTTACTTATGTGGAATTATCTGTAAATTTTAAAAAGATCAGAATAAATAACACATGCTTAAAAGTAGTAAATGAATATAAATTTATTTGCTTCATTTATTGCTCCTTTGTCCCCCATGGGAACTCAAAGCAGTTTACATCATTCTCCTCTCCCCCTCTCTAAGGTAGATTAGGCTGAGAATGTATGACTGGCCAAAGTCATCTAGCATGCTTCCATGGCAGAATGAGGATTTAAATCTGGTTGTTCCAGATTGCAGTGCAACTCTCTAACTACTATACCATTCTGGTTCAACAAGGAAACAAACAAATCAATGGGTGAATGATTCTTCAACCAGTTTTGTTAGTATTTGTAATAAAATGGAGTCTGGAAACTATTTGACTGGAAACTTCATGCAGTGATTCTGGATGTTGTACAATTTTATTTATTCATAACAAAATTTCAGCACATTATTCTGGCAATGCAAAAAGACAACTAGGTTCTGGTGAGACAAAAGGGACCTATTGTGAGTATTTTTAAATCCCTATTATTTTACTACAAGGAACAGTGTTCCAAATATTGAAGCATGAACACAGAGGCGTTTTGAATGTGCTCATGAAACCCAATCAGTCAGGGAACTGAATAGCCACAAGCACAGTTTCTAAGTAAATCTTATTTAACATTTCCCTAATTAGAATCAATAAAACCCAATTTTCATTCCACTGCCTTTGTTGTTCACAAACTATCTGTCAGAATCCAGAAAATCTCCCAGGCTACTTACTCAACCAAAGTGATTTTACTGTTTGCTCACCGTGCTTACCAGAATGGATGCAAAGTTAAGTTTTATATATGTTTCTTTCAAAATGAACTAAGAAAAGTTATCAGGGCCCACTGTATAAAATATAATGTTATGTGGGAACTGGAAACTAGTTTGTCTTGATCTCAATGAAAAAGATTTAGTTATCTCTATACAGTTTAATAATATATTCCATCAGAATTATCTCAGCTATAAACCTGGGAGCACAATCTACAGGGAATAGTTCACATACTCTATTGAAATCGGGAGAGAGTATTCTTGTACCCCTATCATTAATTTCAGTGCACAGGACAAATTCAAGTGGGTTTTGCCCCTTGATTTCTGGCATTTTCAGCACATCAGCGCTAGCCTATGTCCATGATAAAAGGTTTAATTGTGCATATGTGTGTTGAGCTGTCAGTAATTCAACTCAATGACACATTATATAAAATAAATGAAAAGCTGGCAATCTGTGCATCCAGAAAATCTAAAGCTCTAATGAAATTAAGAATTAGAGTTTATTGAATTTTATTGTATTATCAAAAAGTTTTTATTATAATGCACAAAATCTGCTTAATGCAGCCCTAGATTGTATTTACAGAGTTGTGGAACAGCTTACGCAGACTGTGTGGAAGATGCCAGATTGGACAATTGAAGGTATAATCAGCATAATGTTTTTTGGAAAGGCAAAGGGAAACTATGCCATATGTTCACTTAAGCTTTAATTTTATGTAAAACTGGTTTATTTTCTCTTTGACATAGTTAAAATGCCCTTTTGCTTACAGTTTATTGTATTTATTTGTTCTCCCTATCTCTATAGGCTCATGTGTACTGTTTACAGTTGTGTCCACTGCTGTGAAAGAGAAGTGATAAACAATACACTGCATATTGACATAACCCGGTAAGTGCCATCAGTATAATTCTAAGAAGTTTTTTTTATTGCACTTTTCCAAAGCAGAAACACTTTTTGTCTTCCAGAGACTGGTGCCACTGTTTAAGCAACCATTTTGAAAGTTAGAGTCAAAACATAAAAACATTCACAAGCACTTTCAGCTAGCAATTCATTTCTCCATAGGTTAACAAACCTGTTTTGTGGGGATGCTATGCTATGACAGCAAAAGTACCACCAAGTCTAAAATGATGCCAACCCAAGTCAAGGAAGCCAAACAGCTTTCTTTAAAAAGCAAAAGGCTTTCCCAAAGGAGATGAACAAAAGGTGCACAGGTTCTGCACAATATATGTATGTTGACAACAAGTGATCAAAAAGAGAATCTGAGTAGCAGATTCCTAAAACTATTAAAACAAACAGTGAGATTTTCTTGAACCATACCAGGAACAGAAAACTGCCCAGGAAAGTGGTTAGGATATTGAAGGACAAAGGAGGGGAAGAATTGCTTAAACAGTTAGTAGGAAAATTGAATGATCTTTCTTGTGCTTGTTTTTACTCTGGAAAATATAGGGATACATCAGGGGGGCTGTTTTTGGGGAATGTACCTGAAGTATTGAGTCAAATAAAGGCAATAATAGAGACATTCTAGGGCAATTGAGACAATTAAAAAACAATAGGTTTTCAGGTTCAGATGGAATACCGTCTAAAGCAGGGGTGGCCAATGGTAGCTTTCCAGATATTTTTTGCCTACAACTCCCATCAGCCCCAGCCATTGGCCATGCTGGCTGGGGCTGATGGGAGTTGTAGGCAAAAAAACATCTGGAGAGCTACCATTGGCCACCCCTGCTCCAAAGGATTCTTAAAGAACTCAAATGTGAAACTGTTTTCTTACCAATAGTTACAAGTTGCCTCTAAAACCTGCCTCTCTACTGGAGGGGGCTGGAAAGTAGCAAACAAAACACCAGTTTTTAAAAAAGAAGATTAGAGAGGATCGGGGAAATTATAAATCAGTTAACTAACATATGTACTGGTAAATTAATATAAACTGTTACTGCATTGCATTCCGCCTGCATAATTCTACTGCACTTTCCCTAGACTATTGTCGTATACATTGATTGCTAATTCTGTAATCCTGGTCCTATTGCATTGCTCATTGGATGGCTTATGCTGTATGACTGCATTGTTATTTTAGTATGTAATTTACTTTTGAGTCTCAGCAAGAAGGATACTTTATAAATAAAAGTAAATAAAAATAATATAGAATTATTAAGTACATAGAATATCAAAGTTGGCAGAGGGGAAATCAGCACGGCTCCTGCAGGAAAGGGAAGTCCTGCCTCACCAACCTTTTGGAGATCTTTGAAAGAATTTTCCAGCATGTGTATAAGGAAGATCCAGCAAATGCTAAGTACTTGGACGCCCTCCCTATAGTCTTTTGAGATGGCTGAATAAAGTAAGCAGTCATGGGATAAGAGGAAATGCCATGGGATAAGATGGGTCCTCTTATTGATAAGTTGATTCAACAAGAGAAAGCAAGGAGTGGACTGTTCTCACTATGGAGGAAGTAGTGGGATCTCACAAGGATTGGTCCTGGAACCAGTGGAATTAATTTGTTCATACATTATCTGGATTAGTAGGTGAGTAATGTAGTTTATGGTGATACTAAATTATTCAGCACAGTGAAATCAAAGCAGATTGTGAACAACTACAAGAGGATATTTTCAAGTGGGTAAGTTCAGTGTAGGTAAGTAGAAGGAGATGATCAGAATAGTCTTTAAAAACATGCTGATGGGGTCTGATCTAGCAGTGACAAAGGATGAAAGAGATTCTTCAGGCTGTAATGAATAGCAATATGAAAACACTGACTACAGTGGCAGTGAAAAAGGCCAACTCCATACTAGGAATTATTTGAAAAGGGATTCAAAATAAATTGACAAATATTGTAATGCCCTAAGAAAGAACTATGATGCAAACGCATTTGGTATACTCTCTAGAGTTCTGGTCACCTAAAAAAAAGATATTACAGGGCTGGAAAAAAGGCAGAAATTCAACTCTCTGCAATTAGACAGGAGCAAGTGTTGCACTGGGACTGAAAGGAGTAAAATAGTAGGAGGATGCTGGGCAGCTGAGCCTCTTCACAGCTCCCTCCAACCAAAATTAATGAGTAGAAGCATATTCCCTGTGAGGAAAGGCTAAAGAGTCTGGGGTTTCCCTTTCTATAAAAAGTCAACTAAGTGGAGACATGGCAGAGTTTTATAAAAAGAAAAGAGTTTGAGTCCAGTGGCACCTTTAAGACCAATAAAGTTTTATTCAAGGTATAAAAGGTTTGTGTGCATGTACAGTTCTTCAGATAGGCATCTAAAGAAGTGTGCATGCATATGAAAGGTTATACCTTCAATAAAATGTTGTTGGTCCTAAAGATGCCACTGGACTCAAATTTTGTTCTGCTGCTTCAGACTAACACGGCTACCCATCTGAATATGTCTTCAGAGGTTTATAAAAATATGCATGGGGTAGAGAGAATTTTTCCTCCATAATACTAGAACTTTGGTACACACAATGAAGTTAGTGGCCAATAGACTCAGGAAAAATAAAAGGAAGCACTGCTTCCAGGAGCCAGTGTGGTGTAGTGGTTAAGTGCACAGATTCTTATCTGGGATAATTGTGTTTGATTCCCCACTCTTCCACATACACTTACTGGTGTGAACTTGGGTCAGTTACAAGTTCTAAGAGTTGTTTTCTCAAGAGCAGTTCCTGAAAGAGCTCTCCCAGTACCACCTACCTCACAGGATATCTGTTGTGGGGAGGGGAAGGGAAAGGAGATTGTAAGCCACTGTGAAACTCTGAGTGAAGGGCAGGGTATAAATCCAATCTCCTCCTCTAACAAATAGTGGAATTCATTGTCACTGGATGCAGTGATTGCCACTACTACAGACATTGTTAAAAGTGGATCTGCAAGACTGACTGACCTATGGGCTACAAACCATGATGACTAAAGGGAACCTCAGTTTCTAGAGACAGTAAATCTCTGCATACCAGCTGTAGGAGGCAACATGAGAGGGAACTCTTGACCCTCCTAGGCAATTTGTTAGCCACTGTGTAAAACAGGAACTTGGAAAGAAAGATCATTGGTCTGAACCAGAAGGGCAGATCTTATGTTCTTATGACGTCATTTTTTGAGAATTAGCTGAGATAAAGAAAAATAAGACTCCATGAAAACAAAACAACAAAAAAAAGTCCACAGGAACATCAGAGAGGCAATTACAAACCTATACTTGTAAGTGTGGCATATTCCCATTTTAATCTAATACCAGCTAGTGTCAACCTATTATAGCTATAAATTAATGAGGCTCCTAATGTATTTTCATTGGGAGGTTGAGCAGTCAAACTCATTTAGTTAGTGAAAACTACAAAAATCACTTCGTTGTAAAATCTGAGACTAGAGGCTTCAATGAACTAATGATCACAGCATGAGCCATTTTATGTACCACTGAAAATAAAGATCACCTGTAAATGTAAAATTTGCACTGCATAAATTGTGCATTAGCAAGCTCTCACCTGTAAAAGCATCTTTTTTTTTTACTGTTCTAAGAAAAGACAGTGATGACAGGAATAGTTTACAAAATTATCAGTATAAGGAACATAATGAATATTGCTTTACTGAGATTTTAATGGCATCGAGATCCACCTCCAGCATAAACACCAAGAAAACGATGACACGCTACTTACATGGCTTTTTGGCTGGCTGAACTAGCTGAGGATTCAGGTATGGGCTATTCTCTGCATCTATTCTGCGCTTATACTTCTGGCGACCACCACGTACTCTGTCTAGGCGCACCCCTAAAAGAGAGGAAAAGAAACAGAGATAGATTGTAACAAATTTGTAGGAAAATATGTAAAAAATTTTCCATCGACACTGAAAAAAATCAGAGAAAAGCCAGGGAAACCTAAGGAGGTTCATGTTCCTGTGGGGAAGCAGGAGGGAGGGGACACATTCCAAAAGCATTGAACCCAGGAAGATAATCCAGGTGGAAATGGCCAAAGTATATGATGTACTCAATTATCTATTGAGACTTTTCAAGTATAGTTGAAGCATCAGCTTATAAGGGTCACACCCTGAACACTTAAAACATTAAACTCTACAGTAGGGGGGAAATTGCTGGATCAGAACCAAGTTAAACATTTTAGAATACCAAAATTAATTTAGAGAGAAAAATAAAACAATAAAAATTGGGTTCTTTCACACAGAAGCAAAAGCTTAATAGGTTTGAAATTTTTCAATAGTGCATCAGTAGGTACAATACAAGTGAAACTAAAAAAGTCATTGAGAGATGCAAAATGTATGCCCATTAGCCCAGCACATTTCTGAAAACAGAATCCTAAGTCATCAAAAAAGATAAAAGCTATGCCTTACATTAAAGCTTTCCTGCTGTACTGCTGAATTAACAATTAGCATGGGGAAATCAGTCCCCCCCCCCCCCCTGCTCCTGATAGCTATCTGCACTCTGAAGCATATTACCAAATGTGGTATTGGAGACCTTAAAAGGTATCCAACTCTTTGCCTTCATTAACACATATGTAAAGGAATACAATTTACAGTTCTCAGGAAAAAAGCACATGCCTCATTAGTTTAGAGCAGGAAAATGAGGAGCAAGGCTAAAAGATTTGCACTATGAGTATAAGTAGGCTTTAGACTTGCACTATGAGTATAAGTGAGACTTGCACTATGAGTATAAGAAGGCTTTGGACTATGAGTATAAGAAGGACCCTCCCGCTCCATGTCATATGGTTAATTGCTCTGAAACTGGGCAATTTTCAATATGGCATACAGATCAGCTGTTCTAAAAAAAAAGTTCAAGTTGCCAGGTCCTCCCTGACCACAGGCTGAGAATGAGGTGGGTAGGGTTTCTAGGTCCAGGTTGGAAAAGTCCTGGAGATTTCAGGATAGAGCCTGGGGAGGACCTTTGTGGAGTAAAATGCCACAGAATCCACCCTTTAATGCATCCATTTTCTCCAAGAGAACTATCTCTGTAGTCTAGAGATGGACTATAACTCTGAGGGGTTCCAAGGTCCCACCATGAGGATGGCATCCTTACATTTGACCAAGGACATATTGGGATATCAAAATGGCCCATGAACTATCTGTAGTATCGACAGGAATCACTTGGCACAGCCCTTGAATGAAGGTGACCAGGCTATTGCTGCTGGCTAGCACAAGAGTAATAAGTGACAGGAGAACCTGGACTTATTGGCATTGTTTATTTTGATTTATTCATTTAGGGAAAGATTTATGGCACCTTCTCAGAGGTGTAGTCTGAACTGCTTACACTGCAGGGGATAAGCTTGGCCTATTCCTGAACTGAGCTTTTATCCCTTTGCTGAGCTCCTACAAGCTGCTGACATAAATATGCTTTTTGGATCTTGGCTGTCATTTGAAATACCTGGGGGAAATGGATAAGTAGTTAAGACTTGCTGGATGGAGTTATCCACATCATGGTTGTAGAAAATCCGTAACAGGAAACACAGCATTGATAAACATACTTTCCCATGCTTTCTAAAATGCTTGCTGTACACATGTGCTTCAAATAGTAGGAAACGTTTCCATGAGGAACTTGGAACCCTAATCTCTGCTATTTGCAAATACAAATGAGATTACATATAAAATGTGCCCCATTTTAATTGAATGTCTTCTGTCTGAAATTCTGAGAAAAGATGAATGGAAACAAATGAGTTTGGCAAGACAGTCCTGAACCTTACAATACCCAATACCTCATTATTTCTGAAAACTGTTATACATAAACTGATACTGACAAGCCTTGAAACTTTCCTTTCTATTCAGGACCCACCAAATGTCTTTATTTGAAGAATAAAAGGACATCCAATGATGGCACTTTAATCATGGACCCCTTCGCTATAATCAAAGAAAACCTGCTACTCATTCCTTTTAAAGTTGCTGTTATCCAGAGGATTCAACAACTTCAAAGTTTAAAATTTACATCCTACTGGGAAATGCTCTCAGGTAAACATAAAAAAGATTTGCAGCATCAGAGTCTTGTCCTAACTTTCACTTTTTACCACCAAAGTCTCAAAGCCATGTCAGGTTTATTTGTTTAAAGACTCCAAAAGAACTATCACAGATTTTTGCCAGCAAGAGAACTCTTTAATTGACCCTTTATGAAGACCCAGAAAGTTAGAGGAGTTCCTTAGTGGAACAGTGGTAAGTTCACCTTGGGAGGTGGTGGGCTCTCCTTCTTTGCAGGTTTCCAAACAGAAGCTAGATTTGACAGCTATTCTGATTCTGTGAACTTAGACAGAACATGAGAGGGAGGGCAGGAAATGTTGCATCAGTACTTAGTTCTCATGGCCCCTTTCTTGCACATGTAGGGATATGCCGATCACCACTTTGGGGTCAGGAAGGAATTTTCTTCAGGCCTGTTTGGTTAGGGATTCTGGAGGGAATTTTGTCATCTTCTGGGCATGAAGCAGGGATCAGTGGGGATGCAGGGGAATTAGGTGGTTGTGAATTCATTGTGCAGGGGTGGAGTAGGTAACCCTGGAGGTCCCTTCCAACTCTATGATTCTATGACTTTATACTTCCAAGCAGCTCCCACTCTTACAAATGTTTTTGCTGAGGAACATGAACATTAAACACAAATATATCCCAGCCCTGATTAGGAATGGGAACAGTCCAGAAAAAATGGTGGTCCATTTGCTTTGTGGGTTCACAGATCCCTGGACCACAAACCACCGTGTTTCATGGACAGGATCCATCTGTTTGGACGGTGATACTCAAATGGTGACTCCACCCACTTCTGGTTCACTTCCACTTGCAAAAGCTGTTTAAATTTCACATGGCCTTTGCAAAACCACATGGTGTGCTAGTGAAGGCCAAGTGGTAAGTTCACCCACTTCCAGGTGGATGAACTTGCTGCTTGGTCTTCACTCATTCACCACACATTTTGCAAAGCTGGGCAGTGTTTAAGTGAAGGCTGAGCAGTGAGTTCACCCACCAGAAGTGGGTGAAGTCACTGTTCAGCCTTTGCTCACACACTGCACTGCTTTTGCAAGCCTTGCCTCAACCCACAGACCTCTTGGGACAGTCTATGGAAGTCTGTGTCACTGGGTGCATGGATTGAGCTCATGGTCCATGAACTGGGCCTTGGTCCATGGAAAAAATTGGTTTGTGGTCTGATTCATGCCCATCCCTAGTCTTGACCACTTACTGAACTAGAGAACTATGTCAGCCCCACTGCTGTTCAAGAGGCAACCTAGGTGTGGCAAAAATGCCAGCACTGCGTTGCTGTGGCCACTTAAAGTAGCTTGAATGTAAGGATTGTACCAGCTTAGCCTTTCCAGAGGTATTAATTTGTACATACAGGGAATGTTTAAAGTGAATTCTGATGAAAGACTTCTAAATGTATAGCTTGGTTGATTGACTAAGCTGGCTTTTGTTAAGGAATAGAGGGAATGCTTATTAAATTTGCAGATGATACTAAATTGGGAATGGTTGTAAACACAGAAGAAGACAGAAACAGGATACAGGATGACCTTGACAGGCTGGAAAACTGGGCTGAAATCAATAAAATGAATTTTAACAGGGATAAATGTAAAGTTCTGCATTTAGGTAGGAAAAATCTAATGCATGGTTATAGGATGGGGGAGACTTGTCTTAGCAGTAGTATGTGTGAAAAGGATCTAGGGGTCTTAATGGATCATACGCTGAACATGAGTCAACAGTGTGATGCAGTGGCCAAAAAGGCAAATGCAATTTTGGGCTGTATCAACAGAAGTATAGTGTGATGGTATTGCTTCTGCTCTGGTAAGACCTCACCTGGAGTATTGTGTTCAGTTTTGGGCACCACATTTTAAGAAAGATATAGACAAGCTGGAACAGGTCCAGAGGAGGGCGACAAAGATGGTGAGGGGTCTGGAGACCAAGTCCTATGAGGAAAGGTTGAAGGAGCTGAGGATGTTTAGCCTGGAGAGGAGGCGGCTGAGAGGTGATGTGATCACCATCTTCAAGTACTTGAAGGGCTGTCATATAGAGGATGGTGTGGAATTGTTTTCTGTGGCCCAGAAGGTAGGACCAGAACCAATGGGTTGAAATTAAATCAAAAGAGTTTCCGCCTCAACATTAGGAAGAACTTCCTGACCGTTAGAGCGATTCATCAGTGGAACAGGCTTCCTCGGGAGGTGGTGGGCTTCCCTTCTTTGGAGGTTTTTAAAAGAGGCTAGATGGCCATCTGACAGCAATGAAGATCCTGTGAATTTAGGGGGAGGTGTTTGTGAGTTTCCTGCATTGTGCAGGGGATTCGACTAGATGACCCTAGAGGTCCCTTCCAACTCTATGATTCTAACCAGCACAACATCTATCTAAACTACCAGGAATCCACCAGATGCCATCAGGCTATTCCTAATCTAATTTTAATTTAATTTAATTTTTCGGTTTATACCCCACCCTATCCCATGAGCGGGCTCTGGGCAGCTTACAACATAAAAAAAACCTTACAGAAACATTAAACAAACCACATCCAGATTAGACAATATCATATTTACAAAATCCGTAAAATTACAGAATCACAAAATTAGCAAAATAGCATCCAACATAACTTAAGCACCTAGATGGTAAAGTGCTGATAAGATACTGATAAGGTGCTGGAGGAAGCAATGATTTCAGGAGACACCCCCTGGAGGAAGAGCTCTGTCTTACAGGCCCTGCAAAACTTGGATAAGTCCCACAGGGCCTGGATCTCCAGCGGGAGTTCATTCCACCAGGTGGGGGCCCGGACCAAAAAAGCCCTGGACCTTCTTGAAGCCAGTTGGGCGTCTTTAGGACCAGGGATCACAAGAAAATGTTGTGCAGCTGACCTTAAGGCCTGGGGGGGTGGACTCATACGGGGAGAAGCGGTCCCAGAGATACACAGGTCCCAGGCCGTAAAGGGCCTTAAAAGTAAGAGCCAACACCTTGAAATGGATCTGGTACTCCAGGGGTAGCCAGTGCAGTTCGCGCAGCACCGGATGCATCAGTGACATCTTGTAACATCTTCCATGCAATACACCTCTCAGTCTTCTGGGTCTTGTAATGAAGAGCAGGTCTCTTATTAAACTGCAACCTGACGTTAATAAATCAAGTTTTATGACCAGATCAATGCAAAGTCTGCCAAGAGCTCCAGCACCAAAGACCCTGGGAACATCTCAGAGTTAGCCCTGAAACCTATTAGCACAGAGCTTACATCAGATGATCTATGCACTGGGTATGTACCAGAAGGTGACAGGGCCACTAAAAATTAGTTGATGTTATGCTTGAAGGTCAAAAGTAGGCCTAGATTCTAGATTATATTGCCAAAGGACTCCTTGTGAAAAGAATTCAAGTGATAAGCTAGTGACAACTCAGAAGGAAAGAAGTTTAACTGTTAAATTCTAGACTATTTACTAGCAACTCACAAGAGATATGCAAAGATCGAAATAAAATTCATTATAATAATCTGACTGTGAAGTACTGATAGCATGAAAGCAGGATCTCAGTACCAACTTCAGAAATAACATGCAACTAAGCAGTATTTTAATTAAGAACCTGGAAGCAGCAGCATTTATTTCAGGATCCAGAAGATCTGAGTGGTTAATGTAAGAAAGACCATCAAAGTATCTGACCATATTGTGAAAGCTTTAGGTTTATCCTCCTGAATGACAGAAGGCAATGAGCCAGAAACGCCTGTGCTAAATGTTTACATGCTGTATGCACACACCTGCACTGCACAGTGCTTCCATTGGAGGCTAGAAATATCCATTCACTTCACCTTAGCTCCTACAAACCACATGCATCCTAAATGAGTCTGCACTGGTCCACTGCCTGGAACCTGGATACAGAGAAAAGTTCAGAGCAAAGTCAGTGGCAGAGCTTCTGCTGGAATGCAGAAGGTCTCAGACTCAATGGCTGACATCTCCAGTTAAAAGTAGGGTTGCCAAGTCCAATTCAAGAAATATCTGGGGACTTTGGGGGTGGAGCCAGGAGACTTTGGGGGTGGAGCCAGGAGACATTGGGGTGGAGCCAGGAACAAGAGTGTGACAAGCATAACTGAACTCCAAGAGAGTTCTGGCCATCACATTTAAAGGGACAGCACACCTTTTTAAATGTCTTCCTTCCATAGGAAATAATGAAGGATAAGGGCACCTTCTTTTGGGGCTCATAGAATTGGACCCCCTGGTCCAATCGTTTTGAAATTTGGGGGATACTTTGAGAAGAGGCACTAGATATTATATTGAAAATTTGGTGCCTCTACCTCAAAAAACAGCTCCCCCACAGCCCCCGAAACCTCCAGATCAATTCCCCATTATACCATATGAGAAGACGTTTCCCTCTCCCCCCTCCCCCTCCCCCCCCCCCCCCCGTTTCTGGCAAATCTGATGCAGGGGACTCTGTACTCACGAGTTGCTGCCAGCTTCTCACAGCAACACAGGCACACCAGCTGGGCACTTTATGGCATGGAATAGGAAGCCGGCAGAACTCACTCACCTCTGGAGGTGCAAAGGCACATGGTCCTTTGGGGGCGTGGCTGGGCTCCCCTCCCTTCACCGGCCAGCTGACTGGGGGCGGGAAGCAGCCTGAGAAAACGGAAGAGCTCTGGCTGCTGCGATCGGGGCTGGGTGGGAAGGGCTGCCGTTCTCCCCCTCCCCTCCCCCCGCTTTCCCTTTTATGGCCAGCGGGGGGAGGAGGCTCCAAATCGGGGGTCTCCAGGCCTAGCGGGGGATTTGGGAACCCTAGTTAAAAGGGTTAGGTAGTAGGTGAATTGACAATACTGATCTTCATGGACCAAGAGTCTGGGGCACCTTCATGTGTTCATGTGTGTTCAGGGATCTCTCACGTTGTATTGTACTTTCAGGTGCAAAGCTTTTCCCATTCCCTGGAACAAACTAGAAGCACATAAATGCAGGGCTTTTTTGTGGTGGTGCTCACTGGTAATTAGTACTAGCACTTTTGAGGAGGAAGGGACTTTTCCATGTTCTGATGGTGGAATTCGTGCAGCCTTATATATGAATACTGCCACCCTTAAGCAACCAAATAAAAAGTACTCCACAAATGAGAGCCTGATAGAGTTTAACCTAGAACCATTATGACAAAATGAAATCTCAGGGTGAAAACAGACCACCATTTATTGCATGATGCCACCGACAAAGTAGTAAGCTACAGGACGCAGATTGGTATGCGAAGGGCCCTTCGCCACCTAACCCAGACCAGTCTGCAGGAAAAGTTGGAATTTAATCTAGATAAAACCAAGGTTTTAGTTTTCACCAAACGATTCAAGGCTCATTGCTGGTTTCTAAATGGCAAACCCATTGAGCAAGTAAAAATTATTAAATACTTGGGGGTGATTTTTCATTATCAGGGAAAGCGTTTGGCACATAAGAACTATGTTGCACAATCTGCGCAAAGAACAGCTGATGCCATCTACCGTTTTTACATCTCCAAAGGGGCCAAATTCTTGCCTGCAGCTCTAAGGCTGCATACTGCAAAGACCAGGGTCCAGTTGCTCTATGGCGCTGAAATTGCCCCTTACTCAACCACCAAGCCGTTGGAGATAGTACAAACTAAACTCTTGCGCAAGCTTCTGTCTGTTCCCAGATGTGTGCCGAACACTGCCATCAGGTTGGAATCTGGCGTCCCAAGCATCGAGACGTCAATGTGGTTAAATACCCTTTGTTACTTTCTGAGGGTTCTCTCAAAGCCAGGTGGCCTTCCCCATCTGATTTTTTCCGACTCTTTTGTGGGAACTTGGGAGAAAAGGTGTCTAGATTATTTTAGACTCTGTGATCTCTCCCCTGAGTCCCTAGCAATGATGGAATTGAGGGATGCGAAAGAACTTTTGCGCCTGAGGTTGGTTGAGCTTGAACTGAGATCTGCTAGAGCTAGTCTTTCTGCGCACATTTTCTTAGGGAAGCAAGCCGAAGTACTGTCCCCAGCCAGGTATCTTTTCAACATCACTATCCCAAAATATCGGATAGCTTTCTCAAAAGCACGACTCAACGCACTTTTCTCTTCGGTGCTTTTGGGACGTTACGCTGGGTACCCATATCTGGAAAGATTGTGCCCCTGTAATTGCAATGAGGTCGAAACAACTCTCCACATCGTTTTGCGGTGCCCTAATTACAACGACTTGAGGGCAAGATTAATCTCTCCAATTCTTGGGTCCTTGGCGGGCAGGCCGGAGGATGAGCAGATTGCCTTCCTCCTGTCTGATGCTCATTCTGATGTTTCATTTAAGATTGCCCGTTTCTGTTATGTTGCTCAGTTGGAAAGGAGGGAAATTGAGAGTGTAAATCTTGCTTATGAGTTTTAACAATATGTGCAATAGTTGGTGTTAGGAATTTTGTGTAAGAGGTGATGGGTTTGTTTTTATGATTTTGTTTTTGTTTGTATTAAGCTGGTCGGATGACCGTGAATAAAGTACTACTACTACTACATATCCTTTCCAGCAGTTGTGGGGGAACTGTAATACGTATTTGATTGCTTGACTAGAAATGTCCTGATAAATTTTTAACTGGTGATTATGAATTATTTACCAGTATCCATCTTCTATTTGTCTCACTTATTAATGTTTTTCTCCCAATTGATTCCATTTTGTTGGCATGACCCATGGCTTTTTCATTCATATAGCAAATACATTAATAAAGCAGAATTCTTTAATTAAAGAGTGCTTTCAATGTAAGAAAGGGGTGATTTGATACCAGTGAGTTGTTTTCTGGTCTCATATTGTTGCTGTTGTTATATTAGCATTAAGTAGATGCTGGAGGAGGCAGTGTTGAGCTAGATGGTACAATGGTATGACTCAATATGGCATCTTCATATGTTGACATATTAAAGTACAGAATAATAAATAACCATGGAAGTGTCATGGTTCCCATGCTGACATACCATTAGAACTACAAGTCATCCAATGACAGTAATGCAAAATAATAAAATCTGAATACAAAGGAATAAATTATTGTGCATAAATTAAAGCCATTATATAATTTTAATGACATAAATGTTATTTCAATAAAATAAACAATGCCAATTGCCCACCAATTTGTTCTCAACTCAAACACTAACTATCCATGTGCCCACCAATTTGTTCTCCAGCCAGAAAAAAAAAAATCAATATCTGCTTCACCAGTCAAGAACATAAATGCAGCCAGGGAAATAAAGCAGCCATGGCCAACTGGAGCAAAAAAATCTTCATTGATCAGCTCACAGAAAAGGAGTGAAATGAAGCAGGACATAGCTCTTCCTTTGCCTGTCAATTATCCAAGTGCTTTCCGCACATTGGTCAGAGCACAGAAAGGTGGGAGCAATTTTACTTCTTACTGAGCAACTGGGAAGAATTTTTTCTTAGTCTGCACAACAAATCTGCACAACAAATCCACTTCAAATCTACACAACGAATTAGCTGAGATACCTACACAACGAATTAGCTGAGATACCTACACAAATCCAACAATTCAATATGATGCACTGCATGGTTTTCATTAGAGATGTAAGAACAGAGAATTAACTGGATGTAAGAACGACAGCCTCGCCCAAAGAAAGAAGCAGAACTAATCAGTCAGCAGAACTATTCACCGCAGTAAAGAGAAATACTGTTCCCATTATCCTTTATGTAAGACTCAGAACTCAAGTTCTACTGGATCCACAGTTAAGCATTTCAAATATGGCACTGCTTCCAACTTTCCAAATTACATGTTCTACAGTTAAACTTACTCCAAGAGGAGTAAATTTAATTGTAGAAGATGTAATTTGGAAAGTTGTAGAACATGTAATTTGGAAAGTGTCTTTCTTCCATGCATTTGCATTGATGATTTGTTCATTCACATTTCAAAACAAAGCACTTTTCAAGTCTGTACAGTTGGCAATAATGGTGCAGGTAGGATGCTAACAATGCATTGTATTGGTGGAATTACATATGCCCTAGGGTCATCATGGGCTGGTCATGCATCATTTAAAAGCAGTTACATTTTGAATATACATATTGCTTTTAGCCTTGTGCTGCTGGTGGCATTCATCATGTTGGGTTTGGGGCATGCCCTGAATTTACTGGTTTCTATGTGACACTGTGAAAGCATGTGAGAGAGACCAGCCACAAAGCTTTTCCTCCCTACTTACCCCAGCAGGATTGGGACAATCAAGAAAAAGCAATACATATATGTTATAAATGAATATATATTTCATGTTAAATTAATTGGGTAGACGCAGAGAAGGACTGCTGCAGGTAAGCAGTGTGAGAACATATGTACACAACCCAATGTATAGAAAATGTAGAACAATTATAAGTGCTCACTATAAGGCTTTTAAAAATTGTTTGAAGGCACTCAGGCCTGTATCCAGAAACTTTAGGGGGGCGGGGTGTGTGTGTGTAATGTATAAATAACTGATTGAGCTCCAGCCATCTTGTAGCTTCCCGTCTCCTATTCTTTCCTTCCTTTCCAGCAATGGCACAAAAACTAGTTGCACATTTTCTTTTATATCTCTACAATGAGAAGGGCTGAAGATTTCTTCTTTAATATCACAACTGCGAATTTGGAAATGGGGATTGCTGCTACCACATGCCACCTGTAGTTATCAGCTCAGTGGTGCTACTTAGAAATCACAGTTGACTTTCAATTTGAGCAGAAGAGTGATCATACATAACCATTCAAGACAAACCATAGTTCTCTGTTTAGATGTTTTTATTTGGCTGCCCACAGAAAGTTAATTGTAGCAATAAGTGTTCATTTTATTCAGGGCTTTTTTTTGTAGCAGGAACTCCTTTGCATATTAGACCACAAACCCCTGATGTAGCCAATCCTCCAAGAGCTTACATGGCTCTTAGTACAGGGCCTACTGTAAGCTCTTGGAGGATTGGCTTCATCAGGGGTGTGCGCCTAATATGCAAAGGAGTTCCTGCTTCAAAAAGCCCTGATTTTATTCATTTAATGTAATTTTAAAATTGGCATCCAAATCAAATCAAAACCATGTCAAGCAAATATGAAATTGTGCTCTGAGATGAAATATAAGGAAATAATTATAACTTTACAGTTCAGACCACTGAGAAGGGGGCCAACTAAACATACATACTGTTACAGTACTTTGAAACAATCCTCATCTCTAATCAAATTGTAGAATTTTTTTGTAACCTGTATTCCTACTCAACTATGAAATTACTTAAGCTTATTTAAGTTTTGTTTCTATCCACATAACACATCATGGTTATTATCAGCAAGTTGAATGGTTGGTTAACACTGACGCATAATGGAGTAACTACCTTTTCCTGGCAGGACTTCCACCCTTTTACAATACTTCATTGACAAGCAGAAGCTCATCAGGTGACGCTTTCCCCAGTACCACATCTTCATGCTGGGAAATAGGGTTGCCAGGTATTACCTGGCTCTCAGCAGGGGATGATAGCCCTCGTCCACCCTTTTACAATACTTCATTGACAAGCAGAAGCTCATCAGGTGACGCTTTCCCCAGTACCACATCTTCATGCTGGGAAATAGGGTTGCCAGGTATTACCTGGCTCTCAGCAGGGGATGATAGCCCTCGTCCCTGGGTCTTTATTCATGTGTGCAGAGCATGACTGGTGCAATGACATCACTGGGAAGTGATGTCATCACACTGGGCATGTCACATGGGAGATGTTCTATTGTTTTGGGGAAAATACTCTATGATTATCATAGAGTTTTCTCCAAAATGCTAGTGTCCCACACATGATGTGCCTGGTGTGATGATGTCACTTCCCAGTGGTGTCATTGCACTGGGCACATCAGGCATGCTGGCTGTCTTTGGGGCAGGGCTCCCTCACTGGCCAGTTCTCTGGTGGTAAGTTGGAGGTCACAAAATTGGGGGAACCCCTGCTGGGGATGAAAGAATGGGAACCCTACCTCCCCATCTAGCAGCTGTTAAGAAGAGCCCTGAGAACAAACTTGCAGCCTTTAGCAGACAAATATAGAAACCATTCTAGTTTAGCACCCTGGTGTTTCCTTTATATAGTGTTCTTTCCAATTGATATTTTCAGGTAATATTTTCTTCCAAGGGAACTGATTTCTGTCATCTGCAGATAACCTGTAATTCTGGTGGATCACCAGGTCCCACTTCGATGATGGCATCCCTAACAGAGAGCAAAGGGCTCTAATCTGACCCAAAAAGTGTAAAGGGGGATTAATAAATTACAGATCTTTTTTTTTGGGGGGGGGGGGGTGGACACAGGCAGAATGATTTACTGTGAAGTTATATCCATTACAGTGACAGCAGATGTAGATCAGACTGTATATGAGAGAACAAATTGTTCTTATTAAGATATATTAATATGTATGTAATTTTAGCCAGACTATATAGAAAAGACAACAAAAGTGAATAAATGTTGTCATGAGATACATTCTTTTTCAACACAGAGGTTCAGCTATGCTATTCAAGGCATCTTTGGAAGGACCACACTGGTGACTGAAATGGAAGAGTAACTGTCAAAAACAACAATGGCAACAATGGAAAGTTCTGTAGGCAGCACTTAGTAAATTTTAGGTAACCCCCCCCCCCCCAAAAAAATGTCAAATTAAAAAAATGGAAATGCCATTGTGCACAGAAATCCTGTATGAAGAATGAATTGCAAATACATTATTCTAACAAAAGTCTTTCTTGAAATAACAGCTGGTAGTCTCCTTTGTTCCTCTCCGTTTGTTTTGTTTGAGGGAAATCAATGAATTTTGGACTGGTACAATTTAACATAGACACAACAAATTTTTATGTATGTGTTTCCTTCTGCGCATTATGAATGCTCTGCAGGGAATAACTGAATACAAAGTCTCTGCCTAATTAAGTAGATAGACAAGACTTTACAGGATCAAATCTATAGAAGTCCCCCAACTGTGCACAAACCAATAAAAGAATACATGCATGCGGCACATTGCCCAGTAAGTACAGTTCCGTGCTGAAGAGCGCCTGGGTCTAACTGCAGGCTCATGAAGAAGGTAATTTTGTTCCCCAACTTACCCACTTGTGCCAGATTCCAGTTGTATTGGCATGGACTGAGCCAGCCCTTAATCAGCCAGTAATTGGAACCTGAAATCCTCTTTAGGAGTCCAAATATAATGTCAATATCACAGCTGCCACGGCCTGTGATCTTCACAACCAGCTCTTGGTATGGCAGGCTGCCAGTTGTATTAGCAATGCACACTTACTATCAAGAGTACAGTATGCACAGCACTCCACTCCTGTTTTCTGCAAATAACTGCTTCCATTCCTGATGGGTGTTGCTTGTTACAGGGAGGAGCTGAGGTAGCGTTTCTGCTTGCCATGAAGAAGGCCCCAGGTTCAATTCCTAATATCTTCAGTTTGAAAAGGATCAGGTGATATAAAGGACCTCCACCTGACATCCTGGAAAGCCACTGGAGTCGGAGTAGAAAGTACTGACCCTTGTGGAGCAATGATCTGATTCCGTATAAGGCAGCTTCATGTGTGTTCACATATTCATGCAAGCCAGGATATATAGTTCTATGGATTCTCATGAGGTTAAACCAGCATTACAATTGTGACTGTAACACCTGTATCACCCGGAATCATCATCTTGTATCATCAATTTAGAGAGGAACAGATACATTCCCTATGCCACCGGGTCATAATTAGGATTTTCCATTGCAGGCATCAACATGTCACAAAACTGAAATAACTAATAATATTATTTTGATAAGCATTGATTTGCTGAACAGGCAGGATCATAGCCTTCATATCCATAAACAAAAGTCCATATTTATATGTGGGACTGGCTTAATACAGGACATCATGGTTAAAATAAGAATATGGCCCTTCCATAACCCAAAGCTTTGCTTGTGTTAGAAAATTGCTTGATCTCACAGGAAAAAAATGGACTTCTTTGTCCTTCATTACAACACTCACGATACTGTTCCATTTGACTGTAAAAAAGAACCAGATCCCTACAGGATACTTCCACCCTTAAATGGGCTGAGAGGTATGGAAGTAAGCACATGTTCTACCCTAATGTTATTGGGGGAATGTGACAATGGTATGAATATTGACAATATCTGAAACAGAAAGAGACGACCATACTCATTACAGTAGAAGAACGGAGCTAGCAGCTGCAGAACAAGCCTGCAACCATCTTATGTCTAGCAAAATTATATGTCACTTACAAGCAACATCAGTATATTTTCCGGGGGAGAAACAATCAGGCACATGTTTACTGGAGAAAATAAGAGCAGACGGCAATAAGGATGGATCTGTTGAGGAAGACCCTGGGGTTGGAATGCTAGCTCTCTATTAATCTATGATCTCAGGCTCCTTAACGTTTTTAGTATTTTCTGATATCATTTCTCAGGGTTTTACTTCTTTAAAGATGTAAGAGAGTTATCTGACCCTTATTTAGGCACATGTGTTTCTGGAACATTTCTACTGGTTTCTTTTTGTATTAGTGTGTGAAAAATGCAGATTAATTTTGGTATTAGTGTGTGAAAAATGCAGATTAATTTTAATCATCACTGTGTACAACTAATTCTCTTATCTCGTCTACCAATCCCATTTCTCCACCAAGTAATCAAAATACACCTAATTTGCTCTGAAAACAGCCACTAGTTTTTAGGGCCAGAAAATACCTGATTTTTTGGGGGCGGGTGAGGTGGAGCCTGGAAATGGTAGGGTTTGGGGAGGGACATCAGTAGACTACAAAAGCAGCCATTTTCTCCAGGGAAATTGATCTTGATATCCTCGACCAATTACAATAGTTTGAGGTCTCCAGGTGGCAACCCTACCAGTTTCTAAAGAGAATTAGGTTGGATGAGGGTGGCAAATCTGAGCAAAGAACAAGGGTTTGGGGTCAAAGAGAGTCACAAAGTTTGTGTTTCTGGAAGCCAGTAGCAGTGTTTTAAAAACTGGCACTAAGAAATTTTGATTCAATAATTTTGGTTCAAGTAAAAAAACTTTTTTTCTCACCTAGAGAGGCATGAAAATTTAAATGTGTGCTTATGGGAGAACACTGAAATATTCATTTTAATTTTCCAGAATTTTATTCCATTTTGCAGTCTGATGCACAGACCTAGCAGGGGTCCCCAGCCCTTTTTGTCCCTGTGGGCACCTCTGGAATTCTGACATAGGGTTGTGGACACAACCACAAAATTACTATTGTGGAAGGTGAGACCACACACACACAGAGGGGAAGAATCTGAAGTGCAGAGGACAAGAGTGATTTATTTTAAAAGTACACTGGGAAAAAGAAGTGAGCAAGAATAAGACTGTCACTGTAGTAGCTGCTGCCATTGAAACAATGCTATTTTAATCTGCATGGCCAGTGGTCAATCAGAAGCCCTACAGGAGTCCTACCCAGCCTCACCCACTTTCTAAAACACTTGACAGAAGCCATGGCACCTACAGACATTATGTTAGAGTTCCTTGAGCTAGCCATACACTCAGATAAGTAGTTTTTCACATACTAACTTCTGGCTGACTGTGAAAAGCACCAACGGGTTTTACATATAGCATTCCACAGTCTGATCAGTTATGGGAAGTCCAGAAACATATAGATGCCTATTAAAATCAACCTAATATAATGTTAATACATTGCTACCTCAGAATTAGTCACTAGATCTGAACGTACTGGCAAGGTTTCCAGTACGTTCATATCTAGAGTCTTCCTGAAATGATAATTGACTAGGGAAAAGGCCCATTGTGGAGAAAAATACAATAGGCTCTAGAAAGAGGTTTTGCATGGATGCCCCCCTTGCTGTCTTTCCACCCACCCACCAAGTAAAGGTATTCACTCCCCCCACCTTAAGGGGAGCTGATCTCTGCCATCTGAAGAGCAGTTGTAATTCTGAGTGATCTCCAGTCCTCATCTGGAGATTGGCAACAGTGGTTCCCCAGGAGGAAATGGTTGGTATTGAGGGTGGAGTGTATGGCATTGTATCAGCATGAGGTCCCACCCCTCTTCATACCTCACCCTCTCCTGGTTCCACCCCTTAAATCTCCAGGAATTGGCAACCCTATCTCCTACCCTTTATCTTACCTCTGACTTCAGCTTTCCATCACCTCCCCCCTCCTGCACAGAATCTCCAGGAATTTCTCACCAACCTGGAACTGGCAGGACTGAGTTGTCTCTCAGAGGTCTTTAGTAATACCTTTCAGACCAACAGTCTCTCTCTGATAATGTTGTTGGTCTTAAGCACAGGACTTCAATCTCGCTCTCTCTGTCTTGCTTTCCCTCCCTTTCTGTATTTGGTCTGCTGCCAGGGGACACCATTACTCCCCCTATATCTGGCTGTTTCCCTTCCAGAGGAGCTCTCAGTCAATCAAGGGAAGGCTTTCTCTGGCTCTTTCCCTCCTCCTCTCTCAGCCAATTGAGGTAAAGGCTTTTTCTGGCTATTTCCCTCCTCTTTCCTCCCTCAACTAATCAAGAGAAGGGTTTCTTTCTCTCCTCTACAAAGCAATGTGACAGGTGGCTCAGCCAACGGGAGAGTAGGGAGGGCCAGCAACTGCCAGAACCAAAGTTGTCTGCCTTTTACTGAAAGAATCAGCTTGCTGACAGAATCAGCAACACCCACTCAGGCGGGAAAGAGGAGTGGATTCAACTAATGGCATGCAAGTGCTCTTGATTTATGGTTTGACGGGCCAAAGGTTGATGAAGCGCAGTTCCAACCAATGAGGGAGCTTTGTTTTGCCAAGACGAAACAGTTTATATATGTATATATAGAATCTCCAGAATACAGAAGTGAGGTCCTCTGGAGAAAATGGCAGCTTTGGAGGGTGAATTCTATGGCATTATACCCTAATGATGTCCCTCCTCAGGCTCCAAATCTCTAGGAATTTCTCAACCTGATTCTGGAAACCCCAACTCAGGGATTGTTTTATACTTGGATCAAAAAGATATTTTGTACTAGGGTTGCTAGGTCCAACTCAGGAAATATCTGGGGACTTTGGGGGTGGAGCTGAGAGCAAGGTTGTCACAAGCTCTGCTCACGACCTGAGTTCGATCCTGGTGGAAGCTGGGTTTTCAAGTAGCTGGCTCCAGGTTGACTCAGCCTTCCATTCTTCCAAGGTCAGTAAAATGAGTACCCAGCTTGCTGGAGGGAAAGTGTAGATGACTGGGGAAGGAATGGCAAACCACCCCGTAAAAAATCTGCCGTGAAAACATTGTGAAAGCAACATCACCCCAGAGTCGGAAACGACTGGTGCTTTCATGGGGGACCTTTCCTTTTCCTTTTTTATTGGAAATAATGGAGGCACCTTCTTTTGGGGCTCATAGAATTAAACTGCCTCGTCCAATCTTTGATGCTATGCTGAAAATCTGGTGCCTCTACCTCAAAAAACAGCCCCTCCCAAGAACCCCATAGATTGATTCTCCATTATACCCTATGGGGAACCAGTCTCTATACGATATAATGAAGTGTCTAATGGACATTCAGTCCCCCCACCCCACACAAACACTTCCTGATAACCCTGAAGCAGGGAGAGGGCCTCCAAACCAGGAGGTCCTCTGCCCCCAACTGGGGACTGGCAACCCTACTCGGTACTTTTTAAAAACCCCATGAACTATACCACCATGTGACTTGAAAGCTGATATGTGTGATTTACTGAAATTGTGGGATATATATTTCCAATGTTTTCATCAAAAAGTTTTTTTATAACCTCTTATAGCCATGAAGTTCATTGGTTGGTGTATAAGATACCCAGTCTCATAGCACCAATTTACCTCCCAAATGTCAGGAAAAACCAGTAACATAAGAACATAAGAGAAGCCATGTTGGATCAGGCCAACGGCCCATCCAGTCCAACACTCTGTATCACACAGTGGCCAATAATAATATATATATACACACACACACACACACACATACATACATATACACACTGTGGATAACAGCCACTGATAGACCTCTGCTCCATATTTTTATCTAACCCCCTCTTGAAGCTGGCTATGCCTGTAGCTGCCACCACCTCCACATGTTAATCACCCTTTGGGTGAAGAAGTACCTCCTTTTATCCGTTCTAACCCGACTGCTCAGCAATTTCATTGAATGCCCACGAGTTCTTGTATTGTGAGAAAGGGAGAAAAGTACTTCTTTCTCTACCTTCTCCATCCCATGCATAATCTTGTAAACCTCTATCAAGTCACTCCTCAGTCAACATTTCTCCAAGCTGAAGAGCCCCAAGCGTTTTAACCTTTCTTCATAGGGAAAGTGTTTCAAGCCTGTAATCATTCTAGTTGCCCTTTTCTGCACTTTTCCAATGCTGTAATATCCTTTTTGAGGTGCGGTGACCAGAATTGCATACAGTATTCCAAATGAGACCGCACCATCGATTTATACAGGGGCACTATGATACTGGCTGATTTGTTTTCAATTCCCTTCCTAATAATACCCAGCATGGTGTTGGCCTTTTTTATTGCAATAGCACAATGTCTTGACATTTTCAGTGAGTTATCTACCACGACCCCAAGATCTCTCTCTTGGTCAGTCTCTGCCAGTTCACACCCCATCAACTTGTATTTGTAGCTGGGATTCTTGGCCGCAATGTGCATTACTTTGCACTTGGCCACACTGAACCTCATCTGCCACGTTGACGCCCACTCACCCAGCCTCAATAGATCCCTTTGGAGTTCCTCACAATCCTCTCTGGTTCTTACCACCCTGAACAATTTAGTGTCATCCGCAAACTTGGCCACGTCACTGCTTACTCTCAACTCCAAATCATTTATGAACAAGTTAAAGAGCATGGGACCCAGTACTGAGCCCTGCGGCACCCCACTGCTTACTGTCCTCCACTGCGAAGACTGCCCATTTATACTCACTCTCTGCTTCCTATTAATTAGCCAGTTTTTGATCCACAAGAGGACCTGTCCTTTTATTCCATGACTCTACAATACCACAGAGTCATAGAAGTTAGTTTTCAGATTTGTGGAATAGCTTGCTTCAAGGGAAAAACAAAAAGGCCTCACTAGGCAGTATGGGGAAAAGGCAAAAAAACCCATTCGTGCTACAAAAGATGGTAGGCATTCACTGAATTAATAATCCTTAGGTGTTTTGCATTAGCTTCATCAGGGCCTCTATTAAAGTCATCTATTGCCTTGTTTGCCTTTCACCCCTTGTTTCATGGGACATAAAGTATCTTGTTGACCCAAAAGTCACAGAATGTTTATTTGGGGCAACCTTCACAGTACATGCAGACCCAGTGACTCCCACTCCAGCTTCCTAAATTCAAGATCCATACCATCTGTTTTTCAATGATCAGGAGTCAGCTACAGGTAAACTAAGGTCATGCTGGCAACAGTTCAACTTAATATTGTAAGATGACAGTTTGATATTAAAGGCAGATCAATATACTGAAGAGTATCTGTAGCCCTGCCAAATAAGCTGCAATGGCAATGAACAGCTTTTTGGAAAGAAAGCAGGAGACTGGATTTAGCTTCCCCTCCACCCCTACCTCAGAAACAACTGGCCAGTGCAGTAGCAGCTTATTTCACCAAGCTGTGCATGCAGACTAATAAACCAGTATTGTTTATAGTTAATATAGTCTGTTATATGCACAATGTATTTAGATCATCCAAGATACTCTCTAGAGACATGTAGTTCCTCGTAGCATATGTTTGTATTTAATGCAATGAAATCCACAATCCACAAAAAAGCATACTTAGTGTAAACCTTCTCAAAATTCCAAACAATTCCCCTCTGAAACAATTAGCTAAGCTGAATAAGCGAGGAGAGCCAAAAGTACTTGAACAATGCTTATAACAAGCAATGCATGAATGTATCTAATCTAGGTCCTGCCATGGCACAACATTTCAGAAAGGAGCATGCAATATAGCTGAAGTCTAAAGGGAGATGGGAAATAATGTCCCTATTGGTGTTAAGTATGTTTCATTGTACTTCACAGAAAAAGCAGAGATTTGCAAGTGATAGCCAAGCTCTATAATAGTTTGAAGACTTTAGCCTTTCAAAGGTGAGCAGAGTGCAAAACTGTTTGGACTTCATGGTAATTTCAAAGCAACTTTTCTCACCCAGCTCAAGACTATGCTTCACTGAACCCAGCCAGGCATAGTATGTTAATGTAAATACAAGAATGCCATTGATACACTTACTGCAGCAGCCATTTCTCTGCTTCTTCTTCTGGAAGAAGTCTTAAGGAATTACTGCATCCTTTACTAAAAGATAGGCTTCCCAATCCCCAGGTCCCAGTAGGGGATCCCCCGGTTTTACAGGTTTCCCCCCCCCCCAGCCAGCTGGCCGGTGGGAGAAGCCCCACCCCCCACAGCCACCATGCAGCTCTAGATCTTGGGGCAGATTTAGAAACCTGCAAACAGGTCCGTTTCACAATGTGTGTGTGTCTGTGTGCCTTTAAAGTTGAGCAGGAAGTACTTTATGGGAACACAGTCCCCTGGCTTGTTTTGCTTTCATTTCAGAGCAACTGTGTCTGTGTATGTTTGTGAGAGAGAGGGGGGGGAGCAGCATAGCCCCTGTTCTTTTCAGATGTCGCTGTTGAGGAACCAGACTCAGTAAGTGTGTGAGTGTGAGAGAGAGAAGGCTGCCAATTCCCAGGTTTGGAGGCCCTCTCCCCCTACTTTAGGGTCATCAGAAGGCGGCAAGGGGGGGGGGGAGGGAAATGTCTACTGGGCAATTATTCCCTATGGAGAATGATTCCCATAGGGAATATTGGGGAATTGATCCATGGGTATCAGGGGCTCGGGGGGGGGGCTGTTTTTTGAGGTAGAGGCACCAAATTTTCAGCATAGCATCTAGTGCCTTTTCCAAAATACCCCCCAAGTTTCAAAACAATTGGACCAGGGGGTCCAGTTCTAGAAGCCCCCAAAGAAGGTGCCCCTATCCTTCATTATTTCCTATGGAAGGAAGGTATTTAAAAAGGTATGCTGTCCCTTTAAATGTGATGGCCAGAACTCCCTTGGAGTACAATTATGCTTGTCACACGCTTGCTCATGGCTCTGCCCCAATGTCTCCTGGTTCCACCCCCAAAGTCCCCAGATATTTCTTGAATTGAACTTGCAACCCTACTAAAAGAAGATGAGCTAGACATAAAATCATAGAAGGCAGAAAGAGAATATGGTTAAGATTTGGGGAGGTGAGGAACTAAGGGTTGGCAAAGCTGGAAGAGGTGCAAGGATAGAAAAAGATCAGAATTTCTAGGTCTGCTCCAAAAGTAGTTTGCCAGAACTACATGTTCAGAAGTATTTATTAAATAAACAGAAGATAGGTTTCTATCCGCAAGATTTCATAAACCCCAAATCCCACTATACTTCAAAAATGAGATCTAGAGTCTAAGAATCTGAGCACTTAGTTCTACCAGTGAATGTACAAGAATTCACAGAACAGGCTGTGTACCTGTAATGATGATTTGTTTAATCCCCCCCAAGGAATTGGGGTATTTTTGACTCTGGAGTCATGGGTAAAAATTGGTTTACCCATTTAAAGCTTTCTACAGTCACCAACCCCGTTATGCCTTTCCCTCAATAGGGCTGGCCCTGCCATTAGGCAAACTAAGCAACTGACTAGGGTGCCATCCCTCTTGGGGGTACTGAATTGGGCACCTCTCACATGACTCGGTGACATCAGTGCAGGAAGGGGCGACAAAATTTAGCCTTTCCTAGGGTGCCAGACAGTCTAGGGCTGGCCCTTCTCCTCAGTGAACTGCAGTGCACTGACATTCCTTTCTTCCCTCCCCACTACCTTTTTTTTAAAAAAAATTTTGAGTTTCATCAAAGGGAAAATGGGGTCAATCTGGCCCCAATAGACTTGACTTGAAAATGAAAGCACTATGCATAATCTAGTGGGGTTCTAGCGATCCAAAAATATTGAAAAAAAAATATTATTTGAGCACTGTTCTCATGTTTAAATAGATGGACAAACACCTATTAACATCATTTTTTAGAAAGGTGGAGCAAACAGTGAAAACAAAATCTTTTCTCATAATTTATATCTATAGACCTTGTTTTGCTTTGAGGATTTAGAACAATTTTTGGAATTGCAGGTTGCAATGACCCCAAGGAAAAGCAATCTTTGCAACATGAATTGTTGAGTATATAGGAGGAGGAGGTAAAAGCCCTGTGTTTGTGCTATGTCAAAGCTTCCCTCATGCCCACAGCCTTACAGAAAAACTCAAATTACACCACACTGCACTTTTGGAAATGGGGTCATTCCATACCCCATTGCACGACAAGCCAGGACAAGTTTGAAGGCATCCTATGAACATCACATTTTCCAGACTTGAAGGAGCCATAAAGCCTGGAACTCTAGATGACCCCTGTCCCCCTGCTTTCTGAACTAATGGCTTCCCTTTGTCTTCCTGGCCACCTGTTTTCTGGGCTAATTGGTTCCCTTTTGTCCTTCAAATTTTGCAATTATTTTATTAAAATTATTTTAGCACTATTCCCATGTTTAAATAGATGGACCAACACCCATTATCGCCATTTTATTCCTCAGAGTGATCTTTTCAACTTTATTTATTTATTTCAACTTTCTTTTGTCCTGCATTTTTGAAGAAAGTTATTTTGAGGCCTGATTTTTTTCTCTTAGTAGATAATGCCATGACTGAGAGAGTTATCAGGTTTTCATTTTGCTGTAATGTGCAGTTACTTTAACCCCTATGCTAAAGTAGTATACCTGGTTTTTTTAAAAAAACCTTGGGAGGGCTAAGATATTTATACCTCTCATTTGCAATAAAATATTTCTGAGGTGGCTTCCAATTATAGCCCTAAAACTGTAGGCATTGATATTAACATATGCTGTAAAAAGTTTACTTATATAACCAACTAAGTCCCACATTTAGAAACATTCTCATCCTAGCCTGGATAGCCCAGGTTAGCCTGATCTCACCAGATCTTGGAAGTTAAGCAAGGTTGGGCCTAGTTAGCATTTAGATGGGAGATCTCCAAGGAATACCAAGGTTGTGACCCTGAGGGAGACAATGGCAAACTACCTCTGAAGTCTCCTGCCTTGAAAAACTGTAACTTAGAATCATGGAATTGGAAGGGACATCCAGGATCATCTAGTACAACCCCCTGCACAATGCAGGAAATCCACAAATACTTCCCCACACACACACCCCAGAGACTACTGCTCCATGCCGAGAAGATGGCAAACAACCTCCAGGATCCCTGGCCAAACTGGCCTGGAGAAAACTGTTTCCTGACTACAAGTTGGTGATCAACATTTCCCTGGATGTGTAAGAAAGACTTGAGAACAAAGCACTGATGCAACCTTTCCTGCCATCCCTCTTACATTTTGCCTAAGTTCACAGAATTAGCATCTCTGTCAGATGGTCATCTAGCCGCTGTTTAAAAACCTCCAAAGAAGGAGAACCCACCACTTCCTGAGGAAGCCTGTTCCTGAGAGTCAGTTTGGTGTAGTGGTTAAGTGTGTGGACTCTTACCTGGGAGAACCAGGTTTGATTCCCCACTCCTCCACTTATAGCTGCTGGAATGGCCGTGGGTTAGCCATAGCTATTGCAGGAGTTGTCCTTGAAAGGGCAGCTGCTGTGAGAGCCCTCTCAGCCCCACCCACCTCACAGGGTGTCTGTTGTGTGTGTGTGGGGGGAAGGTATAGGAGATTGTAAGCTGCGCTAAGTCTCAGAGAGAAGGGCGGGGTATAAATCTGCAGTCTTCTTCTTCCACTGAGGAACCACTCTAGCTGTCAGAAAGTTCTTCCTAATGTTTAGTCTAAATCTCTTCTGATTTAATTTCAATCAGTTGGTTCTGGTTCGATGTTTTGAGGCAACAGAAAACAATTCTGCACCATCCTCTATATGACAGCCCTTCAAGTAACTGAAGATGGTGATCATATCACCTCCAGGCTAAACATAGACAGCTCCTTCAAGCTTTCCGCATAGGACTTGGTCCCCTTGATGGCACCATTTAACAGAGAGGGATGAATTTTAATTTCTCATATGTTCACTTGGTTTCAGAGAATTTCATACTAATTATTAAAAAAAAAGATTCTGCAGAGAAAACATAATAGTTGGCAATAAGGTTATTTCTTTAAGTGTACAAATAAATACCCTGCCAATGACAGAAGTTGATTTTGTGTCTTGTACTCAGCAGACCAAATCCTGCAGTTCTTAGTTGGGGTGTGTGTGTGTGTGTGTGTGTGTGTGTGTGAGAGAGTGAGTATGTGAAACCTCCCACAAAAAATGTGTTGATAGAATTCTGGTTGCCTGTTATTACCAGGATAGCTAATATACAAGAAATACAAACCATCTTAATTAATATGACCAGTATCTGCACCATTTATCTTTCCTTCATTGGTATTCTTGATCTCTCTAATGAAAATGCTGTGTCCTTTTGTTAAGTCCAAGATACACCCCACCCCTAAATAAATTAATCACACTGCCAAATGAATCTGAACAGCTCAAATGAAACTTTTGCCATTTCTATTAAATCAGAATGTGTGTGTTATTCATATATATATAATTATATATATATATATAATTTTTAAAAAGAAATCTGAAAATTGACATGAAGCCTGGTTGCTTTTTTACTGGAAAGCCAGAGATGGTCTATAAAAGCATTTCAGGTCTCAATTTGAATTTCATAGCAGCTTTGAAATTTATAAGTACCAGAGTGACAATTAGCTCTTTATTTTCTCCCCCTACCAATAATTCGAAAGGTTTTGCTTTGTGAATACCATCTTCTCTACACAAAGGTGTTTTGGATTTTATATTGGCTTGGAGAGGGAAGATAAACCTTAATGAAGAGTGAAATGCAGTAAAAAGAATTTGGAAAATAACCAAACAAAGCATAACCTACTATATCCAATGATGACATAACATAATCATGGGATTTTCTTCTTCTGCCCCCCCCCACCCCTGCTAAATAATGGATTTATAAGAGTGTTATTAGTTTGGAAATGAGCAGCTGTTGAAAGAGACATAATTCAGGTCCAAATCCAGTATATTTTCTTTGCATAGATGAGATGCTGTCAACAATTGTTGCAGCATTCTTTATGTTCCACTTCAAAGGAACATATGCGATTTATTCACCTCCACTTTTGCTTGTGTTGGCATAACTTTGTTTGGTAGTACAGAGGATTCAAACACAATATCTGTGGGCCCAGTACAAACTGTTAAGATGTTCTCCCTGCTCCACACACATTCATTCATTTTGAAAGAAAATGTACTATTATATATCTGAAATGAAAAAATAGACATAACTTTTCTCAGACTAAGGACCATGAACTTCTGCCCATGTGTAAGGGCATTCCAGATGATCTCACCTTTAGAGTACCAGGAAGAAATGCATGGGAAAGTAGCCAACTATATCACCAGAATAGGAGACTATCTACTGCAGTTAGTTTTTCCAGTGCCCCCCCCCCCCCGCCCCCAACAACAGTTATCGACACTTTGGACTGTTCTTCCCACTGGATCTCTGAAAACTGGGGCACAAATGTTATTGAAGGTTGAGGGAAGAACGGCTGGGCAAGCTAAGGCCATCACCATCCCCTTAAACCAGATATAATAGGGCTGTGTCAGTGCTCAACTTTGGCTTGTGCATCTGTATCCATCATATACATGCATATGCAACAGACTAAGGGAGGGGAGAAGATGAGGATGCTTGGCTTTCTAAAGTCTGAGAACCACTGAAATAGATCATATTATTTTAATGGGCTTGCAGTCCAGTATGGATCCTCCTTGATTTTGGTAACATTATTCATCCTCCCCACCCACACACCCCATCCTAGAACATACATAATAAAATTGTGCACAGAGGTACACAACTGCAGTGTGCATCCACTATGGAAGCATAGTACACTCCTCACTCTGGTTACATGTACAGTCTTCTTTCCTGGATTGAGTTTACAAGGAACCCATTTTCGCAGTCTGAACAGAAGCTGGATCTGCACAGCACGTGTCAGCTGGCATGTGCCTCACTCTCCCCCATTTTCTCATAGCACAAAAAGAGGAGGGGATAATACAGATGAAATATTTAATAACCTCTGGGCAAAAAAAAGACACTAACACAACACTGTAAGCAGCCTGCATTGGGGGGGGGAACACATTTTTAAAAATTCAGACCCTGTACATGTTTCAATGAAGGAGTACTTGGCTATATAGGAATACATGAGTGCTTCACACGGAAAAAAAAAACACCTTGGACAGTTCCTGCCTCTAAGTACAACCTTAATAGCAACATCCTATCAGAGGGAAATATATTTGGAGTAGAACCCATTCTATAGCAATTCTATGAATCTTTCATCTGGGATCCATACCTTCCAGATCACGTCTTCCTAGTATACAAGCAGAATGTTTTCATTTTCATTTGTGGGTGCAGAGTTCTGTAATTCTGCAATTTTGAGGATGTGCTGAGTTTTCTAGGTGTCTGCAGATTATGGACACCAGGGTGGGATAGGGAGTAGTTTTTCTCCCATTTTTAAATGTCTGTGAATGATTCATAATCAATTAAAAAGTATACCCAGGGCCTTAAGATATGAAATATATGACTTCTTTAAACACATGACTTATGGAAATACAAGGCCATAGGTCTCAGTTGACAGACAATGGGTAACTTTAACAAATATTTTTTCTCAGGATTCCTGAATTGCTGGGTTATGGAAGTATACATCCATAGAACTAAACAAAATAAAAATAAAATAAGCATCTGAAGTCACTGGGGAGGCAGTGAAAAATGTTTCTCATTGGTGCTCACAGTCTCCACAGAAAATGAGAGATGAGGAGGACCTTTGTCTGCTAGTTAGTTATTGGGTTCTGCTACATATGCTATGTAAGCCGCTCTGAGCCTGCTTTGGCGGGGATGGTGGGATATAAATTAAAAATTATTATTATAAAGATCCTGCAATTTGATGGAAGAGCACAAGGAATAACCAGAATGCAGAACAGTGATTTCTGCCCAATACATGTGATTTCATGCCCAATACATGTGCAGGTAGTGAGCAGTCTGTAAACCATACCTGCAATATTTCTATGCAGCCTCTCCAGAGAACCTGCTTGAGGTGGCTTACATATTTTTTAAAAAGCATAAGCAAGTTTTTTAACTGTTAAAAACTCAGCCAGGAAATTTAAAAAAAAACTGAGCAACTTGGAGTCTCAAAAAAAGCAATTCTCAGTCTTAAAGCAGACTATATAACCAATTTAAAACATCAACTCCTTAATTAGAAGCCTAAATAAAAATAAATGTTTTGGCCAGGTGAGCCTTCAGGAAAGAAAATTCCATAGGTGAACTACCACCACTGAAGAAGCTCTATCTCTGGTAATCACTTGCCTTACCCTTTGAACGGATAGACACGAAGAGAAGGGCTTGTGAGGAAGATCTTAGCTGGTGGGCTGGACACTATGGGAAGAGATGGTCTTTGGAGAATGGGCAAGAGGCAACAATGACCTCTTTATGGACCTCTCTGCCTAAGAGGATACAGGTAGCACCATCTCTATTTTCTTTTAGGTGTCTGGCAAAATCTGTCCTATATATGTTTTTGTAGATGTATCATGGTGTTCCTCGCCAGTTTTCATTACCTATCTTAGGGTTGCCAACCTCCAGGTGGTGGCTCCAAAGGATAGAGATTAGTTCACCTGGAGAAAATGGCTTCTTCAGAAGGTGGACTGTATGGGCTTTATACCCCATTAAAGCCCATCCCCTCCCACAACCCCACCTTCCTCAGGCTCCACTCCCAAAATCTCTAGGTACCTCCCAACCCAGAGCTGGCAAACTAGTTATTGCCCATTCTCTGGCAATCTAGTTGTTGCACTGCTCCTGGCCTCCTTTTAGTCTTCTCTTTAGTTTGTGATACAGTGGTATTTAAATGGTTTAACATACTTAATTGTATTATTTCTTGATTGACAGGTGCCTTATATCCCACACTGGAGGGAAAGACATATTTCTATAAAGAAATAAAACTTGTGTAATGCAAATGAGCTTTGAAAGATCCTTTTTGAAAGTCTGCTTGATTACCAGCCAACTCTAGGTTGTGAAATTCTTGGAGATTTGAGGGTGAAGCCTGGGGAGGGGAAGGTTTGGGGAGAGGACAGCCCTAAGGGGGGGGGGGGGGATGCCATAGATTTCATCCTCCAAAGCTGGCATTTTCTTCAGGAAAACTGACCTCTGTAGTCTCAATATCAGTTGTAATTCTGGAAGATCTCCAGGCCCCACCTGGCGGAAGGCCACCCTAGCAGGACTTTTTTTGAACAGGAATGCAGTTCTGGCTGGCTTGGTGTCCGGGGTGTGGGCCTAATATGCAAATGAGTTCCTTCTGAGTTTTTTCTACAAAAAAAGCCCTGTGCAAAACAATGGTGACATCAGAGGTGTGTGGCCTAATAAATGAGTTCTTGCTGGGCTTTTTCTACAAAAAAAAAGCCCTGCATCCTAGTAATGAATCTATTTTATCAAGTAAAATTTGTGGCTCATAATTTTATCTTCTCTGTTTCAAATGCAAGTGATTCAGCAAGAGAAAGCAGACACCAAGCTATTTAATGCCAACTTCACTTTACCCCTTGGCATGTGTTTATATGCCATCCAGCCTTTTTATTTCATACATCTCCAGGGTCAATAGGATAGCTGAAGAAGCCAAACAAGGGACAACAGAAAACGTGATTACTCTTCTAGTTTTCCCTAAATGCTCCAGATAGCTGTCGCTTTATCCTGTGTACACTACATTCCATTACTGCCCAAGCTAATAAAGACTTCTGTCACTGCAATAGCTTTTCATCTTCAGGGTTCCTTTCACTTCTCCTGATAATGCTGCCAACTCCACTCTCTGTAAATGAGCTCATGTGAACACTTAATTTTCACCTTGTGAAAGCAAACAGGCAGTGTCAGGGCTTGAGGGGTGGTGTTCTTCTGTCTTCAAAACTAGCACAAGCGTTTGAAATGGATGAAAACTAACCAAAGAAGTTTAAGCTTGGGAAAAGAGGGATCATACATACATGCCCTGCATTCTTTACTCTAGAACAGGTTTCTTTTTTACAAAATCACTTGAAATCCAGCTTTTTTTTTTTTTAATACCCTCAAACGTGTTCATCTCCATCAGCGAAGTTAGCCAATGTTCATGTATGTATGCCTGAACTGAGCAGTCCAAAGGCTGGACAGATGGCTTTCTCATTACAATACAGTTAATTTATAAATAAATGACTTGCCACTATACCTTCTCCATCCAAAGAGAAACTAAATTTAATTTTCTTGCAAGCAGAGGCATATGTTTGCATCTGTTTACAATACAACCTGGGCCAAATTTGAGCTGGCAGGTTCCAATCAGAAATATCACACAATTGTTACCAAGTATATTACCTGTATTACCAAATCCTTGATAGAAAGATTCAAATCTGGACATTCAAATTGACTTTCATAACAATCTGTACCCCCCCCCCCAGTAGTATTCACTGTTTCCTGCACTGTCAACATAAAAAAAAAAAGAGTTGTGCTTGGCCAGGCTAACAGTATTTACCTCAACATTTTGCCTACTAACAGTAGTCTGATGCTTCAAGGTGAATTTCAGATATTACTGCCTAGTTTCCAAAGTGATAAAGCATCCAAGGTTAAATCTCTGGCATTTCTAATTAAAAAGATTGGGTGGCCGATAGTGTAAAAGGCCTCTACCAGAGACCTGGAGAACCAATACTGGTGAGATTAGATTATACTGATCTTTATAGACCAATAGTCTGACTCAGTAGTCCTGTTCACATGTTCAGGACATGCATATACATCTGCTCATAAAAAACAGCCAACACGAACTTGATTCAAAATAAAACCAACACATGCATAAACAAAAACAAAACATGTGCTCTACACAGACTGTATGTGTGCTCACTATAACTTGCTAGCAGCAGGTTCCATCCTTTTTCTGGATTTGTATATTGACAATCATGGTCAGCAGCACCTCAAAGACTAGTTCAATCCATCATCCTGATTCTCAATGCCACATTACGCATACGTTGAACAAGAGTCTCTTCTGGAAAGTAGCATGACACAGTTTCCAGAAGGATCATCATTACCCTGCTTCTACAAATATCTGTGCTATTAACTCCCCCCCCCCACCCAAGAGTGTGCTGATCTAGAACAGAAAATTGCCCTCGTGACTTTTCACATCAGATAAAACAATAAACAAATCTGAAGTTAGAACAATGCTTTCCACTCATACCTTAGCCCAATTTGCTCATTAAAGTTAGGACATTTTTAAATAAAAATCTTCTGTAATCCAATGTAATATAATGCAAAAGGACTAATGTTTAGAAAGAGAGAAAAACAGTTCAAAGCATACATCATGAATTCAGGTATAATTGAACTAAATCATTTATCTATTTAAATATTTTTAAACCTTTTTCTATCAAACTGCGGACAGTGTAGCATATTATGTGCTTACTAATAGCAGGGAAGGGGAGGGTACATAGGGACTAAACCCAGCTTTCTGCTCTCAGTCTGGAATAGCTGATAACCACTCAAATACTTGACAGTAGAATGCATATAGGTCTAGTAGATCACAGTGTGAACCAATGCATGGAGTACCCATTTGGAGTACTGTGCGCAGTTCTGGTCGCCGCACCTCAAAAAGGATATTATAGCATTGGAGAAAGTCCAGAAAAGGGCAACTAGAATGATTAAAGGGCTGGAACACTTTCCCTATGAAGAAAGGTAGAATGATTAAAGGGCTGGAACACTTTCCCTATGAAGACTCTTTAGCTTGGAGAAACGTCAACTGCGGGGTGACATGATAGAGGTTTACAAAATAATGCATGGGATGGAGAAAGTAGAGAAAGAAGTACTTTTCTCTCTTTCTCACAATACAAGAACTCGTGGGTGTTCGATGAAATTGCTGAGCAGACAGGTTATAATGGATAAAAGGAAGTACTTCTTCACCCAAAGGGTGATTAACATGTGGAATTCACTGCCACAGGAGGTGGTGGCGGCCACAAGCATAGCCACCTTCAAGAGGGGTTTAGATAAAAATATGGAGCAGAGGTCCATCAATGGCTATTAGCCACAGTGTGTGTGTGTGTGTGTGTGTGTATATATATATAAATTTTTTTTGCCACTGTGTGGCACAGAGTGTTGGACTGGATGGGCCATTGGCCTGATCTAACATGGCTTCTTTTATGTTCTTATTTGGACATGCAGTTCCTCATCAAACAGTGTACACATTTGTACATTGTAGGCATAGTTTATCTCCATGATGGCGAACCTATGACACGCGTGTCACTGGTGACACGCGAGGCAATTTGGCTGACACACCGGAAACCAAGGAGCGTGGCGAGCCGCAAGTCCTTCGGAGGCTGCTAAGCCCGTCTCGGAGGAGCAGCAGCTGCTAAGGTGAAGGCGAGAAGAGGCGGCAGCAGCGCAGCGGGCCGCCACCGCCTCTTTCCCCAGCTCCAGGCCAGGGGTGGGGGTGGGAGGGAAGGTTGGCCGACACTGCCAGCACCTCGCCTTGACCTGGGGGTGGGAGGAGACAGCCTCCTGGTGCAACCCGTCCCCCACCCAAAGCAGAGGCAGCCAAACGCGCCTCCTCCTCCTCGCAACAGGGCCGAGCTTTGCAACCCCCTTTTCCCGCCCTCCCCGGGGCCTGAGGAAATAGGTGGGTACAGCAAGAAAGAAAAAAAGAGCATTGCAAAAAAAGAGGCAGGGGGGGGAAAGAAGTGCCCTCCTCGGCGGGTCGCGCCTTTGCAATGCCGGGGCTTTGCAAATGCAGGAGCAAGGCAGGCGTGTTTTTTTCCGTTTGTTTGCACGGAGCGGCTGGGGGGGAGGCAGAGATGGCATTGCAGCAGTGTGTGGGGGGTGCAATGCCCGAGGGGGCGTCGCTCTTGGGCCTGTTGTGGGGCTGCCCCCCTCCTCCTCCTCCACCCAGTCCTGGGGGGGTTTTTTTGCAACCAACATGATCTTTCTCACTTTGCTCTCTCGCTCTTTCTCATGGCCGCCTGCCGGAGGCGGGGTTTCAGATTTAAAGGACAAGCTGCCCTTTTCAGCTTGGAAGAGGAGGAAGGGGGTGGGCGATGGGGGCTGTGTGTGGGTTGCAAAAGAGCAAGGGGAGGGGAGCATTGGGTCGCCCCCCTTGGCTTCCCTTGGCAAGCGCTGGAGGAGAAAAGGCGGGAAGAAAAAAAGATACACCCTTTCCCGCAGGGTTACCAATCCCCAGGTGGGGGCAGGGGATCCCCCTCTCCCCAAAATACCCCCCCAAGTTTCAAAACGATTGGACCAGGGGGTCCAATTCTATGAGCCCCAAAAGATGGTGCCCCTATCCTTCATTATTTCCTATGGAAGAAAGGCATTTTAAAAGGTGTGCTGTCCCTTTAAATGTGATGGCCAGAACTCCCTTGGAGTTCAATTATGCTTGTCACACCCTTGTTCCTGGCTCCACCCCAATGTCTCCTGGCTCCACCTCCAAAGTCTCCTGGCTCCGCCCCCAAAGCCCCCAGATATTTCTTGAATTGGACTTGGCAACCCTAGTCTGACCTAGGCCGCAGACCGCGCACTGGATCCTTTGTGCCTGGTTCTCCTGCGGCCCCCTCATTTGGTGAGTGTGGTTGAAGTGACACGGTGAAGTGACACGCGACCCGAGGAAGACTACACTTTTTCCCGATTTTCGACACACCAAGCTGAAAAGGTTAGCCATCACTGGTTTATCTTGATTTCAGTAAGGCGTTTGATAAGATTCCACATAATATTCTTGTTGGCAAATTGGTAAAAATTGGATCCTATCACTATTAGGTGGATCTATAACTGGTTGACCACACCCAAAGAGTGCTTGTTAACGGTTCCTCATCCTCTTGGAGAGGAGTGGCAAGTGGAGTGCCTCAAGGATCTGTCCTGGGACTTGAGCACTTATGACTTATGGTGACCCAGTAGAGTTTTTAAGGCAAGAGATTTCAGAGGTGGTTTGCCATTGTTGACCTCCATGTTACAGCCCTAGTATTCCACGGAGGTCTTCCATCCAAATACTGGGTGTGTGTAGGGTGGGAGGGTTGCATAAGTGCTTAGTCATGGTCCCTTCTTACGTGCCCAGGAAAATGCTGTTTGCCACTTTGGGGTCAAGCAGGAATTTTTCTCCAGGACAGTTTTGCCAGGGATCCTGGAGAGGGTTCTGGCATGCTCTCTCTCTCTCTTCTGGGCTCAGAGCAGGCATCACTGGATGTGTGTGCAGGGGGGAGGTATTTGTGAATTTCCCTCATTGTGCAATGGGTTGGACTATTTGACTCTGGAGGTCTTTTCCAACTCTATGATTCTATGATCTTTGACTTTAAAATATTCTTTGCTCTGCAAAATTGATGTCTCCATTATAAAACAATCCGAATGAAACAGTGTTGGATCAACTGGAACATTTCTCCAAATTGAAGGTTTCTGTCCATGGTGATTTTCTTCCCTACTCCTCTAATACCCAGGAGTGAAATCTGAGGGAATTTTGAACTGCAGAAGAAGATGAAAGTTTATGCTCTGTGGAGAGAAGCTCTTCTGTATACAAAAATGCTCATAGTATTAAATGGGAGTCCCCAACTTTGTTTAAGTCTGCAGTCATTCTTAGAATTTTGAGAACAGATAGTAGGCACCAACACAACATATACTTAATCCATTTTCATTTTATGTATTCTTTTTTTCTAATGGCAAACTAGAATGATGTTTATAATATATAAATTGATGTTGAGAAGTAAATTAGGTGGACAACAAGGAAATACATGTCCTTTTGTGATTTACCTAGACTTGCAGAATCACCAATTGGCAGGAAACTTTTATTACCTTTTATCCAGATCAAATGGCCTTCTAAATTGTCACACTGTTCCACCATGTGATCCCAGCCAGTTTGCCCTCTTAATTAACAAACTAAATGTATTTCAGCCCACCGTACCTGATCCCCTCATCTGAAGAAGTGTGCTTTTAGCACATGTAAGTTTACATTCTAAATAAAACTTTGTTGGTCTTAAAGGTGCACTTGACTCCTGCTTTGTTAGGCATAGACACAGTGAGTATGATAGATGCTAAGCCACTGACTCTGCCTTGCCTTACTTCTGGACCTCTGACCTTGGACTGAATGACTCTACCTTGCCTGACTTCTGGCACCTGATACTTGGAATCTAAACCCTACTTCTTTTGCACCATTGGAAGTAAACCCTACTTCTTTTGCACCACTGCTTCTCCCTTGCAAACTACTGCTTCTGAATTCTGCTTTGCAGACAAAGTGACAATTAGGATTCCGAAACCTGGGAATGTATAGTTATGCCTATACATAGCACAACTCATAGGGGAAAATAATGTAATTTCACCTCTCCACAGAGGTGATATGCAGGAACAATCACAGCATGGTGGCTGAATCCATGTGGGAACAATAAGTTTAGTTTCAGTGTATGACCATTCACAACAGATGAATGTGCTTCCACAGGGATGCAACTGGCACATGGTGGGATTCTAATCAGCCACTAAGATGTCATAACAGGGAGCTCCCCATGTCCTTTTTAGAAACTATTTTTAAAAAAGTTTGAAACATTCCTCTTTATCTTTTAACTTACTTTAAAAAATAAATTACTGCATTTAGTGGGGGGGGAGGACATCTCCTTCTGTTTCCCCCTCAACTGCTGAAGATCTCAAAGTCTTCCATATTTTCAGCTATTATCCCTTTCTTTGCAAAGAGCCCACTTAATAATGTTCACTCTAACAACCTCATTTATTTTCCAGAAAATTAACTCAGTTTCAACCCTGATTAATGATTTCATCTAAATGAATCAAATTAAAAATTGAAAATTATATTTCAAAAGCCAAAGGGAAAAAAATTGACCACTTCCAGTTAACAAATGATCCTTTCAAATATTAAAAGATGACCATGAAGAGTGTGTGATAGTAATGAAATCTAGCTGGGGCCTGCTGCTTATCTAAGGTTCATAAAGGAGAAGGCAGCTGAGGGGGGGAGGGCATATGCATTGTTAACACAGAATTCTCTTGGGATACCAAAATGACTTCCACTAAGTCTTCGCCTGTATCAGCACACCAAAATAATATAAGAAATCCAGACTTAATTAAATGGGTAATGCTAGAGAGTTTCACTACTGCTGAAGTAACGTTAGGAAAGTACACAGTGTGAGTAATTGTGTCTCTTTAAAAACAAAAACCCTGAAAAAAACAATTTAACCAATCATAACCACCACCAGTTTGGTGGAAAAAATTAGGTAAGGAAATAAGTTCAAATCTATTTTGATCCTTCCTTTATCCACTGTATTAATCTTAAGAATTTGACAGGGGCAATAAATACAACTCATGATAATGAATGAAATCTGTACTAAATAATCATTTAGCCAAATTGACTGACTGATCCTTATTCCTACATTCTTCACCAGAATGACTGAGACTTCCACTTGCATTGCAACAGAGATTCTTTGGGTGTTCTCAAATAAGAATAAGACACTTAACAAGGAAGGAAGCACAGCCACTTACAATTAGGGTTACCAACCTCCAAGTGATGGGTGGAAATCTCCTGGGTTACAGTTGATCTCCAGATGACAGAGATCAGTTCACCTGGAGAAAACAGTCACTTTGCAAAGTGGGCTGTATGGCATTAAACCCAAGTGAAATCTCTCCGCTCCCCAAACTCTTCACTCCCTTCAGGCTCCACCCCCAAAATCTCCAGGAATTTCCCAACCCAGAGCTGGCAACCCTAATTATAATCTATGGCACACCAGGCACCACTCCCAAAATTTCTGGGAATTTCCTGGAGCTGGCAATCCTATAAGCAGTAATATTTCGTTTGTTTGTTGGTTTTATTGAGCTTGTCAAATTAAGTAGGCACTAAAATAGTTTCCTTAGTTCAGGGATTCTGAGTTTCCTGTATCAAAAGCTATTTAGTCTGAAATTGTGTTTCTGCATCGCACCTGCTATCTACTTATGATGCACTATGGCCTAAAGGGTCAACACTAATATGTCAGAATAAGTCAGAAGAACAATCTTGCAAAGGGTTAGAATGGGATATGGATAGTCCTTTGGTTTTTGGATAGTTCTCCTTAGTACTTTTCCAGTCCTGTATTTCTATGGAATATACCCTCCTGTCATACAATATCTCCAATATTGGCCAAGCCCTCTGAAAGTCATTGGAGCAGTTACTGTTCCACAAACACATGGTCTGCTTTGCTTCCAAATCCTCTGCTGTTGTGTGGTTCTGCTTCATCAAAGATCCCTTTCTAAGCCAGTGTCAGAAGTCAGGTTTAAGTGGATCTCAGTAGCTCCACTGAGATATAGCCCATTTACACCTGACTTCCAACAGTGCCTGAGAGATAAATCTTTTAAGTCTCATTCAGGGCTTAATCACATAACACTTTCAGTCACAGCAAAGCTACTAACCCACCTTTGAAATACTGAAATACTTTGTTGGTGTGAAAGTGTCCTTTCCCTGAAAGCTTGTGAGGGGAAAACTCCCTTACAGAACATCGTGATCACCAGTTTGGTTGCCAGAGCACCTGGAGAAGTGACACACACATCTGGCCAGAGAGTGTGGGTAAACCTATCCAGGGGCAAAAGGGACTTATGCAGTACTAGCAGCCATAACGCTACAAAGGCACTCTAGACCGGTACAAGAGTGCCCACCAGGAGAACGGAAGACTTCCCGTCGTTCCGTATGACGTCCATCTCAGCCATGGAACGGAAGAGACTGTGCCGCCAGGAGCTATCCAGGCGAACGGTTTTGAAGTTCTGACCATGGAATCCACTGCGGAGGGCTAACTCCACAAGCAGCCATCTTCCTACCAGGCTTGACTCCATTCCAGCAAAGCGGACGGCTCACGTACACACCAGATGTCATCTATGCCTGCAACCAACCTACTCACCCCAGAAGTGGTTAATTGTCCAACTGCCACTTTCTTTGTTTAACGGAACTCAAGACAAAGACTAGTGCCAAGGAGAAGACAGAAGAAGAGGAAGACCATCTTCAGCCAGAAAAGTTCCTTTGTACAAACTGGGTGTTACATAGGCCATGATTTGACTCTCTATTGCCACCCTTTTAGATAAGTCTAATAGTCCTAAATATCTCCCCACCCAAGTAATCGCTCTATTCTTCTCCCCAACTGTCATTTTGGAGCCTCCCCTTGGTCCATTTCCACCTGAAAGTTCACTCAAATATCCAGGATCCAGGCCAGTCCATTGGTCAAGAGCAAGCACCCAATTAGGTGCCACCAATTAACTTTCTATTGGTTGTCGTAGTAGTCCAGCCCTTATGGTCACTGCGAAACCTCCCCTTTTCGTGAGGTCATGCACCAGCTGACCACCTTCCTCCTCCCTCGTACCACCCATCCCCTAAGGGCTCAAGAGAGTCCTTATAATCTGTGGACTAGCTACCCACAGGTGTGCTTCTATCAGTATCCCAACTTCCGCTGCATAGATCCATCCCTGATTCCTGATCAGTTTCAGGTCCCTTCTCCCACTTCCTCGCTTGTCACCACTGGAGCCTTCCTCAAAGACTACGATAGTTAAATATCACCCTGTTTGTCTACCCATGTGTTCCTCTATCTATCTATCTATCTATCTATCTATCTATCTATCTATCTATCTATCTATCTATCTATCTATCTATCTATCTATCTATCTATCTATCATCCTTCCTAGGACTGAATGTGTGTATTTATGAGTATTTCATCTTGTATGGAAGTCTATATTTTTCTTAATAAATTATAATTGTTTTACTTAATTAGAGTCCCTAATATTTTAAGCATTACTTTTCTGGACGTGGTAATCCTGTATACACAGGTGAAGAGATCCTGAGTGAGCCAGGTGCCCACCTGACAATTCCCCAACCTCGTTTTGAGGGCATTTTGGCTTACAAGCTGGCAAAGACAATTCTGTTTCTGTGTTCCACTATACCACCAACTTTATTCCTGATTCTCCAGATCAAATGAAAATACAGAACAAGGATCCTCTATTGAACAAACTCATGCCAAAGAGGAGCTAGAATGTCTTAGTCATGATGTGGCACATGCTTTCTGTAGTCATACAGACAAAAAAAAATCAGTGACTTGAAGCATTTTTGCTGCCTCTTTTTCACCACTGTTCCAAAGGTGCAGCACCATGCTTCTTCAAATCTCCCATATCTCTTTAAGAACATCACAGAAGGCCCTGCTGTCCACCAATGTCAGTGATGAGAAGGAATCTAAACTGAGTTTGGAAAGTTCCATAGAATATGTGTGGTTTACTGAAGAGCCTGGGGGAGTGAGGAAGGACAGTGGATTAGCGTCTCCAAATTCTGAGTCACAATAAAGCACAGGCAGCAGTATTTGGAGAGTGGCTGAAGTGTAGAAAACGTGATGGTGGTAGAGTATGACTGGCAAAAGGGAGATGGGTGATGTTGGAGTGTCTGATTGCCCCCCTCAAATACACTGCCTGATGTAGCTGCCTCCAGGGCAAGTCATAGACTGTCTGGCACCCTAGGCAAGGCTAACTTCTGGTGCCCTCCCGCACTGATAACATCACCAAGTTACATGGGGGGTGCCCAACTCAGCACCCCCAGAAGGCCAGCATCCAAGGCAACAGCCTAGTTTGCCTACTGGCAGGACCGGCCCTGGCTGCCTCAATGCATCCCATTTTAGAACTGACCCTGGGCCAGAGTTCTAGTCTTCCATACTCCATGGAGCTGAGATTGCTAAACACAATAATATGAATCAGTTTAGTTACAGATCTTGCAGCCTGAACTAATTGTTAAATGGGAAGCTACAGAACTGTTAAATGGGAAGCTAATTGTTAAATGGGAAGTATATGAATTGTTTTAATTCAGAAGGTGCCTGCGGTGGTAGGTAGGTTTGTAAAGGATTAGATGATTTTTCAGGCTGGTCCAAACCAAACCAACTGAGAGGGAAGAGATAGGTGAGAGATTGCTCCAAAGATGCAGTGCAATAAATGGGATTTGGGGTAGGAAGGGAGGGAGGAGTCCCTGATCAGGCAGAGGATGCAGTGGGAAAGGACCAGTTGGCAGTATGGCAGACTAGCTAAGAACAGGAGATGAAGAAGCTAAGGAACAGGATTAGATAGAAGGACATGGAGAGTTAAATATCAAAAAGGAAGCAGGATGGGAGAAAGAAAAGGGGGGGGGGGGGTTCAATTAAAAAATGTCTTCAAAAGTATATGAATTGTTTTAATCACTTATTTGTAGCTATACCAGATCTTGACAACTGAGTTTTTTTTTTAAATTTAAGCTACTCACTGAATAAAATCTAAGACTGCATTCATTTGCATACTAAGTTGGGAAGAAGCCCTTTTAAACTCAGTGTGACCTAGTACTTTGCAAATGTATGTACAATTATGCTACAGATTCTAAATTGCAAAAGATCAACTGACCCTCTTTTAGAAACCTAATGCAATAATCAGTGTAGCCGCTGGTATTGCTACAGTTAAAATAACAAAATCTGATATAGTTTGTTTATGCATGTATCATTCTACTCCATTGAATCTTAGCTAATACCTTATATATGTAACCTACAGATTTTACAAGGAAATAATTATACACATAATAGATATATAGCTGTAGCTGAAATATTTTAATGTGTATTAAGACATGGTTACCTACTATATTCATACAACTCTTTTTAACACATATATATTAATAAGATAATCACAGTTTCTGTCAGATTGAGTCTCTAAATTTTATTACTGTAAACAATTGATAGAAACATTGTACAGCATTCCAGGAGATATATACCCACTGCTCTGTTGTTCAGGGTGCAAGGTGGAATGCCTTGCAGGGACAATGGGAATTTCTTATTCCCCAACTCAGAGGAACCATATTCTAAAGTATGTAGAGACTGTTGCAGCCAGCTAGAATTTGGATGTGATTGAGAGTGCTGAAGTACAATCAGGAAGACCCTGGTTCAAATGCTTACTCTGCCATGAGGCTCCATGGGTGACTTTGGGATAGTAACACTCTCTTAGCCTAACCTACCTCATAGGACTGTTGTGAGGATAAGTTAATTGACAGGAAAATCATGTGAGTTGTCCTGAGCTCCTTAGAGGAAGGCCAGGATGAATATCTAACAACAAATCCAGTAAATAGCTGCAAAAAGTTTCAATCTTTCCAGTATGAGTACATGGCACTGGCAAATGTGTCTAGTTCCCTGCAGCATATGTCGTCCCATTCACACACACACACACACAAAATGCACAAAACCATCATGACTCAAGTTGATAATTAATTTTCTTCAACCAGTGATCTAAAGGATGTCAAGTTAGGTGAGGACTATGTCCAAATATCAGCCATAACAGTTCAGGATGCCTTGTTGCAGCCCACAGCAGAAGAAGTGATATTTCCCTAATTAAAATAGCCTTTTATGACTAATCAGCATTCTTGGAACTGAACACTATCCTGCTTCTGCAGAGAGCAAATTTTTAGATGTGGCACTTACAGTATCATCCAGAAAATTTATCATGCACCCATCTGTTCCATCATGTGTGCAAAGCCCCTTTTGCGCAATAAGCAATGGACCAGGGCAATGGTACTCTGCTCATTATCTGTTCAGAAAGTTTTTGTGACCTTAGAATCGGTATCAAATACGTGCTGTATGCTTCCACATACACCCCACTGTGGCTATGAATTCATTAAGCATGGTCAAAAGTGTGAATATTCTTCACGGGCAAATTTTTCAGAATGTCTGCAGTTAAGACAAAAGCAATAAAGCAGGATATTATTTAAGCTGATGAAAGATGCAAACATAGCTTCATTGGGTTTTCAGATTCAAATTAAAAGAATAAATATTTCATCAGTGATACTAATTAAAGATTGGTCAAAGATTTGCCTGTGTCTCATACTGCAAATACCAATCAGACCTGATTAGAAGTAACATTTATAGCACTGTCCACTGGTTGAAAAGAATGATTAATATGAATCCTATGGTTAAGAAATGACTATATTATTATGGCCCAATTTTACTGTAATTCTGTCTGAGAATTCTCTGTACTTATTTTCAGTGTGACCAACTATTGCATTTAAGTAGGCAAACAAAACCCCTAAACATTTTATTTTTTACTACTGGGTTTGTAATATTACTATTAATTTTTAAAATTAACTCTCCATATGTAAATTAGGCATGGTATTCATAAGGCATTGTGTTTTACATCTAATGTTACAGTATGAATCTACTGTTACAGTTTTAGCTAAAATAGAAACTTTTGGAATTGCGCTGCTCAGGAAAATGGGTTGTACTTTCTTCCCTTTGAATCTAATGAATACTATCAGTACTATCCATCTCTGTGTAGCTCCAACCCCAAACTCTTAATTAGTAGCTGAATATGCATCCACAGCTCCTAGATGAGACGCTTTTTATCCCACAAGCCGTATTTCCATGCTTGGGGATTACGATCTTTAAAACACTCTGAATACAGAAGCATACATTTGAGTAATACAAAGTAGTCTAAATTCAGTTCTATGCCACCTCTGGAAGGTGAGGGGACTGTTACTGAGAGACGCTGCCTGATAAAATGGAATACCCCAGTGCCTAGGGAGAGAGTGGGTCTCCTATTTTTGTTAAACAAAATGGAGTCCGACCAAAAGCAGGCCAAGAAAACACTCCATCTAAAAAGGTGGAGTGGATACCGCAGAGAGCTTGTTCTGGTTGGTGCCTGAAGTCTGCCTCTTGGTGTAGTCTCACCTAATCCCCCCCCCCAACACCTCCGCCCAAACAGGATGCATAATAACATGGGAACTGCTGGTAAATATTGTTCACACCCTAATCCTCAGATACTGATCAATCAGCCATCTCCTTGGCTCTTCCTGCGGCTCAGTTTCTCTTTGCCTACTGATATGGTAATGTCCGAGATCTGGGCAGATTCTTTGTTTTCTATGCTTGCCTCTCCCCAGGGGTATCTTTGCTGAACCGCCCAAACCATTAACACATATCCTGATCTTTTGTAACCTATTGGGAGGATATTACTAAATCATCCCCACTATTGTTACCTGAAGATCCATCCAGGTGACCAGAGTCTGCTCTACTCATTGGCTTAAGGTGGGCACCCAATCAGATACCCAGAATAAACTAAACACTGCCCACCACACAAGCCAGCCCCTTTTCTGGGTTGGTCTTACCCTCTCCAAAGATTATATACAGGACTGCAAGCCATGCTTGCTCTCTCTCTTCCTGCCTGGGCACCATGTAACCAGATTGTTCCCCCTCCATTACCCTAAGTAAAGGGGGGGTCTCTCAGTCACGACACATGGTCATGCATGCCTTCATCTTCAAGGTCCCAAATGGACCTCTGCACACCTGGAAAGGTAGTATGCCCTGTGTGTCTTCCCTTTGACTCTGCTATACCTCACCTCTTTATTTCTTAGGTCTTGTGTGTGTGCTTATATTATTTATGTGTAAAGGAATGATTGTATCGCAACATCTACATTTATTTGAGTAAAACATTATAAAATACAATTGTTTGGACTATTCTTGGCTGAAAACCCAAACTCCATATTATTAAAATAAAAATAAGAGACTTAAAAGCATTGCCTGTAACAGGACCATTAAAAAGTATGCTCCTTTTCCTGAACAGGTCCTGCTGCTATGTTCTTTGTTGTGCGAAAACACTTACAAGAAGGAATGCAAAGTGTTGAATGAAAGCTACTGAATTTTGGAAATAAAGGAGATATGAACACACATGCACACATGAAGCTGCTTTACAGTGAATCAGACCATTGTGCCATCAAATTCAGTATTGTCTATTCAGACTGACAGCAGTTCCCCAGGGTCTCAGGTAGAAGTCTTTCACATCACTAACTACTTGATCCCTTTAACTAGTGATGTCAGGAATTGAACCTGGGATCTTCTGCATGCCAAGCAGATGCTCTGCCGGTGAGCTATGGCCCCTACATGGGTTAAGGTATCAAAAGTAACAAATGAAGCACAGAAGAAGATGAAGAAGAGATTGGATTTATATCCTGCCCTCCACTCCGAAGAGTCTCAGAGCAGCTCATAATCTCCTTAACCTTCCTCCCCCACAACAGACACCCTGTGAGGTGAGTGGGGCTGGAGAGGGCTCTTACAGCAGCTGCCCTTTCAAGGACAACCTCTGCCAGAGCTATGGCTGACCCAAGGCCATGCTAGCAGGTGCAAGTGGAGGAGTGGGGAATCAAACCCGGTTCTCCCAGATAAGAGTCCGCACACTTAACCACTACACCAAACTGGCTCTCCAGAAGGGGAACCCGCTACATTAATATGTGTGTCAGAAATTTAGAAGGCTGTAATGTACATTGCACTAATGTAAAATAAGAGAAAATTAACTGTTGCCTACAGGATATTTCAAATGTGGTACAATCAGCTGTAAATTCCCACTCAGCTGTGTTCTTTCAGATATCTCATAAGGTAGTTGTGACAGTAAAGTGAAAAAGAACACTTTTTGTGCTGTCCTGAGCCCCTTGGAGAAAAAGGTGGCTTGCAAATGAAGTGAGAACAAAATCAATGGTTTCAGTTCACATTCATGTAGGCTTCCCAAATCCCCCGCCTAGCCGGAGGACCCCCGATTTGGAGCCTCCTCCCCCCACTCGCCAAAAATCTGGAAAGCGGGGGGGAATGACGGCCCTTCCTACCCAGCCCCGCAGATCCCAGCAGCTTCTCCTTGCCCTTCCCTTCCCACCCAGCCCTGATCACAGCAGCCTTTCTTCCATTTTCCCAGGCTGCTTCCCACCCCCCAGTCAGCTGGCTGGTGGGGGGCGGGAAGCCCCGCCCCGCCCGCAAAGGACATGTGCCTTTGCACCTCCGGAGGCTTGACTTGAAAGGCTTCAACTTGGGATGGTGTGTCTGTGTTGCTGTGAAGAAGCTGGCAGCAACTGGTGAGTAGAGAAGCCAATCCCCTGCTTCAGACTCGCCAGAAATGGAGGGGGAGAGGGAAACGTCTTCATTATTCCCTATGTGAAGATCGATTCTCATAGGGTATAATGGAAAATTGTTCTGGAGGTTTCGAGGGCTCTGGGGGAGCTGTTTTTTGAGGTAGAGGCACTAAATTTTCAATATAGTATCTAGTGCCTCTCCCCAAAGTACCCCCAAGTTTCAAAACGATTGGACCAGGGGGTCCAATTCTATGAGCCCCCAAAGAAGGTGCCCCTATCCTTCATTATTTCCTATGGAAGGAAGACATTTTAAAAGGTGTGCTGTCCCTTTAAATGTGTGGCCAGAACTCTCTTGGAGTTCAGTTATGCTTGACACACCCTTGTTCCTGGCTCCGCCCCAATGTCTCCTGGCTCCACCCCCAAAGTCTCCTGGCTCCACCCCCAAAGTCCCCAGATATTTCTTGAATTGGACTTGGCAACCCTACATTCATGTGATAGTTTGTATTCCTACACAAACAATTGGAAGTGTGTTGGCATGAAAGCAAATTCTGTTTTGCTGTAAAACCTTTGCCTTATAGTGTGGCAATAGCATTATTGCCACAATAGCCTCGGCGGGGAGGGCGGGTATAAATAGAATTAAACATAAACATATTACCCAAGAATGTAAACCACTCAAATTCCTATCATAAATATTGATACCAGGCTGTGGAATTCAGCTTTTCCCCTACATTATATTTATCACTCCTACTAATGTCCAGATTGGAAAGATGTGTGTCATATGAAAGAAGAGAGTATGGCTCCTTTCCCATAATTTTGTTTCTGGAGGGAAAATGTGATTGGGTGAGCTGCAACATGGTCTCTTCCCACATAGCTCAAAACTTCTTTTGCACTGCATGAGAAAGAATTGTGTAGCCGGAACTCCCAGATTTTGACTTTTGAGCCAGACTACTAATGTGTGGGAAGTTCTGTGATTGCAACCCCAAAACCATTTTTAAATATCAATTTTAAGGCACACAGGGCCTAAGAACTGAGCTTTAAAAAGCACTAGAAGCTCCAGACATAAGAAATGTTTGTGAGTTGGGCATACTCAAGAGAAGGCTATTCCAAAGATGAGACAGTTTTACACCATTAAGAGTGCAAAAATAATGTAAATGATAAAATATAAATCTTTGCAGCCACTACCTCACAATATACAATACAAACATATTTCCCAGTTCTTGTTCTCTTCCCTTGAGAACTAGAGAATAAGTTTCCCCTGCATTCACGCATAAGACTCACACTTGGGAGTGCTTGCACATAAGACACATACATGATGGGAACTCCATTCTCAGGCAGGTGTAGATCCTATTCGGATTGGGACCACATGTATTAAGAGAAGCAGCTTCATCCTCTCATTAATCATTAAACAAAGAGCTCATTATGACCCAAATAGCATCACCCAGGATTATTTTAGTTCCCAGCACAAATGTGCAACACACAATTGGGGGGAAATATAATATGTATTTTGGCCCTTGGACTATTCTGGTTATCACGAATATTAGATGGCTGCTCCCATGCATCTGATAGTGAGCTCTCATGCTCGGTCTTTGAGGTACTACTGAAACATATTTTCATTTGTAATCCTCGTTTTCTGCTTATAAAAGTTTTGCATATTAACAACATGAAAACTTCATGTTTCCAACAGGTTTTAAATGTATTAACACTCCATTGCTGCTATAAATATTATATTTATAAAAAACTCTCCTAACAACCAACTCACGTTCTTAAATGTATCAAAGAAGAAATTATTTCCTTCTATAGACCTGAAGATTCTGAAGCTGCCCTTTGTGGTCTACTGCTGTTTGTCTATGTTGTTATCCAATGTCGCCTCCATGTTTTCATGAGTGAAAATGCTAAAATAAGTAATGGTTAAAATTAGCCTTGATCTTCCCATACTGCACTTGGTGTTTGTATGCGTCACTATTTACATTAAAATTCACATTTTAATTTCAAATCAGCTAAGTATAGCTCTGCTTTCAAGTAAGAACTTTTTTCCTACTCTTGTTTATGTTAATATTAATATTATGCTGTCATTTGTACCTTTTGTTTTACTTCCTGGCTATCTGATAATTGGGTTGGGAGAGTATATACCTAGGGTCATCTTGTTTAGCTTATCTGTGCAAGAGAAAGAGTGGCAAATAATAAGTGAATGCTGCAATAAAATAGTGTGTGTGGGGATAGAAAGGAAGATTTAATCTTTGGCCAATTTGAAACATATCCTGGCGAATCCATGGAGAAAAAGATAAAGTGTGACTATGAGTAAGTTAACTAAACACATTAGTTTGTGAGACCAAATGGAGTTAGTCCATTGTACATGTTTAATTTCCTATTAGTCTCTGGCGTTTACTACTATGGCCTGAGTCGGGGCATCTGTAAATTCAGTTAAACACAGTGCATTGTCTAAACATATCACAGCTCCAATCAGTCACCCTGACTGCTGATAAGAAGCCTCTTGTATTATTGAATCTACAATAGGGAAGCTCTGCAGGCGCAAAGATAACAGCTAGGTATTTCACTTTAAGTATGAGGAAAAACAGTGACTCGCCTTTGCCGCTACAGCGCTGACATTTATTACTACCCTCTGATTTGTTTTATACTACTGGTGTGAATTTGCTTTCATGCGCTTTATATCTTTTTTTCCCTTCCTTTAACTTCAGACTACTATCTGAGAAACAATGAGGGAAAAAACAAATAAACTAAAATCAACTTTCATGTTATTACACAGATAGCAGCAACTCCACTGCTCCCTTCTGCTCTTTAAGGATTTTTTTCTGGATTTATGCTTCTCTCACACTCTGAACTTGTACAGATGAGAGAGTGTCTTTTGTTTATTCTTTTACCCTTTGTCTATTACTTATTCATGTGGATTCTGTCAGGCTGCTTTATCAGATCCTTTCAAAATACACAATCGCTTAGACCACATGGTATTAGCTGTAATAGAAAAGAGACTTGGATTTCCCTTACATTTTAATAATAGGTGATATAATCTTTTCTTTCATACTAAGAATTTACTCCATATGCTAAATTTCCTCTTTAAAAGTTCAGTAAAATGTATGACACAACTTAACTCCTCCCGAGCTATGGCAGTGGGGGCAGAGAAATGAACAATATCAACATTATCATTTGTATCCCTTACTACATGTTGCAGCACAGAAGAGTAGACGTTCAAAGCAGATTAACACGTTCCATGCTTCCTTGCAAAAAATATGACACTATTGTCTGCCTATTCTAGTGCCTTGAAGGTGATGATACTCATTGGTACTGAGTACTGGGACCACTTGGGGAGAGAGACATCATTGTGCACCAGTCCACTCAGCCAGAGAAAGAGCATGGATTCTAAGGAACAGCCCAGCAAGTTTTTTTTTTTTGGGGGGGGGGGGGGCGTGATTTGTATTACTACCTTACCAAATTTCAAATATATAATGATTTATTACAGAATGGTTCAAGCTAAGGCTGGTTACTCGGATGTTTAATCACCATTCGTATGTTGTCATCCTCTGCAGAAGTGAAGTCACCTGTCACAGAAGGCCAAAGCCATCACTTATGCCACATATAATACATCCAGACATATGTCTATACAGGAGGTATTACATGATAAATTCATTAGCCTCTATCCTTCCCCAAATTGTCTCCACACCTTCTGACCTGTAGAAGTTGTTACCAACTGTGAAGGGCATACAGGCCTCTATAATCATTCCTGGCAACATTCTGTCTTTGGAAAAATACTCTTTTATACCTAGCAAATCCTCACACTAATGGAAATCAAATCCAGAAGATAAGAAATTTTAAGCAATAAAATATGCACTATGATATAGTTCACTGTACACAATTTCTGTACGAAAAGTCCCTTCAAATATGACAAAATTGTGTCCTGTGTTCTAGTAATCGATTAATTTTCTGGCATGCAGATAACTGTCAAATTATATTTGGATTATGTTATGTTAACACTTATGTATAAATGTTTCCTATATCGAATTTTTGTCACATCTGAAACAGTCCTGTCTCCTAACTACTCATTATGAGGCTGAAAAATAATTTAATTCTCTGCTGAATAAACTTAAGAATGCCAATAGTATAGTAACAAGGATAGTTCTATTAGCTTTGATCCAATGACAAAATTAAGCATTATTTCCCAATAACATCAATGATACTTTTAAAATATTTAAGAGGATTGTGAGCAATATTTTGTTTGCTACTCATTGTAGTATAAACTCAGAAATTTATATACTATCACATCAGAATAATTTTATGAAAGAAAATGTTTTCTTATTTTCTGACTACTACATAGAATGCAACCATGAGACTAAAATCTAGAAGTTTCAAATTTTAAGAGGAACTATTTTAAGGAAGTCTTCTGAAAATCATGAAAGAGAAAGTGAACAAATGCCAGTATATATTTGACATATGATACCACACTTTGAGCTATGATCAGAACTAAGTTGTAAACCAAAAGGCTTTTTTATATGTAGTAAAGTCACAACTTTGAGCTGTGATTCAAAACAATGGTAAACAGACAATGATAAACAGAAGGATTACACAACTTTTAGGTTAATGATTAAGAAACTGAAATTGTTAAATATTTTCTAATCCTTGGCTCTATCATCAACCAAAAGGGTGACTGCAACTGAGAAATCAGAAGATTAAGAAATTTTAAGCAATAGAATATGCACTATGATATAGTTCACTGCACACAATTTCTATATGAACAGTCCCCTTAAGTATCACAAAATTGCCATATAATTTTATGCTATAACCTGCCCTGAGACCATTCGCAGGGAGGGCAGAATAGACGGGACCGTCTCTCCCCATATGAGCCCCGGAGGCCTCTGCGATCGGCCAACCATCATCTTCTGACTATCCCTGGCCCAAAGGACATCCGGCTTGCCTTGACCAGGGCCAGGGCCTTTTTAACCCTGGCCCCAACCTGGTGGAATCAGCTCCTCAAGGAGATACGGGCCTTACCAGATCTATTGCCATTCCGGAGGGCATGTAAAATGGAGCTGTTCTGCCAGGCTTTTGGCTGAGGAAGGTGGGCGTCCTCACACCATCTAATCAGCCTCCCTGCACTGACCACATCCTGTGTTTTAAGTTGTGAATGATGTTTATACCACTGACGCTGCCTTATTTTATTTCATGTTAATGGTTTTAACTGTTTAATTTTTAACTGTTTATTGTGTGATTTAATTGTTTTATTATGTTGTAATCCGCCCTACTCGGGAAAGGGCAGACTAGAAATCCACAAAACAAACAAACAAACAAACAAACAAATAAGGATATTGAGACTGGGAAGGGCAGCCACAAAGGAGCTGAACAAGATTCTTAGGTATAAAGATGGGCTACTGGTGATCAAGATCCAGATAATTTCATGCTATAGTATTCTCTGTTACTATATATGACCTTGTTCACACAGTGCATTAAGTCTGTGTTAAACTGACGCGGTTCTGTTCCGAATATCTTTGTTCTGAATATTATCAGTCAGACTGCCATACTGCAATTCGAATCACTCCGCGGTGAAACCATCTTCTGCCGTCCACATGATGGCACCATGCAGTTCTTTTTTTTGTTTCCTCCACTATTATGCACATATGTGCATAGGTAAAAAAAAAACATTATGTGGTTATGCAGTTATGTGCACATCGCTAAGTAGTAAAAAAAAAAAAATGGCGACCGCAAACCAGATGTCTGAGGCTCCTTTTGCTCTGGAACAGCCTTCAGACATCTGGAAGTTGGTTAATATCACTGCAGAACTATCCAGACAGAGAAAACTACGAGATGAAACTGGACAACTCAAAAAACACCACAAGGGAGCAGGTAACAAAATAATCCGGTTTGGAGAAGGACTTGAGGGGAGGCAACAACGATTGACTACCAGGAAGCAGATGTTGCTGTCTGATCAGTCACTTTTAATCTGGTAGGAAACAGCAGCGACAACTGATTAAACTGTGTGTCTGAACAGGCCCTATGGGTACAAAAGTTGGATGAAGAAGAATGTTCAGTCATTTGAAATATGGTGTTTGAAGAAAGTTTTATGGATATCTTGGACCACCAAAAAGACAAATAAGCGGATTCTGGATCAAATAAACCATGAACTCTCCTTAGCACAGTAATCCCCAACTATGGTATGTGCTGACACCTTTCCTGGTGCCCACCAAATGTTTTTGAAATGTGGGTGTGGCCAGGTGGGGCTTTTGACCACCATGGGTTCTGATTGGCATTGATTGGCTGTGCAGATTTTTTAAAAAGTTGACACAGGAGGTAGAGCCAGCCAAAAAAGGCTGTCACAACTTACCATCAGTCATATAGTACGGATCCTTGTGCTGAGGTGGCAGCTGCTGCCAAAGCAGCCATTTTGTGGTAGATATTTTATGGCTGTGCCCACTGTACTATGTTAAAATTCCAAAGGTGCTTCCTGGTTCAAAAAGTTTGGGAACCTTACCCTAGAAACTAAAATGACTAAACTTAGGCTATTGTACTTTGGTCACATTATGAGAAGGCAATAATATTCGAAAAAGATGAAGGCAGCAGAAGAAGAGGAAGATCCAACATGAGATGAATTTAGCCCATAAAGCAAGCGATGGCCCTCAGTTTGCAGCATCTAAACAAGACCTTGTGGTATGTTTATTGTATATATACAGGGCTTTTCTTGAGCAGGAACGCAGTTCCAGCTGGCTTGGTGTCAGGGGGTGTGGTCTAATATTCAAATAAGTTGCTGCTGGGCTTTTTCTACAAAAAAAGCCCTGTATATATGTATATAAGTAATGGAACCGTCTACTCCTTCCAGTATCTGTGTGATTTATTTTGGTCCTATTGGATGGAGCTCTTGTTTCAGTTTCCAGTTTTGTATGTTAGCTGTAGTTGTTGGTTGCAGGAGCTACCCCCTTGAAAATAAGCAGTTGGTGTTTTGAGCCAGCTAGTCTCTCCTGAATGGACCTGAGAACAGGTGCCTGAGTAAGTACTCTAACCTAGGAACACACAGCCAAAGGGTGACATTACAGACCTGTTAACAATAAGACACTTTGGAGGTCATTAATTCATAGGTTCTCTATAAATCAGATGCAACTTGACAGCACATAATACACACACAGACAAGCAAGAAGAGTATGATTGGATAAGTCTTAACTGCAGTACTGCATATGGTTACTGAGGATTTTTAAAAAACAAAAATCAGAAATAACCCTGTTAGTATCGACACTAGCATGTCTAAGAATGAAAGAACACACACATCCCTTACCAAAGTTTTCATAAGCCCTACATTTGGAGAGACTTTAGTTGGACATGCCAGTAAACAAATCTAGGACCTTATATATGCATGTTACATGCTTTGTGCAATGAATTCTTCTAGTAAATAACCTGTACTGGTTGAAGTCAGAAGAAAAACACACACATAGATCTGAGGGATATTTTTCTTTCCTTTAACTAAAGTTCTAGGCAACTCTTCTGCAAGGAGCATTTTTGGCCTTGTCTACACAGGAAGCAAAATGCATAAGGAAGGAACTAGTAGAACCCTGAGGCAGAAAAACAAATAGCAAGAGAGACACAAAACTGTGAATGCTCCATGTAAAATAACCTTAGGCAAAAAATAATAATAATCCAGAATACGAGGGAGAAAAGTTCTAGTTCCACGTGTTCCCTGTGGTGCTGAAAATTGTTTCATAAAGGAACTGTTAAAAAACCCCAGAACCCCCCGTATGAAGTAGTACAGTCCACAATATTGTTTCACTTTGCCTTGTGTAGGAATCAGGCTTCTGAAAAGAATGTCTGAATTCTTCCATTCAAAACTCAGTACAGTTCCACAGGGCCTGTAAAACAGAGATGTTCCACCAGGCATATGGTTGAGGCAGTGGATATCTAATTGCATTGCCCCCCCCTATCTTGCTTTGCACTGTTTATTGTACTGTTTATTCTGCGCTATTTGCTTCGCTGCTTCTTTGTCCACTTGCTTAGTATTTATTATCGTCTATAGGCACACACACAGAGAGGGACCTTTTATAAGGAGCTCTTGTCAATTTGTGCCTGACCATCATCTTATGAATTGCCTGCATAGGTTTTAATCTTGTGTAATTATGTTTTAAGTGTCCTCAATTTATTGTTGTACCCCGGCCTGAGCCCTGCTGTGCAGGGAAAGGCAGGTTAGAAATCTAAATGAATGAATAAATAGTAAATTAGCAAAGGTACCTCAGCAGAAAATGAAGAAAACCTGCACAGAGGAAGTACAGACAGGAAGGCAGTGATTGGGGGTGATAACATGAACAACATGAGCAAAGTTCAAAGAAATCTAGATCAGAGGTAGGCACCCTTTTTTGGCCCAAGTGCTGGAGGAAAATGCAAAATGAAGATGATGATATGATATGATATGATAGCAAACAAAAAGTTGTATGGGGAAGCAACTAGTGTTGTACTTACCCAGATGCATTAGCTATTATTGCTGTTAACTATTTTTCTTTATTCAAGTAAACAAGTTTTCGGATCTAATTACTTACTTGTGTCTTCTTAATAGTTGCCTCGGGAGGCCTGTAGCTATAGTGGGGCCCACAGAGTCCTAGCCCTTCCACCCTTACACATTTGCAAAGTACACAGTCCCACCACTTAGAGAGAGAGAGTGGGATACCTGGGCCCTCCACGTGTGCTCATCACCTGGGCACCTGTGGGGCACACTTGCTCTCCTCTCCTCTCCATGTGCCTTTGGTGGATGGCTAAGCCCAGTGATGCATAAGATGATGGGGGATTTTAGGGGGGAGTTTTGGAGGAAAGGGGCTTGAAGGAGAAGAAGCCCAAAGAATCAGGAGAGGGGGGCTGTGTTTGAATGGGGGATGAGGGTGGAAACAGGCGAGTAAAATCTTAGCGGCAGTGGAAATGGTCCTCAAGTCACAGCCAGCTTATGGTGACCCTGCAGGTTTTCAAGACAAGAGGAGAAAAGATATAGACTTGCCATTGCCTGCCTCTGCCTGGAGTCCCTGGACTTCCTTGGTGGTGGTCAGAGTCTGGAGGCAGCACCAGAATGGGGGGTGGGCAGGCAGCCCGTGGTAGCAGGGATAAAGAGGCCCACCAAATGAAAAATCCTGGCTACGGTCCTGTGCCTTGGACTTTTTTCTGACTGCAGACTTTGGTAATTTGTTGTCTATCAGATGTAAACATAATTTTGAATTCGTCTCCTCAGTTCTACCTATGGTAATACCAATCACCACCTTAGGTTCAGAAAGGAATTCTCCTTTAGGCCAGATTGGCTCAGGGATCCTGGAGGTTTTTTGCCTTCTTCTGGGCACAGAGCAGGGGTCACTGGGAGTGGGGGGGGTGGGGTGGGGTAATGTAGCTGTGGATTTCTTTCTCTGTGCAGGGGATTTCTATGTTTCTGTGCTCAAAGACTCACCATGGACCCAGGCACTGGTAGCATGGATCTGGGAGGTGGCAATGGGAGGAAGCAGTGGGTATAGCTTAGACCCATCATTTCTTCCAGAGCTGTGTCACTGTTGGCCAGGTTTGATAAGCACCATGGCACAGATAAGCCACATGTTGATTGTCAAGAGAAAGCAAAGCTGCAGCAATACTGCTAGTATCTCAAGAGCTTGCCTCAGTCATTTGGATGCAAAACTGGCCCCGTCTGGCAAGCAAAGTGGCCAGGCCTGCTGTCAGTCAGCATGCTTGCTAGGATTTCACCAATCTCTTAGCAAATATCATATGACTCCTGTTAGAAGTAGGGTTGCCAAGTCTAATTCAGAAAATATCTGGGGACTTTGGGGGTGGAGCCAGGAGACTTTGTGGCAGAACCAGGACTTTCCCATTCCTAAAATAAATACATAAAAATACAGCAATGCAGTTCACCTGAATAGTTATTATTTCCTCATCTCCCAATGGCTGCAATTCTAGTAAATGAAAGTAAACACACACAAAGCAGATAAAATGCACAGAGTTTGCAAATACACATATTTGTTATCTCACTTGGGCTTTACTCACAGGAACTGCTGTTCTTCAGGCTAACACTGCAAATAAAAAGAGAGGTGGAGCTTTCCTCCATCACATAAACAGGTTCCTATGCAAAGACTCTGAAACCATTGCAAAACAAGCACAGAAACTGTACTCTGACATTATATCTCTCTCTCACTCACTCACACACACACACACACACACACACACACACTCATTTTCTTTCTCTCACACACACACACACACACTCACTTTCTTTCTCTCTCTCTCTCACACACATACACTTACTTGCTCTGAAACAAAAGCAAAACAAACTGAGGGACACTGCTCTCATGTGGCTTTGCTGCTAGCTTTTCCCCATGAAGCTTTCACTTCCTGCTCAAATTTAAAGGCACACACACACATTTTAAAACAGGACCTGTTTACAGGTTTCTAAATTTGCAGGAGATCTAGAGGTACATGGTGGCTGTGGGGGCAGGGCTTCCCCCACTGGTCAGCTGGTTGGGGGTGGGGTGGAGCCTGTAAAACCAGGAGATCCCCCACTGGGACCGGGGGATTGGGAAACCTAGTTAGAAGGAAGAAGCCTGTGTGCTGGGACACCAAGTTTAAAAGAATTATATATACTGAAGTGGGGCATTTGTTCAGTTCTCAGCTCAGCCATAGATCAGAGAAGCAGTATGTTTCAATGCCTATGACAAGGAAGAATCCTTTCTTGAAGGCATACATGAACATAGACCTGCATTATGCCTCTGGTCTAACAGTGTGAGTATTGTCTATTCTGACAAGCAAGCTTGGTGTAGTGGTTAAGCAAGAGTCAGTTTGATGTAGTGCAGGGGTGTCGAACTTATTTGTTATGAGGGCCTGATCTGACATAAATGAGATCATGTTGGGCCAGGCCAAGTCAGGCCAGGGCCATGTGTATACTTATTTAGGTAGCAGAGATATAAACTTTATAAATGACACAGACAAACACAGTTAAAGATTTTTTTAAAACATCAGCACTCATTGGTCTTAAAGGTACTTTCTTTGTATCTCTCCCATGGGAGCCAGGGAACTGGCCAAAAAAAGCTTTGGCTCTTTCTTTACTTCCCCAGGGAACCAAGAAGGAGGGGCCTCCGCCAATAGAAGGAAGAGGTAATAAAAGGGAATCACCGGAAACAATGTAACTTTCATAAAACAGTGTACAAATATATTTAGTGCAAACTGAATTGAACAAAAAGAACAGATTACTGAGTATACAGTATGAATAATGTCCCCACAAAGTCTTTCCGCAGCCTGAAAGTTGGATTCTTCTAATAGACACAGGGGTGGGCAAAATCCTTTTAACTCAGCATTCAACTCCAAATGACACGGAGGAGATGAGGAGGAACCGCTTATTGCAGGACTCCTCATGAGTTCAACAAAATATACTTCATCAGTCGCCTCCTCTTGACGTTATACGGAGCCTTAACGAAATGTTCTTTACACATGGATTAATGCAGCACCTGTAGAAGAGCATGCATTAATCCATGTGTAAAGCTTTTGATAAAATTCCTCATCAAAGGCTCCTTAGTAAGCTCAAGAGTCATGGAGTAAAAGGACAGGTCCTCTTGTGGATCAAAAGCTGGCTAATAGGAAGCAGAGAGTGAGTATAAATGGGCAGTTTTCGCAGTGGAAGACGGCAAGCAGTGGGGTGCCGCAGGGCTCAGTACTGGGTCCCATGCTCTTTAACTTGTTCATAAATGATTTGGAGTTGGGAGTAAGCAGTGAAGTGGCCAAGTTTGCAGATGACACTAAATTGTTCAGGGTGGTGAGAACCAGAAAGGATTGTGAGGAACTCCAAAGGGATCTGTTGAGGCTGGGTGAGTGGGCGTCAACGTGGAGATGAGGTTCAATGCGGCCAAGTGCAAAGTAATGCACATTGGGGCCAAAAATCCCAGCTACAAATACAAGTTGATGGGGTGTGAACTGGCAGAGACTGACCAAGAGAGAGATCTTGGGGTCGTGGTAGATAACTCACTGAAAATGTCAAGACAGTGTGCTATTGCAATAAAAAAAGACCAACGCCATGCTGGTAATTATTAGGAAGGGAATTGAAAACAAATCAGCCAGTATCATAATGTCCCTGTATAAATCAATGGTGCGGTCTCATTTGGAGTACTGTGTATAATTCTGGTCACCGCATCTCAAAAGATATTATAGCATTGGAAAAAGTCCAGAAAAGGGCAACTAGAATGATTAAAGGGATGGAACACTTTCCCTATGAAGAAAGGTTAAAACGCTTGGGGCTTTTTAGCTTGGAGAAATGTTGACTGCGGGGTGACATGATAGAGGTTTATAAGATTATGCATTGGATGGAGAAAGTAGAGAAAGAAGTACTTTTCTCGCTTTCTCACAATACAAGAACTTGTGAGAATTCGATGAAATTGCTGAGCAGTCGGGTTAAAACGGATAAAAGGAAGTACTACTTCACCCAAAGGGTGATTAACATGTGGAATTCACTGCCACAGGAGGTGGTGGCAGCTACAAGCATAGCCAGCTTCAAGAGGGGGTTAGATAAAAATATGGAGCAGAGGTCCATCAGTGGCTATTAGCCACAGTGTTTATATATATCTATATGTGTGTATATATATAGATATATATTTATAGTGTGTGACACAGAGTGTTGACTGGATGGGCCATTGGCCTGATCCAACATGGCTTCTCTTATGTTCTTAATTAAGCGGTGATGCAGAAGGAAGCAAGAGAGGGAGAAGGAAGCAGATGACAGCCAGTTGTTTGGGAGCCTGATAGGAGCCCTCCAGGGGCCTAATTTGGCCCCTGGGCTGCATGTTTGACACCTCTGGTGCAGTGGTTAAGTGTGTGGACTTATCTCGGATAACCTGGTTTAATTCCCCACACTTCCATATGCACTTGCTGATGTGACCTTAAGTCAGTCACAAGTTCTCACAGAGCTGTTCCTCTCATGAGCAGTTGCTGTCAGAGCTCTCTCAGCTCCACCTACCTCACAGGGTGTCTGTTGTGGGGAGGGGAAGGGAAAGGAGATTGTAAACCACTCTGAGACTCTGGGTAGTGAAGGGTGGGGTATTAATCCACTTCTCCTCCTCCTCTTTCTCCTCCTCCTCCTTCTGAGCAGTCTGATGCCATGCAAAGAAGTAGTTTAAAAAAAAAGGGGGGGGAAGAGCTGTGAGTGAATGGACCAGTAATTAATTTTGTGGACCAGTAACTTTTGCGGGATTATTTAAAAACTGCCATAAAATTACTGGGCTGCTTTGCTGGAAACATATAGAGATAACTCAAGGGAAAATATCTGTAACCACTGCAGAAATCCACAACCCACTTACTACTGAATAATGGTGTAGAGATTAATAGCAATGCCATTTACTTTCACCCTCAGGCTCTCATCTGTAATATGAGGAAGAATACTGGCATGCCTTATAAGACTGTTGTAAAGATAATGCATGAAAAGTGCTGTTAGCATTTGGGAATAAACACAGTACTATTGTTGTTGCTGTTGTATTAAAATGTTTAAAAAAAAAACCCTTCCACAAATTCGTTTTCTAACCTCTACTATCAAGCTGCAAATTTAAAGGTTTATGTTTTAAGGAGAAAAATGATAAAGAAAATGCTGGGATTCACTGGATGAACAAAAAAAAAAACACAACCCCCAAAACCTTGCTTTTTAAAGGGTTTTTAACATAGTAATTCTAGTTAAATACATTTTGTTTTCTCTTCTGATTTTTGTGTTCTTATTCTCAATATTCTTTTTCTAGTCTAATTTGTTTCAGAATGTAGCACAGTACATAAGATTATGTATATTTTAAAATAATATTATTGTGAATATTCACAGTTCAACCACTAATCTTAAAAACTATTTAATGCCAAGGTTCTTTGAGTGTTTAAATGCCCCTTCATGCTATATCTTCAAGGGGTCCACATCTGATGAAATACTATTACTTTGCCAATTTCTTCTTAATTTTTACCTGGAAGCAAAGCAGTTAAAAGTTTTACTAAGTGCTAAGCAGTTTCAGATATTCAGTTTTCCCCTTTAAACTTGAATAATTGATAAGTTATTAATCAATATGTTCCTTTCTTATGGCTTGCTTTCCCCCCCACCCCCAGTAACCTACATCACAGTATCAGTTTACACAAAGAGCAACTTCCTGTTTAACAACTACCCTAAAATATCACTTACAAGCCCCTTTTCAGCTCATGTTGTCTATATATTGCAGTAAATGCGAAAACTGTCTCCCTGATTCTGCACCCTGCTTTACAAAAACATACTGTTTGCAGATCAAAGGAAGACGATTTATGCTTTCATCCCAGCTGACGGACGATTAAATTAAAACAGATCAGCAGTACAGTGCATGGGCAGGTGGCTTTAGCCGCCACTGTCGGCCTCAGAGCGATTAAATTGCGGTGGAGATGGAGGGCCTTCCGCTCTCATTCCTGCACTTCCAGATCAAACGGTGACAAATGAGATGTTACTGCTCTTGTAAAGCAAGGCTACAATCTGTCAAAATCCAACATAATTTGTGACCCTATGTGACATCCTCCTTCTCTTTTTTACCCTGACATTTGAATATAGTGGTTGTGCTAGAGTCAAGTCCATTTAAGTGAACATAGTCAATTCTATCTAAAGGAATACAAACCATCGGCTCCAATACAGTAACTGAATATATATCTGGTACTTTGGTGACCCTACATGTTAAGTGCATACCATTAACAATGAATTCTAATTCTCTCCCCGCTGCCAAAGTTTTACAATTGGATGAGATGACAGCTTGGACACTTAAGGAAAATTAGATGTTTTAAATGGATTTGTTTTATTGCTTAAATGTCAGTATCAAAATAAGTTAATGCAAACAAGTCCTTTCAACTGAAGTGTGCTGGAAAGTATTCTAGCATTGAGAAAAAAGCAAGCATTTTGAAAGAGCTTATTCTAAAAATTGACTGAGTCAATTAACACATCATGGTGGCATGCTTAAGTGCCTTGCAAACTGTCCTTAATGTAGCTGTCTTTTATTTTTTGGTTTAATGGGTAAATTTACCAGCATACTATGCATGAAGAGAACTGCAATGTGTTACTTCAAAGACCTGTGCACACTAGCAAAAGGTCAGCACAAAGGAGAAAAGCAACATAGAGGGAGTGCAGGAAGTATTTCTGTGAAGAACTATAAATAGGGAGTGAACTGTTCTAACAGCTTACAAATATGTACTCTGAATCTGGCAACAAACAAAAACTTAATATTTCCCAGATGCCAATATATCCCTGTACACTTATGATTACTGTTTCTTTCAAATATGTGATACCTTGAATGAGAAAACAATATTAGTAGAAATCAAAACATATCTAACTACAGGATCGCCAAGGTTAACCGCCTTTCCTTTAAGCCTTCATAGAATTTATAGCATTATCGTAACCTTTTAAGGTATCTACCTGAAAGCAGTCAGCATCCAAAAAGCTTTTAGGATTTCTGGTGATCATTGATCTTAGGCTGGACAGCTATACCCTTCGGGGAATTAAAATGGAAACATCTTTATTTGCGCAGAATAAAGCAGTATATAAATTTTCTCAGGTGTAAATCAAGAGGGATGGGGGAGAATTTATTATAGAAAAGATTTCAAAGTAAATATATAGTCAGAACTTTTTAGATTTATAATACAAAGGGAAAGATCTACTCCACACTGGAATAATATTTTCTCTTTTTCTTTTGCCTTGTCTTTTGTTCAGTCCATATCATTCCATTGTGATATATGGATATATTGTGACAGACATTAGCAGCAGCAGTATTTAAGTATCTGGAATTACAAGGTTTTCTTGATCAATACAAATGTTTTCATTTTAAGGAGCCAGTGAGACAGAATTCAGAGTGGGGAGAAGGAAAAATAAAGGTGAAGGATTTCCCCATATTTAGTATGTTATATATACACTCATCTGGCCTTATCATGACAGACCTTAAAGTCTCTCCAGGCTTCAAGGCCTGTCAACACCCTATTGTTGTCCATTTATAAAAAAGGAAAGCTCAGCCTGTGAGCCACCCCACATTCTCCTAACCTTGCCTAATAAAGGCAGAGCCTCTGCAGCTGTCTGACATGTGAGGAAGGGTCATGTATACAGTTTATGTAGGCAGCAAAAAGGCATCTCACCCTAACAAGAGGGCGGCAAAGCCTGAAGACATCAGGCTTGTTATGTCAGGAGGAGGCCTTAGCACTCACTACTGGCTACAGTTCTATTTCTGTTATACACTCCTTGTACAAAGTGGCATATTTCTCGAAATATGCTTGAACCTTTGGTTAGCATTTACAAAAGACATGATAGGGCTGTCGTTCTACCCTTCCTGCATTTTAGCCTATGACAGAGTTTAAAACCCCCCACTGCTTCCATATCCAATTCAGCTGGTAAGGGGAGAGTGTCTTTGCTGGCATTTCCTTTTGAGGGTTACTCCACCAATACTTCTCTGTTAATAATTACTTCTTGCTAAGTGTCTGTGTATACAGCTGCATCAGTAAACCTGACGTACACAAATTACTGTTACAAATGTTAATATAGTTTTAGTCCCTGTAAATACTACTCATCACAACCAATAAAAGAAAACACGTTGCTTTTTAAAACCATTTCACCACTCACTTAGCCTCTCCAGCTCCTTTTACGTCGTAAGTTCAGGACAGCCGAATTGTCTGGCAGTATCAATGCACAGTGAACACTAACAGAATGATAAATATTAACTGTAGTATTTTGGTGCCACTGATTACCTATAAAATGTACTGAGAATCATTTGTTGGTTTTGCAGCAGAGTATCCTATTGTAATGACAAACAACCATTGCTTAGGGTTGCCAACTGGCCTATGTTGGGAACAGATTACTAGCTTTTATGAGTTCTGTCTGGCTCCTGTTTTTGTAAAGGCTTTTCTGGTTTTATAGGATGCCGCAAACCACAGAGCTGATCTCACTCCTCAGCTTTCTTATCCCTCCCCTGCTTTCACTCCTTCTGATGTAGATTCTATACTAGTCACAGGGGACACAAGGCAGGTTTTCACCTTTGGCTGTGAGCATGATAGGAGGGGAGAGTAAGGTGGCAAAACATTATTAACTAAAAACCCTTTTCTCTTTCTTCAAGATGAGAATAAATTGCCCCCCAAAGACATGCCAGGCTAAAGATAAACTGTTCCTACCCCTCAGAAACCCTTTCCCACATCAAGAGAAGGGGGTTTTTTTGAAAGAAAGAAAGAAAGAAAGAAAGAAAGAAAGAAAGAAAGAAAGAAAGAAAGAAAGAAAGAAAGAAAGAAAGAAAGAAAGAAAGAAAGAAAGAAAGAAAGAAAGAAGGAAGGAAGGAAGGAAGGAAGGAAGGAAGGAAGGAAGGAAGGAAGGAAAGAAAGAAAGAAAGAAAGAAAGAAAGAAAGAAAGAAAGAAAGAAAGAAAGAAAGAAAGAAAGAAAGAAAGAAAGAAAGAAAGAAAACCAGCTCAGATGAACATTTTTCTAGTGTTTATTTCCCAGTCTCAAACAAATCCAGCTATGAATTCTTCTATTTTAAATTATGACAATTCAGTGACTGAAATTGTAAATTCCTGTTATCTTTTAAAATTTATTGCATTTAGAAGAAGAAGTAGGATTTATATCCCGCCCTCCACGCCGAAGAGTCTCAGAGCGGCTCACAATCTCCTTTACCTTCCTCCCCCACAACAGACACCCTGTGAAGTGGGTGGGGCTGGAGAGGGCTCTCACAGCAGCTGCCCTTTCAAGGACAACCACTGCCAGAGCTATGGTGACCGAAGGCCATGCCAGCAGGTGCAAGTGGAGGAGTGGGGAATCAAACCCAGTTCTCCCAGATAAGAGTCTGCGCACTTAACCACTATACCAAACTGGCTCTCTTAGAGCACACACACACCCACACACAGTAAACAGAATGATTTTAAACTGAGGTAGTCTACTTCAAGCTTTGGATAAGAAGGGCATAAGTACTACACACAAACAAATAAATCCTAGAGGCTTCCTTATAGGATCATTAGTGAGCTCTGTAACAGCTGTATTCTTTCCATTTATCTTTCCTCAGTAACAAAACTGGAACCACATGTTAACATTAATACAACCTAAGAATACAGTGAGAGCAGGTCTTGCTTATAAATAGCCACACCATTTATAAGGCATAGACAGAATGCCTTATGGTTTGTAATACAAAGTCTATGCAGTCATATTGTTTTCTAGTTAGTGTTTTTTTAAGTCTATAACATCTAATGTCTACCAAAATAGCAACAACACTCATATCATAGTGGAGCTGGCAGCTATCACACAGAGCTGAGCCAGTTAACATGAAGTATCAGTAATTGCTCTTGCCTATATTTAAAAAGAAAAGGGGCTGACAGGACTGTGTGCAGCAACAGGGTATCACGTACCAGAACTGAATCAAATCCAGGTTAGATCAGGGGTGAGTAATACTGCAATACTTGTATCCAGCAGCAAAACATTTTGATTATAGGAATCCTAAGCTCCTGGGTTTAGCCACAGCCAACACTTGTGACTGAAATATTGTTAATGTTATCACTGTTTAAGCAACCTCTCTATATGGCTCAAATTAGAATATAAAGCGTTTGGTAGCCATGGAGTGGGACTTGTTTTTAGCAACCGTTTTAAGAACACTTGGCATGTGGAAGTCATGTGCCTTAAATGAATCATTAATATATCAGGGGTGGCCAACGGTAGCTCTCCAGATGTTTTTGCGTACAACTCCCATCAGCCCCAGCCATTGGCCATGCTGGCTGGGGCTGATGGGAGTTGTACGCAAAAAAGATCCGGAGAGCTAGCGTTGGCCACCCCTGTAATATATGACAAAGAGGTAGTGCTAGGAAAAAATGCCTGAAGACTATGGGAGAAAGACCATCAGAGAGCAGTGTACCGATTTATGCCATAGCAGGGATATTTCCAATGAGGACACAAGTTGGCATAGCTTCTTTTAGGAAAGATGAAGCTGTAACAGTGCATGTCAGAAAGCAAACAGATGTCTAACAGTAAATGAAGGAATATACGTTTTAAGCCAAATATGTCCACCAGGGTATTGCAAAATGCTTCTAAACACCCCGTAGAACTTAATTTCTTCTTCTAGCTGCATCAGCATCAGACTCAACTCCAGGGGCTTTAAAAGATTTTTTTTCACCCAGGGACTACAGATTGGAGGGCATGAGAAAAAGGATTTACTTGAGATTGCCAACTCCAGTTTGAAAAATTGCTAGAGATTTAGCGGCAGTTCCTGGAGAATGTAGAGTAATGGGGAGAGGAGGGAGCTCAGTAGGGATATGATGTTATACAGCCCACTCTCTGAAGCTGCCAATTGCCTCCTTGGGAACTGATCTCTGTCGTCTGGAGATCAGTTGCAACTCAAGGAGAATGCCATGCCCTACCTGGGGGTTGCTAACCCTAGGCTTCAGAGGTGCCTTTTAAAAGCCTTCATAATATATGTCACATTTCAGGTTTCCTAATGATGTAAATAACATGAAATCAATTTTATATGCTCCAACAATTCTTGTTTTCCAGGGATAGTTCTAATTTTTCAGATTTCACAGAAACCTTGCATGCTGGTCTTCTGTGTGCCAAGTATATACCACATCTGACAGAAGAGAGGGTGATCTTACCAATCTTTTCCCCTTCCCACATTTTAGGCCTCTGACTGTGTGGTTGTTTGTTCAAAAGTATCACACAACTCCAGGAGCAAACTTTTTCATTGTCAGAAATGCCTGCTGAAGGAAAAGGAACATGTGATTTTGGAATTTACAGTCTTAGGGAAGGGAAAAGCTGTACGTAGTCAGACTTATAGGTTGAACTTCAGAAAGGCAAACTTTGATAAACTTAGAACTATGCTGTGTAAAATCCCATGGTCAGAAATACTTAGGAGGAAGGGGGTTCAGGAGAGGTGGGAATTTCTTAAAAGTGAATTAATGAAAGTGCAATCACAGACGAATCCTCTGAGAAGAAAAAATGGAAAAAGCCTAAAGAAACTGAAGTGGCTCCATAAACAGCTCTCTAAAGACTTGAGAAATAAAAAAGACTCCTTTAGGAATTGGGAGGAGGGCCGGTTTGGTGTAGTGGTTAAGTGCGTGGACTCTTATCTGGGAGAACCGGGTTTGACTCCCCACTCCTCCACTTGCACCTGCTGGAATGGCCTTGGGTCAGCCATAGCTCTGGCAGAGGTTGTCCTTGAAAGGGCAGCTGCTGTGAGAGCCCTCTCCAGCCCCACCCACCTCACAGGGTGACTGTTGTGGGAGAGGAAGGTAAAGGAGATTGTGAGCCACTCTGAGACTCTTCGGATTGGAGGGCGGGATATAAATCCAATACGTTCTTCTTCTTCTTATAACCAAGGATGAATTTAAACAAATCACCAGTACTTGTAGAGAAAAAGTTAGGAAAGCTAAAGCTCAGTATGAGCTTAGGCTGGCCAAAGATGCTAAAAACAACAAAAAAGGGTTCTTTTCTTATGTTCAGAGTAAGAAAAAGAGCAAGGACATGGTGGGCCCATTGAGAGGGCAAGAAAGTGAAATTGTAATGGGTAATGGAGAGAGGGTGGAACTGCTCAATTCCTACTTTTCCTCAGTCTTCTCTTCTAAGGGGAACGGTGCTCAACATGGCAAAAACAGAACATATAAGGAGGTTATGAAGTTCCAACCTAGGATTAGCATAGGGGTAGTACATAAACACCTAGGTCGTTTTCGCACTCACCTCCAGCCGGCGCGACCCCCCTCTTCACCGCGCAGGATCTGCGCGGATTTCGCACTAAATGCTGCGGAGCAGCCTTTTGCGCCGGAAACTCCCGGCGCAAAAGCCGCTCAAACGCCAAACTGCTTTTTGGCGATTTACGTTTGAGCGGCTTTTGCGACGGGAGTTTCCGGCGCAAAAGGCTGCTCCACGGCATTTAGTGCGAAATCCACGCAGATCCTGCACGGTGAAGAGGGGGGTCGAGCCGGCTGGAGGTGAGTGCGAAAACGACCCTAGTTTCTTTAAATGAAACTAAGTCTTCAGGGCCAGAGGAATTGCATCCAAGGGTTCTAAAGGAGCTTGTGGATGCAATTTCTGAGCCTCCAGCTATTATTTTTGAGAATTCTAGGAGAACAGGTGAGGTACCAGAAGATTGGAGGCCGGGCGAATGTTGTCCCCATCTTCAAGAAGGGGAAAAAAGAGGATCTGGGTAACTACCAACCTGTCGGCTTGACGTCTATACCTGGAAAAGTTTTAGAACAAATCATCAAGCGGTCGGTCCTGGAACATTTAGAAAAAATGGATGTGATTACTAAGAGCCAGGATGGGTTTCTCAAAAACAAGCCATGTCAGACTAACCTGATCTCTTTTTTTGAGAAAATGTCTACCTTGCTGGATCAGGGGAATGCTGTAGACATCGTTTATCTTGATTTCAGGAAGGCTTTTTGATAAGGTTCCACATACTATCCTTATTGACAAGTTGGTAAAATGTGGTTTGGATCCTGTTACCATTAGGTGGATCTGTAACTGGTTGACAGATCACACCCAAAGAGTGTTTGTGAATGGTTCCTCATCTTCTTGGAGAGAAGTGACAAGTGGAGTGCCTCAAGGACCTGTCCTGGGTCCTGTTTTGTTCAACATCTTTATCAATTATTTGGATGGAATAGAGGGAATACTTATTAAATTTGCAGAGGATACTAAATTGGGAGGGGTTGCAAACACAGAAGAAGACAGAAACAGGACACAGGATGACCTTGACAGGCTGCAAAACTGGGCTAAAACCAATAAAATGAATTTTAACAGGGATAAATGTAAAGTTCTGCATTTAGCTAGGAAAAATCCAATGCATGGTTATAGGGTGGGGGAGACTTGTCTTAGCAGTAGCATGTGTGAAAAGGATCTCGGGGTCTTAGTGGATCATATGCTGAACATGAGTCAACAGTGTGATGCGGTGGCTAAAAAGACAAATGCAATTTTGGGCTGTATCAACAGAAGTATAGTGTCAAGATCACGCGATATGATGGTATCGCTTTACTCTGCTCTGGTAAGACCTCACCTGGAGTATTGTGTTCACTTTTGGGCACCACATTTTAAGAAGGATATAGACAAGCTCGAACGAGTCCAGAGGAGGGCGACAAAGATGGTGAGGGGTCTGGAGACCAAATCCTATGAGGAAAGGTTGAAGGAGCTGGGGATGTTTAGCCTGGAGAGGAGACGGCTGAGAGGTGATATGATCACCATCTTCAAGTACTTGAAGGGCTGTCATATAGAGCAGGGGTGGCCAACGGTAGCTCTCCAGATGTTTTTGCCTACAATTCCCATCAGCCCCAGCCAGCATGGCCAATGGCTGGGGCTGATGGGAGTTGTAGGCAAAAAACATCTGGAGAGCTACCGTTGGCCACCCCTGATATAGAGAATGATGTGGAATTATTTTCTGTGGCCCCAGAAGGTAGGACCAGAACCAATGGGTTGAAATTAAATCAAAAGAGTTTCCGGCTCAACATCAGGAAGAACTTCCTGACTGTTAGAGCGATTCTTCAGTGGAACAGGCTTCCTCAGGAGGTGGTGGGCTCTCCTTCCTTGGAGGTTTTTAAACAGAGGCTAGATGGCCATCTGACAGCAATGAAAATCCTGTGAATTTAGGGGGGAGGTGTTTGTGAGTTTCCTGCATTGTGCAGGGGGTTGGACTAGATGACCCTAGAGGTCCCTTCCAACTCTATGATTCTATGAACATGAGAAAGATCTTTGTGTCCACAGCTTACTGGATCCATTCAACCATGGCTCTTTTCACATTACTGTTCTAAACCAGATGTTATTTGTTGTTGGCCTGATTTCAAGTAAAGTGATAGAGGAACGGGAGTTTTATACAGCAAATTTCCTTCCATTAATGAGCTGTCTCTGAAGCGCTACGATAATTTCAAATAGTGCCGCTTCCCCTCCCTTAGCCCTTTTTTGCCACTTGATCTTCTCCCCTCTCTTTTTAAATGTTCTAATGTGAGTGCTATAGTGGTTAGCACTAAACCAGTATAGCACTTCAGTGCTACAGGGGCACTGCTGAGATTCATTGACTCTACTGACTCCAAAATAGCAAACCACAGGAATTGTAGGAAATGCTATGGACATTTTAAACAGCATAGCACAGCAATTCATAACTCTTGGCCCACTGGCTCTGATTTGGCACTGATTTTGAACAATTCTGGTCCATTTTGGCATACAATAAGACCTAAAGAACCTTTTGTTGAGGGTGAAAGAAGAGAGCACAAAAGTAGGCTTGAAACTCAACATCAAAAAAGTAAGATCATGGCATCCAGCCCCATCACTCCTTGGCAAATAGAAGGGGGAGTTATGGAAGTCATGGCAGACTTCACATTTCTGGGATGGTGACTATAGCCATGAAATTAAAAGACGTTTGCTTCTTGGAAGGACAGCTATGGAGAACCTAGGCAGTATAATAAAAAGTCCATATAGTCAAAGCTATGGTATTCCCAGTAGTAATGTATGGCTGTGAGAGCTGGACCATAAGGAAGGCCAAGCACAGAAGAATAGATACTTTGAGATGTGGTGCTGGAGAAGAATCTTGAGAGTCCCTTTGACTGCAAGAAGATCAAATCTGTCAGTACTAAGGGAAATCAACCCTGACTGTTCCCTGGAAGGTCAGATGCTGAAGCTGAAGCTCAAATACTTTGGCCACCAAATTAGAAGGGAGCACTCACTGGAGAAGACCCTGCTGCTGGGGAAAACAGAAGGCAAAAGAAGAAGGGGACAGCAAAAGATGAGATGGCTGGACAGCGTTACTGATGTAACTAACACGAATTTGAGCAGACTTCGGAGGATAGTGGAGGACAGGAGGGCCTGGCAGGACTTTGTCTATGGGGTCACAAAGAGTTGGACTCGACTGCAACTGAACAACAACAAGACACATGATGCAACACATATGCTCTTAACCAGGACATAAGGCTGTATTATAAGAGGCCTCAATTACATCTCTTAGCCTTTGTCACTTTATTAAACTACTTTCTTTCCGGTCCAGCATTGATTTATTGTATTTTGTAATATGAGCCTGAATGTGTATATATTTGTTTGACCTCTGAAGAAAACAATTTTAGGTTGAAATGTGTCAGGTCAAGTGGTTTCCCCATTGTTGTTGTATGATTTCACAAAGGAGGCTAATGATGGGCACCTAAATGCTTTTAACTTTCTGTAATAAATACATGTATTTTTGGTTATGATTTTATTTTAAATTCTGCTTTTAATTTTTGGCCCTTATTGTATATTAACCTTTAGGTTCTTGATTCCAGTTTTTGGGTTAGGTTTCTTTCCCCTCTCTGTTTTTCTTTTTTCATTTCAAACAGCATACCACATCAATTCAGAAGTACAACAAAGGGGCTGAAAACAGAAAAAAGCAGTTTCCCTCAAAAGTGACTCAATCATGCTTTGCTAATCCGATGCAAGCAGATTTGTATGAACAGGTAAATAAATTCCACTAGCAGCCAGTTACTAAAACAGGTCTGTGTGAAATGACAGAAAAAAAAAAACATTAGCAACCAGTTACTAAAACACAATACGATGTCAGTTTGAAAAGGGTCTGTGTGATTCTAGCCAAACTAATCTCTTTTATCCAGAATCCTCCCACCTGTAATTAGTAGGAAAAACTGTTAAACAATGTATGTGAAGCACTTTGAGTACTTAAAAGCACTATATAAGTGTTATTTGTTATTTAACTGAAGCTTTGGCAGGAGCCAGTGTTAATCAGTGAAGGTAACATTTGATTCTTTGTTATATTTTTGTTATTTTATAAACCAAATATATAATAAATATGTATGGATAAAGAATTTAAAAAAAAAAGATTTCCAAGGCTATAACATAAAAAACAATCTCATCTTTATGATACACTAATGACAAAGGACATAAAAAGGGACTCATTGTATCAAGTAGTGGATCAACCATCTTCTTTCAGATATTTCTATTTTATTAAGTACAACAATTCAATTTCTTGGATAGCTCCTCTATATCACAGGATTTTTGAAATGCAGTTAGTTTGACTAGTATAAAGAGTTCAGTTTCATTCATCCAACAATCTTGGTCGTGCGTTTGTGTGTGTTTGGCAGCAGCCTAGATTTCCAATGTTTATTTATTTATTTTATTTATTTATTTTATTTTATCTAATTTATATCCTGCCCTCCCCTAATGGGCTCAGGGCGGCTGTTTAGCAAAAGTTGTGTAAATGTTTGGCAGTGGTTATCAGATAATACTGGTAACTTAGAAGAAGCAGTTCAAAGGAGGTTTGCCATTTAATGCTCAATCCTAATGACAACATTTTTGATACCATTCCCCAAATCTCCTGTAATTATACAATTTCTACACATGTGCAAAAAGTTGGTTTTGTTTTCCCACAGAACCAACAACTGCTGGAAATACTCTTATAAATTCTAGCTACATTCAAAGAACAAATACCACTGATAGAACATTTTACACATCTTTTCTTTGAAAAGTATGCTACCCAAAAATGCAGAGCCAAGGGATAATAGAAAGACCAAGCACTACAGTTAACATTATAGCATAGAGATTTCCTTCATTTCAAAATAAAATGTGGAACAGGACTATCGTTAACCTCTAATAACACAATATTTGACAAGATCCTAGTCTTACTCTTTAGTAAACAGTTGAACAAAGCAGGAGTCAAGTCACACCTTTAAGACCAACCAAGTTTTATTCAGAACACTTCATCGGATGAGGGGATCCCCTCGTCTGATGAAGTGTGCTTAGAGAGCACATGAAAGCTTACATTCTGAATAAAACTTTGTTGGTCTTAAAGGTGCCACTTGACTCCTGCTTTGTTCAACTGCTTCAGACCAACACGGCTGCCCACTTGGATCTTTAGTAAACAGATTTCAGTTTTACACAGTGCAATAACTAATTCTCCCATACACATTTTTTGAAGAATGGAATTTTTTTATTTGTAAGTAATTAAACAGCACCATTATTCCTTAATAATACCTCCTCAAATGGCAGAAGCCTTTTATCTTTAATTAGGTCCCAATAATGGCTTAATCCAAACTTCTGCCAGTGCTCACAAGAGTGCTTACTTCATATCCTTGTGAGCACTGGCTCCCATGTGCTAGTTCAATCACTGCTGAAGATAACAAAGAACTCTGGGGGGATCACTTTATGGCATATGTTATCCAGGGCTTTTTTTCCTGGAAAAAGAGGTGTTGGAATTCTCAAGGGGGAAATTAAGGAGAAACACATGGGTGCCCTCATTATGAACTTTTAAACATTTTTTTAAGAACTCCATTTCGCCATGTTCCCTCAGGGAAAAACGCCCTGGTTATCCAATGTTATGAGTACACTGTCAATAACAAAGGAATCTTGGTAATGAAATGTTAGATTATACGATTTCTTAAAACTATCTAATCCATTAGCTGAATTTTCACACAAAGCTGTTCAGTGTACTCACCAGATCTGAAGAAATGCTAAACCACTCTGATAATCAGAGGAGCCTAGTAGCCAAATGATAATAAACCAAATTTGTAATCACTATCCCATCCAGACTCTGGTTTTTTTCTTAAACTGTATTCTAAGGATAGCTTCTGCGATTTTTAAAAAGCTTGTCAGGAATATCAAATTGATTATTGGCTGACCGGGGGATTTGAACCTGGTTGTCCTAAATCCTAGTCAAACCTGCTCCAGCCCTTATGTTTGCTGGCTGTATTGAGGACATCATGTCAAAAGGTACAGTATCAAATTCCAAGGTAAATAAATAAATTCTCCATGCATATCAGTATATCGTACATTTCACATAGATCTGTACTTTGCACAGCTCCCATTCATTTCAATTGGGTCTTGCATAAGTTTTTTCCTTAGTCAAAGTTCCTAAACTTCAAACTTTTTTCTAAATTTCTGCAATTTCCAATACTAATGATCAATGGCATGAATATTTTGCCAGAAAGATTTTTATATGGAAATCAACATTGTTAGAAACTTTATGTGAAAATTAATGTACAGCTTATACTGTTATACAAAATAATTCATGCATACATTTTGAACAAGATACAACAGCCATTAAAGTCTGACAGTCAAGGGACAGTAATCTGTTTTATTTTTTAAAATTATGACATACTGTAGCACTAGTAGCTCCTGCTATTAACCCAAACTTTAATAAGGGTTGAATAGTAAAACTGAGCTTGCATTTAATGTGCAGCTAAAATGGAGTATAGCCTGAATTGAAATAAACCCTTATCACAGCTTAGGATTTTTAAAATTTTTATTATTAATGAAGTTCACTGAACTGGATAGTAAAAATACTTGAAAACATTAAAAAAGTAGTTTCTTCTTCTCTAGGGAAAGCAAAACTCACATACTTAAGAAAGCTTTCCCTCAAAACTTCCAGGGTAGGTTCTCCTTATAATTTGCCAACATCTGGTTCTTTCCTAATTATTCCAACTAGTTATGCCTGCCAAACATTACCTTTATTTTGTGAGCTACTTAGGTTCTGTCTGCCACAATGAAATGTGTATTTACCCCTTTGGGATATTTGCTGCTGTCTAGATGCTTGAACCTCTGTGTTGGATTATTTCTGCGTTGGGTTATTTCTAGTTCCATGCTTTCTGGACCCCAGCATACCTTCCAAGTTTGTAACACCATCTTGCCATTATCATAGATTGTGGGTAACAGCTGTGTGGGTAACAGCCAAGACATGTGACCATATTTAAGCCAGGTACCTACATCATCAACTTCTTAGGCTTGGATTGAGAAACTGCAAAACCAGTGTCGCTTCCTTATGTTCAAGCTATTTAGGGGTGGGTTGGGGCTTGAAAATGGAAAATAGGTCCCACATGCTTTAAAGTCTACATGAGTCTCTTGACTACTTACAGTAGCACACTAGGGATGATTTTGATTTCTTTTCAAGCAAATTTCTTTTCAAATATGAGTCTCCAACACCTTCTGTGTGCAGCTGAAAACTTCAGCATGCTAATATCCTCCTATTTTAGAGGAACTAGTATAAACTTGGCAATCGGTATGAATACTGCATATTTGTGGTTGAATTATGCCTCTTTATAGCACTGGATGAAATGTAAGCTTGCAAAGAAGTCTTTTCTGAAACCATGGGGCAATGATGTCCTTTAAACTTGCTGTTTAGTTTACACAAACTCTCCACCTCTGTGAGTTAAACACATTTAAACAAAACAGTTAACATCTGCAGGTGTCTTAGTTGTAGGGACTAGGGAAAAGTTTGTATAGGGGACATATATTCTCCTATGCATGCATGCCAATAGCTACAATCATTACTGCAATCGCCACTGCCAACTCTGGAGGTAGGGAAAGAAGGGAGGCACTCAGGAAAATGTATGCAACCAAAGTGGAGGAAACAACATGGGTGGAAATGAACAATAATCCATTACTGTCCATGCGAAAAAGAGGAACTGCAACAACTTACTTCTGTGCCAGGGTTGCCAGCTCTGGCTTGGGAATTTTGTGATGATGTGGGGCTAAGTGCCTAAGAAGGGCAGAGTTTGGGGACAGAGCTCACTGGGGATGTGATGCCGCATAGTCTGCCCTCCAAAGTTTCCATTTCTTCTAGGGGGGAGTTCTCAGTAATCCAGAGATCAGTTGTAATTCCATGAGAACTCTAGGGTCATGGACACTGGCAGTGGTCTGTGTATTTCATATATCAAAGTGAAAAACATCATTAAATATGTGGTTTGCATTAACTAGGAATAATCAGATTCCTCCTCTTTTTGTTCCATTTTTGTTCTATCACTCTCCACATCTGGGTATTTTATCTGACCTCTTTCTATCAAAATCCACAAATTTAACAGGGTTTCCCTTGCCGCGTCTTCCCACTTTTAATCAATCTCCCCCCGTCCCTTAGGGTTTGTGGAGATTAAAAATGAGGCAAAATTAAAGAAATTCTGATCCAGTACTTAGATATAGCTCTCTGAGTATCTGGATCAAGTGTCATAGACCAGAAGTGCACACTTCTGGATTGAATGAAGCAATCCATGTCCTCAGAGAACTATTTTTAAGTGCCTGGATTGAATGTTCTGAGACTAGCTTGATCAGGTTGCTTATCATAACTCCCAGACATCATGAATTAGGCCAATGAGCAGTGACTCTGTTTCAATTGTTTAATATGATATAAATGGATTTCACTATCATCTTTAGGGGGTGGAATGAATTTTTACAGGTTGAAAACAAATGGGTAAACACAGAAACTAATAAGAAAATAGATGAAACAAATCAAGGCCTATTGGATCATCCCTAATTTACTATAGAGATTATGTGGCACAGTGGAAGAAAGGATTTCACACCTTTCCCCTACCATCCTGCTCCTGCATTTATTTATTTTTATTTTTATTTATTTATTCGGGATTTATATCCCGCCCTTCCCACGAATGGCTCAGGGCGGCTTCCAACAGTTAATCAAACATAAAATTTAAACAATTTCAAGTATAAAACAAATATTTAAACAGTTAAAACCTTAAAAACAGAGTCCCTGGCCTAATATGAGAAGTGCCTGGAATTTCCTTCCTGACATAACATTGTGGAAAAATATCCCAACTGAGGGGCAGGGTGGAGTTAGAAATACGATTTTCATTCTAAAGACAGGACACTTATGCTTTTCTTCTATGGTGCATGTTAGCCTAGGGATCATGCCAGTGCATTTGTTCACAATAGCTGAACAAAAAGAAGGTTCATCTAAAGATAGAAAATGCTGTTTCTTATCAATCATTTTGACTGATATCTCAGAGCAAGTAGCCATTTATTCTATGCATAATGTGCAGTCTTCAACCATACAAGTGCTTTAATGCTTACTTTCCCTCAGAAGTAGGTAGGGCTATTGGGGGGGGGGGGGCAGAAAAAATGAATGCCTATTTTCCCTCAGCCTACCTGGCTTTATTCATTAACTGCAAACCACCATGCTATAACTTTCTTATGTAAAGAAATTGCCAGCCCCCATGTCCCAGAGGAGGATCCCCTGGTTTTGTAGGCTCCTCCCTGCCACCAGCCAGAAAAAAAAAAATTCAGGTTTCTCCCTGCTGCCGTCTGGGATTGGTATTTAAGAAGAAGAAGACTGCAGATTTATATCCCACCCTTCTCTCTGAATCAGAGTCTCAGAGCGGTTTACAATCTCCTATACCTTCTCCCCCCACAACAGACACCCTGTGATGTGGGTGGGGCTGAGAGGGCTCTCACAGCAGCTGCCCTTTCAAGGACAACTCCTGTGAGGGCTATGGCTAACTCAAGGTCATTCCAGTGGGTGCAAGTGGAGGAGTGGGGAATCAAACCCGGTTCTCCCAGATAAGAGTCTACACACTTAACCACTACACCAAAGTGACTCTCAAACAAACCCAGAAGATTCTGGCTCTGTTTGGAGTCAGCATGGGTATGCCAGAAAAGGCAGCCACAAGCAAGCTGCCTTAGCACAGCCCACTCATTTAAATGTTACCATATTTAAATATCATAGATCAATTGAGTTATTTAGATAAACTAGTTAACCCCAAACTCTTGTCCCCTGTCTTCTTTAAATGCATGCTTGTGCAAATACTTTACTACACAGGGCTAGAGGACTCAGGGAACATAATATCCAAACAGTCCTGAGCCCTGTTAACTCTCACTATTTGAAAACAAGGTATCTGGCTGGATAGAAATAAACCTGTGCCAGAATGATCCATTCTCTGAATGTCAAACCTTCTGCACATGTGCAGAGTGCTTTTTCTTTACTACACAGTAGCCACACAAAACAGTCTATGCGGTATTAGAATTTTTTGCAGACAACTACAACTTAAGACGTTAAGGTTTTAGTAAACCTCCAGTGTGAACTAGGGGTGATCACTATTTAGTAATCCTACACAGAATTACACCCTTATGTCCATTAAAGTCAATGGGCTTAGAAGGATGGAACTTGTAAAGTTATAGAAAGCACAATGGAAATGATCAAGGGGGGTCAAACATTTCTTCCTACACAGACAAGCAAAAAAAAAAAAAAAATGAGGCTTTTCAGTTTGGAAAAAAATGATGAATAAGGGGGACATGGCAGATGTTAATAAAATCATACATGGTATGGATAAAGTGGATAGAGAAATTTTTCTCCTTCTGTAGTGCAACTCAGGGTCACCCAATGAAATTGATTGGCAGCAGATCCAGGAGACACAACCCCCCCCCCCACATAATTCTCCACACACTGCCTAATTAACTTATGGAATTTGCTGCCACAAGAAGCTGTGGTAGTCACTGGATGAGACACCTCAAAAAGAGGTTTAGACAAATTTATGTCCATTAGCCCCTATCCCAAACATCTATAAGCCCAACTGGGGGTGGCATTTAGAAACACTGAGGAAAGAGGCTAATTTAGATCAAGAAACCAGCACGGGGGGGGGGGGGGGAGGTTAATCGGATGAGCGCTGCTTCACAGTTCCTTTAAAGTAAAGAAAAATATCAGGAAACCAAATCACAGATCTTTCATAACATAGCTAGTTTGAACCCAGCAAACTGAGAAGAAAACCATGAATGCTGTCTCACTACAAAGTTTGTCTGAATCCCACAGGAAAACTAATCTACCATACTTTTTCATAAAGAAAATCTACAGTTAGACACACTGAAATACAGTTGTCAATCCCCAGTTGGGGACAGGGGATTCCCTGGTTTGGAGCATCCCCCCCCCCCCCGGCACAGAAAGCAGGGGAGGGGGGTTGAATGTCCAATGGACCTAGAAACCCAAAATTTAGGGACTGTATTGCTACCATGACATAAGCACCCACTAAGAAGAGTTTTTTTAGAAATTCCACACCTCAGGGAGTGAAAAGCGACAAAATGTATTTTCATATGGGGAAAAGCTCTGCTTTGTGGCTAGAGGCTGCTGCCTGCTTGCAGACCCTCTCTCTGATTGATCAGCTGTGGAGTTCTGAGGTAAAAATCAGTTTGCAGAGAGTTGAACAGGCGTCCTGACTGACTTATCAACGCCCAGCCCAAACCCTTGGACGTGTGTAATAACATTGCTACTGCTGCTGGGAGTTGCCAACTCCACTTTGGGACCTCAGACAGATACAATATCATAGACTCCACCCTCTAAACCACCCACTTCCTCATTGGGAACCATTGCTGCCACTCTCCAGGTGAGGGCTGGAGATCACTCAGAATTACAACTGCTCTACAGAACATTGTTACTGCTGATGGGAAGGAGATAAGGTTGCCAACTCCAGGTTGGAAAATTTGTGGAGATTTGAGGGGTGGAGAATGGAGAGGGTGAGGTTTGAGGAGGGATGGAACCTCAGACAGGTACAATGCCATAGACTCCGACTTCCAAACCAGGCAATTCCACCTGGGGAACCATTGTTGTCACTCTCCAGGTGAGGGCTGGAGATCACTCAGAATTACAACTGATCCACCTAACATTGTTATTGCTGCTGGGAAGGAGATATGGATGCCAACTCCAGGTTGGGAAATTCTTAAATATTTGAGGGGTGGAGCAGGAGAGGGTGGAGTTTAAGGGGGGCGGGACCTCAGACAGATACAATGCCATAGAGTCCACCCTCCAAACCAGCCAATTCCTCCTGGGGAACCATTGTTGCTACTCTCCAGGTGAGGGCAGGAGATCACTCAGAATTACAACTGCTCTCCAGATGGCAGAGATCAGCTCCCCTGGAGAAAATGGCTGCTTTGCAGGCTGGACTCTGTGTCATTATATCCTGCTGAGGTTGCTTCCCTCCTGCTTTGGTCCACACTGTGATTTCAGACCACTCACTCACAGACTTTCAGTCTAACCTACCTCACAGAGTTGTTGTAGGAACCAAAAGGGGAAGTCAGCTCTAAACTGTTTTTCATAACAGCTGGTATGATGATTGAGTTTATAAATCTACCAAAAACAAAACACCCCTCCTACCTAAAATAAACAAAAATTAAAGGTAGTTACATGCCGTAGAGAAGCATGGGTTTTCCTCCTCAACCCCCCTCCCCTCAAGTTTCAAAAAGATTGGACTAGGAGGTCCAATTCTATGAACCTCAGAAGAAGGTTCCCCCCATTGTCCATTATTTCCAATGAAGGGAAGGCATTTAAAAGGAGCATGGTCCCTTTAAATGTGATGGTCAGAGCTCCCTTTGGAGTGCAATAGTGCTTGTCACAACCTTGCTCCTGGCTCCACCCCAAAGTCCCCAGATATTTCCTGAGTCAGATCTAGCAACCCTAGCTGAACATAACCTGGTGGCTCCAAGTAGTCAGCCATGTTGGTCTGGAGTAGTAGAACAAAATAAAAGTCAAATTTCACCTTTAAGACCAACTTACTTTTAGTCAGAACGTAAACTTTCGTGTGCTCTCTAAGCACACTTCATCAGACGAGGAATCCGGTGCAGTGAGCAAAGTCACACATAGCTGGTAGGCAGTGGGTTAGAATGCAAACTGGTACAAATTTAAGATCCAGTGACAGTATAGTAAAATTATCTGGTTGGGAGTGGTTTAGAATGCAAAATGATACAAATTTAAGATTCAATGACAGAACAGTAAAATTAACAAATGGAGCAAACTTTTGATCTGAGTAGCATGAGCATGCAAAAGCAATAAAACAGTAGTATTTCAAAATGTGACAATGTCCATTAATGACTATATTGTATTAAGCCTGGGTCAAAAGGAAGGTATTTATCTCTCAGAAGATTTCCCAGCCAACTAATTTACCTTTTAACATGTAACAGACATATAGTTTACCATTAGGAGAAAAATACATTAAAATTAGTGGGAGATGGGTTCAGTATATGTAATGGGATAAACAGCCAATATCCCTGTTTGAGTATGTCAATACAGCCAAAAGAGAAATACATTGGATAGTGATGTTCTTGCCCACCTAATTTACTTTTTAACATGTAATCATCATTCTAGTTTGTCATAGAAAAAAAAAAGAATACAATAAAATATAGTGAAAAGGGGTTGTATGTGCAATGAGATAAATAGCCAATATCCTTATTTTGAGTATGTCAGTACAAAAAATAATTCTGATACACTAGTCTAAAAGAGAAATACACTGGAATACTGTGGATGTATAGCTATACTCACTGAGAGTGGGTTTAGCATCTGTAATGAGATAAAAAACCAATATCCCTGTTCAGTCCTGAGGAAGTGTTTGTTCCAAGTTTCATAATATTTTGTAATTCAGCAATTCCTATTTTGTTCTATAACTTGGTGGTATAATACAGTAAGAAAAAATCCCTCTCAGAGAGATGCAGTTTTGAATAAAAACATACCAATACTTAAAAATTAGTGGTACAATGCTAAACAGAGTCTAAGGCCACTGAATTCTACAGGCTTAAAAAAGTAGAACTTGGTTTAGGACTTAACTGTTAAACCTGCAATGTTTAAGATGGAGTCCTATCCAAACTTACCTTGGAACTGAAAACTTGAGGACTTACTTATGAGTAAAAAGGCAAAAGAATTGGGCTGCAAGTCTTGAATAAATTAATACTGTGACAACAAATGAGGTTGCATCATAGTAGAGATGTATAATATTTTACTCTCAGATTATGATCTGCTTTTGCAAATTTATTTTTTTTCTATAGCAATTCCAAAAATCATGACTCATAATCCTTGTATCTTTTAAGGTATATCTTGATTGAAAACTAAATATAATATACAAATTATTTCCACAACATATTGCCTGTTTAGGATACTTTCCCCTCCTGATACCATGGGACTTTTTTTTTTTTACTAATAAACCTTTAAAAACAGCGAATAGTAATGCATGAAGTGACAGACCCATAACTACAGTGTAGGCATGTATAATAAAAAGAATTAATGTAGTCAATTTGTACTACTGTTCTCATAACAAAAAAGGCGCTATTTCAACAGCAATTCTTTCAACAGCTGATTGGCAAGCCTGTCCGTTTCTAGTCTGTGGTGTTGTCACTTGTCTCCAACATGATAATGAGCCTGTCACCATATTCAAATAGCCCTGTGACAGCATGTTTTGTGAGCATGACGTCCACTGCAAAGGGTCTGTCAAAAAGCACCTTTCAGAAAATGAATAGAGAATACTTTACTTCTGATGATAAATCTAATTTCTTCATAGACAGGAGACTGAAATCCCCACCCCCATCCCAAATTATCTGCTTATCTCAGTGTTGCGTTGCATGTGCACAATCAAACAACACTACTCTTTGTGTGTGTCTCTGTGTGTGTACACACATACACAAAAGAAGTGGATGAAAAATCTTGCAGATAATCCACTAAAAAGCTTTTATCTAAAACTGTAGCCACTAAGAGGGGGATAAAACTGGCATGGGAGATTAGCTTGATACTAAAACCAAATAAAATGGGAAATCACAATGTAGTGACTACGCATTTCATTTGTTAAGGTACCCATTATCAGCCCCTTTCATCCCAGAGAAAAATAGGGCAGAATCATATATATATATATATATTCCATGTACAGCTGAGATTTCATGCCTGGGGTATAGATCGCAGTATAACATAGTCCATGTGGTCTAGCCACCGCCAATATCACTGACCATCTGTGATAGGGTTTTGGATCATTCTGGGATGCTCAGAGCATTGGTGCAATGATCAAGGCAAGATGTGACAAGACTGTCTTTGTGAAAGGGAAATAAATCAAGGTTGGCAATTTAGAAGATCTCTCCCCCCATACCCAGTTTCTTTTAGCAATGTTGATACACATTGTGTAAAGGCACAGAAATAACTAATTTTGTCCTTCCTATGGTGTCATTAGGACACAATCCTAGAGACACTTTCCTAGGAGTAAGCAAATCTGAATAACATGAAACTTAGTTCTGAGCAGACCTGCTTAGCATTTTTATCAATATGACAACCAAAAACCATAGGATAAAGAGGAAAACTTTTTAAAAAGTCATCACTGTCCTGCACCAGTTCTAGTTAGAATAGGGAAGCAACACACAGGTCTTACACTGGGTGACATTTAACATCCTGCTTGAAGATTCAGATAGCAGCTAAGGAAGTTTCCACTGTATGGCACTGTTTTTAAAATTCACTTGATTCTTTCACTATTTTGCCATTGGATTCTAACTTTGTCACACTTTGCATTCTTAACCGCTGTCCACCAGCTATATGTAGCTGTGCTCACTGCACCCCATTCCATTGTCTGATGAAGTATGCATGCATACAAAAGCTTACAGTCTGAATAAAGACGACTCCAGATTTATACCCCACCCTTCTCTTTGAATCAGAGACACAGAGTGGCTTATAATCTCCTATATCTTCTCCCCCCACAACAGATAACCTGTGAGGTGGGTGGGGCTGAGAGGGCTCTCACAGCAGCTGCCCTTTCAAGGACAACTCCTGCAATAGCTATGGTTAATCCAAGGCCATTCCAGCAGCTGTAAGTGGAGAAGTGGGGAATCAAACCCGATTCTTGCAGATAAGAGTCCACACACTTAACCACTACACCGAAATGGCTCTCTAAAACTTTGTTGGTCTTAAAGGTGCTACTGGATTCCTACTTTGTTCTATTGCTCACGGCTGCCCACCTGAATCTAAATACATAGAAAAGTCTGCAGTACATAGAAAAGAATGCTGAATTCTGAAACAGCATTAATGAAGTGGGAGGTAGAGGATTACGCTTGTATAATTTAATTTTATTGATCTGAAAATATGTGTATCAGTGACATAAAACAGAGTAAGTGCCATGATTAGGTGGGGCACCTCCACCCCAGTAAAAGCATGAATTTTTATTTAGCATTTGCATTTACTCCTAGAGCTTTGGGCGGGGGGGGGGGGGAAGCAGTCAAAAATTTCTGTTCCTGTGGGCTGCACACAATAATCAACATGCAGGTAAGACTCACTACTCCTCTCACCTGATTAGGGCTGCCAAGTTGCAGGTGGGGCCTGGAGATCTTCTTGAATTTGAACTAACCTTATCAGCCTCCTGCCCCTTTCGTTCCTCTCTTCTCTGAGCCGCACTATTCTACATGACTCATGGCTCCTAAAACTCAAGACTGTATAGATTGCACTTCTGTTGCCAGAGGTATTTTCAGTGCAGCAGTTAGGTATTAGTTCTTTTTTGTCCTGCTCTGAGTCTTTTTAGCTAAACTACCTTACTAGGAATTCCATGCTCAGAGAGTTGAGCAATTTTATAACTTAATTTTAAGTGCACAGGGGTCAGCGACATGGCACATAAGGGTACGAGGCATTTAAACTCCCCACCACCACCACCATTTCCCCAACCAAAAACAGCCCTGCAAAGCTGATATTTGTTATGTATAAGGTATAGGTGCTTATGGGAAAACAGCATGGGGAAATGTTCACATGCCCCATCCTTGTGTGGCACAGTCCCAACCTGAATTGGACCCCTGGGCACCAGAAAATTATGTTTTTAAAATTCACTTGCTTCTTTAATCAAACTTCCTGGATACATCTGGTAAAGGGTCCAGCATACAACTGGTAAGGCCCAAATTATCCTGAACAAATGGTTTCTCGTAGTTTGTATATTCACAAAACAGTAAGCATAAACCCTTTGGTCTTTCAAGGTTAGTATTGTCCACTTTGAGTGGCTGTAGCTCTGCAAGGTCTCAGGCAGTGATCTTTCAGATCTAGGGTTGCCAAGTTCTCTGTGTCCTGGAGCGGGGAGCTTTCGCAGGCACGCAATGCAATGACGTCACCCGGAAGTGACATCATTGCACCGGCGACGCCATGCACAGCCGCTTTAGGCATTTCTGGGAAACTCTATGCTTTTCCTGGATGCTCTAGCCATTTGGGAGGGAGGAAACTCTATGGCACCTATTGTACCTGTAATGTACTGAATTTGGACACGAGTGACAGTCAAAATGCTTTATTAGCTAGTACATCACAAGACAACATGGTGGGGCCGGGTCCCCGATTATATATATTACTTGGAACAACCCACTTCTCAGTCAGGTTCAATCCTGACTAGTTAAACTTCCTGCCACAGATCTTCATAGGTGGTTAGTATCTGTCCCTTACAGTCAGGTGACCTGCAGTTTCCCGCTGCTCACCTCAGTGCTCGTAGCCATGCTGTGTTGTAAATTAAGGGACTGAATCACAAGAGTTTTCCCTCCCAAATGGCTGGAGTGTCCGGGAAAACCACAGAGTTTTCCTGGAAATGCCTAGAGCAGCTGCTGTGCACCATCATGATGACATCACTTCCGGGTGATGTCACTGTGCCAGCAACGTAGAGGGAGATTCCCCCCGCCGGCCCAAGGTGGAACCCCTGCCCAGACCAGGGGTTTGACAGCCCTATTCAGATCATCCTCTATCTATGGTTGCCAGCATTGGATTGAGAAAGACCTGGGTATTTGAGGACTGAAGTCTGGGATGGGCAGGGTTTGGGGAAGGGAGGGAAATCAGCAGTGTACAATGTCAAAGTAGCCATTTTCTCCATGGGAACTGATCTTGGTCACCTGGAGATCAATTGTAATAGCAGGAGATCTTCAGGTACCCCCTGAAGGTCGGCAACCTGATTCTTTTAAGAGGAGAGGCCAAGGACTGAATTAGGAACCTTTTGCATATAAAACGAATGCCATTACTCTACTCGCAAATCAACAACACTTCAGTGCAAAACATTTCAAGATAAAAATAGGCTGAGTTTTACACACAGAAAGGAATTAGTAAAAAGTAAATAATCGTTAATGGTTAAATCTGGAAAAAATGTTAATGGTTAGATTTGGGGGGAAACAGTTTAAAACAGAATTGCCATACATACAAGGAATGCTAGTGAGAACATACAGTTCCCATGCACACACTTTAAAAAAAAGAAAATGTATATCCCAGCTCTCCCATTAAGGGCAAGGCTGAGGAGCTCTTTAGTTGCGCCTGGACATATGAAGACCCCAGATTATCAGAATCTTCATATGCAGGTTAGAACACCTGCACAGGGTTTGGATGGGGATCATGCACTTTATTTCCTAACAGTATGTCCACAACAAAATAAATTGCAAAGCTGGAATTTTAGACAAAGCAGAAGCAGACTTGCTATTACCCAATTCCAGAGGCTGCATGAATAGATAATCAACATTGAACAGCCTGATTTTTTAAAAAAATTTCATTGATTATCTAGAGGAAAGTAACATAGCCAGCCAATGTACAGCACTGCGGACAGCTGGCTTTGTGCAACACTTATTCTTTGCCTGAATTTCCAGGCCATTCATGTCTTCACATAAAAGGAGAAAAAAAGGGAGGGGGAGGAGAATGCAAAAGAAAGAGTTCTAAAGTAGGCTATATACAAATACACAAAAGCAAGCCTGGCAGAGGCTTCCATTGTCTCCAAAGTCATCGTCACCCTGATCCCTCATTAAAGCTAGGAAAATGCTGGAATGGCATTACAATGAATGCAAACCATTTGCTGCAATCTTCAGCTCACACCATCTCCAAATGAAGGCAGGCGTTGCATAATCCAAGCAGAAAGATCTCCTGACAGGTGGATGATTTATGCTCATAGTCAGAAGAATCTGAGAGCCTGCGGAGGACCCAGCGTGAGCAAGGTGGTGGCAAGACAGATGCTCTCAGTGGGCTTGCAGAGGCTGGCAGGCTCCAGCCAGCTCAGGTGCAACCTGAGCACTTTAGTATTGAACTCTTATTGCTATGATTCCATCACAGCAAGAGGCCATTTGCATTATTACGTACATTAGATATACTTTCAAGAGCTGTCCATATGCTACTGGCAAATATTTTCTTTTCCCCATCCTGGTATAGCTAATTTGCATTCTTGTATATGAAAAGGTTTTTAAAAAAACAAAAAACAAAACAGAAAATAGAATGGAGCTGTAGAAAGGGGCAACTCCATTTTATGTTATATATGTGCACAGCTTGTTTCATATTATACATTTTGTACACAGGTATAGGAAAATCCATGTAAAAAACACATATACTGGGCTAGTATAATAATCTCTAAGCATATTTTATATACCTGGGTAAGGAAATGTCCAGTAATAATCAGGCAGTATGTGCTAGAATAATGACAATTTGGCTTCAACTAGATGGAGGAGGACGGCTGACTTGGATCAAGAATAATTTCTGAAAAGTTTTCTAAAGTAAGCTCTTAGAATAAAACATGGTGTCCTGAGTCACTAAAGAAACTTGAAACTCCACCTTCAGGTTCCTTGATTTTTAAATGTACCTCATTATAAGCCCTTTAGTATTTTCTGTAAAACATATTCATTCTAACAAGTTTTGTTAAATATTAGAGACTCCAAATTTAACAGAGCCACCAAGAAGCATCCTGGGCTGCATTTTATTTTTTATTTATTTAATTGGGGGGTTTTAAATTTTTGTGTGTGTGTGTGCACATGTGAGTGTGCACCTGGAAGTCATGGCAACCTCTGGTGACTGATCCCTACAGGGGGCATGGAAGATATTCAGAGAGATGGCTGAATAATGCCTGCCCCTGCCTTCGGCGCTGATATTCCAAGGCTCCCTCCCATCCAAGTACTTGCCAGAGTTGATCCTGCTTAGCTTCCAAGTTCTGATGAGATTGGGCTTGCCTAGCTATCCAAGTCAGGGCTTTTGGGCTGCATAGAACCTTTCAAAAGCTAAATCCTGCCAGTTACATGTTTTTCACAGAGACAGGTGTTTAGGACAGCCTCCCTTCCTCACCCCCATCCTGACCTCCTAAACAGCTGGCAGAATCTGGTTCTGTAAATAAAACCTTGTAGAAGAGAGGAAGGATGCATGGCTCCTCTTAGGGGCAAACACCCAGAAGAACCAAACCATGAACTACACTTCAAGCACAAACCATGGACCACACTTCAAGCATGAACCACGCTGGTTCATGATTCCAGAACTAGGAGAATGTGCCTCCTACAAACTCTCCCTGATTCTCCCATAGAGGTTCGGGAGATTTGTACCTTCCGTCCAAGCCTGGGCTTCCCCAGGCACCCGCAGCTACAGGGCTCCTCGGGAAGCCAAGGGAAGGCAATTTAAACTGTCTTCTCTCCCAGGATTGGCTTTTAAGATGCCCTCCCTTTGCTTCCCCAGTCAGCCACTGTTGAGGGCCAGCTGGGGAAAGGAAGGGAAGGGAGAGCTGGACAGTTTCAGTCTACTAAAACTGACCATGCCCGATGGGAACTAAGCCCTGAAGGCATTTGTTATGCATGTGGACTAATGATACCTGTTCCTCCCTGGCTCATTGCAGCCTTTAGGACTGAGCTTGGGGACTCAGGAACAATGGCAGTAGGATCCAATTCCCTGCTGCCCTGCTTCAATCACAGGTCCCCTGCAGGTTTGAATGATCCAATGGCATCCTAGCACAGGAACCTTGACTTGTATATAGTTGGCCCCATTGGCCCAGTTCTTCAGTCTAAGAGTTCAGTCGTTACTATGCTGTACTGAATAGAGAGCTATGTTCACTACAACCGTGTCTCCTTCATATGTTGAACCCACTATATTATAGCATTTAAATGCCTTTGGAGCTCACTGGGGATGAGATGAACCACATACTGGACAAACCACAAATTGGTTCCTCCAATGGAGGAGTTTGTTGGAGGTTTGTGGTTTGTAAAAACCCTGAACTCTGAACCTCCAACAAACCTCTATGTTTCCAGTTCGTGCCCACCCCTAGTTTTCATATGTTTATACCTGCTGGTTAGATGGGAGCAATATACTCCATGCACAATGATGTCAAAATAATTTAAGATGCTCCCTATTAATGATAGTGGCATTACATTATTTGGGTTTTTACAAAGTAACAGCAATTTTTTCCTTCTAGGATTGCCAACCCAAGAATACTTGGAAAGTACTTGGAGATTTGCTGGTGGTACTAGGGAGGACAGGATTTAGAGAGAGGAGGGGCCTCAGCAGCCCAAGTTATTTATTGCTCTACAATCTACAAACAGGACTTTATAAATGATTTTATATATTATGTCTGCACTGGCAGTAAATGAGCATGCAGAAATCATAGCCAAATTTGAATGATGATTTACTTACGATTAGGTTTGTCCTGCTCAGTAAGTCACTGGAATAGAACCTCGGACTCCTACATTTCTAATCCTATTTTATCACCACAAAGCTTTCCTTTAACGAAAATGATTGCCTCCTGTGAGAAGACCCAGTTCTCACAAACAGCAGGTGAGCAGCAAACCTCTTTCTAGGCTGTATCACTTCAGACTGCATGTGGGGCTCACATGATGGAATACTCCTAAATATCAGTCAATACATAGAAAACCAGCTGTTGCAGACAAGACTGGGATAAGCTTGCCTCCTGCTATTGAGACTGGCATAGCTAAGATACAGGTTTTCTACCACTTTTCCTTTTTCATAAAAACCATGTCTGGGTTTTTCTTCATCATACTCTAGAGCTATTAGAGTTATTTCCTCTAGACTGATCCTCTTGCAGATAGCAGCACATACCAGAACAGTATCTGGAATACTAAAGAAAAAAGAAAAATAAATCAATTAAAAATGTTACTAGATTAGACAACAACACTATTATCTTTTACATTCCACAAAAGGGTTAAACATTCCAGATTATTTGGGTTGAATCAGGGATTTTGCTGACTCTCAGCTCCTCTCAGCTTCAACCGATAGGGTCAAAGGTGGAACTGCAGATGAGAATTAAAGACACACACATCCCTTTAATCAGATAACACATTCAAATACTTTAAAATTCCCAAGAAGCCACTTTGGCAAGCATGTGTCATAGTCCAATCTATGTAAAAAAGTGGAGAGGAGGGAGAAAAAGGCAGGGAAAGCACTTATTCCAGTTGACTAGCATTATAAAAAAGGAAGGGAATTAAAGAAATAAATAGGAGCAAAATAGGATAGATAGATAGCAATTCCAAATGTCTCCTGACTGCAAATTCTCCCTGGAGAGTAACTCCAGCAATTGAAGTTTCACAGTCTGCATCCAAATGCATTTTTTAACTTCATTAAGTGGCTATACTTAAGAGCCTTTCATAACAAGTATTTTAATTAGAGATGAGATGTTACTGAAACATCTCAACTATCCAGATAGATTCAGCATCACCAAAGAGATGTCCTGGAGGGAACAGGGTCAAGCAGACTAAAGTATAATATTACAAAGAGTGGGTGAGAACTAAAAATAATAATAATAATAATACTCCCCTCCAATAAAGAAGGCAGCCTAGAGAAAAGGATGCTTATAGGAAATGATTTCTCATCAGTATTCTGCTCCACTTGCTATACATGACGCTGAAAAGGAGAGAAGAACGGGGGGGACAGACCTCCAGCAATGAGTAAAATCTCTGCTCATTCAGTGGCATTGAAGCATTCCTTGCTGTCTAAGAGATGCAAGTCTAATATAATTTGCATATGGTATATTTAGTACAAAGACACGAACACATATCTTCACTCACATACACATGGTACAAAGATATGTACTTGTAGACAAGTTTCCCCCAACATTGTTATTATTTTTAAAATGGGGGATTATCCCATTTGTAACTCAAGAATGAAAAAATAATATTTTCACGCCAGTGCACAGGCATAATCATATTCACAGATGATTAGTCAACTTTCTATTTCATCAGAGGTGTAAATGAGAACAATAGTTACGTAATCTTGAAAGTGTTCCAATAGAATTATAAGTAAGAGAAAGCAAAAGCTACATTAATATTGTAGAATATGCATCCCTGCCATTCTTGCTTTGGGTTAATTTTTCATTCAGTATTTATCCCTGGTTCACAAGTTTTCAAACTGGAAGCATAATAATTTTCAGATCAGGCATATTGGCATGTCAAATAAAATGAGCAACAGTTAAACAACCAGGGATCAAATGGGCCATGCAATTTCATGCCCATTCAGGACTTTAATTATTTTTACATATATAATCTCCCCTCTCCATTTCCATGTGAAACTATAAGGCAGTTACTACCTTAATATTTTCTTCATCAAGTCATTTGCATTTTCTAGAAAGATCAGAATCAGACCCACACGCACAAGTAATACACAGCAAATGAAATGGAATATTATCCAGCATTTCAAAGATTAACTAAACCTGGACATAGTTTCTTAGATAAATTCTGTGGATTACAATCTGAGGAACTCCTTAATAAAGGAGATTACGCTGAGGCCCTTGTTTGAACCTTTTCAGATCAAAGTGTAAGATCCTTCTTGCCCTTGCAGGAAAAATAACATAATGGTCAACAATCCATGGAGCTGGCAAAAATAAAAAGACAGTAACAGGAGTAGGGAAACCTGCTGAACTAACAGCTGGATGCCTTTTGACGGGATACCCTGTGCATAGTCATCTAAGGAAGCAGTTTACAAACACTTTACAAAAAACATGCCTGCAAGAGGATTCTCCTTTATATATCCTTGTGCATTTTCTTTGCATTAAAAACTGTTTATTTTATTACATCTCTTTATTATTTCACAGTTTAAACTCTCAAAGAGGTTCACAACAGTAATTAACAAAAATGGTCATAAAAACAGGACAACATCGGGGCAAAAAAACAGAATGCGGAAAATTTCAGCTTAGATTCCATTAATAAACATCAGATGTGTAATGCCTGTAAAGTACACTATTTACCTGCCCCTGGAAAGAAGCATGCAAGATGGAGGACAAAAGATTACACCAGTGGGGAGTTTGTTCACAGCCATAGCAGCCACTGAAAAAGTCCCAATTCTTCAGATGCTGAAGGGGGACCCCTGAATACTTAATGAATACCCCTATAATAATAAATGAAAATATGTTTTTGCCTTCAAAACAGAATGTCTGATGCAATGTTTGAAGCAGCTGTTGTTAGAAGCAGATAGTCTCAGTGGGTGCGGATTGAAGGTTGTGAAGTAGATAACAAAGAGGCCCCAGAGAAGCTTCTTACTAAAGCTGATAACACATGAAGACAGGACACATGGAAAAATACTAGAAATTACAGGAAGGTGGGGCATGTTGAGTTAGATAAGCCTGGAGCCTGCCTGCTTGTTTCGGGTGTGAATAAAAACGGTCTGAATGAGAATAATTTTAACTTAGTCAATTTGGAGGCTTATGGTTGGCTAAGTTCTGCTTTGGTGCCAAAGTAAAATAGTTTCAACACAGCAATGTGCAGACCTTGTTATTTCTCTGCTTCATTTTGGTGCGATTGGCCTGGAAATAACGGGGTAATAACGGATTTTTCCTTCCCCTTGGGATGGCTGCATAACCATCTGCCTTCCACCCTCGTGGTGAGAAGAACAGACTAGGCACCACGGTCACATTTTTGATCGAGTCCAGCTCTCTCCGCCCCGGTTGGGGAAGGTGCCCGGCCAGCCAACCAAGATCCCGCGCCTGGTTGAACCGACATGTACAGGGAATTGAAAGATATTCAGGATTGTGAGTATGAACTATCTGGGAATTCTGACTGCCTCTCCTTGGGAGAGAAGAAGGGTCTGATCACCCCTTAAACTCTGTCTATTGGGCTCTGCTTTGGAGCTGAAGCACAGAAGCTAGGATCTGGGAGGATTTCTGTGGTGTGTGTGAATGAGCGACGAAGCCTCTAAGTGAGAGGGATTTTCTCTTGTGTAGTTCTCAGTAGGGCAACCTTACTGGGTCATGAGAGAGAGGGAGTGTAAACCCTCAGGGCTCCCTGGCTGCCAAACCCCTTACTGGAAGCTCCTGTTTTCTGTTTGAGAGCCAGTTAGTATAGTGGTTAAGTGTACAGACTCTTATCCAGGAGAACCAGATTTGATTCTCTGCTTCAATGCCTATCACACATTTACGAGATTGGATCATCACAGATCCTAAAATGCAGGACAATTCACAGAGCAGTAAACACCTAGTATACTGTTGCAGGAATGTGAGTTGTATCTATATATTATGAGATTCAGCAAAATACTGAGCTATTGACTTTATCCCATCCTTTCTTCAAGGAGCCCATAGCAGCGTACATAGTTCACCACCCATTTCACCTTCACAACAACTCTATAAAGCAAATTAGGCTGAGAAGGGATTCAAAGCTAGGTCTCTCTGATCCAAGCCTCATATCCCTGTCAACCATATCACAATTCTCAGATTTCTAACAGTGCTAACCTAAGCAACAACAACAAAAATTGTATTACTAAAGTCAAAGACCAGAAAGAATAGTACAAAAATAGTAGATAAAATATATTAAAATATAAAACAATATGTTACACTAAAAAAAATTACTCTTTCCTAAACAGACTTACATTTTTGTAAGCCATTCTCTTCAATTTAACTTTGTTTAAAATAGCACTGTTGATCTGCATACTATTTTACATAGCTGATGTTAAAATTTGTTCTTTTCTGGATGATCATGGCTGCATAGTCCACCATTAGAGTTGCCAACTATGGGTTGGGAAATTCATGGAGCTTTGGAGCATGGAGCCGAGGGAGAGCAGGGTATAAAGAAGAAGAAGAAGAATTGCAGATTTATACCCTGCCCTTCTCAGAGACTCAGAGCGGCTTACAACCTCCTCCATCTTCTCCCCCCACAACAGACACCCTGTGAGGTGGGTGGGGCTGAGAGGGCTCTCACAGCAGGTGCCCTTTCAAGGACAGCCTCTGCCAGAGCTATGGCTGACCCAAGACCATTCCAGCAGCTGCAAGTGGAGGAGTAGGGAATCAAACCCTGTTCTCCCAGATTAAGAGTCCATGCACTTAACCACTACACCAAACTGGCTCTCCAGTGGGGTCCACCCTCAAAATCTCCTGTACAATGGATCTCTGTAGTCTGGAGATAAATTGCAGTTCCAGAAGATCTCAGCAAACTACTGATGTGAACTTAATTTTTGAACTGCTAATAAAGAGCACCGTTACCTGGATCACATCCTGCCTGTTTCAAAAGTATTGAACACTGGTTTAAGCAGTAGGTTTTGGACAATGCTGTGTGCTGATCATGGCCTTTAAAGCCCTATATGTTCTGGCACTAAAACATGTAAAGGTCTGCTTCCTCCGTGAGCCTGCCCAAGAATTAGGTCTTCAGCAGAGGCCCTTCTACAGAACCCCCTGCTTTCACTGGGGAGATAGGGCACTAGTAGGTCCTTTTCCACAGTAGCACTCCAACCATGAGAACTTTCCCCTGCCCCTGCAGGGGACTGGCAACCCCAAGAAATAACCATTTTGGAAATCCCCACCTTTTACTTCTATATTCTGTCAGCACTCAGAGGATTGAGCAAACTAATTTGTCCTCTTCCCTTTTTTCTTAATTAGACGTTTAGCTGTTCTCAGCATTATACACTTTCTGGAACACACTCTGTCCTCATCAGCCTCTTTGGATGGTGCATTTTATTTCCAAAACCCTGCCTTGTCTACTAGCAGTCTGGTTTTGCTCTAGGCCTTTTTTGTAGAAAAAGTGCAGCAGGAACTCATTTGCATATTAGGTCACACCCACTGACTTTACCATTGTTTCACACAGGACTTCTTTGTAGGAAAAAAACCCAGGAAGAATTAATTTACATATTAGGCCACATCCCCTGACACCAAGCCAGCTGGAATTGCATTCTTGTGTGTTCCTGCTTAAAGGGGGGGGGGGGGGCTGGTTTTGCTGCTTTCCACAAGAGATGCACTTTACTGCTAGATAGAGTACAAGAGGGGAAAAGACAGGTTGCTTACCTGTAACTGTGGATCTTCGAATGGTCATCTGTCCATTCACTCTCATGGGATAGAGCGCCTGAGCCAATCCCCGAATCGGTACCTAAAAAGGCCAGGATTTTTTCGCGCTCGGCACCAATGGGCATGCGCAGGTGTCCCAGTGCGCATGCTCACCGGCGCCAGCGTAAGGATCCCGCCAGTTCCTTCCTGACTGCTGGAAGCCCCTACTGGAGGGAGACCGTCAGCAGTGGGGAAGGAGGGCGGGTAGTGTGAATGCACAGATGACCACTCAAAGATCCACAGTTACAGGTAAGCAACCTGTCTATCTTCTTCATGGTCTCTGTGCTTCACACTCATGGGAGATTAGCAAGCAAGACATACCTGGAGGCAGGAAGACGGTCAACCTGAAGAAACAGCTTGCAGCACCGCAGCTCCCAGTTATGTCCTCTGTTGAGCATGCATGTCCAGCGTGTAGTGTTTCATAAAGGCATGTGGAGAGGACCAAGTGGTAGCCTTGCAAACATCTGTCACGGAAAAGCCTTTCAGGAACGCCACCGACATCGCCATCGCTCTTGTAGAGTGTCCGCGAATAGGCCCAGGTAACGGCTTCTTGGCCAACAAATAACACAGTTTAATAGTCTCAGTGAGCCATTTTGAAAGCCACTGAGATGAGATCCTGGAACCTAACTTAGGAGCAGCATAAGAAACAAAAAGCTGCTGGACCTTACGAAAACTCTTGGAGTGACTTAAAACAATAAAGCACGCTTCACATCTAGAGCATGCAACCTACGTTCCTCATCCGAGGAAGGTGTACGATGAAAAGTGGGCAACCAAACTTCTAAGCTGAGGTGGAACTGAGAAACCACCTTGGGGAGAAAAGAAATATCAGGAGCTAACGACACTCCAGCCTCCTGAAAAACTAGATATGGGTAGTCACAATGCATAGCTGTGAGTTCCCCTGCACGGCGTGCTGATGTGATGGCTACCAAAAAAGCAGTCTTCCAAGATAGAAGCTGTAACGAACATGTGGCCATCGGCTCAAAAGGACGTCGAGTCAGCCTGTCCAACACTAAAGTCAAATCCCACAACTGTGGGGGTGATCTCGATGGAGGATGAAGCCTAAGCAAACCCTTCAAAAACCTCTTAGAATGAGGGTGTGCAAAAACAGAGTGCCCCTCAACTGGTTCATGGAACGCAGAAATTGCTGCCAAATAAACTTGATGGAAGAAAAAACAAGGCCAGCATCCACCAGAGATAACAAAAACGCAAAAATTACCGACAATCCCACCCTTTGGGGTGAAACTGAGGGATCAACTAAGAACTGCAGAAACCTCCGCCACTTCCTATCGTAGGAAGCGCGGGTAGAAAGTTTCCTGCTGTTCAAGAAAATATGTTGGACTCTGCTAGAGAACCCACAGGGTCGATGAACCACGATGTCAGCTTCAGGTGGGGCACGTTGTGATGGAGTACATGACAGTCCTGAGCTGACAGAAGGTCCGGTTCCGCCGGAAACTGGTAGAAGACCCCACTCGCCAATTGGAGCAGGATCGGGAACCAGTTCTGGCGAGGCCACCAGGGAGTCACCAGGATACAGCATGGTCTCTCTCTTGCGATCTTGTTGATCACCCTCATCAGTAGTGGCAGAGGTGGGAACAGATAAAGGAACCAACCTTTCCACAGAAACAGCAGACCATCTCCCAATGACTCTGGATCTGAGCCCCCTCTGGAGCAAAACAGAGGACACTTCCGGTTTTCGGCTGTGGCAAAGACATCCACCTGAGGATACCCCCAGAGCTGAAACACGGGTTGAAGGAAGCGCCACTGTAACTCCCACTGGTGTGGGGAAGCCACACCCTTGCTGAGGGAGTCTGCTTGCAAGTTGAGGACCCCTGGGAGATGCACTGCCTTCACAAAGGTGTCGTGGTCCAGGCACTCCGACCACAGATCCAGCGCCAGCGCACAAAGCCGTCGAGAGACTGTTCCTCCCTTTCTGTTGATGTAACACAGGGCAGTGGTATTGTCTGTTAGCAGAGCAACAATCTTCCCCGCCACCATGGGGCGGAAAGACCGGAGAGCAAAGTGAACTGCCAGCAGTTCCAAGTAATTTATGTGGCAGTGAGTCAATTTCAAAGGCCAAGGACCCCACACACACAGATCGTCGATGTGGGCCCCCCAACCCCATAAAGATGCATCTGTTGTGATAGTCACAGTTGGTGCAGGTAGATGGAAGGGAGCTCCCTGACAAATGTTGTCCTTTGACTTTCACCATTGCAGTGTTTGAAGTGTCACAGGTGGAATTACAAACCCCTTTCAAGGTGAGTCCCGAAACGGGCAAAACTGACGAAGAAACTAAAGCTGTAGGCCTCTCATCCTCAGCTTCGCAAAGAGCAGCACGCTTGTAGTCGCCGCCATCAGCCCCAGCATCCGCTGCAGCTGCTCCGCCATGCCCCACTTTCCACTCTGCAGAAGTTCAACAAGGTTGATAATGTCCATCGCTCTCTGCTGAGGCAGAAACGCGCAATGAAGGTTCGTATTCAGCAAAGCCCCTATGAACTGAACTGTCCTTGATGGAGTAAGATGTGATTTCTCCAAATTGACCTGCAGACCCAAGGTGTCGAGAAGATGAAGAGTGATGGCAATGTGGGATGACAAACTCTCTTTTGACTCCGCCACAAGTAGCCAGTCATCGATATATGGAAAGACGACTATCCCTTGAAGTCAGAGATGGGCAGCCACAACGCTCATCATCTTCGTGAACACCCGAGGTGCAGTGGACAGACCGAACGGAAGAGCCTTGAACTGGAAGTGCTGAGAACCTACTGCAAACCGAAGGAAACGTCTGAATGCAGGATGGATGCTGACGTGGAAATATGCATCCTTGAGGTCCAGCGTTGCTATCCAATCCCCTTGGTTGATGAGGGGCAGAATCGTTTGCAGAGTGGACATTCTGAACTTCTGGTACAAATTAAATTTGTTCAGATTCCGAAGATCCATGATTGGTCTTAGACCCCCGTCCCGCTTGAGAACCAGGAAGTAATGAGAGTAGAAGCCTCCCGTCTTGGCCTCCATCGGGATCCTCTCTATGGCTTGTTTCTGTAAGAGGTTGCTCACCTCCGCCAGCAGAGGTGGGGAAGGGGGAGTGGTAATTACCACAGATTGGTTCGGAATCTGAGCAAAATCTATTTTGTAGCCTTCCGCTACGATGGAAGGCGCCCACCTGTCCGTAGTGATGGATGCCAAGGCCGACAGGAATGGGCGGAGGCGGATAGACGAAGTGGAAGAGGGGACGGTGACACGTGCTGCCAGAAAGTCAAAGGCCCTGCTTTTGAGGGTGAGTGCCCTTGGACTTGCAGGTGGTCTGTGCTGAAGCATAACGGTTTCTGTTGTTCCCCCTGTATGGGGACCTACTCTCAGGTTGAGCAGAGCGAGGTCTCCACTGCTGTTCCGGGGAGAACTTTTGGTTCGGCTTCTTTGCCCAAGGCTTGTGCCACTGTTTCTGTCTCGCAGCTCTGGAAGATGCGGTACGCCAAGGATCCTAGAAGTTTTATACTTTTATCCATTTCCTAGAGCGCATTGTCGGTGGTAGAGCTGAACAGGCCTCTGCCCTCGAAGGGCAGATCTTCAACAAAGGCCCTGGTGTCCTGTGGGAGAGCCGTGGATCTGAGCCAGGAATGGCAGCGGAGGCAGACGGCAGAAGTGATGGTCCTTGCTGAGACGTCGACCATGTGCTTTGCTGCAGCCAGTTGTTGTTTGGCTACAGCAAAGCCTTCCTTCTGCAACTTCTTTGCAGCCGACCTCTTCTCCTCACTCAGGGAAGACAGGAGGGGGGTTAGTTGTTCCCACACTGAGTATTGGTATCTAGCCATGCACGCGGCATAGTTAGATACCTTTACTCTCAGCGCCCCAGCAGAGTAGAACTTCCTCTCGATGTTATCCAGCTTCTTTCCCTCCTTGTCTGGTGGAGAGGAGTGCGTCTTGTGGGCCTTCGACAAGGAAAAAACGACTACCAAATTTGTGTGTAAAGAGGAACTCAGCCCCGGACTCTTGGACACGGTACATATGGTCCAATCTTCTTGATGACACAGGTGTAGAAGCAGGCTTCGCCCAGGGCTCCTTCACTGCCTGTAAGATGACCGTCACCGGCAGGGCAACCGCTGTAGACGTATCCCGCTGCATGATATCGAACACATTATTGTCTACAATGGGTTGCGTCTGTGTCACTGGAAGCGAGAGGGAGAGTGCCATCCTCTTCACCAGGTCCCCATACGACCTGGTGAAGATCCTCCAATGGTGAGATGGGAAGATCCTCAGCTGTATGAGACACTGGGGAAGGTTCCAAAGCCCAGTCCGGTTCGTCAGTACCGACCTCAGAGTCCGACGATGAAGACTCTCTGTGTAGAGAACGTTCTGAGAGCACCGGAGTAGACTCTCTGACGGGCGACCGGATCGACACCGATGACCGAGGTTGGACTTCCTCCACCACCAAGCCACGTCTGTCATGTGGGACAGAGATCGATGCCAAAGAACGCCGTCTAGAATGTTGAGACAGCCTGAACATGTGGGATGCCTCGGACTGCTGGTCCCAGTCTGCAAACTCGTGAGGAGGGTACCATTGGTACGGAGGGTAGGGATAAGCGTAAGGAGGCCATTGGCGTTGCTCCCATGGTGGAAGTGGTGGGAAGCAATGCACTACTGTAGGTTCCAGCTCTCTCCGGCCTCTCACCTGATCCATTGGTGCCGAAAGCTCCATCGGCGCCGACACCTCCACCTCCGAGACCGAGTCACTCTCACTGCGACGCCTGGACCCTGAAGAGTGGGAGCGCTGAGTCAGGTCGATCTCTTGCTCCGATGCCGATAGGCACAGCTGCGAAGCACTGCCTCTCTCCCCCCCCCCCCATATTTTTATTATTTCTTAATTAAAATATACAATTTTTCATTGTCTCGTTGTTCCAATATACATTTTTCATCCCCATCCCTCCCCCCTCAGTCTAATCTTCTTCTGTCATCCAGGGGCATAGGGCTTGAAGCTTCCACTGAACGTCTCCCCTCTGTTCCTCTTTCATCCAGTTCAGGTAGAGCGACCACTTTTCTTTGATCCTTGATGTTTTATCTTCCCATGGCAAATCTCGGTTTATTATGTCCATTATCTCTGATTGAACAAATTCAAACAAATAATCATACCAAGTTCTTTCTGTCCATTTGCTTTTATCTTTCCACCCTATTGCCATTACTGCTTTACCGGCTAGTATCATTGCTTTTAATAGATCTTGATTTTTTTTTCTACTATTGCATTGCCCAAAGTGCTCATCAACATCAACTCAAAATCTATATTTAGCTTTACATGAAAAAGCTTATTTATTGTTCTTACTATATTTTCCCATACTTTTTTAACTTCATGGCATTCCCACAACCTATGGGAGTACCATCCTTTTGCTATTCTACAATGCCAGCAGTTTGGACTTAATCCTGGAAACATATTGGCTAAGGTAGCAGGAGTTCTGTACCATTTGGTATAGAATTTTAGTTCAATTTCCCTAAACTTATGTATTTTTATTCCCTTAATTCCTTCCATTAATTTTTTAGCTTTTTGCTCTGTTATTTGAAATTTTGTACTCCATTTACTTTGAAGGTGGGCTATTATTCCTTCTTTATCTGAGGTAATTTTCTTATAAATTACACCAACCAATCCTTTTTTAGTTTTTTCCATTAATTTATAAATCTCTTCTATAGGTTCTTCTGTATTTATGTCACTATTTTCAATTTTTTTTTATTTTTGTGTATAAGCCTACAGCTTTTAACCAGTATTTTGGACCTACTGCTTCCCCAAGAGCTTGAAATGGTTTTAAAAAATTTGCAGATAGCAAGTCCTTTATTCTACTATATCCTTTTTGTTTAAGTAGTTCCCCCCCCCCATCTACAGTCTATGCCTTCCTCTTCCAAGGTTTCCAAAAGCGACCATCTGGATATTCGTTTTAACCATTTTGGCCGCCACTTTTTCCAGATCATTAATGTACTTTTCCTTGGTCCTGTATCCAATTTAAGACCTCTAGCCCATATATTTGTAAAAATACCAAATTTCCCTACCCCTTTGTTAGCTTCATTTTCAAACCTAACCCATTTCTGATTCCCCTCTCTTTCTATTTCTAATAATGCTTTAAATTGAAAAGCTTCATAATAATTTATTATATCTGGTACTCCCCATCCTAGTTCGGAGTTATGATTATATACTACCTTTTTTGCAATTCTAAATTTCTTGGTACCAAAAATCCATTCTCGTATTTTTGTGTTCCAGATACTAATTTTTTGTTTGTCCATTTCTAATGGTATTGTTTGAAATAAATATAATAATTTTGGTATCCAAAACATTTTAACACTATTTACTTTAGCAGTTATACTCATGGTCTTCCTCCTCCATACCTTCATATCTCCTGTTATCTTTTCTTATACCTTTTTATAATTTTTTCCACTATCTTATTAACATTTTTAGAAATTTCTATTCCCAAATATTTAAATTTCTTGACTCCCAATCCTATTTTGGTTAACCTATTAATCTCTTTCCTTTCCTTCAAGTTCGCATTGTAATACATTATTTCTGATTTCCCCATATTAATTCTTAATCCTGATATCGCTTCAAAATCATCTAGTATAAAACGAAGCACTGCCTCTCGACACCGAAGGGCTACGACATGGGGACGCCAAGATCTTCCTCAGTGGAGCTGCCGATGTCGAAGCGTCATGCGAAGGTGAAGGGGTGCGGGATGGTCTCTTCTTCCGCTTCTCCTTCGATTTCACCTTCTTCGGCATGGATGATCAGGTCCCCGAGTCATCCCGAAGCCTCTTAGCTGGGGTGTCCACTGACCCTTCAGAAGGCCGTTTCATGGAACACCCGCGCTCAACCGGCATCTCAGTCCTGATTGGTGAAGTCTCAGCCAATGTGACCATCAGGGCTGCGGCCTCACCCATTGGTACCAACGGGCCCGATGCCATCTTTTGAGGACAAAGTGCTGACTCGACCAAAGCCGCCAAAAGCCTCGCCGCTCGATTCTTACGCGTTTGCTTGGAGAAATTCAGACAGTGTGCACAAGAATCGACGCAATGTCCCTCGCCCACATAGAGGAGACAGAGGGAATGGCTGTCAGGGGGGGCAATCTTCTTTCCACAGGAGCAGCACCTCTTAAAAAAAAAAAGGTCTTTCCACCCAGGAAAGTTTCTGAGGGGGAAAACATGGGGAAAAAATCGAACCCCAAAGGGCAAGTCCAACAAACTTTTTTTTTAAAACAACACTGTCTAACAACTAACTAAGTAACTACACTAAGAAAATAACAAACGGGCTATATACAACAGGAAAAAAGCAATCCAAGATTACTTTACCGACCGGGGACACGAAAGGAGATCCTCTCAGCGCAGCTGTCAGAAAGGAACTGGCGGGATCCTTGCACTGGCGCCGGTGAGCATGCACACTGGGATTCCTGCGCATGCCTGTTGGTGCCGAGCACGAAAAAATCCCGGGCTTTTTAGGTACCGATTCGGAGATTGGTGCAGGCGCTCTATCCCATGAGTGTGAAGCACAGAGACCACAAAGAAGATCCTCTCAGCGCAGCGGTCAGAAAGGAACTGGCGGGATCCTCGCGCTGGCGTCAGCGAGCTGGCGCACTGGGACACCTGTGCATCCCCGTTGGTGCCGAGCGCGAAAAAATCCTGGGCTTTTAAGGTATCGATTCGGGGATTGGCGCAGGTGCTCTATCCCATGAGTGTGAAGCACAGAGACCACGAAGAAGATCTGTGAAGTCTCACAGGGAGGGGAAATACATTTCCTTCTCTTTGCTCCTCTCCTCCTCCTCCTGTTTACTATTGACCCTCTATCCTCCCAATAAAGATCACTTGCCTCCTGCTTACTCTACCCCCCGACCTATTTTCCATCATCTATCGGTCCCCAAAAGCAATAACCTTCCCTGTCCTCTACATCCTGGTCCCAGGCTCCTCTGCCTCCAAGACTCCACAATGAAACTGCAGGCACACCCTGTGGTTTCTACAGCAATCTACAATGGCAGACAAATTCCAGCTAGGTTTTTTTTCAACATCTTAAAGCACCAGGTTCAGATACAACTAAGATTTTAGGATGCATCAATGTAAGAAGTACATGAATCTTCCTGTTCCTACTCCTTGTATAATTTACTTCCCTACCTTTCCCTACTTCCTTGACTCAACTATTGGGTCAAACCTGCTGCTTCCCATGCCTTCATGCTTATGAAGCTCACAGATTCCCCAGTCTGTAGCCCCTCAAAAAGATTTTTCACTAGGCTGAACTAGTCACTTGACTTTCATATTCCTGTTGTTCCACAATCACATCCTGAAAGCCTATTAAACCAAAACACACAGAGACACAGACACACACAAACAAAGCCATATAAACAAAACCACATATTCATGCATGTCTTGGGAAGGGGCCATGGCTACTGGCAAAGCATTTGCTTGGCATGCAGAAGACACCAAGTTCAATCCTCAGCATCAACAGTTAAAAGGATCAGGTAGGAGATGATGTGAAAGGCCTCTTCCTGAGACTCTGGAGAGTTCCTACCCATTTGAGTTGACAGTACTGACTCTGATGGACCAGTGGTCTGATTCAGTATAAGACAGCTTCGTATATGGGAATCAGCTGTGCCTCAGTGGAAGAGCACCCGCTTTGTATGCAGAAGGCCTCTGGTTCAATTCCCAGCATCTCCTCTTGAAAGGATCAGGTAGGAGGTGATGTGAAAGACCTCTGCCTAAGACCCTCGAGAGCCACCGCCGGTCTGAGTAGACAATACTGACCTTGATGAACCTTTGATGGACCTCAGGAAAAGGTCTGATTCAGTATAAGGCAACTTCAAGTGTTTGTGTGTTTAAACTATCCTGATTCCCCCCCCCCTTTTTTTTGCCTAAGCTCCATAAACCATTGGCCCATCATGCGTCAGTCACCACTTCTGGGTTCCCACTGGCTGACTCCCCTCTCCCCCACCTATCTCATGCCTGGGAACACTGAACAAACCACTATAACAGTTTTACCTCAGAGAAAGACACATCTCCAACACTTCTCTGTGTCTTCTCTATCAACAAGCCTCAGAAAGGGCTGCCACTTTATTGCAGTCTCACGAAGCATTTCCTCAGAGGCCATGGTGGCCATCTCTTTCCTGTCACTCCCTGCCTCCCTCGTCCTTTCAGCCTTGCCCCAGGACAGATGAAAATTGGACCACTGGAGGAGCTGCTAGCCAGAGGCTGTTGCTAGACAGTAAAGAGAGAGCCTTCAGCTGAATATAATGCCACAGATTCCATCATCCAAAGCAGTTATTTTCTCCAGGGGTAGAGAGATTTTTGTCTGGAGTTCAATTGTGATCCCAGGAGATCTCCATGCTTCACCTGAAAGTTGGCTACTTTAGGCCTGGCACCACCCTCTGGGTGACTTGATGCCATCTGACTGGCATGATTTAACTAGGCCTTGCTGCTTGCTCCTGTTCAGCAGCAGCCCCCCTATGACAGCCAGTGTGACTTAGCAACTGTCAACTCCAGGTTGGCAAATTCCTGGAGATTCCAAAGACAGTAGGGTTTGAGGAGGGGTGAGATCTTAGATAGGTACATTCCACCCTCCAAATCAGCCATTTCCACCTGGGAAAATACTGTTGCAAATCTCCAGGTTATTACTCAGAATTACAACTGCTCTCCAGATGGCAGAGAGCAGCTCCCCTTGAGGTGGGGTGTGTGTGTGAATGCCCAGAGCCTCTTTCTAGAGCCCATTGTATTTTTCTTCACAATGGTCTTAGTCTTATTGACTAAGGGAGAGATTGTAAATTGATGGGTGCTAGTTATTGGCCATTGCATACAAAAAACTGTAAAAAACCGTGACTTAATATAGCTGGTGGGTATAAAATCATGTTTTTAATCCAATACTTTCGTTTTTAATTTTAGAATTTGGTGTTCATACTGATAGGGGCATGTGTTCTTTGTAACAACTAACAAAGGCATGAAAACATTTCCTAAGCTAAAACAACCAGATTTCAAATTGGATGTACACAGTTTCCATGTTTCATCTCATTAGGCATACTCTTATTTTTGTTTATCTTGTACAAAAAAAAACCCCATCAATGCTAATCTGACTGCTGTAAATGCACTCAGATGAGAAATATATTGGTCACTTATTCTGATTTTAACATAGTGGGCTCCTGAACATGAAAGTCATATTGCAGACTGCAAATAAAATCATCAGCTGGCTCTGACAAAGAGTATCCCAGACGGTGGAAAATGACAGATGCTGCAGACTGGCAGAAACCCCAAGCAGCTGACCAAAAGGATATCATAGGCAAAATCAGGGAGGTGTGGCCTGGTTCATAACTGGCCCAATGAAGTGTTGCTTGGAACTGTTTCTATAGTAAGATAGAGTCTGATACACAGGGACTAGCTGAGGGACAGCCCTGTATGAGATCATATGTGTGATATTCACAGCTTGTAATTTTAGTGTTTCTTGATACCCTGTCTACTTTGATTGATAGAGGAGGTCATGTGGAGTTCTTCGACTTCCAGCATGTCTGGTGCCAAGCCCACAAAGGTTTGTCTATTCAAGCATTATGTGGACACTCCTTGATGCCAGAGGTTTAATGTTACTCAGGCAGGACTTCATGTTGGGCAAAAAAAATTCTGGTCCCTTACTTTGTTGGTTTAAATTTGTGTCAGCAGTTGAGCAGAACACCAAAATTATGGGAGAGAGGGGGATTAAATCAAAACATCTGACATCCCCACCCCTAGAAGTGTTTTTTTTTAATCTCTTTATGCAATATCAAGAACTAACAACATCTTATATAAATATCAACCCTACTACCTTGTGCAGCAGCTGATATGTGGAACAAGAGACAAAAATACAACTAATGAAATTATTTACAAAGTAGCCCTTTTACAAGTGTAACACAGATCAGCTTTAAATTAAAGCCAGATATTTTGAGACAAATATACATGGGTGCCAAGGAGAAAGGGCAAAAGGCAGCTATTTTGTCTTGAGGCTCATAGGGAAAGATGCCACATCAAACTGAACCCTACATCCCGTGGGCATGTCTCTGTCTCCTCAGTTATCACTTTGCATGCCTGTCACTGTATTTCTGGTGCCTAAGCAGACGTTCACCCTTTACCCCCTTCCTTGGGGTAAATCTACTGAATATTTTTAAAGGAATATTTTTTTCTAGTAAGACAAAAATGCTAATTTTTATTTTAGCCTGAGCCTAACAAAACAGGGATGTTTACAAGTCAAAGTAAGGCCAGTGTACTTTGGTTAATTAAAAATGATGGACTTCCAACTGTTGTATAGTTTCAGGAAGCCTTTTCAGTCCACAGACAGTACTACTCCTAATTCTAGGAGAAAAAGAAAATTGATCCACAGTATATGGCAGAATTACAATGGAGAAATTATACACTTTTCTGCCCCATATTCATAGATTTTGTTGAGTTACACTAGAATTTCATTTCAAATGGAATACTTTCAAAGAAGTTTTTTCAGATATTGCATGTGCATGTAAAGTGCCAGCAAGTCACTTTCGACTTTCGGGAATCCTATGAATGAATTACCTCCAATGTCCTATCGTTAACAGCCATCCTCAGATCTTGCAAATTTAGGACTGTGGCTTCTGTGACTTAGTCAAACCATCTCATGTTGGGTCTTCCTTTTTTCCTGCTACCTTCAACTTTTCCTAGCATTATTGTCTTCCAGTGACTCTTGTCTTCTCATGAAGTGATCAAAGTACTCAGTATAGTTATTTTAGCTTCTAGGGAGAATTCAGGATTCATTTAGTCTAGAACCCACTTACCTGTCTTTTTGGCACCCCACAGTATTTGTAAAACTCTTTTCCAACACTACATTTCAAAAGAATCTACTTTCTTCCTGGCAGTTTTCTTCACTGTCCAACTTTCACAACCATACATAGTAACGGGGAATACTGTAGCATGAATTAACTTGATCTTGGTCAGCAGCAATACATTCTTACTCTTAAGAATCTTTTCTAACTCCTTCATGGCTGACCTTCAACGTTTCAGTCTCCTCCTGATTTTGGGGTACAGTCTCCCTTTTTGTTGATGATGGAACCAAGCATAGAAAATCTTAAACAATTTCAATTTCCTCATTGTCACCCTTAAAATTCTGAAATTCCCCAGCAATTACTTTTGTCTTCTTGATGTTCAGCTATAAACCTACTTTGGCACTTTCTGTTTTAATCTTCATCAGTAGTCATTTCAAGACTAGTTTGGATATTAGGTGAAACAAATTCTTGCAATATTTCAGTAATGAGTACTGCTGTTTTATAGTTTTTTTCCCCTCCAGTTAGTACATCAGGAAGATACAGGTAATTTTAGGATACAGGATTTAAGCCTCAATTATCTGCATTTGCTTTTTCCAACTTTACTGTTTCACTACAAGACTATATTTGTTAAGCTATAATTTGATAACTACTTTCTGTTATCTCAAAAGGAATGGAAATCAAATTATGAATCAGTGATCCACATTTGCAATACCTTTGCTTGAAACCAAAGCATCTTAACAGCTATTGAAATTTTAAAGGGGAAATATAGCCTAAGAATCTGTTCAATAAGATGACTCCATATTCTTTAATATTTTGTATTAAATGTATATGCAGCTGAGGCATAATACTACAGAACAGAGACAAGGAATATCATGAAGGGAAAAAAATATTTTGACTTATCCATTTAGAAATGTTTGTGCTTGAACATCCTTAAAAGGTTTCTGGCTTTGCTTTTTCCCCATTTAAGACAGTCATGACTTACCTTTCCTCACATAATGACTTCTGTTTTTTTGCTTGGCAACATAATGGTATTAGACTGTGAAAAAAATTTACCCTGGAAATCTATTATGCACAGGCCCTTCGCAAAGGAGATTCTGCTATGAAGAATGGTATTAAATAAGCTTTTCCCTGCCAATGGCCTCATAGAAAGTGATAACACAATTGTATGTATAAAGTCTGAGGTTGCTTATGCTTACTGTTTTTGAGAGTACGCCTAAATATATTTTGTTGCACATTCTATGCATTCCTTTACTTATGGCCTGAATACATACTACCCTTTATTGAACAGAATATATGCTCAAGTATTTTTCTGATGATAACTTCAGTCACAAGTCAGAAAATCCTAAGTATTTCATGGAGCCACATAAGAACGCCATATTCAGGGCTTTTTTTGTAGAAAAAGCCCAGCAGGAATTCATTTGCAGATTAGACCACACCCCCTGATGCCAAGCCAGCCAGAACTGCAAAAAAAAGCCCTGGCCGTATATAAGAGAGGTGCAAGGTAAGCAGCCATGACAAACGGCTCCTTCACACTGGACCCCAGTATGTATGTTCTATATGAGATAAAAATGGTAGCCACTCTTTGACTTGAGCCTGCATATTTGCAATGTACTTTAAGATTCAAGAACTACATGAGTAAGCCCATGTAAACTGCTGTGACAGGCCATTTTTTGAAACAGAGGGACCCACACTGCCTGTTGATGAATTTGGGGGTTTGGTAAGTAAACCTTCCCCTCAGTTCCAAGATGTTCTTGCGGTGCTGTCACACAAGTATTTGACCTGACCTAACCACACCTTCCCTCCGGATTTAATGTGTGTGATCACATACACACATCTGCCCCCTGAGTCCTGCCCATCCTTACCTCATCTTCAGATGGATTGGAACTGGATTAAATAACTACCAGGATCTTCTCTGTAGCAAATCTCTAAAGTGCATACAGGGTATGTTTCCCAGCTGTCTGATTGGCTGGGGTGTGCAATACATGCACCCCGCACACACAGGAGCAATCTGAATGCTCCTCTTGCGCATGTGTGGCTTGTGCCTCTTCTGGTAGCAGGGCATGGGCTTTGTGATTGCCACAGCACACATCAAAGAGCACCGGCTTTTTCAAAGCTGGGATACTGCTGCACCAAACTCCCATCATACTTTTAAAATTACTTTCTCCTATGTGGGCACAGTGGCATGAGGAAGATTTCCATCTGTTTGCTTTATATGTTTTGGTTATTTTCCCATTTTTTGTGGGGAAAAATATTAGAAAGTTCGTTAAATCTTAAGAGTTCAGCAAAATCCACACAGAGGGTTTGAACAATGGAGCCCAGAAGCAAGTATTTTTTTGGGGGGGGGGGGAGAAAGAAAAAGCACAATATAATGTAGATGTTCTGGAGCTCCACTCCTATGAGTTCCTGCTCAAAATGAGACCTCAAGTGTCAAAACAGCATAGTAGCTGTTTTACTTCTCAGGGGTAAGACAGCCTCCTGTCCATATAATTGATCAGGCAGATGAGTCACTTGGGCAAGCCATATGTTTATACGAGTTTTTGCTAGGGTTGTCAGGTCCAGCCTCCTTCCTGGTGGGAGACTTTGGGGGGGGGGGATTCCTGGAAGGGGTAGACACATCCCCAATGTTATGACATTACACAAAAGTGATGTCATAATGTTGGGGGATCCAGTTCCGTGAAAGGCGCCCTGGGTGCTGGGGTCCCTTTAAATGCTTTTTGAAGAGCATGGGTGCCAATGCCCTGCACAACTAAAGTCCAAGCAGCGAATTTGCTGCTTGGAATTCAGGTGTGCACACGGCCCCTGCTCACAAAAAGCATTTAATGGGCCCCTTTAAATGTTTTTTGTAAGTGGGACCGCGTGTGCCTAAACTCCAAGTGGTGAATTTGCCCATGGGATCAGGGGATCCACACCCCCACATGGGGACTGGCATCCCTAGTTTTTGCACATAGACCTTGGATCCTTAGATCTGTTAATTTTACAGTGCATAATTGTTCTGTAACATTTATAAATACTGATCTATGAAGGAACAGCCTTCAGGCAGCCTTTGATACAACTAGGGAGGAAAACCACATGAAAAACTTTATAAAATTAACATGGATTACAGACTGCTGATGTTAATAAAAACCGTGTATTCAGGCATCAGCTTAATGAGGAACTTATACAGAACTACACTACAGCATTTATTATTTATTTATTTATTACTTTAGCCTCTTATCCCACCCTCTCTGCAAGCAGACTCAGGGTGGCTGACAGTCAATTCCAAAACATTTCAAATTACAATTTAGAACAATAAAATAACAATTAAAATACATTTTAAAGTAGCCTTCCCAACCCTCCCGCTCTGGCGGGGGATGCCAGGTTTTCCACCCTCTTCCCCCGCTCCCCCCAAAAACAGAAGCGGGGGGAGGGGGAGAAACGGCGGGCACCCCATCCCAGAGCGGGCGACGCTGCCGCGCTGCTGCCGCCCCCTCCCTCCCCGCAGCTGCTCCTCCGAGATGGGCCCAGCCTGAGCCCATCTCGGAGGAGCAGCCAAAGCAGAGAAGGGGAGGGTGGAGGTGGGCCAGGAGCATGGCGAGCCGCAAATCCGGGCCCCTCTAGGACCCGGACTCGCGGCTCGCCACGCTCCTGGCCCGCCTCCACCCCCCCATTCCAATGCAGAGGCGGAGCGCGGGACGCCGCCGCAACACCCCCCCCCCGGCAGCTGCTCCTCCGAGATGGGCCCAGCCTGAGCCCATCTCGGAGGAGCAGCCACGGCAGCGCAGCGACGCTCCCCGGCGCCGTTTCCCCCCTCCCCCTAGCTCCACCCCAGTGTCTCCTGGCTCCACCCCCAAAGTCCCCAGATATTTTAAAAATGGGACTTGGCAACCCTATTTTAAAGTGCTGTTCAACTTCAATATTAGCGGGATCTAGAGAGCCAGTTTGGTGTAGTGGTTAAGTGTGCGGACTCTTATCTGGGAGAACCGGGTTTGATTCCCCACTCCTCCACTTGCACCTGCTGGAATGGCCTTGGGTCAGCCATAGCTCTGGCAGAGGTTGTCCTTGAAAGGGCAGCTGCTGTGAGAGCCCTCTCAGCCCCACCCACCTCACAGGGTGTCTGTTGTGGGGGGAGAAGATATGGGAGATTGTAAGCCGCTCTGAGTCTCTGATTCAGAGAGAAGGGCGGGGTATAAATCTGCAATTCTTCTTCTTCTTCTTCTTCTTCTTCTTCTTCTTCTTCTTCTTTCTTCTGAGTGATCCTATAAGCATAGTTTTCATAGTACACATGTGCTACATGAATGAGCCCTGTGCTTATTCAAGAAGAAACAAGTTTGCCATCCTATTGTACGTAAGAAGCACAAATTGCATTTTGCCTATTTACATGTAATGGTAAAGCAGGGTTAACTTAAAAGTCATAATTGCTTCAAGAAGACATGAGAAGGAAAATCAAGCAAATTCTTATTGTGGCAAATCATACTTTGGCAATCTGTACAAGAGGTCACAAGGCTTTCAAGTCAAATGAGTGTTGACTAAATGTGCCTGGGAGAAAATGGGATTGTGTTGACTGGCTCCATCTCTGTCCCTATGGGATTTCAACATAACCTATGAATAGAACTGCATGTTTACAAATATCAATTGCTTACTTTTAACTGCACAACTGGGAATGTAGGCCAATGTAGGGCTGCTATTACTGAATAGCTCACAGGTTATACCAAATGCACACAGAAAAAGAATCAGCAGGTACAGTTCTAATCGATACTATGCTTTAATAGTTAAAATGTTTGTATGAAACAAAATAGCCTAAATCAGGTGTGTCAGACTCACTTGTTATGAGGGCCAGATCTGACATAAGTATCACTTTGAAGGACTGGGCCACGCATGCCATAAAATGTGACACAAGGTACTGGAGATATAAACTTTATGAAGGTAAATTCAGATGGCAAACGGCAACAGCAGGTGAATGACAATAGAAGGCTTGATTGGATTAGGTAGGAAATACAGAAGGGTAGTAGGAATGGAGATGCCTGGAATAAATGGACATAAGTCTGACATTAGAAACCACAACATTCAGTTGCTGACCTAAGAGAGGCAGTGCTCTTACAAATTAATTTCAAAGGGAGATTAGAAAGAAATACTGCTGAATTGCAATTGATAATGAAGCTCAAGACAATACATCCTCTTGGACTGAATTGAGAGCTAGTTTTCCTGTTTTATTACCACTTTGTGGTATTATCATTTGGCATCAGAAATCACTCCATTCTCCAAGATATAAGGACCAATCCAAGTGTTCTAATTCCTGATCAGGATCTTTTTGAAAGAAAATAAATCCAGATAGGAAAAGAGAAATCCAATCTTGTTAAAAAACCAAAACTTTTCAGAATAAGCCAAATTAATTTCCTCACTGTACACTGTGCTTGTCAGTGGAATCTGTCCACCCACCCAAGAAGAAGTGTGCTTGTACACAGCGGCAGCCCAATGCCCCAGACTTGCTGCCTGGCGTCCCCCCACAGCACTTCCTCATGCCTCCCCCCGTGCCTCCATGCCCCCCACACCTCCTCCCTCCCTTCCTTCCCCACCCCATGTCAGTTTCAATGCCAGAACTAATGGAAGAAAATGTATGCTTCCTGGGAGCATCCAGGAAGTGGGGAGGGGAGGAGTCAGTGACAGCGAGGCTGCCCTTTCAAGATGCTGGTCCTGACAAACTGCGAGTGTGGCCCCATGGCGTGGTTTTAGCGGTCAGTTGATCAATCGGTGGGGGGTGCTTTAGATAGCCGGACTGGGCGCTAGAGCCGGTTTCAGCATTGAAACTGACATGGGGTGCGGAAGGGAGGGAGGAAGAGGTGTGGGGGCAAACTAGGCATTGCCTAGGGTTTAGAGGGAGGCCGAATTTGCCACTCCTGCCCTGCCAGCGCCCTAGGCAACTGCCTAGTTTGCCTAGTGGGGGAGTCTGCCCTTCTTGCACATAAAAGCTTATATCTGGAATAAAATGTGAGAGAAGTTTTTAAGTGCTATTTTTAAGAGAATTGTTGCAAAGTCAAAGTAAGTAATTATAGTTATGAGTACAGGCATGTTTGTGTAAGTGTAAGCTTCTGGTAAGTGTAGGGTTGTAAGTGTAAGATTTTGGAGTGGCTTAAGTAAAGTCAGCACCACTTGACCAGAAATGTGAATTCTAACCCATTGATCAATTGTTTAAAAGATCAGTAATGGGAAAGGTTCATGAAAAGCCAAGAAAATTAATAGTGCTGTCCTAAACAGTCACATCCTTCTAAAACAATTGAAGTCAATGGGTTTAAAGGGCATAACTCTGTTTAGGATTACACAGATTTGAAAGATGCTTAAGAATAGCATCCTAATAATGATTCATTTTCTAGCAAAATATACAATGTGTATTATATATTTCCTGCAGAAAAGCACTGCAAATAATAATAGATTGAAACAGTTAACAGGTGTACTTCAGTAATTAAGTTAACTTTAGGGGTTTTTTTAAAAAAAATGGAACTGTATTGACAAAAGAATTAATGATTGCTCATTTTTTATATCACTGGAAAAATCTTTTCTTCCATTTGTAACTGAATAGCAAAACCCACATACTGTTATCCTGTGCATTTTAATCAGTTACAGAGTGCTTGATGTTGACTTGCAAAGGATTGAGAAATAAACAAAAACAAAGCTATTTCTCTCCTGTCTAAGCACTGATTGATTATCAAATGAACTTATGGTACACCATCCAATTAGTGAACAAGCATCAGCTCCTCAGATAACAAACGAGTCCGGCAAGCTACTAAACAAGATTTCAAGAATTTCAAATGACAGCAGAGCATAAGTAATTAAAGATAGCAACTGTAGATGCATAGATGTTAATACACAGGAAATACCTTGGCCATTACTAAGCAAGAGAAAAACTAGAAATGACTAGCCCATAGCAACAGTGGTAAAGAGAAGGCTTTCTAACCACATGCAGCCAGCCTGATTCTCTAAGCATTGTTGTTGTTGGTGGCTCCATCAACAAGGACAAGTGTTTTGAGGAGCAAGGCTATATTCAGCAAGCACCTGTTGCATCCTAATAACTGCAGGTTACTCCCTTATTTGTATAGGGACATTTGTCCCTCAACTATTTGTCCCTCTGTCTTACTCAGACAGAACCAACACCAAAAAGCAGTTACACCTTCTTAATAATGTTTCTCTTCCTATTTTGCTATCAGGAGCACTTCTATAAGAATAGTAGCTTTTCTCTTGCTCCCCCCCCCTTTTTTTCCCTTTTCTTTTCTTTTCTTTTTTTTTTTTTGCATTTCATGGTGTTTTATTGCTTTTAATTGTTTGTCACTCAGATATATGACATGGCACAAATTTGTATCTATCTATCTATATTATAAATATGCTTCTATGAGCTCCTTAGAAGAATGTGAGAGCCATATGCACCGCTTGTAGAGCTGTAATGATATGTAATGACTGTACACAATGTATTTATTATCTGTATGGTGAGAAGAGAAAGCATGCCTGTGAACACACATGCCCAAGATTTTATTCTGTCCTGGGAATTGCCTTCTGGAAAAGCCAGAAGTGCTTTCAAAGACTCTAATACTTCAAAAGGCTATCTGGCTGGCCCTTGTTGGAAACTGAATAATGGGCTAAGTGGACCATTTTGTTTGATCCAACAGATGTTTTGGGTTTTTTTTAAAAAAATGTTTTTGGTATTTTCAGCTGCTTTAGTGAAACTGTTTACAGAAGAAGCATGTTGACAGTTCAGCATAAGTTTTAGCAAGAGATATGATGCTAAAACTTTATTTCAGGTCTAAAAAGTAAATTTGATGACTAAATTGATTTGCGCTGTCAATTTTTAAGCATACTGAGCCATCAGCATGTAGCAACTGCTGTGGCCAACTGGAAAGCTGCAACAGTAAATGCTATTACCGACTTGTAATTGAATTGAACAGGTTTATATTTGAATAGATTTGCTCCAGCATGATCTGACATGGGATTACAATCTTTGCCTATACATAAAACCCTGTGAGACATAATGTGTCAAAGATAGTGGGAGGGGGCAAGGAATAAACTATATCTAATTTTAAAGGAGAAATTATAATCAGTTTTTTGTATCATTGGTGTACAGGAGAAATTACAATGACTATATGGCACAGATCCTAAACCATATTCCATCATCAAACTTCTGTAAATTATTGTTGTCAAATAAAACCTAAGCAATATGATGTGTTGGAATCTAGTTCCAAGTTTTAAAAAGCACTATCACAACTTGCAGTGGAAAGACTGAATAAGGGTGACATCTTCTGTTAGCCTCTGATATTCGTCTGTTAGAATCATGGTTAGGTCATATTAATTTAAAAAAAAGATCCCACTTCAAGATTTATCCTTGATCAGGAAGACATTTTAGCATTTTTTATCAACATTTCATTCAGTGGTCAAACACAAATACTAATGGGCAAAACTTCCATAACTTGTGAATTAGGGTCAATTACACAGAGCCTGCTCCATTGTGCTGTAGAACTAGGACAAGAAGACTGGTGTGACTCTAAATTTCTATGTGAGAGCAGCCCTCAGGTTCAAGAAATGGAGATCAAGAAGAATGTGTGTAGGGCTGTCAACTAGCCTAGAAAAAAACGCCCTGCCCCTTTAGCAGAGGCTTGATTGCATATTGTTTGACTGTTATCTACTTATATGCCATAAAAAGCTTTCACTGCCATGTCTACATCTAAAACATCTATTAAAGAGATAGGATATTTTTATCCAGGCCAGTTGGCAACCCACTGAGTCATATTTCTTATTTTCTGGCTTTAACTGTAATGTGCAATGGAGAATTCATGCATCTTTCCCCATAGAGAGGTTATGTACCAAGTGCAGAAGCAAGTAATGTGGGGAAAATGCACAACTTGTCTATACCAGAAGCATGTGAAGAAAGTGTAGAAAAGAAGAAACTTTTTAAAAGAAGTAAAATTTCTGAAGCACTTTATACATTCCATTTTATGTAAATTAGTCATGATAAAATTAAGTGAAATACTACCTAGTATGGAAGAAGGAAATTGTTGCCTGCTGTGCATCCACACTAAGCCACCTCAAGAATGAGAATTTGCTAATAATTGCTATTGTCATTGCTACCAAACAGGATTAGGTTACCATTTGTAAATGTTTCTAATGAGTATGATAAATTTCTCTCTGATTCACTTTCTGAAAGATATTCAGGTGAAGCATGTGCTAGATTGAAATGACAGTTTTGGACTAGATGAAGCTTACAATGCCATCCCAGGCATAGTTATACCCTTCTAAGAGATCAATGGACTTCTCTTCTTAGGATGGCATTGTTAAGTAATAAAGCTGGAACACAACTCTAGGATTAGGTGCCTGTTGAAGCAAGGGTGTTGATTTTATACTGCCTAGTAAAGACTACCTGGCTAGCTCAGTCTTCCAAGATCTTGGAAGCTAAGGAACTTCAGTCCTGGTTAGTACTTAGATGGGAAAGCACCAAGGAAGTTTAGGGTTACTACACAGAGGCAGGCAAAGGTAAACCACTGCAGTCTCTTGTCTTGAAATTCATCCAGGGACGAATTTCATCCATGGATGAAATTCATCGCCTATGATTTGATGGGGGGGAAAGTGGAGATAAGCACTCATGTCAATGCAGTTAACATGTTGATGCGTGTTCTCTAGCAGAGAAATACTCCCAAAGAACGCAAACATATATTTCTGGTCAAATAACAGGCTCTTAAATCACATAGAAGTCTGAATGAAAGCTAATCAAAGAAACTATGATGTCTGACCAAAATATTTAGACATCTGACCAAAATATTTCTACAAATCTTCTTCCTCATAGAGGCTCTCTGATGATTAGTCAGAACTCTGTAACACCTCCCAGATAAAGTTGCCAGTTCCCAGGTCCAAGTAGGGGATCCCCCGGTATCAGGGCCTTCTCCCCACCACAGACAAGCTGGCTGTCAGGGGAAACCCTGTCCCTAAATAGGGACATCATCACACAATGTCCCTAACATGATGATGTCATCCGGAAGTGCATAAGGATGCTCTGGTTTTTTGGGGGGAATCTATGTTTTGAGGGTGAATTTACCATAGAGTTTTGCTCCAAAATCAGAGCATCGCCTCCAGCATTGCCAATGTGATCATAAAATCACAGAGTTGGAAGGGTCCATACAGGTCATCTAGTCCAACCCCTTACTCAATGCAGGATCAGCCTAAAGCATCCCCGACCAGTTTTCATACAGCTGCTGCTTAAAGATTGCCAGTGAGGGGGAGCTCACCACCTCCCTCGGTAGCTGATTCCATTGTCAAACAACTCGTATTGTAAAAAAGTTTTTCCTAATATCCAGTTGATACCTCCCCACCCTTAATTTAAACCCATTATTATGAGTCCTCTCTGCTGCCAACAGGAACAGCTCCATGCCCTGCTGTAAGTGACAGCCCTTCAAATACTTAAAGAGAGCCTTGTCCCCACTCAACCTCCTCTCCTCCAGACTGAACATTCCCAAGTCCCTCACCATCTACTCATATAGCTTGGTCTCCAGGCCCCTGATCATCCTTGTCACTCTCCTCTGCACCCGCTCCATTCTGTCCACACACTTTTTAAAGTGAAGCCTCCAGAACTGCACACAATACTCCAGGTTTGGCCTGGCAAATGAAGTGTAAAGCAGAACTACGACATCTTGTGATCTGGAATTTATGCCTCTGTTGATACACCCCAAAATGGCATTTGCCTTTTTGGCACTGAATCACACTGGCTGCTTATATTTAACTTTTGGTCCACCAGCCCTGTAGCCAGGATATGAAGAATTGGGGGGCCCTGATTTTTTCAGGGGGCACATAGTGGCCCCAGCCTCCATGACCTTTTCTCCTACCACCGCTGAGGAGGAAAGCTGCCAGTTTGCTGCCATACAGCCTCCCCCCTCCCCACAGTTGCCCCAAGGTGATCCCTTTCCACCCCTCTTCCAGCAGCTCTGGTGGGGAGCCATTTAGAGGTTTAGATACATGCCGCACGGTCTCCTGCCCTTACCTGTAGCATGATCCAGCTAGGCAAGCCCGGCGGGACAAGGGGGGAGGGTGGAAGGCGCCACCAAGTCGCAACTGACTTCTGGGGCTACAAGACCTCTGATTCGGATTTCTTCCTGTCAGAGGGCGAGCCGAGGCTGCCCAAGCGAAGCTCCCCACCTCGCTTGGGTGGCCAGCGAGACCAGGCCAGAAAACTCCTGCAGGCGAACATCACCTCTTCACTGATCCCCAGTCCCAGACTACAGCAGGGACCTCCACTTGTGTGCACCAGCCTACCCTCCCCTCCCCTGCCTGGCAGAGAAAACCTGCAATGGAGCCATCTGCTCCCTACCCCTGCCAACCCATTTGAGGGCCAGAATGGCCTCTTCTTGCAGGCACCCTCTAGCCCAACATCAGCCCAAGGCGGAGCTTAATGTTCAGTCCTGGGCGCTGAAAGTGCCCAGTTGTTTCTGCTTGCTGAGGGGTCAGAGATTTCTTCCAGCCCCTAAGGAAGCAGAAGCAACAGGGACCTTAACTTTCAGTCGGGTGCTGAAAGTGCCCCATTGTTTCTGCTTGCTGAGGGGTCAGAGAGTTCTTTCAGCCCCTAAGGAAGCAGAAGGAACACGGAGCTTAACTTTCAGTCCTGGGTGCTGAAAGTGCCCAGTTGTTTCTGCTTGCTGAGGGGTCAGAGATTTCTTCCAGCCCCCAAGGAAGCAGAAGCAACACAGAGCTTAACTTTCAGTCCTGGGAGCTGAAAGTGCCCTGTTGTTTCTGCTTGCTGAGGGGGTCAGAGAATCTTCCGTTCCCTAAGGAAGCAGAAGCAATGGTATATGATGACGGCAGAATGGAGAAGGATGCAGCTGAGGCACTGGAGGCTGGTTAGGGGTCCCAAGTCAGGGGGCCCTGCCTAGCAGTCAGGGGGCTGTGCCCCCACAGGCCCCCTAGTAGCTACGGGCCTGTGGTTCACCCATTCCCCAAGATCCTGTTCACACATATTACTACCCAGAAGTGTATCCCCCATCCAGTACGCGTGTTTCTCATTTTTGTTACCAAGATATAGAACTTGGCACTTATCATAGTTAAATTGCATCCTGCTTGCTTCCACCCACTTTTCCAGCATGTTCAGATCCCATAGAATTTTAACTCTGTCTTCAAGAGTATTCACTGCCCCTCCCAATTTGGTGTTATCTGCAAATTGAATGAGTAGCCTCTCCACACTCTCAACCAGATAATTGATAAAAATATTGAAAATTATAGGGACCAAAATTGAGCTCTATGGCACCCCACTGGACATCTCCAGTGTCAGTGATGAGTCACTTAAAGGTGGTCATCCCCACCCATTCCTGGAATGCCCCCCAATTCCCCCCCCCAAGTGATGAGGGGACCTGGTAACCGTATTCCCATATCTAATATACATCTGACCTTTTCTGTAAAGTACACTGATAAAACAATGATAGGAAGTTCATACCCTGGGACAAGAATTCCCAACTTTTTGAACCTGCAGGTGCCTCTGGAATTCTGTCACAGTGTGGTGGGCAGAGCCACAAAATGACTGCAACAGGAAGTGAAGTCAGCTGCAAAACGGCTGCCATAGTTTACCTCTGGTCATACAGTGAAGATCCTTGTGCTGTTGTGGCAACTGTTGCTGAAGCAATGTTGTCTTTAAAAAAATCTGCACTTTCAATCAAATCTCTAGTAGGCAATCAGACGCCTTGATGGGCAAAAGCTCCACCTGGCTCTGTTCACTTTCTAAAAACACTTGCAGGGCACCAGGAAAGATGTCAATGTGCACCACATTGCCCAAGAGTCCACATTGGGGACCCCTACTCTAGGATACAGAAAAGAGTTTATATAAACTCTTTAAAGTTTTTTTTTTTTTTTTGCCTTTGAGACTATACCTAATTGACTTTCAGGATCCTCATAATGTAAGATAGATAAAGAGATCTCTTAAAAGGTATTCTTTTGGAAACAGCACCTGAGAGTTTCAAGAGAAGGTCTACTTTTGAAAGGCTTAGAATTGAAATAGATTCAAGAGACCTGTTGTATATGTGCTTAGAATTGTGTCTATAAGCTGGAGTTCTTGCCTGGCTCACTGGGGCTTGAAGGGCAGAGTTTGGGGGACTCGGGAACAATAGGCAGCAGAATCCAAATCCTGCTGCCCTGCTCCAATCAAGAGTCCCTGACTGGTTTGAATGGTCCAGTCACAGGCAGCGCGGGAACTTTGGGTGTGTATATATAGGGGGCCCTGCAGCCCTAGTTTTCAGTCTTTGTAGGCAGCATTATACCATGCTGTATTCAATAAAAGAGCTATGTTCACTACCACCTTGCCTCATTAATGTATAGAACCCACTATATTATAGTGATGATGAAGGTCGGATCCTGGTAAGCAAGGCCAGCAGCTACGGGCGTTCCGCATCACGCATGCACCACCATCACGGACAATGGCCACTACGCCAGGAATGATTCCTGAGTTCGATGTGACCAGCCCAGAGCTATGGGAGACCTGGTTGGATCAACAGGGGAACTTCATCCACTACCACGGAGTTGTGGGGGATAAAAAGAGAAAGCTATTTCTCAGCTCGTGCGGGATGAACACCCAGGAGCTGGGCTAATGGCGCCTCAAGGATGCCTCCTACATGGACATCACCGCCCTGACGACCCATATTGCACCACAGTCGTCAGTCCTGACCCGTCGCTTCGACTTTTCCGAGCGCAGACAGCGGCCCAATGAGCCTGCCGTTGACTACATTGCAGCCCTCTGCCAGCTGTCACTCCACTGCGAGTTTCACCAACTGGAGGAAAGACTGAGGGACCGGTTTATTTTCGGGCTATGGGACAAGCCGCTGAGGAGGAAGCTGCTTGGAAAAGATGATATGGACCTCCCCAAGGTGATCAAAGCAGCTACCGCCTATGAGAAATCGCGGGGAGAGCGACTGGCGGTGGTGGTTCACCAAGCCGCCTCATCCTCCTTGGAAGCGGATGACTCAGGGGGAGATGACGCTCTCAAGCTCCACCACGCTGCTGCAAAATGCCAGCCGCCACGTGTGACCGAAAATGCACCAGATCGAGAATGTGCGAGTTGTGGGGAAAACCATGAGCGCCGCTCCTGCCGATTCTGGGACACTGTCTGCCACCAGTGTGGGAAGATGGGTCACCTCGCCAGGGTCTGCCGCTCGAAAACTACACCAACCCGAGAGAGCGCCCCCCGTTGGAAGAGCGGGAAAAATGGCTGCCGCCACGAGGTCGCCATCATAGAGGATATCAATGCCATCACTGCGTCGGTCGGACAGGTATGCGACATCCCCATGCCATCTCCAGATAAACTCAAAATGACAGTGTTTATTGAGAATGCCCCCTGTTGACTCAGGGGCCACACACACAATCATCTCCGCCCAGATCCTAAAGAAACTTTGCCCCAAGGGGGGACTAAGCTATACTCTTCCCCCGTGCTTGTACAAGTCTTCCTGAAAAGGGCGATTGGCATCAAATGGGCCGGGGTAGTCAAGGTGCAATATGGGAGATTTTCGAGAGACCTTCCCTTGCTGGTGGCAGAAGGGGACCTGAGTAGCCTGTTGGGCCAGGCTTGGTTTGCATCCTTGGGGATCTGAGTAGAGGGAATCCATCATGCCCCCACCAGCACGGATTTCCAGGACATCTGTGGGGAGTTCCTGGCAGTTTTTGATGTGACTCTAGGAACATACATGGGTTCCCCCGTGTCGTTACAAATAAACCCCAACGTGCTGCCCGTACAGCTAAAGGCCCAGCGGGTACCCTTTGCCTTGAAACCCAAGATAGAGGAGGAGCTAGACCGCCTAGTGGCACAAGGGGTCCTGGAGACGGTCGCCAACGCACGAAGGAAACCCAATCATCACCCCAGTCAAGCCAAACAGGAGCGTCTGCATCTGTGCAGACTACAAAGCGCTGCAGGACCATGCCTACCCAGTCTCAGTGGTCAGTCATCCTAGCAGGTGCCAAAATTTTTGGGATGCTGGATCTGGCCCAAGTGTACTAGCAATCCCTACAATAGATTTTCTGGGGTACACGGTGGATGCGAACGGAATCCACCCATCCAAGGACAAAATCACAGCCATTTGCGACGCACCAGCCCCCACTAACAAAGCCAAATTGCAATCATTCCTCGGCATCCTCAACTTTTACCACGCCTTCCCCCCCCACAAGGCAGTGGTAGCGTAACTCTTGCATAGGCTCTTAGACAAAAGGGCTCCGTGGGTTTGGGGCCACTGGCAAGCTGCGCCTTCCAGGCCGTTAAAAACCTCCTGACATCCAACAACTTGCTGGCGCACTTCAATGAAAGGATGCACATCGTTTTGGCCTGTGACGCCTCCCTCTACGGGGTGGGCGCCGTCCTGGCCCCTGTGCTGCCAGACAGCAGGGAGGTCCCGGTGGCCTATTACTCCAGAACATTGCAGAAATCGGAGCGCAACCACGCGCAAATAGACAAGGAGGGCCTGGCAATCGTGGCGGGAGTAAAAAAATCCCATGATTACTTATTAGGCTGGCCCTTCACCATCCATACGGACCACAAGCCCTTACTCGGCCTCTTTGCCCCCAACCGACAAACGCCCCAGATGATGTCAACCAGGGTACTACGATGGTCCATTTTCTTGGCGGGGTACCAGTATGGTCTTCAGTACAGGCCCAGAAAAGCCATGGGCCATGCGGATGCCCTCAGCCGCCTGTTGCTACCGTCCGAAGATCCAGATCCGGCCCCAGCACACCTGATTCTGCTTCCAGAGTCCCTCCTGGACCGCCCAGTGCACGCAAAAGACATTGCACGCTGCTTGGCCAAGGACAAAATACTCTCTCGAGTTCTGAACTGGGTATGGAGGGGATGGTCCACGGGCCAGGTGGGACCAGAGTTTGGGGCATTCACGTCCCGCAGGGACGAGCTCGCTGTCCATAAGGGGTGTTTGCTATGGGGGAACAGGGTGGTGGTGCCCCCGGTTCTGAGACACCGAGTCCTCACGGTGCTGCACGAAACCCACCTGGGGATCGTGCGCATGAAGGAACTTGCCCGCAGTTATGTGTGGTGACCCAGGATGGACAATTCAATCGAGTCTTGAGTCGCTCAATGCCAGCCCTGCCAGGAGGCTCGGCCAGCGCCTCCACACGAAACCCCTGGTCCCGGTTGCACCTGGACTTTGCGGGGCCCTTCCAGGGACAAACTTTTTTGTAATTGTGGACTCATACTCGAAATAGCTGGAGGTGCTCCCGATGGCATCCACATCCTCTCGGGCCACCATCAGTGGCCTCCACCGGGTGTGCACCACGCATGGCCTTCCGGACATTCTGGTCTCAGATTGCGGGACGGCCTTCACGTCGGGAGAATTCCAGGACTTTTGCACCCACAACCTCATTAGGCACATCAGGTCAGCCCCCTTCCACCCAGCCACCAACAGCCAGGCCAAAAGGATGGTGCGGACGACTAAAGAATCGCTCCGCTGCATCATCCAGGGGGACTGGGAGGGCCACCTTGCAGAATTCTTACTATCACAGCACAGTATCCCCTCCTCAGCCACGGGCCGCAGCCCTGCCAAACACCTCATGGGCCGCCGGGTAGGCACCCTACTAGACCAATTGTACCCAGACAGAGCCCTCGACCAGCTGAGGTCCCATGGGAGCCCCAAGGTAGAAGTCGAGGATTACAGTCCTGACAACCAGACCACCACCTCCACTCCTTCCCCAACTGCTGCAACAGAGGCAGGGGCCCAGGGCCCCGCCCTTTAGGCGGAGCCGGCGGTCACAGAGGCTCGGGAAACACTGGCTGAGAGTGATACAGTGGCAGCCCCTCCACTCACTGCTGCTGCAACTGTGTCCACTCCACCACCCCCTCCAGTGCTCAGGTGGTCCACCAGAGAGCATCGCAAGCCAGCCTACCTCAATGACTATGTCAGCTAGGCTTGCAAACTAAGGGGGGAAGGGATGTTGTATGTGTGCTTAGTTGTATCTATAAGCTGGAGTTCTTGCCTGGCTCACTGGGGCCTGAAGGACAGAGCTTGGGAAACTCGGGAACAATAGGCAGCAGGATCCAAATCTTGCTGCCCTGCTCCAATCAAGAGTCCACAACTGGTTTGAATGGTCCAGTCACAGGCAGTGCAGGAACTTTGGGTGTGTATATATAGGAGGCCCTGCAGCCCTAGTTTTCAGTCCTCGTAGGCAGCGCTATACCATGCTGTATTCAATAAAAGAGCTATGTTCACTACCACCTCGCCTCGTTAATGTATAGAACCCACTATATTATAAGACCCTTGCTTCCTCATCCAATAATTTATTCACTTCAGTTCCTAAGAAAGATTTAGTAGGCCTACTTTTTCTGCAAGACGATGCATATTGAAGGTAATGAGAAAAGACCAAGCAGGAACTCATTTGCATATTAAGCCACACACCCTGACACCAAGCCAGCCAGAACTGCATTCCTGGCTCTCTCACATTTTTTTTAACCAAACAAAAACAGCAATGTCATGGTTGAGACAAGGATCCATGTTGATCACTTTGCAGACTTAAGCTATGCACTGATCTCACCAACAGAAGATTGCAAAAGAAAAAATCCTTTATTTAAAAACAGAGCTGCTGCATGTCAAAGCTCTAACAGCAGGTTTCTATTCTAACAGGCCAAATATGCTAAGCAGTATAGTCTGTTTGAAAAGGTGTCACATTCAAGCATGCTTTTCATATTTGAGTTCATCTAAAAGCATCCATTAAGGTTTTTTTGTACTGTGAAACAAATTAGGTTTTCCATGAGCAAGAATCCTACCCACAACAGAATAAAAATGGCAAAGTCCTGTGTTTCTCAGTGAAGCAAAATCCCCAATGAATTAGCCATGAATTTTTCTGGAATAAGACTAAAGGCAGGAGGCTTTGGCTCACAGGATCATTGTGTCTGCCAAAACAGCCACACAGAATGTGGTTTATTCTTAGTAAGTATAATCCAATAAGAATACATCTGTAGGTGTGTGATAGGCCTAATTTTTTTTCCTGCCATCTCTCTGTTAGCCTGTATTCTTTGGGGAACAGCACTTGAGAGAAAACTGGTTACCTAGGAAAAAAGTGTATGTTTCACTTTCTGAACTGAAGATCAAACTGCATTTCACTGCAAATGCTACTTTAAAGTGACTGCTTAACACGCATGATTGTCTATTGAGACAACTCAATATGAATTCACTGGATATGAGAAGATTTGTGACACCTGCAATAATGACAAGTGATTCACCTGAACAGTTGGGGGGAAAAGTGAAATTTCACTCTTTTCCACAAACATATACAGAAACTATGTTTACCTGTTTTATTCTTAATTTGATAGATTCTAACCCCAAATATGTATAGCTCCTAATACTCTTTACTACATTTATAGGAAATGTCCAAAATTAACCTTCAAGATCTTCCTTACTGAAAGATGCATGATCTAGATGCACATCTAAATCTTATACTCCCCCCCCCTCCTTCCCTATGGCCATGGCACCAAACAGAAGCCTAACACTAAGAAGTGTACTACAGTGAGCAATAAGCCAAGGGTCAGAACTATGGAGAACGTCTCAGTTGCAATTTGTTCCTTTCAATAAGTGTGCAAAGACAGACAAGCTGATGAGGCATCCTTGCTTTCCATGCATGGACATTTGCAGTGCAGGCCTTCCAAAAAGCAGCAAAGCAAATGGCAGACTTCTAAGGGTTCCTTACTCCACCTTATTGTTGTGGCTGTTGTTATATAATTTATTTAACTTTATGAATCACCCCATCCCAGCCAGTGCCAGGCTCTGGGCGATATACAACAAAAATACAAAATACATATATTGATACCAATAAAATCAGTTACATAAAAATATAAACCTCAATGGCGTCTCATTTAAAGTGCTATTGTTCAATTTCAATTTCCAGTCCATTGAGGATACCTAAGAGACAACCCATGTGTTGAAAACCACTAGTCTATGGAATGCCATCTAACTACTTCCTTTCTCACATTTTGTTTAAGAAGGCATTTCGGCTGCTGTTAGTCTTAGCTATTTCTTTCAGATTCTTAGTTTTATTTAGATTTTGAATATTTTACTTAATTTTTATTATTCTTTTTCATTTGAGAAACCTATGAACAAGTTCTCTCAAGGATATTTTACAGCTACTGAAAGCCAACTGGATACATAATCAATTTGGATAGGTCCAGTGATTGTTCGATCATAATGTAGGGGGAAGCGGTTAAAGACAGTGTCACAAATGTAGATCATCTGATCAGTTCAGACTGATTTATAATTCTTAGAAGTGTCTGTGGAAAGATACACAAAGAGATCAGCCTTACCTTCTTTCAGCATGCCGACTTTTAGACATTTCATGAAGCGACAAGCTTGGCAGGACTTGCGCCTGCGCTTTGTGATTTCACATTCATTTGTTGCCGGACAGCTGTATTCTATGTTACCTGTGGCATTCAGGATTCAGAAAGAGAAGCCAATGAGAAATGTTAGTTCATAGACAATTCTTAGTCACAGGAAAAACATAGTTAGTGAAAGAATATGTAATCAAAAGTTACAGTAATTAGATTTATATTATTTTTACAAAATTGCCAAATTATAAGTGGCCATAATAGTTTCCATCTTTTAAGTAGAACAGATAACAAAAACCTGCACTCATAATAGTGTAGACCCAGGAAGATGAAAGTGGCGGAGCTGGGCCTTTGGGAAGGCAAAAGTGGCTGGTCAATGCCTGCACTCTTTGGAGGCTATCTTCCCTTGCAAGGGAAGGCGGCCTCTGAGGAGCACAGGCGCCACTCAGCTGCTTTCACCTTCCCAGGTTTGATGGGGCTGGGTTGGGAAATTCATGGAAATTTGGGGCAGAGTTTGAGGGCAGAATTTGATGAAGGTAGGGAGCTCAGCAGGGAGTCCCCTGCAAAGTTGCCATTTTATTCAGAAAAACTGATCCCTGTGGTCTGAAAATCAGTTGTAATTCTAGGAGAACTCCAGGCCTCTCCAGGCCAACCTAGAGGTTGGCAATTGGATCCAGGGGAAGAAACCAGGAAACAAATTTCTCCTGCTCTGCCAACAGCACTAAAGCAGTGAGGCTGTATTTTGATCCTTGCTGGGAGCAAAACTGCAGTTCAGAGGTAGTTCAAGACAAATATTAGCATTGTGAATGTATGTCTCCATACATTCATGATAGCAAAAATAAAGATGTGGGAAATATAGTTTTAAGCCTTTGTTCCTTAGTTTGCATAGGATTTACATATTAATTGAGACTGATACAAGTTAGGAGGTTATTTTTGGGAACACACTCTTGTGTAAAGACAGTATTTCACAGGATGACTGTAGAGACCAGATTCATAAATGTACATGGAAAATCTTGCCCTCTTCTTTCTTCTTTCCAGCACAGTGAAAATTTAAGCACATAGAATAGATTGGCTCATTAACTCATTGCAGAAAGTGCATCTTACCTCTGGTTGTGGGGGGGGTGGGATCACATATGTTCATTTTTTTAACTCATCAAATTAGAAACGAAATTAATGCACTGTGTAATGTAAATCCTGGTCTGAGTTGAGCATCCAGTTTTACACACATTGACAGTCGCTACTATATTCAGTAGGAGTTTGCCACGGGAGTAGTTCTTGGAAAGAAAAGGACTTTTAATAAAAATGTCTTTCCCTATCAGCCTTGTCCCATCTCACTTTAAAGGTATTTTGTTATTTTCTAACCCTTTCCCCCTGTGATTAAGTGCATTAGTATCTTAATGAAAATGCATTCTGTTTATTGCTCTCTTGGGAAGTGGGAGGTCATCACACCAAATGCATAAATTGTCATCAGAGACAGTCCAGGCATAATTGCAATTTCGCTGCTCCATGTTTGCTGCACTCAGAGTCCATCGAAGTCCCCTGAAACATGCACAGATTCTAGTAATTAGCATAGAGTCTGCCTGGGACTACAGCATTGATGAAATATTTCAGAGTTAATCACACTTTGTAAACACTGATTTATATTGACTACCTTTCTCCAGACTGATGTCTCCTCATTAAATAACACATTAGTGGATTGCACAATTGTACAAAGACTCAAATGCTCTGCAACTGCTAACTCAACAAGAAATAATATGAACACCACTTATATCTGCTGCAAAATGGTCAAATATTTATGAGTAAGAAGTCTTGCATGTTGCAATGCTGTAAAGACAGGTCCATCAGAAACAGAGCACTAAATCAGCATTCTAACTAAATGCATCCAGGGGCAGATATTTTAATCATTTGTACAACCGTATGTGTGTCATACAAACCAGCCAAATCTACCACAATGACAAAACAAGCAGCCCCCATATACTTCAAAGAATGCCTGCCACATCAGAAATGGAGCCCAAGTTTAGGCTGTTATCAGGGCTTTTTTGCAAGAAAAAGCCCAGCAGGAGCTCATTTGCATATTAGGCCACACCCCCTGATGTCACCACTGTTTTACATAGGGCTTTTAAAAGAAAAGGCCTATCAGGAATTCATTTACATATTAGGCCAAACCTCCTGACACAAAGCCAGCCGGAATTGCGTTCCTGTGTGTTCCTGTTAAAAAAAAAAAAGCCCTGGCTGTTATACAAGCATCTGTCTTATCACCATACTGCTCAAAGTCTGAAACCTTCCAGCTGCATTAGAGGAAGGCTCTATAAGTGGCAACAAAAGAGCTACAGAATTTGAAGTAAGGCTTTCTGGAGGAAGGTTGGACCCATGATATGGTTTCTGACAGGGCTGAATAGTTAAGAGTGTATCAAGAATCATCTTCAGTTCTGCATAATCGATATAGATCTTTCTACAAACCTGGAGAAATAAGCCCCAGACCCAGGTTTGCTAGAAAAAAAACTGGGGGGGGGGGGGGGCTGAAAAGAACTGGAGGTTAAACCCCTACATAATGATAGAAGCAGCACCAGTAGCTTTAACAAATGCCCTTGGTGGCTGCTGCTAAACCAGTACAATAGTATTGCCAGCTTTCCAGGTATGGTTTCTTTCAGTAAAAAGCAGGTGGAAGGACCCATTTGAGGAGGGACTCATTGGGGCCAGTTCTAGCATCAACCATTGAGTGAGTGCCACACAACTTGCATGACTCACCCATGCACAGCTGCTTGCTCCTGCTCAAAAGCAGCCACCCCACAAAAGCCAGTGTGGTGTAATGGTTAGAGTTTCAGATTAGATTTTGGGGGACCCACGTTCAAAACCCCATTCTGCAAGTTGATTGGGTGACCAGTTACACATTCCCAGACTTACCTACCTTGCAGAGCTGCTGTGAGGATAAAACAGAGAAGAGATTGCATTAAGTGGCTTTGGGTCCCCATTTTAAAGACAGGTGGGGGTAAAATGAAGTAAATAAATAATTAATATAGGGTTGGTATCTCTCATTCTGGTGGGAGAACTCCTGCTGTCAACTGCTGCTTCTCACTGTCACTCCATCACCTGGTGGGACCAAAATTTATTTTTAAAAATCACCAGTATGATTTTTACTTCCAAGGAGACCCCAGAAGTGATGTTAAGTCACTACAAGAACTTCCAAAAACTCCATGGTAAAACAGTAGAGTTTCCAGCAATTCCTATAGTGACGTGAGTTCCCAGTTTCCCCCAGAAGTGATGTCATGCGGAGAGTGCCCCACCTCATGCTCCCATCCTCCCAACACCCCTGACTGGTCAGCTATTGGCAGGGAATAGGCCATAGAGGGATAGAGAGAGAATACAGAAGGAAATGAAGTGACCCCACTTGTACATTATATTGTAGTTCATATAAAAAGGGAATATTTGTGGAAATTGTAAAATAATCCATTTTCTCACACTATTGCATTGTCCTCACCTTCTCATTCAAGCAGAATATATTCAGGAAGCTTCTGCTCTACCCTATTTCAACCATTAAGTCTCATTAGCTTTAAAGTTTCATGTTTTCTTTAATAAAACAAACTTGAAGGTTTGTCTGAATAAGCTTTTCCCCTTTGCTCAGGTCCAACTAGGAAGAAACATGAAGCTGGTATATTCCTTAATTCCTGGTTCCTCCCAGAACGTACAACAGAAACAATCTCTCTTTCATTTTTAGGACAGAGTTTGAGTCCAGTGGCAGCTTTAAGACCAATAAAATTTAATTCTGGGTATAAGCTCTTTTCATAGAATCACAGAATAATATTGTTGGAAAGGATCTCCAGGGTCATCTAGTCCAACCCCATGGATTATGCACGCACACCTCATTAGATATGCACAAAAGTTTATACCCAGAGATTAAGCTTTGTTGGTCTTAAAGCTGCCACTGGACTCAAACTTTGTTTTATTGCTTCAGACCACTAGAATTTCTTTTCCATTTTGTTACCAACAGCAACTGCTTTACCAAAGGGGGAAAAACACCTCAGTACAGGCTAGAGTTGCCAGGTTCAATCTTGTCCCTAGGTGGGGGGATTTGGGAGGGGCTGTTCCAGGAGGGAGCATGGCCATCCCTGACATGATATCAGGCAGAGTGACGTCATCCTGTCCCCAAGCAACTCATGTATGCCCCCACTTTTCCCCAACCATTTAAAGAGAACTTTCCCTTTAAATGGTGTGTGGGGGGGGGGGCTGCGGGAGCTGCCGGCTCCTGCCCTGCAAGATGCGAAATCACCTCTTGCAAGGTGGGAGCAGGCAGCTCCTGCAAGGAAAAAGCAGGTATCACATGCTCTTGCCCTGAAAAAGGTGAAATTGCTTCTTGCATGGTGGAAGCCAGTGGTGCCTGCTCTTTTCAAGTGAGGACCCAGACAACTGCTGAGGCAGGGCTTCCCCCAGTGGCTAGCTGGCTGGCATCGGGGGAGCCTTAAAAATTGGGGGAACCCCCGCCACCACCTGTACTAGGCATCCCTAGTACAGGCTGAGTATGTTGAGGGGGGGGGGGGGAAATGTTATAATATACTTGATTTTGGGTACTGCTGGGATTTAAATTTGTGTGATTCTGGAGTTCAGGACCATCATTTTCAACGAGGAATGTATATGAAGATCCATGACAGCCGTTTATAAAGATAACAGCACCAAATCTGCACAGATTACAGATCCTCTCTATAATCTAAAGACCCCCTAATTCTCAAGCAGACTGAACAAAGGGGATTCAGTTTTAAAGACTCGCAAAGTAGGTATTCTCTGTGCAGCCGCACCATGCTCTACTGATTCCTGAAATTGCAGCCAAGCAGCAGTTTAGCAGGAGAGCTCCTACTGGTCACAATTTAAAAAAACAAAAAAACAAAAAAAACACTACCTACAACCCCCTTCCCCCACTATCTACATGGGGAGGGGATGAGAAGACTAAAGCCATTTTTCCATGTGTGTCATGGTCCCATGGTCCTGATCTGAATTAGACACCACACCCATGGGCACTGCGGAGAACTCACTACTCATGTGTGACTGTGTGATAGCTGACACTGAGTGGGAGGACACTAGACCTAATCTATCTATATACTCCATATTGAATGAATTGGCATCTCCATCCATTATAGTGTGGATATTTTTTACTGTTTGCTTTATCTTACAGTGACTGAAAATAAAAATTTCTTATCCTCCCACTAAAAACACTATCACAAATCAAATAATAGTGAAACAGTATTGACTATCACATCCCCTTGAGCACTTCAGTTAATTATGACCTCTTTAGAACAATCCATAGGTTGCTCTCACATACCAACCAAGCTATGATTTGGACTTTCCTTTCAAATAGTGCTCTGTTCAAAATTGTAATTCATAACTGAATTGCAACATGCAAGGGGAGGAGGAAATGGAGGGGAAGAGGAATAAATATGTTACAGCAAGGCTGGTTGCCATATTACCAAACTATGGTTCAATACTATATGTGAATCATACCTTCAGTTTGGAATGAAAATGTTCGAAGTTTTATATATTAGGAGATGGAGAAAAAGAGAAACTTCTTTACCAGCTACACAATTTTGATGAGGATTTTTCCTCTTCCTCTTCAAGCACCTATAAAACTTGGGGGGGGGGGGCAGATGCTCTTTAGCAGGGAGAGAAAGAGTGGCAAGAACAGTTTTGCCAGCTGCACCTTTCTGCTTATGGGCAGATCCTTGGGCTCATCAACTTGAGACAAAGCCTTTGGGCTTTTAGTCTGTGTCTTGGAGCTCAGGCTTTGAAGTAACCAGAATATGAGTCCAGAATCAGCTCAAGGATTAGTGTTTGTGTGCATTGGTTTATGTATATTGGAACTTTTTATATGTCTAAAGATGATGTCAATTGAAGGTCCAGCTAGTTATTAGGTACCATCAATCCCAAATCCTTTCCTGAGTTAAGATTTTCATCATATGCACTACTCTCTGTTCCTCTATTTTGAAAGGTTTTATTTAATACTAGGAGTAAGGCCTGTTGTGAAGAAAAATACAGTGGGCTCTAGAAGGAGGCTCTGGGCGAGTGCCCACCATCCTTGCTGTCTTCCCACCCACCCAAGTGAAGGCACTTACTCCCCCCACCACCACCTCAAGGGGAGCTGATCTCTGCCATATAGAGAGCAGTTGTAAATTTGAGTGATCTCCACTAGTTCCCTAGGAGGAAATGTTATTGTACCTGTCTGAGTTGCCACCCCTCTTCAAACCTCACCCTCTCCAGGCCCCAGCCCTTAAATATTCAGTAATTTCCTAACCTGGACTTGGCAACCCTATCTCCTTTGCTTTATCTGCCCCTCTGACTTCAGCTTTCCATCACCTTCTCCCTCCTTGCAGCCTCTACATAGACTATCTTTCTCCACAGTGGGGGTGGGGAACCAAAGCAGTTTCCACCATTCTCCTCTCCTCCCATGTGATTTGAACACAACCCTGTGAGGCAGGTTAAGCTGGAAGTCTGTGACTGGTCCAAAATTACCCAGTCAGCTTCCACAACAAGGACCTGGATCTGGCAGATCCGACTTCCTAACTTCTATGCCACAGTGGCTGTCACAGGGTAGCTGCTGCTGAACAGTAGCAAGCAGCCAGTGCAGTTAACCTCCAGGTGGAGCCATCCCTTTATCTGCCCCTCTGATTTCAGGTTTCCATCACCTTTCCCTTCCCTGCTGTCTCTACATAGGAAAAAGACAGTCTTTGGGAAAGACCAAAACAGCTTACAGCATTCTCCTCTGTCCCCTTTGATCTGAACAACCCTGTGAGGCAGGTCAGGCTGGAAATCTGGTCCAAAATCCCCCAGTCAGCTTCCACAGCAAGAACTTGTGTCTGGCCGACCCTGTTCTGTTGTCCTAGCTCATACACCCTCCTCAAACACCACCATAGAATCTCCAGGAACTTCCCACCAACCTGAAAAGGTACCATTAAAGGCCTCTGTGCGAGTGCCTCCCCCAGCCTTGCTGTCTTCCCACCCACCCAAGTGAAGGGATTCATTCCCCCCCACACATACCTCAAGGGGAGGTGATCTCTGCCATCTGAAATTTCCTAACTTGGAGTTTTTCAACCCTGCAGCCTCTATTTGGGAAAAGGACAGTCTTTCTTCACATGGGGGGAGGGGGTGGAACCAAGCATCTGGAGGTTGGTAACAGTGGTTCCCTGGGAGGAAATGGCTGGCAGCATCAAACAGATGACACTGTGAAGAAAGCCACTGCAAACCACCCTTTCACTCCCTCTGAAGTGGCCCCTCCCTGCTGTGAACAAACATTCCCTGTCAGTTGAAGAGATGTTAACTGCTATTGTTTGTGTGGTTTAAAGGGAGGAAGGTAAACAGACAGAATGAACTAAAAAGACTGAAAGACAGAGATACAGAGAAAGAATGAGAGGAAGAACAGAAGGGGAAGGTGAAAAAAAGAAGGGGAGAAAGGGCCCTGAGGAGAGGCAGTACTGATCAGTAACCCCACAGGAGAATTTGTCAGCAGAGAACTGTCTCGCTCAAAGTTAAGTGGCCTTCTGGTGGGGTTTTTACCTGACAGGGCTGGCAGTGGGCAGGGGAGAGCAGAATCAGCCAATGGCATGCCAGAGACAGATTGTGAACCAATCCTGCAAGAATGTGGGGAAGGCTGCAGTGGGCGGGTGACAGAGAGGCTACCCAATGGTTGTGGGAACTGGTAACAGAGAGTGTCAGCCAACAGTACAGTCCTGGTGACTGCAACATATCAGGATGGAGGAATTTGCCACCATGGCTTCGATTTTATCACTGAAGGATGACTACTTGTAGTGTACACCTTAAACCAAACTCTATAGATTTATAAGCACGGAGGGGCTTCTTCCAAACACTCATCTATGTTTCTTAAAAAGATGCACAAACCACAGTTCTGATGTACAAAACATTTCCATATGGACTTTATGATTTTATATGGTAAATTGTTTCTTTTGGCATACTTCTGGTCAAAGTTTTGTGTTTTTTTACATTGTTCCTCTTCTGTGATTCCTCCTTTCTTTTCTTGCTTGTTCTCATTTGGAGGTCATGCCTCGAACCAATAGCTTATTTGCATACTCAGAAGTAGATAAAGAACAGATTTTAGCTGATATGCCGCCCATATTGGATGATACAAATGTAAATGAGAATGATGATTGTGGTCAATACCAAGACTTGAAGAAAAAAAGAAGTGAGGCTTCACTTAAACACACACTGATTCACACTCACCCTACGCCACTCGTACGTTGGTCTTCTCAGCGCGGCGTCCTTCCAATTTCCCACTATCTACCCCGGGGCTGCAGCAAAGATTGGGGTTTAAGCACAGCAAACAGAAACCGCTAAAAACCAGTTTCTGTTTGCTGTGCTTAAACATTGATTTTTGCTGCAGCCCCCGAGCAGATAGTGGGAAATCGGAAGGATACTGCCCTGAGAAGACCAACGTGAGAGCAGTGTAGGTTGAGTGCAAAATCCGTCACAGTTTCTTTTACTGTTTATGTAAAGAACAGTAGAATTATGCAGGGAATGAGGGTTCAGAAAGACCCAGCAATGTTTTTGGAGGATGAGAACTTCAAAACCAGATGAGCTTCAATTCTCAACAAGTGTTCCACTGATTTAATGTATTGATTATTGAGAAGTCTAGGGAAGAATGTGTAAAAATTAAGGATGATATAAAGAGCTTCTCAAAACAGGATCCTGTCTTCATTTACTTCTATAGCCATCTTGGAGAGGATCTGCATACAACTATTGGATTATTCTCCCTGTGTTTGACAGTCTGTGATGTAAGATTTTGAAATCCTTTAAGGATCTTCATTTGCTGCTGTACTATTATTTGACACTTACATTGTCACAGATATAAGAACCACATGCACACTTTATGATTTTGTGTAAGTTATTTTGGCATATTTCTGGACACAGTTCTTGTTTATCTACATTGTTCCTTCTCCTTTTCTTGCTAGTTCCTCAGAAGGAGCAGGAGATGCCCTGCCCCACATTCCCATTCCCACTCAAAGCAGTGGCAGAAGAAAAATAAAATAAAAAATGGCTATCAGGGAAAACAAGGAAGTAACATCACAGTTTTCTAGGAATCACCTTTTGGTTTCCCCCAGAAGTGAAATCAGTCCTTTTCAATAAATGAATTTTCAACAATTCCTAGAGAGGTGAGGCACCATTTTAGGGGTTTTCCTGAAAATGACATGATGCTGGTACTAATGGCCATCCACCATAACTGCCTGTCTGCATTCCAGCTGATTGCCAGGTTGGGCCCTAACATGGACCCTGGTATTGAGACGAGGGGGGGGGGGGCTAACAATATAAATATTTAATCATATTCTACAATCAAATCTCCTTATCAACCCGGCATACATCCTAAAATGCTAAAAAGGGGGGGGGGATTGTTTCCAAGACACAGAATGATGCGGATTTCTATATCAATGTGATTACAGAATATTAATAATATACCTTTAAATTTGGGGTATAGCTTGTCTACTTCATGTTCACTCATGTTAATTTTCCACCAACTGTTGCAAATTGTGGTCAGCAATTGCAAAAAATGTGAGAAAGGACTAAGAATCTGGTTTCATAGCTAACTAGAAGACAATCAGATGAGGAACAACAGAGGTTCATTCCTATTTATTCCATTGCTATGTCCTTGAAAGTCTTCCTTGATTTATTTTTCCTTGTTCAGTAAATGAAATAGTGTTGTAGTGAAAATGTACCATTCTCAAGCACCTTTACACAACTGTATCAATTTTGGTAAGAGTTCAAATTACTTGCACCCTAGAGTGTGAAGGTTTCTTGTATAGATTTGTTTTCCTTCAGTATAGAGGCACTAAAATATTCTAGCAGAGTCGTCAAAAATCTAGTTCTAAATCTACATACGTACAGAGAGAGTGGTATGTGAATGGCTCTTCAGGGTTTCTTTGTGCCTTCAAAGGGAAAATCTCATTGTTAAAAAAATTGAGTATTTTCTGAGCTAGAATTCCTTGCTCCTAGAGGGCAGATGAGGAAGCTACTAACAGAGCAAGCTTGAGTGTGCCCAGTTTCATCAATAGTTGGAGAAGAAAATGTACTATGCTAGAAATAAAATCAGCCTGGCAGCTCAAGGCTTTCAACTCAACTGACAAGAATGATAGAATGATTTATAATATCTCCTGGATAGTTTTCAGAAAGGACTGGGCTCCAGTTACTTATTTCAAAGTCTTTTTGTACAATTAGTTTGCGGGCAATACCGTTTTCTGACTTACAACTTAATAGAATCTTGCATCTAGCTGGCAGAGAGAATAACAGAGTATATGCTAAACCCTTGCCTGAAGTGCCAGGGCATAATTTATATATTCCTTTCAGTAGCATAATGGACTTTTACAGTTTGGCAGTTCAAGAATTGAATAACATAAAGTAGCGTGACATTTTGAAACAAGTATATACGCCAAATGCTTGTTCCCCACAGACACCGTCCTGCATTGTGACCAAGCAGTAAGGTTTGTGTCAGCCTAGAATTGTATTTCCTATGTCCAAAAATGCTTGAGTGTTTTTGTGGGTTTTCTGGCATTGGTTTTAATTTTATTAAGAAGCCAAATAGCACGCACATTAAAAAGATACATGGTGCAACAAAAGAGATACAAACCTCACAAAAGAAAACTCCCTAGTACTTTACAGGCAGGTATGAATAGAAGGCAACAAATTAGAGAGCATTAAAAGCATACAAAAACCTGAAATTTATTTTTTAAAACATTCCTCTGATTCATAATTTTTCTTTACCACCAGGGTCGGCCCTGCCACTAGGCAAACTAGGCAATTGCCTAGGGCACCAGCCTTCTGGGGGCACCAAATTGGGTGCTTTCATGTGACTCGGCAACATTATCAGTGCCGGGGGCACCAAGTTAGCCTTATGTAGGGTGCCAGACAGTCTTGGGCTAGCCCTGTCTACCACTTCCTAAAAAGGGAACCCCTCCAAGTGTGTGGAGGGAAGTCTAGTACTCAGCAAATAATTGTGATGGAATGTGCTGGGGAGGGCAGCAATGCTTGAAGCATCTCTCACAGGTAGGATTGCCAACTCTGATTTGAGAAATTTCTGGAGACTGATAGCAGTGCCTGGGGAGCACTGGGAGCTCTATGTGGACATGATGCCATAGTATGGACCCTCTGAAACTGCCACCTTCTCCTGAGAAACTGACCTCTATAGTCTGGAGATCAGTTGCAATCCTAAGAGAACTCCCCAGGAGGTTGGGAACCATACACAGAGTTAGTTCTGGTTCCATGCCAAGTCACTACTTGACTGCCAATTTCAGTACACCATACATACACAAATGCAACCAAATATACCCACCCAAGCATTCTGCCTGTTCTCCATGTCATATAGGACGAAGAATGGTTATGAACCAGGAAAATGGGGGTTTGTTTCAGTTGTTGGTTTGTGGGGCCACAATCCTTCATAGACATTCCAATTTAAAGAACCAGTTTATTTTGTGAGGTTTGTGATGCAGTAGAATGTCCCCTGCAAGCTAAAGATGCCAAACTCAAAGCAAGTCTTCAGCTGACTCTCCTCTACCTGCCCTCCAAGTTTGGTGGGGATTGGATTTAGGGGGACTAAGTTACAGCCCCGCAAAGCAAGTGCCCCCAGGAAAATGCTCTCTGGCGAAATCACAGCCAGTTCCCTTCCCTCTCTGCCTCTAACTAAAATTCAGCACAGCTGCTGCCGATGGATAACAACTACTCTGTGTGAGGTGGGGGTATACATCATTTTGCTCGTATAGGGTAGAATGGGAGCTCTCTTATTGGTGGCCAGCAGTGCCTGTTGAGCTTTGGAGGATCACTATTGGTGTTTCCAGGGTTGCAGAAGGGCTACAGAAGTCCATCCCTCTCTGTTGATTTGATCAGGAACTCAGATAGTTGAAATAGCCAGAGCTCTGTTGTGGGTCTTTGACCCCCTTCGGACTACATAGAAATACCTGGCCCATTACTGCATTGTTAAGAGAGTGGTGGTGGTAAGTGGAATGCCCTGCTCACCAGATTCTGGAGTCCAGAATCATAGCCCAAAAGTAATTCAACATCAGGCAGCAAGGTTCCAAGAGCTTAAACAAGGCAAAAAACTGGCAGGCACATCAGCAGGGCTACAGACAATGATCCCACACTGACTGCAGCCTGCAGGGAGTTTCCTACAGGAGGTACTGGGTTCCATGTTAGGCTTCTCGTAAGCTGAGTCAGCTTCTCTACTCATGAGGAGTACTGGCGCCCAGATCCTATGGTGACTTATTTGTCTCTCCTAGTATTTCTTTAACAGAGGCAGGGCCAGATTTACATATTTTTTGAGTGGAGGAAAGAGTAAAAAATGCACCCCACTCAAAAAATTGCATGTGGGGGGAACCTCGGGACTATTTTCATGTCTGCCCCCCCCCCCCCCGATCTGGCCCTGAACAGAGAGGAGGCCTCAGGCCATATTCCTGTGGCTGGTCCATGCCTCAGCTGTAGCCCTTTACCTCTTTTCCTGGAATGCTTCAGGAGACCATGGTCAGTCTGGTTGTGTGCATCCATGCTGGAACCTTGCTGGTTTAGTGAGTGGTATCAGTGCTGGCTCAGGGTCCCTTTGGGAGGGACAGGAAAGTCCATCTCACTAGGAGGGTCTGCCAACAGGCTGTCTTCCTCCTCTAATAACTTATATTCCCATGCTAACCCAGGGTGGTCCATGGCATGGAGAGACAAATACATTATAAGCAAGAGCTGAGGATGGTGATTGACACTAGCAGGAGCCAGCAGAAAGCAGTGGTAATTTTGTTTTTGAGTCAAGTAATTCTATTGGCAGGGTGGGTATGGAATGTCAATGGGAAAGCAGAGCATGATTAATCAAAGTTACAAGATTCATATAGAACACAGAAGCATAAACAAGACTAATGATGGGCGGGGCTTTGTAAAAAAAGTCCAGCAGGAACTCATTTGCATATTAGGCCACACCCCTTGACTTTGAGTAACAAACCAGCTTCATATTCCTGAATTGACTAGTTAGTGTGGTAATGCAGGTTCAGATGATCATTTAAGTAAGGTTAAGGTTTAGGGCTGCCAATTCTGATTTGGCAAATTCCTGCAGATTTGGGGGACAGTGCCTAGGGAGAAGTGTTTGGAAAGGGGAGAAAGCTTGGTGAGAATCTGATGCCAAGGAGGCCACCTTCCGATGTCGCCATTCTTCCAGGGGAGATCAGTTATAGTGTGAAGATCAGGTTTAATTCAAAGAGAACTCCAGGCTTTGTCTGGAGGTTGGCAACCTTGTTAAGGTTTCACATTATGTCTGATCTGACCAATAGAGCTCTGAGGTAGGCAAGTTCATGTAAGGTCAGACAAGCTAGTTGTTTCCTTTGACCTGCTTATTAATATATTTCCTCAGGGCTTTTTTTTGAACAGGAACGCAGTTCCGGCTGGCTTGGTATCAGAAGGTGTGGCCTAATATGTAAATGAGTTCTAGCAAAAAAGCCCTTTATTTCCTGCTTTAAGAAGGAGAGTAGATTTTTCATACCCCACTTTTCTCATCCTTAAGGAGTCTCAGAGCAGCTAACAATCACATTACCTTCCTCTCTCCGATATGTGGGGCTCAGAGAGAGTTGAGAGATCTGTGAGTGGCCCAAGGTCACCCAGCTGGCTTCATGTGGAGGAGTGGGGAGTCAAACCTGGTTCTCCAGATTAGAGTTCACTGTTCTTAATCACTACAGTACACTTTAAACAATAATATCAGAGATGAGAGAGATGTCTGTACTGAACACGCAGTAAATGGAATGAAGGGCAGAGTAATTTATTAAAGTGGAAAAGTACCTGTACTGAACTTAGAGGGAGTGAATGGGTGTCTGTGTAAAAATTCAACTTCAACCTTTGATAACACACAAAAGAGAGAACAATTGGGTAGAAAGATATACATTCAATTTAAATTTGGTGGGGGGATGTTGTCTCTGAGGGAAGACCTTGGAACAACATCCAGGAAATGAAAAACAAACATAAGCAAGGAACATTGCCCTTTTAAATAAGATTTTAAGTTTCAGATCAAGAAACCAGGAAGTGAAGCACTTTGTACTTCTGCACCATCAATGAGAAGACACCAAGTGTCATGCAGATTGCATCAGTCCCACATGCTGTTTTCATAGTGACAGATGGCATAAAGATAAACAGAATGTGTATGGGACGTGGGCCATTCCCAGTGCTGTCCCTAGTGATGTTCTGTTCCAAGAAAGACTGAAGCTTTTACCAAAATGAAATCACACCAGGTATACCAAAACTCTTGTGCAGACACCTGGCTTCATTCACTGCTGATAACACGCACACACTTCAATTTAACAGCTGAAAGGTTGCCGTGAAAACTATTACTTTAATACGTAATTCAGATGCCTGCTTTCTAGAACTAATGAGTTTTGTAAACCAGGTTGGTTGATTCAGATTGCAATCCCAAATACAGTGACTTAAATGGGTTTAGAATGGCTAAACTCCATTTAGAATTGCATTGCTAGATACCTGAGTTCAAACAATAGCAAAAATGGGCTTTTGTGTTAAGACAGTACACAGTTATATAAAACACAGGAAAATGCACTCCTCATATAATTCAATATTTTATATCATAGTGAACTTTATATAAATTGTACAAGAGTAAATGTGAAGTTATACACAATTACTCTATTAATACAAAACGTTCAAATCCTGTCTCCAGCAGTAGCAAAGTACTGGTAAATTACTCAGTCCACATCTCATTAAACAAGTCTACTCTACAAAACAAAAGTCCTTCAGACAGAGTGCTCAAGGAATTATTTAACAAGACAAAAAACTCTGGAAGACAACAAAACTCTTAGACACTGAGATGTGGATTGAGTAATTTACTGGTACTTTGCTACTGCTAAAGACATAGGATTTGAATATTGTGTATTAATAGAGTAATTGCATATAACTTCACATTTACTGTTGTACAATACATATAAAGTTCACTGTGATATAAGATACTGAATTGTATGAGGAGTGCATTTTCCTGTGTTTTAGATACCTGAGTTCAATACAAATGTAATTATGTCCTAATAATGACAATGACAATTACTGGTAATGTTTCATTCTTTGATATTTATTATTAAACCATGCCTCTTTCCAACAACAGCAAGCCATACAATGCAATATCTCCTATTACCCAATAATACAAGAGGCCTTTGTACATAATCAAGCAAGACCATTCCTCAGCTAGAGTTTATCCTTTACAAGTGCTTGTGCAAGCATATTGCACAGGGTTGAAAGAAGGCATGCAGACACTAGTAAAATAAACCCTACTAAAAGTTTATCAAATGATGAGGCAAACATTGTATAGAGAAGACAAGGCATTGAGGAGACAGCCATTTCAAACAGATGCAGAGTTTAATATGTTCTTTCTTTGCACAGAATTACAGTAATAACTCAAAGTAATTTGTTTTCACAACTTCCCTTGTTGTTTTTCCAGCCCATTGTAAATTTTGGAGTGGATTAACATACAATAACTTCACATTTACCTCTCAGCCAAGTCCTATGAAGAAAGGTTGAAGGAACTGGGCATGTTTAGCCTGGAGAGGAGGCGGCTGAGAGGTGATATGATCACCATCTTCAAGTACTTGAAGGGCTGTCATATAGAGGATGCTGTGGAAGTGTTTTCTGTGGTCCCAGAAATTAGGACCAGAACCAATGAGTTAAAATTAAATCAAAAGAGTTTCCAGCTCAAAATTAGGAAGAACTTCCTGACTGTTAGAGCAGTTCCTCAGTGGAACAGGCTTTCTCAGGAGGTGGTGGACTCGCCTTCCTTGGAGGATTTTAAACAGACACTAGATGACCATCTGACAGCAATGAAGATCCTGTGAATGTAGGGGGGGGGCGTATTTGTGAGTTTCCTGCATTGTGCAGGGGGTTGGACTAGATGACCCTGGAAGTCCCTTCCAACTCTAGGATTCTACGATTAATCTAAAACAGACTAAAATCCTGGTCTGAAGAATAGTGCTGTTACAAACACCACAGTGAAATGTAGCCTTGTTGCAGTTCTCAGGTACTGGTTGCTCGCTGCCAGCCAGCTGGCCGGTGGCAGGGAAGCTCCACCCCAACAGCCACAATGTGCCTTTCCACTTAGGAAAGCTTAGAAGTCTGGAAACTTGGAAGGTCCGTGTGCCTTTAAATCTCAATAGGAGCAAGACTGAATGGGGGTGGGGTGAGATGGCAGAGCCACTTGACTGTTCCCAGTGAGTGTGTGAAGCTGTAAGAAAGGAAGAGAAGACAGCACAGTCCCTCTGTTTGTTTTACATCCCTTTCAGAAGTTTTTGGCATAGTAAAAAGTAAACTAGAATCTTTTATTTCCTGTGTTAGTCTGAAGAAATTGGTGGAAATACTGAAGATCCATCAGTGGCTATTAGCCACAGTATATATGTGTGTGTGTGTGTGTGTGTGTGTGTGTGTGTATATATATATATATATATGCCACTGTGTGACACAGAGTGTTGGACTGGATGGCCATTGGCCTGATCCAACATGGCTTCTCTGATGTTCTTAAGATGGTTACATTCAACAACTCCTGTGAGTAAACTGCCCCAGTAAGATCACAAAAGTGTGTGCTTCCAAACTGTTTATTTTGGCTCCTTGTGAGTGTATGCGGGTGTGTCCACTTTCATTTAATGGAAGTGCAGTCAGCTGCTGAGGGTTGAGGAAATGAAGACTGCATTCAAGGGAAATGAACTGCTGTATTTTTATTTATTTTAGGGAATAGGAAAGTATCCTGGCTCCATCCTCAAAGTTTCCTGGCTCCACACCCAAGTCCCCAGGTATTTTCTGAGTTGGACCTGGCAACCCTATGCTGACAATCCAAACCAAAGTAAGTAGGTACTTCTGTTCAAGTTATTCCATTTTACATAGGTGGCCAAGTCTTCTGTTATAATGGTAGACTTCCCATGATCCCAGTCCATGCTGCCCCTACTGTTGCTCGGGGGGGGGAGCAAGGGGGAACTGGCATCACACTGATGCTGCAACACCACTTCTGCTGCAGCTCAGAAGTGACATTATCAAGCTGGGGCAACTCTCTAGGATTCACCTGAAAAGCTATGTTATGTCACATGCAACGTCACTTGAAAGTTCCCATCAAAACTATCTTACAGGTGTGACACCAATTTCATTGCCTGTGCCCCTCAGTGTCTCCTGAGCACTTGGCTCCCTCCCCCCTCCGATCCCAGCGCTTGCTTTAAACATCACAGCTGAAGGCAGGCACACAGGGAAGTAGGAAGCATGCTGCCCTCGCCACAGCCGGCGCTCGCAAAGCGCTGCATTTGCGGAGCGGGCGGGTGCTTCCTACTTGCCTGTGTTCCTGCCTTCAGCTGTGATGTTTAAAGCAAGTTTCCTTACTTCCTTTCCTCTCGGTCGCCTCCTCCCCCGCATGTGCTGCTGCTGCTAGGCCCACCTGAGAGGAGCAGCAGCAGCGCCATCCATATCGGGATCAGGGGAATATGTTGAATTCTCCCCCACCATAAGCACGGGGCTGCTTGGTAAAGAGAGTGTCCTTTCTCGCTTCCTGTGCACTGCTCCCAGCCCAGCCGGTCCTCCCACCCCTTGCGACTGCGCCAAGCCACCCTTGTCAATTTCCACACTGGTCGCCCCAGCTGGTGGGAAAAACTCACTTGGCATACAAGTCGGAACAGAAGGTCAGGGGCGGCATGGGGTTCTCGATCTGGAGCACAGAAAATTTTGAATGCCTAAAAATATCAAGCATTCCCTAAGTTTTACCAATGGGATAAAATTTTGGATGGGGGGCCTTGGGGCTTGGTTGCTTCTTCCAGTGGCCAGCTTACTCTTCTGCACTCTCTCTTGTTCTCCTGCTTTCTCTCTCTCTCCCCCTCTCCCCTGCTCTCTCTCTGTTGCTTTCGCTGCCTCCTCTCGTTCTCCCGCTTTCTCTCTCTCTCCCCCTCTCCCCTGCTCTCTCTCTGTTGCTTTCGCTGCCTCCTCTCGTTCTCCCGCTTTCTCTCTCTCTCTCTTCTTTTAATACAGGAAAGCAAGTGAAGGGGGTCCCATGCATCAAGCCTTGATAGGTACAAATAGTTCCCAATAAGAACATAACAGAAGTCATGTTGGATCAGGCCAATGGCTCATCCAGTCCAACACTCTGTGTCACACAGTGGCCAAAAAACCCAAGTGCCATCAGGAGGTCCACCAGTGGGGCCAGGACACTAGAAGCATCCCACTGTGCCCCCCCAAAAGCACCAAGAATTCAGAGCATCACTGCCCCAGACAGAGAGTTCCAACAATATGCTGCGGCTAATAGCCATTGATGGACCCATATGCTTATCCAATCCCCTCTTGAAGCTGTCTATGCTTGTAGCTGCCACCACGCCCTGTGGCAGTGAATTCCATGTGTTAATCACCCTTTGGGTGAAGAAGTACTTCCTTTTATCAGTTCTAACCCAACTGCTCAGCAATTTCATTGAATGTCCATGAGTTCTTGTATTGTGAGAAAGGGAGAAAAGTACTTCAAGAGAAGCCATGTTGGATCAGGCCAATGGCCCATCCAGTCCAACACTCTGTGTCAAACAGTGGCCAAAAAAACCCAGGCGCCATCAGGAGGTCCATCAGTGGGGCCAGGACAGCTTGTTCTTGAACATGTGAGATGTGGGTTCTAGTCCAGACTGTTCCTCCTGTTTTGCTGTTGATTGAGTTTTGCATCCTTGCCAGCAAAACCATTGGTGGGATTTAAACTGAGACTTCCTGTATGCCACATTGGTGCTTCTCTTTAGCAAATTACTGGGAAGATATGAATGTCTGGTTGAGCGCTCCTTTTGTTGAGTTTTTTTAATGTATATTGCACCTCTGCTAAGTGAGCATAAGATACTGATCAGCACTGCTTGCCCATTGCAGTGCCCTGGTCTAAGACTGGGCTGCTAATCAGGACTTCCTGTTTGTGGGCTTCCTTGAGGTAGCTGGTTGGCCACCACATGAACAAAATGCTTGACTAGATCGGCTTTTGGTCTGATTAAGCATGGCTCTTCTTATGTGCTTAAATACTGATGGATTCAGATCATGGTGTCTCAGGTTCATTTGAGGGCTGCCATATTTGCCTAAAATCAAGATAGATGCATTTCTATGTTCCAAGACCCTTCACTACTAGTAAATAGGCTTGAAATGCTAAATAATGCAGCGTGCTTTAATTTTGCTCAAGAAAATGCTGCTTGGGATGACGACAGCTCAGATTTGAGCCAATTTAACCTTTAGAAGGTGCTCCAGTCATGAGGCGCCAGGAAGCAAACTTTATTATTTTCATTTCAAAGGTTACTTTATCTGAATTTACATTAGTAGTTTCACCTTTGTTGACTATCTTGCTGATTTAAGACATAACATTTATCATTCAGTGTTCGTAAGTTTGTAGATCAAATTGGTTCAACAATAGATAAACATGGCACCAGTCTCAAAAGGGCTAACCTTGTCATGCAGCTATGGACAGACAACAAAGAAGCCTGTAGCAACCCACTTCCTTTTCAACATGGAGTCTCATGTTTGTGAAGTGATAAGCAAAAAGAACTGTGGAGTCTGACTGTCCATTAATTTGGGTGAAATTTGTGGGCGCTATTTGCTCATGTATTAGTAATATTCTTAATAGTTCCTTTGCAACCATTGGTGCTCAATGACTGGATGGAAAAAGCTTCTATTTCTCAAAATAGAAGTCCATTATTATTAATTTACTAACATGACAATTCTGGCTCAGACACTGCCAATAGCTAAGCTTCTAGAGTCTACTAGATTTGTGTGAAATCTATGTGACTTTATCATACATTAAGATGCAGCAAAATAAAGAAATCTGCTTGACTGTTGCCTAAGAGGTTTGTAAAACAAAGCCCCAGTTTCCTCTTGCTTGGGTAATATTCCATAGTTTTTAACAGAACCATGTGGGAATCACAGGCTTAATATTTGACTGACAGCAAGGCTTCTTTTTTTGAGCAGGAATGCACAGGAATGCAGTTCCAGCTGGCTTGGCATTGGTGGTGTGGCCTAATATGCAAATGAGTTCCTGCTGAGCTTTTCAAAAAAAAAAAAGCCCTGAATGGCAGGGGAAAACTACATAGAGATACCTCCACACTAGCATTTTTCCCCCGATGTAATGACAGACACTCAATATCCCACAGTAAAAATACTATTTTCAGTAGAATTGTAACTAAGGTTATGCTCAAGGCTACAGTGCAACTGAGTCAAAATTTAGGTTGTGCTGGTTGTGCTCATGACACCTGCACTACATCAATGGGGTGGTGGGGCAGAGGGGGACAACAATTCAGGCCAGTTGACCGCAACTCTGGGGAAGATGTAGGTGGAGACATTTCCACTAATAATTGCAATAAGTTGGAAGGGGCCATACAGGCCATCTAGTCCAACCCCCTGCTCAATAAAGGATCACCCTAGAGCATCCCTGACAAGTGTTTGTCTAGCTGCTGATTAAAGACTGCCAGTCTCATTTGCTTACCCCATACTGTGAGTTCTGTTATAGGAAACATCAATTCCATCTGAAAACTAATGAGTACCACTTTGGTATGCACTCATCCTGCTTGTTTTATTGCAGTACAGATTGTGTGGGGATAAATATAAAGATAAGGAGCTGCAATTGGCTCACAACTTAGAAGCTCACTTATTACTTTAATTGTGCTTTTGGTTTCAACTCAACAGAATAGCTATTACATTTGTAAGTGTGAGCCTGCATACCTGAGAGGAAACTGACAGACTGCATTTTTAAAAACTTAGAAGCACTGTGCAAACAGATGAAAGACTGTGAAGGGTTAATTCTTCACAGATCCAGAGACACGTGTGGCACACTGCTCCAAGGAATCTGATTGGTTAGTATCATCTGAGCAGAGAAAGATTTGAAAGCTGAATGCTGAGGAGAAATTCAGTCTGAATTCAAACCTGGATGAAAACAATTTAACACAGACAGAGTATTGGGGAAGGTTGGCAAGGATGAGTGGATAGTTAGATGAACCCTCCCATTCAGGCCAGAAAAGGGAATAGATCTTCTAGTGAGAGAAGAAATTTCCCTACCCAGTCAAAACAGGGAGATAGCTCTGAAAAGTGGAGAGATCCCTGGTCTAGTCAGTAAACCTGAAGGGTCAGTAAAGCTCAAGAAGAGTACTGGTGTGTTTAGAGAAGGGGTTTGGGTACTGGATATAATGTACCAGCTTTCTGGAAACCGAAAGAGTCAGTGAATACTCAAAGAACAGTGTTTGGGAAACACTGGAACAAAAGCCTCTCATCTTAAATATCCTAAGTCACTGGGGACGGCTTATGAAGCTCTCAATAGCCTGAAACATATGAATGAAAATCTGTGTGGCAATGCTGCAGATGTTTATAGGAACAACCTAATAAGAAGAGCTCCAGATCTTTTCCAGTTTACCAGTTTTCAGTAGATGAGTTCCTGCCCATCACTGGCTGGTCAGATAGGTACAGCTTTGTCTTCCTAAAACAGAGTATGAAGTTGTAGCTCCTTGCACACAAAGATTCTATCTGTTGTTCTATCCAACAGCACTTGTCTCATCTACCATGCATCCCTTTGGCTTCTCACACTGGCAATCCCTCTATCCAGGTTAAGGAAAATCAAGCCAGCTGCAGCTCGGACTAGCCTTGCATTTGGAAATCTGCTCTCACCACTTGAGGCTTTGGCTCAGGGGTCTGTGGATACCTTTAGAATTCTGGCACAGGGTAGTGAACAAAACAAAATGGTCACTGCAGGCAATCGAGTCAACCATAAAATGGCTGCCACAAAGGGAGAGCCAACCACAAAATGCCAGGGAGTGACATCATTAATAACTCTAAATAGTAACTTCAGCATTTCAGGGTGAAGCTCTGCTTAACAGGATGCCATTTTAAATGAATTTAAAAATATTTTCTTGCATACATGCATCTTACCTTCAGTCATGTAGTGAAGATCTGTATGATGTGGTGGCCAGTGATGCAAAAGCATCTTTTTAAAAATCTGCACAACTGATCAGATCTCCAGCAGCTAATCAGAAGCCATGCTGGCCAAAAATCATCCTGTCCCATACACTCTCTAAAAACATTTGGCAGGTGCCAGGAAAGGTTTCATCAGGCATGACGACACCCATTGAGGACCCCTGCCTTGGTATGGCTTTTCTATGCTTGCACATCACTTTTGGTCCAGCAATATTTTCTTCTGGCCAGACTATTTATGCTATGGAGGTAATGCCTGGCACTAGCAGCTTCCTCTCCCTGCATTCTATATGCACACAAATGCTCTTATCTGGGACACAACTGAACAAGAAGAATTGAGGTCCTGGCAATTCTACATAGAATTTTTATTAGTTGAAAGATATGTATCTCCTCTTCAGCTTGAAGGCGGATTGGTCTTTTACTGTTTTCAGACTGAAAGATGCTTGCCCTGATCAGATGCAACTAGAAAGAATAAATTCCACCTCTTAGCAATATTGGAAATAATAAGTATAATGCTAGCTTTAGCTTCCACTGATCCTATCCTTATAACTTCCACCCTTCAACCCACAATACAAATCAGGCTATATACGCCAAGTAAGTAATATAGAGAATCAAGCAAAGACCCAAAATTAGGGTAACTATTCTTGAGGATGAATATAAACAAATCACCAGTGCTTGTAAAGAAAAAGTTAGAAAAGCTAAAGCTCAGTATGGCCAAAGATGCTAAAACAACAAAAAGGGGTTCTTTTCTTATGTTCGGAGTAAGAAAAAGAGCAAGGACATGGTAGGCCCATTGCAGGGGCAGGAAAGTGAAATTGTAACAGGTAATGAAGAGACGGTGGAACTGCTCAATTCCTACTTTTCCTTAGTCTTCTCTTCTGAGGGGAATGGTGCTCAACATGGGAAAAACATAACATATAAGGAGGGTATGAGTTCCAACCTATGATCAGCATAGGGGTAGTACATAAACACCTAGTTTCTTTAAATGAAACTAAGTCCTCAGCGCCAGAACCCTGCATCCAAGGTTTCTAAAAGAGCTTGTGGATGTAATTTCTGAGCCTCTGGCTATTATTTTTGAGAATTCTTGGAGAACAGGAGAGGTGCTGGAAGATTGGAGATGGGTGAATGTTGTCCCCATCTTCAAGAAGAGGAAAAAGGAGGATTCACATAACTAACGACCCATCAGCTGGATGTCTATACCTGTAAAAGTTTTAGAACAAATAATCAGTCAGTCAGTCCTGGAACATTTAAGAAAGGATGGCTGTAATTACTAAGAGCCAGTATGGGTTTCTCAAGAACAAGTCATGTCAGACTAACCTGATCTCTTTTTTTGAGAAAGTGACTACCTTGCTGGATCAAGGGAATGCTGTAGACATCGTTTATCTTGATTTCAGTAAGGCTTTTGATAAGGTTCCACATACTGTCCTTGTTGGCAAGTTGGTAAAATGTGGTTTGGATCCTGTTACCATTAGGTAGATCTGTAACTGGTTGACAGATCCCACCCAAAGAGTGCTTGTGAATGGTTCCTCATCCTCTTGAAGAGGAGTGACTCAAGGATCTGTCCTGGGTCCTGTTTTGTTCAATATCTTTATAAATGATTTAGATGAAGGAATAGAAGGAATGCTTATTAAATTTGCCGATGATACTAAATTGGGAGGGGTTGCAAATACAGTAGAAGACAGAAACAGGATACAGGACGATTTTGACAGGCTGGAAAACTGGGCTAAAACCAGTACAATGAATTTTAACAGGGATAAATGTAAATTTATGCATTTAGGTAGGAAAAATCCAATGCATGGTTATAAAATGGGGAAGACTTGTCTTATCAGTAGTATGTGCGAGAAGGATATAGGGATCTTACTGGACCATTCGCTGAACATGAGTCAACAGTGTGATGTGGTGGCTAAAAAGCCAAATGCAGTTTTGGACTATATTAACAGAGGTATAGTGTCCAGATCAAGTGATGTGATGGTATCGCTTTACTCTGCTCTGGTAAGACCTCACCTGGAGTATTGTGTTCAGTTTTGGGCAACACATTTTAAGAAGGATATAGACAAGATGGAATGGGTCTAGAGGAAGGCGACGAAGATGGTGAGGGGTCTGGAGACCAAGTCCTATGAAGAAAGGTTGACGGAGGTGGGCATGTTTAGCCTGGAGAGGAGGCAGCTGAGAGGTGATATGATCACCATCTTCAAGTACTTGAAGGGCTGTCATATAGAGGATGCTGTGGAATTGTTTTCTGTGGCCCAGAAGATAGGACCAGAACCAGTGGGTTGAAATTAAATCAAAAGAGTTTCCGACTCAACATTAGGATGTACTTCCTGACTGTTAGACTGTTCTTTAGTGGAACAGGCTTTCTCAGGAGGTGGTGGGCTCTCCTTCCTTGGAGGATTTTAAACAGAGGCTAGATGGCCATCTGACAGCAATGAAGATCCTGTGAATTTAGGGGGAGGTATTTGTGAGTTTCCTGCATTGTGCAGGGGGTTGGACTAGATGGCCCTGGAGGTTCCTCCCAACTCTAGGATTCTATGATTTTATGATTCTATGACTAATAACAATCTAGCCAAATGCTTTAAAATCCCACTGATTTAAATGAAAGAGTTGCTTTCACATTACACTAAATAATGTGTTTTACATCCAGATTTTTGCTATTCTTACACAGTAAAAACCCAGATGTAAAATGCATTAGTTAGTTTAGTGTGATTCACCAACAGTGTGATCCTGAACACACTTATGCCCCTCTAAGCCTATTGACTTCAAAAGCCAATGCTTAATTCCGGTTGGATTATAGTGACAACATTTTTTCCGTAAGGGAAGAACAGCTGTAGAGGAATTAATTTGGAAATTGTTATATTCTATTTTTATTATTTTTATGTATAAACTTTTATCACTATATGCTCAAGGCAATGTATAATTTCTAAAATCAATAGACTTTGCCAGAATTGTCAGGGAAAGTATACCTATTATTTGCATTACTTATCTCTTTGATAATACAATTCACTTGCAACAAGAAACACTCCTTTAAATTGACATCTAAGTTTATGTAGGACCAGTGAAATTTTTACTTTCTCCCTTTGATCGGCAAATACACACACAGTCATGCCACATCACAAACCACTTCTGAATCCCCCTTAGGTTCAAAAGACATTTATTCTGGGTGTGGCCATGAGACTGTCCAGAACTACAAATGATCTCCAGAATACAGTTTGCCCTGGAGAAAACAGATGCTCTGGAAGGTGGACTCTGTGATGTTAAACCATACTGAGTCCCTCCCTTCCAAAATATCACCTTTCTGAGGCTCCATCCTAATATCTAGGAATTTCCCAACTTAGAATTGGCAATCCTAGTTACAAAGGCAGTTGTAGAGGATCCCCCCTCCCCCATATAAGCCCAATGCCTGTTTATGGAACCAGGTAGAGAGTTCTTTGTATCTAGGTATTATTATTTCACAGTTGGTAGCAAATGTTTCTAAGACAATAACATATACAATTTTTTCTGCAGCTACCTCAAGATTGCTGAAGTCACACTTATTTATTAAAAGCCTGTAGTTTTCAAGTTACTACTGAGTGCAGCAAATAAAATCGACAGCCCCTAAAAATCAATGCACTATTTTTAGTACCTGCTATTTTTCGCCCTTCCTTTGCCCAGTTCTGGACAAACCTAACAGCTGCACAGAAGCCTTGTAGGAGATATAGGTGTTCATCTATCATGGAAATTATTTTAAAAACTTTTTAAAAGAAAAGCAACCATGAGAGTGATTGCTTCAGCAGACCACATTTAATACTCTTGTCATTTTCTTGATTACAAAGACAAAATACACAAAAGTATGACTTTCTAGTAGCATAATTAGTCATTACTGCATTCAAAACCACTCATCAACTATATCATAATTGCCAAAAAGCAGATCAAATGGTGATAAGGGATATGAAAATCTGGACTAGTGAATATGCAACTCTTTGCTCAAAAATAAAATTTACTTCTCCCCAGCTATAATCTTGCAGTCGTCTTCTGTTCAGTTTTCATGGGGTAAAAGGACAAGTCCTCTTGTGGATCAAAAACTGGCTGATTAATAGGAAACAGGTATAGATGGAACTCTCTGACTGGAGCAGTGATGCTCTGTATTCTTGGTGCTGGGGGCGGGGTGCAACAGTGGGAGGGCTTCTAGTATTCTGGCCCCACTGGTGGACCTCCTGATGGCATCAGGGGTTTTTGGCCACTATGTGACAGAGCATTGAACTAGATGAGCCATTGGCCTGATCCAACATTGCTTCTCTTATGTACCATTATGGCAGCCTGGACTGACACAATTAGAAGAGGTAGGCTGGCTAGGACTCAACTAGGGTTGCCAACTCTGAGCTGGGAAATTCCTGGAGATTTGGGGTGGGGAGCTTATGGAGGGCAGGATTTGAGGAGAAGAAAGACCTTAGCAGAGTATAATGCCATTAAATCTACCCTCCAAAGCAGCCATTTTCTCCAGGGGAATTGATCTCTGTCATCTGGAGATCAGTTATAATTCTAGGAGATCTCTATGTCCCAACTGAAGCTTGGTAACTCTAGCAGAAGGTTCTTGTGAAGACTTTTACAGAACAATTTTTTTACAGATTTTTTTTCTGTTTTGAATTTCTTAAGGAGCTATTTCAAAATCAGTTTGTCCATTTCCCCCTTTTGCACATTGTAGAACTACATCAGCTGTTTTGCTAGGCCCACTGGATTAAGAAAGTTTACCTTTGGGCAGAGAGATGTAACTGATAAAGAATCTCACAAGAGTGGGTTGTAACAGATGACATGTGGGTTCTTTACAATTTTAGGACTATATAAAAGATATGACAGGGCTCTCTAAACATGCACTAGACTCTATATTTGTAATTCAGTTAAGTAAACAAAGTTCAAAGGCCTTTGAATTACTTTGCAAATATCCTTATGCAAGTAAGTTTGCAGGACCGGACATACAAATCATCCCAGAAGTGCAATGCCCTCAGCCATGATGTCACACTGCCATGGAGATGACAGCATACAAGGGCAAAGCAGTTACGTTGAAACAAATTTTTAGGATTCAGGGGAGGGTGCAAGTGTGTAATCAGACATAGCTGATAGATTTGATAAAGACTACAGCAGCCTCCTAGAGGTGATGAATCTGTTCATAATGGAGTTCTAATCAGTTAGCCTCCTTCTGTTGGTTAGCGGGCTAAGAAGAGTGTAACAGCTCTGTAAATCATACAGTAAGTACATTACATAAAAACTTAATTCAGCTTGACTGCTAAATAAGACATTACAGCTTAAAACATTTGAAAATGTAAAAAAAAAAAAGGAGACCTATTACTATGTAAAAGAATCAAGAAGTGATCCGTGGTGCTTCTGTACAACATAAAGCGGTGTTGGTCTTTGTTTCTCAGCAACAGCCTTAGCATCTCAGAATGCTCATCCAGAATGTCCCTGACTTTGGGAGGTCGTTTTTCAAGGGATGTAGCATGCAACTCTTTGTATCCCAGATAATGTTTTTCAGTATTCACACAAGGGTGCATAAGAACAACAAAAATCCTTTCTCCTGGAAGACAACGTTGACTAACCTTCCACACTTAAAATGTGAAACACATTACAGCACCATCATCATAAAAATATGTGAATTTCTATACAACTTATGAACATGATCAGGCACAATGAAGTAAAAAACAAATTCAGGGATAGAAAAAAAACCCAAGAAGGAATCACACTTCTTGGGTTTTCTTTGGGTGAGAAAAACATAATCAAGCACTAACCTTGAATTGTCCTCTTGAAGAAAGCCTTGCAGGCCTCACATGAAGCCACTCCATAGTGGTACCCTGACGCAATATCACCACACACCAAACACAGTCTTTTGGGCATTGAGTTCAGCATGTATTCACACTTGGTTTGTGAATCTTCAGCGATGGTACTGGAGCAATCATCATATCGTTTCCTGACGGGCCCATTACCCCCAAGACCTGGGGCAGAAGGGTAGAGTGGTGGTGAATCTAGCCCATTCTGGTGTCCATTCATGGTTGAACTGTAGCTCCCACTAGCGTCAGAGGAGCCACCAGGGCTGTGGTGATTGATGCTGTCCGTCAAAGAAGCGGGGCTCGATGGTTCCGTCTTGATATATGACGAACAGCTAGAATCAATGTGTCGATCCTTGCTTGACATTCTGCAGAGAAGCCTGCATAGTAAAAGGAATGAAAGAGAGGTTTCTGTGCATTAAAAACAATGCTTTTTAAAGGCAGCACTGCATGCTAAGGCCTGTACATCATTCACTCATTAGTCAATACCTCTTGTTTTACATGAAGGTAATCAGCATAAGGACATGACAGAGCTTTATCAAGGTTTCAGACAGGCAGTAAACAAAAACTTTAAAGAGAGTGGATCCATTTTAATCTGTGCTCCCGCCTCTACAGTCCACCAATTTCCCTTAAATCAACTCTCTAAAACTAAATTCTAAAGTTGTCATCATGGAAAACAATGAATTCACTGCTCTGGAGGCTCTCTTCCTTGTTTCCTCACCTCATTTATGGAAATGATGCTACCAAAGGAAGCCAGACTTATATTTGAACCAGGGAATATTTTGGTCTATAGTTACTGTTTGGCAGCCTGTTTTGTTAGATCACTACCTGCCCCCCACTATTTCTTGAGTCCCAAAATTAAAAGGCAAGTCTTGCATTATTTTAGTAATTTAAAAAAAAAAAGATTCTATTTAGTAGCAGAATATTTCATGCCTCCAACAAATAATTGACGTTTGGCTCCAGTTTTACGAAATCTATGTGGAATGGTCATTAGCTTTTATTACAATTGCTTTTTAGTAAAAGGTTCTCAAATTAGTTAATAATAGACATACAAGCATCCCTAAAATTTTGTTCCTAGGAGTAAATGAGCCCTTAGGAATGATGTGAGGAAAATATAAGAGTCTGCAGTGTGAGGGGGAAAGCAGCAGAAACCACCACACCATCTCCCACAAACAGAAATGCCATTCCTTTGGAGGAAATTCATGTAACAGGATGCTACATTTTTGTAAGTATCCTAAGTAGAGAGTATAAAACTGGTGTACAGTAGCACCTTAAAGACTAATGTGAAAGTTTGTACTGATTAAAGGGTTGGAACACTTTCCTTATGAAGAAAGGTTAAAATGCTTCGGGCTCTTTAGCTTGGAGAAACGTCGACTGAGGGATGACATGATAGAAGTTTACAAGATTATGCATGGGATAGAGAAGGTAGAAAAAGTATTTTTCTCACAATACAAGAACTCGTGGATATTCAAAGAAATTGCTGAGCAGTTGGGTTAGAACTGATAAAAGGAAGCCCTTCTTCACCCAAAGGGTGATTAACACATGGAATTCACTGCCACGGGGCATGGTGGCAGCTACAAGCATAGACAGCTTCAAGAGGGGATTGGATAAGCATATGGGTCCATCAGTGGCTATTAGCCATAGCGTATTGTTGGAATTCTCTGTTTGTGGCAGTGATGCTCTGAATTCTTGGTGCTTGGAGAGGCACAGTAGGAGGGCTTCTATTGTCCTGGCCCCACTGGTGGACCTCCTGATGGCACTTGGGTTTTTGGGCCACTGTGTGACACAGAGTGTTGGACTGGATGGGCCATTGGCCCGATCCAACATGCCTTCTTTTATGTTCTTATACTGAAATAAATTTTGTTAGCCAGTGTCACAGGATGCCAGCTTTATTTTACTTCTACTGACTAACATTGCTACCCATTCAGAAGCTGAGAGTGCATTAACCAATATTATGTGCCTTGAAAAGACACCATAATGAACAGCATGTTATGTAAAGATTTTCTCAGTCTTTCTAAAATACACCAAAGGCCATTCTAGGCTTTATATGGAGACAAATCCAAGTAATTCTATCAACAGCAGATACATTTCTGATAAGCCATGTTCCTGTTTTGATATAGATTTTTTTACTTTTACTTTGAAACTTAAAAGCCATCTTAGATATACAGCCAGGCAGGTGTTCACAGAAGCAGAGCTCTGGAACCTCTAAATGTTATTGTGCTCTTTCTTTCTTACCCCCCTCCCCCCAATACTTGCTTCTGGCTCCATTGTTCAAGCTACCTGTGAGAATTTTGATGAACTCTAAGATTTGACAAACCTTCTAATATTTTCCCCCACAAAAATGGAAAAATAACCAAAGCATATAAAGCAGACAGACGGAAATCTTCATTATTTCACTGTGGCCACATAGGAGAAAATAATTTAAGAAGTATGATGGGAGTATGGTTTTATTATGATAATTATAATTTAAGAAGCATTTTAAGGTAGATACTGAGTTGATATAATTTAGTACACCTTCTGATGATGTCAGGGGTGTGTGGCATATGCAAATGAGTTGTGCTAATTAGTTATGTTAATGAGCTCCAGCACCTCTTTTTCTATGAAATGACTCCTGTCGAAATCTAAATGACAGTGTGTGAAGTGCCTCACTCCCACATATACACATGGCCAGTAATGAATTTTAACCATTCATTATTTTGTGAGCTATTATTCACTAAAGATTTTAGTCAATTGGCTGTCAACTGTTAGCAGATTAATAAACTAATTCATGTGTATTTACATATTGTGACACATTAGTAAATGCGGTTCTCAGAATCATGATTAATGCTGATCTTAAGTACAACGTCCTTCAAACAGGCAATACAAGTCAGTGGGGAAGCAGTATACCACGAATATGAAGGAGGGGAGAAAATGATGTCAGTCATTCCTTCTTCTGGACTGACACCAGGATTGATTCAGGACTGACAAAAATAAATACTTCCTTACACACTAATTAAGTGGTGGAATTAACTGCTAGTGGATGTAGTGATGGCCAGGAGATGGCTTTAAAGGGGGGCTAGACAGATTCATGGAGGAGAGGTTCATCAATGGATATCAGCTGTACTGAATAATGGGAACCGCCACATAGAGAGAGAGCAAATGTCTGAATGCCAGTGCTAGGAGGCAGCATCTCTCTCTCTCCACCCATTGTCTTCAAGGCATGTCTACTGAGTTGAGGAATGGCCAATCTAGAGTAAGTTTTTCAGTTTCTGCCCTGCAAATTCACAAGGAGAAGCAAGTTTTAAAAAGATAATAAAACAGTATACTTACTTTATAAGTTACAGAAAATGAAATTGCCCACACATACTTAATGCTGACCCTTAAAGCCACACAAGGAAGTTTTATAATACTTCAAGAAAGCAGAGAATGAGACTTTTCAGCCACTGACAACATTACATATCCTTGCCACCTGAATAGCCAATTGGTTTTTTAAAAAAAACTTTAAAGATATATTGCTTTGGATACCTGATTGCATGGTCTTTTCCTCATGAACTTTACAGCCTTCTTTCTCTCTCCTCTTCCACTTTAACAAATGTCTTTTCCTCTGCATCTGCTGCCTTGCAGCTACCACTCTTAATTAAATCTTATAATTAATAAACAGCTCTCTCTTGTCTCTCTACTCCCACTCTAGGCTAAGCACTTTTCTCTAGTCAACATTTAAAAGAAAGTGGATTGGTGCTGACTTACAGCAGCTCTGTGAATTTCTTTTAATTTAGAGTACTTACACCACTGCTCGACTTATTACCTTATAATTACTGGACAGCTCTCACATATATTATGGTCTGAAGCTAGAATGAGAAGTTATTAGGGTACTAAAACATGATCTTCTTCCCACCCCTCCTCCTGACACAAGATTTTATATAGCTATGAGTAAAATACCAAATAATTCTCTCACTATCTACCAATTATAAATTCTGATATGAGTGCTTTGTACCATTCTGTTAAACTTCTCTCATTTTTACTAGCGTAATTCTTTAAGGTTATAATTATGGTTGACAACTGGGGAAAGATGGCTAGATCACAATGAAGTTGAATTTTTGCTCCTGTTATTTGCGTCCTGGCTAGGATTGGCAACCTACAGGTGGGGCCTGGAGATCTGCCAATATTACAAACAGATCTTCAGACCAGGAATGGGCACCAATCTGCCCATGACCCTAAATTCATGACTAAAATTGCATGGGTTGTGCTTCACAAACCTAGGTCCATGCTGTCTCTCCTCAACAACCCACCCATGAGCCTCTAAATCAGGGGTGGCCAACGGTAGCTCTCCAGATGTTTTTTTTTGCCTACAACTCCCATCAACCCCAGCCATTGGCCATGCTTGCTGAGGCTGATGGGAGTTGTAGGCAAAAAACATCTGGAGAGCTACCGTTGGCCACCCCTGCTCTAAATGGTTTTCAGAGGTTCAGGCATCTTGTGGCAGGGCATGTTGGCAGCATCTGCAGCAGACATGCTGGCACCTGTCAAAGCAACAAGGGGTGGGGATGGACTTCTGCAGCCCTGGAAACACCAACAGTGACCCTCCAGAACTCAACAGGAAGTGCTGATGTGATGGACTGCACTTTTAAGAAACTCAGAAGTGCTGTACAAATAGCTGAAGGTCTCTGAAGGGTTAATTCTTCACGGAAGCCAAAAACCTTGAGTGACAGGCTGCACCAAGCAACCTGATTGGTTAGCATCAGCTGAGCTGAAAGATTCAGTCAGATTGCTTTAAGGAAGTTTAGGGAGTAATTCTAAGCAGGTCCACTCAGAAACAAGTCTCTTGTTACTCAATAGGACTTAATTCCAGGAAAGTGTTTTTAGGACTGTGCTACAAGATGCTTGCCCAGCATCAAATCCAGATAACCTTAAGAGAGCTACCATTCTGCTCCATAGGAGCAGAATGCTATTTCCCCCCAATTCACATGCAGCCACTGTTTTCTGTCGGCAGCAGGAACACTGTGCATTAAGAAGAGGGTGAGCAGAAGCAGGAGCCAGGTATATATACCTCATTGGCTCTCCCCTCCCCTTGCTGTCTGGTGCTGGGATGCTTGTGTCCACATCACAGCCTACTACATCCAGTGGAGCAAAGGTGCTGGTCAGCTCTGTGGGTGGAGGCGCAGCAGAGAGAGAAGGGAACTGGCTGTGATTTCCCCAGATAGCATATTCCTGGGGGTTCCTCTTTGGGGGGGCTGTAACTCACCCTCTTAAATCCAATCCTCACTAAACTTGGAGAGCATATAGAGGAGAGTCAGCTGGAGACTCCCTGCAAATTTGGCATCTCTAGCCTGCAGGGGAGCTATCTGCATCATGAACCTCATAAAACAGACTGATTTGTAAACAGGAAGGTCTGTGAAGGGTCATGGTTCATGGGGGCCCACAAACCTCTATTTTCTTGGTTTGTGCCCATCCCTACTCCAGACAACAGAGATCACTTCCCCTGGAGAAAACAGCCACTTTAAAGGGTGGACTCTATGGCATTATACCCCACAGAGGTCTATACCCTTCCTAAGCTTCATTGTCAATGCAGTACCCAGTCAAGAAAGATATTGCGGCTGCAAGGAAAAAGTAGTAGCTTGAAACCAGGCCTTCACAATCAATGCAGACTGTAGTTGATTTCTCTCATTCAGTGCTTGACCATGAGGTCAAAGGCAAGAGTCGCTGGATGCTGTGGCATAATGTCTTATCTATGTTGCTAACTGACAAAAAATGTTATTATAGAACCACTTACAGCACTATCCATCAATTCACATGTTCAACCTCACCAAGCAAGCTGTATACTGAATAACTGCCCAAATGCATGATCAAATTGCTTTTTTAAAGCTGTTGAAACCAAACTATGATGGCAGGCAAAGGCTCAGTGGCAGAACACATTTGGTATGCAGAAGGTCCCCAGTATGTTCAGGACAATCTTTGGAAGTAGGAGAAGGAAAAGGCTTCTTCTTTTTTCCTGGCCTGAGGCCTGCCAGTCAATGCTGACAATATTGAGCTTAGTAGAAAATGGTCAAACAATGGATGGCATTTTGTATATTCATAGCTAGTCCAACAGCTATTATAAGGTTAAATCATTATGTTGGGGTATGGGGTGGAAATGCAACCTTGTCATTATAAAGACTACAGATGGACTAGAGCAGTTTCCTAGTCTTCACTCAGGTTTATCTGCTCTGGAATGCAGCTGCTATGGAGAAAGGGAACCAAAACCATATCAAATTACAACAGCAGATGGAAACTTGGCATCACTGAAGAACCTTGACAAAACAAAACCCAAAACAAGGTAGATGGGACATTTATGCATATTTTGGGTTAGTATTGTTAATTATTGTTTCTATATGTTGGAGGAGAAAAGTGGAGAACTTTTATTTATTTATTGCACTTATATCCCGCCCTCCCCAAACAGGCTCAGGGCGGCTAACAACAGTCACAATTCGATGACAATTCACATTATGATAATAAAACAGTATTAAAACATTAAAATATTAAAACAATTTAAATACCGCTAAAAATATAACTCAGATGGCTTCTGTTTGAATTAATTTGTCAAGATACTGTGGGGCAGATAGTACACACCCCCATAGTTGTTAAAAGTACCTCCTTTTAGTTCTTAAAAGCCTGCCTGAACTAATATGTCTTACAGGCCCTGTGGAATTGTGACAAGTCCCGCAGGGCCCTAGTCTCCTCCAGGAGGGCATTCCAGAGACAGGGGCAGCCACGGAGAAGGCTCTTGCCCTTGTAGTGGTCAGATGGGCATCCTTTAGACTGGGGATCTTTAACAGATTTAATGAGCTTGATCGTAGTGCTCTCTGGGGCTCATATGGGGAAAGGCAGTCCCGAAGGTAGGCAGGTCCCAAGCCATATAGGACTTTAAAGGTCATAACCAGCACTTTGAACCGGGCTCGGAACACTACAGGCAACCAGTGCAGTGTCTCCAGTGCAGGTTGGATGTGCACCTGTAAAGGCAGCTCCAATACCAACCTGGCTGCAGCATTCTGCACCAGTTGCAGCTTCTGGGTCTGAGTTAAGGGCAGCCCTGAGTCAAGAGGGTGTTACAGTAGTCTATTCTCAAGGTGACCATTGCATGGATTACTGCAGCCAAGTTGCTGCATTCCAGGTATGGAGCCAACTGTCTTCTCTGTTTAAGATGATAAAATGCAGATCTGGCAGTGGCTGCCATCTGGACCTCCATAGTCAATGAAGGCTCCAGGAGAGCCCCTAAATTCTTGACCTTCGAAGCTGGTGCTAAAGGCACCCCATTGAAGTTCGGTAAAGAGATATCTCTTCCCAGGCTGCCTCAGCTTAGGTACAGAACCTCCATCTTTGCTGGATTCAATTTCAGTCGACTTTGTCTGAGCCATTTCACAGCAGCTTGTAATGCCTGCTCCAAGTTTTCCGGGATGCAGTCGGCCTGGTCACCCATCAAGAGGTAGAGCTGGGTGTCATCTGCATACTGGTGACCCCATCCCAAAACTCCGGACAATCTTGGCGACAGGGCGCATGTAGATGTTAAATAGTGTTGGGGAGAGAACCGTGCCCTGAGGCACCGCACATACTAGTGGGTGTCTCCAAGACAGCCTCTCCCCCACTACTACCCTCTGTCCTCGACCTTGGAGAAAAGAGGTAAGTCAATGGAGGGCAGACCTCTGAATCCCCACGTCAGCAAGGCGGTGCGACAGCAGCTGGTGGTCGACTGTATCAAAGGCAGCCGACAGATCTAATAACAGCAGCACTGCCGATCCACCTTGATCTAGATGTCTTAGGAGATCTTTGCATCTTTGATTGCCATCTCATAGGGCTTCATAAACAGTCTATAAGTTCTTGTCACTTCATCATGAGTACGCTGCCAACTCCTCTCTAGCCATCTTAGTCACTGTTTCATCATCACAGTTCCGGGGTGCACCATGGTGCCAGCTGAGCACGACGATGAAGAGGGTGCTGAGGGGCAATCTCATCAATGGCTGCGGAGAGTTTTTGGTGCCACGCCTCCGCTAGTCCATCTAGAGAGTTTCCAGAGGGCCAAGGATCCTGCAGTGCCATCTGAAACCGCGTAGGGTCCATCTGACTTCACGGACAAGCCAAAATATGCTCGCTGCCTAGACAGGGTTGTGGAGACATGGCCATATTGGCCTTTAGGGCATAGTGGTTCGACCATGGCACTGCTAAGGCAGTAATTCAGTCCACTGTAATTCCCGCTGCAAAGATCAAATCCAGCGTGTGCCCAGCCCGATGGGTAGTAGTTGTAACATATTGGGAGAGCCCTAGTGTTGCCATGGATGACACTAGGTCCATTGCCCTGATGAAGTCCACATCATTGGCATGGATGTTGAAGTCACCCACCCCGCTACGGCCTCCATCATGGTTGGCATGGCACTGGCTGGTGCGCTAGGCATTCGGTACACCAGCCAGATGGCCAATTTTTCTCTCCCATCCCATAAAAGTCCAATACACTCAATGCCAGAGATCACTGGAGGCGGGAGTGCCCAAAAGGAGTAAGCCTCCCGTATCAGCAGTGCCACCTCTTCCCTTGCCCGCTAGTCCGCAAATGTTGCAGGACCGAGTACCCGGGGGGGTAATTTGGGAGAGAGCTACTGTTTCTCCCTCCCGCACCCAGGTCTTGGTCACGTAAGCCAGGTCTACGTCCTATTCATGCAGGAAACTTGTTGTTAATCGACCTGGCATTACACAGCACCAGAGACGGAGGCGAGTGATTTTCCTTGGCCTCCCTACCTGCTACCTTTGGGATGGGACACAGGTTGGAAGGAGAGCAAGCATATCCATATCTCGGTCTCCTTTCCACTGATTTGTTCCTATTCCCACTGCTATATTTTTCCCCACCCCAGGAGCACTGGGATCCCCTAGCCAGGCACAGCCGTGGCCACAGCCTCAAACCTATCCAGACAGTAAACCTACACTAACAATTCTATTCCTATGCTTACTCTAATTTAACTCTAATTGCTCTTAACTTATCTACCCTATAGCCTATCCTTACTAACTTAATTTGGTTCCTACTACTAATTAACTAAGATCCCTCCAATTTAATCCCCTCAATAAATTCCAATCCCTTAATTAGTGGCTAATAAAAGATCCCAATTTAACTACACTAGCCACTTAGGCACTAGTCAATCACTTCTTTTAACTAATTAAGAAAACAACCCTTGCCTAACTATAACAATTATAACTCAATTTAATTAAATTCCCAATAAGTTAGGCTAACAATTTATTTCCCAATAAGTTAGGCTAGCAATTTAAATTAGACTAGTAAAAAATCAATTTTCAATAGTTAATCTAACAACAGCGATAAATCAATCTAAGAACAATTTAAAACATAGGAATATAACAGGAGTTTTCAGAGCGATGGGATATCAGTACCAAGCATATTCCAGGAGTAAAGTGTGCAGTGCAATCTCAGTTATAGTTAGTAACTTCCTACTGATGGCTTCTGGCTCTATAGGTGGTCAGAACTGGCCCAATCCAGTTCTTCACTTCCAGCAGACAGCAAAGTCGAATATCTGTTTGGCACGACCAGCAGCAGTCAGAAACCTGAGGGAATCCTCAGACGTGGCTGCAGTGGTTTCTCCGTAAGGCGCTGCACTCGGGGCTAACAAAAAAGCCCTCCCCTCCACGAGAGCTCCAGGTGGCCACAATCCCTGTCCTTGGAACAATGCCATCACCTCAGCTCTCCTCCACAACACCACCTCTACAGTCGCAGCCAACACCAGAGCCGCTCTCTTTCCCCCTGCATCTTCCGGCAACGCTCGTACTCCCACTGGCTGCACTCGTACTCCACCCCATGGCGCCCGCCAGCTCCAGCAAAGTGGCCAGGCCAGACCTGCTGCTGCAGTGGGTAATTGCGTCACGCTATTCCTCCAGGGCTGCAGTCAGGAAAGCCAGAGAAGTCTCAGGCACACTCAGGTTGGTGCCAATACACTCAACATCACCCGGTTTGCGTTGGTGATTAATTTATTTCTTATAGTTCCTGTTTTCTAAATGTAGAAATCAAAACACGCAGGAGCTCTGCACCAAGCTTCTACTGCACAGCCATCTTTTCTCTGCTCATGGAGGGAGCTGACCTACCTTAGCAAACTGAGTCATCATCAAGGGGTCCTGCTGAGGATTTGGAATAATATCTAAAATAGACCTCTGTAAAACAGCTGTTGCTCCCTAATTACTACTTAGCTCATTACACCAAGAACTTCCTAGAGATACCATTACCTTGTACAAAAAATTTCTAGCTCAAACTTAATTCCCTCTTCATCTCTGTACCTGATTTTCTACAGCTCTTTCATGCAAGCCTGAAATATTCACAACTCTCTATAAATTCAATTGTCAGCTGGTGATTTTTATTCTAGACCTCACTTCAATCTAAAATTAGAGGCACTAAAATTCACATTAACTGTAAGAGGAGTGTAGTGAATAGGACTTTATTTCAAAAGAGCACCTTTTTGTCAGAAAGAGCTATTCTCAAGTTGATGGCTTTATCTGTATTCAAAGTCCAATTCCACATTGTGCTGTTAATACAGATTTTTTTTAGGTCACAGCAGATTAATAAAAATCTAAATGTAGTTAACATTTACAATGAGAAATAACGTCTGTCAAACTTAAGTGTGATATATTTATTTCAACATCATGGTTGCATTGTTTTCTTCATTATTATTTTAGTTAATTAGCTGGTATTTTTAACTGTTACTTTCTAAGGACTGACATATTACATGTTTGTAGGATAAGGAGCATGAAAACAAAGCTGAGGTCAAATTTTTGGCCCTTCATTTTCACATATTTAAAGTCACTGGGGTTCCATCTGAATCTTCCATTAATTTCTGCATCTAGGCTATTTAAAACTGGTGATGACTGAAACACTGTACACACAAATGTGTGCTGAGCCACAGACGTATAGAAAAAGGCTTGGAGGAAGCATTTAGAGGTTCTAATTAATGCATAATTTAGCCCTAAAAAGCAAATGGGGTCTCTCTCTCTCTCTCTCTCTCTCTCTCACACACACACACGACTGGCTCCAGACTGTCTGGCACCCTAGGCAAGGCTAACTTCTGGTGCCCCCCTCCATTGATCACTGAATCAGATGGGGGCGCCCAATTTGGAGCCCCCAGAAGGTCAGCATCCTAGACAATCGCCTAGCTTGTCTAGTGGCAGGGCTGGCCCTGTACACACACAGGTATGCCTTTAGAACATACCACATATCTCTTTTCCCTCTTATTGATTTAGATCCATGTTGCTTCTCCCAACCAGCAGTTCTAGTCTAGGGCCAGATCACATAGCAGGAATTCCAACTGTGGAACTTCAGAATTAGGGTTTGTAGAATCTTTCGGGCTCAAGTGCCGTGTTCTACTGGAGAAAGTTTTCCTTCCAGACGTTTCGTTCTCAGCTGCGGAGAACATCCTCAGTGGCGTTGCAGCCGGAGCAGGCGCTCAGACCTTCTTGGCTGCTGTGCATTGAGTGGGGCCAGGGCTGCTGGAGAGCTGCTATTTCTAGGCTGGAGGGGGTGTGATGAAAGGGCAATTGGTTTGTGGATGAGCCCATTGTTTGGTGGGGCTTCCTGGAAGGGTAGTGATAAGGAAACTGGCTGTTGAATGTGACCATTGTTCCGTGTTAATTGCTGGGAGGGTTGGAAGGGGTTTGAAGATAAGGAAGATGGTTGTTGACTGTGCTGATTGTTCTGTGGAATTTGCTGGTTGTTCTGAGACTTCCTGCAATTTATAGTCTGTAGGGTGTTTTGCAGAGCTGGGTACCAAGATTGGTGGATGAAAATGCCTTCTTTCTTTCTGTTAAAATTGTGCTGGTGTTTGTAAATCTCAATAGTTTCTCTGTTCAGGCGGGTATGATAATGTGAGACCGTAGAAAGGACTTCAGTTCTTTCAAAGTGGATGACGTGGTCTCCTTCTTGATTGCCACGCTGAAGCAGCCTGTCGGTCACTTCCGGGCTCCTGTCCTGCATCTCGACCTGTGTTATTAGTGACAGGCTGCTTCGGCGTGCCGCTGCGCCGGCCCCCTGGGCCCCACAACGATGGGACCGATGCCACAGGGACGGGCTCGAAACACTCTATAACCCCTCAAAAGAACAGCAGTCTAGCTCGCTTCCCCCGAGCCCTGCCGCCATAAGCCTCAAGGGGGCTCATTTTGCGGCATCTCCCGGCGGGAGGGTGGCACCCGCACGGGACACATATCAAATGAAAGAGGGGGCGCAGGGCTATCAGAAACAGCCGGCGGAGGGAGTCGGGAGAGCACCCCACTGGGGGATCCACACCCCGAAAGTGATGAAGGTGGCGCAGATAGAGCCAACAGAGCAAACAGGACAAAATAAATAGGCTGCATTATGCAGCACAGTTGAGAAAGTGCCTTATCCCATATACTGATGAAGTATATACAGGATTTCAGAACAAAATTGTTTCCGGCGGTGATATTTGGGGGATTTTTGGGGATGTCACAGGAAGTGCTGTGAAGTCACTTCCTGTTTCCGGCAGTGGCATTTGGGGGAAATGATGTCACAGGAAGTGATGTCACTTCCCATTTCCGGCAGGTGACGCGGGGAAATGATGTCACAGGAAGTGATGTCACTTCCTGTTTCCTGTGGTGGCATGACGTCACCGGAAGTGACGTCACTTCCTGTTTCCGGCGGCGCGGGCACGCTTCGCGCGCGCACCCCTACCTCCCCCCCCCCAACGTGTCCCTGGCTGGCCTTCAGACATTATGGTCACCCTATGTGTGGTTAAAGGACTTATTTAGCATAGTTCTCATCCTGCTGGAGCTCTCAGAAGGACTCAACATTAATTTATACATTAGGGCATCTGCTGTGGTGAAATAGAGGCTGTACCTCTTTCTAGGGCAAAAGAACCCAGCCACTATACTGTTTGTTCTGATAACTTATCTGCAGTAATTTGTGATTGAAGGGCAGGGTATGGAAGGCCTAGCAGCAGCAGCAGCAGAAGAAGAACTACCCAAAGGAGTCTCAGAGCAGCTTACAATTGCCTTTCCTTCCTCTCCCCACAACAGACACCTTGTGAGGTAGGTGAGGCTGAGAGAGTTCTGAGAGAAAGGGTGGCATGGGCTTCTCCAGGGGTTAATGAGGGCTGCTTGAGATGTGGCAGAGCTCCTGGTGGCTGGCTGCTCTCCTAATTCAGGGATTGTTATGTAGCTGTACCTACTATTCAATGGACAGGGTAGATGGGGAGGAGGAGGGGGAACAATGTTTTTATTGCATTTTATTGTTTTATTATATGTTGTACTCTGCCCTGAGCCCTATGGGGAATGGGCAGGATAGAAATGTACTAAAATAAAACCCTTAGAAAGATTCAGGAGCTGCACTCCTGTGCGCTCCTGATGAATTCAAGGCCTGATGTGGAGTAGTAGGGAATCAAACCAGGTTCTCCAGATAAGGTTTCCCCACTCTTAAGCACTACACCAAGCTTAATCTAAAAGCTTAATCCTGATAAAATGAAGATACTGTTAAGAGTTAAAATCTAATTGGGAGTACAGCTACAGCCCGTTCTGAATTTGAAGGAGCAAGTTTGAAGTTTAGGTTTCTTAGAACCTGTTCTGTTATTAGGTAAACAGGTAGCAAGTTGTTTTTACCAGTTATTCTGTCACCAGTGGCAACTGTTCCTAAATGGTGGACAGCTTCACATGACTTAACCACACTTCCCAGAAGTAAGATTCTCTGGTAAGATGCTAGTTTATCACTTGAGACGAGATTAGTTTACTAAAAATACAGACTTTGGGAGAGTCGCATACACTCTATACCAGGGGTGGCCAAACTGTGGCTCAGGAGCCACATGTGGCTCTTTCACACACATTGTGCGACTCTCGGAGCCCCCACCACATTTCTCTCTTGAAATCACTTCTTTAAGCCAAGCCAGACAGTGGCTTGGAGAATGCATTTAAAGTTGATTTCTTTCCACCTCTCCCTCCCTCCTCCCACTTGCATCTTCCTTCCTTCAACATCTGACGTTCATGTATTGTGGCTCTCAAACATTCAACATTTATTCTTTGTGGCTCATATGTTAAGCAAGTTTGGCGACCCCTGTTTTATACAATTCTTTCCTCAGGGAAATTTACATTGTAGACTTTAGAAAATCTCTAAAGGTTGTCTACTAGGCCTACTGAGTATTAGAAAAATAATAATTAAATGATATGGGCTCTGCCAACATCCTTGTATTTTTTTTTTTGTGAACAGGCTTTAAGATGCTTTATGATGTTGATGTTTTATAGCGGCTGTGGTTTAAAGGCAGCCTGTAAATCAATATAAATAAATAAATATTTGCACATATGATGAGACAACAGCTACATAATCAAATTTGCCAGCTGCTTCCCACACTGAATGATACGTAAGGGTAGGCAATGTATTATCAGCAGGGTAATGATATATAGAAGTTAATTTAACCAAATTATGCAGAGCATAGAGGGAAACTCTCCTACTAAACCATAAAAGGCAAACCCTGGTTTCTGAAATGGTATATTGTATGCACTAGATGACACTCTTTTCTGACCTTATTTTCTGGTGGTAGCTGCTTCCCAAAGTTAAGATGATTGCCAATTCAAAGAGTAATTTTATGAGGCACGAGGGGCTGTTGTCTATGGAGAGAAAATAGAAAGTACTCTCTTCACATAACTGCTTTGTGTGTGTATAAACCTCTGTTACTCTAGGGTAGCTTACACAGTGCTGTTATTTTTCTCTGTGTCTTTTAAACATGAGCCCTCCACATTGTTTTATAAACTGCTTTTGCAACTTTTTTTATTGCAACATCTTTTGCCCTGCAGCATGGGATGTGAGGTGGGGGCAAGACACTTAGTCAATAGTATCCCTGGATAGCCAGAATTATTTGAGCAGTCATTTGGATCCTGACCAAAATGACAATAAAATTGGGCTAACAGTTATTTATTTTGATCTGCAAGCCACACTGAATTTTTCCAGCTTGATAACAAAAGCTGCTAAAGACTATTGTTTGGATTTCAGAAAGTCAGTACTTAACAATACAACATTTTCAAGTATGTTTTGAAATTGACTGATATTTCACAAGAGAAAAGAATTCAGTACATGCATAGTCCAAATTATTTCACATGGATTTCATGTAATATTTGGGTCCAGTCTAACCAGTACAAGTATTGTAGGAACATTTCTGATTTCATGTGTCATATGTCTTTGTTACTAAGACCAACCACATGAATTTGGAATTCTGAACTGGTACATTGTCATTACAGGATTTGATGTCAGCTATTATCTGATGGCTTCTTTAAGATTTTTTTTTTTTGCATTGAAAATGTTTGCATTACACTTCTGAAGCAAAAGGCTTTCAATAATGGCTGGCCATAGATGTCTGATTCCAGATCATATGAAATAATGGGTGCTATCTAGCTGTCTTTGTTTATGGTTCCCTTCTCAGTGTACTGACTTCAACTTCCTCTAGAAAACTTGTAATGGCTTAGGATAAGAAGCCATCAGATAGAAAAAGAAATGTTTGCAACCAGGGCTTTTTTGGGGGGTAGAAAAAGCCCAGCAGGAACTCATTTGCATATTAGACCACACCTCCAACATCACCATTGTTTCACATAAGGCTGTTTTGTAGAAAAAGCCCAGCAGGAACTTATTTGCATATTAGGCCACACCTCTGACACCAAGCTAGCCAGAACTGCATTCCTGCTCAAAAAAAGCCCTGTTTGCAACAATCAACACTTGTGACAAGTATTCTTGGTTGAGAATATGACACGCAAGAGCATGGTAAGTATATTGTTTCGGCCAGGCCAAACAGTATTAGATGTGCAGGCTCCTAAATGAACATGTGAAAGTATAGAGTATGTGCTATTTTCCCAAAGTCTGTATTTCCTGGTGTCCTTTCTCTTCTCAAAAATATTTGGGGGGACATTTTGGGCTGCCACAGGAGAGAGAAGCAGTAAATTGCATTTAGTGGGTGCAAATGTCTAGTCTGAATCCAAGCTACAGTCAGACCATTGGTTCATCTAGCTGACTATACAACTGGTAGCAAATCTAGCTGCTCAAAAAGAGTACCTTACCAATCCTGCTTTATGAGTTCCTTTAGCTAGAGATGCCAGCACTTTATTTTAAAACTTTTGCATAAAAATATGCTTCTACTGAAGATGGGACAACAGCTCAGTGGCAAAGGACACAGTCTGGTACTCTTCCATTAAGTTAGGGCTTGTCCCTTAAATTAGCTTTATCACAACTCCATTATATGACAATAAGTTCTATTCAAGTAACTTAATTAGATAACGGCAGTTTAGGAACAGACTGTCAAAAATTATACTTCCTTGGAATCAACAACAACAACAAAAATCTAAATTCTAGAATCTCAAATATTAGCTACGGTGGTTCTTACTGACATATTTGAACAAACCCATATGTAAAAAACACCTTTGGCAGAAAGTTGTCATTTTGGAGGGAAAGTTCTATAAGCTTAATCAGAAACTAACCCTCTTAAAACGATTTACTTTCATGTAAATTTGTTTAGGGTTGGGTTTTATACCATAGAATAATATCATCATCATCGTCGTTGTTATTATTGATACAATACTTCCAACATACATAGTACACTGAAGAGTTTAATGAGCAATCTGAAGCAGCTCAACTTATCATTAAACATTAGTTAATGGGGCTTACTCTCAGGAATGTGCCTTTAGAATTGTAGTTCAAATGACTTAACAAATATATCTAAATTTTGCTAGTGAAGAATGCAACAGAAATTGAGAGGACTTGGAACTGATGTTTAAAAAAAAAATCCAGAAATGACTAGTTTTTCCTCATATCTATCTTTCCTTTGAAGAACATGTAGACTGTGATTCAGAGTAACGAAACACAAAAAGACTATAAAGCAAGTGCCAAGTATTACCTTTACATCTTCTTTCTGACGATCAGAACAAAAGTTACTTCCTCTGCCCAAATCCCCTGATCACCATGAGACTCTTGCTTGCCAGCTCTCATTACAAAGCTGAGTTACAATCTCAGCTGAGCTTTTTTACAATGAGTATTTTTTTCTGCTTCAGCTAATTGCACTCTAGCAAAGTGGCAAAATGTGAATCACTTAGCGGGAAAATGGGCACCAGCTGCTATTGTCAGAGAATGGCAATGCCGAAGAAAAGGAAAGCAACTGAATGAAGTGTCATGTCAGAAATCAACGGTGCAACGTGTGATTTGAGAAAACATGACTACTTTACAGAGACAGGGTGTCATTATGGCATCACTGTAATACGGTGCTTTGACAACTGCTGTGTCTAACATATCATCATTGCATTAAGGTGCACTGGCTTAGTTGGAAAAGGAATAGAAAGGAATTCTTTTTCCTTAATAAGAAATACCTTGTGCCTGGTTAACCTAATAGATTAGCAGCTAAATAATCCTAACTAATACAAACTATATTCATAAGTATATTAGATGAGAAACTGAGTGATAAAGGCACCTATTTATGACTAAAATACTCATTTTTTTCAGATCTTATGTGCAAATATAGTTTTGATTTTTTTTATATAAAAGAAAATTTCTGACATTTTTAGAAGCCTGCAACATCCCTCAGTGCAAAAATCTGTACACCAGTGTCTACATTGCTTGCTGTTGCCACATGAAAAAAGGTACATCATGTGAGACACATTTTAAACCAGCTACTACCCAAATGAAAAATGAGGCAGTAATGCCCTCACTTTGACTTGGATCCTATGGGAAAAGTTCACAATAAGAGCTGGTGGAGCAGGTTATATAAATAAATGTATGTATTTATATGGTACATATTTCTATGCTGCTTTTCTCCAGTCTACAAAAGAACCCTAAATAGCTTGTAAAAGTTTCCAAAACAATATAATTTAAATAAAAACAAACCATGAAAACATATCCTGGGCAAACCCTGAATCACTCATAGGCCCTAGGCTATGAGCCACCGGCAAACAGCCAAGGTTCACATGTCCAGTAATGAACAAGCTGCTGTGAAAATTGGGAATCAGGTGAAACCATGTCCCCCAGTCTCTTTCTCACTGCTGGTGGAGGAAATCCTTCACCAGCAATTTGTATCTGATATGCAGTGCAGACCTAAGCAGATCAATATCTTTCTAAATCCATAATCTTAGAAATGTGTAACTATGTATAAGATTACAATGTAAACCTTTGCAGTCCTTATACTGGTCCATAGAAGATTTTCATGAATGAGGGCATGAGAGGGAATTCAGGGAAGATTCATTCTGCTACCCATAAGAGCTTTTCGATTAGCTCCAAGCTAAGGACTATGTCATCTCAGACAGCATGTCTGAATTCATCCTTCACTTATGTATAATAAATTGCTTTCCTGTGACATCACAAGATTCTGCAAGTTGAGAATTACAAGAAGAATAAAAGAAGACTGCTACCAATTCCTCACTAGCAGTTGCTCTACCCTGGGCTTCTGCTTTCCCCGGCTCAAACAATCACCAGTTGCTACATGAGCACATTTTGATCCGCGGCTCCCTTCAACTTCCCTTATGGCTTCCTGCTTTTGCTTTTTGGAGACCCGGGGGCGGAGCAACTGCTAGTGAGGAATCTGTCTCAGTAAATGCAGATTGACATAATTTATCTTCAGAAAATTTTCTTGGACTGATTCCAGCTCATAACAAGCACCTCTTGTTTATAGCTCTAAATATCACATGTAAGCAAGTGGCAAAACAATAAAACACACTGTATTAATAAGTAATTATGTAAGTGAAGTTTTACATAATTAACTGGCTAAACCATTGATATAATGGCTACTTGAGTTATAATATGCAACCTACATGATTACAAAATACTCAAATTTTATATGATTTAAGATTGAAAAGACCTCTGGTTCTAATAATCTGAATCATGCTTTGGTATTCTTTGACACACAAAGAGAAATGTATGTGCCTTTCTTTCCTGCCAAGTCCAAATCAATTGTTATGGCATTACTCTAGAACTAACGTGATAGTTCACTGATAATCATTATTACCCTGATTACTTAAGTAATGTAATAATTGAAAAAATACACTTGGATTAAAACAAACTACTTCTATTTGATCAATATTATTGAGACAAACTAAGTGTTTTAACAAGTCTGTATATACTGACTAATTCAGCTTTAATTAAATATGTCCTCAGACATGCATCTTTGTAGCAGACAGAGCTGATAGATATTTAAAGGCCACAACATGAGTCCTAGATTTGGCTTGTGAGATTAAAAATCAACAGCAGTACTTAGCCTCAAAAAGTTACTTGTTATACCATATGATTCATGTTTTGTTCTACAGAAGAAATGTCAATTAAAAAACAAAGATTACCTGACCCTTGAGAAAAATAAATAAATTAATCTTTGGCTTTTTCCATACATGACTATGTCAGTGTTATTTAATAAAAACCATCAAATATACAAATTTTAAAAAGGAAAACTGAATTAATAACTATAATCATGCACATATACATATATGAGCCTGCCTAGGCGGGGAGGGCGGGATATAAATAAAATTTATTATTATTTATTATTATTATATTGTACAAATATTAGAGCCTTTTTTGTAGCAGGAACTTCTTTTCATATTAGACCACGTACCCCTGATGTAGCCAATCCTCCAAGAGTTTACAGTAGGCCCTGTAAAAAGAGCCCTATAAGCTCTTGGAGGATTGGCTACTCATGGGGGTGTAGCCTAATATGCAAAGGAGTTCCTGCTACAAAAAAACATTGCAAATTATATAAACACAAATACATACATTATTCATCTCTAAATATAGAGATCTCATCAGCAGTATTCTTTTTCAAAAGAAAGAAAAAAAACTAATTCTACAAGTCCCAAATCTTCAAATGGAAACATGGATCAATAACTTTTAAAAATTATTATTCAGACAATTCATTGTCCAAGTACTCAAAGGATATAGCCAATACTGGAAATAAAGAAATTAATAAAAAGTTACATCACATGTACATAACCCCATCTTTAACTAAAGAAGTTTTTTAAAAGTGAATTCTAGCATATGCAGGGGTGGAGCTCCTTTGCATATTAGGCCACACACCCCTGATGTAGTCAATCCTCCAAGAGCTTACAAGGCTCTTTTTTGTAAGCTCTTGGAGGACTGGCTACATCGGGGTGCGTGGCCTAATATGCAAAGGAGCTCCTACTAGAATTCCACCTCTGGTGATATGTGAAGGTGTATAACAATAGCATGTCCTACAGAAGTTTTTATGTGCTGGTTTCTGATCATGTTGTCCACCAATGATATTCCAATACATCTACATAGCCAGGGCACTCAATGCTGTTTCACAGGGCAAGGGAAGAGCTGAAAAAGCAAACTAGGATGGAGAATACTAGATGGATACTAGATACTAGAGAGGCTCAGTGGTTATTTTGCCTCTACCTCAAACATAAACACACACATACACACACCCTTTACTACTGATGTATCCTTGTTTTCCTTTCCTGCAGTTCTAGGCAGTTGCTGAATCAGGAATTTTATTAAACTTCTGAATGGAGAACCTAGGAACTTATGTGTTAGTCCTGTTCAAAGCAAATTAAATTTGCTGATTCATAGGTTGGTTGCAAGTTGTTTTACTGTTTCTCACCTTAAAACAGTAGGTGGACTACTGGGCAGAGGCCACTGTTGACTACAAACCCTTACAGAGGCTTCCTTAACAGGCCTTGGATATAGGCCAATCCATCATGTGGACTGGCTGCTAGACACACCTCCAGAATGATTACAGTCAGCATGAGCAGCTCATACCATCTGCTATCTTCTGCCCTGGTTTAACTAGAAGGCAATGGAGTTTATCACTATCAACACTCTGACTACAGTCATACTATTATGTCCCTACCTGTTTCACACCAAGTTCATGAAACATGTAAGCAATAAAGTTGTGTTGTGGTTTTAGCCCAAATGGGTGAGTGTCTCCTATACTACCTTTTGTGTAACGCCATAAGAAAAAGAAGACATGAGAAAATCTTTCTCACACTCTGACACTTGAAGGACACTAATAAGCAATCTTCTAATCAAAGCTATATTCTGAACATTTTTAAAAAACTGACTGAGATAGGAGAACGTCGGCACTGCATTTCAACCAAGAAACGAAAATAAAGATACTACAAAAATAACGAAAGATTTGTTCCAGGACAAAACAGGCTTTTCAAATAGGGATTATATTGAAGTGATTACAACATCAAAAGCAGTAACTTGTGCCCGTCACAAAGCTGGTGCTATGGATCATGAGTGCCTACTTTTCTGTCATTTTCAAAACAAATAAGAAAGGGAAAAGCACTATGAGAAATTATATTACCTATTACACAGACACAATGAGAGACATAGAGAAACTGAAATCTCCAAACAGTCTTTGACTCACATACACAATTATTTGTCTTTTTATTTCCGCTTTTGAAACTATTGCTTCCGTTCATTCACTGAAACAATCAAGTAATTAAAATTGATTCAGTTTCATCTGCCCCAAATGTGTATAAATGCACTGTGTGTGTGTGCACACGTAGGCATTTGTATATGTTCATTCCAATGTACAATGCATTTTAAGATTTTTTTAAAATGTGACAGAAAAAATGACGTAATTATTTAATTTCAACATTAAAAAGCAGTTAAAGAAAAGAATGACTAAATTAACTGAGGAAAAAGTTTAAGCATTTAAAAACCAAGATAAATCTAATGTGTCCTTACCTAAACCTAATTTCGCCCCATCTTTCTATGCCTAGGCATCCCCATTCTTTAAAAAAGGAAAAGAAAAACACTTGGCAAGTTGTGAAATGACGTTTTCTAGCAATCAGTGTTTAAGTGAATGTTTGCCCCAGTGTGCTACACCATGCTGTCAGCTAGCAGCAGGGAGTCGTTGAGTTGTTACTACATTTGATTTGACTGCCAGTAGGAAGCTTTATTTCCACCAACTGTTAGTTGCCAGCTCTAAGGATCTTGTCTTCACTTCTTGAAAGAGGATTTTTCCCCCCACTCGATTTCATTTTTGTTCTACTCACTCTCTCACTATTGAAGAAGTCTGCCATTCACCAAGAATATGCAGTTTACTCCAGCCAAATGCAAACTTGCCATATTAAATGCAATAAATGGATTATATTAAGCACACCAGAGGACTCTATTTGAAATCTGAGTTCCTGGGGAGCGGTGGGAAAGACCTATTTACATAAACAAACAGATTACCTGGAACTGCATTCTGATCTCTGGGGAAAAAAAATAGGGAATTGGGGATCTTGCAAATAGCTCAATTATAGTTTAGTTTTGGCAATTTATTAAGATCACCGTAGATCTGGCAATATAATGTGCTACTTTTAGAAAAACCTTTTCTAAAGAAACTTATGTTAAAACTTGAACTGCTGTTTGTGCTTCTTTTTTTGTGCATACAAAATAATGATATTTATAATTAAGAACTAATTAGAATGAATCTGACAACGACTTCTAACAATGAAAAGCATCTTTAGAAAAATGATAGCATATGTGCAAGTGTGGGGAAAAAATATCCTATGAGACAGACTAAGAATTCAGGCTGAATGAAAAAGTAATTAACACTAAAGAGCTATAACTGTAATTAAAGAAAATTTCATTAAAGAGAGGCAGGTGATCCTGCTTTCCTAAATATGAAAAGGTGCTGCATAAAAATAAAATGGAAGTTGGTTTCAGTGAGTGGAGCAGCAAAGCCATGTCTTTAACCAGATCAAATTCTCAAAATTGGCTGTCAAGACGGGATTGTTGTGATTTATACCCGTCTATCAAGTGCATGAAAGAGAAAGACAGAGAGAAAAAGAGGCAAGCTGCTGTCGCTTCCATTCGCAAAGCACCTTTAATTTCCACTTCACCATCTGTTACCAAATCTAATTCATATCTCCCCCCCCCACCATCTGATTTAGTTCTGTAATACCAATTCTTCCACTCCCTTATGAACATGGCTCTCAATGAAAAGCCTTGGTTCTGGGCCTGGAAAGAAAGGGAATATTATACAGTTAAGGTTCTGGTGACTTAAGTGAAGCATGCTTTCCATTAGAATGCACTCCTGGTAAAGGGATTTGTTTCCAGCCAGTGCAGAGATATGGTATTTGATTTGATTTGATTTTTTTTTTTTTGCATTTAGGAGCCTCTGGTGGGGGGTGGGGGGACATGGAGATTGAAGAAAAACCAAAAGAGAATAGAAATGATGATAGGAAAGTAGTCTGGGGACATGAAAGCAGAGGTTGTCATAAAATACAATTGTTGTCAAGTTTAGTCACTTTCAGGACTAACTATAAAATCACTTTGTCATGGTCTGATATAGAAAGCTTGAAATTGTTTTTTGTTGTTGTTAATGGAAACAAAATGAGTGGACAGTATAATATTCAACATGAGGAGAAAAATGCTTCCTTCAAAGTGTAAGGTGCAAATTCACACAATATAGCAAACAATGACAGCACAGAATAATTTTGAATTGCTAAGTACAGCAAAATCACCACAAGATGCACACATATCCAGTTCTTCTTTTGCATTCCTAAGTAACAGTACATAGGCTAAAATGTAAAAGAACTAGATCCCAAGAGGAACAGACTAAAGAATAATCCTGAATATTTTTTTTAGCAGCCATCCTGCCCCAGGAAAAGTAAAGGAAATACTATCAATATTTGATCCAACATATATGGCAAGTCTAGGGTTGCAGACTTCCAGGTAGCACCTGCTCTTATAGTTGATCTCCAGGCAACCAAGATCAGTTCCCAGGAGAAAATGGTTGATCTGGAGAATGGACTATATAGAATTATACCCTGCTGAGTTCCCGCCCCCCTCCCCAAAATCCATGCTCCCCATCCTCCCCATCCTCCACTCCCAAAGTCTCCATCTATTCCCCAACCCAGACCTAGCAACCCTACCCAGCCAACCAGATTCCACACACCTCCACTTATGTTCCATTTGGAAAATATTTCATGACTCTTCAATTTCTCTCCCAAGGATAATGGACATTGAGGCTTGATAACTTTCAGGAGATAGATAAAAGAAACTGATCTTTGTAAGCTTGGCAGGACCTTCTTCCTATTCATCTAGGAAAATACTTGACTAATAAACAAGCCAAAGTCAGAGGTCAGAGAAACAATAGATAAATACCAGAAATACACCTGAGAAAGGTGCAGAGACATATAGGTAGCAATCTAGCACAGTGGGAGCTTGCTGGAACAGGCAGCAAAGAAGCAACAGGCACTGCCTGGAAAGGAAAAAAACATGTCTGCACTGGTAAGGGCTGCCAGCTCAGAGTTGGAAAATTCCTGGAGATTTGGGGGGTGAAGCCTGAGGAGAGTAGGGTCTGGGGTGAGGAAGGACTACAATAGGGTATTATGCCATACAGTCCACCTTCCAAACCGGCCATTTTCTCCAGGGAAACAGATCTCTGTCACCTGGAGATCAGTTGTAATAGTCGTTGATCTCCAACCACCCTATGGAGGTTGGCAACCTTAGCGCTGGTAGCCATGACCACTTGGAAGGGATACAGCAGGACCGAGAGATACAGTAAAGCTCCATTACCCTCCAGAGACAAAATGACACAAAGGACAGGTTCCAGCTTGCTTCTTGGACAGCTTGTGAATTGAGTCCACCAATGCGGAAAGACTGGAATAGACTATATATAAAAGTATTCTGGACCACATGCACCTCTTTCCTCAGTAACTCTATGCTTGTAGCATAATGCATATATTAAAAGCTTCCTTTAGTTACTGCCACCAGGGATGTTTGATCATGAGTTGCTTTGGCTCACTGCCTACTGGCAAGGTGCAATCATCACAGACAAATATTTGACAAATAGTTTCTGAACAATTCAACACATTCAACTGTGGAAATATACAGCACCATACAAGCATGGTCATGTACTACTTTGCCATAGCTGTCTTCTTCCAGCCTCTTACCCATGGACATCTCTGACTCTCTGTCTGGTGTCTGCCACATTACTTAAACAAAATTGAATGTTTCAGAATTAATGTCTTACTAGTAAAACATCTCTCCCTCTGTGTGTGTGTGTTTTTAATGTTGTTTTTAATGTCACTCAGTGTTTACTAACAATCAGAGAACTATCCAGATCTGAATGAATGTGTGGATACATTCTCACACTGCCTTATGGGAGCTGTAGTTTCTGACCATGCACCAACTGTGTTTCTGACCATGCACTAACTGCCACCCACTGTGCAGGTGTAAAAAGCAGTACATACATTGAAAGTTATGTAACTAATGCTTTTGATTGCACAGGGATAAAATGAGGGCTTTAATGACCCAAAATTCCCCATGGGGATAAGTATACCTGTCCCTGAGAAGGCTTGGTTGTCTGTGCAGTTGCAAAAAACTGCAAGAAACATACAAATTATAAATTTAGCTTATTTATCATGGTGCTCTTCGGCAATAACCTGTAGTACAAACTCTATTCTGGTATGGAGACAGGAGCCAATTTTTTGTAAAGAATATTGTAACTAAATAATTGGGCTGCTACAAAGCTGTTCAGAGCAGAACTTTGAACACACTCCCCATTGAGGGGTCTGACTTGCATGCAGACAAGCATTTTGATCAGATAAATTCAAATGATAATCACTTTCATGCCAGAGTTTTCAGCATTGCTGATTGACACCTGTCTGATCCCTTCCCTTCAAGCACTTCCAGCTTCTATTCCTGTCCTGCCCACTCATATACTATTCCGTTAGCTCCATTTCCTTCCATCGAGTTCTTCTGATTTAGATAACTTCAGATACCTACCTCAGCTTTCCAACTAGGGTTGCCACCCTCCAGGTGGTGACTGAAGATCTCCCACTATTACAACTGTTCTCCAGGTGACAGATGTCAGTTCATCAGCAGGAGGAAAAGGAGGAGGAGGAGAAGCAACAGCAGCAGCATTGAGTTTATACACAATCCTTCACTCAGTCCCAGAACAGTTTACAATCCCCTCCCCATAACAGAGGTAGATGGAGCCGAAAGAACTCTAACAGAAACTGCTCTTGAGAGGAACAGCTCTGCGAAAACTTTTGACTGACTCAAGGCCACATTAGCAGGAGCATGTGAAGGACTCTATGGTATAACCTCATTGAAGCTCCTCCCCTCCCAAACCTTGCCTTTTCCAGGCTCCACCCCCTAAAACCTCAAGTTAATTCCCAACCCAGAGCTGGCAACCCTAATTCCAGGACACTCAGGAAAGCCCTCAATTGATCCTGAATAGTAGTTACCAGGCCTCATTTTGGGCAGGAGCTCACAGGAGCAGAGCTCTGGAACCTCAACATTTTATTGTGCTCTTTCTATCTTACCCTCCTCCCCAATACTTGCTTCTGGGCTCCATTGTTCAAGCCCCATGTGAGAATTTTGCTGAACTGAAAGACCTGACAAACTTTCTAATATCCCCCCTCCAAAAAAAAGGGAAAATAACCAAAACACATAAAGCAGACAGATGGAAATCTTCATCAAGCTGCTGTGGCCACATAGGAGAAAGTAATTTAAAAAGTATGATGGGAGTAAGGTTTTATTATGACAATTATAATTCAAGAAGCATTTTTAGGTAGATGCTGAGCTGATATAATTTAGTACACCTTCCGGTGATGTCAGGGATGTGTGGCATATGCAAAGGAGTTGTGCTAATGAGCTCCGACATCTCTTTTTCTATGAAATGACCCCTGGTTGTTAGCATTTTCACAAAGAATGCTGCAGTAGTCTAGAGTCAGGCAGACAATCCTTTATGTCTGTAAGGAAGGTAGTGTTTAGAAACTGAACATTCATTCTTCTTGCGAAAATTTAGGAGCTGAGCACTGGGCTTATAGTTGGAAAAAAATTGAGATCTTTTTTGTGCATCACTTTTGTGAGATCTCTTTTATACGACTGGGTATTTAGTTTCAATATCTAACACACCTTTTGATTTTAAAGGAAGTCTGATCATGATTACTTCAGCAGAAATTTCCTGAATGACTACAGCATGATCCAAACTGCATATACTGGACCCTGGAGAACAGTTGTTTCCCCCTCCACTAAGTGTATTTCGATCATCTTTTACTATGGAGGATAAAGCTGCTTACATTAGATGGAAAGGTTATTTTAAATTCCCCTAACAACTGCAACACACACACACAATATTTTTGCTATGTCTACACCTACACCCTCAAAATAAAAACAGCCAGTGGCACAAACAGCTTTCAACAACACAGAGTAATGTGTGAGCAACGTGTAGCTGTGAATAGCCTAAAGCTTTATGTATTTTTTTAAAAAATAAAGATCTTCAACACAGAGAGGCGTGACACCAAGGGGAGAAAATGCCATCTGAAAAAATGATCAGCAATATGTAAACAGCGAAAGATGAAATCAAAATGAAACTGTAAAACTGCCAATTAAATATTCAATTGCATGTAATCTAGGGGAACTCCATTCATCTCTGTTATTGCCTGACTTCCAAATTTCTGGAATCATCAACTGAGAAATATTCAGCACAAAAATAGTGAGAAAATCTAAAGTTTGCTTTGCCCAAGATAGCGGGTGCAGTCCAGCCTTCCACGACTTGGATTCCTAGACTAAAGAGATCTAAGACCAGCAAAAGAGCACATCTGGCAACATTCAGATGGACTTCTGGCCTGAACCTAATGCAGTGACATAACTGGTCTGAAACCATATAATGCTTTAAAGGTCAAAACCAGCATGTTGAATTGTGCCCAGAAACAAGTTGGAAACTAGTGTAGATGGGGAAATACAAGAATGATGTGGTCCCTACAACACAGGCCAGTCAACATCCTGCTTGCTGCGTTCTGCACTAACTGAAGTTTCCAAACACTTTTCAAGGGCAGCCTAACACAGAGTGCACTGCAGTAATCTAATCTAGATGTAACCAGGATATGCACCACAGAGGCCAGGTATTGTCTGCACAAAAAAGACCATACATAGCTAACCAGTCAAAGCTGGAAGAAGGCACATGATTGCAGCTGTCACTTAATTGTCCAGCAGTAGGCCTGGGTTCAAGAGCACTCCCAGACTATGGACCTATTTCTTCAAATGTAGTTCATCTCCACTCAAACAGGTGACATAAATCCTGAGTCAGACCTGTTATCTGAAGCCAATTTACACTCTTCAAATAGCAGACCTAAAAGTTTTTAACTCTGCTGACTACAGTTGTAATAATTCTTCCTGGTTAAACTGTGAACTAACATATATCAGGGTCAGTTTTTTTAAAAAATAAATAAATAAATTTGAACATTTTCACCATGCTCTCGCCCACCCACCCCCTTTTTGGAAGTGTGCTAACAGAGCCTAGAAGAACATAAAACCTTTGGTTTTTCACAGCTACACACTGTTCACATATCACTACGTGTAATTCAGAGCTATTTATGTCACTGGCCTTATGTGCCATGGTTTTGTATTCAGATTCACGGAGCAAAGGTCAGGAAGAAATGGGCACAAATGGCTTTCATTTCTTCACTGCCTGTGCTAATGAAGCAAATGTGTTCACAAGATAAGCATTTATATGAATTTCTGAAACAGTTCTTTTTTTTTTTAGGAAAAAGGAAGCGAATACATTCTTTTCAGAGGGGAAAAGATGTGACAGCGAATTTGAGAATCAAGGATCTATATTCTTTTAATTTTATTTATTTTATGTAAGGTATTTGTTAGCCACCTTTCTCCCTTGCAGAATTCAATAAAACATTATGAAAAACATAATAAAACAATTATAAAACCCATGAAAGTCACAGATTAATTAATTAATAATAATAAAGCCTAATGTCCTGGTGTTTTCCAGCTCTCCTACTGGTTGTAGTGCATACCACATCAGCCACTGGCTTGTGAACCACCAGTTAAGACAACTTGTGTGCCATTGGCCATGTCCACTTTTCTCTGCCTCCCACTACCAGTCCCAGGACAGACATGGATTAGGCCACTGGGGAAACTGCTAGGCAGTAGCTGTTGCTAGGCAACCAAGTTTGTGTCTGTCAGTAAAACACAACCAATCCTGGTTCTCTCACTAAAAGGTAGGGGGAGGAGACCCTTTCTAGGCCTCTTTTGGCCTTTGACAGTGTCACAACTCAGGGGGGTCTTACGAGTTGCTGCCACCACTCTGGGTTATGGGTCTACCTTGAGAAGGCCCAGAGTACCCTCCCAAGCCCTTCAGGCCTCTTGTAGCTTAGGCCAAATAATAGGCTTGAGGACCAGGCAGAGTGAACAACAACAAAGAGGTTTATTTTAAAGTCAGTGCCATATAAACAACCAAGGTGCAGAAAACAGTAAAAGGGTGAAGGGAAAATAAACAAAAATCCTAACATGTCTGTACTTACAGTCCCTAAACTACTAACCAGCACTCACCCCTTCCCTTGGGTGAGGAAGCATTCCCCTGCTCAAGCTCTTCAGGCACAGCCTACCTCCAGCTCAGCCTTCTAGGGAAAGAACATCCACTTCCTGGGCTTTGCCTTTATATCCTCTTCCCAGGCCCCACCCCTCTCTGGGCCTGTTTCCCTCCAAACCCCTTGCTATCCAATCAGAGGGACAGAGAGGATCCTGGGAGATGTAGGCTTTTCCCAGTAACTCCTAAGCAGGCTTTCCTGGGGCCTGCAGGCCTCACTAGGCCCAGGATCGTGACAGACGGAGAACTCATTAGGCCCAGTCCTGATGAGGGTTTCCAGTTCCAGGTTGGTGGGAAATTCCTGGAGATTTTGTGGTGGAGTTTGAGCAGTTATTTTCTCCAGGCAGAGACAGATCTATTGTCTGGAGTTCAGTTGTGATGTTGAAAGATCTTCAGGCTCCACCTGGAGGCTGGCTACACTAGGCCCATCAAGACAGTCAGTATCATAATACCCCTGTATAAATCGATGATGTGTCCTTGTTTGGAATACTGTGTACAATTCTGGTCACCATCCCTCAAAAATGATATTATAGTGTTGGGAAAAGTGCAGAAAAGGCCAACTAGAATGATTAAAGGGTTGGGACACTTTCCCTATGAAGAAAGGTTAAAGAGCTTGGGGCTCTTTAATTTGACAACTGAGAGTGACACAATAGAGGTTAACAAGATTATGCATAGGATAGAGAAGGTAGAGAAAAAAGTACTTTTCTCCCTTTCTCACAGTACAAGAACTTGGGGACAATAAATGGAATTGCTGAGCAGTTGGGTTAGAATGGATAAAAGGAAGTACTTCTTCACCCAAAGGGTGATTAACACAAGGAATTCACAGCCACAGGAGGTGGGGTGGCAGTTACAAGCATAGATGGCTTCAAGTGGAGACTGGATAAACATATGGTGCAAAGGTCCATCAGTGGCTATTAGTCACAAGGTACAGATGGAACTCTCTGACTGGGGCAGTGATGCTCTGTATTCTTGGTGCTTGGGGGAGGGGGTGTGAGGGGGCTTCTAGAGTCCTGGCCCCACTGGTGGACCTCCTAATGGCATCTGTTTGGGGGGGTTTTTGGCCATTGTGTGACAGAGTGTTGGACTGAATGGGTCACTGGCCTGATCCAACATGGCTTCTCTTATGTTCTTAAATTCTCATGCATGACTACTTGCTACTGCTGCTGGGAAGGAGATAGGTTTGCCAACTCGAGGTTGGGAAATTCCTTGCAACTTGAGGAGTGGAATCTGAAAAGGGTGGGGTTTGAGAAGGGGTGGGACCACAAAGAGGTACAATGCTATAGACCAGGGGTGGCCAACAGTAGCTCTCCAGATGTTTTTTGCCTACAACTCCCATCAACCGCAGCCAGCATGGCCAATGGCTGAAGCTGATGGGAGTTGTGGGCAAAAAACATCTGGAGAGCTACCACTGGCCACCCCTGCTATAGACTCCATCCTCCAAACCAGCCATTTTCTCCTGAGAAACCATTGCTGCCAATTTTCAGGTGAGATCACTCAGAATTACAACTCAGAATTACAACTGTGATTTCGAACCACTCACAGACTTTCAGCCTAACCTACCTCACAGGGTTATTTTGCAGATAAAAGGGGGAATAGGAGAATCATGTGAGCTGCTTTGGTCCACACTGTGGAGAAAGACTGTACTTTTCCAAGCTAGAGGCTGCAGGGAGGGGGGAGGAGATGGAAAACATAAACTAGATTAATTCCCCTACAGAAAACGACCACCTTGAGACAGTGAGAAGACACCAAGGTTGGGGGAAGCAAATGCCTTCACTAGGATGAGAGAGGGTAGGAAGACAGCAAGGAGTGGGGAGCACTTGCCATATTGTATTTTCCACCACAGCAAACCTTATTCCTAGTTAACTATTAACAAATGTACTCTTTTATATGCCCACTAGATTATATATTTTGTTATGTGAAACAGACATCTCTCAAGCAAGATGCCTGATTATGTTCACTGGCTTTTTGTATGCAGACAGTGTAAAATTAGAATAGCAAATGCATCCCTGCTCCTTGTGAGCTACAAAAAATCAGCTGTGATATAATACAGCTATTTTAGTACTATCAGGATTTACATGCATTTCCTTTCTCCCCAATAAGGACCTTACAACAAGCCTGTAAAGTAGGTTATGAATGTGTGACTGACACAAGATCACCCAGCAAGCCAGCATGGCAACACTGGGATTCAAACTCAGGCAGACAGATCCTAGTGTGACATTTTAACCACTATACAATATTGGCTTTGATATCTCCTCTTTAATTCAAATATTAACTGATGCCAGCTTGGTTTTGTACAAGATCTCTGTGTAAATAAAAGCACAATAAGCAGACAGAATGAACATCTGAGGAATTAACTAGGCTGGCATATACTTGTTTCATCGATAAATTGCCAGTAAGTCTCATTGATTTCAGTTTAAGAATAAAATACTCTAAGCTGAAGGTGTCCAGAATAACAGAGAGAGAAAATGATCTCCAAATTCTCATCAACTGGAATCACAGTACAATAGGTTATATTTATGTACCAGTGAAAATCATTGGAGGGTAGGGAGAAGGTTAGCAAAAGGAGCAAATGTCCAAAGTTTTCTGCAGTTCCAGATTCTCAGCTGAAGAAGGGGGAAAAGATGAAGGTCACAGTCTACTAGGAAGTTTGCCGGTGCAAACACCATTGAAATTAAATGGTAGTGCTCTGGTACAGCTTCCATTTATCATTTCAATTTTGATAGTACTCAAGAACTTCCAAGTGGATTGTGCACTAAAGCATAGAGATGCCAGAGCCCAAGAAAGGACTTGAGGTTTGGGGGAACACTGGGGAGAAAAAAGCCCTTAGTAAAATGTTTTTTACATCAAAGTTTTAGTCAGATTTTTATATAAGAAAACTCCCTCCATCCCAATTTGGAAGCATACTTCCAAATGTACTACATCAGAGGGATAATTCCTTGGTGTATACTGTAGACCGGGGGTCCCCAACCCCCAGTCCGTGAACCAGTACCGGTCCGTGGCCTGTTAGCAACCGGGCCGTGAGTTGTGTAATTATTTCATAATATATTACAGTATAGTAATAATAGTATATTACAGTATAGTAATAATAATATGATGATGACATTGGATTTATATCCTGCCATCCACTCCGAATCTCAGAGTGGCTCACAATCTCCTTTATCTTCCTCCCCCACAACAGACACCCTGTGAGGTGGGTGGGGCTGAGAGAGCTCTCCCAGAAGCTGCCCTTTTAAGGACAACTCTGCGAGAGCTATGGCTGACCCAAGGCCCGGTTCTCCCAGATAAGAGTCTGCTTACTTAACCACAGCAACAAAATAAAGTGCACAATTGTATCATCGCGAAACCATCGCCCCCTCTCCCCCTGGTCCGGGAAAAATTGTCTTCCACAAAACCGGTCCCTGATGCCAAAAAGGTTGGGGACCGCTGCTGTAGACAAATAACACATTTTTTTAGAGAGTCAGTTTGGTGTAGTGGTTAAGTGTGTGGACTTTTATCTGGAAGAACCAGGTTTGATTCCCCACTCCTCCACTTGCACCTGCTGGAATGGCATTGGGTTAGCCATAGCTCTGGCAGAGGTTATCCTTGAAAGGGCAGCTGCTGTGAGAGCCCTCTCAGCCCCACCCACCTCACAGGGTGTCTGTTGTGGGGGGAGAAGATATGAGAGACTGTAAGCCACTCTGAGTCTCTGATTCAGAGAGAAGGGCGGGGTATAAAACTCCAATTCTTCTTCTTCTTCTTAGATTGATTTTAAATGTAACTAATTTTGCCTATAATTAGTATGCAATAATGTATCTGAACACTCTGTTGAACAGTTCAATGTTGTAACGTGTTGAAAGTTTACTATATTGCTAGTTTTATTGTAACTTTATATGATGCATAATTTGGACAGAAACAACTCTCTATAATTTACTACCAAATGTGTGTTTTATATTTTCAACTTTTATTTTCCCTACGTCTCAGATGGAAAGCATTATAACAATTTGCTCTGAAACAAAATTTTACTACTTAAGTCAATGGGCTTAGAATGGTGCAACTCTGCTTATGATTATACTGTAAATGTACTAAAGTGGCATAGAGTGCACCAGTTGCAGCATTCTGTTTGTAGTATTGGGCATATTTGCCATTTTGCTTGTAGAAAATGAAGGCATTTATTTTTTTGAAATAGCATATATGCCAACTTAAAAATTGTACATTTTATGTTACAGCAGTTATCAAATTAGCTTATGATTGATAATACGCATAGCATATATTTTCTATCCCACTTCTCCAAAATCAGAAAAATAAATAAAAACAGACATTTCCCTTTGCTTCAAAATTTCCACAAATGTTACATTCCTAACCTAAATACAGGAAATAATTGCAGAGGAACCATTCTTTGACCATCAGTTACATACATCCTTAAAAATTTAAATGATAAAAATTAGGTAACTCTACTAACATCAATTCCCCCCTCCTCTTCCAATTTAGAAGCACACTTAACTGAGAGACGCACATCAAGGTCAGAATTAGGCCATCCGCCTCTTATTTTATTACATGGCTATATCAAACATGCTGTCAATCCCAAACTGGAATATTTTCTAAAGCATCTGTCACGGAAAAACAAATAAACAATAGCCAAATGATGATATGTGATTGGTTGACTCTGCATTACAGAGGGATTGCTAGTCTAAAGGTTTTTATTAAATATGAAAGCTTAAGATTTATGTTGTAGGTGATAAGGCCAAGAATGCTGTAAAAGTGAAAAAATATGGCAACAGTATGCAGTACATCACTGGTGAGATAATTATTTATATAAAAAGTTGGCATTCTTAGACTTCCAATACATAGCAGATGAAATTCATATATTCAAAGGAGACATAATAATAACCTGTCAGCTGGTGGTGATGGATATGTTTTTAATCCAAATGGCCACAATCTTCAGCCTACCTGTCACAAAGGGATAGGAAAAATTGGAATTTTCCTTTCATAATTCTTAAAGTTGAAAGAGAAAAACCTATAAGCATGATAAGTGGCTCATTCCAGTGGACAGATGGACAGGCAATACTATAAAATGAGCATCACCGTACCTTCACGTATGCTTCTTCCCCTCGTTACACTTTGAAACCCTATGACAGGAATAGCATCACCTGAGTATTAATGCAAAATCCTCAAATCCTAAACTGACTTTTAAAAAAATGTAGTTATGCATCTCTGCGGTGGCAGAAAAAGAACCTGAAGAACCAAACAAAATACACACTCTCTCCAGGTGCCTCTTATTACTAGCAACATTTGTCTTTCATTATTTCCTTTGAAGCATACATTTCTAACGTTCCTGCTATCAGGATGATCTGGTAGTTATTTAATTTACACACATTCACCCATTCAGTATGTGCTACAATTTAATAAACACATCATTCAATCTGGGAAAAGACAATGAATCCTCTTACTAGCTCTCCCTCACGCATCCTCCAATGCAGCCTGATCCCTCACCTAGGAAGTTCTTTTGTTTCTTAACATTCTTACAGTCTTGCAAAAATATGGGTGGACAGAGCTATTATAACTTTTAAAAATATTAATTTTCCTCCATTCATAGTATGGAAGCTTCATTATACATTTAGGAATTTACAATAACAGTATGATCAATTGACAAATTAATGATTTTCAAAGTGTCTGATCATAAAAATTAAATTTGTCAAAAGGAAGGGGGGGGATCAGAAGAGTACCTCAATATAATCAATCTTTCGAGGAACTCATTTGAAATAAATTAAGTGATATTTTTCCGAAAAGGAATTGGCACATGCATCTTCTCAAGCCCTTCTAAGGATGCAATTATTCAAGCATTCTAAAAACACGTGGGATACTTACCGCTCTACACAGGTTGTCCGCCTGCTAGGAAAACCCTTCTCAACTTTAAAAGAAAGGCAGCTCAACAATGATTAATTGAGAGCCATACATCTCACAATACTAGTTGAAACTCTAATTCCTTAACTGACCTTTACAGAATTTGCAACAGGCAAGGAAAAAAATGTTTATGGATACTTATCTTTCTTATGTCCCTCAGCAGTTAGTCACACAATGCTACAGTTTAACTGGTCTCACAGCTGGACAAAACCGCTTCATTTCCTGAACTTTTCCCTATACTCCTCACTAATTTTTGAAAATGAATTTGGCAATTATGAAAAGTAAGGGACTGGCAACATTAGAGATGCAATATGCGAATGGGAGCAAAGTAGGTGCTATTCAAGCCTGCCCAAACTAATTCTTAATATGACTCATTTCTCGCGCTGGAACTCTGGAGCAAATGTGTCATTTGAGGTAATACAATAATTTAGTTTCCCAGAGAAATTAACTTCTCTCCTACAATCTCCTTCTGTCTCACTCTGTCCTGTCTTCACTCAGAAAGGATAACAACTAAACCAGAAAAATATGGACAAGTAGCCACACTTTTGAGTTATATCCAGCCAGCTTCTCTGCTCAGTCTCATCCAGTTCCCCTCCATATTGCAGCTCCGCGAACTACCAGGGCGTTTTTTTAACAGCAATGCACAGGAACGCAGTTCTGGCTGGCTTGGAGTCAGGGATGTGGCCTACTATGCAAATGAGTTCCTGCTGGCCTTTTCTCACAAAAAGCCCTACGTGAAACAATGGTGCTGTCAGGGTGTGTGGCCTAATATGCAAATGAGTTCATATTGGGCTTTTTCTACAAAAAATGCCCTGAAAACCACACCTTTTATCTGTACAGGTCCCATGATCCTCAGGAGGAGGAAGAGGAGATTGGATTTATACTCTGTCCTTCATTCAGAGTGGTTTACAATCCCCTTCACTTCCTCTCCCCACAACAGACATCCTTTGAGGTAGGTGGGGCTGAGAGAGCTCTTTGAGAACTGCTCCAGAGAGCAGCTCTGAGAGAACTGTGACTTCCCAAGGTCACCTAGCAGCTGTATAAGGAGAAGTGGGGGAATCAAACCTGGTTTTCCAGATTACAGTCCACCGCTCTTAACCACGGCATCAAACTGGCTCTTTGATGACCAAAGGGAGTTCCTTCCTTTTTCACCAGCAGAAAAGCTGGTTAGATCCAACCTTGCATCTTTATTAAACTTGATCTAATTTGTAAAGTACAGTCACTATTTGCACTAATTTGTAAAGTACAGTCACTATCTGTCTAAGAACAACAGACATAACTCTTGCCTCTTGGAATATACTTTTATGCAGAAAGCTACGTTTAACAGCATTGTTCCCAAAATATCTTGAGGTATCCTGCAAAAGAGAATCCAAACCAGACATTCAGTCGGAATATTTTTTTTTTACTTAATCCACTCTCTAAATATTAATCCATACTCTAAATATTAACTAACAATTTTTTAAAAAGCCACGTAATGTGGTATACTGGATAATGGAGCAATTTGTACAGTGTTATTATGTAGCCCTGTGGCACAGAGTGTTAAAGCTGCAGTACTGCAGTCCTAAGCTCTGCTCACAACCTGAGTTCGATCCCCGGAGAAAGCTGGGTTTTCAGGTAGTCGGCTCGAGGTTGACTCAGCCTTCCATCCTTCCGAGGTTTGTAAAATGAGTACCAAGCTTGCTGGAGGGAAAGTGTAGATGACTGGGGAAGGCAATGGCAAACCTCCCTGTAAAAAGTCTGCCGTGAAAAAGCTGGGAACGCAACGTCACCCCAGAGTTGGAAACAACTGGTGCTTGCACAGGGGACCTTTCCTTCCCTTTTTCCTATTATGTAGCAGCATTGATGTAGTTTTATACTCATATAATTAATAAATAATGCTATAAACAGCCACATTAATGGTATCGGATATCAAAATTAAAAGCCGGCTGTTAAGTCATACAATTGTAAATGGCTGCTTTGGTTTATAAATTGTTGATAGATGAAGCACTAAGTAAAAGATTATTCAAGTAAAACTCTAACAGACTTCAGAAGGTGATAATTTTTATTGACTAGAGCTATGTAGGGTGTTCTTTTTGTAATAAAATATTATGTAGTGACTTGTGATTGGTTTCTGATCTAAACTACATCACAGTTTACACCCAAACATCTTACTTAATTTCCTCCATTTTAATCTACAACTAGGATTATGCAAGTGCACTTGCTTATATACATCCTTTGTTACACTCTCCTCTCCCAACCATGTTTCCCTGCCACTTTGGATTGTAAGGTGCTTGGAGCAGGAGCCTCTTTAAGACATTAATGCTACAAAGCATCAAGTATGTTGACGGTGCCTTATTATTTATTCTGCACTAATAATGTTACTTGGAAGCAAAGGATTGTTGACATACAACAGTCTCTGTGCAGAGGAGAGCTAAAACTATCATATGGAGGCTGCCCTAAATTATATTGCTGTCCTCCACCACTCTCTGGGCAGTATGGCTTGTCTTCATTCTGCCATAAGCCATTCACAGAAATGTTCGCCTGTGGTACAGAAGCAAACTATGCACTAAGGACCAATTCATATGATAAGTGGGCATACCAAATGGCTCCTAGCATCAAACTACTACCACACTGAAGCAACTTAGACCCTTTAATTTATTTTCACTTGATTCCAGACTACTCTCTTGCACAGGATTTATCACCATCTTAAGTGGTGATATGTTCTTGGTACCTTGATTCAGTTAAAAAAATATATTAGGGAATTTGTATTCTGCCTTCTTGTGCTCAAGATGGCTCATTGCAAAAACAACAAATAAATAAATAAATACAATAACATTTCACAATGCAATTAAAGAAACAACAGTCCTTTAGATCACCTGCCATGACACACAGCAACACCTGTCAGCTTACTTTAGAAGAATGATTTTACCACGGCAACAGAAGATGAATAATGAGGCCACCTTTCTCGCAATTGTGCAAAATTAGTTCCACAGGGTGGATGCATTATCTCACTGGTCATATGGAAATTCTTTGGATTTGCTATATCATGTCCATGCTATGCTCCTACTAAGATTGCAGAGTTGCATGTATACAACCATCCCCGGACTGTGCAGAGCACTACTTCCTCTCCCAGTCACAGCTCACAGAGCCTGCTGAAATCTGTTCCTGGGATCAGCTCAGAAACAGTGCAGTGGTAGAAAAGAAATTCATTTGGGTTGCCAGGTCCAACTCAGGAAATACTTGGCTTTGGGGGTGGAGCGTGGATATTTCCCTATTCCCTAAAATAAATAAATAAAAATACAACAGTGTAGTTCCCTTGAATACAGTCTTCATTTCCTCCTCCTCTTTTCTGTCTTCAAACGGTCCCCCGAATAACTACACTTCCACTAAATTAAAGTAAACACGCACACTCACAAAGCAGCCAAAATGAGCAGTTGCAACCAGTGTCCTCTCTAAGCTGAGTTAGTGCAACTTAGCTCACAGCTTTTTAGACCCTGGCTCACACATTTTTGTCTTAGCTCAGGAAAAATGGCCACAGAGCAAGCTAATTTATTCAGTAGCTCACAACTTTAATGCCAGTAGCTCACAGAATAGAATTTTTGCTCAGAAGACTCCACTGCTTAGAGGGAGCCAGGGCTTTTTTTTCTTTCTTTTTTTTGAGGAGGAACGCACAGGAACACAGTTTCAGCTGGCTTGGTGTCAGGGGGTGTGGCTTAATATACAAATGAGTTCCTGCTGGGCTTTTTCCACACAAAAAAAGCCCTATGTGAAATAATGGTGATGTCAGGAAGTGTGGCCTAGTATGAAATGAGTTCCTGATGGGCTTTTTCTACACAAAAAAAAGCCCTGGAGGGAGCATTGGATGCAACCCCACACTTTTGTGATCTCAATGGCGCAATTTACTCAAAGGAGTTGCTGGATGCAGCACTCTGCTGTATTTCAACCAACCTCTTCAGACTAATACAGGAAAATGAAATTACTGAACAGAACAGTCTAGGCTGTGGTTAACTATTTACTATCCATACAAATAATCAAGTTCTGGTTAACTCTTTAATATCAATACAAATGACTTCTGAAATGAATGTCAAATGAACAGAATGACTGTACTGGCTTCCTCTCTCACACACTCACCCTGCCCCCCTGCAGCTTTGTGCTGATGTGATTTAAAGGCAGACGCACCTTCCAAAACACAAGCAGTTCTTTGTAAGCTTCTTCTAAGCCTGTGGAGATTTAAAGGCATGTGGTGACTGTTGGGGTGGGGCTTCTCCCCACTGGCCAGCTGACTGGTGGCAGGGAGAAGCCTGTAAGACCAGGGGATCCCCCACTGGGTCCTGGGAATTGGAAAGCCTAAAATCCATGGAAATGGCCAGTCCCTCTTCCACAAACAGAAATGCTAAATCACTGGAGGAACTGTATGTATGAATATATGTATTCTCTGTGAGAGTCACTACTAGCCTGGTAGAGAAAAACCTGCTCCCCCACAATCAAGTGATTACATTATCAGGAATAGAGACTCATGGAGCAAACAAGCAGCCAGGAACATACCATCAAGATGAACTGTAGTTAACGTGGTTACATTAATATCAGCATTGTAAAAATTCCACTGACGGGACAGAAACCATCTCTATACAGGCATAAAGATTATGGGTTTTCCCCTTCTTCCATTCCCTCTATCAGTCTGTTTTAACCCAAGGTGATTGCCCCCACAGACGGAAGGAAGAGACGGACACAAGGGTTTGGGTAACTAAGGGCCACCTTCTTTATTATTAAATTAACAAGAGCTATAAACATAACAGGCAGCACGGCAGGGCCAAGGGACCTCTCCCCTGTGCATGACGGGCAAGCCACCCTGCCCCTAGGTGTAGCCAAAATGCATGGCTCGTACCCGGCCGGCCTAGCAAAGGTTATGCCCTGGAGTTCCAGCCCCAATCCGCACGGTTGAAGGGTGGATCAATCCATGCAAACCCAAGGCAGTCCGCTTCATCACTCAACTAGTCCGCATGGGACAGGAATGATTTAGCTAGACCCCGTGCCCCAAAAGTGGGGTGCTATTGGTGCTCACCGAGCTGCATAATGGAAGTTAGGCAAAAAACCCAGCCAACCTGAAAGTGACCAGCCTACTTAAACCAGCCACACCCTAGCCAATTCCACAATCCCTTCTACAAGCAGTGTGAGATAGGTGAAAAACACCACTTACAACAGCCAAACAGGAAGAGATGAAAAAATTCCTACCTGGTCCCCTATAAATTAAGATCAACCAGCTATCGCCCACACTGCCTCGAGGGTGGGCCGAGCACGAGGCGAAGACTGGGAGGCAGAAGCGGAGAAAGCCATTAAGGCATGCCTGCTCTGCCCTCACCTCCCATAATGCCTTGCCCGCTCCTCCTCCTTACGAAGGGGCAAAACAGCCCCCAGAGACAAGGCTGTGCAGCCTGTCTCTGGTTGGGAGCCACATTCTCAGTGCCATATATGGATAAGCAGCTGAGGAGGGAAGTAGTTTAAACCATTCTCTACTTAATTTTCCATCACTGTTGAATTAACCCTCTTCTCTTTCTTCGCTACAGCTCCCAGCCCCACATGGCTATCACGAGAGTCCTGTAACCCTGGAAATCAGTCTTCCCAGAACTGGAAAGGACTGCCGGGAAAGGCAAAGGCAAGGCAGCACCATCTGCCAACAGACTATGTCCCTGTTCAGCCTGCCTCTCTCTTCTCTCCCAAGGGCTGATATGAGGGTGCCAAAGCTTGATTTTCTGCAGAGGCAGGAAATCAAGTATGGAAATACAAGCAAACAGGTTCCTGCAGCAGCACAACACGGTGTCACTACTAAGCAATGAGAAAGGAGATGAATTGAGTATTAGCCCCTCTTTCTCTTCTGGAGTACTAATGCACCATTTTCCAACTTCCTATTCTACTGCTGCTGTTCTGAGGAAAAGTAGAATCTTATGATTTTCCTTTGCTTACAGTAATGATTTTTTTTTTAAAAAGAGAGGATAAACACATAAAACTGCCAAATATTATCAGACCACTGGTCTATCAACGTTAGCCTTGTCCACTCCAACACTAAGTGGCTCTCCAGGGTTTCAGATTGAAGTCTTTCACATCACCTGCTACATGATCCTTTTTACCTGGAGTTACCAGAGACTGAACTTGGGACCTGTTCAGTGTGAAACAGATGCTCTACCACTGAGCCATGGTTTGGGGAAGGGGGGTGGATTGCAAGACCCTTACCAGCTACTTAACTATTCCCCCATTAGATGAATCAACATTATTTTCCTAGTTCTCCTAGTCCACACTGACTGGCAAAACAGTGTTCATTCACCAGGCAACTAGTAATTGTTTTTCACGGGGAGGGGGAAGAGGGGAAAAGAGACAGGGGAAAGGGGGGAGGAGAGAGATCACTGCAGTCTAGGTCTCAGAAAGACAGAACATCAAAGAAAACATTAAACTTCAATTGTTTGTCTTCAGTGCCATCTAGATTACCAATAGAATGAATAAACAATGGAAATTCCAGGGCTAGTGTGGTTGTAAGCAACACAAGTAATGATGAAAATTCCACCCAGGTATCCACATTTGAGTAATAAAAACAGCTTTAAAGTTTTCCCAGAGCAGACTGTGAAGAACATAGAACCTTTTAACAAAGATCCTGAGTTCCTTTTTTCCACAGACCTAAAAATAAGTAAAACAATGATGCCAAAACCCTCTACCTTTTTCAGAGATGCATCTAAGGGAAGTTCTGCGTTTATGTTATGCTTAGGAAAAGTAAAATAAAATTAGACTGGGAGAAAGACTGCTGAGGAATGGAAAATACTTCCATCTCACGGAAATGTGACACCTGTGCTCTCTTATTTTCTGTGTCATAAAAACTGCATTAAAATAAAAGTTTTATATCTATTAAAAATTGCAGAGTAATGTTTTTAAATTAGCTACAGATAAAGCTAATATACCAAAAGTACACAATAAATGCCTGCAAGGTTTTGTTTGTTTGTTTTTTTAAAGCAGGAGTATGTAGTTAATTTTAAGTCACCAACTACTGCTGAACTTGGAGGGAAAAATGGACATCCAAATGTTTTGAATTCGTCAGACTTTTGGAAGCTAATTAAACAAGTGCAACTGTTTTTTTTCATCTACTTAAAATACCTCTATTATGCAATCAGATATTTATTTGTATGCATATACCCAAATATATGTTTGTTGTTGTATAATCATTTATTGGATGGAGAAATTGGTAGAGAAATAAATACTCTTTTGAACAGCCTTGAATAAAGCAATGAAGCACACTTTGACAATGAAATTTCCTCTTACTATAAATTTAACCATGGCTGTATATTAGAACTTTGCATGGTATATAATGCTCCCAATACACTCAAGCACTTATAAACTCTTGGTTAACAAAGGGCACCAAAAGCTCTTAAGAGGGAAATATTGTATTTCTGCTAAATTAATGCCTCTAAGCATTAGATTTCATCAGCTTCACTTAAGCTAAAAGTCCCCAAAGATTCTCCTCCTGAAAACAGGCTATATTTTATGGGCAAACTAGGCTAAGAGCTATCTAAATCTAGATAAAACTCATTGGTTTGTAATCTTCACCATCATCTATGCATCTAAATCTATATGCAAATCAAAGGCTGTCATGCATTAAGACATTCCAAAGCACCCAAGAATGAGGGATGCTCTTACTGCTTTTCCTTACTCACCACTCCACACACCCCGCCTTCTATTTCCCTTTCTTTATTTACACTAGAAGTACCTAAATAATTCACACTGCCTTCTTTTCAGGCTGAATATTCTTCTGTTGAAGCTTGCAATGAGCAATTGCAGGAACCAGATGGACACATGAATGCAGCAGGTGGGACAGATGGCAGACCGCCCTGTCTGACGCTGGCTGCCTAGACTTGCACTGCTTTTTCCTTCCAGGTACATTATCATCAGTGTAGCAGAAAGTGGTATGCAAGAAAGGCGGCATGGGAGGGTGGAGAATCTATGTACAAAACTGTGGGAGTTAGTTAAATAAACAGCCAGCTGCTCACTATCCTTTATTTAACCAAATGCAATTTTTAAAAAAATCTCACACGAAATGCACATCTTCTCCAAAAGAAGTTCTCACAACTTTTTTCCTTTTATTTTGCTAGCATGCTGTTCAGAAACATCATTGTAAAATAAGAAAGGTAGGAAATTTTAACCCAAATATCCAATGCTTTTGAAAATAAATAAAAAGCAATTCATACCATGGTTTCCAGCTTCGAAATATGTTTCTCCAGTCACAAGTCATTATGTATTCTGTGGTGTCAACTGATCTTTCAATGAACTGTTCTGGGTTTCTGCCTGAAGCCATATTGCTTGTTACATGCAAAACCCAAATCCCCATTGATTTCACTGAATGTTTCAGGGGCAGCAGATTTAGCCCCAACTTTCAGCTCTAAAGCATGTGCACAACAAAATTGTGAAGGCTTAAAACAAAGCAAAATCAGCAGATAAGTAGCTAAGTATGCAAATTTATAATTAACTTTATTAACTGTCCAGGACATTTTCTCCATAAATTCTCACCTCTTCTATGTTCCTTATTGGTATCATTCACTTTTCTCTGAAATCCATATATTCCCTGTCCTTCAAAACTGAACCTTCCTCTTCCCCCACCACCAATGCAGACATCAGGTACCTCACTTTTTCAAATCCACTTTTAGCACCTACAAGATCTAGTCGCTCTTCAGCAATTATGCTATAGCATATCCTTCCTCATTGCTACTTTTTTTCGTCTATTCGATATAACTCCTTACACAAATGAACAGCACTCATAATAATCTCTAATGCAAAAGAGAAAGTTTATAACAAGACATGTTCATGGGATATGCATTTCAAGATGCATAATAAAGATTTGGAGTGAAGTGAAAGAGGAAATATGTAATCCAAAAGGAAACAGGGTTTGATTATATTAAGGCCAGTCTTGATGAAAATGTAAACCAATTCAAGTGCATCTGCACTTTTTATTTGTCAGCTACTGTGGGGATCAACAGAGTGGGAAAGAAAGCCTCAAAAAACACATTTTATAATTATTAGTGTACCTCCACCTGGAGCAAACAGGATTATGTTGATGATTTCACAGACTCATGAGCTCTTATAAGATTTCCAGACTGATACTGAAGCCAGGGTTGGGGGGGAGGAGGAGATTGGATTTATACCCCCGCCCTTCACTCGGAGTCTCAGAGCAGTTTACAATCTCTTTCCCTTCCTCTCCCCACAACAGACAGACACCCTGTAAGATAGGTAGGGCTGAGAGAGTTCTCAGAGAACAGCTCTGAGAGAACTGTGGCTTGCCCAAGTTCTCCCAGCAGCTGCATGTGGAGTGGGGAATCAAACATAACAAGGTGGGGGGACAGCCACATAACAAGGTCCCCTTAAATGTCCACTTTCTGGTGTGTGTTTTTTCCTTCCTCCTTTAAGATCTTAATCAAACCTGGTTGGATAGTTTTTTTAAAAAAAATACTGTAGTCAAAATATTTTTTTACACTGTGGGGAGGGGGAGTGTGCATATTTCAAGGTCTGACACCATTTTCCTTGCCTCAGTCTTCGATGACTATAATTTTGCATCAAGTCACTAGAGGACTTTTTCAGGCTTAAATATATATATATATATATATATAGAGAGAGAGAGAGAGAGAGAGAGAGAGAGAGAGAGAGAGCGCAATAGTTGGACAACAATATTGCAGTTATGTACTGCCACAATGTCAGTACATCTGAATGCCCAGATTTCATTTTCACTTTAGCAAGCAAAAGGGCTAAAATAATTATTCTAGCACCCCTTTCCTCTCCCTGAGAGTTTCTGGAAGGGACAGTGTGCCAAGCATTGTGACTTTTCTAGTTGTTATAATTGTCAGATCATAGAATTGTTACTAACCATGAATTAGATTCAGGCACATCAAAGTAGCAAACCCCCTCCATAAAGAAACATCCTTTATTAAGAGTTCATCTGATCTGGCAACTTTAAGCCGGATGGCTGAAAGAGTACCAAATAACAGAGAACCTACTGATCCACTCGAAGGAATCGAGGTGCGGACTCCCCCCTGGAACATCATTGGGACTCGAAGAGTTGGGGGGCGTGGGTCCCCATTGCACGTACAACAGCTGTTCATCGCCCCTAAGAAGTGGGCACTGTGTACCTCCACAACCCTGATGGATGAAGCACCGGCACGCCATGAGGTCATCCTGTCGAGGCCAGTGCAAGGAGGTAAGGGTGGTGGAAACCCCGGTGAGAGAGGAGACAACTGTCCCTTGGGGGATGAAAACGAACAGGGTGTACCTAGACCTGATGATGACCGTCCTGTAGGATCTGAGTCGGAGGAGGAAAATGGGAGTCCCCCTAAAGAGACGGACATCCTAAAGACCGTGAGGGGAGAGATGACTACCATGGTGAGAGAACTATGGGATAAATACAAGCGAACGCCACCTTCATGGCGCGAGGGATGCAGAGGCAGATCAATCGGCTACTGCTGCATGACTTTGGGAGAGCTCTACTGGCCCCACCCGCAGCGCTGGTGCTACCGGTACCACCACCAGCACCTCAAGTGCCCCCGGTGGTACCGGCCCAACCAGGGGCCCTGCCACCTCTGCCGGGACCGCCAGCCTTTCGAGACTACGGAAGGGGTCGAGAATTGGATGCCACCTTCGATAGCGACCCAGAGGAAGTGGAGTACTTCACCATCCAAGCCAATAGCTACATGCACTATTGGGGGAAGACGTTCCCTTTTGACTTTAGCTGAGTGGACTACCTCGGGTCCAAGCTGAAGGGAGCAGCGAGACGATGGTACGTGTGTCTGTACGAGACAAGGGGGCCCAAGCTCGACACAGTGACCAGGTTCCTGCAGGCACTGTTAACTCAATACAAAGATCCCCTCCAAGAGACCTGAGCCATCACGACCTTGCGCGACATGCAACAAGGGGCGAAGTCGGTAAGAGAGTACACGGCCGACTTCAGAGCCCAGTCAGCTAAAGTTCGAGGTTGGAGCGAGATGATAAAGATTGAAGCGTACCAGAGAGGGCTGAATGCGAGCCTACTAGACCGAGCCCTACAGCAAGCCCACCCTACTACACTCGTGGGCTGGGTACAACTGGCTGGCAAGGTAGAGACCAATATGAAGCGGGTTGCCCTCCAATGCCAACTGCAGCAAGGGGGAAAGGGGACGTGAGGCTCGATCAGGGGCCAAGACCGATGGGAAGAAAGGAACGGCCCAGGGAGGAACCTCCAAAACTCCCCCTGTGCACAAATGCTTCCGATGTAGGGACCCAAACCACTTGGCGGCCAATTGCCCTGAGAAACCTCGAGCCCCCCTGACTCTGAAGCCGACTGCAACAGGACCAAAGAAGGCCTCGAACAAGGCCAAGGAATCGGTCTGAGGGAGCACTGCAACATTGATGGTGCTTGACAAGGATACTATAATTCTGGATGACTTAAGTGAGAGTTGTGGGGAACAGCACCGGCGGAAAATGACAACAACCTGCACTGAGAAGTGCCAGGAGGCAGGTCGTGGATCTAACGGCACCATTGCGTGTGAGAATAACTGGATCTTTGTTTTTTGTGCCATTGACATTGCTAAACCTAAAGCTTAAACGCTTTATCCATGCCCGAGCTCTGATTGACCCAGGGTGTACACGAGAAATTATCACCCCAAAGTTAGTGGACGCCTTGGGGTTAGCCCAGAAACCCCTACCCCACCCAATCCAATTTGAACAGATAGACGGGTCAGTAATGAGGGGAGAACCCTGCTTGGAGGAGACCCAGGGAGTGCCGGTGGGGATAGAGGATCACTGGGATGTAGAGATGTTTGTAATGGCCCCCTCCTCCTCCTTCGACATAGTTTTGGGAGTCGGATGGTTAGCCAAGCACCAACCGAACATACAATGGGGGGACCAAACAATAGACTTTACCGACCACTGCTGGTTAGAGGCTTGGGAGCCTAACCCTCCTCCCTGAAACGAAAAAATGTGCATGTCGGTGGAAGAGGTCCAAGCTATCCCCCCAGAGTACAGAGACTTACGTAAAGTATTCAGTGAGGAGGAGGTGAACAAGCTCCCTCCCCACCAAAGCACCGACTGCGCCACTGAACTAATCCCTGGGCAGGAGCTGCCCAAAGCCAAACTATACTCCATGGGGTGGGCTGAGAAGGCAGAACTAAGGAAGTTCATAGACAAGAACCTCAAAAGAGCCTTCATCAGGCCGGCTACTGCCCCACATGCAGCGCCGGTGCTCTTCCGGAAGAAGAAAGACGGGAGCCTTAGACTTTGCACAGATTTTCGTGGGATAAATGGGATTTCAATGTCCAATGCTTATCCCGTCCCCCTGATCAGAGATCTGCTGAGCACGGTGTCTGAGGGGACCATTTTCACGAAACTGGATCTGAGGGATGCCTACTTTAGAGTGCGAATCAAAGAGTCGGACGAGTGGAAAACTTCATTCAACACTCCAATGGGGCAGTTCTAATACCTCATGATGCCTTTCGGATTACAGGGCGCTCTGGGAGTGTTTATGAACTTTATTAATGAAATCTTGAGACAGTACCTGTACAAGGGGGGGGGGGTGTACCTGGATGACAACATTATCTATTCAAAGGACATAGCCTCCCATGTACAATTAGTGAGGAAGGTGCTCACTACTCTATACGAGCACAAACTGTATGCAAAGCTATCCAAATGTGAATTCCACCAGACTGAGCTTGACTATCTGGGATTCAGAGTGTCCAGTAAAGGACTCGCTATGGATCCCGCCAAAATGCAGGCAGTATTGGATTGGGCACCCCCGAGGACACATAGACAGCTACAATCTTTCCTCGGGTTCGCAAATTTTTACAGAAATTTCATTCAAGGGTTCGCCCAAGTAATGTTACCTTTGACAGATTTGCTTAAGACTAGAGGGAAGGGGCCCAAAGCGGAAAAACCGGGGTCGAAACTGGTGTGGACCCCCGTCTGCCAAAAAGCGTTTTAAAAACTTAAGCGGTTGTTCACAAGCGAGCCAGTGCTTCTGGCGGGAGTTTTGTAAATTAACAGGCATGGAACAGGGGTTGAGCTCTGCCTACCACCCGCAGACAGATGGGCAGACGGAACGCGTAAACGTGCTTCTAGAACAATATTTACGGTGCTATGTGAACTTCCAGCAGTCTAACTGGGTGGAGCTGTTACCGTTCGCAGAATATGGATACAATAATCGTCTCCATAGCTCAACCAAAGCAACTCCCTTCAAAATTGTCAATGGCTATGAGGGAAAACCATTCCCACCACTATCCAGCGGCAGTGGGGACAAGCCCCCCACCTCCTGTCAGCAATGGTGGGAAACGCTAGGGAAAGGGTTGTCCATAATTCAAGAAAACCTGGAAATGGCCAAACGGGATTACAAAGCGCATTATGACAAAAAAAATGCCCCGGAATGGGATTTTAAAGTAGCAGAGATTGTATTCCTGTCTACAAAAAACTTGCCTTTGCCACAGACTTCCAGGAAGCTCGCATACAAATACTTTGGGCCATTCAAAATAAAGAGGGTGAGAAATAAAGTGACAGTGGAGTTGGAATTGCCAAAACTGTTTAGTAAAATCCATCCTGTTTTCCATTGCAGCCTTCTTCGGCGAGATCCAGGGGCTACGAGCTGGCACCCTCGCCCACCGGAGCCCAAACCTATTCAAGTGGAAGGTCATAGTCACCATGAGGTGCAGGAGATATTGGATGCGAGAGAAAAAAGGGGGGTACTCTACTTCCTAGTACGCTGGAAGTATTTTTCCCCTGAGTTGCAATGAATGGGTAAAAGCATCCGACCTCCGGGCCCCCCTCCTACTTAAAAGATTTTACCTGCTGCACCCAGACAAACCCCGAGCAAGAGCTTGGGGGGGGGGGGAGAGTATGTCAAGCATTGTGACTTTTCTAGTTGTTATAATTGTCAGATCATAGAATTGTTACTAACCATTAGATTCAGGCACATCAAAGTAGCAAACCCCCTCCATTGCTTCTTTCGCTTTTACTAACAAATGCAGGAATGTCCTCTTTGAAGATAAGACCTCCTGGGACTCATTCCCAGGCCCAGCGAGGCCTGGACCCAGGATGAGCCAACCGCAATAGAGATAAGGAAGTTAGAGTGTGAATTTCACACGTGAATGTAGAATTGTTTATAGAACCTTTGATGTGCCATTTTAAAGCTTGTATTCTGTTGTTACTAAATATCAGTTCCAATACCTAGCTCAACTGAGCCACATGGATTATCAATAAACAAAACTTTGTTTCAAAACCCAAAGAATGGTTATTTTGAAAACTCATGCTTGACACAGTGGCTCAGTGGTAAGGCATCTGCTTGGTAAGCAGAAGGTCCCAGGTTCAATTCCTGATATCTCAACTAAAAAAAAGGGTCCAGGCAAATAGATGTGAAAAGGCTCTGCTTGAGATCCTGGAGAGCCACTGCCAGTCTAAGTAGACAATATTGACTTTGATAGACCAAGGGTCTGAGTCAGTATAAGGCAGCTTCATATGTTCATATGTTCAACTAGATGCAGTATTGTCCAAATTAGATCAAAATAGGGAACACATTTTCACAGGAATATATATATTTGGAATTTTGTTCTAAAGGTGGCTTTTAAACATAACAGTGCAAATAACACAGGAAACACAAAAATCTCATTAAAAGCATTTAACGTAGGGTTGCCAATCCGCAGGTGGGAGCAGGGGATCCCCCGGTTTGGAGGCCCTCCCCTGCTTCAGGGTCATCAGAAAGCAGGCAGGGGGGAAATGTCTGCTGGGTACTCCATTATTCCCTATGGAGACCAATTCCCACAGGGCATAATGGAGAATTGATCTGTGGGTATCTGGGACTCTGGAGGGGCTGAGAGGCACCAAATTTGCAGCATAGAATCCAGTGCCTCTCCCCAAAATACACTCCAAGTTTCAAAAGGTTTGAACCAGGGGGTCTAATTCTATGAGCCCCAAAAGAAGATGCCCCTATCCTTCATTATTTCCAATGGAGGAAAGGCATTTAAAAGTTGTGCGGTCCCTTTAAATGTGATGGCCAGAACTCTCTTTGGAGTTCAATTATGCTTGTCACAGCCTTGCTCCTGGCTCCACCCCCAAAGTCCCCATATATTTCTAGAATTGGACCTGGCAACCCTAATTTCATGGCATAGTAAGTACAAGAAAAGAGAAGACTTCTCATGCAGTACTGAGTTCATTTCAAAGAGGAGTCATGCAGGTTTCGTTTTCATTAACTATTATTGTGTAAACTAGTTTTAATATAATTTATAGTACATGACATGATTAGTCAGAGAACTCTGTTTAAAGACAAACAAGCTACGCTGCTGGTGGTTTATGCCAAATTTTAAGTGGTTGAAGACATGGTTTTCAATGAGTTTGCCCAGTTAAATGTGTTTTGTTTAGTAAACATGTAGTCTCAGATATAAAATAGTACCAGGCTGCTTCTATGCAGTCTATGGGTCTTTTTGGAATCCCCTGCTCACCCTTAACTAAAAAGATATTAATGAGAATTAAGCAATTTTTTGACACAACAGACTGCACCCAAAACCTCAAATAACTAAACTACTGTATAGGTCTAGCAGCACTATTTTGATCACAACAACAGTAAATAAATAACAAAATTGGCAATTTGTTTTTCTCCCATAATTATGCAATGAAGCAAATCAGATATAGCCACAAATGCTACCTCTCTCCCTTTTTGTTTATTTTAGCCATTGGCTCTATTATAGATATTAACAGAGTATGGGAGAGGGTAAACATTTCACAACAACACCATTCTATGCAGATGATACTGTTTTGTATGCAACACTTGTATCCATAGAAATAAATGAGGACTCTATGTACATTTTGATTAAATGAAGAATGCTAGATTGGGGCTAGGTTACCAACTCTCAGGCAGGGCCTGGAATTCTCCTGGAATTACAAATGAGCCCCAGGGTACAGAAATCTGTTCTCCTGGAGCAAACTGGAGCTTTGGAGAATGGACTCTACATCAACACTGCTGAGGTCCCTCCCCAAATTCTGCCCTCCCTAGGCACCAGTCTCAAATCTCCAGGTATTTTCCAACTCTGGGGCTAGAAAATGGCAACCATAATTGGGGCAAGTATGTTTAGAATCAGCAGAGGGGCTTGAATGGTTTCCTGTTGCTGGTACAGCTACAAATAAAGCACAATTGTAACAGCGTTTCTAGTTTACCTGTCCTGGTCCCCCACACCAGGTTTTTGCAATTTTTTATAAATGGCACTATGGTATTATTATTATTTTGATATAACTTTATACCAATACCAGGTTCTCTGAATTCCCAGCTTTCATTTTAAAAGAAACTACCCTTGACCAAAGAATGATGCCATGGTTGTCCTTCTCCACCAAGCACGCAGCTTTCAGGAAGGATGCATGTGGAACAGTGAGGGAGGAAGGGGAACCTGCCAAGGCAACCAGATCAGCCAAATCAATATTGGCAACTGAATGAGTGACAGATGTCACAGCCAGATCGCCCTCACATCCTTATTTATACAATACATACATCCTCATGTATATCATAGCTTCCCTCGTTTAAAAAGGAAGAAAGTCTCTATCCTCTTTTCTTGCACAAATAGGCCTTTATATCTCCAATGGAAGGAGCCAGAGGCTTACTTGTTTAAAACAATGAAAGCTGGGAATTGAGAGAAACTTGTAAGCACAGTGGTATATCATTATATTGATATAATTTCCTTACCCACACAACAGTCATCCAGGGCTTTACTGCAATCATTCTCTAAACTTTGGAGCAAACCAGGTTAGTGAAAGATCCAGGACATACACGGATACACCAAGTTGCTGTGGGGAAACAGGAAAAAAACCTGCTCCCCCACAGCATTGAATCCAAGGCAGGTAATGCATGTGGAAATGGCCTATACCTACAGTCATTATCACTCCAGCTTTAGAAATGTTTTCATATGTTCTATTTCAACATGGCAGATTTCAAATACCTTAAGGTAAACTTTTTTTTTTAACATAATACCATCAAAACTATTTTAAGTATACTAGAAAGGAAATTTTACAGGAATGTATACTCAGATTGAAGAGCCCCGTGGCGCAGAGTGGTAAGCTGCAGTACTGCAGTCCAAGCTCTGCTCATGACCTGAGTTCGATCCCAGCAGAAGCTGGGTTCAGATAGCTGGCTCATGGTTGGTAAAATGAATACCTAGCTTGCTGTGGGTAAACTGTAAATGACTGTGGAAGTCAATGGCAAACCACCCCGTAAAAAGTCTGCAATGAAAACATTGTGAAAGCAACGTCACCCCGGAGTCGGAAATAACTGGTGCTTGCACAGGGTTTTACCTCTTCTTAGATTGGCAATGTGGACCAGCATAGTATATTTAAGGAAGACTTTGCAAAGGATGGCAATGACAAACCACTTCTGCTTAATCACTTACCTTGGAAACCATAAACTGGCTGTGACTTCACCACATTTTATACATACAAAGAGACTTAGATTGTCTTATTCTGCACAATTCTTAGTGAAAACTTGGCCACTATGAAGTTAGAGTTCTGTTTTCTTTTGGGCATGAGTTTAGAACATTGTTCCCAAACAGCTTGGGCACACTAGTTTCCTTATCCAAAACTACCAACTGTATTTAATGTGTAGGAGGTATGATTGTTGTGAGAGGAAATCCCAGATAATTTTGTTGCCTGCATACAGCTCAGCCCTATGCAAGTACACTTGGAAATAAATCCTTCTGAGATAAATAGGTTATACTCCAAAACAAATGTGCACCTCAGTAACATATTTATAATATTAATTTAACTGCTTTAAAATACCCATTATTAATCCCAATTAATGTTTAAAAGCATTCTCCTTGCCATACAGAGAAAAAAAACCAAGGCAGCTTTGTATTAGTATAAAAAGTCTTTTTTCAATGCCACTTTCAAAAAGCAGAAGATGTTTCTGTTGAGTGGAAATGGAGCTATATTTTTAAATTAGCTGTATTGAATCTAGATACCATAATTCACCAAAGTGCACAGCTGCCACTATTGGGGTCAGCATTTCAAAGGCGCGGAAACCCAGTGGCCCCTACTTTTCTCAATGGGAGCTGCAGGGTGCACAGCAATTTTGAAAACCTAGCTGCTGTGTTACCAAGCACCTACACAAGATAGCTGAGCAGTTTTAGAAATATAGCTGTATATCCAGGTGCTTACAAGATAGTGTGTGTGTGTTGGGGGGTGGGCGGGAGTGTCTGAGATTGTCAGAAAACTGACCTGGCTTAGAAATTTGTGTGCTGAGAGAAAATCACATAGAATATTAAAGAAAAATACTATCTCACTTTAAAGACACAATTTCCTAAGAGACTAAAATTACTTGGGTCAGATAAAATGCTAATTTATTACCAGGGAGTAATAAGGCCGACTCAGAAACTGTCATGCTGATATTCTAGATAAACAACATGAGCAAAAATTCAGCCCACTTATGCACTGCAGCACAATGGAGGTAAATGGTGGGGTGGGGGAAGCTGCCAGTCCCTCAGACAAATGTATGTGCATTCATACTTACCTTCATGTAGTCACCATACTAAGACCCATCTTTGCCCCCAGGAAAAGAAATTAGATATGTTTACCAAAAAAAAAAACACCAAAGAAAAAGCTTAAAAAATAATTTTTTAATATTCCAAAAAGCAAACTACATTGTCCTTATAAAATAAGCAATATGTGATTATTTAAAACTGTTTTGGCCCTTCATTATTTGATTTAATTTTATGAGAGTGTTGCAATGAAAGGACTATAACTCTATGTCGTATTCAAGCCACTCTTCCCATTTTGAATACCTCCTCTCCCTGTTTAAACAGGCTTTGACCCATTGAATAATATCAGTTTTACACTTAACTTTTGAAAGTCATGTGCTACGCCGCTTTTCTTTCTAATATAACCATACAGATTTAAAATATTTCTACAAACAAAAAAAGTCTGATTTTGGATTATTATGAACTGAGAACGACAACAATTATAATCCTGCCACAATGTATTCTTAATAAATATAATTTATTTCTAAACTGCCAGCAACACATTTTAGGCTGTGAAAATATAGAAGACAGCCCCATGCTGTAAAGGGTCTCATAATCTAGATTATCCACGAGGAACTGCACACAAAAGGAAGAGGAATAGAGTGTAATAGAGGTTACTTATATCTCTGCAGCAACTGAGCAGAGCCATTTACACAGCCCCTCTGGACAGTGTTTAGTAAACAGGGTGTGTATGGTAATCGAGTGTTTCTATTTGACTGTCCTTGTAAAAGCAAGGCAGGGGTTCTGTTTTTAGTGCACACTTTGGGTCAGTGTTAATCCTGTTTTATGTTGTTCACACCTGCTGCCGCCCAGCAGCCTACTGATGGTTTATGGTTTGTACTGCTGCAAGTGAATCCCAACTAACCCCGCCTAGACAGTCAACAAAAGCTACTCTGCTGAACCAAAAACAAAAGGAGATCCCAGTTCAACAACTCTCTAAAGCAGCTTGCCTCATACCCATGTATGCAATATAAAAATGAAAAATAAGCAATCACTCATTGTTGTCTGAAAAAGTAAATGCCCCTTGAAATACTACTTACTAGCTGTTACTATGAAGAAAACTTTTAAAACATTCATTCAGCACAAAGGCTTTGATCCTATTCTGCATAAGAAATTTTATTCACTTCCATGAAAAAGTATATACTTAACATAATGTTCCTAAGGCCAATTATATACAACACAAATTTATAAATTCTAGTTTTTGTTTGTTGTGTTTTGAACAGAAAAAAAGAACAGCATTGAAAGCTATTGCAGTTTTAAGTGGCATTTGCATTGCTGTAAACGTACAAATTCCACATAAAACCAACATCGTGTTAATACAAGACAAGCATCGACTGATTTTTAAACTATAGCAAATCCATAACAATGTTCTCTGAGCCTAGTTCTATAAGTTTTCAAACATACATGGCAAATGGCAAGTGTTGCTGCTCACAAACCAAAGCTTTACACAATATTATAAATTTTACGGAAGTTCAAGTAAAACTCCACTCTCTTAATGTCATACTAAGCGTCCCCCAAGTTCTGTTAAGGTCCACAACACTTTAGCAACAGCCACTCAACTAGACATCTTCCATTAATTCTTAGATCACTAAAATGTAGGTGGAGAGGTTGCCCTGGGTAGCATGCAGTACTTTTTCTGTGGTAGGCAATAATGTCAGTTACTTGTGCCCAGCATCCTACAAGGCTTTGGTAAGTAGCATACTACTACTCTCTTACCAACACTCTCTATGTTGTCCGACTGAGAGCCCCGATAGTCTGGTCCTAGTTAGCTACTGCCAACTAAACCTGTTGAAGAAGGGACCTACTGATTGTTATATCTACACTTGTCACAAATCACAGTTGCATATCAAGCACCTAAATTTTCAACATGTTTTTCAAAAGTTTTGCATATCAAGACTATTTCTGCCAGAACAGGGATTATGGCATCTTACTTACTTCCACGTGGTTCCATTTCCCTGAAGTAGCTGACCACCATATTCACAACTGACAGATCGGATCCAAACAGTAATGCAGACTGAAATTAATGCCACCATCGGGACCCAGACAGTCGTCTGGCATTATCTTTGATACAAACCCACTATTGTACTCTGTACAGGTGGCAGGAAAGTGTCTGCGCAGTCTCTTCCCAAGGATCACTGCAGCAGCAGAATAAATGGAGAAGCCTTCCTTAACCCATTTCCTAACCTTTTTGTCCCATGGTCCCATCTGTAACCAAATGAAAGGAGCAAATTTATTCAAATGATACTAGCAGATTTCAACCTGACAATGCAGAGATGAAAAATAAAATCAACATGTTTGCAGAAGGGACAAATGGATCCAACATGTACTAGAAAATCTCTCCTGCACCTTTACAGCGATTGCTGTGTACAATCCAGCCCTGCAATCACCAACTGAATTCACCACCTTTTGAAACTTCCTATTCTGTCAAAAAACATATACACTAAGGAAAAGGTACTTTAAAAGCTCACCATTTCAAAACAACTTAATCATATTACATGATAAACTAGAATGTATAGTTACACATTTTACCCATGTTGCCATTTAGCAACTTACCGATCATATGTTATTTGTGCCTTAGTAAAATATTGTTGATTCTCAAGCTATGAAAGAAAATAGCGGTGTGCCCTGATGCCTTCAAGCACTGCTTCCAAGTATACCTGCTTCAGGAGAAGTTAAGAGTACTTTATTTTGATTGCAATGTTTTCCTCAGGCAGAGAATTTTATTTCAGTTTGAATCTTTAAACCATTACATTTTCAGTGATGCATTTTTATATTTACAGTTGACATCTTCACAGAAGAATGGAACCTTTGAGCAACAGCTCTAAAGCATGAAGTTTGCCTCAAGTAACTACTTATTTTACACCCAAATGGAGCCAGTTGTTTTTAGCTAAAATTTGATAAACCTTAAACGGAAGACCTTTTCATTAAATGAAGGTCTTGGTTTGTGAAAATAAACTTGCGAATGAAATATATATTTTCCCACACAAAAAGCCTATTGAAACTCAGAACAGCTGAAGCGGTTTATCAGCTGTCAACATTTTGCTTTTAAAGTTCCTGTCTCTGATAAAGGTACAAAACAAGGATGGCTTGATTAATCAAACAGTATTGACAGAAGTGGATAACTGTGATCTCACTACAGTAAATCAATAAAAATACCAAATCAATCTATTTGTTTCTCACAAAGCCATTTATCAGCCATAATACATTAAAATTACCTGCCTATGTGAAGAGAAGTATAGTATTAGACAATGCTGTTGGAAGAAGCACAGAATCTCTAAACTTCATCTGGTGGTTCTTCCCCCTTCCTAATGCTCTTGGAGTGGTCTTTTTTACAAAGTAATTGTGGAGAAAGTGTTTATGCTGTCTTTTGCTTCCCTTAAGTGATGCCTCTGGTGTTCTCTAGACATTTGCATTATGCAATTTGAGGGGGGGGGGGTTGTTGTTTTTTTACAAATATGGCATGCTCAAGTGTTTCCCTGTTTTTGCAAGTTGTCTGTATGGTTCTCTTTTATAGTGCATATTTTAGAGTTTAACTTGCAATACAAATAAAGCTGTTAAAAGAAAAATGAGCAGCTAGAAAATGGCATTATAGGGGGACTCACAAAACATTCAGGAGTTTTAGTTTTAAATGACAGTGGTGAGAATTGATGATGATGATAGGTATATGTCAGAATGAGAAGTATATGCTCCCTTTCTAAGGTCTGTGTGTGCATTTAACAGAATGGAAAATAAAACTGCTGAAAACTTCTAATGAATGCCTGAAATAGATGTACACTTCTCAAAAGAACATTTTTGTTGCCAAAGGCTCCTTTCTCAATGTAGTCACCTGCACTTTGGTCAAGGTAATAAGTCCTCCCTTCATTACTGCATACTCACAAGCTCCCTACTATTCAATTTAAATGGAAAAAAGGCATGACATGTCTAAAACATTTACTTTTGCTAATGTAAAAGTGTTGGCATTTTGCTCCATTCCTGATAAGCTGGTGCCAGTGGAAGTGATTATTCTTTTCTTATTCAAAGCATATCAGCAGTCGAAAGCACTCTCAATCTTATCAGGTGTATGAACAGCACATTTACTGAAAACAGTTTGTGCAGCTTCTCTCTCTTTCTGCCAGGCTATCAGATAAATTCAACTAACTAACTGTATTTACACACAATCAAACATAAACTGTATCTTCAGAAAACCTGTGACTGATTTCAACATGCCACAAGTTTGCTGCTCAATATTAGTGACACAAAAAATGCTAGAAACTACAACCAGTCGGAGACCTCTATAAAACTAACACTGACATACAAAATGGAACACAGATGACAAAAAGGTGATTAAGAGACACAACTGACTTCTCTAATACCAAAAAAATCCACAAAAATTTGCATCCCAATATTGTTCTGATTCATGGTATAAGAGCTTTCTAATACTTTACATCTCTCTCTCTCTGTGTTGCCTTTCATTACTCCCTTAGGTTTGCATACTTCCTTAAAAAGTAATCTTTTTGCTTATTAATAATTTTTGAAAGCCCCTGCTTCCAATAGGCAGGTATGTTCAAAAGGATTCTAAAAGACATGTTAAATTTGATTACACAGTCCTTGATGTACAGATGTTTTCATATGTGAATGTTTCCTTCTTCTACTTTCACAATTTCTTTTGCTGAATGAAAAAGAGCAGGCACATGCTACCACCTGAGCCCATCTTGGGATTCTGCTTTGACTCCAGGAACAGAATGAGCCATCCTCTAAATTTGTAGGAAAACAATGAGATGAATTAAGCCAAGTGTGCCGTGCTGTGTAATTCAGCCAATTGTTGCTTCTCCATCTGTGAAGCCATGGTCCCCGTGACTGATGGGACAGGTGTCATTCATACTAATGTAAACCATGGCAGTGGATATTCAACTCTTGTTACTATGATTGAACCCCCACTGAAGAGTATCAGCACCTTGTGCAGACAACCAACCTCTAATATGAAATGATTGTGTCTGGTAGCTTTTCTTTAGATACTGGCATTTCTAACTTCAGATGCTACTGCTTCTGGGAACATCTAAGGTTTTTTTTTTTTTTTAATGTGTTTCGTGTCATGTCAGAACATTTGATTTTTGCACTAGGTAGATGACTGTTATGAGGACACTTTACATTGATGGAACAATGATTTTTAATGGTATATTTCAGGGTGGCCAACAGTAGCTCTTCAGATGTTTTTTGCCTACAACTCCCAACTGACCCAGCCAGCATGGCCAGTGGCTGGGGCTGATGGGAGTTATAGGCAAAAAACGTCTGGAGAGCTACCGTTGGTCACCCCTGGTATATTTCATTAAACTGTATGCCAGGAAGCATCTTTCTGCAGCATGAATTCTGCCTAGTGTCTATTTTCATTCATTACAATTATTTGAACATTGAATCCATTATAACATTTCCCATTTCCCCCAAAAATGTACAATATTTACTCAAAAGACACCCCTGAATGTAAAATGACCCTTCTGAAGAATGTTATATATACACAAATTATTAAACGTAACTGTAACTTGCATGTGAGTGTAAAGTAACACTCTCTTCTTTGATGGCGTGGGGGGGGGGGTGGACTAGTCTTGCATTTGAATAAACACAGTAATCTCCTGAATTGTTTTGTTGTTGTTTTGAAGATTTTGCTTAATTATGTGTACTTGTTGGTTCACTAACCAAAATGAACCAAGCTTTCAAAAATGAATTCGTGTGTGTTTTGTATATAATACCGTCTTCATTTCACATCACATGGGAATATTTAATAAAGAAACAGAACCTTTCACTTCAGATTCAAAATAAAACCTACAACAAACCCCATGAAATTATGAAGCAGAGAAACGTGTTAGAAACAAATAAAAGAGGCAATGTTGTACACATACATAAAGGTCAATCTTTGCTTTCTAACACCTTATCTATAAATACTGTGTTATTTTGAATACCAGTTTTTTTAAAAAAAAAGACTTAACTATCCTGCAGTATTGTATACAGTATCAATATTTCACTAGCTGTTGTAATATATCAAAATGCAAGAGAAAATACTTAAAACAACCAAGGAGAATACGCCCCCCCCCGATATTATTTGTATTAAACAATGAGAGAATAAAAGAACAAAATACTAGGGGTAAAATCAGAGAGCCATCTTCTCCTCTTCCTTGTACCCTATGTTCTAATCTACAGCCCTCTTTATACAGGAAGGAATGCAACTATTCTGAATATTTTCAAAATATTTAATGTGGCTTCTCTCCATTATATTTGCTGGCATCTGTACATCTCTATGGTTTAAAAAGATACAATTTGAATTTGTTGGATTTCTGGATGGTTATTTATACATTTTTGTTATACAAGCTGAAACCAGTGATCAGTACACATGCAACGTGTAACTAGCCACAGCGATCAGTCTCTGATCACACCTATTAAAATCTCTTTGTAGCCCATGCAACATCTTGCGACAGCTTGACCAGTTGTTTAAGGAAAGGGTGTGTGACAGAGCAAAGCTAAATCGACACATCTGTGATACTTCTGATGCCCCTCAGCATGGCTAATATTAATTTGTTTTCTTTGGCTAGGTAAGTGCTGCCAAAACATATTACATATGGTATGTAGTTCCAATCAAAATGATGAAAAGGAGATGTGCACTTTTGTCTCACGCAACACAACATGAAAAGACACAGAACAGTAAGTGAGATCGCAGTCAGCCTGCAAACCAATAATAGTGAGAAAGACCTACATGGATTTTGCTTTAACATTTACTTCCATCGGGACTTTGAAGGAAGGTCCCTCTGATTTCAGTGGCTTGAATTCAAAGAGCTCTTTGCCCTAGGAGAAGACTTTATCTGTGTTTTTTGCTGATTTTGCCTCCCCCATACCCACCAAAAATTGGCTGCAGATAATTGAGGGACCTCCCAGAGGGACTTTTTTTAGTGGCATACCAGACAATGGGAGGAGATAATAATTCCCCTCTACACACAAGCAGAGTATGTTCTCACTCTTGCAGCAAGATCTGCAACTATGCTTCCATACATAGTTACTTCCAACTATGCATTCTTATAAAAGGAGTCCTAGAGAGCTGTTTTGCAAAATTTCCCCCTTGAATTCTCAGGCTTATAGCTATTAAGGACTGTATCCTTATTTTTAATTAATTTAAAAAACCTTCAGATTATATTGACATGAAGAGAAAGGCATTGCCATTATATTTTAATATGCATAAGTAAACATGCAGAATTCAGCAAAATAATAATACCTAGATCGATTTGTTTGAAGGATGAAGGAAACTCTTGATAAAATATAATCCTGGAACACCAGTTCAGTGTGGTACAATGAGAGCCACATTTACAGAGAAATTAAACCGAAGTTCATTGGCACCTTGATGACTTACATAATGTATTCCAGTATAATGTCTTGGGAATTAACAGCTCGCTTCACCAGATCTTGCAGAGAGGAAGGGGAGAATGCATGTATATATATCTGTCTGGAGAGCGTATGGTATGAATGGGTGTGCATTTTAGTGGAATACCTATTTTTTCCCTTTTACAACCATACCTTTTAATTTAGTTTTAGTGTATCCCCCCGCCGCCCCAACCTTACTTGGCATACATATTATTATTGTATGTAAACCAATAATTAATGGTGGGATAAAGGAAATGTCTGGGGGGAGGAAGTAGGGATAAATTCTATGTAAAACTTTTCTTTCAATAAATTAAATAAACATAATTTATAAAATAGATGAATTTATTGCTAGGACTAACTTGTTCTAAGTGAAGAGAACAAGCGTTTCACAACTATATAGGAAGAAATTCATGTTAATGGCACAGATTCTATATGCTATGTGAGCAAATGTTGCTGTTTTAAGCCCAATAATTCATGTTTATTCTGCTAAAATAAATGGGATAATTGTGTGCATTTAAAAAAAAGATTTTAGAGTTTTAAAGAGGGATTGGATTCCTGACTTAGTTACTATATAAAATTGCCATGATCCCTTAAAGAATTTTTAAACATAGGTTTTATTATTTACATTTTTACCATAATATAAAATTTGGAGGAACTAGAAGGAAATCCAGTAAAGAATTTTTCTTTAACATTCCACGGAAGTTCAAGTTCAGCACAAAATATTAAGAATAGGAAAGCAGAAGTAGTCTGTGCTTTTAATAGCATATGTTTACATGAAATGGATTTCCAATTTTATCTTTAGAGAGTTATACTTTTAGTATTAAATTAACCCTGTGTCGTAGAAGCTATGTTTTAAAATGCAAGCAAAATTCACAGCTCTCGTAACTGATGAATAAGAAGTTCATAATATATTATAGTACCTTCTGTTGTACAAGAATATGGACATGAAAATGACGGCAAGCTGGAATATATACTCAAAATAAATGCATGAGTGAATGTCGAAATTCAGTGAAGCCCGGTATCTACATTTATTTCCTTTCTTCAAGGTTACCAAAATAAAAGCAATAAAAGCCCAGAAAAATGTTTACAGGCATATAATGTATCTGGTGTATCAGTAATTACAATGCATTTAATATATACCTTTCATCCATAAGGCATGTACACATATGCAGCCACTATTGGCTGGGATTAAAAACAACACAGAATTGTTTTAAAATCTAAATAAACACTGATCATTCTCAGCCAAAATGCCACATTTTAAAAAGCCAACATCCCCCACTGCTACCCAAAGGCAGAAAAAAGTGGAAATCATGTAAAATGAGGATGTCAAATTACCAGAGACTGCTGGTTGTCATTCCAGCACTATCAAACATATACACATGAGTATGATTGGAGACAGAGAAGCTAAATATTTCACTGTCAGAGCATGTTGAGGAGTGCAATTCATTTCTCTCTCATGTGGTTTAAGACAATGACAATTTAATACAAGGCCAGTGGATGTAAAAAAGATAAAAACCAAACCAGCCCAGCATAATCATGGATTTCCTCCTGAGAGCTTGCTAGGGCTAGAAAGGCACCTATTATGAAGCAGGATCCAAAGCATAAGCAAACAACTGAGTCACTTTAAAGTTCCAACGGGATGTATGCTGGCTCATTTTACTACAAGCTGCCTATGTCTGACACCCAAGCATTTTTACTGACTTATAGCAGGCTAACAAGAATATTTATAAAGGGGCAAGGGTTTGAAGAGTGTCAATAAATATTGGTGTTGTTCATTTCTATTTGTTTTTGCAATGAGATCAAAGCCAAAAGGTCACTGTACATCAGAAACAGTCAATAACAGGAAGTCTGCCAGGCTATTTAAGCATGCTATTATTAAAAATTAGAATACAGCATCAGATTATCACACTTTGATTTTGTATATACTGCTAGGCTGTGCTTTAAAGGGAAGGCTTCAAGAATTGTTTAAAAAATAGCTACAGACAAGTTACCTTCTGTGTTTGATATATAGCACCATGTATTTCAAAATTAATTGCAAAAGTGGGGCTTGGCTAATGAGGCGGTCCTTATCTTTCCTCAACAGTCCAAGCGGAAGTATTTTTTGTGTGGGCTTAATATGTTTTTCCTTTCTTTAAATACCCAAAGTGATACCCAAAGTAACTTCATACCAGATGAAAAATAACAGAATTCATGTCCTGAATTGTCTCACACACCCACAAAAGCTATAGGAAGGAAGAATTAATTATGTTTTTCAGAAAAAAATAAAAATATAAGAAGATACATCTCCCTTCAAACTTCACATTCTTGATGTTTAAAGGAATTGATAAATATGTTACTATGATTTAGATTCCTTAAGAGTCTGTGTAAGGAAGAGATCAGCTTAGGAAGTCTGCTTATCATATGCCTTTTTAAATACAGAAACATCTTAAGCTAAGGGCAGCTTTATATGGGACAGCAAGTCTGGTGATGGAGGGGAGGAAAAATAACTGTGGGAAAAAATGATCATCCATTCAAGAGAATTAATGGGTATTCACAAGGGCTTTGATAATAACGCAGGTTAATTACTGCTGCAACAAACCAGGCTCAGTAAATAAAGGACCAGAACCATAAACACATTAAAATGAGCAACCATCACTTAAAAAAGGGTCAGGCCCAGCAAATAAAAAGCTATCAGACAGCCATTTCAGCACTAGATCCTTACACTGTCTATCTCTTTTGAGAACTTGCTGAAAAGGTATATGAACAACAGCAATCCAAATGGAAAATATCAGTGGTGGTGGAACAGGGATTGCACAGCAAAGCCCTTTTGGGTGTACATGAAGTGACTGAACATGAAAAACAATCCATTAATTCTCATCTTTTCAAGCTTACATCTTATGTATTTAGGTTAGGGAGACAGCACACTTTAGTTTTGTCATGCATGCTGACTGCATATTAGATTAACACACACACACACTTACCCACAGATATTTATGGGACAACTATCACTTCCATTATATGTGGAGACTTCACACCAAGGAGACCCACACTTCAAATATTATCTATATTTTGAGATCAAAATTTATTGAAAAGCTATGGTCTAAAGGAAAGGGGAGGGGGAGCATCTCCAGCTACTTAATGAGCATTAATAAATAAGAAATTGCCAATTCTACAGAACAGTTCTCAAACACAATATTTTTTTAAATTATACATTGTGAAATGGGTGTAGAATCTGTTATAGCTCAAGTTTCTTTTGTCTCCCAATTTTTTACATCAAATGTTCACAAGTAAAAATTTCTGCCATCCTTCCTAAGTTTCTTGACATCTGCACGTTTCTCTCATGTATAGTAAAACATGGGGGCGGGAGTGTCCTTTTAGATAATGTGTACACCCCCAATTTCAGCACTATTGCATTTTAATAAGAAAAGCATGGAAGAGGTTGAGTGTTCAGATTCATGAAGCGGACAGAGCTACAAAGGGAAATGTACACAGGGCACAGAAGGTATCTGAAGTCACAAATCTATTTGCCATTCTATGCCCGGCATTCAGACATCAAGTTTAAATTTACTAAGCTAGTTCCTCACACACACATACCCTGCTTCCCTTTTTTGGGCTGTTTCAATTGCCTTCCCTTCTTCCAACAGCTGTGACAACTGTTAAAACAGTCAGTAAAATTAAGTCTGCGCTATAATCCTTTAGTCAATGTTACATTTTAATCAGAGGTTGGAGGAGATTTCATATTATGAGCACACGGTTTCATTTAGAATGATTAAATTGAAATACATATGTCTAAATCAGCAAATATATTTATTGCATCTGTTTGGCTATTAAGTGGTATGGAAAATTATTAGCATTACAGTTTTGCTGAAAAGGCAGAAGCCCGGGTCACAGCTTGCTTTAAGTTTTTTGCATTCTTTAACACACACCATCCAGATATCAAAGCATACCTAGTGACGGTCAGGCAGAGGTCTGCATATTCCCCAAATGTCCAGCCAGTTTTTAGTTTGATTCTCTTCCCTCTCACTCACAATCTAGAATAGAAGCTCTAGAAATCAAATTATTTGTTACTTTTAACTCATCCCATAACTGCCTTCATAGTCCTCTGTGCATCAAATGTCACAAAGCACAATAACTAGCAATATTAATACCATGTAAGGCTCTGTGGTTTATTATTTGAGACACACAGAGATGTTTTGCTGGCCATTAGATGGGTCTGTTTGTCCACTGAACCACAGATCCATCCAACCATACATCCAGAAGACTTTTAGCAGAGGTGGGGGGGGGGGAGGTGTGTATGAAGCTAAGTGTGTATGGGGGGGGGGGGGTTGTTGTGTGTATGGGGAGAATAGTTTCTACCTTCCAGTGCAGCCAAAAAGACACATGCCCTGATTTCATTTAAATGCACCTACTTTAAGAGGCTTATCAAAACTAATCATTCAAATTAGCTCTAAGACGGTAAATTCAAGAAAGCTCCTTAAAAAAAGAACATCTTCCTAACTTTAGAATCTCTCCCCTGACACCTCCCCCACCAAAGACAGCCTCCCATTTCAACTTGGAGTGGTGACAATTGCACTTATACACAGATTAACAGAGTTTAGACCACAGTGTAGATAAACTTACTGAGTACTGATCTATAAACCATCTCTTAGTGAGCATGCTTGCTTACTACTATTTATTTACTTTCTTTTGCAGGTGGACTAGGAACCCTGCCTCTTATCTCTCCCCCTGCCCCAGACAACAGTTCCCATTGGTAAGCTATTTTATTGCCTATATTGTTTTTCAGCATCCTAGGCACTTTTTATAACAGACTTAATTGCATCTAGCCATTGTGATATGCAGACACTAAGGACAGCTAGTGGGCATATACTCACAATACACTGTCACTTGCTTGTACAGTGACAGCACACATTCTGTGTAGGACTCTGTAAGATGAATCAATGACTGTATGGTTATTCAGTTCAAAATTAACTTTACAACCTGCCTAAGTTCTAGAAAGCTTAAATCATTTGTGGATCTCCCCCTCCTCCATTGCTTGCAGAGGCTCTGGGAAAGCATGCATTGAACTTTGTGGAATTTACACAAAATGTACTGTACAGACACTTTTAAAAAATAAATTAGTACTTTACTGTGTATAATAAATAAATACTAAATAATCAGGAAAAATGTAAAAAAAGCTGTGTGCTGCAAAATCAGCAGTATTCCATTTTAAAAAAAAAGATAGATGAACTCAAAAAGTGCAACAACCCCCTCCCTCCACAAACACACACAAACCATTTAATAGATTTATTTGCTAGTAAATGACTGGAACACTACCCTTAAAGTGGAGTTTTAATTACAGAGCACTACCTTAAAGTGGGGTTCAGCAGTTGGACTGTTCTTTTTTCTAACTGCCCATTGTAAGAAATTTCAGAAAGATCCAAATTTGTATCAAACTGCAAAGGTTTTAAATCTTGTTTGAGAATATATCCTTCTTAAAGTATCTTTGGAGAAGGGGGAGAAAATGTGCTTTCTGAAAGGTCTATTTTAACAATTCACTCTGCATTTGTGCCAAGTGCCTATTCTTAGTACCTGAATAAGAAGGGACTGTCACTCACACAGCTGTTTTACTGACAGTCACACCGCTTCGCCTCAAAGGTAACATTGTTGAGGAGAGAACAATTCTCCACTTATTGAATTAGCAGATAAAGCAGCGCACAAAAAGAGACAAGACAGACACAAACAGCCCCACTCATGCAAACAGAATTCAGAAGGCATTACCCGAAACAGCATTAACATTGGTCGTTGTTGCTTTTTTTCCCCCATTAAAAAATTAAGTGAAGGAAAGAAAAGGAAAGGGGGTTGGAGGGGAAAGAAGAAAGGTACCTACTCTTCTTCGTAGTGCAAGGAAAAAGACTCAGGAAGGCAAAGTTCTACCGAATCCATGTGCGCTCGGCAACCATTATTTGTGCACCCCAGCTATAAATCAAAGTTTCCTTGACAGAGCACAGTGCAATTAACACAAATGTTCTCCTGGTGACAAGCCTATAGGCACAGCCAGTTGGGACCAAAAGCTCTCACACTCTCCTAATCAAGGACTTAAAGCCCCGATTGGAGCTTATAAATATGAAGTGGGGCTTTACATATGCAGTCCCACTGGCCCAGACGCAGACTGGATTGGTAGGGCATGAGCCAATCAGCGCCGGAGAGGACGGAGGCTGCACAGATTGAGCGGCGCTCGGCAGGTAGAGCAGGGTGGAGGGGACAGGAAGGGAAAGGAAAGGACCGAAAACTGAGTACACAGATCGAAACGATGCAACGTTTTTTTAAAACGGGGCTTCAAAGCCCGGCTCTTAACTCCTAAGTGGCTAGTGTTACTCGTTAGACGGCCATTGCTTTCTGCTGCTTAAAAATACACTTTGGCAGGAAGGAGCGCAGCAGCCACCCTTTATTTTTTGTGAAGATTTCGTCATAAGGTATAAGTTTGTACTGTTCTCGGTTCCGTTGCGTTGTCTTGTGTTTCTGTTTCGTTCGGTGCTCTCCTTTGTTAAAACCTAATGAGATTTTTACAGCACTCTCCTAGGCACGTTTACTCAGAAATCAGGTCACTCTGAGTCCAGTGGGGTAAGTCAGCCTGTATGAGACTACAGCCTAAGACACCATAACTTTGAAGTAAGCCTCCGCTTAACCTAATGGGGCATTTCTGAGTAAACTTGCATTGGATCAACTAACTGCTTTCTTATCCAAAAACACTTGGAATTAATTTGACAGAACTTACTGTGAACTTGTTTTGAAGCTTTGATGCATACTAGAATCTTAAACATAATTATAATATGGCCCATTGTAATCTATATTACATACCTGTGAGTAAACATGGATGGTTAATTTCCTGTTGTGTTATCTTCATGTAATTCACCTAACCTCTGCTTCATACTTCTACATTTGTAGACATTAACTATATCTTTCAGCTACTGACTATGGGAAATACTGAACACTGGGTAGGGACCAGCGATAATGCAGAATCAAGGAGCATGTACTGGTGTGTACATATATAGCAGTGATGTTACTGTGGAAATACTTTCACTTCACTCCTCATGAAAGTTAAAGAAAAATACATTATTGATCAATATCTTCTGTAACGTTTTTTCTTGCTTGAATGTTTGTCATGTTGATTTAAAGGCAGTATACTCTGAAGTAATGCAGCAGGGAAGTCTAAGGCTGCAATGCTGTGAACATTTACTTGAGTGTGAGTCGCACTGAAGCAGCACTCTTCTGAATACAAAGGCAGGGCAATGGGTATACATTAGTTTAAATGTTAATGCTACAGTCTAACTGTCTGCACCTTGAACTCCATCTATACTAACATGCATACATAGACAACAACCTCAAGGATATGTATGGTCAACATGGCTGAAAATGTATCCCATTATTTCCATGCATGTCTGCAACATTTTTTCTCTAATTCTGCACCACAAGCTACTGTATGTGAAAGCTACTGACCATTTAATTTAAATAAATATCAAATTTCAGTCAATGTTTACACAAAGCTTTTTTAAAAAAGATATATCCCAAAAATAAATCGTGGCACAACTTTGTTTTAAAACATTCTTTCTTAACTTAAATATATACACTATACCATTTTTTGTTTTGTTTTTTAGATTGTATCTGCTGAAAATAAAGAGTCTCTGCATATGGTCAGGAAATAATTGATGCAACCTTAACAGCAGAAAACACTAAATTTAAAGTAATTCAGCTGTGCTACTTGTACCATTCCTTTTTTTCCTGACAGATTCACTCCTTGATGTAAATGGCATAATCTTTTAGATCAAAACAAATCAGTGCACACCCTTAGACTGCATTAATGCCATTCACAAATGGGAATACAACAACTGTCTCCAAATCTATTTGACGGCTTTTGCCCAAGTAAAATGACAGAAGACAAATACATGTAAGTACATTGGACATGCTTGCAACTCTTTGTTTTGTTGAACAACTTCCAGTGTGTCATTTGCTTATTCCCCTGTCCAGTTTTGAGTCTGGTTCTTACACAAGCAGTAAAACATACATGCCAGTCTATATGGAAGTGCAAAGATCAACAACCCACACAGCACAAACTAAGGCTTTCACCACTGAGCAAAAGTAGATAGTAAAACTTAATTACCAGTAGCATTATGCTGCCTGTATTGCTAAATGTGGACTCTAATTAAGATGTAAATTTGGTTCTGAGCAGTGAATTAAAAGCACTCTGAGATGCATCCCATCAACCATTCCAGAGATTTACTAAACAAGCAAGAAATAAAAGGCTCATATTGGAGCCTAACATACTTTCCTTAAAGAAAAAATAAAGATTCACTGTTAATGAAGATGTACTACATTTTCATTTCACTTACAGGCAACCACAATCTGTATTTCTCCAACATACTGAAGTTCATTCATTAAAAACATTCACTATACTGAAGCTATATTAGTCTTTGAATTTACATGTATGTTCAATAGTTATTTTGGCATAGGAGTTTGAAAGCTTTATAGACCGTGCATCTGTGTTTAAGCACAATGCTTTCCTGGCTGAAACAGTTAAAAGTTTATAAGCAGTAAGTATCTACCGACTCACAGCGTCATGATTACTTAAAATCTTAATTAGAAATACTGAATTTGCCTCATATTTTTCCTAGCTTCATTACAGCATGCCAGTTACTGTGGAGGAATCTTTGGAATACTGCCTTCTCTTTTGCTCTGTCTTCCCATCTGCTACGCTTTCCTTGTTCACATAGTTTCCACTATCCCTTTGCTTGTCCATATCATCCCTCTCCCCATCACCAAATTAACTATTGCTATCTTTCCACCAGACACCTTGCAAGCATCTGTCTTCGCTGATGGTGCTGCCACTTAGAAGACCACAGCCATAGCATAATTTATACATTCATGAAAGGCAGTTGGCCTGTTCCTCTGAGACTGAAAATGTCACCTCTGCTAGAGCAGGGCCTGGAATTTCAGCTGCATTCTTGAACTTGTGTTGCCAGTTACTGTTAGGTTATTTTAATGCAAGAACAAATGAGGCAGATGATTACTTTTTTATGAAAAAAATGCTTCTGTTTTATTAAAGTTTTGTTTTTAAAGTCCTGTAGGAAGTATAATCAAGGGGGGAGAAAGCTTGTTATAGAATTTGCAGAAGACATAAGTCAGGTTTGAATGCTATTTTGTGCTCACTTGTCTACACTAATGCTAAATCAAAAGCTCCAGTCTAAAACCTTACCTCAAGGACTCTGCACAAAGCAACAGTAATAGAATCAGGGCTGGAAGTGCGAGAGAAGCTGTCATGAGTATCTGCACCAGTCAATGAGCACTGCTGAGCAGTGTCTACATCTTTACATCCCTCTATCTGTATAATTATCTCCATGTAGAGTACTGTACATCTTTAAGCGCCTTCACACTTAAGTGCTACAGACATCTCATTGCATCCCAATTGCCAGACTCCTAAACCATAGCTACCTCAAGGCTACTGAAGTAGAGATCCAGTGGTACTTTGCAAAAGCAGTACAGTTAATTATGCCAAGTACATATTTACTTAAGGAGCACTGGAGGGGGGAAAAGTCTGGATGGAATATCTGTGTCATCCTTTGTGCCCTCACAAACATTCTTTCCACCCCAACATTCCTTCAATTAAGTTTGCATTAAATGTTGTAAGCCACCCTAGTTGTATTAAATTAATGATGAAAGATTAAGATAAAATGTTTCCTGTGTTTAGCACAATGTGAGGTAATTGGACAGAAAGATGTCAGAACAACATATTTTAAATAATGTTAATGAGCAGCAGCCGTGGGACAGGGGGAGGGAGGAAAACCCTCGAGAAGTCCTTGTGCTGCAATTTCTTTGATCCTCACAGTCTCATCTGCAGCTACTGACAGTTATTTAAAAGTCATTAGGAATAAGGTATTAAATTGTTTTAGAGTTTTGCAATTTGTCTTTTATACTTCTCCAGAAGTGAAGTTCACCTTTGAGTGCAATGTAAATTTTCTCCGTCTCTTTCTCTCTCTGAATTTCTTTTGCATGCTTCTATACACTTTGGCAAATGGTAGCAGATTACTACTTTAGAACCATCTGCTGCTTTCATTTATATTTAGCAGAAGTAATGACCACCCTGCCTGGATTTTAGGCAACAACCTACAACATTAGAATTTGCTTTCAGTATCAGCAATTGATAAACATACACAGAGGTTTGTGCATGCACACACACCATTTCTCTTTTCTTGTACTTTTAAATGAAGTATACAAAATTTCCTCAATAAGAAGTCACGGCAAATGTTTTCTCATCAGTGCAGTACAACAGATTATTTTAACTACAATAGATATGCATGCATCAAGGCTGACCACTATTAGCAGTTTGATGGAGAAGAATAGATCCTCTTTCCACTGCTGTAAGTGATTTTTGCTCAGTTTACCTTAATGCCTTTCACAAAAGAGGATGATTACACATGCGTTGCCTGAGTGAGAAAAAAAGTTTATTCTTGAAAAAAAAAGTACATAACCAAAATATAGGCCCTTTTCACATTACCATTCTAAACCAGATGTTATTCATTGTTGGCCTGATGCAGGAACGGGAGTTTCATACAGCAAATTTCCTTCAGTTAATGAGCTGTCCTTGAAGCACTATGGTCATTTCAAACAGTGTCACCTTCTTCCCAATCTTCCTTTGACTTTAAAAAAAATTCTAAAGCAAACGCTATAATGACACCATTGAGATACATTTTTTGTGCTTGTGTGCTTAAACATCATCTTTGACTTTCAGAGAGGTTGCTTGCTTGCCTGCCTCTGTGCCCCAGCCCTGGTATTCCTTGGATAGCTCTCATCCAAGTACTAGCCAGAGTTGGCCCAGCTTAGTTTCCAAGATCTGACGAGATCGGGCTTGACTCAGCTATTCAGGTCAGGGCACCATTGAGATTCATTGACTCAATAAAGTCAATGCATGTCAATGGTGCAACTGTACCACAGAAGTGCTGTAGCAGTTTAGCACTATAGTGCCCACCTTAGAACTGTAAAAAAGTCAGAGAAAGATTGTGCAGTAAAAAAGGGTGAGGAAAAGTGGCATTGTAGGAAGTGCTATAAACGTTTTAAACAGTAGACCACAGCAATTAAGAAGTGGAATGAAGAGGTTGAAAATGGAAAAAAGCAGTTTCCATCAAAAGCAACTCAACCACATTTTGCTAATTCAACTCAAGTGGGTTTGTATGAACAGGTAAATAAATTCCACCAGCAGCTGGTTACTAAAACAGGTCTGTCTGAAATGACAGAAAAAATCCATTAGCAACCAGTTACCAAAACAAAATACAAAGGCAATTTGAAGAGGGTCATTCACTTTTCCCATTCCCTCATTACTACATCAAATTCTTTTCATATCACATGGTTCCTCAGAGAAGCATAGTGTTACTGTCTCAGACAGCCAAGGAGAAGATGACTGAGGGAATTCAGTCACTCTGTTTAATTAATACAGGATTATTTCACTTTCATTTTGTGAAGCTAATAATATGGCTGGTGGAATGTCAGTAAAAATTAAATCATAAACTACTGCCATGCTGAGGGGAATGCTTACTTCAATTGTGGAGTATTCCCGGTGGAAATCTTGAAAAATCTTGTACATATTTACACTGGTAAAATACCACATGCTGTTACATGGGATACTGAATGATTTCAAGAATCCATATGGCATGTAACACAAAGTTAACATTTTACAATTACACATTAATAAGCTGGTTGAAGGTTTGTTGTTTTCTGAGTATTAAAGCACCATATACTAAAGACAGAAATACATTCAAGGTCAGCATTGCATTTTGGACAATCTTAGCTGCCATTATATTATGATACCCATACTTTAAATATTTGTATGGAAAGAAATTAGCCTTTTCATGAGAAAGATGATTGTGATAAACATCAGTCCTAAAAGGGGACAAACCTGTTTTATTTCTCTGGTAATAAACTTTCCCTTATTAGTACTATGGTGCTTCTAGAAATAGTCACTACATTATTTTGATTTAGAGTTGTGTTTTATACTTCAATGACACTGTGTTTCAAGAGAAAGCAATTGTTTATTCCTTCACATGAATTTAAACTGACCTCTCTTTTCTTCCATTCTATGAATAAAAACTATCAACAGGCAGGCACCAACAGTCATTCTAGAACAAGATTACGAGTGTAATTCTGACTAACTGTGGGCAAGATCTAATGTCTTCCCCCCTTCTCTCCACAGCTTCCTACCTAACTGGAAGCTCAAGGCACTAAAAATAGAAAAGAAGATGGAGTGCAAATATTTCCCCAGTGAAAACACCAATAATCTTTACTGTGAGCGGACACGAATTGCTTGTTACACTGCCCTAGGATATCATGGCTGGAAGCGACAGCATGCATGCACACAGAGAAGCACACTCAGTGACATTAGACATCTCTAATGCCACAGTAAAGTGTAACTGTATGTGCATTTTTCAGCAGTCCTCTGAATATTTAGGAGTACCTCTACTTTATATACCTACCATCCAAAACCCCCATCATTTGTAGCCTGCCAGAATTTTTCCCTAAACACTTTTGTTCATCTTTCTGTCCTTTTACCTCTTCCTCTATTCACTTTTCCTTGGCATTTTTATTATTAATGTTATTGCTATTATTACTGTCCAAGCATAAGCTGGTTCACAAGGGAGCCTGTGTAATTTAACCCCTGAAGCGCTAAATTTCTTCACATGTGCCAAAGACACAGGTTTGTTGTTGCCTCTAGCAATATCCCAGGAAGACGAGTGATGGCGGTGTCATATCATCACATAGTGACTTAATCTACTGCGACACCCTGGGAATGGGCAACTGAAAAGATTTACAGAAGGTGGGTTTTAACTGCATGCAAAAGCAGTATTCCCATTCTCCAACAACCCAGAGTCACCTGGATCAAACTGCAACAAATTGCATCTACCTATCTTCCAAGTTTCAAATATTAATTGCCATATCAAACCATCATCCTATTTCATAAACAAAGATTTTGATGTAGGATATCATTTCAAAAGTATTTTTTCTAACACGCTTTTTTCTCCTTTCTTTTGTTTATGGTACCAGTTTAACAAGCACTTAGAGCGTGCTGAATTGCTGGCTAGTAGAACCCTAGGTAGCTGATTGTCCACTAAGGGAAAGAGCCTTACTTCTATCATGTCTTCCACGGCATGTTTCAAAAACAACTCTAAAAAGGCAGAACTTCTTCACAATGAGAAGGGAATGATAATCACATTTCAATATATAATTGCAGTAAGTATTGACATATTCAGTGGAAACTGAGTATTGCACTAGGCTATAAACACACTGTACAGGGTGAAAGACACAAGTGATCTCAAGATCCAGGTCCAACATCTTCCTTACAGAAGATATTTCCCTAAACAACTTTATTTTAAAATTTGCACCCCACCTTTTTAACTGTGTACATACACTCATCCATACCAGGGCTGACCATGTACTACAGCAGTCTTTCCTTCTTACAGTGACTGCTTGGCAATTAGGCAGCATCTCCAGCAGCAAATTGTAGTGTTATATGAATATAAGAAGAACCCTGCTGAATCTGATCAAGATCCTATTTGGTCCGGCATCTGGTTTCCTACAGTGACCAACCAGATACTTCCAGGAAGTATACATGCACAGCGCAAAGACAAATGCTGAACACCTAGTAATTAGAGGCACACTTGTCTTTCACATACCAATAGTAGCGAATGATAGAGCTGCCCTGTGAATAAGTCAATTGCTTTTTAAAGAAAGGCAAAAGTGGAGGGAAATACTTCACACAGAGATATTGACTAATACGTAGACATTTGTTATTGTGGTCAAAATGATGGCACTGATGCTGATCCTGCTTGCCTCTGGTCAGACATTTTGACTAGTGCTATTTTAGCTATTTTAATTGGAATTTAAATTGTATAGTTTTTGTTGTTAACCATCCCGAGCTCTGTGAATTCAGAGAAGGGTGGTATATAAATCTAAATTATAAATAAATACTGGCCACTAGCAAGAACAACTTTGTGCTTTGAATTGTCAACCAACATTTTATAAAAAAAACCCCAGACTCTTTAGAAGTGCAGTGCTCGCAAGATTTGAATTTAACGTTGTTGGTTTTTTTTTGGGGGGGGGGGTGTATTGGGAGTCATACAGGTTTCTGAGAAAGAAAGTATTTAAGCAATTCAAGGAAGAATCATATTTTAGAAAAAAATTCACCTGCATGAGTTCTTGCAATCTACATTATTTGATTATAACAACTCAGGACCTTTCAAATTATAAAGTATATTCTTGAACAACATTGAACACAAAAGGCTTATAAATACTATTATAACAAATTTCCTATGTTTCTTGTGGCATAAACTGGACCATAAACGAGTAAATGAGAGAATATAATTCTAATTGATTTAAAACAAAAAGACTGGAGACCTTTCCATTGTTCTCTGAGTTCTGATCTCACTGCAGCTCATTTCTATTGATCAGATAGTTAGTCCTATTCAATTATGCAATCCTAGTCAATAAAGCTAGCTGTGTGATATATCAACCTGCACCTATCTTACCCAATTTAATTCATATGCCTACTAATTTTTTAAAAAGTGTTCAGTCTCTATTATTATTAATAAATAGAACTTGGTTTCTGGAAAATATATCTGAACAACTCCCCCCCCCCCCTCTTTTCTGGCTCATGCTATAACATCAGTTCTTCATCCAAGAAGAACAAGGTTAAATCCCTGGCACTTCCATTTAAAAGGCTCAGGTAGTGGATGATAAGAAAGGTCTTGAGACTCAAGAGAGCTTTTACCAGTCAGAGTAGTCAACAGTGATCTTGATAAACCAAATGGTTTGACTCAGTAACCCTGTTCACACATTCAGTGAATGCACATACATCTGTACGAAAGAGCCAGCATTGTTCACTTTACAAATAACACTGGCAATCACTACCTGGATAAATGGAGGGTGTGTGTGTTAAACCACATGTTCAGCTGTACATGCATTGAATATACCATAAGAATTACTCTACACGCTTTTAAAGAAAAATGTACATGGAATGTACATAGCTGTGCATACAGAATCCCTCATACATTGACTGAATGCTTGGAGAGGGAAAGTGGACATAAGAATTCCAACTTTGATCCCCACCCCTTTGCTGGATCATGAGTATGGTGCTTATGCATTGAGGCATGGAGGCAGTGCCCATTCATACACTCCCACCTTATGATCTGGGATGCTGTGCCATGTTCATGAGTCAGACTCAGCAATCTTGAGAGGCAAGGCTTGTGGCTGCTCTTCCTCTCTATGCATTCAGTCAATATGCAGTGTGATCATGTGTACAGAGCTTGTGCTTTCACTATATCTTGTGAACAGAGCTAGAAAGGTAAGTTCATGTGTTCTTTAAATGGGAAAGTTTTTATCTGATTTATCAGAAAGGAAACTTCATTTTTGTATTAGTAATAAAATGACAACATGCTCTTTCAAGAAAATAAAAGATCCCATGGGATGTCAAAAGTAAAACTACATACCTATGTGTAGTCTTATTGGAAAACTCAACATGTTCACAATCCAAAGAGCCAGTTTGAAGTAGTGGTTAAGTGTGCGGACTCTAATCTGGGAGAACCGGATTTGATTTCCCACTCCTCCACGTGTACCTGCTGAATGCCCTTGGGTCACTCACAGTTTTTGAAAGAACTCTCTCAGCCCCACCTACCTCACAGGGTGTCTGTTGTGGGGAGGGGAAGAAAAAGGAGATGGTAAGCCACTCTAAGTGAAGGGCAGGGTATAAATCCAATCTCCTCCTTCTCTTCTTCCTTGGCATTTATTGATATTGAGCTAAGAACTAACTAAGAACTATGGACATTGCACATAAAAACAAAACAAATCACACCTTGCTCTCTTTGATGTAACCCAGTCAGCTCCAGCCACCTTGCTACTAAAGGTATACAACTGAACCAGCACCTTCCCCTTGGTAAGTAATATTAAAATAAATTAAGTGGCCACTTATTTTTTATTGTCAATCAAATTTACTGTTTGGCAAAGTTACATTACTCCTTTCAGAGATTAGAATCACCAATTCAAATGTTTTCCATACCAAGACGCTGGTACTGATTTGAAAGATAAAGGATTCTGAAGCAGGCTTTTTACACAGTATATATGGATCAGTCAATGTGTGTGTAGCGGGGGAGTTGTTTGAGGGTATTTTCTCTCAGATGAAAAGCAAATGAAACAGTTAATAGTGGCAGCCATTGTGATGAGTAAGGTTGGTAATGACAGGGTGTTTTGAAGGTCATTAATTCATATGGTTGCCATATGTTGGAAGTGACTTAACAAGCATTTCTCTCACACACACGCACGTGCACACACACAGAGGTAGCCATGTGAGTATGTTTCAGCCAAAGTGACAAAGAATCTTGTGGCATCACAAAAACTAGCAAATGTATTGTGGTATAAGCTTTCATGAGGCAGCAGTGTCCACTTCAACAGATGCATGAACATTAAGTTAGCAGAGAGAGCGACACCAAGAGCTATAAACAGCAGAAGTGAAAGGGAAACTATTTCAAGGAGTTAATTTCTCTTGATGATGTCACTGCCCAAGTGTCTCGTAAGCTTTGTGGGCATGCTTGCCATCTGCTATTTCAGATCTGGAGACATCCTGCACTTTAAAACCAACAGCACTGCCATAGGCACCCTAGTAGCTTCAAGTTTGATGGCATATTAACAGCACTTTTAGAACAATACTTTTTGAAAACCTGGCCCAAGTGCCTTTCCTCTACATAAGATTCATTGATAACATTTTAAATCATCCAGACCCACAGGAAGGAGACCCTCATTCATGGCTTTAACAACTTCCATCACCATCAATCTGGGTCAGTTTTGGGACAACACTTTGTGTCTACATAATGGATAAAAAAAAACATCACTCTACACCAGACGCCTCCTGATCACTAAACAACAATTTTTTAGCTATCTGCCCATAATCCCATATCTGCCCATATCACACCACATAATCCCTTAGGACATGGGCAGGTCCGGCCTGTGGGTTCGTGCCCCCCAAAGGTGCCACCGCCTTGCACCCCCCCCCGCTGCGGCGAGGCAGTAGCTGCACCCCCTTCCTGTTCCTTCCTCCCTCACATGTTCACAGCCTGACGCGGGTGAAACTTATCTTTAGAACGACTGGGCTGAAATGAAGGCTTGGCACCGCCTCGTCGCCTGCTGTGATTGCGGCAGTGGGGAAGAGAAGGAAAGAGGAAGGGAAGGGGGTGCCGCTGCTGCCTCGCCACCCACTGTGATCGCGGTGGCAGGGAAGGGAGAGGGGGAGGGAAGGGGTGGGCGAAGCAGCAGCGGTGGCGGGCAGCAGTAGCAGGCACGGAGCCAGGCAAACTAGGTGCTTGCCTGGGGCATCGGGAGAGGATGGGGAGCCCAATTTGGTGCCCCCACCTCCCCGGCACCCTAGGCAACTGCCTAGTTTGCCTAGTGGGTGAGCCGGCCCTGGACATGGGCAGATAGATACCTTCATACCAAGCATACCTAAAACTACATTAGGCCCTGGAGAAGTGAAGAAAGAGGTTGCCAAGGCTAGATTACATCACAGAGTCACTTTCTACAGGATAGGTCAAGCAGGGAAAACGATAGATTGCCACTAATTATTATCTCCTGCTCCCTGCTAAAACTTCTCCAGTGCTTTATCAGGGATATATAACTTGTACTGGAAGACAATCCTATCCTTGGAAGTAGACTAGTCCTTACTTATAAAAAAAAGTCTCCCAAACTGAAGCAATTACTTCCCATCAATAATGGAACACCCAAGGTTGATATAAATGGAAGGACTAGCTCATGTAACACATTTTATCCACTCAAATGACATTTTCACAGAAGCCACCATCATCATCTATATTTAGGGTTGCTAACTCCAGATTGGGAAATACCTGGAAATTTGGGGGTAGAGCCTGAGAAGAGCAGGTTTGAGGAGGGGATATGGTAGAATGTCATCAGGGGCGGCCCCAGACACCCTAGGCAAGGCTAATTGCTGGTGCCCCTCCTGCACTGGTAACCAATTTTCAAAAACAGATGAATTGTGGGGAAAATGAAAAGCACAAAACTTGAAATTGATCCCTGACCTGGATAGCCCAGGTCACTGAGTCCCATGGTGGTGTGCCCAGTTCGGCACCCCCAGAAGGCTGGAGCACCTCATTATAAACATAACTTTCATTGTACTAGAAGGATTGATTTCCATTATCAACTTTGTAATCTTTTGCATTAAGCCTGTGGAAGCTTCAGAGAAACGGAGGCAGAGAGGCACCGCCTTCGTAGCTGTCTGCTACTGTTGGCTTTTTTCTACAGCAGTTTGACTTGTGAAGAAGACTCTACTTTGCCAGTTCTTGGCTGAAACCATTTGGAGGCCTATTGGTCCCAAGAAACACTGTGCATATTATAATACTTCACCTAATTTTGTCCTTATAAAGGACTGAGCATACTGTATGACTTCACCTTATGTACAATTCACTGCTTTAAGTGGTTGTTTATGTTTCCTTTATAAATTTCAATGAAAATTTGTTGATTATATTGGAGGCTGGTTTAATCACAGAACCCTTAGGGGCTCCCCTGCTAGTCATTACCTGGAGGTTGGCAACCCAGTGGCCATATAAGTACCCATTCACCTGCACATATTCTAATTTATTCAGTGTTGTTATATGAAAGCAACACCCCACAACAATTTACATTGACCAAACTTGCACATTTAAATCAGCCTCAAACAAACAGCAGACAGGCACAATAAATGGATATAAAACAGGCATAAAAAATGGAAACAGTCAGAAATGAGCCAGTTTGGTGTAATGGTTAAGTGCGTAGACTCTTATCTGGGAGAACTGGGTTTGATTTTCCACTCAGCTACTTGAAGCTGCTGGAATGGCCTTGGGTCAGCCACAGCTCTCATAGGAGTTGTCCTTGAAAGGGCAGTGCCACCTACCTCACAGGTTTGTTGTGGGGGGGAGGTAAATGAGATTGTTACCGCTCTGAGATTCAGAGTATAGGGCGGGATATAAATCCAATATCATCATCATCATCATCTTGTACATTCAGTGACAGATTTAAGTGATGTAGTACTTTAGCACAAGAATTTCAAAGGGAGACCTCAACATGTTGCTGCTGGGTTGGAATGAATTTATACACTGATTTGATTCTATGAAAATTGGGGCCTTCCATCATGTTTGACTTGTCAGGGTGATCCAGGGGGTTGAACTAGATGGCCTGTATGGTCCCTTCCAACTCTGTCATTCTATGATTCTACATGCCTTGAAATAATAGATTTTAAAAGGAGGGTACTATTTTCATCAGTGGTACCATTGGTGGTATCACACCATCCCCTTTTGCCCCCGACAGTTGGAATAAAGAGGCAAACACATTATAGATTGGGTATAAAACAGGGCCGCTTTATTAACAATTTTAAACCAGCATGGGGGCATGACTTAAACAGGACAGGCCAAGGGACACCTATACCCTTCCCTGTCCTGTATGGGCGAGCCCCCAGCACTAGCCAATAACTTTGGCTAGCATCAGGCCGGTTCGGCTTGGGTTGCCCACACTAGCCAGGAATCTGACTCATCTGAGCCCAGACCCCCTAGGAGGGCACCCGGTGGCAGGCACCCCACAGCAGAGAGCCATGCAGCCCAGCTGCTGTTCCAGCCTGCCACTTCCCCACGCAATAGGGAAACCATGGAGTGCTCACCAGTGATCCTTAAGCCCCAAGCTTACTCCCGCTAAGCGACTAAATAACAAACCCCAAGGCCCTAACTATGTCTCCTAAACTGACAAATAGTACAAGGTAGGCGAAAAACACCCCAAACAAGGCCAATCAGTTGGGGTGAAAAAATTCCTACCTAGCCCCCTGAACTGGGCGACTGGAGAAGCCTGTACTATCAATGGGTAGGAGGGAGGGCCGAGAACAGAGCGTGAACTGTGTGGTTGGGGGCATGGCTGAGGCTAATAAAGCCCCAGCACTCCGCCCCCCGACCAGTCCCTGGATGGGCAGGAAGGCTCGTTAGCCTCCCATTCTTCTGGGGAGGCAAACACAGTCCCCGCCCTAAGCCAACAGAGTGTCAGCCCGGTTGGGAGGGGCCGCATTATCAAAAGCAATAAATAGAAAGAGTGGTGAGGGAGTCCATTGACACATGCAAGGCGTCATGTGGGAGGGGTTGCAAATACAGTAGAAGACAGGAACAGGATACAGGATGACCTTGACAGGCTGGGAAACTGGGCTAAAAGCAATAAAATGAATTTTAACAGGGATAAATGTAAAGTTCTGCATTTCGGTAGGAAAAATCCCATTCATAGTTTTAGGATGGGGGAGACTTGTCTTAGCAGTAGTATGTGCAAAAAGGATCTAGGGGTATTAGTGGATAATACACTGAACATGATTTGGTGGCTAAAAAGGCAAATGCAATTTTGGGCTGTATCAACAGAAGTATAGTGTCCAGATCAAGTGATGTGATGGTATCGCTTTACTTTGCTCTAGTAAGACCTCATCTGGAGTATTGTGTTCAGTTTTGGGCACCACATTTTAAGAAGGATATAGACAAGCTGGAATGGGTCCAGAGGAGGGCAACAAAGATGATGAGGGGTCTGGAAACCAAATCCTGTGATGAAAGGTTGAAGGAGCTGGGGATGTTTAGCCTGGAGAGGAGGTGGCTGAGAGGTGATATGATCACCATCTTCAAGTACTTGAAGGGCTGTCATAGAGAGGATGGTGTGGAATTGTTTTCTATGGCCCCGGAAGGTAGGACCAGAACCAATGGGTTGAAATTAAATCAAAAGAGTTTCTGGCTCAACATTAGGAAGAACTTCCTGACCCTTAGAATGATTCCTCAGTGGAACAGGCTTCCTTGGGAGATGGTGGGCTCTCCTTCCTTGGAGGTTTTTAAACAGAGGATAGATGGCCATCTGACAGCGATGAAGATCCTGTGAATTTGGGGTAGGTATTTGTGGGTTTCCTGCATTGTTCAGGGGGTTGAACTAGATGACCCTGGAGGTCCCTTCCAACTCTATGATTCTATAAGGCTGTTGAGAAGGACATGATCTGCTGGATGGGACTGCAGTTGGTTATTGTGGAGGATTGATGTGAGCTCTCCCATGCTTATGCTTGCCTGTCTTTGAATGAGAAAGCCCAAACAGGGAGCAACTCTGTCCCTCATCTTTTTATAAACCATTTGTGAACAATTTGTGAGCCAGTTTGGTGTACTGGTTAAGTGTGCAGACTCTTATTTGGGAGAACTGGGTTTGATTCCCCACTCCTCCACTTGCAGCTGCTGGATTGGCCTTGCGTCAGCCACAGCTATCGCAAAGTTGTCCTTGAAAGGGCAGCTTCTGGGAGAGCTCTCTCAGTCCTCCTACCTCACAGGGTGTCTGTTGTGGGGGGGGGGGGTAAAGGAGACTCTCAGAGTGTAGGGCAGGGTATAAATCCATCCATCCTCCTCCTCCCCACCACTCTACTTTTTTTCTGGCACGGGGAGAAGCTACCCCCCCACACACACTAGGACTTTTGCATTTTAAAAAAATGGAATTACAATATTACTATATCACTATACTGCTGTAATGATTTCGTTTAATTTTTTAAAAAAAAAATTAAAAGCTCTAGCCTCTCTCTAGTAAAGATAAAAGGACAGCTGTTGATAGTTTTTATGATGTAACCCACCCTGAGCCTGTTCTATGGGAAGCCTTGAGCCGCCTTAGAGCATTATGCCAATTTGGAATCCTCCTGGAGAAGTTACATTCCCACACTATCTTAACATTTAGCAGTAAGCAACACACTGGAAAGATCAACAGTAAGTGGCTTTGAATGGGGATGTCTTTTTTGAAAATTTATGGAGCACCCTTTGCTGGAAGAGTGACAATCAAAGCAGGACTTTTTAAAGTCGACAGCCTGCACATTGGGACTCCTTGTGGATGAAATTTCATGAATTATGTTTTCTATTTTGTATATGCTCTTTATTACATAGTAATTTGTCACTATAACGATTGAGTTGTGTATATTGTTGTTGTATGGGAAGGGCAGGCTAAAAATTGAATAATATAAATAAATATATTCTTTTAAAATGACATCACTGTCCTTAGGTAAAACCCTGTCATGTCTTGTTTGGCCTGTAGTCTTGGAAATGTAGATGACTGGCTTTAATTACTTCTTTATGAAAGAATGGCACTTAGAAGCTGCTTCCAAATTTTTCTTTACTTAGCAAACTTTGGAACTGAGATTGAGCACTGAAAACAATCTCAGGTCCAAAAATAAATATAGCTGAATTAAGAGGTAGCACTGACTTCCAAAAAGCTTTTGATAAAGTTCCTCATCAAAGGCTCCTTAGAAAGCTCGAGAGTCATGGAGTAAAAGGACAGGTCCTCTTGTGGATCTAAAACTGGTTGAGTAATAGGAAGTAGAGAGTGAGTATAAGTGGGCAGTCTTCACAGTGGAGGACAGTAAGCAGTGGGGTGCCACAGGGCTCAGTACTGGGTCCCATGCTCTTTAACTTGTTCATTAATGATCTGGAGTTGGGAGTAAGCAGTGAAGTGGCCAAGTTTGCGGATGACACTAAATTGTTCAGGGTGGTGAGAACCAGAGAGGATTGTAAGGTGCTCCAAAGGGATCTGTTCAGGCTGGGTGAATGGCTGTCAACATGGCAGATGGGGTTCAATGTGGCCAAGTGCAAAGTAATGCACATTGGGGCCAAGAATCCCAGCTACAAATACAAGTTGATGGGGTGTGAATGGGCAGAGACTGACCAAGAGAGAGATCTTGGGGTCATGGTAGATAACTCACTGAAAATGTCAAGATAGTGTGCGACTGCAATAAAAAAGGCCAACGCCATGCTGGTAATTATTAGGAAGGGAATTGAAAACAAATCAGCCAGTATCATAATGCCCCTGTATAAATCGATGGTGCGGCCTCATTTGGAATACTGTGTACAATTCTGGTCACCGCACCTCAAAAAGGATATTATAGCATTGGAAAAAGTGCAGAAAAGGGCAACTAGAATGATTAAAGGTTTGGAACACTTTCCCTATGAAGAAAGGTTAAAACACTTGGGGCTCTTTAGCTTGGAGAAACATCGACTGCGGGGTGACATGATAGAGGTTTACAACATTATGCATGGGATGGAGAAAGTAGTACTTTCTTTCCCTTTCTCACAATACAAGAACTCATGGGCATTCAATGAAATTGCTGAGCAGTAGCTATTTTTTTAATCAAATGACCCCTGGGCAGAATTTTTGCTGGCTGGGGTCATCTGATGGTGAGGAAGGCTTTTTTTTTCTTTGCCCTTTCTTTTTTCTTTCTTTCTTTCTTTCTTTCTTTCTTTCTTTCTTTCTTTCTTTCTTTCTTTCTTTCTTTCTTTCTTTCTTTCTTTCTTTCTTTCTTTCTTTCTTTCTTTCTTTCTTTCTTTCTTTCCCTTCCTTCCTTCCTTCCTTCCTTCCTTCCTTCCTTCCTTCCTTCCTTCCTTCCTTCCTTCCTTCCTTCCTTCCTTCCTTCCTTCCCTGCAAGTGATGCTCTGTCTGTATTCTTGGTGCTGGGAGGAGGGGAAGTAACAGTGGGAGGGCTTCTAGTGCCTTGGCCCCACTGGTGGACATTCTAGTGCTTTGGGGGCATTGTATGAAGGAATTTTGGACTGGATAGTCCGCTGGCCTGATCCAACATGGCTCCTCTTATGTTTATGTTCTTTCTTTCCATGTCTTTCTTTCCCTTTCCTTTCCTTACATTTCATTCTTTCCTTTTCTCTTTCTTTCCTTCCATTTTTACTGGATGAAACTTTTCTGTTCATCATACTGTTGTTGCAGACATAGGAGCTCTGCCAATGAAAAGTTGGCACCCCCAGTTGTAGCCAGGTGGCCTTCTATGAGATTTCTGTGTGAGTGAGTGAGAGTAAGAGGTGTGGGCCAGAAAGAGATTATTGGAGATTACTGCAGTATATCTCAACAGCACTGGAAGAGATGGTACTATGAACTTGGCACCATTTTACTGGTCCTGCTTTTAACAGCTGTCTGACACCAAAATTAAACTCTTCCTGTAGATATTAAAAAGGATTAAAGTAGTTCACTGGCTAAGTATCTGCACAACAGGTTGCTTTTAAAGGCATGGGAAACACAGCCAGTAAAAAGCTGCAAGTCCCTCATAAATATCCTTTTTGGGATAACTGCAGAAAAGCTTGTATGAACTTCATATAACTTGAAATTAATTCATTAATTGCAGTACAATTCTCCGCTAACTTTCACAGCAATTTCCCCATGTTTTAACCAAAGAAAAGTATGAAAAATAGCTGTCGAAAGATTTTCTTGAAACCAAGCAAGCTTGGTTGTAGCTTGAAGCAGGGTTTCAGTAGTAGCAGCTGAAGGAAGGGCCTACTAAATGTGTCAGCATATTTTGAGGTAGAGCAGCTGCCAGGGCCCAGTGTGGGTGGTACACAGTGCTGGCATTCCTGATGGCAATGGCAACAGCACTCCGAACTGCATACACTGGCCAGTGCTGTTGAGGATGGGATGTGTAGGTGGTGCAGGCAATTGAACATGGGCATTAGGAGTGCTTACAAGCTGGAGAAGAATACACAAATAGATAGATGCATGCAGGTGCAGGGATGAAAAGAGAGGACCGCCCACTTTCCATCCCCACTTTGGCTCAGCATGTGTTTCAGAGAGATTTTTCTGAAAATGAATTTACTTCTGAAGAAGAGGCAGGTTTGGAGGAGTGCCCTGGAAGTGACATCACAGGAAAAGGTGGAGTTTTGGTTCAGAAGTGCCCCAGAAGTGACATCACTTGGTCCTTGACACCACAGGAAATAACATTCCTGTCTCCTGGCTCCACCCCAAAGTCTCCTGGCTCCACCCCCAAATTTTAGTGGGCCACGAAGGAGACGTGTAAAAATAACTGGGCCATGGGAAAGAAAAGTTTGGGAAATCTTGTTCAAAATAATTTTTTCTAAGTCTTATTGAGTTAGTCACCCGTAGATCATACTTTGAAACAAGAAATTCTATTAATTCTTTTAGATGGAATCAAGTAATTAAAGAAAATCAGAATGTGAATATTCAGCTACATAGAGAAGGCTGAGATTCAAGATGAAAAGACTGCCTAGTCTTTCCTTGATTTCCTCCATAGACCAATTTGCAAATCAGACTATAACCACAGTAGGAGTCTGGAGTATATGGTTCCCAACTTCAGTAAGGTTAGTCCTTGCCTGCTAAAAGGCTCCCATTTGGATTACATTCTTTTTATGTTTAATAGCCCTGACCTCTGCAATTTTTTTTTAAAAAAAAACCTTGCCACCATTCTATCTCCATTACGAATTAATAGCAGTTTTGAGGTCTGCTATATAATGAAAGACAAACAATGAAAAGTCTGAAGCAGGCCACCACAAATCTAATTGTCAAACAGTACATAGAAAACATGCTCCCAAAATACAACTGCAGTCCTATGCGGAGTAAATCAACTCTATGCCAATTCACTTCAGCAGGCTTAAACTGGAATGGAATTGCTCTGCATAGCATTGCACTGTTAGCATAGGTAGTCCAGGTAGCAGTTGATAAGGGAGTTAAAGCTGGCACTAAATAACAATCATGGCATCTTGTGTGAGAGAGATGTTTTCTTTCAGACAACCCTTTATTTAACCTGTAGCTAATTATTTAAAAAAAGAAAGAAAGAGAAACCCTGACATCTTTGGGAATTTTCTTACATCCAGAAAACCAGTGAGGAAAAAGTAGCAGCACGAATCTCTCTCCCCCAACACCCACTCCAGCATAGCCCCCTTATGTCACATTTGCATTTCTATTCAGCTGCACTGCCTGACAATGAAGCAAATGGGTTTGCCTTATCTGTACAATTCTGGACAACAGAGATTTCTAAGCCATACAAAGGAACAGCCTTACTGTTCAGCGTTCTACACTTTCCACTGCAGCCCCCCCAAGATCCTGTGGGGAATGCTGTCACATAAACACCTGTCCCTACTTTAAAACAAAAATCTTCAAACTGTCACATGTCATGGGGGGGGGGGGAACTAATTTAAAAAGAATATTCAGCATGAATTTCTTGACACAAGCCAAAAATTAAGACTCCTGGGTTAATGTGTTAAAGTTAATGCTAAATGTAATTCTATAATCCAGGAGTATGAAAACCTTCTCATACAATTCTAATAAACTGATTTCCCCCCCTCGACTGCTCTCATTATTCTCACTATAGAAAAATGCAGTCTACGTAAAGAAACTAGTTAAACCTGCCAATTTGTGGTAGTTTTTATCACATAAAGTTTAGAGAAGGCAGTCAAGATGATGTGCTCTTTCACAGTCATGTGAGAAAATTTCCATCTAATGTCTTTAAAATTAATATCTTCCCACTGATCAGTTAAAAATGATAGCAGTCAGGCACTCAACGAAATCTCCAGATCAGCTTTGTGTTACACTGAGACTTATACTAGCTGTAACAGACTAGGATCTATAAAGGCAAGAAAAGTTCTAATTAGACCACTTTATAAACATCCATGCTTTGTGCTATCTCATTATGTCAGTTCTCTAACATGTAATCACAAATTGGTATTTTGAACTTTAAGCCTCCCAGGAGCAATTTTTTTGGGGGGGGGGGGGCAGGATTGGGCTGCAACAGAATGAGGGAGGGTGAGAAAGACATGCTATATGAACAGAAATCCTTCTGTCTTTGGAAATACTACTGTGGACCCAAACCAACGATAGAAGCCATCTCTTCAGAACATTCTTTTCTTTGACATCATAGTGCCCCATGGGAAGTAAGTGTGCACCCACAAACATTCTCCAATATCCCTTTCAATGTTCAGGGATTTGGTAGCAGCTGCATCAGAATTCCTGGCAGACAAAGTTAAGACAGAAGGTTTGAGAGCCAATCTCTTAGAACATGTTGAGGTGCCACATAACACTTCTTCCTTCTTCCTTTGTCTTGCAATTAATTTTATAACAGAAGAGAACATAGCAAGGAGAACCTTCTGGCTTGTATTTTGGGGAATTTTCAACAGTTGTGTTTTTGACCAAGATAATTTTCAGCCCTTCAACTTGGAGTTCCTTCACTGCATGTGGGTAAAAATAATTTTCACACATGGAAAAATGGAGCTAAACTCCTGCCCCTTATCCCTTTTAATGTATTTACTCTCCCTCCCCAATTTATTCTCCCACCAAAATGAGAGCTATATTAAAGAAACAAAATCTCTAAATTTAGGAAACATCAAGGGAACACATATAGATAGTTACCTGAACGTATAATTAGTTGACCTCGTCATCTTTAACAGTGACAATATGTGTAGACAGTAATGTGCCATTTTTTAAAAAGCTATTTGGTTACAAACATGCTTCATCTTCCATCTGTTCCTTTTACTGGCTCATTGCCACTACAGCCTCAGTACTTAACAGTTTTCAAGATGCCATTCCAGTTAGTTTTCTCCAAGACCTGTTATTTCCACTGTGACATCAAGAACCCATCCTTTGGCATTTCTGCAGCCTTCAGCTTCGATATGTGTATATGTTTCTGTTTCATTTAGACAGTATATTCTGTGCTAGTTGTTAAATAGTGAGTTCAGCCAGCATAGGGATTCAGCATCTTTATTGTGACTACAACTACAACCCAGCACTCAGAACGTGCAGCAATATATACAGTTGGGGCAGTGAAAACCCTGCCCCCATGAAGTAGAAATCACCCTGTGATTGTACCCTTTTTGGATCCTTCATTAGAATATGCACACTCATTGGCAGATCCTAGGATCCTCTGATACTGCCTCCCGATTGGCCAATTTGAATTATGTAGCCAATCAGGATGCAGATCTTTGGATCCTTTCAGTCAAGCTCAGGACACAACACCTCTCCTCCCTTAGTCCAGGTACATGCACACACACAGTCTACTCAGAAAACCTTACTAGTATTCTGTGCTAATAGTCAAGGAGGGCAAGTAAAGGTTCACTCACAGCCTTTCCAAACTTCCATACATATGCAGGGGACTGGAAAGGAAAGAGCTGTTAAATTCTTGTCCTCTCTGTACCATAGCTGTTTAGAGAATATGAGCACTGGTCCTTCATTAAGAAGGTCAATGATAAATGGATTAATTGTCCTGAAAAGTCCAGGAAAACCCATCACTACTGTGTATATTACATGGTTGTAGAATCTACCTCCTGGGTTAATGTTAGCCAAAACTGTTCTAGCCCAGCATTCTGGACTATTATCTGACCATCATGGATTGAGGGATATTGAGGTAGGCAAGGTGAGGGTTTCTGTAAATGAAACCAGGTCTATCTTAGCTGATATGGCAAACGTATGTATTGTAGTAGAGTGCAGATAGAGACTATTATGGTACAAATGGATATTCAGGGCCAAAGGAAATGAAATGCTGTGAATGATTAATTTTTTATTGGTAAATAGAAGTGAGGGGATTAATGAGAGCAACTCCCGCCCTAGGGTTCTGTGCCTCATGCTAAGGCTCCATAAAGCAGCAAGCATAAAATTGTGCAAAAAAAATGGTGCCAAAATTGTTACTTTTGGACTCAGAAGCAACATCAGAGCTTTGTGTGGTGCTCTAAGAATTTTCTAAATTTCTAAGGTAAAAAACAGTGGGAAATTCCTAGAGCATTGCCAATGCCACAATATTGCTTCCAGGTCCAAAAGCAGAAATGATGTCATCATAGCTTTTTTTGTAGTAGGAACTGCTTTGCATATTAGGTCACACACCCCTGATGTAGCCAATCCTCCAAGAGCTTACAGGGCTCTTAGTACAAAGCCTACTGTAAGCTCCAGGAAGATTGGCTACATCAGGGGTGTGTGGCCTAATATGCAAAGCAGTTCCTGCTATAAAAAAGCCCTGAACGTCATGGTGTTGCACACAGCTGATTTTTGAAGTCTGTTTTCCCTCATTGCTCCCAGGGGTTACCACATGAGGCTGACTAACCTATTTGATGAGAACATGCCAGAGAAGGGAGTAGGTTAATCCTGTTCGCCATCATTTTCTCAGTCTCAAACAGTCTCTTGGAGCTGTTCTGTGCCACATTAGGGGAAGTATACAGGCAACATGATGACATGAATATCTCCCCCTGCCCCCAACTGAGCAAATAGTTTGAGTAACCTTTTGAGATTAGATCCATGTGTGCATGGGTGAATATGAGAGAGTTAACTCATAATTGGTTTTGAACAGGGTAAATATACACACATGCACACACACCCATGACCCATAATACAAGTTAAAAATATGAAGGAACTTATTATTCTAATTCAGTATAGTTTTATATGCTGAGCTCCTAAAAACTTCAAAAGTAGTGTAATCTACCTACCCAATGTAGGGTGCCCATAGGCACTTATAATAGAACCAGCTAGCCATGATTTTAAAATTTTCTACTTCTATTTTTTAAAACATTATTATTTACTAATTGGTTGCAGTTAAGTTGGCTTTATTTTAAATTAAAATTTTAATTCTGATTACTTAGTTCTGAGTTTCAGCACTGAGGCACCACACATTTTTATAAGTTAATATAAAATATATTGTATTGCTTGAAATATATGAGAAAATGGATGCTAGGGCCTCAGTACTGAGGACTCAGAACTAAACCTGAAATGCTAAGCTAGATTTTCTGTTCAGGTACATTGTTTAGTATCCATCCCTACTGGCCGGCTACTGTGAGGCTGGGGGACGTATTTGCCGCCTGGAGGGAGAGAGGAAGACCTTCCTAGCCCGTTTGCGTGCGCTTCTGTGGGGTCGGGGTTTGCTGCAACCTTAGCAGCACCTTGCACGCCCCTTCCAGTCTTTGCCTGACAACTGGCCCTCCCTCCTGCCCTGATTGTTATGTAGGCATTTGCTGGTCGCCTCCTTGTTTGAGGGGTTGGGTAGGAATTTTTTGCTCCCCAGCTGATTGGCAGGACTGTTGGGATGTTTTGTCGTCTACCCTACATAGCATGTCAGAGGATTGAGGATTTGGCTACAGGGAGGTGCTATTAAATAGGTTGGTCACTTTAGTTTTGACAGGTTTTTCTGTTTTTGAGGTTCATATGCGGCTAGGAGAGAACCAAAAAGCATCCCCTCTTGTGAGTTAGGGGTCTGGCAGGATCAACCTTGGGATTGGACAGTCCAAGGTGGGAGACTGCAGACCATCCTTTGGGGCTTACCTGGAGGGTTCCTTCCATTGAAACGTGCGTCTGGTGGACGGGCCTGCCTTCTGGGCTTGCCTGCTTGCTGTGCTGGCCTGGCAGGAGCTGCGATGTACAGCTCTGGCCAGGGGGCTGGGTTGCTCACCCACTGAATGGTAGGGGAGGTGCCGAGACCCCTGGCCCTGACCTTGCCATAGTTCAGGTTAGACCTTGCCATTTTATTATAAAAGATTTAAATAAAGTGGCCCATATTTATTCTAATAACTTGGGTCTGACTCTTTTTTCCGACTCTGGGGGCAAAACATTTGCTGCCATATTTGTTTCAGAATACAAGAAGCAAAGTTGGTAACAAAGTGGTTGGAGTGCATAAGCTTTTAGACCTTTGAAAAGCCCAATCCAGTTAAGATAAACATCTTGGGTTCATTTAGTTCCATTCACTTCAACAAGACCCATTCAGCTTAAACAGTACCCTGTCTCACGATGGTTGCAAACAAAAAACAAGAACACAGTAGTATACAAATATATTTTAAAAGTCCAGTTAAAAAAATCCCTAATTTGTTTTATATTCAGAACTGATGGAAATTACATCGAAAATCCCACTATTTCTTATTAAATTTGAACACCCTTATTTATGTACTAGGAATAAGACCATTGTGGGGGAAAATACAACAGGCTCTAGAGAGAGGCTCTGGGCAACTGCCCCCCCACCCTTGCTGTCTTCCACCACCCACCCAAGTCAAGGCATTCACTCCCCCCACCCTTGGTGTCTTCCCACCCACCTCTTCCTCTCAACTATCCCTGCACCCTTGGCACTCCACTACTCCCCCCACCTGTGACATTCACTCACCCCCCACCCTTGCTGTCTTCCTACCCACCCCACAGCTGAAACAGATGCCAGCTCTCCCCCTCCCCCCACATGAGTATGTGTGTCCCCATGTCTGTGGTGGCTCAAAGCCCTGGAACAGGCCCAGAATGGAGAAAGTATAATTATTGGGGGTGTGGGAGGGTATGACAATGGTCACACAGACGCTGAAGTTCAGCTTTCCATTTGTTTGAAGTGCACTGTTGCTGCCTTTTCCTATTATATTCAGCCATGTGGTGTTTAGCATTAGTGCAAGTTTGTGGTGTGATCTAGGGTTTTTTGCCTAGCATGGTTGTGTTATGGTATGGTCGTGTTAGAGTATGCACCTCAAGGCAGCCGTTTTCTATAGGGGAAGTGATCTGACTTCAGCTTTCCATCTCCTCCCCCTTCTCTGCAGCTTCTATCTAGGAAAGCTACACTTTTTCTCCACAGTAAGGACCAAAGCAGGAGGGAAGTGACCTCAGCAGGGTATAATGACACACAGTCCACCCTTCAAAGCAGTCATTTTCACCAAGGGAAGTGATCTGTGCCATCTGGAGAGCAGTTATAATTTTGAGTAATCTCCAGCCCTCACCTGGAAATTGGCAGCAACGGTTCCCCATGAGGAAATGGCTGGTTTGGAGGGTGGAGTCTATGACATTGTACCTGTCTGAGGTCCCACCCCTCCTCAAACCCTACCATCTCCAGGCTCCACCCCTCAGATCTCCAGGAATTTCCCAATCTGGTGTTGGCAGCCCTATTCCCAGCCAACAACTAACCTACCTTTATCTGCCCCTCTGACTTCAGCTTTCCATCTCCTCTACATTCCCTGCAGCCTCTACCTAGGAAAAGGACAGTCTTTCTCCACAGTGGGGACCAAAGCAGCTTACATTATTTTCCTCTCCCCCTTTGATCTGCACAACAACCCTGTGAGGTAGGCTAGACTGAAAGTCCATGACTGCTCCAAAATCACTCAGTCAGCTTCCAGAGCAAAAATCTGGGTCTGGCAGACCCTGTTCTAAAGCACTAAATGCTACACCACATTGCTATCATAGGGGGCTGCTGCAAGCAGCTAGGCCTAGTATAGCCAGCCTCCAGGTGGAGCCTGAAGATCTCCTGTTATCACAACTGAACTTCAGACAACAGATCTCTCTCCCCCTGGAGAAAGATCCAATAGAGGCAATGCAGAAAGTGTATACGAATTCCTAATCACAATGACAGGCTTTATTTCCTGCTGCCTCTTTTATAAACTTAAATCTGATTGATATTAATAAAGAAGATAAATTTATTAATGTATTTGTTAGATTTATATCCTGCCTTCCCTGCAAGTGGGCTCAGGGCAGGCAATAACAATTTTTTTTACAAAACTGTTAAAACAAGTTACCACAATAAATTACTCTAAACCATTTAAAAGTTGGGGAAGTTATATATTTATGTATAAGTTTCCAAAGAGCTTGATAGATAACAGAGTTGCAGTGGAAACCATAGCAGCATTTCTTTACAAGGGCAGATGTAATAGGGCAGTTTTTAGCAAGGGAGGCCAGATGATTGGGCATCTTCTGCCTCAACCAAAGACCTGGCAGAACAGCTCAGTTTTACAGGCCATGCAAAACTGTAATAAATATGGCAGGGCCCTGGTCTCAAGCAGGAGTATGTTCCATCAGGCAGGGGCTGGGATGGAAATGGCCCTGGCCCTGGTCAAGGCTAAGTGGATGTCCTTTGGGCTGGGGACAGCCAGTAGTTGTTGATCAGTGGAGTGTAAGGCTCTCCAAGGAACATATGGGGAAAGACTGTCCCTAAGATATGTTGGTCCCAGGCTGCATAGGGCTTTAAAGGTTAATAGTTTGAAACAAAGATAGTACTCAATTGGTAGCCAGTACAATTGGTATAGCATTGGCTGAATGTGTGCCTGCATGGTCATTGCAGTCAGCAGACATGCCACTGCATTTTGTACTAGTTGGTGTTTCTGGATCAGATTCAAAGGTAAGCCCACATAAAGCAAGTTACAGTCATCTAACCTGGAAGTGACCATTTCATGTCACTGTAGCCAAGTCCCAGGAGGAGAGATGAGAAACCAGTTGCCTGATCTGCTAAAGATGACAAAAGACAAACCTGTCAACAGTGGTGACCTGGGCCTCCATAGAAAGCAAGGTATCCAGGATCAACCCTAGGCTCCTCACCCTCAGTGCTGGCACCAGTGGTAACCTGCCCAGGACTTGAAGTCCAATTCCTGAACCTACTGTCCCAACTCAGGCACAGGACCTCTGTCTTCATTGGATTAAGTTTCAGCCTGCTCTGCTGTAACCACCCAGCTGCAGCCTCCAAAGCCCTGTCCAAATTATCTAGAGCAGAGTCCAGGTGGCTGTCCATCAACAAATAGGCCAAGTAGAGTATTTGCTGGTGCATTAGGCAGTCATACTCCAGTCAGATAGGCAAACTCTCATTGGCATGCCATACCAGACCAACACATTCATTGATGGCAATTTTGCCCAATAAGAAAAAGATTCTTGGATAAGCAATGCCACATACACCCTGCCCATTAGTTTCGGACTGGTGGAGGACCAAGAACCCTGGTAGGGCAAGTTTGTTTAGGGCAACAGTTCCACCTTCCCATACCAGGTCTCTGTCACACAGGCCATGTCTGTGTTTCACTCAGTGAGATAGTATTGCAGAACAGAGGTCTTGTTATTAATAGACCTGGCATTGCCCAACACAAGTGGCAGAGAAGGGTATTCTTCCTTAGCCCTACAACCAACATTTCTGTAGGATGGGACGTAGGTGGGAAGAAATCTAAGCACTGCCATATCTCTGGCTTCTTCCATTCCATTCAAAGGAATTCTACTTAGACCCTAAACTGAAACACTAGTTAGAAGCATAGCCATCTGCTGGGGTAACATTTGAGGGTTTGGGTTAATCCTTAATGGTATTACAGCCAAATTAGTATTGCTCTCTCTTAATGTGGGTCTCTGTGTGTATGCATGTGATTTTAAATGGTTACTCACCAGCAATTTTCAAGGTGGATGATTAAAAATTTCAACAAATAAAATTTATAACTACAGACTAGGAGTGGCATGCATACTGAGAGTGGCATACTAGACTACTTTGCTTGCTACAAGGGCCAGATCTCTGCCCAAGCAACCATGGCACTGGCAGTACTTTTGAGGCCAGGCCAGCAGTGCAGGAAAAGGCAACAGGCATGTCTTAGGCTCATCATTACCTCCCAGACCTGCACAAGCTGAATCCTGAAATGCTGGCTGTGCCACCAGGGTTTAATTTGCTGCAGGTGTGTCTTAAAGTACAATGCCTGTCTCCCCCTCTATTTTGCATCTAGACAACGTAATCCCCCCCTCCCCAACATTTGGGCCAAAACAGGTTGCTTGCATGTCTTTGCAAGACAAGTCACAAATATTTTAAAATAACAACTGATAACAGAAACAGCACAAGTATGAACAGTGCCCCCTGACTTTTGCCACAGAAGGGGCTGTTTATTCTGCAGACTGTTAATTTAAAGTCAAAAGACACCTCAAGGGAGAAAGCAAAATATTTAGAACCAGGGCTTTTTCAGAGCAGGAATGCACAGGAACGCAGTTTTGGCTGGCTTGGCATTGGGTGTGGCCTAATATGCAAATTAGCTCCTGCCGGGTTTTTTCTACAAAAATGCTCTACTTAGAACATTATTAAAAATGCAGATTATATGATAAAATGCCAGGATACATCTCAGCACCAAGTCAAGCACTGATTCACTTATCTCTGTCTATATGTAATCCCTAAACTTTCCTGGAATAACCATCTATTCCAGCAACTTTTACAGATATCAAGCATGTGATTTGGGTTGTGTAATACATGAAAGACTGTAACAATATGGTACTTTTGACAAGCCACAAAAATCTTGTTGCTGAAAAATCTTGATGCCACTGTTTCCTTGAACCTTTCACTTCACTGGAATCCTCTAACTTGCTGTTTTCAAAGGATCCTGGCAACAGCAAGGCCATTGGAATTCACCTTTAATCAATAATATCCAGAATGTGAAGGAACATCTTCTTAAAACGATTTTACTTTTATTCTATTTCTTCCTTAATTAATAGGCTTGGTTCATATTATTTTAGTGAAAAGAACACATTAGGTTGCATAAGAAAATTTAACTGAATTTATACAATTGATTTATGATATTTTTATCCTTTGATAAACTTTTTTTTTTTGCAGACAAGCTGCTATTTTGCAATGAGTGCCATCATGTGCAATGAGGCAAATCCTACCCTATTGACCAGTGCTACACATTTGTTTGCATTGTCTGTCTAGTTCAGCAAGTTTGTACCGACGGCACCTGTTAAAGCTGCTTCAACTAAGCTGTTCTGCATTTGTCTAGCTGGATTTGGGTTTTCTAGATCCCTGACTGAATACAAAGTGAGCAGAAAAACCACTGTTTGGCAACAAGCACAGTGGGGAATACACTGTCTGTTGGTATACAAATGTGCAAATGTGTTACTCATAACATCTCTTAGGGAGCACGCTGTTTGAGTCTCAGTGTTGTTGAGATCAAAATGATCTCCTTTGTTGTCAGTTGTTTAACAGCAGCTGTTTAATGCAACTTCAAATGATCTGCTTGGATGAAGTTGTCATTCTTACATTCCCTTTTAATGTAGTTAAAAAGCAACAGCACAACCACAATATTTTCCTCTTTTTGTACTATTCTTTTGAAGAAAAGTTGCACATTACATATATTTCTGCTAGTCCAGCAAATAATATAGGCAAAATAGATTTGTTAAAAATCTCTAATTCTCCCTCCCAAAAGATAGTTCTGTTAAAATAGTGAAAAAGCCCCTCAGCCTCATAATACTCTAAACATGAGTTCTCCAGAGTTTACAAATATGTATCAATATGCTCTCCAGTAACTGAATATGCTGCATTTCCTTAACAATTACACAGAGCAAAATAATTAAAGTTTTTACCCATATTCAGTAGGTGAAATTACAAAAGCAATTTTAAAAATAGGCTAAATAGTGCAGAGTAATACCTACCTAATCACTGAAAATATTTGCAGTCCTTTAATGAACAATAGAGGGCAGTAATGCTTCTAATCTGGCAAAAGTATCACACATCAGAGGAAAGAAAGGACAAATACAACATATAGCACACAATCCCTATTATCTATGCTAAATGTATAGACACAATATTTATGGTTTCAATTCTGTTCTGGGTTACATTGGATTTTAAAGTGTGTGTGTTGCGTACAGAATGTGATGGTAATATTTCCAGCACTCCAAAGTCTTGGAAAGTATTTGTATAAACCTTTCTTCAAAGAAAATATATTCGTTCATAGTGTTTCCCAACCAGATTTAGGAAACTGTCCCCTCTCATTATTAAGATTCTCCCATTCTATAACATTTTAAAAATAATTTATTATATCTGTTAGGTACTAATCAAACATAATAAAGGGTTTTAAAAACCCTTTAAGCTAAGTAGGCAGAGGTAATTTAAACTAGGCATTATAGGCTAACAAAGGTAGACAAGTACAGGTAAACAATTCCAGTCATCAACTACCCCCCCCCCCCCATTAGCTTGAATGAAAAGCATGGAATCAATGCTAGTAACTGAATATGGCTTACATTCCTATTCAAACTATATATCTAAAATGTACCAAACAACAAGTACATTTCCCCCTTCAGGTTTCCACACTATCATAAATGGCAATGTATTTCTCTATGACATCTTTAGATGAAAGAAAGAAAAAACACACAAGATAGCTATTGCTTGAACATAGTGTTAAGTACTTCCTGATCATCAAGAAGTAACATTCGCTTTGATTTAAAAAGCACCTACAGGTTCAATATTATAGATGTGAAGCAACATTAAGTTTTCACAGTTTCTAAAGACCCATGCTTCTGAATAGCAGCTCAGACACCTAGGGCACAATTCTTGACATCAATATGATCCATTATTTTTTTTTTGTTTGTTTGGACCTGCTGCTTTCTTTACATTCTTTGTTCAAATCAATTCGCAGCCCCAGCTTCGTCAGTATGCAAAACTTGCATCTGACCTTTTCCATGATCCTGACCCAATGCCTATTGAAATCAGTAGAAGCCACCTCATTAATTTGAATGGTTTCAAAACAAGACATCTGTGTTTTGCTTTATGGGACCATGCAATACATTGACTTCAAAATGTTTCTAAGTATTTGTAAAGTTGTCATATGGCACATGTTGTTGGTAAGCTATATTTGTGAGTCACTAGAAAAGACATTGTTAAGGAAGAAGTGGAACATACATACATGGCTGGCTCACCCACTAGGCAAATTTGGCATTTGCCTAGGGCGCCGGACCAGGAGGGCGCCAGATCAGGCACCCCCCCCCCAATGAATTTACTTAAAAAAAACCCTTTACCTTTGTTTCCCCCTGAATTCTCCCATTGCCAGCCAGCACCATCTTAAGAAGGACTAATGGTGCCGGCGACATCTTTAGGAGGGCTTGTGTGTGTGTGTGTGTGTGTGTGTATGTAGGGCTTTTTTTGAGCAGGAAGCACAGGAATGGAGTTCCTGCTGACTTTCAGAGCATTCCTGCAGGCTTGGAGAGAAGGCAAGGCACATAGAGGACTGTCTCATGTTGTGCTGCCTCTCCAAGCCTGCTTTCTCCTGTTGTTTAGCTTGGAGAAAGCAAGCAGGCACTTAGAAAGGCTGCTGCCTGCCTGCCTCTTTGACTTGCCAGGACCCCAGGTCCTAGTTTTGCAGGCTTTTCCCCTCTACTGACAGAGGGAAGCCCCAGCCCTAATAGCCACCACGTGCAGCTTTAAGAGCCAGTCTGAATGGAGTGGGGAACAATGGCTGCTCCCAGTGCTATAAGTAAGAAACTAGCCCAGTCCCTGTGTTTGTTTTTGCATTTCTTTTAGTTAGAAGTCATTGCACACTACAATAGAGAGACAAGAGTAAGCTAGAACCTTTGATTCCTCTGTGTTGGTCTGGAGAACTTGGTTGCATTCAACAGCTTTCCTGTGTGTGTGCTGTGTTTATTTTGGCTGCTCCCTCTGTGTGCGTGTCTTAATTCCTAGAGCTATCCTCAGAAGTTTATTCTATATTCTTTCTTTCTTGATATTATTAGTATTGTTATTGTCTTGCCTCTTCAGTGTTCTTTCCACAGACCTTTGTGTCACTCTGCTTTAAATGGTTATTTAATAAGTAGGGTAACTTCATTTGAATTGAACATGGTTATTTCTCCTTTGTCACAGTCATTGCTTTATGTTTCTTCCTTTTGCTTTGGGGAGGGGGGAGCTGAAAATGCTTTGGATGATTTGTAGCCTGCTTGTTAATGTTCTCTTTTTAAATGTTATATTTTGATATCTCCATAGGGCTTTTAGTCTGTTTGAACATGAGTCTTAATTGACTCTGTTCTAAATCTAGAGTCATAGGTAGCAGACTCCATTCCAGGCCATTCTCACAAGCAATCTTGACTGGTAGAACAGGTGACAAAACCAGTGTGAATAAAGTTGGAGTTCAGTGGCACCTTAAAGATCAGGAAAGTTTTATTCAAAATGTATTTTTATTTATTTATTTTTTATTTGATTTGATTTATATTCCACCCTCCCCGTCGAATCACACTTCTTCTGCCTTTTATGTGTGTTGGTCAGCTGTAAAAGAGCTGGATTCAAATCCAGGAGCAAATCATAGAACCACTTAGTTTGCATTTCTGTTCTTCCTAAGGCATTGTGTGTGTTTCAGTAGAAGAATAAAACAACTCTAGTCTTCAGTCTTGCGCATTTATAGCTGTTTTATAGCTTTTGGATTCAGTATCTGAGTACTTCTGTATGTTCCAATTGCAACATGTTGTGGTGCTTGCCGGGGGGGGGGGGTGGCTTTTACTGTCTTGGACCCACTGGTGGACCTCCTGATGGCACCTTTTCTATTCTTTTCTTTTTTTGCCGATGTGTGATAGAGTGTTGGACTGGACAGGCCACTGGCCTGATCCAACACTGCTTCTCTTGTGTTCTTAGGGAACCTGCCACTTATGTGTGTTGGTCAGCTGTAGAAGAGCTGCATTCTAGTATTATATCCATCTCTATATTATACTGTCTCTATATTATGTTTAGAAAGAAAATGAAGGATTGTTGCTTTATTTTTTCTCACATTTATTTTTTTAAAAGCAATTTCAAGTTGGTTAATTTGGTATTTCTTTTTTTTTTTTTGTGTGTGTGTGTGTGTGTATGCACCTAGAAGTCATGGTGATAATTCATATTTTTTTCAGAAATTGGTGGAGGGGGGTACCAGAAGATAGCCTTGCCTAGGTCACCAGATAGGCTAGGGCCAGCCCTGCATACATAGTTGCTTGCTTTTTTATTTAATGAATGCATTTCAGAACAGAAGATATGCTGATATGGGTAACGAGAATATTTTAACTATACTTTAGTACACTTACATACACAATTGTATTAGTGCTTAATATAATATTCCTTTTTTAAATCACAAGAATGTGATTTCCCACTGAACAGATGCTCAATATGATAAAGTGCATGAAGCCTGCATAATTTTGATCCATCATACTGAGTGCAACTCACCAGTCCAGTCCAGTAGGTGTGGCCTAGTCCTCAACAACCCATTGTATTTGCAGACTGCAAAAACAGGCAGCTAACTAAAAGTCAGTACTCTGGGCTGCTGAGTGTTGTTCAATTTGATGGCTCATATCCAGTGTTCCCTCTAAACTGAGTTTGTGTGAGCTAGCTCACAAATGTTTAGCCTCCAGTTCACAGATTTTTGTTTTAGCTCAGGAAGGATGGCCCCCAGAGCACAATAATGCATGTAGTAACTCACAACTTGAATGCCAGTAGCTCACAAAACAGAATTTTTGCTCACAAGACTCTGCAACTTAGAGGGAACATTGCTCATATCCTGAATGGGCTTGAAGTAGAGAATGGAAAGATAAACAAGCAAAGTTATCTGGGAAATCTGGCATATAACAATTTCCATAGGACTGTGATACAGATGGAATTTTAGTCTAACTGTGACAATTCTCTGTTTCACAGAAAAATATATGGATTATGTGGGAAACACACACCCACCCTCCCCTAAGGGTATGAAAAGTGACTGGAGGTTACCCAAGATAATTTTGTTTGTGACCAAATCTGGACCAAAGTGATCACAAGGAATGCTGGAATGGAAGGAAGAATTACTGATGTGGCTGGCAGTAAGAAAACATAAGCTTTTATGCACATTGTCCAGATAGGAAGCACTGTTTATCATACATTATATTTTTTTCATTATTAGAAAGAAGCACAACAGGAGTTTACCCAGGAAATGGAACCTATATATCAAATGATATAATTATTTTCTGTAAAAAAGAAAAGAAACTGCAGAAACATAAACAAGGAAGTAGATCCCTAGTTTGAGTATATGGGACAGGTTAGTAGATGGACACACATTTTTAAACTATGAAGTTTCAACAGAAAAGATTATGTTGCATATAGCTAAATAAAATATTAAAGGGTAATGGAGACAAAGAAAGGTTTGCTTATCATATTATGTTAAGTAATTAGCAGAATTATTGAGAAAATAGGAAGTTGATGGATGTCTAAGATTTCAGATACACGCTTTATTAAGAAAAGATCCTCTTGGTGCTTTGATGAGACCTGAGCAGTAAAATAAACGATAAAAGTATGGACAAAATAAAGAGAGTCACATAAAAAACAGAGGTTTCTTCCACTTGTCCATGCAACATAAATTCTGTCTTCCTGGCCTTCAGCAGCTCAGCTATGTATGACTGTTCGCACTATTATTATTCTGTATGTCATTTGGCTGTCTTGCCATTGTTGCTTGGAGGCCCCACATAGGTCAGAAATTATACTGTTTTTCAGTGTTGCTCTTTTCCCCTGAAGTCAAAAGTACTCTAAAAAGTAATTTCATTACAAAACTGCAGGATACATAAAAACAGAATTTCAAATATTTTGAAGGACACAGAGGATGACTCATCTGTACCACTTGACCCTGTTCCTGCTTTTCTCCCAAGGCACTGTCCACCACTTCTCCATGCTGGTCAGCTGTCTTTCCCCATCTCAATCACTGTCTGACAAAACATTGTTTTCTTTTCATCCTACAGATTAGAAAGTATTGCACAGAAACCAATGTGGAGAAAGAGTTACTAGAAGAACTACAAAGATTCTGGTCACATGAATCTTAATTGTCTCCCATCCTATAAGGTTAAAAAATGAGATAATTAACAGTCTCTGCATTAAACTAAACTGTGCATTTTAAACTTTCCAGTTACATTTCTGAAGTTTCTTTTTGTTAAACTTTCCAATAACAAAAAAATTAGGAAATACAATTTTAAAATCAAAATGTCTAACATTTATAAATATTTGCTCTCTATTTTTCTACCTACAAACCTCCCTTTTTATGAAACTTGGATTCTAAAAGTATTATGTTCTGTCTCCTTGTCCTGCTATTAACTTATTACTCAAAGAAATAAGGATATCGCAATATTCTTCAAGGAGACCATAGACAAGTTCCAATGCAAAATCTCATGTGCTCCTACTTTACACCTTCTGTCTCCCCTGAGAAATCACATAACCTGATTTCTTGCTCCCATTTCCCCAGGATTTTCTTTGTTCAACCCTCTCCCCCACCTTAGTTAGCTTGCTCTCAACTTTCAAATAACTCACACTAATCTTTATCTTTTATTACCATCCAGCTCTTGAAAACACTGAAAATATTATAGGTGAAAATAATAACATATTCGTTTAGGGAGGAGAGTAAGGAATAGCCTTACTAGTATTTTTTTCTATTGTGAAGGGACATACGATTGTTTCCTTACTTGAGTAACACAAAATAGATCCAGGTGGACAGCTGTGTTGGTCTGAAGCATTAGAACAAAGTTTGAATCCAATGGTATCTTTAAGACCAACAAAGTTTTATACAAGAAAGAGTGCTCAACTTGTAAAGGAGTAAATAATTAAAAATAGTGATATTGATGGTCTCTGATATAATGATGCTATGACAATCCCCCGTCCACTTCCCTCCCTCAGAGTAAGATTTTCCCTCTGTTTCTCTTTCCCTTTAGTGACTGAGCAGCCCTAATGGTTTGCTTTCTTCTTTCCTGAAGAACTTTGGCTGTCCCATCCTGTGTCAGTATGATATTTTATTGCTGACTCAGCCCAGGACCCTGAGAAAAGGGTCAGGATTGCCCATTAACTTAAACCATGGAAAATGGCACTTGAGGCATGTTTAGGGTTCCCATTCTCCCTCTGGGGGTAGAGTTTCCCCAATTTGGGGGCTTCCAACCTGCTGCCATGGAACTGGCCAGTGTGGGGAGCCCTGTCCCCAAAAAGCGCAGGTGCCCAAGTGGGTGGCTGGTGAGTGAGTGAGCAAGTGGGGGGTGCTTTTTCCTATCCCCAAGTGATCCAGATCCAGCAGCACATGCTGCACTTTTCAGAGCTGCCAGTGCTCGAGGAGTAGCTTTAATTGGGATGGGGAGGGAGGTCTGACCTATGGCCATATGTTCTGTGGGCGAGGGGGTTGTCCACACTTTGGTTTGGAGCCGTCAGGGATGGGGGTAGGATGCAGGCTGCTGTGTTTTTCCATGTCGGGGATGGGAAACCAAGAGCTGGGCCCTGCAGGAGGAGCAGGCCTGGCTCACACACTAAGCAAACTAGGCGGTTGCTTAGGGTGCCAGGAGGGGGACGCCAAATTGGGTGCCCAAGACAACCTCCTAGTTTGCCTCTCCCCCCTCACTGCTGCCATTGTTGCTGCTGCCGCTGCCACCGCCAACCCCCTCTCTCCCACCATGTTTTCCCCCCGCCCAAGCTTGCAGCGACAAGGCCGGGCCCTACTGGCTTCAAGTCAGCCGCGTGTTTTTTGAAGCCAGCACTGGAGGAGGCTTCACTCTCCCTCACTTCCAGAAAGGAGGGGGGAGAAGCCTCCTCCCACGCTGGCTTCAAAAAATGTGCTGCTGCCTCGATGCCGGTAGGGCTCAGCCTCATCATGGTGAGCTTCAGTTGGGCCTGATGGAGCACAGTGGAGGGAGGGTGGGAGGCGGCAGAAGGGGGTACTAGGCAGGGAGCCTGCCTGGGGTGCCATGCACCCTAGGGCCAGCACTGAGCCAGGCCAATTGGCTCTGCACCTTGTAAGGAGAGTGTGCCAAAAACAAACACACAGAGGCCCTGTTCAGACGCACAGTATAATCAGATGTTGCTGCTGTTTCCTTCCGGATTTAAAGTGGCTGAACAGACAGCAACATCTGCCTCCCGGTAGAGGCAGCAACTCGTGGTAGCCCCCCCCCCCCCCAATCCTTCTCAGAACTGGGTTATTTTGTTACCTGCTCCTTTGCGGTGTTTTTTGAGTTCTCCAGTTTCACCTCGTAGTTTTCTCTGTCTGGATAGTTCTTCTGTGATATTAACCAACATCCGGATGTCTGATGGCTGTCCCAGAGCAAAAGGAGCTTCAGACATCCGGTTTACAGTTGCCATTTTTTTTTACTACTTAGCGATATGTGCATAACCACATAATGTTTTAACCTATGTGCATGTGCGCATTATGCACATATGTGCACATGCATATATGTGTGTAATGCACGCATGTGCATAGTGCGTGCATGTATATAATAGTGGAGAAAAAAAGAACTGCATAGTGCCATCATGTGGACAGCAGAAGACGGTTTCACCGCGGAGTGATTCGAATTGCAGTATGGCAGTCTGATCGATAATATCCAGAACAAAGATATTCGGAACAGAACTGGGTCAGTTTAACACGGACTCAACATTCTGTGTGAACAGGGCCAGAGATAGAAGCAGCATGGAAAAGTGAAGGTGCTTCCTTCATGTGAAAATGGTGGGGGAGGGAGGTCAGAGCCCCTTCCCAGGCATAAGAATGTAAGAGAAGCCATGTTGTATCAGGCCAATGGCCCATTCAGTCCAATGTTCTGTGTCACTCAGTAGCCAAAAAAACCAGGTGTCATCAGGAGGTCCATCAGTGGGGCCAGGACATGAGAAGCCCTCCCACTGTCCGCCCCCCCCCCCAAGCACCAAGAATACAGAGCATCACTGCCCCAGACAGAGAGTTCCATCAATATGCTGTGGCTAATGGCCACTGATGGACCTCTGCTCCATATATTGATTTAATCCCCTCTTGAAACCATCCATCTTTAGCTGCCATCACCTCCTGTGCCAGTAAATTCCATGTGTTAATCACTCTTCGAGTGAAGAAGTACTTCCTTTTATCTGTTCAGCAATTTCATTGAGTGCCCACAAGTTCTCGTATTGTGAGAAAGGGAGAAAATTATTTATTTCTTTACCTTCTCTATCCCATGCATAATCTTGTAAACCTCTATCATGTCACTCCTCAGTTGACGCTTCTCCAAGATAAAGAGCTCCAAGCCTTTTAACCTTTCTTCATAGGGAAAGTGTTCCAAACCTTTAATCATTCTAGTTGCCCTTTTCTGCACTTTTTCCAATGCTAGAATATCTTTTTTGAGGTGTGGTGACCAGAATTTTACACAGTACTCCAAATGAGGCTTCACCATCAATTTATACAGGTGCATTATGATACCAGCTGATTTGTTTTCGGTTCCCTTCCTAATAATTCCCAGCATAATGTTGACCTTTTTTTTATTACAGTCGCACACTGTCTCGACATTTTCAGTGAGTTACATACCACGATTCCAAGATCTCTCTCTTGGTCAGTCTCTGCCAGTTCACACCCCATCAGCTTGTATTAATAGTTAGGATTTTTGGCCCCAATGTGCATAACTTTGCACTTGGTCACATGGAATCTCATTTGCGATGTTGACGCCCACTTGCCAGCCTCAACAGATTCCTTTGGAGTGCCTCACAATCCTCTATGGTTCTCACCACCCTGAACAATTTAGTGTCATCTGCAGACTTATCCACTTCACTGTTTACTTCCAACTGCACTGCTTACTCCCAACTCCAAATCATTAATGAAAAGCAGGTCAGACTCTCGATCTCCTCCACTGAAGTGTAGGAGAGGTGCCCAAACCAGAGCGCACAAGAGGTGCCACAAATGGAGCGCATGAGGGGTGCCCTGACTCAGAAGCCCAGTGCGAAGTGCACAGCTGCTTGACACCATGCCACCTTCGCTTCCCGCTGCCACTTGCTTGGCAGAGGAGCCCTCCAAAGCCAAGAGAGGTGGCCAAGACAGCTCTGCTGGGCAAGCCCACTGGGGGCCAAACACAAAAAGGTGGCTGCAGCTGACTGTGCACAGACAGGTGAGAGGGCAACTGGTGGCAGTGTTGGATGATCTAAATAAATCTCTCCTCCTCCTCCCCCCCCCCCCACCTTCCTCACTGAGACTCAGGCAGAATACAAACAATGAAAAGCAATTCAGTCAAACAGCAAACAAAGCATTAGGACTGGAAGTATAGAACTGGAGAACAATCCAATAAATGAGAAGCTATTGAGATTTACAAACACCAGCACAATTTTAACAATTTATACCTTGCCCTTCACTACCCAAAGGAGTCTCACAGAGGCTTACAGTCTCCTTTCCCTCCCCTCAAAAGACACCCTGTGAAGTAGGTGGGGCTGAGACCTCTGACAAGAGACTGCTTTCTCCAGCACAGCTTCCAACAGAGTTGTTGTGACTTACCCAAGGTCACTCCAGCAGTTGCATGTGGAAGAGTGGGGGATCAAACCTGGTTATCCCAGATAAGAGTCCGCACACTTAACCACCACACTAAACCGGCTCTCATGTATTGGATGGCCTCTGCCAGTGTGTTGTATATATCTTCTTAAATTGGTTGTAGTGTACATGAATAAACTATTGGCATTTTTTATTGTTGTTAAAGCACAATGTGATGGCAGTATGATTTTCAAATTAACACTGTGTTTTTGTGGTGACATGGTTTTTTATGACCTGTTTTGAAGCTGTGAATTATGCTAGGTGTGTGAGCTGAGTGGAATGAGTCTGCTGGAGTTCTCTATTGCTGCTTTAAATCAGACTTTTTTTTGGGGGGGGGGGTGTGGATTATTTTCTGATTAAACAGAAAATCTGTTTGCTTCTGTCTGCTTAAAAAACCCAGAGCGTGAGAAGTGACATCACTTGACCTTTGACCTGGAAGTGACAACGCATAATGTCATATCCTGGCTCCATCCCCAAAGTCCCTAGATATTATATATATATATATATATATATATATATATATATATATATATATATATATATATATATATATATATATATATATATATATATATATATATATATATATATATATATATAAATTCAACATAGACAGGGAAGGTTGGGTGAAATCAGGGGTTGAAAATTTCTGAACTAAATCAATATAGATAATTCTGAGGTAAAACCAGTACATGCACAGCCTTTATTTCAGGCTAACAGTTTCTTAAGCTATTTACCATTACTTAAATCTTTATATTGAGAGGATTTTGTTCCACTCTTTTCCCAAACACTTCAGTACACTTTCTTTGAATATTCTCTGACTCTTTTGGTTTCCAAAAGAGTTGTGTATGTGGACTCAAGTGAGGAATGAATTGGGTGTTCCTGCCTGGATCATTGGAGCCATATGAATGATGCTTGAGGACTTGGGAACAATGAGCAGCAGGATCCAAATCCCTGCTGCCCTGCACCAATCACAAGCCCCTGCTGGTTTGAATGATCCAATAACGTGCTTGCATGGGAACCCTGAGTTGTATATAGTTGGCCCCGTTGGCCCAGTTCTGCAGTCTTTTTAGTGCAGCCACCTTCCATGCTGTATCTAATAAACAGCAGATTATCACTACCACCTAGACTCTTCAATGCATAGAACCCATTATATTATAGTGGAGATGAAGGTGGGGTCCTGGTGAGCGGCCCAGCAACCGGCATAGCATAGTGCATCACTGCCGCTGAATCCAGCACCGCACCCCACACCCCCACCACTGACAAGATGGCCGCTACACCAGGAACAATTCCAGCATTCAATGTAGCCAGCCCAGAACAATCGGAGATCTGGTTGGAGCAGTTGGAAAATTTCATCCAATACAACAAGGTCGCGGGCCAGAAAAAGAAGGTGCTGCTGCTCAGCTCATGCGGCATAAAAACGTTGGAACTGGTGCAAAGCCTAATGGTGCCTACCACGCTCAAGGCAGCTTCATTCGAGGCCATCATTGTGGGCCTCACAACTCACTTTGTACCGAAGTACTGGTGACAACCCAACCCATACCTTTGGGCAATCTGGGCAAGGGGGCGCATGTAGATGTTGAACAACATTGGGGAAAGCACCGCCCCCTGAGGCACCCCGCAATCAAGCATGTGCCTCCGGGACAGTTCACCCCCAACTGCCACCCTTTGTCCCCGACCATCGAGGAAAGAGGAAAGCCATTGTAAGGCCAGCCCCTGAATCCCTATGTTGGCAAGACAGCCAGTCAGCAACCGATGGTTGACCGTATTGAACGCTGCCGATAGGTCTAACAGCATCAGTACCGCCGAGCCGCCTCGGTCCAGATGCCGCTGAAGGTCATCCACCAGAGCAACCAGCACTGTCTCCGTTCCATGACCCGGGCGAAAGCCAGACTGATGGAGGTCGAGACTTTCAGAAATGAGAGGTTGTCGTACTGGGGGTTGGGGCTGTCCACGTGAAATATGGGAAGTTCTCCGGTAAGCTACTCTTAATCATAGTGGAAGGGGACCTGTGTAGCTTGCTAGGCCGGTTGTGGTTTGAGACCCTGGGAATCCGGGCGATGGAATTCATCAAGCTCCCCCGCAAAGGGATTTCCAGAATGTGTGTGGAGAATTCCCCGCAGTATTTGATGGCACTTTAGCAACATACACCGGACCCCCCCCCATGGACTTTCAACTTAACTCTAACGTACAGCCCATAAGGCTGAAGGCCTGGTGCGTGCCCCCAGTTCTGCGACCTAAAAGCCTCTGCATAGGCTCCTGCACAAAAGGGCTCCATGGGTTTGGGGTTGCCAGCAAGCGCTGCTTTCCAGGCTATAAAGGACATTTTAACTTCGAACACCTTGCTGGTGCACTTTGATGAGTGGCTGCTCATCATATCGACCTGCAACGCTCCCCCCTACGGGGTGGGCACCATCTTGGCCCTAGGTCGGGGCGCTCGGGGAGGGGAAATACCTCTCCCTGTCTCCGGGTTAGGAGTCTGGGAGTTTTACTGGAGCCTGCACTATCAATGGAGGCCAAGATTGCAGCCACTGCCAAGTCAGCCTTTTTCCATTTAAGGCGGGCAAAGCAGTTGGCTCCCTTCCTAGAGTGCCAAGATCTGGCAATGGTGCTTCATGCAACGGTCACCTCGAGACTGGATTACTGTAATGCCCTCTACATGGGGCTGCCTCTGTACCGAACCCGGAAGCTGCAGCTGGTGCAGAATGCAGCAGCCAGACTGTTGTTAGGGCTTCCTAAATGGGAACACATACAGCCTGGGCTGCGCGAACTGCACTGGCTGCCAGTTATATACCGGGTCCGTTACAAAGTGCTGGTCATTACCTTTAAAGCCCTATATGGTCGAGGACCTGTCTACCTTAGGGACCGTCTCTCCCCATATGAACCCCAGAGAGCACTGAGGTCAGCCGGGAAAAACCTGTTGACTATTCCCGGACCGAGAGAGGTGAAGTTGCAATGCACCCGCAATCGGGCCTTCTCCTCTATAGCTCCGAGCCTATGGAACCAACTTCCAGAGGAAATGCGGGCCCTGCGGGACCTTGAACAGTTCCGCAGGGCCTGCAAGACCTTCCTCTTCCGACTGGCTTTCGCTGAAGGAAATGGAAATTGCTAAGGAAACCGCCATCATAAAAGCAAACATAAAGTAAACATAGCATTAGCACTTTTATTAATTTAATTTAATTTAATTTTAAAACTTAAGCAGATTTTTAATTAAATGTTCATGTTGTTTAACTGTAATTTTATCTATCTGTATAGCTAAACTTGAATTGTGTTGTTAGCCGCCCTGAGCCTGCCCCGGCGGGGAGGACGGGATATAAATAAAATTTTGTTGTTGTTGTTGATGTGCTGCCAGACCGCTGCGAGGTCCCAGTAGCCTACTCTTGTAGGACGCTGCAAAAGCCATGCGCAGATTGATAAGGGGAGCCTGGCCATCGTGTCGAGCTTTAAAAAAATTCATGACTATTTGTATGGTTGGCCCTTCACCATCCTGATGGACCACAAGCCCTTACTGGGCCTTTCCACCCTGACTGCCAAACACCTCAAAGCTCTCACCATAGGACTTGCGGTGGTACATATTCCTCGTGGAGTACCAGTACGACTTCCAGCACCACCCAAGGAAGGAGATGGGCCATGCCAACCCCCTGAGTCACCTGCTGTTGCCTTCGGTGGATTCTGATCCAGCCCCTATGCACCAGATCATGTTATTGGACTCACTCCTGGACCACCCAGTGCACGCACAGGATATTATTCACTGTTCTGCGAAGGACAAGATCCTCTTCTATGTTTTTGACTGGGTGTGGAGGGGATGGCCCACGGGCTGGGTGGGCTTGGAGTTTTCAGCATTCACATCCCACCGGGACAAACTTTCTGTTCATAAGGAGTGTTTGTTATTGGGAAGTATGGTGTTGGTGCCCCTGGTGCTGCAGCAGTTGAGTCCTCACCACACTGCACGAGACCTATCTGGGGATTGTGCGCATGAAGGTGCTGGCTCACAGCTGGCCAGGTATTGACAATGCTATTGAGTCTTGGGTCACCCAATGCCAATCATGCCAGAAGACCCGTCTGGCTCCACCCTGAGCACCCGTCACACAGTGGAAGTTCACACACAACCCCTGGTCCTGTCTGCACCTAGACTTCAGAGGGCTCTTCCAGAGGCAACTATTCTTCCTTACTGTGGACTCCTACTCAATGGGACAGCCTTTACGTTGGGCAAGTTTCAGGATTTTTGCGGCCGTAATCTAATAAAGCACGTTAGGTCAGTCCCTGTCTACCTGGCCATCAATGGCCAAGCTGAAAGGATGGTGCGGTCCACTAAGGAATCACTCCACTGCATCATCCATGGGGATTGGGAATCCCATCTTGCTGAGTGCCTACTGGTGCAGCATACAATCCCCTGCACAGCCACTGGCCTCAGCCTGGCTGAGCTCCTAATGGGCCAGCAATTGTCAACACTTCTGGACTGCATGCGCCCAGACTGTGCCTTTGAACTGCAAGAGGTGCTGGAGGCGGTCCGGCTCCCTGAGGGTTCGATATGGGGGACTTGGTGTTTGCTAGGAACTTTGGGGGTGGCCCAGCATGATACCGGCCCGAGTTTCTAGAGTGTTGGGGGTAGTCATGTAGGAGGTCACTATGGAAGGTGGGTTCAAAGAGAGGTATCACATACGACTAGTTGCGGTCATATGAGGTGCCTGGAGACAGGATCGAGGAGGACAGCCTGGGTGACCCACCTACTGCATCGGCCCCGATGACCACCAAACCGGTAGAAACAAAGGCCCAGGCCCCACACTCTCATCGGCCCTGGAGGCCCCTGGGGACGAAATCCCAGCATTGCTGGCCCCTCAGCTCGCCACACCTGAAGCCACGACCGTTCTACCACCCACTCAGGCAGTCAACACAAGAGCATGGCAAGCCTGCGTACCTAAGAGACTATGTTTGTTAAGGCCTGTGGACTGGGGAAGAGGGATGTTGTGTATGTGGACTTAAGTGAGGACTGAATTGGGTGTTCCTGCCTGGCTCATTGGAGCCATACAAATGAAGCTTTGGGTCTTGGGAACAATGGGCAGCAGGATCCAAATTCCTGCTGCCCTGCACCAGTCACAAGCCCCTGCTGGTTTGAATGATCCAATAACGTGCTTGCATGGGAACCCTGCGTTGTATATAGTTGGCCCCATTGGCCCAGTTCTGCAGTCTTTTTAGTGCAACCACCTACCGTACTGTATCTAATAAGGAACTGATTATCCCTACCACCTCGACTCAAATGCATTGAACCCACTATATTATAAAAAGTATTCTTTCCAATACCCAAATACCTTCTCTTGAAAAACCAGTACTCATCTTGAGCTTTTAACTGACTCTTAAGGTTTGTAAAGGCAGTTTCTAATCACACCAGAACAGGGATAGCTGAACTCTTCAGAGCTCTTTGACTGGGAAGGGAAATTCTTCTCTCACTAGAAGATATATCCCCTTTCTTTGGTCTGAAGGGGAGACTTTGTCTATTTCCTTGCCAACTTTCCCCCAATTCTCTTTTCTGTGTTAAACAGCTCTCAGTCATGGCTGAATTCTGAAACTGGGCTGAAATCAGACTGCATTACCCTCAGCACCCTCAGTTCAGACGTCTTTCTTTGTTCAGCTGATGCTAACCAATTAGATCTCTTGGAACTCAAGGCTCTCTGGCTCTGTGAATAATTAACCCTTTACAGTCCTTTATCTGTTTACACAGCACTTCTAAGCTTTTAAAAACAGTCTGTCACAGATGTTCGAACACCAGCTGGTTCAGTTCATGTCCTGACTGCCAGTCATGATCAGGCAACTTTGATGATCAGTTCAACTGTTCATGACACATTCATAGCTGTTTGAAGGGTTGCTGCACTCCTTCCTAGTACGGCATGGTACCACATAAATGTGTAGTCACACATCCCAACAGAGGTCTCACCCACTTTCCGCCACTGCTTTAAACCACTTCCCTCTGCAGCCAAAGAAAGTTAGATGAATCATCAAGCAAATAAAGAGCTGGCAAATCAACACAAACAAATTCTTACTGTTTGCTGTTTTCTTCTGTATTCCTTGGCGATTGTAATGGTTACTGATCCACACCACGTATCATGTTGGTGGCTTGCTGAATATCATGAGATGACCTATTCATGCCTAGGAACATTTTGGCCAGTGGTAGCAATGGCAAGCCACCTTCCATTCAAAAGTCCTCCATAATAAAGTGAAAGCTCAGTCTTTTAAATGCTCTAAGATTTCCAAACATACAGAAAGAGGATTTGTTCAGTCTTTTTGCATGCAACTGGATAACCCATTTTGTCCTTCCACAATGCAATCTGGAGTTTGGCAGGGCAGACTATAACAATTCTGCTTTTACCAAACTAAGCAAGGACACCCAAGTCCAATCCATTCCATGCCAGATCAGGCTGGCACGTAGGAGGAAAAGATGCAAAAAACCCAACCTCTATCCCAGCTAAAGAAAGATAAAAGAAATAATGCAATTATTTGCAAATAATGCATTATGAGACAAATCAAACCTCTGTTGTTGTAAATGAGAACACAGAGACTATGCAAGAGTCTCAACAATGTATAAAACATTCATGTGCTTACTGAAACACTCTACCTTTTAAAACACACATCTTCATTAGTTTTTTTTAAAAAAATCAAATTCTAAGTCTATTAATGGTAAAGATGTCCTGCCTTGAAACAATTTGTTTATTTGGGCATAAAAACAATTATTCAGGAATTGTGTGTGTGTTTGTTAGAGTTAGTGGTTATGTATAAGATATCTGCTCTAGATTAGTCCTGCTTGAGTGGCGTCATAAATGGCTCCATTCCCCAGCAGTTGTCTACTTCAGATGGAAACCTGACAACCTCTATTTAGTATGTCTTTCACAGTACACAATGAAGTGTAAAACTGCTGAGAAAAAAGCCTGTGTTCCAAAACAAACCATCTCTGTAATAAGCACTTAAAACACTTTCATTAAAATATTTATGTATAAAACAAAACAAAAAAAAGCTTGACACTGCTGCAAGGAATCTTGGCAATGTGTATGTGTGGACTGGAGAATTACATTTCAGGTTTTAACAAATCCAAAATAAATTATCTGAAATAAACTCTGAAAGTGAAGTTTTACACATCACTGCTTTGCCATGTGGAATTTTCTGCACATAGACACACACAAAAAAGGAATCCTAAAGCTCAATCAAAATCCTAAATTAGTAAATATTGAATTTAACTACTTTTATATCTCAGGTATTAGCAAATACCTTTGGTCTACAGAGATACAGCCCCTTCTAATCCTTATCTGAATTTGCAATTAAGACTTCAGAGCTACAGATATCAGTACACAGCTCCATACGCAGCTCAGTGCTCTTATTTTTAAATGATTGGCCCCAAATCAAATCAGTCTCCCAATGCATCAAAAAGTAAATGTCTGATGTCTAATTGAACTAATAGATAACACTCCTTTTAACTATGCTGCTAAGGCTCAGCACAGGCTTCTTTTAGGCTGTAGGAAAGGAGAGAGCAGGAATAAAACCTGCACGGGAAAGCTGTCATCTTGGTATAAAGATAGAGCTGAGCAAATGTTTACCAGTTATTTGCCAAATATTCAAAAAAGCCTAAATGTGTTTGGAGTGAGGCTCCTGTTCTATTCCACTAATTGTCACCTCCAACAGGACATTGTAAGAGCCTCAAAATGAGCACTTATGAGTTTTCTTTTCCAATCTCTTGTGGGCTTCTCTCAGTTTATCACAAATGAACAATCATGTTGGAAAGGCCTCCGTCTGTTTAATGTCATTAGTGATTGTTTCATAAAACAAACAGCCGCTCCAGCATTCTGCTGCAGTTAATCTTAAATCTAAATGTGGCGGCACTCAGGGAGAGTCTCAAACACCGTTTGTTCTATCCAATGCATGTCTCTTAATCTATTGCAAGTCAAGGCACTTATCGCTCAATGCTCAACTCAGAGCAGTGCTTTCTTTGTCCAAATACTAAACCAAACCCAGTCAATATTGTGCTTCCAGCTCCCCCCCCCCTTAATTTTTTTGATTAAATCATAGTCTAAATGGTAAAACATATTTATCACTTGTGCCCTTTTAATGCATACTCTTTCAATACTGGCAAAGTCAAAGTATCTGAATGAAAGCAGCAAGGATATTTTACTGGACTTAGCAATGTGAACCATTAACTGAATTTTAAAAGCAAGGAGCCTTACTGGCCCATTTTAGGAAATCATTCACCCAACACTGAGCCTAAGGGGTGAAGGCCAGCTCAAAAATAATCATGTATATTTATAGATGGACCTCATACTATTGGGAGCTTTGAAAACTACACGTAAGAGCATTATGTATCGCTCATTTTATATTCCCCATCCTGAACACAACATTCACACATATATAACAGAGCACACAACAAAAGCCTATTAGTTTGCAATATACTTTATTCAAACTAGTAGTGTGTTGCAGGCAGAAAGCTGTTAATTGAGGTGTTTTATCTCAAGTTCAATACAACACCATTATAGATCATTTGTCCAAGTATGGCAGTACTACTAGCTCCAAATTGAAGCAGTTCTTTATGTTATGGGGAAGTAGGGTGGTGGCGCCCCTGGTGCTGCAGCAGCGAGTCCTCACCACACTGCAGGAGACCCATCCGGGGATCATGCACATGAAGGCACTGGCTCACAGCTGGCCAGGTATTGACAATGCTATTGAGTCTTGGGTCACCCGATGCCAATCATGCCAGAAGACCCGTCCGGCTCCATCCCAAGCACCCGTCACACAGTGGAAGTTCACACACAACCCCTGGTCCTGTCTGCACCTAGACTTCCGAGGCTCCTTTAAAACCAGCAAAATTTTATTGCAGGTATAAGCTTTCATGAGCATGCAGATGTCTTCTTCTGAGGGAGGGAGGCAGGGAGGATTCTTCTGACACAAGCACAATTTCCATTGAGATAGTTGTGCTCTGCTGTTCTCTTTGAGACTTGATCTTTCTCTCTAACTCAAACACACATGTACATGTGTTAGAAGGGGCACATTGGGATAAGGGGAAAAGAGAATTCAACTGAAATTATTTTGGTTTATTCTGAAAAGTTTTTTTAACATTAGATTTCTGTCTGTCTGTTCTTTCAAAATGACCCTGATTAGGAATTAGAACACTTGGATTGGAGGATTGGATTTCATTGTTTAATGACTAGAAATAGATGACTAAGTAATTAAAAATACATATATGGTTCCATATTTTCCAATTTACCATGTCTTCCTTTCTCCCATCCCACATCACTGGTTGCCTTTCTTCATTCCTCCCCCTTTTAATATTTCATTATGATCACTAGCACTTGCTTAGTCTGAAATCAATACATTATTTCACTTGCAGAGATCCCCCTTCTCCAGTTTAAACAGATGAAAAAAGAAAGAAAGTAACCTAACAGCACAGCTTGCAATCTTTATTAGTGGAAAGGAGCAAGAGTCCAGTAGTACCTAACAAAATTTGTGGCAGGGCATAAGCTTTCGTGAGTCACTGCTCATTTCTTCAGATACAGCTACAATGTGAGTCCACTGGTCCTTATAACTTGGAGAGTAGAGTGATTTCAGATGCCAAATGACAATGGCAGGCATGGGTAATGAGGCAGGAAGCCTAAGTCACAATTCAGTCCTGGAGGATGCATTGTCTCGAGTTTCATTATCAGTTGCAATTCAGCAGTCTCTCTTTCTAATTTCCCTTTAAAATTCCTTCATAAAAGAACTGCTACTCTTAAGTCAGCAACTGAATATTCTGGAAGGTTAAATATTCTCCCATTGTTATTATTTTAAAAAAATATTGTGGTTTCTAATGTCAGATGTCTATTTATTCTTTGCATCCTCCTGGACTGAATCCTCCTGGACCAAATTGAGACTTAGGTTTTCTGTCTTGTCACCAATGCTAGCATCTCCAGGCCTACCACCCCTCTGCATTTCACACCTAAAACAATCAAGCCTGCTATTGTCATTCACCTGCTATTGCCATTTGGATTTATATAAACAATTTTATTAGTAACATATGGTAGTAGAACTATTTCTACAGCTTATAAAAAAAAAAGCCTTAAGATGAAAGCATCATTCTACCCCACATCTTACTTTCCTCCCACCCCACCCCCCAATTATTGACCCCCGCCAGTGTTATTTTTTAGAAAACAGATATTAAAGGTACCTTTAACTATCAAGAAAAAACAAAAATTGATTAAGAAAGAGAAAAAAAGAGAAAAAAAAAACCCTTCAAAAGTTATATTCTTGTCTTAAAGGTCTTAATCTTCAAAAATTGTCCAGTGTCCTTTTATTTTCCACTCTTTTTCTACATATCTTCTGAATTTCTTCCACTCCCGATTAAAGAGTTCTAAATCGCAGTCTCTTAATTTTCTTGTTAGCTTATCCATTTCACTCCATGACATAACTTTTAAAGTCCAGTCCCATTTTTCTGGTATTTTTTCTTGCTTCCACGACTGCGCATACAATGTCCTAGCAGCTGAGAGCAAGTACCATATTAAAGTTCTATCTTCTTTTGGAAAATTCTCCATTTGTAATCCCAGCAAAAATGTCTCTGCTTCTTTTTTAAATTCATATCCTAGGATCTTAGATATCTCTTGTTGAATCATCTGCCAAAACATTTTAGCTCTTTCACAAGTCCACCACATATGGTAGAAAGAGCCTTCATGCTTTTTACATTTCCAACACCTATCTGGCATCTTATTGTTCATCTTTGCTAATTTTTTTGGAGTCATGTACCATCTATACATCATCTTAAAACAGTTCTCTTTAATACTATGACATGTTGCGAGTTTCATAGAGTTTTTCCACAAATGTTCCCTGCTATTGCCATTTGGCATCTGAAATTACCTGTATAAAGTTTATATCTCTGGTACCTCATATTATATTTTATAGAGTGCATGGCCTGGCCCAACAAAGTGACATTGATCTGGCCCTGGTAACAAATGAGTTTGACACCTCTGCTCTATGAGCTTACACCAGCTGTTGGGAGCAGTACAATCCATTCTACCACTTTACATCCCTGCCACTTTGTATCTTTAAATGTGTAAACCAGGCCTGACAAAGTTAATGTGGTGACAGACTACTGTTCTATGAAAACCTCAGCAACAAGTCTCACAAAATGAGAAACTAGGATACATCTTAGTAAGATTGCCAACCTCTGGGTGGGGTGTTGAGATCTCCTGGAATTATAACTAATCTCCAGAATACAGAGATCAGTTCCCCTGGATAAAATGGTTGCTCTGGAGGGTGGACACTGGTGGCATTGTATCCTGATGAGGTCCCTCCTCTCCCCAAACCCTGCCCTTTCCAGACTGCACCCCAAATCTCCAGTAATTTCCCACTCCAGTGTTGGCAACCCTGCTTCACAGCCACAAATAAATTAGAGTAGCACAAAATTGTACCATCAGCAATCCACAGCATCCACAATGAGATCTGTTAGCTAGATATTCTGTGGTAGAGCTAAAATTTGAATTAATCAAAAAGGTTTATTAGAATCAGTGCACACAGCACAGTTCTGCTTTTTGTCTTTGTAAGTATTTTTAAAGAAAAGTATACATGAGCAAATATTTACAAATCTTTTATTTCTTTTTAAATAACGGGCTAAACAAAAGAGCAATTGCTTCTTTTTTTGTAAAGAAAATGAACACGAAAGGAAAGGAGAAAAGGAGTGAGAGAAAAAAAAATCAATTTCACTCTGGTTTGTCCACATCTTCATATCACTTCACATCTCAACTGGGCGTAATCGAATTTAAGTTTACTGGTACACATTCAAACAAAAGCCTGCTGTTTTGTGCTTCTCCTGGTCATGCTATATAATTGTACAGGGACCTGTATTTTTCAGCCAATGATATGGCTTACAAAAATAGATACATGTCAGCTTTTTGATAAAGGTACCAAAGACTATCACTCCTGTCTCAAAGCCAAATGACACTAAGATTGTGCGCAAACTAGGGTTGTTCTTTCACATGGAATATTCTTGTGGTGAGAAAGAATAATCTCCAGTTGCAACTGAAGCATACTTGTTTGGAAGACTCTCCCCCCCACCCCGAACTGTTTCGACAGGCCTTTGAGATCTAACTGGGAGAGAGCTGCCACCCTACATCATTATAGAGTACCATGATCACCACTTATACTATATTATATTGTAGTGATACAGCACCATGAAATGCAATGTTTTAAATGATTTTAAACTGTAGTTTTTATTGGTTAAGTTGTAAAACTGAATGTTGTTAGCCGCTCTGAGTCCGCTTGCGGAGAGGGCATGACAGAAATTTAAAGTAATAAATAAATAAATAAAAATTGTGTCATGCCCTCACCACACTCCAAGTCTACATGCAAAATTTAATGAATCTCACAGAAAGAAAAATGTATACCTCTGTCTCCTAACATTTTAATTTGCATTGATACCAATTAAATATAGCTAAAAACATACACAACACATGCTTGGATGGCATTCAACAAACAGTTTACACACTACTTTTGCTGCATGTAAAATAGTAAACACCATCCTGTACTTTTGGAATGAATAACAAATCATGTAAATTTGTTTTCATGTGGTACTTAAGTCTAGGTTGGGGGAGGCAGGGAAGGACTCTCATCAAAGGGTCTGTGACAAGTCTGGGCTTAAACACCACTGTTCCTATTTAAGAGGATAATTATTATATTTATCCTAAACTGATATTTGTTACTAAGCTGGGGACAAATACATGTGCTCTGATATATAACCTATTGTATCTTGGCAAGTGCAAGACCAGCTCTACAAAGAAAACCCCCTCTGTGCCTTAAACATGTTTCATTTTTATCATTTTCATATACTGACTTATGTGATGCAAAAAACTTCTGTCAGAGACACATGAGAGCAGCTCCCAGTCTGAGTAGACAATACTGACCCTGATGGACTTATTCAGTATAAGGCAGCTTAAAATGTAAGATGTGACTTAAAAGTAGTTAAAATATTTATTCTTCACATTTCCAAAAAAGTATTAAACATTAATGTTAAGAAATGTAGGAAGTCACAGTATATACTGGTCATAGTGTTTAACTTTAAGAGATGGTTGAAATACCCACTCAGATCAGTGGATGATATCCACCTATCATATAACACAGGATTGTGATAAAAATCGATAACAGGAGTAACATGTAGGCTAACCTGAGTTTCTTGAAGTAAGGACATGTGACAAAGAAAGAGGTGGCAACGAATTCACAATCAATACAGACAGGCTAAGAGAGGCAAAACCACAGCCCCACAGATGTGAGGCTCAAGTTATAGTTGGAGAAAATAGTAGATACAGGAAGAAGGAACATAGCTGTAGGTGAAGAACAAAAACGGTGAAAGAAAAAAAGAGGAAGACAGTGAACAGCAAGTATCGGGAAATAGGGGACTCAAGTTATTCAAGGTCATATTACCCTTGTCATCCAAAGAACAGGGAAAGTCTTGACACAACAACAATTTGTAAATTAGATAAGAAACAGCCTGCCAACTGCAGTTTCTTTGACAAAAAATCTGGTTCAACTTAAAACTGTTGCTATGCTTTATGTTCAGTTGTTCAGGGTTTTAAGATCTTTTCAACTTCATGGCACTCTAACCATTTGAGTCTAGCTCTCAGTTCTTAAGGTGAGATACAATTTCACAGGATAGTGTTACCTCCTCGCAAGATTCCCTTTGTCAGGATATGCTGACTTGGCAAGTCCAAGACATGTATTTGGTATCAGCTGAACATTCAGAGCTTTTTTGTAGCAGGAACTCCTTTGCATATTAGGCCACATACCCCTGACGTAGCCAATCCTCCAAGAGCATACAGGGCCCTTATTACAGGCCCTACTGTAATCTCTTGAAGGATTGGCTACATTAGGGGTGTGGCCTAATATGTGAAGAAGTTCCTGCTACAAAAAAGTTTTAGAGTTAATTTTAAAATCCTGTATTGCATTATTTTAGAAACATTAATTATAGAGAACTCTTAGAGTCATAGCATCATAGAGCTGGAAGGGGCCTCCAGAGTCATCTAGGCCAACCCCCTACACAATGAAGGAACTTCACAAATGCCTCCCCCCCAACACACACACACCTGCTCCAGGCCCAGAAGATGGCAAAAAACAAAAACCCAGACCCTCCAGGATCCCTGGCCAAACAGGCCTGGAGAAAAACTGCTGCCTGATTCCAAAGTGGCAAACAGCATTTCCCTGGGTGTGTAAAAAGGATCATGGGAACTAAGCACTGATGCAGTCCTTCATGCCCTCCTTCTCATGATCTGCCTAATTCACAGAATCAGCATTGCTGTCAGACGGCCATCTAGCCTCTGTTTGAAAATCTCCAAAGGAGAGCTCAAACAAAATTCATAGGCACCCAAAGTCTCCACAAGATGCTCTCTTATGATCACACTCCTGAATGACTCAAAGCGATTCCCATAGGGTATTATGGAGAATTGATCCACGGATATCTGGGGCTCTAGGGGACTGGGTTTTTTTAGGTAGAGGCACCAAATTTTCAGCATAGCATCCAATGCCTTTCCCCAAAATACCCCCCAAGTTTCAAAAGGATTGGACCAGGGGATCCAATTCTATAGCCCCAAAAGAAGATGCCACTATTCATTATTTCCAATGGTGGGAAGGCATTTAAAAGGTGTGCGGTCTCTTTAAATGTTATGGTCAAAACTCCCTTTGGAGTTCAATTATTCTTGTCACAACCTTGTTCCTGACTCCACCTCCAATGCCTCCTGGCACCACCCCCAAAGTTTCAGATATTTCTTGAATTGGACTTGGCAACCCTACAGCCTTTCAAATACTTGAAGATGGTAATCATATAACCTCTCAGTTGTCTCCTCTCCAGGCTAAATATATCCAGCTCCTTCAGCCTTTCCTCACAGGACTTGGGTCTCCAGACCTCTTACCATCTTTGCTGCCCTGCTGTGGACATGTTCTTAAATTTGGGGTCCAAAACTGAACACAGTACTCTAGATGAGGTCTAACCAGAGCAGAATAAAGCAATTCCATCACTTTGCTTGATACGGAAACTATATTTCTGTTGATACAACTCAAAATTGCATTTGCCTTTTTAGCTACTGCATCACACTGCTGACTCATGCTCAGCATATGGTCTACTAAGATCCCTAGATCCTTTTTGCACATAATACTGCCAAGATAACTCTTCCCCATCCTATAATTGTACATTGGATTTTTCTCACCTAAAAGCAGAACTTTACATTTATCCCTGTTAACAGTCATTTTATTTGTTTTACCCAGTTTTTCAGGCTGTCAAGATCATCCTGTATTCACCTCTGTCTTCTACTATATTTGCAACCCCTCCCAATTTAATATGATCTGCAAATTTAATAAGCATTCCCTCTGCTCCTTCATCCAAATCATTTATAAAGATGTTGAACAACACAGGACCTAGGACTGATCCTTGAGGCCCTCCACTTGTCACTCCTCTCCAAGAGGATGAGGAACCATTCACAAGCATTCTTTGGGTGTGATCTTTCAACCAGTTACAGAGCTACCTAACAGTGATAGGATCCAAACCACATTTTACCAACTTGTCAACAAGGATATTATGTGGAACCTTATGAAAAGCCTGACTGAAATCAAGACGAACTATGTCTACACCATTCCCTTAATCCAGCAAGGTATCAACATTCTGAAAAAGAGAGAGATAAGGTTAGTTGATATGACTTGTTCTTGAACAAATCCATTCTGGCTCTTAGTAATCACAGCCATCCTTTTTATATGCTGAAGGACTGACTGTTTTATGATCAAGCTGACAGGTTGTAAGTTACCCAGATCCTCCCTTTCCCTTTTTTTTTTTGAAGACGGGGACATATGCCGCCTCCAGTCTTCTGGCACCTCACCTGTTCTCCAAGAATTCTCCAAAATAATGGCCAGAGGCTCAGAAATTACATCCACAAGTTCTTTTAGTACTCTTAACTAGAGTACTAAAACTAGAGTAGGGCAACGAGAGCAACTATACAATGGTATAATGAAAACAACTAGAACTGCCTCTCCTTTATATTCTGGGCCCCTGTTTACATCAGTTAAAGTTATTTTTCATCTTTTGTCTTATAAAAATATAATCAATCTAAAAATATGTTTCTTTTCTTAAAACCATTTCACATCACAACGTTTCTACATGGATGAATTCTGGGGAGGGACCATGTCTCAGTGGTAGAACCATCTGCTTTGCATGTAAAAACTCCCAAGTTCAGTCCCCAACATCTCCACTTAAAAGATCAGGCAATAGGTGATGCGAAAGATCTCTAGAGACTCTGGGAAGCCACTGCCAGTCATAGTAAACAATACTGACCTTGATGATCAGTGGTTTGACTCAGTGTAAGGCAGTTTCATGTGTTCATGAAAGAAGAACACTGTGATTGACTGCAGAGTGGGGGAAAATGTACAACCTACCAGTTATAAATTCAGGACACCATGATATTTACTTGCCTCATTAGTCAGCTATTAGTTTTGATTCCTCTCATCCACTTTAAACCTTCCTTATATGTAGAGGCTGGGAGAAAAGGTGGCCTCTTCTCTTATTAGTGTTACAGAACAGAGAAGCCCATAAAGAGCTGAAGTCCCCTGCTGCTCAGTAGAGATGTCTACTGTTTAATAACTTCTCTAATACAGATTGCAAATGAGATTCCAGGGTGGAAGATCTGTGTAGTTCTGCAGCTGAGGGCAAAGGACAGCCACTCCTCATCAGATTTCTAAATAACTCCACTTTTTTCTCCTTGTTCCTCCTCTGCTTCTGTGCTTTTCTCCACTAATCTCATTTTTGGAGCTTTCTTAAAATAGTGTTACCTTTTGTTTTTGTGACTCATCTTCAGTTTTCTGAATAATTTGTGCCTTCCTAGTTCATTCACCATCCAAAACAAAACCATTAGTAGTTTTTCTCCTTTTTAGAAGATTGCTCATTCCCACTCTTGCTCTTATTGGTTTCTGCCTTTCCCTCCTTTTTCACTTTGTCCTTTTCAAAGAAGGAAATACTGTGTTCCAAACCCCAAAAAGCTTGTAAAGAAACTCAATGAACCGTTATGCTGAGCCAACAGGTTTAAACAGTGATCTGATTGGCTTCCTTCAAAAATATAAAAAAGACAGATCTGGCAGCAATTTCAAAGATGTAAATGTACAATCAGTCAAAAGCACACAAAGTAAGTGAGGCAAATGGTTCTCCTGCTTGAACTCTGATACACTAACCATAATCTAATCATACATGGTGCCCAACTGTTGCTTATGCAAAGTCTGTTAAAACAATAAGATAACAAATCATTTCAAGAAGGTACCTTAGAACAATGGCAACAGTTAGCAGATATTCACACAGCACTAGTTGATTTTACCTGTATATTTTACCAGATATTTGAGGGAAATAAGATTAATAACTTCTACAGTAAATAATATGTACAATGTTTCCCCATATATAATAACCACTATTGGGATGTTTCCATGCACTAAAGCAATATTACAATTGTCAGCTGCACATAAGTCTCTAAAAATATTTCCCTATAACAGAATAAATTGTAAGGGTTGATTATACAATCATTATCCTGGTAGTGCACTTCAACGTCTGATTTCCTTACATGTCTAGCTCCAGAATTAGTAGGTGAAATTCAATGAAAAAGAGTCAACTGCTCTTAAAACCAGAGACTCCCAAAGCACCTCTGATCCCACAAATAAATGGTCATAAGAATGTTAGAGTCATCACTTCTGGAAGAAAGAATTCCCAGTTCTTGAGAGAAACACAGTGGCCAGCAATTAATCCAAGATAGGTGTGTAATGGAAACAAGTTAGAATTCCCAGCTCGTTAAATTAAGGGGTTAGTATTTCAATTCAACTCTCTTGAGGGAACCGCCACTCAATCCTGAATTTTGTAAATCATGCCTGAGTGACACTGAACTGCAAAGCAGGATTTCCCTCCCACTAGTGATTATTTTATTTTCTATAATTTATTTATTTAATCAAACAAAAATTCTTTAGATTCACTATATGTATTTTATATTCAAATAAACCCAAAACAAATTTTACTACTGGAACTGTAATAGCTGGATCAAAACCATCAAGTAGGGCTCCCAGCCTCCCACTGGTTTTGGGACCCACAATCCACGGGCACAAACCTGGCTCAAGGAGGACTCTTACTCCAAAAAAGCTCCATTGGTGCCCAACATGCCCAGTGCGATGATACCATCCAGAAGTGATGTCATCACACCAGGGACACTCTAACATCTAGGTAAAAACTCTATGGTACCATAGAGGATCATCCCCTGCCTAGAGCCAGGTAGGACCTGGCAACCCTACCATCAAGCAAAAAACAGAGCTTGCTTCCTACAGGCATGTCTATATTGAAAACTAGTGAGTCAATCAGATGTGTTCTTAATTGTTTATATATCTGACAAAATGACAAAACATTCTTCATAGTTTTGATAGAATCAATTTCATATCCACATAAATATCCAGAATAGGGCTTTTTAGAACAGCACCCACTCAAAACGGAAATGGATAGTAGTACATTGAATCTGGCTAAAAAGAAAGCTCTTCTATCAACTGGAATGGTTAAGAAATTCATATACAGGCAACAAGAATTTACATATGTAAGCTTGAAGAAAGCAGGAGAGCACACATGATGGGCACAAAGAACTGTGTTATTTAGGTCCCACTAAAACAATCTTTTTTTCACCAAAGACCAAGCTGTGAAAAAGGACATAGTTGACAAATAATGAATAAATCAATCCCAGCTTCCGAAGTTTGGCATCTGCATACCCAAACCCAAGATTAACATACGAGTCCCTTAATAAAAAACTTAAAAGGCTACCCTTGGGAAGGGCCAAAAGAGAATTTAATCTAAAGATTAAGGCCCATGCTTTTGTACCAGAGAGTGCATCCCCAGCTGAGCTCTAATAGCAGTCCCAATGCAGTATTGTGGAAAGGGCTAGAATCTCTCTAAACTGGATGAATGATCACACCACAGCAAAGTTTAATGTACGGACAAGGTAATTTACTTTGGAGCAGAAACTCTTAACTGGTGCATCTATGATAATGGAGCAGTATATGATAATAGGCTCTTAACTGTTATCATCATCATCATCATTTTATTTATATCCCGCCCTCCCCGCCGGAGCAGGCTCAGGGCGGCAGAGAGTGATAGGTGGTGGGTAGAGAGAGGGCTCTTGGACTGTAGTGGATAGCTTGATGAAAATCCTGATTCAGTGTGTCGCAGCAGTAAAGAAGGCAAACTCCATGCTAGAGATTATTAGGAAAGGGGCTGAGAATAGAACAACCAATATCATAATACTCTTGTATAGAACAATGGTGCTGCAGCCTTTGAAATGCTGTGTACAGCTCTGCGTACAGCTCTTCCTTACCTCAAGGAAGATATTGCAGAAAGTACAATCATGATGATTGGATGGCTGGAGAACCTTCCCTAAAAGAAAAGGGTGAGGGTCTGATCGTTTTCAGTTTACAGAAAAATTATTAAGGATAGGCTAGGGATATGACTGAGGTTTACAAATGGAGAAAGTTTACAAAGGGATTTTTTTCTCTCTCTCTCTGACACATACTATTAGAAGGATATGAGTTTTGGTGAGTCATTGCTCACTAGGTACCCTGGATATCAGGATATAGAAGTCTTGTCATCTATATCCTGTTTGTAGGCATTCCAGGGCATCTGGTTGGCTCCTGTGTGAAACAGGGATCAGGACTCACCTTACATTCTTTATTTCAAAGGCACATCTTTAGTATTAGACACAGTGCGATCTTAGGCAGAATTTCACCTTTCAGAGTCCATTGAAGTCAATGGATTTACAAGAGTGCAACTCTGCTTAGGACTGCACAGTAAGTGTCATATGTGCAAAGGCCCCTGTCTGTACAACTTTGCTGTATATTAATATATACGTATACATATCAGTCTACAGCTGAATAGATCGAAATCAAAACAGACCATAAGCATGTTTCAAACAGTGCCATTATAATGCAACAGAATATTTCACAGGGACAAATTTAATTATGTTGAATTTTCAGCAGCCCAGGAATACAATTGTCTGGAAGGATTATATATCTAATGCTTTTTGTTAGTACAGCACAATAGTGGCCTCCTGGCAGAATAGCTGCTACAAAGGCAAAGTCAATTGGTTAAATAGTAGTTCCAGGTCAGCTGAAATCTGCTGGGGCACCTGAAATAATAGCAATAACAAAAAAAACACAAGAGGGTAAGAAATGAGAGGGAATTCCATGTTTCCATTTTGCTACAACAGGAGCAATTCTCAAGGGCACATTTGTTGTCAGCCACTACCATGGCTCCAGATAAGATCATCGTTGAGGATTTTTAAATTCATAAATATGAATCTCTATCCCTTACCTATATACATATATAATGCTAAACTTGACTTTTTTGGTTGATTTTACTTTCATGAGCTCTCTGTTTTAAACTACATAGCATTATGCACCAGTTTGTGCTGATGCAATAGGTTCACCTCTGATTTTATAAGACCATTCAAAATAATACAAAGTTGCACAAAATGCAGAGGCTAAAACAAGAGACTGACAATGTATGTTGTTTGGAATCCAAAACACATTTCATATTACAAGTCAATATCCCTATTTTAGATTTTATTTTAAGTGGTTCATACTTTTATGAAGATTGCACTTGAAATCTTGTCTAGTCCTTGAAGCTGTTCTGTAATGACAACCAGTGTGGTTGTAGTGGTTACACTCAAGGCTTTTTTTGTAGGAAAAAGCCCAGCAGGAACTTATTTGCATATTAGGCCACACCCCTTGATATCACCATTGTTTCACACTGGACTTTTTTGTAGGAAAAGCCAAGTAGGAACTGGACATTTTTGTAGGAAAAGCCAAGTAGGAACGGATTTGCATATTAGGCCACAAGCCCTGACACCGGGCCAACTGGAACTGCATTCCTGTGTGTTCCTGCTAAAAAAAAAGCCCTGGTTACGCTACAGTATCAGACTAGGATCTGGTTTTGAAACTCTACTCTGCCTTGCAGCTGTTCTGTAATGAGAGCCCATATGGTGCAGTTGTTACAGTGTCAGATTAGGATTTAGGTTTGAATCATTGCTCTGCCATGAAAGCTTGCTTGGTGACTGGCCCAGTCACTGTTTGGTGACCGGCCCATTGTCAGACTAACCTCACAGGGTTCTGAGGATAAAATGGAGAAAAGGAGAACAGCATAAGCTGCTTTGGGTCATCATGGGGAAAAAAGGTGGGGTATAGATGGGGTTAAAATAAAATGTTAAAATAAAACTCATATTGATTTCTGTTCTAATATGTCCAGAGCCCTTTTCAGTAATTATTTACTTTCCAAAGAATCTGCACAATTTACATGAAATTATTAAGAATGAAAAACAAATTTCTTAAACTTAGCAAAAACTGCTAAAATTTTGGCTCCAAAATTAGGAAATGTTTTACTGAAATGAAACATAGCTTGCTTTCCCACAATGCCAATTGTCCATGTAGCTCTCATTGCTGCTATAGTATTTAAAGCCATGTAGGGCTTTAAAGGCCAAAACCAACACCTTGAATTTGTCTCAGGAGTGGATCCCTGTGGCTAGCTCTGACTGAAACAGGAATGGGAGAAGATGATGCACCACTCAAAGCTCAGCAAAAGCACTCTGGACCACCACAACTATCTGTTTTCTAAGCTGACTGCTGTGTTGAGTAGCACTCCCAATCTGCAAACCGGACTTTTTAAAGGGAGTATAACTTCATACAAGACAGACAAGATTTTCTGCTTTTCTATTAACCTAGAGAACCTCTGTCTTCTCAAGGGTCAGCTTCTTCATCTTCATTTAGCCCATTACTGACACCAAACACTGACTCAGAATATCAATAGGAAAAGGTGGGAAATGTAGAATTGGGTATCATCTGCATATTGGTGAAACTGCAGACCAAATTTCCTGATGACCTCTCCATGGCTTCATGTAGATATTAAACAGTATAGAGGTTAAGACTGAACCCTGTGGAATCCTAAGGTCAATGGCCACAGCACAGAGCAAGAATCTCCCTTTCGTGACCACCCCTAGTTAGGACTCAAACTACTGTAACTCAGTGCTCCTGAGTCCCAGTTCCAAGAGGTAGTTCAGAGATCTAAGAGATCCAACAAAACCAGAAGGGTTACATCCCCCCTGTCCAGTTCTCATTGGAGGTCATCAACCAAGGTGACCAAACACCAGCCTGAAGGTAGATTGAAATTAGTCCAGAAAATCAGTCTCTTCCAACAGCCCCTGGAGCTGAGAAGCAACTACTCGCTTAAGCAGCTTTACCAAGAATGGAGACTCGCCAGAAGTTTTCCAACATAGTTGGACTTTGGGTGGTTCCCCCACCCACCCAAAAAAACCCTCAGGTCTAATCACTGCCCCATTGAGCACAGATGGTACAACCACTCTCCTCGAGGAAGCATTTAGACTCTCCTTATTCACTCAGCCAACCCTGCTCTGTCAGCTTTTGTCAGTCAGGAAGGGCAAGGGCAATTTTGTCTGCAAAGTAGCAAATTGATTACAGTGTGCTATCATGTGGTCAGAATCCAGGTTCCTGGGGCGCTGATGTAAAACCCCAAAGACTACACAAAACAACTCAGTGGGATGATTCCATACAGACACAATGGTGGTGGAGAAATATTGGCTTGTCACCATCAATACGACCATAGAATAGGCTCTAATACGAGTTCTATGCCGTGTTTGATCAGTCTTACTCTGAGTTTTCTGCTAGTGGTGCTTTAGCTGTTGTGCCTCCCTTTCCATTGCTATCCATTCCTCAGTAAACCAGGGAGAGTGCCTGGCTCTGTCCTGGAAGAGAGTGTGCTAATGGGGGGATTGTGTTGACAGCCTGGGCCATCTTCCTATTCCAGAGGGTGTTCAGGATGGGCACAAATCGAAGCATGAATCACAATTCATGCCTAAAATAGCTGATACATGGTTTGTTTGAATCAGTTTGGGTATTCATGCTATGCACAACTCACAAAGCTGCTTGTTTGGGGGGTGGTTTGTCTGTGTTATCAGTAGGGGATCCTCCAGGGTGCCATGGCATGCCCAGCATGATGATGTCACACAGAAATGATGCTATTGCACCAGGCATGTTGCCATGGGAAACGTGTCTGGCGCGATAGCATCACTTCTAGGTGATGTCATCATGCTGGGCATGTTTGCGGTGCACCAGCACTTTCTAGTCCTCCCAAACCAAATAAATCATTGAACCACAATTAATTTTTTTTTAAATGAACCAAACTGCAGAATCAGGCAAAATAACAAATCACAAAACAAAATGAACTACCATTTTCATGTTTTGTGCCCTCCCTAGTTAGGACTAATAAAACAGTGTGATCACATTGCACGTGATAGTCTACAACAGGGGTCCTCAAACTTTTTAAATAGGGGGCCAGTTCACTGTCCCTCAGACTGTTGGAGGGCCGGACTGTCGTTACTGTACAAGGCCGCGGGCCGTCAGTTCTCCGTCTTCTGCATCTCTCTGCCTTCCCCACACCACACACCTCGGCCTGGGAACTCACCTCACCTCGGTATCACCTCACACTCTCTCTCCGCCACCTCAGCCCAGTGCCGGAAGAGTGCGTTGCTAACGCGAGTTTAGGTCGAACGTCACTTCCGGTCTGATTTTGCCATAACCCGGCGGGCCGCATAAAAGTTCTCAGCGGGCCGCATCTGGCCCGCGGGCCGTAGTTTGAGGACCCCTGGTCTACAACTAATTCTAGTATTGTCTGTCCTAGCAGGTCTTCCTACTATTAGAGTTACCAGTCTAATTTAGGATCATTGTCTTTTTAATTTACCATACAATGGATGCATTCCTTTACCAATTTCTATTTTCTTATAAAACCAGTGATCAAATGTGAATGCAATTTGGCAGTTTTTATTTTCATTTAAATTAGTAATGGTAAGTGTCAATTTCACTAATATTGGCCTAAAGACTATTCCATGTTACTTATTTCAAGCTTAAAAGATGGAATACTAAAATAAACAACTCTTTATACAGCTTCCCTTTCGAGGTGTTGACAGGCTTACAACAGAACCAAACCTAAAAATAGCACTTCATATGAAACATTGTCCCTGAACTGAGCATTACTATCAGCCCATCTGCAACAAGGGCAATGACATTATTAAAATCCAACCTTGTCTGATTTTCACAGCTTTGCAGCTTGTATTGCCATCATATACTTCTGATGAATGCTCCATAGAAATACAAGTATTACAACAGGTGGAAGAAAGTGATGCCTTGACAAAGTACCATGGTGTTGTTGGCTGATTGTCCTAGGATAACTAATATTCTTGAGTGTGCAGTACTGTGCATCTTTGACTCAAACATAAAACCTTGATTTTGAAGCACACAACACACAAATGAGAACAGCTCAACATATCTTTCAAAAGTACTGGGGGGTAAACCTTTTCTTGCATACAGACAACCCCCTAATCTCAAACAACTCCTCATCCACAACAATACAACATCTCATCTGAGCATGGACACCAGTACCAGAGCTTGCAATAAGCTTGTCAATTTTCCTGCCACATACACCCAGACAACATAATCCCTGGACTTAACAGCATTAACTACACCATCTCAGGCTCATTCACGTGTTCATCTTCCAACATTATATATGCCATTAAATGCCAACAATGCCCTTCAGTTCTCTTCATAGGGCAAACAGGACAAACCCTCCACCAAAGGATAAATGGACACAAATCTGACATCAGGAATTACAGAAACCTGTGGGGGAACATTTTAACCTTCCAGGGCATTCAATGGGTGACCTCAAAGTAGCTGTTTTACTGCAAAGGAATTTCAAGAACAGAATGAAGAGAGAAACTGCTGAATTACAAATTATTATGAAACTTGGAACAAACACCTCCCAATGACTGAACAGAGATATTGGTTTTTTATCTCATTACATATGCTAAACCCACTCTCATTGAGTATAGTTAAACATCCACAATATTCCAATGTATTTCTCTTTTAGAATAGTGTATCAGAATAATTTTTTGTATTGACATACGGTACTCAAAATAGAGATATTGGCTGTTTATCTCATAACATATACTTAACCCATTTTCACTATATTTTATGGTATTCTTTTTTTTTCTTTTTTTCTAATGGCAAACTAGAATGATGTTTACATGTTAAAAAGTAATTTAGGTGGACAAGAACATCACTATCCAATGCATTTCTTAGCTGTAGTAACATACTCAAATAGGGATACTGGCTATTTATCTCATTACATATACTAAACCCATCTTCTACTATATTTTAATGTATTTTTCTTCTGTTGGCAAACTATATGTATGTTACATGTTAAAAGGTAAATTAGTTGGATGGGGAAAACGTCTGAGAAAGAAATGCCCTCATTTTGACCTAGGCTTATAACAATAGAGTGATTAACAGACATTCTCACATTTTGACATGTTACTGCTTTATTGGTTTCTTATGCTCATGCTACCCAGATGGTTGGTCTTAAAGGTGAAACTTGACTCCTACTTTGTTCTACTGCTTCAGAGCAACACGGCTGCTCACTTGGATCTACCCAGATCAAAGGTTTGCTCAATTTGTTAATTTTACTATTCTGTCATTGGATCTTAAATTTGTACCATTTTGAATTCTAAACCACTGCCTACCAGCTATATGTAGCTCTGCTCACTGTACCTGATTCCTCGTCTGATGAAGTGTGCTCAGAGCACACGAAAGCTTACATTCTTAATAAAACTTTGCTGGTCTTAAAGGTGCAACTTGACTCCTACTTTGTTCTAATTAAAACTGTTCAAGTTGGGCCTCAAAGTTAATTCAATCACAAAAAATAAAAACTGATTTTGTCCTTTTAAGCTATGAAAATGCAACATATTCTGTGTGAAATAAGAATGAAATTGTACACTGAAAGTTTACTCATTTTGAAAGGTTAATGAGTAAACTTCATCTGCCAGCCTTCTGCATACTTAATGCACTTCCACTACAAGATACCGTCTGTACTCTATATGCCTTTCTCTTATATTACAGCATATTCTCCCTAAAGACACCTAAATAGCAAGAACATATTTGAAAAACATGCACTATTTAAGAAATTGTATTACTCTTGGGCTTGAAAATACATAGATTTTACAATTATTTTCCTACAGTGCAAATAAACTCTTTAAGATTTGGTAAAGATGCCCCTTACCATCAGCTGTGTTAAAGGGTGTACTCAACTTATTTTTCACAGGCAGGGGACATTTGTACTTGCTACCAGGTGACTGAGTAACTCATTCATGGCTGTGCCACTTATGAGTAATGGCACGCTTTCCTCATTCTTTGACTGTTAAGCATTTTCTCTCTGTCTCTGTCTCTCCATGTATATATTAATATATAATTTCGATGTTGGTTATCAAGATGCATGCAAACAATATCTGCCACTGCTCAGGAAAGTAAAAAGGACATTTTCAGCAGCTATAGAGAAATTAACTTCCCAATCAAGGTGATGACCTGTTGATTTACATGAATCAACAAGCATAATTTCAAAAACTATCTTTTTTAAAAAAAAAAACCTGTGAATTCATTCTTGTTAAAAGAAATGCAGCCACAGACTAAAGAATTAGGTCATTTTCATTAGATTTTCTCATTAACCTGGATTCCCCCCCCCCCTTCTTTAAAAAAAATTGGCTCTGCTTTCAAGAATTTATGCAGCATTTTGTCAATAGAGTTCAGAGCAGGGCTAATGATTATCTTGAAAGCAAGCCCAGAGTAATTCTAAGAACTTATCATTCTGTGTTTTATTCCTTTTATCTAACTGTGCGATGAGAAATGAAGTCATTTCGGTCAACAATTCACTTAAAATATAGGTCAAAGAAAACTTTTTTTAATATATAAAAAAGAAAAATATATGCTGCATTTTGGTAGTGTGGGTTAATCACATTTATGTGAATACATAAATGTAAACCAGAGTAATTATGCATGTATATCACATTACAGTGTATCTGAAGAAGAGAAAGGACAATGCCATTATCCAGTTATGTTTTTAGTTCCCTACAGTGTGTGTGGATTAGATAGATGGTGGATTGCTATTTATCTATCTGTCTGAATACACACTTGTGAAAGCCTTCTCCAGGTTACTTCCAGCTTTTGATGCCCCTGCTCAAAATGAAATTTTAAAAACAATGATACATACAGATCTAAACGAAGAACTTACTATTGATCAAAGGCAAACCATTTGGGACTCCCCTATTCATAAAATGGCTACAATAGTTACCCATACACAATTTTACAAGTGTTTGACCCACTGGTATATGACACCAAAGTAACTGAGCTATATGCAGTCTTCTGTACTGGCTTATTGCTGGAAAAACTGTGGTGCTTTGGGAACTTTCTTTCACTGTTGGTGGTCATGCAAACACGTGCAAGAATTCTGGCAAATGATAGGAGAACAGATATATGACATAACTTCCTATATAATACCTTTTTCTGCAGAGCTGATGCTGTTAAATTTTTAGACTGACAATAAAATTCCAACAGCTAGGAAAGAGTTGATAACCTTTCTATGTGCTGCAGCATGGCTAGTTTTGGGTCACCCCTGGAAACAGACGCGTATACCCACATTCACCAACTGGTTGAAAAAAAATTGGTGAGATCTGTTTGATGGCCCAAATAGCTTCAAAAGTTTATGAGGCTAAAAAAGGTCCTTTTACATCTAATTTTGAATTGATTTGGTTTCCTTTTGTTACTTTTATTGCCTACGAAACACACACCCCTTGGCTTTCTGATTTAACAAAAACTATTATTCTCCTTTAGGGGAGGAAGGATGAAGGAGAAAGTAAATCAAGAGAGAAAGGAACAGAACAATATCTTACTTCTGTTGTATTCAGCGCCTAAACAAGGGAGTGACTGAGAAAATCCTTGTTATTTTTCTTAAGAGAGCCAGTTTGGTGTAGTGGTTAAGTGCGTGGACTCTTATCTGGGAGAACCGGGTTTGATTCCCCACTCCTTCACTTGCACCTGCTGGAATGGCCTTGGGTAAGCCATAGCTCTGGCAGAAGTTGTCCTTGAAGCGGAAGTTGCTGTGCGAGCCCTCTCAGTCTCACCCACCTCACAGCGTTTCTGTTGTAGGGGGAGAAGATATAGGAGATTGTAAGCTGCTCTGAGTCTCTGGGCGTTTTTGCACTGACCTTAATTGGCAGCGACGTCCCTCTTCACCGCGCAGGATCTGTGCGGATTTCGCACCAATTGCTGCGGAGCACCCGGAAGAGCCGCAAAGTCCCGCGGCTTTCGCAGCACAAATGGAAACTGGTTTTTGGTGGTTTCCATTTGCGCCGCAAAAGCCGCAGGACTTTGCGGCTCTTCCGGGTGCTCCGCAGCAATGGGTGCGAAATCCGCACAGATCCTGCGCGGTGAAGAGAGACGTCGCTGCCGATTAAGGTCAGTGTGAAAACTCCCTCTGATTCAGCGAGAAGGGCGGGATATAAATCTGCAATTCTTCTTCTTCTTCTTCTTAAAAATATTATGTATAGATAACAGTTTTATGAACATGTTCATTATTATTTTTCAGTTTTCATATTGTTGTATTGCTGGTTTTCTCTTATACTTGCATTGTGTAATTATCATCCACTATAACAATTGCTGTTTTTTCTAATGAGAAATAAAATATATTTTTTAAAAAAACAATGCTGCAAGGAGTACATAAAAACAAGTTTCAAAACTTAGCAAGTGCAAAAATATTAACAAGCATCTAACTCTGAGGCCCAGGTCAGATGGCCTTCCTTATTGGCCCTGCTCTTGTGGAACTTCCAGCACCTGTGCTAATGAGAAAGTAACATTTTTTCCTTTGTCTGAACTGCCTGAGATATGAAACAAATCCTAGTCCGTGGAGGTTTCAAGAACACACTTTCTTCAAGTACCAGCCTAGTTGTGGTCACCTTAGAAATTATTGTCAAGGTCAGCTCTTTGTAATCCTTTCAGCAAATTCTGTTTTGCGCATAAGCCAAATGATATCTAAATTAAATATGTTATGCATGATAACACAGTTTGGGTCAGAACTTGTGGTCTCAATGGGAGAAAACCCATGACATTCAGGCTTTCAAGAAGAAGCATAATATGACGTGGTAGCAGACAAATGCCCAGATTCATCCCATCAGTCAAAATTATTAGAGAAGAAAAGAGCCATCTGAGCCACATCCTCATTCTTGTGAGGAGAGAGAGGAGGAAAAACACTGGAGACTGCCCCAGTTCCTCTCAGCTGAGGTGTTTTACTGCCAAATTAGTATGTTCTCTTATGAAATAAAAATTGTATAAATAATAGGAAGCAGAGAGTAAAAAGCCACTGTTCTCACAGTCAGGGCTTTTTTTGTAGAAAAAGCTCAGCAGGCACTCATTTGCACATTAGGCCACACACCCTGATGTCACCATTGTTTTGCACAGGGCTTTTTGTAAAGAAAGTCCAGCAGGAACTCATTTGCATATTAGGCCACCCATCCCTGACACCAAGCCAGCCAGAACTGCATTCGTGCTCAAAAAAAGCCCTGCTTACAGTTTTGGGGAGTTGGAGCACCTTCACTATGAGGAAAGATTGGAGAGGGGTGTCAAATGCGTGGCCCATGGGCCTGATCTGGCCCCCCAAGGGACTCGTCAGGCCCACCAGCAAGTGGCCATCCTCTGCTCCCTCTTTTCTTCCTTCGGTTGCCATTTTTGAATTTCTTTGGCACCATGCAGCCGACCAAAGCAGCCTCCGCATCTTTCCCTCTTCTCCAAAGGAGGAGGAGGGGGGAAGAGGAGCCCCAGCCAATGGAGGAGCTTTGCTCTATAGCTCTGCTGTGCAATCTCAATCAAAGCTAGAGCTGTGCCAGGCTTTCTTAATCAAACCAGAGCTACAGATCCAAGCTCCTCCATTGGGTGAGGCTCCAACACAGTTTATTCAAGGCTAGAGCCTTCTGCCTTGCAACCCTGTGTTTGTTTGTTTTATTAAGCTCATTTTGCCAAGGCTCTCCTGGGTGCAACTGGATCCCTTCCACCCTCATGATTCAGTCTTTCTCAGTAGGAAAGCAATGCAAACTATTTAGATGACGAGTAACAACAAGGTGGATTAGGCTGAGAGTGTGTTTCCAGCACATTTCCTTTAAAGACCGGGGATTTTGAACCTAGGCTTCCCAGATAGCGGACTGATACTGTCTCTCTAGTCTTGCACTGCCTCATAGGAGTGGCAGTTAATTTTTATAGGGAAAACTATAGTTTCATAGATAAACACATATCCCTCAGTCTGTGCCATGGTGCCTTCACATGATCTTGACCAGCACACAAAACAACTTATGTACGAAACCTCACAATGCCTAATCATTTCATGTTTTCCTCTGAAGGCACAGAGCATTGACCATGAGATTCATGAATGTCAGTAAATCAAAATTAGGTTTACAACTTACAGATACACACCTGAACAAAGTAGGAGTCAAGTTGAACAATATACTCAACAGCATACTACAGCACAGATATTGTCTCCAGATTTTGATGTAACAATTCAGAGCAAGAAGTATCAGTTATCAGAGACTGTTAAACAAAATACTGCAAGAATGCTAATGTTTTATTTTAATTTTTTTAAAATCTTTAATTGTGTTTGTCTGTGTCCTTTATAAAGTTTATATCTCCGCTACCAAACATTACATTTTATGACACACATGGCCTGGCCCAGCAAGGCCTCATTTATGGCAGATCTGGCCCTCATAACAAATGAGTTCGACAACCTGGTCTAGGACTTCTCAGTTTAAAGGGGGAATTCCTAGGAGTTGGCAAAGAGATCTTTTTCTCCCTCTCCTAAAGTGCTAGGGCATCCAGTGAAAATGACAGGTGGTAAATTCAGGATGGACAAAAGGAAATACCTCTTTACACAGACAGTGATTAAAATGTGGAATTTGCTGCCAGAGGATGGCCACAGGCATAGACAGTTTTGAAAGGGGATTTGACAGATTCATGGAGGATAGGTCTATTAGTGGCTACTGCCCATGGTGACTAAAGGGAACATCCACATTCAGAGGCAATAAACCTTTAAATACCAGCACCAGGAGTCAACATCAGGGGAAGGCCTCAGGCTCTCCCCACTATTGTTGGACTCCCAGAGAAACTAGTTGGCCACTGTGTGAGACAGAATTCTGGACTAGATAGACCACTCTTCTTATGTACTTAAATACCATCCCCGTTGCTGGGAAGCAAGCCTGGGTACTTTCAGAAGTCAAAATGCACAGAGGAATAAAACTAAGGGTTTCAGCTTGAGCCCTAAAAGATAAAGTTATTTGGTTAAGGAATGAGAGAGAACACTTCAATCCTAAAAAACTTTCCTAAGAATAAGCCCAATTTAAATAAAATATAACACGCTTTTGAGTAGTTATGTTTAGGATTAGGTCACACTGATGCAATTTACAGCCTGGATATAAAGTAAGAACACTGCGGGACTGGGGGGGGGGGGGGGATGACAATGAATGTATGTAAAATTTTATAAAATTTCACAGGTCTGCACTTGTGTTAATATTTCAGAAACCCAGCATTATTTGTTCTGCAATTCACTCTTGTTGCTACAGTTCTTGCTTTTGTCACATAGAGAATTAAATATTCTGGCTAAAAACATTTTCCCCTAAATCATCTTAGTGCTTGACCATCAAACTATATGCTTTCTACCTCCTTTGGCACACATCAGGTCCCTCCTATAATTTCCATACTTTGCCATTACACCTGAGTAGGGTGGCCAACAGCTTGGAGGGGGGAAAAGTTCTGTCCCTTAACAAAGACTTAATGGGTGATAATAGACGGGCATTTTGGGACGGATGGGAGGCATCCCAAATCAGGATAGCTCAAAAAGAGCCATTCTGAAGCCTCCACATGATCCCCCGCATGCTGTCCCCATCCCGTCCATGGGGCGACATGGGCGTGTTCAGATGATTGGTGCACACCGTTCCCGTCACTCATCTTCCCCATACATTTTCAGTAGTCATGCACATGCAACTTGGAGCAGATTGGTGGTTTCACACTGCCAAGGCGCCTCACTTGCGCCCTTCCACTTCCAGATGCCAAGGAGGCAACGTGTGCATCTCAAAAATGTGCTACTACTTTGGAAGTGGTAGCTTTCTGTTTCACACTGCAGAGGACAGAGTGAGTATGGGACGAGAATGGGCAGCAAATGTTTGTGTGTGGAAGGAATTTTTGGGTCGATTTCAGAGGCGTCTCTGAATCAGCCCAAAATGCCAGTCTGTAATCACCCGATGAGATGCTCTTTACCAAGTGATGTTATTTAACTCCATGCCACAAAAAGCCTGATTTTCTCTTATACTTGCAGTGTATAATTATCATCCACTGTCACAATTGTTGTTTTTTCTAATGAGAAATAATATGTGTGTGTGTGTGTGTGTGTGTATATCTATATCTATCTATCTCTATCTCTATCTATCTCTATCTCTATCTATCTATCTGTCTGTCTGTCTGTCTGTCTGTCTGTCTATCTATCATCTATCTATATGGATATATATATCCATTTCTAACTATTAAAGTGACAGGGCATTTTTCTCCAGGCCTGTTGACAAACCTACACTTGAAGCAGCAAACTATGGATTTACAGAGCAATCACAAATCATAGCTTTTACTTAGGATGTGATGACAGATTATCATTTGCCACAAAGCAGGAAGAGAAGGAGAGAGGGAATCATAGCAAATGGAGAGATGATGGGTGAAGGAGATGCATGAGCTCAAGGCACAGGCCCTTCTTTCTTCTGGAACAACTTTAAATACAATAAATGATCACAATAAAATCAAACTGATGACATAGCAAAAATCTCCACAGAAACAAGTGAATAACCAGCAAAACCTCACTCTTGAGCGACCAAATAATTGCTTAGCCTTCCTAAACAATATTTGATCCTCTCCTGAAGGCATGCAAGATGGAGACCGTTGCTCAGCCTAACTTACTACACAGGGTCGTTGAAGAAGGATTGAACCATCACTTCCCTGAACTCCTTGGAGAAAAGGAAAGAAAACTTGCAATAAATAATAATTGAGACCCTGGAGAGCCGCTGCCAGTCTGAGAAGACAATACTGACTTTGATGGACCAAGGGTCTGATTCAGTATAAGGCAGCTTCATGTGTTCATAATACTATAATAACAGGTAGGGATGCCAGTTCCCAGGTGGGGGCAGGGGATCCCCCAATTTTTGGGCTCCCCCCTCAGACACCAGCCAGCTGGCTGGTGGGGTGGGAATTCAACCTTATTGCCTTTGTTTGTAACACATCCTCCCCTCCTCTGAAAACATCTCCATTTGGAAATTTCTGATCTTGCAAAATGAGAGCGGGGTAATAAAACAGGAACTTCATAGTTTTATTCTACCCTGCCTTGAACACAGTAGATTTCTGTTGGTTTTACAACTCCTTGGTGTTACAATGAGTTATCAGCACAGTGTTGACTACAACAAATATATATATCAGACAGTAATAATACCACAATGAGTGGAGTGTATTTCAGCAAATAAGCAAGTAAGCTGCATCTTTTCATTTTAATCTGGTAGAAGCTGACGGTTTGCTTTTTTGAAATCAGTCTGAGATAAAGTTTATGGAACTTCATAGACTTTCCATATGACCCACACAACCAAAGACATTATAACATTTGTTCTCCTGCAAAACCCTTGGCTCTCTGTTAACTGATGTAGTCAAATATAAATGAAATGATTTTATCAATATCTTAGTGAATGTGTTATTTCTCAGTCAGATTTATAAGATACAGTTTTATTACATTACATTTCAGATTAAAACGAAAACATGCCTGTTTACTATTCCCCAGGTTATTAATCTCAGAGACACCACTTTAAAAAACGGATTTTGGATGTCCCTACCATGTTAAACCATTCCTGAGTTCTTATTTTATACTAGTATCACATCTGTGTTTGGAAGGAATTCATGTTTAGAGGATGACAATGGTAACAGTTAATGTCCATTACTGTTTTTGACAATAAACAACAATTCTAATATCTAATTTTCTTGGGGTTTTATCAACAAACAGACATAACATCCCATCTAGGAATGTCCTCAGAGCTGTCTGTGCCTAACTCACAGCCTAACAACACTAAAGGTACATTCTGGGATACTCTTTCTATGCTGAAGGTAATAAATCTGATGGTGTTATCAGTTTTACTTATACCCTTTAATTTAGGTTTAATTCAGTGCTCTAATGGGTTAGCAGCAAACACAGTGCCACTGCAGTAATGGGCAAGATGTCTCATAATACTTTTAATTTAAAAGCATACCCTCTTTACAATTTAAGATACAATTAGAACTGCAAACAAGATTTGATTTATTAAAAGTTACTAATGGGAATGCTGGCCAGCTGGGTTCAGAATGTATGAGAAAGGATGATGGATGAAATGATGAATTCATAGTTCACTCAAGCAACCAATCCATGCAACAGCTGCAGTGGCTGTTTTGCGAGAGGCTGTGCAGCGAACCACGATTAACAAAAAACAATAATTTGTAGTCTATAGAGCCAGGCATCTTGAAACATCTACTAACACACATAGTAATATATTAAATGATCTGGGCTCCAAACTTTTAAGTCAGTTATACCACATCAACCTCCAGATTATGCATTCAGAATAAGTTGGTTTCTTATCCATTAAGTTTTTCTTATCCATTATCCAATAAGTTGTTTCTTCATCCAGAATAACCTTAGTCAAAGTTAGAACTTAGAGACACATAAGATGCCATGCTAAGAATACTTAGTAGGTTATAGCATGCTTGACTTTAATGAGGAAGATGTGGGTTCAAGTCCTCATTCCTCCGTAAAACTCACTGAGTGTTCCTGGAACAATCACTACCCTTCAGTTTAACCTGATTCATAAAGTAGGGCTTTCATAACATGAGAAATTATGGAATTCTTATGCAGTGTCATGAGCTCCTTGAAGGAAGGGTGGGATAAAATCACAATCATGTCCCATTGATCTTGGAAGGACATATTTATGAGTAAACGTGCATGGAATGTGACCATATTACATGGTACTCAAAGGAGAAATCACTAAAAAACTTGTGTGTGCCAGCTTCCAGCGTTTGCTGTAATGCTAAAAAAGCATCCATGTGTACAATTCCATGAAGTGGCCCTAATGTTTGAGGAGGTAATCTGTAATTAGATTTTGGGTGGCAGTATATTGTATCATTAACGTATTCAAGTGACAGGAAATCCATGATAAGATTGTATGTGTGTGTGTTTGTGTTTGGTTAAAATCCACTGGGGTACATCAGACTGAGGCTATGATACCTGTGAACAGGTTTAAATATTTTCTACATGCCATTTACCAATCTATCAATGCAGTCCTATGCAGAGTTATTCACTGCAGATAATTTGATTAGAGTGGTGTAACTATTTAGGATTGTACTGTAAATTACACACATACAAACACACATAACTTCAGATCATGCTGCTACTAGCCTCTTTGGGAAATATAAAAAAAACCCATGTACCCACATCTCAAGTGTGACAATTTTCAGCAGGAAAATGGCCGGAGGGAAAGCATTAACAAGCACCACTCTTTTTCACTGGTCCCCCCATTTAAAACACAGATACAGTGTCTTGGAGAAACAAATTACAGGTAAATTTATTCATGGCCTTTTAAACCAGGGATGCTGTTATCCCAATCTGTTTGAGAATTTAAAAAAGGCATGAGACATGATTGGTAGAGCAGTAAAATGCCTGACCAAAATAGGAAAGCTGTAAGGAAGCCATAAAGGAGGCTTCTTGCATTCTCTATGCAGGCATTTGTCATGTGCTGGTCCTCTTTAAGCGGCAACATGATGCTAGCTGGTTGCTTTGGGGTGAGCTTTGAGACAACTGAACCTTGCAGTGCAGGTTGCCACAGTAGGATCTTGGCTTTTAAAAAGTTGCTTGATTTTATGCCACTTTGTGTCCATTGGACAGCAGCCACTAAGCTGGCCTCATAGCAGCATGGGTACATGGTTGGCCATTTACATCACTAAAGCACCGCAGCTACAGACCCATGGCTGGATTAGGTGGCTCCCCCCCACCCAAAATTTCCATTGTGCATGCCCAGAATCAGACAAGCACACCTATGCTCCTGGCCAGTTCTATGGTGATGCTGAAGTGTACCTTGGAGTGGGGCTGGGGGTGGGAAGGACATGCTGGAAACTGAGTGGAACAATCATGTTGCTCACGCATTTCCATAGTGCGCTTGGGTGATCAAACAGCCGGAAACCCACCAGGGAAATGCTTTGCTAGGGAAGCCACCAGAATTTGCTGGTGGCTATTCCATGTGGGAGTCCTTTTAGGGCAAGGTAAGGGTGAGTGGGGCACAAGGGCAAGATGTGCATGTGTGAAGGCACCCATTTAATCCAGAGGGGAAGAGTGACTATGGCAGGCCAAACGGCTCATGTGATCATATCCATACTTAATTCAAGCATCTTATGTTTTTAAAGACAAAGACGGTTACCTGGCCTAGCCTGCTATAGCATGAGACACACATGTACATGTAACCATACCATAAGGTACAGCAGAACTGTCATTCCTATTCCTCCCAAAGTCTGTTTAAGGAAAGCTCTGGGGTACTACAAGAATACGTAGTCTGATACTTATTTATTATGCTGACATTTTATTTATATTCTGCCTTTCTCCCTAATCTCAAAGAGGATTATCACTCCATCCTATCCTCACCATTCTTCCATCCCATCCTTAAAATTACAATCTTTGGAGGTAAATTAGAATGAGAAATAGTGACAAGGTCAGAGGCACCTAGCAAGCTTCAATGGCAGAGTGGGAATTCAAATCCAGGTCCTAATCTGACTAAGCACTAAATCATACCAGCCAACACTGACCAATGACATAAGTCCTGAAGTGAGTTGAACTATAATAATGGAAACTTTTTAATCAGAAATTTTATAGTCAGAAATTAAGAAACTTTTTAGTTTCTCCACCAATTTCATTTTGTCAACAACTGACTGAACATGCTTCTGGATCCTGGCCAGCATTTTCAGAGGGGAATTAGAACTGTGACCAGGATTGCTCCCTTTTTCTGTCTCTCTGTTGTTCATGAGTTTTCCAGCCTTGTTGAAAAATCTGACCTCCTCACAATGATTTGATAACTGATTGGAGCTTATGAAGATCTTTGCATAACCAGCATAAAACATATACCAGTGCTATTTGGAACTGAAAATGTAGGCTTAAACTTTAAAGGAAGTAGATCAAATGAAGAGCAGGTGGACACAGTTAGTATTTTAAGCAGGCATGCCCTCTCATTCCCATCTCACTCCCATCTCTCAACCAGGTTTGGAATCCTCAGCAAATATTTATCTCTTTCCTGTTGGTTCTGATATGGTATTTTTGACACATATGAACCCTAAAACATAAACTGTTTATCTAATAATTAATAGCTAGTGACATTGCATGTAATCAAAATAATTTCAGTAACATTTTTCTAATGTTTTGCATAAGGAAAGAGGCAGAGGGAAAACAGATGGAGAATACTATAATGAATTGAAATGTTCTATTTAAAAACTGTTTGTCAGCTGTAGTTAAGTTGACACTGTCATCATGGCAACAAATCACAACACTTTGCACATTGCAATGCTAGTTTTAAGTCAGCTACGAAGGGCTGTGTTGTTGGAATTTTAGGATTTGTAAACTCAGCAAATGGAACAGCCTCAGGTTGCCAACTCCAGTATGGCTAATTTTTGGAAATTTAGGAGTACTGCCTGGGGAGGGCAGAGTTTGGAGAGGGGAGGGTGCTTAGCAGAGCTGTAATTCTATAAATTCCACCTTAGGAAGGTGTCTGCTGTAATTCAAGGGAGAACTCCAGACTCCACCTGGACACTGGCAACACTAAATGTCTTTAAGTAGAGGGTTGCCTATTTCTATCATACTGAACTTAACCTGAGCAGACAGTGGCTTGGATCCAGAACAGCATTTTCATGGGTGAAATGATTTCTGTTCATGCAGTACAACTCTCTCACCCCTCTCCTCCTGTAACAGTCCAAAATGCCCCCCTGAAATCCTGTTTTGGAGGGCGGGGGATCTCCAGGATTTTAGGCTGTCATGAAAAGGGGGAGGTTGAAAAATCATATTCTGCAGGCTGACATCCTTGTGTCCATAGAAATGCTAATTGAGATCTATGTTTAACCAGGGCTGTTTTCTTAGCCATGATTAAGTGTTATGTCTGAATATCTAAACCATGGTTGAGGATTAACTGTAACCATAGTTTGCACCAGCCAAATGTTGTTTGGAGAGTTTCATGTCTCTTTGCTTGCAAGGTGACAGACAAGTCTCACTGGTGATCCCTACACACTCCCTATATGGTCAGAATTTAATGCAGCAAGCTAATCTATGGCTTCACTAAATGCTCTCCTTTCCTTTCCCTGTTATTTAGCAGCCTACAAGCCATCACCAATTATTTTATAGATAAATTGCAGCTGCATAAATATGGCTAGATCACATACATTCCAACTATGCTTAAGTGTTATATCTGCACTGGCTTAAGTAACTTTAAGTTTATGAGTGTACAGGAAGTCTAAACCAGCACTCTTACTATCGATCACAGTATCTATCACAGTAGTCAGTTGCTAATATCTTCTCTTTCTATCAAAGGTTCCAGGAAAAAGCATTTGTACTTTTGAGTCCATTGTTAAATTGAACTAGTAATAACTCCACAAAACTAAGAGAATTTCATTAGTATAACAAAAAAAAGGAATTTACCTGCAATTCCACACATTTTGCATATATTCTTTTCTCAGAAGAGAATGGAGAAATGGCTACCTAAGATCAGATTTAGTAGGTCACAGAGAAAATAACCCTAGTCTGTTGTTAACAAATATACAGAAACAATACAAGTCTGGACTACAGCAATTATTGTACTACATGCAATAATTTTTCTTGTTTTATATTTTGTTCAGAATGACTTGCAGCCATTTAGTGAAGGTTTTTCTTTGGCTATTCTTACACACAGAAAAAGACATAGATTGTCATGCATAAAGATCAGACATTGGTTGAACAGCAATGGTTTGATTTATTAATGTTTTAAACAAGTTTCATGCATTAAAGATCCTCATAAAGAACATGACATGTTCTTTCTTTAAAAACGTTTCAGGACAAGTGACATGATCCAAATGATCTAGGCTGACTTTGATGGCTATTCTAATGCAATGCAGGGATGGCTGAGTGACTCACTGTCTACATTACTGGTTTAAACAAAGGAGGAAAGCATAAAAACATCTTCGGCTTTGCACAGGAGAGGAGCACAGATGGAATTCCTTTTTTATTATATTTTGAATTTGAGCTTATCAGTGCAGCTTGTTCTCTGATCACAGAAACCGCTGCAGAGAAACCTGAAAAATCTCAAAATCAGAACATCTTGTCCCATTGAATCCTGAAGTCTGTAGCATTGGCCTAAATGTGGACTAACTCCAGCACGTCTCTGGAGTTACTCTTCAGGAGATACTATCAAAACACAGAGGTTGGATGGAGAAGTAGTCAGCATTCTTACTACAACCTGACTCTTCTTTATTTACTATCTCAGGGCCAAAGTAGATGTGACAGAGTTTCCCTGGCCACCACAAGGCCATGCTGCCATTTCAAAGTCATTCAAAATGCCACAAGGGGTGATCTTGATCAGGCCTGCAACTTGGCACTCTTGTTCCACCCTATCCCAACGTTTTCAAGTGCTGAAACAGCTTGGGGGGTGGGGTGGCCACCTTAACACTTGAATGGCAGGGGAAGGAATTAAAGCAGCCCAGCACACTGTGCTGTGGCTCTTGGCATTTTTAAATTACTTTTAAATGGTGGTGACATCCTCACAGCAGCCACAAGGATGCAATCACATCTAGTTTGGTCTTCAGTTTTTCTACTTCGACGACTTGTTTAACAGTTTTCAGTTTAAAGTTAAGCCGTCCTATTTCTTATTGCATTCTGTTACATAATTGCATTTCATAGACACACTCTTCTTAGTCTTGTGTATACCTGTGCAAGTGGTGAGCAAGGTGATGCCCTTTAAAAAAAAAGCCAGCTAGGATTAACTCTGGATTAACCCAGGATGAACATACTACACAACTGTGCTAGTTTATGCTAACAGCCAGTCTCAACCACAAAGATCTTCAAGAACTGTGCAACCTATGCAAACTGACAGTTATTAATCCAGTGTGATCAAATTGAGTATTAAATTCAAACAATATCTGCATTTAAAGTGGTCATGCACAATGCCTATCTATCTAAAATTGGACAGAAATGTATGAACAAGAATATGTGAACACATACATTTTAAAAATAGAAATTATTGGCTCTGTAGCACTCCAAAAGGCAGCATTGCAGTGACTCAAAACCTTAAATAATAGTTTGGCCTGACTGTTTTTCTTACAGCATTCAAAAGTACCAGAACATCAGCAGAAATGGGATGGAGAGAAAGCAAAGCGAGAAGTCAGAAAAAATGGTCTCTCTCTGATGATACTGGGATTAAAAAGCAGGTGGTGGGAATGAGAGTATAGGAAAAGTGCAAAAGAAGGTAAGAAAGTGTTGACTCATGCGTGGAAGCCCTTATTGGTAGTATGAACAAGGATCAACAACCTTTATATTGTAGCCCCTTTTAGAGGACTAATAACTGGAAAGCACTGTAAGTTCATATTATCTGGGTTAGTTTTGTAAAATGGAGATTTTGTATACTACATTCTGATCTCAGAAGACAATTTTAGCAGAGTCTGGGACCAACAGCTTCACAAGCCATGAGAGCATCAAAGGAAAAGCGTTGATTATAAACAGAGTCCAGTCACATTTTCACAGTTAAAGACTGAAACTTAAATGACTTTTCGAAGTTTATGAAACTGACCAACAAAATTGAAATGGTAGTTGTACACTACACATATTTTATGGTGAACAAAAAGAACTACCAAAGTCAAATAACCAATTAGTTTATGTATAACTGTTCCTACACAGAGAAAGACAGGCTATGAATGAAGTGAATACAATACAAGAACTCGTGGGCATTCGATGAAATAGCTGAGCAGACAGGTTAAAACGGATAAAAGGAAGTACTTCTTCACCCAAAGGGTGATTAACATGTGGAATTCACTGCCACAGGAGGTGGTGGCGGCCACAAGTATAGCCACCTTCAAGAAGGGTTTAGATAAAAATATGGAGCACAGGTCCATCAGTGGCTATTAGCCACAGTGTATGTGTGTATATAAAATTTTTTGCCACTGTGTGACGCAGAGTGTTGGACTTGATGGGCCGTTGGCCTGATCCAACATGGCTTCTCTTATGTTCTTATGAATAAATAAATATGTGTTACGATACTGGTAGGAGAGCATGGCCATCATGCAATGCTATATAATAACAAAATTCAAATATATATGATCACAGACCTGGAAGGACAGATGAATATTTGATGTCCAAGAAGGGCCAGAGAATCTCCTGCTTCTAATCAGCCTAAAGGATCCAGACCAAGACATTATTTCCCCTGGAGGAAATGGCACCTTTGTAGGGCAGACTTTATGGAATTCCATTACTGCTACCTACCTCCCCTCCTCAGACCTCTAGCACTTCCCACTTTATCCATATTTGTTCATGAATTTCCCAAGCCAGAGTGGGAAAGCACAGTGAACAGCAGAAAAGTGATTAAACCACAAAGAACTTAAAATGACCTGTTTGTGAAAGTCAAACCACAGAAGGCAACATTCTTCCTGGTCATTGCTAAATTGATTTAGGAGAAAATCCTTCTCATGTTCCAAGGCATATTTAAACAACTGATTATCTCTGGCCTCTGCAGAATGATTTCTTAGTCTAAAACAGGGGTCCTCAAACTTTTTAAATAGGGGGCCAGTTCACTGTCCCTCAGACTGTTGGAGGGCCGGACTGCCGTTACTGTACAAGGCCGCGGGCCGTCAGTTCTCCGTCTTCTGCATCTCTCTCCCTTCCCCACACCACACACTCCGGCCTGGGAACTCACCTCACCTCGGTGTCACCTCACACTCTGTCTCCGCCGCCTCAGCCCAGTGCCGGAAGTGTGCGTTGCTAACGCGAGTTTAGGTCGAACGTCACTTCCAGTCTGATTTTGCCATAACCCGGCGGGCCGCATAAACCTCCTCAGCGGGCCGCATCTGGCCCACGGGCCATAGTTTGAGGACCCCTGGTCTAAAATGTATATACATAATCTCCAATGCTCTTTTATAGAATACAGCAAAATGACGGAGTTGGTTGTTAAAATGTTTACCTACAAAAGTTAACAATGCTTGTAAAGTCGAATCCTTAGGTCTCCAAACAACAGCACCAAAAATAGTCTACAATGCTTTTCACTGACACATTCGTATGGTTGTAGCCCGCTGTGAATCTGCTAGGCTGCAGAGGCATTGTTTGCCTCCCTGGGAGGAAGAGAGGACTGTTGCCTGTTTGGGCGCAAATTTGGGGGGCGGGGCCAGGCCGTTTTAACGACCAGACCTCCGTTCCCCTGATGCGGTCTTTCAACAATTGGGCCGAGGCAGGGAGCGTGCTGAAGCGCTCTGTTGAGCCTGGCCTTGCGTCAGGTCGGGGTTGGCGTTGGGTCGAGTGGCGAGCGGCGTGCTTTTGACTGCAGCGGGAGATTGGCACAGCGCATGTTTCTGGCGGTAGGAAGGCTGAGTGGGGCTCCCGGGGCCTCGGTGAAGGCTGAAGGATGAGGATTTTCAGCGTGGGATCAATTTGAGCCGCCAGTAGTCTTTTGTTTTATTGGTCCTCTTCTTGGTCGGGGAGGAGGTTTCTTGGTGGTGGCCTTGGACCCCGGGTGGGGGCTTGGGGTGAGGGTGATCTTGCCCTCCCACACTGTTGCCCGTCCTGGTAGCTGTTGCTGCCATTTTGTGGTTAACCTTTCTTCTAAGGGGGAAGCTGCCATTTTACATGGACTACTGTCCCCTTTCTTCTTGGAAGGAAGGTGGCATTTTGGAAGGGCTCTTATCCCTTTTCAGGGCAGCCATTTTAGACGGGCTCTGGTTGGTGGCCATTTTGTGGGTCGCTGTTAGTGGTGCAGGATGTCGGGTGGAAAAGGATCTGGCAGGTCTAAAGAAAAAAAGCCAGCACCGAAGGCCCCTAAAGCTCCGGCTAAGAGGCCTCCACCCCCGTTATCTTCGTCTGACGATGAAGGTGATGAGACTGTTGGTAATAATATTATGCAGAGGCTTCAGGTGCTGGAACAGGTCTCAGGTATTTCTCCTTCTGAGGGAGGGGAAAAGGGCAAGGTTTCTAAAAGGGTGCTTCAGGCTAATGTTTTAACTAGACTGTCGATTCTTGAGGGCAGGTCTGGTGCATTCTCTGGCAGTACCATGGGTCTCGGCGGTTCAGATGGCGGATTGGTGTCTGTGGCTGGTGCGGCTGGAACAGGGTCATCACTGGTGACTGCAGGATTGGTTGGTAAGGCTAGAGATGTTTCGTAATTATATGCTGGGTCTGCTTGGCCTTGGGGCCAGGCTTTGGCAACTGAGCAGGGCATCCCGGGTGCGGGTTTGGGGTTTACTTCTCCCGCAGGGGCTGGTGCGTTGTCTAATTGGGCTTGGCCAAATGGGCAAGTTGACCAGAGTGGAATGTGGTCAGGTTTGGGGCAGCAGGGCATGGTGGGGCCATATATGGGGAACCCTTCTCCGTATGGGGCTGTTCCGTTTACTGCTTTGCCCTTTGGGGACATAGCGCTGCCCTTGGGGGATCACTTGTTACCTGCAACCAGGGAAAAAATCCTAAAAGGGGAGTATGTAGATGTTTATTCCCTCCTTTTTCGGGAGGTGGAAAAGAAGGATAAGGATGTGTTAGATGAGAAGGAAAAGGAAAAGTTAAAAAAGCGTAAAGCAGATCGGACCTGGGCTAATTGGCTTCCAGGGATTTTCATTTACGCTGGTGTGATTGCCAGGGCTCAGCCTTGGAGGGTGGCTGCCCTTATTCAATATTTGGACATTATCTATAAAGGGTATACAACCTTTAGCGGCTTGGCCTGGTTGCAGTATGACGAGGAATTTCGGATGAGGGCTGCTTTGTATCCTTCTCTGCAGTGGGATAGGATTCAACAGCAGCTGTGGCTGCAGGTCATGTCCCCGGCTCGGCCAAACTTGGGTGACTGCTCTGATAGTGGTCATTTGGTGAGCAGGCCCCTCCCGTTGGAGCAGTTGCTCCATTACTGTGTTTCGCTTCGAGGTAAGGGATTGGCCATGCGATTCATTAGGGGGCGCCTGTCTGCATTGGCTTTTGCCAGTAAGGTGCTGGGTTATAAAGAAGAAACAGCTGATTTTCGTCTTTGAAAAATGCTGGAGGGGTGGGCCAGAGAGGCCAGACCTAGGGTGGATACTCGGAAATTTTTGTCTCCGCTGATTCTCAGGGATCTGAAGGGGGTTTGGGGCTCGGTGTGTGCTTCTTTCGAAGCATTTTTTTTCATGCCGCATCCTTAGTGGCCTTTTTCCGGGGCCCTTAGAGTTAGTGAGCTGGTGGCAGGGCTCTTTTCCTACGGGACGTGAGGTTGTCTGAGGGTCACGTGGTGATTACTGTTCTTCGCTCAAAGACGGATCAGTTTCAAAAGGGTACTGTGCTTGAGCTGGGTAACTGTTCAGAGCTCGAGCTGTGCCCAGTCGCTGCCTTGGCTGCTTATTTGGCAGTCTGGGGGCATAAGAAGGGGTTTTTGTTCTGCCACAGTAATGGTAGCCCGTTGACAAAGCATCAGTTTTGGGCTGTGACGTCAAGGGCTTTAGGTGAGCTGGGGTTGTCTGGGGTGTGGTTTGGGACCCATTCCTTTAGGATTGGGGCAGTATCCTTCTGCCTATATTCAGCGCTTGGGCCAGTGGTGCTCATCGGCTTACAAGTCTTATGTTCAACCTTTGCTCAGGCTCTAGGTTTGATTGTTGGTTGTAATGTTAATGGTTATGTTTTGTTTGACTGTTTCTCTTTTAGATGCTGTTGTTTCTGGCCAGAGGAGCCATACTCTAATCACATCCAGCTTAGATCACTGCTATGTGGTTTACAAAGGCCACCTTTGAAGACAGTCTAAAAACTTCAAATGATACTGTGTTACTGACTGGCATATATTGTACTGACCATATAACACCAATACTAAAAGAACCACACTGGTCGCCAGTTTGTTTCCAGACACAATTCAAAGAGTGGGTTCTTCCCTTTAAAGCCCCAAACAGCCTAGGACCAGCATACTTAAGGGTCAGCTTCTTTTGCAGTAACCAGCCCACCCACCCATTAAGATCGGAATCTAATACTGTACTTCATGCATCCACAGGAATGGATCCCGCAGTCTGTCAGCAGAAGGTGCTGATGGTCACAGGTCTTTCCTGTATTCCTCTCTCACAGCAGTCCTTTCTGACACTGTAATATTTTATTCCTGGGGTTGCAGAACCCACATGATGTCACACAACTCAGTACTTATTCACTGTTTTTTTTGGGGGGGAGGGACATTTTAAGCACCCTGATTTGTGATTAGAACAGGACACTGAATTCAACCCCGCCCTGGCCGGGCCGCGAAAGCGGCTACGCGCCACGGGGCCGTCCTTTGCCTCCCCAGAAGGATGGGATGCTGGAGAGCTTCCCGGGCATCCGGGTGCTGCTGGTGGGCAGGGCGTTGGGGCTATATATAGCCCCGACCCCACCCAGCCTATGCAGTTGTTTTTTGGCTCTCAACCAGGTCAGAGGCACGTCGGGTGTCCATGGCCGAGAGCGTGGGAGGCGGTAGCCTTGTGTCGGCGGGTCTTTTTGCCGGGCTGGGCAGGTGAGTGGCGTGGGCAGCAGGCCTTGGAGCGGCGTTGGTTCAGGGTGGCTCGTGCTGTGGGTGGCTGCAAGTGGCGGTAGCGAGCCCCAGGAGGGGCGGCAGTGAGAGAGGGCGGTTTGTAGCTGCCAGGGTGCAGCGGGCCCTCTGTTGTCAGGGGATAGGATCTTGGGAGGTTGGGTGACTGGCTTTGGGTGCGTTGGCACTGATACGAGGGGAGGTTGTGTTGAAGGGGTAGAAGCCTGGGCTACAGGTGTTTAAGGGCCAAACACGCCCCCCCCATTCCCTATTGGAATCTCTGGTACTGAGCAGGGGGCTCGGTAGCAAGGGGTGAGTGATTTCAAACCCCCCCACACACATGCATTTTCTTTGGTGGGAAGGGAAGCTACTGTGTCTTGGCAATGGGTCTGAAGAAAGGGCAAGGCCCTTCCAAGGGCAAACAGCCTGCTAAAGGCCCTAGAAATCGAGTCCGCCCAGGTGCTCCGGGGGAGGAGTAGATGGATGGGTGCAATATGAGACAGGCCATAATGGATTGTTTGGGTGCCTTGGAGAGAGAAAGGGGTGTGGCTGGGACACCTACAGTTTGGTCTGGATGCCACAGTGCCACGGGGCAGTTGGGTGCCTTCACATTTGAAAGGGAGGTGCTGGCAAGACTTTCTGCATTACAGGAAGGCATGGGCTGAAGGATGGCGCCCGACCGAAGTCAGGAGGCTGGGACGAGCAAGGACGCATTGACAGGTGATGAAAGTGACGAGCAGTAGGTGGCAGAGGAAAGGCAACAACTGGTCCAACTAGTGGCGGTGACGGTTACGTCATCAGGTGTCGAAGATAAAATGGCATTGACACAACACTCTCAGGCCTGGCCATGGGGCTTCGGCGCATTGCTGGGGCCCACTGGTATGGGGCAGGATGCTACACCAATGGATCAAGGCAGGCACTGGGTTTCCCTGCCCAGCCCAGTCTGGCATGGGCTGCAGGGAGTTCCGCTATGGGGTGGGTACAGGGTACACCAGTTGGGTGGTGCCAGCCGCCTGCGGCCTCAGCGGGGACAGAGTCCACCCAGGGGTCTTCTGCACCTTTAGCCTCAACAGAGGTTCTCCCATGGGGAAAGCACATGTCGATGGCCCAGTCCATGGGGTGGCTTAGCGCCCAATGGAATGCTTGGAGTTATATCCTGAATCCTTACGGGTCAGTGCCTTTCCTGGCCCTCCCCTTTGGAGATACCGTGATGCCCTTAGGGGACCATTTGACCCCCGTGACAAGGGAAAAAATTCTGAGGGGGAATACATTGATGTATTCAGTCTCCTTTATAGAGAATTGGAGAAGAAGAGTAAGGAGGAAATGCATGAGAAGGAGGAGAAGCTTAGGCGTAGGAAGGTGGACCGGACCTGGGCCAATTGGCTACCTAGTTTCCTTATATATGTGGGAGTTATTGCTAGGGCACAGCCATGCAGGGCTGCGCCTTTGTTTCAGTATTGTGATATTATATACAGGGCATATACTGATTTTGTGGGGGCTGCCTGGTTACAATACAATAGACTTTTAGGATGAGGGCAGCAATTAATCCAGTGCTGCCATGGGACCAAATCAATCAGCAGTTGTGGCTACAGCTAATGGCCCCGGCAAAACCCAATTCGGGTGACAGGGCCGACAGTGGTCATTTAGTGCATAGACAGCCAGGTGCCTCAGCAGCCCGCTCCTCAGCGGGCCAGCCAGTTCAACCCCGGCTGCTATGTTGGGAGTTCACTTCCCAAGGAGAGTGCTCACGAAAAGCATGTAAATTCAGGCATGAGTGCCTGTTATGCGGCGGGTCCCATGCATTTTCTGCATGCAGTAAAGCCAAGCAAAAAAGGGGGGGGGCAAAACGCCCCGGGGGAGGAGGCAATTCGCAGATGCCTGGAAAAGGGGCCCAGTCCCATTTGACTGAGAGTTCTTAAGCGTTTCCTGGAGGGTTATCCCAGGGTTGCTGACAGAGCCTACCTGTGGGAAGGGTTCACCTTGGGGTTCAGGATCCCATTTCAGGGGCCTAGGGCACCCTGTAGGGCATCCAAACTTCGTTCCATCATAGGGCTGGAACATGTGGTTAGGGCTAAGATAGCGAAGGAATGTTTGGAGGAGCAAGTCATTGGTCCTTTTGATGTCCCCCCAGTTCCATGCTTACGGGTTTGCCCATTGGGAGTGGTGCCTAAGAAGGCAGCGGGTGAATATAGGCTGATTCATCATCTCTCATATCCCAGTGGTGGGTCGGTGAATGATGGAATTCCCGACCACTTCTGCTCGGTTAGATACACTTCCTTTGACCAAGCGGTCAAAATAGTGCGGGGGTGTGAGCTGGGAGCAGAAATGCCCAAATGCGACATTAAGTCGGCTTTTCGCCTATTATCAGTACACCCTGAGGACTTTGAGTTGTTGGGGTTTAAGTTTGAGGGGAAATATTATATGGATAGAGCCCTACCTATGGGGTGCTCTGTATCCTGTGCAGCCTTTGAGCGGTTCAGTTCCTTTTTGGAATGGCTGTTGAAGGCTAGATCTGGGTGTATGGAGATGGTTCATTACCTGGATGATTTTCTGTTCGTGGGCGCGGCAGGGAGCAGGCGTTGTGCCAAGCTATTGGAGCTTTTTATGGAGCTGGCAGACAAGCTTGGGGTGCCGCTGGCACATGAAAAGATGGAGGGCCCGGCTACACAGCTGACATTTTTGGGCATCGAGCTGGATACCTTCCAGCAAGCTTTTCGGCTGCCGGATGAAAAGGTCTGGCAGCTCACAGAGCTTCAATTAAATTTGTTGTTTTTAGCAAAGCACGTTCCTGGAGTTCGTAAAAGGGGGGCGGATGCTCTGTCTCACCGACAGATGGAGCGCTTTTGCCAGTTGGCCCCAGAGGCCAATCCACGGCCGGTGCAGATGCCTCAGGACCTGTGGCAGCTTGGCAGGCTGAAGCCGGTAGGGTAATTCTGTTAGCATTTGCTCCGAGTACACGGAAAGCGTATGAGCGTGCTGCTCTACAGTTTAGTTTATTTAGAAATTCAGCAGAATTGGGGGATAGCTGGCCCATTCCAGTCCCCCACCTGATGCAGTTTTGTGTGCATCGGAAGGGTAGGGGCCTAACGATTAAATCTATTCGGGGACAGTTGGCTGCCTTAGCTTTTATTAGCAAAGCACAGGGGTTTCCAGCAGCCGTTGGGGATTTCAGATTGAAAAAGATGCTCAAAGGTTGGTCACAGGAATGTGGGGTGCGGGCAGATGCCCAGCAACCCATATCTCCTTCCATGCATAGGGGGCTGGGCTGCGTTTGGCCCGAGGTGTGTAATTCAGATTATGAAATTGCACTGTTCCATGCAGTAGCACTGATGCCATTTTGGGGGCCTTAAGGGTCTGTGAACTGGTGCAGCTGTCCCGGAATGACCAATCTGATTGGGCATTGCGGAGTAGTGATGTTAAATTTGAGGGCTAACACATGGTGTTGCATATTAGGCAGTCCAAAACAGACCAAGGACATAAGCGTACCACGGTTACACTAGGTCCTGTGAGAAGGCCGGTTTATGTCCTGTGCAAGTGTTGCAGCATTATGTGGTAGTCAGGGGGAATGCCCAGGGGCCGCTATTCTGCCATAAGGGTGGGTCCCCCCTCACTAAGTATCAGTTTTGGGCTGTTACGACATGGGCACTAGACAAGTTGGGTTTGGAAAGGTTTAAGTTTGGTACCCACTCCTTCCGAATTGGGGACGCGTCAACTGCTGCAGCAATGGGTTATCCTGGACCAGCCATCCAACGGGTGGGCTGTTGGCATTCATCTGCTTACCGAGCCTATGTGTGCCTGTTGGTGTTTCCCTGAGGGGGCTAGGGGCTGGCTGGTTAGCTTCATGTTAGTTTGAAGTTCAGTTGTGTTTGACTGTTTTCTCATTCCAGGTGCTGTGTCTCATCAGGGGAGGCTGAGGATCCTCATCTGCGGGCACAGTATGATATTCTGGGCTGCCCATTATGCAAGGAGATTGTCAGTCGGTTCCCAGTTGGGGCTGAGCGAGTGGGCTGTTGTCGAATGGCAGGGGCGCTGGGGGCTAAGGTGGCCAGGGCTCCTACCACTGTTGTTTTCAGGAAGGGCTGTTCTTCCACCTCCAATACTTGTCATTCACCCCGGTGGGAATGATTTGGGGCTGATGAAGGGGAAGGCCCTTTCCTCACAGGAGGTGGCAGATCTTTGTACCATTGTGAGGAGGTGGCTTGGAGTCCACCTAATTTAATCCGCCATCCTACCGCGAAGAGTCTGGCGGGCCGCCTGGGACGCAGTCGGGCCTTGCAGAAGGTCTTAGAATGGGGTCTGGGCACCTTCCTTCCTCACCCTGGAATTAGGGTGGATATGGGAGAGCTGTACCGGCCAGATGGAGTCCATCTGTTGGATGTGGGTAATCGGGCCTTTTTAAATGACCTGTGGCAAGGGCTTCAGGTGGCAATAGGCCACCCGGGGGGCGCTAATGCCTAAGCAGAGGCTTCGCATTGGCGGTGGCGGTGGCAGAAGGAGCAAGGTGAGCACCCAGGCCTCTGCACCTATTTAGTGCGGTCGATCCGCAGGAACGGCAGATGGGCTTCACAGCTCAATGCTGTATAATGCGGATCGTATTTATGCCTCCCCCAAAATTCGCCTCCTTCTGGTGATCGGGGCTGGAGTTGAAGGGGAGGGTAGTTTTTGGCCTGGCCAGCCCGGCATTAGCCACATTCATATGGCTCATGCTGGGGGCAGGGTGGCTCACCCATTATTGGACAAGGCAGGGTCGGAGTAAAACCCCAGAGCTTGTCCAACTGCAGGTAGCCCTTGCCGTGTTAGTTGTGTTAATTCAATAAAGTGGCCCGTTTCCCAATATTCTGTGTCAGCCTCTTTATTCCGACTGGAGAGGCCAATTCAGCCCTGCCCTGGCTGGGCCGCAAAAGCAGCTACACGCCACGGTGCCGTCCTTTGCCTCCCTGGAAGGAAGGGAAACTGGAGAGCTTCCCGAGCATCCGGGTGCTGCTGGTGGGCGGAGCATTGGGGCTATATATAGCCCTGACCCCGCCCAGCCTATGCAGTTGTTTTTCGGCTCTCGGTCCACCCACCCACCCTGCAGTAGTACAGGATTTGACCGGTTGTCTTATTAGGGGCCAGGTAGGAATTTTTTCACTCTCATCTGATTGGCTGGCGGTGAGGTGTTTTTCGCCTACCTTGTACTGTTGGCAGTGGTGTGGAAGTTAGGTAGGGAGGGTTTAGTTTGGTCACTTGGCAGAAAGAGCAAGGGATTTATACCTTGCAGGTGAGCACCAAGGCCTCTGCACCTGTTTAGTGCAGTTGATCTGCAGGAACGGCAGATTAGCTTCACGGCTCAATGCTGTATAATACGGATCATATTTATGCCTCCCCCCAAATTCGCCTCCTTCTGGTGATTGGGGCTGGAGTTGAAGGGGAGGGTAGTTTTTGGCCTGGCCGGCCTGGCATTAGCCACATTCATATGGCTTGTGCCAGGGGCAGGGTGACTCGCCCATTATTGGACAAGGCGGGGTCGGAGTAAGACCCCAGGGCTTGTCCAACTGCAGGTAGCCCTTGCCATGTTAGTTGTGTTAATTCAATAAAGTGACCCGTTTCCCAGTATTCTGTGTCAGCCTCTTTATTCCGACTGGGAGGTGGCAAATGTGATACATTATAATGGATCATACGGTAAAAGAATAGTAGTATGCAAAGTTACTCAAGAACTGCATTGTAAGTAACTTATTAACTATAGAATCTGACTATATACCCTTAAACAACAAAAGACCAGCAGATACAAGATCTTTTTCCTTTAATGTGAAATGTTTACTGTTAAATAGACAGTGAGAGTGTTACCATACTTTACATTTAGAAACTTACAACAAAATTTAAGAGTCAGGAATTTGGGCCCTTGGGTGCTTTACTTAGAAAATACATCTTTGATTTTCTGCCTCACTTGCACAAAGATTGCTTACTTGTCAAAAATGGAAAGGTTGACTTGGTGGAATAAACTAGGCAGAATATGGCAAATGTAAGTGGCTGTTCTAGCATCCTTAAACATATGTAATTGAAAATGCAAATTACTAAATTTGTGCAACATAAAAAAATTCATATGATTCAGTTCAGAACTAAGTCAACCCAATTTCTCACTGTGGTTAAGAGGAGCTGGCTGTGGGATCACATGTGCACTTCATTTCTCTAGTTAATAGTTCCCTTTACCTGATAATCCAATTTAAAGCCCTGTTTATAATGGGTAGTCCTGGGAAACATGTACCATAGCTAATACAGTCAGAACCATGGTTAAGACTATTGAGGAGAACTGCAGAGAGAATGAATGCAAGATATAGAATGACTGTTGAGAACAAGCAACATTCTACGAGTTTCCATATTGGGAGTGTATGAACATATGAAGCTGCCTTATACTGAATCAGACCCCCGGTCCATAAAAGTCAGTATTCTCTACTCAGACTGGCAGCGGCTCTCCAGGGTCTCAAGCTGAGGTTTTTCAAACCTATTTGCCTGGACCCTTTTTTTTTAGTTGAAGATGCCGGGGATTGAACCTGGGACCTTCTGCTTACCAAGCAGATGCTCTACCACTGAGCCACTGTCCCTCCCTTGTAGTAGGTCGGATCCAGACTAAACTGGTAATCTAGCAGTTGGGTTAGAACTGATAAAAGGAAGTACTTCTTCACCCAAAGGGTGATTGACACATGGAATTCACTGCCACGGGAGGTGGTGGTGGCTGCAAGCATAGACAGCTTCAAGAGGAAATTGGATAAACATATGGAGCAGGGGTCCATCAGTGACTATTAGCTGCAGCGTATTGTTGGAACTCTCTGTCTGGGGCAGTGATGCTCTGTATTCTTGGTGCTTGGGAGGGGGGGCAACAGTGAGAGGGCTTCAAGTGTCCTGGCTCCACTGATGGGCCTTCTGATGGTGCCTAGGTTTTTTGGCCACTGTGTGACACAGAGTGTTGAACTGGATGGGCCATTGGCCTGATCCAACATGTTCTTATCAGTTTCTTCTTACCACTGCAGACACCCCTCATGTCACTCATTTCAGGGCCCTCTATTCCCTAGTCATAGCATTTTCTGGAGATCAGTTTACAGCACTGGGAAAGGGGAAGTGAGAAAGTTCCAGACTGCCATTAGAAAATTTAGTCTGGATCGTACTCTTTATCTGTACAGGGCTCCATTCATAGAATATTTATTTACTTTTCAAATTTATATTCCACTCTCCCCGCAGGCAGGCTCAGGGCAGATCATTAGGCTGTTTAACAAATAATTAAAATACATTACACAAAAAATTAAAATGGGTTTCAGCATATGTTGTGCACACAAACTAGATGATCAACTAGATGTTACAATGGATAAAATGAACACCAATGAAGAGTGAATTTTGTGAATTTACTATTTAGAGATAAATAAAAAAAGATAATCCAAGAGTAAACCTTTTTGTAAAGCTATAAACAAAAACTGTACCAATAATACAACTAAATGACTCCCTTACTTCTTCTCTTCTGAATCCTAGTCCACTCTTTGCAATGGTCAGAGATGGATCTATTTTTCACGGATGAGGACGTTATCCCCTTAGGGAAAATGATTGCTGAACAGTTAAAAGAGAATTATGAATCATGATTATCAATAAGAAGAATAAACATGCATGGTATTGTTCCAGTAGAAACATCTAGATACAGGATTCATGGCAAAAACATAAGCATAGATATTTTCACTTTTTATGTCTTAATGTAGTCTTTATCTCTGTTGCTCTATGAAAAATACTGCAAGTCCTCTGGTAAAGACAGCTTCCATAAAAGAGGAAGCCAGCTTTGAATGCACTCTGCTCTGCATTTCAAAACACACTTTGGTACCATGAAAGAGAAATCTTTTATTCATATATTATATTGTATTCAGCTTGTTCATCTTTAGGAATAGATGAGCTCTCCTAGTTTGCCTTGTAATTAGGTCCATTTCCCAAGCATTCTTTATGCTCAAGCTTTGGTAGAATTGTGGTCTTACCTCATAACAGACCCTTGAGACATAATGACCTCTTAAGCTGCCACTATAAGCTCTCTAATTATGAACTTTGGCACTCCCTATATTCAGCATTGCTAACATCCAGTTGGGGCCCAGAATTCTCCACACTAAAGAGATCTGTTCCCCTGGAGCCAACAGTAGCAGTGGAGGATGGACCCTGTGGCATCATATCCCCACTGAGCCCCCTCCTCTTCCCAGAGTCTGCTGTTTGGAGCACTCCCCCCCCCAAAAAAACCCCATCTCCAGCAATTTCCCAAGCTGACATTGGCAACATTATTTATATTCTATGGGCCAAGCTGGAGTTCTGTAAACACAACTGCAGATGTGTTATTTGGCTTTAAAGAGCAGTCAGGGGAAGGCAATCTGGACAGGGGGCATATCACTGAGGAAGGGTAATTTTAACTCTTTTATCTGTCCCATTTTGCCAAATGAAAACATCTTTGTTGGACTGCTTTACGTTCCAATAAGGTATGTGTGTGGGGGGGGGGGGAGATACAGGCACAATACAGATCCCCCAGTGACTGCTCTTTAGCACATTACTCATCTGAAGTTCCAGTTCTGGGACTCCTACCTCATCTACTTTGGCACTCCCGTTAGCATTTCTAGCCCAGAAGCTGCAACCCCTGGGAGAATCTGGGGTGGAACCTGGGGAGGGAAAGTAGAAAGGATATCACAGCATCCATAGTACTTGAGGGCTTCCCCAAATTTCTATGGTAAAGATCACAGAGATGAGGTAAATTTCGGGCATGTCACAGACATAGTGATATCACTTCTGGGTGATAAACCAGGAGTAACATCACATCAGTTTTCATCACAGATATTTATGTCACAGACACAGTGGCATCATTTCTGTGTGATAATCCAGGAGTATTGTCATGATGTTGCCCCCCCCCCCCATCTTCTCTCACTGCTCAACAGATTGAGTGCAGGCAACGGGGTGCAGAAGCAGGAGATCGCCTACCATGGATGGCCAACTGGCATGCCTACCACCCTTATAGATCTTTAGGCCACATAAATGATTCCCATTGGTCCTGATTTCACAGAGGAAATATCAAATAATCATGCCAGTGAACTGACTGATGGACCAACAGTAAAGTCCTTTTCCTGCATCCCATTTCAGGCGAGTTTCTTTGCTCTTTTAAAAGTATCACACGTACATTTCTTATTTTATCTATTCATTCCAAAGAGGCAGAATTTAAGGGCAAGGGTCCTTTCTATTGACACTAGGTAAATGCAAGCAGCCAAAGAATGCCCATGGGATCAGTAATATGTTTGCCAGGACTAAAGACTCAAGAGTCATTTAAGAATTGCAAAGAGAGAGTTTTGTGTGGTGCAGCTTTGCCTCTTGCCATATTGCTGTAATCTGACAATCTTAAAGGGCAAAAGAGCCAAAAGGCAATAGGCTGATTACTGGTATTAATGCAGAAGTTTGAAGTAACCTTCTGATTATGTGCTTCTAAGATTTCTATCAATAAGAGACACATGGGATGAGAAATCAAGAGGCAGCATTTGGAACATGAGAAAACTATTAAGAAATACCAAAGACAATATTTTTTCCGTAATTGCAAATGATTTTTTTAAGCATTTAAAATTTGCAATGGGAAGAAGTATGGTAAAACAGCATAGAAATCTCTTAAATAATTAAATAAGAATCTTTTTGTAACTCCATCCTGGGAAGCAGTAATAAACAACACCCAGCTGGGTTCTTGACAAGGCTTGTAAAGACAGAAGTTGAGCTTAAGAGCTCATAATAGATGGTTTCATATGCCACCTTTCTCTCAGAAACTGACACACACATTCCTTCTCTTGTGAAGCAGCAAAGTCCTAAAGGTAGAATTAATCAGGAAAAAATGCAGTAGAATCAGTGTGAATTATGCAAAGGTAAGATCATCATCATTCCAAGATGCTTTGCTCATTTTGCTGTATTAGCTTTAGAAACACTTGCATATATTGTCATGCAAATTATTCTACTGAAACTGTGCTAAGACATAAGGGAAAAGAAAGTGAAGCTGGCACAGCTAATACAACGTTTATTAGAGTCATCCTATAGCTCTGCACAAAGATTTATTTTGACAAAATGGATCGGGCTACCCTTTGACCTTCTTATATGTTGTTTGTGATGTGTGCATAGAACATATGTGAGTACATCCAAATGCTGTAGACACGATCCATATATATTCTCTATTATTGCTGGGTATGGATTGTGGAACAGATCCTATGGAAGTGTAACCTGCAATGCAGGACAATAAAAACATCACAGACCCAATTTTCTGCCTCCTATATCTTCATTTCAAACTAAAATTCACTACAGTCCTGATCACCATAGCAATGCCAAATGGTATGCAATATTATGCTTATGCTCATGGAAAGTCAGTCAGTTTTTCCTCTTCTTTGTATTCGGCTACAGACTTCTGCCATTTTCACAGACTCTGGTATTTATTTGTAATATGTATTTCATGATGAATTTCAAGAAGTTTGTGGCAGGGCAAAAAGTCTGGAATATACTGAGCTAGAGACTATGTGCATGGTGCTATGCCTCCCGGACCTGGTGACGGAGGAAGGCTCCACTCACTGCCAGACTGCCCCTGCATGGCAATGTTGAGTCAGGAACTGCTGCATAGCAAGGCATCACCAGCCAAGTGACTCAGGTGGCATGGCGCAGTTTCACCCCTCCAGTTTTAGGAGAGAGGGGCACCCTAGACAATTGCCTAGGTCCATCTAGTAGACTGGCCAGTTCTGGAGCCTTTCCCAACAGGAGGGTAACATGCTGCTCAATCCCTTTCCCCAAGTTTGCAGAATCTGATCATGTTTTTCATTGGAATATTCAATCAAACATATGAACATATGAAGCTGCCTTATACGGAATCAGACCCTCGGTCCATCAAAGTCAGTATTGTCTACTCAGACTGGCAGCAGCTCTCCAGGGTCTCAAGCTGAGGTTTTTCATGCCTTTTTGCCTGAACCCTTTTTAGTTGGAGATGCCGAGGATTGAACCTGGGACCTTCTGCTTACCAAGCAGATGCTCTACCACTGAGACACTGTCCCTCAAAGCATATTCTGAAGACAAGTATATGTATAATCATTAAGTTTTAGGAATAATGCTGGATCTAAAAGGCCTAGACACATTTTTCTACACGAAAGCTCCAGATCTGAGTAAAACCCTTGTTAGCTTGGCCATAGGGCAACTCTAACTACATATGGTTCATATGTGTAGCATTCATGAGTTCATGAAATTTAGATCTGTTAAGTCTTTTATCTCTCATATGCTCTAACAGGGATGAGCATTTCTATATTAATCAATCAAAATGCAAAGTGAAAAGTCATTAATACAGTTAAATCTAACATAAATTGAAAAAAAAATTAATGATGGTAATATTCCAAAATCATCAGCTGTGGCCATTATTCTGGAGAATAGCTGCCTGGATTGAAGTTCATGGAAGTAACAAGGAAGAGGAGAGAGTGATTTCCATATATGTAACTAACAGGGATGTTTATAAATCAGCAGAGTTATACAGTTTTTGCCTCCTAAGAGATTTGTACTGAGAGGCATGTCTTTCAAAATGTCCCCCCTATCATATTCACTGGTTTGGGGAGTGCTGTTTATTAGCATTGGTGTCCAGTTGCTCTAGCTAATCTGTTTTCTAATGATGCTCCTGCTAGGCACAGTAATAAACATATGTTGCATGCCCATTAGGGTTCTCAACACTGCCTTGGCATAGGCCAGGAAATATGGAGGAATGGTGCCTGGGGTAGGTGGAGTTTGCAGAAGATGTGATGTCACTTCCAGATGATGCTCTAGGCTGCCTCCCATAGTCTTTAAAGGTCTTTACAAGAGATACTTGGGGAACTTCTTCAAGCATCACTTTGTGGAAACCATGGTTTCTGCTGCTCATCATTTTCTTTGGGATGGGAAACTGAGGCTGATATCTGGGAATTCCCCACCCTGGTCAGTTAAATGAGGCTTACTGGTCATTGTAGTATTCAGGAGTGCTGGTGGAAAATACAGGTGAAATCTATGTTTACCCTTTCCAGTGATACATAGCACTGTTGTCATAGTGCACAAACAAATACAAATGTTTGGCTTATAACCCTGGGGAGAACAGAAGATAATCATCACTATCTCGATAATGTACTGCATGAAAAAAAGTGCCCCAGCAAGAACAGCTCCAGTCAGGACAAAACTCAGTTCACTCTCAATGTAGAATTATTGTGAAAGTTGCTGGAATTAGGTTTTAGGAATTAGGTGAAGGAAAGGAGGAAATGGTTTAGTGGGTACAGAAGCATACAGTGGTGGCTCTGTGATCTCTGCCCTCAACTGATCTCATTTCCTGTGTACCCATACCTACTAAATGTGGTGCGTGCTCAACTACACTTTTTAAATTTCAGTGTACAAATTTTGCCTCTTTGGCCATACTACCTGCTTATTTAAGAAGTAGGAATGAGCACGAACCATGAAAATGCAGTTTGGTTCGTGACATGTTCTGTTCATAAACCACAGATTGTCACAAACATTTAGCTACCTAACAAATTGGTGTGGTTTGTGAAGTTCATGAGGTGGTAGCACCTCCCCACCCACCCACCCCCGGCATGCTAGAGACAAGAGATCTCCAGCTGACTCTCTTCTACTTGCCTTCCAAGTTTGGTAAGAACTGTATTTACAGGGTTCATGTTATGGTCCCCAAAGAGGGTGCCCCCAGAAAGTGCTTTCTGGAGAAACAATCACCTGTAACTTAGTCTCCATAAATATACTCACCAAACTTGGAGGGCAGGCAAAGGAGAGTCAGCCAGATATCCCCTGTGAATTTGGTGTCTCTAGCGTGCACAGGATCTGTTCTATTAACTCCTGAACCTGCACCTTCCAAAAAGACAAAGAGTGTATAGAATGGACCTTGACAAGCTAGAGACATCAAAGTTGCAGGGGACCTCCCCCAGATGCTTCTCTACATGCCCTCTAAGTTATCGCTTTGAAGTTTTGTAAACAGTTAGCAGAGAGTCTGTCTGGGTATATCTCCACTCACAAGTCAACACAAACCTCCATGCTTGAAAGTTTGGGTGGGATGACCTGCCACGAACTTGACTTCACAAAACACGGACTGGTCAAAATTCATCATGAGCTTTAGTTCATGAGTTGGTTAATGCCCATTCCTAGAGGTAAGTAACAGGGAGGCAGAGAATGTATACTTACAGTGCAAACTTAGGCACAGTTATACTCTTTTAAGTCCATTGAAGTTAATGGACAAAGAAGAATGTAAACTGTTCAAGGTTAGAAAAGAACAAGAGTCCAGTAGCACCTTAAAGACTAACACAATTTGTGGCAAGGTATGCGCTTTTATTCATGAAAACTCATATCCTGGCACAAATTTTGTTAGTCTTTAAGGTGCTACTGGACTCTTGCTCTCTTCTACTGCTACAGACTAACATGGCTACCCATCTTGATCTGTTTAGGATTGAACTGTTATACTATATTGTGAAATGAAATATTTAAAAAGGGGGGAAGGAGACCTTTCTTTTTTCTTTTGTTTCATCACATAATCTTTTTGCATCTCCTTGACACTTGTGGGGTTTATATAAGACAGTTGACTTTCTTATACCACATCTTTCTCTTAGATGGGGAACCAAAGCAACTTACATTGTTCTCCTCTCCTCCATTTTATTCAACAACCTTGTGAGGCAAGTTAGGACAAGAGTATATGGCTGACCCCAGGTCACACAGCAAGCTTCAATGGTAGAGTGGGCATTTGAACCAGGGTCTCCCAGATTTTAACCAGCACACCACACCTAGCTGGCTTTCATACAATAAGTGACAACAACACACTGCCACTTTGGTAAATGGTCATCTGTACTGATGCATTAGTCAATCCCAGTTGCTGGCAAAATATTTATTTTTGTGTTTCTGTCTAAGAACACTACCACAGTAATGCAAAACAAGTCCTACATTAGCACTTTCTTTTCCCTTTTTATTTTTTAAAAATAAGTTCCTTCAAGGGCCAGTTCACACAGTAATTTTCAACAACCACCCTTTTCTTGTGAAGACAGTAACATGTAAATGGTACATGCATACACTTCAGAGCAGTTTTTGCAATTGTGACTCTATTGTGAACACAGCCATTCTGACTGTGTATGGAAAGTGTAAATTGCACATTTCCAAAATTATTCTGTCAATCCCCTGACAATTTAATTATTTTTTTAAATCCAGCATGTCTAGCTAGCAATGTCTTGTCAATATCTCATTCAGGTATAGCATAGGAAAGCTGAGTTACCCTGGGCTAACAGTCAACCCTGCCTGCGACTGATGCTCACTTAACTGAGCAAAGAGTTGCTCTGCTCCATGCAGGAACTTGACTACATAAGAACCAATAGTGACAGCAAAGGTGCAGGCTTGAATTCTAACAACGTAGTTTCCAGCATGTGCTCAGGCAAGTGGAACCAGCGCTTTAACGGAATGCTAAGAGACTTCAATCTTCTGCTTTATCCCAATTTACTTCCCATATAAAACCAGCACATTTTAGTAAGAATAGCAGAGCAGGCTCATCACTCATTCTGGTAAAAATTTATAAAGGGATTACAGTTGTGTTAATTTTTAGATTGCATTAATTCTTGATAATTTATGGAAATAAGTGTGCAATCTTTGCATCATCAACATTGCTTTTTGTAAAAGAAACCATTTAATGTACACTTCCAGGACTGGATTTGTAGCTGAATGTATGGTCACTAACAGTTTCTCTGTTGGAGTTATGTACTGGCTTAATGTGCCTAATAGCACATTATCTTCCCTTTACTATGTAAGTATTATCACTTCTTACCTTCCCCTGTTTTTCCTCTGATGATATGTGATTTTTTAAAATGAAATAAAGATGCTAAATTAAAAAAAGAAATAAAATTAAATACCTTTTATTTAAAAACAAATAAAAAACCGAAAACAGCTTATTTGTCAATACTGGCACATAAATACAAATAATTAACTATATAATGTTTTCCAATGAAAAACTCCCTTTGTCAGCTATTCTATGTGAGTAAAACATTACAGTGACTTTAGTCTAGCTTTTAAACTTGAATTTCACCAAACGCAACCTGAATATTTGTATTAAGAAGGACAAATTTTTAAAAGTAGAAAGTAAAATAAAAAGGTTATTTAGTCAGTGTAAATAAAGGAGATAATTTGCCTATTTGCAATTGCCATATTGTATGGCAATTGTAAAACTGGCCACACAGGTAAGGAACTTAGGATTGGACAGGCCAGCTGAACCACAAATTCCAACACACCAGAACACACTGTCACTGAGTTTCTCCCCACATAGAAAGCAGAAAGCCCCAGTGTTAAACATAATATTGTGCTCAGGGCAAGTCCAACTCATGGCATTCCAGAAAATGGCCACTTTAATCCAGGGGAAAATTAAATGCTTTCCCTTTGGTTTAAAAGAGAATCTTCAGGGCAGCAATAAGAGTGTATCCATGTAGACTCTCCCTCCATTACCACTATAAAGATGGCATTGGAGCTAAGCTTTGTTTTGAATATGACACTGGGCAGCTAACAACAACATGCCATTCCTCCCACTTTTTTTTCCTTCCGTCCCCAGCCAAGACACAATGTAGAGCCACAGCATAGCTCAGTAGAAAAAGAGAACTTGAATGCAGAAAGCGTTTTTTTCCAAGGCCAAGTGTATGAGAGTAGAGTCCTGGCACATTCATTGTCATACCTGTGCTCCTGCACAAGGAAAATGCCATAAAGGTGGGGGGGAGGGGGAGAAGAAGAAGATGATGATGATAATAAGATTGATGATGATGATGATATTGGATTTATATCCTGCCCTTCACTTTGAATCTCAGAGTTTCAGAGCAGCTAACAAACTCCTTGACCTTCCTTCCCCACAACAGACACCCTATGAGGTAGGTGAGGCTGAGAGAGCTCTCACAGAAACTGCCCTTTCAAGGACAGCTCTGCAAGAGCTATGGCTGACCCAAGGCCATTCCAGCAGCTGCAAGTGGAGGAATGGTGAATCAAACCTGGTTCTCCCAAATAAGAGTCCGCGCACTTAACCACTACATTTTCGCACATCCCTACGCTTCTCAATGCTGTATTGTTGCATGTAGAAGCAGCTTTCCTTCCAGTTCCACCCCCACCCCACCCTAGAAATTGTAAAGACACCGCACATGCAGGTTTTTTATTATTATATATATTGTCCTTCAGAGGAAATCATACACATGAATGGCTGAGCCAATCTAAACTCTGCAGGGGGGGGGGGCATGCAACTCTGCATAGCAGAAGAGCAGAAGTACAACTCTTTTATTGTCCTTGGAAAACTTGCATAAAAGTCTGTTAGAAGAAGTACTTTTTCTGAAATTTAATCAAAACACCTAATGTGCTCAGATTATTAATTTTCTCAGCACAAATAAATTAAAAATGCATTGTCTTCATTCATTTTATTTATTTACTCTGCCTTTCCTCCCCAATGGTGACTCAAAGCAACTTACATTGTTCTCCTATCCTCCACCGTATTCCCACAGTAACCCTGCCAGGGAAGTTAAGTGGAGTGTGTGTGGCCCACCTGAGAGCACCCAGCAAGCTTCCACAGCAGAGTGGGGATTTGAACCTGGGCCTCTCAGGTTGAGAATGGATTCATCCATGTTAACTGGTACACTACACTCCTTTGGGGGCCATAGAATTGGACCCCCTGGTCCAATATTTTTGGACCCCCATCCTCCATTTTTTAATGGAGGGGGGAAGGTGTTTAGAGCAGGGGTCCCCAACCCCCAGGCCATGGTCTATGGCCAGTTAGCAAGTGGGCCATGGAGCAAGGCAGAGGTGCACTGCCCCTTTTGCCCACCCAGGACCCAGGGGAATGAAAGAGGCAGTGCAGCCTTGCAGGTGAGGCAGTCTCGGAGCAAGGCAGAGCAGCCCTGCCGTCCCTTCTGCCCATCCGGGACCCTTGCAGGAGAGGCAGTCTCAGAGTGAAGACACACTGTCTCTTTCATCTGTCTGGATCCCGGGTGGGCAAAAGGATCAGTGCTGCTGCGACCTTCATCTACCTCTCATTTATAGATCCCCCCCCCCCGATCAGCTGATCGGTGGGGGGTCTTTAAATGGGAGGCGGAGGCAGATTGGCCACTTCTGCCACCTGACTGTCTAGCAGGGAGGCAGCAGAAGCAGCTCCAGTCTCCCCCCCCCCCATTTAAAGACCCCCATGGGGGGTAGGGATGGGGTGCAGGCAGCATGGGCAGTCTGGGGCAGCAAAAAAACCAGCGCCGCCCCCCCATGGAAAAATTGTCTTCCATGAAAATGGTCCCTGGTGCCAAAAAAGTTGGGCTTAGAGAGATTATGGACCCTAAATGCCTTCTGCAAGGTGAACATTCACTTTGAATGCATTTAAAGGGCTTGCAGTCTCTTTAAATGCCTTCTCCAACCTGCAAATTCATCTGGAAGTTGTTTAAAAGGACCGTGATCCTTTCAAACAGCCATCTGGTGGTCCTCAAAAATTCTTAATATTTTGGAGGTTTGGAGGGCTCAGCTATTTTGGATAGCTGAAAAGATACTCAAATGTGCATTCATCTGAAAGAATAACCAAAAATACAGATACTGTATTTTCTGGCTATTTTTTCAGCCCAGGTATAGCCAAACATACATCACTAGATCTACACAGAGAGAGAGAGAGAGAGAGAGAGAGAGAGAGAGAGAGAGAATCTGAATATCACATAAAGACATGTTAGATGCAGAGAATTTGATCCAAAGGATGAGAAGTAGCAGGGCTTTTTATGTAGCAGGAACTCCTTTGCATATTAGGCCACACAGCCCTGATGTAGCCAATTCTCCAAGAGCTTGCAAGGCAATTCTTACAGGTCCTACTGTAAGCTCTTAGAGGATTGGCTATATCAGGGGTGTGTGGCCTAATATGCAAAGGAGTTTCTGTTACAAAAAAAGCCCTGGTAAGTAGAAAGAAAACAACTGCTATGTTCCAAAAACCTTGAAGCAAGATTTCACACAGTGCTTCAAACTTGGGAATGTTGTCATGGAAACCTTCCATTTGGGATGTGGGTACATCCTCATTCAGAGACAGTACAGCTCTGAACACCCCTGACACAAGACACATCTGGTGAATGCCTCAGCCTCTATGCTCTGTTGTTGGGCCTCCAGAGTAACTGGTTCACCACTGTGTGACACATGATGCTGGAGTAGATGGACTACTGGACTGATCCAGCTGTATTCTTCTTATGTTAAAATATCAGTTTCTATATGTTTCAATTTTTATTATTATATATATTATATCAGTTTCATATGTTTCTATTTGCTGAAGAGGTTGCATGAGTTTTCATACAAACTGAAGAGCAAGTTGGATTTAGCTTCATTTTTCTCTAGTAACAGTCTAACAGCAGCACCGGCTTTCGGGTGAATACTGCCCTAGGCAGGCACCCCCACTGGTGTGCTCTGCTCACCCCCCTATCACCACCGTGCTCCACTCACTCACTTGCACCACCTCATGCCGAAGCTCACTGCGACTAAAACTGAGCCTTACCAGCTTCTTGCAGCCTGCACCTGTGAATTTGATTAAGAGACAGATGGAGGAGGTATCTCCCCCCTCCTTTCTGGAATGGGAAGTGAGGGGGAATGAAGCTTCCCCCATCCATCTCTCAACCAAATGTGCAGGTGTGGGCTGCGAGAAGCCGGTAGAGCTCAGTTTTAGTAGCGGCGAACTTCTGCAGGGGGGGGGGCAAGCAAGCGTGGCAGTGGTGGGGTGAGTGAGTGGAGTGTGGCAGCAGTGGGCTGGAGGGGGCTGGCAGCAGCCACAGTAGCAGGGGGGATGGGAGGCAAACTAGGCGGTTGTCTTGGGCACTGGACGGGGAGAGCCCAATTCGGTGCCCCCCATCTCTCGGCACCCTAGGCAACTGCCTAGTTTGCCGAGTGGCCGAGTCAGCCTTGTCTAACAGCACACCTCTGTATGGATGATACCTTCTGCATCTGGAAGGGCACCTTCCTCATTACTCATATAAAGGGCTCTACAGCTTACAATCCTATATAACATGGTTAGTTAGACTTCGCCTAGAGTATTGTGTCCAGTTTGGGACACCACAATTTAAGAAGGATATAGAGAAACTGGAATGTGTCCAGAGGAATGCAACAAAGACCGGGGTGGGGGTGATGGTCTGGAGACAAAGTCCTGTGAAGAAAGAGGGTATGTTTAGCCTGGAGAGGAGGCTGCTGAGAGGTGATATGATCATCATATTCAAGTACTTGAAGGACTGTCATATAGATGACAGCGCAGAATTGTTTTTTGTTGCCCCAGGAGGTTGGATCAGAACCAATGGGATGAAATAAAATCAAAAGAATTTTCAGCAAAATATCAGGAAGAACTTCATGACAGTTAGAGTGGTTCGTCAGCAGAACAGGCTTCTTCAGGAGGTGGTGGACTCTCCTTCAGAGGTTTTCAAACAGACACTGATTTCACACTCACCTTACGCCGCTCTCACGTTCGTCTTCTCAGCGTGGCTCCCTTCCAATCTCCCACTATCTGCCCCAGGGCTGCAGCAAGCATCGGTGTTTTCGTGCAGGAAACAGAAACTGGTTTTTAGTGGTTTCTGTTTACTGCACAAAAATGCCGGTGCTTGCTGCAGCCCCAGGGCAGATAGTGGGAAATCGGAATGGAGCCGCGCTTAGAAGACAGATGTGAGAGCGGCGTAAGGCGAGTGTGAAATCAGTTAGAGGCTAGATGGCGATAAGTTAGAGGCTTGATAGCAATGCTGATCCTGTGAACTTAGGGGGATGTATTTGTAATGTTCCTGCATTGTGCAGGGGTTTGGACTAGATGACCTTGGAGGTCCCTTCCAACTCTGTGATTCTATGAACATGCACGATTCATGGTTCTCTCTCCATTGTAAATAGATAAAGATGGGTAGCCATGTTAATCAGTCTGCAGCAGTAGAAAAGAGTTTCTACTAGAAAAGAATTCTTTTCTAAAGTTCAGCACATTTTAAAGACTAACAAAATTTGTGGTGGGGTAAGAGCTCTCTGAGAAACTGCCCACCCTTTCAGAAAGTTCATACCCTGCCACAAATTGTGTTCGTTTTTAAGGTGCTACTGGACTGTTGCTATGTCCAATGTAAGAAACACTGGGCTGAGCAGTGTTCTCATGCAAGACCTACTCCTTTCAAATAGATTTTCATAGTAAAGTTCTCAGAGGATTGTGCTGCATACAGGATAAAAATAAAAATAATGGATTCAAATTAATATAAAATTAATAGAAATGACTGCTAAAATAAAAGTACTGCATGTTTAGGATTAACTTTAAACTTCTAAAAGACAATGCTGTCAATCAAGATAAGGCCCACAAGAAGCTTCAGAGGAGGGACAATCTGGAAATTACAACTCATTTCCAAAATTACTTTGACATTTCAGGACTGTGACTGTAGACTTGCCAGCCCCCAGATCCCAGCAGGGGATTGTCCAGTTTTGCAGGCTCCTCCCCACTCCCAGCCAGCTGGCCAGCAGGGGGAAGCCCCACCCCAACAGACATCATTTACCTTTAAATTTGTGCAGGCTGAAGAAGTTGGCTGAAATACAGCAGATGGGTTACATTCAGCAACTCCTGTGAGTAAATTGCCCCAGTGATAATCACAAAAGTGTGTGTTTGCTAACTGTGTTTATTTTGGCTGCTTTGTGTGTGTGTGTTAGAGAGTTCACTTTCATTTAGTGGAAGTTTAGCTGCTAGGGGACGAGGAAATGAAGACTGCACTGCTGTATTTTTAGTTATTTTAGGGAATGGGAAAGTCTCCTGGCTCCACCCCAAAGTCTCCCAGCTCCATTCCCAAAGCCCCCAAGTATTTTCTGAGTTGGACCTGGCAACTCTACCTGACTGGGCTTCCCCCCCTCCCCATTTCCTTTTCACTTAAAGTACCAATATTTTTTCCCTTCCAGAGCATTTTGTTCTCATCAGACTGCTTTTTGAGAGGGTTCTTGTTATTAATATACAGTGTCATATTTGTATGCATACTTGGGGAATCTTGGATTGTCAATTCCCAGTTGGGCGCAGGGGATCCCCCAGTTTGGAGGCCCTCCCCCCACTTCAGGGTTATCAGAAAGGGCAGAGGTGGGGACGGAAATGTCTGCTGGGCACTCCATTATACCCGATGGAGATTGATTCCCATAGGGTATAATAGGAATTGTGGGTATCTTGGGCTCCAGAGGGGCTGTTTTTTTTTAGGTAGAAGTACCAATATTTCAGCAAAGCATCCAGTGCCTCTCCTCAAAACACTCCCAAAGTTTAAAAAAAATTGGACCAGGGGGTCCAATACTATGAGCCCCCAAAGAAGATGCCCCTATCCTTCATTATTTCCTATGTAAAGAAAGCATTTAAAAGGAGTGTGGTCCCTTTAAATGTGATTGCCAGAACTCCTTTTAGAGTTCAATTGTGCTTGTCATATCCTTTCTCCTGGCTCCACCCCCAAAGTCTCCTTGCCCCACCCCCAAAGTCCCCAGATATTTCTTGAGTTGGACTTGGCAACCTTAGGAATCTCACCAGCAGGTAGAGACTCCAACCTTGTATGTGTGTGTTTCATTACTCATAGGGATCAGGCAGTTTACTATTAGCTATGGTTACTATGTGCATTTGGACAAATAGTAAGAAAGTCCAGGTGTTGCTAAAGAACTTGAGCACTTTCAGTATCACCCTTCCCTACCTTGAATCTTTTCTCCTCTCTCCATATTGTGTACTTGATTCTTATAATGCAATACCAGAAGGTTAAAGGTAGCAGGCCAGGTTGCTGTTCATGCCCCGCCTCCTGTAAGCCTGAATTCTAGGAACTCTGTGTAAGCAAGTCGAACCGTCACATGCATGGCACGCTAAAGGCCACAGCCTTTGTCTTCTCCAAGTTCCGTCTATTTCAGAGGCTAACATGCTGCAATTAGTCTAATTAATGTGAAACAATGAGCTGTGTTACCACTTATCAAATTGATTGTTCCCCTATCAAAACAAAACAGGCTGCCTTTTTGATGTAATTTCAAGAGATGATTTGAAATGTCATGTTGCTGCAAGCCAATTACCTTATGACTGGAGTCACGGTCAACAGAATACATAATTAGCCGGAGTTTGGGGAAGGCTGCTTACTGCTTGTATGCTAATTAACTGTCTTTTGTCATAAAACAAAAAGGTTGCAGCTAGGGTTGTGAAACAGGTCTTTTTTATTTACATTTCTTTGTGCTTATCAATGCAAGGCATGACAATGCAAAAGAATAGGAAATTTTAATTCCGCTACTTCACATTAATACTGAGCGGCAAGGTCAGGCTTAATGTGGGACTACAATAACATTCAAACTCTGTGCCATGCAACACTCAGGCTGCATATAATAACAGACACTGGGGGAAATTAAGCACAAAGCAAATCTCATTCCCAAGTGTCACTGAGACTCACCTAATGAATCATAACATTACATCAATATCATGCTCTTCCATACCCCTCCCAGATTAGAAACTGTCTAAATATACAGAGGACTACCTCGCCAGGTCCATATTGTTTAATAGCTGCTTTTAAAACTGGTTTTCTGAAAGAACAAAAGGTGGCATCTCAGTTTTAAAAGCATTTACTTGGATGAGCAGCCAACTGAATAAAGCTGCTTTAGAAAATCACCCATGCTGTTTTTAATAATAATAATAATAATAAAATTTTTATTTATATCCCGCCCTCCCCGCCAAAGCGGGCTCAGGGCAGCTAACAACATTTCCATATAGTTATACAAAGTTTAAAATCACATTAGCTTTAAAACATTCCAATTAACCAAATACAATACCGATTTCCAGGTGCTAATTCCAATTATAAAATGATAGTAGCGAAAGTCACCCAACAATAGTCTCTCAGCCAGCAAAGGCCATCCTGAAAAGGGTGGTCTTGCAGGCCCTGCGGAACTGGTCAAGGCACCGCAGGGCTCGTACTTCTTCTGGGAGCTGGTTCCATAGGTGTGGAGCTATGATGGAGAAGGCCCGTGTACGATTGTTTTGAAGTTTGGCCTCCTTTGGTCCAGGGATAGTCACCTGGTTCTTCCCTGCTGACCTCAGTGCTCTCTGGGGTTTGTATGGGGAGAGATGGTCCCTCAGATAGGCAGGTCCTCGGCCATATAGGGTTTTAAAGGTAATAACCAGCACTTTGTAACGAACCCAGTAAGTAACTGGCAACCAGTGCAGTTCGCGTAGCCCCGGCTGTATGTGCTCCCATTTCGGGAGCCCCAATATCAGCCTAGCCGCCGCGTTCTGCACCAGCTGCAACTTCTGGGTTTGGCACAGAGGCAGCCCCATGTAGAAGGCATTACAGTAATCCAATTTTGAGGTGACCGTTGCATGCATCACTGTTACTAGGTTCCGGCGCTCCAGGAAGGGAGCCAACTGCCTTGCCCGCTTCAGATGGAAAAACGCCGACTTGGCAGGGGCTGCTATCTGGGTCTCCATTGATAATGAAGGCTCCAGTAGGACTCCCAAGCTCTTGACCCGGTGCACCGCTTTCAGAGGGACACCGTCAAAAACCGGGAGAGGTATTTCCCTCCCTAGGGCTCCGCGACCCACGCAAAGGACCTCTGTCTTCATTGGGTTCAGCTTCAGCCCACTCAGCCTAAGCCAAGTTGCCACAGCCTGCAATGCCAGGTCCAAATTCCCTGGAATGCAGTCAGGCCGGCCATCCATTAGCAGATAGAGCTGGGTGTCATCTGCAGATTGGTGACACCCAAGCCCATACCTCCGGGCAATCTGGGCAAGGGGGCGCATATAGATGTTAAATAGCATCAGGGAGAGAACTGCTCCCTGTGGCACCCCACAATCTAATGTGTGTCTCTGGGACAGCTCACCCCCGATTGCCACCCTTTGTCCCCGACCCTTGAGGAAGGAGGAAAGCCATTGTAGGGCTAGCCCCCCAACCCCTATGTCGGCAAAGCGGTGGGCCAGTAGGTGATGGTCGACCGTATCGAGTGCGGCTGACAGATGATCCAGGGTCTGCGGTAGACCCTGTGATGTTGTGACTATTGGAAGAAGTAATCAACCAAAAGTTTCAGGCCAAAGGAACAAAGGTAGTCCCTGAATTGGAATCTCCACAGACTGCCCTGAGAAATCACAGCTCATAAACAAGGTAAATCTCAAAATTATTCAAGAACCAATAGGTGCACACTTAGGAAATTATCATTTTAATTCTGTACCATACTTTGGAAAAGACATGACTATGACTATCATTTGCATGAAATGTCAGGAGTGCTTTTGTTGTATCAGAAGTCATGTCTGTTGTCATTAATATTGTATGTCTTCCCATTACTTCCTATTGGGAAAAGAGGAAAAATCCAATCATGGGCCAATTCACCATGCCAAGTGGGTGGATTCCATTTTAAATGAAAATTCAAATAGAGGAGCAAAACACTCATAGCCATTGTCTGCTGTTACAGTGATGTATTTCATTATTTGTAGTAATGATTCTATCACTTCAGGAGCTATGTAGCTGACAAGTGGAGCACAGAATCATAGAGTTGGAAGGGACCTCCAGGGTCACCTAGTCCAACACCCTGCACAATGCAGGAAACGCACAAATACCTCTCCCACACCCCCAGTGAGACCTGCTCCACACACAGATGGCAAAAAAGAAAAACCCTCCAGGATCCCTGGGCAAACTGACCAGAGAAAAATTGCTGCCTGACCCCAAAATGGCAAACAACATTTACTTGGGAGTGTATGAAAGCACTGAAGCAACCCTTCCTGCCCTCCTTCTCATGATCTAATTTCACGTACATGAACACACAAAATTCTCTTATGCTAAATCAGACTATTGGTCCATCTAAGACAGTAATAGACTGGCAGTGAATTTCCAGGGTCTCAGGTAGATGTCTTTTGCATCATCTTCAACCTGGTCCTTTTACGTGGACCTGCCAGGGATTGAACCTGGGACCTTCAATGGGCCAAGCAAATATTCTACCACTGAATCACAGCCCTTAAAATGAATGAATAAATGCAAGTGGCAAAGTTTAACAAGGCTGCTATCTCCTACATCAATGTCCCTTATTTTGTGGATATTTTTCATTTATTTACTGACACAAAAACCATTTGGAAGCTTAATGTCCTTCTCCAGTGCTGAAGCAAACATCACTCTTTTTTTCAAAATAAAAAGGTAGCAACAAGGTTACTGCCACCCTCATGGCTACTACTGATTAATCAGATTGGCATAGCTTCTAGGTTTGTGCTAGTACAGCATGAGATAGTATTTTTTTTGTCTGTCATCTGCAAAGTTCTACATGTCTATTGTAAATTCTGAAACCTACAACTAACAAGAAAACACTAATTTCTTCAGCTCCTGTCATTTACTAGAATCAATATCATCCTTCCTGTCTTTATTCAGTAGAGAAAACAAAGCTAATCCCAATTTCTAAAGAGCCAGCTAATAAAGGAGTCAAGGGATCATTAGTCTAATTAACTCATTCCTGTTTTCAGTTTACATTTCATTATGCCATTACACTCTCTGAAATGTCGATTTTTATATTCCATGAAAAACTGTTTAACATATAGGCATTAAATTAAACAAGTCACGTCAAATACATACAGTGCAGATAATCAATGCTACCTCAAATTTGAGCAAATTTCCTTCATTTCAATCATAAATTTAAGCAAACCTAACTTAATACAAAACTTACTGCCTAAATATTTGTACTATGACTTTTGTGTTTTGCCTGTTCTTGTAGTTTTGACAGAGGTGGTGTCATCCATATCAGCAAAATTAAAAATACTCATTTTGTATCATGGTGTAAAATACGATGAATGATGCTCCCATCTTTTGGAAAGATTGTGACGTTATCCTTTATACCAACAACTGATACGGCAGGCCAATATGAAATCATTTTCTATATAAAATGTTGGTGGCTCCATTTAGCTAGCAGCTAGGGTTTCCAGACAATTCCTGGCTACTGGCAGGAAGGCTGTGGACAGGGCTGGGGTGAGGGGCTACAGCATTGAGACTGACACTATGTCACTTCTGTTTTAAAACAGGAAGTGCAAAGGTAGCTCAAGGAATTGCTGGAAACTCTATGGTTCTAACTCTATGACTGTTGTTTCTGACAAGAAAAAAAACATTCTCCTGCTGCTGGTCAGAGAGGTGGCAGGCAATGGAACATGGGGAATGGGAAGCTCCTGCTTCCCCCAGGGCTTTGTCAACCCTACTAGCAGCCACTTCTCAGCAGGTATTATGGCAATAGCCCATGAGACCAGTTTCATGATGGGATTCATGGGATCTGGAATTTTAGCACTTTAAGAGGTGTTTATGTCCTGACTGAAAACTAGCTACCTTCTGTTGTCTGGTTATGATTTGCCACCTGCACTGTACTGTCTTTTATCTCCTGTTTAAGTTAATTATTAATTTTATTGTTTTAATTATTTATGTTTTAAAACAAATATTTTATTGTTTAAAAAAGAAGTACTATTATGTGGGCATGGCTCTGATGCTTACATTAGATGGACTTCATCAGATGGATTTCCCACCTTCACAACTCAGGTGTGATCTTGGATCCAGGTCTACATTTAGATCCTCAGGTGATACTGGTTGCCAAAAATGCATTTTATTAGCTTAGGCTTGTTCAATTTGTTTTAAACTTTTTTTTTATAAACTGCTTTGGGGCTTCTACAAATGAAAAGGTAGGTATATATATTTAAAATAAATACATGTGCATTTGCTTCTAAGGATTACAGAAAACATAATGATCCCACTGACTTCATATTGTTTCCCAAGAATGTTTAATGTGTAAACCCAAAATCACTAATGAGTTGCATTACATTTTGTTCATCTTCCTAGTAAGCATCTTTCAACTTATCTGTACTGATTCTATTTTGGAGACTTAAGCTGTAAACTACTTTAGTCTTAGATTTCTATAGACATGACTCCCTTTAAAAAATAATGCTTTTGGTATTAGTAACTGCTTACCAGGCAAGTCACAAATAGCTCAGTCTCCAGAGATATGCAAATAGGTATCAATTGAGAATTCAAAATGTGAATCTGCAGCAGAATGTAAGAAGCCCATAGAAACATGAACAGCCATGTACAATGTAACTGTAATCACATTCCTGGATGAATGGTGTTTGCCTCTTTGGCAAGGGCAGCTGAAGATTTTTCTCTATCCTAGGCATTTGGCGAAGGACAAGAAAGAGAAGGTTGACTCTGTGTTCTTCCAATGTTTCTGACAAAACTAGTTGCCTACCATGAACAATCCAGGGCTTTTTTTGTAGCAGGAACTCCTTTGCATATTAGGCCACACCCTCCTGATGTAGCCAATCCTCCAAGAGTTTACAATGCTTTTAGTACAGGGCCTACTGTAAGCTTCAGGAGGATTGGCTACATCAGGGAGGTGTTGCCTAATATGCAAAGGAGCACCTGCTACAAAAAAAGCCCTGAAAAATCATGTCCCATACCTGCTACAGAAGCAGCATGTGATGCTAGGCCATTTCTGGCATGGCCAGTGATGCCCCTTAAACATGCAACCCCCAAGTCAGCTGCCTAGTCTGCTTGAAAGGCTGAGTGAGCACTGGACCGATTAAAAAAAAAAAAGGCTTACAAGTTAACAGGGCACTTTTGCAAAACTCCAGAAATCTCAGCAATTGAGCGAGCAATCCAGTTCTGCTCTGAATTAACCCCTTTTCATTCAATGGACCTTACTCCCAGGTAAGTAGTGTTCTTAGGATTGCAGCCATAGGCTCTAAATATGTTACACTGTCATGTTAACTTGATGCTTAATAGGATATCACATACTGTTGGTACCATAACCATAATGAGAGATTTTTTAATAATAAACACATATACGCAACCATGTGTTTACTATTAATAGAAAGAACATTTGAACTTCTATTAAGGCAATGTTCCATTTAAAAGAAAAAAAGAAAAAAAAAGCCCTTCTAAACTAAGCATTATAATTTCCCCTTCCCCCTTCTTAATTTTTTTCTCTCTCAAGATATATTTGATCCTAGCCCTCAAGCTGTCCATTGCTAGAAAGGGACTGAAGTGATCAGGTGATACACATAGAAAACACCATTTTTTAAAAAATCTTGTATTTGGGCTTTTTAAGCAAACTAGAAATGCAAAAGCAAAAAAAAAAAAAGTGCTAAGCCCAGAGCTCTGGCACCATAAGCCCTGTCTAACAAGGTGTTGAGCACCAATACTCAGGGGAATGTTGGTGTTCTCACTGTGAAGATTAGACAAGAGCACTCAGGCAGGACACAGGGGGAATATGATGGGACAAGAAGTGAGCATTCCTGGCAGACATATTGTTGAAATGTCAGTCAGGCATGCTTCCTCCACCACCTTTCACAGAGCTAAACATCTCTTTATGTCAGAACAAATTGGGCAATCCTCAAATCTTTTTTCTTTTCCATGACTTCAATGCGCTGAGTACAGGAAATGAAAAAGACAGAGAGAGAGATGGAGGGAGGGAGAAAGAGAGGGAAGGTGTTGAAGAGACAGTTCAGTTCAGTTCACATGAAAGCACTGTGACACACTACAAGACTGAATACTGATGTTGGCAACTTTTACAATCTTATCAGTGTAGTTACAGCAGCACCAACAGCTACCTGTCTTACCACTATTGCATCAGATTAGTTCTCCTTTTTTCTAAATGTTCAACAGTTTCCCTTGTTAAAATATCCATTCTTGATCAAAGGTTGCAAATGCCAACACATCATTTTAATTATTTGTATATCAGCTTTTGGTATCTCTCTCTGCTCCTGATTAATTCTTAGCTGGTATACACTAATGTTAAGGTTATGAACTGTAAAGCCCTCATTTGGAATCTCCTCTCAAGTCCTGAGCCTGGCAAAGCCTTATCTGCTCAGCTCTACTTCCCATGCCCCAATCATGGCACATAATACTCACTTGATTAAAGAGCAATTGTGAGGATGACTGACATAATCTGTAGTACTCGTCACACTCCAATGTACTGTATAAATGCTAAGAACGATCATCTATTAAAATAAGGGACTGCAACCACAGGTTTTATTTCACTGACGGTAGAGTCTTCCTCCAAAATAAGGAGCCATCTGCCAACAGAACACACCAGTGGAAGGCTCTTTATGTCAGAGTAAGTCTTCATCATTAGCTGGACAGAACCAAGGCTTTTAACTTAAAAGAGTTCAATTCCTACATTATTATGGGGAATTTGGTATATGGTAGTTCTGTCAGCATGCAGAATTGTTTTCTCTTGTCCAGAAGACTGGACCAGAGCCAACGAGCTGAAATTAAATCAGAAGAGTTTCTGGCTAAACATTAGGAAGAACTTCCTGACAGAGCAGTTCCCCAGTGGAACAGGCTTCCTTGGGAAGTGGTGGACTCTCCTTTGGAGGTTTTTAAATAGAGGCTAGATGGTCATCTGACAGCAATGCTGATTCTGTGAATTAGACAGATCACGTGAAGGAGGGCAGGAAGGGTTTCATCAGTGTTTAGTTCTTGTGGCCCCTTCTTACATACCCAGGGAAATGCTAATTGACATTTTGGGGTCAGTCAGAAATTTTTCTCCAGGCCATATTGGCAAGAGATCCTGGAAGACTTTGCCATCTTCTGGACATGGAGCAGGGATCACTGGGGATGTATGTGTGTGGAGGAGGTATTTGTGAAGTTTCTGCATTGTGCATGGGGTTGACTAGATGACCCTGGAGCTCCCTTCCAACTCTGTATGATTCTATGCTTCATCCCCATTAGAAAATTCAGGGCTTTTTTTCCTGGGGGAATGCAGTGGAACGGAGTTCCAGAACCCCTTTGTGGAAACAAAATTCTCAAAAAAGTCTAAAAGTTATTGAGGAGCACCAAGGGACCATGACAGTCTTTGATCCAACACAGAGTGTTAAAACACAGTTGCTTCAAGGTCATCATTCAGTGTTAGCCACCAAAAGCAAGACCCAAAAAAGAACTGAGGAAGTTGGTGACACGTCTAATGTTTGGAAGCCATTTTAAAATTTCAACATAGCTGCTCCGATCTCGCTGTTCCAGCCTCCTGATACAAGGGAAGCCATTGCTCGGACTAACAACAGCAGCTGTCACCCTCCTGTCCCTTTGGGAAGCCACAGGAGCAAAGCGAGAGACCCACGTATCCAGGGTGTACCTCTGACTTTGCATAAACCCATCAAGTTTGTTGTAAGCTGCATCCTGCCAGCCATCCTAAACCAGACGCTAAACAATGGGCTGTGCAACACCAGATGTGTTAAAGACAATGGATGTTCCAGTGGAGGAGACCATCACCATTGTGTTTGCTGGGTGTCACTCTAGGATAATCATTTGGCTCTATATTGACCCTTTTAGGTAACTTTATCTAGGAATGTTAATCCCATCTCCCTTAATCACTTTCCAAACGTCATCCTGGAGCATCGCACTTTCCACATGTCATACCCCATGTAACCCTGCATCACATCCCACCTGACTTTGTGTCATAGCCCACCTGACCCCGTGTCACAGGTCATCTGACCTGTTCCCCCTGAGGGTGCCAGATATTCTTTAAAAGGTCAAGCACTCCTTCCCTCAGGTGTGCTTCGGACAGTTACTCCACTCCATTGTCTGATCCACCCCCTAAACCTGATCAGTTTTGGGTCACCAATAGCAGGAAATGTCAGCCGTGCCCTGCTCCCCCATTCCCTTTTTGTCACTATTGGAGCTTCAGATGAAGACAATGATAGGTAAAGTATCCCCCTTGTCTGTGTTTTATCCCTGTGTTACCCCTATCAATTTCATGTCTATTTTCCTAGGTCTGTGTGAGTGTTGTATGATTTTATTGTCTTGTATGTGTGTTCTATTTTTCTAAAAAAAGTCAATTATTTTATTTCATTTAATTAGTCTCCTCATCATTTAAGAGGGAGTTTCTGGAGGTCATCTCTTGTATACATTGGTTCTGTATCCCACTGAGCCATAGTTGCCCAGCTTTTTAAATTCCCCAACCTCTTATTGAGGGCAATTTGGCTTACACATGTGGAGAAATGGAGAATCAAATCCGGTTCTCTCAAATCAGAGTCCGCACATTTAACCACTATACCAAACTGGTATAGGGCATTTATGCTGAACCTTTTGATTCTCTATTTATTTTAAATGCTATTTCATGGATGAATTATAGATTGGTAAAGTTTAATTATATATAGGACAATTTAAAATGAATTAGAAACAATAAAATAATTTTCTTAATGAACAGTATTTTAACATTCAGCCATATAAGTGAAAGATCCTGCTATAGCTATCTGGTCGGTAGCTATTAACACTATTCAGCAACAACAAAAATATAATAAACTATGCATTATTTGTGGTATTCCAAAACGGAAGAGAACCTTTTAAAGCAAACAAAATGCCATTGATTTTTGCAGGTGTTTAACAAAGATAAGCTGAAAGGGGGACTTTTATTCTAAATTTAGTAGTAGCAAAAATGAATTTGAATATGTTCAAAAACAAATCCAAAGCCTTCTGAAAAGATTGTATACGAAAAACGGCAAGGATGTAAATAACATTTCTCACATTGTTGTGAGATATGAATAAAATGTTAAAAATTCAAAGAATCATGCTGAGGCAAAATAGCATTTAATTTAAATATGACATTATTTTGTATTCATCAGGATAGATATGCTGCTTATTTATGTGTTTGTTATTAAACAGGAAAATATCTTGAGCCTGTAGGTTTAGTTGCAAATGGGGCACAGAATGAAACATAATATGCATCAGCTGGATAGCAAGGAGGAACTGGGCCAAATCCAATGATCACTCAGTGGAAAGTGCTAACAATTGTGGATCTTCCCTGTCTTCCTCCAGCTGCCATTTCTGACCAAAACCTGTAGATTCCATCCCTTTATTTCCTTGGATGGTGTTTTGGACTGGGGTTGCTGAGCAACCAGTGAGGGCATATGGGGGTATGTGATGCCATGACATAACTTCAAGAAAAGCCCAGAAGAAATTCACACCTTTCTAGGAATCACTGGAAACTTTATGGTAGAAAAATGATTCAAAAAAATATAATCATGAATTGGCCCTAACTTTTTAAATTTATAACTGATGTAACTTATCTATGCCAACCAATGTAAAATATGAGTAAGAGAATACTTAAAGAGGACCACAGTGGATGCATGAACATTAGTGATACTGATAGTGTATATATCTCTGTGTACATACAAAACCTACTCCTGGAAACTAGTGGGGGATGAGGGGGGACCTACCAGTAAAAAAGGAAAAGCCCAGGCCACATCATCAGTGTCACACAGGAAGTGATCATCATACCAGTGACTTCCGCCTAAGTTCATGGAATCAGAATTGCTGTCAGATGGCCATCTAGCCTCTGTTTAAAATCTCTAAAGAATGAAAGCCCACCACCTCCCAAAGAAGCCTGTTCCACTGGGGAACTGATCTATCAGGAAATTCTTCCTAATGTTTAGCCAAAATCTCTTTTGATTTAATTTCAACCTGTTGGTTCTGGCCTGACCTTCTGGGGCAACAGATAACAACTCCACACCATTCTCTATATGACAGCCCTTCAAGTACTTGAAGATGGTGATGATAACACCTCTCAGTCATCTCCTCTCCAGGTTAAACATATCCAACTCCTTCAACCTTTCGTCATAGGACTTGGTATCCAGACTCCTCACCATCTTCATTGCCCTCCTCTGGACATGTTTCAGCTTGTCTCCATCCTTATTACATTGCAGTGCCCAAAACTGTGGGTTACATTCTTCCATGCACCCTCCCCCTGTGTATGATGTTCCTCCATTTACTGTGTTGAGTGCTCCTCCATTTGCTGAGATACCTTTCCCTCCTCCTCCTGTTTTCTTCTCAGGAATGTGTTGTGTGTTCTGTCCATGAAATCTTCACCTTCCCATATAAAATTGAGTGTTGACAAGTGTGCCTCAGCTCCCTGTATCTTCTCCTCCAGTAGGGCAACCAACTTACACTTGCTGCAGGTGTAACTGTTGTTACCCTCAGGTAAAAATATTAACATGCCACAGACTTTGCATGTCACTTCCTCAGCTTTCTCACCAGCCATGCTGCTCCAATCCTTTTCAGAAGTGGTTCAGTTGATCTTTAAGACCAATATTCTCGGTACAAATGAGAACTGAGTGATTACGCATGTGTAGATGCATACTTCTTCAGATACATTGAAACAGAGTTACGGCTTTGCTGAGGCAGCTACCATTAGGTTTTAATTGGCTCAAGTAGTTTTGTAACAGTCCTTTGAGCAGGATACTGAGAACTATCAGAATAGTCTTTGATTGTTTAAAATGGACCTTCATTGGCAGCTTGGCAGAGTAGCAGAGCTCTGCCCTGCATGAGATTCTCTTAGTTACAGTAGTAACTAAATGGTCCCCTAAGGGACCATTTAATTCTCCCTGTTTTACAGGGAGGAAGGGAGTAATGATGAACCAATCTTGTAATCCTGGGACAATAAGACATGCCTAAACACCATTGATTTTGATGGGTCTTAACATGTATTTGTCACAGGATTGCAGTCTCAGTCAATTATCATTCTTTTCTGTTAAACACAGATAATTTTATTTGTATGATCAATTATATCACTTGATAATCTTGATTTAATTGTCTTGTGGAATTTATACTTTTTAAAGAAAAGGTCTTAGGCTAGTTAAACTTAACAAAAAGGGGAAAAAAAACCCCACAACCCTGCATAGTTCTGACATAGATATATATAACTGCATTACATAATACCTTGAAATTTTCTCAATATCTTTGCATTAATCTTTAGTGTAAGGATAGAATATATAAATTCTCCTCGTTTCATCAACAATAAGAGTTTAAGCATGACCATAACTTCTTCCCCCCCCCCCCCCAAAAAAAATAACAACTCTCTGGTGAAGCCAAGTGGGTGTTTCCTCACATTCGCACTTTTCATGATCTCACAGGGGCTGTGTACTTTTCCTCAAGGGCAAACTACAGCCCTGGAGGCAACTGATATTGGAAAAAACTGATACTTCAGCTGCAGATGTAGAGAACAAAATGCACTCCCGCTTTACCAAAACCTCATTCAGAATCACTTTGCTACCCCAGTAGCTGTTTGCAGAGGTGTTTGTTTTTATTTTTCAATAGCAAAATATGTTTCGCCAGTCAACATTTCTGTTAAGCCCTGAACTGCATATACATGGAAGTGTATAATTTGATGATTCGCTCTGATTTTAGTAGAAAATTTGTCTATAGGGAAACAGGAAGCAAAAAGCGATTACCAGCATCAAATTACTAAGTACAGCGTGAACTATCATATCTGATTTCCTAGTTAGAGATGCTGCTGAAGTCTGTTCCTTTGGATCACAGTATAAAATTCAAAAGCTTAAACATAAGAACATAGGAGAAGCCAAGTTGAATCAGGCCAATGGCCAATGGCCCATCCAGTCCAACACTCTGTATCACACAGTGGCCAAAAGATACACACACACACACACACACACTGGCTAATAGCCACTGATGGACCCCTGCTCCTATTTTTATCCAATCCCATCTTGAAGCTGACGATGTTTGTAGTCGCCACCACCTCCTGTGAATTCCACATATTAATCACCCTTTGGGTGAAGAAGTACTTCCTTTTATCCATTCTAACCTGACTGCTCAGCAATTTCATTGAATGCTTACGACTTCTTGTATTGTGAGAAAGGGAGAAAAGTACTTCTTTCTCTACTTTCTCCATCCCATGCATAATCTTGTAAACCTCTATCATGTCACCTCGCAGTTGACGTTTCTCCAAGCTAAAGAGCCCCAAGCGTTTTAACCTTTCTTCATAGGGAAAGTGTTCCAAACCTTTCAACATTCTAGTTGCCCTATTCTGCACTTTTTCCAATGCTATAATATCCTTTTTGAGGTCTGGTGACCAAAATTGCACACAGTATTCTAAAAGAGACTGCACCATCGATTTATACAGGGGCATTATGATACCGGCTGATTTGTTTTCAATTCCCTTCCTAATAATTCCAAGCATGGCGTTGACCTTTCTTATTGCAATCGCACACGGTCTTAACATTTTCAGTGAGTTATCTACCACGACCCCAAGATCTCTCTCTTGGTCAGTCTCTGCCAGTTCACACCCCATCAACTTGTATTTGTAGCTGGAATTCTTGGCCCAATGTGCATTACTTTGCACTTGGCCACATTGAACCTCATCTGCCATGTTGACGCCCACTCACCCAGCCTCAACAGATCCCTTTGGAGTTCCTCACAATCCTCTCACCACCCTGAACAATTTATTGTCATCTGCAAACTTGGCCACTTCACTGCTTACTCCCAACTCCAGATCATTAATGAATAAGTTAAAGAACATGAGACCCAGTACTGAGCCCTGCGGCACCCCACTGCTTATCGTCTTCCACTGCGAAGAATGCCCATTTATACTCACTCTCTGCTTCCTATTAATTAGCCAGTTTTTGATCCACAAGTTTTTGATCCACCTGTCCATGACTCTCAAGCTTACTAAGGAGCCTTTGATGAGGAACTTTATCAAAAGCTTTATGGAAGTCAAGGTAAACAACATCTATTGGGTCCCCTTTGTCCACATGCTTGTTCACCCCCTCAAAGAACTGTAACAGGTTAGTGAGCCAAGATCTTCCCTTACAGAATCCATGCTGAGTCTTCCTCAATAACTCGTGTTCATCAATGTGCCTACTCATTCTGTCCTTGATAATGGTTTCTACCAACTTTCCCGATATTGAAGTCTGACTGACTGGCCTGTAATTTCCTAAATCTCCTCTGGAACCTTTTTTTAATGATGGGGGTGACATTTGCTACTTTCCAGTCATCAGGAACGGAGGCAGATTTCAATAAAAGATTACATATTTTTGTCAGGAGATCCACAAGTTCAACTTTGAGTTCTTTCAGAACTCTTGGATGTATGCCATTTGGACCTGGTGACTTATTAGTTTTTAATTTGTCAATCAGTTGTAGGACCTCCTCTCTTGTCACCTCAATCTGATTCAGGTCCTTCAACACCCCTTCCAAAATTAGTGGTTCTGGAGCGGGCAAACACTTCTCGTCTTCCACAGTGAAGATGGAGGCAAAAAAAATGCATTCAGCTTCTCAGCCATTTCCCTATACTCCTTCAGTAATCCTTTGACCCCTTGGTCATCCAAGGGCCCCACTGCTTTCCTGGCTGGTTTCCTGCTTCTAATTGTTGGTCTTTATGTTTTTTGCAATATGCTCCTCATAGTCCCTTTTTGCCTGCCTGATCACAGTCTTGCATTTGATTTGCCACAGCCTGTGTTTTTTTTTATTAATCTCACTTGGACTGGCTTTCCACTGCTTAAATGAGTCCTTCTTACCTTTTACAGCTTCCATTACTTTGTTTGTTAACCATGCAGACCTTCTCTTATACCTGTTTGTGCCTTTCCTAACTTGTGGTATATATTTTATCTGAGCTTCTAGGATTGTAATTTTAAATACCTCCAAGCTTCTCCAAGGGTTTGAATGTATTTATCTTTCCTTTCAGTTTCCTCTTCACATGCCTCCTCATCTCAGAGAATTCACCCCTTTTAAAGTTAAACTTGGTTGTGCTGGTCTTTTGGGGCAACTCCCTATTTATATAAATGGTGAAATCAATAACATTATGGTCACTGCTCCCAAGTGGTGCGATCACTTTTACATCTCTCCCCAAGTCTTGGGCATTACTTAGGACCAAATCCAGGATCGCCCCACCTCTGGTAGGTTCTGTGACCATCGGCTCCATAGCACAGTCATTGAGGGCATCTAGAAACTCAATCTCTTTCTCTCGACCTGAACACATATTGACCCAATCAATCTGTGGGTAGTTAAAACCACCTATTATGACACAGTTTTTACACTTAGCTGCTACCTTTAATCCTTCCATCATATTTAATCGTCCTCTATCTTTTGATTTTGTGGGCGATAACAAACTTCCATAGTTAAATTTCCTTTTGAGACCTCTATTTCGACCCAAAACATTTCTAGAAGGGAATCTAATTCTTTGACCTCAGTCTTACTGGACTGTATACCCTCTCTGAAATACAGAGCCACCCCACCTCCAATCTTCCCTCGCTATCCTTCCAATATAACTTATATCTAGGTATCACCGTGTCCCACTGATTCTCCTCATTCCACCAAGTTTCTGAAATTCCCACAATGTCTATGTTTTCCCCCAACACTAAACATTCCAACTCATCAATTCTACTTTGAACCCTTCTAGCATTTGTAAATGCTTTCAAAGTAAGGTGGATATTACATCCCATGGATTCTTCTCTGCTTCAGACGGTATAAGGAGCAGCTGTGGGAGAGGGGCCTCACTCATCCCTACTTCCACTTGACACTAGATTAGTTTAGTCATGTGCTATGATATTGAAATTTATTTCTTTACCTTTGCACTTATTGTTTTCTGCTTGGAGTTTTGTTCCTTGAAGCTGCAGAGAATGTGAGCAAGTCATTATCCATTCAAAACAATCCCAAACCAAAGTAAACAACTCTGTCATACACAACCTCTAAGCAACACTAAGCCTGTAAATTTCCATTAAAACTCGCAGTACCAGCTTAGAGCAAACAACTAAGAATAGAAGTATTCAGACATGGGATTGCTTAAAATGGCTCCCCTGTATTGCATTCTCTTTTATATCTCTGTAAATATTGTGACCCTTACACATAACTGAGTGCTGCTGGTGGGGAAATGTCTGGTGTGATGTACTCACATCAGAGATTAAATATCAGAAGATGTGGTCAGGGAGTGAGAGAGAACAGGACAGAGGGCTGCTATGTTTGGCTACAGTCTCATTTTGTGAATAGTGTTGCAGTCCATCCTACAAATCAAACAATCAATCAATGTATGAACGATTAAAAAACCATGATTCTCCAAAAAGAAGGATAATCCCACAATTATGAAAGCTTTGCTAAAAATCAAACAAGAGTCAAGTGGCACCTTTAAAAGCTATTCTAACATAGTCTAACTTTTTTTTTGTGAATTCATGCATTTGATAACACCACTAAGATGGTGTTATTCTCAAAGATAAATGGGCAAATGCTAGTTGTTCCACATATGATGTGCTTAAACTAAGTTGAAACCAGCATCTTGAAGGTGATTGCTCAGTGAGTTATAGGAAGCCAGTAGAGTATGGAACAGGAAAACTTATATATAAACCATCTTTCCTCCTAAAATTTGATGTTGGATTACAGTGAATATGTGATTTTATCTTCACAGCAACCATATCAGGCAGTTAGACTACATAAGATGCTTTGCCCAAGGCCACCCACTGAGCTTTGTTATTTAACAGGTCAAAGGTCAAAGTTTGCTGGGTTGTTATGGCCTTTGGCTACAACAATAAAATACTTTGACCACTTAGGAATTTGAACATGAGTTTTCCCAAATCCTAAATGAATGTTCTGGCCAATCAAATCACCTCCATAGCAAGGCATGCTGCTGCATTGTACACCAGCACCTTATATACATTAGCACTCTAGATCCAGCACTTATGCACCCATGCCTGCCAGAATTTCAACACAGTTCAATTTCAATTAAGCCACTTGGTATTTACAGCAATGTAACTGAAAGTAGATTTTGGCTCATTATCTCCATAAATCTGAAGTAATATACTAGCATCTCAAGGCATTACTTCATTTTCATAACTAGGAGAAGATTTCATTTCTGTGGATTAGTGTTAAAAGCAATTTGGAAACTTTGCAACAAAGATATTACTTACCATAAAACTGAAAGCAATGAAAGTATCATGAGGAGATGTGATTGCGTAATCTTAGCATCTAATTCTTCCATATTAATTACTGTGGGAATTTAAGTGTGCTGTGCTCTTAAGTATTCTGAAGAATTAGCTCATTTAAAAGCTTGGTAGGAAAACATCATTTTAAAAAAATAATATTTTGCCTTCCCACTGTCCATTCCTTTCTTATATTGCAGAGGGGGGAACATATCTGGAACTTCATACAGGTGTTTATGAAGTAAGGTTGGTAATTTACTGTAGTTTGAATTCACAACAGTTCGTCTCCCATAAATATATGGACATATGTAGCTGGCTTTAACCATTTGATCCACCTAGCTCAGTACTTTTTAATCTGGCTGGAAGAGGCTCTCTGCAGAGAAAAGTTTTCCTTAACACCTATTACCTGAAATTCTTTTGACTGGAGATGCCATGGATTGAACCTGGGACCTTCTGCAATGAAAGTCTGTGCTCTACCACTGAGCTACAGACACAATACTATTGGAATCTTGAATAACAAGCTACATGTAGGCATAAATTATAGCTATTTACCTTAAATGCATCTCAAAAGAAATTGTCAGAGTCAACAGACTACAACCTGCAATTCTAAGGAAAGTCACTGAGAAAGAGTTGTATGGGAAGAAACAGGTTTCTGCTAAGTGATTTGCTCTCTAATATACTTAATTTTCCTGAGATGGCATAACTGCTCTGATGACTGAAAACAAGCCAGAGCAAATTAGATTAAAGATTTAAAATATTCTCACCACAACATTTTTTTAAAAATGGGTAGTGCAGAATAAGGTTTTAAACATGCCATTCATGGATGAACATCAAGAATTGTGGTCATTTAACACACCCTATAAACACAGACTCGATAACAAGTATTGATCTTATGTTCTTGGAAGAGTGGTTCCTGGCCTCAGCTATGAGTGGTTACGCCTCTTGATGTTCATAAACTCAAGCACTGAACCACTGAGTAATCATTGCAAAAGACTCAAGAGTAGAATTTTTTTCCTGTGAACAATAGTTGTATTGCAATGCTGACTCTACTATTTGTGTATTTGGTAAACAATATTTTTTTTTAAAAAAAATCAGTATCAGGAAGCTAGTATGATAAAGCAGCATGAGGGTTTGCTTTGGATGCAAGAGACTTTGGTTCAGCTATGAAACTCACTGGGGAGATCCTGTGCAAACAATCTTGCCAAAGCCGCATCCATATATTATTGGATCTTGCACTCCTTCACTCACTAGATTGTCTGGAAAATTCAGTGGTAAATTATTACAATAGCACTATAATAGTGCAATATCCTGATGTGTGAATTCAGTAATTTTAAATAAATCCCCTTTTTGATCAATATAATTTATATGGGAGGAGGAAGAGAAGCCTAGTGTAGGGGAACAATGGCGAGCAGAAGTGTAAGTACCTCACCTCCTTTATCTCACATTAATTCCTTGGTTCCCAATTGCAATTTCCAAATGCATTCTTTCATTAAAAATAAAAACCTCCTGAGGAATATTACACAAGGGTCAGAAATCTTGTATAATTAAAGAGCCAAACTACTTCAAAAATCAGAGAGAGATCAACAAAGAACCAGTATAAGAAAGCTCATTTGTGATTTACAGACTCTCATAAGACAAGAAAGCCCATTCTCATAATTGAAAATATACAATATTACTGATAATTGACAGGTTAATTAATCCATAAAGTTTCTATATCTCAAACACTGATTCTTGTTAGGGCCTTTTCAGTCATGGCATCAAAACTATGGAACTCTCACCCCAAGGAGACTCATTTGTCCCTGTTACCATCTTCTGCCATTGGCCTCAGTGATCCCTTCTTCTAGCTCAATGTTTTATTGTTATTCTTATGTTTTTGTAAATATTTTAGCTCTGGTGTTAATTGTAGTAATAAAGTAGAGTCTTTTGGCTGGTTTTAATGTTTTTAAAGATGTTTTTATTATGCTAATTTGCTAGCTGCCTAAGCAGCCCATGAGGACATGACAGGGTATAAATTTTGTTAAATAAACAAATAAATATTGGGAATTGACACACGTGAGGTCTCATAATAGATAATTAATATACAGAAGAACTCCCTGTGCAATTCCTTTAGTTCACTGCCATAAAACTGCATATGGTTCATATTAGGATTATTGGCAACTGTTCACTTTTATATATTGGTTATTTTAGCATCCCACCTACTCCATCCAAAATGCCTTAGCTCAAAGGTTTCACTTTGTTTTTTAAAGAGTAATATTTGCTTCTGTGCTGAGTTATATTTTATTCTAGATCTATAAGTTCCAGATCCCTGCTGTCTAAATTTAACATTTAGTTTGGCTCACAGAATTGTGTAAGTGGACAAGGGACTCCATTTTCAGCACTGTGGCAGGATTGTCTAAATCTCTTGTTTCCCTGGTAAATGCAGGCACAATTTATCCAACTTCCTAATCTGTTTCATCGTGCAGCTATTCTTTCTTGTCTTTCCCAATATATTTCTCAGTATTGGCCAGTACTCAAAAAAGCTACTTTTGGCATGCCCAAGGTCCAGTGGAATTTTTTTTTTTTCCAATTGGGGGGATGGGGAACACATCCACCAGTGCTGTTGAAAATCTCCTCTGTTCTAAAAGCAGATTGCTGACTTTCAGGAACCACAGACCAAAGCCACCTAGACATACAGAAATAGTTGAACTGTTCTTCAAAACCTAGCTATTAAATCTCAACCTGTGCTCTGCAGTTCCATCACCTTACCTTCTCAAGCGACAATAAAAATAGTTTTCTATTTTCATTACAACAATCTTTTGATATTTGGAAATGTAACATGCCACACGCTTTTCTCTCCCCATCTTCTCCCTGTGAAACACAGCCTCTTTCTTGAATTGCTGCAGCCAGCACTCTAAAACCATTCATTTTTTCTGAATCTACTGTGATTTGTCTCTGTCCTGGAATTGGACCAGATATTTGACTCAATTAACAATTCAGCAAAAGAGCCAAATGTGATGGGGGGAATGAAGGAATGAGTAAACAGGTGCAGTTTGAGAACCACTTTTTTCCATTCAGTAATTCTAGGTACTCATGTTCTTTGACACTCATGTTTGGCACTCTCGTCTCTCAGTTTCAAAAATTATTTCATGGAATGCTGTTGGTTCATGGTACAAAATGATACAGAATACTATATTGAAGGGCAGTGGACTATCAAAAGATAAGGGAGACCACTAGAGTGAATAGGGAGAAGGATCAGGGATGAATCTGACAAGGCACAGGCTTCAGTAAAGCCAATTCTGTGACAGTTATGATAGGTAAGAAGCAGTATTTGTCCACCACAACTGCATCCACACAATGTAGACCAGCAGAACTCTTCTGTGAGGACAGGGGCCTATCCAGTCCAGCCTAGGAGAGGAGGTGAACTGTATCTCACTATGATAATTTTGCTAGACACTTATAAATCTGTGTAAATCTGTGGTCTTCTTCTTCTAGCAGCAAAATAGCTTTTGTATCTTGGTCAAAGTACACTTGATGTTGGGAAATTTAGGGTCAAAATAAGGTAAACAATGTCCCCAAGTATGCCATTTTAAAGAATAGATTTTTACCTTTTCGAAATGCAATGGGGAACTGATCCAGTTTGGAACCACAGCAAAGAAGGATGATGGGCTATTTTCTCCTCTCTGTTCTGTTTTCAAGAACCAAAATGGTCATCAATTTCAGCTTTTGAAAATGGCAACCGGGGGGGGGGGAGACAAGAGCCCCTCAACCACCTTTGCTGCAGGATCCCCAGCAGGACTGGCCCCTCACAGCATTTTGAAAAGTTAGAAAACAAACTCTAAAATGATTCCACTTCCCCACGGCAGACTCAGAGTCATAGCAGGTATAGTTTGGCTCTTACAGAGCCATCCAAAGCACTGTTACACCATTCTAAGTGAACATGGTAATTGTTAATTGGATCTCAAGGTCTGCAATTCAGCTGCGATAAGCAGCCACTAGGAGAAAGGAATAGACAGAATGGATCAAGTCTATGACACTGAGGAAGACAGATTAATTTTCTGGATTGAAGATGGCCCTTGCAACCTGTTTTATTCCTTGCTGGGGGGAAATCCCAGATATCCATTTTGTGCCTGTCCCTTTCCCCCCATGAAAGCTAGAAGAAGTATAAGGGTTCATTTTTATTAAGGTAAGGGCAGATGGGAAAACAGTCACATTCCTGCTACTCTAGGACCATGGCTCTAATCCTCATTTTAACTGTACCAACACCCACAGCTACTTTTTACAGTTAGATTGTTAGGGGAATCTCCTCTTTAGATGGGGAATTAGCAGAGGATCTGAACATGGATTCCCAGCATCACATGCAGTTTGGTCCTTAGCATCAGATCCTTATTTGCAAAAGAGGACTACTGCTTTGTCCACATAATTGATGAAATAAGGAACAGCGAAAGGCACTTTGCACATGAAACTGACAAAATGAATAATAATAAAGATATCTCTACAGGCTCCCCTTGATACCCACAAATGACAATCCGGCAACTTTTCTGGTCATGTTGTGTCAGTGCAAATCACTCTTATAATTAGGAAATCTTGTCCTAATGTTTTAGCTGAATTTACTCTCCAGTAATTTATTGTGATACTTTAACTTTTGAAGCTTTGATATGACCCTTCAGTTGACACAGCTTAAAAAGAATGGCTCTTTGTATTATATCACACCGTTCATTCCTACTCAGTTTGTGCTAACCTCAGCCTTGCCCATTTTACCTTATATTGATGACAATGAATTTTTGTTTTAAAAGTGTCTCAGTCACACCAATAAACATGACCCATTATTGTTCAACAGCATCAATAGCATAAAAACACAACATATGAGCAAACAATTGGTTCACCATACTTGTATGTAATACCCTTTAATGAAAGTTAATCTTCATATGTTTTGTAACATGTATGCACTTGGGAAAGAGCAAGATAGCATTGGAACAAAATGGTTAGAAAGGCAAAAAACTAAATGATCAACATTTTCTGAATGACACTGATTCTTAAATTAATAAGCACGATACAGAGGTTCATATGTGCAGTAGACTAGAGTCAATTTATGAGTTTCTATATGAGATAGTTACTCCTCATATAGTGTTTTAAACTCCCTTAAGTGTGCTCTACTGTGAGAGCCACTGAAAAGGAAATAGCTTCCAGCATGCATGAACTATGTTTTGTTTCAAGCAGTTCCCCTTTGATTTCTCCTTAAACTTTCTATAGTCTGCCTAGTTTATACCTTCACTCTCTAAAATCGCCCATCATTTCACCATGTCAAAAAACCCAGTTCTAAACATTTTGCTGTACTCAAATGAACCAATATCAGAAGTATCATACTGAAATTAGTAGGAGAAAATTAATATTTCTCCCAAGCCACATTTCAGATTGGTTTTCTGGGGGGAAATATTCAGAAAAGGGCTATGTGTGTGCCTCCAGTTTAGCTTTAAGAAGAAGTAACTTAAATGGATGAATTGTTGGCTTCAATCCTGTGACTTAAAAGACATTGCACCTGTATAGCCATTGCAAATTACAGTACCCAAAATGTGTAACAACATTCTGAAAAATTAATTAAAGGCACATTGAAATCTACACTGGGAAAATAATAAAGTAAGAGATTAAGAGGCAAGCATATCTTTCTGAATTGTAAAACAGGTTTATAGGTCTTCTAATAACAACTTTTACTGAAACCTTACATAAATAGGCTTATATGGTACAAATATTATGTGGGCTATGCGGAAACTACAACGTCTATAATCATGTTTAGGGATTACTCAACAGAACAGAGACATTTCATTGCTATTGGACCTAGGGATTACAGAAAAGAAACATCTAATATTCCATTTTTTAATTTCATGCATTTTTTATTTACCTTTAATGATGCTGTATATATTCATCATCCTGAAATATTAAAACAGTATGAAAAAAGTAATAAATTGGTGGAAAATTTAGGGAATGGGAATGCAACAGCACGCAAATCATACACTATCAAGTGCTTGATACACATTTAAAATTACTGCCTAGTACGGCAAAGCCAAATTCCTGGCAGATTTCTGAAGCGCAAAGTCACAATAAGAAGATCAGCAGAACAGCCTGAAATAATAGAATATTCATCCCCCTAATCCATATGCAATTCTTTAGGGCTTTTTTTTAACAATGCATATGAGGTCTGACTGTATTCAGGATTTAAATAAGTTGTCTCTCTTCTTCTCTTTACCCCTCCCCCCTTCTCTCTCTCACACAATCACACTCTATTTTTATATTTTTAAAAGTATATACAGTTATCATTTCTGCTCCGCTGCACATGCGATGACAAGGTTAGCACATCTTCTCACACCTCAAATAAAACAGTGGCTTTTAAAGCAACAAAAGTGTTAAAAGAAATACATTTATTCATATAATAAAAACATAGTTCTATTTTGATTTTGAAATGAGATTTTTATACTTTCATATTCTTTTCCCATAATTAGTAAATCATGTAATATTTTAAAAATTTACATTCACTTTTTTGCAAATAAATTTTTAAAATACAGAGTTCTGACAGTAATCTTTTGAAACCATGTATATCTTTAGATGTTAGATTTATAAGGCGAGACAGCACTAAACAAAGTAATAAATTGGAAAAATTGAGACTGTTCCAAACAGAAGTACTGCAGTGTGGATGCAAACACATCCCAAACAGTTATTGTATAGTGCAGTCTTTATGCATTTGAAATAAGCAAATACAAAGACTGCAAACTAGTCTTCCTTATGCAAGTTATCAGTTCTTCTCTCATGTAGTGATTCTTCCCACAAGGATAGTAGGAAGCCCCCAGAGTGAAGGGGAGAACCTAGGCAATGCTGTATTTGAGGTCCACATGTCTTCTCTGACTCCTCTTTGTTTCCTTTTACTTTAGAGAATATAAATATCTATTTTTCTTTCCAAAATAAGGGGGGAAATGTGAGAGGAGGGGTAGTTGCAGGTGGAATGTCAATCTGGATGTTCCCTCATGCTACTGTGAAGACTGAAGGACATTAAATTCTCTTTTTCAAAATGGCAGAGCTGAGGTCTGCATCCCCCTCCCCTTCAGCCCTTTAAAATGCTTTTAAAAAGTAAACTAAACTGTGCTATACCATTACAGCAAAGCTAGAGAAAAGAAAGGAAGAAAATCTTTTAAAAGGTAGCAAAGGAAGGGAAATCAGGAGGTAAAGGGGGGGCATGATACTTGCAAGGGGATTCTATTTCTCCCCATCATCATCCAGCACAACTCCCTTGAAGCCCGGTGTGATGGACTGCACTTTTAAAAGCTTAGAAGTGCTGTGTAAACAGATAAAGGACTGTGGGGTTATTTTTTCACAAAGCCAGAGAGCCTTGAATGACAGGCTGTTCCAGGAGATCTGATTGGTTAGCATCAGCTGAGCAGAAAAAGACGTAAGAACCGGATGTTGAGAAGAATTGAGTCTGATTTTAGCCCTAGCTGAGAAGAACTGAAAACTGATGGTTTCAGAATTTAGCTTGGCTAAGTGCAGGTTAACACAGACAGAGAACTTAGGAAAGTTGCCAAGGAAGTTTGGGAAGTAGGTGAAGATTTTGGGGGAAAAACTGGAACAAAATCCTCTCAACACAAAGATTTAAATTTTTGTGAAAAGTTTAAGAAACTCTCATTAGCCTGAAATACAAAAACTAAAGTTTGTGCATGTACTGGTTTTACCTCAGAAATTTCAACCATTGGTTTCACCTGACTTTTCCCCTCTACGTTGAATAAAATATTTTGTTAATTTGGAACATCAAAATGTCTCAGGTGCCATTTAATTTGTTTAAGTTAAAGCAGGTTCCTGATCATTCCCTCAGGTTCTTGAGCTGAGCCAACAGCCAAAACATTGTACAGAGACAGGGTGGAACACCCAGAGTTCTTCAGCAAAGAAGAAAACACATTACTAGGGGAGCTCAGTCAGTATAGAAAAACAGAGGGAGGGAAGTGGATGGGGTTGTCATACCACAGTGGCAATGGTGTCTGGGAGCTTCTCTATGGTTTGAGTGGCTCCTGGCATCTGCCACTACTGTGGCTACGCTAGGAACAGTTTCTGAGCTCCGCTGCCACAACAGCTGGGCCTGGAGCAGCTCCCAGGCTCCACTGCCACTGTAGCCAGGCCTTCCAGTAGCTCCCAGTCTTTACTGCTGCCATGGTTGTGCCCAGAGTAGTTCCTGAGCTTTAACACTGTCATAGCTGGATCTGATGGCAGCTCCCAAGCTTCACCATTGCCATAGCCAGACCCACTGGCAGCTTTGAGGCTTTGTTCTTGTCACAGCCACTGGTGGTATAGCAGCAACCACCGGGCCCCACTCCAGCTGCTCCATGCTAAGTTATCTGTGCATACAGAGACAGATTTTTTTAAAAAATTGGGGGGAATTTAATCCCCACCCCACAATGTATTTTTTTTACCTTTTCAGATTTTTCTGCAAACGGGGGGGGGGGGGGGGGGGTCACCCAAGTTTTTCAGAAAAACTTGTTTATGGTGCATGTGCCCCCATTTGAGAATTTAGATATATGAGGATAGGGGACACCCTTGGGAAATAGTCCTTTTCAGTCATGACCCCAACTTGGTGGAATTCTGCTGGAAGACATCAGGGCCCTGTGTGATCTTTACAGTTCCACAGGGCCTGCAAGGCAGAGATGTTCTGTCAGGCTTTTGATTAAGAACAGTGATGGTTGCTATGCTGGCACTTCTCTCCTCTGTTCCTATGGATGCCCCTATGGGGTCCTCCTCCTCATGCAGCATCCAGAAATCTGAACTAAACAAACTTTAACAGGACAACATCAGGGTATAGAATTTGTTTTGCTAACTGGTTTTATTGATTTTAATTATATGTATTTATTATTTCCTGCTGTACATTGCCCAGAGCCCAGCACCAGCTGGGATGGGGTGATTCACCAAGTCAAATATATAAATAAATAAAATAAATATATAGATAATTATCACACAATAATCTAGAAATCCCAGTGTGACACATGAGTAAGCCCTGCAAAGTCAGGGCTGTAGCCAGAGGTAATGTACAGAATGACTGAGGAGAATTATAGGGCTGGAAGTGATGGTTCATTGCTGTTGGGAATGTGGAAGCCAGCTAGCCTACTAGAGAATTCCTCTGCGGAGGAAGCAGGAAGAGGCTGCTGGAATCACAGAAGGAGATGTGGCAAAAGAACTGGCAGAAGGAGCAATGGATGGAAGTGACACAGAGAGTGCAGCTGTAGAGAGTTCACCAGAGGCATCAGGAAGCTGCCCAGCAGGCTGCTCAGGAGTTGTCTGATGATGCAGGGGAGAGGCCAGTAAGACAAAGCAAGGAGTGAGAGGACTCAAAAGAAAATACAGGACTGATGTGGTTAAAGGAAACTGGCTGAGCAGAAGATGAGAAAGGACTGGGGGTGGGGATGAACTAATGAGAGCATTGAGAAATAGATGGGTGAAGTGTGTGAAGGGATGGGACTGAGCAGCAGAATGTATGCTGTATGCCTGCTGTAAAGGGAAGGAAGGGAGACACAGCAAAATATTATGCAGGTCATAGAGTGGCTGAGGAGGAACCTGGGAGGGCAGCCCTGCAGATTTGGCAGAAATCTTGGTCTGAGACTACTGCTAAGGTTACACCCAGTGACAGCTCTAGAGGTTGCATATGAGCATAAAGACTAATAGGAGATACAGTATATACATGTTGGAAGCCCATCAGGATTCCAAAAATGCCCATCTCCCCTGAGTAATTATTGGATCAGAACTCTGTGCAAGCACAAAGGCTATACTTGCTGGTTAGCAGGATAGTCAAGAAACAAGATTGTATGAGTCACCTCCATGGATCAGAGCCATTCACTGTGATAGAAATTCAGATGACCATGGCTGGAGAGGTTAATGGACAGCCCTGAATCATACCTAAGACATGGAGCCAGGCAGCCAAGGAAAGTGCAGACCTTCCTGCAAAAAGGGAGGAGGGCAATTTTTGCACATAGCTACAGCAGTAAGAAGAGGCCATCACAGAGGAGGAAGAAGAGGAGGAGAGTTGGGTTTTATACCCTGCGTTTCACTACCAGAAGGATTCTCATAGAGGCTTACAATTGCCTTTGCTTTCTTTGCACACAGCAGATACCCTATGAGGTAGGTGGGGCTGAAAGAACTGTGATTGGCCCAAGGCTACCCAGCTGGCTTCATGTCGAGGAGTGGGGAATATAACCCCGTTCTCCAGATTAGAGTCTGCTGCTCTTAACCCTTACACCACACTGGTTCTCATGAGCAGCCATAAATACATGGTCCTGAGAAAGTAACAGATAAGCTCTAAATATTGCAACCAGCCAATGGATGAACCAAAATGAACACAAATCTGGACACCTTATGTCTTATTACTTTCTTAATTGTTTTTGGGCAAGATTCATATGCGTTCAATTTTTTTTTACTCCTGCTCTGTTGCTGTTTGCCTATGCTGTATGTGTGTTTAACTTAGCAATGCAGAGTGGGAAACTCAAAACTGGTGCTAAAATCTTTCAAGATATTAAAAACAAGAGGAGCCTCTGTATAAATCCTTGACTGGACAAAACCTCTGAGAATTGATCTGCTGGTGGTGACCAGGTACCCTGTAAAAAGTGGGGAGTTAGAAGAAGAGAATCCTTCTTGGGGTGTAGAGGCTGGGAATTTGACTGACTTCCTCGTTCTCTGTGGTGCAGAAACAGGCATTGGCAAGGCTTGTCTCACCACACTTGTAACTACAAATTACACAAAATTAATTACTGTTTGAGTGATAAAGTACTTTTCTCTTCTCCAAATATACAGTTCATCAGTTTCATTGTTAAGAAGGATATAGACAAGCTGGAACAGGCCCAGAGGACGGCAACAAAGATGGTGAGGGGTCTAGAGACCAAATCCTATGAAGAAAGGTTGAAGGAGCTGAGGATGTTTAGCCTGGAGAAGCGGCGGCTGAGAGGTGATATGATCACCATCTTCAAGTACTTAAAGGGCTGTCATCTAGAGGATGGTGTGGAATTGTTTTCTCTGACTCCGGAAGGTAGGACCAGAACCAATGGGTTGAAATTAAATCAAAAGAGTTTCCGGCTCAACATTAGGAAGACCGTTAGAGCGATTCCTCAGTTGAACAGGCTTCTTCGGGAGGTGGTGGGCTCTCCTTCCTTGAAGGTTTTTAAACAGAGGCTAGATGGACATCTGACAGCAATGAAGATCCTGTGAATTTAGGGGGAGGTGTTTGTGAGTTTCCTGCATTGTGCAGGGGGTTGGACTAGATGACCCTAGAGGTCCCTTCCAACTCTATGATTCTATGATTCTTTGGGTGATCCAAAGCTCTAGTGTTATGGGAAAGGAAGAATTTCTTTCAAGCTACTTTCTCCACCCTATGCAGAATCTCTGCCATGCCTCTACCTTGTTCATTTTAAAACTAACAAACCTGAATACCTTAACATTTCTACTCATCAGTTCTTTGGTTCCACCAGTGGTCATCTGGACTGTGTTCCCTTCCACCCATTCATCGGTTGGTTACATTTTTTTCTATACCTTTTCCAGTACTATAATATTTTGAGATATGGCAAAGTTCCACTGAGAGTATGCAATTGACTCACAGTGTGCACATGAGTTTTGTGGTTAAATATGTACCTGGACTCCCCTGGTCCCAGACTGACACTGTAACTACCACATCACACTTCTGGCCTGTGAAGTGACTGGATCAAAAGATAGCTCAACAAAATATGATTTTCTTGATTAATACTATATGTATGGCTATGTAGATCAAATTTCCTATGGGTGGTTCTAGGGTTCTTTCCTCAGTACAGAACTGTGTGCAATACAAGAATTATGCCTTAGCTATTCTGCAACACTGAAAGGGCTCTTAGGGCTCCCCATTCATAAACTGTGCAGTGCATCTACTTGGGCCAGCAAAATGTTTTGGACCAGCCCTGCTCTGCTACTGCATTTTAAAGAATTGTTCTATTTTCCTGTGATGAAAGAATGTTTTTGCTTTTCCTTATTTATTTCCCAGCCAAAATTTAGAAAGGTGACTTTTGTGAACTGATCAGATTTGACAAAAGTAGTATTCAAGCTAAGTAATGTCTAACTATTTGTAAGATTCGTCATCCTTCTTTTTTTAGAAATGGCATTTAGATTAGCCATAGGGCTAATTTATTGTCTTGTAACTCTTTTTTCAGACTTGCATGCAGTATTTGAATCCCATAAAAGAAAACCATATGCATATCAGGTTTCCAATAACTGATCTCATCCAGGAATGGATGCCAAATTATCTCATTCTAGCTGTAAGGGTTGAGGTTAACTCCTTACACTCACAGTCATTGCCATTCAAAGTGGTTTGTGTCTGCTGATTTGGATTGTATTTTTATTTCCTGGCTAGCACACATACTCTCTTTCCATTTGGATCACATAGTCTCTCTGATGGAGTACTTTACTACAGACCCTTATGGAACTTCTTTGATTTTTCAGGCTGCTCCAAATACCACTACTGACACCGTGAAAGGAAATAGCGGAGATCCTTATAAGCTGTTCATCACAGCTCAAATCTTTTAGTAATACAACTCTTGTAGGAGCCCAAGTACCTTCACCTCAAGGTTCAGCTGTGTTGACTTCAATCAAAATTACTCATAACACGCAAAAGAAAGGATCAGCAGCAAAAATATCCTGATCTTATGAGAAAAAGATGAGAAATTTGCTTATGTTGTACTCTTACATAACACAGGTCCACAGTACTGGATGATACCTCTTGAATTAACTAAGATGATAAACTGTCCCCATAGCTTCCTAAACTTAAACTATATTTTTCAAGTTGGGGGTCTTAAGAACACAAGTAATGAGCACCAACAGGTTGGAAGAGGGGAAGGTATAAAAATCAGCACTCTAGGGTCAATTCACACTATACATTTTCTTCTCTGCATATGCAGTCATGATCATCCCTGGGTACACTTTCACAAGGATAACATAATTAGTGAACAGGGAAACTGTAGAAACAATCAGTACCCACCCCTTTTTATGATTCAGCTGTCTGCAACAAGTACTGCCACAGTCATGGAAGCTGCTGTCTACACAGCAGCATCCATGAGCACCCACACTATGTTGTCCATATGAGAAGTCTTCTGTAAATCTCTATGGCAATAGTAAACAAAGAGCAGTGGGTTTAAGTCCAAGGCGGAAAAAGCTGCAATTTTTTGCACAATTCTTTAGGAATATAATTCAAACACACCTGCCTGTAAACTTTTTTAAAAAATTAAAGTTAGAAGGTCGCCATACTTTAATATAAAAACACAGCACTTAGCAAATTCAGCTGGAATAAATCCTTGCTCTATGACACAAATACACATTCATAGAGACACAAATGTGGTTCAGCAAACTGAACACTGGGGCTGGATGAGGGACATGCAGGTTCAAATCTCTGCCAATCCAAAAAAATTTACTGGAAGTGCATCGGCCAGTACTTTCAAGATGCTCAGTAAGTAGAGTGGATTTGCATAAGGAAAAGAAAGTGAGATCATGGTGGTAAGCTAGCCACAACTTGTGCTCATTAATTGGAAATTATATCTACAACCTGCACACACACACACACGGGACTCTCTGTGTGTGATCAGGAAACCTGGAAAATGCAGAGTTCTACAAATGCATAAAGACACATATGTGCAGGCTCAGTACATACATTCCTATAAACATGTGTAGAAAGAGGGTATAATTTACTGTCATAATCCACTTCTTTCAAGAACACAGAACAGCTTTATATTGTGTTAGACCATTCATCTATCCAGGTCAGTATTGTCTAGAACAGGGTTTCCAACTCCCCCCCCCCCCCCCCGTGGCTCGGTTATTTTTACACTTCTCTTTCGTGGCCCACTAAAATTCGGGGGTGGAGCCAGAACACTTCGGGGGTGGAGCTGGGAAACAGGAATTATGTCATTTCCTGTGGTGCCACTTCTAGGTCAAGGGCCAAGTGATGTCACTTCGACAGCACACTGAACCAAAACTCCACCTCTTCCTGTGATGTCACTTCCAGGGTACTCCTTCAAACCTGCCTCTTCTTCTGAAGTAACTTCGTTTTCAGAAAAATCTCTCTGAAACTCATACAGAACCAAAATGGGGGTGGAAAGTGGGCTGTCTGCAACTTTTTCATACATTCTCAGGATCTTCTCTTTCCACCCTCACACCTGCATGCACCTTTCTGTTTGTGTGTTCTTCTCCAGCTTGTAAGCACTCTTAATGCCCATGTTCAATTGCCTGCACCACCTATACACCCCTTCCTCAACAGCACTGGCCACTGTATGCAGTTGGGAGTGCTGTTGCCATTGCCTTCAGGAATGCCTGCACTGTGTACCACTCACACTGGGCCCTAGCAGCTGCTCTACCTCAAAATATGCTGACACATTTAGTAGGCCCTTCCTTCAGCTGCTACTACTGGAACCCCGTCTCAACCTACAACCAAGCTTGCTTGGTTTCAAGAAAATCTTTTGACAACTATTTTTCATACTTTTCCTTGGCTGAAACACTGGGGAATTGCTGTAAAAGGTAGCAGAGAACTGAACTGAAATTAATGAATTGATTTCTAGCTATATGAAGTTCATATAAGCTTTTCTGCAGTTATCCCAAAAAGGATATTTATGAGGGGCTTGCAGCTTTTTATTGGCTGTGTTTCCCATGCCTTTAAAAGCAACCTGTTATGCAAATATTTAGCCAGTGAACTTCTTTCATCCTTTTTAATATCTACAGGAGGAATTTAATTTTGGTGTCAGACTAGGATTGCCAAGTTCTCAGCTTCCCATAGTGGGAGACTTTCACGCATGCTTTGTGTGCATGCTCTGCAATGACATCACCCAGAAGTGATGTCATCAAAATGGCGGTTCCCCCATGCAGGGCTGCTTTAGATATTTCCAGGAAAATTGTGCCATAGAGTTTTCCCTCCCAAATGGCTAGAGTGTCTGGGAAAACCATAAAGTTTTCCTGGAAATGCCTAGAGCATCCCTGCATGGGGTGCCACCATTTTGATGACATCACTTCTGGGTGACGTAATCGCACCAGCAATGTAGGGGGAGGTTCCCCACGCCAGCCCAATGTGGACCTGTGGGTTGGGAATCTCCTGGGCAGGGAATTCCCCACCAGGACTGCGGGCTTGGAAGCCCTATGTCTGACAGCTGTTAAAAGCAGGACCAGTAAAATGGTGTCATAGTACCATCACTTCCAGTGCTGTTGAGATATACAGCAGTAATCTCCAATACTCTCTTTCTGCCTCTACACCTCTCACTCTCACTCACACAGAAATCTCATAGAAAGGTCAGCTGGCTACAATTGAAGGTGCCATCTTTTCATTGGCAGAGCTCCTATGTTTGCAACAACAGTATGATGAACAGAAAAGGTTCATCCAGCAAAAATGGAAGGAAAGAAAGAGAAGGGGAAATAAAAAAAGGGAAAGAATGAAATGAAATGGAAGGAAAGGAAAGGAAAGGAAAGGAAAGGAAAAAGACAAGAAAAGAAAAGAAAAGAAAGCCACAGAAAGAAAGAACATAAGAGAAGCCATGTTGGATAAGGCCAGTGGATCATCCAGTCCAAAATTCTTTCACACAGTGCCCAAAAAGCACCAGAATGTCCACCAGTGGGGCCAGGGCACCAGAAGCCCTCCCACTGTTGCTTCCCTCCCCCCCAGCACCAAGAATACAGACAGAACATCATTTGCAGGGAAAGAAAGAAAGAAAGAAAGAAAGAAAGAAAGAAAGAAAGAAAGAAAGAAAGAAAGAAAGAAAGAAAGAAAGAAAGAAAGAAAGAAAGAAAGAAAGAAAGAAAGAAAGAAAGAAAGAAAGAAAGAGGAACAAAGGGGGGGGAAGCCTTACTCACCATCAGATGACCCCAACCAGCAACCATTCTGCCCAGGAGTCATTTGGTAAAAAAAAAAAAAAAGCTACTGGGATGCCACTCCCTGCCCCTCCTGGCTGAAAAAAACATCCCCCTCATCTTTGCTGCCCAGGCCTCCCGGGGAAATCTTCCCAAAAGAACATACTGCAAAGCACATGAAAGCTCATACCTTAAAGAACACTTCATGGGTCTAAAATGCCAGTGAATTCCAGGATGGGAGGGGAAGAAAGGAGAGGCAGCCCAGCTCCTCTCTGCACAACACAGAAACATTGGGGGATGCAAGGAAGGAAAACAGGGCTCAGGCTTTGCAGCCTGTGTCAGTCTTTAAGCCTAACTTTTATCTGCACAACACAGAGACATTGGGGGATGAAAGGAAGGAAAATAGAGCTCAGGCTTTGCAGCCTGTGTCAGTCTTTAAGCCTAGTTGTTCTCTGCACAACAGAGAGTCGGGAAAGGAAGGAAGCAGAGCAGAGCTCATGCTTTGTTGGCTTTTCTTGTGACCCGGTATTGAGGCTTTTGTGGCCAGGTACCAGGTCATGCCTCTGCAAATGGGAAATGCTGGTCTAGAATAATGGACAGCAGATTTCTCCAAGTGTCAAACAGAGTTCTTTCAGATTGCCTTTTAGCTGAAACTTTTTCTAACTGAAGTTCTAAGGGACTGAACATGAGACCTCCTAAATAGAAACCATATACTTACCATTCTTCCCATGAAAACCATGTTCCCAATTCATTCCTGCACTGCTGAACATATCATACCTAATGTGACTTAATTAAGTTTATTAAGAGGATGTGGTGAGAGAATTGTGATATTACTGTAGTTTAGGCAGTGGTACTGAATAAAACCCTTTCATGGATTGCTGCCTTGACGTGGTGAGAGGGCTTCAATGGTTCAGTGAGGCTGTGGGCTATGCCATGCAGGGCCACCCAAGATGGACAGGCCACAGCTGAGAACCCAGACAAAATGTGATCCACTGGAGAAGGAAATGGCAACCCACTCCAGTATCCTTGCCAAGAAAACTCCATGGACAGTAACAAAAGGCTAAAAGATATGGTGCTGGAAGATGAGCCCCTCAGGTCAAAAGGTGCCCAATATGCTACTGGGGAAGAGCAGAGGGCATATCCAAGTAACCACAGAAAGAGTGAAGCGGAAGGGCCAAAGCCGAAAGGATGCTGAAGCTGTGAATGTGTCTGATGGTGAAAGGAAAGTCCGATGATGCAAAGAACAATACGGAATTGGGTTGTGGAATGTAAGATCTATGAATCAAGGTAAGCTGGATATAGTCAAACAAGAGTTGGAAAAACTGAACATCGACATCTTGGGAATCAGCGAACTAAAATAGACGGGAATGGGTGAATTTAATTCAGAGGATCACTATATCTATTATTGTGGGCAAGAGTCCCATAGAAGAAATGATGTGGCCTTTATAGTTAACAAGAGAGTGAGGAAGGCAGTAATAGAATACAACCTCAAAAATGACAGAATGATCTCGGTCCGTATCCAAGGCAAACCATTCAATATCACAGTAATCCAAGTCTATGCCCCAACCACTGATGCAGAAGAGGCTGAAGTGGACCAGTTCTATGAAGATCTACAACACCTTCTAGAATTAACACCAAAAAAAGATGTCCTCCTCATCATAGGGGACTGGAATGCCAAAGTAGGAAGTCAAAAGGTAACTGGAACAATTGACAAGTTTGACCTTGGAGAACAAAATGAAGCCGGGCAAAGGCTAATAGAGATTTGTCAAGAGAACAAGCTGGTCATAGCGAACACCCTCTTCCAACAACCTAAAAGGCGACTCTACACATGGACATCACCTGACGGGCAACAGAGAGATCAGATTGATTATATACTCTGCAGTCAAAGATGGAAAAGCTCCTTACAGTCAGCAGAAACACGACCAGGTGCTGACTGCGGCTTAGATCATGAGCTACTCATTGCAAAATTCAGGCTTAAACTGAAGAAAACTGGGGAAGCCATTAGGCCATTCAGGTTTGACCTTGATCACATCCCTTATGAATATACAGTGGAGGTGAAGAATAGGTTTAAGGAACTAGAGTTGATAGACAGAGTGCCTGAAGAACTATGGACAGAGGTTCATGACATTGTACAGAAGGCAGCAATCAGCACCATCCCAAAGAAAAAGAAATGCAAGAAAGCAAAGTGGCTGTCTGATGAGACTTTACAAATAGCTGAGGAAAGAAGGATAGTGAAAGGCAAAGGTGAAAAGGAAAAACTCACAGAACTGAATGCAGATTTTCAGAGAACAGCAAGGGGAGATAAGGAGGCCTTCCTGAAGGAACCATGCAAAGCGATAGAGGAAAATAATAGAATGGGAAGGAGAAGAGATTTTTTCAATAAAATTGGAGAAATCAAGGGAACATTTTGGGCAAAGATGACCATGATAAAGGACAAAAACGGTAGGGACCTAATAGAAGCAGAAGGGATCAGAAAGAGGTGGCAAGAATACACAGAAGAATTATATAAGAAGGATCTCAATGTCCTTGACAACCATGACAGTGAAATTGCTGACCCTGAGCCAGACATCCTGGAGTGTGAAGTTAAATGGGCCTTAGAAAGCATTACTAACAACAAAGCGAGCAGAGATGACGGTATCCCAGTTGATTTATTCAAAGTCCTAAAAGATTATGCTGTTAAGATGATGCACACATTATGTCAACAAATTTGGAAAATGCAACAGTGGCCACAGGATTGGAAAAGGTCAGTTTATATTCCAATCCCAAAGAAGGGTAATGCCAAAAAATGTTAAAACTATCGCACCATTGCACTCATTTCACATGCCAGCAAGGTCGTGTTAAAGATCCTACAAGCTAGGCTTCAGCAGTATGTAGATTGGGAACTACCAGTAGTTCAAGCTGGGTTTTGGAGAGGTAGAGGAACAAGAGATCAAATTGCCAACATTTGCTAGATTATGGAGAATGCACAGGAGTATCAGAAAAACGTCTATTTCTGTTTCATTGACTACGCTAAAGCCTTTGATTGTGTGGATCACAACAAACTGTGACAAGTCCTTAAAGAGATGGGGATATCAGACCACCTCACATGTCTCCTGAGAAACCTGCATTAGAATCAAGAAGCAACTGTCAGAACGGGATATGGAACAACTGATTGGTTTAGAATAGGAAAAAGAGTTTGACAAGGATGTATATTGTCACCCTGCTTATTTAATTTGTATACAGAGTACATAATGTGGAATGCTGGCCTCGATGAAGCACAAACCGGAATTAAGATTGCTGGGAAAAACATCAACAACCTCAGATATGCAGATGATACCACTCTAATGGCAGAAAGTGAAGAGGATCTAAAGAACCTCTTGTTGAGGGTGAGAGGAGAGCACAAAAGTAGGCTTGAAACTCAACATCAAAAAAACTAAGATCATGGCATCCAGCCTCATCACACCTTGGCAAATAGAAGGGGAAGATGTGGAGGTAGTGACAGACTTCACATTTCTGGGATCCAAGATCACTGCAGATGGTGACTGAAGCCATGAAATTAAAAGACATTTGATTCTTGGAAGGATGGCGAACCTAGACAGTACAATAAAAAGTAGAGACATCACCCTGCCAACAAAAGTCCGTATAGTCAAAGTGATGGTATTCCCAGTAGTAATGTATGGCTGTGAGAGCTGGACCATAAGGAAGGCTGAGTGCAGAAGAATAGATACTTTTGAGATGTAGTACTGGAGAATATTCTTGAGAGGCCCTTGGACTGCAAGAAAATCAAATCAGTCAGTCCTAAGGGAAATCAAAACTGACTGCTCCCTTGAAAGTCAGATGCTGAAGCTGAAGCTCAAATACTTTGCCCACCAAATGAGAAGGGAGCACTCACTGGAGAAGATCCTGATGCTGGGAAAGACAGAAGGCAAAAGAAGGGGACGGCAAAAGATGAGATAGCTGGACAGCATGTAACTAACACAAATTTGAGCAGACTTCAGAGGATGGTGGAAGACAGGAGGGCCTGGCGTGACTGTCCATGGGGTCGCAAAGAGTCAGACTCAACTGTGCGACTGAACAACAACAAAAAAAAACTGAATAAAAATCAATACATATAAAACCATTCATCCCATCTTTCTCTGGAAGTCTCCTTCAGTGCTTTACCATTGGATAAATACATGAACTACTGACTAGTTCACCATTGAAATTACTATTATTTTAAGAAAGCTATTCCAACAATGTTTTAAACTGTGCTTTTAATGAGAGACTAGAGTTAATACTATACAGGCCACCACTAAGTGATTCTTGAATATTAGGTAAGTCACTCTGACTGGGCAGCACTGATTAACAAAGAGTTTCTGTGTTTGTTTTTATAATAGGCCTATGCCTTTTGAAGCACTTCAGAGCACTTAACTAAAGCAAACAAGCACTTGAACTTTGAATATCTACCAAGAGGAGCTATTGATAAGTATGACTTTACTTTGTAAATCTAAGTCACTGCAACTTGAATTCAATGGTCTCAGAGACAATTTAGACTTCTCTCTCTCTCGAAGCATCACAGTCCCTTTATGAGACTGTAGCTCCTCATATTTTTCATATGGGGAGGTGCTTGTTTGTACTTAACCTGCATATCAGTGGCCTCAAGTACCACAAGGAAGTGGTGCTAGAAAAAGAAGCTCAATTGAGTTTGGCATATTCCTTTTTCTTGAACTTCCACATTACCTATACATAGGAAAGCAGAGCATCTCCTCCACAGATCTTGTGGTTCCAGTTTAGGAAACACTTTTGAATCTCCTCATAGGAAATGAAACAAAATGTAAGTTGGGGGAGACACTCATTTGTAGTTCCTCCTTAAGCATTTGTTAGTGGTGTATGAAGCTGCCTTCAACAGTTCTGCAGCTACTAAAGGGGAATAACAATGAACTGTATCTTCTATCTGCAGCAGATGAGAAACTGCAGTCAGGGAACTAGATTCTATAAAATCTATGCATGGTCAGATTTCTTTCCATTTGTGGCACCACACTTAAAGTAGATTCAAGAGAACTCCCCCACCCATCCTGCTACTGCAACTTTTCTCCTACAATGGTACCCACATATATGGCTGTTGTGGTTGTGGGTCTCATCAGCAATCCAGCATGTCTTCAGATTGCAGACCATCTAAATTCAAATATAATGTGCTTTGAAACTTGCAGAATTCACAAGCTAGCATTCAGAACACACTGATACTCCTAAACAGAAGGGCAAATAATTCAGGACACACACAGGGTGTAGTGATGACCACAAGGGATTAGACAAATCCTTGATGGCTAAATGGAACCTCCTGTATTTCTCTGAGAACCTGTTCCAGTGGGGGCATACCCTGGTTATAGTCAGCATGGGAAATCTGGCAGGCCATTGTAGGAAATAAGGTACTGAATTAGATGGGCCACTGATATAATCAAGTGAGGATGTCTGCATACATTTAAAATACTATTGTTATATTGAAATATCCATTACCTGATGCGCAGCCAATTCCCATCTACACCTACATTCCACAGATTTCAGTAAGACTTTTAGTGAGTCATACATGCATACAGCTACACCCTAAGATTCTTGCTTTAAGATGGTTTCTTCTGTCATGTGATAAAATATGTATCTAAGTACTTCTCATGCAAGAACTAGCTTTCAAATTCTCTGAAATACTATTAGTTATAATTGGGTTTTAATGCATAAAATGGCTGAGTAATTTAAATGTTTGAAAAAGAAAACAGTCTTTCCTGGGGTTTATGAAGTGGTAAGCTATTTCTCATAACGATTAACTGTGAATCATCATTTCAAACATGAGCATCTAGGAACATATGCTCTATACAAGTGATGCTGTGAGGGAACCCATATTAACCAAATTAATGAGTTCAATTGTCATCATAGCCTGAATTTTTACACCAAAAAAAGTCCATCAGCCTCTAGGAATTATCCCTGATATTTAGTGGTAAGAATAAATGAAAACAGATTCAGGTATATGTTTCAGCCATCCTTAAATACCCTATGAACTGTAGAATACATATAACACATAAGAACACAACACATAAGAACATAAGAGAAGCCATGTTAGATCAGGCCAATGGCCCATCCAGTCCAACACTCTGTGTCACACAGTGGCAAAAAAATTATACACACACACACACACACTGTGGCTAATAGCCACTGATGGACCTCTGCTCCATATTTTTTATCTAAACCCCTCTTGAAGGTGGCTATACTTGTGGCCACCACCACCTCCTGTGGCAGTGAATTCCACATGTTAATCACCCTTTGGGTGAAGAAGTACTTCCTTTTATCCGTTTTAACCTGTCTGCTCAGCAATTTCATCGAATGCCCACGAGTTCTTGTATTGTGAGAAAGGGAGAAAAGTATTTCTTTCTCTACTTTCTCCATCCCATGCATTATCTTGTAAACCTCTATCATGTCACCCTGCAGTCGACGTTTCTCCAAGCTAAAGAGTCCCAAGCATTTCAACCTTTCTTCATAGGGAAAGTGTACCAGCCCTTTAATCATTCTAGTTGCCCTTTTCTGGACTTTCTCCAATGCTATAATATCCTTTTTGAGGTGCGGCGACCAGAACTGCACACAGTACTCCAAATGAGACCACACCATCGATTTATACAGGGGTATTATGATACTGGCTGATTTGTTTTCAATTCCCTTCCTAATAATTCCCAGCAGTTGGCCTTTTTTATTGTAAACGCACGCTGTCTTGACCTTTTCAGTGAGTTATCTACCACGACATTTTCAGTGAGTTATCTACCACGACCTCTTAGTCAGTCTCTGCCAGTTCACACCCCATCAACTTGTATTTGTAGCTGGGATTCTTGGCCCCAATGTGCATTACTTTGCACTTGGCCACATGGAACTGCATCTGCCACATTGACGCCCACTCACCCAGCCTCAACAGATCCCTTTGGAGTTCCTCACAATCCTCTCTGGTTCTCACCACCCTGAACAATTTAGTGTCATCCGCAAACTTGGCCACTTCACTGCTCACTCCCAACTCTAAATCATTTATGAACAAGTTAAAGAGCATGGGACCCAATACTGAGCCCTGCGGCACCCCACTGCTTACCATCCTCCACTGCGAAGACTGCCCATTTATACTCACTCTCTGCTTCCTATTACTCAGCCAGTTTTTGATCCACAAGAGGACCTGTTCTTTTACTCCATGGATCTCAAGCTTTCTAAGGAGCCTTTGATGAGGAACTTTATCAAAAGCTTTCTGGTAGTCAAGGTAAACAACATCTATCGGGTCTCCTTTGTCCACAAGTTTGTTCACCCCCTCAAAGAAATGTAACAGGTTAGTGAGGCAAGATCTTCCCTTACAGAAACCATGCTGAGTCTTCCTCAATAACTCGTGTCCATCAATGTGCCTACTCATTCTGTCCTTGATAATGCTTTCTACCAACTTTCCCGGTATTGAAGTCAGACTGACTGGCCTGTAATTTCCCGGATCTCCTCTAGAACCCTTTTTAAAGATAGGAGTGACATTTGCTACCTTCCAGTCCTCAGGAACGGAGGCAGATTTCAATGAAAGATTACAGATTTTTGTTAGAAGATCCACAAGTTCAACTTTCAGAACTCTCGGATGTATGCCATTCGGACCCGGTGACTTATTAGTTTTTAATTCGTCCATCAGTTGTAGGACCTCCTCTTTTGTCACCTCAATCTGACTCAGGTCTTTCAACACCCCTTCCAAAATTAGTGGTTCTGGGGTGGGCAAAAAGTTTTCATCTTCCACAGTGAAGACAGAGGCAAAAAATTCATTCAGCTTCTCAGCCATTTCCCTATTCTCCTTCAGTAATCCTTTTACCCCATGGTCATCCAAGGGCCCCACTGCCTCCCTGGCTGGTTTCCTACTTCTAATATATTTGAAGAAATTTTTATTGTTGGTCTTTATGTTTTTTGCAATATGCTCCTCATAGTCCCTTTTTGCCTGCCTGATCACAGTCTTGCATTTGATTTGCCACAGCCTGTGTTCTCTTTTACTAATCTCACTAGGACTGGTTTTCTACCGCTTAAAGGAGTCCTTCTTACCTTTTACAGCTTCCATTACTTTGTTTGTTAACCATGCAGGCCTTTTCTTATGCCTGTTTGTGCCTTTCCTAACTTGTGGTATGTATTTTATCTGAGCTTCTAGGATTATAGTTAATAGTCTCCAAGCTTCCCCAAGGGTTTTGACCGTATTTACCTTTCCTTTCAGTTTCCTCCTCACATGCCTCCTCATCTCAGAGAATTTACCCCTTTTAAAGTTAAACGTGGTTTTGGTGGTCTTTTTGGGCAACTCCCTATTTATACAAATGGTGAAATCAATAACATTATGGTCACTGCTCCCAAGTGGCGCAATCACTTTTGCATCTCTCACCAAGTCTTGAGCATTACTTAGGACCAAATCCAGGATCGCCCCACCCCTGGTAGGTTCTGAGACCATCTGCTCCATAGCACAGTCATTGAGAGCATCAAGAAACTCAATCTCTTTCTCTCGACCAGAACACATATTGATCCAATCAATCTGCGGGTAGTTAAAATCACCTATTACGACACAGTTTTTACGTTTAGCCGCTATCTTTAAGCCTTCCATCATATTATAATCGTCCTCTCTCTTTTGATTTGGTGGGCGATAACAAACTCCCATGGTTAAATTTCCTTTTGGGCCCTCTATTTCAACCCAAAGCATTTCTAAAAGGGAATCTAATTATCTGACCTCAGTCTTACTGGACCGTATATCCTCTCTGACATACAGAGCCATCCCAGAGCCATCAATGTTTACCTGAATTTTCTCAAGGAGGATTAAATAGAACAGTTATAATATACAATCTTAATTATTCAAAGAAAAACTCTTGATGTCAGACTAGTTAGGTAGAGGACACGAAGCACCCTTCATTCAATAGTAGCATTTTAACTAATATACAGGGTACTCCTAAATAGAGTTAACATTATTTTAAATTGATTGGGCTTCAGTGGACTTCAAAAAGGTCTAATTCTGTATAGAATTGCATTGAATATCTACAGCCTGCACACATACACACTGTATTGGGCAAATAAGAATGAATGAAGGCAGATAGGGTTGAATCCTACCAAATGTGATCAGAAGACATTCACAGCTGTGGATCTTCCTTCTTTTCCCAGAAGGCACTAGCTGAGTGGTGATGGTGATCACAGAAGCCTCATGGACAAAATGGTAGAGTAGAGGTACAGGAGGCAGCTACTGTGAAAACAATTTCTGTTGGTTGCTTTTGTGGTTACTTTTACTCTGTCTTTTGGGGGTGTCCAACAACTAATTATAGCACACAACTGGGGAAGTTATCTCAGTTGTTGATAAACCAGGATAGGGTATAACATTCTCAACATGGAGAAAGCAATTTAAACAGGGAGAATATCCATTGACATGAGGGAAGCAAAGGTGATGTCATTTGTTTGTGGAGATTCTTTCAACAGAAGAAACTACACTGGTTGAAGATGAAATAGGAGCATGTTCCCCAGGCACCCTCTTCATTGCAAGCCTTCATGACCCAAAAAACCACATCACATTGTCACAGTAGTGTATCTGCTGCTAAAGTCAGAAACTAAAGGGTTTTTTAACCACAAGAAAAGAGTTCCCAATGTGGTATGGGGAATTTCAGTTGCCAAAACCTCCATTATAAGAGGAACACACTGGTTGAGAGACCACAATATATAATTAGCTATCTATCAATGAAAGGCTTCATCTTGCTGATTTATGGAATCCTATGGTTAATAAATGGCAGGCCTTATCAGGGTACAAAGCAGCATGACATATTCTTTTAGAGATATACAAAGATGAAATACATTGGAATAAAGTTTTGAAAACTTGTCTAGAACTATCTATTAATTTTGCCACAAAATAAACACAATTTGCTGGCTGGTAAACTAATATTCCTCCTGAACAATGAACACAGTGTGTTGGGGGTGGGAACTATCATATGTGGTGGGAGTGCCCTACTCTTCTACTCTTTGGCAAGTATAGTAGTGGGGTGAATTATAGGATGCACTTCCTTAACAACAGATTCTATTCAATATGCTGGACTAGGGGGCAGTGTGGTTGCTTTTACTCTCTCTCTTGAGGGTATCATAGTATACAACTGAAAAAGTTATTTTAATTATTGAAAAACTGGGACAGATAACGCATAAACTTTTCAATATGGAGAAAAGAATTTAAACTGGAAAAATGTATACTTTAGCATAGACAAATCCAGGAAAATCTGCAGGTTTATGCATCCCTATATGGAATTTATTTTTAATTACACTAACTGTGGATACTAGTCCTAATGTTATTCTTACTGTTATGTTTGGATTTCTCTCAGTGAGTATAAAATAAAATTATTTATTTTAGTTTTTTTGAAATGCAATTAAACACACAAACACAAAAATTTGGGAGGGGGAGCAGGGGAGGATGTGACACATGTACAAAATGAGGATGTCATAGATGTGACATGTGTACAAAACACCAGTTTAAAAAATGCATGTTTGGTCTATGATTTTTTTCTTCCTGAGAAAAATTAAGATTCTGGGTTTTAAAGACAATAACCGTTTTCGTACACTGCTCACCTCGGGGTCACGTCCCTCTTCACTGCGCAGTGTCTGCTTGGATTTCCCACCATCTGCGCCGGAGGAGCAGGAAGAGCCGCAGCTTCTGCATCGCAAACGGAAACTGGGTTTTAGCAATTTTTGTTTGCGATGCAGAAGCCGCGACTCTTTCTGCTCCTCTGGCGCAGATGGTGGGAAATCCGAGCAGACGCTGCACAGTGAAGAGGAACGTGACTCCGAGGTGAGCAGTGTGTGAAAACAGTTATTATTAAAAAGGATATATGACATTTCCTACTATATTGAAATCTGACAGCCACCTATGTACAAATAAAAGCAACACACAAAAAATCTTGCCCTCTACCCTCCTCCACAAGGGTCACATGATGCGATGCCAGCAGCTCTTCCTCTTCCAATGTATGCCCTTCTTTCTCTGGGGGGCAGGGAGTGGGCTGCTGTGGGCATTTCAAACAGAGGCAGCTGTTGTCTCAGAGACCAGAGTGGTATAGACATGGAGACTGAGGTCATGGTAGGCCAGGCAGCAGTTTGGCTCTCCTTACAAGGGGTTCTCATCTGGCTTGGCAGAGGCTTGAAGTGGACATGGATTAAGCAATACTGGCTCACTTCAATATTGAGTGTTTCAAAATTAAATCTTGAAGAATGGTGAAGTTTGGGGTGGCTCTGCTGCTGGGGATTCAGTAGGGGGTGCTGCAGATTTGACGGGGCCATGACCCCATATGACCCACCACCACTGTCCATCGCCCTGATTGGAAGTCTCTTCTCTCCATATGCTGCAGAATCAGGGCCCCACATGTTTGGGAAATGCATTCTAAGAAGGGAACTTGTAGCCAAGAAGTTACCATCTTATTTAAAGTGATATCAGGGATTCCAGCTACAAAAACATCTACTATCATAACATGTGGTTTGGGCCTGAGCCAGACCATTGTTCCATTTAGACTAGTACTGAATTAACTGGTAGCAGCTCTCCAAGACACATCAACTGCTCATTCTAAAGCTTCTTCATTGCAAAAGAATTAAGAAATACACCTTTCCTATTACAGAACATTTGTGATGTCTTTTTGAGTAACTTCCTCTGCTTTTACATGTTCCAATGACATCACAGCCAACAATTTATGCACATACAACACACAGGATTTTTTGTTTTGTTTGTTATCAATGTCTCTTGCACACATAATATTTTAGTCCTGGAGAGGCCAAACACTTGTCTAAGCCAGGTGACAGACCACTAAACAAGGGTGCTAGCATTGAACATTTATCAAGCAGAAACATACCTTCCTTGGACCAATCAAATGAAAGAGCCAGGTAAGCAGGGACTGTTTTCTGAATCATGATAGCCAAGATCAAAAGTTTAAAGTTCTATTAGTAGACAACACTTATTTACTTCTGACATCTCTACACTTTCCCCATAAAGTCTCCCAATGTCAGTAAAAAACAGCAAGTGTCCAGTAGCATGCTAAAGACTAACAAAATTTATGGCAGGGTTTGAACTTTTGTGAGTCACTGGTAACTTCTTCAGATACAGCTAGAATGTGAGTTCATCTGTCCTTTATATTGAAAAGTAGAGTGTCCTATATATATATATATATATATATATATATATATATATATATATATATATATATATATATATATATATATATATATATATATATATATATATCTCCCTATATATAGGACACATGGACTTGCATTTTGGTTGTATCTAAAGAAGTAAGCAGTGAGTCATGAAAGCACAAAGCCTACCACAAATTTTATATGTCTTTAAGCTGCTACTGGACTGTTACTATTTTTCACTGTTACAGACAGACTAACATGGCTATTATCTTGATCTATCTTCCAATGTTAGTATTTCTCTATTCTCCCACTGGCTAGCTGTCCTGTTTCAATTTATTCTCTAATCCTATATAATCTCTAATTTGGCATACTTTATTCTATGTTGCCACCACTGTTATCCCCATTTTTCATAGACTTACAATTAAGCTCCTACAAGTTGTAACTGCTTTCTTCCAGTTTGGCCTAATGACAGATGACAGACAGGCAGGCAGGCAGAGAGAGAGAAAGATTGTAACATACTGAGATGGGAGACGTTGGTAGGGCAACATGCTTTAATGGAGACACGTTACAAGAGAGCGAGCACGCGGGCCGGGTCCCGCTTATATACATTCCCGGAACTTCTTCCCCGACAGGCCAGCCCAATCCTGGCCTGTTAAACTTCCCGCCGCTGCTGGTGATTGGCGGGCTCAGCGCTTCCCGCGGAGTCGCCTGGGTGTCCCCAGTTGCCTCCGCTGTCCGGCTACACGGACTAACGCTATTGCGTCACAACGAAATGGTTGCTGTATTGCGTTATAACGAAATGGTTGCCGCATTGCGTTATAACGAAATGGTTGCCACCTTATGCTATCGCAATACGCTACACTCCTCCCCCCATAGTTAATGTACATAGTCCTGGAGGTAGGCGGGAGGCCGACGCTCCCGTGTTGACCTCCTTGGTGCTGCTTGAGGTATGGGGGCAGCTTCTGCAGTCGGGGCATCTCCGGGCGGTGATGCGTCGGCTTGCTGCTGGTCTGGCTCTGTTGATCGCCCGGCCTCCGCTGGTGTGGGCAGGTGCGATGCTGGCTCGGCGGCCTCGGGTAGATCCCTCGCTGGCTCCCCCCCGGGCATTGCTTCTCCCGCTTCGGTGGGCCCCTCCGGTAAAGTGCGGCGCTGCATTTGGTCAATGTGCCGCCGTAGGACTTGGCCCCCCTCTGTGGACACCTCATAGTGGCGGGACCCTATTACCTGCAGCACCCGTCCTGCTAGCCACCCCGGTCCCCCGGCGTAGTTACGGGCGAACACCGGGTCCCCCGCGAAGAAACCCCTGGCTGTGTCACTGGTTTCCGGGGACCCCCTGATGTCGGAGGCTTGGTCGGGGTGTAACCTGTCGAGCCTCGTAATGAGTTTGCGCCCCATGAGGAGCTCCGCCGGGCTCACTCCCGTGGCCGGGTTGGGGGTTACCCTGTTGTCAAACAAAAAGGCGGCTAGCCTGTGGTCCCAGTCGCCCTGTACTATCCGGCCCAGGCTTCCTTGGTAGTTCGGACCATGCGCTCTGCCTGTCCGTTGGTGGCCGGGTGAAACGGGGCTGACCTTATGTGTCTGATCAGGTACCTCTGCAGGAACGCCTGAAATTCCCCGGAGGTGAAAGCCGCCCCATTGTCAGAGACAATAGTGTCTGGAATCCCGTGGGTGCTAAGTGCCCTGCGCAGTGCCCGGATGGCGGCTGCTGATGAAGTGGACGCTACTGGAATGACCTCCAGCCATTTTGTGTAGGCGTCCACCATAATCAGGAAGATCTGTCCCTGGAAGGGCCCCGCGAAGTCTAGGTGGAGCCTGGGCCAGGGTTTCCTAGTGGTTTCCCATCGTGTAACCGGGGCACTGGGTGGCTCTGGCCGTGACTCCTGGCACACGCTGCACCTCCGAACCCAGTTCTCGATCTCTTCATCCATCCCCAGCCACCAGACGTAGCTCCTGGCTAAAGCCTTCATTCGGACTATGCCGGGGTGGGTCTCGTGAAGCGACTCTAGAACTCGCTTCTGCAGCGTGGGGGGAACCACCACCCTGCTTCCCCACAAGATGCACCCTTTGTGAGCTGCTAGCTCCTCTCTCCTCGTTTTGTAGGGCCTAAACTCTTCCCCCATGTTCCCTTCTGGCCACCCCCTCACCACCCAGTCGAGAACCCTTGCCAGTGTTTTGTTCTTCCCAGTGGCCTTCGCAACCTCCGCGGCGTGGAGGAGCGGCTCCGGGAGGGACTCGACCAACATGACCAGGTGTGCTGGGGCTGGGTCAGGTTCTGTGTCGGGCAGTGGCAAACGGCTGAGTGCGTCTGCGTGGCCCATAGCCTTGCCGGCTCGGTGGACTAGTGTGTACATGTAAGAGTTGAGGAATTGATTCCACCTCAACACGCGCTGTGAAAGTATTTGGGGGGTTTGGCGGTCAGGGGCCAGCAGACCTAAGAGCGGCTTGTGGTCAGTGGCTATTGTGAACCTCCGCCCATACAGATAATCATGAAACTTGTAGACCCCCGCCATGATTGCGAAGGCCTCCTTATCTATTTGCGCGTAATTGCGCTCAGCCGGTGTGAGTGTATGGGAGTAGTACGCCACCGGTACCTCCCTCCCGTTTGGGAGTTGGTGCCCCAGGACTGCGCCCACCCCGAATGGCGATGCATCGCAAGCCAAGATGACCGGGAGGCGCTCGTCAAAATGGTGGAGCACCGCATTGGAAACCAGAATGTCTTTTACCGCCTGAAACGCAGCGGCTTGCCGTTTGCCCCATACCCAAGGGGCTTGTTTGTCCAGCAGTCGATGTAGGGGTTCTGCAAGGGCTGCCTTGTGGGGGAGGAACGAGTGGTAAAAATTGAGCACCTCCAAGAAGCTTTGTAGCTCCGCTTTGCAGGTGGGGGCCAGGGCTTGCACGATGGCTCGTGTCTTTTCCTCCGTTGGGTGGATTCCCGCTGCGTCTACGGTGAATCCTAGGAACTCCACCCTTGGTACCCCCAGCAAGCACTTCTCCCTCTTGACCTTGAGCCCCGCTGCTTGGAACCGGCGGAGCACTTCTCTTAGGCGGTTGCCAAATTCTTCGGGGTCCGGGGCGGCGATCAAAACATCATCGAAGAACGGCTGGACTCCGGGGATCCCTTTAAGGAGAGCGTCCATTATACTCTGGAAAATCCCCGGAGCGACGCTGACCCCGAACTGTAGCCTCCGCACTCGGAAGGCCCCCCTGTGTGTCACAATGGTTTGGGCCTCCGCCGTTTTAGCATCTACTGGAAGCTGTTGGTAAGCCTGTGCCAGATCCAGCTTCCCAAAGATCTTTGACCCTGCTAGGGCTGCCAGGACGTGGCTCACCACTGGCACGGGGTAGGGGTTAGCCTGCAGTGCCTTATTTATTGTGCACTTATAGTCGGCACAAATCCGCACCTCCCCGTTTGGCTTGATCAGGGTTACAATGGGGGTCTCCCACGTGGCGTAGTCCACCGGTTCCAAGACCCCTTGGGCAATGAGGCGGTCCAGTTCGGCCTCGATTTTTGGCTTCAAGGCAAACGGGACCCGCCTGGCCTTGAGCCGGATCGGTCTGACCGTCGGGTCGAGCGGTAGGGAAATGGCCGGCCCCTTGTAGCTCCCCAGGGAACCGTCAAACACGTCGGGGAACTCTTGGCATACCTCCCCGAACCCCCTGGGTGTTAGGGTTTGCCCCACCCCCTCCACGCGGATCCCCAAGGGTTTGAACCATGCCAGTCCTAGCAGGGTGGTAAGCTGGCGCTTCACCACCAGGATGTCCAGCGGGCCGCTGATGGACCCCCTCTCAACTTGCACCCGGGCCCACCCCACGATTTGAACCGGGTTCTTCTGAAAGTCCCACAGTATGAAGTCCGCCGGCCTTAGTTGAAGCCGCTGGCGGGGGCACAGTTTCCTCAGGGTCTCCTCTGCTATAATGGAAATGGAGGAGCCTGAGTCCACCTCCATTTGGCATGGGGCTCCCTCAATGAGGACCGCCATTTTGATCTTGTCGGGGGTGGTAAGGGGCAAGTTCAGTACCTGTAGTGTGGTGGAGGCCGTGGAGTGGAACTCCGCCGACTCGTGGTGAGTGGTCGTCCTCCGGCGATTGGACTTGGCCCGGCAAGCCCTCGCTATGTGGCCGGTCTTTCCGCAGCTCCGGCAGTCCCAAGTCTGGTACTGGCAGTCCCTTCTGCCGTGGGGGTCGCCGCAGCTGGCGCACTTTGTGGCTGGTGCTCTCTCCGCCGCTGGGGGTCGATCGGTGGCTTGGGATCACTGTGGCGTGCGATTGGTGGCCCCTGCTGGGCGGCGCAACTGGAACGCTTCTCCGTCCTGACGGTCGGGGTCCAGCTCCTCGTGGTGGACTGCGTCAGTCTTCACCCTGGGGAAAGTCCTCGAGGTCCTCTCGAACGCCACTGCTTCGCTGAATGCGCTCTGGAGGGTGAGGTCTTCCTTCACAAAGAGCTTCTGCTGGAGCCTCTCGTCGCGAAGGCCCCACGTGAACCGATCGGCCAGGGTCTCTTCCAGGTGGGGGAAGTTGCAGTTGCCTGCGATCTGGTGTAGGGCCACCAGGTAGTCGGCGGCCGATTCCCCTGAGGCCTGATCCCTCCTATGGAAGAGGAACCGGTGGGCCACTCGCGACGGTTGAGGCAAGAAGTGGCCGGTGAGGAGCCTGACGACCTCCTCGTAGGACTTCTCCGTGAGTCGGGCGGGGGCCGAGAGACCTTTGGCGATCTCGAATGTGGCCGCCCCGCAGACGCTCAGGAGAATGTCCCTCTTCATGCTATCCTCTGTGATCCGGTTGGCCCTCAGATAGCACTCAACCCGTTCCGAGTACGACTCCCAGGCCTCAGGATTCGCGGGGTTGAAGGTCTCGATGTGGCCGGTGGTGCCGCTCTGGTGAGCCATGCTGATGGCGGCGGTGATCGTGGCCTGTGGGTTGCCCTGTCTCCGGTGTAGCCGACGTGGCTAGAATCCCACCTTCGTCGCCACTGTAACGTACTGAGACGGGAGACGTTGGTAGGGCAACATGCTTTAATGGAGACACGTTACAAGAGAGCGAGCACGCGGGCCAGGTCCCGCTTATATACATTCCCGGAACTTCTTCCCCGACAGGCCAGCCCAATCCTGGCCTATTGAACTTCCCGCCGCTGCTGGTGATTGGCGGGCTCAGCGCTTCCCGCGGAGTCGCCTGGGTGTCCCCAGTCGCCTCCGCTGTCCGGCTACGCGGACTAACGCTATTGCGTCATAACGAAATGGTTGCTGTATTGCATTATAACGAAATGGTTGCTGCATTGCGTTATAACGAAATGGTTGCCACCTTCTGCTATCGCAATACGCTACAAGATGATGATGATGATGAAGAAGATAGATGATAGATGGATGATAGATAGATAGATAGATAGATAGATAGATAGATAGATAGATAGATAGATAGATAGATAGATAGAGATATTCTCCAACAAACTTAACTTTCTGATACTACTGTGATTTGTGACTAATAGTGTAATCCTAAACAGAGTTACAGTCTTCTAAGCCCATCGATTTAGATGGATGTTACTCCATTTAGGATTGTACTGTAACTTACTATGGGCATTCCAAAATTTGAATTTGTGACATGCAAGGATTTAAATAGGATGGGCTAGAAAATGGCCAACCTTGTCTTTGCTGCACTGTTGCCTGCTCCCCAGGTCAGTCAACTAGCAGCAAAACCATCCCGAGAAAGGCACAGTCAGTTAAGTAGGTCCATAGTGTGCACTGTGGTAGCCCTACTATAGTATAAATTGACTTGGGACACACTTGATAAAAAGGTTGACCACCATCACATTAGATATTTTTGGCCTCTAATGTAAATCTTTTTCTGAATGCAGAAGTTTTCCTAGTCATATTCAGCATGCTGCACACTGGAAAAGCTATAAATATTTTGTCAAGTTTTCTTATGGCCTCCTCTGGGACGAGCAATACATTATCAAAGTTCCCAGTGAAAAAGTAAAAAAGAAAAGAAAAACATATTTTGCACTGAAGAAAACAGAATGCTTTTTACTTTTTTATTGCCATTTTCTCATTGTCTAAAATCTTTTAAAGAGAATTACAATGTATTTATCACCAGGTGCTATTAACACACATAGCTCACTTGAAGTGTTACCAATTCATGGACAGATTAGAGGGCACATTAATAACATAGTTAATATGAAGTGTTTAGAGCCTTTACGTCGGTGACAAATACGACTCAGCCAAATTTCCTGACCATTGAGGCCACGGAGGAACAATTTTGTAGATTTCATCAACAGTTCTAATTATGTTCCTGTCAAGTTGAGAACAAAGCAATCCATAACTGGGGGTCTGCTTAGAGACAGCGGGCACATGAGAGTAATTTATGCTCAAGACAGAGGGTCCTTTCTGTAGTTAGTGTGAACAACACTCGACTAACAAGTGGGTTCAAAAAGGAATTTATTAGGGAAAAACAGAGCCATCTAACTGTTTATCAGAAAAGGTCTATGAGGCAAGCACTTCTACTGAAGACTTGTTTATCCAAGCAATTGGGCACTGTGCGCTCACTGGAACTTCCACAACTGCATCTTTCCGGACACAGGGTTTCATTCACAAAGCTTTGCTTTGTTTTTTTTTCCTCAATTGTTCATGCAGTTCAAGTCTCTACTGAGGACAATTTGCAAGCAGAGTTGTATGTTATTCAAAAATGTGATGCTCATATGAAGATTCATCTCTCTCTCTCTCTCTCAGGCAGCAGCTCGGTCTGAGAATTTCATCCTCAGTACCACAGAGGCAGAATACTGTAAAAGGACCCTTTTATAGGAAGCTATAAATAACACACCAATGAAACATGTAAAAAGATTATTAGAAACTGTAAACTAAAATGCCATTATACACTTTGAACATTTCATAAAACACCTGAACTAAAAGGGGGAAGGGGAGACAAAACAGAGGAGAGGAAATATCCTCTGTAGTTCGGAGTCATTTCCCAGTGTGATATACATTGGGATTCTGTTTGTATTCTTTCAAAAGAGTGTAATTTTATAAATGACTTTCTTATTAGATTTTGGCAGAGAGGCAAAGATGCATCCCTGGTGTGAGGAAAAGTGTTATGATTGAAAACATTTCCACTGTTGGGTACTGTTGTTATTGTTACTAAACACACTGTGTATAACAACAAAACAACACTTAGTAAAATTAAAATCAGAACAGAAGCAAAAATTACAGAAATGAGAAATGACAAAATTAAGCCTACACACACACACTTGTCAAGAGTGGATATCTAAATCTGTAGATATAGGCCACACTTACCCAAAAGTGGTGTTTCTGCAAACGGGGGGGGGGGGGGGGGGCTGCATAGGTTTGCAGAAAAATCTGACATCTTTAAAAAATAAATTTGGGGAGTTAAATTGCCCTCCTCCAATAAAAACCTTCTCTATGCAAGCTTTGGAAGAGTCTGGGAGCCACACTGGGCCTTGTGGTGGTGCAGTGCAGGAGCTGTGGCAGGCCAAGTGGTGCCGTGGCCCAGGAGCCACAGAAAGCCCAACAAGAAAGGGAGGGAGGGATCCCCCCTGTGAGTCTCACATGCCCACAATTATTAAATAAAATATACTAAAATTTTGAATAAATTACAGTCCTGTAGTGGGAGGTGATCTTCGACAGGAGCAGGTTGGGAAGTGAACATGGCTCTAGAGCAAGCCAGCTGAGAGCTCACTGTGGTGCTACAGGTCAGCATTGCAGGGATCACTCAGCTTAGCAACACAAACAAAAGGCATTAACTCAACCATTGCTTCTTCCTGAAAACTGACATCAGGAAAACAGAATTGGTGAACTGCTACCAATTACCATCTAAACCAGACCCCTAAGATGCTGGCTGGAGTATGGCTCTGCTTGCCTTTGTCCACCACTGGCCCTCTACTGCACTGGCCCACTGGGAAATTTCCCTGTAAGTTAAATGGCCAGTTTACCCTGATCTTGGGCCAGTCATGTCTCAGCCTAACCTACCTCACAGGGTTGTAGTGTTGATAAAATGGAGGAGATGAGAACAATGTAAGCTACTTTGGGTCTCCACTGAGGAGCAAGGTAGGATGTAAATAAAGCAAATAAACAAATATATAATTGTCCTCAGGAAGCAGTGCAGATTCTACAACACAGTAGACTGTATTTCCTGGGAACCCAACTTAGCAAGACAAAGGCAACTTAGTTCTAAGCCACTTGCAAATTCAAAAATGCCTTCAACATGAGCACTAAATCAGTTGCAAGGTTAGTCTTATATTAAATGTGACAAGTGGTTTTGCATCAAGGTAATCAAAGCACAAAGTTATAATGCCAGAATCTCAGAGCTTTTGTATCCTAATATTTCTGGGGAAGAATGCTCACTTGCAAGTTCCAGACACAACAGGAGGCCCTGAAATTGTTTAAGATTGCTAGGGTGGTCTTACACCATGGGCAACAGGGACACCTGCCTTAGGCCCCATGCTTGGAGAGCCCTGACTGCCCACTAGGGTTTAGGGTTCCCAAGTCCAACCCCAGAAATATCTGGGGACTTTGGGGGTGGAGCCAGGAGACACTGGGGTGGAGCTAGGGGGGGAGGGGGGAAACGGCGCCGGGGAGCGTGGCGAGCAGCCCCGTCTTGGAGCAGGTGAGGCCGCTGCGCCGCTGCCGTCTCTTCTCCGCTCGTGGCTCGCCATGCTCCTGACCTGCCTCGCCCTTCCCTGCGCTACTGCCGCCTCTTGGCTGCTCCTCCGAGATGGGCTCAGCCTGGGCTCATCTCGGGGGAGCACCATGCTCCCCGGCGCCGTTTCCCCCCTCCCCCCGCTTCCGGTTTTTTGGGGAGCGGGGGAAGAGGGTGGAAATCCTGGGGTCCCTCGCCAGGGCGGGAGGGTTGGGAAGCCTACTAGGGTTCCCATTCATCCGCTGGAGGCAGGGTTTCTTCCAATTTCAGGGCCTCCAACCCACAGCCACGGAACTGGCTGGTGGGAGAGCCCCGTCCCCAAAGAGTGCTGGTGCAACCAGCGTGCTGATGTCACCCAGAATGGATGAACCTCTTTGTGGAAGCAAAATTCTCAAAAAATGCTTAAAAGTTCATGAGGGGCACCTGTGTGTTTCTCCTTCATTTCTCCTTTGAGAGTTCCAGCATCTCTTTTTCCGGGGTGGGGTGGGAGGAGCCCTGGGTACTTTACAGATTGATTTACATTAATTTTATCAAGTCATACTGGGCTTACTTTTTACACAAGCATCTGCAATAGGCTGCTGCCACAATGCTAATTCTATCTCCTTTACAGAGTCTCCTTTACAGTTTGTAAATCATGTAGCTATAGGTTCTATGACAAGATGGACCATTGCTCATATTGTGTAGTATACCTCTTAAGACGAAGGTTTGCATTGTTGATAGAAGTTACCGGGGTGAATCCACCCATCCTCTATGTAGCTTTCCCCCAGTTTAAGGAGCCTGCCTCCAATTTAAGTGGCTCTTCCTCCACTAGCAGAAGGCTCCTGAGATGAGAGAAAGGCTTCAAAATTGAGCCAAAAGGAAAGGTGCAGAATAAATATTTCAAATAAACTCAGTGGAATGGTAAAACAAGGGTAGGAGGTAACCCATTTTGTTACATCCTAATCCTATGATATTTACTAGGAAGCAAATACCACTTTGTTTACTTAGATTTACTTACAAAAAAAAGCAAAGCAAGCAAAGAAGAAAAGATATAATGTTCTATCATCTAAACTGAAAATAAAAATGACCTCAGCCTGAAATGGATTGTGGATATGTGGAAAGGCTCTCACATGGATGTATTTCTAGGGAATGTATGTGAACTTTTCTCAATTACCTTTATGCAGTTTTTTTCTGAATGAGCAAACATCCACTACTTTATAATAAATTGGAAAAGCTGTTTTGTGCAGTGCAGCAGACTAGTCATATCTACAATTTTCAGCATTCTCATGGCTGAATCTGTTTTATTAGAAAGCAACCAATGAGAACAGGATTGTGTTTCACTGATATGTTTACATTTGCACAAGATTCCAGAATACATTGTTTACCTGAGTAGTAACTTTTGTCCAAATGTTATCAGTCACAACTAAAGAACTTTTTGTTTCTTCTCTGGTCCACTGTAATTCGCTGAGTTCACAGCAGGCTATGTATCTTTTGTGGATTGTTTTACTCCCTGTTTTTCTTTCTGAAATCACACGAGAGACCCAGCCTTGAAAGACTATTATCACTCAGCAAGATCCCAGGAGAAGAAAAATACAGCCAACAGCCGGGTAACAGGAAAATGAAGGAAATATCTGCCTCCTTTACTCTTACATTCTTTAAAGGAGCTCAGTGTGAATGGGTCTTCCTGGTAGTCACCAACAATCTCTTACTTGTTCAGAGCAATAATAAGTTTTGGCATCAAGTGGTTCAGTGGATCTACAACTCATAGTGGCAGCAGACAAAGCCCAGCATGCAAAGATTTTGGCTAATTTAAAGTTCTTGTGCTGCCAAATCAAACATGATAAGACAACGGTGAAAAGAGAGCTATTATTCCAAAATAAGAGGCAGTGGATGGCTGAAATTAGTTTGTGTGGCTGAGACAAAGAAAATGGAAGGAGCAGGGACATCTGAGAATGATGATCCCAGACAGAATGCAAGCACACTAAGACATTAATACATGCAAACCATTTCTAAGAGTGCATGTGTGAGTATAGATAGGGAAAATTCTTAAAAGGAACACAGAATTACTGGATAACCATGACCTTTATAAGAGGCACAAATTTGCCAAAGAGAACTGATAATACTAAAGCTGTTACATTCTGTCTGAACTGATGTCCTATTGTGTGGTATCCATCGGTATCAATCAAAGTAGGGCAGATGAGCCTTAATCTGGAAAAAAAAAAACCACAGTAGGAGTGCTCCACTAACCTATAGAGTTTATCAAGCTGCTAGACCTCAAAGAACTGGGAAATGGGCCAGTGGGGGGGGAGCGTAAAGAAATGAATTTTTAAAGATGCTTGGGAGAGCACATTCCGAATGATGGTGTTTATGAACTGTGAACCCTGGTGATGGCTTTCAGCACACAGAATGATGACCTATGGGATCACTGGAAAGCAAAGTGAAGATTAACAATTTAAAAGTGCCAAAATTAATTTTGTTTAATAGCTGGAGGTGCACACTCCTCACAAAAAAAGGGTTGCCAGGTCAGCAAGCCTCCTATGCCATTTAAAATGCAGCTTTTTAAGTAACAGCTGGAGATTTAGGATGGCTAAAATGTTAAAAGACCTTTAAAAAGCAAAGAAAAAGGAAGAGGTCAGGCTCAATACTATGTCCTATATCCTGGGTTAATCTGTACCCCCCTCCCTTTCAATGGCATACAGTTTCTGTGGAAGTAAACCCTTTTAGCAGGCATAGCTTTGTGATGGTAGGAAGACCTGAAATTAAGTAGAGGTAAAAGAAGTTTTTTAAAAAATGAGAAAAACAGATGGCCCAGTAGTGAACTATCCTTTCCATACAACATGTGACAGTAAAGACACTAACACTAATCAGATCTTTTTTTCATCTTGTAGTTCATTCACAACTCACAACTGCTGACATGAATGGAACTTTACAAAGCATGCAGCTATTGTAAAAAGGTTTGATCAGCTACACACACAGAGGTAATCACAGCTATGCTCTAAAAATTGGGAAAGAAGGGAGGCATGGAGCCAAAATAAAATTCCACAAGATTGAAAAACATGGAATCAAATTTAATAGTTTGGATTTTGATCAGTTTGAAGAAGAGATGAAAAATTTGGTTATTGTCATTGGTTAAATGAATACAAAGCTTACTTCAACCTATCTTTCCCCATTAACTATTATCAAGTTTGATTTTAAATGAACATGCAATTCAGCTATTGGATGTTGTCCATTGTCCATCACTGATGCAAAATCACTGGATGCCAAAATGGGGATTCACTCTATTAAATATTTACCAAATAATTGCACTCCCACACTATAAAATTAACTTCAAATCACTAAATCCTTTACCAGCCACTAGGAAGCCCACCAACCACAACAAGTCAGAGTAACCAAGTATGGATTAATAATTTTCCTGAATGAATGAAAGGTCGGGGAGGCACATTCCAGCAAAATGTCCACCATCACAGAAAACCCCTTCAGAGCCCTGATGGACTTTGCCTGCTACTCAGGAGAAAAATGTAGTGGGCTTTTAACACCATTTCAAAAGCTCAGTAAGCATTTTATTTATTTATTTTATTATTTATTAATTTGATTTCTATCCTGCTCCTCCCCACAAGAAGGCTCAGGGTGGGTTACAACAAAAGGTCATTTAATAAACTGAGTTTAAAAACTAAAAACATTATTTAAAACTACAATAACCAGTATTCAGATGGCACTTCTGGAATTTACAGCATCCTGATTCTGATTTGACTATTAATAGGCAAGGTCTATTCTGTAGGTTTGTGAGTTGTAAACACTGGGCCAGGAACAGATGACCATAACACTTCAGCTGGCATTTTGAGCAGGAGGGGCCAGTAACAGTGGACATCCTTTGCCACAACTAAAAGCCTGGTGGGAAAGCTCCATTTTACAGGCCCTGCAAAATTGTAAGAGGGGCTTGATCTTTATGGGGAGCTCATTTCAACCGGACAGGGCCAGGGTCAAAAATGCTTTGACCCTAGTTGAGGTTAGACAGATGTTTTTGAACCAGGGATTACCAGGTGTTGCTTGGTCGACTGCTACACCCTTTGGGGTACATAAGGGAAGAGACAGTCTTGAAGGTATGTTGGCCCCTGGCCGCTCAGGGCTTTAAAGGTTAAAACCAACACCTTGAAGTGGATCCAGAATTCTATTGGCAGCCAGTGCAGCTGGCATGGCACTGGCTGAATGTCACCCACTGAGACATCACAGACAGCAAATGGAGGCCAAGATGGTAGCCACTGCCAAATCCACCTTTTACCATCTTTGGTGGGTAAGGCAGTTGGTTCCATTCCTTGAGTGCAGCAACTTGGCAACTGTGATCACCTCGATATTGGACTACCGTAATGCCCTCTACATGGGGCTGCCCTTGTTCCGGAAACTGCAGCTGGTTCAGAATGCAGCAGCCAGGCTGTTATTGAGGCTCTCCGTGCGGGAGCACATACATCCGGATGCTGCACTGGCTGCCAGTGGTATACTGGATTCACAACAAGGTGCTGGTTATTACCTTTAAAACCCTATATGGCTGAGGACCATTTCTCCCCACATGTTCCCCAGAGGGTACTTAGATCAGAAACACAAAACTTACTACTGATCCCCGGGCTGAGGGAGGCAATACTGAAAAGAACTTGAGAAAGAGCCTTCTCAATCGTTGCCCCTCACTGGTAGAACCAACTGCCTGAGGAGGTCAGAGCCTTGCGGGGCCCTTCCCAGTTCTGCAAAGCTTGTAAGACAATACTATTTCAGTTAGTTAACTGAAATGATGACCACCACCGAGACAGATCTAAATGGATGCTTAAGATCACTGAACACCATCTTTAAACTTTATCGAAAATCAGCACCAAATTATTTTTAAATTATCTTAATTTAATGTTTTTAATGCAAATGTTTTATTGTATTCTACTATGTACTGTGAGCCACCCTGAGCCTGTTTCAGTGGAAAGGGCGGGATATAAATCCAGTAAACCAACTAAACTAAACTAATGAAATTTTGCTCTGGGTGCATCTTCCGGATCAGGTACAACGGTAGGCCCACATAGAGCAAGTTACAGTAGTCCAATCTGGAACTGACTGTTGCACAGATTACAGTTTTATTTATTTATTTATTTGTTTGTTTGTTTATATCACACCCTCCCTGCTGAAGCAGGCTCAGGTAGAGAGGGTGAAGTGGTATGGAACTAGTTGCCGAACCTATTTTACGTTGAACTCTTACAGAGCCTGATATGTCATCACTAGCATTTTGAACTGGGTGCCCTAAATGCATTCGAAGTCATTGCAGACTAGCAAGAACAATTCTAATTGTGTTGAACCCCCCAAAATGTGCACTGTGCTAACTTTTGCACCCACTGCAGCTTCCAGTGCACTCCAAATCAGAGGGATTACAATAATCTGTATTTCAAAATACATCAATAATACACCAACATGATAAAAGATTAGGCGTGAGGTACCATTATGCATTTCAGATTCAGAAGCCATTTCCTGACAATGAGGTAATCTGCTCGCTGTTAAAAGGATTAAACTAATTCAACAGCCAGTTTCTCTCTGATAGTGTCCAGACCTGAAGTACTAACCATTTTCCCCCTACTTGCCTCTCTTAGAGACAGAATGAAGGGAAATGCAGCTCTTAGAAAATTTAAATCACTACCATAAAGAAAATCCCTTCACACTGCCACTGAATGCAGTCTGAAATGACACCTCCTATTGTATACAATATTGCTCACTTCTTTTTTTCCCTCTTGCTTGGAAGTCAGCTTCCTACCCTCATGCAGCAGTTTAAGAAAACCTCAGTTCACAGTTCAACAAGGCCCTACTTAAAAGGTAAGCCTGGTGGAGGTCCTTAGGGCATCTCATCCATCCTGTGCTTGGATGGCATTCACCACCAAGGGACCCCATTAAGACGGAAGGGCAAACTGAAATTCTAACCCAAAGCACTCTGAAACATAGCATCGGTATTCTGGCAAATGAACGATGGATGAGATTCCATTTGTCTTCAAAGCATGGGAGCCAATATATCTGTTTCACTGTAAACTCAACTTTACTTTCCAACCTTGTAGTGCTCTTAAAGCAAAAATATGAGCCAGTCATCTACCTGGGGATGTGGCAGTGGAGCAGTGTCACCCAAGACTCCAATTAAACAGGTTGTAAGTGAAGTACTTGCAGTCCAAACCCATTCAGCAAGCCATCCTGAGATATGTCACTTGTGCTTGAAATACTTTTCTTCATAAAAACAATACAACCTGAAACAAATTGCAGACTAGCGCAAGAGACTTCTGTCTCTTGTTTTTTGGTGATGGCTGTTGCTTCAAATAAGTGAAGGGAAAGGTACTATCACATATCCTCCTTAGTCCAATCATAAGGATTATCTTCTTGCACAAAAGAGAGTTCTTTTTTATTATGTATTTTTAATAGCAAAAACTATATAGGAATCCTTCACTAATTTTGCATAAAAATTATCATTTCAGAAGCATGACCAAATTAATCTAGTTACATTGTTTTGTGTTCCTTAAAATTAAATCAAATCAGTAAAAGTAATAATAAAAGTTTACATAATAGGTTGGAATTCCTACTGACTAGTAATGTTTGTCAGAATGATGCCCAGAATTTGGGTGGTTCAGTCAGCAGCCTACAGCCCCACCACAGTCCACTTCCTTTCTATCACCTTATACTTTCCCCATAATACCAGATGGAGACAGAAGTCCTGATTTGGTATTGCATTTTCTTCAGGAAAGTGAAAATGGCATCACAATCCCTCCACTCTCCTCTACCATTTCTAAGAGTCTGAAGTGGAGGGAGACACTCAGAATGAGAAGTTGGAACATGACATTGGACACTGATGCCCTTTAAAGATCCCTTCCTTCTCTCATCAAATGATTTACAGGTTTGCAATATACATGACTGTGATTCATCCTACCACTTATAGAGGAACAACTGGGGGCTGGACAGGAAAGGGGGACAATGATCTGGAGATGTACATTTCTGATACATTTAAAATTCATACATTATCTGCTTAATATCACCAGAAAATATGTTGATGTTATTAAACAGTGTGGACTATTTATATTAAATATTTCAGAAATGCAGTAAGGTACTTTCTTATTTTTCGAGGTTCAGAATCTGCCTACAGTACTTAGAGCTATCAAATTATTAATGAATTTTTATTTACCAATGGAGACCAATGAAACAAAAACAACAGTAAGAAGCCACTGTGTTCATTGGCATCTATTAGTGTGTTCACTGACATCTTCAACCCCATTGCTTTTAATGACATGGAGCCTTGGATTGCCAACCTCCAGGTAGTGGCTGGAGATCTTCTGGGATTACAGTTGATCTCCAGGAAAGAGAGATCAGTTCCTGGAGAAAATGGCCACTTTGGAAGGTGGACTATAGCATTACACTGCACTGAAGTCCCTCCCCAAACCCCACTCTCCTCAGGCTCTATCTCCAAAGTCTCCCAGTATTTCCCAACCCAGAGCTGGCAGCCCTAATGCAGCCTGGAAGTAAACACCATTATATTCAGTGAGGATTCATCCAAAAAAGAATTGCACAGTATCACTTCCTTAATTATTACTAGTTTTTGTTGGGTTGTGTTCATAAACAAAAAGTATAGAAATTGCATTGTGCAATAATGTTCACTCAAGAAGTTGTGGCAAAAAGTTAAGCTACTAAATTCTGAGACAGCTTTCACCAATAGGTTTTGGCATACTAGAGCCCAGATGAAAACAGAACCAACACAAAGGGCATACAGAATTTAACTGTAGAATGTATTCCTTTCAGACAAAGATATAAACTGTTCAAGAATTAAGTCTGACAGAGCAAAAGTAACTCCATTATAACAACAGTACATTTTTGAGCCCCTGACTTCCCTCACACATCCTGAGAGTACAGAGGCTTTCAGGATTTGATTTTATTAGAGCAAGACAATGTATTTCCAATAGTGTTTTACAAAATATTCCATCAGCAGAAGTGTGAGGCAGGTCGGAGACAGACTAACTTTTCCAAGGTATTAAATTAAAAGATGTTGAATTAAGTTAAATGGTCCACATTGAATTGACATTTCCCTTTTTTAATGCAAGCTAAGATTGATGAAAAATACCACTTATCTACATTAAGGGTCAAAATATCCAGCAAAAGAAGTCTCTGGTTCATCGCGTCAGAGCAAAGTCAGTCTTACATAATCCGAGGACCAGAACGCGGATCACATTCTGATGATCCAATTAATGGTGGGATACTTTGCAATCAGCCAGGAAGCAAGGCCCCTAACAGATTGTGGGGCTGTAACATCAATTTCTTAAGTGCATTTAAAGGATTACAAATGTTAGTCCTGGCTTGAGATTGAAACACCTATTGAGGTGCTCTGAACCACATTACAGTAATTGGGTACCTGAATTAATGCCATTTCTTCTGATGGTGAATGGAATACATTGGGGATAGGGGCTTCCTTTGCTGAATTTTTATTTCCCCTTCCATCCCACCCCTCCCTTCAGAGCATAAATCTGAGAAGGGATATCTTTTTTTATTGGTGTAGTTAATGATGGAGCCTCAATTCTACCCTAATTTTATCATTCACATTGTTCTACCTACATGGTTATTATTTGTACTCTGATGTTAAGATTTCTTGAAGAACAGAAAAAAATCACTAAGAAAGAAAAAATGAGAGAGAGAGAGGAGAGGATAAATCTACCATTGTCCTATTTAGTATGTATACTTGTTTATGCATGCACAAGATACCATTCAAATATTCCGGATCTGGACCTCTAGAGGGCAAGAACCAGGGTTGCCTCAATTAGTCCGCTATTTTTACTGAGTTCAGTTCAAGCAAAGTCTTAATCATATCAAAACAGCGAGAATGCTTAACTACTTAGATTGCTCAGATTGAAGTCGAATGTTCTAAGGTAGCCTCTAAAATATGTAGCCAACACAAAACTTCATGAATATTCAACACCTTGTACTTAACTTAGGGGAATTGTGTGTTTGAGTGTATGTCTTTCAACAATTAAAAATTTTATGTGAGGCTAGGTCCACATTTTTATCATAGGGGAACAAACTTTAAAAATGAATGAAACAGGAACAGCAGAGGAGGGAATGGAGCAGATACCAAATGAGTCTGTGGTAGGCAGGTGGAATATGATAAAGTGAGGAAGAAAACTCACAGACTGTTCCTGCCAGGGCTTTTTTTGAGCAGGAATGCACAGGAACACAGTTCAGGCTGGCTTGGTGTCAGGTGTGGCCTAATATGCAGATGGTTCCTGCTGGGCTTTTTCTACAAAAAAAGCCCTGTATGAAACAATGGTGATGCTAGGGGTGTGGCCTAATATGCAAATGAGTTCCTGCTGGGGGTTTTTCTACAAGAAAAGCCCACTTCACCCTGACATCACCATTGTTTCACACAGGGCTTTTTTTTTTGTAGAAAAAGCCCAGCAGGGCTCATTTGCATATTAGTCCACACACCCCTAATGCCAAGCCAGCCAGAACTGTGTTCCTGCTCAAAGTCCTGGTTTTGGGTAATTCCAATCTAGTACTTAGTTTTTAGCTTAAACATTAAAAAAATAATAATGTCTCCCAAAAGGATAAAATAAAAGTTTGAGAGGAAGCTACACTAAAAATATATATGGTGTTTTGTATGTACAGTAAAAGCACCAAGTCAGTGCCGGAATCTGCTGTGTATCTGCTGTTCTCTCTTCAGGCATAATTGTTTCACAGGAATACATTAAAGGCTTCAAAATAAAGTATATTGTAGCGAAACAGAGCATCACACTATAGGACAAAACCTGACAGACGTTACAAATCTATGTTCTCATTTTCTCATAGTTTTTGACTCATTAGACTGCTCTGATTGAAATGATTTACATACAGATAATTAACATGAAAACCCCAAGGACTACTTAGCTGTTTAGCAGTGTATGTATTATATACAACGATTTCCATATATCTAGTTTTAAATTCATTAACAAAAATTAATTTCTGCTCAGAGCATTACCCTGCACAGCATGTTGCAATTGTATGCTTGCTAAATTACACCTTTTCATCACTTAACTAAGTGATCTTTGTTGTTGTTGTTCAGTCGCACAGTCGAGTCTGACTCTTTGCGACCCCATAGACAAAGTCACGCCAGGCCCTCCTGTCTTCCACCATCCTCCGAAGTCTGCTTAAATTCGTGTTAATGTTACTATTCTGGAAGTGTAAGCTACGAAGTTTTGGTCTAGGATATATTGACTAGTTATGCAGCCAGATGTATTGCCCAGCTAAGCCAGAACGCTCAGACTGAGACCTCATAGTAGATTTTAAAACAGTGTATTCTAAGACCCTAAAAGAGGCTGTTAAAGCCATCAAGCAACTGAAAAGTGGCAAGGCAGCGGGAGTTGATGGAATCCCACCAGAGATCTGGAAGCATGGGGGCACAGTACTACATAGCACACTTCACAAAGTACTTGTCACCTGCTGGGAACAAGGCAAACTACCACAGGACATTCGCGATGCAATCATCATCACTCTACACAAGAACAAAGGAGAAAAGTCAGACTGCTCCAACTACCGGGGGATAACCCTGCTCTCCATTGCAGGCAAAATCCTTGCTAGAATACTCCTGAGCAGACTGGTGCCCACCATTGCAGAAGAACTCCTCCCAGAGAGCCAGTACGGCTTCAGAGCTAACAGGAGCACCACCGACATGGTATTTGTTCTCAGGCAGCTCCAAGAGAAATGCAGGGAACAGAACAAGGGTCTATATGTGACTTTTGTCGACCTTACCAAAGCTTTTGATACCGTTAGCAGGAAAGGCCTGTGGCAAATCTTGGAACGTTTAGGATGTCCCCCAAGGTTCCTCAGCATGATCATCCAGCTACATGAAGACCAGCGAGGCCAAGTCAGACACTGCAACGACCTCTCGGAGCCCTTCCCAATAGGCACAGGTGTAAAGCAAGGCTGCGTTCTCGCGCCAACTCTCTTTACGATCTTCTTTAGCATGATGCTTCAAAGAGCCGCAGTAGATCTAGATGATGACGATGGTGTCTACATCCACTATCGCACTGATGGCAGCCTGTTCAACCTGAGGCGACTAAAGGCTCACTCCAAGACAATGGAAAAATTCATCCGAGAGCTACTATTTGCTGATGATGCTGCACTCGTCTCCCACTCGGTATCAGCTCTGCAGCATATGACGTCCTGCTTTGCAGAGGCTGCCAAGCTATTCGGCCTAGAAGTTAGTCTGAAGAAGACAGAAGTTCTCCACCAGCCTGCACCCCAGGAAGATTATCACCCTCCCTGCATCACTGTGGGTGAATCAGTTCTGAAGGCAGTCCAACAGTTCAGCTACCTGGGGTGCATCATCTCCTCAGATGCCAAGATCGACAAGGAGATTGACAACAGGCTGGCAAAGGCAAACCGTGCATTTGGCCGACTGCACAAAAGAGTGTGGAGCAACAAGCATCTGAAAAAAGGCACAAAGATCAATGTTTACAAAGCAGTTGTGATGACAACCCTCATCTACGGCTCCGAATCGTGGGTTTCATCACCTGCGACTCCTTGAGCGCTTTCATCAGCACTGCCTTCGCACCATCCTCAACATCCACTGGAGTGACTTTGTGACCAACACTGAAGTCCTCAAGAGGGCGGAGGTTACAAGCATCGAAGCACTGCTGTTGAAGACGCAGCTGTGCTGGGCAGGGCATATTTCTAGGATGGAAAACCACCGCCTTCCCAAGATTGCTCTGTATGGCGAACTTTCCACTGGCCATCGAAATAGAGGGGCACCAAAGAAGAGGTACAAGGACTCCTTGAAGAAATCCCTTGGCACCTGTCGCATCAACCATCACCAGTGGTCTGACCTAGCCTCAGATCGCAAAGCATGGAGGCACACCATCCACCAGGCTGTCTCTTCCTTTGAGAACGCACGCATAGCTGGTCTTGAGGACAAAAGGAGATTGAGGAAGAATCGCACTGCTACAGCACCAACCCCAAATCAGACTTTACCCTGCAGCCACTGCGCCGGATCTGCCTGTCCTGCATTGGTCTTGTCAGCCACCAGCGAGCCTGCAGCAGACGTGGACTACTGCACCCTTCTTAAATCTTTGTTCGCGAAGTCAAGCCGAGAGAGAGAGAGAGATTCTAAGACAATATACTAACATACGATTATAATAGCAGCTGTTGGGGGTTTTTTTATTTCAGGGATCCTGTTCACTCTTTCTAAAGAAAAATTGGCAATACCAGTGATCCCAATGCTTATTCAGTTAACAGTATTATCCCTTTCCTTATGCAGCAAGGTAGACTTTTTTTAAAAAGCTGCTGAAGTTCAGCATGTATCAACTAGATATTACTTCCTTACCAGAAGGGTTTCCCCCCTGTTCTCACTTCAAAGAAACCAAGGTTTGGAAAGCACAGCAATCACAGAATCATCTAGTCTATTGAATCATCTAGTCCCACCTCCTACACAATGCAGGAGATTCACAAGTGCCTCCCCCTAATACACATTTAATATTGCAATATTGTTGCAGATACCTAGCAACCTTCAAAATGGCCACTGAAAACTCACTGAACAATCTTTTTTTTAAGTTTCAGGCATTACAGATGAAGAGGCTGCTTGTTTTAGGCTAAGTCATTTACCTTTGGTGCGAATAAACACTGGGACAATATTACTGGTCATTTTCATGCACATAAATATTTCTTATGCATATACCCTCCTCACTTGGTGGAATATCAGATTTTAGTAACTGAACCGAACTGGTCATCTTACATATGTGAGGTCCCACAATATGGGAGTATACCTGAAGAACAAATATACTCTTTCACTAACAATATTTTTCCACATATTCATTCCAGTTTGTTTAACTTAAAGTAGGGAGTCATCATGACAGGTCATGGTGTCATGATAGGTCATGGTGTCATATACTAAGTGGAGAAAGGTCAAAATTTTGGTTAAAACTGGACAGAGTGATGGAAGTATGAGATGTAAGCAGGGCTTTTTTTGAACGCACAGGAACGCAGTTCCGGCTAGCTTAGCATCAAGGGGTGTGGTTTAATATGCAAATGAGTCCCTGCTGAGCTTTTTCTACAAAAAAACCCTATGTGAAATAATGGTGGCATTAGGGTGTGTGGCCTGCTGGGCTTTTTGTACAAAAATAGCCCTGGATGGAAGTATACATCTTCGGAAGCATGAGTGCAGTAGAGCATATGTTCAAACATGAGTTGCCTTATACTAATGGTATTATCTACTCAAGATGACAGTGTCTCTTCAGGGTGTTGTGGTCTTTGGGGTAGAGGTCTTTCACATCATCTCCTACTTGATTCTCTTAGCTGGGGGTGTTTAATCCTCCAATTTTAATTTTCTTCACATTTCTTTCTTTTTTTTTTACAAACTAGGACTTCCTTCAGGTTTTTAGAGCACCCCCATGTGTCCTTAGCTCCATTTTGCAGACCTATTGATCATATCTTGTATCTGAATTATATATATTGTACAGCTAACTACTTATGCAAACTTCTAAAACCAATTTTCGCAGAATAAATTAATCCACAGAAACCTGAACATGACTTCTAGAGCAGCTATGTCATTCTGCAGTTCATATTTCATTTATATATCCCTGTATGCATGCAACTAAGCACTGTTATTTTTGAAAGTAGAGGCAACTTCTACGCAATGACATGTACAATTTGTATGTGTTACTGGATACCAATAACACACACTGCAGATCACCCTCATTTATATATTCTGATATTAGTTTTGCCCAAGCCATACATGATGATACAAACTCACCAACACAGAAAATAATGATTGCATATATAGAAAAACATGGTAGATTAAATGCCATATGTGCTCCTAAAAATTTATCTAGTCCGTCTCCCTATCTTCTTTCTCTATATTTCTGGGCCACTACTCTGTGCATTTCCTACACAGTGTTTACTGTGCAATACAGAAACATTTGTGTGTAAATCTTCAGCCTCATCTTTCCAGAGACAATTATTTCCACCCCAACACAATATCACATGAGAACATGCATATCTGCCTCAAAAATGCATAGAAATAATGCACATAACAATGGGTTACTTGTATCTCATGGTAGGAATGGCATACAGTATTGCACAGACCATTCAATCTCTCCCCTCCCTGGAATAAATTAATCCATCCTGCCTTGACTGCAGCTAAAAACTATGTCAGCATCACAATTAACACTAAGTAAGCCTATTGATGAGCCAAGTATCAAACATTCCACATGGGTTTCACAGAAGGAAGCATGGTCCCAAACCCCAGTCTAGCCACTGCCGGGCTTTAAGACTTGGAGCTTACGAGCTGTTCAGGAGGAGGGCATTGGGGTGGCAATCTATGTTGAGCTAGGCCCCGTCAAAGCCAAGCATGAGGGGTTCCAGGCCACATTGCAACAAACAACATAACAAGCACTTTCTCCTATGGTGCTGCAAGAAACAGCATTTGCCTACAAGGCAGGGGTCATTTAGTAGAAAAAGAGGTGCCAGAGCTCATTAGCATAAGCCACACACCCCTGACATCACTGTAAGGTTTACTAAATTGCATCAGTTCAGCATCTACCTTAAAATGCTTCTTGAATTATAATTGTCATAATAAAACCTTACTCCTTTCATACTTTTAAAATTACTCTCTCCTATGTGGCCACATTGGCATGACAAAGATTTCCATCTGTCTGCTTTATATGTTTTGGTTATTTCCCCATTTTTTTGTGTGTGGGGGGGAATATTAGAAAGTTTGTCAATTACAGTTCAGCAAAATTCTCACAGAGGGTTCAAACAATGGAGTCCAGAAGCAAGTACTGGGGGGAGGGGTAAGAAAGAAAAAGCACAATAAAATGTAGGGGTTCCAGAGCTCCGCTCCTGTGAGCTCCTGCCCAAAATGAGGCCTACTACCAGAATGAGGCCTATTACCAGAATGAACTTAATGATCACTCTACTGTTGGTAGGTAGTCAAGTGGGATTACCACTTACACATACATGAAAACTAAATTGACACATGATTATTTCTGCGTAGGGCACCCTCCACATGGGGATTTTGCTTGTTGGATATCTCCAGGGCTCTGTGAGTGTGTGTATGTGATGATGCTCACTGGTTCTTAGTACTCGTACCTTTAGGGGATTTCATAGAAGCATAGAGTTGGAAGGGACCTCTAGGGTCATCTAGTGCAACCCCATGCACAATGCAGGAAACTCACAAACACCTCCCCTGAAATTCACAGGATCTTCATTGCTGTCAGATGGCCATCTAGTCTCTGTTTAAAAACCTCCACACCCTGATCTTTGTGTGCTTTTCCACCCCACTCAGTCAGATTGAGAGAGACAAGGAGGTAGGTGGGGCATAGATGCACAGAGCCCAGGAATGAACTTGGAAACTGAATCCAAGCCATGCTGAAAACAACTGCAAATACAGACTGACTACATTGGCTTTAGATTGCATTCAGCCTTTTGTTTTTAAAAATGCGCTTTTCTTTTTACAGTACATGGATTTTTTTTTTGTAATAACAAAGAAACTTTGTTTTCCATCATAGTTCACAAACATTTGCAGTGTATACTTGAAATCTGAAATAAGCCAGGGAGAACTAATTCATTGTTTATACTTCGAATCCTATGTGGGCCAGTTCCATAAGGGCAGAACAATGGTACCTCTCCGTTCTAAGTACTTATCTCAATCTTAATAATGAGCCAGACAACTGACTCCAGAGCCCTGACTTATCAAGTGAAATTCGTCACAAGCACAGGAGAGGAGACAAGAAATGCATTATGCAATAGTGCCAGAGCAGTCATTATCTATTAATATTTAAAGACACCTAGTCAAATACTGATATGAAACCATTTTTGTGATACTCAATTCTACTTACTAAATTTGATAGCAAATGAACAAAAATTGTGCTTGTTATATATTTATACATGAGATAGCTTTATTTCAAAAAGATCAAAAAGCTTCTTTTTATGACATTAATATCAGAAGGAACCCTCTTGGAAACACTATCTGTTATGGAATGTTAATTTAGAAAACTCCAATCATAAACAATCCAAAGCGGTGTCTCTTTAAGTGCTGAAACAGCAGGACTATTGAATTCTTTGCTTATACAGAGACACATGTTACATTCAAGTCATAACTCCCATAAAAAGGGGGGAAAGGTGATCGCAAATCATAGAGATGTGCAACTGTGTTTCAATAGCAGAAATTAGTAGTAGTAATTATCATTTATTCAGTGGTGCATATGGAATTCCCCTTCCTTCTATCTACTCTCCCCATGAAAGCAGAGCTGTGCACAAGATGTATGTAACCTCCACGAGCTCCTTTGCATATTAGGCCACGCATTCCTGATGTAGCCAATCCCTCTGGAGCTTACAGTAGGCCCTGTACTAAGAGCCCTGTAAGATCTTGGAGAATTGGGCACATCATGGATCTGTGGCCTAATATGCAAAGGAGTTCCTGCTACAAAAAAAGCCCTGGTAACCTCCAAAAGATATTTCTTCTAAATCAAATGAATTTGGTTGGCAGTTCTATCCAAGACCACAAGGCATACACTGCTATGAATTAAGGACTATCAGCTGATTTCCATGCAACTAACTATACGTTTTAAATTCCCTATATGTAGGAATCCCAGCACTGTCTTGTATTGCCCAGGCTAGCCCAATCTCATCAGACCTTGGAAGTTAAATGGGGTTTGCTCAGGCTAGTACTTGGATGGGAGATGACAGGGTTGCTACACAGAGGCAGGTAGTGGTAAACCACCTCTGAATGTCCCTTGCCTTGAAAATCCGATGGAGTCAACTTTAAACATTTGTGACACTTTTTACCACCACCACAAGAAGTCTAAAAATATTACCAAATATGACTGTTAGCAGGAAAGCAAACACATGTAAGCGGTACATGCATCTCCGCTGAAAAAATCTGCATGATCTTTTAACTTAAAAGTTTACTTCATTTATTTCATAGGTATGTGGCTTCCCAGACTTATGCTCTGATCCTAAACTTTTGCAACCTGGAACCACAGCATTATAATATGGCAGTCACTGGTGGATCTGAGCATGTTTCCATCCAAATAGAAACAATAGTCTTGCGACATTTTTTCAGCCCACTTCTTCAGATGCAATGAGTAGATCCTCTTATTAAACTTCAATGCATATGAAGTAGTTTTCACCCCGCCCCCCCCCCCAAAAAGCTTGTGCTGGAATGAAGTTTTGTTAGTCTTTAAGGTACCACTAGACTTGCTCCAGCAAGGCTACAGTTCTGGAATTCTTCCTTACACTGAAATAGAGCTTACTAAGGACAGCAAGAGGGATGGAAATCTCTTTTGTTAAGGGGGTTTACAGCTGCTAGTTCTGATCCAGAAAGATTAAGCAGCTGCCACCAAATAATTGTTGAGTACAACAGCTAAATCAGTTTTACAACTTTATTGTAGAATCATAGAGTTGAAAGGTACCTCCAGCGTCATCTAGTCCCTCCAGGGTCATCTAGTCCAACCTCCTGCACAGTGCAGGAACTTCACAAATACCTCCCCCACACACATACATCCCCAGTGACCCCCTGCTCCATGCCCAGAAGATAGCAAAAACCTCCAGGATCCCTTGCCAAACTGGCCTGGAAAAAAACTGCTGAGTGATCCCAAAGTATCGATCAGCATTTCCCTGGACTTGGAAGAAAGGGCCACAAGAACTAAGCATTGCTGCAAGACTTCCCACCCTCTTTCTCATGATCCGCCTAATTCACAGAATCAGCATTGCTGTCAGATGGCTATCTAGCCTCTGCTTAAAAACCTCCAAGGAAGGAGAGTCCACCACCTCCTGAGGAAGCCTGTTCCACTGAGGAACTGCTCTAACTGTCAGGAAGTTCTTCCTAATGTTTAGTCAGAAATTCTTGATTTAAGTTCAACCCATTGGTTCTGGTCTCACCTTCTGGGGCAACAGAAAACAGCTGAAATGTATGCTGCCAATATTAATTTCAATTGATGCTTCAGACCAATAACCATTGACAATACTGAGTTCCAGGCTTTTCTTTATTTGTAAATATCTACAAAGCTCATATAGGCATGTAGTCAAGTTATTAATATTTATAATTTGAAGAGTTTTCAGTTTATTTAGGCTATCAAAAAATTAATGGTAAATAATACTTCCCCTAAGCTGTGAAGTCTTGTGAGTCAAAATTCTACTTTGTGAGCTACTGTCATTAAAGTTGTGAACTACTGCATAAATTAGTTTGCTCTGGGGTCATTTTTCCTGAGCTAAGACAAAAATGTGTGAACTAGAGGCTAAAAACATGTGAGCTAGCTCACACTAACTCAGCTTAGAGGGAACACTGGTAATGGTCAACCCATCTTCTTCCTTCTCTTGTAAACTCCTTGGATTCATGTAGTTTATCAGAAAAACCAATTGAATGACTTATGTTATTACCTCCATTGCTATTACTTTGCCCAGTATCACTAGGGTGTCGTCTATCAAAGTAACACCTCCTGAAGGACAGCATAGTGTCAGAGTTGGCTGTCCACTGGAGAGAACATGCCATTTAATACTGAACACCAGCAAGTTCATTCTTCCTTCTGTGTCATTTCTCTACTAAATACATTAGGGAAAAACCAAACAAGATGTACTGATAAAAAAAACAACAGCATTCAAGTGGAAAAACATGTACAAGCAGCCTGAACCTGTTTTTTTATATCCCAGTCATCTTAAATTGAAGGACATGTGAAGGACCTGATAGCAAGTCTGACTCTAGAAAGAACAAAGAGGCAAAGAGGCAAAAGCTCACTAGAACAATAGCAGTATGACTACCAACATATAACATAAAAAGTTCTGAGATGGAACAATTAATACAGGAAAGTCAAACTCATTTATTATGAGTTCATTAATCTTGTAATTAATTAACAAAAGTTCATTAATTTTGCAAAATGTGGGTACAAAACCCAGACCAAGCCCCAAAACTCAACGGTTATACTCAATGGTTGTGAGCGATCTTGAAGACAGATTAAAAATTACATCTTTCTTTCCGACTGTTGATGGGTTCCCTTCACTAAAAAATTCCCCCTGCCTCTATTCACAGTCCTGGAAGCCATACTCACAGATCCACCAGAACCGTATGAATCTTCTCTGGAAGTGGAGACAGAGTATTACAGGGAAAATATTACAAAAATTGAAAACACAGAAAAAAGACCTTTTTACAGGATTGGACAGAATAAAGCATTTTGCAAGATTAATGAACTTTTGTATGGACTTTCTATGAGATATTTAAGATTTTGTATACATTGAATTAATAGAGTCATTATTGTACTAGTTTATTAATTAGTTTATTAATTTGTCAAGGCTTTTGTTTAGCTTTTTAAATGAGACCTTGTCAGGCTGGGCCATGTGTGCCATAAAATGTAATGCCAGGCAGCAGAGATATAAACTTCATAAAGAGCACAAGTACAATTAAAGATTTTTTAAAACTTAGAATAAAACATTCTTAAAAGATTAGCACTCTTGAAATATTTTGTTTATTTAACAGTCCCTGATAATTGACACCTCTTGCTCTGAATTATTGTATCAGAATCTAGAGACAATGTCTGTCCTGTAGCAATCCCGAGTATACTGTTCAGGTGTGTATCTGTAAGTTGCAAACTTACTCTTGATTTTATTGACATTCAGGGCTCTTTTTCTAGCAGGAGCTCCTCTGCATATTAGGCCATGCCCCCATGATGTAGCCAATCCTCCAAGAGCTTAGAGGGTTTTTAGTCCAGGGCCTACTGTAAGCTCCAGGAGGATTGGACACATCAGGGGGCGTGGCCTAATATGCAGATGAGCTCCTGCTAGAAAAAGAGCCCTCTTGACATTAATTTCAGAAATCTCATGCTTTGAGCCTAAAACCTAGACGAAACATGAAATGGCTGGGCATTGAGTATTTTTGAATAGAAGTTGCTTCTTGTGCTGGTCAAGAGCATGTGAAAGCACCATGTCACAGACTGAGGGCTATGTGTTTGTCTACAAAACTAAAGTTTTCCCAAGAGAAATAACTACAATTCCTATGTGGCAGTGCAAGAGAGACAGCAATGGATAGTAGTCATTATCAGCCTACCGTGTGGGAAGTCTAAATACAAAATCCCCAGTCTGCAAATGAAATGTGCTGGGTGAACTTGATCTGGACATCCAATCTCAGCCTAACCCATCTCAATGGCTTGTTATTCCTCATCTAAACAGTTCACATTGCTTTCCTACTGAGAAAGAGTGGGCCATAGAGCATGAATAGAGTGAAAAAGAGAACTCAGTTGCACTCAGAAGAGCCCTGGCGTAACAGCCTGACAAAACACACACTCTCTCTCTCTGTGTATAGCAAAGCAAAGCAAAAAGCTCATGCCTTGAATAAAACTTCACCGCTTCACTGGTCTTAAAGGTGCTTTCTTTATCTCTCTCCCATGTGATTGAGAGAACTGGGCAAAGTAAGCTCTCACTCTTTCCCTCCCTCCTCAGGGGAAGAGGAGGGGGGAGGAGCCTCAGCCATAAATCCTGTGTGATTGAGAGCCTGACAAAGCAAGCTCTCTTGTTCCATAGCTCCTGTGTGATTAAGAGAGCCTGGCAAAGCAAGCTGCAACACAGAAGAAAGCAAGAGAGAGGTAGAAGGAAGCAAACGGTAATGAGTTGCTTGCGGGCCTGATAGGAGTCCTGTGGAGGTTGGATATGTTCCACAGGCCACATGTTTGGCACCCCCGAATTAATAGATAGAGAAAGATGAGGTAAGTCAGATCAGGGCTTTTTTCACCATTACACCTTCCATGCCACAGGCTTCCCCAGAATGCCATTACCCTGAATGGGAGCTAGAACATATCAAATTATGCAGATCATGCTCTAATCTTATGAAGAGTCTTAATGGCAGCACTATCCTTGCAGATGTGGTATAAACTCTCCACATAATCAAGATCAGGGGTCATTTTGTAGAAAAATAGATGGTAGAGCTCATCTAGGGATTGTTATGCAGCTGCACATACTATTCAATGGACAAGGAGGTGGAACTCTCAGAAGGAGGAGGCAGAACTCTCAGAAAGATTCAGGAGCTGTGCTCCTGTGAGCTCCCACTGAATCTGAGGCCTGATCAAGATTATTCACTTAGTAAACAGATTTTAAGCATTACAATTTCCTTGTGCTGCTGTAAAGATGTATTTTTTACTTACAACCTCCATGTAGTAAGCAGGAAGGGTGTATGTGTTATGATCCAGTTGCCCTGAACATGTAACTACAAGTCACATGCAAATGAGTACAACAAACACCAGACAGCAGGTTATTTAAAAAACAATGCAGCAGGATAGATTGATTTGGAGTAGCAATAAGTGGATAAGAAGCCAGGAGGCAGATCAGGCAGCAACATTCATGTAACAGAGGAGAGCAGCACACTACTATTATTGTGACAAAAAGAAGAATGGAGTTGTTTGGTCTACCTGGGGTCCTCGGGGCAGGCTTACATGAAAAAGAAAAAGGAAATGAACAGTAGAAACAGCAGTGTTGCACAGCCCAGACAACAGGCAGTTGATCTGTGGAATCCATAAAATCTAGTTATGATCCCTGCCTTACTTGAATTTTAAAAAGGGTTGGATAGAGTTATGGAGGAGAGATCTATCATTGACTATTAGTCATGAAAGAGGGTGCTAAGCTAGATGGACTACAGGCTTCTCTGAAGTTCACATGTTCTCAGTTGATGGCAGCAGCTAATATAATCAGGACTGAATTAAAGGTAGTGAGCAGAACAAAGCTCATGAGACTTTCCTTATGCTCTGCCCCCCAGCAACAATCAACAACCTCTCAAACTTCAGATGTTGAGATTGAGGAGACCTCCAGAAATAGCATAGCAATTCAGAATGGTCCAGCCCTGAATGTTAACTTCCCCCCAAGCAAATTCTCTCCAAGCAAAAAACTTTTCAGAGAATAAGGTTGTAACCTAGTATTTCCCCTTTTCTAAGGCAGGGGACTTTCTGCTATGAAGGAACAAATCAATAACACGAGTTTAGATTTGCCAGCTCCAAGCTGGAAAATAACTGGAGATTTTGAGGGTAGAGCCTGAAGAGAATGCGGTTTGGGGAGGGACTGCAATGGGATATAATACCATAGAGTCCGCCTTTCAAAGCAGCCCTGCAATCTGCACAGGTTGACTACCTTGGTGAAATACATAGAGAATGTGGAGTGATCAAAATAGATTTGTGTTGTATGGTTGTGTGTGCTTGCAAGCGCTGCAGGCTAAACTGTGTTGGGTTGACCTGACACCATTGCAAACACAGCAAAACAACCATGTATTAGTAAAGAATGTTTTCTGCAGACTCCACATCTTTATTGCCAGAACCCATCACCAGCCCTCCCTTTCACTTCATCATCTCTGAACTTCATCCAAAATATTTTATTTCAACAGCTGATATATTGCAACAATGTTTTTAAGACCCCAGAACATCTGATAAGAGGGTATAAGCAGTACACTATTCATTTATTTAGGCCATTCAGTGGCTGTAAATCATTTGCCAGAGAGAAGCCAATATTAAATAAATAATGATTCCTCATAGAAAGAAGCAGCACAGTTTATATAAAGTGACTAAACCACTTCCCTGAATAGAATCTGCATGTCTTCTTTCCCAACACATTGCCCACTAACTGGCTCCTCCTTCCTCGAGGATCGGGGACAAAGGGTGGCAATTGGTGGCGAGCGGTCCCGGAGGCGCACACTGGATTGTGGAGTGCCTCAGGGGGCAGTTCTCTCACCAATATTATTCAATATCTATATGCGCCCTCTTGCCCAGATTGCCAGGAGATATGGACTTGGGTGCCATCAATATGCAGACGACACCCAACTCTATCTGCTGATGGACGGCTGGCCTGACTGCGTCCCTGAGAATTTAGACCGGGCCTTGCAGGATATGGCAACGTGGTTGAGGGAGAGTGGGCTGAAACTGAATCCAGCGAAGACAGAAGTCCTTTGTCTGGGTCGGGGCGCCCGGGAAGGGGAAATACCTCTGCCAGTCTTCGACGGGGCGCCGCTGAAAGCGGCGCACCGGGTTAGGAGTCTGGGAGTTCTACTGGAGCCTTCATTATCAATGGAGGCCCAGATAGCAGCCACTGCCAAGTCAGCCTTTTTCCATTTGAGGCGGGCAAGGCAGTTGGCTCCCTTCCTAGAGCGCCAAGACCTGGCAACGGTACTTCATGCAACGGTCACCTCGAGACTGGATTACTGTAATGCCCTCTACATGGGGCTGCCTCTGTACCGAACCCGGAGGCTGCAGCTGGTGCAGAACGCAGCGGCCAGACTGTTGCCGGGGCTCCCTAAATGGGAGCACATACGGCCTGGGCTGCGCGAGCTGCACTGGCTGCCGGTTATATTCCGGGTTCGTTACAAAGTGCTGGTCATTACCTTTAAAGCCCTATATGGTCGAGGACCTGTCTACCTTAGGGACTGTCTTTCCCCATATGAACCCCAGAGAGCACTGAGGTCAGCTGGAAAAAACTTGTTGACCACCCCCGGACCAAGAGAGGTGAAGCTGCAATGCACCCGCAATCGGGCCTTCTCCTCTGTAGCCCCGAACCTATGGAACCAACTTCCAGAGGAAATGCGGGCCCTGCGGGACCTTGATCAATTCCGCAGGGCCTGCAAAACTTTCCTCTTTCGACTGGCTTTCGCTGACGAAGAAAGTGGTTGCTAATGATTACCGTCATCATAAAAAAGAACAAGCAGCATTAGCACTTTTATTATTAATTAATTAATTAATTTTAAATTTATCAGAATTTTAATGTTAAATGTAACTTTGTTTTTTGTATAACTGAATGATGTTGTTAGCCGCCCTGAGCCTGCTCCGGCGGGGAGGGCGGGATATAAATAAAATTACCTACCTACCTACCTAGCTACAAGCTCAAACACCTGCCTACCAGATATGCACAGATGTAGATCTGATGTTGTTGATCCATCTGTACAATAGGCTAGAAGCTCCTAGGCTCACCAGTGGCTGAGGAATCAAGGTGAGAAAGTCAATGTCTCCAGCACAGTGAGAAGCACATTTTTAAAATCCATAGTCTCCTATTTTTAGCCTATTATTAGTTCTAACCCCTTACGTGGCAACAAATATTGCCCTCTTGGCCCACGTCTGGACAACTTCCCAACAGCTTGTTCGCATGTGAAATACATAATGAGCAGATGCTAGTTCTCACCAATGTCTTTTTAGTTAATTGTCATTTGCTAGTGCCAGTACTATCCAAGCAGATAGTACATCTGAATCTGAGCTTTTCAGTGCTGAAGGAGTTACATACAAAGTTCTCATTTAAATCTCTGACATGAGAGTATCTAATTTCGACAGTCCATTCCCAAGCTGGACTGGGAAATTTATGACCACTGAATTGAATCAAAGATGAAGGGAGGGAAAGCTCATTTGCAAATTGTATGTGTGTGTGTGCACATCTGAGATCACATCTATGCCTAAAAGTACACTGGTTTATTTTACATAATGCTATATGGGGCTTATACTGGGAACATTGCAAAGTGTTTAATCCAACACAACTTGCAGATTAACAGTTTATTTAAAATAAAACTTGATCCTTCTTGGAAGCATAGATATTTGAAACACAGAAGTAAAACTAATTTAACCTTTGGAAAATTCACTCTGGAGGGAAGAAAAGAAATCCCTTTATAAGATTTTTTAGCACTGCAATTATTGACAAGGACTATATTACTTCACTTTCTCTGATCAAAAAGTGTGTGTTGTGTGGGGGGTGGGGTGCAAAACCGCATGAGACATCAGCAGCTGTCAAGTTGTTTTCCAATTGCAATAAGGTAGTTTACAGTAGGCTTCTGTCGCCTCTCTAGACTCAGTTAAGAAGCCTTTTAAAAATGCCTTAAAAAGTCAATTCATACATTAATCAACTTGAGCCCTCATCCATACTTACGGCAATACATCAATTACCATGTCTTTTTTATTTTAATAAATTCCAGTTGACAGCAGACACCTTATTAAGGGTTGCTCAAATGATACAACAAGTAAAAGGCTATTAATATTGCTTTCCCCCCCTGCTGCTATTGTCTTGCCGCACTGGTCTGCAAACATATTCCGGCTGCATTACAATTAATGCCAGTGGAACTCCTTCTAACGACTTCCAGCTTGCTAATTTTTTACGCTAATAATAAAAAAGGCATTGCTATGCAAGAACAGCCCCCCTTTATCATGCTCACATGGCACACTAGAGAGCTTCTGCCATTGTTCACATGAAAGACAATTAAACACAGGAACATCAAACCCAAAAATGACAATCTGCTAAGTAACACTGGGTATTGCTAGAGCCTTTCCTTTATTTTCTGAAATGATATAAAACAATTCCCCAAAGACATTTTTTTTACTCTTCCATGCACCCTATTTGGGGAGGGGGGGGGGGAGTCTGAAAAATACCCATAGCTGATTTATGCATTCCAGCTCAGAATTTATTAACTGTCTGGGACCAATTTTACACCAGAACTTCCATAGCCTCCAGGTTTAAATGCTGGATACATTTCAAGGAATGCACCAAGAATATTGCCCATATAGTTTCATATTTAAAAATAAACATTAAAAAATTGTGGTTCATGTTTTTCGAAAACACAATATAAAATGCCCAAGGAAAAGGTGAAAGTCAGTGCTGCAACAAGTTTATTTCCAAAAGACCTCTGGGGACGAAAAAAGTGAGAAAAAAAGAATGATTCCTGCAACTGATTGAAAATTAAAAATTAAGCACATTCAAAATGTGAGTTTAGACTACAGCCCTGGATGAAGACATGCACATACTGAAGATTCACGGAAACAAATGGGATAGTGTGTAGAAAATGGCTAGACAGAACTTTGTCTTTGCCTCTGTGGTACTCCTCCTGCCCAGTCTTTCCTGGTTGTCTCTCCACCTTCCTACTGCAAGCCCTGTGGCCTCCCTGGGTCTCAGAATTCAAAGCAAAGGGGATTGTTTTACCTCGTTCCTTTCCCCCCCAGAAAGTAGCTCTTGCAGCCTTGAGTTGCGCATGCTTCTCCTTCCCTCACATCATCAGGAACCTCCCTTTATCACCATCCCTCCCCCACTGGGACCCAATCCCAGGCTGGGTTCTTACCCAGCCAGTGCCTAGCCAATCCTTGGCCTAAGAAGCCAGTGACTCATTACTTCTTCCCCTTGCCTACATCTGGTCCTTCCCTATCCTTCTCTGGCTTTTGCCTCATCCACACAACCAGTCATGATAGCCAGCAGGTAGGGCTATTGAGTCTCTGGGCCCTTCCTACCTTGCATCAAGCTTGCCCTCCTGTTGCCTGCAGAAGGTATGGCCCCCTGACTGGACTGTCTCCTGGTGGAATCTGTGCCTGGGGCATCATCCCTGCCACTGCCAAATCAGGGCTAATCTCACGGATTCTAGTAGGGTTGCCAGCTTCAGGTTAGGAAATACCTGGAGATTTTGGGGGTGGAGCCTGAGGAGGGTGGGGTTTGGGGAGGGGCATCAGTGGAGTATAATGCCATAGAGTCTGCCTTCTAAAGTGGCAGCTTCTTCCAGGTGACCTGTTCTCTTTCACCTGGAGACCAGCTGTAATCCCAGGAGATCTCCAGTCATCACCAAAATGTTTGAAGCAAGGACAAACAAAAAAAAACCTGTGGAAAATTAATGAAGTACCATTCACTAAAAATTTGCTATTATAAAACCTTGTTCCAAAATTTTCTTAAAGAAGAAACAGTCTGAAGAATAAATTCTTATCTAAATTTACATGTATTCTATATAATCACAATTAATTATAGACAATCAAACATAAATTGTAACAACCAAAGTCCCAGTTCATTCAGTTCCTTGTAAGCATGTCAATTTCCGACTTAAACAGCTTTTTTCAACTTCAGTAGCTTCACCTGCCCGCTCCTGCGGGATGGGTTAAAGTGCTAGTGTTTGTAATGATCCCGTTGAAGAAAAGTGCTTTGTGATTTTTTTTCCAGTTCTTTCCTATTTCCAAACAGCAATTATAACAGCTTCTACACAGGAAGGAGGCCTTCTGGATTTTCAAAATGAATTCCTTGGAGCCAGTGGGTTTGAATTCTATTATAGATTTATCTTGTTATTTATGAATTCTGTTATGAGATTTTTATGTCCTTTGTGAATGCAATATTATTTGGATGTATAGAAGATTGCCCCTTGTGTCTGTTAGGTGTTATTGGTGATATAACTTTAAGAAATGAGACAGCTGTTTGTAATTTAAGCAATATAAAGGATGATGTATGAGAGGATGGTTGAGAACTTTCTCCGTGCTTAGTGCTGTAGGAACGATCCGTTTTGAAGTGGTGAGTCAATATTAAGTATGCACATTTTGTGTATAATCTAGGCTTGAATGGCTCATAACATGTGACATGTGATTTTGTGTATTGTAGATGAATGGGGAATGCCCCTTTGAGGAAGGGTGAACCAGAAATGGTAACAAATACTTCTGTCAAAGGCTTCTTTTGTACCCACTTTTTTGAATTCCAACTTATTGGTTTTTGGAAGCTGTTATAATTGCTGTTTGGAAACAGGAAAGAACTGGAAAAAAAATCACACAGCACTTTTTTCTTACACGAGCATTACAAGCACTAGCGCTTTAACCTGTCCCGCAAGAGCGGGCGGGCGAAGCTACTGAAGTCAGAAAAAGCTGTTTAAGTCAGAAATTGACATGCTTACAAGGAACTGAATGAACTGGGACTTTGGTTGTTACAATTTATGTTTGATTGTCAATAATTAATTGTGATTACTTATTTTTATTTAATTAACCTTAAATTTCTATCCCACTCTCTCTGCAAGCAGACTCAGGGCGGCTAACAGTCAGTTCAGACATTTATATTTACAATTTAAAACCAATAAAATACAATAACAATTAAAACATTCTATGGCAGAGGTGGCCAACAGTAGCTCTCCAGACGTTTTTTGCCTACAACTCCCATCAGCCCCAGTCAGCATGGCCAATGGCTGAGGCTGATGGGAGCTGTAGGCAAAAAACATCTGGAGAACTACCGTTGGCCACCCCTGTTCTATGGTGCTGCACAACTTCAATATACGCGGGTTCTTCTTTCCTGATGGTGATCATATAGTAGTCGTACCTCTTAATGATGTGGGGTGGCAGTCCTCTCCCAGCTTAGATGTTAAAGGCCTGTCAGAACAGTTCGGTTTTGCAGGTCCTGCAGAAAGTAGAGAGAGCCCGCAGGGCCCTTATGGCCTCCGGGAGGGCATTCCACATTTCTGGTGTTCACTGAGAAGGCCCTAGCCCGTGTGGAGCATAGCCTGGCCTCCTTTGGTCCAGGGATGGAGAGTAGGTTTTGTGTCCCTGAGTGCAATGCTCTCTGGGGAACATGCGGAGAAAGGCAGTTCCATAGATAGGCAGGGCTTTAAGGTCAATAGCACCATAAAGGGCTTTAAAGGTCAATAGCAATACCTTGAAACAGACTCAGAACACAATAGGTAGCCAGTGCAGCTCTTTCAGCACTGGCTGAATGTGCTCCCATTGAGGGAGCCCCATTAACAGCTGTGCCGCAGTGTTCTGCACTAGCTGTAGTTTCTGAGTCAGGGTCAAGGGTAGCCCCATCTAGAGAGCATTACAGTGATCTATTCTTGAGGTGAATGTAGTGTGGATCACCACTGATAAGTCATCATGTTCCAAGAAGGGAGCCAACTGCTGTACCCGCCGAAGATGAAAAAAGGCGGATCTGGTAGTGGCTGCTACCTGGGCCTCCATTGTAAGAGAGGGCTCCAGGAGTACTCCCAAGGTCTTGACCTTAAGGGCCGGTATTAGTGATGCCCTGTCAAGAGCCAGCAAAGGGATCTCCCATCCTGGACCACCCCGACTCAGATAGAGAACCTTCATCTTCGTCAGATTCATCTTCAACCAACTCAGCCTGAGCCAAGATGCTACAGCTTGAAGAGTCAGGTCTAGATTTTCCAGGGTAGAGTTGGATTGGCCACCCGTCAATAGATAGAGCTGGGTATCATCTGCATATTTATTTATTTATTTATTTATTTATTTATTTATTTATTCATTCATTCATTCCGAGATTTATATCCCGCCCTTCCCACGAGTGGCTCAGGGCGGCTTACAACAAACAATAAAATCGGAACAAAATAATTACATTTTAAAATCAAGCATTTAAAAACCTAAAAACCTTTAAAAAATTTTTGGCATTAAAACTATACAGTAATCACAGAGATCTAGAAAGCTACATTTATCCAGTCAGGCGTAGGCTAACCGGAAGAGGGTCGTCTTACAGGCCCTGCGGAACTGAGTAAGATCCCGCAGGGCCCTCACCTCTTCCGGTAGCTGGTTCCGCCACATAGGGGCCATTGTAGAAAAGGCCCTGTCTCTAGTTGTCTTGAGACGCACTTCCTTGGGCCCGGGGATGTTGAGAAGATTTTGAGTCCCAGACCTCAGAACTCTCTGGGGAATGTGTGGGGAGAGACGGTCCCTCAGGTAGGCAGGTCCCAGGCCATATAGGGCTTTAAAGGTAATGACCAGCACCTTGTACCGGACCCGGTATGTTATTGGGAGCCAGTGCAGAGCCCAAAGACCCGGCCGAATGTGCCCCCATCTTGGGAGGCCCAGTAACAGCCGGGCCGCGGCATTCTGCACCAGCTGCAATTTCCAGGTCCGGCACAGGGGCAGCCCCATGTAGAGGGCATTGCAGTAATCCAACCTCGAGGTGACCATAGCATGGATCACTGTTGCTAGGTCGTCGGGGTCCAGGAAGGGGGCCAACTGCCTTGCCCGTCTAAGATGAAAAAACGCGGACTTGGCAGTGGTCGCTATCTGAGCCTCCATCTTTAGGGATGGCTCCAGTAGCACCCCCAGGCTTCTGACCCTGTCCGCTGGCCTCAGCGGTACACCGCCAAAAGCTGGCAGGGGGATTCCCCCCCCGGACCCCGATGGCCCAAACAAAGGACCTCTGTCTTCGCAGGATTCAGTTTCAGTCCACTCAGTCTGAGCCACTCAGCCACGGCCTGTAATGCCTGATCTAGGTTCTCTGGGGCGCAGACCGGTCGGCCGTCCATAAGTAGATAGAGCTGGGTGTCATCAGCATACTGGTGGCACCCCAGCCCATACCTTCGGGCAATCTGGGCAAGAGGTCGCATATAGATGTTGAATAACATCGGGGAGAGAACCGCTCCCTGGGGCACCCCGCAATTAAGTGAGCGCCTCTGGGATAGTTCCCCCCCAATCGCGACCCTTTGTCCCCGACCTTCAAGGAAAGAGGAAAGCCACTGCAAGGCCAGCCCCTGAATCCCCGCGTCGGCATATTGGTAACATCACAGCCCATACCTCCTGACAATCTGGGAAAGGGGATGCATGCAGACGTTAAATAACATCGGGGACAGAACCACACCCTGTGGCACACCACATATAAGTGAATGACTTTGGGATGATTCCTCACCCATCACCACCCTTTGTCCCCAACCTTGGAGAAAAGAGGCCAACCACTGCAAGGCGGACCCCCAGATCCCCATGTCGGCAAGGCAGCTAAACAGTAGCTGATGGTCAACTGTATTGAATGTGGCTGACAGATCTAATAAAAACAGCACCACTGAGCCACCCCATCCAGATGTAACATCAGGTCATCTATGAGGGCGACCGGAACCGTCTCTGTCCCATGACCTGGTCGAAAGCCAGACTGGAATGGATCCAGTGCGGAAGTGTCATCCAGGAATCCCTATAGCTGAATCGTCACCACCCGCTGTATAACCTTACCTAAAAAGGAAACATTCGACACCTGCCGATAATTTGCCAATATGGTGGGGTCTACAGATTTTTTTTTCAAGAGGGATGGACCATAGCCTCTTTAAGAGGTGTGGGAAAGATCCCTTCTGAGAAGGATCTGTTGACAGTAACCTGCAGTGGCTCACATAGCGACGCCTGGCTAGCTTTTTTAACAGGACAGTTAGGGGTCCAACCCACAGGTAGTAGAGCATACAGCAAAAAGGATCCTGTAGACCTCCTCCAGGCTGAGTAGAGAGAAGGAATCAGGCCCAGTGCTAGGGGTGCCTGTGCCCCTAGGCCAGACTGTGAGCATCTGCCCTCCCGGTCATTTTAGCGCGCACAAGTGACATCACAATGATGTCACTGTCAACTCCCTCAACTTTGCCAAGGACTCCCGAGCTTTGGAAGACCCCGGCAAAGTCTGGAAGGGCAGTGGGCTCCACCCCCCCTCCAGTGGGGGAGGGCCCCCAGCACCGTTTGCATGGAGGGCTCCTCCTCTCATCCATACACATACATCCTAGAGGTTGGCAACCCTAAATCCTTGTCTCACTGGGCGAGGTTGCTCTGGCCTCTGCCCCACTGGGAGCACCAGGAAGAACATGTCCAGGTAAGGCTTCAACAGTAAGGGAGGTAGGCCCCAGCCTGGAATTATCTCTGGACACCATGTAATGTTGCCTATTTCTTCCAGTGTGGCTCTGTAGTTTGTAGTGTTGCCAACCTACAGTTCTCTTGCTTTTGTAACTGATCTTCAGACTACAGAGATCAGTTCCTCTGAAGAAAACAGCTGCTTTGGCGGCTGGACTCAATGACATTGTATTATGCTGAGGTGCCCAAGCACCACCCTCTCCAGGCTCTAGTTACCAAAACCCCAGGTATTTCCCAACCCATGGCTGGATACTTTTATCAGCTAGCAAGAATTCTGAAGGTGAAAGTTTCCTCTTCACTTCATCTGCATTTCCTGTCACTGCATCAGCAGGCCAGAACACATTTCACTTCTGAACTTCTGCCTTCACATAGCTGTTATAGGCGCATAAAACCTCCTATAGAGATGGTCTTGGTCACACTCTGTTTGGCTGCAATAATAGGCTTCTACAAAACTTTACAAAATCTAGCATTTTTTGTTCAATATATGACCCGCTAGGGGTATCAAATATTTTGTTAATAGTATTTTGCTTCTAACTGCAACTGAAATATTAGAAATGAAACATTATTTCTAGTGGTCATTTAAAATAATTCTTTTGTTATCCCTTTTTTACCATTGTTAATCAGGTCAAGAGTTTACAGAAGTCACTTGACTAGTGTTTTGCTGCTGCTTTAATGAAAAATGAATAAAAGAACTCTGGAGCTTTTTCTATCTTTCTCACCTTTTATTTTTTGTAAAGAATGTTTATGGCGTACACACTGCAATTCACTTTTCTCTGCAATTGTCATGGCAGTCATTTTATCGCTGATATTATTATCCCTTGAAAATGGTTTGTGGACAGGCCTATCCCAGTGTCCCCTGCTAGGCTGTCCCACTTTTATAAACTGCAAATCTTATCAGTGTATTCTATACAGAAAAAGAAAAAAAATGGGGGGGAGACATTTTTTAAAAGTACTTTTGCTACTATAACAATGTACACAAGCTGAGCCAGTGATATCAATTAGAAGGGTTCTTTGTTGATCTCTGAAAACAGGATAATCATTCCCTTAAATCATGTCTCCTGACATTCTTTCCAAAAATAGCAAAATGAACAACAAACCTACCATCCTTTGCAGCTTAGATTATCCAAGCAATGATAGCAAAAAAGCACCCAAAATTGAAAAACCGGAACAGAATAGAACAAAACATATTCCTGGCCATCTCTTACCCCACTGTCATGCCTAAACCAGTTTTCTAGATTGGGATATATAGTTATAAGCACAAAATTTAATTCTTACCCCACTCCCCAGTTTTACTTTCCCTGCTGGATGTCTGAAGCAGCATGGAAGCTCAGATGCCTTTCAAATACAAACAGTACTGGAAAACATGAATGACTGCCTTTGCTGATACAGACCTGCCTGGATATGGAAATCATTTAAAGAACTCCAGTCTTGCGCATCATTACTGTAGGAGTGGCAACACGGGGCAACACTGTTATTATGGTGGCACCTTGACTACGGAATGCCCTTCCCAAGCAAACATATTTGGCTTGCACACTTCTGGCTTTCAATAATGTTATTTGTTTCAAACATTTGGATCAACTTAAGTCCAACTCTGCTTTTTAGTGCTGCTACCTCTATACCTAAACTGTGGTTTTTGGCCTTACAGTAGGTTATAATATATGTCATTTATACTGCTTTGAGATTCTTTGGGTGACAATGCTTGCTGGAAGGTGAGATAAAATCAAATATAATCACCAATAAGTACATTTTTCTAAAGTGTGAAGTGATGGTGCTTCCTGGGGAGGCATAGACAGTTGTCAGAAGACCTACAAGTTCTGATGTGATCTTTTTCTTTGTGAGATTTGATGGGGCCAAAAACCAGAGCCTTTCCTTCCTAATGAATTACCATGAAAAGGCTGTGTTGCCATTTTTGCTCCAGTCTGGAACCTTCATTTATTATATGATGGCTCTAATCATTGAAAGTTAATCTGTAATAGTGAGCAGAGTCTGGTAAGCAGAGACTTCTCTTCAATGTAGTATTCGTTCAATTACAACAAATGCACGGACTTGCCCTGACAATGCTATAAAAGGGGAAATCCTTGAGGATTTGACAAAGTCATACACAGTAGTGCTCAGAACCTTGCATAGGGTTGCCACTTCCAGGTTGGGAAATATTAAGAGATTTTGGGGGTGGAGCCTGAGGAGAGTGGGATTTGGGTAGGGGAGGGACTTCAGTGGGATGCAATGCCATAGTGCTCACATTCCAAATTGACCATTTTCACCAGGTGAACTGATCTCTGTCACCGGGAGATCAGTTGTAATCCCAAGAGATCTCCAGCCACTACCTGGAGGCTGGCAACCCTATGGCATGGAAGAAACCACTGACTCAAGCTGATGTTGCTGTTCTTTTCCCCTATGAAGAAGGCAAACCAGTACTTAGTTGAGTTGTACAACTGTCTTATTTTCACCTCAAGGTCAGGTTAAAATATGCCAGCAGTTTTGCTATTGACCCAGATCAGATCACTGTAACAAAGTTTGAGAGATTTTCTGGACGCTTACTTGGCAGTAAGTCTATGGAACTCAGGCTGATTCCGCATTAGCCTTTGCTCCGGCTCCGGCGCTGTGTTTCCCCCGGGGCAGATGTTGGTTTCCGCATATCTTGACCTGGGGCAGCAGTTTGACCCGCCTCCAAAGCGGTGTCGCCCTGCATTTAGGAGATCGGCAAAATGCAAGAAGTTTATTTTTGATGCGGTTTTGGGGCTTGAAATTTATGTGTGGAACTCATGCCAATGCGCTGTCAAACTTCTCGCATCAGTAGAACACACCCATATAACTCCCCGCCCATGATTCCGCCTAGTTATTTTGTCATACTTCCTTAATTTTACTCCCTTTGAAAATTATCCAATATTTTCCTGAAATAAAGTAATTTTTAAAAATGAATCACGTTTCATGTTACAATGCAAAAAATATATAAAAATGTAACACAATTTTCTTTTACTGAATACATCCCTTGCTTCCACCCGTCCCCATTCTTTATGGTATTCCACGAGATTTTGATAATGTGTCATTGCATTGTGACTACTTTCTTCCCCCCTCCAATTAAAATCACTCCTGACTATTATAATTTTATTTTCAAATAAGATACTTAGAACGCAACTAAATAAATAGTGATGTTACACAAATTACTTTAAAGATGCACGATTGCCACCTTTATCGTCCCCCCCCCCCCGTATGGCCTCCAATGGGAATGGGAATTTGATTATGTTTATAGGTTTATATTTTTGATAGGTTGGGGAAACTTTCTCCCTTAACCCCTCTGCATAAGTCTCCCCCCCACACACACACCTTCATGCATCTGTTTGTAATTTGTTATAGCTTTTAATGGAAAACTGCGTGCTTAACATTTAGCACATGTGGATAAAAATGGTGGATCACCAACTCAGATTTCCCGGGGCTTAGATAACCTGCCAATGGCAGGGTGAAAGGAAAACATGTGACTTTGCCAGTATTATGCCTCTGGCATTACATTGTAACGCAAACAAAGACGACCGCATTGTAACACGAACCCGCATGCGTGATAAAAAAAAAAGGGAAACGTATGAGGGAGGTGGAAATTGCTACAATTGTGGGGGAAACTCTGGGAGCAGCAGTAATGCGGAATCAGAACACACGGAACAGATTGGGAATTGTATCCGGGAGAAATCCTCTAGTACGGAATTGGGAAATCACACCCGCATGGAACAACCTCGGAGCGAAAGTGAGGCAAACGTCAAATGCGGAATCAGCCTCAGTCAGACCCTTCTCCAAGTAATGAGTTGCAGAATTAGACTTTAAATTAGTTTTTTCTAGGACTTCTGATAGCTGAGGGGTTTTTTCCTGAATTAAAAATGCAGGTGTCCTTTACCTTTACAGCTAATTTTTTTTAGCAAAAGTAAAAATAATCTGCTTTCAGAAGAGCTCTCTGAATAAGTCACTTGATCTTCCCTTGTCTCTCTGCTGTGAGTACATTAGGCATGTTGGAGATTCGAATGAACACAAACAGCAATCCTTGAAATGCTCTGAGTATATAGTATTTATGCTATAGGGGCACCATTTTATTGTTGTTGTTGTTCAGTCGCACAGTTGAGTCCGACTCTTTGAGACCCCATGGACAAAGTCATGCCAGGCCCTCCTGTCTTCCACCATCCTCCAAAGTCTGCTCAAATTCATGTTTGTTACATCAGTAACGCTGTCCAGTCATCTCATCTTTTGCTGTCCCCTTCTTTTGCCTTCTGTCTTCCCTAGCATCAAGATCTTCTTCAGTGAGTGCTCCCTTCTCATTTGGTGGCCAGAGTATTTAAGTTTCAACTTCAGCATCTGACCTTCCAGGGAACAGTCTGGGTAGATTTCCCTTAGGACTGACTGATTTGATCTTCTTGCAGTCCAAGGGACTCTCAAGATTCTTCTCCAGCACCACAGCTCAAAAGCATCTATTCTTCTGCACTCGGCCTTCTTTATGGTCCAGCTCTCACAGCCATACATTACTACTGGGAATACCATTGCTTTGACTATACGGACTTTTGTTGGCAGAGTGATGTCTCTCCTTTTTATTATACTGGCAAGGTTCGCCATAGCTGTCCTCCCAAGGAACAAACGTCTTTTAATTTCATGGCTACAGTCATCATCTGCAGTGATCCCAGAAAAGTGAAGTCTGTCACTATTTCCATGACTTCCCCTTCTATTTGCCAAGGTGTGATGGGGCTGGATGCCATGATCTCAGTTTTTTTGATGTTGAGTTTCAAGCCTACTTTTGTGCTCTCCTCTTTCACCCTCAAAAGAGGTTCTTTAGGTCCTCCTCACTTTCTGCCATTAGAGTGGTGTCATCTGCATATCTGAGGTTGTTGATGTTTTTCCCGGCAATCTTAATTCAGGCTTCTGCTTCATGATGTACTCTACATATAAATTAAATAAGCAGGGTGACAATATACATCCTTGTTGAACTCCTTTTCCTATTCTAAACCAATTAGTTGTTCTATATCCCATTCTGACCATTGCTTCTTGACCCTTATACAGGTTTCTCAGGAGACATGTGAGGTGGTCTGGTACTCCCATCTCTTTAAGGATTTGCCACAGTTTGTTGTGATCCACACAATCAAAGGCTTTAGCGTAGTCAATGAAACAGAAATAGATGCTTTTCTGATACTCCCATGTTTTCTCCATAATCCATTGAATGTTGGCAATTTGATCTCTAGTTCCTCTACCTCTCCGAAACCCAGCTTGAACTTCTGGTAGTTCCCAATCTACATACTGCTGAAACCTAGCTTGTAGGATCTTTAACATTATCTTGATGGCATGTGAAATAAGTGCAATGGTGCGATAGTTTGAACATTATTAGGGTTTGTAGAATCTTTCGGGATCAAGTGCCTTGTTCTACTGGAGAAAGTTTTCCTTCCAGACGTTTCGTTCCCAGCTGCGGAGAACATCCTCAGTGGCATTGCAGCCGGAGCAGGCGCTCAGACCTTCTTGGCTGCTGCACATATTACCCTTCTTTGGGATTGGAATATAAACTGACCTTTTCCAATTGTGGCCACTGTTGCATTTTCCAAATTTGTTGACATAATGTGTGCATCACTTTAACAGCATCATCTTTTAGGACTTTGAATAGCTCAACTGAGATACCGTCATTTCCGCTTGCTTTGTTGTTAGTAATGCTTTCTAAGGCCCATTTAACTTCACACTCCAGGATGTCTAGCTCAAGGTCAGCAATTTCACTGTCATGATTGTCCAGGACATTGATATTCTTCTTGTATAATTCTTCTGTGTATTCTTGACACCTCTTCCTGATCTCTTCTGCTTCTGCTAGGTCCCTACTGTTTTTTTTTCCTTTATCATGGCCATCTTTGCATGAAATATTCCCTTGATTTTTCCAATTTTCTTGAAGAGATCTCTTGTCCTTCCCATTCTATTATTTTTCTCTATCCCTTTGCATTGTTCCTTCAGGAAGGCCTCCTTATCTCTCCTTGCTGTTCTCTGGAAATCTGCATTCAGTTGGGTGAATGTTTCCTTTTCACCTTTGCCTTTCGCTTTCCTTCTTTCCTCCGCTATTTTTAAAGCCTCATCAGACAGCCACTTTGCTTTCTTGCATTTCTTTTTCTTTGGGATAGTGCTGATTGCTGCCTTCTGTACAATGTCACAATCCTCCATCCAGAGTTCCTCAGGCACTCTGTCTATCAACTCTAGTTCATTTTATTAGTCTCTATTAAATTTATTTCATTAAACACATTATCAGGGAAAAATAATCCGTTCCCCCCAAGAATTTAGCAACATTTTAAAGGAGCGAATAAATACAAGCCAATTGTATGGAGCAAGCAAGGTTGGTGCTGAATTCTCATGGATCTCTCTCTCACTCTCTCTCGATAGCACTTTATGGGGGATAAAATTTACCTTCACTTTCAACATTTTCTATAAAGAGACTGGTGAGCATTATTTAAAAAGCAAGCGGATTTTTGCTCTGGTGCATATCTAAAATTGTTACAATTGAGCTTTGTGCTTCATTTCACTTTAATGGATATGCTACTAAAATGTTGCTTGCAGTTACCAAGTATAAGTAATGAAAGACAGTGGATGTTACTTGTCACATTAATTGAAAGAGTATGATGGAAAAAGGGGAGATTTTTAAAAAAAACAAAACAAAAAGACATCAAAAAATGTGTTTCAAGGAACTGTTTTTAAACTCAATTGTTCTAATCAGTGTTCTATACTACTGAATGAAACATCTGGCAAATTACAGCTATAAAAGTATGTACCAGCATCTGATATAATATTTAATAAGAACTGAAAATTCTGAAGTGACAATTTTATTGAATTAATAGACCCCACTAGCAGTAGGTGTGTTTGAAGAAAGGAACACCAAAATGTATAAAGCGATGATATTTACTCAAGCAATAACGATACTGTTCTTTTATGTATTCCTTTCAGCATTCCACATGTTTCACATACATAATCTTGTGCCAATCAATACAACTAAGCATGCTGAGAACTTGGACATGAACATGATTGAACAAGGTATGTTTGCCTTGCAAACTTCCTATTTGCACATGAAGCATGTGGCAAAGTTTCTCTCAACAATATGCACTATGCTCAGCAATAGCCACCTGTGCTACTGCACGAGGCCATGAACCTTGGTAAATAAGAACAAATCAGTTGCTCTTTGTAGCTACTTTTGTCTAGTCTAAAAATTAAATCATCTCATTGACAAGAGAAGCTGAGGTTATGGTCAGGTCACTACATTCTGAAACATGGAGTCACTTGCATTTCACCTCATCATTGCACCTGTGTAGTCAGATTCATCTTCAAAATGACCAACACTGGAAATACTTTTTGCACTTATGCAGTTCTGTGCCTTTAATAGAGGTGTAATGGATGGCATTTACCAGCTGATGTTATTTAGCAGGAAAAGCTTCACCTGCTCATTTCCATACATCAAGCTTCTATTAAAGGGACAGGACTTTCCCCCTTGTAGTTGGAAACCCTAAATCAGCATTTATAACAAGATTACCTAACTTCATAGGCTGACATGACAACCAAAAGCACACACCAAGAAACATAAGTAGCAAGAGTCAAATCAAAAACTTCAACCATATTTTTCCCTTTATGCCTTTTAAAAACTGGAGGTAGCAGGACATGGGTAGTAGGAGAGCAGCAGCTATGAAAAAGCAGCCAACTCGTACAAACATATACACCTGACTTTACTCAGATGCATCTGAACAACCTGGCGAAATATTAATTCCTTACCAGCAGGCAGGACATGAACTGACTGGAGAATAATTTCAGCAGCCCTGTATGGTAGGCCGATATAATTAACTCATTATTGCAGATTAGGTTCATAGGTTAAGAGAAAATAATTTGCCTAGTCACTATGCTTTGCAAACTTATCAGTCTTAGAAGTATGAATCTGCAAGATTCAAAGTTCATTTTCAGGTCAAAGAAGCTATATAATAAGTGAGCTGATACATATTCTAGGGGAAAGATGCAATGAATAGGCTACATTGGATAGGAAAATATTCCCCATCTGTATTTCATAAACCAAACTACCTCTTATCTTGACTTTTCATCTTACCTCCCAAAGCTCAAAGATTAATTTTCCAGACATAACCTGGAAAATTATGGGGATATGAAAGGTACACATACGCCTCCTCTTTTACCTAATAGCCAACTATACAGCATGTGTGTTGCATATATAGGAGAAAAATCAAATGCAGTGCTCTATAAAGCTCTCTGTAGAAATCCTTCCTGTGCAAATCCTGCAGTGCACCTGCATAGTTTCTTATTTGGCTCAAAAGGACTCCTCTCCCATACAAGTATTATTCTTGGGGAGAGATCCGGGAGCAGGTAAAAAACAGTTGGATCTGGCTCATAGCTATCCATGATATTTCTATCTTTATATGCACTAAACAGTAAATGAATTGTCCCATAACTGGAAGGCAGGATTTAACTGGCACAAAAGCAACTTGGTTATATACCTGTCTGAGGAATCCATGCTGTGACAAAGGGCCTTTATAGCCCTTTATGCTCAGAGAGGTAGAGGTGAAAAAGGCTTCCTTAAAATTGACTGCTGTTTCCTGAGTCACTTGTGTAGCCACTGCACAACTATGATGTCTTCAGATTGCCTGGGGCAACTCTGAGCTTGACCATGCTAAAGATTCAAAAGGCAAGCCAGCATGGTTGCAACTTTGATTACATTGCTGTCATCTGGATGAAATCTCTGGAGCAATATCAGTTTGCTGTCCTCCTGTGGCACACCATTCTTTCTCTTTGAATAAGTGATAGCCAACACCCATTTAGCCACTTGCAGGTGAGCTAATATACAAGGAGCGCAGACTTCATTTGATGCTGTGGTTTAGACAGGCATCAAAGTTTTGCATTCCAGTTCCTGAACAGATATTTTTAAAGGTTCACGTTTGTACACACATGTGAATATTGCTGCTGGAGAGAGAAGATTTAAAAAAAAAGTGTACATTAAAATCAAAAGAGAAAAGTCAAAAAAGTTTTTGGCTAAACATTAGGAAAAACGTCTTGACAGTTAGAGCAGTTCCTCAGTGGACTAGGCTTCCTTGGGAGGTGATGGACTCTCCTTCTTTGGAGGTTTTCAGAGACTAGATGGCCATCTGAAAGTAATGCCAATTCTATGAACTTAAGCAGATCATGGGAAGGAGGGCAGGAAGGGTTATATCAGTGCTTAGTTCTCGTGGCCCTTCCTTGCATGTCCAGATAAATGCTGATTGCCACTAAGCAATTTTTCTCCAGGCTAGTTTGGCCAGGAATCCTGGAGTTTTTGCCATCTTCTGGGCATGGAGCAGGGGGTCACTGGGGGGTATTTGTGAATTTCCTGCATTGTGCAAGGGGTTCAACTAGATGACCCTAAAGGTCCCTTTCAACTCTATGATTCTATCATTACATTTTAGCTACAAATACAGTAGATGTAAAAGCTAACATATACTAGTTGTGAAAATGGCTATGGTAGATAAACCGATAAAATGTAAGGTCCATATATACAATATATACAAAAGATTACTTTCCCAGTGAATTGACAAGAATAAGATTATGTGTAAACCTGCTTAGGATGAGAGGATAAGTAAAGTTCCAGTTCTTAAAACTCTTGACTTGTGTACATTAATTGGATATAAAATGAGATCAACATATATCACAGGCATAAGAACCTGTTTTCCATAAATTAGACACACACAAAAGGAATATCATGGTTTTGTGGGATTACATTCTAGAATAATCCTTTAAAGGTTTAAATGATGCTGATTGTGATGGGAACATCAACTGTAATAAAAAGCCTTTGATTAGTTGGGTGATAATGAGACATGAATTCTCTTGTATGGTTTTAACTGTGGTTTTTGATATATATCATGTAGTGGACCAAACAGGAGTTCATTGCTTGTCAGATCTGGGTTACCTTTCATTACATGTCTTGCTGCTTACAAGTGAACTCTCTGCAAAACAGGACTTCATTTAACATGTAAGCAGAACAACTAATTAGCAGCTCTTTTCTCTCCCCTCTCAGCCAGTATACTTCACTAGCAGTAAAAGAAAAAAAAATCAGTGGAATGCCGCTGTCAACACAATGGAATTCAAGGTAGTTATGGTGACGAATTTCATTGTAAATGAGGATCAATGTCCAACACAACTATGGAATAGTAATTTCTTAATTCTTATTCAACTCCAGCAGGCAAGATAATATAACTTGATCTGAATTGGCCCACATGATCCTGATGGCATCCCATTAATGGGCTGTTCACTTAATTTATGTAATTTTTAAAAAATTAAATAATCAGACTTTAAATCCCATAGCAATTCTTCAGTTACAGAGTACATGTTCAAAAGTTAGACCACCTTTATAAATTAGAATGTCCAAATTTAGATTGACTATACTTCTCAAAAGTTTTACTTTATTTCATTTGCCTCTGTTGTTCCTCTCTCTTTATTGCTTTATGCACTTACAAATGAAATTATACATATATTTCTTCAGTACCCTGCAAAGAAATCTGATTTGAATATACACGTTTAAGCCACATACCTGTAGATTTTGGTGTAGTAAAAGATCACCTCAAAATTTGTTTGTGCTGGCAGATGTTAGTGAGTTTCACAACATCCAGAAACTGTTTTAAATAACTGTTTTAAATATCTGTACTCACTAACATTTTCAGTGTTTGTGGAGCTATTTTCCCACTCAAAGCACATGTCTGTCCGTAGCAAGGTCAATGTTATCCAGTGAAGTCACTTTTCGCAGCCATCTATAGACAACTGTAATACTTCAGTTTAACACTTCCTTGGTTCTGTTTTCCTTTACAGAAACTAATGTGATTTTTTTCTTAAAAAAAAAATCTCAGTTATGTTATACTAGGAATAAGGCTCATTGTGGGAATAAATAAAATCAGCTCTAGAAAGAGGCTCTGGGCAAGTGCCCCAGCCTTGGGCACTCAGGGACAATTTGCTGTGGTGTCATAGCATGACGACAATCACACAGACACTGAAACTCAGCATTCCTTTTGTTTGCAGTATGTTGTTGCAACCTTTTCCTGTCTTATTTGGACTTGTGGCATTTATGTGCTTGTGGTGTAATCAGGTATGGTTGTGGGGTGGTGTAATCAGGTATTTTTGGCCTGGCATTGTTGTGTTATAGTATATCACAGTGTATATGCCTCAAGGCAGCTGTTTTCTGTAGGGGAACTGATCTGACGTCAGCTTTCCATCTCCTTTCCTCTCCCTGCAACCTCTACCTAGGAAAAGGGTTGTCTTTCTCCACAGTGGGGACCAAAGCAGTTCACATTATTCTCCTCTCCCCCTTTTGATCTGCACAACAGCCCTGCGAGGTAGGTTAGGCTGAATGTCTGTGACTGGTCCAAAATCACCCAGTCAGTCCATAGCAAGAACCTGGGCTTGGCAGACCCTGCTCTGAAGTGCTAACTGCTATGCCACATTGGCTGTCATAGGGGGGCTGTTGCTGAACATAAGCAAGCAGCCAGGCCTAGTCATGCCAGTTAGGTGGCAACAAGTTACCCAGAGGGTGCTGCCAGATCTAGGGTAACCAACCTTCAGATGGAGCCTGAAGATCTCCTGGTATCACAACTGAACTCTAAACAGATATCTCTCCCCCTGCTTTGGAGGGTGGATTGTATGACATTATATTCAGCTGAAGCATCTCTCCTCCCCAAACTCTGGCTTCCTTAAACTCCACCATAAAATCTTCCAACCTGGAGCTGGCAACACTAGTCAGGATTGGCCCAAATGAGTTCTCTCTCAATGGCCAAAATAGGCCCAGAAAGGGCCTCATCCCTCTGCCTTTTACAGACAGAACCAAGCTTGGAATACTATGGTTGCCTAGCAACAGCCACTGAGGGAAAATAGAGGATCCGGCAGGACAGGCCAATAGGACATGAAGGCAGCTTCCCCCAGTGGCCCAATCCTCATCTGTCCTGGGGCTGAAGGGTAGAGTTGCTTTCCAGGGACATTAAGCAGATGTAAATACGCTATTTTTTTATTCTGACCCCACCCACCCCCATGCAGCTGAAGTCACATGACAAATCAACCTTGGTCTTAGCTAAGCAGGTACACATCACATATTAAGCTGCCTTATATTGAATCAGACCATCGGTCCATCCATGGCTTTTTTGAGCAGGAATGAAGTTCCAGCTGGCTTGGTGTCAGGGGTGTGGTCTAATATGCAAATAATTTCCTGCCAGGCTTTTTCTACAAAAAAGCCCTGTGTGAAACAATGGTAGCATTGGGGTGTGGCTAATATGTAAATGAGTTCCTGGTGATTTTTTTCTACAAAAAAAGCCCTGGGTCAATACCGGTACTGTCTACTCAGATGGGCAGAGGCTCTCCAAGGTCTCAGGTAAAGGTCTTTCACATCACCTGCTGGACTTCTTTTTAACTGGAGTTTCTGTGAACTGAACTTGGAACCTTCTGCATGCAAAGCAGAGGCTCTTCCACTGAGCTATGGCCCCTCCCCAAAGGTATTAGTTTGGTCATTCAGTGCCTTGATTGGAATCTTTCTGGGTACCCTTCATAGTTTTCCTTCAGCTTCATAGAACACAACTGAGATATAAATGCAACAATAATATCATAATCTATACGCAAAGTTATTTAAAAATCTGGACTTCTATATTTGAAGCTTCAAAAAACAGGATAGCAGGTTTGCAATCAGAGTTTTATTTTTTCTTTCAATTGTCCCACAGCAATGTGTGCTTCTTGCTAGTTTCTGCCAATCCCACAGCAAGCAAATGAGACTCATATTTGACAACACAGCAGACAGGCCAGAGGTTAGAAATAGGATCTAACAAGAACCCAGATGAAAAGCAGAGCTCCTGATGACAGAAAAATTAAAGGAAAGTCGGCCCTCTCCCAGCTGAGCGGCATCGCCGCTTCAGGCTGGGGGCCGTGTTTTGCCCTCCCAGAAGGAGGGAGGGATGACTCAGCTCCCCGACATACGGGGAGCTGATGGGGCGTGGTGTCGGGGCTATAAAGCCCTGGCCCCGCCCCAACCAACGCAGTTCTTTTGGGCTCTTGGCCCACCCGCCCGCCCTTATGCAGTACAGGTTTTTACCGGTCGCCTTATTAGGGGCCAGGTAGGAATTTTTTTCATTTTCACTGGATTGGCATAATTGAATTTGTTTTTCGCCTACCTTGTACTGCTGGTTAGTGTAGAGTTTTGGGGAGTTGTTAGTTTGGTCGCTTGGCAGGATGAGGTATTGGCTATAGTATTTTAGGGGAGCACCTATGGCTCTGCACCAGCTGGTGCTGGTGGTCTGTACGAACTGCAGATGGGCTTTATGGCTCAATGAGGGGAGTGCAGATCATGACAAAGCCTCACCGGGGCGGATCCTTCCAGTGGGTTGGATGCCGGCCTAAGTGGAGGTGGAGTTTGGGCCTGGCTGCTCAGCACCAGCCAGATGATATTAGGCTTGTGCTGGGGGCAGGGTGGCTTGCCCTCCCAGGACAAGGCGGGGTCCTGGGTTTGACCCCAGGGCTTGTCCTGTTACGCCTAGACCTCTTGCCATTCCTGCTCATTCAAGTTATGTTAATAAAGCGGCCCAGTTTTCATCCAACGCTGTGTCAGCCTCTTCATTCCTACTGGGGGGGGGGGCAAAAGAATTTGACCTGGTTTGAAACCTGGCTACCAGAAACAACGAGACACATCTCTGATTTAGAGGGCATGGCAAGAACTGGTTGAAAGTACTGGAGACCAAAGGTTTTTGTTGTTGTTGCTTTTGTACTACTCATTTTGTGGCAAACTTAGCCAGCAGAAGGCGCCTTAAAACAATTTGCTCTTCAAGGACTTCAACTATCTAAGGCTATTTATGTAGTCTGTACTAAACGTTTACAGGCAAGCCCTAACTTGGCTGTGTGTCAAGTAACCAACATACTGACGGGAGGAAAAAACACAACAATACACTCATTAAGAAAATGTATGAAGTACTGCTTTCTATTCTTGGCTTCAGTTATAAACCCTGACAGGGTCACACAGCTGCCTTATTGTGGTTTCTTCAGAATTTCTTTGATAAAAGAGGATAACAGCATTAACTTGAGCTCTTTTACAATACAGACAGACAGTCATACCATAACATAAGGTAACATCAAACATGTAAAGATCAATTCAAAAGATATTTTAGTGAAGAAGATAATTTGATAAAATTAATTTACACTATGGAATATTTTTGTGAAGGACATCTGAAGGTTACTAAGGAGAGATAAGAATGGTGGGAAAGGAAATGCCAGTGCAGGATAAAAAGTGTATTAATCATAAATAATTTACAATAAGGTGGCTCAAGGCAACATTATAAAGTATTGCTCAGAAACAAGTACGTAAGAACATAAGAGAAGCCATGTTGGATTAGGCCAATGGTCCATCCAGTCCAACGCTCTGTGTCACACAGTGGCGAAAAAACCCAGGTGCTATCAGGAGGTCCATCAGTGGTGCCAGGACACCAGAAGCCCTCCCACTGTTGCCCCCCCCCCAAGCACCAAGAATACAGACCATCACTGCCTCAGACAGAGAATTCCAACAATGCCCTGTGGCTAATAGCCACTGATGGACCTCTGCTCCATATGTTTATCCAATCCCCTCTTGAAACTGGCTATGCTTGTAGCTGCCGCCATCTCCTGTGGCAGTGAATTCCATGTGTTAATTACCTTTTGGGTGAAGAAGTACTTCCTTTTTTACGTTCTAACCCAACTGCTCAGCAATTACATTGCATTCCCATGAGTTCTTGTATTGTGAGAAAGGGAGAAAAACATTTGTTTCTCGACCTTCTCTATCCCATACATAATCTTGTAAACCGCTATCATGTCACCCCTGAGTCGACATTTCTCCAAGCTAAAGAGCCCCAAGCGTTTTAACCTTTCTTCATAGAGAAAGTACAAAATTACGCTGAGAATTCTATGGATGATACTCCACAGCATCCTCCCTTTTAAATAGCAGTCATAAAGAGTTAAGCTTCCTCCCCCTCAATTTCCCAATCTTTAAATAGCTCCGCAGAGCTATTATTTACCTTGTAGGATAGATTGTCCTGATATGGTCACATGTATGTTTATTAGCTTACTTTATTTATACCTCATATTTCTCCCCAGTGGGGCCAAGGCAACTAATTCATCCTCTTCTCCAACCATGTGAGGTAGGTTATGCAGAGTGTGTGACTGGCCAAAAGGCACCACCAAGTTTCCATGGAAGAGTAGGGCTTTGAACCTTGGTCTTCTAGATCCTAACTCTCTAACTGCTACACTACTCTACAAACTTCATGGAACCATTTCAGCTTAGGAAATGGTTCCATGAAGTTTGTAGTAAAGTTTAGTGAGGAGGAAGTTTGACCCCTGATTTCTTTATACCATGGTTCCAATTCACAATGGCACTCCATGTATCTGCTACTGAAAGACAAAAACCCATCAGAATCTCCATTCACAGAACTCCCCAAATGCATGAACTATGTGGTGGGCACTGTTGTGAATATGTGAAAGTATCCTGAAGATGTATTAGCATTAACTGCAGAATTAGTGGGGGAGGGGGACATTTTGAGTCCAGTAGCACCATTAAGACCAACAAAATTTTATTCCAGGCATAAGCTTTCATGGTTAGAGAAGCAACCTTACTGCCCTGAATTAGTGATCCATGATAAAGTGGCCTGTACACCAAGATTCTACATACGAAAGTGCTACCTAGTCAAAATATTTGGGCACTCAAATTTGAGCATTTCAAAGTTTTTTGCACTCCTATCGGTTTTTTTCTTTTTACACAAACCTTTCCTGAAGTAGTTTGATAATTTCAAATAATTCATCTTCCCATTGTGACTAAAAAATTAGTTATGCTATGTACCATGAGAAATGCAGCAAGGTTACCAAGTCTGCCATTCACCCCATAGATTCACATGGCTTAGAGCCCAATGAAAATTTATATTTAGGTTCATCAGAAGTGTTCTTTTAATTCCTGGTAAGCGAGTTCACCCATCCCCAGAAAGAATACCTAGCATCCTAAACAGCAAGTGAGTGAATGGAAAGCCATAAATAGAACCCGGTAGATCAATAGATTTGACTGAGAAAGTGTTTGCATTCTCAGGGGTAGAGATCATTGTGTTTCTAAGTGGATCAGAGATATGATCCCTAGCCACTGTGAATGGAATGGAAACTGGATGCCATCAGAGGGAGATAGAAGTGCTTATGTGGTGAGGCAATATGTGAAAGAATAGAACAGTGGAAGAAATAAAAGGCTGTCCAGAAAACCTTTAAATAAATTCAGGCTTAAATTCTAATTCCCAAGAAAGAAGTTAAGCAACTTTAGCAGTTGTTGTAGGGAACATGGAAATTTTTCTTCTGAGGAAATCCAGAATGACATTTAGCAGTAATTATTTCCTTGTTACTGGATGACAACGTGTTTGGCATTTTTGAACATTCACAGTATGATTTTACAGGTCACAGCTAGGCTTCCCAATCCCCAGGGCCCAGTGGGGGATCCCCCGGTTTTACAGGCTTCCCCCCTGTAGTGTATCGGACTCAGCGCAAGCGCCGCGCGACCCGAGCCACCCTCGGGTCGCCGTGCGCAGCGCGGGAAAAGCCACTGCCAATCCGGACCAAGGGCGGGAAGTTTAACTGGCCAGGATTGGGCTGGCCAGCGAAGGGGATGTTCCGGGAGGCATGTATATATTAGCGGACCCGGCCGCGTGTTCTCAGTTGCGTGTGATGTACTAGCCAATAAAGACCTATGCCTTCACCACGTCTCGTCTCCCAGTACATTACACTGGCGACGAGGATGGGATCTAGATAGGTCCGGCCGCCCCGAGGGGAACCTGACCGGGCCGGAGACGAGGAAGGCGTGAGACCGCAGGATCGCACAGCCCGCCGCCACCATGGCGAACTCTACAGTAACGACGGGCCATCTTGCGGAATTCAACCCGGAGCACCCCGAGAGATGGGAGACCTACACCGAAAGGGTCGAGTGCTACCTGCGGGCGAACCTGATCGAAGATGACGACAGGAAGAGAGACGTCCTGCTGAGCGTCTGTGGAGAAGAAACTTTCGAGATCGCAAGAGGCCTCTCCGCTCCAGCTAAGCTGACCGAGAGGACCTACCGGGAAGTCGTGAGACTCCTCACGGGCCACTTTTCGCCCCAACCGTCCATCGTCGCCCGCCGATTCCTCTTCCACAAGAGGGACCAAAAGTCGGGGGAGACAGCGGCGGTCAACCTGGCGGCCCTTCGACAGATCGCCGGGAACTGCAATTTGGACAAAAGGGACGAAGCCCTGAGGGACCGTTTCGTCTGGGGCCTCCGAGACGAACGACTGCAGCAGAAGCTCTTCGCTAAGGAGGAGCTCACGCTACAACAAGCCTTCAACGAGGCGACGGCGTTCGAGAGGGCCACCAAGGCGTTCGGCCAGCCACGCGGCGAAGCAGTCCACCAAGGGGAAACAGAGCTGGAAGACCGAGCAGAGGAAGAAGCGTTTCAGCTCCGGAGGCCTCAGAGAACGGACACACGGGCCCCCGCGAGACAACGAGCGACGGAGAGGGCCACCGCCACCACCGGTTCCAGGTGCGCCAGCTGCGGCGACCCCCACGAGCGACGGGACTGCCCGTACCGCAACCTGGACTGCCGCAGCTGCGGAAAGACAGGCCACATCGCCCGGGCTTGCCGGGCCAAGAACAGCCGCCGCCAACCGTCAGCACATCACGACTCCCTGGACACACACACGACGGCATCCACCAGTCTGCAGGTATTGAACTTGCCCCTCTCGGCCCCAGACAAGGTCAAAATGTCGGTCCTAATCGAGGGCGCCCCCTGCATCATGGAAGTAGACTCGGGTTCCTCCATCTCTATCATTTCGGAGGAAACCCTCAAGAAACTATGTCCCCGCCGCCGCATCCAAACGAGGCCAGCGGACTTCGTACTGAGGGACTTTCAGAAGAACCCAGTACACATCGTGGGGTGGGCCCGGGTGCATGTAGAAAGAGGGGGTTTTAGGGGGCCCCTAGACATCCTAGTGGTCAAGCGCCAACTGACCACACTTCTCGGGTTGGCGTGGTTCAATCCACTGGGGATCCAGCTGGTGGGGGTGGACCAATTGCAGGCCAGCAATTTCGACGGGGTCTGCCGGGAGTTCCCCGAGGTCTTCGACGGGTCCTTGGGGAGCTACAAGGGTCCGCCCATCACCTTACCGATAGACCCAATGGTCAGGCCCATAAGGCTTAAAGCGAGGCGCGTCCCGTTCGCCCTTAAGCCTAAAATAGAGGCAGAACTGGACCGCCTAACAGCCCAGGGCGTCCTAGAACCTGTAACGTATGCGGAATGGGAGACCCCCATAGTAACGCCAGTAAAACCCAACGGGGAGGTTAGGATCTGCGCTGACTACAAGTGCACGATCAATAAGGCGCTGCAAGACAACCCCTACCCAGTCCCGGTGGTTAGCCACGTCCTCGCAGCACTAGCCGGGGCGAGGGTTTTTGGAAAGCTGGACTTAGCACAAGCATACCAGCAACTGCCGGTCGACGCTAAGACAGCGGAGGCGCAGACGATCGTGACCCACAGGGGTGCGTTCAGGGTTAAACGGCTGCAGTTCGGGGTCAGTGTAGCTCCGGGGATATTCCAGAGCATAATGGACTCTCTCTTGAAAGGGATCCCCGGAGTTCAACCCTTCTTTGACGACGTTTTAATCGCCGCCCCCACCGAAGGAGAGTTCAGCTGCCGCCTGCGAGAGGTCCTCAGACGGTTCCAAGCGGCGGGGCTGCGAGTCAAAAAGGAGAAATGTTTGTTGGGTGTTCCGCGAGTGGAGTTCCTGGGGTTCGCCGTGGACGCGGCTGGAATTCACCCGACGGCGGACAAGACCAGGGCCATAGTCCAGGCCCCTGCCCCCAAATGCAAGGCAGAACTACAGAGTTTTTTAGGATTATTGAACTTTTATCATGCATTCCTGCCACACAAAGCCGCCGTGGCGGAACCGTTGCACCGCTTGTTAGATAAACAGGCCCCGTGGGTCTGGGGTAAACGCCAAGCCGCGGCGTTCCAGGCAGTGAAAGATCTCTTGGTCTCTAACGCGGTACTTCATCACTACGATGAAAACCTACCCCTGATCCTGGCTTGCGACGCCTCCCCCTACGGAGTAGGAGCGGTCTTAGGGCACCAACTCCCGGACGGGAGAGAGGCGCCGATCGCTTACTACTCCCGGACTCTGTCCCCTGCCGAGCGGAACTACGCCCAGATCGATAAGGAGGCCCTGGCGATCGTGGCGGGGGTGCAAAAGTTCAACGACTACCTCTACGGTAGGCGTTTCACCATCGCCACTGATCACAAGCCGCTCCTCGGCCTCCTAGCCCCCGATCGTCAGACCCCCCAGATTCTGTCTCAGAGGGTTTTAAGGTGGAACCAGTTCCTGAATTCATACACTTACGCTCTGATACACCGCCCTGGTAAAGCAATGGGTCACGCAGATGCCCTCAGCCGCCTGCCGCTACCCACAACGGACCCAGATCCCGCCCCGGCACACGGGGTGATGCTCATTGAGTCGCTCCCCGAGCGCCCACTGCACGCGGACGAGGTGGCTCGGGCGACTGGGAGAGACCGCATCCTCGCACGGGTCAGGGACTGGGTGGGAAGGGGGTGGCCCTCGGGCAAGGTGGAAGAAGCATTTCGGCCGTTCGCGTCCAGGAAGGACGAGCTATCGACACACAAGGGGTGCATACTCTGGGGGAGCCGGGTGGTGGTGCCCCCCCCCCTGCGCAGACAGGTATTGGAGGATCTCCACGAGACCCACCCGGGCATCGTGAGAATGAAAGCCCTGGCCCGGAGCTACGTGTGGTGGCCGGGCATGGATGAGGAAATAGAGGGGTGGGTAAGAAGGTGCCAACCATGCCAGGAGTCCAGACCCAATCCGCCGTCCGCCCCGGTCCACAGGTGGGAGTCGAACGGGCGGCCGTGGTCCCGCCTCCATGTGGATTTCGCGGGGCCGTATCAGGGCCAGATCTTCTTTATACTTGTGGACGCATATACAAAATGGCTAGAGGTTATCCCGGTGGCCTCGACCTCCACCGCAGCAGCAGTCAGGGCGCTCAGAAGGGTCCTCTGCACACACGGGATCCCTGACACCCTGGTGACGGACAACGGCACGGCATTCACCTCCCGGGAATTCCGGGAGTTCACCGACCGGTACCTCATAAGGCACATAAGGTCCGCCCCATTCCATCCAGCCACCAACGGCCAGGCGGAGCGCATGGTGCGGACCACCAAAGAGGCCCTTGGCCGTATAGTACATGGGGATTGGGACCACCGCCTCTCAGCATTCCTGTTCCACAACAGGATCACCCCAAACCCTGTAACCGGTTTCAGCCCCGCAGAACTGCTCATGGGGAGGAAACTGACCACTCGACTAGATAGGCTACACCCGGACCGGGCGCCGGATGTCCGCGGGTCCCCCGAGGTCCGGGAAGCAGTGAGAGGATTCTTTCCGGGCGACCCAGTGTATGCGAAAAACTTCGCAAGCAGCCCCGAGTGGTTGGCGGGAAGGGTTCTGAGGGTAACAGGCTCCCGGTCATACGAGGTAACCACCGCCGGAGGCCAGGTGCTGAGGCGGCACATCGACCAGCTGCGCCGCCGCACCCTACCCGAGGAGACAGAAGAGGCAGTGAGTAGGGAACCGCCAGCAACGGAACCGCCAGAAGGGGCCCCGCCAATACAGGAGCTACCCACGTACGAGGCCCCCGCAGCCGCGGGACCAGAACCGGAGCCAGCACCCGACCCGGGCCGGCAACAGCCAGAAACGGCGCCACCCACGTCGGGATCGGGCCCCACACCAACGGCAACCCCGAGGAGATCAACACGGGAACGCAGGACGCCAGCGTACCTACAGGACTATGTAGTTTAAACTAGGAGGGGAGGAGTGTAGTGTATCGGACTCAGCGCAAGCGCCGCGCGACCCGAGCCACCCTCGGGTCGCCGTGCGCAGCGCGGGAAAAGCCACTGCCAATCCGGACCAAGGGCGGGAAGTTTAACTGGCCAGGATTGGGCTGGCCAGCGAAGGGGATGTTCCGGGAGGCATGTATATATTAGCGGACCCGGCCGCGTGTTCTCAGTTGCGTGTGATGTACTAGCCAATAAAGACCTATGCCTTCACCACGTCTCGTCTCCCAGTACATTACACCCCCTCCCCCAGCCAGCTGGCCAGCGGGGGAAGCCCCGCCCCCAAAGCCATTATGCACCTCCATGAACGAGTCCCATAGGGAATGATGGGGAATTGATCTGTGGGTATTAGGGGCTCTGGGGAGGCTGTTTTTTGAGATAGAGGCGCCAAATTTTCAGTATAGCATCTAGTGCCTCTCCCCAAAATACTTCACAAGTTTCAAAAGGATTGGGCCAGGGGGTCCGATTCTATGAACCCCAAAAGAAGGTGCCCCTATCCTTCATTATTTTCTATGGAAGGAAGGCATTTTAAAAGGTGTGCTGTTCCTTTAAATGTGATGGCCAGAACTCTCTTGGAGTTCAATTACGCTTGTCACACCCTTGCTCCTGGCTCCCCCCCATGTCTCCTGGCTCCACCCCCAAAGTCCCCAGATATTTCTTGAATTGGACTTGGCAACCCTAGTCACAGCAACAGTGTAAACAATTGTCATCAGGAGAACTGTGCTCAAAATGGTGCCCCTGGAAGGAAGCTGAGCAGTCTTCGACCCTGAAACCACAGAATTGTTACCTGAATTGCAAAAGCCATATTATTTTGGAAGGGCATTTGCTGTTCTGTTAATTAAATCTCATGAGGTACGCTTGGATGTGATAGTTCACTAGCGCCAACCACAAGTCTATAAGAATCTCAGTAGTCTCAGCCTCAATCAGGGAAGACAATTCTGAACATGGTCAATTACTTCCACCTCAACACACTCAAACAAAAATATCTTCAAACTGAGCAGATGTTGTTGAGATGATGCTCTGGAACTTAGGCACCCGAAAACTACTCTAAAAAAATATTGACTTAGAAACCAATCAGGTCACCCCAACATAATTAGGTGGAAAAGCCCTACAACGTTTACATAATCTATGGAAAGTATTTGCCTTTTCAGACTTTGATTTACAGGTGTTAGATTCCTCACTACTCGGGTTGCCAGCTCCAAGTTGGGAAATACCTAGAGATTTTGGGGGTGGAGCCTGGGGAGGTCTGGGTTTGGGGAGAGGATAACTTCAATGGGATATAATGTCATACAGTCTGCCTTCTAAAGTGGTTATTTTCTCCAGGTGAATTTATCTCTGTCACATGGAGATCAGTTGTAATCCAAGAAGATCTCCAGCCACCACCTGGAGGTTGTGCAAACCACAAGAGAATCATGGCAGAGAGTGACAGAAAAAAAACCTAAGATTCCATGACAACCAGCCTCAGTAAAGGAAACCAGTGAAAAAGTAAATGAAAAAATTGTTATTATTCTAAACACTCTCATAATAAATACTATATAAACATACCCTGATGTACAGAATACCCATTTAAGATGAAAGGAAGGACATAAATGAAACCATTTAAAGATACAGTCTTGAGTTTTACTCAATAGTCCTTCAGCTTCAAAGGAATCCTCAGTTCTGCAGCTACTGAGGAAACCATAATAATTCCAAAATAGTCCAATATGTCTTGTACACAGCGATGAGGCAGTACTTTATATTCCCTCATTTCACCAGAAGCTTTGACCAGCTTTCTGTTTCAAAGAATTTTATTAGTAACATATGGTAAAAAATTTCAGTTTCTTACATCATTAATAATTACTTTTTTATCTATCCCATATTTACTTTCTACCCACCCCTCCCCCCGTTACTTGACCCCCGCTGGTGTTATATACTTAAAATCTTAATATTAAAGGTACCCTTAATTAATAAGAACCAACATTAATATCCTCCTCCCTCTTATACTTAGTCATTATCAAAAATTGTCCAATGTCCTTTTATTTTCCACTCTTTTTCTACGTATCTTCTGAACTTTTTCCACCCCATCTTAAATACTTCTAAATCATAGTCTCTTAACGTTCTTGTTAACTTGTCCATTTCACTCCATGTCATAACTTTTACAATCCAATCCCATTTCTCTGGTATTTTTTCTTACTTCCACAACTGCGCATACAATGTCCTAGCAGCTGAGAGCAAGTACCAGATTAAAGTTCTATCTTCTTTTGGAAATTTTTCCATTTGTAATCCCAACAGAAAAGTCTCTGTAACTTTGTTAAATTCGTATCCCAAGATCTCAGAAATCTCTTGTTGAATCATCTGCCAATATTTTTTCACTCTTTCACAAGTCCACCACATATGGTAGAAATGTTTTTTACATTTCCAACATCTATCTGGCATCTTGTTGTTCATCTTTGCCAACTTTTTAGGAGTCATATACTATCTGTACATCATCTTAAAATAATTTTCTTTAATACTCTGACATGTTGAGAGTTTCATAGAGTTCTTCCACAAATATTCCCATGTGTCCATCTGTATTTCTTTATTTACATTAATTGCCCACTTAATCATTTGAGATTTCACTACTTCATCTCCTGTAGACCATTAACTTATAGATTTTCAAAATTAATTTTTCATTATCTCCAAGCAGAACTTTTTCCATTTCTGTTTGTTCTCATCTTATTCCTTGAGTTTTAACATCACTTTCCACCAAACTTTTTATTTGTTGCATTTGAAACCAATCATACTTATTATTCAACTCTTCAGCAGTTTTCAATTCTATTTTACCACTTTGTATTTTTAGTAATTGATTATATGACATCCTTTTATCCTCTCCTGTCTCAGCTGTTATTCTTATTACTTCTGCTGGCACTATCCATAGTGGTTTTCTCTCATCGCCATATTTCTTGTACTTCATCCAAATATTTAGTAGATTATTTCTTATATAATGGTGAGAAAAAAAACCATCCGACTTTTTCTTTCCATAGTACATATAAGCGTGCCAGCCAAATTTATTTCCATGACTTTCCAACGTTAAAAGTTTTTTATTCAACAGCGTCACCCAATCTTTTATCCACACTAGACAAACTGCTTCATGATATAATCTTAAATCTGGTAGTTGAAATCCTCCTCTTTCTTTAGCATCTGTTAAAACTTTCATCTTAATCCTTGTTTTTTCACTGGCCCATACAAATTCTGAAATCTTTCTTTGCCATTTATTAAATTGTTTACTGTCTTTCACAATCGGAATAGTGTGAAACAAATACAATATTCTCGACAAAATGTTCATATTAATTGCAGCTATTCTACCAAGCAGTGACAAATTAAGCTTGTTCCATTTTATCATATCTTCGTCCATTTTATGCTATAACTTTTCATAATTGTTTTTAAACAGATCAATATTCTTCATTGTTATTTCCACGCCCAAATATTTTAATTTAGGGGTAACTCCACATCCCATTAATCTCTGCAATTCCTTTTGTTTACTTACTTGCATATTTTTACACAAATTTTTTGACTTTTCTTTATTAACATAAAGTCCCGACAATTCTCCAAAATCTTGTATTTTGGCTAACAACAAAGGTGTTACTTGCATAGAATTTTCATTTATAAACATTATATCATCTGCAAATGCTCTATATTTATAGGAAAATCCTTTAATTCTCGTTCCTTCAATTTCTTCATCATCTTGTATTTGCAGCAATAAGATTTCAAGAGTCATTAAAAACAACAATGGTGAAAGTGGACAACCTTGCCTTGTACCTTTGCTAATCGTCATTTCTTCTGTAAGATCTGCATTTATACATAGTCTTGCATGTTGTTCAGTATAAATTGCTTTTATCATTCTTATAAAGTTTTCCTCCAACTTTATTTTTTCCATTACTGCAAACATAAAGTCCCAATTCAAATTATCAAAAGCTTTCTCTGCGTCCGCAAAGAATAATGCAACTTCCTTCTTTGGATGTCTTTCATAGTATTCTACAATATTTACAGCAGTTCTAATATTGTCTTTTATTTGCCTTTTAGGGAGAAAACCCGCTTGGTCTTCCTTTATAAAGTTTATTAGATATTGTTTAAGCCGTTCTGCTAAGATTCTTGTGTATATCTTATAATCATTGTTTAATAATGAGATTGGTCTATAGTTCTTTACATTAGTGACATCTCTATCTTCCTTTGGAATCAACGAAATTACTGCTTCCTTCCATGTATTTGGTATTTTCCCATTTATTCTTATCACATTAATTAATTTTTGAAGTGTTGGTATTAATTCTTCTTTAAACGTTTTAAATTTTTTTGCTGTAAATCCATCTAGTCCAGGTGCTTTTCCAATTTTCATTGCATTAATTGCTACTTCATTTTTTTTTTTTCAATTGGATCATTCAAAACTTCTTCCATATAATCAGTTAAGGGTGCTATTTTAATCTTCTGCAAATACACTTCCATCTTTTCCTTCTTTACTTTAACACCTTTAAATAGTTTAGCATAATATTTAAAAAATTCTCTCTTTATTCCTTCTTGATCTACCATCTCTCTTCCATCAGCCACAATTTTATTAATAATTTTACTTTTTCTCTTTTTCTTCAATTGCCAGGCCAAATATTTTCCAGGTTTATTTGCTCCCTCAAAAGATTTCTGTTTTAATTTCTTCAAATTCCATTCCAATTCTTTATTTAACAGATGTCTCATTTGTGCTTGCAATATTGTAATCTCCCTTATAATGTTCTTTTCCCCTGGCCTTTTCCTTAATTCACCTTCTTTTTTCTTAATTTCATTTTGAATGAAGCTTTGACCAGCTTTCAAACAGTATCAGAGCACGGCAAGATTCCAGCATTTTAGCACACAATTAAGTTACAGTCTCCAATATGTTTAGAATAATAACAATTTTTTCATTTATTTTTTCACTGGTTTCCTTTACTGAGGCTGGTTGTCACAGAACCTTAAGATTTTCTCTGGAGGCTGGCAAGTCTAATCACTACAGACAACGTTTTAACTACATACAGAAATTCACTCATTTTCAAAATATAAATCCTCAAGCAATTAATGCTATATTGTTTAGTTCTGTATCTATGGCACGCCAAAGTAGTGCTGAATTATATAAATGCAATAATTAATAGTTTAACTAGCTCAGTATAAATTATCTGTCAAATTTATATAGGGTTTAAAAAAGACCGAATAAATAAACAAATACAGGCTTATCTATGAGGCTGCTGCTGAATTTCTGAGGCAAAGGCTTGAAATGCTGACCAGTACACCCTGCTCATTTGCTAAACTGAGCTATGGTAGTTGGATTGTTGACTAACATAAATGAAGAGTGAATAGGCTTCCCAATCCCCAGGTCACAACAGGAGATCCCCCTTTTTTACAGGCTTCCCCCCCCCGCCCCCAGCCAGCCACAGTCACCCCCACAGTCACCATGTAGTTTGAGAGCTCCTGCTGCTGCTGGTGTAGTTTGAGAGCTCCTGCAATGCCAGGTCCAGATTCCCTGGGATGCAGTCAGGCCAGCCGTCCATTAGCAGATAGAGCTAGGTGTCATCCGCATATTGATGGGCACCCAAGCCCATACCTTCGGGCAATCTGGGCAAGGGGGCGCATGTAGATGTTAAATAACATTGGGGAGAGAACTGCTCCCTGCGGCACCCCACAATCTAGTGTGTGCCGCTGGGACAGCTCACCCCCAATTGCCACCCTTTGTCCCCGTCCCTTGAGGAAGGAGGAAAGCCACTGCAAGGCCAACCCCCTAACCCCTATGTTGGTGAGGCGGCGGGTCAGTAACTGATGATCGACCGTATCGAATGCAGCCAACAGATCTAACAATATCAGCACTGCCACGCCACCTCGATCCAGATGCCACTGGAGGTCATCTACCAAGGCGACCAGCACTGTCTCCATCCCATGGCCCGGGTGAAAGCCGGACTGGCAAGAGTCTAGGATGGAAGCGTCATCCAGGAAGCCCTGCAACTGCAACGCCACTACCCTCTCTATGATTTTACCTAAAAACGGTAAATTAGAGACTGGCCGGTAATTTGCCAATTCGGCCGGATCTGCTGTACTCTTTTTCAGGAGGGGGCGAACCATAGCCTCTTTCAAGGGTGTTGGAAAATGCCCCTCCGAGATGGATCTATTTATGATGTCCCATAAAGGACATCTAAGCTCCCTCTGGCAAGATTTAATCAGCCAGGAGGGGCAAGTGTCCAAATCACAAGTTGTTGGGCATGCAGTCAAGAGGATTCCGCCTCTCTCATGTGTGAAGCATGATGATGTCATCCAGAAGTGGCATGATCACACTGAGCAAGTGACACATGGGACATTCTAGCATTTTGGTTAAAAAACCTCTATGGTGTCATAGAGTTTTACCTGAATGCTAGAGTGTCCTGTGTATGACATGCCCAGCATGATGACAGCACTTCTGGGTGATGTCATTGTGTTGGACACATCAGGCATTGATGTAACTTTTCAAAGGCAGGGATCCCCCATGGGCCAGCTCCATGCCAGCAGATTGGAGGCCCCTAAACTAGGGAAAAACTCACCCCCAGCTGGAGGCTGGGAACCCTAATTGACAAGGGGGAAAGATGTCAAATCCTGGCAACTAAGATTGCCAACTCTGGGTTGGGAAATTCCTGAATGCTTAAGGGGTAGAACCTAGAAAGGAGAGGGACAGTTCCTGAACCTTTTTGAGGGTTCCTCCTCCTCCTCCCCACCTACCTTGTCCATTGAATAGTAGGTACAGCTGCATAACAATCCCTGGATTAGGAGAGCATGCAGCCAGCCAGGGGTTTGCCATACCCCCAGCAGCCCTCATTAATCCCTGGAGAAGCCTGTGCCACCCTTTTCCCACTTCGTAGGTGATTTTTTTGGCGGTGGGTGGTTTGCTGGCCTTTTGGCTGGGTGGCCAAGGAGAGCCCCAGGTGAGTGAGACCTGCTTGGGCTGGCTGGATCTCTAGCCAGCCCAAGCAGGCCTCACTCACCCGGGGCTCTCCTTTCTTGCATTGGGTTGCTTTTGGCTGGGGGTGGTGGGTGGTGGCATATACTAATGAGTAATGCCAATGAGCCCCGCCACCTATTTTTCTACAAAACGACCCCTGCCCTTCCCCATGTCTGATAGTCCCAATCTCAATCTAGCACTGCACATGCAGGAATTGAAGAGAGCCCACAACACATATCTGGACACTACAGATCCAGCCATAATGTGTGAACTATATGTGCTGTAAGGTGTGAACTGTATAAGGGACTAATGGTAGCAATTATAAAAAAAATGACACCTATGATGAAGTGCCTCTAGTCCTGAGCATTGCTGTTTGGCTGAATTCAGACACGAGGCACACAGAAAAGAGCTGTTCCCTTACACTAGCTGCAAGATCCTCATACCCATAAATTCAGCACAACAGCTTGTAGGATCAGGATCACCTAAACTAAATTCAATGTGTAATTGGGTTCTGGCTACAGAACAACTTTCAGAAAATATTTTTGTCATTGGGAATAATAAACAAATAAAATCTAGCATATGGGTGCTGAGGCTACAAATACGGATTTCGTGACAAAACATACGGAAACCCATAAGGAAAACAAGGTTTCTTTGCCAAAAGATTGTGTTGCATTTTCATCCTGGTAAAAACAGTACAGATCTACCCTTTCAGTGTACACTGGTGTTTGCCAATGGATTAGAATGTTATAAATTCACATGCAAATTTGACAAACTACTCCACTGTTATCATCTTTATTAGATTTACGAAGACAGCCCAGCTTATTTTCTTTTATTTTCTTAATCCCTTTTAACACTTAATAGCTTAGAAAGTAATAGATTTTTCAGTAAAAAGAAGCAGGTTATTACAATCAATCCTGTTGCACTGTTGTATGCTTTCTCAGTCACCCTCTTTCTAGTTGATCCTTAACTAATGAAACTTATTTTTCTCCAAAACCTCAACAGAAAATCTTCCTCAATGGGAAAATGGTTTAACAGAGCACTCGCTTTTAACATTAGAACTCCACAGTTCTCCTTTGAGCAGCCACATAGAGCTTTGCAAAGCCTATTAAGCATGCTCTATTCACCAAACTCTAACAGGTAGCATAACAAGGAGCTACTGAAGTTTGTTTAGCAAGATACACCCAGTTTTATTTCAAACAACTGAGGAACACATGAGCACAAACATTCAGTATTTCCTTCCCTGCTCCCATAGAATTTTGAATGTTTAAAGGAAATTTTGAAGAGGCACATTTCATAATCTAGTAACTGAAAGGACATATCTCTGTATCAGAATAAAATGTATTGGATACGGCTTTAAAAGTAGTAAGAACATATGTTCATAGGACTGTGAGTAGACTTCAGCTTGCAGAATTTTGCCACTTTTTCCCTTAAAAATCTCCGAATCACCTAAAGTAGTTCCCAATGGGCAAGTGAGAAACATCAGGGGTGTGGAAACATGGGGGTGGTTGTGGGTGATGACAGGATGTCACTTCCAGGGAAAAACCAAGAAGTGTTCTCATGCCCCTCTAGGAATTGCCAGAAATTCTATGGGTTTACCATAGCTTCTGGTGATTCCTAGAGAGGCATGGCATCACTTTCAGGTTTCCCCCAGAAGCTACATTTAGCCACAGGCCCTTTTCTGTTTTATTTTCCTCTTGTCACTGCTCTGAGTGTCAGCAGAAAATAAGAGTTGGGGGTGGGGTATCCCCCATCCTTCCTGGGGAGTCTTGTAACCCTAGCAGGCAATCTTCCAGAACAGTGTGGAGTGTAACATGGAGAATCTGCAGTGGGAGCGGGGAAACTGGCAAAAGAAAAATGTCCCTAAATTCCTTTCCACTCAACAACAGATTTTTGATCTAACTCTTGACTCCACCCATAATGCATATGAAAGCTTACATTTGGTTGGTCTTAAAGGTGCTATTGGACTCCAGCTTTGTTCTCTTGATTCCTAATCAGGACTAGGCTTCATCAAACTACTGCCATATAGAAATAAAATATGCATTGTGTCATATGGCATCAGCAGACAAGGACCCTGAATTTCAGATGCAAACATAAAACTAATGCCCAGGCTCTTCCTAATCCCAAACATAACGAACACCACATTACTGCACTATCACAGCATGTTAAACACATATAATCTTCTGGTCAAGTGTTGTACTTTGAAAACTTCCCACAAACCTGGTTTACAAATGAGATTACAGCAGGCAGTAACAATACAACATGGAATACGTCAGCATGATGAATTCTTGGAAATAAAATATTAGAGTAACAAGGAATTGAAATGGCCTGTAAATTTAGTGAGCTACTCAGTAAAATAACCCTAGCCAATGGTGACTAGAATATGGTCCATTCTGCCAGTATTTATTCATGTAATCAGCTTTATTCACATAACCTGCCCTATTGACTTTGGTGCTCATCCAAATCCAGCAAAGTAAATAAAAGTTTTTTCTATTGACTTCATGAATGAAATTATTTGTGTTTTTGTGGAACTGGGCCCTAAGCCCATTGAATGAATTGCAGTGATAGATTGTTTGTCAAGATCTAACCAATGAGTAAGGCAGCAAAGGATTCCACTCCAGAATAGGCAAAAGAGGATTATCACTCAAGCATACCTGCTCTCCAGTGACTGTTCCCAACTGATAGATTTATATAAGGCTGACTTTCTGATTAGTGTTGAGATACGATTGTTTCCAAATGTAAGAACAAGACCTGGAAAAAATAACTTTCACAAACTGAAATGCAATACTCAATTCAATTAAAACAAAATGCTGTGATCTGGAATTGACCCAAGGCTATATGATAATGTTGTTTGTTGTATGCCAAGTTTCATAGATGTTTTCCACTATATCTGTTTACTTCCATTTTATGAAAAAGCTGACCTTTTCACCCAGAACAGAATTAATTCATTTCATTAAATTTGTTAGAGGGTGTTATTTTCTTAGAACTCAGCCTTCCCAATTCAAATGTTTCACTCTTCTGTGTTAATTTGTATCCTTCTTACCAGGACTTTTTTTGTAGCAGGAACTTATTTGCAGTTTAGGCCATATGCTCCTGATGTAGCCAATCCTCCAAGAGTTTACAGGGCCTACTGTAAGCTCTTGGTGGATTAGCTATATCAGGGAGGTGTAACCTAATATGCAAAGGAGTTCCTGCTACAAAAAAAGCCCTGCTAGGCAAAGCTGCTGTCTGTGATGTAATGCTTACTGTTCTTCTGCTCCTTTGACTAATTCTTTCTATTGTCAAAAAAGCCAGACCTGTCCAAATGGCACTTTATTTCAACATGGCCTTAGCAACCTAGAACTAAATTGGTAGTAGATGGGGGAAATACAAGAAGACAAAGGTACCAAATGTCACAAATTTACTAAACACCATCATTTTAACATGCATTGACTGTGCTAGTAAGCAAATAAAACTGGATTAGCCGAGCTTTGTGCTGGAAACACCATAGTCATCACATGGCTTGCAGACATAAAAACAGCAGCAATAGTATGTGCCATCCCTTCAGTGTACTCCCACCTAACCCCCCCCCCCAAAAAAAACCCCCTGATATATTCAAGTCTCAATAAATATTCCTTGTAATCCAAAATACCCAAAAGCTAACTAAACCATGCAAAGCTCAACCTGCAGCATGGATTCCACTGAACCCCAGCTTCAGCAGCAAAGATAGTAGGGTTTCTGTGGCAGTCCTGCAGAACACTGAAAGGTCCCAAAGGATTGGATTATAAGGAATATTCATTGAGACTATTGGACAGCATCAGGACTGCACTCCTTCCTATCTTTCCTTTCCATGCTACAAGTACCTGTCATACCATGCTCTTAGACTATAAGCAAAAACAGGTTCAGATCTAAGTTTGGGGGGAGTCCTCCTGAGAATGATGCCCTTCAGAGTCACAACTGTTAGTATACCATGTTCCTCACCCTCTTCCACAACACCCTCTGCCTCAGCGCATGTAAATGCATACTCCTATTTGCCTCTGGTGTCAGAGAGGAAGGGCTGAAGGAAACCAGGAAGTCCAACTTCTCTCCAAGCAGAAAATGGGAGGCTCTCTGGGTCATCAGAAGAGTCTTGGGATCAATCTTGGGTAATTCCCTCTGCCATCCCTCAAGTTCTAGTGACATCATGAGCTCCCATTACCTGGTGGAAGAGTCACTTTGAGAAAGCATGTTGAATGGGAGAGCTGTGCTCCATTGATACCCACCTATGATACTGCAGGGGGGGGGGGGTTGGGGGGGGATAGGTGAGCTCTCTGTTGGGCCTTGGTGCAGCAAGTGCTTTACCATGCATGAGGCTGGTTCAAGGCACAAAAGCATCCCATATATCTATAATATGTCTCAGAGTAATGTCAAATGCTTAAAAAACCTGTCCATTTGTTAGCTACGCAGACATAAAACCCTGACTTTTGTGTTTTAGTTTCCAATCATCATTTATTTGAAATAGATGCATTGTTCTGGAAGTTTTTGCATGCCTTGCACAGGTACATCAGCAGGATATGCATTTTAAAATACAGAAATAAAAATAAACACGTGTACTGTGCTTTCTGTCTTTCACTTCAGCTCCTGCAGGGGTTGATGTGGGACTGTCATATGAGCTCCCATGTGCATCCACTATCACTTATACAGCCAGTGTGAATGTAGTGGTTAGGGTGTTGGATTGGGATCTGGGAAACCCAGGTTTGAATCCTCATGAAAGCTTGCTGGGAGACCTTGAGCCAGGCACTCTGCATCTTACCTCAATTTACATCCCAGAGTTGTTGTGAAGATAAAATGGAGGAGAGAATGGTGTAAGTAGCAGAGGAGGAGGAGTGGTTTTACACACTGCCCTTCACTGCCTGAAGGAGTCTCAAAGCAGCTTAAAATCACTTTCCCTTCCTCTCTCCACAACAGACATCCTGTGGGGTAGGTGGGACTGAAGGAACTCTGAGAGCTATGACTGGCCCAAGGTCACCCAGCTGGCTGCATTGGAAGATTGGGCTCTTGAATTCCTATTGGAGAGAAAGGCAGGGTATACATGAGGTAAAATAAGTAAATATATACAAACAACACATTGTACACTGCCCTAATGCAATATAAGCAGCCTTTAACATTTTCTGCCTTTTCAGAAAAGTCAACTGAAAAAAAAAAAGTATGCTTGATGTATTTCTCTTCCTTAGTTCTTTAAGAAGGAATAGTAGTTTCTTTTTGAAACAGCACAAGTTCATAGAGAGAATGCGGTCAAGTGGTCAGGAGCAGAGCTGATGTTAATTAGCAATGAAATGAGGAATGAACCAGCATTAGCCCTGAGACTAATCAATGGGAAAATCACTCCAAGCAGGCAGCTTAATGAAGTACTATACAGCTGTTTATTTTTAGTCTTAGCCTGGAAACAAAATCTCTATTAATTTTTTTAAAAAACTTTATTTAAAAACTTTTTCTGAAAGATGGGGCATAGGTCTAACTCAATTTAACCATTTTAGCCTCTAACACTGAGACAACTAGCATGATCATTATGTTGTGTAGACCAGTCCTGACTACTTGATTATATACTGCTGTAGCTAGAAGTAATAAGAACGACTTGGTTCTTAGAGCACATTTCTGTGGAGGGAAGGAATTACCATCCACAGAGCAGGACTTCCTTACTCCCTCCTCTTTCTACAGCCCAAATTGCTGCTCTTGGTGGAATGGGGACCTAAGGAACAGCTTCTGGAGCAGGAGTCTGGTATCTGCAGTGGAAGGGGAGAACCAGCAAAAATTTCTCCTTCCATCTGCGGAAATCCTCTGTGGGATCCAGTGCAATGATAAGAATCTTAGCATTTATTTAGCCATCTCAAATGTTCAAAGAACCCCAGTAATCCTTAAAACAGCCCTGTAAAATTGGTCAATATTTTTATTCTTATATTGAAGAATGACCATGAGAGATAAGTGGTTGCCTAACATTACTTAGCAAGCTAAAGTAATTTTATCCATAAATGTTCTGGTTTATAGTTAAGTCTCTTACCAAACAAGCCTAAAAAGAGTTATATATTTCTAAGTGCGCTGAAGTCAATTGACTATGAAGAGTGCAATTTTGCTTAGGATATTTATTTATTTCATTCAGGGCTTTTTTTGAGCAGGAACACAATTCCGGCTGGTTTAGTGCCAAGGGGTGTGGCCTAATATGCAAATGAGTTCCTGCTGGGCTTTTTCTACAAAAAAAGCCCTGATTTAATTTATACCCTATCTTTATTCTATATTATTCTCTTCAACTCCATCTATATTTATATTATTCTCCTCAATTCCATTTTATCTTCATGACAATCCTATGAGGTAGGTTAGACTGAGATTACATGACTTGCTGCAGGTCCGGAGAGCCAGTGTGGTGTAGTGGTTAAGTGTGCGGACTCTTATCTGGGAGAACCAGGTTTGATTCCCCACTCCTCCACTTGCACCTGCTGGAATGGCCTTGGGTCAGCCATAGCTCTGGCAGAGGTTGTCCTTGAAAGGGCAGCTGCTGTGAGAGCCCTCTCCAGCCCCACCCTCATGCCAAAATCCTTTAAGGGGATCCCCACACTCAGGAAAATGGCATGCATTTCCTGAGAAAAGATCCAGCCCTTTGTTGATATAGTCACAAGAGCAGGACTCCAGCTCCTGTTTTTTTGTGGAATATGATGATATAATAAGAACATATGCACTATCAAAATACTGGTGTACTTTTACTGCTATCAGTCAAATCCATTCCCTTTTCTAAAAAAATTACTCTTTGCTGAATGAATATTAAACATACATATACTTTTCAAGTCATAATACTACTTGCCCTTTTCATGGTTTCTTGCCGTACACTTTATTAAGTTACAAACGGCACTGTTTTGATTATACCAAAGCCTTTTCTTTAGCAACAATAGAACAAAATACAGGAACTTTTCTTAAACCAGCAGCTCAAGTAGTCTTTAAACTGATATCATCAGGGACAATTTCTAAGTCAAGTTCACCTCTGAAAGATGAAAACATTACTGTGAATGCATTCATTAGGTCTAGACTGGCAAGCCTTAATGAAAATGAACTGTGTTTGAACAGGGTGGGGGTGGGAAGGAAGGGAGATAGTGTACTATTCTATCTAAATATAATGACAATACCTGGGAAGTTAAATATCATTAAAACAAGACAACAAAAAGAATATGGGTGATTTTTTTTAATCTTAAAAGCTGACTCTTGAAAAGTGACTAAGCACAAATGTATTCTCAGCAGCATCTACCAGTTTCAGTGGGACTGTCTTCCAGTAAGACTGCTTGGGATCAAAGCCTCCACAGTGAATTGTAAAAGAAAATGAAGATGCATTTTGAAAAAGAGATTTGCCGTGGTATCCTAAGCAGAGTTACACCCTTTGAAGCCCAGTGACTTCAATGAAAGTTGTATAACTCTGCTGAGGATGGCAAGTACCAGTCAGTTTGGATCCTACACTTTATTTTTGCTTTAAAATTGGGCATTCACAAGTAGGGCTACAAATTAATGGTGTTTCTGAATTCTTTCTCTAACAAGGCTAGGCTAGGAACAACATGTTTTCTAAAGGCAACAAGCCTTTCTATGTTTATGTACATTAAAACATCCTTTACAATCAGGGGTGTCAAACATGTGGCCTGGGGGACAAATCAGGCCCCCAGAGGGCTGCTATCAGGCCCCTGAGCAACTGGCTGTCATCTGCTTCCTTCTCCCTATCTCTTGCTTCCTTCTGGATAACACCTTGTTTTGCAAGGCTTGCTCAATCGCACAGGAGTTACAGAGCAAAACCTCTATTTTCTCCATTGGCTGAGGCTCCTCCCTTGGGGAGGAAGGGGGGGAAGGCAGAGCTTGTTTTTCCAGGTTCTCTCAATCGCACAGCAGAGCTACTGAGCCAAGCCTCTCTTCCTTCCCCTTCCTGGCCCTCTGGGGAAGGAAGTAAAGAGCCAGACCTTCCTTTGCCCAGTTCCCTGGATCCCATGGGAGAGAAACAAAGAAAGTGCCTTTAAGACCAATGAGAGCTAATGTTTTAAGCATGCTTTAAGGTTTTGTTTTTTTAAAAAAATATGTAATTGTGTTTGTGTCCTTTATAAAGTTTATACCTCTGCTACCTAAGTTTAAATAAGTATTTATTTATTTACTTACTTACTTTCGATTTATATCCCGCCTATTCCAAACGGAATCAGGGCGGCTAACAATAATAAAGGTACAACATGGCCCGGCTCAACCTGACATGGCCCAGCCCAACAAGGTCTCATTTATATCAGATCTGGACCTCATAACAAATGAGTTTGACACCCCTGTTACTTGATTCTTCTATCTTGGAGGTCCCCTAACCTTTTGAGTCTACAGACACCTTTAGAATTCTGACTTAGTGTGCAGGGTGCAGCTATACAATAGCTACTACACAGTGGCTGCCACAGGAGGTGAAGCAAACCACAAAGTGGCTGCCTCAACTTACCTTCACTCACACAGTGAAAATCTTTGAGCTGAAGTGGCTGCTGCTAGACCAAAACAATATTTTAAGAAATCTGCACAGTCAATCAAATGTCCAATGGCCAATTGGAAGCCTTGGTCCCCAAAAGCCCCACCTGGCAGCCCCATAGCCAGAAATGTTGGAGTGGGGGGGCCCAGGACATAAAAAAATTTGGGGGGGGCATGGAGTCTTGATTGCTTCTTCCAGCAGCCAGCCTCTGAGCACCAGCTCTCTCTCATGCTCTTGGGGGTGGAAAGAAGAGCCTGGGGAGGGTGGCAGTGGCAAAAACGGGGCTGTGGGGAGAGCTTGGGAGGCAGGGAAGAGCCCGGGGAGAGCGGCAGCGGTGAAAACGGGGCTGCAGGCAGTGCGGAAAGAATGGGTGAGGCAGGGAAGAGCCCGAGGAGAGCGACAATCGTGAAAACAGGGCTGTGGGGAGAGCTTAGGAGGCAGGAAAGAGCCCAGGGAGAGCAGCGGCGGTGAAAAGGGGCTGTGGGGAGAGCTTGGAAAGCAGGGAAGAGTCTGGGGAGAGCAGTGGTGGCAAAAATTGGACTGCAGGGAGAGCTTGGGAGGGAGGGAAGAGTCTGGGGAGAGCAGCAGCGGCAAAAACGGAGCTGCAGGGAAAGTGAGAGAGGCAGGGAAGAGCCTGGGAAGAGCAGCAGCAGTGAAAGCGGGGCTGCAGGGGAGGCAGAGAAGAACCCAGGGAGAGTGGCGACGGCAAAAACTGGGCTGTGAGGAGAGCTTGGGAGGCAGGGAAGAGCCCGAGGAGAGCGGCGGCAACAAAAATGGGGCTGTGAGGAGAGCAGGGGAGACAGGGAAGAGCTTGGGGAGAGTGGCGGCAGTAAAAACAGGGCTGCAGGGGAGGCAGGGAAGAGCCCAGAGAGAGTGGTGTCAGCAAAAACGGGGCTGTGGGGAGAGCTTGGGAGGCAGGGAAGAGCCTGGGGAGAGCGGCAGCAGCAAAAATGGGGCTGCGGGTAGAGCAGTTGAGGCAGGAACGCAGTGGGAAGAGCCCAGGAAGAGCAGCGACGGCGGCAAAAATGGGGCAGTAGGGAAAGGAGGGGCCACACAGGTGGAAGTGGGGGTTGGATGGAGAGGCTGTCCCCCCCCCCCCTGGGCCCCACCCTGGCTACAGGCCTGCCACCTGCCCCCATCCACTTTCTAAAAACCCTTGGCGGTTGCCACAAAAGGCGTCAGCATGCTCTATGAGGCCCATAGGTACCATGTTAAGGACCCGTTCTATTTATATAAATATATAAATGTATTCATATATATAAATGCCTGAGCATTATCAGCTACAGAATTTGTACTGTTAGAAACCTCGATATTTTGGTAACCTAATCTGAAATGAGACTGTTTAATTATATATTTATAGCCTGCTTCTCACCAAATTTGTGAAGGCAGCTAAAAAGTACTGTAGCATTTGCCCCATAATTTTAAAATCTATTTTACTAAGTAAAATAAGCAATGCTTACAATTATATTCTTTCATGTCAGGATTGGCCCTTGTTGCATCAGAATTCTTACAGTAAAGTACAGTAAAACTCTGCCATCAGTTATACACAATTACTCAGAATCCGATGCATGCTTACTTCAGAATAAGCCTTAGTGACATGCTGACACAATTCTAAGTAAATATATAGTGGATCCAACTGAGCATTGCACCAGCACCAGTGAGGCTTACATATGAGTAAACTAGATTCTCAACAGTATGCATTTACTATTGGGTCACTGAATGTGCCCTGAAGTAAAATGCACCTCCCAGTCTTCCTCTACAAATTCACAAGAGATTTTACATAAAAGCCAGTATGGAAACTGAGTTTTCAAATGATCAGGAGAAAATGATGCATGACCTTTCGAAGGCCCGTTCAGAAGTGAACCTCTCACATGAACATGCTGAAGTGTCCACCACAGTCCAGTGGCTTCCAACCTTTTTGGCTCCAGGGACCAGTTTCATGAAAGACAATTTTTCCACGGACCAGTTTGGGGTGGTGCTGGGGTTTTTACTGCCCCAGGCTGCCCCCAGGTGCATTCCCCATCCCTAACCCCCATGGGGGGTCTTTAAATGAGGGGTAGGCGAAGGTTGCTGCCATGCTGCCCCTTCAAAGGGAGGCCCCTGCAATGGGAGGCAGCCTTGTAGTGAGGCCGTGCTGCCTCTTTTGACTGCCCAAGTCCTGGGCAGGCAGAATGGGCAGCAGGATGAAAGGGGCAGTGCAGCGCCTCTGCCTCGCTCCGCAGCCCAGTTGCTAACAGGCCATAGACCGGTACTGGTCAGCGGCCTGGGGGTTGGGGACCCTTGCACCATACCACTGCTCCCTCAGGCCAACTCCCCCACTTACCTCTCACAGCCATCACCTCTTACTGCCCTCAAGAAAACTCCTGGCAGACAATATGTAAGGTACACCAGTGCTACAAGGAAGAAGCAACTTAGAGTTGTAGCAAAGAAATTCACAAATAGTACTTACATACTGTAGTGAAGCACGGGTATCAAGCTAGTTATAAATAATGTAAAATACATGTAAACCAAACCAAACATGTTTCAGCAATGAGGCCTTTCTCAGTGGTTTAAATTTGTACAATGCATAACATACATTGTTTTAAACGAAATGGAATTGCAAGACCAGTTTGCTGAATGGTCTTGTCTATTGATCCCGAAGTCTGTTTCTTTGAATTAAAAAGTAACACTGCTTTACAAAATTGCCTTGGACATCAATACTGACAGAAGGTGGGGGGGGGGGTATAAATGCTAAAGATAATACTAATCATATGCACATTGTGGAAGAAATACCGGAAGAAAATGTAATGCATCACCATCCAGGTAATCTTACGCTTTTGTTAAAGCTGATATGATGGCTCACGGAAATCTAAACCAAAGAACAACTGTAGGCAGTCCCAATAGCCCTTTTGGAAATTGCTGTAGATTGTTAGGTGGTGCTGCATGCTACAGATAGATGTAGAGAAGGCTAGAAATGATAGTTTTTTCTTTAAAAAAAAAATGAAAAGAAGGGAAGAAAAAGACAAATTACCCCAAAGACCATATTCTTTAAATCATTGAAGCAAAACATGTTTATTTGATTTGTTTGTATGCCTATTACAAAAATGCTACTTTGGGATTCTAGGAACCTAGGCTGTCAATTTTTCAGCCTCTGCACTTTCATGGTTACTTAGAGCTGCTTAATGCAAATACGGTTCCAATAAAAGATTTCATGCCCTTAAATTACACCCAGTTAAAGGCGAATGAAAATGTAAGGTAAATAACTATAATCAGCCATATTATCTTTCTCTTGGCACCTCTCACTTTACAGACATATTTAAAGATATCTCTGGGGTCCTATCCTTTTTAACAAGCAGCAGAACAGTTCCTGGAATATTACTTCTGATGCCAAGCTATGAACATGACACAGGTTAAAATGTTACCTAGAGATCTAAAAACAAAAAAGAAAGAAAGAAAGAAAGGTATCTGTTATAGCTTGTTTCCTTGTTTAGGAACATCAGACAAAGATGAAAGAGGCATTTCTCAACAAGAGGATGTAAATGACATGAAGAGAGTTTAAGCGGGACTTTCATGTGCAATGTTGTTGATCAACAATGATGGAGAATGGAACAGAAAAGAATTCCAGGAAGGAAGACAACCAGTGATATGTTAGTAATCACTATAGGTACCCTGTAAGCCGTTATGACAGCAATCCAAATGCTTAAACTTCCATTTTGAGTTTATATTTTGCAATTACATTTATTTATTTATTTATTTATTAACAATTTATTCATTAATTTTGGCCTCAAAAATACAGGACAATACACAAAAGCTCATAGAAAATCATTAAAACCCTAAAACAAAACTAAAACATCAGCAGCATCCAATAAAATACTAAGAAATGAGGTTTCCTAAAACATCTACACAGCAGTTTAAAATGCCAAGGATTTTTCAAAAAGGCTCCACTATGTGCCTAAATTCTTTCAGTGAAGTTGGCTGAAACAGTTCCCTGGTAACAAGTTGCGAAGCTGTGCAAAAGCCTTGGCCTGAACCTGAACACAACCAGAAACATGTGTAACCCAAGAGCAACTGTGAAAGCCTTATGAACCACATTCTGTCCCCAATATACTAAACTACATACAACTGTTTAAGAATGTATTCAGCAAGAGGAGAAACAGTCCTTGTTTTTTTTTTAAAAAAAGTGTTCCTAGCTCAACATACTCCTTCAAGAAGCAAGCTTTAATTTAAATTTAATCTTTAAAACAAAACACTCAGTGTTCGCAGTTATGTACTATGCAATTATGCAAATTTAAATAGAATACAGGGGTGGCCAACGGTAGCTCTCTGGATGATTTTTGCCTACAACTCCCATCAGCTCCAGCCAGCATGGCCAATAGCTGGGGCTGATGGGAGTTGTAGGCAAAAAACATCCGGAGAGCTACCGTTGGCCACCCCTGGAATACTCTGATAAAAGCAACGTGTAAAGGCATTAGCAAAAATTTCTTTTTATACACATATTTTCAAACATCCCTGATGTAGGCTGTCTCACCAGGCAGGGGCCATGACAGAAAAAGCATTATTTCTAGCCAACACTGTGGTTTAGGGTTACCAATCCCCAGTGGGCAGCAGGGGATCCCTGGTTTGAAGCACACACACCACTTCAGGGTTATCAGAAAGTGGGGGAAGGGTTCAATGTGCTGGGCTCTTCATCATACCCTATGGAGACTGGTTCCCAAAGGATATAATGGAGAATCGATCTGTGGGTATCTGGGGCTCTTGGGGCTGCTTTTTGAGTTAGAGGCACCAAATTTTCAGCATAGCATCTGGCACATCACCTCAAAAAACACCCCAAGTTTAAAAAAGATTGGACCAGGGTGTCCAATTCTATGAACCCCAAAATAATGTGCCCCCATCCTCCATTATTTCCAAGGAAGGGAAGGCATTTAAGAACATAAGAGAAGCCATGTTGGATCAGGCCAACGGCCCATCAAGTCCAACACTCTGTGTCACACAGTGGCAAAAAATTTTATATACACACATACACTGTGGCTAATAGCCACTGATGGACCTGTGCTCCATATTTTTATCTAAACCCTTCTTTAAACAGAGTTTGATCCCTTTAAATGTGATGGCCAGAACTCTTTTTGGAGTTCAATCATGCTTGTCACAACCTTGCTCCTGGCTCTACCCCAAAAGTCCCTAGACACTTCCTAAGTTGAACCTGGCAACCCTATTGTGGTTGATAACCATCAGGTGGGTCCTGTGGATCTCCTGGAATGTCATCTGATCTTCCAATGACAGAGATCAGTTTCCCTGGAGAAAATGGCTGCTTTGGCATTATACTGTTACAACAAACAAGATGCCAAATTCTTCAGCTGAAGTTTCCTAATTGTCTTCAAAAACAGCAGCAGGTAGAATGCATTACACCAGTTGTAGCACAGATCAGCATGGCCTGATTTGCTGAATTAAGGAAGAAACTGATTTATAAGCCAGATACAGATGACAAGAAGCATTCTTAGCAGCAATTTTCATCTGTTTTTCTATCATCAATTCTGGTTCCAAAATAACTCCCAGACTTCTTATAGAGTCAGACAAGGACAAATGAACCTTATCCATTGTAATACCCTTTGAAATCAGCCACACTGATCAGCATCATCTCTGTTTTATCACGACTCAGTTTCAAATTATCCATCTTTAGCTATTTGAACATGGTAGACAAGCACTGATCCAGGTTGGCCACAGCAAGTTCTGGTGGTTTAGATATCCCATGTAAATCCAGACAGTGTCCCCAAATGTTTCCACATAAAGGTTAAACAACATGAGGGGAGGGGGGGCGGTAACAGATATTCTGCAATATTTTAATAGCTACTAAAGGCATGGATCAAGATTACAGGTAGTAGCCTTCATAAATTCTATGACCATGTTGACACCATCAAAATAAGCAAATCTAAGTCTGAAACATCAAGACAATGTTTTACGTCTGATTAGCTTTTGTTAGATAGAGTCCAGTGCTATTGTAGCCATATAGATATACGCATAATCTGTAAATACTTCCATGAACATTACTTATAGACAGACTAAAAATATTTTTACAGTCTTACATTGGCAGCCCATTTGTTAATTCAAGATGCTGGTTCTTAACTTTCTGGCCTGGGACCTACATATCTGAAGTACCATCTTTCCCCAAGTTCATTCATTAGATATGTTTCTGTTTCTGGGTTACGACTGGCACTGCTCAGTCTTCAGTTTTCTCAGTTGTAGCTCCCACAGTATGAAATGAGTTTCCTGAATTAATCAGGAAGGCACTCACAGATTTCAAGGAATGTGTGTAAGACAGAATTGATTATAAGAGTGAGTGGTTTTATGTAATTTTTGCTAGATTTAAATTAACAAAAGTGGCGTGTTTTCACAGGAAGTTGGTTTTTTTAGATAACATTGTTACCTGCCTTGGGTAGATAATCAGTGCAAGACAGGCTGAAATATCCTAAATCAATCGGCAGGACTAGTGAACTTATTCTAATATTTATATTTATTCTTAATAATTAAATAGCTATCCTCAAATGTCAAGCTGTCTGCTTTTAAATACACCTTGGACATGATAATTATGACAGTTCAAAAGCAGCCAGGGTACAGATAATTCAAAAATTGCTTTAATATCTTTGTAACAATAAGGAATATAAAATTATTTAAATTAGGAATAAGGCATGTTGTGAAGGGAAATACAATGGGCCCCAGAAAGAGGCTCTGAGCAAGTGCCCCCCACCTTTGTTGTCTTCCCACCCACCCAAGTCAAGGCATTCACTCCCCCCACTCCCCCCTTGGTACTTTCCCGCCCCCAACTTCCCACCACCACTCCTTATCCTAATACCACCCAACCACAACTACTTCTTCCTAAGAACATAAGAGAAGCCATGTTGGATCAGGCCAATGGCCCATCAAGTCCAACACTCTGGGCGTTTTCGCACTGACCTTCAAGTGGTGCGACCACCCTCCTCACGCCGGCGGATCTGCAGGGATTTCGCACCAGAAGCGCCGGCGCACCCAAAAGAGCCGGCGACTTCCGTCGCGAAACCAGCTCAAACGTTTTCCTGCTTCTTGGCGGTTTCCGTTTGAGCTGGTTTCGCGACGGAAGTCGCCGGCTCTTTTGGGTGCGCCGGCGCTTCTGGTGCGAAATCCCTGCAGATCCGCCGGCGTGAGGAGGGTGGTCGCACCACTTGAAGGTCAGTGCGAAAACGCCCTCTGTGTCACACAGTGGCAAAGAATTTTATATACTCACATACACTGTGGCTAATAGCCACTGATGGACCTGTGCTCCATATTTTTATCTAAACCCTTCTTGAAGGTGGCTATACTTGTGGCTGCCACCACCTCCTGTGGCAGTGAATTCCACATGTTAATCACCCTTTGGGTGAAGAAGTACTTCCTTTTATCCGTTTCCCACACCCGTAACATTCAGTCACCTGCACCTTTACTGTCTTCCCATTCCCCCTAACCATTACATTTTTTCACACACACTCCCTTGCTGTCTTCCCACCCACTCCACAGCTGAAACAGATGCTGGTTTCCCCACCCCTTCGTGTATGTGTGTGTATGTGTGTATCCCTGTGTCTGTGGTGGCTCAAAGCCCTGAAAGAGGCCCAGATTGCAGATAAGGAAGAATAATTATGGTGCGACAGTCACACAGACACTGAAGTACAGCATTCCTTTTGTTTACAGTGAATCTTTGTGGCCTTTTCCTGTCATATTCGGCCTTATGTGAGCTTGTGGCATGATCTGGGGTTTTTTGCGTGGCTTGGTTGTGTTATGGTATACCATAGAATATACACCTCAAGGTGACTGTTTTCTGTAGGAGAATTGATCTGACTTCAGCTTTCCATCCCTTCCCTGCAGCATCCAAGTAGGAAAAGGACAGTCCTTCACAATGGAGACCAAAGCATGAGGGAAGCGGCCTCAACAGGTTATAATAACTCAGAGTCCACCCTGCAAAGCAGCCATTTTCTCCAGGAGTATATTTTAAAAAGCCGTGAAAATTAACTTATCTAAGTAGCCAAAAATGCAAGTATTGAAATTCTATTTCTTAGTACAATATAAATACAAATAGAAATAATCACTCATACAACGTTCAAATGAGTACATAAATACAAGAGTCCATATTCAATCACTACTAACTCAGTGCAGTTAAATAAGGTCCACCTTTCCACTTCTGTTCTTCCTTTTCCTTCTTTTCAATAGAGTAAAGTGCTTGTGAAGTCCCAGTTCTCAATAAAGATGATTTATAAATCCAGGCATAGTCTTATTTCCTTAACTGGTCAATCATGGATTTATATCAAATAGCCCATGGTGGTATTGTTGACTAGACCACAGTTTTCAACATCTTTCTCAAAGAGGCATATTTCATAGCTGAAATTACAACATACAAGATCCAAAATACAAAATCCATGCCATTAAACCATACACCATTAAAAAGACCAATCACCCATCAAAATTCTCACCATTCCAATTAGGACAAGTGGGACCCAAGTAACTCAGCGGAGAAAACTTCTCAAATGATCAAGAGTATCTCTAGATCTATAGTGGCTGAATATGGACTCTTGTATTTATGTACTGATTTGAATGTTGTATATACACCTTTTTCCATGATTCTCTCTGGGCTGCATTTTCTCCAGGGGAACTGATCTCTGCCATGTGGAGAGCAGTTGTAATTTTGAGTGATCTCCAGCCCTCACCTGGAGATTGGCAACAGTGGTTCTCTGGTCCCACCCCTCCTCGAACCCCACCCTCTCCAGGCTCCACCCCTTAAATCTACAGGAATTCCCTAACCTGGAGATGGAAAAGCTATCTCCTCCCATTTATCTTTCCCTCTGACATTAGCTGATCATTGCCTTCCCCTTCCCTGCAGCCTCTATGTAGGAGAAGGACAGTCTTTCTCCTCAGTGAGAGGGGGGACCAAAGCAGCTTACATCATTCTCCTCTTACAACCCTGTGAGGTGGATCAGGCTGGAAGTCTATGACTGGTCCAAAATCATCCAGTCAGTTTCCACAGAAAGAAGTCTGGCAGGCCCCACTCTTATGAAGCCCTGAGTCCTATGCCCTCCTAAACTCCACCACAGAATGCCCACCAGCTGTAGTCAGGACTGGCCCTAATCCATGCAACTGTCACCTCCAGACTAGACTACTGTAACTCGCTCTATGCTGGCTTACCCTTGAGTCTGATCCGGAAGTTCCAACAGGTCAGAATGCAGCAGCGTGAGTCCTGACAAGAACGCCACGGATGGCACCTATTCTACCTGTGCTGCGCCAGCTACACCCATTGCCAGTTGAGTAACGGGTCAGATTCAAGGTTTTGGTTGTGACCTTCAAGGCCTTGAGCGGTCTGGGACTGATGTATCTACGGGACCACCTTCTCCACTATATTCCTGGAAGGACGCTGCGCTCCAGTAGTTGAAATCTGCTGGTGTTCCCTGGCCCGAAAGAGGTCCGGCTGTCCTCAACAAGGGCCAGAGCTTTTTCAGTCCTGGCCCCAACTTGGTGGAACACTCTGCCAGAAGACATCAGGGCCCTATGTGATCTTTTACAGTTTTGCAGGGCCTGTAAGGCAGAGATGTTCCACCAAGCCTTTGCATGAGGACAACAACGATTGCTGTGCCGGCACCTTTCCTCTCCACCCCCTCTTGGGGGGATCCCCCCACCCCTGATGTGATACAATAACTGAATAAGAGCACTTAAAGACGCTATATATATATATATATATATATATATATATATATATAAAATGTAACTGATTTTACTGTTGTACATCGGCCTGAGTCTGGCACTGGCCAGGATAGGGTGATTCATCAAATACAATAAATAATAATAATACTGATGCCTTTCAGACCAAGACTTTCTTTCTGATAACATTTCCCCCCTCCCCCCTCCCAGAGGAGGATAGGGAGGATTTCTTAGCCACTCAAGGAAAGCATCTCTCTGACTGTTTCCCTCCTCCTCCCTCTCTCAGCCAATCTAGGTTAGAGTTTCTTTATCTGCAAATCAGTGCGACAGGCGGCTCAGCCAATGGTGGAGTAGGGAGAGTAGGGAGAGCCAGTAACTGCCAGAACTAAGATTGGTTGCGTTTCACTGAGAAAATCAGCTTTGCTAGCTAGCAACAGCCACTAGGGCAGGAAAGAGGAGCAGACTGAACCATTGGCACACAAGTACTGTTGTTTGACGGGCCAACGCTTGATGCCCCACAGTTCATCCCAGTCCCAATTAATGTGGGAGCTTGATTTTGTCACCACTGAAAGGCTTTTATTATATTAAGGATAATATATGAGAGTCTCAAAAGACTTTACAGAGTGAATGTTGTTCAACACTATTGTAACACAGATACCGTTCTTCCTGCTAAATATCCTCCAAGTGCTGCTTCACAAGTTACACAGTTCTTGTGCAGAAGGCATTTTCCATTTAACTGGTACTCTACAGTTTCAGTTCTCAAGTCTGTAGTGAATCCTGAATCAGATAAGGACTTGGGCTGTTCACTGCCACTAAGCTATAATCAAATGATAGAACTGTAAGGAAATCAACCAGACTAGTTGTTAGGTAAAACTAAAGTTCTAGAGGACAATAGGCAATCCAGTATGCACATACACAACTTCATACATATACAACATACACAAATTTCAATGATCAGAATTACTCCAAGAAGTGCTACCATGGCAACCTATGGATATTCTTTGTATGCTGTTTCATACAATATATTTTGCTATGTAATCTTTGTATTTTGAGAATTTAGGATAGAGACTGGGTAGAGGCTCTTTGCCTTTGTGAACTGGTGTTATTTTCAAGAAACACTTGGAATTATGATCTTCAAGTTGTCACTTTATGTCCACCTAAACATAGATTTATCTCTGACAGGATGAATCCACATATAAGACTTGGATTTTTCTTTTTGAATTGGGAGACTTTAAACACTCAGACTCTTTTGTAAAAAGATCTGAAGCAAAAGCCAAATAACATCCACATAAATAAAGTTTTTACCACTTAATCCAGCCCTTAATGATCAAGAGATATCAATAAAATGTCAAAAGAGATAAACTTGGTTATCCCAAATAATGCATCTGTATTTCCCTTGCAAAAAACAGCAGATCTATACATTTCAATCCTGTGCTATGAATATACAAAGATGCTACAACTTTGCTGGGCATTTGCTTATACTTCATAACTTCCCAAGCTTCCTTGGTCACTCTTCTAAACAAGTAGAACTTTGAAAATCAAACTATATGATGTAATTTCTAGCAAGTCTGTGGGAAACAGCATTTTAAAAGTCTGTCATGATCTGATTTGGCTCTGGACTGCGGTGTGGGGGGAAGAGGCACTCTTGTCTCCCCCCACACACACACTGTTTTCCCTAATTGAAACAGCTAAAACCATCCTATTATTTGCCCCATTTTGGGACAGCATGGGGTTAGGATTAGAGGTGTGTATTCAGTTCGGCCGAACTGAATAAACCTCCGAATACCCCCTGATTCGGAAGTATTTGCAAGTCCATAGAAAAGGCGGGAAAGGAGCTTCTGCAGCCTCAGGGGAGCTGCTTGCCTGCTTTCCCGCCTTTGGAAGCCTTTTCCCACCTCTCCCATAGCCTCCCTGGAATCAGGAAGGGAGGGGGAGGGGGAAAGGAGCCCCAGCAGCCAATCCAAAGCATGCATTTGCAAAATGCATTGCAAATGCATGCTTTGCAGGGCTGTTGTGTAGCTGATGGCTGGGCTAATCCCCCAGCCATCAGCAACATTGTTGTTCTTTTGTTTACTTGGGTATCCAAGTAAACACTGTCCTCTGGCCAATCACAGAGCAGTGGTATTTTTTGAAACTGCTCTGTGTAGGACCAGAGAACCTTTTTAAGGAGTCTGCCTGGCTGGACTCCATTCCATTGCTGCTGTGTTGCTGTTGGTGTGTGAGAGAGATTGTGCTGGCCTCAGCTGCTGCTCCTCTCTCTCAGCCTTGCATGACCTGCCTGGAGAAGAGGAGACATCTAAGGTAAGGCAGTCTTGGGGTTCTTGTTTTTATTTTAGTTAGGATAAAAGTAAAAGGACTTTTTAAGACTCAGAGTCCCTTTACTTGTCCAGATTTCAGTGGGTGGGTAGCTTATTTGGGGTTAGGGTTAGGTGGTTCTGCTGCGGGTGGAGGCCTGGGGTAGGGGGGTTGCCAATTTGCCTATATCTTACTTTAGTGAGAGGACTTTAAAAGTGCAGTGTCCTTTTACTTTTCCTTATTTGGGTAGCTCGGATTTCTTGGGGTTAGGGTGAAGGTTTTTTTGGGGGGAGGAGTTCATAAAGTTCCTATATTGTTAAAAGTAAAGGTATTTTTTACTGTTTTAAAAGGATTCTGTGTTTGATTTGTTGCTGCTGTGTTGTGCTACTGTTGTTCCTTCTCTCTTCTGGTTCTGGTTCTTGGGGGGAGGCTGTTTGGCCTAATTTTCATTGTTAAAACATCAGTTTTTTAACAGTTGAATTTCTTGACCTTTTCTCAGTGATTTGTTTGGATCCATTGTTGTTGGTTTCACACCCTGTCCTGTTGTCCCTTTTCCTGGTTCTGTTTTTTTTTTTTTGGGGGGGGGTAAAAGTTACATTTTGGTTTTTTTAAATTACCTCTGGCTGGTGTGAGGGGGTTGGTGTATGGGCTGTGTGGGGTGGGTCACTTTCATGTTTTTATAGAGTTATTTTTGGAGTCTGAGGGTGCTTTTGGTTTGGCAAGGGCCACCAAATAGGCTGCTCCACTAATAAGGGTGTTTTTAGGGATTGTGTTTTTTGAAATTTAAAAAAAAATTAATCCAGTTTAGGGCTTTATCTTCTTTCAAAATTCAATTAGGCCAGATAGGTGCAATTTAAAAAGATTTTAGGTTTCTCATAAAAGGCAGCGTAACTACTAGGCCACATCAGGCTCTCTTTTAAAGAGACTAGGGTTGCAGTGCATATTGCTTTCAGCCACTGAAAGCCGGTGCATCCTTAAATTTCCATAGGGTCAGCCACAGCTTCTCTCTAGTTATAGGGGACACCAGATTTCTAGTTTGCAAGGAAATCCGGTTTGTCCCAGGATCTAGTTAGGAGAAATTTAACTAGGAGGATATAACAAGGATTGCCTTCATCTCAAGGTAGCATTTTAAAAACTGTAGCCAGGTAGAGGCAGGATCACCTAGTCTCCTAAACTTTAGCAGACTATTACTACCCCAACCCAAAAAAGGACAGGTTAGGGACCAAAAAACCAACCAAACAAGTTTTGGTGGGAAGGTTTTTAAAAAGAAATCAGGGCACCTGTTGGTTCATGGTATAGTGTAATGAGTTAGGTTTGTAAAAAAACCCCCCACTCTCAGTTCAGGTTGTGTGAGACTGGCCAAGGGTGACATGAGTGACAGGCAGCAGAAGAGGGGCCCTGGGAGCAAGGCCAAGGAGAAGACTAGAGGGGTGGAGGGGACGGAGGGGGAGGACCCAGTTCCCCCCCACACCTGTGCGTAGGGCCACTCCACAGTCGCCATCCAGCACTCTGACCAGAGTATGATGAAGAAGTCCTGCCTTGGGCCCTTCATCGAGGCTGCTGATGGGGTGGCCCCAGCAGAGGTGCCATTAAGCGCTGGAACTGAGCAGGGATCTGCTGCTCAGGCAGTCTCTCCTCCAGCTGATGTTGCTAGGCCTCAGCAGCCGGAGGAGGGGCAGCAAGAGCAGCCCTCCTTGGAGATGAGCTTTGGGGACAGTTTTCTGTCCAAAACGATCACCCCAAGGAGGGTGCAGAGTGTTGTGCAGGAGCTGGAAGAGAATCTGGTTGAGGAGGACCAGCCCCCTTCTTCGGTTCCTTCAGGCACCAGCAGTCCTTCAGGGGATGGCCAGGAGGGAAAGCCACATGGGGTGGAGGGGGAAGAAATGGAGACACACGAGGTGCTTCCATCTCTGCCCACTTCCCCCCGATGGCCAGCCCCTCCTTCCACCCCGAGACACGATGTGTCTGCCCCGAGCACCTCACAGGAGGTGACTCCGGACACCCAAGCTGGCGGTCAGCTTGGGCATTCATACACCTTCGAAGTCTGGAAGCATTTAGGACTTATGGAGGATCCACGCTATACGCAGTGCCAGCTGTGCAGGGCCTGGATCAGTCGTGGTCAGGACCCTGCCCACCTGACTCCAGGAGGGATGCAGAACCACCTGCAGAAGTACCTCCAGGTGGTGCTTCTTAAGGGGGAGAAGCAGGCTGGTGCTGGGGTGCCCAACCGGCCAACATCACCCAGCCAGGAGGTCTGTCCCAACGCGACTACCTCCAGAGCTATCCAGGAGAGTTCTGTGACAGGGCAGGGACGCCAGCCATCTCTGCCTGAGATGTTTGGTGAGGGTGGCACCTGTGTGCCAAGAGGGGGAATCAGGTATGGCAGGAGGGTGATCGCCTGGAACCTTGCCAGGTCAGTCGTCCATGGGCTTCCATTTTCAGTGGTTGAGAATCATGGGGTGCTAGGGTTGTTCGAGTACCTGGCACCCTGGTACAAAGTTCCTGCTAGAACCACCATTAGCAGGACCATTGTGCCATCTGTTTTCAGGGCGACCAGATCTGTGGTGAAGGAGCATCTGTCCCATGCTGCTGGGGGGACTGTTCATTTCACCTCAGATATCTGGAGCTCCCAACATGCGTTTGAGGGGTATCTCTCCCTGACTGCGCATTGGTGGCAACCCAGTGAGCTGCAGGGTGGAGGTGGCAGTAGCAGCAGGCAGGGTCTGGGCCACCAGGCCAGCTATTGCTGGGCCTTGCTGCAGACCGAAGCAGTCGACGCGCCGCACACAGCGAACACTCTCAGAGCCATCCTCTCATGGCAGTTAGAAGGCTGGGTAGGCAGCAGGGACATCGCCACGGGCTTCATGGTGACTGACGGTGGCTCCAATATCAAGGTGGCTGTCCAGCGTCAGGGCCTAAAACGCCTTCCTTGCATGGCTCACCTTCTCCACCCCGTGGTTAAGGACACATCGAGCCAGACGAAAACCCAGGATCATCGGTATCTAGCTGCGACCCATGAGTATCGACTTCTGCTCCAGAAGTGTCGGCACATCACGGGTCACTTCTCATGCAGCAATATGGACTCGTATCTGCTGCATGAGAAACAGACACTGACAGAAGTGCCAGGGCACCACCTGATGGGTGACATCAGCACACACTGGAACTCCACATATGCCATGCTGGAGCGCATGGTGGAGCAGAGAGCAGCCCTGGATGCCTTTGTCTCGGAGACTAGGGTCTTTCAGGATGAGAACCGTCTCACCAAAGAGGATTGGGTGGTCATTTCTCAGACTGTGGAGGTTCTTGGGCCCTTCAAAACCCACACAGAAATGCTCTCATCTGACACGGTGAGCATCGCACTGGTTGTCCCCTGGTCCACATGGTCCGCGAAAACCTGGCCTCGTTTCTAGTGCCAGCTCAAGGCTGTGCAGACGTTCTTCCAGCGGTGCACGCCCTGGTTGTTAAGCTGCAGGAAAGGCTTGAGGCCTGATTTCAAACTTTCACCCAGGGTAAGGTCTACATGATGGCGACCATGTTAGACCCGCGCCTTAAGGGCATGATCACTGAGCAGGCCAACGAGCTCGATCGCTGGTGAGATGAGCTCTCCCAGAAGGTTGAGCACTGCAGAGTCAGGGCAGGCCCAGTGCCGGTAGCTGAGGAGGAGGGGGGTGGAAGCAGCTCATCTGCCTCTTCCACTGCTGTTCATCCTCAACGTCCCCGGCTAGGCAGTGTTTCCCACCAGACTCACGGCAAGAAGAGTGCCAAGATGACACTCATCGGGTGGCTTGTTTGGCCCCTCTGAGAGCGGTAGGCCCCATGAGAGTGGAGACAGGTGCTGCGATGGTGAGGGACTATCTTTTGAAGCCCAACAAGTTGCAGGAAATGTCTCCTTTGGACTACTGGGTTGTGAAGAAGGGGGTCTGGCCAGCCCTCTCCTCCGTGGCCAAGGCGTTCCTCTCATGCCCACCAACGAGTGTGCAGAGCGAGCACATCTTTTCGCATATGGGTGACATTGTCTGCCCACATTGCAAGCACCTGCATCCCTGGACAGTTGAGCAGTTGGTCTTCCTGAAGGTCAACTTGCCTCAGTTTGGCTCCCCGAACACAGACTTTGAGAGTGAATGAAGTGAGCACCAACTTGTGCCTGCATCCTCTCTTGGTCCACGCTTGGAAGGTGGTTGTAAAATGCTCTACCACTAAACATAGACTAGAGTCCAAAGACAGCCCAAAAACTCACAAATTGATTGGCAGTGCACCCCCCACCCCTCATCCATCCCCAAACCAAAAGTGAATGCTGATTTAAAATCTGCAAAGCAATCTGCAAAGAAATTATTAGGAAGGGAATTGAAAACAAATCAGCCAGTATCATAATGCCCCTGTATAAATCGATGGTGCGGTCTCATTTGGAATACTGTGTGCAATTTTGGTCATCGCACCTCAAAAAGGATATTATAGCATTGGAAAAAGTGCAGAAAAGGGCAACTAGAATGATTAAAGGGTTGGAACACTTTCGCTATGAAGAAAGGTTAAAACGCTTGGGGCTCTTGAGCTTGGAGAAACGTTGACTGTGGGGTGACATGATAGAGGTTTACAAGATAATGCATGGGATGGAGAAAGTAGAGAAAGAAGTACTTTTCTCCCTTTCTCACAATACAAGAACTCGTGGGCATTCAATGAAATTGCTGAGCGGTCAGGTTAAAACGGATAAAAGGAAGTACTTCTTCACCCAAAGGGTGATTAACATGTGGAATTCACTGCCACAGGAGGTGGTGAGGGCTACAAGCATAGACAACTTCAAGAGGGGGTTAGATAAAAAATATGGAGCAGAGGTCCATCAGTGGCTATTAGCCACAGTGTGTATATGTGTCTTTGTGTGTGTGTGTGTATAATTTTTGGGGCCACTGTGTGGCACAGAGTGTTGGACTGGATGGGCCATTGGCCTGATCCAGCATGGCTTCTCTTATGTTCTTAATCCAAATTCCGCCAGTCCCCATCCACACATGCCTAATAAAACTGAAAGGGCCATTGCAGCCCCCAACTGAAACCGACAGCACCCACAGACCCAGCCAGGATAACCCAGGTTTTTTTTCAGGGGCAGGAGGAAGAAAGAGGGAGGTGCCAGTGATGATGACAAGCAGCCAGCAGCCATACAAATGCTGAGGTCCCTCTAAAGGGACAGTGATAGCTGGTGTGGCCTTTCCCGGCAAGATGGCGGCCTCGGCGTCCAGCGCTCCTCAGGCTTTGGCCGCGGCCCCCTCCTCGCCCGCCGCCGCCCCCCCGCAGCCCGCGCCGCCCCCGCAGCCCGCTCCTGCGCCCCCTCCTCCGCCCCCCGCGGCGCTCTCGGCGCCCTTCCCCGGCGGGCGGGCCGTGCGCATCCACCCGGTGGTGCTGGCCTCCGTCGTCGACAGCTTCGAGCGCCGCAACGAGGGCGCCGCCCGCGTCATCGGGACCCTCCTCGGCATGGTGGACAAACACTCCGTGGAAGTCACCAACTGCTTCTCAGTCCCTCATAATGAGTCAGAAGATGAGGTGGCAGTTGACATGGAGTTCGCCAAGAATATGTATGAGCTGCACAAGAAGGTTTCCCCGAGTGAGATTATTCTGGGATGGTACGCAACAGGACATGACATCACAGAACACTCTGTTTTGATCCATGAATACTACAGCCGAGAAGCACACAGCCCAATTCACCTAACTGTGGACAGCAGTCTGCAAAATGGACGCATGAGCATTAAGGCCTATGTCAGTACTGCCATGGGGGTCCCTGGGAAGACCATGGGGGTGATGTTCACACCTCTCACAGTGAAGTATGCCTACTATGACACGGAACGGATAGGAGTTGACCTCGTCATGAAGACTTGCTTCAGCCCCAATCGCGTGATCAGTTTGTCCAGCGACCTACAGCAGGTGGGGGCAGCTTCTGCTCGGATTCAGGATACCCTGAGCACCGTGCTGCAGTACGCAGAAGATGTGCTGTCTGGCAAAGTGGCTGCTGACAACACCGTTGGCCGTTTCCTGATGGATCTCATCAACCAGGTGCCGAAGATCTCCCCGGAGGACTTTGAGACCATGCTGAACAGCAATATCAACGACCTGTTGATGGTGACTTATTTGGCAAACCTCACACAGTCCCAGATCGCGCTCAATGAAAAAATCCTAAACCTGTAATGGAACTTGTGCCCATCATGCAAGAAAAAAGCATGAAGAGAACCAGATGGGTCCCCGTAATCCAAAACCTTAGCTGGACTGTAATTTTGGAAAGGCCTGCTCATGAAACCTTCCTGTCTGCAGCCCTCCAGAGACAAAGAGATCGCAAAGATAAATTGCATAATTAAGAGTGAGTCAGCAACTCACAAACTGTTTGGTTTCTGTGATTCTAAGTATCACACCATTTCTCTTTTGTAAGGATATTTGGCTCTAAATGAGTAAAGAAATTATTTAAAAGATAGCTGGTGTGTTGCTGCTGAGCTGAGAGAGAAGGAATCCCTTCCTCTCACACAATCACAGGCCCTCCCAGTGATCTTCCTCATTTCGGGTGCAACTCTGGCTTGCCTCCCTCGTGGTGCACCCTGGGTAACGGAAAAGAGCCTGGACCAGCCAACCATCCATCACTCAAGGTAAGTTTAAATGCTTCTTGCTTTGCGTCAGATACAGAATGATGTGGAGCTAGGTGTGGTCCACCGCTTCTCTTGTTTGAGAGTTATGTTGTTTGGGGCAGGGTTGAAGAACTGGCATCTGTAGATTGTGTGTTCTGTGGCAGGGAAGCTGGCATCTGGGTGAGAGACCTAGAACCAGCATGCTTGTTGCGCTTGACCAGCTCTCCCCGCATTGTTTGGGGCAGGGCTGGAGAGCTGGCATCTGGGTTTGCTGCAGCCAGATCTGCAGAGCAGACCTTGAGCAGATTGTGTTTTGTGTGGCAGTGACGTTGGCAACTGGGTTTATATTGGTTCCAGGCCAGCAGGGTTCATAGAGTAGATAGATGGATATAGTGCATTTGGGTCCTATAGAGATTCTCTGGTGTGAAGTTAGGTTTGGCTTTGGGTGCCCCATGAATTGGACCCCCTGGTCCAATTTTTTTTGGCCTTGTGGGTTTTGTGTGGGACAGTGCCCTGAAGCTGCACAGCAGTTTGGGGGGCTCTCCTCAAAAACCCCTGCTCCTCAGAGCCACTTTCCCCACGATAATTACAGTGGGGAAGTGGCTCTAATTGGTTTTTTTATCACCATTGGGAACAGTGTTGCCTTTGGGGTGTCCACAGATGGGTGCAGTCTTTTTGGGCCAGGGGGGTTGCATGCAGGTGAGTCCGCTGAAGCTGCCCTGAAGTTTTGGGGCCTCTCCCTCAAACCCCCTTCTGGCCAGAGCCACTTTCCCCACAGCAATTACAGTGGAGGAAGTGGCTATTTGGGCTTTCCCCAGCATTGGTGGCAATGGGCCTTTTGGGGAGCCCAAAGACAGGGACCCCCTGGCCCAATCTTTTCGGGACTTGGGGGTTTTGCAGGGGAGAGTTCCCTGCAGTTTTGGGGGCTCTCCCTCAAACCTCCTGCCCCCCAGTAGCCTCTAATTATGCCCTATGTTGTCATTGATTTCAATTACCCATAGGGTATAATGGTGGGATAAGGGAACCCTCTTTGGGTGCCCCTGGAATGGGAACCCCTGGAGCTTGGAGCTTGGGGGGTTCGTAGGGGAGCGTCCCCTGCAGGACTCCTGGAAATTTGGGGGCTCTCCCTCAAACCCCCTCCCCTCCAGGCAGCTTCCAATATACCCTATTTTGCCATTGATTTCAATGGCCCATAGTGTATAATGGGGCTGTATATCCAGAAATAGCCGTATATCTCCTGTATATACGGCTATTCCGAGTACTGGTATTTGGAAATATACGGTATTCCGAATATTTTGGCCCCATATATTTCCGAATCCGATTAATTCCAAATTATTATTTTTTGCACACCCCTAGTTAGGATAGCAAATGCAGACTTACTTGGGGGAGAAGATATGGAAAGTGCAGTGGATGGCAACAGCTATCCATACCCTTCCCCACTATGATAAATTTAGGTGACGTGAAGGAATCCAGCTAAGTCTAGGGGACAAGAGGATTTACATATGAAAATCTGCTTTCAAGCATCCAAAAACACTGAGGCTGTTTTGAATGCTAGAAAGAAAGACTTGCTGTTACTGTAAATCTAGGCAGTTTTTAGTGACTTAACAGGTCATTAGAAAGAAAAAAAAAGACGGAACAAAACTATGGCTGTTTACATAGTTATTTACCCACATATATACACCTTTCTTTAGATTGCAGCCAATAATAGCAAGCAAGTTGCTTATCAGCATCCAACATTCAAAGACCACATCAAATTCTCACATCTACTGTTGCTGCTAGAAGAAAACGAACAATAAAAAAGAGGCTTTTCATGGAAAATTGTTGGTTGTATGAAAGACAGTATGATAGAAAGGGAATGGATGGCCCTACTTTCAGCCTTTCTATTCTTTTAGAAATATAGCATTTTAAATAAATTTTCATCTCATGTTTCCTTCCATTGTACCACAGCATGACTCATCTGGTATTTTTCGGACCCAGAGGTCAAAAAAGTTCTTTTGATACTTGTCAGGAACTTCTGTCAGACATCTTGTTCACACATTGGATTGCATATTAAAAGATCTTCCACTTGTTCCCTGGCCATCTAGACTACAGTTAATTTTTTGAATTAAAAATATTGTACAAAAATATTTACGGAGTGCTAGTAGATTACTGCATTGGAACGTAGAATGTACGATCTATGAATCAAGGTAAGCTGGATGTAGTCAAACAAGAGATGGCAAGACTGAACATCGACATCTTGGGAATCAGCAAACTAAAATGGACAGGAATGGGTGAATTTAACTCAGAGGATCGCTGCATCTATTACTGTGGGCAAGAGTCCCACAAAAGAAACGGTGTGGCCTTTAAAGTTAACAAGAGAGTGAGGAAGGCAATAATGGGAGACAATCTCAAAAATGATAGAATGATCTCAGTCCATATCCAAGGCAAACCATTCAATATCACAGTAATCCAAGTCTATGCCCCAACCACTGATGCAGAAGAGGCTGAAGTGGACCAGTTCTATGAAGATCTACAACAGATCTAGAATTAACACCAAAAAAAGGTGTCCTTCTCCTCATAGGGGACTGGAATGCCAAAGTAGGACATCAAAAGGTAACCGGAACAACTGACAAGCTTGGCATTGGAGAACAAAATGAAGCCGGGCAAAGGCTAATAGAGTTTTGTCAAGAGAACAAGCTGGTCATAGCAAACACCCTCTTCCAACAACCTAAAAGACGACTCTACACATGGACATCACCTGATGGACAACACAGAAATCAGATTGATTATATACTCTGCAATCAAAGATGGAGAAGCTCCTTACAGTCAGCAAAAACAAGACCTGGAGCTGACTGCGGCTGAGATCATGAGCTACTCATTGCAAAATTCAGGCTTAAACTGAAGAAAACTGGTGAGGCCATTAGGCTATTCAGGTTTGACTTTGATCACATCCCTTATGAATATACAGCGCAGGTGAAGAATAGATTTAAGGGACCAGAGTTGATAGACAAAGTGCCAGAAGAACTATGGACGGAGGTTCATGACATTATACAGAAGAATCAGCACCATCCCAAAGAAAAAGAAATGCAAGAAAGCAAAGTGGCTGTCTGATGAGGCTTTACAAATAGCTGAGGAAAGAAGGATAGTGAAAGGCAAAAGGCAAAAGGAAAAATTCACCCCAACTGAATGCAGATTTTCAGAGAACAGCAAGGAGAGATAAGGAGGCCTTCCTGAAGGAACAATGCAAAGCAATAGAGGAAAATAATAGAATGGGAAGGATAAGAGATCTTTTCAAGAAAATTGGAGAAATCAAAGGTACATTTCATGCAAAGATGGCCATGATAAAGGGAAAAAATGGTAGGGACCTAACAGAAGCAGAAGAGATCAGGAAGAGGTGGCAAGAAGAATTATACAAGAAGGATCTCAATGTCCTTGACAACTATGACAGTGAAATCGCTGACCTTGAGCCAAACATCCTGGAGTGTGAAGTTAAATGGGCCTTAGAAAGCATTGCTAACAACAAAGCGAGCGGAGATGACGGTATCCCAGTTGAGCTATTCAAAGTCCTAAAAGATGATGCTTTTAAAGTGATGCACACATTATGTCAGCAAATTTGGAAAATGCAACAGTGGCCACAGGATTGGAAAAGGTCAATTTATATTCCAATCCCAAAGAAGGGTAATACCAAAGAATGTTCAAACTATCGCACCATTGCACTCATTTCACATTCCAGCAAGGTCATGTTAAAGATCCCACAAGCTAGGTTTCAGCAGTATGTAGATCGGGGACTACCAGAAGTTCAAGCTGGGTTTCAGAGAGGTAGAGAAACTAGAGATCAAATTGCCAACATTCGCTGGATTATGGAGAAAGCATGGGAGTATCAGAAAAACGTCTATTTCTGTTTCATTGACTACGCTAAAGCCTTTGATTGTGTGGATCACAACAAACTGTGGCAAGTCCTTAAAGAGATGGGAGTACCAGACCACCTCACATGTCTCCTGAGAAACCTGTATAAGGATCAAGAAGCAACAGTCAGAATGGGATATGGAACAACTGATTGGTTTAGAATAGGAAAAGGAGTTTGTCAAGGATGTATATTGTCACCCTGCTTATTTAATTTATATGCAGAGTACATCATGTGGAATGCTGGCCTGGATGAAGCACAAGCCAGAATTAAGATTGCCGGGAAAAACATCAACAACCTCAGATATGCAGATGACACCACTCTAATGGCAGAAAGTGAGGAGGACCTAAAGAACCTCTTTTGAGGGTGAAAGAGGAGAGCACAAAAGTAGACTTGAAACTCAACATCAAAAAAACTAAGATCATGGCATCCGACCCCATCACACTATGGCAAGTAGAATGGAAAGACATGGAAGTAGTGACGGACTTCACATTTCTGGGATCCAAGATCACTGCAGATGGTGACTGTAGCCATGAAATTAAAATACATTTGCTCTTTGGGAGGACAGCTATGGCGAACCTAGGCAGTATAATAAAAAGCAGAGACATCACCCTGCCAACAAAAGTCCGTGTAGTCAAAGCAATGGTATTCCCAGTAGTAATGTATGGCTGTGAGAGCTGGACCATAAGGAAGGCCGAGTGCAGAAGAATAGATGCTTTTGAGCTGTGGTGCTGGAGAAGACTCTTGAGAGTCCCTTGGACTGCAAGAAGATCAAATCAGTCAGTCCTAAGGGAAATCAACCCAGACTGTTCCCTGGAAGGTCAGATGCTGAAGCTCAAATACTTTGGCCACCAAATGAGAAGGGAGCACTCACTGAAGAAGATCCTGATGGTGGGAAAGATAAAAGGCAAAAGAAGAAGGGGACGGCAAAAGATGAGATGGCTGGACAGCGTTACTGATGTAACAAACACAAATTTGAGCAGACTTCGGAGGGTGGTGGAAGACAGGAGGGCCTGGCATGACTTTGTCCATGGGGTCACAAAGAGTCAGACTCGACTGTGCAACTGAACAATAACAACAGTAGATGACAAAAAGGAATACCAAGGACCAAAATCCTGAGATGAAAAATTGTAACAATTTTGATTTCAAAGCTAGAAACACTTTCTAGAGGAAATTACTAGGTCCTACTTTGGAAATTCAATTACACATTCTCATGTACTTTTGCAAATTCAAGACCAGTCATTTGCCTGTTTTCCTGTTGTTGAACCAGTGGCTCCAATAGCTAGCAGATGCTGTAAGAGTAGCTAAAGACATGTCTCCTAGACAGACTCTGGTACTTCTTAGCTCTGCATAAAATAAGAATATTTCACTGTGGCAGTCAGGAGGTTGTCCAATCCTATCTGTAAAATAAGAAATCCTGTGTTGATGCAAGAACTACTGTGAAGCTTGCAGCAACATTCACTCATCTTTTGGAGAGCTGATGTAATGTGGAGGAAAGTACTGATACTTAAGAACAGAAGAGAAGCCATGTTGGATCAGGCCAATGGCCCATCCAGTCCAACACTCTGTATCACACAGTGGCCAAAAATTTACACACACACACACACATATATATATACACACATATATATACACACTGTGGCTAATAGCCACTGCTGGACCTCTGCTCCATATTTTTATCTAACCCCCGCTCGAAGCTGGATATGCTTGTAGCCGCCACCACCTCCTGTGGCAGTGAATTCCATATGTTAATCACCCTTTGGGTGAAGAAGTACTTCCTTTTATCTGTTTTAACCTGACTGCTCAGCAATTTCATTGAATGCCCACAAGTTCTTGTATTGTGAGAAAGGGAGAAAAGTACTTCTTTCTCTATCTTCTCCATCCCATGCATAATCTTGTAAACCTCTATCAAGTCACCCCGCTGTCGAAGTTTCTCCAAGCTAAAGAGCCCCAAGCGTTTTAACCTTTCTTCATAGGGAAAGTGTTCCAACCCTTTAATCATTCTAGTTGCCCTTTTCTGGACTTTTTCCAATGCTATAATATCCTTTTTGAGGTGCAATGACCAGAATTGCACACAGTATTCCAAATGAGACCACGCCATCGATTTATACAGGGGCATTATGATACTGGCTGATTTGTTTTCAATTCCCTTCCTAATAATACCCAGCATGGCGTTGGCCTTTTTTATTGCAATTGCACACTGTCTTGACATTTTCAGTGAGTTATCTACCACGACCCCAAGATCTCTCTCTTGGTCAGTCTCTGCCAGTTCACACCCCATCAACTTGTATTTGTAGATGGGATTCTTGGCCCCAATGTGCATTACTTTGCACTTGGCCACATTGAACCTCATCTGCCACGTTGACGCCCACTCACCCAGCCTTAACAGATCCCTTTGGAGTTCCTCACAATCCTCTCTGGTTCATACCACCCTGAATAATTTAGTGTCATCCGCAAACTTGGCCACTTCACTGCTTACTCTCAACTCCAAATCATTTATGAACAAGTTAAAGAGCATGGGACCCAGTACTGAGCCCTGCAGCACTCCACTGCTTACCGTCCTCCACTGCGAAGACTGCCCATTTATACTCACTCTCTGCTTCCTATTAATTAGCCAGTTTTTGATCCACAAGAGGACCTGTCCTTTTACTCCATGGCTCTTGAGCTTACTAAGGAGCCTTTGATGAGGAACTTTATCAAAAGCTTTCTGGAAGTCAAGGTAAACAATATCTATCAGGTCTCCTTTGTCCACATGTTTGTTCACCCCCTCAAAGAAATGTTACAGGTTAGTGAGGCAAGATCTTCCCTTACAGAACCCATTGTCTTGACATTGTTCAGGGTGGTAAGAACCAGAGAGGATTGTGAGGAACTCCAAAGGGATCTGTTGAAGAGGGGTGAGGGCAGGGCAGGGCAGGTTTGATTCTTGGAGACAACAGACATGTTGAGGTCTGTTTCTGGGAATGAACAAGCATGTTATTTTGGTGGTCACACGATCGGAGAGAGCAGATGTATTAGAGTTTTAAATCTGACTCTTAAAGAGGGAGCAGACATACTATAAGGAGAAACTAAGAACCTGCTTGGAACTTTTGGAGTGTGAAGAGGTGCAGGGATTTATGAGAAATCTCTTCATAAGGAATATAGCTTTTTTTCAAAAAGGGGGTCCTTAGATATTCCAGAAATAGTTGTGTGGCCTTATGCCCAAAGTTTTCACCTTGACCAGAGCAAAATCCTTTTCTTCAGTGGATCTGTTTTGTTGTGAATAGTGAAAAAAGCATGAATGGACTTGTCTATTAACTACCACTAAGGCCTTTGTGATATATGTCTGACACTTGGCCTGCTCCACCTTATGGCTGTTCCATGGATTGTTAATTAATTATTCTACTGTTTGTACAAGAATGAATATTAGTAAATTTGTGTTTTAAGGACACCTTGGGATTAGGGTTGCCAAATCCCCCACAGTCTCTGGCAGTGGAATTTTTGTGTGTGTGCTAAGTGCGTGTGTTGTGGTGACATCACCTGCAAATGACATCATCGCAGTGGCGACTTTGCACGCCGGCTGCTTTAGGCATTTTCGGAGAAACTCTATGGTTTCCCCAGACGTTCTAGCAATTTGGGAGGGAAAACTCTATGGTACAATAGGTACCATACAGTTTTCCCTCCCAAATTGCTAGAGCATCTGGGAAACCCATAGAATTTTCCTAGAAACGCCCAGAATGGCCGGCATGCAACATTGCTGGCGTGATGATGTCACTTGTGGGTGATGTCATCACACTGGGGGAGTTCTCCCCTGCTGGTCCAATGTGGGCCGGCAGGTTGGGAACCTCCGGCCCAGAGGCAGCCCTTCTTGGAATGGCAGGTTTCTGGATCCCACAAGGCCAAATGCTCCAAGGTGGTCTCCCCTGTGATCTGAATGTGAGGGTAATTCACAGACATGCCCTTGAGCTGGGTGTACCACTTGACCCTTAAGGGGATTTCCACACTTAGGAAAATGAGCATGCAGTCCTGAGAATGGATATGGTTCCATATTGATATTGCCACAAGAGCCAGGCTCCCGCCAATGCTCCTACAGCTGGAAAAGTGCATAGGGAATCCCCAATGCTATGCAACCAAATATCCATATCCCAGTCAGGTAAGTGAACTCCATCAGGGTGAAACAGGGCACCCAGGCATTTTGAAATGTCCAGATGATGAATCCAGCCTTGTACTATTTAAGGATTTGTACCATTCTGAGGTAAAAAATAAAGCACTAGTGTTGGTCTTTGTTTAATCCTGGCTCAATAGTTTCACAAAACGGAATCCACTCTGCAGCCATCAGAATAAAGCCGTAAATGTGCTACCATTGAATACCACTTTGGCGGGGGATGTAGGCGAGGTTTACAATAATACACCTAATTTTCCCTGAAACTGTAGGAGGCCATCACACTCACCCTTTAAAAAAAAAATCAAAAGCAGCAAATTTGTATCCCAGCCAACCATTCATTAAGCACTACTCAAAAAGTTGACAAAAGGGAGGTACAATTTGGATTATATTAGATCATAGGGATCTAAAGGGGCTTTCTGTCTCTTGCCTAAAGTGCAGAACAGTTTTAAGAAATAAATTACAATTATAATAAAATTTGCACTCTTTTTTTTTGTCAAAATAACATCTTCAGCCAATGCAAGCCTAAATTCCAAGCAGTACTCATGGAAAACTTTACATGATGCTGCATCTCCTTTGACTGCATACCACCTACAAACATTTAGTGGTAAGGTTATAGAAAAGCTACTATTCATGAACAACTTTAGTTCAAGAAAAAGATATGCAAAAGTTGGTGTGTGTTAGAATCTACATCATTTGTAAAAGGAGTATCATAAGTACCTGGAAGTAAAGGTTGAACTGAAACACTTTTCAGTGAATCACCATGGGAGAGGGTTTTGGAGGCAAAAAGGTGGACCAAGCTGGTTTCCCTTTGTTGGTATGGTTGGAGGACAGATGATGCAGCAGGCTTGTGAATGCTAAGTGGGAATGAGATGGGGTAAGATGAAAGGCCTCCTGGAAATCTAAATCACCTTGTGTCCCTTAATACATTTTTGACAGTGATGGAGGGCAGAAAAAAATGGAAAAATGTCCTCCTCACAGATGTAAAAATAATCTGTTTATCTATAGATGTCAGAGCTGTTGTGCTACACAGTTATGTTAGACAGTTAAATGTGGGATAAGAAGCATGGACAAACCTAAATACTTTCATATGGTCCAGGCATGTATGTGGAATGTATTTGCCTTCTTTTGCTAGTCTTATTTAAATAGCTAAATTACTTACTTAAAGTAACTAGTTACACCTATCAATTTACACTGAGCCTCATAAAATAAACCACTATGCGCTTGTGACCCAGTCATAAAAGAAGACATTATAATCCTTAGGTAGATCATGAGAGGGAGGGCAGGAAGGGTTGCATCAGTGCTTAGTTCTCATGGCCCTTTCTTACATGCCGAGGGAAATGCTGATTGTCACTTTGGGATCAGGAAGCAATTTTCTCCATGCCAGTTTGGTCAGAGATCCTGGAGGGTTGGTTTTGTTTTTGTTTTGCCATCTTTTGGGCTTGTAGCAGGGTAACTGGGGGTGCGGGGAGGTATTTCTGACTTTCCTGCATTGTGCAGGGGGTTAGACTTGATAACCCTGGAAGTACCTTCCAACTCTTTGATTCTGTGATCCCATCAAAGTCCACTCAAATGAAGCGTAACCATTTTAATTTAAATTAGGCTAAGATAAATCCACAACAGTTTCATTATAGTATATAACATGGCCACTGGGGGTAAAATGTAATTTTTTGCCTGCTGGATCTCTTTGAAGGTGATAAATTTACATATATGATGAACTATACAATTATGTAAGTGAGCAGAAATATTTAAAATAAAATTTAAAATAATAATAAATAATACTCCAAGCAACCCCCCAGTTCCACTTATAGCTTCCTGCATCCCTTTCTCATATATTTTTATGTACCTGAGAAAGCTAGTTATTCTAGGAGATTTTCCCACAGCTGGAACTTTTTGAGCAGGTAGCACTCCATGTTGCAAACTGCTCATGCAGCAGGACTGAGAAAAAGGCATAGCCTGGCCACCGGCTGTTCCTGACTACAGGAAAATGAAAATACAGCATCTCTGCACCTGTTCACCTGATGGTGAAGGAAGGAAAAGCCATTATCAAGTGACAGGAGACAAAAAACCAGAATCCACTTCAGCAACTCATCCCAGCACTGGTGATTAATCTCATACTCCCACCGCCTGATGCACATTAACCAGATAATTAATAATTTCATTGGGGACTACAGTTCGGCAACAGTTTTATCAGCCTGCACAGTATTAATGGGAAGATGTTGTACTTCTGATCATACTGCTAGAACCAGGAAGACAGTGTCTGAAGAAATTGTAAAATATTAAAAGTGATTTTCAAGTGCAACTCTATTAATAGAGGCAGAAATCAGGACTATTTTTAGTATCTGAGCACTCACCTTATCCAAAGTGTAAATAATACTAGAATGTAATACCAATTCTACTATAACAGTATCCAACAAAGAAGGATGCCTCTATGGTTTCTTCATCCTTAAATGGTTTTAGATTTTTTTTTTTTACAAAAATGAAAATTGATTTTTTTCTACTTCTGGATTATTATTTAGTCTTTATTTATTCCATTTCACAGAGAAACTAGCAGACTCATTCTAAGTCAGGTTAAAATATCAAATAAATAATTAGCACTGGATATCGGAGGTCTTTAACCTAAAGGCTTATCAAGTAATTGGGAAAGGAAAACAGCACACTTTGGCATATTCTTTTCAATTTCTCTTTTTGCTTGATTTTACTCTCTCACTCATTTGCTTTCATTGCCTTGCTAGTCCTTTCCAGGTTTGTTTGTCTAGCTGAGCCCTCATTTTATTTTATTTATTTTAAAGATTTATAAAACCACTTTTTGATATCCAAAGCCATTTACAATGGTCAACTCATAGTACCGTAATGTAACAAATTAAAATACGAATTTTTAACCACAGGTATGTATCCGAAGCAGGAGATTTATTACACAATATATGGCTAAGTGATGGGTGATAGATCATAGTCTGGGGTGATGGATCATAGATCAGGCAGATTTGGTTGCCTGTTTTCACACTTGGACCACCTAATTTTCTGATTGTAAAAAACAAGTACATTTGTGTTGTCTGTCGATTGCTTTGTATATGCATCTGACAGCTGACACAGAAAGGTAAGAAAGAATCAGAACAAGAATCTATACACCTCACTATTCCTAATCCTGTTTTCTCAGCAATGGTAAAGCTTGTTTGTAAGAGTTGCCTGTCAGTTATAGTGGTGACTTCCCTCATTGGCTAGAATTGTAGAAGCTGGGAGTGTGCTTATTTCTCACAAAGTGATTAGGCACAATACTATCTTTACATTTTCTCAATATCTCTGTAGCTATGAGTTAGAGATGTACTTCTTTTTTAAAAATTAAATCTGTCAGCTAATGTCCCAAATGAGGACTGGATAGTGCACTCAGAATCCAGACAAATCACAAGCTATGTGACATCTCAAGCCAAGCATGCTGAACAGAAAGCATCAAGAGACAGGCAAGTTTCACGGAATTTCACAAGTAAAGTTTCTTTTTAACATAAAGCTGCTGCAGGTGAACCACTCTATTTAACACACACTACTGTTTTGGGGTATATTTCTTGATTGCTCTTTTGCTTCAGAGATTGCTATGTTTGCTAGTTTTTTAAATGGAGGGGGATTGTTCCAACATGCAGTTTGCATTTGATAGCATCCTGTGAAATCCCAAAGTCATACACAAATGCAAGTAGAAGAAACTCAAATATTAACTGCTGCACATACTACTACTGGTCACATGTGCTCAGCTGTAGGAGTGGCATGTGCAAAACCTTTTTTCCAACACCAATCACTTTTTGAATGGTTCTCAGTAGAACCAGGATGCATTCATGCATGACAGAAATGTATCCAATAAGCAGTTTATAACTGTGTAACTTATTAGTCTTCTATTAGTAGCAAGTAGGGCACAGCATAGATAAGACCTTTCAATAAAAATGCAGGTGACACAAAGAGGATTGTTCTAGTATGTTAAGCATGTATCAATGGTTTCCTTAACCCACAAAGAACAGCCCAGAAGTTGGTTTTTATTTCCTTGTTTGCTTGAAGCACTGCTTGTAAAGAAATTTCCCTTGCTTTGAATAGGATTCCAGAACAGTCTGAATGTAGTACATTTATATCATAGTACATTTAAAAAGCAATTCCTCCTTTAGGAATTGAAAGGAGGGCCTTATAACTAAGGATGGATATAAGCAAATAGATGTAACCAAGGATGGATATAAACAAATCACCAGTTTTTGTAGAGAAAAAGTTAGGAAAGCTAAAGCTCAGTATGAGCTTAGGCTGGCCAAAGATGCTAAAAACAACAAAAAAGGGTTCTTTTCTTATATTCAGAGTAAGAAAAAGAGCAAGGACATAGTAGGCCCATTGCAAGGGCAGGAAAGTGAAATTGTAACAGGTAATGAATAGAGGGCAGAACTGCTCAATTCCTACTTTTCCTCAGTCTTCTCTTCTGAGGGAAATGGTGCTCAACATGCCAAAAACAGAACATATAAGGAGGGTATGAAGTTCCAACCTAGGATCAGCATAGGGGTAGTACATAAACACCTAGTTTCTTTAAATAAAACTAAGTCCTCAGGGTCAGATGAACTGCATCCAAGAGTTCTAAAAGAGCTTGCGGATGTAATTTATGAGCCTCTAGCGATTATTTTTGAGAATTCTTGGAGAACAGGAGAGGTGCTGGAAGATTGGAGGCAGGCGAACATTGTTCCCATCTTCAAGAAGGGGAAAAAGGAGGATCCAGGTAACTACCGACCTGTCAGTTTGACGTCTATACCTGGGAAAGTTTTAGAACAAATCATCAAACAGTCAGTCCTGGAACATTAAGAAAGGATGGCTGTGATTACTAAGAGCCAGCATGGATTTCTCAAGAACAAGTCATGTCAGATTAACCTGATTTCTTTTTTTGAGAAAGTGACTACCTTGCTGGATCAGGGGAATGCTGTAGACATAATTTATCTTGATTTCAGTAAGGTTTTTGATAAGGATCCACATACTATCCTTGTTGACAAGTTGGTAAAATGTGGTTTGGATTCTGCTACCGTTAGGTGGATCTTTAACTGGTTGACAGATTGCACCCAAAGAGTGCTTGTGAATGGTTCCTCATCCTCTTGAAGAGGAGTGACAAGTGGAGTGCCTTGATCTGTCCGAGGACCTGTTTTGTTAAACATCTTTATAAATGATTTGGATGAAGGAATAGGTGGAATGCTTATTAAATTTGCTGATGATACTAAATTGAGAGGGGTCGCAAATACAGTAGATGTTGTGTCTTGCATTTCAGTCCATGAATTTGCAACACAGCGTGACTGCATGCAGAGGTGACCAGTGGGAAACCGCTGGTCGTCTGACATAAGGACCAAACACACTCCGCCTGTTAAGATCTGTGACAGGAAGTTTAACTGGCCAGGATTGGACCTGGCCAGGAAGGGGGTTGTTCCGGGAAATGTATATATTGGGGACCTGGCCCCACCATGTTGTCTTTGTGATGTACTAGCCAATGAAGTATGTTGCCTTCTAAACATCTCGGAATTCAGTACATTACAGTAGAAGACAGAAACAGGATACAGGATGACCTTGACAGGCTGCAAAACTGGGCTAAACCCAATTATATTAATTTTAACAGGCATAAAAGTAAAGTTCTGCATTTAGGTAGGAAAAATCCAATGCATGCTTATAGGATGGGGGAGACTTGTCTTAGCAGTAGTAAGTATGAAAAGGATCTAGGGGTCTTAATGGATTATAAGCTGAACATGAGTCAACAGTGTGATGCAGTGGCTAAAAAGGCAAATGCAATTTTGGGCTGTATCAACCGAAGTATAGTGTCCAGATCACATGATGTGATGGTATCGCTTTACCCTGCTCTGGTAAGACCTCACCTAGAGTATTGTGTTTAGTTTTGGGCATTTTAAGAAGGATATAGACAAGCTGGAACGGGTCCAGAGGAGGGCGACAAAGTGTTGAAAATATGTGTCTGATTTGTATGTCCTTTGCAATGTTCTAAAGTTCCACTCATTATAGGGTTAACACTGTGCCTGATTCCCTATTGTCTGCATGACCTAGGAAGAAGATACTGACTGCTGTCAATCAAGGTCTAGAAGCGGGAAAACCTGTTTTGTTTGTATGGTCAGTTAGTCAGTTTTGTTTGGTTCTTTGTTCAGGCAGAGAGGTCAAGAAGAAGGAGGAAGTGGTCTTCCATTAAGCACATGATCTTCTAGTTCTATAGTGTTTGTTGCTTTATCTTCCAGTACCCTTTTCCTGTAGAAATAGATCTGTTTTTGGTTTTTCATGTTAAATGCCTCTCAATAATTATTTGATACAGTGATCCATCGCACTGTCTGAGATAAAGAAATAGAATTTCAAACAGAATTCCCTAACAAAAATTGATAGCAGAGCAGATGGTTCTTGGTTTTTGCCATCAAGCTGGTAGCTTATAGCATGGCCTGTTTTTTTGAACTCTAAATGTTTTTTTTTTAATTTGGATCGCCTTTGAGAGCATTTAGAAAGCAATAGGCAAAAAGCTGGTATGCTGTGCAGACAAGCCTCAATTTTAAAACAACACCCTTTTTTCTCTTGCCATTACTGAGAGCGTTCTGACTTAAATGAGCTTTAAATTCAGATTGTCTCGATCTGGAAACACTGCTACTTTTGTCTAAAAGCCTCAGATGTGCTAGAAAGAGAATTTTTTGAGCTTTTTAACCCTTTTTTCTGTGGATTACGTCAAAGACCTTGGAAAAGCCTTGCTGCAACCATGCGAGCACATTCAGTCACCTTTTCTCTCCAGTGAGGAAGGAGGAATCTTTAACCCTGCCTTGCCTGATTGCTGTGAAAAATGTCGAACCCAGAGAGAGGAGCCACTGGATCTTCTGTTTCCACATCTTCAGGAACAGTCACTGCAAATCTTGGTTTTGGTACCATGAGTAACCTACCAGTGAGAGGATTTAGTATCCTGAAGTTAACTAAGAATAATTTCTCATTCTGGCTCTCGCTCCTAATGCAAAGACTTGAGATTTATGGAGCTGAAAGAGTTTTGTCTGAAAATCCCCCCGAGAATGAGCAAGAAAAATCAAATTTTAAACCACTAAATGGTTTTGCAAAAACTCTCATTTTAGAATCTATTGAGGCATATGAAATTCCTGAATTGCAGTTTTAAACTGCAAAAGAAATGCTTGAATGCCTTAAAGATAAATATAACAAAACTCCCATAAGCACAATTCAGGATTTAAAGGGCAAAATATTTTGTTTTCAAGTGCAAGAAGGGGAGAATGTGACTAAACGTCTGAAGGAATTTATGTGCATGCAATCCAGACTACAGAAGCTTGGTGAACCTATTGCAGAAAGAGACTTAATCTCAACTATATTAAAAGCTCTACCTAGTATTTACAAGCCAATTAAGATGATTTTGAGACTGCAAAAGGATCTGAGTTTGGAAGGCCTGTTAAATGCTGTCGAGGAGGAAGCAGTCTCCAGATCTGGGGACAAGGACACTGAACAAAGGAACAGCAATTTTAAAGCACATGTTTCAGATGAGGGAACACAGGCACCATCTTGTGGCCATAGAAACAATAGCACCCAGAAATTCTTAAAGCAGAAATTTTCCACGCGACACAGTCCAGGAGGAAACAAAGAAAGGAACAGAGAAAGTACCATGCATGTTAATAATGTGAATTTTATTGGTGAAAGAGGAATATTTTTGATTGAAAGTGGATCTTCTATGCATATTTGTCAATATAAAGGCATGTTTTCAGAGTTGGATGAAAGTCAGAGACCTGAAATGATAGGTGCCAACCAGAAACCCTTACAAGTTTGTGGTGTGGGTGAGATCAAAATGAAATTACTTACCACTGATGGAGATTTAATGCCAGTAAGACTGAAAAATGTAGCTTATGCACCTGAATCAATTGAGAATTTACTTTCAAGGCAAGTGCTTATAAGAAATAATTATGCTGCATATCTTGATAAAGGAGATGAAGGTTAAATTATTCAGAAGAATTCTGGAATTAGTTTTAAACTGGTTGAGCCTGCCTCAGCGAGGAGGGCGGGATATAAATACAAAAAATAAATTAATGAAATAAAAAATGAAATAAATGGAGCTCATTATATTATGGACTTATGTGAAAGGTCAGATGCTGTTGATTTTGTGGAAAAGACTGTTTGCCAGACTGAAGGCAGAAAGTGTGACCATAGTGTGTTTATGCTTGGCATGTAAAGTTAGCACACAGAAGCATGCAGAGTGCTGAGAAGTTGCTAAAGGATTGTGGACTTGATGTGCATTGTGATAAATCCAAGGAAAGATGTGATGTTTGTCTGAGAGCAAAAGGAACTTCACCTTGCTTCAGTGGAAAAAGCAGTATGCATAATGAAAGGTTTTTGGAGACAATATTCAGTGATGTTGTTGGGCCTATAAAAGCTTTGATTGGAAGAAACAAATTTTTCTCAGTTTTCACAGAAGCAAAGACAAAATATAGCACTGTCTATATGCTCAAATCAAAAGATGAGACTCTTGATAAATTTAAAGAATATGTTGCCATGGTTAAAAACAGATTTGGGCGTGCAGCTCAAAGCTTGCTGACAGATGGAGGTGGTGAATGAGTTCAAGAAATTTCTGACAGATGGAGGTGGTGAATGAGTTCAAAAAATTTCTGAAAGCAGAAAAGATTGAACACAAAGTGACTGTCCCATACACTCCACAGCAGAATGGGAGTGCAGAAAGACTTAATCGTGTGTTACAGGAAATGACCAGAGCAATGCTCATGTATTCTGGATTACCCAAAGGCCTGTGGGCTGAAGCTGTAAATACAGCAGTGTACATTCATAACAGAATACCTTCAAAAGTAACTGGAATTACTCCGTTCCAGGTTTGGTTTGGCAAGAAGTCAGGACTTAAGCATATCAAAACTTTTGGAGCAAAAGCCTATGCATATGTTCCTAGAGAAAATAGAGGGAAGCTTGATACAAGGACTGAGATTGGATTCATAGTAGGATATCCCTCAGTGGAAAAAGGCTGCAGAGTCTATGATCCAAAGCTGAATAAGACCAAACATTGTAACGTTGTGTTTGTGGATGACAGCAATTGCCTAGAGCACCCTGTGTATCTGAATCTGATCCTGAGGTTAATGATGATGCTTCTGAAGATTGGTGTACCTGGTTACCTGTAGTGACCACCGGTGAACTGGCAGGTCTACCTTCTGAAGACTCCACTTAATCAGAAAGGGAAATGGGGACCGCACCACAGGGAGCAACAGAACCTCCACTCATTTTAAGATGATCAGAAAGGAGCACAAAAGGGCAACCACCACAGAAATATGGATACTGTGACACTGTGAGATCTATAGAGACTGTGAAACCTAAAGAGGAACCCAAGAACTGGAAACAAGTGTGTGATTTACCTAATGAAGAAAAGGAGAAATGGATTCAAGCAATGGAACAAGCGATACTATCCATTTATGAAAAAGATTTATGGACGCCTACAAAGCTACCTGCAGGAAGAAAGCCTGTTGGATGCAAATGGATCTACAAAATAAAATACAAAGATGGTGGAACTATAGACTTGTACAAAGCAAGGCTAGTAGCCAAAGGCTATGCACAAGAATTTGGAACTGATTATTCAGAGACTTTTGCACCAGTTATCAATAGTGCTACACTTAAAACACTACTGAGTGTGGCATCATCTAGAGATATGCTCATAGAGCACCTAAACATTAAGAAAGCGTTTCTTAATGGTAAGTTATCAGAGGAAAACTATATGGAAATACCTGAAGGTTTTCAAGTCCCTGGCAAAGAGAACTGTGTTTTCAAACTCAACAAAGGACTGTATGGTTTGAAACAGGCTGCAAAAAGTTGGTATGACAAAATAACTGGACTACTACAGCAACAAGGATTTGAGCAAGGGAAAGCAGAGCCCTGCATGTACACTAGACTCAAAGATGGAGAATATCAATACATTCTGGTTTATGTTGACGATTTGGTTGTGAGTTGCAAGAACAAAGAGGACATTAAAGACATTGTTGAAAAGCTGAACAAAGAGGTTGAAGTCAAAAGACTTCAAGAGGACCTGTCCTTGAAGTCAAGAGGACCTGTCTTTTTATTCCATGACTCTCAAGCTTTCTAAGGAGCCTTTGAGGTTGAAGTCAAAAGAGGTTGAAGTCAAGAGACTTCAAGAGGACCTGTCCTTGAAGTCAAGAGGACCTGTCCTTTTATTCCATGACTCTCAAGCTTTCTAAGGAGCCTTTGATGAGGAACTTTATCAAAAGCTTTCTGGAAGTCAAGGTAAACAACATCTTTTGGGTCTCCTTTGTCCACATGTTTGTTCACCCCCTCAAAAAAATGTAACAGGTTAGTGAGGTAAGATCTTCCCTTACAGAACCAATGCTGAGTCTTCCTCAATAACTCGTGTTCATCAATGTTGATAATGGTTTCTACCAACTTTCCTGGTATTGAAGTCAGACTGACTGGCCTGTAGTTACCCGGATCTCCTCTGGAACCCTTTTTAAAGATGGGGGTGACATTTGTTACCTTCCAGTCCTCAGGAACGGAGGCAGATGTCAATGAAAGATTACATATTTTTGTCAGAAGATCCACAAGTTCAACTTTGAGTTCTTTCAGAACTCTTGGATGTATGCCATCCGGACCTGATGACTTATTGGTTTTTAATTCGTCCATCAGTTGTAGGACCTCCTCTCTTATCACCTCAATCTGGCTCAAGTCTTTCAACACCCCTTCCAAAATAAGTGGTTCCAGAGCAGGTAAACACTTCTCATCTTCCACAGTGAAGACGGAGGCAAAAAATTCATTTAGCTTCTCAGCCATTTCCCTATCCTCCTTCAGTAATCCTTTGATCCCTTGGTCATCCAAGGGCCCCACTGCCTCCCTGGCTGGTTTCCTGCTTCTAATATATTTGAAGAAATTTTTATTGTTGGTCTTTATGTTTTTTGCAATATGCTCCTCATAGTCCCTTTTTGCCTGCCTGATCACAGTCTTACATTTGATTTGCCATTGCCTGTGTTCCCTTTTATTAATCTCACTTGGACTAGCTTTCCACCGCTTAAAGGAGTCCTTCTTACCTTTTACAGCTTCCATTACTTTGTTTGTTAACCATACAGGCCTTCTCTTATACCTGTTTGTACCTTTCCTAACTTGTGGTATATATTTTATCTGTGCTTCTAGGATTGTAGTTTTAAATAGCCTCCAAGCTTCCCCAAGGGTTTTGACTATATTTACCTTTCCTTTCAGTTTCCTCTTCACATGCCTCCGCATCTCAGAGAATTTACCCCTTTTAAAGTTAAACGTGGTCGTGCCGGTCTTTTGAGGCAACTCCCTATTTATACAAATAGTGAAATCAATAACGTTATGGTCACTGCTCCCAAGCGGTGCAATCACTTTTACATCTCTCACCAGGTCTTGGGCATTACTTAGGACCAAATCCAGGATAGCCCCACCCCTGGTAGGTTCTGTGACCATCTGCTCTATAGCACATAAAATTTCATCCAATATTTCCTTGCTTCTTCTTTAGATTTCCCAGCTAATAACTGGGATAGGAAGTCCAGCTCTGCTGTGTCCAGAACTTTTCCCACCAGCTCCATCTTCGTGGGAATTTCCTGGGTTTTCCTTTTTTGCGTCAAAAGGATCCTAGTTGCTGTGTTAAAATGTGCCAACAAATGTCTCATCTCTTTAGAATAGTCCTCGGGGAATATATTCAATAAAAATAATTCTGGTTTGAAATGGATCTGTGTCTTCATAATCTTTTGCAACATTTCATGCACCATTTCCCAGTAGTCTTTTACAGTCCCACATGTCCACCACATATGGTAAAAAGAACCAATCTGTTTAGTACACTTCCAACACTTATTGGACATGTTAGTGTAAATCTTACAGTTTCTGTGGGGTCAGGTACCATCTATAGAACATCTTATATAGGTTTTCTTTGAAAGTTACTGACCTAGTTAACTTGACATTAAGTTTTCATAGTCTCTCCCAGTCTTCTACTGCTATGTTGTAACCAAAGTTTTTTGCCCATTGAACCATACAGTCCTTTACAACCTCATCTTGTGTCTTCATTTGAAGTAAATATGCATATATTTGAGAGATTAATTTTTCTTGTGGGCCCAACAAAATTTTGTCAAATACATATTGCTCTGTATTAAAACCTGTCACTTTGTCTTTGACTTATCTAGATTCAATTTCCATTCTCAACCACCAATTCATTTTAATATCCACCTTTTCCAATTCTTCTTTGGTTTTCAGTTGATTATCTTTTCCCAACAAGTCTTCATATCTATAATTCCGATTAGGTTTTAGAAGGTTTCGATGGGTAAATGCTTCTACTGGAGAAACCCATCTTGGAATTTTTTGATAATTTTTTGTCTTTAACCATGACCACGTATGGTACAAAGATTTTCAAAACCAATGATTCTTAAAATAGGAGTGGCTTTCAAGTCTTTGGTATGCATGCCATCCCATAGTCAAGTCATGTCCTTCTAGTTGCATTTGTCTCTTGTCATTCAAAAATATCCAGTCTCTTACCCATAAAAGCACAGATGCTTTGTAGTATAACTGCCAATCTGGTAGGCCCATGCCTGCTCTTAATTTAGAATCTTGCAATGTCTTTAGTTTGATTCTAGGCTTTTTGCCTTGCCAAACGTATTTGGCGACCATGCTGTTCAATTCTTGAAAGAATGCATTGTTTAAAAATATTGGAATGGTTTGGAATAGAAATAGTAATCTTGGCAAAATATTCATCTTTATTAGGGCTATTCTTCCTATTAAAGATAAGTTTAAATCGTGCCATTTTTCCAAGTCTTTTTTACCTTCTTTGAGTAGTTTATCATAGTTGTCTGCTTTTAAATTACTGGATCTATTTGAAATAACCACACCTAAATATTTCAATTTTTTTTTCATAAAGAAATCCTGATTTCTGCTGGAAGGATCGAATTTGTTCCATTGTCATATTCTTTGTCAAAAATTTTGTTTTGTGATAATTAATCTTTAATCCTGCATGATGGTCAAATTGTTGGATCTTGTTTATAAGACAATCAATTGAGTCCAATGATTGTTCTAATATAAAGACTAAATCATCAGCAAAGGCTCTCAACTTGTACTGTTCATTTTTATCACAGCTCCCTTTATGTATGGATCTTCTCTTATTTGGTTGCTCAACATCTCTAAATATAAAATAAAAAGCAAAGGTGATCGTGGACAGCCTTGTCTTGTACCTTTTTGAATTTTAATAGCCTCTGTTAATTCGCCGTTCACTGTCACCCTTGCACTTTGTGTATATATTGCTTCTACTACTCTCAAGAAATTTTCACCACACTCCATATCTTTCAGTTGTTATAACATAAATGCCAACGGAGATATTAAACAATATCTAGGAATACAGATTGAGAGACTCGAGGATGAAACCTTTCAACTATGCCAAAGATGAAAGATTATGAACTTTATAGAATCTAAGATACCTCTTGAACCTGCATACCTGAGAGCACAGGGTGGTCAACCACTCAAAGATATTGGAGAGTACAGAAAAGCTAAAGGAAAACTCCTGTACCTGAGTAAAACTACCAGACCTGATATCACAGCTAATGCCAGAATATTGAGCAGAAAAGTAAGTTCGCCTAATCACCATGATTGGAATGCAGTAAAGAAACTTGCCAGATACTTAAAAGGGACTATGGACTTAAGACTGATCACTGAACCTTCTGAGAATCCCAGACTACTTGGATACATGGATGCCAACTATGCAAAAGAATAGTGCAATTACAGATCAACCAGTGATACTTGTTCTTCTACAGAAATGGACTTGTAGACTGGATTAGCAGAAAACAGACTATAGTGACACAATCTACAGCAGCCAGTGCCTGCAATGAATCTACAGCAGCCAGTGCCTGTGTCAGCAGCCAGTGCCTGCAATGAACTTGAATGGATTTTTCATCTGCTGAAAGACTTCCAAGATAAAAGAACTTGTACCTATTGTAATGTTTGAAGATAATCAAGCTTGTATTGCTACTGTGTTTTCAAACTCAACAAAGGACTGTATGATTTGAAACAGGCCGCAAAAAGTTGGTATGACAAAATAACTGGACTAAGGGGGAAAGTAGAACAGCCAGACGTAGATCTATTGGTATTAAATGTGAGCTAGTGAAAGATTTACACCAGAAGGGGCTGATTAAGATAGAATATTGTTGTACAGAAGCTATGGAAGCTGATATACTTACAAAGCCATTACCTTGTGCTAGATTTGAACGTTTACATGAAATGATGAATCTAGTTGATGTGAATGTTACAGTGAATAATGAGTAATGACCATTGAATGTATAATAACTTTGACATTAGACACTGAGAAGGGGTGTTGGAAATATGTAACTGTTTTGTATGTCCTTTGCAATGTTCTAAAGTTCCAGTCATTATAGGATTAACACTGTGCCTGATTCCCTATTGTCTGCATGACCTAGGAAGAAGATACTGACTGCTGTCAATCAAGGTCTAGAAATGGGAAAACCTGTTTTGTTTGTTTGGTCAGTTAGTCAGATGACTTCCCTTGTTCAGGCAGAGAGGTCAAGAAGAAGGAGGAAGTGGTCTTCCATTAAGCACATGATCTTCTAGTGTAAGCATGTAGTTCTATAGCAGGGGTGGCCAATGGTAGCTCTCCAGATTTTTTTGCCTACAACTCCCATCAGCCCCAGCCATTGGCTAGGGCTACCACCCCCCTCTGTGCTTTCCCTTAGGGCTTCTGTACCACACATCAAACTCTGTAGCTCTGACTCAGGAATGCCCATGCTAAAATCACTGTCGTATCTTTCTGAAGCCAGTAGACTTTTGTTCCACTGCAAAACACAACAAAGATCCAGTAGCACCTGACATATCAGTCTTTACCCCTTCCCACATGTTAGCCTATCAGCAGGGGCATCCTGTCCTCACTTCAGCTCTGAGGCTTTTGTAGCCGCTGGTCTCTCTCCCATGTGGGGATCAAACTCAGAGCCTTGGCCATGCTGTCCCAGTGCTTTTCCACTGAGACATGCTTGTCTGCACAATGGTCTCTGACCCATGTGGCTGGTGGTGATGTTAGGGCTACAGTGGAGTATCTAATGCCTGATGGCATACCTCCTTTGAACCTGCATGGATAGGCTACTGGCTTGGATGTCAGACTGTGGATTCACAACTGGTCTCTGTCTTTTTGTGTGTGTGTGTGTTTCAGTTTTACTTTACCCGCCCAAAACAGTAGATGCTTAGAGAAGTATGTAAGAAAGATCAGAGGTATTTCATATGAAAATTAAAATACAAATTATGAAACTAAAACAGCTGGAAAAAATCTACCATTATAAACTTTGTCTACATAGGCTTGGATTGGAAGTCCTGATCCAGCTGTGAACTCTTTACAACTAGATCAAAGCATTTCAGAGCAAACTGATAGTGACAGCATCTTCATTTGTATGCAATGTGATGGCCCACATCCAAACTGCTGGCAACTTTTTGAACTATTCGTCAGGGGAAGAAGACTCTTATTTGCTTTTATACATTGCTTTTAAGGACTTCTATTCATTCGGGGTTTTCTCCCACTCTCCTTCCATTAAATAACATCTCAACCTCTCTGTTCTTTCTCTTTCTCATTTTTTTAAAGCCTGGATTCAAACATTAACCTTTGATGTAACACTTTTGCTACACATCAGAATAGATATATCGAGCTTCAGACAGGCATCTGGATTCAAAGACTGAAAAGGATGACATAACTTCAAACATGAACTATTCATAAAATTATGTGTAAAAATATTTCCTTCACACTGAATTGCTTTGCTTGTGCTTTCTGCTGTTCAAGGTTTTGATGGACATATTCCTAAACTCTCTAGGAGAGAGTTGTACAGTTATTATTTGTGTTGTTGTTTGTCTAGTCTGAATGATTAATAGTCATCTAGATTTTTTATAGCAGTCATTAAGAACTTTGCATCTCATCCATATTTTTGTAGGTTTAAATAAAATTCAGTCTGGAAAAAATGCCCCCCACCCAGCATTGTGAATTTACTTCTATGACACAGCTGAGGAACTGACATGATTTTGGACATTATCCATGCAGCTGGCTGGATATTTAGTTATGAACAGGTTATTTCCAGTGTCTCAATAATCTCTCTGTGTTTGGGTGTATGTATGAAACATATAAAGTCTTGTATTCTAATTCTAACTTATTTTCAACATTTATACAGGATTTGCAGCAGGAGAAAATAATATATTTTTTAAAACTTTATTTATTAAGGCTGTTTTTCTTTTTTAAACAAACATAAAACATATAAAGTATTTTTCTGCAGCAATATCATTATACAATCTTTCCATCTCACAATATTCATCCAATATTAATATCCTCTTATTTCACTATGTTAATATAAAGCTATGAATGATCTACTAATAAGTAAACAGAGAAGATGTATGTTATACCTTACTATATTTTTCAACAGTATGCTTTATGGTAGCTTTACAACAGTTCGCTGCACTATCATAAGAACATAAGAACATAAGAGAAGCCATGTTGGATCAGGCCAACGGCCCATCAAGTCCAACACTCTGTGTCACACAGTGGCAAAAAATTTTATATACACACATACACTGCGGCTAATAGCCACTGATGGACCTGTGCTCCATATTTTTATCTAAACCCCTCTTGAAGGTGGCTATGCTTGTGGCCGCCACCACCTCCTGTGGCAGTGAATTCCACATGTTAATCACCCTTTGGGTGAAGAAATACTTCCTTTTATCCGTTTTAACCTGTCTGCTCAGCAATTTCATCGAATGCAGTGCTTTCCAGTCAGTAGCCAGATTCAGTTTCATCTCAAGAATTCAGGATTGAGCTAGGTCCATTGTGAAAGTTGGGGTTATATATATGTTTTGTTATTACTTGTTTCTTCCCATAGGCGATTTCTGAACTGGTTTGTAAAGGAACAGCAACCTAGAAGAAGGAGCCAAAGCATCTTTGGCTATTGCCTTGGAATTTATAGCCTAGTGCTTCTTCACAATGCAGTTGGGAAGAAGCACCAGTAGAGAAACCATCTTTGTATCTAGAAGCCAGAAGCAGCACTGGTCTATGAGTGGACTACAACAATACCTTGTGGACAACACTGGCATTGGTTCACTACTAATTAGCCCCTCAAGTGCTTTATGTTTCCTTTGTGATTGGCAGGATGTTGAGTATGCAAAGCTTCTTAGCTGTTCTTTTAAATGAGGTTGGATGTTTGAAGAATGTATTCATTGAATGCAGATGGAAGATATGGGGGTGGAAGTTTGTAAAAATGGCAGATGATACATAAAAGTGTTCACTGCTGATCTAACCTCGACTCTATCCCGAGAGATGCTGGTGAAGCACCCCTATTTCCTCTGCCTTGTCATTAATACTTTACCAGTATTACTTTATTTAACCAGATCAGTGAAGTACAAAACTGCACTCCTGCCTGGTTGGTTAGAGAAGGGTAAAAAATGATCTGGCTTGCATGACTGACACTGTTTTGGGAGGCAAATGATCTCATGTATCTGTCTCAAATTAACTCTTCCTACTTATGTAATCTCACGAATTAATAATTATCATATGGCATTGTGTGTGGTATAGGCAGGAGATCCAAAGATTGTCTGGCTGCCTTAAGCAATAGCTACTTTTAGTGTTATGCACAACTAGGTGGCGAGCTAGACATTTTTGGGGTTAAGACAGCTCTGAAAGTTGTGACTGACCCAAGGTCACCAAGCTGGCTTCGTGTGGAGAAATGTGGCATCAAACCCATTTGTCCAGATTAGAGTCTGCTGCTCTTAACCACTACACCATGCTGGCTCTCTCATAATCATACTAAGGTCATTTTTTCAAGGCCAGCTCAGGACTTTATAGCCTCTTTGGCCATCATAGGTCTCTTTTTCAACTTGTGTAGACCCAACATGTGAAAAAGAACATGTTAGGTTTCACTGTTTGCACTGAAACTTTTGGGGAAGAGCTCTTATTGCATTGTTTTATATTGTGCAGTCAGTGAGAAAGGAGGGCACTAAAGAAAGCAAATGAATAAATATTCTACGTTTTGCTATAATAAACATTCAAATGTTTATTTGTAATGTTTGTGAGGGCTTTTTTGTAGAAAAAGCCAGCAGGAACTCATATGCATATCATGCCACACCCCCTGACAGCACCGTAGTTTCACACAGGGCTTTTAAAAAGAAAAAGGTCAGCAGGCATTCATTTGCATATCAGGCCACACCCACTGATGCCAAGCCAACCAGAACTGTGTTCCTGTGTGTTCCTGCTCAAAAAATGCCCTGCTGTTTGTTAACACTGCACAAAACTCCAGGCTTTAGAGAAAAAGATACTTGAGTCCCCAGAGCTTGCAGCATTGACTGGGTGTTCTAAAAGGTGCTTAGGACACCAAAAATACCTTGAGCAAGGCCAGAACATGGGTACCCCTCCCCTACATTTTCATTTACACATTCACTACACCGTGATACAAATTACATGCTAATCATCTTCATAACCATCTCTATGAAGTTGTTGAATCATTAGACTGCTAGCAAGATGTGGCTGAAATGGCTCAGCTCCTTATCCTTTCCCAGCCCTCCAAACACATGGTACCAAGGGAACAAAGGTTACAATTCCAGAACTGGGGAATAAAGAAAATTCATGCAGCAGTGCTGGAAGATCAAGAAATCAGGATCAGTTTGCAGCTGATCACATATTAATACAAACTAACAAAAATAATGGAAACTAGACAGTCATAAAAAGTATCTCCACTTCAAGAACATCATCTTGAAAGTAAGCCCCATTGTTATAATATTTATCTCGTTTCTTAAAGCATTAAACATCAGCTTTTGACTGGTTTTTAAAAACTCATTCTAACTGATGTCCATGCAGACTAGAACTGTAAGCATTATGTGAAAGCAAAAGACAACTTTTGAACCCACACAATGCATTACAATACTAATTTGAAATCCTGGAAAGACGAAAAATTTTATTTTACACTACACTAATAGAGAGAGAGGGAAGGATCATTTGTTCAGTGAAACCACTTGAAACCAATTATGATGAAACATTTTGTTAGTGCAATAATTTTCTTGAATCATCTTGTAACTGCTATGTAAGAAAGTTGGGGGGCAGGAGTCTAGCAAGTTTGCCAAGTATGCCATCAGGCATCTCAAAATTGCCTTCAGAATGTCTAGATGGTTCAATCCACAGTAATTTGTTACACAGTACTGATAATTCCTTAAGTAGCTTCCCCCTCCCCCAAGAAGCAAAGATTGTAATAATCGAATCACTTTCCCTGCAGTTTGCCTATTTATGTAAATGAGCATAAATCTGCAGGATTAATTATTATTACCATTATACACAGTTCTCCAGCTACTTAAAAAGGTTAATAGGTAAAGGTAGTCCCCTATACAAGTAGCAATTGTTTCCGGCTCTGGGATGACTTTGCATCACAACGCTTCATGGCAGACTTTTTTACGGGGTGGTTTGCCATTGCCTTCCCCAGTCATCTGCACTCCCCCCACCCCCAAGCTGGGTACTCATTTTACCGACTTCAGAAGGATGGAAGGCTGAGTCAACCTTGAGCCGGCTATCTGAACCCGGGATTGAACTCAGGTTGTGAGCAGAGAGTTTGGACTGCAGTACTGCAGCCTTACCACTCTGCACCATGGAGCTGCTTTCCATCTTTTTACAATGTAATCCTTGGCTATTGTAATTTTCCAAAAAAGCAGTACTATTTACTGAGCAAGGCATTCAGAGCTTCATGTTCAGAGATAAAATTTACCACATTCTTTAAATTTAGGACTAAATTTCTTTCAATAATGATGAAAATTATTGCAGCATGGGCTGGGCAGGGCGGGGAGGAGGAAGGTCAATGACTGAGGGAGAGGGAAATCTGGTTCCAGCTACTGCTGACAATTAAACAATGTCTCCATGAGTAGTGTCTTATACATTTTGTAGAGGAAATTACTTGGATCTATTAACATATACGGCATGCAGTTACCTGCTGGACAGAAAGATGATGCTACTGCTTTTGCCTCCTCTTGCTCCACTGCCAGAAGATTATTATCTCTTTCAGGTAATGCTATTACATGGAAGGGAGTGAAAGAGGGACAGATGGACAGGAGAACCCAAGATCAGCCATTGACAAGATTGAACAAAAGTAAGGGGATGCAGATAAGCGAAGTGTCTTCTGGTAGGGCTAACTCACAGGTAAGGCAGACAGGTTGGCAGTGGTTTGCCTAAGCCACCAGCAGGCCTGCAGACCTTCTGTCCACCTAACTTTTGTTAGAATGTGACCAAGGCACATAATGCGTTTATATACAAGTTAGAGATAAACTGGGCCTTAATTGGGCAAGACCACCTCTCCCAAGATGTTCTCTTGTGCAAACTTCACTTGACTGATCACAGCTTGCTGAATGTTTGATCTTCTAGGCAAGGGAGACTGGAGAGCACTTGTTCCAGAACTTTGAAACAACCTCCACAAGGTGAAATGGCTTCCTAGACAACATCAGACATTCTTAGAATAGAGTGTAAGACAGAGTTATTTAGGTGGTATTCCTTTGAAATGTGTTCCTACAGACAGTTTTAAGTGTTTTATGGACTTTGTGCCCTTTGTTGTCATATTGTTGTATTAGCTTTATTGTTTGGGGGGAAGTTATTGGTGCTGTTAATTGTTCTTATTTTTATGCTAGTTTTAAAGTATGACTGTAGTAACTCACCTTGAGTCAAGTTGCAGAAAGCTGGGTTAGAAATACTGTAAATTTAAAAACTTAAATTTACCGTCTGGTTTCAAGTTTCAGCATTCCTTTGGGAAGATAACAGTTATACAGTTGTTAGGCTTGCCAGTCCCCAGGTCTGGGTGGGGGATCCTCTGGTTGTACAGGCTCCTCCCCACTACTCCTACCAGGGGGGAAGCTCCACCCCAACAGCCACCATGTATCTTTAGATTTCAGGCAGGTTCAGAAACTTGGAACTGCTTCTGTTTTGGAAGGTGTGTGTGTGCCTTTAAATCTCAGCTAGACTGAAGTTACGGGGTGGGGGGGTTGAGCAGGAAAAGCCACGTGTGTGTATAAGAGACAAAGGAAGTGACAGAGCCCAATTCCTCTGTTCATTTTGCATTCCTTTCAGGAGCTGTCTGAGTAGTAAAAGCAACAGTAAAGAGTTAACTAGAACCTGAATATGGAATAGAGCAAAACTCCACCGCCTAGACCTCTCTCTGTGAGTTGGTTGAAATACAGCACATTGTTACATTCAACAATGCCACTGAACAGTTATACACAGAAAAGGTCCCTTGCTCTATTCCCCCTCCTGTCTGAGTCATGGCCTCTCTTAGCTGCTTATGACAATGCTATACATAATACATTGGTGCACCTCATCCTAACTACATCATTGCTCAAAGAATCCTTAAGTTAGAACTGTGCCAAGAAATTTTTGATTAGCTTTCCAATATCATTTGAACAGAAATAGAAAAAGAGCTCTATTACCTTCAGAAGTATTAGTCTGTTCAGCTAAAACAATCTTATGATACCTTAAAGTAACAAATTTACTGCAGCACAAACTTCATGAGCCATGAAGCAGGTGTGTGGACCACACCCATTTAATGATGAAGCAAGCTGCATGGTGTACATATACCTCTAATGAGGCATACTTTCTTTCTGTAGTAAGCTAGTCACTTCATGCCCAGGTCCTATTCAGCACAAGTTCAATAGTGACAAATCTGCACAGAAACCTCAAACTCAGCAGTGTCATACTAGTCTCCCTTTGGAACATTTTTGTTGAACTATGACATCTGCTAAGTCAGTTACCGAATCTCTTCAGGAACACTCATCCATTGGTTCCTGAGAGTTTCCATTTTTAGCATCAAATCTGTATCAATACATTTTCTTGAAGTTTGGCCAGACTACAGTCATGAAGATTTTGAAGGTTAGATAAATTAACAATGTATGTGCAATTTCCACATTTTGTTACAAACCCTCCCAGAGAAGGAATTTGCAGCTTTCATTCTCAAGTTCACAGCATGATGAGATTGGAGAACTGTGATGGAAAAGTCTGTTTAGGATCGCAGCTTAAAACTTAACCCACTTAGTGTTCTTTATTACTGCTACTTGGCATGCAGATTGTCTATGTACTAGAAAAGGCTATTCTGCAGTGCACAGTACAGGTCTTTGAAGTCCCCTCAAACATTACATGCAGTGCCACTGTTTGTTAAAGATAACTAATGCCCTAAGTCTTTATTTACTTGTGTTTATTGCTGTTTTAGCAAGAGTCACCAGAGAATGGCTATGCTTCTGGTCCACCAGGGTTCTTTAATCACTGCTGGTAGGTAAAATCATCTGTGACAACTAATCCAAAAAGCAGATTATATTTGTTTTGGCTACAGTGGCTTGTGATTCGTTAAAATCAACAAAGCCTTTTCATTAGCCCCCTGCTGATGTCCTAAAAACAGACATTTCAAGGGTCTCAAAACACAGAGCTTCACATGTGCAGGGAAAACCTGGTCTGACAGATTTCCACTGACATTCTTATTGCAAAATCTTATTAAAATGAAGGATGGGGTTAGGGATTCAAAAAAAACCCCTTCTTTCCTTCTACACAAAAGCTTGGATAATGACTCCAAAATCAAAATCATTTCTTTAAGACAGCAGCATGCATGAGACAACAAATAGCAGATGCCAGTGAAATATTCACATAGGTCTTGCTACTGTAAAATTGAGAACTGATGAGGCCAGGCAAGTGCCAATTGTTCCCAATAAAATTGTGAATATTTGTACTTTCTGATGGACCAATGGATAATTAGCTGTACCAATAGTGCCAGTTTGCTATGGCTTATTTAATGTTTTTACTTTATTTATACCTCTCCTTTCTCCACAATGAGGATCGAAAACAACTTATACCATTCTTCTCATGTTTATCCTCACAACAATCCTGTCAGGTTTTGCAATGCTGCATAATTTAATTATTTATTTTAGGTTATTAACTGCAAAACTAGGACCAAAACTGAACTGTGACTTGTGAATTTTCTTATAAGAAGAAGAAGATATTGAATTTATATCCCACCCTCCACTCTGAATTTCAGAGTCTCAGAGCGGTTCACAATCTCCTATATCTTCTTCCCCCACAACAGACACCTTGTGAGGTGGGTGGAGTTGAGAGGACTCTCACAGCAGCTGCCTTTTCAAGGACAACCTCTGCCAGAACTATGGCTGACCCAAGGCCATTCCAGCAGATGCAAGTGGAGGAGTGGGGAATCAAACCCGGTTCTCCCAGAAAAGAGTCCACACACTTAACCACTACACCAAATTGGCTCTCATACATCACTGTAACTGAACTACTTATACATCGCTGTAACTAAACTACTATGGCTGACCGAAGGCCATTCCAGCAGGTGCAAGTGAGGGAGTGGGGAATCAAACCCAGTTCTTCCAGATAAGAGTCCGTACACTTAACCACTACACCAAACTGGCTCTCTTGTAACTGAGCTACTTTTTTGTCTCTAAAGCAGATTTTCAGTGGTGCAAATTATAATTATTAGACATTATTTTACACAAAGCTTCATTCTACCAAGGCTGTCCCAGCTGAAAAAGAAGCTGAGAGCAATCCTCTAGTGACACAGCTCTAACCCCCCAACCCTGCAATTGTATTACCAAGCTGCCTTTAAGAGTCTAGGCCAGTTCATCTACACAGGGTCACTATCCATCAACCTATCTAGTCTGGTTTAGCTTTTCAAATCCTTATCTTAAGCAAAACTGATCTCCTGCTAAAGGAGATAATAAAATCCAGTCTGAGTAGTCCCCAGGGGGGTGGGAATCCCTTGTTTTGAGGGGCTTCCCCTGACACCAGCCAGTTGGTGGGTGGAGAAGCCCCACCTCCAGCAGTCCTTCCTGGCCCCATGGGTGCTAGGATCTCGGGCTTGGAAGGCAGCAGCATGCGGTGGCCACTGTCTTGGAGCAGGGAGGTGCCCCCGCCCAACACCCTAGGCAAATGCCTAATTTGCCTAGTAGGCGAGCCAGCCCTGGTCTCACTTTCCAAGCCCAGATCTCGGGCTTGGAAGGCAGCAGTGCATGGTGCCTGCTTCCCCCCGAATTTAAATGGAAGGTTCTTTTAAATGGTTGGGGAAAGTGGGAGGGGGCACACACAGAGCTGCATTCCCAGCTTGATATCGTCATTCTACATGATATCATCACATTGAGGACAGCCTCACTCACTCCCAGAACATCCTCCCCCCACTAATCTCCCTGTTGGGGTGAAGTTGGGACTTGACAACCCTAAGTCTGAGACCCAAAGGGTGCATTCACACTACACTAAATAATACATTCTGCAACTGGATTTTTGCTACTCTTACACAGTTTTACGCAGTCTTACACAGAAGCTGCTTTTAAGAAAGGGTCTAATCTGAGTTTGTACACAGGGAAAAAAAAGCCACATCTGATAGACCAGTTATCATTTTTGGTTATCCATAATGAAAACTATTGTTGCCACAGCAATACAAAGGGGTGTTGAAAATACAGCCCAGACTAATGCTACAGTATTTTGTTGTGCAATTCGTCAATATGCCTGTGTTGGTAGCAGGGCAGAATAAAATCCTGTGTCTGGTTTGAGAGGCTTCTTATTTGAGATCTAGAATGATACATGTCTCAAAGCAGCATTTTCTTTGTGTTTCCACTAATCTTTCCTACTAAACTTCATGGAAGTTTTACCGTTGTTTTAAATAAATACATCCCTAATCCAAATTTACTTTCATAGGGGAAAAGTGTAAATATACTTGAAGCAGTAACAAAAATGGCCATTCATTAAAATAAAATATAAATTACTAATAGAGAATATACTAAAAAGCTTCATGTGAATATGCTAAATACCATAATTCAGGGGTGGCCAACGGTAGCTCTCCAGATGTTTTTTGCCTACAACTTCCATCAGTCCCAGCCATTGACCATGCTGGCTGGGGCTGATGGGAGTTGTAGGCAAAAAACATCTAAAGAACTACCGTTGGCCACCCCTGCTATGTGTCAATTAATTGATTTGAATCTATATCCCATACCATCCAAAAATTCAGAGCAGATAGATTTTTTTAAAAAACAAAACAGAACATAAAGGTAGGACCCAAAGGATTTATGTGCCCAAAGGAGCTTTTGTTACAGTAAAGATGAAAAGGAAACAGGTAGTTAACCCATACAGAAACAGTTGCTTACTGTTGAACTAAGAGCTAGATTTATTGAGAATTGTTCACAAAAATATCAGAAATCAATAGCAGCTAATAGAGTCTTCCACAGCTCAAAGAGAAAATGGGGGAAGGAACTGGCCTTCAGGTATGCATGAATCCTGAGGCATTTGGTGGACATGAAAGATGAATGAATGGATATACACACTTGCTTAACACCTAGAGTGATGACCTCTGTAGGAGGAAGGCCATCAACTCCTTGAACCTTGCCAGAGGGACAGCTACTACCTAATCAATTTATGAAAGGTTTCATAGCCTTCTCTCCTAACTTGAGTAAAATTGCAGCTTTCATGTTATGGAATATTGCCGATCGTTCTACTAGCTTTGCCTGTGACATTTTTCTGTCTGTTACAGGAGCCATTCTTCTGTGTCACAGAGATCTTGCCCATTATCTCACAAGTGTCCAGAAAATTAAGTAATAGCCTTTGCTATGGTTTTACACTTCTATGCAAAAGTAACAATGAGTTTCGGCTTTATATGATCGGGGGTTTGCACGATAATGGTTGAGATCTGTTATAGCTACTACAAAGAGGTCAACAATGGCCAACCATTTTCCCCTCCCCTATCAAATAGATATTTTAGAACAGGGGTCATTTTGTAGAAAAATAGGTGGTGGAGCTCATTAGCATAACTCATTAGCAAATGCCGCCTCCCCAGCCAAAAGCAACCTGATGCAAGAAAGGAGAGCCCCAGCTGAGTGAGGCCTGATTGGACTGGCTAGAGATCCAGCAAACCCAAGCAGGCCTCACTTGCCTTGGGTTCTCCTGCCTTCCCAGTCAAAAGGACAGCAAGGTACCCGCCACCCAAAATCACATAAGAAGTGGAGAAAGGGTGGTGCAGGCTTCTCCAAGGGTTAATGAGGGCTGCTGGAGGTGTGGCAAAGCCCTTGGTGGCTGGCTGGCTGGCTGCCCGCTCTCCTAATCCAGAATTTCCAATATCTTCTTCTTCTTCAATTGACAAGGTAGATGGGGAGGAGGAGGGGGAACCCTCAGAAAGGTTCAGGAGCTGTGCCCTGTGAGTTCCTGCTGAATCTGAGGCCTTTTTAGAGGAAATACAGACATGAGAAGACTGTGTCCTTTCAGAAATCAGAAAATTAATTGAGAATAAAGTTATTATGAATTGAACGCTCTTATAAGAGATTGTAAAATGCTTTGAACATATTGGAATATGCAGGGCTTTTTTTTTTTAGCAGGAACACCTAGAACACAGTTCCATCTGGCTTGGTGTCAGGGGGTATGACCTAATATGCAAATGACTTCCTGCTGGGCTTTTTCTACAAAAAACTCCCTGGGCATATGAACTACTGAATAAGCACTGTGATTATATGACTTCAGACTAGTATGCATGTAAGAATGTTACACTTTGCTTTGATAGTTTTGGGCTTATACTCTCTGAAAGCTCAGGGGTTATGTTAAGCTTGCATTTCATGCAGCCTATTTAAAAGTGAGAACTAGTTTCCAAGCTGAGGAAAGAGGCTATAAAACCATCAATAGAGTAATTTAATGCACCCCAAAGACAAAGATGTGGCAGGGCACTGACTTAGTCACATAAGCAAGTGATCTTATGCTCTCCTTTCCCCATCTTGGCATATGTTCACAAGGGGGTTGGGTGGGAAGAAAAAAGTGTCCCTTTCAGAAAGGGAGTAGCCATTCTTAAGCATGCAAAGTAAGCCATTGCTGAAACACAGACACATTTTAGAGAAGACATACAAATGGAGAAAAAGATGCCTCTGAAATGAACAGAGCCTGCACCAAAAACCTGGACTCAGAAATGTCTGCTTAGCTCATTAGCACTACAGAAATAAAATTCTGGTGTAGGTAAACCAGAAATTGCTCTGATGTTATTATACCTTTTGCTATTTAACTGTACACTTATTCTCGTTGTTTCCACAGATTGATTATATACTTATACACTTTTCTTTTTTCTGAAACCAGAGTTGTGTGTTCTGTGCAAACCCATGATAATGCCTCATGCCTTGGGAATATGGTTATCCTTGTAGAAAAAGCCCAGCAGGAACTCATTTGCATATTAGGCCACACCCCCTATGTTACCATTGTTTCACATAGGGCTTTTTTTGTAGAAAAAGCCCAGTAAGAACTGAGTTGCATATTAGGCCACACACCCCTGATGCCAAGCCAGCCAAAACTGCATTCCTGTGTGTTCCTGTTAAAAAAAAGAAAAGCTCTGTGCTTACCAAAGTAAATGAGAGAAGCAGGAAGCAGCTGCTCAGCTGAGAATCTCTCTAATAGGTTTCAAGAATTTGCCCTCTATGTTCACAGGGGCTGAAAATAAAGAGAATCCTGACTTCTTCAGACTGTCTGATGGGTGGCTGTCAGACCGCTATTATTTCAAAGGCTGACTGGAGGCAGCAGAGAGTAAACCTATGTTGTATAAAGGAATGAGAGGATAAACTGGGAAGTGGCTATAGCTGCAGCAGCAGGTGTCATGTTTTTCTTTTATTCTTCTGATTTTCCAGGTAATGGCATTTCTCCCTTTCAACTGGATACTTGCAAGGGATCAGGAAGTGAGTGCTCCCAGCCAATCACTTCTGGAGAAAGGGAAGGAAGTTCTGTGAAGGAGTCTATGCCAAACTGTGAGTGCTCAGACTGCTCCATATAAAATTCCAAAATTGTGCAAATAACTTCCCACTGAAGAGTCTTTAGGATCAGGGAAAAGGCTGGCGGGAAGCAAGAGTTCCTTTCTTCACCTGAGCTGCCCCATATCAGCAGAATGAACTTCTGTGGCACTTAAAATGATGTTCTTAGAGCTGACTCTGATCAAAAAGTGGTGAACCTGAAGAGTACTTGAAGTCCTTTAGATTCCCATGCCCCAAGCCTTTGCCACTGCCTCCTCCTCCTCCTCCTTTGGGAATTCCATAAAGAGTAGAATTAATAATAATAATAATAATATTTTATTTTTATATCCCGCCCTCCCCGCTAGGCGGGCTCAGGGCGGCTAACAGACATGGGAGTCCCATGATTCACATTAAACAATATAACAGACATGGGAGTCCCATGATTCACATAAAACATAGCAATTTAAGCATTAATTACAAATAAGTTATTTAAAATACATAAAACATATAAAATAGGTGCTAAAATGATATAGTCCTGATGTATATAAGATGGCTAAGTATCTGTTCGTTCGTTAATCAGGTTCTGTCTCAAATACCACAAGATGTCTCAAATGCCAACTGAAAAAGAAATGTTTTGCAAGCCCTGCGGAATTGGTTCAGGTCCCGCAGGGCTCGCACCATCTCTGGAAGGTCATTCCACCAACGAGGGGCTATCACCGAGAAGGCCTGCTCCCTAGTGGCCTTCAGCCTAACTTCTTTTGGCCCAGGGATTGTTAATAAATTCTGGGAACCAGATCTCAGTGCTCTCCGGGGTACATATGGGGAGAGGCGGTCCTTTAGGTAGGCAGGTCCTCGGCCATATAGGGCTTTAAAGGTAATAACCAGCACCTTATAGCGAACACGGTAGACAACCGGCAGCCAGTGCAGATTGCGTAGCCCAGGCCGTGCAGGCTCCCACCGTGGTAGTCCCTCCAACAGCCTGGCCGCCGCGTTCTGGACTACCTGGAGTCTCCGTGTTCGGTACAAGGGCAGCCCCATGTAGAGGGCATTGTAGTAGTCTAACCTCGAAGTGACCGTTGCGTGGATCACAGTTGCTAGGTCGACGCGCTCCAGGAAGGGAGCCAACTGCTTCGCCCTCTTAAGATGGAAGAAGGCGGATCTAGCAGTGGCAGCTACTTGGGCCTCCATTGATAGGGAGGACTCCAGTAGCACTCCCAGGCTCTTGACTCTGCGCACCGGTACCAGTGGCGCACCGTCAAAGGCCGGTAAAGTAGTCTCCCCTCCCGGTCCGCCGCGGCCCACGCAAAGGACCTCAGTCTTCGCCGGATTCAACTTCAGCCCGCTCAGCCTGAGCCAGTCAGCCACGGCTTGTAGTGCCCGGTCCAAATTTGCTGGGACATCACCAGCCCGGTCGCCCATCAATAGATAGAGCTGAGTGTCATCTGCATATTGATGGTAACCCAGCCCATACCTCCGTGCAATCTGGGCAAGGGGGCGCATAAAGATGTTAAACAGCATCGGGGAGAGGACTGCTCCCTGAGGCACTCCGCAATGAAGTGGGTACCTCTGAGACAGTTCCCCCCCAATTGCCACCCTTTGTCCCCGACCCTCAAGAAAGGAGGAGAGCCACTGTAAGGCTAGCCCCCGAATTCCTGCATCGGCGAGGCGGCGGGTCAGCAGCTGGTGGTCGACCATATCGAACGCCGCCGATAGGTCTAACAACAGCAATACTGCCGAGCCGCCTCGATCCAGTTGCCGTCGGAGGTCATCCATGAGGGCGACCAGGACTGTTTCTGTCCCATGGCCCGGGCGGAAGCCGGACTGGCATGGGTCTAGGACGGAAGCGTCCTCCAGAAATTCCTGTAACTGCACTGCCACGGCCCTCTCAATAATTTTGCCTAAAAAGGGCAAATTTGAGACCAGCCGGTAGTGTGCCAATTCGGCCGGGTCTGATGACGGTTTTTTCAGGAGAGGGCGGACCAATGCCTCTTTCAGAGGTGTTGGGAAAACACCTTCTGAAAGGGATCGATTTATAATATCCTGTATAGGATATCTTAGTTCCTCCTGGCAGGCCTTAATTAGCCAGGAGGGGCAAGGGTCCAGATCGCAAGTCGTGGAACGTGCAGTGGCAAGAATTCTGTCGACTTCCTCCAAGCTGAGCGGGTCGAAGCAATCCAGAGTTGAATCAGAAGACACGCATTGGGCTTCGAGTCCACTTACTAATTACTAATTAAGTGACCTCAACCGTTATGCCCAGCATGAAGATGTGCCTGATAGTAAGTGATGATTGATTCATCACATGCTATCACACACAGACACATGTTCTATTTAAAAACAACAACACCCTGAATTATTTTCAAAGACTGCAGGGATGAGGGGAGATTTTTTGCAAAGGAAGCCGTACTTGCTTTCTTAAAGGAAACAACAGACCACATCAACAAAGAATAGCAAATGCAGTTGGATGCAGACAAATTTTTTAAAAATGCTTGTGGCTTGTGCTGTCCCACCAGGCCATCATCATTTTCCCCCACAGGAATTAGTGGAGAGAAGCATGACTGCATTGAGCGACACCTACTTAATGGGATCTGTAAAATCAAATCCATTTGTCTATTCTGCTTAAAATGTACGAATCTTCGGAGGAAGGACCATGTCCACTGTGAATTTGGTGCCTTTATCTTTAAAAACAGCTGACCCAGACCTTTTAATTGGTTTCTCATTGACAATAATGGTCCTGAAATCCTGCCCCCTCCCCCCAAAAAAACACATACACATGGATTTGAATCCCAAACTGATAGCATCCTACCCCAAAATTCATGGTAAAGGTATTCCCTGCCCAATCCCAGATTTGAAATTATAATGATTCTTTTTCTTCAGAACACACTCTAGAAGCTTAAAACCAGAGCTGGCTGAGTAAATTCCTCATTCCCTGTGATACAAGCAAGGGCCTGAGGGGATCATTTTACCACAAGCACCTTTAATTGAAGGTGCCTTTCAATGCAGTGACACAACTCTCTATATCAGCATTTTCCATTTGCAGGGTCGCGACCCAATACCAAGCCACAGAAGCCTCAATACTGGGTCATCAGGGATGGCCCGACAGGCCCCTCCTCTCTCTATTTATCTTCAGTGCTGCATGCCACACTGTGCTCCAGTTCCTGCCCCCCCACACCACTGCTGCCTATAGCACTCACAGAGCGCTACAGACACTGCGTGCTGTTCAGAAGCCCTCCCTTGTCCCTCTCTGGTGTTTGGAAACATCAGAGAGGATGGGGAAGCTCCTGGCCGGTGAGCAGTGTCTGTATCACTCCTTGATCCTCCTTCTCCCAGAGGACGATCAGGGAGCAATACTGAGACTGTATGCTGGCCAGAAGCCCTCCCCTGTCCCTCTCTGATGTTCGGAAACATCAGAAAGGGTGGGGAAAGCTCCTGGCTGGCGCGCAGTCTTTGTATCACTCCAGGGATTCTGGTATACAAGCACTCTGTATTTAAAAGTGGGTAGGAGGAGGAGTGAAACACAGATATTATATTATTTGCCTTGTGGAAACTCAAATTGCAGTGTAAGTAACACCAACAGGATGCTATGAGCCCTTTATCACTGAAGCAAGCTTTCACCTGGGAAAGAGGTAACAGGATTACATGGAGGAAAGCTACATGAACTTACAGAGCTAAATTCTCAGTACAAGAAGGCAAGTTCACTGGAGGATTACACAGTACTGAGGAGGCAGTAGGTATATCAATCCATTGAGCTACTTTGGGATTAACGCTTAGAAAGAAATTCCTCCCTTTGCCATCCACCGAAAAATAATTCCTAAAGCTTAAAATGGATCAGCTGATTATTACACACTTTGTTCTATTACAATCAAAGCCACAGTATCTGCCATACTATGCTATGTGAGGGTTTTAAGAAATTCAGCTATTTTCAAAGAACATTTAACAGAAAATAGAGCCATCAAAGTTGGATAGCTCCAGAAGCTGATCTTTAAAAAAGAGTTCTCAATTAATGATAGTAAGTCAAAGAAATATCATACTTGCAAACTTCTGTGGAAACCTCCTTTTTTGAACTTATTTACAAGATGGAAAAGTTTTTCTGCATACCTAGATTTGAAATGTAATTTGAAAGGCCAAAATCTGTCAGTGTGGAAAGATCATTATGGCCTGATTTACTTTGGGAAAGAAAAATATTTTCCTAGAAACAAAGGCAGTTGTATAAAATAAGTAAAACTTCAAGATCCCAAAGTCTGAAGAGCAAAAACTACAGGAGAGTATGGAATACCAAAGTGGAACACCTAGAAAATGTCCATTTAATTTTTGTTTACTTTGATTAATTAATGTGATTGGCAAAAAAAAAAAAAATTGACAGATGAAAGTATTGAGTTTAATGTAAAGCAATGGGGTGTTGTATTTTTTGTTAGAAAACTAGAAGGCTGACATGCCCAGTTTCCAGGAATCAATGTACGGTGTTCCTGGCAGCACAGCTGACTGTTCTAGCAGTTTCTAGGGAAACTATCTGCCCTTCTTTCTAGCTAAAATGATTAGAACACAGGTGATTTACATACATCATCATAACCTCATTATCAATATCAGATTTCTTTAAGAGGGATAAGCACTGCTAGTGTTACTTTCCACTAATAATTGGCAAATTAAAAGGAAGGATACAAATAAAATTCATGAAGATTCTGCCAAGAAGTACACTTTGAGGATGCTTATATCTGTGGAGCTTTATTGTACATATTTAATTCTGTACTTTATTATCTTATCCCATTGTATGGCAAGGAGAGAATCCAGAAATCTAAAATACTCACAGTGCAAAGAGAGTGGCATAGACAAATGGCATAAATTTAATTACTTTATCCATAGTTCACCTTTCTCATTGAGATACATGGTGGATTACAGACTTTAATTCGATGCAGCAAATAAGATAAACCATGTAATAAGCAAAGTGATAGGATTAGGAATATGAAACAGATGCCCCATGACTGGCCATGGAACGTTCTTAATATTGCACACAGCAAGTATATAAAGTCAAAGCTCCTAGTAAAAAATAAATGATTGTTCTGTCTTTTATTGACCAGTCTGGAACTGCAATAAGCATGTATGCAATAAACACACATCAGGATCATGCACTAAAATAAATGAATTAATAAAAATTCTGTGCTAGTATGCTGAGCTATCAGGGATGTGATATCTTCGGTATCTGTGCTATCAGGGATGCTAGGTCCTTGTTATGGAAGAAAGTCAGCTTATAAATGCTTTAAATAAGCAGTCTGCCAATAATTTTCTAGAATAGGCCCAGAGCTCCTGAGAAATATGAAGATGGTCAACAATCCCTAATCCTTCTCCTAAAGAGGAACAGCTTCTGTCATGAATGGGTAGCTGCTGAGGTAAGCTCTCTAACCTTTCTTTCCCAAGCAGGAAATGCAAGGAACAGAGGAGAACAGGGAAATGCATTAAAGGTCCCTCATCTTCTGTAACTTGGCTTGACAGCTTCAGCCCACCCCATCACACTGAATCACTGCTTCCAAAGTGGAGGGGAGATTATAGAAGAAAACATAATATATATTTCACATATTATTTATTAGAGAAACACTTTAAAAATCAAACCGCAAGAAATTATTGATTAACTGATTGCTTGGAATTGATGGATCAGTTGGAAATGTTGAAAAAGTCAGTAAAGTCTTCCTTACCACACACAATATGTGGGGAGGGCACTCTTTCACACCCTTAGTGACAGATGATATCTGTTTTCACCTATGAGTTTGTATTTAAGAGCCAGTGAAGCTCAGCAACAGTATATTCTGGCTCAAATGAGCTGAAAATTGCATTTGATTTGAATTTCAAAACTAGAGGGGAGAGGGAAAGGGGGAAATGGCTACCATGAAAAACAGCTCTTTCCATTACAACTTCCTGATGCACAGAGACTATTTTAACCAACTACTTTAAGATCAGTACATGCCGCCAAGTAAAAAGCATTGCTGGAAAGCAGCCAGTCAGTTTTAAAATAAATGTTTAATTGTCGGGATCAAAGCAAATTCTGCTTTTATGTATATTAGGAACTATACGTCCAAGAAAAAAAAACCCTCTAAATAATTGAGTAGATATTCCCTCATATACCTCAGTAGAATAGAAAGGAATAGAAATATTTTCAGCTCAGAAACTGAGCTCAGTAGAAGCCTGTATACTACCAAAATTCATTGAATTCCTCTGAACTGAACACTCACCCAAAGTTCATTATTCTAACCTGTACTGCATTATATATAAACTTCTGGACTAGGGATGTAAAGTCTCCCGCTATAGCGGGACTTTCCAGCATGATTTTAGCATGGAATTTTTGTGAATCCTAGAGCCTCTAATTACATCAGTTCCATTTTTTTTTCAAGAAGTGACATCAGCATGCTGGTGTGCCAGATACCACTCCCCAATTACTCCAAGGGATGCCATCTGCAGCCTGCCATCCTTATTCTGGATATTTATTTCCAAGTAAATATGCACAGGATCAAATATGCATGTCCAAAACTTACAAGTCATAAATGTTCAGAGTTTGAGAATTTAACAAATTGAGCAAAGTGAGTCTAAGCCATAATCAACTTCTTGAGCTTCTTGATGGTGAAGAATGTTTTTATTGTTTTATCATATGTTGTACTCCGCCCTGAGCCCTACAGGGAATGGGCGGAATAGAAATGTACTAAATAAAATACATAAATAAACCGTAGTCCAATTGGGGAGTTTCCATTGTCAGAAATATGAGTAATGGGAAAGTGGTCAGTCTTTTTTCTGTATTATATTTTGTGACTGGAAACCCACAATGTGCCAGTGATGTCTGAGTAACAGAGTAATGTGGGGCACACAGATAATGCAGAAAGTTCTCATATTATTACCAACATCTGCCTGGAGGCTGGCAATGCTGAGGAATTGTTATTGATATCTCCCTACAATGTGATTCTGTCATTAACACATTAGCACTGCAGGCTGAACAAAGCCCCAGAGAAAAAGTATTCACAATACTTGTGAAAGTGACAATTATATTTCTATAATTCTATAATTCAGCGGTGGGGAACCTTTTCTTCTGCCGAGGGCCATATGGATATTTATAACATCATTTGCGGGCCATAAAAAATTATCAACTTAAAAATGGTGCTCCGCTGAGGGAGAATGATTCAGGCCAGCAAAATTAATGCAAATAATTGTTTTTCTATTTGAAGTCATGTGGGGAGAGCCTAATCTGGCACACACACACACGCAGCCTGCCGCCCTAGGTAAATGCCTAGGTCCAGGGCTTTTTTGTAGAAAAAGCCCAGCAGGAACTCAGTAGCATATTAGACCACATTCCCTAATATTACCATATTAGGTCACACACTCATTAGCATATTAGGCCACACCATCTGGGATAACCAAGTGCAAACTGAACTGTGACAGTAACTTTTCCAGGCCCTGCAGCAATTCTGGCCGGCCAGCTAGGCCCCAGGGAGGCTGCCGAACAGTACATCTGGGCCCTGTGATCCCTGCCTGGCCCTGGGGAGGTTGTTGCACAGTGTGGCTGGGCCCTACGATCCTTGCTGGCCAGCCAGGCCCCAGAGAGGCTGCCACATGGCTCAGTTTGGCCCAGTAACCCTCGAGGGCCACACCAAGTGACCTCAAGGGCCATATATGGCCCTCGGGATGGAGGTTCCCCACCCCTGCTATAATTGGTGGAAATCTTAGTAGGACGAGGAAGCCACTGTTATTACGAAATATAATTATTCATTGTCAGCTGACTTTTTAGATTGAAATTTAAAAAGTCAGCTGATAACAAGTGATTGTTGCGTACATCCAACAAAGATGAAGAGTTCATCATGCTATCATTTCTATTGCAGACTGCTAGTTCACCATAATCAAAACAGCTAAATTAGAATCTCCCCACACTAGCATCCTGTAGTAAGATATGGTGGATTCTAAAGCACCTAAGATAAATTCTACAATGGGTTCAGATAAACAGAAGGCAAAAATTTCTCATTAATGACCATTACCTGGGCCATAATATAAAAGGAGGAGCAGAAGATGGTTGCCAAAATACCAGCAAAATTATTACCTCCCAGAAACAGTAGAGTCATAAAAGTTTCAATCCATTTAGTAAATAGCCAAGATGGCCGGATGTATTGGTAGAGATTTACTTTCCAATGCACATTTAATAAATCCCTACAGAGGAGCAGCCACATACCCTTGGCTCACATCTCTTTTTTGAGGGGTATCAGCTTCAAATGTGAAGTCAAACGTCCAACTCAAGCATCATATCTGCCACTGTCACATCATATTGATGAAGATTTATTAACAGCTCTTAGCTATATGAGGCAGATTATAATTAACAGCTTCCTCCTTTTTTAAATATATAAAAAATACATAAATGAAATCGGAGCTGCTAAGTGCTGGGTGTCTACAAAGCACCGATGAGATCATCTGCAACTGACAGTAACCCATGGAACAGAATAAATATAGGGGAGGCTGGTTGGCAGTGGTGGAAAGGCAGGGTATGTACTCAATAAGTACCTATTTTCAGAATTTCCTTCAAGCTGGCTTGGACTTAGAGCTATCAATTATTTAAAAGAAGTAACATGATGCTTCCTTTGTGGAGGCAAATCTGCAAGCAGACCCCAAGAGAGAATAAAAAATGAATTAGGCAGAATTTATTAGTGTGCTTGAAGAGAACAGAGATTCAGCCTCCAAGTCTGGCTTTGGGTTTAAAAAACAGCATATACCTGTCCATGAAAGATAATTTCTATTTCACCCCCATCCTTTCCACACCCAGTTCCCCCCCTTTTTTTCCTTTTAAACAGGACATGACTCTGAGAGAGACATCAATCATCCTTTAAACTTTTTTTAAAAAACTCAACTTGATATATTGTCTTCATTTAAATTACAAATATACTAATCTACAGCACTGTTTACCAAGCAGCATATTAAATGAAAGATGCAAAAAACTGCATCACTCACATTTTAAAAATGACTTTAGACTCAGGGACACATAAAAACAGCCAGACGGATGCTCAGACTTGGCTGCTATATTTCAATTCTAGTGAACAAGATTCAATTACTGTGGTATTTTGCTTAGAACATTACTATTCTGGTGGTTAGTCTCATCAAAATGAACAGAGCCAAAACCAGTATAAGACTTTTGGCAATCCACCACTGATCAAACTTCTATCATGCAATGTTTTGTATCTAGGTTTCATCTACTGAACCCACATCTCACTATAACTAGAGGAAAATATTCTAGTTTGGGACAGGATACTAGTCTCAGATGAGAAGACTGAAGGCTCTATTGCTGCAATTAAAATAAAATTTAGTTTTAATTAAGGATAACATCTCCTATAGGGAAAAAAAAAAACATCCTGCTCAATCATGTCTTCATTTCACGAAACAATATTAATCCGCATCACTAAAATGTGATGGCCACACATATTCCCATCACATAAATGCATGGAGAAATAGGCATACCTTTTGTGTTACAATATTTTGCTTCTTCAGGTATAGTCCTAGGGCATCTTTGCCAAATTTTAGAATATACTTTCCAGAAATACCATCTGGGCTTTCTGGAAAAGCTACAGGTTTAAATTTGCCCATGTCTGTCTTCTGATCATTTTGGAAATGGGTTGCTTTGGCTGATTATACCTTTCTGGATTATATCTACATATACTTTTAATTTACACTCGTAGGTTCAGATATGTATATAGAATTTTTGCTTCAGCAGTCATAGAAAAGTGAAATGTATAAAACAGACAACAGTACTGTGACCAAATGTTGATGGTAAACATCAAGTATACACCACTAGTTATCACAGCTGCTTAGAAGTATCCTTGTAAACAAGTTTACTTCTTGTATTTAAAATATTTCTAAACTGCCTAAACTGAAATTCTAGATAACAATTATGATGGTGATGGAATTGGTGCTGTCTTGTCCACCCACCATGTTGCATGCCAAATGGAATTTCATGTTTGTTTCAGACAATGAGGACACACTGAATAAGGATCTTGATGTTCAAGCAGAATTGTATGGGAGAAGGTGGTTCTTCAGATATCCAGTCTCAGCAATTTAGCGTTTTAAAAGTTAAGCATCAGTTTAGTAGCCAATGAAATCCTTTCAAGACTGCCATGATATAACTGATGTGTTATGGTACAAACTAGACAATAACTAACTTTTAAATTCTTCCTGACAGATTATTACATGCTTTTTTGCTATGCTGTGAAAGTTGCCCTAAACCTTGAAGACGGGGCGAGATAATCATTCCTAGGGTGCAATTCTTCCACCTGGTACAGACATTAAGTCCAGTTGAGATGCCAGGATTGTCTAGAATCATGATCACTTGATCAGGAAACTAATTTTCCCAGTCCCAAATCTGTGGGAACTATGCACTTTGCACCCTTCCAAGGGCACCCTAAGTGCTACTGAGACTTACGCAAAAGTAAGTAGGTACAGAATTACAGCCCATGGCTCTGATCCAGAGGGGCAGTTTTATCTTGCATATTCAGTCATTTTTTAGTGCTTCATTTTGGAGATGGCAGCTAACAGTAAAACCATCCTCCACATGACACAAAAACTTTCAAGAAAGACACATTGATAATATACATGCACTCATCCCTTTTCTTCCTGTTTAGATGACTTCCCCAAACTGCTCTACTCTTTGCAATCTATTGTGAGCAGTTCTGAGAAATATCTGGGGACTTTGGGGATGGAGTCAGGAGCAAGGGCATGACAAGCACACTTGAACTCTGAAGGGAGTTCCTGCAATCACATTAAAAGGGACCACACACCTTTTAAATGCCTTCCTTCCATTTGGAAATAATGAAGGATAGCGGCACCTTCTTTTGGGACTTGTAGAATTGGACCCCCCTGGCCCAGTTTTTTTGAAACTTGGGGGGTGTTTTTAGGAGAGGGTATGCTATGCTGAAAATTTGGTGCCTCTAACTAAAAAAACCAGTCCCACCGAGTCCCAGATACCCACAGATCAATTCTTCATTCTACCCTATGGGAATTGATCACCATAGAGTATAATGGAGTGCCCAGCAGACATTTCCTCCCCCCACCCTGCTTTCTGATTACCCTGAAGTGGGGGGAGGGCCTCCAAACTGGGGGATCCCCTGCCTCCCACCTGGGGATTAGAGAAACTATAGGATCTTAGCATGCAGCTATGTAAATTAAAAAAACCGCTAAGAGACGCCATAAATTTTAAACAACAAAACAGTGTAATGTAGAGGTCAGTGGTGTTCTGACAAAGCTTACATGTAGAACTTCAAATAAATAAGAGCATGTAGCAAAAAAGACATTAACAGAAGGCAGTCTTTCCAAGGAGTAACAATATTCCAGGTTTTAGTTTGTGGAACTAAAAGAAGCCCTTCCAAAGACATCTGTTCCAGATATCAAGATGTTTCATCCATCTTTCTTCAGTTTGGAAGCTTATTTATCACTGGAACCCGATCTTTACAATACATTCACTGGAGACCAACAAGATGGCAATAATATCAAGCCATCTTTATATATGTACTGAAATTGTAGCATCATTAAGTTCACTGGTTTTTAGATTACTTATTTAACTTAAATTAATTTAATTTATGAATTGTATTTTAGTTATTATTCCGATTTTATTTTTATATCATGGCTTGTACCATGTCTTGTAAGCCACCCTGAGCCTGCCTCGGTGGGGAGGGCGGGGTATAAATAAAAATTTATTATTATTATTAAGGTTCAGAACATGTCTGTTAGATTTCCAGGTTCTCCACCTGGGGATTGGCAACCCTATATAAACACCAATTGGTATGCAATCAAAGACTAAAAGGAAATTCTGATGACAAAGACACTAGGGGTGCAGCCAGATGTACCATTAGTGGCGACACAGCTCCGTCTCACTGACAGATTAAATGTGTTCGTTCAGACATCCACATCTGGCAATCGAGCGTCATCCAGGGTCATTCCGACTTGCTGTGGATCACTGCCGCATTAATCTGACAGTGCAGAAAGTCCGGCCCTTTTTCAAAACAGCGGCACAAGATCGGCTTTTTCCTGTTTGGACAGCTCACGCGCAATACTGCCCCTTGGAATGTTTACCGCCCCTCCCAGCTTTTTTTTTTTTTTAAGCCCCAGCAGACATGCACATTGCCAGATCATCCGGGAATCTGAGGTGATGCTTCTGCTTCTCCAATCAACACAGGAAGGGGGGGGGCATTATCCCACTCTTCAGAACAGGAAAAATATCTTTTTTTTCAATGTGGAGGATTTCCAGATATCATTGTCACTTCCAATTTCTAGAAAATTAATTCCTGGCAGTTCCCTGGTTTGAATCTGCAATGTTAATTCCGGAAATTTTCCCCCTTCCCCCCCTGCCTCTGAAGCAACGTTTGATTTCCCACCTTCAAACAGTTGGGCGCATGTTCAATGCACCCCCCTCCCAGAAATCAACATCTGATCACGCATGCTCCAAGAAAAGAGCGTGATAGTTTTGGATGAGCATAATGTTGCATCCAGTATCAGCAGCATCTGACTACAATGTATCAGGAGCTTTCCATGGCTCCTGGCAGGTTTGGGTACTCTTTTTTTGGGGGGGGGGGGGGTAAAGTGAACTGCTACCAAGACTTAACATTTAGGGCCAAACTCTAGAAACTGGGAAAGACCAATTTCCAAGTAAGTGCAGATAGTTCTACTTTGTGGTTACAGTCTTGCTTCTGTGCTGCACCACACTCAAATTCTACAACAATTATGTAACCTGTGCTTAGAGGCAGGGCTTTTTTTGTAACAGGAACTCCTTTGCATGTTAGGCTACACACCCCTGATGTAGCCAATCCTCTAAGAGCTTACAAGGCTCTTAGTACAGGGCCTACTGTAAGCTCCAGAAGGGGTTGACTATATCAGGGGTGTGTGTCCTAATATGCAAAAGAATTCCTGCTACAAAAAAGCTCTGCTTAGAGGCTTTGAAATGTAAACTCAAGCAGAATCAATCAGAAGGAAGCTCATTTGGCCTGGGCTTGCAGCTCAAAAAATTCAGATTTATACACATTTCATGCACGTAAGGGAGGAGAACCCAAGCTGGTCTATTTCTGAGGTAATGTACTCAGTCAGTCAGTTTATTTACAGTCATAGACCAAGTAAAAAACCCAAGAATTTAAAAGCTTCAACACAGAAGATAAAATCTATGCTATAATAAGTATTAGGATAGACAACTGTCTTAATATAGTCATTGTCTCTACTCTTATGTGTGGAGCCTTGATCTCTCAGTCTTTTTAAACCTGGAACTCGTTTTTTTACACCTGGAGTTTGACTGGGTTGCTACAGGATTAAAATGTTATTTAGAAGGGCGTCTCAATTCATAGTTCCACATATAATGAAAGAAGGGATTGAGCTCATGAGTCCAAGAAGGATTTCCTGTATGGGGTCATATACATGCGAACACAGAATGTATACCAGTGTTTGTGTGTGGGGGGGGGGGGGTCTCTTTTCTTATAGGCATTTATGTGTACAGGTTCAGCCTCTGGTTTATAAAGTTCTACAAGCAGTGGGGTGAGGGGCTAAATCTTCAGGGTAGAATACATGTTTTGCATGTAGAAAATGTACTGTCTACTCAGGTGTTGGGATCTCAAGTACACAGCCAAGTCCTTGGAGAGATGCTGCCAGTCTGTGTAGGTAATTCATTTTCATAGTTGGATGCTTGGATGCCTGTTCCTGTGCTCTGTCAAAAGTTGCCATCCTCTAGGTAGGGCCTGGAGTTCTCCCTGAATTACAACTGATCCCCATACTGCAACTCATCTGGAGGAAATGGCACACCTGCTGAGCCTCCTCACCTTTTCAGGCTCCAGCCTACCTAAGCTCTATCCCTGCCTAAAAAAAGTAAAGGTGGTTCCCTGTGCAAGCACCAGTCATTTCCGACTCTGGGGTGACATTACTTTCACAACGTTTCATGGCAGACTTTTTACCATTGCCTTCCCCAGTCATCAACACTTTCCCCCCAGCAAGCTGGGTACTTCCTGACATCCCTGCCTAGCTCTACCATATTAAAATTCACCATGCTGAGATGCTGTGTGAATCAAAAATTAAATAACCAGATTTTTAATACTGAGTTTCTACCATTACCACTAAAAGTCTCAATGAAACAGACTTTCAGAAGTGAAATATTGTTGATGTTCTCTCGCTTTCCTACACACACACATAGTCAAGAGATGCTGCCTGATTCATGGCAACACCCCAATACACAGTGGGGTCCCCATATTTTTACCTGAACCAGAGATCCTATTTATAAAAGACCAAGTAAGAAAACTCTCTGCTTAGGCCAAGCCCTGTCAAGGCTCTCCAGAAAGGGTTTCTGTCTAAGGTTGCAACACAGGCACCCTCAAGGCTAGTTCCAGTCTCCAGCCATATCTTCAGGATACATTTTGGGGTACAAATATATCCCGCTTTCCCCATGTTCCTGGATCCAACCACACACCCAAGATGCTGGACATTTTGTCCCTCCCCTCATGGACATCTGCACATCTGGAAAGGTAGTATCACCTCTGTAACTATTCCCCAAAGTCACTATTTTCCCTTCTGATTCTCCTAGTTCTTGATTGTGTGTGTTTTGATTGCTTTAAGTGTGATTGTATTCATGCACATTTTTAAAGTAAACATTTTAAAATATTTTAAATCTAGAGTCTTCTTTCTGAAACTTGGTATATACCAGGTGAGATATCATTCCAAAATAGTTCCACCTATGGTCTACCTCTGCTAATCCCCCCCCCCTAAAAAGAGGAGATCCCAGCAATTCTGGTAACACACACACGAATAAAATTGGCCATGCTACTAAATCAGTTCCCTTTATGTACATTTAGGAGCATTCATGGTTTCTGAGGAACACAGCCGATTTTGCAAGCGTAAGTGCCAATACAGATGTTACTATTTATAGTGATATAACCTATGTTTTCAGCAATATCAGTAAAGTTAAGCTTAGGTAGCATTTCTAGCTCAAATACCTTAATATAGACGTATTGCTATAAACACAGTTTACAATGTGGAACATAAACACAAATTCTGTGGGCCTAATAAATCACCTTTTGAGCTTCTGAGAAACATGCTGCCAAAATGCCATTTATACAATAAATACTGGAACAAAATGAAGCTATATATACATTTAAATTTTCTATTTCTGAACTGCCACTTGAGACCTTTTTAAAGTCTATTGATCTAGAATGGCTCAAGATAACACTACTGTCATTTTGCTGAGCCATTTTTAGCTCTTGCTTATTTGAAAATCTAAATCAGGAGTCAGATGATGCAACAATTTCAGCTCCCTTTACCGCCCCTCGCCCAAAGGTGAAAGCATTCTGATGTCATGAAGTAGTCAGGTTTCAAGATATTGTATGAAATGTCAACAGATTCTCTACATTTAATAATATGCTGGCTACAAAGATTTGTTTTTAAATCTATTTCCCACAGACTTCTACTGTATCTTGATTCACACATAATGGCCAAACTATGGTATGCTGGTGCTTCAGCTTACACCCACCATTCTCTTTGTTTCACCCCTTAAAAGATGCAATTTTCTCTGTATCTATGCTGGTTTGGATGCAATGTAAAACTAGTTTGCCAATATATTAGAGCTGGTAAACAGTTTTTGTGCTGGCCTCCAAAGCAGAATTTTCAGTTCTACTTTATAAAGAAAGTGCAAACCATAGCTTCCCTGCAAAAGAAAGGGAAATAGGCAGTCATAGTGCATGTGAGAAGAAGTAGAGAGAAACACACAGGGTCAAAATTTGTTCCTGTAGTGCTAACCCATAGTGTGATGTTGTATTTGGACTAAGACTACAGCTCTTGCACTACTCTCATACATTTCTAATGAGACTTGTGTAGAAACACATCTGGTGGACTGCTCTCCAATGCTTTTTATAAAGAGAATATTTAATAAATCACTGAAATTTAGCTGGGTGAAGGTCTAACCTCTTCCAGCTGAGTCCCCTGGGTATTCAGTGATATATCAGTAAAGGTCTGGCAGGTGCAGAGATGGTGTCACTGTAGACTCTGTCCCCATAGACTCTGTCCCCCTAAGCATGGTGCCCTGTCCAGTGCGCTCCTGGATTTGATGCTATGTACATATCGTTGGGATTGAGATATAGGATTAGAATTCTTTTGGTGTACTGCCCACCCAGCTGCCTATCTCCCTGCCTGAGTTTACAGATATGGGCTCAGTGTTTAAAAGCCTTAGGCTGGTTGTCCTGGGGGATTTCAACATTCATGCCTAGGCTGTCTTGTCAGGAGCAGCTCAGGATTTCATGGCTTCCATGACAGCTATCAGCCTGTCTCAGGTAATAACTGTCCTACACATTGTGTAGGTCATGCTCTTGATCTGGTATTTTGTTCTGGGTTGGGTAAATACGGTTTAAGGATGGAACTGGTGACAGTTCCTTTGTCATGGACAGATCGCTATTAGACTCACAGGGACAACAAGACTCTGTAGGGATAGGGCGCCAGGAGGTGTTGCCTACCTTAATAGGAGCACCCCATAAACAGTGAAGTCCCCATTTTCCTGATCTGAACTGGAAGTTCCTTGTCGGAAACAGGTCAAGTGAAGACACTGTCTGCCTGGGCCAGAGAATACGTTACATAAGGTTATATCACAGGCATCATACAGGCAAATTCCTACATCTCCCCCCCTCCTCACCCTGCACTCAGCAATGGAATGTGTAAAGACAATGGGCTCTCAGGTAAAGTATCACCTATGTCTTAATCTCTGGCTAGCAACTAATGGCTAATCTTTCTACCTCCCTGCTCCAACTAGATATCTTTTGTCTTACCTCTATGCTAATGCAGGCTGCATTGCACAGATCTTTTGTTTCTCTTCTGATCCCTCCTCAGAGTATCAAAACCAAATTGATATCAAACATTAAGCCCATCATGGCCCTTCCTGACAAACATTAAGGGTCATTCTCATCTTTTGTCTTGAAGTGGAAAACTATTCAGGCACTCGGGAAAGACCCATTAATGACAATCAAGAGTCATCATAGATCTGGAATCGGTCTCTGCCCCTCCAAATACTATAAAACATGAGAGCAAAACACATCTCTGTGTTCAGTCTGTGGACACATAGACAGGTTGCACCCCCCCATTACTCTAAGTAATGGGCCTTAGATGGGCATGATAGCTGTGCATGTCCCCATCTTTAATTTCTACATGGACTTCTGCACATCTGGATTAGGTAAATATCACCTGTAATAATTCCTCAAAGTCTCTATTACTTACCCCTGATTTCCCTAGTCTCTTGATTGTGTGTATTATGATTGCTTATAAGTGACTGTATTCCTGCAAAATTTTCTAGTAAACGATTAAAAATATCTTAACTCTGGAGTCTTCCTTCTGATAACCTTCGTATTATTGCTGGAAAGTTCCCTGCTGTAAAAATAGCTCTGCTTAGGTCTACCTCTTGCTAATTCCCCCATCAAAAAGAGGAGACCCCCAGCATTTCTGGTAACAAGAGCACCTATTAAAATGATCTGTCTCTAGAGCCAGATGGATATAACTAGCTTTTTGACAGATTTAGAGAATTTTCTTTTTGATATGGTTGATGCTTATGTTGATGCACTGCTTGACTTCTGAAATATGTAATGACCTGGGTGATTGACATGATTGTGCTCAGGTGCTCTCTCTCAAGGGTGAGACTGCAGATAGCTCCTTGGTTTACTGAGGGGCTGTGCACAATGAAAAGGAATGGGAGACAGCTACAGCAACAGTGGAGGAAGACTTGGGATGAATCTGATAAACTGGGGTGAAAGCTAGCTTTAAAGTATACTCTGTGGCAATGACGGCAGCAAAGAAATAACACTTTTCCACTAACATTGTGTCTACACAGAGGCTGGGTACAGATAGGCAGCTCCGTGTAACCAGGAGGCATCTCTAATTGTGCTGCCCCAAAATGGAGTGGACAAATTCCGTTCACACACTCCCATGTGAACTGGCTGCACTGGCTGCCAGTTATATACCAGATTTGTTACAAAGTGCTGGTCATTACCTTTAAAGCCCTATATGGCCGAGGACCTGCCTACCTTAGGGACCGTCTCTCCCCGTACAAACCCCAGAGAGCACTGAGGTCAGCAGGGAAGAACCTGCTGACTACTCCCGGGCCAAAAGACGTAAAACTCCAGAGTACCCGTACTCGGGCTTTCTCCGTTATGGCTCCACAGCTATGGAATCAGCTTCCAGAAGAAATGTGGGCCCTGCGGGACTTTGAACAGTTCCGCAGGGCCTGCAAGACTGTCCTCTTTCGAATGGCCTTCACTGATTAAACTGCTAAGTAAATTCACCATCTGAATAGCACCAACATATTAACATTTTAATATTAATTTTACTGTTTTTAGAATTTTAATAGTTTTAATTATCTGTAGGTTTATATTGTTAGTTATAACCCAATGTATGTATTGAATTTCGGCGGGGAGGGCGGGATATAAATAAAATGTGAATGTGAATGTGAATGAATGAATGAATGAAGCGCCCATATATCGCTTGGAGGGTGCTTTGGTGCCTTCACACAGTTGTTGTGTGCTATCCCCTTAGCACAGTTTGCATTTCTTTTTTCCCCTTACATTTTTAGTAGACATGCGCCTATGCACTCCATGGCAGTGGTTTTTAAAAAAAAGAAAACTGGTGAGCACCTAGAGCAGATTGCCAGATTCACACCACAATTGTTTGCACGCTCCTGCAGTCAGATGCCAGGAAATGCAGGAGGGCTGCAGCAGAAGATTTTGCTACCACTTCCTCACTGGTACCTATTTGATCAGTCTCAGAGATGTTTGACGACAGGGTGAGTGAGAGAGCGCAACGGGTGGCAGCTGTGCCTGTCTGACCTTGACTTTTTAATCCGCCTGGGGAAGTGCCTATGTCAGCTCAAATTGGCCATCTGAATCCAGTCAGTGTAGGCCAGCAGAACTGTTCTGAGTGGTTAGAAACCTGTTGGGAATCTAGCCTGAAAGAAGAGGTTGACTATTTGATGGCCTGCTGTGACAGTTTTCCTCAACACTTTGCAGATAAAATCTCTTGCATCTGTTCCAACTTGGACTCTACTTTAGCAATGACAGGGTCAGGTGGTACAAGGGCCAACCTGTCCAATACTTTGGATTTTTTCTCAGTTTATTCAGTCTGAGAACGTGGACAGGATTTCTGGAAGTTTAAGGCCTACTACCTGCTTGCATGATCCTTTCCCTTCCTTGTACTTAAATCTGCCAGGAGAGGCTGCTTGACTGGGTCTGAGAAGATGGTCATTCTTGTCTGTTTCAAGGCTGTGTGGCACTGAATTCTGAAGAAGCCTACTCTGGATCCAGAAAATCTCAATAACTATTGACCAGTCTCAAATGTTCCATTCTTGAGCAAGATAAATGAATAGGAGGTGGAATGGAGTGGACAATTTCAAGTTTTCCTGGATGATGCATTGTTTGGATCCTTTCCAGTCTGGTTTTTGGCCTGGTTATAGAACTGAAGGAGCCTTGGTGTCCCTGGAAGAAGACCTGTGCTTAGAGATCAAAACAGGAAGTACAATTCTGTGGGCTCTTATGGACCTCTCAGCAGCTTTCAACACCATTGATCATGGTATCCATCTGGACTGCCTTTCCTGGCCGGAATTAAGAAGCACTGTTTGTGGTGGTTCCAGTTCTACCTGGAGGGCTGGTTTCAGAAGGCAGTTCCTACATTTCATCGATCCAGCAAAAGAGATATATATATAAAAAGAGATCAGGTTAGTCTGACATGACTTGTTCTTGAGAAACCCATATTGGCTCTTAGTAATTACAGCTGTCCTTTCTAAATACTCAAGGACTGACTGTTTGATGATTTCTTATAAAAATTTTTCCAGGTATAGACTTCAAGCTGACTGGTCAGTAATTACCCAGATCCTCCTTTTCCCCCTTCCTGAAGATGGAGACAAATTTGCCTGCCTCCAGTCTTCTGGCACCTTACCTGTTCTCCAAAAATTCTCAAAAATAATGGCCAGATGCTTGGAAATTACACCTGCAAGTTCTTTTAGTACCCTTGGATGCAGTTCATCTGGCCCTGAGGACTTAGTTTCATTTAAAGAAACTAGGTGTTTACGTACTACCCCTATGCTGACCCTACACTATGCTGACCCTACACTGCAACTCATGTGTTCTAGCTTTGCCATGTTGAACACCATTTCCCTCTCAAGAGAAGACTGAGGAAAAATAGGAATTGAGCAGTTTTGCCCTCTCTTCATCACCTGTTACACCTTCAATGTTACAACTTCAATTGATGAAGAATGTTACAACTTCAATTGATGAAGAATGCTGCAGCCATAATGTTGACTGGAGTGGGTTGTAGGAACTATCTTACTCAAGTCTTAGTCCATCTACACAGGCTCCCAATCTGTTTCTAGGGACAATTCAAGGTGCTGGTTGTTGACCTTTAAAACCCTAGGTGGTTTGGAACCAACATACCTGAATGACTGCCTGGTTCCTCATGAACCTATGTGTCTACTGTGGTCATCTTTCAAGGTCTTTTCAGATGCTCCTATCTTTTGAGATTAGGTGAGTGACAACTCAGAAGAGAACCTATTCAGATGTGGTACCAAAACTCTGAAACTCACTCCCCACAGTGATTCCTCTGTTCCCTTGTATTGCCATCTTCTGTCAGCAGGTGAAGACTTTTCTATTTTCTTTGGTGTTCCCTCAGTGATCCTGCCTTTCTGTGCATTTATGTTTTTGTATGTGTACTTTAGATATTTTTGTGATTTTTATGATGCAATTTTATTATGTATTTGTTAGCCACCTTGATGGCTCTTTTTGAAGGCAGAAAGGTGGTGTATACAGTTTGGTGTAATGGTTAAGTGCACAGACTCTTATCTGGAAGAACTGCGTTTGATTCCCCACTCCTCCATATGCAACTGCTGAAATGACCTTGGGTCAGTCATAAACTCTCTCAGAGCTGTTCTGTTCAAGGGCAGTTCTGGGAGAGCTCTCTCAGCTCCACATACCTCACAGGGTGTCTATTGTGGGGAGGGGAAGGGAAAGGAAATTGTAAGATGCTCTGAGACTCCTTCGGGTAGTGAAGAGTGGGGTATAAATCCAATCTCTTCTTCTTCCAAAATAAATAAAACATTCCAGAAGAAAAGGAGTTACATCATAGATAAATTTGACACTGTCTTTAACCTTCTCACATTAGTAGTTAATGCAGCATTAAAAACTAGGGGCCCAGTTATCTGAATGTTCTCTGGCACAAATGCCAGCTTTTAAACATGAGCACTGTTCAAAAGCATGTCTTACTTACACCTGTGCTCTTGCACAGCTCTAAGTTACTTCAATAGTGTTTGCCCAGGAGAGCTTCTAAGCTCCTGATTACTATTTCATCCTTCAAAATATGCATTGCTTTTTATTTTAAAGTTACTTAAAACTGATTCAGTATTTGCTACAGAGAGATGTGACATAGACTAAAGTAGGGGGGGGGAGGAAGCAACAACTGTGCAAAACATACTAAAAACATTACTTCTGAAAGCAAGGACTTTCCTTTCCATCACATTTAAAAGGACAGAGATGCATTTTGTTGCATTTCATATTCCTAGTTATTCTTCCTATAACTACAGATACAATAGATGGTAAAAATAATCAGCAGGCCTGAATCACTGAGGTGATCGGCTGATTATTTAATCAAACCCATATGTATTTTTACCCAGGCATCTCATTAGGGTTTTAGAGGCAAAAGGCATCAAGAAATTAATCAGGAAACCTTCAGAGTCTGAAAATCTCGTTTTGAAAAGCCTATACCGGCTCTACAAATAATCCTTTTGATCAGGCATTCAGAACTCTCTGACAGGAAGTGCAATTTGTTGTGGTCTATTTGTGTTTGCTCTGAAGTTCAAGGTACCGTGTTTAGGAGCCAGCGGCGCTCATAACTAATTGCCACTATTGCAAAGGATTGCATAGAGGGTAAGCAGCAGCCACACAAGGCCATGATTTACAATAAATATTCCTGTGATGAATGAGCAGTGTGGTCATGGTCACAGATCTTAGAGTGGGTCTGAACTTTATCATCTCTGATCCTTCAAGAGCAGTTTGTTCTGAGAGGAGGAGGTGGCTGGGGGATAGGATGAACTCTTGAATACCATTGAGGATTGCTCTTATGTATTTTTATAGTTATTGTTAGCCTCATTACCGGAACCTTCAATTATTTCACAAGAAGAAAGCAAAATATATGCATAAGCAACTAAGAAGGGGCAAGAAGCCCCTTTTAACTAAGAAAAGACACAAAGAAGTCATTTGCACATAAGCAGTATCCTGCCATTCAACACACAGGCACATATGCATGCACGCTTTTTTGTGTGTGCGCACGTGTGTGTTTATTTCACCTTGTACATTTCTGTTATCCATTTTTGTTCATTAACACTGCAATACTAGCTGTGTACAGGATTAAAGCAAAAGGCTGCTTGCTTAAAAGGAGGGGGTGAATGAATGAAAACTAAAGCATTGTGCATTAGTCTGTGCTGTTAACTCCTCCTTGAAGCTGGGTTCCCTCCCCCCACAATAATTCTCCACAAGTTTGGATAAAACCCCTATAATTTCTTTTTGTAATTATGTGTGCATGCGTAAGAGTATGCAGACATACATGCACACATTATTTATAGATTTTTATATTATATAGCAGAAATACAGAAATGATGAATTGGCCGATTACAGTTTCCCTGACAGCAGGGTGAATAGTAGCTAGAGTGACCAGGGGGATGTCCTGGTTCCTCCTTGCAGAAAGGTATTCAGTACACGTAATAATTATTCATCCATCTCATTCACACTAAAGGCACTGGCAATGCAATTTTAGCCTTATAATCAAGACCATATGACAAAAACCAAGGCCATTAGGGACCATTTTTGAGTATTCTCTGCAAGACAATGATTTTCCAACTGCACTTACATATGCTGCATACTTACCTCTGCACGACAGCACCTGCTCTCATTTATGTAACTCCTCCATTTTCAGTTAATTCTCTTTTTTATTGTAGTGAAAGGGAAGGAAAAGTTTCCAATGCTTTACTGCATCCTTCTTGGGCACAGAGCCCATTAATTATTATTGAAATGCTGTGTATGGTCTGCTAATATATAATGCTGTCTTTTCCTCCCAAGTGCCAATATATACAGTGCATAGCACAGTGGCTAAAGAATGAATTAGCGATAATGAATTTCTACTTCAAATCTCGTCTGTGCTACAAATTCACTATGGAGTTTTAGGCAAACTACCTCTCTTGGTCCAGCACAAATCAGAGTCTGTGCCACAGAATTTCTGGATTATTTCTCTCCCCCCACCCCCATCACTCATAGTTTGTTTGCATTTTTCTGTCGGCCACTTCCTATGCCAATAGCTAACTGGGATATATTTAGGGTTGCTAGTCCCCCAGTTGTGGTGAAGTTTTCCCCAATTTGGGGGGCTTCAGTTTGCCACAAGCCAGCGGACTAGTGAGGGAAGCCCTGCCCTCTTATCAGTTCCGTCCCACATTGACATAGTCAGTGAGATGTTACTTTGAAGTGATGTCATCACACCAGGCACATCACACATGGATGCTCTAGCATTTTGGCCAAAACTCTTAATCCCTACTCCACCCACTATAAATAAGGCTTGGGGAAAGTTTCAGTGTATCTGATGAAGTGTGCTTGCACATGAAAGCTTATACCGTAAATAAAACTTCATTGGTCATAAAGGTATCACTGGACTCAAACTGTGTTCTTTTTTCATATAGTTAAGGCTGATTCGGGGGGAGGGGACTCTTAAACTTAAAAACAGATCTACTTTCCATATGAGTTTTAAAATATAGTTTGACAACAGCAGTAGTGTGCAATAGTAGCTGCTCTGCCACCAGAGTCACTATGGTTGAAGAGTCATACTCAGTGCAATATACTGGATAGTCACTGTGACAAAGGAGGCAAATTCACAACTGTATCAGGATGTATGTACTTCACTAACTGACTATTTTGCTATCAACAAATACATAAAATTCAGTTTACTATGTGTTATAGACTGAATAAATAAATTGGTTACCAATCATACATGTATTGTTTGGTCATTTGAGACGATCAACACTGAAAATGAAACCTGCAAAACTGCAGCTGCCTTAATACTTCAGAGACTGTAGTTCGCATATTCCCAGTTTAATCACTGATATTTTATATATTGCATCCAGCCTCAATGGATCCCACATCTGACTGATAATTACAGCTTGAAGAAGAATAAAGAACTAATTAATGGAATAAAAGGGGGGCACTCCATCTCCATCATGCACTCCCCCAAGCATATCAATGGATGCCTAAAGCAATAAACAAACAAACAAACGAATGAACGAACGAACGAACGAACGAATGAATGAATGAATAGAGCCAGCCAGCCAGCCCGCCCAAATTACAAAATATAAAATGCATGAAAACACCAATACAGGCAATGCACACTCTAAATCCCTATTTATTTCGTATTAATCTCCTGCTGGTTCTCACACAGTAAGTGCATCCAGGTGAAATTTAAAGCCCATATTGATGGTGGTGGTAGTAGAAAATGCCGTTAAGTCACAGCTGACATGACAACTCTGTAGGGTTTTCATGGCAAGAGATGTTCAGACATGGTTTGCCATTGCCTGTTTCTGTGTTGTAACCCCGGACTTCCTTGATAGTTTCACATCCAAACACTAACCAAAGCCAGCCCTGTTTAATTTCTGAGATCAGGCTAACCTGGACTCTAGAGGTTAGGGCAATGCCCAAGTTAAAGAATCTAAAAGGTAGTAAAATGTGCGTTATCTAGGCCTCCCCTTGTCACCTTCTCTTTCCCCACAGATGTATTGAACAAAATGGGAGCTGTTTCCCCACAGTATGGACTGGATGGGAAAGTTCCTGCTTCATCACACCACCCTTTACTCTTTTTTGGAAGAAAAAGATGAGGCTAAAAAACTAGTAAGCAAAAAAGCCAACACTTTATCTGGAATGACCTGACACTATATTATAAATTCAAGCTTTACAAATTATTGCCCAAGTGATCATTATTTCAACAACTAATGTGATTGATTAACAAGAAGGTTAATTTTGTGAACAGAGATAGCTAACGGAACTGAATAAGAAGTTCTGTCTCCTATAGAAATCTAGCTGGAGATTAATTTATTTATTAGAATCTTTTCAAAAGAACACTGATACCCATATTTCAATATAACAGTCTATCGAAATATAAAATAATTAAAAGATAGTTTTACAGCCCAAGCACTGTAATGCTATAAGCTTATTAAGTGTCACATGATAAAATAAAGAAGGGAGAAATGTTGTAACCTACTTTGGTCCACATTAGGGAGAAAAGCATGGTCTAAATTAAGTAAATAAACAAACATTTTTTTGTCTAGAACTTGGTTCTAAAATAGCAAAAATAATCGAACTTGGCATGCTTGACGTTTTCTAACTTTTCAGCCAAACATTTAAGGATGGGATGATTCTGAAACTACATTTTTAGGAAGTTGTGAGATAGCAGATTCTGCTCCAGTGATGAAGTGTTTCAACTTCAGTGACAAAGTGTCTGGAACAAGGGAATAAGCAGGCGACTTTAGCAGACATGAGAGTTCAGCGGAAGTTTCTTTATGTCCCTAATAGGTAAACAGACCTTGCACTAACAAATCCACATAAACAGGACATTCATGTAAAGGGGGATTAAAACAACAACAATTATGAAGGTAGAATGCCAGCAGGGGGTTGGGAGCTATCCAGTATATTGCACTGAGTATGACTATCTGTCAACTGGACAGAAGTCATGGATGTGTGCTCAGTGCAAGGAGCTCCTGGTTCTCAGATAATGAGTTCACACCTTCGAGGGCAAGGTGGCTGCCCTGGAGAAGCAGAGTAATGCCTAAGACCTGATGAGAGGTGTAAATGTGACAGCACTGTTTGGGAACAGTAACCATGGTGTTATTAAATTCAACATTTATATGAACAGGGAGTTGCCCAAAAACAGAACCACTTTTAACTTTAGAAGGAGTAACTTCTCTCAAATGAGAGGGCTTAAGAAGAAGATACTGAAAGGCAGGGTTGCCAGGTTGCCAGGAAATATCTGGGGATTTTGGGGGTGGAGCCAGGAGACTTTGGGGGTGGGACCTTGATACTTTTGTATTCCAAATAAATAAATAAAATACAGCAGTGCAGTTCCCTTGAATACAGTCTTCATTTTCTCCTCCTCTTTTTTTGTCTTTTTTGTTCCCCAGCAGCTGCACTTCCACTAAAAAGAGCACATACATACTCACAAAGCAGCCAAAATAAACAGTTTGTATGCCCACACTTTTGTGATCTCCCTGGGGCAATGGTATAGATATCTTTACTCACTGGAGTTGCTGAGTGTAACAATATGCTGTATTTCAACCAACTTAAGGAGAGGGGTGTGGAATTTTCCTCTATCCCATAATCAGGTTCTAATTAACTGTTTACTATCCCTTTTACTATACAGGCAGCTTCTGAAAGGAATGCAAAATGAACAGAGGGACTGAGCTCTCTCTCTTCCTCTCTCACATATGTGGCTCTGCCTTCTTGTCCTGCCCCCATGCAGCTCCAGTCTCACTGAGATTTAAAGGCACACAAACACACTCTTCCAAAAAAAAGAGCCATTTGCAAGCTTCTTAAATCTGCCTGAGACCTGAAAGCATATGGTGGCTGTGGGGGTGGGGCTTTCCCCCACCAGCAGCTGGCTGGTGATGGGCAGGTGCCTGCAAATCTGGGGGATCACCCTCCCCCACAGACCTGGGGACTGGCAAGTCTACTCAGATAAAAAAGTATAACCTTTAAGGATAATGAAAGGTACAAATAGGTATTTAAAAAGTCTGCATGGTTAACAAAGTAATGGAAGCAATAAAAGGTAAGGAGAATTCCTTTAAGTGGTGGAAGGTTAGTCCAAGTGGGGTAAATAAAATGGAGCACAGGCAAGGGCAAATAAAATGCAAGTCAGTGAACAGACAGGCAAAAAGGGACTATGAGGAACATGTTGCAAATAAAATAAAATAAAGACCAACAATAAAAATTTGTTCAAATACATGAGTGACAAAAAACCAGCTGAGGAGGCAGTGGGGTCCTTGGATGACCAAGGGGTAAAAGGATTACTAAAGGATGATAGGGAAATGTCTAAAAAGTTGAATGCATTTTTGCCTCTGCCTTCACTATGGAAGATGGGAGGTGTTTGTCCACTCCAGAACTTCCAATTTCAGGATGGGTTTTGAAAGACCTGAATAAGATTGAGGTGATGAGAGAGAGGAAGTCCTACAAGTGATGGACAAATTAAAAACTGACATATCACCAGGTCCAGATGGCAAATATCCAAGAGTTCTGAAAAATTTATAATGTGAACTTGTGGATCACCTGACAAATATATATTATCTATCATTAAAATCTGCCTCCATTTTCCAGAGGTGATCTGGGAAATTACAGATCAGTCAGTGGAATCCATTATTAAAGATAGAATTAGTAAGCACATTGATGAACAAAAGCTATTGAGAAAGAATCAGCATGGATTCTGTAAGGGAAGATCTTGTTTCACTAACCTGTTAGAGTTCTTTAAGGGAGTGAACAATCATGTGAACAAGGGAGAACCAGTAGATGTTTACCTAGACTTCCAGAAAGCTTTTGATAAAGTTCCTTATCAAAGCTCCTAAATAAACTCAGTAGTCATGAGATAAGAGGACAAGCCCTCTTGTGGATTAAAAACTGGTTGATCAACAGGAAACAGAGTGAGTATAAATGGGCAGTTTTCACACTGGAGGGTAGTAAGCAGTGGGAAACCCCAGGACTCAGTACTGGTTCTGGTGCTTTTAAATGTGTTCATTAATTATTTTGAGTTGGGAGTAAGCAACTAAATGGCACAATTTGTGGCACTAAGTGGCAACTAAGTGGCTAAATTTGCAGATGACACTAAGTTATACAGGGTGGTGAGAACCAGGGAGAATTGTGAGGTTCTCTGTTGAGGCTGGGCAAGTGGGCATCAATGTGGCAGATGAGATTCAATGTAGGCAAGTGCAAAATAATGCACATTGGAGTCAAAAATCCTAACTATAAATACGCATTGATGGAGTCCAAACTGGAGAGAGATCTTGGAGTTGTGGCAGATAACTCACTGAAAATGTTGACCAAGTGTGTGGCAGGAATTTAAAAAAAGGCAAATGATATGCTGAGGATTATTAGGAAGGGAAGTTGAAAACAAATAAGCCAGTATCATAACGCCCCTGTATAAATAGATGGTGCAGTCTCATTTGTAATACTGTCTACAGATCTTATCATTGTACCTCAAAAAACATATTATAGCATTGAAAAAAGTGCAGAAAATGGCAACTAGAATGATTAAGGGGATGGAATACATTCTCTATGAAGAAAGGTAAAAGAGGTTATGGCTCTTTAGCTTGGAGAAGCAACAACTTATGGAGCAGAGAAAGTGACTACCTTGCTGAATCAGGGGAATGCTGTAGACATCATTTATCTTGATTTCAGTAAGGCTTTTGATAAGGTTCCACATACTATCCTTGTTGACAAGTTGGTAAAATGTGGCTTGGCTTCTGTTACCGTTAGGTGGATCTGTAACTGGTTGACAGATTGCCCCCAAAGAGTGCTTGTGAATGGTTCCTCATCCTCTTGGAGAGGAGTGACAAGTGGAGGGCCTCAAGGATCTGTCCTGGGACCTGTTTTGTTCAACATCTTTATCAATGATTTGGATGAAGGAATAGAGGGAATGCTTATTAAATTTGCTGATGATACTAAATTGGGAGAGGTTGCAAACACAGTAGAAGACAGAAACAGGATACAGGATGACCTTGACAGGCTGGAAAACTGGGCTAAAACCAATAAAACGAATTTTAACAGAGATAAATGTAAAGTTCTGCAATTCGGTAGGAAAAATCCAATGCATAGTTATAGGATGGGAGAGACTTGTCTTAGCAGTAGTATGTGCGAAAAGGATCTAGGGGTCTTAGCGAATCATACGCTGAACATGAGTCAACAGTGTGATGCGGTGGGTAAAAAGGCAAATGCAATTTTGGGCTGTATCAACAGAAGTGTAGTGTCCAGATCACATTATGTGATAGTATTGCTTTACTCTGCTCTGGTAAGACCTCACCTGGAGTATTGTGTTCAGTTTTGGGCACCACATTTTAAGAAGGATATAGACAAGCTGGAACGGGTCCAGAGGAGGGTGACGAAGATGGTGAGGGGTCTGGAGACCAAGTCCTGTGAGGACTGGAGCTGGGGATGTTTAGCCTGGAGAGGAGGCGGCTGAGAGGTAATATGATCACCATCTTCAAGTACTTGAAGGGCTGTCACATAGAGGATGGTGTGAAATTGTTTTCTGTGGCCCCGGAAGGTAGGACCAGAACAAATGGGTTGAAATTAAATCAAAAGATTTTCTGGCTCAATATTAGGAAGAACTTCCTGACCGTTAGAGCAATTCCTCAGTGGAACAGGCTTCCTCCAGAGGTGGTGGATTCTCCTTCCTTGGAGATTTTTAAACAGAGGCTAGATGGCCATCTGACAGCAATGAAGATCCTGTGAATTTAGGGGAAGGTGTTTGTGAGTTTCCTGCATTGTGCAGGGGGTTGGACTAGATGACTCTGGAGGTCTCTTCCAACTCTGTGACTCTATGATTCTAAGTTGGCTCTCAAATTGTCCCACCTTCCAGTAGCTATTACCTCTATTTATTGTATTGTTTATTATTATTTATTATTCAGACAAAAAATTATACCCCACCTTTCCAACCTCATCAAGACAGCTAACAGATTAAAACATATGTAATAAAAAGTTTTAAACCAAACAAAATGAATAATTAAAAATAAAAAGTACATAAAATACGCATACAAAAGCAGCAACTAAACAGAGTGTAGGAAAGAGTTATCATCAAAGGAAGAACAGACAAAAAATGGTATTTATCCTTACTGGAAGATAGCAAAAGTAGACAGGTAAATCTTAGAGAGCGAGTTTGAAAGCTTTGGTGCTAAGACCAAGAAAGACCTCTCCTGGGTTGGCACCTGAAGCAGAACCTCAGAAGATGGCCATTGCGGTTGTATAGTTTTGTAAGGGGATAGGCACTCCTTCAAGCATGCTATTCCCAAGCCATGTAGACTTTAAAGGTTAACACCAGAACCTTGAAACAGGATTGGGAGTCAGTCTAAATGGGGCTAGACTGGAGTGGCATGATCCCTATGATCCATTCCAGTCAACATCCTATCTGTGGCATTCTGCGCCAACTGAAGTTTCCAAACACTTTTCAAGGCATCTCCACACAAGAGTTTCTACAGCCTTACTGGCAACAGCCAGAAGCACAAGACAGAGCTTAGTATGATCTGCATACTGGTGACAACCCAGCCCAAATCTCTAGATGATATCATCCAGTGGTTTCATGTAGATATTAAAGAGCATAGGGGACAACATGCCACAGGTCAAGGAGCTGAGCAGCAATCCCCCAGCACCTTTTGAAGCTTACCCTCCAGGTAGGACCAGAACCACCACAAAATGGTTCTTCCCAATCCCAGCCTGGTAAGGCAGTCCAGATGGATACCATGATCAATGGTGCTGAAAGCTATTGAGAGGTCCAGAAGAACCAGCAGAGTTGTACTCCCTCTGTCTTACTACTTTACACAGAGAGTAATTAAAATGTGGGATTTGCTGCCGGAGGATGTAATGATGGCCACAGGAATAAACAGCTTTAAATGGGAAGTAGATAGATTAATGGATAAAAGTATATCAGTTTCTACTAGCCATGGTGACTGAGGAGAACCTCCACATTCAGAGGCTCTAAATCCCAGAGCAAGGAGGCAACATCAGGGGATGGCCTCAGCCTCTATGCTCTGTTGTTGGCTGTCCAGAGGAACTGGTTAGCTGCTGTGTGAGACAGGATGCTGGACTGGATGGACCACTGATCTAATCCAACAGGTTATCTTCTTATGTTCTTATGTCTATCTCCTGACATCCTCAGGCCATCCACTAGTGCAACTAACGCTGTTTCAATCCCATAACCGGGCCCAAAACCAGATTAGAAAGGAGTCAAAGAATCAACTGCATCCAGGAATGTTTGAAGTTATTCAGCCAGCAGTCTCTAGTACAGGACAAAGACAGGCCACCCATGAACAGAAGTTCATGTGTAAAGAAAACTTGATGTGTGCATGTCTCCTTTTAAATAGCCAGAATGTGTGGGTTAAGAGAGCTAAACTCAGACCTATCCTGTGGGGAAGTTATTCTCAGCAATATGTTTCCCCTTTAAAACCATGGATCCACTGGAAAAGACAATAATGTTAGGAAAAGTTGAAGGCAGCAGGGAAAAAAGGAAGCCCAACATGAGATGGATTGACTCTGTAAAGATAGATTGAGATGGATTGACTCTATAAAGGAAGCCACAACCCAGTCTGCAAGACCTGAGCAAGGCTCCTATTAGCAGAATGTTTTGGAGGTCATTAATTCATAGGGTGTCATAAGCAACTTGATGGCACAACACACATGCACACACAATAAATCCAACAATTCCACTCTGAATCCAAATTTAATTTAGTTGTTGGGTTCTTTGTTAGACACCAACCAACAGGGCTGTGCAGCTGCACTGAAGGAGAATGTACACAAAGGCATGAACTTTCTTCATGTGCTACAGTTTGAAAGTGGTGCCAATAAGGCCATGTGCTCCTTTGGGTTTAGTAACTTCCACTTTTATGTGCTGCTTTTATCAAATGTCAGCCAGTCACAGTTTGCCAGCTCATTTTTTTTAAATAAAAGAAACAACAATAGATAGGAAATAAGACAAAAATGTATCTCCCATACACAAAAGCTGCAGGAAGATATAATATTAGTTTACATATTTGATATAGAGCCTAAATTAAGTTGCAAAAAAGGGAATATGAATCTTACAAGCTTCATTATCAAGACTCCCTAAACCTCAAACATAGGAAACACATTTCATAAATAAAGACCCAATAGGATTTTAATAGTATAATAAATTTCCTACTAAGCACATTGCACTTTTATATAGGGAAACTTCACTCAGTTCAGAGCCATACTTAGAAAAGAGTAGCAGTAGGCAAAGAAAGGCATTCATTCCATTCTGACTCGGTTTCAAAGGCAGACATGTTTTAAAAGATCTGTAAGGGAAGTTATAGGGAAAAACCCCTCAGTTATTTCCTAATGACCTGCCTAATGCAAACCACAACACAAACATTCCAATAAAAGCAGAAAATGAAGACAATATAAAGTCTCCTATAAATTCTACTGTCAATTACAAGTCAGTATAATTTTTGACCTATCGAGCAAACCACAGCTGTATATTGTAAACTGCAAGGTTATCAACAGCTCCTAGGTTCCTAGTTCCAGTTGACTTGGCATCAGGGGTGTGGCCTAATATGCAAATGAGTTCCTGCTGGGCTTTTTCTAGGAAAAAAGCCCTGTTGTGGTGGCCAAATGGAGCTTTCCCATTGGCTTAGGGGTGCATTTCATTCACTCTATAAACCATTGGTCTATCACAGCTCAATCAATATCTCTGGCCTCCCATTGGCTTAACGCAAGAGCCACATCGAATAAACATCAGATGTTTTAGAGCCACAAGACATGAATGTCAGATATTTGAGGGAGGGAGGAAAATAGATTTGGGGAGGGAGAGGTGAAATGAAAGCAACTTTAACTTTAAATGTGTTCTCCAAGCTGCTGGCTGGCTTGGCAAAGTGATTTAAAGAGAGAAATGCCTTCTCCAAGCCAGCCAGTTGGGGCTTTGAGAGTCACACAATAGATGTGAAAGACCCACATATGGCTCACGAACCAGTTTGGCCACCCCTGCATGGTATGCCATAACAGGACCATGTTGAGCCAAAAAACACAGATCATGCCTCAATCTTATGCTGGTGCTAAACACCACAAGGCTGAATATGACAGGAAAAGGTGGCAGAAATGCACTGCAAATAAAAGGAATCCCAAACTTCAGCATCTGTGTGATCATCAACATGTCCCCCACATCCCTCATAATTATTCTTCCTTCTCTATTCTGGGCCTGTTTCAGGGCTTTGAGCCACCACAGACATGGGGATACACATACACATATGCAGGGAAGTGGGAAGCTGGCATCTGTTTCAGTTGCAGGTTGGTTGAGAAGATAGTAAGGGGTGTGTGAGTGAATACCAGTGGTTGGAGGTGGATGGGAAGACAGCAAGCAAGGGTGGGAAGGTGAATGAAGGCAAAGGGGGGGGGGGGCTGGGGGAAGACGGCAAGGATGTAGGGTGAGTGAATGTCACAGGTGGGGCTGAAATGAAGTGCCAAGGGTCTGGGGGTAGTTGAGTAGAAGAGGTGGTTGGGAGTGGGTAGTAGTTGGAGAGGTGGGGGTGGGAAGACACCAAGGGGGGTGGGAAGACACCAAGTACGGCGGTGTAAACACCTTGGGTGGGTAGGAAGAAAACAAACGTGGGGGGGGGCACTTGCAAGAGCTTCCTTCTAGAGCCCACTATATTCTTCTTCATAGTGGGCCTTTTTTCTAGTTAAATTATATTTTACAAATGTCCTCTTCTTTTAATTGAAATTGCAATGAATGTGGAGATCACCACTTTCCTTCTGCTTCTCTAACCTCTTCTTGCCCAAAGGCTTGTAACTTGTGAATTATTTAACAATCATGTTTGCAGCTGAAAACTGATTTCAGAAAGAATCAATATTGATTGAGATATACAAGAACAATGAGTTTGAGGTTAGGATGTTGAGTTATCTTTATCTTTATTTGTGACAACCCTTTAAAAATTATCAAATAATCCAGAATTAATATTTGTGTACATTAAAAATCCAGAATATTTATTCACCTGCATTTTCTGCCAGTTGTCTCTAACTTTTGTCAGGCTGACTAATGACACGATGTAGAGCAAAGGTTCCAAAACTCCAAAAGTGGCACAATAGCTGATGACATTGCACTAGCTCCAAGAGGTGAAGCATATAGGACTAGCACAGCAACCTGCATCCAGAAATCTCCATCCAAAAAACTGAGCAATAAAGTGAGTGTTTAAGAAAGCTATTCTGTCCTGTGAGTTGCAAAACATAGAAGATTTTTACTTCTACAAACACTAGAAACATGCAGATTAGCCTTCATTAATAGTTTAGATAGTTCTTAGGCACAGAGAGGGAGGGGAGAGGGACTTGTTCCCTTGATTTTCATTGATTTTAAATGACAAGGCACAAGGATCCCATTAGGCTTCCCAAATCCCCTGCCTGGGCGGGGGACCCCCAATTTGGAGCCTCCTCCCCCCGCTTGCCAAAAATCCGGAAAGCGGGGGGAGAGGGGGAATTTATTTATTTATTTATTTATTTATTTATTTATTTATTACTTTACATTTATATCCCGCCCTCTCCGCAAGCGGACTCAGGGCGGCTTACAGTATCATAAAAACAATCAATTCCATAAAACATATAAAACCATAAAACATTTATCAAGTTAAAAACTAGTACGCTATCTCAATCTAGTCTGGCGGTATTGGGTTCTGACTATGACCGCCAGCTTCTGTAGGATGTCTGGTGGCAGCCCATTTTCAGTCAACCAGAAAAGCCTGCCTAAACAGCTCGGTCTTACAGGCCCTGCGGAACGCCGACAAATCCCGCAGGGCCCTTATAGCTTCTGGGAGGGTGTTCCAGAGTTCTGGTGCTGCCACCGAGAAGGCCCTAGATCTTGTTGCGGATAGCCTGGCTTCTTTTGGGCCAGGGGCAGACAGCAGATTTTTTGCCCCTTCCCACCCAGCCCCGATCCCAGCAGCTTATCCTTGCCCCTTCCCTTCCCACCGATCCCCAATGCTTCTCCTCGTCCCTTCCCTTCCCACCCCGGATCACAGCAGCTTCTCCTTGCCCTTCTCTTCCCACCCAGCCCCGATCGCAGCAGCCTTTCTTCCATTTCCCCAGGCTGCTTCCCACCCCCAGTCAGCTGGCAGGCAGGGGGGGAAGCCCTGCCCTGCCCGCAAAGGACCATGTGCCTTTGCACGTCCAGAGGCTTGACTTGAAAGGCTTCAATTTGGGATGGTGTGTCTGTGTTGCTGTGAAGAAGCTGGCAGCAACTCATGAATAGAGAGGCCAATGCCCTGCTTCAGAGTTGCCAGAAACGGGGGGGGAGAGGGAAACGCCTTCATTATTCCCTATGTGGAGATCGATTCTCATAGGGTATAATGGGGAATTGTTCTGGAGGTTTTGGGGGCTCTGGGGGAGCTGTTTTTTGAGGTAGAGGCACCAAATTTTCAATATAGTATCTAGTGCCTTTCCCCAAAGTACCCCCCAAGTTTCAAAATGATTGGACCAGGGGGTCCAATTCTATGAGCCCCAAAAGAAGGTGCCCCTATCCATTATTTCCTATGGAAGGAAGACATTTAAAAAGGTGTGCTGTCCCTTTAAATTTGATGGCCAGAACTCTCTTGGAGTTCAGTTATGCTTGTCACACCCTTGTTCCTGGCTTTGCCCCAATGTCTCCTGGCTCCACCCCCAAAGTCCCCAGATATTTCATGAATTGGACTTGGCAACCCTAGATCCCATTTTTAAGATACGTTTTAGCAGAGGTCCCCAATGTGTCACATATGTGAGCCCTGGTGCCTGCTGACAGCTTTCCTGGTGCCAACCAAGGGTCTTTTGTTAATGAAATGGGCAGAGCCAGGTGGGCTTCTGCCCAGCTAGGCTGTTGTTTGGCCATGCAGATTGGATTGGTAGTGTAGATCTTTTAAAACCTTGCCTTAGTGGCGCCTGCCACTACTGCACAAAAATCCTCACTGTGTGACTGAACATAAGCTGTGGCAGACATTTTGTTGTTTGCTGTGCCTCCTGTGGCTGAAATTTTGTGGCAGCCATTTTGTGGATGCACCCACCATGCTGTGTCAGAATTCCAAAGGTGACTTCAGGTCCAAAAATGCTGGGGATCCCTACATAGTCTGTCTCCCAAAGCTGCCGTTTCTGCCAGGGAAACTAATCAATGCATTCTGGAGAACAGCTGTAGTTCTGGGATAAATACAGGCCCTGCCTGGATGTTGGCAACCTTAAACTTTCAGCATCACATTTTTTTTAAATCATTTTTATGAGTAAGAATATGGAGAAGACATGACTGAATGCTCTTTGATCATGATTCTCTACTTAATGTTTGAAGTGATATAGTCCAGACAGAGACTTTCCATCCCTCTGAGAATGGATATCATAAAATACTCTGCTGATATAAAAAGGGTATGGTGTTTAGGTTTAGGTTTTTTGTGAACTCCAGCTTTATTTCTGCTTTGCTCATTTTTGGATGCTAAAGTTACAGACAGGCCTTTTCAGTCTGTGTCTTTAGGCACTGAATTTGCATTTTCAATTACTTTTCCTCAATTAAGTCTATTTTAAAAAATTTAGCTTCAAAGAGAAAGAAAACACTTTACAGGCTACCTTACCTTTCCACATTTTTTCTTCTATACTCAGCAAATCTAACTTCCTCAAGAATGATGTATTGAAAGATAAAGCAAAAAAGAATTCCAAATGGAGTTTAAACATTTATGATATATGTTTAAACTGTTGACTGCATCTGTTTTAGTTAACAAATTTGTTTTGTGTCACTCTTAATCAGAAGACTTATATTTTTCTTTCTATTATTGATTTTGCAGCCATACCACTTAATGCTATTATCCTGGACAGTACATTCAGAAGTTACCCTTACAGACATTTTAAATAAAAACAGACATCAATTGGGATCTCAGAAATGAAATCAGATGGTTATATGAACCCAAAAAAGCAACCATATTAGTATATTATGTGTTTCTTCTTCAAATGACCTATCCCTTTTCCTATCTTTTCCTTTAAATACAGTGATTAGGGCAAACCAAGGACAGGGAGAAACTATCTTCCCCCCGCCCCCAACAGACTGTATATAAAGCAAAGTGTATTTTTAAAAAAATGAATCCAAAGGATGAAATCTTTCACCTAAAAATCCCGCATCTTACACGCATAAACATTCTTTATTCTGGCCACAGGAACATCTTGGTTATTAAAAAGGAGTTTTCAGCAGGTACTACAGGATCTAAGCCTGCTTCTTCAATTTTGCTGCACATAGAGAGCAGGCTGAGAATGGACAAGAACCTTTGTCCTTGCCTCTGCCCAATAGTGAAATAATGCACAGGCATGGCTGGGGCTTGCCTGAAGGCAGTCTATGGGTAGGGGGATTACCTCAACTGGCTCTCCATACAAGGGCACAATGAGGGGACAGAACTGTCCTCAAACTTCACAGGATTTAAAACTTTATCAGTCAGGATATAAAGAGATACATAGGAAAGGAGCATTGTGGTAATAACAGTAGGCGCTTGTGGCATATCACAACTGCTTCTGAAACTCTCATCAGTTTTAGAAAAGGGTAACTAAATGGGCTCAGTTGGAAACAGATTGTTGTCATCAGCAGGAAGTTGAGACCATAGCATAAGTCCAAAGTTTTCCTGAGCTTATACAACTAGTTATACAGTCCTTTGAATCTGGCCAAAATCTGGTGAGATACCATCTTTTGTTGCCAAGTAGTGTTAAAAGTATAGTTTTTGTGTTGAATCATTTTGTTACTAAACTCCTCTAAATCTAATTCCTCTAGATCTATTACTAAACTATGAAATCCATGATATCCCATTCCAGGGTTTTGTAGGAAAAAACCAGCAGGAACTCATTTGCATATCAGGCCACACCACTAATGCCAAGCGAACAAGACCTGCATTTCTGTGCATTGCTGCTCAAAAAGAGCCCTGCCCATTCTACCAGCAGTTGTGCAGATTGGTGGGTAAAGCAAGCTATGACTCTTTAGTTCAAAATTTAAAAAAAAACACTGGGTAGCAGGATACCACTGCCAATGGATTTCCTTATTTTCCACAGTTTAAACCAAGATGAAAGGTTAATGTGAAATCTGTATTCCATGTTATTGCTTTCCATGTATTCCATGCGATTCCATGTTATTGACATCCTTTATTGCTTGTTCATTTCATTGTTTCATTCTTTAACCTTTATTTATTTAATATCCCACCCTCCCCGCTGAAGCAGGCTCAAGGTAGCTCACTACACATAACTTGCAATAAAAACATTTATATTAAAAGCATTAAACAGTTTAAAATAATTTGGTGCTTAGGAACCATACCTGTAGGAAATTTGTCCTGAGAACATTGAGAACTACTGACATGACCTCAAAAACAATGCTGTTTAATATATTTAGGTCATGCATTCATCTATGAGTGACCAAATAATGTTAATGCACACTCAAGGAATTTACCATCATTGTTCCAATGTCCAATTCAATAAATGATTTGTTATATATATGAAAGCAAAAAGGGACCATCCATGAGAAAGTTAGGAGTTTCTTCACATTTCAAGGACTTCCCATTCACAGAAAAATATACGTGATTTTTTTTTTTTTTTAAAGGAAGACATTCCTCTGTCCAGTACCTGCCTGACGAAGACTAAGCATGATCCCTTTCTGTTAGGAGACATGATGGGCAACTATGCATCAGCTAGAGAAGAGGAGTGAATGAGGGTGGGGAAACTAACTTGCTCCAGGCTATGAGATTTTATAATCTCCTGAGGAAGAAAATGCATGTTGCTATGAATTTCCTTAATGTTCCACAGTCTTTCCTGGCCCCCAAACTGTTTTGTCTAATTAGTTAGGTATAAAAAAGGGCCAGCTTCAGACAATTTAGAGGTTTCTGTATACTTGGGTGACGCCCAATATATGCAAAAAACGAATACTATTTTTAAAGCACTAAAATGTCAAATAGACAAAATAAAATAAAATAAAATAAGGACTGGATAGAATATACTCATTGCTCTCTAGGAGCCACAGAATGCTGATAGTATTGCCATGTCATTTTTTTTTAAGCCAAAGAAAGGAGAAGAAATTGGTCTGCTCAGGCCCTTAGAAATATGTAGGAGCATCTGGTAGGGTTGCCAATCCCCAGGTGGGGGCAGGGAATCCCCTGGTTTGGAGGCCCTGCTTCAGGATCATCAGAAAGCCGGGGGTGGGGGGAGGGAAATGTCTGCTGGCTACTACGTTATTTCCTATGGAGATTGATTCCCATAGGGTATAATGGAGCATTGACCTGCAGGTAACTGGGGCTCTGGGGAGCTGTTTTTGTGGTAGAGGCACCACATTTGCAGCATAGCATCCAGTACCTCTCCTCAAAACACCCACCAAGTTTCAAAAAGATTGGACCAGGGGGTACAATTCTATGATCCCCAAAAGAAAGTGCCCCTAGACTTCATTATTTCCAATGGAGGGAAGGCATTTAGAAGGTGTGGAGTCCCTTTAAATGTGATGGCCAGAACTCCCTTTGGAGTTCAATTATGCTTGTCACAATCTTGCTCTTGGTTCCACCCCAATGCCTCCTGGCTCCACCCCCAAAGTCTCCTGGCTTCACCCCTGAAGTCCCCAGATATTTCTTGAATTGGACCTGGCAACCCTAGCAAATGGAGAGACAAATTAGGGTCAGGAAGACATTTCCAACTGTTTCTTCATTCTTCCCAGCAAATTTAAAAACTATGGCTTTCTTTTTAAACTCCCCAACATCTGAATTTCAAAAGTGTTCCCATACAAAACTGCCTATTACAAAAAAAAAAAAAAAAAACAGTAACACAAATGTAATGTTTAAAATTATGGATTAGATCCTATGGAAATTTTTCATCAATGGAAGGGTGATTTTTGCTGCTTCCTTTTTCTGCTAGACATCTCCAGCTCCCCCCTCATGCTGTTCCTGGGTGTTCAGGTTGTAGTGGGAAGGATAGATGAGGAAGTCCCAATCCACTGACAAAAAATCTATTCCACCAGCAGAGATTTACTGTGGGATTCAAGCCATTATTCAGTTGCTTGAAGAAACACTTGTCTGTTTTTTTTAATCCAGTTAATTTTTAGATCTGTTGCACGTTCAAGTAGTTAGGATGGTGTCAGTCATTATATGATACACTGGAATGGACAACTGGAAGTAGACAGCTGTGATTAAGCAACTTTTATTGCCTTCCAATATTCCATGGATTTCACTCTAATAACAGCTGATTAGTAATCAACTGAGCTTATCTCAAAGCTTACATCACTACCTATACTGTCCTAGCTCACACACAGTAGAATCCGGATGACTTGTTTAATTGTAAGTGGAAGGAAAGGTCCCCTGTGCAAGCACCAGTCATTTCCGACTCTGGGTGACATTGCTTTCACAACGTTTTCACGGCAGACTTTTTACGGGGTGGTTTGTCATTGCCTTCCCCAGTCTTTTACACTTTCCCTCCAGCAAGCTGGGTACTCATTTTACCAACTTCGGAAGGATGGAAGGCTGAGTCAACCTTGGGCTGGCTACCTGAATCCAGCTTCTGCCGGAATCGAACTCAGGTTGTGAGCAGAGAGTTCAGACCACAGTACTGCAGTACTGCTGCTTTACCACTCTGCGCCACGGGGCTGTAGTAAGTGGAAACAATCCCTTTAATTATACCCTTCAATATTACTGGATTGGAAGATTTTTTCCTACCATAACAGAGGTCTGTGTTTTTCCAAGGTTAGGCATTTGGGGAAATGGGGAGTATGAGAGGCAGGGCTTTGGATATGAATGTTAAATAAACTTTTTTCTTACAACAAACCCCAGCCCTCTGTTCTTGCCATGTCATGGCCCGTGATAACTTACTGTTTCCCAAGCATGACCAAATGATTAGTGGGATTGTGTCTCTGTATCTCAACAGTAATAAGGGCTCTCTTTCCATTTGCTTTGCATTGAAGCCTAAGCGCTCCATTGGTTTGTGCATTTTCAAGTTTGATGAATTCATTATTCTCTATCTCCCTCCCTTCTTCCCCCTTCAGATCAGAACTTTTCACTGGCAGGCTGTGTGTAATATGTTTGTTTTTTTAAAAAAATTCTGGTAATGATTATTTAATTTCTAAAGAATTATGGGCATGTCCAGTTTTAATCATGCACTTCTAACAGGACTGGCATATGCATTTCACAGTTTACACTGTGGGTGGGCAACTTACGACAATGCAAGCTATGCACAGACTACGAAGGTTCTTGTGCAAGATCTCATTTACAACCTAGGAAATCCCTGCATGACCTATATTCTGCATATGGATTAGCTGTATGTTGTGCTCTTGACTGAGTAGTGTAGCCATTGCTTCAAGAATATTATCACTTCTTCACACAAGACATCCTAGATACCAATTTCATCTTTATGCCAGAGAAAGGAATGAGAACATAACCACATCATGCTATATGGAACATATCCTTGCACATAGATCTATTGATGCAGAAGACTGAATCTTCTCCTCACTCACACCCTGACGCTAGCATTTTTTTTTTCTTATGAGACAGACCTATAGGTTGCTATGTGAAGCTGAACACTGAAACCCTTCTTCACAGTATATTTAAGTATCATCTACCTTCAAGATCTAAAGGCCAGACTAGACAAGACATTTAGCCATCAGTCACTGCCAAACATTAGTTGAGGGAAAGAAATTTTTCAAGTGCAGCAGGGCCTGATTTGCTCAGGTCTACAGCAAAGAAGTTTTATTTACTTTATATGTAAATTTAACCGAGGATGACAGCCAGTGCCCCTTTTTCTTCCAAGTAAAGAATTCTGGTAAATTGTATGGCTCTGATTGCTAATTTCCAGATAGTGGCTGGAGAGCTCCCTGAATTACAATTGGTCTCCAGGTTATAGAGATCAGTTCCCCTGGAGATAATGGGTACTTTAGAAGGTAGACTCTATGGGATTCTACCCCACTGAAGTCTGTCCCTTCCCCCAAATGCTGCCCTCTCCAAGCTCCACCCCCAAAATCTCCAGGAATTTCCCAACTCAGACCTGACAATTCTATATATGACTGTAACTTTTTCCTGTTAATTGACTTGTACCTATTAACCGACTTGTAAGGTTCAGGAACAGAGACATGGGAGGGAGTCACAACATGTGCACCACAATTTTGCTTTTGACAAAAATCTGGAATTGATGTAGGGGAGCTCTAGGAGTTGCTGGAAACTCCATGGTTTAATATGGAGTTGCCACTGATTCCTAGAGCTACTCTATATCACTTTCAGATTTTCTGAGAGCCAGTTTAGTATAGAGCCAGTTTGGTGTAGTAGTTAAGTGTGTGAACTCTTATCTGGGAGAACGGGGTTTGATTCCCCACTCCTCCGCTTACGGCTGCTGGAATGGCCTTGGGTTAGCCATAGCTATCGCAGGAATTGTCCTTGAAAGGGCAGTTGCTGTGATAGTCCTCTCAGCCCCACCCACCTCAAAGGGTGTCTGTTGTGAGGGGAGAAGATATAGGAGATTGTTAAAGCTGCTCTGAGTCTTTGATTCAGAGAGAAGGGTGGGGTATAAATCTGTAGTCTTCTTCTGTCAAAGTGACATAGTGGTGCACAACTGATAACTGAGTTGTACTCGGAGTAGAACTTACCTTCTTCAAACAAAGACAGATCTGTGTAACTTGTGACTATGCAAGGAACTTGCCAGGAGTTGCAGAATAAGGAGTTAAGTACATGGTGGGCTGTACATTCGACTTGATGGGGATCATATCGCACACAGCTAGATTTTAAATCCTCCTCCCAGAGATGGAAAATATTCTACTGCTAAAATTGCTGATGATTTCAAAGGCAAATTTACAATGCAAAAAAGCACTGATGTCATATAGAGACATTTTACACTTGTACATTTATTTATTTATTTAATCAGATTTATATCCCACCCTCCCCTAATGGGAGTTTATACAGTGTTCGCTACTGTCTCATTCAATCTGTTTGACATAAAAAAAATACATACTAGTACTACTGCACACCCCTGAAAATCTCACCTGCAGGGACTGCTTGAATCAGCCACTACTTCACTTTATCCAAGGATGAATCAGGACAGGATCGCATCCTATCTACTTGAGTTTTTAAAGAGGCAATCCAACTCTGTGAAAAAGTAAAATGCTAAGATTATTTATGGATTTAATCTGGCAGTCTCTGTTACCAGAAAGATAAAAAAAAAATCTTTGTAGGAGATCAATATGTATGCTTAAAAAAAAGAACAGACTAAACCCTTCACAGGAGCATATTTAAATGCACATAGCAAAATGCACACTGTTTCACTGTTGTATGGAATGATGTTTGATATAAATCCCAGCATGACACACAAAACAAGATAGGTAACTAAGGCTACATCAAAATGGAGAATTACATTTAATAACACCCCCCCCCCTCACAAAATGTACTGTCTTATTCTGTTCTGGTGATTTGTGGGTGGAGGATTGCCCTGCAAAATAGTGAACATGTTGGTCCATTTACAATAGTGGAAGGAAGCACTAGCCTTACTCTGATCAGGATTAACAAAAGAACATAATATATTCAAAAATAACTGATACATTAAAATGCTGGGTTATTATTTGAGAGCTCTTCAGGGGAAAAAATCCTTAGCCATGTTTAAGATTTATATTGGCCTTACATACAGGCCTCAGTCTCCACTGCCAATTAGCTGGCCAGTAGAGCAGGACATATCAAGAGAGAGAGGGAGGCCCTGACTATGTTGGTGGAAACATGATGACATCATTCCCAGTGTGCACAGGAAGTGACATCATCATGTTGGCGACATTGTGGTATTTAGGCAATACAAACCATTTTTTTACCATATTTTGTTCAAATACTAGAGTGTCACCACAATGTTGCCGTATGATGACATCACATCTGGAGAATGCCAGAAGTGGCATAGCCACATCACTGGCAGCATCACCTGGGCCTCCTTCTTTGACGGTCTCCACCCTACCCCACCAGTTGGCAGGAGGGACCTTGCAACCCTATTTTCTGGTCTGTATGCAATCCCACATCATATATCTAATGCTATATATAGGATCCCAGGGTATGCAGATTAAAAAATATATCCACAAGGGGAAACATGGGGAATTGTTTTACAAACCTGCTAGAATCACCATGTTTGCATAAAAGACAGGAAAGAAGGAAAAGTTGACTGAGGTTTAATCCTACCCCACAACTAGGATTAACAGATCTGTGTTGGAAAATACCTGGAGACTTTGGGGGTGGATCCAGGAGAAGATGGAGTTTGGGGAGGGGAGAGGCCTCAGCATGGTAAAATGCTATAGAGTCCACCCTTCAAAGCAGCCATTTTCTGCAGGGGAGCTGATCTCTGCTGGCTGGAGATCAGTTGTGTAAAAGCGGGAGATCTCCAGGCCCCACCTGGAGGCTGGCAACCTTACCCACAACTGTTTGAGTAACATCAGTGTGTGTGCAGACACTGGAAATTAAAGGGAAGAAATCTTTTTGTGCAGTATAACAAGATCTCAGCTGTCTTTTGGAGTTGACTAGACCTTGCAATGGTTCTAAATTTGTACGAAAGCAGCTTTAGTACATTCTAAAGGTCTAGCAAAAAAGTTAAATTCCAAATCTCACATTTCTAACTATCTGCACATGCCTCTAGGAAGTAAGTCACTTCCCACTCAGTTCTCTTTCACTGAGGCAACTGCCACAAATCTGAGGCCATTCTCTCCATTCTTCTCTCAGCTTTAGCATTTCCCCCTCTTTCTATCGTATTTATTTCGTCTTCTCTGTCTCTCAGTTTGTAGTTTAGGGAGCCTTTGTCCACATTGTTATGTTGTTATTTGTGCAACAAGCAGCCCTTTTTAAAAGAAATACTGCATCTGTAGGAACAGCTAAAGTAGGATCCGTTTCCAAAATGCTGAGCATAATTTAATACCTTCTGTTCTCACATTAAAAGTTTTTGTGTAAGTGTTCATCCACACAAACATATATGCACATTCTTCACATTGATGGTTCTTCAACACTTAAATCTTTACATGCTGCCTTTTGAAGCAAGATGAGTTTGCCAACTCACTTAAAACATATTTAATTAACATTAATCTTACAACAACAATCTTACTTGTGTTTTTATAAAATAAGCTGCATCTCAAACATTCAGCAACAATCACAATCTGAACAGATGTGGAGGCAAGGAGGCCACAAAGCAAGTATATACTGGCATTTCATGACCATCCATATCAACCTTCATTTTCATTCACAGACTTCTCTACTAGGAGTAGAAAAGCAATTCTAGGAATTCATGCTATTAAAAAAGATATTAAAAATATAAAATATGAACCATATTTATCAGTGGTATTTACCAGAAAAACAGGAACAATCAAAACATATGTGGTTATTGCTAATTCCCCCCCCCATTAATCATAATTCAGGACCACTATTTGGGGTGGCAGAGACTTTCCACAGATTCGATTCAACAGTATTGCAAAAATTGTAAAGAGAACTTTATGAGACTGTGCCAATTGGCCTGTTCTGTAAATGACAACCTCATCCACTCCTGTGCTCATGTTCTTGCTTAAACACTTGCGAAAGAACTCAGTCTCCAATTAATTATCAGAATTTGAACATTTCTGCCTTGGAGGGACAATTATCATCTTCATGTTACATCTCACTCTAGCATTCTGCAAACCATTTAACAATGTCTTAAAAAGAAACTGTAAGCCTCTCCTGTACCTAAAAAGAAGGTACTATTTCTTATTAACCATTCTGAAGGTATTTGCCAGAGGGACATATTACATTAAGTTTTAAAACTAATGGTGAATGGCTTTTCTACATGCATAGAGTCCCTGATAGATACAACTACAATACAGAAAAAAATATATGATATGGTTCAATATACAACTATGGTACAGAAAAAAATGCTGTAACTAGATGTCTGGTTTGAGGGTGATCACCAAGTGGGGTTTCAGGCTCCGAGGATGCCCACATGTCTCATCAGGAGGAGGTTGCTGAAGCCTCTGATCACAATAGGCAAGGGAGTTACAGCACCCCATGTCCTCCTCCTAATGCACCACGGTATGAAGGACCAACCTTAGGAGTGAAACAGCTAGAGTTCCCTCTCCCTGTGACTGAATGCTGTCCGCTGTTCTCACCATCGGGTTATCTCCCTCCCTTCACATGGTTTCTCCTCCCTGGCTCTGACTTCTTCCCCCCAATTTCAACCCTGTGCTCCTCCCTGCTCCTGCCCCTCTCCCAGTGATACAGGTGGAGAACCGGACTGACCCCCGGGGTCAGGTGGAGGACACACCAGGAGGGCTGGAGTAGGATACGCCAACCAGTGGGGAAATCTTCCTCTGCCTCCTTTCCCTCCTTGAGGGCTGAGTCGAAGCAGGTGACCAGGCATTGACTCTATGAGCACTCGGGATCATGGCACAGTCCGGACCTCAGCTGGGGACCAGACATTAGAATTAGTTGCCTGACTCAAATAATCTTTAGGAGGTTTTCTTGAGTGTGGTACATTGTTGTAAAGTTGGAGAATGAACTTCCAGTCAAGTAGCCTGCAATAATCTTTAACTACCACGCATGGTCTAAAGATACATGTACTCTAGCTATTTGTCAGTGTGAACATAGTTTCGTTTCCAGTTCAGTCTCTAAACAAAAGTAAAATAGCCTCAGCATAAGAAAAGTACTTGCATTCTGCCCCTCTTGCTTCTAATCTATAGGAACTGCCGGCTTAGGTTTATACCCTACTGAAAGAATGCACCCAATCTGGGCAGTGACCCATACAATGGCAGTAAAGGACCTTTGACAAAGTACTGAAGTGGTACTACAAGTTTGGAAGAAATACTGTGAATCTAGATAGTGAAAACAGAATTACTGGGATTTAGTAAGTCCAAGCAGGCAAAATACTACAGGCCCACATCATTCATTCACTGTACAAGTTCCTTTATTTTAATGGAAAGGCAAGGGAACAAACAGATAGAACAAGAGAATGAAGCAGAGGTTGTAATAGTTACTGATCCAGGCAAGTCAAAGCAGAGATCCAAATTCTAAGGAATGGAGCCAAGTGTCTGGGCAGCAAATGAACCACAAGTGGGAAGAAGTGGAGATTCATTTGATGGTTGTCAACAGATGCTCCATGGATACAGAAACATAGTTTGGAGCTAGATGTGGATGGAAAGATTTTGGCCACAGTTACAGGGAAGCAGTCATGCCCAAAACCACAATATTTTATTTCTTAGGCTTTGAAAAAAGGTAGGGAAATAGCTGAGGCTTCAGGCATGCAATCCAATTGGAGGAAGGAATGGAAGGTGCGGTAGCATAAAAAGAGCTCTGCTGGATCAGACCAGTGCTCCATCTAGCCCAGCATCCTGTCTCACACAAAGTCCAACTCCTGGGCAGAGAAGCTAAGGCTTTCCACTGATATTGCTCCTGGCACTGGGATTCAGAGGTTTGCTGCATTTTAATATGGGAGGTTCCCTTTAGGCACCATGGGCAGTAGCCACTGATACACCTATCTTCCATGAATATATTCAATCCCCTTTCAAAGCTGTCTGCACCAATGGCCATTACTACATCCCTGGATCAAACTGAGAAGTTGGGGAATTTTTTTTCTTAACAACTGCTGTTGAGGCAAGTTTCTTTTAAGGTCAAAAGCATGCTTATTGGCCACTGAAAGTCCTTGATTATCTGCAGGGGTCGTTTTGTAGAAAAATAGGTAATGGAGCCTATTAGCATAACGCATTAGCATATGCCAACCCCCCCAGTCAAAAGCAACCCAATGCAAGAAAGGAGAGCTCCAGGTGTGTAAGGCCTGCTTGGGCTGGCTAGAAATACAGCCAGCCCAAGCAGACCTCACACGCCTGGGACTCAACTGAGACCCCCTCCACAGTCAAAAGGCCAGCAAGTCACCCGCTGCCCAAAATCACATAAGCAATAGAGAAAGGGTGGTGTGTGCTTATCCAGGGGTTAATGAGAGCTGCTGGGGGTGTGGCAAAGCTCCTGGTGGCTGGCTGGCTGCCCGCTCTCCTAATCCAGAAATTGTTATGCAGCTGCACCTAATATTCAATGGAAAAGGTAGGTGGGGAGGAGGAGAGAGAACCATCAGAAAGGTTTAGGAGCTGTGGAGAGCCAGTTTGGTGTAGTGGTTAAGTGCGTGGACTCTTATCTGGGAGAATTGGGTTTGATTTCCCACTCCTCCATTTGCTGCTGGAATGGCCTTGCGTTAGCCATAACTATTGCAGAGGTTGTCCTTGAAAGAGCAGCTGCTGTGAGAGCTCTCTCAGCCCCACCTACCTCACAGGGTGTCTGTTGTGGGGAGAGAAGACATAAAAGATTGTAAGCTGCTCTGAGTCTCTGATTCAGAAAGAAGGGCAGGGTATAAATCTGCAATTCTTCTTCTTCTTGTGAGCTCCTTCTGAATCTGCCTGATTATCTGATAGCATAATACTGGACAAGGAAAGGCAATTCCTGAGATGGCCTGTTCTATTACACTTCTTTTGTCATGCAAATAGGTAGAATTTGTTTACTGGCCTGCTATGACATGCAATGAGCTGCTCCTAACAGGATTTTGTGGGGAGGGGAAAAGAAAGATTAACAAAGGAACGGCTGTCTTGTGACAATCAAGCTAATTGTAAAGATCATCAACATCAAGCCACACTTAAACCACTTTGTTTCTAACCCCTGCACCACAGAACTGTGGACTTGATGCACCAAGGAGAACATTATAGATTCCAGAAACCAAGGTACATCAAGAGTCTTTGACCTCATCAAGACTTAGAGAATCCATTATGACTCAATTCAACAGGTGACTCTATCAAACACAACTAATTCTTACTTAACATTACTTATGGTGATGTTTGTTTTATCTTTCAAAATTGCTAGTTTCATCTTTCTGACCCCCCCCCCCCTCATTTATGTCTGGAAGACTGGTTAGTCATAGTGGGAAATTATTAAAAGTTATATTGTTTGCTAACAAAACAAGTGTAAAATAATTATTATAGTAAAATTGCTATTCCAGTATCACATTACTGGCACAATGTAAATTTAAACTGTATTAAGTTTTTCTTCTTGCTCAGTTCTATTTACAATTAAATGTGTTATGGTCTAAGCCTCCCAAAAATGCATTATAAAGCTTCTTATCATGGGTTTTAATGCCTCTATTAACTATTGTAACTCTGTGTGATTGAGTACTTTGAATGATCTTTTAAATATCTAGAGAAAAATCCTGCACAGGATTGTAATGTGTACAGATTAAGTTTACACTAAACTCACAAGAACAGTGCAAGAAAAGTTGTTTACCTGAACACATAGATACATTATTCTATTAAACTCATAGACACATTATTCTATTAAACAATCAGAAAAGGTATTAAAATTCAATAAAATCCATTGGAAATGTTAAAAATAATTTCTACAAAGGACTGATTCCCCTACAGTTTGGCGTAGTGGTTAAGTGTGTGGACTCATCTGGGAGAACCAGGTTTGATTCCCCACTCCTCCACATGCACCTGCTGATGTGACCTTGAGTCAGTGTGAGGAAAAACCCACTTACAGAATCACCAGCTTGGTTGCCAGAGCACCTGGAAAAGTGACTTGCACATGTCTGGCCAAAGAGTGTGAGCAAACCTATCCAGGGGCAAAAGGGACTCATGCAGTATAAGCAGCCATAACGCTACTAAGGCACTCAAGACCGGTACAAGTGTGTCCACCAGGAGAACGGATGGCTTCTTGTCGTTCCGTATGACGTCCATCCCAGCCATGGGGCAGAGGAAACTGCGCTGCCAGGAGCTATCCAGGCGAACGGTTTTGAAGCACTGACCACGGAATCCACCATGGAGGGCTAACACCACACTCAGCCATCTTCCTACCAGGCCTGACTCCATTCCAGCAAAGCGGACGGCTCACGTACACACCAGATGTCACCTGTGCCTTCAAGCAACCTACCTACCCCAGGAGTGGCTAGTTGTCCAACCGCCACTGTCTTTGTCTAATGGAACCCAAGACAAAGACTGATACCCAGGAGAAGACAGAAGAAGAGGAAGACCATCTTCAGCCAAAGCCAAGTTCCTTTGTATAGACTGGGTGTTACCTAGGCCATGATTTGACTCTCTATTGTTACCCTTTTAGATAAGTCTAATAGTCCTAAGTATCTCCCCACCCAGTAATCTCCTCTATTCTTTTCCCCAACTGTCATTTTGGAGCCTCACCCTGGTCCGTTTCAACCTGAAAGTTCACTCAGGTATCCAGGATCCAAGCAAGTCAGGAATGGGCACCCAATGAGGTGCCACCAATGAACTTTCTATTGGTTGTCGCAGTAGTCCAGCCCTTATGGTCACTGCGAAACCTCCCCTTTTTGGGAGGTCATGCATCCGCTGACCACCTTCCTCCTCCCTTGTACCTCCCATCCCCTAAAGGCTCAAGAGAGTCCTTATAATCTGTGGACTAGCTACCCACAGGTGTGCTTCTATCAGTATCCCAATTCCGCTGCATAGATCCATCCCCAATTCCTGATCAGTTTCTGGTCCCTTCTCCCACTTCCTCGCTCGTCACCATTGGAGCCTTCCTTGAAGACTACGATCGGTAAATATCACCCTGTTTGTCTACCCATGTGTTCCCCTATCTCTCTATCTATTTTTCTTAGGACTGTATGTATGATTTTATGAGTATTTTATCTGGTATGGAAGCCTATATTTTTATTAATAAATTTTAATTGTTTTACTTAATTAGAGTCCCTAATATTTTTAAGCATTACTTTCTGGACGTGGAATCTTGTATACACAGGTAAAAAGATCCTGATTAAGCCAGGTGCCCACCTGACAATTCCCCAACCTTGTTTTGAGGGCATTTAGGCTTACATCAGTCACAAGTTCTCACAGAGCTATTTCTCTCAGCTCCACCTACCTCACAGGGTATTTGTTGTGGGGAAGGGAAAGAAGATTGTAAACCACTCTGAGACTCCTTCGGGTAGTGAAGGGAAGGGTATAAATCCAATCTCTTTTCTTCTTCTTCTTCTACAATGTGTATATCGAGGGAGGGAGGGAGGTTATCCACGAGAACAGTGAAATATGTAGTATGGTATCATAAAGGGAGGATGTTGTAGTAATTTACTGCCCTTGCAGTAAAATAGTTCAAAACCAGCAACCATCTTGTCAACTGGGTCTCAGTAAGTAAGGCTGCAATCCTTTGTACACTTACTAAAAATAAATTTCATTTACTTCAGTGAGATTTATCCATACTAAACATGCTAAAGGTGGGGCAGTGACAGTATATTTGTGTTCCAAGACTGAAATCTTTTAAAACAACGGTTGCATTCCCCTCCTGTCTTTCACATTATCTCAACTTCTGTAATTATACTAGTTTATGGAATACCAGCATGCATATTCAGCAAAGCACTATGAATAACATGACCAAGCAAAGGATAACAGAAAACAAAACCCAACAGAACAGGACAGAGTCTTTACATCCCCAGGGAAATGTTCAACTTTAACTCCCCCTGACATTTTTTCCCACAACGATGTTGACAAAAAAGATGGAGAGATTTGATCTTCACATATGATCAAAACATGAAAAAGATAAGAAACTCAAACAATCCTTTTTGTCTCACTGGGAAAATGAGCTTCTTCATATTAGAATTGTTTTTACTTTGAAATGGAAATGTCTGTATCTAAAAATGCCATGTAGTTAGAATACAATGCATTGTAGCATAGCTAAATACATAGCATATATATTAATGTAAAACTTAAAAGTCTGTTTTTGAAAATATCCATTACCATTTATATTGCGGTAAATATAACACAACCAAGTACTGTATTGCAAACCAATATTCATAAAGGTCCTCTAATAATCCAAGTACAGGATTAGCAACAGAATGACAGTATTTTGAGGAGAAACAATGTATTTGAAACAACTAACAAAGAAAAGAGCAAGTTATAAGAACAGATCTCTTCCCCTTCTCCTGGAATTCACTTCCCATAAAAAATTAATAATTAAAAATAGTATTTCTGAAAGTTGAGGGATTCTTGGGAAAGCAGTGGCGTGTGGCTGCAGGGAACTGCAGCTTTAGGGAGAAGCTGGTAGCCATCGCCAGGGCTTTTTTTCCCTAGGAAAAAGAGGTGCCAGAATTCTCAAGAAGGAAATTATGGAGAAAAACACAGGTGTTCCTCGTGAACTTGTAAACATTTTTTTTTTAGAATTTTGTTTCCACCAAGAGATTCTGGAATTCCATTTCACCATGTTCCCCCAGAAAAATAAAGCCCTGGCAACCACCCTCCTCCCCACATCCTCATTCCATGCTGTTCCTGAAGGTCCCCGAGTCTGTGGAGCAGCTCAGGAGGCTACTGGGGAACAGGTCCATTCTATGAGCTCATTCAGTTCACAGTTCACTGGCTCCAATCCAACAGCAAGCTTACTCATTTCCCCAGAGAAGCTGTGTAAAAGATTATTGCAAGTATTCTACTTAGCAAGTACAAAAACTTCCCCATATCCTCCACATGCAAATAATGGTAAACATTATATTAACAGGGTAAAGGAAAACAAAAGATGGACAAATAGCAATATCTGGAATTTAATTAGGGGTGGGCTTTGTGTGTGTGTGTTTTGCTAATATACAGAACTTTCCCTACAATCTTCTGCAATACAAGGAAGATTGTCTGAGGAAGAAGTCTTTAGCAGAGGAGTCAATATAAGAAGAAAACTATTGGGCTCTTATGTGGTCTCAAATTAGGTCACCTCTTTATGGATTCTTATATAACCAGGTAGCTGATGGTGAAAAAGATTTCATTACTACTATTCAGAGTTTTGCATTTGGGTAACAAAAATGAGAAGCACGCATAGTGGATGGGACACACATAGTGGATAGGGTACACATTTCTAGGTAGCAGTATATGTGAACAAGATCTTGGGATACAGGATCAGCTAAATAAGAGCAGTCAGTGTGATGCAGTGGCAGAAGAAGCTAATGCACTGTTGGGGTGTATCGACAGAGACATAACATCTAAATCTCAAGATGTCATATTTCCACTGTACACCACATTGGTCAGGCCATACCTGGAGTACTATGAGCAGTTCTGGAGGCCTCACTTCAAAATGAATATAATGGAACAGGTGCAGAAGAGCATGACAAAGATTATCATGGGCCTGGAAATCAAGCGGTATGAGAAAAAGTTGGGGGCTTTGGGAAAGTTCAGTCTGGAGAAGCAGAGGCTGAGGAGGAGACATGATTGTTCTCTTTAAGAATCTGGGATGCTTTAGGCTGACCCTGCATTGGGTTGGACTAGATAGCCTATATGGCCACTTCCATCACTATGGTTCTACTAATAAATATATTTCAATATATTAGAGAAGCAGTGGTTCAGTGTCAGAACAGCGACAATAGCAGGAGGAGGAGGAGGAGGATGCAGCCAGGAGCTTTTGGAACCACTTCTTCCCATATGAGCCCCACAGGTCCCTAAGATCAGCAGCCCAACAACTTCTGGTAGCCCTTGGCCCCAGAGATGTCCAATTTGCTTCAACTCGCATTTGGATCTTGGCCCCTGCCTCATCGAATGACCTTCCCTTGGAGATCCAGGCCCTGCAGGACCTGCTCCAGTTTTGCAGGGTCTGCAAAACAGAGCTATTCCACCAGACCTCCAGTTGAGGTGGCAGATGTCACTCGCAATTAGTCCCCCCTCCCCATTCCAGCAACTTAGGATCCAATGGACCTTTGGATTGATTGGTCACTCCTGTAGATGCAGAGCTTCTCTTAGTTTAGTCTGCATTTTTAGCTGTTTTATACTGTAATTTTAACTTATTTTAACTCTTTTATTTGATTCTTTGAGCCTGCTTTGCCGGAAGGGTGGGATATGTCGAATAAAATAAAATAAATAAGAGGAGGGAGAGGAGGAGATTGGATTTATACCCCACCTTTCACTCAGAGTCTCAGCATGGCTTACAATCTCCTTTCCTTTCCTCTCCCCATAACTGACACTCTGTGAGGTAGGTGGGGCTAAGAGAGCTCTTTTGATAACTGCTCTTGAGAACAGCTCTGTTGAGAACTTATGGCTGGCCCAAGGTCACACCAGCAGCTGCATGTGGAAGAGTGGGGAATCAAACCCAGTTCTTTCAGATGAAAGTCCACATACATCAAAATGGCTCTGGTTCAATCCCTGTCATCTCCAGCTAAAAGGATCAAGTAGCAGGTGATGTGAAAGTCCTCAGCCTGAGACCCTGGATAACTGCTGCCAGTCAGAGTAGAAAATACTGACCATGGTGGACCAAGGATCTGATTCAGTGCAAGGCAGCTTCATGCATTCATGCACATGTTTTCACTGTAATCAAAGAGTACCTAAATTTCCCTAAGCATCAACATGAAACTCTACATAGAAACAAACAACATGTGAAATCTGGGAGGGCAAAAACGCATTTTGGAATCCTGCTGAGCAGAATATGTGGAGGGACACTGAAACAGCTCTGGCATTCTCATTTCCACTTCTCCACTCAAAACCTACTCCCACTTAAAGGGGCGGAAATGAGGAAGAGGGGAGGATCAGAAGTCAATGACACATAGTTAGTTTGCTGGTAGCTCACAGCTATGTTTCTACATCAACTATTTAGATTTACAAAACTTTATTTAAAAAAAAAACACGCCATATGCTAGAAAATAGAGAACACTGGATTAGCAGGTAATTAACTTCTGTTGCTTCTCCATTAAGTAAATACAGCATCAAAAAGCAGAGTTGATATATTTCCTTTATACCAGACAGATTTGTCCGTCTAATCCAGTTCTGAACAGTATTTAAAAACAAACACTTCACTTGGGACAGATCACATTTAGACATGAAACTGGGTGGGGCAGGGAGGCAGTTACAGTCCACCAGATTTGCTCTATGGTTTCTCATGTTATTTGTTGCCGTATAATCTGTTGATAGTTATGTAAATAGGAAATGTGCCCCAACTACATAGTTTTTCAACAGAGAAAATGACATAATACTGACTAGAACTTAAAAGGACTGTTTGTTCCTGTCTTTGATTGGCAAGGAACATTAAGTGGCTCTCCACAAAGCAGCAAGCTTCCTAAACTAGGTATTGCCTAATGCTAATTATTCACTCCAGTCCAGAAATAAATTCCCATTTCATTTTTTACTGTCACTGAAAGGGTACAGAACTGAAAATAGAATTAATTTGCATATCTATAATCCACAAAGTGTAGAGACAGGACCCTCTTTATGCTTCTGTTTTCCACATTAAAAAGGGAACTACAAAAAGGGACATAGGCTGCCCATTTTAGGGTTGCCAGGTCTGACTCAAGAAATATCTGGGGACTTTGGGGGTGGAGCCAGAAGCAAGGTTGTGACAAGCACAAGTGAACTCCAAAGGAAGTTTTAGCCATCACATTTAAAGGGACTGCGCACCTTTTAAATGCCTTCCTCCTATTGGAACAAATGAAGGATAGGAGCACCTTCTTTTGGAGCTCATAGAATTGGACCCCCTGGTCCAAACTTTTTGAATTTTTTTCAGGGTGGGGGTGGGGTTTGAGGAGAGACACCAGATGCTATGCTGAAAATATGGTGCTTCTACCTCAAAAAAACTGCCCCCTTGAGCCCCAGATACCCACAGATTTATTTTCTATTATAACCTTTGGTAACCATCTCTCCATAGGGTATAATGGAGTGTCCAGTAGACATTTGCCTCCCCCATCCCCACTTTCTGATAACCCTGATATGGGGGGAGGACCTCCAAACCGGGAGATTCACTGCCCCCACCTGGAGACTGAGCAACCAAAAAAGAGCAATGCAGATACTGGAACAGAACCTCTGGTCACAACGAACCTCTGCGAGAACCAGCCTCTAAATGAGTACACTGCAAGCAACTCTTAGAAAAAATGCAAAATATTTCTTAGAATAAGCCACAAATTATAACAAACCCAAAAGGAACATATGCCCACACCCAAAGTCACCAAAGGCAATAATGTCCATTTTTCTAATGTCCAGTATTTTCCAACAGTAGTAGGGTGTACGTGAAAAGTCCAATAACAAAGTCTTTCATATGGAGCGCTGCTCCTACGAATTCCAATCCGAGTTAAAAGAGTCTTCCACGGAGATCCCAGCTCCACAACTTTGTCTTCTGTACAGCAAGGCACAAGAAGTAAGACACGACGCAGTAGTACTTGTTCCCACATTTCGCTATTGCTTCTACGAGCTGTACATATATGTAAAAATACAAATAAAACATACATGATATACTTAGCAAAGCACCAAATGGCTATTTTAAAAAATGGACAAACCATACCTTTCAAAAGTTTTTTTCTTATACTAACATCCATTCAGTATGGTCAATTTCCTAGTCCTCTGCACGAAGCATTCGTTTTTTAAATGCCAGGTGCTTGCAATTTAAAGTTCCTTAAAGATACAGCATTCAAATCAACAGTGTTACCTCCCAGGATCAGTAATTATATCAAGAAACCTCTACATAGCACAGTAAATCATACAAAAATCAATCCTAGAAAACAGGAAAGATCCCAATCGTTGTTTAAACCCTTTAGTGTTAAGGTCTGAAATAAGAAAATCCACCTCATTTCACATTGTAATAACCACTTGGTGACATCGACCTTACCCTGTAGTTTTATGGGAAATTTTTCAACCTCAAAATATCTAAGTGAATTGGGATCATGTTGGAAATTTCTGTAGTGCTCCACAAGGGGAACATCTATCACCAAATTCTTAATTCTAGACTTGCGTAGGTTGGACTTTTTTCGAGACAAGGGTGAAGTTAACAAGAGTGGAGGTCACTTTAGATGCGGGGCATGTTCTGCATGCCCCCTTTCTTTGGAACTGAGGGAATTTGTGCATCCAGAAACAGGATTTAAAATATACCTTTGTGACTTGACCACCTGTTCTAATAAACAATGCATTTACATTTTGTTGTGCCCATGCCCCAAAATATACTTGAGAAGTACAAGTGACGAATGACACGTGTACTTGAACACAAGTCTAGAATTAAGAATTTGGGTGATAGATGCTCCCCTTGTGGAGTACTGCAGAAATTTCCAACATGATCCCAATTCACTTAGATATTTTGTGGTTGAAAAATTTTCCATAAAACTACAGGGTAAGGTCAATGTCACCAAGTGGTTATTACAATGTGAAATGAGGTGGATTTTCTTACTGTAGACCTTAACACCAAAAGGTTTAAACAACGACTGGGATCTTTCCTGTTTTCTAGGATTGATTTTTGTATGATTTACTGTGCTATGTAGAGATTTCTTTATATAATTACTGATCCTGGGAGGTAACACTGTTGATTTGAATGCTGTATCTTTAAGGAACTTTAAATTGCAAGCACCTGGCATTTAAAAAATGAATGCTTCATGCGGAGGACTAGGAAATTACCATACTGAATGGATGTTAGTATAAGCGACAGCATTCGAATAAGAAAAAAACTTTTGAAAGGTATGGTTTGTCCAATTTTTAAAATAGCCACTGGGTGCTTTGCTAAGTATATCATGTATGGTTTTTGTATTTGTATTTTTACATTTATGTACAGCTCATAGAAGCAATAGCGAAATGTGGGAACAAGTACTACCGTGTTGTGTCTAACTTTTTGTGCCTTGCTGTACAGAAGACAAGTTGTGGAGCTGGGATCTCTGTGGTGTAAGAAAAAGCCCCCTACTTTTCATACACATGGACATCGTGATCACCAGTATGGTTGCCAGGGTGCCTGGAGTTTTGACTCGCACACATCTGCTCTAAGAAGTGGACTTTGCCCACGGTTTCTAAGGCTTATGTGGATACTATAAGCCTCAGCTTTGCAGCAGCATTCTACATCTCTGGATGGGTGTTAGCCAGAACTACAGATGAGCTTCCAGCTGCTCCTTGCATGCCCAGTCTTGGCCACTGCAGTGGAGGAAGCCACGCCGCCATGAACTGTACAGGCAAACAGTTTCCAGCCTGTTTCCACGAACCAAAGGCTAACACCACCAGAATCCATCTTGTTTTCCTGACTCCATTACAGCAAAGCAAGAGACTCACGTATCCAACAGCTGCTTCAACTTCTGCATAAGGCAATCAAGCTTATCTTAGGCGTGGATCCTGTCAGACCGCCTAAGCCTTTGTCTAACGGAACTCAAGATAAAGACTGGTGCCAAGAGAAGACTGAAGAGGAAGACCATCTTCAGTGAGCCAAGTAACTTTGTGTCACCTTTTTAGATAAGTTTGGTAAACTCAAGCACACCTCCACCCAGTAATTTCCCCCATTCTTTTCCCCAACAGTCATCCTGGAGCCTCCCCCTTGGCCCATTGTTACCTGGACAGCCAATCAGGTAACTAAGGCCAAGTCCGCTCATTGGCTAGCTATGAGCGTCCAATTAGGGGTTGCAAACTAACCGGTTATTGGCTACTGCACTAGTCCAGCCCTTATGGTCACTGCAGAGCCTCCCCTTTTCTGAGGTCATGTACCAGCTGACCACCTGTCATCCATCCCTGTACCTCCCAATCCCCTAAGGGCTCAAGGTAGTCTATATAACCTGTAACACAGCTCTCCACATGTGTGCATCTAGCAGTACCCCAGTTCCACTGTCTAGATCCATCCCCGATTCTGGCCACAGTTTTGGGTCCATTTTCCCCGTCCTCTTTCGTCGCCATTGGAGCTTTCCTTGAAGACTATGATCGGTAATTATCACCCTGATTGTCTATCCATGTGTTGTCTCTATATCTCTCTCTATTTTTCTTAGGACTGTATGTATGTTACATGAGCACATTGCCTTGTATGTGAGTTCAATATTTTTCTAGAATAAATTTTAATTGTTTTACTTAATTGGAGTCCTTGGTAAATTTAAGCATTAATTTCTGGACGTGGATTCTGTATACATAGGTAAAAAGATCCTGATTAAGCCAGGTGCCCACCTGACAATTCCCCAACCTCGTTTTGAGGGCATTTTGGTTTACAGTGGAAGACTCTTTTAACTCGGATTGGAATTCTAAGGAGCAGTGCTCCGTGTGAAAGACTTTGTTATTGGAATTTTCACCTACACCCTACATCTTTGGGAAATACTAGACATTAGAAAATTGGACGTTATTGACTTTGGTGATTTTGGGTGTGGGCATATGTTCCTTTTGGGTTTGTTATAATTTGTGGCTTATTCTAAGAAATATTTTGCATTTTTTCTAAGAGTTGCTTGCAGTGTATTCATTTGGAGGCTGGTTCTCATAGAGGTTTGTTGTGACCTTGGTTTTCTGCCCCACCTGGGGATTGGCAACCCTCTGTCTATACTTGAGATGCTTCCTTATATCTTCTCCTCCCCCCTTACATTTAAACATTTTCAGCAGTCTTCTTCACAGAAAGTTCCTTCAGCCCTTACTCACCACCAGTGACAAACATATAAGCCTTCAAAACCTGAAAACTTATTTCCATCTACTGACTCGTATTGCTAGAAGGCTCCAATGGCCAACAAAAAAACCCAATAAACAAAAACATCCATATTAGATTTTTGTGACAGAAAATGTCACAAAACTGAGAGAACATTGCTTTACCAAGCTATTAATTTCTACTACTTTCCTACTGCAGAGTAGATTATGAATGCCCTTCATCCCAGACACATTGTCCCTCTAGTCCAGCATTGTCCTCTGATGGATACAATTTATTTAGTGTCTTAGGCTGTGTTCAGCTTTAGCAGAAAATAACAGGGACTGAAGTTTATGCACAGAAAGCACACTCTTCACCATTGATTTTAATTGTTCTTAGAGTGTTTACTTATGTTGTAATCTGCTCTGAGTTCCCCGACTGTTGGGGAGAGCAGAATAGAAATCAAAGAAATAAATATATAAATTGTTTTATGGATCGTCAAATGGGTTTCTTGGGAGAACTTTTGTAATTGGGAGTCTATACAATCTGTTTTTCCATTCATGAAAAGAAAAAACTTAAAAAGCATAAGGTTTCCAACTCTGTACTTGAGATGTGTCTATTAGAAGCCATAATTTAACCTGATCGTTTGCTTACTTACTTACTTGAAGCCTAGCACAACCTATCTGTTTGTAGCAGCTCTTAAGCAATAGGGCAAGACTAATTAACAAGGTTATGGAGTTCTGAATGTTCATCTGTTCTGTGTTAATAATAAGGAATTGTTTTGTGTAATCCTGTTCCATTAATCAAGATGCAGAACAAAAGTTACAGGAATCTAAAATGTTCCTGAAGGACTGGGCAGTGTAATATGTGGTAAACATCTGTAACCACATGCAATACAAAGCAAATATTTTATCTCACTCAGAAAGACTATACTGAACACAATGTACTGTGAAACTCTGAGTAAGTTCTGCTCATTCTCAACCACCCAGGGCTCTTTGGGGATTATGGAAGTCGCTAGGAATAAGGTCCATGAGGAAAAATACAACAGGCTCTAGAAAGAGGCTCTGAGTGAGAGCCACCCCACCCTTGCTGTCTTCCCACATACCCAAGTGAAGGCATTCACTCCCCCCCACACAGCTGATCTCTCCTTTTCTGGATCTAGTCTGCTACGGCACACCATTTCCCCCCTCCCCAGTCTCTGGATGTTTCCCTTCCAGAAGGATAGGGAGGAGTCCTCAGCCACTCAAGAGAAGGCTCTCTCTGACTCTTTCCCTCCTCCTCCCTCCCTCCCTCAGCCAATAAAGGAAAGACTTTCTATGACTCTTTCCCTCCTCCCTCCCACAGCCAATTGAGGGAAGGGTTTCTTTCTGTCCTCTGCCAAGCAGAACGACAACCAGCTCAGCCAATGGGAGAGTAGTGAGAGCCAGCAACTGCAAGAACCAAGGGTGGTTGCCTTTTACTGACAGAATCAGCTTTGCTGGCTAGCAACAGCCACTCAGAAGAGAGAGAAGTGGACTCAACCAATGGCATGCAAGTACCCTTAATTGATGATTTGACAGGCCAAAGGTTGATGCAGTGCACCCCCCAACCAATGGGAGAGCTCCGTTTTGCCAATATGAAAGAGCTTTTATATCTATAGGACTCTCTTATGCAAATACCAGTGAGAACTAATAACAGAACTGAAAGAGTCTTTACTATCTACCATAAAGCTGCTAGTATGGACTTAGGTGGATCATAGCATCTAACATTTTTATGAGACCAGTTCCAAACAGCATTGCCAAAATGACTCCAGGAATCACTTATCATTCCATTGACTACTTAGTCCAGGTTGCTCCATATGAACAAGCAGATGATCAGGGTACAGTTGGCTGCACAATGCTTCCTATTTCTGTGCATATACAGCTGTGACTGCATGTTCTCAGATTCAAAGTAATGGGACAGCAGCTCACTGCCAGACTTCCCAAAAGAGCTAAGGGCATCACTCTTTTGTTTTCTGTACCCTCCCACTTTGAGCAAGGACTATTAGAAAAGCATAGGTGTTTGAAGTGGTGTCAGAAGCTAGAAATACTAAAAAGCTGTGATTGTGTATGTGGATCAAATGTGTCTACCAGCTGTTGATTGGTATAGTGACCACATTTGTTCCTTCTATCATGTACAGGGCTCATCTGGGGTGTCACAATTTTGCTAATATTAATTAAACTTGTAAATTCTGGAAAATATTGCTCTTTTAAGTGTAAGAGGCAGCATGAAAATCAAAATGTAGTATATAGAAGACTGCACTGGGTCACTAATCTTTAGAATTTGTATGAAATGTTCAGAGGAAAAACAGAACAATTCTTGTATGCCCAGAGAGATCGTTGCCAAGCTGGGCATGCTATACATTTAAAGGTGGTGAGTGCGGACTATATTAACAGTGGATGAAGAAGCAAAAAATCAATCAATCAATCAGTATTTCATATGCCAGCTATCCCTGTAACAGTAACCATAGAAGCATTACCCAAGGGCAAAGTCTCTATTTAATATCTGTAAGCTACAAAGTGCTGTTGCATGTATGCATACAACAGAGTTCAAAACCCACTTTTGGACAAGGAATCATTTTGTGCCTTGGGGCAAGTTAATTATCTTCTGCTCTCAGTTTTCCATCTGTAAATGAGAACAACAATATACATCTCAAGACGAAGTATAAAAATCAAGCACCTCAGTGTTCTTGGATAACGTGTGGGGACTTTTTATTTCATTTATTTAATTACAAAATTTGTATACACTTACTTTCTACACTTACAAGGCCACTAAGGCAGCTAACAATTCAAAACATGCATAGTAAAACCACATTTTAAAACCATTAGAATCACCCCCCACCCTTTAGAAGTCTGAAACAACAGGTGGGTGAAGAAAGCTGATTTCAGTTCTGTGTGAATGTATTTATTCCCAATTAAAGTTATCATTTAGCAAAAAGGAAGCATGTTGAGCCACCAAAAAATCTACTCATAGTAGTAGTTAGAATCAAGTGGGCAGCTGTGTTGGTCTGAAGCAATAGAACAGGGGTGGCCAACAGTAGCTCTCCAGATGTTTTTTGCCTACAACTTCCATCAGCCCTAGCCAGCATGGCCAATGGCTGGGACTGATGGGAGTTGTAGGCAAAAAACATCTGGAGAGCTACCATTGGCCACCCCTGCAATAGAACAAAGCAGTAGTCAAGTTGTATCTTTAAGACCAACAAAGTTTTATTCAGAATGTAAGCTTTCGTATGCTCTAAGCTTACATTCTGAATAAAACTTTGTTGGTCTTAAAGATACAACTTGACTACTGCTTTGTTTCATAGTAGTAGTGTAATACTATTTATTAAGACCAATTAAAACATTACAACACTTCAAAGAAGCTTTCAGGTTTCCTACAACTCTTCATCAAACTGGATGATCAGTGGAAAACAAAAGTGGTAAAGAAGAGAAAAAGAAAGGTTTTTCAGGACATGATGGCGAAGCCCCTAGTCTGCATTTTGTTAAATGTTAAAATGGAATACAGGATGTGCTGCAGACTTAAGTGAATGTGATGGTTCCAAGAGCAAACCAAAATTCAAGATTTGGGACAGACAGACAAAAGTGGCCATTTATTCCTTTTAAGTATTAAAACCAGTAGTTAATCCTATCTACCCAGAAATCACACGTAAGACTCTTGCTGTCTCTGTATGTGTGCGTGTGGGGGGGAGAAGATGACTGATAAACCATATATAAAAAACAAAGCCAGAGTAAAGAGCTGTCAAAATGGATAATCTTGTGTTTTTGTTTGTTTTGTTACCCTGTCCCAGTAGCTTCTGGTGAATAACAAATAATGGTGAATAACAAATAATGCACCTACATGATATAATCCTATAAACTATCCAACACATCCTGTATTCCTTTTCAAGCAGTTACTAATAGAAGACTAGGAGCCCTGAATATCTTTTCCCCCTTCTTCTTCCCACCTTGCTTTTGATGTTTTTTTGCACGGAACAATCAGTTTGATGAACAAGTTCTGGGAACGTGAAAGCTTGTTTGCTGTTATGTGATAAATTGATTGCTTTTAATTTTTGAAAAGTGCCTTTATTGTTCACAGAATATATAACTCTGCATAGTTAAAGCCCAGTCTAAACCCAGTGGGTTTAGATAGGAATAACTTTGCATAACTTGTACTGTTAACATTGTATCTCTAGTATGGGCTTTATTAAAACGTGAAAAACTGGAAGAGTCTCAAAAAGCCTTTGATCCAAGTGTAATGCTGGGGTTCATTTACGTAAGTCTTAGGCTTCTTCTTACAGTGGTGTCGAACTCATTTGTTTTGTGGGCCGGATCTTCACCTTGTCAGGCCAGGCCATGTGTGTCATAAAATATAATGCCAGGTAGGGGAGATATAAACTTTATAAAGGACACAAACAAACACACTTAGCTTAATCCAACTCACTGACTTATTGAGCCTCAGCTAACAAAAAGAAGAGAGGCTTGGCTCAGTAGCTCTGCTTTGCAATTGAGAGAGCCCGGCAGAGCTAGGTCTCCTTCCCCCACTTTCTTCCCAAGGAAGGAGCTTTGCTGTGTAGCTCCTGTGCGATTGAGCAAGCCTGGCAAAGCAAGTTGTGATGCAGAAGAAAGCAAGAGAGGGAGAAGGAAGCAGACAACAGTGAGTTGCTCGCGGGCCTGATAGGAGCCCTGATTTGCCCTTGGACTGCATGTTTGACATCCCTGTTCTAGAAGGTGAGCAGGAATAATATCTACAGTGAATACCCAAAGGAAGTACAGAGTGGCCATAGCACAAACAGACCAAAAAAATAGTTAAGTCTGGCTTTAAGAGTGGCAGAACTGAAGATACTGGGTCCATAAGCGTGCACACATGAAATGGGCTGGATAGAAAAACAACAGGAAAGCAGAGGTGAGATAATATTTGATATTTTCTTTTACCTTGTATGAAGAGAAAAAACAACTTAGTTCTGCACCAATAAAAACTCCACCTCTCACCTGAACTACAGCAGCTCAGTTCTTTTCACATTGCTGAAAAATTCCCTTGAAAAGCTAGCTTTATATTTGGAAGCTAAAACTGCTTTAGGTTAAGCAGTCTGTGAAGCGTGATGAAGACATAGGTGTTGGATGATCGCTGCAATGGTCATAAATGTTATTGCAAGGCATGCTTGTATCACTGGTTTAACAGCTAGGATGTCTGCGCATTTATAGTAGAAATAAAATTGCCATGGGATTTAATTCTTCAGACCAAAACAGCCAGTGGTGTAGACTTTCCTCACACACACAAACACTAGCTAGATAAAGTAAAAATGCCTTTTATGTCAGAATGCATTTTGTGAATGCTTAATAGAATGAATATAAGCTCAAATGCATATTTTAACTTCAAGTTTTCATTTGAAATATGTTTCCTATCAAAGAAAATTCAGTTGAATGCAATCAGGAAGTTTTATTATTTTAGTGCATTTCGTTACCAAATAGTTCAGCTGCAACATGATCTCTATGGCTATTAACGGAACACAACTCTACTCATCTTCCATCTGCAAAACTGGTTGAATACATTTGAGTTAATTTATCAATAGGGATTTAAATATAGAGCTAAAAATCTTCCTTACAAATTTCAATTAGAAGCACTGGAGATAAACTCAAATTTTATTTATTTATTTATTTTTGTTAATTTATATTCCACCCTGTCCCGCAAGCAGGCTCAGGGCGGATCATAACAAGAGTTAAAACAATTTAAAACTACACGCTAATAACACATTCTACTACAAATATTTTCATCAGTCACTAATATCTCCCCAGAGTATGTTGGTACCAAAACTTATTTTAGAAATTTGGTATCAACTGGACCCAGGAAAGTGCAGCAAATTTCCAAGAAGCGCAATGAAATAAACCTCACTGTCAATATATATGCTCTATGGATAATGAAGGGCACCTCTTCTGAAACCTACATTCCCATGAATCTAAATTCAATCATATATTCCCTTTATAATAGCTATCATTTTCCTTCTCTGCATAACTATACATTGAAATACTTCTGATGTAAAGGTCAGTGGTGATATTTCAATAAATAGCATGGTGTTAGCCACATATATGATTCTTTTTTTATTTATACTACATTCAATTTTGGATTTCCTCCTAACAGAGCTTCTTGGGGTTTTTTCATATTTGAATGTCAAATTTTGCATTTGTAGGTGCTGTCATCCTCACATCTGCTGTAAAAAGAATATTTTCCCTCTACAATTTAGAATTACAATGGAAGTACACAACTGAGGTGGATTAAATTATTACCTTCAAAACTCTAGATTAAAAATAGATATTCCCCTTCCCCAAGCATGCCTGGATCTAAACAAGGAGCCTTGCAGGAAAGGCACTGGTTTGTCCCATTAGGGTCACTGATTGGAAAAGTTGCAGTCTGAGCTTAGAAACAAGCACTAAAGCCCAGTCCTCTTGATTCTGTGTGAATCAGGGACCCAGAGAGCCAGAACTGTACTAATGTCTGATATAAAGCTTCCTATCTGCTATACACTTTTAGTTATTTTATGTTTATTAAAATATTTATGGCTCAAAGTAGTTTACAAGTCACAGTTAAAACACTGCAGTTTAAGTAAACAGAGTAAAACCCCAGATATTACCCCCAAAAGATGCCTGCAGTTTATATCCCACTAAAAGTCCTGGTTAATGAAATGGCCTTGAAGAGCTCCTGAAGATTTCTAATGACAGCACTTCCCTAATCTCCTTCTCATGGAGCCCATTCTATAGAGTGGGAGCTATATTGAAAAAGGACAGGGCTCTATTCAATGCCAGGACGGTTACCTTAGGAGGGGAAACAACCTGAAGACTGCAGTTGGCACATAGAAACATATGGGAAAAGATTGTCCTTTAGATGTGGTGGTTCCTAGGCCAAGTAGGAATATATAAGGACTTCAAAGGCCATAATCAGCATCTTGACATGGGCTTAATGCCAAACTGGCAGCCAGTATATGTACATATATTGGTACAGGTATATTCCCATTGGCTAGCCCCTGACCATAATTAAGTGGCCACATTATGAACCAGCTAGTTTCAGGCTATCTCCAAGGTCATGATAGTAATACAACTATGAGGTTTCAGAAACATGGATCAGTGTGACCAGATCAGCTGATTATCAGAAAGAAGTTTGCAAACCAGATGCAGCTGATAAAAGGTGCTCTCTGTGTCACTATGTTAACCTGTTTATTGAGCATAAAGATTGTGGTCCACAAATACCCTGAAGTCCTTAACCTGCTCTGTAAAAGTCTATTCTACTCCACCCAAAACAAACAGACCAAACCCATGAAAACACCAGCCTTCCGAATCTGCACTACCTCTGTCTTGCCTGGATTCAGAGTCAGCTTGTTCTTCATTAGCCACCTGATCACAGTCTCAAAGTTCAGAGCCAAGATGGACACATCTGGATGTTGGGATAATGAAATCTATAGTTGAGTGTCATTTGCATATTGATGACACTGAACCCTGAATCTCCAGATGATGTCATTCAGTGATCTCATATAGGAATATTGAAGTTCATGAGTGAAAGAACAGAACCCTACAGCACTCCAGAGGACAAATCCCACCCAATTCATACTGCTCTTCCAGAATCTATTTGTTCCTCTTAGACAAAAAAAAAAACAATTCAAAATCTCTGAAGAGTTTAATATCAATTCCATATTCCAATAAACCGATTAATACAGTTATCCACAGACAGATCCAACAATATCAACAGAGATAACTGCCCCTTGCCCAGCTTTGTCCAACAAAGATCATCCACTAGTTGCCCAATAAAGATCATCCATTAGTGTAACTAAAGTTGTTATAGCTCCAAGCTAGGGTTCCTAGCTCTGGTTTGGGAACTACCCTGAGATTTGAGGGGTGGAGTTTGGGGAGAGGAGGGACTTCAGTGGGGTATAATGCCATAAAGCCCACCTTCCAAAATGGCCATTTTCTCTAGGAAAACTGATCTCTGTCTGGAGATCAGTTGTAATAATGGGAGATCTCCAACCACCACCTGGAGTCTGACGAACCTACTCCAATCCCAAGCCTGAAACTCAACTGAAATGCTCAAGCCCTAGAGCAACTGTACCACCACACACCCTCTATCGCTTTTTCCAGAAAAAGTAAACTTGCAGTCTGGCTTATAACTGGCCACCTAATTCTTAGCCAATGAAGACTTTTAAAATATAAATCTTGACAACTGCCTCTTTCAAATTTCTATAGACTGCCCTCTCATTCATTGAGGCACTAACAGGTTGAACTAAAAGTTCTAACATCTTTGCTGATATGATTTTTAAAAGCCAGGATGGGTACAGGTATTGCTCTCATATTCCCAAGGACACAGTCAGCATTCACTGGCAGGATCAAACTATAACAAAAGTGTCTACCCTTCAACTGCTGTATGTGTGTGAATTCTCCAACACAGCTACTATTTACCTTCTGGGAGCCCCAATTTCTCCAGCAGAAAGGTGGTCTCATTGTCAGGAGAACTGCCCCAGGTAATGGAGAGGTGCTGTCTCTCAGCATGGCTGGCAAAGACAGCAAGGAGGTCTAAGAGAGAATTGCAGGTTATTCAGCTCTAGAAGACTTGCTGCTGATGCTTCCCCTCAAGCCTCCTCTCCCTCCTCTTGCTGGGCCTGAGATAAGATGAGGGTGGACTGGGAGCTGCAACTGCTTCTCCCACATGTCCCCTGCTAACCAACTGTTGTTTTTCTCCATGTCTGTTTCCCCCTGTTGCCTCCAGAATCAGTGGTCACAGGTAGTGACCCAGACAGCTCCAGCCCCACCCTGCACTGTTCTCCCCACCCAGGCTATTGTGTGGTGGCAGCAGAGCAACAGTGTTAGAGACAGCTGGTGCTTGGGCAGAGGGCAGAAATTTCCCTTTGGCTTCCAGGAGAAAGCACATGGGTAAAAGAAGGGTCCTCTCACCTTTTGGTGTTACTCAAAATCTGGTGCCCTAGGCAATTGTCTAGGTTTGTTTGCTGGTTGGGCCTGAAACTGGCTATCAAGGATATTTCAGGTAGAAAAAAATCTTTCCCAACACAAGTCTGAGATCCTTTAATTGAAGATGCCAAGGACTATAAACATATGTTCTACTATGGAACACCTATCTCTAGATACCCCCAATGTTTTTGGAATTAAGACTGGATTAAACTTGGTTGTTAGGAAAACAAAAAAAGTCCTTTTTTGTCAGTGAATTCAAAAAGGGGATCAAGCATACTTCCTTACTATCCTTTTTTGATGCAAGAAGGAAGTTCTGCAGGTAACAGTTCACACTGAAAATACTATGAAGTCATAATACTATGAACTCATAATAACAAACATTATCTAAGTACTCATTTTCAGAAAATGGCTGCAACTGCAACATATTTCAAAAACAGGGGCAACGCAAGAGATACTGCCACAAATAGTGCCTAAACAGCAAAAGCATGCTTTCCTACTCTGGTTCACTGAGGTTCAAACAGGAGAAACTGTAATCAAAACAACTTTGTGGTCAAGAGCATAAATCCAATGGATATCTTAGAAATGCAGACACATTTAAGCAAAAATCTCACATAGTTATAAAAATTTGCTGTTTTTCCTCAGACTCCTAACCAGGCAACTGTGGCAAAGTCATCCCCCAGAAGTTCATAATTATGACACTTTACAGGAGAGCTTCTTAAAAAAATAATAATGTTGTACAAAGATACCCTTCACCAACTATGAAAGCACACATCTAAAGCCAACTCCCATCCTTTCATCCATTGTTAGAAGATCACTGTGGACAGAAAAAATGAACAGTTGTCCCTTTGTTGGCTGCAGTTAATTTTGAATTAAGATACTATTACAGATATGGCAGGTATCTTTATAGCTCTCAATTTGACTATAGCGTTTCAAAATTTGCTTGCAAAAAAACCCCAAACAAACAATGTATCCTGATACTGCATTTCACAGAAAATGCAGTAAAATACATTCTTGTGCAATACAGTAAAATTGAAAAACCAATAAATGGTCCTAGTTATTGAGAAATTGGACAAAAAATAGCCTATTGTCATTTTTTTCAAGACGGCAAATCAATAGATGTTGAAAGGTTTTATTTTTTCTTACTACTGGAGTGTTGACTCTAGCAATAAGTGAGATGTGGACTGAAATTTAGGAGACAAAGAAACTGAGTGATATGCAAGATGGAACTTAATATTTTTAGAACTTAGGAAGTTTAGATATGTCTCTAAATGACTTTAGTAAACTCAATAGGACACAATTAGCACTTGGATGGAAAACTGCCAAGGAAGATAAAAGTTGCTACATGGAGGAAAGTAACAAGAGATGGGCACAAACTGAAAAAAACAGTTTGTGCCGGTATGTGGCCAAACCAGAAACCAAATTAGGAGGTTCATTCTTGAACCAAAATGGTTCATGGTTTGTGGTCCCAAAAACCCCACTGAAACAGACCACAGTCTCATTAAAAACAGGGCTTTCAGAAAACCTGAAGAACAGCTGAGCTAGAGGAAGCAGCCTGCTCCCTGCCACCTGGTCTGTTTAGAGCTGTCATGTGCAGTCAGTTTATAAGTTTAAAGGGAGTTGTTTTTAGACAATCTTATGCAGTCCCTTTAAAGTTTAAAGGGACATCCAAAGATAGCCTGAAACAGCTAAGTGGCAAGAAGCAGGTCTACCTGCTACTCAGCTGTTTTTTGAACTTTTGCAGGCTGTCTTATGCAATCCCGTTAAAATGTAAAGGACTGTACAAGGCAACCTGAAAAAGCTGAGCAGCTGTTTTTGTGGCTTTCATGGGAAAAGAAATCAAGGTTTTAAAGGATTCTGAGTCCCTTTAAACTTCTGTTTTCTGCTCTAGCCATGAACCTCCATGAACTGCTTTAAAAGTTCGTGGAAGTTAATGACAGCAGACCCTTCACAAACTTCAGATCATAAGCCATGAACAGGACAAAATTTGTAATGTAATTTTACTTCATGGTTTGGTTCATGCCCATCCTAAAAAGCAACAGCAAGCCATTTCAGCTCATATCATAGATTGTTATTATTACCACCTTTAATTTATATCCCACTCTCTCCACAAGCGGACTCAGGGTGGCTAACAATCAGTTCAAAACTTCAAACAATAAATACAATTAAACAGTTCAAAACTTCAAACCTTCAAACAGTAAATACAATTAAAACATTTTAAAACATTTTATGGTGCTGTTAAACAACAACCTAGGCGGGATCATCCTTTACTAACAGTGAGCCCGCAGTGATTTCAGTTTCTCAGCAGTGTAGGTCTTTTCTTGGTTTAGGTGCCAAAGGTCTGTCGAAAAAACTCAGTTTTGCAGGCCCTGCAGAATTGAGAGAGGTCCCACAGGGCCCTTATGGCCTCTGGGAGTGTATTCCATATTTCAGGTGCTGCCACTGAGAAGGCCCTGAACCATGTAGAGCACAGCCTGGCCTCCCTTGGTCTGGGGATGGACAATAGATGTTGCATCCCTGAATGCAGTGCTCTCTGGGGGACATGTGGAAAACGGCGGTCCCGAAGATAGACAAGCCCCCAATCATATAGGGCTTTAAAGGTCAATATCAACACCTTGAAATGGACTTGAAACACAACAGGCAACCAGTGCACTAGCTGCAGTTTCCGAGTCAGGGTCAAGGGTAGCCCCATGTAAAGAGCATTACAGTGATCTATTCTCGAGGTGACCGTGGCATGGATCATCATTGCTAGGTCGTCATGTTCCAGGAAAGGGGCCAACTGCCAAGCCCACCGGAGATGGAAAAAGACGGATTTGGCAGTGGCTGCAACTTGAGCCTCCGTTGTCAAAGAGAACTCAAGAAGCACTCCTAAGCTCTTGACCTTAGGGGCCGGTACCCCATCAAGAGCTGGTAAAGGGATCTCCCTTCCTGGGCCACCCCGACCTAGATAGAGAACTTCCATCTTTTGTCAGTTTCAACTTCAACCGACTCAGCCTGAGCCAAGAGGCTATGGCTTGGAGAGCCAGGTCTAGATTATCCAGGGCCACCCATCATTAGATAGAGCTGGGTGTCATCTGCATATTGGTGACATCCCAGCCCATACCTTCTGACAATCTGGGCAAGGGGGTGCATATAGATGTTAAATAACATTGGGGATAGAACCATACCCTGTGGCACACCAAATAGAAGTGGGTGCCTTTGGGATGATTCTTCCTCTATGACCACCCTTAGTCTCCGACTTTGGAGAAAAGAGGCCATCCATTGCAAGGCTGATCCCTGGATTCCCACACTGGCGAGGCGGCTAAACAGTAGCTGCAGGTCAACCATATCAAATGTGGCTGACAGATCTAATAGTAACAGCACTGCTGAGCTGCCCTGATCCAGATGTTGCATGAGGTCATCCATGAGGGCGACCAGAACCATCTCCATCCCGTGACCCAGCCGAAAGCCGAAAGTATCATCCAGGAATCCCTGTAGCTGAGTCGCCACTGCCTGCTCTATGACCTTACCCAAAAAGGGGAGGTTCGACACCGGCCGATAATTTGCCAATATGGCCAGGTCTGCAGATGGTTTTTTAAGAGGGGGTGGACCACAGCCTCTTTAAGGGGTGTGGGAAAGATCCCTTCTGTGAGGGATCTGTTGACAATGGCCTGTAGTGGTTCCTGTAAAACTGCCTGGCTAGCTTTTATAAGCCAAGACAGGCATGGATCCAACCCACAGGTCATAGGGCGTACAGCCAAAAGGATCCTATCAACCTCCTCCAGGCAGAGTGGGATGTAAGAATCCAGAAATGGACCAGAAGATGTGCTCAGTGCCTCAAGTTCTTTCACTGTATCAATTGTGGCAGGGAGGTAGTGTCGGAGTGACGAGACCTTATCTGCAAAAAAACTCGCAAAAGCCTCACAGCCGATTTCCAATTCTCTAACATTTAGTTTACCTTGAGGTAAAGTTGTTAATGACTGAATTATACTAAATAATTGTTCTGGCCGTGAAGTTGCAGATGCAATCTGGGTCACAAAGTAAGTTTTCTTTGTGGCTCAGACTGTCATCTCGTAGGTCTGCACTAATGACCTATAAGATGTTCTCAGAGCTTCGTCACAAGTATGTCACCACTGCCTCTCTAGTCATCTTAGTTGCTGTTTCATCGATCACAGCTCTAGGGTATACCACAGCACGGATCGTGACCGAGGACGAAGAGGACATTAAGGAACGATCTCGTAGATGGCTGCTGAGATCTGGTTATTCCAGGTCTCTACCAGCTCATCCAATGAACAGAACACCTCATAGATAAAGACCGATTTCTCACTAGCATTGCTCCAACCCCAGGTATCTGTTTTCCCCCAGCAAAAGTGATTGATTTCCCACCAGTTGCTCTGGGGGAACATTTTGATGTGTGACTCCCTCCAGTCCCCCTCACAGCTTTGGGATAATGTCTTTTAAGGATTAAGAAACCGCAAGGGGAACTAGAGGGAGCTGTGCATCAAAATGCCCCCACAGAGCAATTCTTGGGTAATCAATTGCTTATGCTGGGGGAAAACAGAAGCCTGGGGGTGCAGCAATGCTAATGAGAAATTGGTAAGAGTCGCAGTAAGTTGGTTGTAACTCAAAAACACTTTCCTTTTCTCTAAACTACTTTAAATAGACATTCCCTCTTCCCAGAGAACCTGATTGAGATTATATACTGAGAATACTCACTGCGGTCACCAAGCTACAATTCCCAGAAACCTTTGAGGGAACATGACTGGTATAAAACTGACGTATGTTTGTATTCAAGATCTATACGTAGGCTCAGTTTGCACATAAAAATACACCATGGATTGCTGCTAACACAACAAGCCTAAAGGATCCTTGTGCTCATTCTCTTCTTTCTACCCTGCCTTTGAACACAGCCAGCTAATGAATTACTATATTTCCATTTGATGCAATGCCATTGTTTACATCTCATGTTTAATATCTGTGGTTTGTTCAGAGAACAGCTCCAGTCCAAATGTGTACAATTCCTATTCCAACTACATGGCTTATTTAGATGTATCATTTTATTGATTGTATCAATTTATACTGTGCAATTCGCCTTGAGTCTCAGTGAGAAAGGCAGACTATAAAAGATGTAAATAAATAAAATAGCCATTGCATCCAAATACAGTTGTGCTTTCTCTGCAAAATGAGATTCCCAACTGAAAACATCTGGTTTACCACAGAGACCTTCTGGATTATTTTTCTCCACAAACATCAAGTTCATACATCAGATAGATCCTGAAAGGGGAGCTGGGGAGCTCTTCTTTATCTCCTATACATACACACCTGCTTCCATTCAAGAGAAGAATTATTATCTGGTTCAGGACAATCCAAAGTAAAAAAAAAAAAATCCCATGGGGTCTCACAGAAACTATCAAAGCTATATTTCTAGCATCAAGAGGTACATTAAGATGCATAGATTCAGGGTGGGGAGAATGGGAATCCTAACAGTTTCTATATTAAAAGTTCAATGCATATTTCCTTCTTTGCCTCCAAGGGAGAGAAAGACAGCAGCGGGGCAGCCAGTAAAAAAAAAAAAAAAACAGAGGAGAAAAAGAGGGCCAGCAATGCGCTCTTCATTGATCTCCCCTTGTAAATACATTACAGTACATGGCTAAAAAGTTGGAAAAGAGCAAAAGATTATTACACATTCCATATTCCTTCTGTCATGGACTTCAGTATAATGTATTAAGGGGATTTCCTATCCAGGCTGTAATGTACTGCGTTCCGAGACGTTTAGAAGGCAACGTATTTTATTGGCTAGTACATCACAAAGACAACATGTTGGGGCTGGGTCCCCAATATATACATTTCCTGGAACAACCCTTTTCCTGGCCAGGTCCAATCCTGGCCAGTTAAACTTCCTGCCACAGATCATAATAGGCGGAGTGCATTTGGTCCTTACATCAGGTGACCTGTGGTTTCGCGCTGTGTTAGAAATTCAGGAACCAAAATGCAAGACACAACACTCCTCCCCTCCTAGTTCAAGATACATAGTCTTCTAAATAAGTGGGTGGCTGCTGCTTCCTGTGCGACCACTGTGGTTCAGTCTGAGGGACAGGGCAGCCATTGCATCCAGGGCTGCTGGTTCCTCACTGTGAGGCTCTACAGGGAGTTCTACAGGCCAGTCAGTCTGACTTCAATACCGGGAAAGTTGGTAGAAACCATTATCAAGGACAGAATGAGTAGGCACATTGATGAACACGGGTTATTGAGGAAGACTCAGCATGGGTTCTGTAAGGGAAGATCTTGCCTTACTAACCTGTTACATTTCTTTGAGGGGGTGAACAAACATGTGGACAAAGGAGACCCGATAGATGTTGTTTACATTGACTTCCAGAAAGCTTTTGATAAAGTTCCTCATCAAAGGCTCCTTAGTAAGCTCGAGAGCCATGGAGTAAAAGGACAGGTCCTCTTGTGGATCAAAAACTGGCTAATTAATAGGAAGCAGAGAGTGAGTATAAATGGGCAGTCTTCGCAGTGGAGGATGGTAAGCAGTGGAGTGCCGCAAAGCTCAGTACTGGGTCCCATGCTCTTTAACTTGTTCATAAATGATTTGGAGTTGAGAGTAAGCAGTGAAGTGGCCAAGTTTGTGGATGACACTAAATTGTTCAGGGTGGTAAGAACCAGAGAGGATTGTGAGGAACTCCAAAGCGATCTGTTGAGGCTGGGTGAGTGGGCGTCAACGTGGCACATGCGGTTCAATGTGGCCAAGTGCAAAGTAATACACATTGGGGCCAAGAATCCCAGCTGCAAATACAAGTTGATGGGGTGTGAACTGGCAGAGACTGACCAAGAGAGAGATCTTGGGGTCGTGGTAGATAACTCACTGAAAATGTCAAGACAGTGTGCGATTGCAATAAAAAAGGCCAATGCCGTGCTGGGTATTATTAGGAAGGGAATTGAAAACAAATCAGCCAGTATCATAATGCCCCTGTATAAATCGATGATGCGGTCTCATTTGAAATACTGTGTGCAATTCTGGTCACCACACCTCAAAAAGGATATTATAGCATTGGATAAAATGCAGAAAAGGGCAACTAGAATGATTACAGGTTTGGAACACTTTCCCTATGAAGAAAGGTAAAATGCTTGGGGCTCTTTAGCTTGGAGAAACATCGACTGCAGGGTGACATGATAGAGGTTTACAAGATTATGCATGGGATGGAGAAGGTAGAGAAAGAAGTACTTTTCTCCCTTTCTCACAATACAAGAACTCGTGGGCATTCAATGAAATTGCTGAGCAGTCAGGTTAGAACGGATAAAAGGAGGTACTTCTTCACCCAAAGGGTGATTAACATGTGGAATTCATTGCCACAGGAGGTGGTGGTGGCTACAAGCATAGCCAGCTTCAAGAGGGGGTTAGATAAAAATATGGAGCAGAGGTCCATCAGTGGCTATTAGCCACAGTGTGTGTGTGTGTATATAAATTTTTGGCCACTGTGTGATACAGAGTGTTGGACTGGATGGGCCATTGGCCTGATCCAACATGGCTTCTCTTATGTTCTTATGGGGCGAGGCTGGAATAGCACTGTCTTGTGCCTGCAGCCATGTTGGGGACTTCCTCAGTGCCCTCGCTAGAGAGGGGAGGGGCTCCTCCGCCGGCAAGGCCAGCACGATCAGCTCCTGTGGAAGAGCTGACCCCACTCTGATGAGACCTCGTATGAGTGGGACCCAGTGACCCACAGCACTTGGGCAGGTGTTCACTCTGGCCCACTTGCAAAGTTCTTTGCATAGACCAGATCCCCTCTAGTGGCCTCCTGAGTCTCAGGAGAGCTGCAGAGGTCTGGGACCCGGTCTGGATGCAACCTATCTAGCCTAGTGGTTAACCTCCGGCCCATGAGCAGCTCGGCAAGTCTTAGGCCGGTAACTGGGTTCGGGGCAATCCAATTCCCAATTGAAAGGCTGCCAGGCAGTGATCCCAATCCCCCTGAACTATGTGCCCCCGGGCCTCCTTGCTTATGCAAACCATGCGTTCCACTTGACCGTTAGTGGCCAGATGAAAGGGAGCGGACTGTATGTGACGGATGAGGTACCTATTCAGGAACTCCTGGAAGTTCTGGGAGGTAAAAGCAGTCCTATGGTCCATAATTATGGTCTCGGGGATCCCATGGGTGCAAAATACTCTCCATAGAGCTCTGACTGCGGCCGCGGTGGAGGTTGAAGATATGGGAATCACCTCCAGCCACTTCATGTACACATCCACCAGGATGAAGAATATTTGACCCTGGTATGGCCCCGTGAAGTCTAGGAGCACCCGGGACCAAGGAGTGCGATTGGACTCACAGTAGTGGACGGGGGCGCTGGGCGGATCTGGTTGGGACTCTTGGCGGGGCTGGCACCTTCTTACCCACCCCTCTATCTCTTCGTCCATCCCCAGTCACCATACATAACTACGTGCCAGGGCCTTCATATGCACTATTCCAGGGTGCATCTCGTGCAAGGCTTTGAGCACTTGCTTCCGGAGTGGGGGGGGGAACCAACACCCTGCTACCCCAGAGAATGCACCCCTTGTGTATGGACAGTTCATCCCGGTGGAATGCAAATGGCCTGAAACCAGTGTCCAGTTTGCCTTTGGGCCACCCCCCTCCCCACCCAGTCCAAAACACGTGTGAGGATGCGGTCTCTGCCCATGGCCCAAGCTACCTCAGCGGTGTGGAGGGGCCTCTCCGGTAGAGTCTCCAGTAGCATCACGTGGTGGGCCGGGCTGGGTTCCATCAAGGGCAGCGGAAGATGGCTGAGGGCATCTGCATGTCCTATTGCTTTGCCAGGGCGGTGAAGGAGCTTATATATGTACAAATTGAGAAACTGGTTCCATCGCAGGATGCGCTGTGACAGGACTTGTGGTGTCTGACGGTCCAGGGCGAGGAGGCCCAGCAATGGCTTGTGGCAATCCTGAAACACCTGCCATACAGGTAGTCATTGAATTTGTACATACCCGCTACGATTGCCAACACCTCTTTGTCAATTTGAGCATAGTTACACTCTGCTGGGGGTCAGGGTCCAAGAGTAATATGCCATGGGGGCCTCCCTCCTGTCCGGGAGTTGGTGACCCAGGATGGTGCCCACACCATATGGGGAAGTGTCACAGGCTAGACTCACTGGAAGGGACTCATCAAAATGGTGGAGCACCTCAAGGGAAACCAAAATGTCCTTGACTGCCTAAAAAGCGGCCGCCTGCTTTTTCCCCCAGACCCACAGGGCGTGTTTATCTAGGAGCCTATGTAGGGGTTCAGCAAGGGTGGCTTTGTGGATCAAGAAGGAAAGATAAAAGTTCAGGAGACCCAGAAAACTTTGCAATTCCACCTTGCACCTGGGGGCTGGGGTGTGGACTATCGCCCTGGTCTTGTCAGCCATCCAGTGGATTCCTGCAGCATCCACAGCAAACCCCAAGAACTCCACCCTTAGCACCTCGAGTGAGCACTTCTCCCGCTTCACCTTAAGTCCCGCAGTCTGTAAGCGGCGGAGGACCTCTCACAAACGGCAGCTGAACTCCTCGGAATCTGGGGCAGCGATTAAAACGTCGTCAAAAAAGGTTTGTACTCAAAGAATCCTTTTGAGGAGAGTCCATTATGCTCTGAAAGATTCCCGGAGACACGCTAACCTCAAATTGCAACTGCCGCACCTTGAAAGCCCCCCTCCCTGTGCATCACTATTGTCTGAGCCTCAGCAGTCCCAGTGTCCACTGGGAGCTGCTGGTAGGCTTGGGCCAGGTCCAGCTTCCCCAAAATTTTAGAGCCGGCCAAGGATGCGAGGACGTGGCTGACCACTGGAACAGGGTATGGGTGGTCCTGGAGTGCTTTATTGATTGTGCATTTATAGTCTGCGCATATGTGCACGTCCCCATTTTGCTTCACCTGAGTGACTATGGGAGTCTCCCATACAGTGTAGGAGACCGGCTCTTGTACTTCCTGGGCCACGAGGCTGTCCAGCTCCACTTCAAGTTTTTGGTTTTAAAGCGAATGGAACTCGCCTGGCCTTCAGCCTTATGGGCCTCATGTGGGGGTCGAGCTGTAAGGTGATGGGTGGCCCCTTGTAGCAACCCAGGGTCCCATCAAATAACTCCGGGAATTCCTGGCACACATTTTCAAAACTGTGCATTTGTATCTGCTGCACCCTGACTATTTATATGCCCAGTGGCCCGAATCAGGCCAGGCCCAGTGAGGTGGCGAGCTGGCGCTTGACCACGAGTATGTCCAGTGCACCCTTAAAGTTTTTGAACTCTACCCTCACAATGATCCACCCCAAAATCCATACAGGGTTTTTCTGGAAGTCCTGCAGTATGAAATCAGCAGGCCGCAATGGTGACTGGCCATGGGGGCAGAGTTTTCTTAGGGACTCCTCCGAGATTATGGAGATGGAGGACCCCGAGACCAGCTCCATTATGCAGGGAGCACTTCGATTTGGACTGACACCTTGACCTAATCAGGCGTGTCCAGGGGCAAATTCATTACCTGGATGCTGGTTGATGAGATCATGTGAGCATCAGTCGAGTTGTGCTGCGTGAACTGGCACCTGCGGTTGGTCTTGGCCCTGCAAGCTCGCGCAATATGGTCCAATTTCCCGCAGTTCCTGCAATCAGCGTTGTGGTAGGGGCAGTCTCGGCACTCATGTGGATCTCCAGAGCTGGCGCACTTTGTGCTGGCAGGCTTCTCTGCAGCTCGCACCAGGTGGATGATTTCAGCCTGTTTTGTGGCTGGCGATGGAGCTGGCATGCCTCTTCCTCCTCGTATTCGCCTGATGCCATCTCCTTGTGGTGGACAGCCTCCATCTGAGGGCTGGAGTGAGCCTTGGCAGCTCTCTCAAATGCGGTGGCTTTGTTGAAGGTGAGTTGGAGAGTCAGCTCTTCTTTTGCAAAAAGCTTTTGCTACAGTCTTTTGTCCCGGAGCCCCCAGACAAATCAATCCCACAGGGCTTCCTCCAGCTTGTCATCTCTCCTGCCCGCTGATCTCTCTTGTGGAACAGGAACTGGTGGGCGATGATGGATGGCTGGGGCATGAAATCCCCAGTCAGGAGTTTGACTACCTCCTCGTAAGTCTTCGTGGTGACTTTCGTGGGGGCCACAAGACCCTTGGCGATCTCCAGGGTCATCTAGTCCAACCCCCTGCACAATGCAGGAAACTCACAAACACTTCCCCCTAAATTCACAGGATCTTCATTGCTGTCAGATGGCCATCTAGCCTCTGTTTAAAAACCTTCAAGGAAGGAGAACCCACCACCTCCTGAGGAAGCCTGTTCCACTGAGTAATCGCTCTAACGGTCAGGAAGTTCTTCCTAATATTGAGCCAGAAACTCTTTTGATTTAATTTCAACCCATTTGTTCTGGTCCTACCTTTCAGGGCCACAGAAAACAATTCTACACCATCCTCTATATGACAGCCCTTCAAGTACTTGAATATGGTGAACATATCACCTCTCAGCCGCCTCCTCTCCAGGCTAAACATCCTCAGCTCCTTCAACCTTTCCTCATAGGACTTGGTCTCCAGACCCCTCACCATCTTCGTCACCCTCCTCTGGACCCGTTCCAGCTTGTCTATATCCTTCTTAAAATGTGGTGCCCAAAACTGAACACAATACTCCAGGTGAGGTCTTACCAGAGCAGAGTAAAGCAATACCATCACATCACGTGATCTGGACACTATACTTCTGTTGATACAGCCCAAAATTGCATTTGCCTTTTTAGCCACCACATCACACTGTTGACTCATGTTCAGCATATGATCCACTAAGACCCCAAGATCCCTGCTGGGGTCAAGCAAAGAGTGGTCCTCACCCCATGTGAGACAAATAGGAGCCATTTCTGGAAGCTGGTTGCCCAAACCTCAGAGAACAGGCACAAGCATTCACTGCTGAGCTGACATCCTGAATCCCAGATGGGGTGGGTGTGAATGGCTGTTTCTGTGAGTGAGCAGTTCAAGGACTGGATGGGAAAGGTGTGAGTGTCAGCTGCAGAAACCTACTTGTTTTCTTCTTTCCCCCCACTGTCAGGGGTATATGTGCAGTTGGTCAGGCATCCCACAGCATGGGGCCTAAGACAGCTACTTCTTTTGCCCATTGGCTATGACCAACCCACTCATAATTTAAGAGGTTTGGGGAACAAAAAAATCCTATTTTTGCTCTGAAAATTAAATGAACCAAAGTTTGGTACTTCCTTGTTCTGAATATTTGAATATTTTTTTTAAAAGATGGGGGGAATATTGAATGATGTTTCAAGAGAAAACAGCCTGCCTGGGCATGGGCTGTCTTGAGAGATGCATGCTAACCTTACCCAAATATGATTTCAAGTATGAACATAAACCCCCATAAGCAGAAAACAACTCTTAACACTAAACAGCTGGACCCTCCAAGGTATTTTAAAAATACCAATACTTGTGAAAAATAAAATGGAAGATGATCCCTTTCTCCATCTCAAAATAAGATTTGTACAGTTCTTTTAAAATCCTGTTCGAACATGTAGGATACTATAAAAGTAAATTAAAAAAGAATGCTGAACTAATAATTTGCTCAGAGCACTCTTGTCTTTGGAGTTTTTGCAATTTAACTGCAGATCTGTAAATAATTTGAAGATATACTGGCCGCTAGCATGAAGAGAGATGGATGGCTACATTACTAAGCAAAGGCCAGGAGCCCAAAACCAATTGCTCAGAATCTGAACTAATATTCTCTGAGCATTATCTACAGTTCATGTTTCAAATTTGTCAAAAGTACTTTGTTTGAACTTTGCTTTACAGTAATTTTATAAAATGTTCTATAGATTACCCCTGGTGCGCCTCACACCTTTCCACCTTCCTTCAGTTCCTTTCCTGATTTCCATTGTACTCCATCTCCCCTCCCCATCCCTACATAAGTAGTTTATATGTATCTATGATTAAAATACCAAGGAAAATATAAATGTTAATATTTTTGCCCTGCAATCAATACACATGCAGCTGCACAGCAAGGCTTAGGAAAACAGCACAGTAGGGAATGCTGAAGCCCCCTCCTCCTGCCTAGGGTTGCCGGGGGGGGGGGAATCTCAGGTCCTTTCTGAGAGAGGGGAGTGAGGAAAAACCACCTATTGGCCCTCTGGTTCTGGGTGAGCTGCCACTGCATTTAAAGAGACCATGTTCCTTTCAAATGCTTTCCCTCAACTGGAAATAGAGGAGGATGAGGGCATCTTCTTTTGGGACCCATGGTCCAATCTTTTTGAAACATTGTGGGGGGGATTGAAGAGAGGCACCAGCAGCTATAGTGAAACTTTGGTGTTTCTACCACAAAAAAACAGCCACCTCAGAGCCCCAGATATCCATGGATCGATTTTCCATTATACCCTATTGGGACCAATCTCCATAGGATATGATGCAGCACCCAAGGGCTATTCCCTTCTTGCTTTTTGTTAGCCCTGAAGTGGGGGGAGGGGCTCTAAACCAGGGGATCCCCTGCCCCTAATTCAAGATTGGCAACCCTACTCCTTCCCTTTGCTGCACTTGCAGGCAGAATCCAGCCCACAGCACTTTGGAATGATAGTTCTTGGATGTTACAGGTAGAGACTTCGATCTGACTTGTGTCACACATCCCACCTAGTTGAGTTGTGAAGAGCATACTGTGGATCTTATGCTAAATGTGGCTCAAATATGAAAAGGAACTCATACCTCTTTGATACCACCCAGGCTATTGTTTCAAGTTTTTTTTTTTTTTAAAGATAGCCCAAAGAAGAACTGGAAAGGTTGTAGGCCCAGGGGTCATTTTGTAGAAAAATAGGTGGTGGAGCTCATCCAGGGATTATCAAAGATTTCAGGTTTTAACGGCTGGTAACATCATTAGGGTTTGTAGAATCTTTCGGGATCAAGTGCCGTGTTCTACTGCAGCCGGAGCAGGCGCTCAGACCTTCTTGGCTGCTGTGCATTGAGATGCACCCCTCAATGCACAGCGCCTGCTCCGGCTGCAACGCCACTGAGGATGTTCTCTGCAGCTGAGAACGAAACGTCTGGAAGGAAAACTTTCTCCAGTAGAACACGGCACTTGATCCCGAAAGATTCTACAAACCCATCCAGGGATTGTTATGCAGCTGCACCTACTATTCAATGGACAAAGAGGTGGAACTCTCAGAAAAGTTCAGGAGCTGCGCTCCCGTGAGCTCCCACTGAATCCGAGGCCTGTGTAGGCCTAAACTAAAATTTGGCTTTTTGTATTACCAGCCTCAATTCTAGGTTTCACTGGAAACGTTACCTCAAGGCACCATCTGTAAGTTCACTTGTGTTAAATGCTCTTGCAACTACACTAACCCTTGCCCCACAATGGATGTACTTTATGCCAATGCCCACCCAAATTCACTAGTGGCTAGTACAATAGGGGAAAAAATAACATCCATAAAAATGTGTGAAAGTTACTGATTGTGTCAGTAACTGACAGTGCAATTCTATATAGAGTTACTCCAGTCTAGGACTTGGATCCATCATTCAGCATTAGGCTTGCCAATCCCCAGGTCCCAGAGGGGGTTCTTCCGCTTTCCCAGGCTCCTTCCCACCCCCAATCAGCTGGCCAGCAGGGGGAAGCCCCGCCCCCAGAGGACCATGTGACTTTGCACCTCCGGAGGCTCCAGTCTCCGATTGGAAAGGCTTCCTCTTGGGATGGTGTGTCTGTGTTACTTTGAAGAAGTTGGCAGCAACTCGTGAGTAGAGATGCCAATCCCTCGCTTCAGAGTCCCCAGAAATGGGGGGTAGGGAGGGAAACGTCTGCTGAGCACTTCATTATTCCCTATGTGGAGATTGATTCTCATAGGGTATAATGGGGAATTGATCTGGAGGTTTCGGGGGCTCTGGGGGAGCTGTTTTTTGAGGTAGAGGCACCATATTTTCAGTATAGTATCTAGTGCCTCTCTCCAAAATATCCCCCAAGTTTCAAAATGATTGGACCAGGGGGTCCAATTCTATGAACCCCAAAAGAAGGTGCACCTATCCTTCATTATTTCATCATTATCCTTCATCATTATGGAAAGAAGACATTTAAAAAGGTGTGCTGTCCCTTTAAATGTGATGGCCAGAACTCCCTTGGAGTTCAATTATGCTTGTCACACCCTTGTTCTGGCTCCACCCCCAATGTCTCCTGGCTCCACCCTCAAAGTCCCCAGATATTTCTTGAATTGGACTTGGCAACCCTATTCAGCATGCACATATTTTTGTCTGTTGCAAAGGTGGTCTCTGCTGCAAAGTATATTCTCCTGCACTATTCACTTTGGGACTCTTTGAAAAACGGTCATGTAAAAGAAGAATGAAGCACACTCCACAGCTGAGGAGTGGCTTCACAATGGGTAAAGAGAAGCACACATATCGAAGTCACAGGATACAAACCTATGCCCTTCGGCTTCTATGGACCTGTCCATGCCTCAATAGAATCTCTCCAGTGTAAACCATTCTGAGCTATCTGAAGGGACTTTTCACAGGACTGGACTTTTCTGTGAAAGGTCAGTAAAAACAAAAACAAAAATAATCAGTTTTGTTTCAGCATACGTATAAAACAGGTGGGGATGAATGAGCTAAGGGGTTTTTGAGAAAGTGTTAAAGGGATGGGGGAAGCATCCGGTACTGCTGCAAGAACCTTCTGATAAGGATCTGAAAGTATGGTAAATTACACACCGCATGCGGGTGACTCGGTCATGGGAAATTATGGAGCTACGTGATGTCTCATTTGTTGTGCTGAAAACAAATGTAAATAAATTACTGCAAGAACCTGATTTACCTTTAGAAATTCATCCAAATGCATGATGTGACTACTGATTTTTAAAAATTACACTTTGAGCAGAAGTTCCTTTTTCTGAAAACCCTGATTATAACAACAATAGAAAGGACATGATTGTTATATGTGATGTCCAAATACTACAGGATGAAAAACAAAAGAACTTTTCATCTTCAGGATGAAAAACAAAAGAACAAGAGGAGAAGGTAAGGGAAATCTCAATATTGCAGGAACAAACTATGAACAGAAAATATCATGTAACATTTTTCTGTAATTGTTTCAGAGCAAGAAGCAGAATAAGATCACCATTGCCTAACTGCATCCCAACGCTATGGTTCAGCTCAATAGGTTGTTGTCTGTTCTTACCCTAAAACTATTTGTGAAGCCTGTATTCTTTAGCTCTTTGTAGGAAAAACAATTATTATTTCAGTTCTGTCCTTTCAAATAGCTCAGAATGGTTTACACTGGAGAGATTCTATTGAGGCATGGACAGGTTGAGATTATCATCACTGTCCAGCATCATGTACATTCAGACTATTCCTATAGGGAGATCTCCCACCCCCTGCTGGGGCTGTCTGCTGCTGCCCACCATGTGGAAATCATTAGTGAAATTTCAGGGGGGACTGGCATTGAGCTAATGCAGTAATATTATTTCCACCATAACCTGGAAGTGATGTCATAGAATCAGGCAACATTATAGCCAGGACTTTCTTGTAGCAGAAACTCCTTTGCATATTAGGCCGCACCCACCTGATGTAGCCAATCCTTCTGGAACTTATAGTAGGCCCTGTAAGAAGAGCTCTGTAAGCTCTTGGAGGATTGGCTACATAGGGGTGTGTGGCCTAATATGCAAAGGAGTTCCTGCTACAAAAAAAGCCCTGACTATACCAAACTTGACAGTTAAACCATATAGTTTTGAGTGCATGCTAGACTGGCACTAGCACCACAATGATGTCACCTCAGCGTCATGCCAGAAGTGATGTCGCCATGTCATCAGCAATGTCATGACATTGTAAGTGAGATTCCCTGCCTGGTAATGTTATAGAAGAAGAAGAGTTGGTTTTTATACCCTGCTCTTCATTACCCAAAGGAGTTGCTTACAGAGTAGCTGCTGTGGGGAGAGAAAGGGGAGTCGCCTTCCCTTTCTCTCCTCACAACAGATGCCTTGTGAGGTAGGTGAGGCTGAGAGAGTTCTGGGAGAACTGTGACTGACCCAAGATCACCCAGCTGACTTCATGTGGAGGAGGAGTAGGGGACCAAATCCAGTTCTCCAGATTACAGTCTGCCGCTCTTAATCACTACACCACACTGTCTCTGGGGTGCTGATTGTGCTGGATGTCAACCCTAATTTTCTAAGCTTCATATTATAGCTTGCTGATGCTAACGAAGAAAGGTATTAGACAGTTACTCCAGTATCATAATAAAATGTTAAGAAGAAATGGCAGTCTGGAGTTCCTGTCTCTTTCGCCCTAGAAGAGAGAATTTTGTGTGGCTTGCTATCACTGCATGTCAGATTGCACATACAAAGTTCCCTCTTCTGAAACAGAGGAATCTCTTCTGCTTTGTGTCTGACTGACCCAACTATATATTCAGCTAAAAAACAGCAAAAAAGTCAAATGTTTCTTGGTGCTGTCAGGCCATTGGATTGAATAAACATAAAATTACACAGAAAAAGATTTATTCCTATTAGTGTTGTTCATTGTACTGTCCTAGTAACAATGCTGCACATTAAATGATCGTACTTTGACAAGGAAGATCCTGGCTCATAGACAGAAAACTCATTGCCAAGGCTGCCCAGGATTCAATTTCTGACTATTGGGCCATATTTATATGTCACGAAGAGACTTCTAAAAAGATAGTCAATGATAAAAGGCTAAAATAAATGTTTTCTAAATGGGTGATGCTGCAATGTTCTTCATCCCTATACATTGTACTATATTTATATAATCCAGACTAGGTCAGAAAGTTGTGTTTTTTTGAAGGGAGAAATAAGCAGGCCATGAAATAATTATTTTTCATTGTGCCCTGCCAAACCTATCCAGCCAAAGGCTAAATTGAGCTGCTATTGTGATTATTTGAACTGTGGAGCCAAAAGTCCTCACTGCAAAGCATCCCAGCTGTCCTAAATTTTATGATGATGGCGAGTTTTCATGTTGGCCTGAGCCTTGCCAAAAGCATTCCACAAAAACAGGCAGAGTGAATGTTGGTTTTATCCTGTCCCATAATAATTATCAATCTACACTTTTCTCTGAGAATCTGAAAGTTCAATCAAACTTTTGGAAAGTATTACAAAAAAAACCATTTGCAGATTGTAAGCTTTTGCAATGTATATAGGTACTGAAAAATAATATTGGGAACTTTAGCTTTATAAGTAGTTACTCTTCATTAGGCACTATTACAGAATGCATCATATCAATATATTGAATTCTCAATATGGTCAAATCTGGATACCACATCCATGAGCAGATAAGAAAGCTCTTTCTACAAACCAGAGAAACACCTCACATTTGCAGAAAAATCTAAAAATAAAGTAAAATTGGAGGTTTAACACTGCCCCCTCCAAAAATAACAGAAGCAGTGCCTGTCAGTATTTTTTAAAAAATGAAAAAAGAATGACATCTCTGTGGCTGTTAAGAGGCTTGCCAGTGTTACCAGTCTTCAAGCCTTGGTTTTTATCCATAAAAGGCAGGGGGAGAGGCATGGCACTTTCCAAGCCTGTTTTGGCCTTTGAAGGAAAATTCACCTGATAGCAACAGCAGCTGTCCCAAAAGCCAATGTGATGTAATGGTTTTACAGTGTCAGATTAGGATCCTGGAGACCCAGGTTTGAATCCCCACTCAATCACAAAAGCACACAGTGTGACTTTGGACCAGTCACACACTCTCAGTCTAACCTACATAAATTAAGAAAATAACGAATAAATGTGCCTGAAGATGGGGGACAGATAAACATTTGTTTGGTGGGTGGAAGCAGAAAAACAGGAAGACACTATGGAGGCTTTCAGGGAAGGGACAGAGAAAATTGAGATATCTTACCCCCCCCCCCCAAGAAGTCCCCACTTGTCAATACATCTAACTCTCAACATGGTTCCATCTGCATGTACTTAAATATCTACATGAATGGGATCATATAGAAAAAAGAGAGATTTCTCTACAAATTAAAATTAAAAACAGGAACAATGGGGGCAGGGGGTAACCTCTCCCCCACAAAAGTGAAGTGTTGTTGCATAGGAGCAGGTAGTATAAAGCAAACAGCTCTCAGAAAGCTGTGGCAAGAGGAGGTAATGGCAGCCAATGAAAGAGTGGGGAAACCTGGATGAAGAGGGAGAGAGGGAAGGCAAGGACTAGGGGTAGGAAGAGATTATTTGGACTGCTGCCAATGCCACCCAGCAGAAATGAAACTGGATGGGATAAAAGGCAGTGGCGGTAACTGGAATAATAAAGAGGTAGTGCAGCTTTCTACTTTCTTTAATAGCTGTGGTCCCCGCAAGAAGAGAAGGCAAATAAATGGTGGTGAGTGAGACGAGAGGAGAGGAGGAGGCATTGCTGCAGTTTGTTTTGTTTGCCCAGTGTACTTTTCTAAGCAGGACTGGAGAGAAGGGGAATAAGTAGGCTTCCCAAACCGCCCCCCCTGGCGGGGGACCCCTGAAATTGCATCCTCCTCCCCCGCTCTCCAAAAATCTGGGGGCGGGGGGGGAGAGAGAGAACATACCTTTAGGCATCATGTTGTAGAGCTTCTGATCCGTTTTAAAATGTGTCCCTTTAAGGCTGCACAGGAAACAGGAAGGGCTTCATGGGAAAGTAACAGTTTCCATGGAGAATGGCCCCTCCCTTTCTTTTCCTGTGCAGCCTTCCTTTCTTTTTCCCAGAAAGCACATTCTGCTGGAAGAAGACCAAGTACGGTAAGTGTTTGTGTGTGTGTGTGTGTGAGAGAGAGAGGGAGGGGGCAGGGAGGGGGGATTCCCTGGTATAGAGGCCCTCCCCCCCTTTGGAAAGCATGGGGGGGAGGGAAATGTCTACTGGGCACTCTGTTATTCCTTATGGAGAACGATTCCCATAGGGAATAATAGGGAATTGATCTGTGGGTATTGGGGGCTCTGGGGGGGCTATTTTTTGAGGTAGAGGCACCAGATTTTTAGTATAGCATCTAGTGCCTCTCCCCAAAATACCCCCCAAGTTTCAAAATGATTGGACCAGGGGGTCCAATTCTATGAGCCCCCAAAGATGGTGCCCCTATCCTTCATTATTTCCTATGGAAGGAAGGCATTTAAAAAGGCGTGCTGTCCCTTTATATGTGATGGCCAGAACTCCCTTGGAGTTCAATTATGCTTGTCACATCCTTGTTCCTGGCTCCACCCCCAATGTCTCCTGGCTCCACCCCCAAAGTCTCCTGGCTCCGCCCCCAAAGTCCCCAGATTTTTCTTTAATTGGACTTGGCAACCCTAGGAATAAGAAGCAACAGCTGGGAGAATATGGCTTCTTTCCCTACTTGCTGCCCATGTCTCTGTCAGAGAGAGAGAAGGTGAGCAAGTGGAAGTGGACATGAAGAAGAGAGGGAGCAAGTGGAGGAGGCAGCCATAGTTTCCTCACAGGCCTCCACTTGTTCTATTGTAATACCCTGCAATAATGCCAGCATAATAAACTATGAGACATTATTCATCAGCTCATATTATAAACAATATATCCAAAAAATTATCACTCTGCCCTCTGGAGACCCCCATATATACACGTGTTTGTTTTATGCAGGCCTCGGATTCAGTGCAAGCTCACAGGAGCATAGCTCCTGAACCTTTCTGAGAGTCCCACCTCCTCCTTCTGAGAGTTCAACCTCCTTGTCCATTGAATAGTAGGTGCAGCTGCATAACAATCCCTGGATGAGCTCCACTACCTATTTTTCTACAAAACGACCCCTGGTTTTATGCCATATCAGACAATCTGACCAGCAGCAATTTACCATTGGCTTGTGGACATCTCCTAACACTTGCTCCTGAGAACCTTTAACTGGAGATGCTGAGGAACGAACCACGAAGTGACAAGCCAGGCCCAATGCAGTTGTTTTAGAGTTATAATCTCAAATGTCAAAATACTAGGGAAATTGTCTTTTTACAAAAAAACACAATTGACTGGCAGAAGTATCCCAGACAGAGTTGCACTTTTCAAAGGCAGTGAGTGTGAATGCTCACTTTCTAAGCAGTTTGGAAGGGTGTAATTTTGCTTAGGATGAGATGTTTATTAGATGTTTAAAAGCAATGTAATGAATATGTTTAAAATCAATGTAATGGATAAATGTTATGCTTTGCAATGAAATCCCTCTCAATATCAGAAGCCATGAGCTTAAAGATATATAATTTTGTTCAAAAAAAGTTATTAAATTCTTAAATTTGAATAAATGATGTTGTTTGGTTTTCTTTAAGGAAGTAACTAATTAAAATATAAGGTTTTAAATGATACAGCTAAGTTGATTACCTACCAATTCAGCTAGCATTCTACTCAATAGTCACAATCAAAAAGCTGATCATACACCAAGCTATTACGATGCATGTGAACAAACTCTGTAGTGTCCGTTCGAATGATCAGATTGCTTTCTCACAGGTACCACTTCACCCCACCCATCTGCCACCACCTCCTCCAATAGTTAAAGGGAAAAGAAACGTTAGACTTTTTAATTATTAGTTAGATGTCTTGGTGTCAGTCAATCCATGGACCTAGCTAATCTAAGAATCAGTTCCTGTAATCAGTTCATTAATGCTGTGGACTGTGCAGGCACAAAAAAAACCCCAGGCAATGCAAATGTATCCAATATAACCTTTAAAGGGATGCTTCCAACTGTGCAAGTAAGTTTACCTGGTGATCATCATGTTCATGCTGAAGTTCACATCATATATAATTTTAATAATTCATTAATAGCTTTTTACTGACCAGCCACATTTCTTTTATATTCATAATATCACTTACACAGTTCTCTCCTCTAACTAATTCCATTTTTATAATTTGTACCTCTTTTCTTGACAAAAGTGTAATATATCAACAACAGAATTTATTAAACTATGAGTCCAGTCTGTAGTGGGGTTGCCTAATAATCAAAGGGCCAGAGGATTTCCTTGTCTCTGAAAGGCCCATTACAGAAAAGCAAACCTGTGGTCATGTCAAATCCAATTGATTCCTTTCTACTGATGAACATAACTTCACAGAATATTAGCTCATAAATGCACATTGATTTTGTTGTTGTTATACGGAAACAGAATCTTTGTAGCAGTCACAGTAAAATAAAAATTCTGATGGATCAATATCATAACCAACAAGACTGGGATTTAGAATATCCCCCCCCCCCAAATCTAGTGACATTTTGTTACAAATACAAAATAGGAAAAATAAACTAATACGCCCAAAAATAAACTAATACGCCCCTGCCATCCCACCTCACCAGAACCAATGCCCTCTTTTATTCTGCTAAAGGTACAGTAAAATCCCTACTTCATGTTATGTGTGGACAGAACTGACCTATGGGGAACTTCACCAACCACAAAATATTACCCTCAGGGTCTAATGTTGGCAACCATTATTTCCCTATAGCTTTCATTCTGTCTCAAAACCAACAAACCACATTTTAAAAATACATTTACATCTAAAGCCTCCTCAAATACATTCCAAAATCCACTGAAATACTATTAGGGAATAATAAAAGTGGCAGAGATTTAAGATATAGTTAGCTTCTAATTAAGTAGCCCATAAACCCTGCAATTTACAAAGAGATTTATCACTAAAAACAAAGAAACTCAAGACTTTTTGAATCAACCCACTTTAACCAGTGTGCTTTCAATTGAACCAGGAGATTTTTTTTTTCTGTTCGAGATGGGATGCCTCCACAATTTAAGCACTATTAAAAGCTTATTCTGCACTCTTTGCTGAAATTGTGCATTTGATGGCATAACACATACTGTTGTTCACTTGCTGCAGTCTGATTCAAAGTGCTATAAATATGTTTGCCCTTTCTGCTAAGCCTGCCTAAGGGATTAGCAACCCCCCCTCCCAAACAGTTCAGTTGAATATTAACTGCATTAACTTTGCAGACTGTAACATACTGTTATACTTAAACAGCCTACGGTGCAGTATGGATGACTTGCTTAATAAAAAAATATTTTCATGTTAAAATATTTTCCTATGGCTGGACAAAAAGCAATTGCTCTGTCAAAAGGGAATGACCTCTCTTGCCTACCATGCTCAGACAAAAACAAAGTAAATAATGAGTGCAGCAACTTCATCTCTAAAACATAATTTAAAAATGAACCATAACTCAGCAGACCGAAAGACCCAATTCTGTAACAGTAAATCCCAAAGAATTCAACTGGACTCGATCCTGAATGTATTGGATTGGGGCCAAACAAATGTTTAAGGATTCCATTTACACTTTACAATGTAGCAGATGTGTAACATTCTTTTTTTCTGTAAACATGGACAATGAGTGGATTGGTAAAATTCAAGTCTGATTTGAAGCTAAATACAAAAATCTGAGAATGTGCTCAGAGCAGGTGTTGGTGGCAATACCAGCACTAGTTTTTAAAATGACTAGGGCAAGCTTCCGATACGTTGGCCATCTCAGTTTCAGCATCACAATGATTTAAAACATGTAAATTTTTTATATGATGGTTGAGATCAATTTTGTGCCCTTATCTGAGTTACACTGTCATTCCATTCTACTGGTTGATAAATCACAGTGGCTTCAAGTATTACAAGGAATTGATAACAGCAGAATATATGAGCAACTCTCACATCTTCTCATCATGTCCTGTGTAATGTCTGAAAGCAGAGCTTATTCGTCTGTTCAGTGACAAGGAACATGATTGCCATGTGCTTGGAACTTGCTTCTCTCTCAAAAGGAAAAGGGAAGGAGCATGAATTCCTGCTTCACCTGTTATTCAGGAAGAACAAACAGTCACTCACACATGCTATGTCAGCTCTTCTTATATAACATCAGAACCTGTTTGTTACCAATTTTATGTGGGTATGCAAAATGTGGACTTAATTCCTTTATTTGTCAAAGCATGAAACAAATCAGCCCTATCCTTCTCTTTTAACATCTGAAAACTTTTGTTTTTTTATAATGCTGAACACTTAATTGCTCATGCTGTTTACTAAAACCATTATGTTGTCAAGGAACAAAGGCAAACAATAGATGCTGGTACTCTAAGATAGGACTTAAAGTGCAAGGGGAGATCTGAAATCACAGCATTATGCTAGAAATAAAATAGCTACACATAGGGAAAATGTTCTGCTTGATCCAATAAATATCATACCATATGAAAGTTACCACCCACAGATCTGATAGGTCTACTTTCTACCACAGTTAACATCTCAACTGTACTCCTTAAATATTGTAACTTTTTTATTAACATCTTACTGAGTTTTAACAAAAGACAAACATTAAAATACCTTACAGAAATTTTAGCTTATGCAAAGGTACTGCTTTATGCAAACAACTATCAGTATAACTATCAGTTTGAAATTCAAACAGCAATATTCAACTGGCCATCTCTATGTGAAAGATTGCACAGTAGTATACAGCCCAACATAGCCTGATCCTGACAGATCTTGGAAGCCAAACAGGGTCAGCTTTGGTCAGTATTTACATGAAAGACCACCAAGGAATACCAAGGCTGTGATGCAGACTCAGGCAATAGCAAACCATCTCTGAATGTCTGTTGCCTTGAAAACCCCAACAGGGGTAGCCATAAGTCTCTTGTGACTTCAAGATAAAACAAAAAACACTAGCTGGAGATTCAATGGTGGTGGGCTATCCTCATCAGTGACATACTGATGTTATTGTTGACACCCTAGCATTCAGTCAAAATCTATGGTTGCTCAGGAAATGACATCATCACCATGTGATTAGCACTCACAATTGCTAGGGTTGCCAATCACCAGGTTGGGGGCAGGGGGTCCCCTAGTTTGGAAGCCCTCCCTCCACTTCAGGGTTATCAGAAAGCAGTAGGGGCTGGTGGGCTCTCCATTATAGTCTATGGAGACTTATCCCCATAGGGTATAATGGAGAATCGAACAATGGGTATCTGGGACTCAGGGGTGTTTTCTGAGGTAGAGGCATCAAATTTTCCGTATAGCATCTGATGCCTCTCCTCAACCCTTCCCCCCAGTTTCAAAAAGATTGGACCAGGGCGTCCAATTCTATGAGTCCCAAAAGAAAGTGCCCCCATCCCCTAGCATTTCCAATTGAGGAAAGGAATTTAAAAGGAATGCAGTCCCTTTTAAAGTGATGACCAGAATTCTCTTCAGAGTTCAGTCATGCTTGTCACAACCTTGCTCCACTCCTAAAGTCTCCTGGCTCCACCCCGAAGTCCCCAGATATTTCCTGAGTTGGACCTGGCAACCCTAGTGATCGCCCCCCCCCCCCCATTTTTCTCCCAGTGTCTAGCTAAGCAGTGATGGGAACAGCCAAGGAAATAACATATCTGCACTATACACAGCTGAATGTTTCTTCTTTCTGGTTTTTTTTAAACTGAAAAGCAGCCTCAGAGGCTTAAGTCAAGACTGGAAGAGACACAGGATATTGATTAATCTTTCCCCTACTGCTGTTTATTTGCTAAAAATGTTCCTCCAATTGCTTTCATTTTGATGTAAAAAAATTAGGAATCACTGACAGAAGAGCAAATCGAGCAAAGCAGGAGACAAGTTGCACCTTTAAGACCAACCAATTTTTATTTAGAAAGTAAGCTTTCGTGTGCTCTTAAGCACACTTCATCAGACGAGGAATCCAGCACAGTGAGCAGAGCCGTGCATAGATGGTAGGCAGTGGCCCAGAATACAACATGGTACAGATTTAAGAACCAATGACAGTGAAGTAAAATTATCTGGTAGGCAGTGGTTTAGAATGTAAAATGGTACAATGACAGAATAGAAAAATTAACAAATTGAGCAAACCTTTGATCTAAGTACCATGAGCATGCGAAAGCAACAAAACAGTAGTGTGTCAAAATGTGAGATTGTCTGTCAATGACAATGGAAGATGGGTTCAATATATGTAGTGGGATAAGCAACAAAAGTCCCGGTCTGAGTGTGTCTATACAGCTAAAAGAGAAATACATTGGATAGTGATGTTCTTGTCCACCTACGTAATTTACTTTTTAACATGTAAACATCATTCTAGTTTGCTATAGAAAAAAAGGAATACAATAAAATATAGTGAAAATGGGTAAAGCGTAGAAATAAATGGCTAAAACAGCCCTTCTGTCCCATCCTACTGTCACTCTACTCAAAATGCACAATCCCTGGCTATTTTGTTTCCTTAGAATCATAGAGCTGGTAATATTTAGTTCAGTATCCAGATATATAAGCATCTACTTTTCTCTCTCATACACAAACCAGTTCTGGTGCTTTTCTGAACTTTTCCCTAATACCAGAATGGGAAGCCTTTGGAAAAGTGAAGTTATTATGCTAAACAGAAGCTATTATTATGCTAAATTGAAGCAATTCTCACAACCAGACTGTGTGGATTGTGTGTACCAACATGTGAATTGTGCCAATGTGCCAAGCTGTGCCAACCTGATACGTACATTGACAAATTTATACTGTGACAGTTTAAGGGCCAAATAACATGTCAAGATGGGTGTTCTGGACTGAAGCTTCAAGCAGGAATTTGTTGAAGGCTTTTAATGTAGACTGAGGAGATAAAACAATAATTCTTTACTGTACTGTAATTTTTCTGGTTTGAAATGACCCCTTAGAACTAGTGGGGAGATGTTAGGCAACCTGATCCCCCCCTCCCCCCCCCCCAAAAAAAGGCTAATAGCAACTCTGCAGGACTATTTCAGGATTAACTCATCCTCTCCTCATGTCATGGTTCCTGTGCAGCAGCCATTTTAGAAAAAGGAGCTGTAACTATGGAACCCCAACATCTTATGGGGGTTGGGTTGCCAGATCGTACCTGCTTGCTGGCAGGAGATAAGAGGGAGCTTTCTGGGAGGGGGGGGCAGGGTCAGCACATGCATTACCACATGCGATGTTCCCAACATGATGGTGGCATGTGGAAGTGATGACGTCACACTGAGGATGTCATGCAGCAATGCTCTTGTACTTTGAGTTTTGAGTTTTGCCTCAAATACCAGAGCATCGCCACATGACATCCCTGGTGTAATGATGTCACTTCCACATGATGACATCATGCCGGGGGTGTCACACTGGGTCATCATTGCTGTTGGGAATGGGGTTTCCTCCGCCAGCCAACTGGCTAGTGGCAGGCAAGAGACTGTAAAATCAGGGGATCACCCGCTTCCACCTGGGGGGTTTGGCTCAGTTGAAGAGGGTGTGAGAAGAGGGTGTGACTCATGCATGCAGAAAAGTCTCAGGTTCAATTCCTGTCATTTCCTTAGAAAGAACCAGGAACTAAGTGATGTGAAAGACCTCTATCTGAGACCCTGGAGACCAGCTGTTAGTCTGAATAAATAATATTGACCTTGATGGACCATGAGTGTTTCATGCAATTTATCCCTTGGTAAAGCATGATGCCTTCACTATATAACATAAGGCATGCCCAATTTTTAAATGCTGTCTGTAACAAGTTTACTTAGTCCAAGCTGAAATGAATCTGTATCTCATTATATGGAACGATTTCAACTTACTTCAAATCTCATCTTTGCCACAAACATACTAGTGGTTTTAGGCAAATATTTATATCTCCACTTCAGTGCCTATTTATTTATTTATTTATTTATTTATTTATTTATTTATTTATTTATTTATTTATTTATTTATTTATTTATTTATTTTTGCAGTCTGCCCTTTTCCAGGTCGGGCTCAGGGCGGATTACAACATAACAACAGTTAAAATCACATCATAAGACAATTAAATTTAAACAGTTAAAACCATTAAAATGAAATAAAATAAGGCAGCATCACTGTACATATATGTACTTCCTTCACAATACGTCCTTCACAGCCTAATAGTAGCCTGCCTTATAGAGTTGCTTTAAGTGTTATGGACATTATTTCTTAATACATTTTTCAAAAGCAATAGTGCTTTATGACAAAATGCTTCATACGCACACTATGCATTGGAGAGCCAGTGTGGTGTAGTGGTTAAGAGCAGCACATGATACCTGCTGGGTGATCTTAGGCCAGTCACAGTTCTTTCAGAACTCTCTCAGCCTCACCTACCTCACAGGGTGTCTGTTGTGGGGAGAGGAAGGAAATGTGACTATAAGCCAATCTGAGAATCTGAGAAAATTAAAGAAGAGCAGGGTATAAAAACATTCTCTTCTTTTACCACAGTTTTACAGCACTGTGATTCAGTGATCTAAAACTCTTTTCAGGCAGTAACTGATGCCAGCAGTAACCCTTGCAGCTATGATCTGGACACAAAAGAAGTTCAGCTCAAAAGCAAAGCAGGAGTAAGGTTTTATTATTTGATTGCCATAGTGTAGGTTTTGTCCTGGATTTTAAAATCATTTTTGTAACTATTTCTGAGTTAAACAGGGATGGTGTAGGTTGCATCTGGTGTTCCAATAACAAAATACTTGAGATAATTTGGGAAATACAAATTCCCCAAACTACTTTTAAGTGCTGTAAAAGCTTTTCAAGATATATTAAACAATATGAATCAATAGTATTGCCCATTAATTATCACCTAAAAGGCAAAAAAAAAGGTAGTCCCTGTGCAAGCACCCGTCGTTTCTGACTCTGAGGTGATGTTGCTTTCACAATGTTTTCACAGCAGACTTTTTAGGGGGTGGTTTGCCATTGCCTTCTCCAGTCATCTACACTTTCCCCCCAGTAAGCTGGGTACTCATTTTACCAACCTTGGAACTGTTCTATGAGTCAACCTCAAGTCGGCTACCTGAACCCAGCTTCCACCAGGATCAAACTCAAGTCATGAGCAGAGTTTAGGACTGCAGTACTGCAGCTTTACCACTCTGTGCCACGGGGCTCTTAATTGTCACCTAAACTCACCCAAATAACAGGACTACTGCATGGGCAGTAAAAATTGGCAAAATTGAAAATTTTGTTGGATTAAATGGGACCCCCCCTCCCAAGTCAGAAAAATAATATGTAGATGTTTAGTTATGTTAAAAATACTAGCAGTATTAGTTCAGCTCTAGGTAGTTATACAATAACATTGATTACAGGAAATTCTGTGGTGTACAAATTGCTCTGCATTGACATTTACTTGAAAGCTACATTCATTGCAGAATTACTCTGTGCTTTTGTATTGTACCACCAGATTCAAATGAGCTAAGAGTCTATAAACCACATCTTTTTATTTAATAGTTAAAAACCCATCTACCCAGGGAATAAAAATACACTAATGAAGCAAAATGCATTAACAGAGATGCACATATAAACTTTTACAAAATTCTCTTAAAGGAAAGACATCCAGCAAAGCACACAAAAAGTAGACAACTGGGAAGGCAATATCATTCAGACTTCCTTGAGAATGAGCTTCTTTCATAATTTAGAAGTAATATCAAACTACTGGTACCAATAGTTGCATTATCTTGATAACTCAGTGAAAAGAATTAAGTCCTTTGGTACCTTAAAGACTTTTGGCTATGACTTACCTGCATAAATAGAAAGAACTAATTTACTAAAGGAATGCCCAGGGGCAAACATGTTCTGGCTAATGAAGTGTTCAGCTTTTGCATGATTAACCAGCTGGTAGGGGTGGTGAAAAATCACAGGGCATAAAATAATAAGGGAGGGGGGAGAGAATATTAGTTCTCTTTTAAACTGTTCAATGAAAAATGCCCTTATTTGAATTCAGTATTTGGAAAATGAATGTATGAAGAGATAGACACCTATAATTTACCAGATGAAAAGCTAAAGGCCTGGCAAGGAATTGTTCTTTACAAAATTGTTCATGAGAAATGGCTCAAGTAAAAGTGAAGACGTTAGTCAGTTCTACAGCTGGCTTACTTAACTAACAGGTATTGCCATTTATCATTAAGTTAATTTTCTAATACAGAATATTCCAAAACCTATTATGCAAGCAGAAAATGATGACTAAGTTTTATGTCAGTTTAATTTCCTTAGTTGTTCCCTATGTCCAAATATAACACTTGGTTTTAATAATAATAAACAAACAAAAATGAATGATTCACTTGATACAATTACAAGCCAAAGTGCTGCCACACTGAATTCTGAAAGCATCCACAGTACAGAACAAGTCTGTATGATTGGTGTGGTTTTTTTAAAGGTGGCTTTTCATGTTATTAAACATGACATTTACCTGTTGAACAAACTCTCAAACTATAAGATGAACTATTCCCCACATGGTCCGGGAGCTAAAGAAGCTCCTTTGATTGGCTGTGAATGAGACTTAAAACAAGGAACAAGTTTTCTACTGGCTCTCTGCAGAAGGTGGAAAATCCACATTTTTAGCAATTGGTTTATCAGAGGTCAATGAAGTGCTACTGCTTTAAGGCAACCGAATTCTGTACTCCATCCATCCACTGCAGTTACACAAGCATGCAATTTAACAGAGTAAATGAGTGTTTGCCCTTGCTCCTTCTGACATGTCATCTTTTGAAAGTAATGTATTAAGCAGTATTAATTATGAAGGTGCAAAAATTCTAAAGGAAAAATAAATGTCATTTTTCCAGTGTCTATAATAATTTAAACAGCTGACACAATGTTCTATTTTTAGTTATTGCTACCTTGAAACACACAGCATTGTTTACTTTTCACTTTTACACTGCTATGAACACGCCAGTTTGGTGTAGTGGTTAAGTGTGTGGATTCTTATCTGGGAGAACTGGGTTTGATTCCCCACTCCTCCACTTGCAGCTGCTGGAATGGCCTTGGGTCAGCCATAGCTCTGGCAGAGGTTGTCCTTGAAAGGGCAGCTGCTGTGAGAGCCCTCTCCAGCCCCACCCACTTCACAGGGTAGATTCAAACCTATGAAGCAACTTGTACACTTCTTGTACTGTGACTTTCACTAACTTTAAGACTTGCTTAAGACAGAGCTGGAGGAAGGCTTTGCAATAGCTGGACCAAATAGTGCAGAGCAATCAGGCATTTGCTCTTTCATCTGGAGACATCCTGTTAAACTTAGTTAATATTTTTTTTCCTGCCAAGCTATGCCTTCTGATCATCATTTGCTGATCCTCCTATGTCAGGATGACTATGAAAGCACATAAAAAAGAATAAGCTGCTCAAATAAATGTGTTTGCCCTAATCAGCAAGGGTACTCTGTAAGTAGGTTTCTCTCCCAAGTGAAGCCACCACACAGTATCCAGTTGCTAGTAGCAGGTCCAGTGCTAGGGGTTCTGCAGCTTGAGGCAGACCCCTACGCTGTACACACACACCCCGCAAGCTCCCTTTTTTGTGTGTGCGCTTTGCGCATGCGCACCACAATGATATCACTAGAAGTGATGTCATCATGAGGGGGACGAGAAAGCCACAGGCGGCGCACAAGACTGCTGCCGCACCCCGCTTTTCCCCTGCAGACACACTCTTCGGAGGCATCTTTTAGTAGTGTTTTTTCAAACCAAAAGCAGCCGGGCGCGGCTAAAACACCACGCACTTCAGAGGCTTCCAAGGAAGCCTCCGAAAAGTGTACTGCGCTGTGCACTGGACAAGGGGAGTAAGGGGGTACCTAGTGGCGCTTATCCCCATGCGCCGGCCCTGGCTAGTAGATACTTCCACACAAGGGCAATTTCCTCATGCCCACCAGTTTCTACTGCTGGAGGGCTTTTTAAGGACACAAGAGCCATATAGCAACTACTTATTTTTAAATCCAGCAAAAAGCCCTCAAATGGCAGGAGGGAAGGTAAGCATGAGGAGACTGAGGCATCAGTGAAAGTGGGAAGGTCAGGGCTGAATCAGGGCTGTGGAGTGAAAAAGAAAGAAGTCTTCCTCCACACTATTTCCCCCATGATCAGACAGCCAATTTCAAGCTACTATTTATTCTGCTAAGAGAAACATAGGCTGTTTTCTCACTAGTGTTGCTCCACCCTGTGAAGTTTTGCCAGTTACTGATCCCGGTCAACTTAGCAAATATGAAAATGGTCAGAATTTTATTATAGATCAATACAGAGCAATGAACCTTCATGCTATGAGGCCATCACCAAGAATGGGGTAACTTAGGTTGCAATCACACACACTATATAATGCACTTTCAATCCACTTTCAGTGCATTTTCCAACTGAATTTTGCTGTGTGAACTGGCAAGATCCAGTTGGAATGTGCACTTTTCTGGGTGCTCAAAGTCTTCTGGCCAGAGCCAGACTTTGCCACAGCTACCAGATAATAGTTCAATTATTCAAGTCTTCCTCCTGCACATCTTGTGAAAAGTTACCAACAAGCAAAATGCCCAAGCAGGCACAAATGGATACATGTTTGAGCAAGGGAGAAAATGAGTATACAGTCCAGGTTATGAAGGTATAATAAAGGGGTGCAATATAGTGTAAAGAAATAGTAATAACAACATGAATGAACGCCTCAATACAGCACAACCATCTGACACTCCAACCCAATACTCAGGGAACCTGATACAACCCCAAGCTTCTGTTTCCCCTGGACCAAGCAATTGATTTCCCACTAGTTGCTCTACAGGCACATTTTGACCTGGGGTCCCTCCGGTTCCCTGCATAGTTTTGTGATGCTGTCTTTTAAGGATTACAATTCCATGTGGGAAATTGGAAGGAGTCCTGTGTCAAAATACACCTGTGGAGCTACTGGTGGGAAATTGATCGCTTGCATCAGGGGAAAACAGAAGCCTGGGGACAGAGCAACACTAGTGAGAAATCAGTCATAAATTGTCTGTGTTGTCAACAATAGGAAAAATAGTAGATCCAACAGACCAACTGAATCAAGGCAGTGTTGCAAAAGGAAAGGCTTATTTCCCCTCACACCATGGTCCTGATCTGAATTGGGAGCCTCTAAAGATGTTCTCTGTGTGTGTCTGTGTGTGTATTACACAAGTTGAAGATCCATTCAGATCTTCAAACAGCCAAACGAAATATTTATCAAATCTCATTTAAAACATTTTCTGGATTGATAAACTATCATAAACAAATGGATGAATTATTCAGATCACTAGGATTAAATGAAAATCAGCTTCCAATGCTGTTTTGAAACCAGACAGAACTGTTTCCTCTCCACCATGGGGCATCTAGCTTTGTCATCAAATGCTTAATATCAAACTTTCCTTCACTCTCTGAACCACGTATGATTAAAAGATAGAGAGACATTAAAGCATACATATAATCTCTCTAAATCACTCCTGGTGGTACTTCTAAATACTTGTGTATGGTTTCCCCTCCACTTGTGACCATCAACTGTAGAAGCTGAAAAGAACTTGAATGCCCTCTCACCCCTCTTTAGAGGTGATAGCAGAATCCTTCTAAAGTTGCAGACACATATGTCAGCGGAGGTGTTAGTAAACAACTATGGAAATATTTCTAATTATAAACCCTCAATGCTAAAATTAGAAGTTCAATCAGCTAACTATAAAAAAGAACCTCCCAAAAGGGTTTCACTAAATGAGAGAAGCTAACTTTGATTAACCAGGAATAAGGGCAAGAATCCTTCAACAGAGAATGAGGAACTGCCCACCACCAGAAGTTCTACACTGGTACATTTTATTTTCAAGTTCCCTGTGGTGGCAGGGAGAACACAGCTTTTGCTTCCCTTGCTGTTAATGTATTTGTCAGTACAATGTGTGAAAAGGACCAATACCAAGAAAGCCGTTCACACTTATATAACTACTAGGAATAAGGCCCATTGGGAGAATAAATACAATAGGCTCTAGAAAGAGGCTCTGGACGATTGCCCGTGGGCTTGGGCAGGAAGGGAAAGATAGAGGGAGGCAAGGCATGTTTAGAAGCTAGAACTGGCCCGTAAGAGGCTTGTATCCAGGACATCCATCAAAGCTTCCCTTTTATCCCTCCCTCACCTAAACTCACCCTTGTTCCTGCCTTTTATTGGGCCAAGACTCTGACCACTCAGCCTATGATGGGGCCTCAGTCCTGTCTCTGCCACTGACTGTCTGGCCCTACCACCAGCTTTGTGGTTATTCCCAAACCAATGCATGTGGGGCACAGCCACCCCATCTGACAGCTGCCTCTGTCAGCCTCTGTTCATCCTGGCTGAGTGGCCTTTTCAGATTAAATTTATTTATTTTTCATAATGAGCACACATGATTACCTTGCCTCCTTCCTCTCCTCCTGCTGCTTTTGCTGCTGTAGTGCACTGTGCCTTGATCAGCTCTCCCAGCTCCAGCAGCTGCTGCTTCGCCAGCTTAGCCATGGCAAAAAGAAAAAAGCAAGCTGCACTCTGGAGGGCCCTCTGGAAGGCAGGGGGTCCCACCTGGAAGTCAGGGGCAGGGTCCCCATACACACACACACCGCCTGTGGGCCTGCTTGGTGGAGCAAATGCCACCCTGGCTCATGCTACTGTTTCCTGGCCAGGGTCAACTTGTTAACCTGGCCAGGGTTGACTCTGGTGACCACCGCTGGTGGCATGTCTCAAAAGAGAGTCGTCAGCAACATGACTCTGTGTGTGTGTGTGTGTATTCTGATTACTACATTTGATATGGTCGAAAATAGGGCTAGAAATTAGGGTTGCCAAATCCAACCCCAGAAATATCTGGGGACTTTGGGGGTGGAGCCAGGAGACACTGGGGTGGAGCTAGGGGGAGGGGGAAACGGCGCCGGGGAGCGTGGCGAGCCGGCCCGCAGCTGCCACCTCTTCTCCGCTCGCCGTGGCTGCTGAGATGGGCTCAGCCTGAGCCCATCTTGGAGGAGCAGCCACGGCGAGCAGAGTAGAGGCGGCAGCAGCGCGGTGGCCTCTTCTCCGCTCGCCGTGGCTGCTCCTCTGAGATGGGCTCAGCCTGAGCCCATCTCGGAGGAGCAGCCACGGCGAGCGGAGAAGAGGCCACCGTGCCGCTGCCGCCTTGCCTGCTCCGCCTCTGGGGTGGAAGCGGAGGGGGGGTGGAGGCAGGCCGGGAGCGTGGCGAGCCGCAAGTCCGGGTCCTAGAAGGGCCCGGATTCGCGGCTCGCTATGCTCCTGGCCTGCCTCGCCCTCCCCTGCACTGCTGCCGCCTCTTGGCTGCTCCTCCGAGATGGGCTCAGCCTGGGCCCATCTCGGAGGAGAAACTGCAGTGGGCGGGGAGGGGCGGCAGCAGCGCGGCGGCCTCGCCGGTTCCAGGATCTGGCGGCTCGGCACCGTTTCCCCCCTCTCCCCCCGCTTCCATTTTTTGGGGGAGCGGGGGAAGAGGGTGGAAATCCTGGGGTCCCCCGCCAGAGCGGGAGGGTTGGGAAGCCTACTAGAAATATCCTAGGCATTGGGAAGGCCCATAGCTCACAGTGGGAATGCTGAAGGTCCCCAAGTTCAACCCATGACATTTCCGATTAAAGGATCATCGATAGTAAGGCTGGGAACGATCCATTTGAGACTGTGAATGGAGCCACTGACAGTATAAACAATACATGGCTAGATGGCCAATTTGTTGTTGTTCAGTTGCACAGTCGAGTTCGACTCTTTGTGACCCCGTGGACCAAGTCATGCCAGGCCTCCTGTCTTCTACCATCCTCCGAAGATGGCCAATACTTCATTTTAATATCTAGGAACTTGCTATGTTCTCTGAATTTTATAGAATCTGACTAAAGAAAAGAACCAAAACACACACACACAAACACACTTTAAAATTTCCAGGGCTGTCCAGCAACAGATATAGGTTGTGACATTGCTCTCCTCAACCCTTATTAGTTTATGTCAAATCAGACTGGGGGGGGGCGTTATATTTTGCCTGGGTTGAGTCCATCTTGTCACCATATCAAAAGACCACACACTACTGATTTTGTTAGCAAGAAAGTGGGAAAATCCGGTCTTTGAAGATAGTAAATTTCTGAACATATTTTTACTCAGTTAAAAATTTAGTAACTATAAACCATAATATAAAATACATTCCTTTTTAGTAATCACATTAATTCTGAGTTAGCATAACAGCTGCTAATCTCTACACGCATACCTGAAAGAAATGCTTGCATTTAGGAAATTTGGTTATCGGTGCCTAAATTCAACACAGTAAATTAAACCATCTTTCTGAAAATAGAATGTAGCTTTACAAAGAGTGCACTAAATTCAGGTATGGGATTCAAATTTATTAGAAGTTTAAATCATGATGCACATAAAACTTCATTAGGTGGTCCCTGCTTTCTAGAGCATGAAGTACCTCTACCCCCAGATTTTCCTCTTAAGCATATTGATAATCAGAGGCAAACCTACTTATAGGGGAAAGTTGGGTGCCCTTCTAGAGGCTCTCTCAGCCATCCAAGACCACTTGATCACAGGCAGCTCCTGTACAGGTGGGACATGTAGAAGTGAACCAAACACATGGAATGGAGCCTGAATGTGTGAGTTTCTTGCATCAAATGGGCACTCTGGCTTTGTGCAGTGCAATCTGTTGCCACTCACAAAGCTGGGGGCATTTAATTGTTCTCCCATATAAGCAATACTCACAAGGCCAAGGCTGCATTCAAATGTTAACTTGAATTTATTTATTGTTCTTGTTTGGTTGTTAGCTGCCCTGAGCCCTGCTTGCAAGGAAGGGCAGCCTAATAAATTCAAAATAACAACAATTAACAAAATCTGTTTGGTTGCTGAGAGGAGCAAGCCAGATTGTCAAATTCATGTCCTCTGCTCTCTTCACACACATGGAATTACAATTTAATCTAATTCCAATTTGCTATGATGCCTGAACTTGTGCACCTTAACAAACTATGGTTTGTCTCATGCCCTGGATGCAGGAAAGGAAGGTAAGAAAGAGGATGCTGAATGAGATGAGCCTTAGATCCAGTAGTGTTCTTTTTATATGTTTATGTAGCACTATTACCTACCAGGGGAAGTACAGGAAAATCCATGTCCTAGAAGAATGCTCCCCAAAGACAGAAGACTGATTCTGCAGCTATTCCTGATTACTTAATAACAACAAAAGAATAGCTGTTGAACTACTAGACGTGTACTGTAATTTATAACTACTAATTACAAGTATCTAAAGTAAACTTTATTGCCACAAGCGGCCTCCTAAGTAGATGTTTCTATAACTATTTAAAGGCATTGGGTTTCTGCAGTGCTTAGGAATGGAGCTGGGATGATTTCAACATAAAGGCCATGTGAACAGAGACTGTGGCACTTGGCCAGGTTACCCAGCTGTTTTCTAAATATGATGACAGGTGCCATTTTTTCCATTTGCTTGTGGAATGTAATATGTCTTCAAACAACATTTTTGCCAAGTAGGCTGATGCAGTTACATTTCAAAGATCCACCAGGCTAAGATGTATACTGCAAATTGTTTTGTTCAATAGCTGCTTTGGTAGCTTCCTCTTTTGAACACTATCTCACCCCCACAAGTATTTCAAGCAACACATTGTAAAAGTATTTCATCTGATCCTACTAGTCCTCCAAGGAGTTCCAGGAGACATATAAAGTTCTCTGTTCCCACCCATTCTATCCTCCCCCAAACCCTGTGAGGTAGGAGAGGCTGAGAAAAAGTGAGTGACCCAAAATAACTCGGCAAGATTCATGGATGAATAGGAATTGGAACAAGAGTCTCCGTAGCCTAAGAGTCCAATCATTATACCACTTTAACTTTTCACATAGAAGGAATTTCCATTTACTGTGCTGCAACTTGTATACTGGTCATCACACCATTTCCACAAAAATGAACATAAACATGCAGTATGCATGTATTACAAAGATGGGGGTAATCAAAGCTTCTTAGCATGTACGTATGTGGCAAAATATATGCATATGTATCCTACACAGGATGTAAGTTATTTGCTGCTATGGTTGTCAACCTCCAGGTAGTGAAACCAAAGCAAAAAGCTACCATGAAGTCCAGCTTCCAATAAATCAAAAAGTCAAAATTATAAATAATGTAGAAACTATATTTGAATCATCAGAAAATGAAATCAATCCATCCAACACGATATAAGGAATGTGTTCACCACCAGTGCCAGTTCCAATTTCTCAGCGCATACAATACCACAATTCTTTAGGAAAGATGGGAATGATAATAAAATGGAAAAAATGGCCACTTTGGAAGGTGTATTCCCCACCAAAGTCCCTCCCCTCCTCAAACTCTGCCCTCCCCAGGCTCCATCCCCCAAATCTCCAGATATTGCCCAATCCTGTGCTGGCAACTCTATTTGCTGAACAGAAATAATTTATAGAGAGAGAGAGTGGTCATCTATATATTATGTTTTATTTATTTACTTCATTTATACCCCATCATTTCCCCCTTCTCCATTTCATTCTGTGAGATAGGTTAAGCTGATAGTACATAACTGACCTAAGGTCACCCAGCAAAGTTCCATGGCAGAGTGGGGATTCAAACCTGGGTCTCCCAGATCCTACTCCAGCACTAACCATTACACTATACTGGCTCACTCAGTGAAATATAAGGTGTTCTTCCTCATGGCCACCATGGTGGGGGGGGGGGGGTTTCAGGCCGCAGTAGAAGGGGGAGGTGAGAAGTCACATTCAATGGGTAGAAATCATCCCATCTCTGGAAACACTCTCGTGGACCCTAGCCCTAGAATGGTAAATAGTTCAGGGTTCATACTTTGCAAAAGCAAACACCACCAATGTAGAGGGAAAATAGCTGTAGGAAGGCAAGAGTCTACAGTGCTATTTAAAAGTCCCTTTTTGCCACAGTAGTTTTATTCATGTAGGAGAGTACAAGACATGAAAAATAGGAAATGCAACTTAGTTGATAATGCTGCAACTCTCTGCATTGTTCAGGAGTGTGCTTTATGGCAATTTCACAGAAGGTGAATACTTTGAAGAGTGTTTTAAATCTGAAAGATACTGAAGCATCTTGGTCTAAATCCAAACAGGAATATGCTAAGCATTTTGTTGTTGATTGCATGAATCTAAATTTTGCCCTGGATCTTCCAAACAGTTTTTGTAAATTCCTTGGTAATCATAGTGTTTCCTCAGATTGTATCTATCGCCAAACACAACAGAGAGTAACAGGTGGCAGGGCTGTTTTTGTAGCAGGAACTCCTTTGTGTATTAGGCCACACACTCCTGATGTAGCCAATCCTCCAAGAGCTTACAGGGCTCTTAGTACAGGGACTACTGCAAACTCCAGGAGAATTGGCTACATCAGGGGTAATATGTAAAGGAGAATTGGCTACATCAGGGGTAATATGTAAAGGAGTTCCTGCTACAAAAAAAGCCCTGAACAGGCCTGACAGATGTAATTATATAAATAGGCTTAAACTTGGGTTGTAAACTTCCAGGTGGGGCTTGGAGAATAGTAGAAGATCTCCAGGCAACAGTGATTACTTCCACTAAAGAAAACGAATTTTTAAAGGTAGACTCTGTGGCATTATCTCACACAGTCTCATCCCTCCCCAGACTCATTATCTCACACAGTCTCACCCTTCCCCAAACTCTGCTCTTCCCAGGCTCCACTCTCCAAATTTCCAGGAATTTCCCAGCCTGGAGAGCCAGTAGCAGAGACTTGAGCATGCATGCATTGATCCATAACTGAATTCATTGTACTGTGGCTCCAGTCAAAGCAGCACTGAGGGAAGACTGACGGAGGGTTAAAACCAATGAAACCATAAAGAATCCAGGAAATGCGGTCTTTTTTGTTCTATCTATGAGTTGTGCAGAACGATGCCCCCAACTCCACTCAAGTTTCAAACTGCGAGAAGCAGCTGAAGGCGGAGCCTCTAAGACTTTGTGATAAAAAAAAACGAATTGGGGAAGCTGTGAGAGGGTGTACGTTCTGTTGGTTTGCTGCATGGATTTATTATTAATTGTGCACGAAATGTTTATTTACACACTCATTGTGTGAGAGTTATAATTCAACTGGTGAGGTTTTGAACATTGTATTTTGGAGTTTAAACTGAGCTAAAACTATTTTTCCTGAAACTCTGCAGTGACTGCAATTTCCTGCTAGTAGTGTTTTGGATACAGAACAGTATTACAAGACAAAGCAAACCACAAAAATTGTACCCATGAAAGGAAAAAAAGCTTGCAACAGAACAAAACAACTGACAATGTATTGGCTATATAATCTTGTTCTTAGCCTGTTTCCTGCATTAGACTCTTAGCAGTTAAGGGGCACTTTAATATATTATTGATTATGCATTTTGAGGTAAAAAATGAACTCTTATCAGAGTGGCAGGAAAGAACACTAAAAGTAGCAACAATAATCCAGTGCAGACTTTATGTAAGATGCCTTTCTTTCCTGATCCTTGGGGCCTCTTTATTGAATAACAACTTATACCAATTTAAACATTTTTTTTTAAAAAAATCAAGTTTTATCTATAGTGCTTTGAACAGATGCTATCTACAATACTACTATGAATCCTTACTTATTTGGTTATTGTTAAAACACTCATTATCTTTTATAAAACTTGTGATTAAAGTATATTGCACACCAATAGGGGGTTTTGTGGCTGCATGTCTACTTTGCATGGTGCAGGTATACATAACATGTAAATGATCTGTGGTTTTGCTTGTCAAAAAACAGGGAACGTGTGTGAATTGTTCTTTCACTGCATACACAAGAATTTGTCCCCTGACATAATAACTGAACACTGGAGTGGGAGATGTGCATACTACTGGATCATCCTGTACAAAGCTTTGTTGTAAAGTGTGGAACAGATCTAAGAAACAAAAGAAAAAGAACATTGTATGGGATGCTTCCATCAATAAACAGGAAGCAAACAAGCTAGTTTCAAATAATGCAGCAGGTGCTTCATACAGCATTTCACTAGCTGTGTACTAAGCATCTGAGTGAAAGTGCTACAGAACTGCAAATTTAGGCATGAATGCTCCAGGCCATTAGCAGGTGCTTTGAGCAGTCATCCAAATCAAAGCAAGACAGTGGAAAATGCCAAAGATTGGTTAACAGGGCCTGCAGAAAGCATAAACTCCAATGAGGGCACATAAAATGTTTTCCCAGCTGCAGAAACAGTCTGACAGGGGGAAGAATTAAGGTGGGGTGGGGGTAGGGAGAGAGAACATATTGCTGTGTAAAGATTTCAGTGAGGGTTTGGCTGTTTTTTTATATAGTTCCCAAGGTACAAGAGCTGGCTCAGAAGCTGAGATCAGCACTCATATGTCCTCAGGTGATTAGAGACAAGATAGGAAAGAACTTCTAGCATTTGGGGAGGATACTGGGGCCATTTGATAATGCTGTGCTTGAGCATATGAGGGTTTACCCTATGGATATTGTCCTGAAGAAAGCTCCAGGCAAGTTCATGCTGATTCATCACTTGTCACATCCAGAAGGTGAGTCAGTTAATGATTACATTGACTCTTCAGAGTTTGGTTTTCCCAACGAATCAAATGCTAGTTCTTGCACTGATAATAAGTAGGACCTCTTGATAGGCATCTGATTAGCAGCTCCAGATTCCATTATTTTGTCTGTCAGTTAGAGGTTAATATTAGTTTGTTTCTAGGCATCCTCTGTACTTATACACAGAGGAAAACAGAGACAGAGAGAGATTTTACAAATGATCTCCAGACCAAAGAGATCAGTTTTCCTGGAAAAAAATGGCAGTTGGAAGACCTGGCTCTTCAAGCCGTAGCATTTTGGATCAGGTTGGTTCAAGCTGAATCCGACAAAGACGGAGGTCCTCTAGCTGAGTCATGGTGGCCCAAGAAAGCTGATCCCTTTGCCGGCTCTTGATGAGGTGCCACTAATACCGTTCCCTAAAGTCAAGAGTTTGGGAGTGCTCCTGGCAGTTGGAAGACCTGGCTCTTCAAGCCGTAGCATTTTGGATCAGGTTGGTTGAAGCTGAATCCGACAAAAACGGAGGTCCTCTAGCTGAGTCAGGGTGGCCCAAGAAAGCTGATCCCTTTGCCGGCTCTTGATGGGGTGCCACTAATACTGTTCCCTAAAGTCAAGAGTTTGGGAGTGCTCCTGGAGTCCTCTCTGATAATGGAGGCCCAGGTATCAGCAACTACCAAATCCACCTTTTTTCATCTTCGGTGGATACAGCAGCTAGCCCCTTTTTTGGAGCATGATGACTTAGCTATGGTGATCCATGCTACGGTCACCTCAAGAATAGATCACTGTAATGCTCTCTACATAGGGGCTACCCTTGAGCCTAACCTGGAGACTACAGAACACTGCAGCGTGGCTGTTGATGGGGTTTCCTAGATGGGAGCACATTTGGCCAGTGCTGAAAGAGTTGCACTGGCTGCCTATTGTGTTCTGAGTCCATTTCAAGGTGCTGGTTATGACCTTTAAAGCCCTTTATGATTGGGGGCCTGCCTATCTACAGGACCGCCTTTCTCCACATGTTCTCCAGAGAGCACTGCATTCAGGGACACAAAATCTATTGTTCATCCCTGGACCAAAGGAAGCCAGGCTGTGCTTCACATGGGTTTTTTCGGTGGCACCAGAAATGTGTCTGGAGATCAGTTGTAAAATCTCTCTGTCTCTGTTTTTCTCAGTGTATAATTACAGAGGATGCCTAGAAACAAACTAATATTAACTTCTAACTGCCAGTGAAATGACAGACAAAATAATGGAATCTGGAGCTGCTAATCAGATGCCCTCCCGGAGGCCATAATGGCCCTGCGGGATTTTTCACAATTCCGCAGGGCCTGTAAGACTAAACTGTTTCAAGAGGCCTTCAATACCTGAATCCGGGAGAGAACCACCACATCTCACCGCTGAGAAGCTATGAATATCATGGGATCACTAACAAAAAAAAGAAAGATCCCACCATATCAAAGTTGCATAGCACCACAAAATGTTTTAAATGTATTTTATTATTTTAAATTGTATTATATAATTGATTGTTAGCCGAGTCTGCTTGCGGAGAGGGCGGGATATAAATTTTAATAAATACATAAATAAATAAAAGAGAGGCTGCACCACACATTGTTCTAGCAAGAAACATGGTGAACTCCTGTACTACCCAAAAGAATAGGAACATGCCTCAAGTCAACATTTTGTTATTAATAAGAATTTCCTAATTAATCTCAATGGAGAAACATGGCTTGTATGAGTATTTTTCCCCCTACAAACAGATTTTTTTAATTAATAGACAACCCACATATAAAAAGACCTCCTTTTTTATGCTGCTAAGGGGGCATATGGAATTCTGGATCTAGGAGGGACACAAAATGTATAGAATTCACAGGGTGAGTGAGGCAGGGGAAGAGAAATACATAGATCTACACCTCAGCAGTTCTGACCAGGTCTGTTTATGTGATTCCTCAAAACTCTGGGCATCAAGGTGTTTTCCAAGGCATGACCCAAAGAACTGACTAAGGACACATGATGCAATTCTATTAATGTTCCTAGAGTTGGGGCTTATTCTCAGGGCCACACACCATCAAGATTAAAGTTTTGGGATCAACAGCTAACCCACACATTTGATGGCTACTTTTAAAGCTTCTTTCCATGCCTGTTCATGGTAGGGTTGCCAATCCCCAGGTGGGGGCAGGGGATCCCCCAGTTTGGAGGCCCTCCCCCTGCTTCAGGGTCATCAGAAAGCGGGGGGGGGAGGGAAATGTCTGCTGGGAACTCTGTTATTCCCTATAGAGATTTATTCCCATAGAAAGTCATGGAGAATTGATCCGCGGGTATCTGGGGCTCTGGGGGGGCTGTTTTTTGGGGTAGAGGCACCAAATTTTCCGTATAGCATCTCGTGCCTCTTCCCAAAATACCCCCCAAGTTTCAAAAAGATTGGACCAGGGGTCCAATTCTCTGAGCCCCAAAAGAAGGTGCCCCTATTCTTCATTATTTCCTATGGAAGGAAGGAATTGAAAAGGTGTGCCGTCCCTTTAAATGTGATGGCCAGAACTCCCTTTGGAGTTCAATTATGCTCGTCACAGCCTTGATCTTGGCTCCACTCCTAATGTCTCCTGGCTCCACCCCCAAAGTCCCCAGATATTTCTTGAATTGGACTTGGCAACCCTAGTTCATGGCAAATGCTACAAATGTAAATTGGAAATGGGAGGCAATTCACTCAGTCCTGTACCATGACATCATGAAACCCCAATGTACAAGTCTCAAGATTTGGGGTGGTGGGAACCCGGTCAACCTAAGTGTACTGCTAACACTGAACTGCCTAAATGGGAGAATCCCTGTGAACCATATAATCCGAGCAAAACCAGGATAGAAATCAAATACATTCATTAACAGGCATCATGCCAAATCAATATTAAGCAATAATTTAAATACCTGACTGGAATAGTCTCTCAAAAATTGACCTGAAGTGCTTATTTGGGATAACAGTCAAGTTAAGAAACTGTCTAGTTAAGGATAATGTTCCAGAAGTCACTGAAACACTATCCAGTTGCTATTAAAAAATTAACAACAGAGTAATTTGTTCTACTCATTCTCCCCTTCTAACAGATTTTAGAACACATTGCTCTGTGCAGCAAGGCCCTCAAGAGAACAGTTGGCACTGCCAGAAGAGGTTTATAGGCAGAAACAAACAGGTGGCATTCTGGTGCTTTTTTGCAGTCTTTGACCACATCAGAAGTAATGCAATCAGAACAAGGTCAAGTCATAATAATTATCCCCACCACCATCACCACCACCACCACAGCAAATACAACACCCAAAGGACAAAGCAGCATAGGTAGTCATTTGGGGTTTTGTACCATATGCAAACAAAGATAGCAAAAATGCAACAGAAAAAACACAGAGACCTGATAGAACCACTGGTTTTAAGTAAATTTGTTTCACCTTCTCCATTCTAAACACACAGAACAGGCAACACTGAAAAAAACAACAAATGAATAAAATAAATGCTAGCCAATCTGTTGGCATTTTGTTTTTATATATTTGTGTGTGTATAAATACATATATGTCTACGTCTGTATGTAGCATAAGCTAAAAATCACCTTTAACAGCTAAACTCTAGCTGCTAAAAACCAGCTCCCCACTATTTCCATTTCTGTTTCCCACTTCCATATTAACATTTAAACAGTACAATCAATACACAGAGAGCTGTCATCCTGCTCTGCTATGATCCATATGAAGTGTGAACCAGAGAATTTGGATTTGAAACAATTTAGCACTGTTTAAATTACATCTCTGGGGGACTTGGATTTTTTTTCTTTTCTTTTTTTTTAAAGTTTGACTTGATTTTAGCAGTTTGTGGATCATGCTTCCTGGCTATGTAAAGGTCACTTGTTTAACAGGATGCTGATCAACAAACCCAACATAAGTATATATGGCGATATATATGGTATAGTGTTTAAGGGGTGAAAGGCAAAAGAGAAAACAAGGAAATAAGTTGCTTTATAAGTATCACTGAGAGACTGTAATTTATTACAGAATATGACAGATCACTTTTCTCCAAGGATGAGAGCAGAAGTAACATTCACTTGAAAATCTTCTGTGGCATTTTCTTTTAAGCTTTCAGGTGCCATGGGGTAAAAGTAACAGTACAAAACCAATTGGTAGAAAATCAGTGGTGCATCTTAATTCATATGAAGGAATATTCATTGTTGGTAAATTTAAGGTGATGCACACTAGAGTGAAAAATCCTAACTTTAAATACATGTTGATGTGTTCTGAACTGGCTGAGACTAATACTGAAAGAAATTTTGGGTTTATAGTGGATAGCTCAATGAAAATGCCAGTTTAGCATGTGGCAGCAATGACGGGGGAATATAAACGCCTGGTCGAGGGTTATGAGGACAGGGACTAAGAATAAAACAGTCAATACTATAATGTCCTTGTATGGAGCAATGATATGCCTAGATTTGGAATATTGTGCACATTTCTGGTTGCTTATCTCAAAAATCATACTGCTGAGCTAGAAAATAAAAATACAAAAGAGGGCAACCAAGATAGTCAAAGGATTGCAGCATTTTTTTTTTATAAGGAAAGGCTGAAGAGTCTGGAACTTTCTAAATTTAGTGAACAGATGGCTGATGGGACATAACAGAGATCTAAAGGAGAAAGTGCATAGTTTTGCCCACTTGCAAAAGCCATTTAAAGAGAATATTCCCTTTAAATGGCTTTTGCAAGATCTCCCCCCTCCCTCCATCCTCCTGGCCCGGGAAGCCACTACCAGTAGAAAGGAGGGAGAAAAGATCTCAAAGGAGGGAAGATCTTCCCCCCAAACCTAAAGAATCAAATTGATTTGGTAAATGGGGAGTTTCAGGAAGGTTCATGGTTAATGCAGCCTCAGGGACCACAAACTGGGACAAACCCCAATTTCATCAATTTGTGCCCATCCCTAATTGGGATTTTGCCTTTCTCTCTTCTTCTAATGCCTGTTCTGCTGTGCCAAATATACCCTTGCAGTCGGTGCTCTCCTGCTTGGAGCACTGCTCTCCTCTAACCTTACCCCTCCCCCTCAGTACAAAGAAATCTACCCCAATGCCTTCCTGTCACCTGCCTGCCCAGATGCCAGCCCCTCCTTATGCCACCAAATGTCTTTGCCTTGCAAGCCTCTTCCTTGTACTACTGTTCTTCATGTTAAGTGGCTGCAGTACAAAGTTCCTCATGCTGTTTACTGTTTGGAATTTTTCCTATCAATTCTCCCATAGACTTGTTAAACATGGGCAAAATATATTGTTTCCAAAAGGAGGACTGTTTTATTCTACTATCTCAAATTTGACAGTGTGGATAAAAGGATTGGGGAAGGCAATGTGGATGCAAAGATGGGAGTCTTCCACTGAACCCAATAGAAAATAATAACGAAACAGAATTATAAAAATGAAATATCAGTATGAAAAGTAATGAATGAAATACCAAGCAAAACAATTCAGTACTGACACAGACCCTTTTGGAATTAATAAAAAATGAAACTCCCATGCACAAGTCTACTTAAGAGTATATTAAAGGGTCAGAGCATTTTCACAAGCCGGTTGACAACTCTAGGCACGTATGGAGCAAGACCTCTGAAGAAGCTCTTCACATTAGGCAGGCTTATATGGATATCTTATTATAAGAAAGGCAGCATAAAAATGATTCATGATTAATAAATAGGTTTAATATTAATATAAAATTAATAAACAGGAAATGTCAACATTCACATGTACATTGACGGTCCTTGAATTTTGTAAATGGCAAAATCACAATAACTATGCCAGTGAAAGCTCATATCCACAGTTAAATGTGTACTCGTTACTAGGGTACAGGAAAGACATACCCAGGGGTTTTTTAGCAGGAACACACATGAATGCAGTTCCAGCTGGCTTGATATCAGGGGGTATGGCCTAATATGCAAATGAGTTCCTGCTGGGCTTTTTCTACTAAAAAAGCCCTGGACTTATCTATTTTCAGGCATTCACTTTCATGTTTGATTTAATGTCAATATGACCCAAAGTTCATATATATTCCTACACACACAAACTTCCTGTCTTACTGAGTTAGCATTTATACATGTGGAAGGAAGCTAGCTGTGCTGCTCAGTGTGATGAGTGAGTCAGTGGCAGCGCCAAGAATGAAATACATACATCTTGTCTGCAAGGCTTCTCCTCTAACCAGCAATTCCCAGAGGGGCATGCATGTGGCTCTCATTAACCTGAAGTTAAGGAAAGGTGTGCACATGCAACTAAAGTACTGAATTTGCCCTTCAATTCTTTTTGCCATTCAATTACTGATGTTATTAACCTCTTCTGCAAACCTTATGGTTACATTAATAGATCACAAGGCATTGACTAGTATTTGCTTTACCTAGCATAACCTACACAAACTAATACAGTATAAAGGATACTGTCATCCCTTCAGGCACACCCTTATAGATATGGGCATAATCAAATCCATGAGCTCTACTTACTTACATTTCCCCAAAACACTTTTCTAATCAGCTGCCTATGAAGGAATAAAGTAGAAATGGTATTATGGAAAAAGGCAAAGAGAAGAAGACTATAAAAGTTTTTATTAAAAATAGGGAAAGGTCAGTAGCCTTTCCCCCAAAAGATACTACCAGAGCTTGTAGGAATTATTACACCATACCCTTTTCTTTATTGAATTCAACCTGAAAGAGAGAGAAACAAAGAGAGCAGAAAAGTTTTTCTTTCAATTCTGAGGTCCTCTTGTGTCTTCTCATATACAGAAATTGTTTTAGGAATAATTTGGGAAAAGGGAATTTTATCAATGCTTCTTAACAGAATGAGAATTCTTTTGGCTGTGACATGAAGTCAAAACTCTCAGGAAAGGTTCAGTTGAACCTAGTGAGGTTAAACTAGTTTATTGTGTTGGAATCTAGTAACATCAATAATACGGCAATTATTTACACTAGTGTAGCTGAGATGAAAAAAAATGAACCCCGTGGCACAGAGTGGTAAAGCTGCAATACTGCGGTCCTAAGCTCTGCTCACGACCTGAGTTCGATCCCGGCAGAAGCTGGGTTCAGTAGTCGGTTCCAGGTTGACGCAGCCTTCCATCCTTCCGAGGTCAGTAAAATGAGTACCCAGCTTGCTGGGGGGGAAATGTAGATGACTGGGAAGGCAAAGGCAAACCACCCCATAAAAAGTCTGCCGTGAAAACAACATCACCCCAGAGTCAGAAATGACTGGTGCTTGCACAGGGGACTACCTTTACCTTTTTTAGCTGAGATGAAACTAAGCATTGAATTTTAGGCAGTCTGATCCTCCTGACCATATTTACTTGGAAATAATCTTTGTTGATTTCAGTGGACATATTTTAAAGTATGCATAGGACTGTAGCCTTAAAATAAAAGTACTGATATAAGACGAATAACTGCCTCACATAAACATAACACGTTAAAAAATACCTCAATAATATATCTCTCTACTCATTATAGCCAATTTATACTTCCCTCTATTTTCAAACAAAACCAAGAAGAAAGGTCTTATCACATCTAGAAGACATAGAACTGATTCTGCCCTTCTTAACTTCTTGTCCAGCCTCACAGAAATGTTCAGGAGGGCATTTTTATGAAGGAAATAGAGCTATAATATAATGGAATAGTTTATGAAAGTATTTCTTACAAAGTAAACATGATTGTAGTCTACTGCATATATCATCTTTACTTTTGCAATCCATTTTCTGCAGTCTATGGCAATGGTACTCAGTTTGTAGCTTTCAGAAAGCCATGTTAATAATTATCCACCTATAGATCCATGTTTTCTTCCATCTCTGGCATGGGATCAGGAAGACTTGTAGTTTCCTTGTTGTTCTGGTGATGACTGTCTCAAAGTGGGAACCACCTGTCAACTACAAGCCACACTGTGCAAGGGCCTTGCCCACTCTCCTGAAACATTAGGCAAGAGCTATATTGAGGATCAGTGGTTAGAAGAACCACAGGTGGCATGTCTAAGAGCCACATATCACTGCCAAGTCATGAGTGATTATCACTGGGTTACAGTATGTCATTCATATTTTTTTTTGTCTGTACTGTCTTCTAATTTTGTGCTCTTATTCTTATCACAATCTTCATCGGATGTCTTATGCCAAGGGTTCCCAACCTTTTGAGCCTATGAGCAGCTTTGGAATTCTGATACAGCATGGTGGGTGCAGCCACAAAATGGCTGCCATAGAATGGTTACCACAGGAGATGAAGCCAGCCAGAGAATGGCTGCAGCAGTTTACCTTCAGTCTCACAGTGAAGATCCTTGTGCTGTGATGATGATATGATGATATTGGATTTATATCCTGCCCTCCACTCCGAAGAGTCTCAGAGCGGCTCACAATCTCCTTTGCCTTCCTCCCCCACAACAGACACCCTGTGAGGTGGGTGGGGCTGGAGAGGGCTCTCGCAGCAGCTGCCCTTTCAAGGACAACCTCTGCCAGAGCTATGGCTGACCCAAGGCCATGCCAGCAGGTGCAAGTGGAGGAGTGGGGAATCAAACCCGGTTCTCCCAGATAAGAGTCCGCACACTTAACCACTACACCAAACTGGCTCTCTGTGGCTCAGCTGTGGTGGCAGCTGTTGCCAAAACAATGTTTTTAAAGATCTATGTAGCCAATCAAATCTACAGTGGCTAACCAGAAGCCTTCCTGGGTAAAATCCCCATGCAGCCTCACTCCTCAAATACTTTTTACAGGCACCAGGAAAGATATTGGCTGGCATCATGGCATACACAGGCACCAAGTGGGGGATCCTGACTTATGCACCATTTTTGTATTTTGTAATCCACCTTGTGTCTCAGTGAAAAATATAGGCTTGCCAGCACTTAGAACCCAGTGGGGGATCTGCAGGTTTTGCAGGCTCCTTCTCACCACCAGCCAGCTGGCTGGCAGTGGGAAGCCCTGCCCCAACAGCCATGATGTGCCTTTCCATCTCAGCAGGTTTAGAAACTTGCAAACTGCTTGTGTTTTGGAAAGTGTGTTTGTGCCTTTAAATCTCAGCAAGACTAAAGCTGCGGAGAGGGTCAAGCAGGCAGAGCCATGTGGCTTTTCTGGTGAAAAGGGAACAGAGACAGCCTATTCTCTCTGTTTGTTTTGTATTCCTTTCAGAAGTCATTTGCATAGTAAATGGAATAGTAAAGAGTTAACTAGAGCCTGATTATGGGATGGAGGAAAACTCCACTCCCTAGACTTCTCTGCTCAGTACTTTCATTTCCCTGTGTTAGTCTGAATAAATTGATTGAAATACAGCAGACTGATACATCCAGCAACTCCTGTAAGTAAATTGTCCCAAGTGTGGGCTGGCAAACTGTTTATTTTGGCTGCTTTGTGAGTGTGTGCGTGTGTTCACTTTCATTTAGTGAAAGTGTAACTGCTGGGGAACCCTTTGAAGACAAAAAAGAGGAGGAAGAAATTAAGACTATTCAAGGAAACGGCACTGCTGTGTTTTTATTTATTTATTTGGAATAGGAAAGTCTCCAGGCTCTACCTCAAAAGTCCTCAGATATTTCCTGACTTGGACCTGGCACCCCTAGCTATAAATAACATCTAATCACAATACTTCCATGATTGCTGGGACTTTTCCACTTGCAGTCATTACAAGTGTTGCTACTATACTATACTATACTATACTATACTATACTATACTATACTATACTATACTATACTATACTATACTATACTATACTATACTATACTATACTATACTATACTATACTATACTATACTAATGATCACTAGATCACTACATTTATACAATACCACAATGTAGCTAGGAATGCATGTTTGTGTGAACAAGAAGCAATTCCAGCTATCTGTAGGTACCTGGGATACACAGTGTCTGTACCAGCCCTGGAGGCTCAGACTTTGTAGTATTCAGCACACTTTTCATTTGTATTTTCTATATGCAGGGAGCAAGTGAAAGGCTAAAAGCTATGAAGGAAGAGTACCATTGTACGAGTCCAACATTAATAGTTCAGAGCCATGTTTATGGCTTGTACTATAAATAATGGCCAGCCTTGCCAAATCAAACTGGAAACCAGTTGGCAATGGGAGTTGCTCTGGTATTATTGTCTCTGTGCTTGTTCCCACACTCTAAAAAAGACAAGAGAAGCAGAGGGCTAGATTCAGGAAACTGGCACCTGAACACAGAAGAGCTTTCGTATCACCCACTGTGAAGTAACATAATCTTGGCTATAGATATGTTTGTCCAACGTATCCGTACCACAGATAATTAGGTTAGTGCAGTAAACTAGCCACCTGCTTTGAAGTGTACATGCAGTTGGTGTATTAACCTTTCTTTCTCCTGGTAGGATAAGCTCATCATAGCTTCACACATACTTGCAAGCTCATGACCTATACTCTGTCCTCATTAACACATCATTTATGTTGAAATGGATCCTCTGGAATTTTGTTACAAATGAAAGATGGCCGAACACAGATTATCTTAGTAAATGAGCTGAAACACAAAAGTACAAAATGAGAAGCACTTCTCTACATTGCCTTATACTTACAGAATCTGGAACACCTTATAAGCATTATTTAATGATCTCAGCTCTCAGAAGTGTTTGTACAAGAACAACTCCTGCACAAGAGTTGTTCTAGACATATTGGTTACAAGAGTACTGTTTGCAGCCAAGATGCAAAGAAAGCTGAGTTCAGAGGTTGGTTGTCCGACTGACTCATACTCGCATCTGCATACATAAAACACATACATTTGTACGTATGAACACTCCAATTCAGTTGTGCTTGACTGGGTCAGTTTTGAGCTTCACTGAACAATGTTTTGTAATGATTTAACTGAGGACTCACATTTTTATTTAGGCTGGAGATGGATATTATTTGTTCTCCCCCACCTCTCCTTGACAGTTGTAGCTAGTTTGGGAAGGGATCCGTTTATCATCTTACTTTACTTTTGGTCCCTGTGCATCCCACTTTCTCTCATGTTAAAATTTTATGTATTGATGTTTCAAAACCTGTTTCCAATCATACCCTATTTAGTGCTACAGAACACAGCAGCAAAGCCAGCCTGACTGAACTAGCAATCCAGGAGGCTGACTGGGAAAGCAGTGTTTTAGGGATGCCAATGAAAAAGCATGTGATCTCAAAGGTCTCCCCACAATCCCCTGTAATGTAGCAGATGATGCCCTCATGAAACTCTCAAGATTGCATGCTTCTGCAACATTGTGCTACTACAAGCTGAAAGAATCTCTACAGCTGTCCAGGCAGCTGATCCTCCAATCAAGCAAATAATGCGGCAAAATTACAAAATAGAATGCTACGACAGCCCAACTCCTTCTTACATCTAGAACATTCATAAGGCATATGAGTCATCTTGGCACCAAGAAAATTAATTCTGTTTTCAGATGTCTGAAATGAAGTTGTTTTTGCTCTTCTGAAAAAATATATAGCTTGTCAAACTTCACTCAAGATTTCAAAAGAGTGGGGTAACAAAAGCTTAGCCTCATCATCATATATGTCATTCTAAACTGCTCAGAATACTAATTTCTAGTAAGATATTTAAAATCATTATAGTTTTTTTAAAAAAAAATAATAATTACTCACTGCAAACTGTGATGCTGTTTGGGAATAGCCAGGTCAAGGCTAATACCATAACGCAAAACTGAAATTAGGAAAAACAGGACCTTCTCACTATTACTATTATTTAAGTAACATCCTTAATATGTATGATGTTTTACCAAAAAAGCCCCCAAACCCAGAGGTCATTGCCCTAAGGAGCTTACAATCTACATTTGAATATATGGAGCTACTTTGCTCTCTCTCTCTCTCTCGGCTTGACTTCGCGAACGAAGATTTAAGAAGGGTGCAGTAGTCCACGTCTGCTGCAGGCTCGCTGGTGGCTGACAAGACCAATGCGGGACAGGCAGATCCGGCCACAGTGGCTGCAGGGAAAAGTCTGATTTGGGGTTGGTGCTGTAGCAGTGCGATTCTTCCTCAATCTCCTTTTGTCCTCAAGACCAGCTATACGTGCGTTCTCAAAGGAAGAGACAGCCTGGTGGATGGTGTGCCTCCATGCTTTGCGATCTGAGGCTAGGTCAGACCACTGGTGATGGTTGATGCGACAGGTGCCAAGGGATTTCTTCAAGGAGTCCTTGTACCTCTTCTTTGGTGCCCCTCTATTTCGATGGCCGGTGAAAAGTTCGCCATACAGAGCAATCTTGGGAAGGCGGTGGTTTTCCATCCTAGAAATATGCCTTGCCCAGCGCAGCTGCGTCTTCAACAGCAGTGCCTCGATGCTTGTAACCTCTGCCCGCTTGAGGACTTCAGTGTTGGTCACAAAGTCACTCCAGTGGATGTTGAGGATGGTGCGAAGGCAGTGCTGATGAAAGCGCTCAAGGAGTCGCAGGTGATGACGGTATAAAACCCATGATTCGGAGCCGTAGATGAGGGTTGTCATCACAACCGCTTTGTAAACATTGATCTTTGTGCCTTTTTTCAGATGCTTGTTGCTCCACACTCTTTTGTGCAGTCGGCCAAATGCACGGTTTGCCTTTGCCAGCCTGTTGTCAATCTCCTTGTCGATCTTGGCATCTGAGGAGATGATGCACCCCAGGTAGCTGAACTGCTGGACTGTCTTCAGAACTGATTCACCCACAGTGATGCAGGGAGGGTGATAATCTTCCTGGGGTGCAGGCTGGTGGAGAACTTCTGTCTTCTTCAGACTAACTTCTAGGCCGAATAGCTTGGCAGCCTCTGCAAAGCAGGACGTCATATGCTGCAGAGCTGATACCGAGTGGGAGACGAGTGCAGCATCATCAGCAAACAGTAGCTCTCGGATAAGTTTTTCCATCGTCTTGGAGTGAGCCTTTAGTCGCCTCAGGTTGAACAGGCTGCCATCGGTGCGATAGCAGATGTAGACACCATCATCATCATCTAGATCTACAAGCTACTTTGCAATGTAGGTATAAACTACCAAATGTGGTACCTCAGGACTGTCTACATTCAGTGGCTCTCCAGGGGCCCAAGCAAAGAAGTCTAAATAAACACTTTCCTTTAATTGAAAATGGCAGCCTGACCTGAGATCTTATGCCCTGCCACTGAGCTACACACATCCCCAAATGTAAAGTCATGCAGTAATTCAGATGTGTCTGCAGCACTAATCAGAATATATAAATTCAGGCCACTGGTCCATCTAGATCAGTATTGTCTGCTTTGAACTGCAAGACTCACAGTCAAAGATATGTCATTCACAGCATCTGCTGCTTGACATTCTTTCAGCTGGAGCTGCAAGTGATTGAACGTGAGAACTGCTGCATGCAAAGCATGCACTCAACCAATGAGCCACAGTCCAGAAGGTGGCAGGATATAAAGAGTGAAAAGACAGGCAAGGAAGGAACTGAAATACAAACATAACAAATGAAAGGAAGGGAGAAATGTAAAAGAAACACAAGTAACAATGTAAGCCAGCTAGTGTTATTACAGTGAGGGAAATTCACTTTTGCAATTCACTTTTAAATATTGATTCTTACTATTCTCTTTTTTTAATAGGATTTTTAAAAAATGTTGCTTTGAAGTGAAATCAATGCTCCCTTTTATAACAGCAGCCCTTGCAGGTGTTTTATGTTATACATCACAGGGTGGTCTAGCAGGACAATGGGAAGGTGTAGGAAGACATGCCTACCTCTGAGCAGCTATGAAGTACATTCTGAAATTCTGCAGACCCTCCCTTCCTGCCCTTCCTCTCTTCTCTTGATCAAAATGGAAATTGATTCAAAACATTCTAAATTCCTAAAAAGAGGAAAATAAACGGAGGGAGAAATTGGGTAAAGAGGAATTAAGGGAATTTCTCTTAGTGCCAGAGCAGGAAACCTGAGTAGTAAGAACCTTGTTTTTCTTGGACTAATAGATGAGAAAATAAGACGTTATCAAATGCATGAGTTTCTCTATTACTTAGAGGGGTTAGGTCCATGCTGCAGTCCTCAAGAAGTACTGTTGATAGTTACAACTGTAACTATGTAACTCAAAGCTATAGCTAATATGAAACTGATGTGAAAAAGATAACAGAACTAGACAAAAAAAATAAGGCCTTATATGCATGAGTACCACTGCTACTGAGAGATGTAGATCTGAAAATAAATTTTAGCATACAAATGAAGAAATATTATACACACACAGGCTGTTGTTGCTGTGTGTGTATAATATTTTAAAGGGTCATACATCTAAGGACTTAGCTGTCAGAAAGAAGTCTTGGAAAGAAAAAAACTGGATTTGTTCAGGTTTTACCAATCTTAGGAACAACATTTTACTATCATTGAAGTGAAGTGCACTAAAACAAAGGCCTGACAGGTAACCAAGGAGTCAGTACAGAGAACTGCATCTAAACACTACAAAAGCTATGGTGAGCCAACTTGCCCAAACTTCCTCACACATGCAAACTCAAGATTTAATTTTCTGCAAGATTACCCACAATAATTACAAAGTTTCTGTAATTCATCCTTTAAAAGCTTGTGACTATGGGATCCATAACAATTGATCTTTTATCTTTTCCCTCCCTGTATACTGTGCATGTAGCTATAGCATGCATAATACGGTTCACCAGTTGAATATAGGCAATACCTTAGCACTAATTTTGAGATCCACTAAAGTAGGTCTTAACAAAATTATGCGTACTAATAAAAGCTCAGTGAGCAGTCATTCTGCACTAAGCAGGGTCAGATCTAGGGGGGGTGGGGTAGAGGGGGGTGTTTGCCCCGGGCACTGACGGAGGGGGGCACCAAATTGGGTATGGAGTCCATTGTATTCTATGGGACCATAAAATAAAATTACCCATAAGGGGGCGCCATTTCATAATCCCCCCCCCCTCAAAAAACATGTAGATCCGGTTCTGGCACTAAGGGCTCGGACAACATAGACCAACAGATATATAGGCAGCCGCAGCGTTTGAGCATTTGCTCACTAATAGTTTTTGAAATCTACATGAAACATATATGCATAATAACAAGGTTGACATTCTTTAAGCAATTGCTGTTGCTGTTCATGCCTCAAGTGTTCAAAGCCAGTAATAGGTTTATGTGGTGTATAGTATTTTACTGGAATATCTCTGCTCAGCTACTGTTCTAGAATTTAACAGTATAAAACAAGTGGCTAAGCAGTACAGGACTGCTTTGCATGTGGAAGGACCCGGGTTGAATTCTTAAGATTTCCAATGAAGAGATCAGGCCTGAGAACCTACAGACTGCTGCCAGTCCAAGCAGAGAATAGGTCATTTCCACAAAGGTTAATTACCCAATTGTGTTAAGAAGTTAAGTCCTCTCCCACACACACACTTCCTCACAGCATCATGGTAAATTTGTGCACCTCCAGGCTTTTCTCTGATCTTTCTCAAACCAACTTTGCTCCAAAGAAAAACTACTCCCGAAACAACCATTCCTATATTGATATCCAACAGTCTGTTCCTTGAAATTGGAGTCGGGAAGTAGTGTGCAATGCCGTGGAAACAGAGTCCAATGCTCCAATTTGTCTGTCAAATGTAGGAGCGTTGGTCTCCAATATGAATTGTTTTAGTCATTTTCTAAGCTCGTTGAAGCCTCGCGTGATACAGGGTCTTTAGCGCATCCCTGTTGCGTCTTATTGCCTTGCTGCATTCCACCCAGATATTGGCTAACAGAGAAGAATTGGAGCATTGGACTCTGTTTCCATGGCATTGCACACTACTTCCCGACTCCAATTTCAAGGAACAGACTCTCAGATATCAATATAGGAATGGTTGTTTCGGGAGTAGTTTTTCTTTGCACTTTGTGATACACTGTATTTTCTATGAATAATTTGCCATATAAATAATTGAATATTTAAGTATTTGAGGTTGATTTAACGTGAATGCCTGTGTTGCTTTCTCCTCCTGCCCCAACTGGGGATTGACAACTCTAAAAACAGCTGCCATTCTGAGCAGAGAACACAGAACTAGATAGGCCAATTGTCTGACCTGGTAAAAGGCAGCTCCACAGAATAAATAAAATAGTCTTATAATGGGCAATGCCATATAACCATGAACATTACAAGGAAACTGGGCTTGTTTTCAACTTCTTTGGATCACAGATTGACCGTAGCTGTATGAAAATTCATGGATGGAATGGAAAAAATTAAATTAAATTAAAATGGATAAAGATCTGATAGACGTATCAACCAAGCAGAACAAAAAGGGATGAACTGAGTTGCCATGCTACTTTACTAGAACATGTTTAAGGGGCTATGCCAGTGATTCTTAACAGGAAGAATATAACCCTCTACGGGGCAGTCTGCAAATCCTGGGGGGTCATTCATAACTTTTGTGAATTGAGTTTTGTCAATTGAGTTCTCTCCAGCTGCAATAGTTTCAGTGGATATGGTTGTTTTATATTGCTCATCCCACATAGCAAAAATGAATCAAACTTAATATTAAGGAGTTGGCTAATGGTAATCAGACACAAGAAACATCTGAGGTCTGTGTACTGTATGCACGTATCATTGCCTTTCTGGAGTAGATTAAAGGTTAAGAACCACTGGAGTCTAAGCATTGTGACTCTTAGCTATATGGTTAAAGTCGTCAGGTTCACCAAGGTACAATGCTGTGAAAGTTACACTTTCAAATTTATCTTGGAATTATTTCAATCAGAATGGCTATTATTCCAAAGTTTGTAATCTCAGTGAGGTTTATTCTACTTATGTGAAAATAAGGATTGTAGCCTTAGTCTGAAATTATACAACAGCTTTATTTTTATCTAATCAAATGGTTCTCTAATTATTTTTCAACCACAAAATCTTATCCTGTCAACCTATGAATGAATGAGTGGGCGTCAATGTGGCAGATGAGGTTCAATGTGGCCAAGTGCAAAGTAATGCACATTGGGGCCAAGAATCCCAGCTACAAATACAAGTTGGTGGGGTGTGAACTGGCAGAGACTGACCAAGAGAGAGATCTTGGGGTCGTGGTAGATAACTCTGAAAATGTCAAGACAGTGTGCGATTGCAATAAAAAAGGCCAACACCATGCTGGGAATTATTAGGAAGGGAATTGAAAACAAATCAGCCAGTATCATAATGCCCCTGTATAAATCGATGGTGCGGTCTCATTTGGAGTACTGTGTGCAATTCTGGTCACCGCACCTCAAAAAGGATATTATAGCATTGAAAAAAGTCCAGAAAAGGGCAACTAGAATGATGAAAGGTTTGGAACACTTTCCCTATGAAGAAAGGTTACAACAGTTGGGGCTCTTTAGCTTGGAGAAATGTCGACTGTGGGGTGACATGGTAGAGGTTTACAAGATTATGCATGGGATGGAGAAAGTAGAGAAAGAAGTACTTTTCTCCCTTTTTCACAATACAAGAACTCGTGGGCATTCGATGAAATTGCTGAGCAGTCGGGTTAAAAAGGATAAAAGGAAGTACTTCTTCACCCAAAGGGTGATTAACATGTGGAATTCACTGCCACAGGAGGTGGTGGTGGCTACAAGCATAGCCAGCTTCAAGAAAGGGTTAAATATGGAGCAGAGGTCCATCAGTGGCTATTAGCCACAGTGTGTATATATATGTGTGTGTGTGTGTGTATATATATATATAAATTTTTTGGGGGGCCACTGTGTGACACAGAGTGTTGGACTGGATGTGCCATTGGCCTGATCCAACATGGCTTCTCTTATGTTCTTATGAGGGAAGCAACTAGTAAGACAAAATGGGAAGATACTAAATACAGCAGCTTTGAGAAATGTATATTATGTATGGAAAGTGTTTTATTGTTAGACTTTATCAGTGACAGTCAGGAGATGCCGAAGAAGGGTGGAAAATCTTGAAATATGACACATCGAGGGCTCAAATGATCTGCATGTGCACATCAGATTGTAACTGACATAATGGATCAACAGTTAAAAAAATATGTTGTGGCCTGGGATCATGCGGTTGTTGTTCTTGCCTTTGTTTTACAGTCTAACTAAACCTAAGAGCAACCAATGGCGAAGATTCCCTCTAGAACTAGCCAAGAATCTTTAATGTTTTCTATTAGCCTACAAGGGGAAAAAAGACCTAAATTTTATTATATAGATAGAATCAGTATGAAGTAATAAGTTTCACTGATAGTAGATGAATTTATTAACACGAAAGGTTGTAGCCTTAGAGCCAATATCAGGTTCCAACAAAATCAGGTTCAAACAAAAGTGAGTATGGGACTAGTGTTTTCTCATTTATATAAATGCTAGCAAAAACCCTGTGAACACAAAAGGAAATATTTTCCAGACAGTACTCTGTCACCTGAATGTTATAGTATATACCACTATATGTCCAAGGCCAAAGTATGACTGCACATATTTATGCATCAACAAGTACTAGAATGTATGCCCAAGGATGTCATGGAAATAAAAGCCATCTCCATTCTGTAGCATACAAATTACATTCACAATTCTGCATCAAAAAATATGGATTCTGCAACCTTCATAAATTATGTAAATCCAGACAACTTACATAGATAATATGCACAAGTTCTCCTATTAATTTTTAATTTTTGTATAATTTATTTTGCTTCTACTAATCATGAGGATAGAGAGGACTGGCCACTAAAGCTGCACTTTCTGGTTATGGCACATCTTGCCCATCAGCCATTTTAACCTTATACTTCCAGACCATAAGGACTCTATCAGAAACAGGGTACTGGACTAGATCAAAGACCAATGGATTTACTTGCTCAGCATGGTTGTTCTTATTATAAAACTGGTACTTAACATGCAATTAAAACAGAAACATTTGCTGAGAATTATATAAGATCCACTGAAGGAGGAGAGGAGTACCTATGAACATGGTAGAAATATACAGTTTAAAATGAACTTTGGGAATTTTTTAAAAAATGAAATACGTTGCCTTTAATAGTGAACACAAACTGATACCATATCACATGACCCTTACTATAATTTCTATTAAAATCATTTCATGTCTGGTTGCTTCTGCTATCCTGACTCATTTGTATTGTTTACAACAAGTCATTGCACTCAGCAGTTAGTGGTGGCTGAATCCATGGTTACCAGTTTTTACATTCACTAGTTAAATGGAATGCAGTTCTTCTGTGGGTTTCATGAAGAAAGCACTTAAGAAACCACAATGCAGCTATCAATCAGACTAACCTAGGAGAAATTAATCTTATAAATATAGGTATGGCTGCTTATTAAAAATTTATAAGAAGGGAACTGAAGGGGGGGTTAGTTGTAGCTGCAAGAAGGGACATGCTGAGATCTGACTTTGTTAAAGGAAAACTGGCGGCCTGATCCTAACAACACTTACTTGGAAGTAATTTCAACTGAACTCAATTCCAAGTTTAAGATGTTCCCTCAGCCACATCCATACATACTGCAGAGTCTTTTTAAGCTTTCCAGAAAAATCACAGTCTTTTATTGTCAAGAGTTGTCCCCCCATCTTAAAACAATTTTCTTTTAAGCAGGATGTGCTTAGCATGTAAATACATAGTGCCTACGCACAGGTTTAATGAGACTGCAGCCCAAGAAAAGAAACTTAGGAAGGACAGTAAAATACAAAACAAACAGAACTGAGCAGAATGCAATTAGGACAGAAGTTATCAATAAATCAAGATAGTAAACTTTCATGTTTTAGTGTTAATTAAGGAAGATATCAATGGTTTGTATTTGCCTCATTATTTACTGTTTGGAGTGGCTTATGGAAAGAAATGTCTTTTTTTACAAGGTGGATACAACACACAATTACATTCTTTAAAAGGAAAAAAAACCCCAGAAAGTCTCTCTATAGACAGGATCTATTCCATCAGTCATTTGAAAGCAACAAAGAGTTAAATCAAACATTTTACTAGCTCATCTACTGCAAAGTCACTGTATCAGAAGCATGAATTGATTTGTTTCCTCAGAACAAATAGAAAATGAATGTAATAGAACATGGGGAGGGGGGAATCCCCACTGCACTGCTAATCGGATATTGTATAATAGTTGATTGCAGGTTTGCACTATGCTATCGTTGCCTAAATCATACATACTTACAGGTTCTGGGTTCTTCCAAGAGTTTGGTGCAGTTTCAAGGACAAATGTCTTAAGGATGCCTTTTCTACCCATGCAGCAATGATCTTGGCTGTTATCTGATTACATGAGCAAAGGGCTAAATCTGACAGTAAAAAAGAGGAAACTTCCTGTGTAGAGAAGTCTTGGGGGGAAAGTCCCAGGATTGAAAAGGCTGCTTAAGATTTGTTCCCCAGCCGTAGCAGCTGATGCCTGTTTGCAGCCCTGCAGAAAGAAACCTTTACTGAAAAACCAATGGCATCGCATTTCAGGGAAGCTTGTGCCAGGCTGTGGAATGCACACCCACCTATGACAACTTAACAGAATTCAGATCAGTTGCATTTTCTGCTAGTATGTGGAAGAACTTTTTTATTAATAGATGCTATTTTAGCTTTATTAATAATTTGCCAACATTATGTAGTCCTTAGACTAGGTACAGAAGACTAGAGTTCCTGTACTTTTAAAAATACAGAAAAGGCATTTCAATGAAGGGGGGAGTTTTCTCATCTTTGCATGACTTCCTTTTCTACAGCACATTAGGTGGTACAGGAGATCTGTCCCTCTTTATCACACTACTCATGAGCTATACAGGGGACAACAGAAGTCTCTTTACTGTGCTTTGTTTTCTTAGTTTGCTCCTTTAGTTTATAAAAAGCTGTTTTCTAGTATTCCTGTCCTTACTACATTGCTCAGAAACCCTGGTGTTTGTAACAAAACTTTGAAACAATTACATATTAAGTACATGCAGCTGATCAAATGCATGTTTATTCACAAGTAAGTCCTAATGAGACTCTTTCACCCAAGTAAATAAGGAATGCAACTTTAAGCCATTTTTACGATGACAAAAACATGACATAATTTGACCCAGGACAATGCTGAGTGCTTGATTCACACTTATTTCATGCCCATTAATGTGAGCAGACATACAGCAGAGTTTTACACACTGCATGTCTAATATTAAACACCCACAGAAAACTCTAACCTTAATAACTAAAGGATTGTTTGAGTAATACATTTATAGTATCCTGTACATATCTACTGGGAAGGAAGTCCCCACAGAGATTACCCCCCAAGAAGTGAGCATTGGACTGTAGCCTTAGAGTATTTTAAATGCATCACATACATTATTCCAGCTATAGTATCTCAACTAAAACAAGTTGTACAAGTATAGCTATGGATGGAGGAAACCCAACACTGGACCCAAAATTCAGCAAGATCTACACAACAAAGGCTCATGCCTCTTAAAGTAAAGGAGCATCATATGCAAGATGAGTAGAGAAGAAAGATAGCACTCTACTCCAGTTGTCTTTCATGATTCATAACATTCACCCTTTTTGAGCCAGCATTATAGAAGAAGAGGGGGAAGAACTTTGTATGAAGCTTGAGTTTATCCCTCACTAGGGTTGCCAACCTTCAGGTGTGCGTGGAGATTCTCCAGAATTACTATTTACCTCCAGACTACAGATATCTGTTTCTTTGGAGAAAATGGCTGCTTTGGAGGGTGGAGTCTATGTCATATGCCCCACTAGAGTCCCTTCCCTATGAAATTCTACCCTTCCCAAGCACACACCCCCAAATCTCCAGGAATTTCCCAACTCATAGTTGGCAACCCTACCTCCTACCCCCCCCCCAAAAAAAATCCTTCAAACAACAGCATCCCAGAAGCTGTGATGGTTGCTGCTTATACCACCTAAACCAAGTCAAAACAGCAGGATATCACTTCAAGTATCCAATTGGAGTCACAAACAATAATGAACTGTGTGGTTTAGCTCAAAACACAGAATGAGGCTGTCAGCACAAAGAATAATTTTATAAATTGACTAATTTATCATTGGTGATAGCTCAGAAGGCTTCTTGATCAAAGAACTGATGAGCCTAATGTCCTGGTTACACCAGAACTGAACTGACTCAAGCCCCTTTGAACCTTCAGTGCTCTTTACAACTTCTTGGCCATAAAGCATAATCTATGTTTTTCAATGCTATTCAAATGTCCTTTGCAAAAGCAATTGCTGGATAATACAACCAATAACCCAGGAGGGCCCATTTGGTTAACTTTGAAGATACCATCACCATATTGTTGCCAAGCTTAACAACTTCCAGGTGCATGTCTCATGAATTTTCTAATGCCCTGTTTCCTACAGGTTGGCTACATTACCCTATCATTGCCCAAATCCTAAATTTACACCAACAGAGTCTGCAATGCAAAACTACAGTAATCAGAACACAGCCCCCAAATCCCCAAAGTGAAGCAAGGTTCTAAAGTTCTGGTCCAACATCAGAAGAGATCTGTATTCTACAGCCATAGCAACTCTTCTCCATAGACAGAATGGTAGATTCAGGCGCATAACGGGGGCTCAGTGATGGCTCTCATCTGGCAATTATCTCATCCCATCCTATCTGGCAGTTATCATGAACACAAGAACATTGGACCCATCCTCTTCAAGACAGGCAGAGTATAATTTCTTCTCTCCTATTTTGCTTTCCTTTTGTATCTCTTTCCTGCTCATCCTTTGTCACAGAATGGGGTCCGGCCACACAGTTTTGCCAGAGACAGGACATTCCTTCCAGGTATCTGGCCCCCCTTTCCTCTAGGTTCCTAACTCCATGGTGGAAAATTCCAGGAGATTTTTGGGGTGAAGTCTTGGGAGTGAAGGGACCTTATCAGTGGAGTAGAATACCACAGAGCCTTTAAAAGTAGCCATTTTCTCCAGGGGGACTGGTCTATGCAGCCTAGAAATGAACTGAGATTCTGGGAGATTGCTTGGCCCCACCTGGATCCTGGCAACCCTTTGCTCCATTTAGGTCATGAAGCAGGTCAGGGTCTTAAGTGACTACCACCACTCTAATTCTAGTGCTTTACTAGAGAGAACCAAGAGTACCCTCCTCTCTGCCAGTCAACCCCCTCTTCAGCATGCCATTGTGTATAGCCAAATTTGAGGCATGAGAAACCGAGGTAGAATAAAACAAGAAGCAGTTTATTAAAAATATTATAACAAGTAGGAGAAAATGAGGCAGAAGAATTAACACAAGGACACTACAACTACACAAAGAAAGAAGCTGGCTGGAAAACAGCTAAGCTCCCTGATATGACTGTCTTATTCAGTTTCTCCTCTAGCTGACCTCAGTAAAACAAGGCTCACCCCACCATGGCTAAGGGATCAACTCCCTCCAAAGCTTCAGCTTCAGGAGTGTATGTCTATAGGGAAACTGGCAGCCAGGCCTTCCCAACCAGGGACTCTTTCTCCCCTTCTTAAGCTCTGATCCAGTTTATCCTACTGCATTTTCAGATCTTAATGTAGGCAATGTCTTGCAAAGTGCTTCTCTCTGGATTGGTTTGTTGTAGTCTAGGAAACTAGGAAGAATTTAAAAGTAAGAGTCTTGGAGCAGCTTACAATCACCTTCCCTTCCCTGCCCCACAATAGACGCCCTGTGAGGTAAGTGGGTCTGAAAGAGCTCTGAGAGACCTGTGACTGCCCCAAGATCAAACAGCTGGCTGCATGTGGAAGAGTGGAAAATCAAACCCGGTTGTCCAGATTAGCGTCTGCCACTCTTAACCGCCACAGTACACTGGCTCTTAAGGGGCATTACAGCTAGAAATTTGTTTCCTAGTAAAACAACTATTACAAGTAAAACATATGACTAAGAAACTAATTGTTTTTTAATTAGAAAAGAACCGAATCCAAGGGCTTTTTTTGTTTTTGGGGGGGGGGGAGTTTTTCCACATCCTCGTCTAAGTAACTACAGATAAACAGTTCTAAAGCATCGTTGGATATTCTAAAATTGAACCTGCAAGTACCCATCACTTTTTACTGGACATCCTTACTGGAAAAGCATTGTGGTAGCTGCTAGGGTATGTGGGATCAGCACAAGGGCTGTGCATTCGGTTCAGCCGAATTGAAGAAACCTCCAAATCACCACTGATTCGGAAGTATACGGTGCCGTATACTTCTGAATCCAATTGGAAGCCATTATATGGGAGCTGTATACGGCTCCCGGTATACTTCCAAATCAATATTCGGAAGTATACAGAAGTCCATAGAAAAGGCAGGAAAGGAGCTTCTGCAGCCTCAGGGAGCTGCTTGCCTCCTTTCCCGCCTTTGGAAGCCTTTTCCCGCCTCTCCCATAGCCTCCCTGGGATCAGGGAGGGCGGGGGAGGGAGAGAGGAGCCCCAGCGGCCAATCCAAAGCGGCCAATGCATGCTTTGCAGGGCTGTTGTGTAGCTGATGGCTGGACTAATCCCCCAGCCATCAGCAACACTGTTGTTCTTTTGTTTACTTGGGTGTCCAAGTAAACAGTGTTCTCTGGCCAATCACAGAGCAGTGGTATTTTTTGAAACTGCTCTGTGTAGGGCCAGAGAACCTTTTTAAGGAGTCTGCCTGGCTGGACTCCATTCCATTGCTGCTGTGTTGGTGTTGGTGTGTGAGAGAGATTGTGCTGCGCTGGCTCTTGGCCTCAGCTACTGCTGCTCTCTCAGAGCTTTGCCTGACCTGCCTGGAGAAGAGAAGACATCTAAGGTAAGACAATCTTGGGATTCTTGCTTTTATTTTAGTTAGTAAAAAGACTTTTTAAGACTTAGAGTCCCTTTACTTATCCAGATTTGGGTGGGTGGGTACTGGATAGCTTATTTAGGGTTAGGGGGTTCTGCTGGGGTGGGGGCCTAGGGTGGGGGAGTTGCCAATTTGCCTATATCTTACTTTAGTGAGAGGACTTTTAAAAGTGCAGTGTCCTTTTACTTTTTCTGATTTGGGTGGCTTGGATTTCTTGGGGTTAGGGTGAAGGGTTTTTTTGGGGGGAGGGGTTGTAAAGTTTCTGTATTGCTAAAAGTCAAGCTTTTTACTGTTTTAAAAGGATTCTGTGTTTGATTTGTTGCTGCTGTGTTGTGCTGCTGTTGTTCCTTTTCTCTTCTGGTTCTGGTTCTTGGGGGGGGGGGGGCTTTTTGGCCTAATTTTCATTGTTAAAAAGGTCACTTTTTAACAGTTGAGTTTGTTGGCCTTTTCTCAGTGATTTGGATCTGTTGTTGTTGGTTTTGCATCATGTCCTGTTGACCCTTTCCCTGGTTCTGGGGGGGGGGGGTTGGGGGGGGGTGTTGTTGACTGATTTGGCCTGAGGTTTTTTATTGTTGAAAAGGTCATTTTTTTAACAGTTGAGTTTCTCAGTGATCTGTTTGGATCTGTTGTTGTTGTTTGGATTGGTCCACTGCTTCTCTTGTTTGAGAGTTGTGTTGTTTGGGGCAGGGCTGGAGAGCTGGCATCTGTAGATTGTGTGTTCTGTGGCAGGAAAACTGGCATCTGGGTGAGAGACCCAGAACCAGCAGGCTTGTTGTGCTTGGCCAGCTCTCCCCGTGTTGTTTGGGGCAGGGCTGGAGAGCTGGCATCTGGGTTTGCTGAAGCCAGGTCTGCAGAGCAGACTTTGAGCAGATTGTGTGGCAGTGATGTTGGCAACTGGATTTATATTTGTTCCAGGCCAGCAGGGTTCATAGAGTAGATAGATGGATGTAGTGCATTTGGGTCCTATAGAGATTCTCTGGTGCGAAGTTAGGTTTGGCTTTGGGTGCCCCAGGAATTGGACCGCCTGGCCCAATCTTTTTCGGACTTGGAGGTTTTGTAGCGGAGAGTTCCCTGTGGGTTCCCTGCAGTTTTGGGGGCTCTCCCTTAAACCCCCTGCCCCCCAGTAGCCTCTAATTATGCCCTATGTTGCCATTGATTTCAATGGCCCGTAGGGGATAATGCTGGAATGGGACCCCCTGGCCCAATCTTTTTGGGACTTGGGGGGTTTATAGGGGAGAGTCCCCTGCAGGTCCCCTGCAAATTTGGGGGCTCTCAAACCCCCTCCCCTCCAGGTGGCTTCCAATATACCCTATTTTGCCATTGATTTCAATGGCCATAGGGTATAATGGGGCCATATATTCAGAAATAGCCGTACATCTGCAGTATATACAGCTATTCCGAGTACCGGTATTCAGAAATATACGGTATTCCGAATATTTTGGCCTTGTATATTTCCGAATCCGATTATTTCCATTTATTTTTTTTTTGCACATCCCTAATCAGCACCATGAAGGTACAGGGCTGCACCTACATGGTATAGTTGGTAGCACCCAACATGGTCACGGGTCATGATGTCAATCACACTAAGGGCTTCTGACAGTGCAGTTCTATGCAAAGTTATGCCTTTTAAACCCGTTGGATGGCCTCCTTATACTAGATTTGTATACCCTTTCAATCAGTCATGAATTACCACTGATGCAAAGTCTGGTTATGCCTGACAACTACACGACAGTGAACATGAATTCAGATAACTCTACCATAAGAACAATAGTCAGCTCTTGTGGATTAGGCAAGAAGAGCGCAGACATACTAGATAGTATTCACCTTCTACCAGTGATCCAGAAAGGTAGAATTGCCAACCTCCAGGTGGCACCTGGAGATCACCTGTTATTACAGTTGATCTCCAAACAACAAGACCAAGAGAAAATGGTTGCTTTGGAGGGTGGATTCTGTAGCATTACACCCTGCTGAGGTCCCTCCTCTCCTTAAACCCCAGCCTTGCCAGGCTACACCCCCAAAATCTCCAGGTATTTCCCAACCCAGCATTGGCAACCCTATTAAGCCTGTGGACCTCAAGGTGAGATTAACACTGCACTATATCTAATAGCCAAGGGTTTGGTCTTATGTAGACAGCCGAATCTGAGGTCAGACACAACTAACATTTAGGTTCAGCCAAACTGGGGGAGGAGCCCTCAGTTCACTGAGTGGAGGAGAAACAGTCTACACTTGCAAAACCGTGTGGCAAGGAAACCTGCCAGTGTTCAGACTGTGAGAGAAAAAAGCTGTGAGAAATATGGAGTGGGAAATCCAATTTCTCCTCTCTTGCATGGCAAAAGACTAATTTCAGTGAGGCCAGATAAGGCAGTGTGGTACAGCGTTGTACTAGCATGAAGTTCACTGGATGCCCTTGGGCCAGTCACACCCTTTCACAGTTTAACCACTTCAAAAAGCTGTTATGAGGATAAAGTGAGACAGAGAGAACCATGTATGTTGGACTGAACTCCTTGGAGGACAGGCAAGAAAAATGAATCAAACAGATTACTCTCAGTAATCTAGAGGTATAGTCAGTGATGATGTTCAATATGGTCAAATAATATGTCTATTGATGCTTAGGAAATTACCAGGCCAATTTATGCAGCCATTCCTTCTTATATTAGCTAAGATTCTATATGACTAAAAACTTATCAGAGTATGACAAGCAGAAAGAATGACCGTTTTCGCACACAGTTTACCTCGCTGTCACAATCCTGTTCCCACCGCAGCGTCTGGTCGGATTTCCCACCATCTGCGCCGAAGTTACAGGAAGTGCCACAGCTTTTGCGTAGCAAACGTAAACCGCTAAAACCCAGTTTACGTTTGCTACGCAAAAGCCGTGGCACTTCCTGTAACTTCGGTGCAGATGGTGGGAAATCCGACAGATGCTGCAGAGGGAACAGGATTGTGACTGCGAGGTAAGCTGTGTGCGAAAACATTAAATGTAAGGAACTCTTTGTATTGTTTATTATCCAATAGAATCTTGGAATTAGCAAACTAGCTGTGCTCCTCAAACTGGGCATCCTTATTAAGTAGACATAGCACACAAATAGATTATGAACATATTAACCTTCACTTCACATAACCTTCACATAACTTCACATAACCTTCACATAACCTTGCATGACACTGTTGACATTGTACATTTGAACACTGAGACTTCTGAAACTGTATCTGGTATCGCATATAAAAACTGCAGGTTTTGAAAACTGAAGAAATTAATCATTTGGAATATAACTTTTAGACTTTTATATACTAATAGTCATTCATAAAAATTGCAATTGATTTTAGGTAATATTTTCTATAATATGTTGTTGAAGTTACCAGCATCGAGGCACTGCTGTTGAAGACGCAGCTGCGCTGGGCAGGGCATATTTCTAGGATGGAAAACCACCGCCTTCCCAAGATTGCCCTGTATGGCGAACTCTCCACCGGCCATCGAAATAGAGGGGCACCAAAGAAGAGGTACAAGGACTCCTTGAAGAAATCCCTTAGCACCTGTCACATCAACCATCACCAGTGGTCTGACCTAGCCTCAGATCGCAAAGCATGGAGGCACACCATCCACCAGGCTGTCTCTTCCTTTGAGAACACACGCATAGCTGGTCTTGAGGACAAAAGGAGATTGAGGAAGAATCGCACTGCTACAGCACCAACCCCAAATCAGACTTTTCCCTGCAGCCGCTGTGGCCGGACCTGCCTGTCCCACATTGGTCTTGTCAGCCACCAGCGAGCCTGCGGCAAACGTGGACTATTGCACCCTTCTTAAATCTTCGTTCGCGAAGCCAAGCCGAGAGAGAGAGAGAGATGTTGTTGAAGGCTTAAACATAAGCACAATGTCCATAAACACAATTTCAACAGGAAGGAAGAAAGTTTAAAAATGAATAGGGCATAGCTTCCAGTCCTGAAAAACACAAAATGCCCTACAACTTACAACAGCAGTGCAGATAAGATTAGAATTTCAATAGCCAATCCATATACAAAAAAACTCCCTCAGTAAGCTCCTTCATTAGCATGTCACAGCCCAGGAAGCTCCGACAAGATAATGACTCAGCCCCACCCCCACCTGCCTGAGTAAATATAAATTGCCTGCCTACAGACTTCTTCTCAATTTGACCCAGAGAGAACAAGGCTATTGTGAGAGACTTTCTCTGAACTGTTTTCTGAAAGTAAACACCCATGCTGAACTGGGTTTTTTAAAGCAAGGCTGAGAAACTGATGGTGACTATGTAGAGTGCAAGGTATTATAAGAACATAAGAGAAGCCATGTTAGATTAGGACAATGGCCCATCCAGTCCAACACTCTGTGTCACACAGTGGCAAAAAAATTTATCTATGTATATATACACACACACACTGTGGCTAATAGCCACTGATGGACCTCTGCTCCATATTTTTATCTAAACCCCTCTTGAAGGTGGCCATGCTTGTGGCCGCCACCACCTCCTGTGGCAGTGAATTCCACATGTTAATCATCCTTTGGGTGAAGAAGTACTTCCTTTTAACCGTTTTAACCTGTCTGCTCAGCAATTTCATCGAATGCCCACGAGTTCTTGTATTGTGAGAAAGGGAGAAAAGTACTTCTTTCTCTACTTTCTCCATCCCATGCATTATCTTGTAAACCTCTATCATGTCACCCCACAGTCGACGTTTCTCCAAGCTAAAGAGTCCCAAGCGTTTCAACCTTTCTTAATAGGGAAAGTGTTCCAGCCCTTTAATCATTCCAGTTGCCCTTTTCTGGACTTTCTCCAATGCTATAATATCCTTTTTGAGGTGCGGCGACTAGAACTGCACACAGTACTCCAAATGAGACCGCACCATCGATTTATACAGGGGCATTATGATACTGGCTGATTTGTTTTCAATTCCCTTCCTAATAATTCCCAGCATGGCGTTGGCCTTTTTTATTGCAAACGTACACTGTCTTGACATTTTCAGTGAGTTATCTACTACGACCCCAAGATCTCGCTCTTGGTCAGTCTCTGCCAGTTCACACCCCATCAACTTGTATTTGTAGCTGGGATTCTTGGCCCCAATGTGCATTACTTTGCACTTGGCCACATTGAACCGCATCTGCCACGTTGACGCCCACTCACCCAGCCTCAACAGATCCCTTTGGAGTTCCTCACAATCCTCTCTGGTTCTCACCACCCTGAACAATTTAGTGTCATCCGCAAACTTGGCCACTTCACTGCTCACTCCCAACTCTAAATCATTTATGAACAAGTTAAAGAGCATGGGACCCAGTACCGAGCCTTGCGGCACCCCAGGAATGGTCTAAGCACATTCTCCCATATTTTCTTGAGTATAGATCTCTTCCTGATTGGTCACTATGTCCTGAATCAGTAGTGTAGCTAGAGAATATAAGACAGAAGTTCTGTTGACTGGTCTTTCCTTACATCCCTTAAGTATCAAATCCAACATCCTTCCATCCTGAACACATACAAAATGGTGGTTCGGAGAGCAGGGAATGAGATCAGTTCCATGCCTTTCCCACAGACTCCATTCATTACTAGAGAACATTAAAATGTATTTCCAATACATTACACTGAGAGAGGGTGCTGTCTTATCACAATTGCCTTCTCACACATTTATCACATTATACCATAGCTTTTATCCAAGGAAATCAGAGTAGTTTATGTAAGGATTCTTATTTGAGCCCCAAAGCAACCTAGGTTCAGCTGAGAAATTAGTGGCAGAACAAAGATTTTAATTAGGGCTTTCCGATATAAGCTCAGCTGTGTGTCCATTACTCAGCATCCTATGCTGAGTAATGGATTATTATGGATTATTCTTCAATGTCACTCTGTTTTTCTTGTTTGCACATTTTCTATCCATACATGTTCCTTCTCTTCTCTAGACTATTGTGATATTTTTTAGGTCAAACAATAATGGTGATTTATTTATTTATTTATTTATTTTATTTATATTTCGATTTATATCCCGCCCTTCCCACCGAAGTGGCTCAGGGCGGCTCACAACATATAAATTTACATAAGTTTAGCTTATGTAAGTTTATATATGTTAGCATAGTAAAACTTACATAAGTTTTACTATGCAGTACAGAAATGTCTGTCTTGTAGGATTCAGAAGAGGCTAGGGTTGCCAAGTCCAATTAAAGAAAAATCTGGGGACTTTGGGGGTGGAGCCAGGAGAGTTTGGGGGTGGAGCCAGGAGATATTGGGGGTGGAGCCAAGAACAAGGATGTGACAAGCATAATTGAACTCCAAGGGAGTTGTTGCCATCACATTTAAAGAGACAGCACACCTTTTAAAATGCCTTTCTTCCATAGGAAATAATTAAGGATAGGGGCACCATATTTTGGGGCTCATAGAATTGGACCCTCTGGTCCAATCGTTTTGAAACTTGGGGGGTATTTTGGGGAGAGGCACTAGATGCTATACTAAAAATTTGGTGCCTCTACCTCAAAAAATAGCCCCCCAGAGCCCCCAATACCCACGGATCAATTTCCTATTATTCCCTATGGGAATCGTTCTCCATAGGGAATAATAGAGTGCCCAGTAGACATTTCCCTCCCCCTCACGCTTTCTAAAGGGGGGGAGGGCCTCCAAACTAGGGAATCCCCTGCCCCCTCCCTCTCACACACACACACTTACCAGATCTTCCTCCGGACAACTCTACTTCCTGTGAAAACGAAAGCAAAGAAAGGGAGGGGCCGTTCTCAGAAGCCCTTTCTGCTTCCTGCCCAGCCTTAAAGGGGCAGACATTTTGCAAACGGCTCAGGAGCTCTACAACATGAAGCCTAAAGGTATGTTCTCCCCCCCTCCACCCCCCACCCCCGCTTCCAGAGTTTTGAAGAGCGGGAGATGAGGCTGCGAACCCAGAAGTCTCCCGCCAGAGCGGGAGGTTTGGGAAGCCTAGAAGAGGCTGCAACTGGATGATGACAAGGAACTCTTCCCCCAAACACACATATGCTACAAGTCAAAATAGTATACTGATGTCTATTGAAGTGAAGGATGGTAGATAGATATGTATAAAACCAGTGTTGCTTAATGAAAAATTGAGGCAGCCATAGCAGGACAATGGCAAAATAAGAACATAAGAGAAGTCACGTTGGATCAGGCCAATGGCCCATCCAGTCCAACACTCTGTGTTACACAGTGGCCAAAAAAACCCAGGCGCCATCCGGAGGTCCATCGGTGGGACCAGAACACTAGAGGTCCTCCCACTGTGGCCCCGCCAAACACCAAAATAAGAGCAGCTGCAGGATGTTTACATATGAAGGATATTGGGTGAACCTGAGTGCCTGCTTCAGAAAAAGTGCTTTCATAAGGTTGTATACGTTGTGGTACAAACCCCCTGAATGAAACTTGAACAAAAAGTGATGCAGACAAAGCACTACCCCACAACTGTACTTTACCCTCACAAAAGGCTTTTAAAAAGTTATATTTTGGTTTCAGAAGAACTTGCATAATATTGTTCTTATTTGTCATCAGAAATATTGTTTGCTAAATCTATCACCTAGTCCTATGCAAAGTCTAAAATCCAGAAGTACAACAAACAATGACAACAGTGGAAGTGATTCATAGCAGTTATGTATCTTGTCCTAATGTATCTACACTCTATAATGCCACCCTAAACAAAGTCATACCTTTATACATTCACAAAAACCAAGGGGCTTAGACTGGAGAAACTTTGCATAGGATTTCACTGTAAAGCTAATTCATATTCTTCACTTATATTAACACATGTTTTCAGACCGTATGAAACCAAGACTAAGGTGAATTACTATATACTACACTGGCATTCTCCACTAACTAGGAAATATATTTTGAGTGATTAAGTGGAATTGTTCGTACAAATTGTGAGCTTCAGCTTTTTGCTCATACAAAATAGCTCAGAAAATATATACTGCATGTGTTTATTACAGCTACAGTTGCTATGAACATCTATAACCCTCCAACAATTTCTTTGATTTATGTTCAAAAACATACAGGGCATGAAATGATGGCTGCAACCTTACATTTTCCTCAAGAAGATTGTGGGGAGCAGATATATTCCAAAACATCATGCTAGATTCCTTGTTATGTCTCTTTTTAAAAATAAATGTATGATAATCAATTATATACGCTTCAAAGCAACTGCCACTAGATTCTCCATCAGAATATATGTTTGAGAAAACAGCACCATTCTCCTACTCATATCTATTTGGAGTTTCTATAATGATTTGTTTCTCCCTTTCTCACTAAGGAAAACATAATACTGTACACTATCTAGATGCATACCAAACAGGCAAGTCTTACAGAGGAGTTTTCAAAAGGTGTCTTTGAGGAACTATGTACCAGCAAAGGGCAACATGATTTAGGAATTCTAGACTGATATCTCTTGTTCATGCTTTGAAATCAAGACTAACTCTACAACATTGTAAGAAGTGGCAGTGCTATTACCTGAGAGAAGCGTCAGCCCCAATTCAAGTTACAAAGATGGGATAAAATGTTAAAGCCATGTGCTTCAGCTTAGAATTCTGACTGAAACGGAAAACTGCTTGTGCACATTCTTTCCATTGAAAACAACTGCTGCTTCACTACTTATGGCAGGAGAACCTCAGGGAACTGTGAACATATTAATAGGAGAACATGGACTCTTCTACAAGAGAAACTTGACGAGAATTCATTCAGCTCTGCTTACCGGGTAGTGTAATCATTTATCCCATTTCTATTCTAGCCTTCCTCCAAAGGGCTAAAGCCAAAATTATCAGCACAACAACCTTGTAAAGTTGACTAAGCTGAAAAGTAACAACTGATTCAAACTATATAGAGCAATATGGAAGAGCAGGGAGGTGAAAACAAGGTTGCACTTACCTGTATCTGTTGTCCATAAAGTTGTCACTGTGCAGGCACACATGGGTACTACGCAGGCCAGCTGCCAGAAGATTTTATTCTAGCACAGCAAGAGAACAGGAGGAGCCCCTCCCAGCTAGAGACATTTAAGACCATTTCCCTCCTAATGGGCACATGCTCCTGGGAGAAGCTCTGTACACTCCATCAGTTCCTAGAAGCCACTGCTATGAGCAGTGTTTGCTACTAAGAGACTCTCATATGCATACATCTGTGTATTTATATTTTCTTATCTTCTCCTTTTTAAAAAATAGCTCACAGTGGGGTAGGAGGGAAGGATGTGTGCCTGCACAGTGACAACTTGATGAACAACAGTTACAGGTAAGTGCAACCTCATTTTCATCTTGGTTTTCTTTTGCAGTCCTACAAGGGAGACTACCAAGCTAAAGTAGTTGATGGTGAGGTGAGCTATTCTTTGAAAATACAATGTAGGACTGCTGTCTCCCTTCTTGTATTAGTGCCAACTGAGTAATGTTTGATAAAAGATCCACTGAAGACCAAGTGGCTGCTTTGCAGATTTCAGCTAACATGATGCCTCCTCAAAATGCTGCTGAAGCCACCTAAGTTCTTGTAGAATGCACCTTTATAGCAAAGGGGCAATTGACAGAAATGTGGTTATGTTTTTTTAAAAATATATATATATATATATTATAGATACAATCCATCTGGATATGGTTTGAGAGGATGCAGTCTTCTCCTTGGAATGATTAGCAAAATAAACAGATGGCTGAGTCATTTTCTGAAGTCCTGTGTCCTTTTAAAGTAAAACAATAAAGCTCATTTAACATCTAAAGTGTGGAGTTGTTTTTCTGCTGCTAACATTGGATGTGGGAAGAAGGAGGTCAAGGATAAATCTTGAGCTAGGTGAAATTTGGAAACTACCTTGGTCCAGAACTTTATGCTCAACCTAAGGACTGACTACCCTCTGTTTATGAAAAGGAGGCTTTGGGGGTGAAGCCAGGAGTAAGGTTGTGACAAGCACAATTGAACTCCAAAGGGAGTTCTGGCCATCACATCTAGAGGGAGCACGCTCTTTTTAAATGCCTTCCCTCCATAGGAAATAATGAAGGATAGGAGCACCTTCATTTGGGGCTCATAGAATTGGACTCCCTGGTCCAATCCTTTTGAACTTTGGAGAGTATTTTGGGGAGAGGCACTGAATGCTATGCTGCAAATTTGGTGCATCTACTTTAAAAAACAGCCCCCCCCCAGAGCCCGAGATACCAGTGGATTAATTCTTCATTATACCTTTTTTTTTTTTATTAATTCCAACTATGTTTATTGATTTCTTCCTTCCAGACACTTGCCAAAGTCAGTCCTGCTTAGCTTCTTAGTTCTATGAAGCCTTAACTACTTCTGCTATTTATGAAAGAGAAGCTATCACAGAGCAGGCAGTAATTTGCCTAACCCAAAATACATACATTTTGATATCCCTGAAAAGTACAGGCAACTGATATTTCATGATTCCGGTGTGGAAAAATCCAGACAGAATTCTGGTTTTAGGTGACAGAGATCTTATGCTTGAATTAAACAAAGATATGGAGATGACACCTTAGATAAAGTGCCAAATATGTTTTACCAACTGTACACATGGCATGCCAAGGTGGGTAATTCATATCCACCATGTATTTACATTTTACTTCAAAAAAATAACATGGACACCTATAATAGAATGTTTGAAATAATGAAGCTATTGATTCCAGATAAACTGTTGTGGGGGCACAATGCTCCTAATTCCTTGTTCCATTTCAGTCATCACAGCGTATAGTCTCTATTCAATGGACTGCAGAGGGACCTGGCTTGTCACAAACTAATGTTGGCTAATGCACCTAGAGGTAGAAAAGAGGAAATACGAGGCACTACATGACATTGTTGCCACTTCTGTGCAACAATATGAGCAGGTGGAAGATAACTTAGTTGCTTAAAGAGATTGGCTAATTTGCAATGAAGAATTATATCTGAGTTATTGCAGTTAAATAATTGTTGCTTTTACTATTAGGGTTAGATAGTCTTTTGTTGTGGTCACTGGGTGTACCACAATGCATTAACATTAAAAAGTTTGACATATTGTAAATAAAGTTAAACTATTTAATATTATGTAAATATATATTTCTATGTAGAGTTTAATTTCTATTATTACTTTTCCTTCTTAATAAAGTTCATTGATAACAAAATAGTCACTATTTGTTGCATGTGAATATGACTTATTTTAATCATAAAATAACAACAAAATATTATTAATGGTTATCCACAATTATAAACATCTATGCTGCTTTACATATTTTTCCATGAGGGCTTTTTGTCATGTGGACTCCTTTCAGTATGGACTTTTTCCCATGTGGGTTTATTTCCATGTAGGCATTTTTCCATGGGGGCATGTTTCCATGGGAGCTTTTTTCCTGTGAGCATTTATGTCCGTAGGGTTTTTCCTTTGGGCTTTTTTCCTTTGGGATTTTTTCTTTTGTGCTTTTTTCCAGTTACCTAATAAATAGCCCTTAGCTCCAGTAAATTAATGTGAAATGCTTTTTCAGATTTGGCCCATAAATTTGCTTACCCTGACAATGAGCCCTCCCCCTATCAGACATGGAGGTATCAGTAGTGATTGTGATCTGATTGGAAACCAAAAGGCATCCCTACAGCCAGATGGTTCTCTATTGTCCACTACAATAGTTGTCTAGGAATACCTCATGGAATAAAGAAACAATTATCAGGAAAGCAAGAGGAGGGGTGGAACTTACAGATAAACCAATTTTGCAATGATCATATTTTTAAATTGTGCAAATAGAACCACAAAAACTCATGAGGCCATTAATTCTAGCAACCTTTGGATGAGGATGGCCTTCTGAAACTGATTATTTATGCATGGTTCCATACTCTGTCGAATAAGGAGTCTCTATCCCTAGACAAGAACATTTGTGCTCTGGAAGAGTCCAGAATTATTCCAATAAAGGGAATCTGCCTGGGAATAAGGTCTGACTTTGTTGAGTTAATAGGAAGACCTAGTTCCTGGCAAGTTTTAATGGTCAAGGCTAAGAGTACCAGAAGCTGCATCTCTGTGGCAGCTGTGAACAGCCAATCCTCCAAGTAGGGAAAGACTGAACACCCTTGTGAATGCCAGTAAGCAACCGCTACCACTATACATTTAGTGAACCCTCTAGGGGGTATAGCCAGACCAAAAGGAAGCACTGTTCTTGCTGAAGCATCTGCAGCATGCTTCCCTGCATTCAGTTGCTGTTTTGAAAGTTTTAGAGCTTCTGATTGTATGTTCATTAGGTAGTTGGCCCAAATATGGAGCCAGCTTCTCCCAGAGGAACTGTTGGTAGGTGGATATGATTGCCTGATAATTTGCTATCCACAAATTCAATTAAGAAGAGGTGTACCACCTTTCCACTGAGCACATCAATTGTTCTCCCTTCTTGGTCTGCTAGTGCAGAATGACAGCCAGTTCTATATTTTGCCCACACTTCTTCAGCTCTTCGGGAAGAAGATATTATCCCAAATATTCCACAATTTAAAAATATGGTGTATTTTTAATCCATTTGAGAGTAACATTTATCTCAACTATTGTGATTGTTAAGGACGCAAATTTTGACTAATGTTATTTATTAATATTTTTAACAATTGACAGTAGACACTGTTTATTTTTTGTTTGAAAGTAAAATAAATAAAAAGTTTTAAAAGCGATCTGGGAAGAAGAAGCAAGGTGGGTGAATAAAAATGGGCTGGTGTCTTGTTGCACCCCATACATATTCTCCACCCTTCTGGATATAGGTGAAATCAAGGCTGGTTTCTTCCCAATTCCCTTAGTCATATCAACAATACTGTCACTTAGAAGGAAAACTACAGTGCCAGGAATGTCAGGATAGAGCCAGACAGAGGATCATATCTTTCATTTTTGCTTCTATAGGTGTGACTTGCATGTCCAAGACAGCCCCGTAGCTAAGAGTCATAGGTAGGGTGGCCAGACCGTCCCGGTCACCCGGGAAAGTCCCGGTTCTGGCCCCCAATTCCCGCCTCCCGGGCTGGCTATACCGGGACCATTAGAAGTCCCGGTTTAGCCGGCGGGCCACGCGAGCGGGCGGGGAAGGTGGCGAGTGAGGGAGCCAGGGTCCCTGCACGTGCACACGGCGGTGTGGCGGGCTCTGCGCATGCGCAGGGCCCGCCACAACGCCGTGCGCATGCGCAGGGACGCTGGCTCCCTCACTCGCCGCCTTCCCCGCCCGCGCGCGCAGCCCACCGGCTCCTCTCGCTGGCGTAGGGCCCCGGTCACGGCAGAGGGGGCGGAGGCGGGGCAGCGGCGCCGGCGTGGCGGGAGGCCCCAGGTCAGCTGCCGCCAGCAGCGCCGCCACCAGCACCAGCCGCCGCTGCGCCTCCTGGCCAGCCCGCCCGCCCAGAGGGGAGGCCACCCACGCCCTGGAGAAGGTAAGCCCCCCCCAGGCAGGCAGGCAGGGAGGGAGGGGGCCGAAAGCGGGGGGGGCGGCTGGCGGGAGGGGGTGGCCGGCCTTTCTTCCTTCCTTCCTTCTTTCCTTCCTTCCTTCCCTCCCTCCTTCCTTCCTTCCTTTCTTCCTCCCTCCCTCCCTCCTTCCTTCCCTTCTTCCTTTCTTCCTTCCTCCCTCCCTCCCTCCTTCCTCCCTTCCTTCCCTCCCTCCCTCCTTCCTTCCTTTCTTCCTTCCTCCCTCCTTCCCTCCCTCCTTCCTTTCTTCCTTCCCTCCTTCCTTCCTTCCTCCCTTCCCTCCCTCCCTCCTTCCTTTCTTCCTTCCCTCCCTCCTTCCTCCCTCCCTCCTCCCTCCCTCCCTCCCTCCTTCCTTCCTTCCCTCCTTCCTTCCCAGTGGGGTGGGCTCCCGACTCCCTCCGCCGGCTGTTTCTGATAGCCCTGCGCCCCCTCTTTCATTTGATATGTGTCCCATGCGGGTGCCACCCTCCTGCCGGGAGATGCCGCAAAATGAGCCCCCTTGAGGCTTATTGTGGCAGGGCTCGGGGGAAGCGAGCTAGACTGCTGTTCTTTTGAGGGGTTATAGAGTGTTTCAAGCCCGTCCCTGTGGCATCGGTCCCATTGTTGTGGGACCCAGGGGGCCGGCGCAGCGGCCCGCTGAAGCAGCCTGTCAGTCACTTCCGGGTTCCTGTCCTGCATCTCAACCTGTGTTGTTAGTGACAGGCTGCTTCGGCAGGCCGCTGCGCCGGCCCCCTGGGCCCCACAACGATGGGACTGATGCCACAGGGACGGGCTCTAAACACTCTATAACCCCTCAAAAGAACAGCAGTCTAGCTCGCTTCCCCCGAGCCCTGCCGCCATAAGCCTCAAGGGGGCTCATTTTGCGGCATCTCCCGGCAGGAGGGTGGCACCAGCACGGGACACATATCAAATGAAAGAGGGGGCGCAGGGCTATCAGAAACAGCCGGCGGAGGGAAATGATGTCATTTGGGGGAAATGATGTCACAGGAAGTGATGTCACTTCCTGTTTCCGCCAGTGGCATGACATCACCGGAAGTGACGTCACCGGAAGGCCATTCCAGCAGGTGCAAGTGGAGGAGTGGGGAATCAAACCCGGTTCTCCCAGATAAGAGTCCGCACACTTAACCACTACACCAAACTGGCTCTGGGGTCCACGTGGGACTGCACAGGTCAATGAAGATGAACTCCTACTTCTCCAGGACATAACTGTTTAACCACTACAACACATTGTCCTCCACAAAACTTTGCATGCTGGTTTTCAGAAGCCTTTTCAACACTAGAAGTAACACTGGTAACGGGGGAGAGTCTGCAAATGATAAGCCTGTGGGAAGCCCTCAAAGGGTTGTATGATGCCATGCTGAGTCATGGTAGAGTATGGCATGTTGCCCTTAGTGTTTGGTGCTAACATCCATGAATCTAAAATATTATTTCAGTCCTGAGTCTAAAACTAAGATTCAGTTGCCTAGGATTGTTAAATATTTCCCAGTCTTTGTTCTAGTAGAAGTAGCTTCCATTTTGAGCAAACGCAATCTGAAGATGTAATTGATAAGATGCAGCATTCACAATCTGCTCAACTTGACATTTGCAGTTGGTTTCTCAATGTGAAATGTTGACATCAGTTGAACTCTAAGCATGGTTAATACAAAACCACCTGGACTAAAGCAAGTGTAATATTTGAGATGGGCTTTGCCTCCCCCCTTGCAACACACATACATGCTGCCTGCCTCTCAAGTTAACCAAGCACCCGTTTTCACACTGCTCTCATAATGAAATCTTCAAGGAGTGATGGAGTTAAACTGCAAGAGCACCACAGACCTATTGTCCATGCAGCTCTGCTAGATGGCATCAACAGTTGTTCACCTATTTTCACAGTGAGAAATTACCGGGTACTCACAATATAGGAATAATAAGATGGAATCTAGGTCAAAATCAAAGGAAGTTTGCCCCCTCAGTTTGATAGTAGAAAAAATTCACATATAAACATCATGGCAGTGCAATGTAAAAACAAGGAACTCATTTGTAAGACATATCAGACACTCTACATAGGGGTTAAAATTGCATTTTTTTCCTTTTGTGAAAGTAGTATTCCTTCAGTCTGTTTCCCCCCCCAAAAAAGCATTAAAATCAATATAAAACTGCAATATTATATTTTTTATAATCATTATTCAAACAGCTGACTTGAAATGGTCCCTTGTTCATGGGGAAATCTTCAGTTCGTTTTTTCAAGTACGAGCAGTTCAGTTGAAAGAATCACCAACTGCCCCCTGGAGAAAACTGAAGATCTGCATTTAAATGGAGATATATTGTTTCCAAATGTGCACTATCTGGAAGGCACATATTGTCAGGGTTTCTTAGTGAATGGATTTAAAATTGCATTAGGTAAGTTTCAAGGCTATAGCCCTTCTTATTTCATAGGACTGTGGTGATTTTGTGCACTTGCAGGAGAATGGATGGGTTGGTTGGTTTGTTTTGCCCCTAATAAATTAACATTAAATCCTCTCTCTTATACAGTGAGCAATATCTTCTACAGAATATTTGTAAGTATATTCAGCAAAGACCACAGTGGCCTGCTTGGATACAAGCAGTGAAATAATTGAGAAGCGTACTGACCTAGAGTGATGGAGTATAAAGCTTGCTGTACAATACAGTTAATTTAGAGCCATAAAAACACTGTGTAAAAATTTAATCTTGTGACTGACCCATATCATATCGTGTTTATTATTCACAAGTCACAGGGTTTTTTCCCCATTAATTTAATATTTGGCATTTAACACTCAGCCTTTAAATTTATGCATTTTTGAAGTGTACTCTTAAGCACATTTAAAATTAAACACACCACATCAATACAGCTAGTTATTAACATACATGCTTTCTCATTTTGAAATGGAAGAAGCTATGTTAGCTGTCCACAATACATGGTCAAAACCCTAGAGACTTTTAAAATCAAATGAATTTTGGTTGGCATATTGGGAAACCATTATCAGATCCAATGATTCCCCCCTCTTCCCTCGATTATATATGAATGCAAAAATAGACATGTATTCTCTTGACTCACACAAATACAAAAGAAAACATCGCAGAAAAGTTTTGCATAAGTCTGTTGTTAAGCCATATGTAATGTTCATAAAGAAAAAGACACTCACAGTCAGTTTCAAACACTCAGGAATTTGTCTAGGCAGGCTCTTGCTGAATTTCTGGTTGCAATGAAACATCCCTGTAAACAAGGTTACTGGGAACAGACCAAGATATCCTTCTCAGCAACACCTTCAACAGGAGCTCTTCAGCAGTCTACTTAGTTTGTTATCCCTTATCTTACAGCACTGACATTCTAATGCTGATTCAAATTCTGTGTTCAAAATGAAAGCTGAAATATCTTTAAGATCATTTAATATTGAAATGCTGCTGCAATAATAAATGGTGCTAGGATGATGATATAGATACAGTATTCTATATGGTAACCTTATAATTTTGGAAACACACTGCAGAATGGAATATGTGACAGCATACACTTAACATATTCAAATTATCTGCTTATTTTGATATTGAATATATTAATCAAAAAATTACCAATCTTCACCTACTGAATATTTTTACAAATTAAGTCTCCATACAGGTTATTAGAATCTAGTTTGCATTGAAATGAATATGGAATTCTTTTTTTAAAAAGCATGCATGCCAAATTTCACTTATCCATTTTCCTAGATTCCTCATACTAGATACTGAAACTACTTTACATTTTGCAGAACTCCAATGTGGACACATTATTAAATGTAAATGGGGATAGCCACATATGATGGTCTTAAGACTTACATGAACATGCCAAGGTATGTCACAATGGGCTGCAGTCTTTAGCACCTGTGTGTTAGAAGATGCACTAACCAGCTCAAATTGTGAGTATACTCATTATAGAAAAAGAGGACTGACTCAGACATTACTGTGAGAGAGAGCCCCCTATTTTTACTTATATACGGACATCATGATCACCCATTTGGTTGCCAGGGTGCCTGGAGTTTCAACTCACACACACCTGCTATGAGACGTGGGTTTTATCTACCATTTTCTAAGGGACTTATATATGGCTACTAAAGACCTCAGCTTCACAGCAGCACTCTCTATCTCTGAAAAGGTGCTAGCCAGAAGTACAGATGGGCTCCCAGCCGCTCCGTGCGTGTACAATATTGACTGTTGCAGTGGAAGAAGTCATGCCACCATATGCTGTCCTGTCAAGAGGTTTCCAGCCTTCCCCATGAAAAATCCTTGTTAGGCTAACATCATCAGTGACCATTTTCCTTCACTGCCAGACCCCATGACAGAGAAGCAAGAGGCTCACGTATCCCAACAGTTGCTTCAAACATCTGCATAAGGCAATCATGCTTATCTTAGGCATGTATCCTGCCGGACTGCCCAAGCTTTTGTCAAACGGAACTCTAGACAAAGAATGGTGCCATCCAGAGGAGTAAGAAGAGGAAGACCAGCCTTAACCCGGGCCAGAGCTATTGTGAAGATCGGGTGTCACCTTCGGTATCAATTTGGCCCTCTATTGTCACCTTTAGATAAGTTTGTATAGCTTGTTTAATCCCCTCTTCCCATGCCTTACCCAAACTGCCACTTTGGAGCCTCCCCCTGTCCCATTGTTACCTGGAAATCCATTCAGGTGACCAGAGTCAGGTCTGCTCATTGGCTTGAGGTGGGCATCCAATCAGGTACCCAGAATAGACTAAACACTGCCCACTACAAGCCAGCCCCTTTTTGGGAGGACCTCTTCTTTTCCAAAAGTTTATAACAGGAGAGAAGGCTTCAACACTCTCTGCCTGAGCAACATGTAACCAGATTGTTCCCCTCTCCCTACTCAGTAAGGAGCATCAGGCGTGGCACAAGGCAGGGCATGTCTAGATCTTCTAGTTGTAACTGGACCATAAGCCCATCAGGATCAAGTAGTATACCCTGTCTATGTTTTACCCTTGTGTTACCCCTCTATCAATTTCATATCTGTTTTCTTAGGTCTGTATGTGTGTTGTATGATTTTATGCCCGTGTATGCATAATAAATTTTATAATAAACATCCTTAATTATTAGACAACATCTTCTCGTTATTGAGTGACTTCCAAAGGAGAAACTTCTGTATACACAGATCCATAAGATCTCCCTAAGGCCTAATTGCCCATCGTCTAATTCTCCAAACCTAATTTTAGGGCAATTCAGGTAACATTACACATAAGTGGGCACTGCAGATATATGAATTACTCCCATTTCTAACAGTACAATCCTTAAAAATGTTTTCCTTGGAGTAAGCCCCATTGAATAAACCTGAATAGAATTTTGTGTAAACCAGCTTAAGAATGCTTTCTAAATTCCTGTTCTTTTATGTAACATCTGAACTGGAAAAAGCATGGATCTCACACACAGTCATATCCATGCATCAGAAATGGCAAATTCTATGTGGCTTCGATTTTGACATGGTATTAGAAGCAAGGGTTCAGAAACAGAATACATTGCTTCTGCAAAACATTAGAACCATTCCCAACTACCCATTTCTATGCACATTTACTTTAAGAGTACAACCCACTGGGGCACAGTGGGGCTTTTTCGGGAGAGTAAACAAAAGATTGCACCCTCAATCTTGTTAGGGGGGGCGGTCATGTATCTTAAATACAATAGTCCATAAGTGATCCTCATATCATTTTTCTGTGAAATAAAATTAGATTCCTAAAACCTTGTCTGTGACTACCTTCTTATCTCCCACAGCTTCCTATTACAGCCAAGATGCATAACTGCTGCCTCAACAATGGCTGTTATCCACTGGACATTGCAATTTCTCTTATGCATTCATTTTCTTAGATAACTAATTTTTCAACTTTCATCTTTAAACTTTAAAGTATTAACAATTGCATGTTTGAGGATGGAAAGAACCTACAATGTGAGTGATCAGAACATCTGACTCCTATCAAACTCCTATTTTTCTCTTTCTTTAACTTTATGGGAGAAAATGCACCATAAAGTAGCAATTTCCCAAATGGCCTTTGCTAACTTTCAGAAATGAACTCCGCCACATTAATAAATTTACTGCTTTACTAGAGTTCTAAAACTTATTCCTAGATCATCTGGGACTCCCAGAAAAAGACGCCCAGACTTTCTGTCAAAAAGTAGTTTCCTTTACAGACATTGCTGTTTCATGTGCTCTTTTGTTATAGAGGCTTTTTCACCTTTTTTCTTTTCTGTGTGAAAACAGGGTGAAACTTGCACAGAGGTAGTAACATGTGATGACTGCATGTGTCGCTATGTGCTTAAATGATGTATTCATAACAAAATTCATGCAGATTTGGTCTATCAAAACATTTCAAAGCATGTGATACATGTGAATTTCAAACTTTTTTGCACATGGAAATACTGTCTGGGCAGGAAGTGCATAACATAGAATACAGCTTCTGTTTCCAAGTCTTCTCCTCACACAATGATGCCAGTTGCTCACATGTTCCTATTTGCCTACATGCCCACTCATGAGCATACAGAGTTCCTCAAGTCACAGACCTTGTCTTGTCTGCTTATGTTCCTATGTAAAAGCCATTCACACTGCTGGCACCATTTAATTAAGAAATAGTTACTATTGCTATTATTCCACCCAAGCACAAATGAAGACATGATTTCCCAGCTACAAGAAGCAAGACTGGACAACAAACTACTAAAAGTACAGGCAAAGTTGTCTAGTTGTAAACTATCTGGTTAATAATTGGTATTGTTGGTCAGCTCATCTCCCCATGTTTGAAGCAGCCCACAGTTCTCCAAAGGAGCATAAGCAAAAAGCTCACACTAAAGAAGAAGAAAACAGTATAGTGAGAATTAGAAATAAACCTGGTACTTTTGGACCTTTGTGGAATTTAATTGATTTCACTGCTCCAAGTCTCCAATGTGGGCAGGGAGGGAGAACCTGATTCTATATGCCACTCCTTCTCTCTTGCCCCTTGATTTTTATTCCTTTTTTACTGGTGAATTGCACTTTGTGTTTGTGGCCACTATTCCAATGCAAATAAAGCAACCACACTTTATTGCTGCCTAATAAAATACATGTTTACTTGGAGTAAATCACACTACTGAGTTCATTACATTCAAGAGTGCATTCTTATGCATGCTTGCTCAGAAGTAAGTGGTACTGAGTTCAGTGGGGCATATGTCTAAGTAAATATGGCATCCATATTAATGAACAGGAAGACAGAAAATGATCCTCCTCCTAACTTATATAACTTATATGAGGGGCAAACCTTTGGGGTCTTCTGAGTCACTCAAAAACCATGTTCTAAAATAAGGGAAAGGAGCTATGGGGTCTCTGAGCAGCGCCACATGGTGCTGTCCTTCTACCATCCCAGAAGCTCTTTAAACACATCGCGCTGGTCCTGGCAATCCAGAAGGCGAAGCGATAACGGTAGCAGAGGACTGCTAAAGCTGGGGTAGGAGTGCGGAACTTGTGAGCTCCGTGAAAGGGGATCTAGGAGAGGCGGGACAGGCGCGCGTACGCACAGACACATTCAGGGCAGTAGTGGCAGCAGTAAATAATAAACACAGTTACAGGACGCACCATACTGACACCAGCTTTGAAATCAAGTCCCCTCCTCCAACCCCTATTATACCCTCTTCCATACAATCAACCCTTTCTGTGGCACCCTAGGACCTTGCCCCCTGATTCTGGTTCCTCGAACACGGCCAGGTTAACTGGTCTGTGTGTGTGTCCTGCATCAATCCCTTTGCCAGAGAAGGTTGAAGAGGGCAGAAACAGGACAAAACCTCCGGGAATCGAATCTGTCAGCACACACGCACACAAATGAAACCACACTATCCATTCAAAAAATGGCAACGAGCGGGGGGGGGGGGGGGGGCGGGATCAATATTGCCTGGGTGGCTGATTAGACTGTGTGATTTCTATGAAAAGGAACTGACTTCTAAGGAAGTCAAATTGACGAGGAGGTCTGAAGGTGGGAAGGGTCGGAGGGTGGGTGGGGGGAAGAGGAGTGTAACAGAGGATCTATCAGCTGCTAGTCTTTCAAATTAAAAACAAAAATTAAAAGGAGGGGGGAAATGCCCCGATGCAATGTTAGTTTGTAGATGTGCATGATGATGTAAAGTCTAGGACTCGGTTTACCTGGTCAGGGCAGAACCGCAGGCAGGTTAATCAGGTGAGTCGTCGGGGATTGAAAAGAAGCCGAAGCCGGTTTCTTTCCTAGCAAAGTCTACAACACCATGCAGGGACATTGCAAAATCTTTACACACGCCTCCTTTAACTGGGCTTCCGCGACCTCAGCCGGAGAAAGGGGGGAGATGCCTGTCCGAGGCAGCCTGAGGCCACCTCCTCGAGCTCTTGCCCACGGATCGGCAAGCTCTCCAGCAGCACCGGGTCCATTTAAACGAGGGCTCCGCACCAGGCGAAGCAGACTGGAAGGCGGAGAAAGGTGACGGTGGGCATCCAAAGGATGCACGGGCCTCCCTGTTTCCTTGGTAGAGTCGATCCGCACTCGGTCTGACCCAGGACGTCACTCTGCCTGTCTGTTTTCTCAATGATAACTTGGCAGGAGAACGGGGAAGCTGCCAGGTTTTTTCCCCCTGAGATCATTCCTGGGTATGTGCACTTTTCTTATATGTGGCTTTTTAAAAAGACAAATTACTCAAAGATCCTTTTTTGTATAATTATGATCATTGGCTACCTACTTGGTTGTATGTACACTGATTTGAATCTGCCTGCTTGCCTCTGTGTCGGGTAGAACGTGTTGTTTCTTGCGATGCTCTTAAAGCGGCTTATGGGGCTGAGGGTGGGGGGGGGAGAGATAAAGTCTTCCCTGAAAAACATAGATACCAGTCTGCATCGATTTGTGCAAGTAATTCACCAGCGTTTATTTAGAGAACCCACCCATTTCTTATGATTTGCAGCTATCTTCCCCTCCCCCATCAACACCCAATTCCAGAGAAAGGATCCTACCAGATCCCAATGATTTTCTCATCAGCCATCTCTCATTCATCTTGATTAAATGCCATAAGGGGGTAAGTTGTTTTTTAATTACATAAATAACCATATTACAATGCTTTGACAAAAGGAAAAGTATATTAGATTTTAATTTTTCACCCCTGCTCTCCAAATTCCACTCAAATATTTTTTACATGCAGTATTTAAATATTAGTGATAATAAGGGACCCCAGAACCATGATAAATTCCAGATATAGAACATGACTCACCCAGTGTTGTTACTTACTTTGTTTTGCCACAGAAATAATGCATTTGGGTCTGTATCACAAATATAAATTAGTTCACCTTAGCACAAGACTGTGGGAATTTTCTAGAAATCCAGTTGCAAGCAGAACTTATCGCTAATGTGTTAGTTGCTGTATTAATATTTTGGTTAACTGCCAAAAAAAATCCCATTTTTTTAGGCATTACTCAATATCTACCAAAGAACTATGGCCACCATCTAGTGTTCCATCATGACATGTGTAAGGGTTTGTGCACAGTTTGTGCACAGTCCCATTGTTCAAACGTGATCAAGTTTAAACAACAGTCTTTGCATATTTTTTCCAATAAAGTTCATTTTAAATGCAAAGGAAAAAAAGTTTAAACAATGTTGTGGTGTAGTGGCCTAGCAAATGAAGTGGGAATTGTGTGGCTTAAGGAAAGCCATTCTGCCACAAGCCCTAGTCTGCATTGTAATATAGGCCTACCTCAAATGACTGTAGGGGGAATTACAATAACATAATGCTTGGAAAACTGAAAGGCAAAGTATTACTATTATGAAGGGGACTGGGTACTGATCTGATGTTCTTACCAAAGCCTCCACTTCATATATGGTTCTTGCTTGCATTTCTCCAATATACTTTCTGCATACTTTTGTCTTTATTGTCTTTGTCACTCTGTCATAATGTGATCAGTCCATCATAGTATGACAACATGACCAACAGAGTGCAAGACTATCATCCTGGAGACTTGGGTCTGACTCTTCATTGTTATGGAAATTTACTAGTTGATCTTGGGCCAAGTTGTTCTCTTTCAATCTAACTTACCTCAAAGGGCTGTTGTTGTTAAGATAAAATCAGTGTTGTAAGCTCTTTGCATCCTTATTGAGGAGAAAAGTGGAGTATAAGTAATAATGAATGGTTTCAACAAGAACCAAGTACATTGATCTCAAGTTTGGGAAAATACAGAATAGTGGCTGTGACCACAGTACATCTCATAAATGTGCCTGAACTTTCAAAGAAAAGGCCACCACAACAAATGGGAATGCAGGGCCTGTAAAACAGAGCTTTTCTGCCAGACCTTTGGCTGAGGTGGCAGGTATCCAATAAAAACTTGGCTTCCTCTGTAAAAGCTCACCATCTTCATGTTGCCTAGACTAAGATTATGCAGAGATCGATGGTATCAGATGGAAATCTTTGCACATGGACAAATATTTTAATCTATGCTATTTTTAACTGCTTTACATCTTATGTACTGAAATTTTTGATATGTTAGACTTTGTTTTTGTGATCCACCCTGAGCCCACTTGTAGGGAGGGTGGAATATAAATTTAAATAACTAAATAAGATGGCTCCACCACATAACCATCGTCAAAATGATGATAATGCAGCACACATTACAATTGTCATGCCTCTTACCTATCACATACAAAAATATGTCTGCTATGGAACTTTGCTACCACACTGTGAGCCTGTACACCCCCCCCCCCAAATGACCACCAGAAATGTGCAATGAAGGTATCATGAGTCATAATGTAATGGCAGGACTCCGTCCAGTAAATGCTCTTATAAGCAGGCAGAGAAGCCATTCTCAGCAGTATCCCTGTGACAATAGTAATGTGCACTCTAGCCCTGAGCATTGAGTGCCAAATGTTCTTTTCAAGTTGTTGCTAAGTCCCATTAGGGAGGGAGAAAAAGCCTGAAATTTCTCTTATAGTGAATGACATGCCTCTTGCAAGGTACTCTCACACAATCCAATTAATGTACCATAAACTGCCAGTGATGGTTGTGCTGGTCATAGGTACCTGAAAAACCCCAAAGGAAGGTTGTAGGATAGCACATTGATAGATCGTTTTCTTGTTTTAACTGTTGTAAACTATTTAATATATTTTAATATTCATTAATCTTATTGTTAGAATTTTATGTTGTGAGCCGCCCTGAGCCGCCTCAGTGGGGAGGGCGGGATATAAATCGAATAAAATGAAAATGAAAAAACAGAGTTGTGAGCTGCCATTTATCCTAGAATGTATCAGATCCATAATATGTGACAAATTCTCCTTGTTTTAGAACAGCTCAGCTCCTGTTAGAACCATGTAGAAGCAGTATCAAAATTATTTTTATGAGCTGAAGGGGGGAGTTAAAATGTTACAAGTCTCAGAAATAACCAGATGAATCAGGACTCCAGTAGCCTTCTTATAATTATGCTTTTCTCGACTGCCTGTTATAAAGCTTTCCAAATTATATAGGTTCAGCCATTCTTACTAAGTCAGAAACTGGCTTTATAAACAATGGAATAAAATGAAAAGAAAAGAAACAGCTAATTCCTAAGAATATGTGTGGCACAGTGTTAAGTTTTGAAATTGCAGCGTACCCTGGATAAGGAAAAAAAGCAGATGGGTGCAAAGGAACTAAAACCAGTGTTTGTCAAACTAACCTTGTAGAAAGTGCCATCAAGTCACAGCAGACTTACAGTGACCCCTGTAAGGTTTTCAAGGCAAGAGACATTCAGAGGTGGTTTGGCACTGCCTGCCTCTACATTAGGGTTGCCAGGTCTGTGTTGGAAAATACCTGGAGACTTTGGGGGTGGATCTGGGAGAGGCTGGGTTTGGGGAGGGGACGGACCTCAGCATAGTACAGTGCCACAGAGTCATCCTTCAAAGCAGCCATTTTCTCCAGGGGAGCTGATCTCTGTCAGCTGGAGATCAGTTGTGAAAGTGGGAGATCTCCAGGCTCTACCTGGAGGCTGGCAACCTTACTCCACATCAAGACTGTGGTATTCCTTAGAGGTCTTCCATCCAAATATTAGCAGAGGCTGAACTTGCTTAGTTTCCATGATCTGGCAAGATTGGGCTAGCAGGTCAGAGCTCAAATAACTAGCACAAAACTGACATAGACAACCTTATTTTTTAAAAAACAGCTCTGTCTATAACCATCTGTAATTATAACAGATACATCCTTTTTGACAATGGCCCCTTCAAACAACCTTTGTAATCCATTTTAGTAGCCAGTTGCTAACAGATTTTTTGTGTCATTTCGAACACAAGCATTTTAGCAACCAGCTGCTAACAGATTTTATTTAACTTTTCATACAAGCATGTGGTTGGCAAAGCACAGTTGAGCTGTTTTTGAGGTAAACTGCTTCTTCCATTTTCGCCTCTTCTTTGTGCTTCTGAATTGCCATAGTCTGCTGTTTAAAATGTCTGCAGTGCTTCCAATAGTGCTGTCCTTTTTTGCTGCATAGCCCTTCTTGCAGGTTTTTAAAAATCATTCTAAGTCAGGCACTATAGCGCTAGACCAAAATAGCAGGACCATTGAAATGCCTTGTAGTTATTTTGTCTAGTGCTACAGCACTTAAGTAAGAACAATTTTTTAAAAAGAAAGGCCATGTGGGGAGGAAAGGCAGGAATGAAAAAGCAGCGTTGTTTGAAATGGCAATACAGCTTCAGAGATGGCTCATTAATGGAAGGAAATTCACTGTATAAAACCCCCAACCCTGTATTGCTTTATTTGGAACTGGGCCAATAATGGATAACATCCAGTTCAGGATGATAATGTGAAAGGGGCCAATATGTTTAAACTTTCCAAGTATCCTTCAAAGTTCCAAACATTTTATCTGCAAAAGTAATAATCAAATATTTATATGTTAATATAGATGTTAATATAGATGGTGTTAGGTAGAGTTCAGTTTGGCAACAGTGTAGGAATAAGTTTGCAATGGAGGCAGTTTGCCCAGATGGAATATATATGCCTACTATTGTTTTAAATTTCATTTCATAGCCTGATTTTCAAAGCCCTCCACCAGAAGAAATCCAAGATAAAAGTAGCTTATCTGTATAATATACTGTGCATAGCAGCAAAGCATACTAGAAAGAACAGGAAAGTATATTACATAATATTATATACACAAGAAGTATGAATGAGCCAGAAATACTGAAAGAAATGCAACTTTTGCAACCTGGCAGCTTTTACCTTGCAATAACTTCCTCATACTGAGCCAAAGAACCTTCATATATTATCAACCTATTTGGATTTATATGCAAGACTGAGCAAATTAATGTAAAAAGTAATATTATGTCTACAACCTTATGTACTGAGAACAATGGGAGTTAATTATTCATCACAAGTGAGTATGTTGAGCAGAATCCAAGTGGGGGTGGGGAATGAGCAGGCATTGCTGGGGCTCTGTGATATAAGAAGTCTTGAAGCTCCCCCAGCCCACTGTGGGCTATTAATGGGGTTCTCCCCCCACCCACGAAAAAACCAGGTTTTTTTTTTTCTTGCATGATCCATAAGATTGTATGAGCTAAAACTGTGAATTACTAGTTTTGGCCTGAAGAAATGACGCTTGGGTCCTAATGTTGAGGATTGCAACCAAATGCTGTCATCGTAATAACTGTATGAAGAATACTGCAGATTTATACCCTGCCCTTCTCTCTGAATCAGAGTCTCAGAGTGGCTTACAATCTCCTTCCCCCACAACAGACACCCCATGAGGTGGGTGGGGCTGAGAGAGCTCTCCCAGAAGCTGCCCTTTCAAGGACAACTCCTATAAAGAGCTATGGCTAACCCAAGGCCATTCTAGCAGGTGCAAGCGGAGGAGTGGGAAATCAAATCCAGTTCTCCCAGATAAGAGTTCACGCACCTAACCACTATACCAAACTGGCTCTCTTATGCTTATGATTAAGTGGAGCAATGCACCTACCACTCTCAAAAACAGCAAGTTCAGTATTACATTGTTCTGAAATTTCCATAAAGAGCTTTGGTAAAGAACGTGAGCTCGTAGTTCTAGGGGGGGGGGGAATGTTCTGCTGAGAACATTAAATTCTTTGGCTATACCTAAGAAATATGTTTGATTATAGTGTGCACAGGTTGGTACCAGAAATAAGCCAAAAAAATTGCAGGTAGTTCATATATGCAGTGGCTGTGCCAAATACTCTCTATACAGCTGTTCTGTACTTCACTTTGCCCAATACATGTAGAAATGGCTCCATATGACTTGTAGAAAGTAAATGTATCTTGGTTCTAAACCAGTGCTTGAGGTTGCTGTCAGGTGCCTAAGGGAGAACACACTAAAACTGATTCCAGACAAGACAGAGATAATGATGGTCGGAAAGGCTGATATTTTAGAGAGATTGAATCCACTTGTCCTAGATTGAGTGGAGGTGACTTTTTCAGAGCAAGTTAAGAGCTTAGAGGTGCTCATGGATCTTGTTCTTTGAAAAGCAGGTCAGGATAGTGGCCAGGAGTGCCTTTCATCAATTGCATCTGGTTTACCACTTCTCTTGTTACCTTGACTCAGCTGATCTGGCCATGATCTCTGCAGCCTCACAGTTGCATTACAGCAGCATGTTCTACAGAGATCTGGTCTTGAAGACAACCCCAAAACTATGACTGGTCCAGAATGTGGCAGCCTGACTATTGTCAGAGGCTAGTCACTGGGAACATATGTTGCCCATTTTGAAACAGCTGCAATGGCTGCCAGTCTGTTTCCAAGTTCAGTTGATGCTGCTTATGATCTTTAAAGCCCTTCACAACCAGGAACCTACATACTGCGTTGTAGGAAGGGCAGGATATAAATCCAATAAAATAAATAAATACTTGAAGGGCTTTAAAGATCATATGCAGCACAAATTCACAACCAGGGACCTACATACTCCCCTGTCTCTGTGCACCAATCATAGTCTTCAGGTAGCCATCTACTGACTATCCCTCCACTTTGGGTGGCTTGCCTGGTATCAACCAGACCTGGGCCTTCTCCTTCATGGCTTTTGCTCTGTGGAATAGCATCCCAGAAAATGTGAAGGGAGTCCCTCAGTTATCTTCAGGAGGTGCTGCAAGCATTGGTTGTTTGTCAGGATTTTTGTCAGGGTTTAAATGGCAGGCATCTTTCTAGGGGAAGAGAGAGGGAGAGATGTGAGGTTTGTTATGCTATTTCAGTTTTAATAGGAAGTGTTTTAAAACTATTTTCGTAAGCTGCCTTGAACCACAAGGAAAGGCTTGTGCGTTTGACAAGGAAAGGCAGATAAAATGTTTTAATAAATATATATACATGGGACTACAACAGTTCCCATGATCTTGATACCAAAACAGTGGAAATTGCTCCAATCCTGTGGGCAGTTATGCCCCACTGCAACAGCTATGCTCATTTGAGCAGTCTGCTGAGGTGCCACCCTGCAAATGGACAAAATCAGCAGCTGCTTGAAGGATTCCAGCAGCAATACTGGGATCTATTCCCAATTTTCACTGCCAGAACAGTACCAGCTATTGTGGTGCTATGCTAGTAATTGCCCTCTGCCTCTATGCTGTTTTTTTTTAAATGATATTTCCAGTTTGATTTTAACACTGAAATAATAGTAATCAAAAGCTTATTTCAAATAACTAGATTTTCTTATCTACTAAAGTCCATGTGAGTTCTGCCATCAATATTAATATGTGCAGTACCGTACTTCACCTTTAACAACAAGAATATCCAGGTGCTAACTCTGCAGAAAAAAATGAGAAAGTGTTTGCATCTTCAAAGGTATAAAGGAACTGTGATCATGTCATGCTACTGGAAAGGGCTTTACTAGAGTGTTGTGTCTTGCAATTTGGTCCCTGAAGGCACAACACAGCGTGCATGTGCGCAGAGGTGACCAGTGGGAGACTGCAGGTCGCCGGACGTAAGAACAAAAATACACTCCGCCTATGAAGATCTGTGGCGGGAAGTTTAACTGGCCAGGATTGGACCTGGCCAGGTAAGAGGGTTGTTCCAGGATATGTATATAATTGGGGACCCGGCCCCGCCATCTTCTCTTTGTGATGTACTCACAAATAGAGCTTGTTGCCTTCTACAAGTCTAGTAACTCACTACATTACACTGGTGATGAGGATGGGATGCTAGCCAGGTAGTTTCCCCCATCGGGAAATCGCCGACCTGGCCGGAGACAAAGAAGGCACACCGCCCAGAGAGGCAGAAGCACCTGCCGCCACCATGGCAACCTCGAGTGGGATGACGGGCCACATCGCAGAGTTCAACCCCACCAAACCCGACAGGTGGGAGACCTATGCAGAGCGTGTCGACTGCTACCTACGGGCGAACATGATTACGGATGACAGCCGGAAGCGAGATGTGCTCCTGAGTGTCTGCGGGGATGCCACATTCAAGATTGCCAAAGATCTCTCAGCCCCCGCGAAGGTCACTGCGAAAACGTACGAGGAGGTAGTCAAACTCCTGACCAGGCATTTCTCGCCCCAGCCATCCATCATCGCCCGCCGATTCCTGTTTCACAAGAGAGATCAAGGGGCAGGAGAGACGGCCGCCATCTACCTGGCGGCTCTCCGCCAAATCCCGGGGAACTGCAGCTTCGACAAGCTGGAGGAACCCCTGAGGGATCGATTTGCCTGGGGCCTCCGGGACGAAAGGCTACAGCAAAAGCTTTTTGCAAAGTATGAGCTGACCCTCCAACTCGCCTTCAGTGAAGCCACTGCATTCGAGAGAGCTGCCAAGGCTCACTCCAGCCCTTGAGCGGAAGCTGTCCACCATGAGAAGATGGTGACGGGTGACCCCGAGGAGGAAGAGGCACATCAGTTCCGCCACCAATCAGGAAATGGGCCGAGATCTTTCACCCAGCCACGAGCTACAGAGAGGCCCGCCAGCACAAAGTGCACCAGCTGTGGTGACTGACATGAGCGATGGGACTGCCCCATTGCAACGTTAATTGTAGGAACTGCAGAAAAGTGGGCCACATCGCACGCACTTGCAGGGCTAAGACCAATCACAGGCGCCAGTCCAGTCACCATGACTTGACTGATGCTCACATGACCAGCATCCATGTAATGAATTTGCCCCTAGCCACCCCTGATAAGGTCAAGGTGTTGGTCCAAATTGAGGGTGCTCCCTGCCTAATGGAGCTGGACTTAGGATCCTCCATCTCCATAATCTCAGAGGAGTCCCTAAGAAAACTCTGCCCCCACGGCTGGCCCTGGTTGCAGCCTGCTGATTTCATACTGCGAGACTTCCAGAAAAACCCTGTACGGATTTTGGGATGGGACACTGTAAGGGTAGAGTTCAAGAACTTTAAGGGTGCACTGGACATACTCGTGGTCAAGCAACAGCTCACCACATTACTGGGGCTGGCCTGGTTTAGACCTCTGGGCATACAAATAGTCGGGGTGCAGCAGATACAAACGCACAATTTTGAAAATGTGTACCGGGAATTCCGTATTTGATGAGACCCTGGCATGCTACAAGGGGCCTCCCATCACCTTACAGCTTGACCCCCATGTGAGACCAATAAAGCTGAAGGCCAGGCGAGTTCTGTTCGCTCTTAAACCAAAAATTGAAGAAGAGTTGGACCGCTTCATGGACCAGGGAGTGCTAGAGCTGGTATCCTACGCTGCATGAGAGACCCCCATAGTTACTCCAGTGAAGCCAAATGGGGACGTGTGCATATGCGCAGACTATAAATGCACAATAAATGAAGTGCTCCAGGACAACCCATACCCCGTCCAAGTGATCAGCCATGTCCTCGCATCCTTAGCCGGCTCTAAGGTTTTTGGGAAGCTGGACCTGGCCCAAGCATACCAGCAGCTCCCAGTGGACACCAAGACAGCTGAGGCTCAAACAATAGTGATGCACAGGGGAGCTTTCAGGGTGTGGTGATTACAATTTGGGGTTAGTGTGGCTCCAGGAATCTTTCAGAGCATAATGGACTCTCTCCTCAAAGGGATTCCCGGAGTACAACCTTTTTTTGATGACGTTTTGATCGCAGCCCTGGGCGCCGAGGAGTTCAGCTGCCGTCTGCGAGAGGTACTCCGCCGCTTCCAGAAGGTGGGACTTAAGGTGAAGCGGGAGAAGTGCTGTCTCGGGGTGCCAAGGGTGGAGTTCTTGGGGTTTGCAGTGGACGCTGCGGGAATACACCCGACGGCCGACAAGACCAGGGTGATAGTCCACGCCCCGGACCCCACGTGCAAGGTGGAGTTACAAAGTTTCTTGGGGCTCTTGAACTTTTATCATTCCTTCTTGCCCCACAAAGCTGCCCTCGCTGAACCCCTACATAGGCTCCTCGATAAACACGCCCTGTGGGTCTGGGGTAAAAAGCAGGCCGCCGCTTTTCAGGCGGTCAGGGACATCCTGGTTTCCAATGCTGTGCTCCACCATTTTGATGAGTCCTTTCCAGTAATTCTGGCCTGTGATGCTTCCCCATATGGGGTGGGCGCCATCCTGGGGCACCAACTTCCAAACGGGAGGGAAGTCCCCGTGGCCTATTACTCTAGGACCTTGACCCCCACAGAGCGAAACTATGCCCAAATAGACAAGGAGGTGTTGGCAATCGTGGTGGGCGTGTACAAATTCAATGACTACCTGTACAGCAGGCATTTCACAATTGCCACAGACCACAAGCAGCTGCTGGGCCTCCTCACCCTGGACTGCCAGACACCACAAATCCTGTCACAGTGCATCCTGAGGTGGAACCAGTTCCTCAACTTGTATGCATATAAACTAGTCCACCACCCCGGCAAAGCAACGGGACATACCGACACCCTCAGATGCCTTCTGCTGCCCTCGATGGACCCCGACCTGGTCTCTGCCCACCACGTGATGCTACTGGAGACTCTACCGAAGAGGTCCCTCCACGCCGCTGAGGTAGCTCGGGCCAAGGGCAGAGACCACATCCTTGCATGCGTTTTGGACTGGGTGGGAAGGGGGTGGCCCACGGGCAAACTGGCTGATTTCAGGGCATTTGCATCCTGCCGGGAAGAACTGTCCATACACAAGGGGTGCATTCTCTGGGGTACCAGGGTGGTGGTTCCCCCCCCCCCCCACTTTGGAAGCAAGTGCTCGAAGCCTTGCACAAGATGCACTCGGGGATAGTGCGTATGAAGGCCCTGGCACGCAGTTATGTATGGTGGCCGGGGATGGACAAAGAGATAGATGGGTGGATTAGAAGGTGCCAACCTTGCCAAAAGTCCTGGCCAGATCCGCCCAGCACCCCCGTTCACCGCTGGGAGTCCAATCGTGTGCCGTGGTCCCGGCTACACCTAAACTTCGCGGAGCCATACCAGGGCCAAATATTCTTTATCCTGGTGGATGCCTACATGAAGTGGTTGGAGGTGATTCCCATAGCTTCAACCTCCACCGCGGCCACGGTCAGAGCCCTACAGAGGGTCTTTTGCACCCACGGGATCCCTGAGACCATAGTCACGGACAACGGGATGGCTTTTACCTCCCGGGACTTCCAAGAGTTCCTGAATAGGTACCTCATCCAGCACATACAGTCTGCTCCCTTCCATCCAGCCACCAACAGCCAAGCAGAATGCATGGTGTGCACCACAAAGGAGGCCCTGGGTTGCATAGTAGAGGGGGATTGGGACCACCACCTGGCAGCCTTCCTATTTGGGAACCGAATCACCCCCAACCCAGTCACCGGTTTAAGTCCTGCAGAGCTGCTCATAGGGAGGAAGTTGACCACTAGGCTAGATAGGTTTCATCCAGACCGGGCCCCGGACCTCCGTAGCTCCCCTGAGACAAGGGAAACCGCTAGGGGATTCTTTCCAGGGGATCCAGTCTACACAAAGAACTTTGCAAGCGGGCCGGAGTGGTTACCAGCCCGAGTGCTGTGGGTCACTGGGTCCTGCTCTTGCAAGGTCTCATCAGAGGAGGGCAAGATCCTTAGGAGGCATAGATCAGCTGCGCTGCCACACCTTGCCAAAAGAACAGGCAGAGACCAGCGGAGTGGGTAGCAGGGTAATAGCCATAATGCCACCAGAAGCCACCCAGCCAGTGCCGGCCTCGCTGGCTCTGCGGGCGGAGGAGCCCAGCAGCGGCTGGAGCAACCCCTCCCCAGTGGGGGTGCAAGGAGAGGCCCCAGAGCGGTTGCAGGCACCAGACAGCACTCTTCTGGCTTTACCCCACAACAAGGAACCAGTGGCCCCTGCAGCCACAGCAGCCGCTCCAGTTCCCCAGATAAAACCGAGGAGGTTGAGCAGGAAATGAAGGGCACCGACTTACTTGAAAGACTATGTTTCTTGAACTAGGGGGGGAGGAGTGTTGTGTCTTGCAATTCAGTCCCTGAAGGCACAACACAGCGTGCACAGAGGTGACCAGTGGGAGACCGCAGGTCGCCAGACGTAAGGACGAAAATACACTCCACCTATGAAGATCTGTGGCGGGAAGTTTAACTGGCCAGGATTGGACCTGGCCAGGTAAGAGGGTTGTTCCGGGATATGTATATAATCGGGGATCCAACCCCGCCATCTTCTTTTTGTGATGTACTCGCCAATAAAGCATGTTGCCTTCTTCAAGTCTAGTAACTCAGTACATTACATAGAGAAAGTGGATTAAACTGCACATGCTTAATTTTGTTTGCTGCAAATCTGACTGAAAAAATTTTCCTGAACTTTTAGTACTTAAAGGATCAGTTGCTGGAGGTCAAGTACATGGAAGTATTTGGGGTCAAATCTGGCCTCCAAAGAGGAATAAGACTAATGAAATATAGAAGTATGAGATATGATTCTGATTGGCTTGCACTGTTATAAACCAGACAGAACACAGTTGAAATCTAAGTACTACTACCAGTGCAAAAATGGGTTACAGCAAGACCCACATCCAGCGAATGCAGCATAACTTTAACGTTTTATAGGAACATTGCAAAAATTAAAATCTGACTTGGTGTAAAAAAAAAAAGGTCCCTGTGATTTAAAGAATAGAAACTTTACTAAAAGCATACTGACTTGTTTTATGCAGCAAAATCATTTGCTGGTTTTTCTTCTTGTGGCTGGCTCTTACCTCTGACTCCCCCCTTCCTGGCCTTGTTTGTTCCCACCCCATTACGTACTGCAAATGGTTCTCATCAATAATCAAGACAGGAGAGGCAAAAAACAATGTGACTGAAGTGCAGCAGCTCAGGGGCTCAACACAAAACAGCGCTTACAAGATTGCCATCCTCCTATCAAATCAATTTACTTCCCAGATAGCTGACTAATTGCCCAGGTGGCATCACAGGGAGCCAGTGGGCACACTTGGGGACTGGACTTGTGCTGCATGTGGACCCAGCTGCCAGGAGATGGAGATGGCACAAGTGCAGCATGAGCAGCCCCATCACTCACCAGGGCTAATGAGTAGAGCAGACATATGTGGGAACACACAGCCTCCAGTGGGTGAACAGGCAGCAGCATGGTCAATCACAAGACAGGTGAAGGGGAATGCTGGTGCTTTATTTCAGGCCTCATGTTGGGTGCAGGCCTCGCAGTGGGTGGAAGTGAAACAGGAATGGGGAAAAGATCCGTTGCAGCTAACAGTGGAAAGGGGAGTCAGGAATGTAGGCAGGATGTGGCCTAGGGCTGTACTACCACCACCCAAAATCTCCATCCCAAAATTGGCAACCCTTGTCCTCACCAAAAATATGCTGAACTTTGAAAAGTGGGAGGTGGACACCCTGACAGACTAATGCAATTGAATGCTTAAGATCAAATTTTCCAACTGCAGTTTGCAAATTTCCTGGCAGGGGGAGGAATTTGGAAACAGGAGGGAGCTCAGTGGAGATGTGGTGCCATTGATTCTTTCCTCCCGTGTTGCCATTTCCCTCAGGGGGAGGCAATCTTTGTCATCTGATGATCAGTTATAATTCTTTGAGAACTCCAGGCTCCACCTGGAGGTTTGCAACCCTTGCTAGAATACTTTGAGGTGCTGCTGGTCTTTAGGATGCTACTTAAGGTGCTACTGTGCACTATAAAAATGTTATGGTAATAATTATAAAAAAGTTATGGTAATAATCTAAAAACTAATTTATGCAATAGTCAAATCAGGTTTAAGAACATAAAAACATAAGAGAAGCCATGTTGGATCAGGCCAATGGCCCAGCCAGTCCAACACTCTGTGTCACACAGTGGCCAATATATGTGTGTGTGTGTATACACACACACACACACACACACACACACACACATATATATATATATATATATACACTGTGGCTAATAGCTATTGATGGACCTCTGCTCCATATTTTTATCCAATCCCCTCTTAAAGATGGCTATGCTTGTAGCCACCACCACCTCCTGTGGCAGTGAATTCCATATGTTAATTACCCTTTGGGTGAAGAAGTACTTTCTTTTATCTGTTTTAACCTGACTGCTCAGCAATTTCATTGAATGTCCACGAGTTCTAGTTTTGTGAGAAAGGGAGAAAAGGACTTTTTTTCTCTACTTTCTCCTTCCCATGCATAATCTTGTAAACTTCTATCATGTCACCTCGCAGTCGACGTTTCTCCAAGCTAAAGAGCCCCAAGCGTTTTAACATTTCTTCATAGGGAAAGTGTTCAAAACCTTTAATCATTCTCGTTGCCCTTTTCTGCACTTTTTCCAATGCTATAATATCCTTTTTGAGGTGACCAGAATTGGACACAGTATTCCAAATGAGACCGCGGCATTGATTTATACAGGGACATTATGATACTGCCTGATTTGCTTTCAATTCCCTTCCTAATAATTCCCAGCATGGTGTTGGCCTTTTTTATTGCAATCGCACACTGTCTTGACATTTTCAGTGAGTTCTCTACCACGACCCCAAGATCTCTCTCTTGGTCAGTCTCTGCCAGTTCACACCCCATCAACTTGTATTTGTAGCTGGGATTTTTGGCCCCAACGTACATTACTTTGCATTTGGCCACATTGAACCTCATCGGCCACGTTGACGCCCACTCACCCAGCCTCAACAGATCCCTTTGGAGTGCCTCACAATCCTCGCTGGTTCTCACCACCCTGAACAATTTAGTGTCATCTGCAAACTTCGCCGCTTCACTGCTTACTCCCAACTCCATTAATGAACAAGTTAAAGAGCATGGGACCCAGTACTGAGCCCTGTGGCACCCCACTGCTTACCGTCCTCCACCTTGAAGACTGCCCATTTATACTCACTCTCTGCTTCCTATTAATTAGCCAGTTTTTGATCCACAAGGGGACCTGTCCTTTTACTCCATGACTCTTGAGCTTTCTAAGGAGCCTTTGATGAGGAACTTTATCAAAAGCTTTCTGGAAGTCAAGGTAAACAACATCTATTGGGTCCCCTTTGTCTACATGTTTGTTCACGCCCTCAAAGAACTGTAACAGGTTAGTGAGGCAAGACCTTCCCTTACAGAACCCATGCTGAGTATTCCTCAATAACTTGTGTTCATCAATGTGCCTACTCATTCTGTCCTTGATAATGCTTTCTACCAACTTTCCCAGTATTGAAGTCAGACTGACTGGCTTGTAATTTCCTGGATCTTCTCTGAAACTTTTTATAAAGATGGGGGTGACATTTGCTACCTTCCATTCCTCAGGAACAGAGGCAGATTTCAATGAAAGAGTACATATTTTTGTCAGGAGATCCACAAGTTCAACTTTGAATTCTTTCAGAACTCTTGGATGTATGCCATTTGGACCTGGTGACTTATTAGTTTTTAATTTGTTTATCAGTTGTAGGACCTCCTCTCTTGTCACCTCAATCTGACTCAGGTCTTTCAACACCCCTTCCAAAATTAGTGGTTCTGGAGCGGGCAAACACTTCTCATCTTCCACAGTGAAGATGGAGGCAAAAAATGCATTCAGCTTCTCAGCCATTTCCCTATCCTTCTTCAGTAATCCTTTTACCCCTTGGTCATCCAACGGCCCCACTGCCTCCCTGGCTGGTTTCCTGCTTCTAATATATTTGAAGAAATTTTTATTGTTGGTCTTTATGTTTTTTGCAATATTCTCCTCATAGTCCTTTTTTGCCTGCCTGATCACTGACTTGCATTTGATTTGCCACAGCCTATGTTCTCTTTTATTAATCTCACTTGGACTAGTTTTCCACCACTTAAAGGAGTCCTTCTTACCTTTTACAGCTTCCATTACTTTGTTTGTTAACCATGCAGGCCTTTTCTTATACCTGTTTGTGCCTTTCCTAACTTGTGATATATATTTTATCTGAGCTTCTAGGATTGTAGTTTTAAAGAGCCTCCAAACTTCCCCAAGGGTTTTGACTGTATTTACCTTTCCTTTCAGTTTCCTCTTCACATGCGTCCTCATCTCAGAGAACTTACCCCTTTTGAAGTTAAACGTGGTTGTGCTGGTCTTTTGGGGCAACTCCCTATTTATACAAATGGTGAAATCAATAACATTATGGTCACTGCTCCCAAGTGGTGTGATCACTTTTACATCTCTCCCCAAGTCTTGGGCATTACTTAGGACCAAATCCAGGATTGTCCCACCCCTGGTAGGTTCTGTGACCATCTGCCCCATAGCACAGACATTGAGAGCATCTAGAAACGCAATCTCTTTCTATCGACCTGAACACATATTGACCCAATCTGCGGGTAGTTAAAATCACCGTTTTTATGTTTAGCCGCTTTTTCACACAGTTTTTTTGTTTAGCCGCTATCTTTAATCCTTCCATCATATTATAATCATCCTCTGTCTTTTGATTTGGTGGGCGATAACAAACTCCCACAGCTTTAATGCTAGTAACTCTTTTCGTTCATCAAGTAGAATTTTTGTTCATAACATTCTGCAGTTTAGAAGGAACATTGGTGGGACATGGAGTTCTCTTGGAACTACAACTGATATCTAAACTACAAATAACAGCTTCCATGGAGCGTGGACTCTATTGGCATGCTATGTCTTTTGAGCTGCCTCTCCTCCCCCAGCATAGCACCCAAATCTCCAAGAATTTCCTAAACTGAGGTTGCCAACCGTATGCTGGATTGGATGCTAACAACAAAGCAAGATAAGTTAATTTGCCACATATATAAAATAAAGACACAAATATTCAATAGAATTAGTGAATGGTCATTTTAGGGAAATTGGATGGTCATGACAATGGATGGTATTCATAGCAAAGTATAAATTTCATATTGCACTATCAAAGTGTACACTATCAATTGAAAAGAATACTGTTTCATATCAAGGACTGTAGTCTTCTTTGTATTATCAAATATAATCCACAAGCACTGTAAGAAAATTCTTCGTCAGAGAATTATGGTATGTTGCTTTATCACTGTGGTAAATGAGATCCATGGGATAGCAGGGCCTCCACAATGCAAGCAGTATTTGCTGTAAAAATCTAAGACACAGCAGGCTTTTGTTTAATCTTGTCTACATAAACATATGTGAAGCTACTGTTCTCTGAGTTGGACTGTTAATCCAACTAGCCCACTATTGTCTAATTTATACCAGTTCTCCAAAGTCTTGGGTAGAGAGATATTCCCCAGTCTCACTCCCAAGAACCCTTTGTTTGGAAATGCCAGTGACTAAATATCTTCCTTTCTGCAAGCAATAGGGTTGCCAATCTTCAGGTGGGGGCAGGGGATCCCCCAGTTTGGAGGCCCTCCCCCCACTTCAGGGTCGTCAGAAAGCAGGGGGAGGGGAGGGAAATGTCTGCTGGGAACTCTATTATTCCCTATGGAGATTTATTCCCATAAAAAATCATGGAGAATTGATCTGCGGGTATCTGGGACTCTGGGGGAGCTGTTTTTTGTGGGTAGAGGCACCAAATTTTCAGCATAGTATCTAGTGCCTCTCCCCAAAATACCCCCCAAGTTTCAAAAAGATTGGACCAGGGGGTCCAATTCTATGAGCCCCAAAAGAAGGTGCCCCTATCCTTCATTATTTCCTATGGAAGGAAGGAATTGAAAAGGTGTGCCGTCCCTTGAAATGTGATGGCCAGAACTCCCTTTGGAGTTCAATTATGCTTGTCACAGCCTTGATCTTGGCTCCACCCCTAATGTCTCCTGGCTCCACCCCAAAGTCTCCTGGCTCCACCCCTAATGACTCCTGGCTCCACCCCCAAAGTCTCCTGGCTCCACCCCCAAAGTCCCCAGATATTTCTTGAATTGGACTTGGCAACCCTAGCAAGCAATGAGGTGATCTACCTCTAAGTTATGGGTCTTCTTCATATACATTCTCCTCCGTTACAGTTCACAAAATATGTGGAGAAAGTTTTCCTTGATAGCAAGTTTTGAAATTTTAAACGAGAGAGAGAGAGAGTTTGTATTTATCATCCAGCAACCTAGGCCTGGTGACACACAAGTAGGCCTTGAAAATTCAGAGCAGCAGCAGAGGTAGCATATAGCATGATTGGGGTGCAGAAGGATGGGGTGAGAAGTGTTTTGCCAGGGCCATGAGGAATGCAGAGGCCAGCCAAGGAGTTTAATGTATGTTATAAGCCTGCTGTAAAACAAAAGTGAAGGGGGTGCATTAGTAGAATGTTATACCCGTATTAATGTGACCAAGGAGGAACCTGGGATGGTGGTCCTGCAGATCTGGCAGACACCCTGATCTGAGGCCACTATCAAAGTCACAGTTTATTTTGTCACTTGATGAGTGCAATGATGCTAATCATGTGTGAGTATGGACTACCACAGATATAAAACCAGAAAAATGAAATTTTGTGTCATCTCACATCACCTTAAACACTGCAGTGTATTCATACCTTGAGATGGTGATTAAGTACGCAGTAATAGAACATAGAGAAATGAAATCAAGTACATAAACGTTTGAACCAAGCCTTTGAGTTGAGACTTGACAGCCTGTCATTTAAATTAACCAACAGTTTGAATTTATCTACAGGGCACTGACTGCAAGTTTAAAATTATGACTTCCATAAAATAATGTTGGGATTAATGCCTAGTAATGATTCTCTGCAAGTAAACCTCTGTGCATTTGTTCACATCAAAGTGTGCCTCTATAGAGAATAGTGAGCTGCAAAACTTCTTGAAAAGCTGTGGTCAGGAAAAGGCCTTCAGGGAACCAGTATGGCATGGTGGTTAAGAGTGTTGGACCAGTATCTGGGAGGCCTGGGTTCAAATCCTGACTCATGCAATGAAAACTCACTGAGTGACTTTGGGCCAGTCACACACACTCAGTCTAACCTACCTCACAGGGTTATTGTGAGGGTAAAATGGAGGAGAGAAGAACAATGTATGCTGCCTAGGGTTGCCAATCCCCAAGTGGGGGCAGGGGATCCCCCGGTTTGGAGACCCTCCCCCTGCTTCAGGGTCATCAGAAAGCTGGGGAGGGGAGGGAAATGTCTGCTGGGAACTCTATTATTCCCTATGGAGATTTATTCCCATAGAAAATCATGAAGAATTGATCAGCAGGTATCTGGGGCTCTGGGGGGGCTGTTTTTTGGGGTAGAGGCACCAAATTTTCAGTGTAACATCTAGTGCCTCCCCCCAAAATACCCCCCAAGTTTCAAAAAGATTGGACCAGGGGGTCCAATTCTATAATCCCCAAAAGAAGGTGCCCCTATTCTTCATTATTTCCTATGGAAGGAAGGAATTGAAAAGGTGTGCAGTCCCTTTAAATGTGATGGCCAGAACTCCCTTGGAGTTCAGTTATGCTTGTCACAGCCTTGATCTTGGCTCCACCCCCAAAGTCTCCTGGCTCCACCCCCAAAGTCCCCAGATATTTCTTGAATTGGACTTGGCAACCCTAAAGCTGCCTTGGGTCCCCAGTGGGGAGAAAGGATGAGTATAAATTAGGGTTGCCAATCCCCAAGTGGGCACAGGGAATCCCCTGCTTTGGAGGCCCTCCCCGCACTTCAGGGTCATCAGAAAGTAGGGAGGGGTGGAATGTCTGCTGGGCACTCCATTATTCCCTCTGGAGACTGATTCCTATAGGAAATAATATAGAATTGATCCATGGGTATCTGGGGCTCGGGGGGGGGGGTGTGTTTTGAGGCAGATGCAAATGCAGATGCATAGCATCTGGTGCCTCTCCTCAAACCACCCTCCAAGTTTCAAAATGATTGGACGAGGGGGTCCAATTCTATGAACCCCTAAAGGCGGTGCCCCTATCCTTCATTATTTCCCATGGAAGGAAGGCATTTAAAAGGTGCATGGTCCCTTTAAATGTGATGGCCAGACCTCCCTTTGGAGTTCAATTATGCTTGTCACACCACTGCTCCTGGCCCTACCCCCAAAGTCCCCAGATATTTCTTGAATTGGACTTGACAACCCTAGTATACATGAATTAAATAAATAAAACAGTGTTCTGTTTGGTTCAGGTTTGTACAACCTGTGACTCAGCCATCTCAACAGCCAGGCATGAAAGTTGAGCAAAGTGCAATAAAAACCTGGGGAAGGGAGGTTGTATGAAGAAGCTTGAAGGTCACACATCATGGCTCACATATTGTGTCTGCTGGACCAACTGCAGCCTTAGAGAGGACCTTCTCAGTTGTGGTGCCAAAACTCTGGAAACCCCTCCCCAGGGAGATTCATCTGACTTCCTCTGCCATTGTCTTCTGCCAGTGGGTGAAGACTTTTTTGTTTCATATGGCATACCCCCAGTAAACTCTTATTGGTCCTTCTCCCTGTCATATTTGTATGTCTGTTTTATTGTTTTGTTGAATACTTTACATACATGTTTTAAATGTTTTAAATCAGGGGTGGCCAACGGTAGCTCTCCAGATGTTTTTTGCCTACAACTCCCATCAGTTCCAGCCAGCATGGCCAATGGCTGGGGCTGATGGGAGTTGTAGGCAAAAAACATCTGGAGAACTACCGTTGGCCACCCCTGTTTTAAATTACTTGTTCCATGCTTGGTATTTTTTATCTTCCTTTCCCCCCTATCCCCTCCCCGAGCTGCTTTTCACATCATTCCCTCTTCCTCCACTCAGTCCTCACAATACCAGCCTTGATGTGAGGATAGGTTAGACTGAGAGATTATAGTGGGCCCAAGGCCACCTGTTGGGCTGCCGTGGCTGAGTGGGGGATTTGAACCCTGTCACCCCAGGTCCTAGTCCAACACTCTAATTTCTACAGCACAACAGTCTTGATATTTTAAATGTTTTAATATCTTTGTAAATTGTCTTGGGGATACTGTTTGAGTAAAAAGTTGGCATGGAAATGTTTTAAATAAATAAGTCTACCTCCTTTACATGGGACTGCCTTTGAAGATGCCTTGGGGGCTTAATTCAAAATGCAGCCGCATGACTGCAGTCTGGGTTCATCCTCTTGGAACATACAACTTTAGTGCTCCATCAATTGTACTAGTTATCAGTTGCTTCCAGGTTCTGTTCAAAATACTAGTTGTGAATTATTTTAAGCCTTTTGTGGCCTTAGGCCCTCATACCTGTCAAACTGTTTCCTGTGATACTCTTACAAGCCAGCTGCACTCTTTCCTTACAGTGCCTCCTCTCAGAACTGTCTGTTCGGCAGCAGTCCGGTCATGAGTTTTCTCTGTAGCAGGACCAGTTTTTTGGAATGACTTGCCAGAAAATGTGCAGAAGTTGCTTTTAGTTTCTGCATTCAGGAAAACATATAAAATGGTTCTATCAAATGGCATTTGGGTGGAGGACTGTTTTTTTTTCATAGCCCCAGAGGAATGCAAACCACCTCCTGATGATACCTATGACTAGCTGCCCTATGACTAGCTGGTACAAGAAACTGAGTGTAGCTATACTGGATGTCCGCTGCCCCGATGTTTTAAATGCCAAATGTTTTAAATGTTTTAATGTTTTTAATGGTTTAATACTTAAATCTAAATGTTTTATCTTCAACTTCTATTTATGTTATATTCTTGTGTTGTAAGCCGCCCTGAGCCACTTGTTGGGAAGGGCGGGATAGAAGTCATAAAATAAATAAATAAATAAATAAATAAATAAATAAATAAATAAATAAATACCCAAAACTGTTTCACTCAGGTCAGGACAAATTATTCTAATGTTCCTGCTGAGAAGAGAAAATGCACACATATGTGGGGTGGAAGTGATGGATAGAATCTCTATTTCTGTCTCAAAGTCAGCTTGAAACTACATGGGAATTACCAGAACAAGGACTGCCACTCCCACTCTCGTTTAGACTAAGAGGGGCAGTTCTGTGTCTGTCATGCAAGTTTCAGAGGTCCTGAAGGTAATTGCTGGAAGGAGGTCTGTATGTGAAAGGGGAACGAGTGATACAAACTAAATGAGCATCTTTCCTACACTATGAATATGTCTGATTTATGTGTCAAAGCTTCTCTCAAAGAGAAGCTTGCGTTTGGGAAGCTGTTATGAATACTCCCAGAGATCTAGCACCCTACCCAAAGAACTACAGCTGTGAGAACTCCCTTAAAAGAGAGTGGCTGTTGACAGTTTATGTTTACAGGAGCTCAGGTTGCAAGCTTGGAATTATAATGTGTGTGGAGGGGGTGCTAACTCTGGGTTGGGAAATATCTGGAGATTTTGGGGATAGAGTCTGGAGAGGGTGGGATTTGGGAAGGGGTGGAATATCAGCAAGGTGTAATGCCATAGAGTCCAGCTTTCAAATCAGCCATTCTCTATAGGGGAACTGATAGATGTCATCTGGATACCAGCTGTAATTCCAGGAGATCTCTAGCCACCTCCTGAGGTTGGCAACCCTAGGGGAGGAGTAATGTACATGGAATGGGGGCAGGATCCAGCACAGTCGCTCCCACCTCCACAACTATGCTTGCTGTAGCTCCCCATTGGCATACATATACACAGAGGCTATGCACATACAGATGATATGCACTTACAAAGTGAGTAGAGTATATATTCTATCTGCATTGTCAGAAACATTGCAGAAGCAGTATTGCAAACACCAGGACAGAACCTTGGCTGAATGCAGGGCCAATGTGTCTGATGTTCCTCCTTCATCCTGTACATAAATATATTGTATGTTCTGTCCAGCAGGAATTCATTTGCATATTAGGCCACACCCTCTACATTGAACCAGCTGGAACTACATTCCTGTGCATTCCTGCTCAAAAAAAGTCCTGATGGCAACTATCTCCCCTCACCAGCTGACAGGCAGAAATTCAGCAGGTACAACTTTTCCTTTGCAGAGAAATGCAGAGATACAAAAAGCCTTGCCTGTTTTATTTCTGTCTGTCATGCAAGTTTCAGAGGCCCAGGAGCCTAAACTGGGGTGGAAGGTGGCAAGTTAAGATAATAACAGCCAGAAAAAGTAACTTGCTTGCTAACTGTGATTCTGACTATCAGGGTTTTTAAAAAAAAGAAAAAGAAAGGAAAAGCCCAGCAGGCACATATTTGCATATTAGGCCACACCCCCTGACACCAAGCTAGCCGGAACTATATTCCTGTGTGTTCCTGCTCAAAAAAAGCCCTGGTTCTGTCTTTCTGAAAGTGGAAGACAAGAGGAAAGTTGTTTGCTTTCTTATTGGTTCTGTTTCCAGTCACTGAAAAAAGATACTTCCATGTGGTTGCAGGCTGTCTTTCTACATCAGGTGTGGGGAACGTCAAGCCTGAGGGCCGTTTATGGCCCTTGAGATCACTTGGTCTGGCCCTCGGGGATTGCTGGGCCAAGCTGAGCCGCGTGGCAGCCTCCCTGGGGCCTGGCTGGCCGGTGAGGATCGTGGGGCCCAGCTGCACATTACAGTAGCCTCCCCAGGGCCCAGCTGGCCAGCAGGGATTGCGAGACCCAGCTACACCATGCAGTGGCCTTCCTGGGGCCTGGCTGGCCAGCCAGGATCACTGTGGGGCCTGGAAAAGTCACTGTCACAGTTCAGGTGAGTTTCCCCCACATTTCTTTATTTCCCTTTCATTCTGTTTCTTCCTCCCATTTCTTTGTTCCCCTTTTTCCCCTTTTCCCCCTTTTCTTTATTTTCCTTTATTACCTTTTGTTCCCCCATTTTATTTTGTTTTCTTTCTATTTCTTCTCCCCTTTATTTCCCTTTCTTTCCATTTCTTCCCATTTTTAAAATTTCCCTCTTTCCATTTCTTCCTCCCTTTCTTTATTTCCCTTTCTTCTCCCCATTAATTTTCCTTTCTTCCCCATTTCTTTATTTCTATTTATTTCCCTTTCCTCACCCCATTCTTTTCGTTTATTACCCTTACTTCCCTCCATTTAATTTCCCTTTCTTCCCCCCATTTCTTTATTTCCGTTCCTTCCTTCCTTCCTCTCTTTCTGTCTTCCTTTCTCTCTGTGGAGCCTGAGTGGTGGGCATTGTGAAGGAGGACCACTGCTGGGGTATATGGGTGCCTTTAAAGGTCTGCTTGGAGCAGCTGCAGTTTCCACATGAAGGAAGGGAGGGGTGCAGTGTCAAGTCTGCTATAATGTCTGAGTAGTTTAGTGCTAAACTTTGGTTCAGGAAAAGGATCCTGGGTAAAACCACTCTGTATTCAAATGCTGCTAGCTCAAGCTCTCCTTCCCCCCCTCTCCTCCTTTGTTATGTAGCAATGCTTGGAACTGAGAATATGGGAACAAGATTGTGGTGCCTTCTCAGAGATATCCGGTGCTAAGAAAGCGCCCAAGGCCAGCCGGTGCTTGAGAACGATAAAACAATAACAATGTGTGAATATGCCCTGCATAGAGTGCCCCCTCCCTCAGGAATCCCTTTGATGTATACCTTAAATGTTTGCTCTTTGTGCATGCTCGCCAGTCTCTCAATTTGTTTCTACAGTCTTGCAACATGTTACAATAAACTAGAAACTTTTTTATCAAGAAGGTCTCGTTATTGAAACATCAGACTTGACATTTTGAGAGACTCCCTTTTTGAGTTCAACCTTTCCGGCAACTTGAAAAGCCGATGGCCAACCAGATTCCGGACAACGGAGAACTCCCACCCGACACGGGACTGGAGGGAGCGACTCCGTGGCACGTCCTAGACCCGAGGAGAGCCGCGGAATCTCCCCCCGAGTTCCAGCTGGTGTTGTCCCCCCGGCAGTATCAACCAAGGACCTCGACCACCATCATGGATCAGGCCCCTCTACACCGGGAAGCCATCCTGAACCGCCACACCAGGCCGATCCAGGGAGCAGGGATGGAGACTGCAAGCCTGAGCTCAGGGGAGACGGGCGAGGCGGACAGCATCCTCGTCATGGGAGTCGGGGATGATGAGGATGAAGGAGCAGGACGCCGGGGGGCGGACAGCGGTGAGCCGAAGCCCAAGGACCCGTACGAGGAGGACTACCAGATGTTCCGCTCAATGGTCCGCAAAGAGATCGACAGGGCCCTGGGGAGCCTGAAGGATGAGGTCCGCGACCTGACGGTCCAGCTGGGGAGGGCCCTGGGGGGAGCAACCTCCCGGAGGCCCACAGTGGTCCAGGCAGGGGCCAGGAGCCAGCCAAGCCAACCGGTGGCGGCGCCAGCCCCTGTCAGGGCAGGAGCCGCGCCGGCACCTGCCCCCCAGCCACCAGCCCCACCAGTGGGGCCGCGCCACGTGGGGCGAGAGCTGGATGCCACCTTCAATGGGGACCCGGAGGAAGTGAACTACTTCGGGATCCAGGCGAACAGCTACATGCACTACTGGGGCCACGCGTTCCCCGACGAGTTCAGCCGAGTCGACTACCTAGGCTCGAAGCTGCGAGGGGTCACGAAAAGGTGGTACGTGAGCTTCTGCGAGACCAGGAGCCCGATCCTGGATGACATGCACACCTTCCTGCAGGCCCTGCTGACCCAGTACGAAGACCTGCTACAGGAGTCGCGGGCATTGGCGGCCCTGCACGACATGCAGCAAGGGGCCAGGTCCATCCGTGAGTATGCCGCTGACTTCCAAGCCAACATAGCCCGGGTGAGAGGGTGGAACGAGGTGATAAAGATAGACAAGTTCATGAATGGACTGAATGCGAGCATCCTGGATCGGGCCCTCACTCAAGCCCGACCAGCCACCCTAGTGGGGTGGATTTAGTTGGCTGGGGAAGTAGAGAACAACCTCAGGCGGGTGGCTATGCTGCGCCAGCTCCAGTCTGGGAAGTCCCAAGTGAAGGGGAGCCCCGCTAGAGCCGAACCCCCCAAGGGGAAGAAGCCAGCTGCCGCGGTACCAGTGGGACCCCGCCGGTGCTTCAGATGTGGGGACCCGAACTACCTGGCCTCCAACTGCCCACAACCTCCGCCGGCGAGGGCACCAGCCGGGCCCCCCAAGCCCACCACACCTGCCCCGAAAAAAGCCCCCAGCAGCCCTAAGGATGCGGCGAAAAGCAGCGCGGTGGCGGTACAGGAGGAGCTGCAAGAGGAGGAGGTACTCCTGTCTGCGGAGCTGGCCAACCTCGCGTGGCTGGAAGAGCCGGCGGGAAACGAACCCGACCTGTTGCTCTGAAGGGTGCCCACCAGCAGGTCGATCGAGACGAGGCACCGTTGACGGTGAGAGTGACAGGGAGATCGTATTTTGTGACTGTGAAACTGCTGAACCCCAAATTGCGAAGGTTCCTGCAGATAAGAGCCCTCATAGCCTCGGGGTGTAACAGAGAACTGATCTCCCCCAAAGTGGTGGAGGCCTTGGGATTAGAAAGCTCGCAGCTACCCCACCCGATGCTGTTTGAGCAAATCGATGGGTCCGTGATGTGCGGGGAGCCCTGCACACGGGAGACACAACCATGCCCCATGGGGATCGAGGAACATTGGGATCAGGAGTTCTTTGTGATAGCCCCCTCGTGCTCGTACCCAGTAGTGTTGGGGGTGGGTTGGCTAGAGAAACACGAACCCCTGATCCGGTGGAGGGCCCAAACCATTAGGTTCTTGGATCCGGGTTGCAAGACCCATCTCTGGAACACGGCGTGGGGACCGAAAGCCCCCGCCGCGAAGGAGAGGGCATGCGTGATGGTGGAGGAGATACACCCGATCCCGGAAGCTTACCGAGACTTAATGGAGGTGTTTAGTGAGAAGGAAGCCGACCAATTACCCCCCCATCGCAGCACGGACTGCGCGATAGAGCTGAGCCCAGGGGAAACCTTGCCCCGCGCCAAACTGCACCAGATGGGGTGGGCGGAAAAGAAGGAACTTCACAAGTTCCTAGACAAGAACTTGGCTCGGGGGTTCATCCAACCAGCCATGGCCCCCCACACCGCCCCCGTCTTGTTTAGGAAGAAAAAGGACAATTCGCTTAGACTTTGTACTGATTTTCGCGGGATTAACGCGATCTCCATGTCAAATGCCTACCCCATCCCCCTCATCCGAGACTTGCTAAGCACGGTGGCGGGGGGGGGGGAAGATTTTCACCAAGCTGGACTTACGCGACGCATACTTCCGGGTGCGCATCAAGGAGGGGATGAGTGGAAAACGGCTTTCAACACACCAATGGGACAGCTTGAATACTTGGTGATGCCGTTTGGGCTGCAAGGAGCCCCGGGGGTGTTCATGAATTTTATTAATGATGTGTTGCGGAAATAGCTGTACAAGGGGGTGGTGGTTTACCTGGATGACATCATTATTTACTCACAAGATGAGCAATCACATGTAAAATTGGTGCGGGAGGTCCTCAGCACTCTGCTGGAGCACCAGCTGTATGCTAAACTGTCCAAATGCGAGTTCCATCGGACGGAACTAGATTACCTGGGGTTTCGGGTGTCCGAACACGGTCTGGCCATGGACCCGGCCAAGGTCCAAGCAGTACTAGAATGGGCTCCCCCGAGGACACGTAGACAGCTCCAATCTTTCCTCGGGTTCGCAAATTTTTACAGGCAATTCACCCAGATCGCCCTGCCCTTGACTGATCTCCTAAAGACCAAAGGCAAGGGTCCGGAGGCCAGACGGCCCGGGGCCGGGTTAAAATGGACGCCCGAGTGCCAGAATGCGTTCGACCACCTGAAGCGCCTCTTCACGAGCGAGCCGGTCCTAAGCCACCCGGACGAGCAGAGGGCCTTCATGGTCCAATGCGACACTTCCGACGTGGCCGTAGGAGCAATACTCATGCAGAGGGATGGGGAGGGAAAACTACGACCCTGCGCCTTCATCTCCCGCAAGTTTTCAGACGAACAACGCAATTGGTCAGTGTGGGACAAAGAGGCGTTTGCAGTCATGTTCGCGCTGAAAACCTGGAGATCTTGGCTAGAGGGGGCGAAGCTCCCCTTTGAAGTGCGGACCGATCATAAAAATCTGGAAGCATTGACTGGAAAGCGCAAACTGAGCGAGAAGCAAATTAGGTGGGCTGGGTTCTTCTCCAAGTTTGACTTTACCCTGAAGCACATCCCCGGAACGAGGAATTTCTTGGCCGATGTGCTCTCGAGGCTCCCGCAGCACGAGAGCCAGAGGGAGGAGGTGGTGGACTCGTTAATCTCCCCGTCACAAGTGGCGGCCATGGTCACCACCCGCTCCCAAAAGAAGCGAGAGCTGGACGGGATCAGCCGGGAGCGCATCGCCTTAGAAACCGAGAGGGAGGGGAAGGAGCGACCCGAGGGGTTGCAGAAGGGGAAGGACGGGCTGTGGTACAAGGGAAGCAAACTGTACATCCCAAACTGTCTGAGGAGGGAAATATTGCAGCTCTGTCACTCTTCCAAGCTAGCGGGGCACTTCGGCTACGTAAAAACGCTGCACTTAGTGAACCGCCAATTCTGGTGGCCCTCCCTGTGCAAAGATGTGTCCGGGTTTGTCACAGGCTGCCCAGGGTGCATAATGGCCAAACAGCGAGGGGGGAAGCCGCCCGGGCTTTTACAGCCCCTCGAGACAGCCAAACGGCCCTGGACGATAGTTTCCATGGACTTCATAGTGGAGTTACCCCCCTCCCGAGGCAAAACAGTCATCTTGGTAGTAGTGGACACCTTCTCCAAGCAAGCCCACTTCATCCCTTGCACCCAACTACCCACAAAGAAACTAGCGGCCCTGTTCTTTGACCACGTGATAAAATTACAAAGTGGGGGATTCAGTGTACCTGTCAACTAAAAATCTCCCCCTTAACCAACCCTCCCGGAAATTAGCTTACAAATTCGTGGGGCCTTTCAGAATCAAGAGAATAATCAACCCTGTGACTGTGGAACTAGACCTGCCAGCCTCCCTGGGTAAAATCCACCCTGTGTTTCATTGCAGCTTGATTCGTGGAGACCCCGAACCGTCCAGTTGGCACCCTCCACCCCCGGGGTCCACCCCTGCCTTGGTCGACCGCTGCCGCATCACCCCAGACGCCCCGGAGTGTAAACCAACCAAACTCCTCCCCCTCGCGGTAGAGGGGGCTTGGGGGGGGCAGTATGTCAAGTCTGCTATAATGTCTGAGTAGTTTAGTGCTAAACTTTGGTTCAGGAAAAGGATCCTGGGTAAAACCACTCTGTATTCAGATGCTGCTAACTCAAGCTCTCCTTTCCCCCCTCCCCTCCTTTGTTATGTAGCAATGCTTGGAACTGAGAATATGGGAACAAGATTGTGGTGCCTTCTCAGAGATAGCCGGTGCTAAGAAAGCGCCCAAGGCCAGCTGGTGCTTGAGAACGATAAAATAATAACAATGTGTGAATGTGCCCTGCATAGAGTGCCCCCTCCCTCAGGAATCCCTTTGATGTATACCTTAAATGTTTGCTCTTTGTGCATGCTCGCCAGTCTCTCAATTTGTTTCTACAGTCTTGCAACATGTTACAATAAACTAGAAACTTTTTTATCAAGAAGGTCTCGTTATTGAAACATCAGACTTGACATGCAGGGGTGGGAGCCAGCTACCACCAGTTCAATTTGCATTGAGCCAATTTGGTGTAGTGGTTAAGTGTGCGGACTCTTATCTGGGAGAACTGGGTTTGATTTCCCACTCCTCCACTTGCACCTGCTAGCATGGCCTTGGATCAGCCATAGCTCTGGCAGAGGTTGTCCTTGAAAGGGCAGCTGCTGTGAGAGCCCTCTCCAGCCCCACCCACCTCACAGGGAGATTGTGAGCCGCTCTGAGACTCTTCGGAGTGGAGGGCGGGATATAAAAAATCCAATCCAATATCATTTGATTATACCAGATGGTGTGGTCTAATATGCTAATGAGTGTGTGACCTAATATGCTAATGAGCTCCTGCTGGGCTTTTTCTACAAAAAAGCCCTGGACCTAGGCATTTGCCTAGAGCGGAAGGCCGGGGGGGGGAGTGTGCCAAATTAGGCTCGCCCCACATGATTTCAAATAGAAAAACAATTATTTGCATTAGTTTTGCCGGCTGGAATCATTCTCCCTTGGCAGAGCATTGTTTTTTATATTGATAATTTTATATGGCCTGCAAATGATGTTATAAATATAAATATTCTGATCCTTGGCAGAAAAAAGGTTCCCCACCTCTGGTCTACATGTTCCAGTTTGGTGTAGTAGTTAGGTGCGCGGACTCTTATCTGGGAGAACTGGGTTTGATTCCCCACTCCTCCACTTGCACCTGCTGGAATGGCCTTGGGTCAGCCATAGCTGTGGCAGAGGTTGTCCTTGAAAGGGCAGCTGCTGTAAGAGCTCTCTCAGCCCCACCCACCTCACAGGGTGTTTGTTGTGGGGGAGGAAGGTAAAGGAGATTGTGAGCCACTCTGAGATTCAGAGTGGAAGGTGGGATAGAAATCCAATATCTTCTTCTAAGAGAAAATTCTTACACTGAGCAATGGTAATGTAGAAACCTACATCAGTTTAAATAAACAAGTTATATTTTTACATTATACACTGCAAACTTTCCAGTCTGTTGAGCACATGATTCATTTTAAATAATAAAAAATCTATTCTGAAGTTTATTATTTATTATTTTATTTATTTTTTACTTTAAATTTCTATCCCGCCCTCTCTGCAAGCAGACTTAGGGCGGCTAACATTTCACATTAGATTATTTTGTGTTAAACTGGACTGTTTTAGAGTCCTTTAAAAGCAGCCGTTTAAACAAAAAAGTTATTCATTTAATATAGGATAAATGTGTAGAATGTATACTCGGGAAAGGTATATATGTAATGCAATATGAAGAAGACACAGTACTGTAGATTTTATCTGAAGTATCGTTCCAGGATCTAAGGACAGAGAAATGACTTTGGCTTTCTTTCTCAAGGTAGTTCTGCTGTCTTCTCAGTTTTTTGTTTTATTTTTGTTTTGCATTCAGGTAAAATGCATTAATCTTTTCTAACACAGTTCAGAATTCTTATACAATACCAAGCTAACATTTTCACCTATCAAGTGTATTACCAAACCTGGCTGATCTTAACCACTTCAGTGCCATTACTGTAAAATTGCATTAATTAACATTTTCTCTTGATCTCTGGACTCAAGGACAAAAAAAGACCTGTGGTTGACTTGACTTTTACCATATTATGAGATATATCTATGAGAATTGTCAGGAGTCAGATTGTTGTAGAGATTTCTGACTTTGTGACAGCAAATGGCAATCAGTTGTCCTGCTGAAGGTTGATTCCTAAAGAAAATTCACAGTCAGTAATGAGATAGCTGATCTAACTGTACCAGTGCAGGTGAGAAGCTCCATTGCAAGAATATCAATGACTACTGCACTGTGACCCTAGTGCTGGGACTGAGAAACTTAAACTCAATCCAGTGAGTTTTTGAGCAAGCACAGCAATTAATTGAAATCAAGATCTAAAACTGATTACTCTGGAATACTCCTCACTTGTGTTAATAAGCATGTCCTGGAAACCAATAGTTATTAGCTGCAGTTATAGACCTTTAGGACACAATTCAGATGTCTTATTATTGGGACTTGGTCATATATCACTTATATGAGTATTTGCAGGGCTTTTTTGTAAAAAAAGGCCAGCAGGAACTCATTAGTATGCAAGGCCACACCTCTGACATCACAATTTGCATAATAGGCCACACCTCTGACATCACCATCATTTGCATGCAAGGTCATGCTTCTGACATCTCCAGAAGTATGGTCATCTAGCCACATCCACCTCTAAGATGAGTTAGTGTGAGTTAGCTCATAGTTTTTTAGCTTCCAGTTCACACATTTTGGTCTTAGCTTGGAAAAATGGCCCCAGGGCACACTAATTTATGCAGTAGCTCACAACTTTAATGCCAGTAGGTCACAAAACTGAATTCTAGCTCACAGGACTACACAGCTTAGAGGGAGTATTGCTTGGGAGGTCCTCCCATCTAAATACTAACCAGGGCCAACATACAGGAGCACATGAAGCTGCCTTATACTGGTCCATCAAGGTCAGTATTGTCTTCTCAGACTGGCAGCAGCTCTCCAGGGTCTCTGGTAGAGGTCTTTCATATCACCTCCTACCTCATCCTTTTAACTGGCTATTGAACCAATAGTTTCTGCATACCAAGAGGATGCTCTACCACTGAGCCACAACCCTTTGTAGTTTATGAGATCAGGATAGTCTGTGCTATTAGGGTCATGGCTTAAGGGCTAGAAAACTGCTTTTTGAATGAAAGTGGGAGATTCGTAGGAAACAGAATTTTTCAGTATTTCCATGTTCCTCTAGAACTGTGCCATATAAGCATACACATCTTCATAGTCCTCCCAAGAGTTAACAAGTTATTCCAGGAGATTTCAGTGCAATCCACTGAGATAATTTCTCCATATTCTCATTGTGTCTATAATTCATATCTTAGGATAGTTTCAGGGGGTAGCTGTATTGGTCTGCAGGAGAACAGCTAGACTCAAGTCCATTGGCATCTTAGAGACCAACAATATTTTCGAGGTATAAACCTCCCAGCTTTGATTCTCAAAGCTTACACTCCAAAAATATTGTTGGTCTCTAAGGTGCTACTGGACATGAATCTAACCATCCTAGAAACAATCACAACTGAGTAGAGTTCAACAAAATTCTGAATAAATCTGTTTAGGATTGCACTGTTTCTTACTTGCAGTGGATGCTGGCACCCTGGCAATTCAGTTGTGGCCATGTTTCTTTTTTGACAGTATTCATATATGCGTATGTGCTGTATCATAAGGAGATACAGCATCTGGGCTGACATCTTAGCAATCACTTGGGAGGCACTGGCTGCGGCAATGTTCCCTCCAAGCTGCAGTCTTGAGAGCAAAAATTCTACTTTGTTAGCTACTGGCATTAAAGTTGTGAGCTACTACATAAATTATTGTGCTCTGGGGTTATCTTTCCTGAGCTAAGACAAAAATCTGTGAAATGGAGGCTAAAAATCAATGAGCTAGCTCACACTAACTCAGTTTAGAGGGAACATTGGCTGTGACTGAAAAGAACCCTAAGCACAGGAATTTGCTTAATATAAGAGCCACATAAAATAAACATCAGATGTCTGAGAACTGTAAGCGGTCATATATTTGAGAGAAGGAAGGAGAGAGAAAAAAAAGAGAGAGAGAAAGTGAAAGTGAGCAAGCAAGAAAATGAAAAGAGAGAGAAAGGAGGAAGAGATGAAAAGAAAGAAAGAGGAAAAAGAAATGGAGCCAAGCAAGGATTCCATGCAGGTGAGGTGGAGGAGAGTCAGCAAACTTACCTGAAGTACAATGCTGACTCTTCCACAGAGGAGAACCTCAGCCAGCAACAATCCTGCTGCAGCAACTGGACCCTGAAAGCCTCCCAGCTGTCCAGGCCCTGGGAGGATGCTGCGCAGTGCGGCTGGCCCCCCACAACCCAGCCAGCCAGCGGGGAGCCACAGAAACGCCACGGAAGTGCTGCTCGGCCCCCAATCTCAACTGGATGCCAGGGACTCGCGAAAACGCCGCAGAAGTGCGGCTTGCCCCCCTGATCCCGGCGGGATGTTGGATACTCATGAAAATGCGGCGGAAGTGCTTCTCAGCCCCCCCTGACCATAGCTGGATGTTGGGGAGCCACAAAAATGCCATGGAAGTGCTGCTTGGCCCCCCCCCCCCGACCCTGGCTGGAAGTTGGGAAGCCTTGAAAACACTGCAGAACTGCTGCTCAGCCCCCCGACCCCGGCGGGACATCAGGGAGCGCGAAAATGCCGCACAAGTGCAGTTGGGTCCCCTGACCCTGGCCAGATGTCAGAAAGCCGGGAGGATGCTGCACAAGCGCGGCTCGGCCATCTGACTCCGGCTGGACTTTGGGGAGCTGGGAGGCCCCCTGACCAACGCTGACCAGCGGGGGAAGCTGGCTGGGCTGAGGTGGAACACTGGCATGGGTAGCCGAAACGCTGACCATGCCATCCGGAACAGTGTTCCGGTGCGTTCTGGCTCAAAAAAAAAGCTCTGAGTGTTTGCATAGTTTAAAAGAATTTGAGCTTCGGTTTTTTAAATGTTTCTGAATATCATAGGTTGGATCCTGTGAACTGTGAATACAAGAAGCTCACATCTTCCCATTTTTCCAGCTGCTCACTCTAACCCTTTCCCCAAAAACTGATGCTGAGGGTTGAGTCACTATGTGGCCAATATACCATGTAGTATGGAACACTATAGGGAACCAACTGGGACACAATTCTTCCTCTTTTGTAGTAGAGTTGGCAGTAGGATTCTTTAGGCCTGACCTGGCACCAAGTGAGAGATTGAGAGAGCAGGAACATGGGGCAGTACCCTTTGGCAAATTGTGACATCACTTTTGTGCTTTTCCCAGGAAGTGATGTCACACCTTTCTAGGAATCACCAGAAGCACCATGTTGCAGTGATTTAGTAAATATGAGAAGTAGAGTCCAGTTCATCGCTTAAAATTATCATGTCTAAAGCCCATTTAGTAGAAGTACTACTACATGTGGTTTCAGCCCACAAGAATTTTGATGTGGTTTATACCTTTAAGAAAGAGATATCCAACATACAGCTGCATGGCATTACTTAGAATAGTTTTCTTTAAGTAGAGTCAGTTTTCAAGTTTTTTGTAGAGAGCATTTGCCAGCATAGTTCAGAAGGCTTTGACATCTGGTTAAAGAAGAGGTTCAGGACTGGCTTGCTCCTAAACTGAACACTTAAATAGCATTGAGAGCATTTTGCCCTCAATCAGGACTGGCCTGCTCCTAATAAAAAATAATGCAGAGAGCATTTAGCCAGCAAAATCCAGAAGGCTAGTACATCTGGTAAAAGAAGAGGTTCAGGACTAGAGATGTGAAGGCCCCGAAAAAAACGAAAAATCTGGGGAAAAAATGGGGTTTTACCATTTTTTTCCTGAAGCTTTTCCTCCCACCGAAAAATTGGAAAAATTGAAAAAAAAAGAAAGGAAACAAATTGATTATGGAACGTTTTATTTTAACATTATGAATAAAATATTTTAAGACAAGGTGTTCAAAAGTTTTCCAAATCATTTCTAAAAAATCTGTGTGGTATCAGATTTTTCTAATTTCTGTGCACTGAGGACAAGCAAGTCCTAGGTCATGCCCATTCAGTGAAACATAATGCTACACTCCTTTCTATACACTTCCCCCCTCTTCAATTCTTTTTATGAGAATTAGTTTTTTATTTTTATTTAATACTGTGGAGAGGAAATATGAATAATTGTTACTTCTGGATTTTTAAAAAATTGTTTTATGGAGGTTTTTTTGTCTGTTCCACATAAACTATTCATCAGTTTGGGAGATTGTTGCTCCATTTGTTACAATTACAAATAAATATTATTTTAAAAGTAAATTCTGTTTGTAATAATTGTTTGGATACACTATATTTTTAAGATGATAGTTGTGATAATTGCATGCCAAGTAAAATTGTCCATAGTCATATTTTATGTTCCTAAAGTAACAGAATGACTTTCAATCTGGAAAAGAAAAAAGAAGTGCTAATGTAGCATTTTTATCCAATTTTTCTGAAAATTTTCATATTTTTCCCCACAAAAACTGGGTTTTTTTTCCAAGCTTCAAAATTTCTGGAAATTTTACATCTCTATTCAGGACTAGCTTGCTTCAAAATTAATATGTGAATTGAAAGCAATTTTCCATCAAAAGGAACAGGTTGTTCCTAATGACACAGGGGTCATTTCTTAGAAAAGGAAGTGCTGGAGCTCATTAGCACAACTCATTTGCATAACCTGTTTGTACATGCCACATACCCCTGACACCACCGGAAGGTGTACTGAATTATATCAGTTCAGTATCTACCTTAAAATGCTTCTTGAATTAGACTTGTCATAATGAAATATTACTCTAGTCCCATCGTACTTTTTAAATTACTTTCTCCTATGTGGCCACAGTGGCATGATGAAGATTTCCATCTGTCTGCTTTATATGTTTTGGTTATTTTTCCATTTTTTGTGGAGGAAAATATTAGAAAGTTTGTCAAATCTTAAAGTTCAGCAAAATTCTCAATAGAACCCAGAAACAAGTACTGGTGGGGGGGGGGGCAGTTTAAGAAAGAAAAAGCACAATACAATTTAGAGGCCCCAGAGTTCCGCTCCTATGAGCTCCTGCCCAAAATGAGGCTTGCTCTTAATATAAATATTGCAGAGAGCATTTTGCCAGCAAAATCCAGAAGGCTTTTGCATCTAGTTAGAGAAGTTCAGGACTGGCTTGCTCCTAATATAAATATAAACAAGTGGTACTAAGACGCAAGTTCTTAATAACAATTGTTGTTGTTCAGTCGCACAGTCGAGTCCGACTCTTTGCGACCCCGTGGACAAAGTCACGCCAGGCCCTCCTGTCTCCCACCATCCTCCGAAGTCTGCTCAAATTCGTGTTTGTTACATCAGTAACACTGTCCAGCCATCTCATCTTTTGCCATCCCCTTCTTCTTTTGCCTTCTGTCTTTCCTAGCCTCGGGATCTTCTCCAGGGAGTGCTCCCTTCTCATTTGATGGCCAAAGTATTTGAGCTTCAGCATCTGACCTTCCAGGGAACAGTCTGGGTTGATTTCCCTTAGGACTGACTGATTTGATCTTCTTGCAGTCCAAGGGACTCTCAAGAGTCTTCTCCAGCACCACAATAATAACAATACTTTTTAAAACCATTCATTTAAAAACTTAAGAATTATCTATATCTATTCAGCTTTGTGTTATATCTTGTTATAATTTGCATGGTTTATTCCAGGATGAGAGATTTTGAAGAAAATAAAGATGTTGCAGAGAGTATTAACACTGAATTATAACAAGAGGCTGATAATCTTGAAGGAAATAAGAATACTTCTGAGGAAGTTTTTTGACGAAATGACCCTATATCTGGGTGCTCATTGGATGGACCTTTCTTGTAATACTGTAAAGCTGTACTTCTTTATTATGTATACAAAAGATTTAAATGACTCTTTTAAAAGTTTTACTAAACATTGTTAGCCAGTATATCACAGAGTTTTTCGTATTGCCTGTAACATGAACTGTGGTCCCAGGTTGTTGACCATTCTCTGTGGCAGCAGGAAACAGAAGCTGGGGGTGGGGCATCCCTAGCTGACTAGGGAAACTGGCAACATTAGTTGACACTGGTGCAGAAGTCTCCTCTGTAATCGGAGAGTGGCTTCTGTGCCCAGCTCCCTCTTCTCTTTGCACCTTCCATGTTGTCTGCATTTTTGTCCTTAAGGGTCTTTTGTCAACCAGCAATGTCTTTTCACAGGAAGCCTAAGGAACTCCTATTTAGGACATGCCAGCAGAAAGACGGGAATGCACACTTGAGGCAGAGGGCACTCACATACTGGATCAAAAAGAAAAATAGTAAACTAAAAGCATATTCTCATACCTTTCAGGTGAACCAGAAATTATCTCCTTGATCCTCAATTAATAGCTTTTGTTCGTGAATTTGTGCAAGCCTTCAAGAAAGAATTATTTATCCAGATATATCTACTCAGAATGATCCTCCTATATTCAGTAGTCCTCACTCACAGGTAAGTGTATAACTAAATAGTTTTTCATCACACAGGAAAAATAGTAATTTTCTTGAAATTTGGGGTGGCAGAACAACTCACTACTAACAAGTATACAGGGAAACTAATAATTCTGGGCTGAAGCCATTATAATGTCATCAGAATTCCTAATGCTGTTAAATGAATATAGCTTTTAATATTTCTGACATATCTGGAAAAAAGTATATTTCATATAAATAATTTTATTTTATTTGGTATATTAAAAATAAGAAAGCCAAAGCTAAGGAACATAATTTCATACTATTAACAGAGCAGCTACTTATATTACAAATTGATCCCCAAACCTTCCTGATTCTTCCCCAAATATCAATTTCTAAAACTCACCTCTTAAATCATAGAATAATAGAGTTGGAAGGGACCTCCAGGAGCATCTAGACCAACCCCAAATCTGAACCATAAAACCACTGAAATTTAAGAGATCAACCACATTAAGTTCTTCTCCCTTCAGTATCAAACTGATACTAAAAAAAAAGACTATCTGCTCCCTTACAAACCAACATAACTACTATGGTCAGTTTCCAAGGTCTTGCTTCAGGTTCCCCTCTCTCACCTTCTGAGATTAGGAAAGTGGCAAGTCAGGTGAGGGCCTTTTCTGCCATGGCACTGAAACTCTGGAACTCTCTCCCCAGAGAGATTTGCCTGTTTTCTTTTGCTGCCATCTTTCACTAGCGGATGAAGACTTATTTGTTTCATCTGGCATTCCCTCACTGACCCCTCCTTCCTGCCCAATGTTTTGTTGCTTTTATGTTTTTGTATGGATGGTTTGGCTTCGTTTTAATTTTTTTATGTTGTGGAGTGAGTTTTAATGATTATTAAGATTTTTTTTACTATATATGTTTTTAATATCTTAGCCACCTTTGTGGCCCTGATAAAGGCAGAAAGGCAAGGTATAAATTTTGTGAATAAAGAAAAAAATTAAAAGCTTGTATTTCTGCTTATAATAAAAAACTTGATTCTTGAATACAAATCCAATAAAAATTAGGGAAATTCAACCCCATAAACAATGCAGGAAATTCACAAATACTCCCCACACCCAGGCCTCAGATTGAGCGGGAGCTCACAGGAGCACAGCTCCTGAACCTTTCTGAGAGTCCCACCTCCTTGTCCATTGAATAGTATTGCAGCCGCATAATAATCCCTGGATGAGCTCCACCACCTATTTTTCTACAATACAACCCCTGCCCACACCCCAGTTACCCTTGCTTCATGCCCAGAAGATGACCAAAAAAACCCCTCCAGGGTCCCTGGCCAAACTGGCCTAGAGAAAAATTGCTGTCTGATCCCGGATTGGCAAACAGCATGTAAGAAGGGGCCATGAGAATAAAGCACTGGTGCAACCCTTCCTGCACTCCTTCTCACAATCTGCCTAATTCACAGAATCAGTACTGCTGTCAAAATGCCATCTAGCTTCTGTTTAAAAACCTCCAAAGGAGAGCCCACCACCTCCCAAGGAAGCCTGTTCCACTGAGGAACCGTTCTAACTGGCAGGAAGTTCTTCCTAATGTTTAGCTGAAAGCTCTTTTGATTTAATTTCAACTTGTTGGTTTTGGGACAACAGAAAACAATTCTGCACCATCCTCTATGTGACAGCCCTTCAAGTATTTGAAGGTGGTGATCATATCACCTCTCAGACGTCTCCTTTCCAGGCTAAACATACCCAGCTACTTCAGCCTTTCCTTGTAAGACTTGGTCTCCAGACCCCTCACTATCTTCATTGTCCTCCTCTGGACATGTTCCAGCTTGTCTATATCCTTCTTAAATTGTGGTGCCAAAAACTGAACACTCTAGGTGAGGTCTAACCAGAGCAGAGTAAAGCAATACCATCACTTTGCTTGATCTGGACACTATACTTCTGTATATACTTCAAAATTGCATTTGCCTTTTTAGCTCCTGCATCACACTGCAGTCCACTAAGACCCCTACATCATTTTTGCACATTCTATTGCCAAGACATAATTATCCTATAATTATGCATTGGATTTTTTCTACCTAAATGCAGAACTTTAAATTTATCCCATTAAAATTCATTTTATTGTTTTAGCCCAGTTTTCCAGCCTGTCAAGATCATTCTATATCCTGACTTGGTCTTCTACTGTATTTGCTACCCCTCTCATTTAGTATAACCTGAAAATTTAATCAGCATTCCTTCTGTTCCTTTATCCAAATCATTTATTTGAAGTTGTGCTAAGTGGTGTTAATTAGTTGAAGTTGTACCAACTGCTGAACTATGGCCTCTGGCTGTACTATTGTTGGAGTTATGGTCCTCTATTTTAATCTGTATGTATTATGTTTATGAGATTTTAAATTCATTGTGTTTAATTTGATATTTTTTATTTATTGTTATTGCAATGTTTTAATGTTGTAAGCTGCCCTGAGCCCGCTTTGTGGGATAAGGCAGGGTATAAATCGCAAATGAAATTAAAAATTATAAAGATATTAAACAAAACAGATCCTAGGACAGATCCTTGAGGCACTCCACTTGTTACTCCTCTCCAAGAGGATGAGGAACTATTAACAAGCACTGTCTGGGTGCAATGTGTCAACCAGTTACAGATCCACCTAACAGTAATAGGATCCAAACCACATTTTACCAACTTGTCAACCGGTATATTATGTGGAACTATTTCTTAATTATATATAAGTCCAATAGCATCTCAAAGAGTAATTAAAGGTTAACTTAAACAAAATCTTATGCTGGAATAAATATTGTTAGTCTTTAAGATGCCACTGAACTTCCCTCTAGATTAATGTGTACAAAGAAGCATGTAAAGCCTCATACTTTATCAAGGATTTCAGGTTTTCACGGCTGGTAACATCATTAGGGTTTGTAGAATCTTTCGGGATCAAGTGCCGTGTTCTACTGGAGAAAGTTTTCCTTCCAGGAAAGGAAAACTTCTGGAAGGAAAACTTTCTCCAGTAGAACACGGCACTTGATCCCGAAAGATTCTACAAACCCTCATACTTTAGTCTTACAAGAAATAGGTAAATTACAGGTAGCGACTGGGTAGCCATACAGCTACAAAAGGAAGACTGGAATGTAATTTTTCAGACGACTTATGTATAATTTGATCTTATTTCAAGTCAAGTCAGCCTTTATTGGCATAAAAATAACAGTACAAATTAATATAGTGTAAAACAGGATACAAACACAACTTTCATGTACACCAGTATGAACAGAAAATTATTTCTGTGAAATTTTTTTTATCTTTTTTTTTCTGGAACATTTACTATTTTTAAACCATCATTTTGCAGTTTGACTAATATTCCACTTGGTTGTTTGTCTCAACCAGAATATCTAATTTAAACTGAAAAGACTAAATCCTACCTACATCTCTATGGCTAGGTCCAGACGGATCAAAAAATCAAATCCAAACACACACATCTGCTTCCCATCCCACTCCCATATTCACCCTGTTCTTAGGCGTCTCAGCCACAGCTCAAAAAGCTAACCGCTTCCGAAGTGGTAGCAAATTTTAGCACTGCATGCCATCCACCTTTGCAGCATATGAACACAGCAGCACTCAAGCAAGGTGAATTGGCGGTATGAACCCACCAATTCGTTTTAGGCACTCACTGGTATTCTTTTAAAAAAAAACTGCCCTGAAAGCGTGAGCACATAACATATTCAAGTGGAGGCATTGACTTGAAATCCAAAAAGTAACCTGTTTGTATTATGGACAATCAACAGCATTTATCAGAAAACCTTGATAACCTGTCCCAAAGCCAGTGGCCTGAGCCTAGTCAGATCAATGGGGGACTTCCTGAGTGCTGGTCCCTTGGGGACTGAGGGAGGTTCCTTCCTCATTGTCTGCCCTCTTGGAATTGAATATAGGGAGGCCTGAAACCCTGCTAGAGGGATGGAGGGAACTGGTATCTGTAGCTCTGTGCCCAGTAAGGTCTTGATTGAGGCAACCTCTGACTATGCCTTGGGAAGTACCTTTGCTTGAAAGGTGTCAATGATGAATGGGTTATACCCAGGAATTTTGTTGTCCACTTGTTCTTTCTAATCATATCTAATCACATCCAAAACCACATTGGTTTGGTTATTGAATAGACCTTGACCTTCCAGTAGGAGGTCTTATATTTTTGCCCTCATATCCAGTGGGAGGGATGAGGAGCGTAACCATGAATACCTTTGAGCAACAGTGCCAGAGGCCATTGACCTGCTGTTACAATCAGCGCCATGTCTTGTAGCATTAAGTTGCTGTTTTCCTAATTTTTGTCCCTCAGCTATGAGGACCTTGGCTGCACTCTGCTTCTCAACTGGGAATAGTTAAAGAAACTGTGATTTCTTTTCCTATAATAACATTTGGTAATGGCCAACCTCAGTCCCATTGCCCCTTAACAGTAGTTCTTCCTCCCCAGTAGTTCAAGTCATCTGCCCTCCTTCCTGAGGGGAGAAGAGTGACTTCCTGCTCTCTCCTTGGCTGGCAGGACCTCTGAAACTATGAAGTTTGCTTGAAAGTGTCAAAATAGAGTTATGCCAATAAAGGTTCTGTGACTGTGAGTCAAAATAGAAAGTCACAGCCTTCTTCTCTAATCTTGTAGAGGTTCACTAGTTTCTTTGATGATGCTGGTGCTAAGTCTGATTTTGCCCACATGGCTACAACTATGTTCTGAATCCCTTGCAGCAATGGAAATGCCACAGAGCCAGAGTCAGGGATGGGCATGAATTGCAATTTGTGCCTAAAACAGTCAATTTGTGGGTCATTCTGAATTGGTTTAGGTATTCACACTAATGCATGACTCGCAAAATGAAGCAGCTTGTTTTTTGGGCAGTTCATCTGTGCTGTTACTGGCACGGGATCCTCCTCACACGCTGTGACATGCCCAGCATGATGATGTCACCTGCTAGTGATGCTATTGCACCAGGCATGTTGCGCTAGCAAATGTGCCCAGTGTCACTTCTGGGTGACGTCATCATGCCAGGCACGTTCATGGCACACCAGCGCTTTCTAGTCCTCCTGAACCAAACAAACCACAATTCATTCAGAAAATAAAAAACACAAACTGAACCACTGAATCAGGCAAACCAACAAACCACAAAATGAAATGAACCACCATTTTCGTGTTTCGTGCCCATCCCTAGTATAGAACCTTCATTATAAGGTCAGACAGTTGTGGCTCTGAGGCGCTGAACTCTATTGCCATTTAGATCAACTGAATTCATCTTCAGGTCCTCTGTTGGTGAAGGAAAGGTATTTTTTGCTTTTTAATATATCCTGAGAAATTATATATATCTAATTTGCAACTGTGCCCCCTACTTATTTCCATAGATAGGGGCCACATGAAGGGTAAAGAGATCTTTCTGCACAGTTGGGGCACTCCCCAGGCATGCAGAAAAATCTTGCATCTTTAAAAAAGTATACAGGGGATACTTAAATTCCCCCCAAAGTACTAGAGCTTTCTCTGTGCATGCACAGAGAACACACTCTTGGGAACTGTGATGGAGTTTTGTGCTGGCAACCCCAATAACAGCACAACCCCCCCCTGATGAGCTGAAGCATCCACTTACCCCTTCCTGGGCTTCCAAGCCCCGATCACCTGGTGAGGAGCCAGGAAAGGGCAGTGTTGGCAAGATTGGCACTGGGTTCACTGCCACCCGTGGAGTCTCAGGCTGTGTGGGACCCACCCCTGTGTCAGCTGGAGACTGGGGAAGAGGCACTAAGGAGTCCAGCTAGGCCTGTAGCAGCCTCCAATGCCAGTACGCAGCATGACGAGCCAGTGCAGCATGCCTGAGAAGGGCTGGTAGAAAGGAGGAATGATGGCGTGACGCATCCTCCCCTGCTATTTCTGAGAGTTCCAGTGGCTCCTGATGACACCCTCACCTGAAGAATACAGGAACTCTTCTGGTCACACTTGGGGCAGAAAGTGAAGGCACCCCTCAGAGGGATCTCTGGTGGAGGCAGAGTTTGATAGGGATATTGGTTTGGTGGGGGAGAAGAGAAAGAAAGAGAGATTGGCTGGGGGGGGGGGAGAAAGAGAAAGGAGGGAGATCGGCTTTGTAGGAAGAGAGAAAGAAAAAGAAGGGGGTATTGGGTTGGAGAGAAAATGAAAGAAAAAGGGGAGGGGGAAAGAAACAAAGTTGTGGGAAATCTCCCTCCCCGCAAGTTTCTTGTGGGTCCCCCACTTGTCAATATATCTGATTCTCAACATGGCCACATATGTGCATACTTAGATCCAGAGACTGAAGCCATGAACAAGCTAGATAGATCTTTCTAGAAACTCTCTAAAGAGCCCCAGGCTTGCAGAAAAATATGAAATCTTAGAATACACTGGGGGAGATGTTCTCAATAATAGAAGCAGTGTCTATTGCCAGCCTTCGTGCCTATTAGTAAAAGGCAGGTGAAAGAGAAGGGCCCTTTCCAGGGCTGTTTTGGCCTTTGAGGGAGGACTCTTGAGGGCTAGCTCTGACAGCAACCACTGGGTGAATTGATACCACATGACTTGCATGACTTACTTACGACTGGCTGCTTGCAAATATTCAGCAGCAACCATGCACAAAATCCAATGTGATATAGTGGTTACAGTTTCAGATTGAAATCTGGAAAACCCAGGTTCAAACCCCTACTCTGTCATGAACGCTCACTGGGTGACCTTGGTCCAATCACACTTTTTCAGCCTTAAGTACCTCATAGGTTTATTATGTGAATAAAAGGACAGAAGAATGATGCTAGCTATTTTGCTTCTTCCTATTTTGGAGAAGCAAATGAAGTAAATTGATAGTAAATATAGCTGAAGGTGGGGAGGAGATAAAATGTAGGTTGGTTGGTGAGTGGGATGGAGATAAGGAAGCAGAGAAAGGTGAGGATATGAGGGTTGCTAGGAGGAGGAATAGTGTGGAGAAGGGGATACAAAGGATAGTGATCTTTGCAGGTTCCCCATCACACAATTTGGATCTGGCTCAGAGGCTGGCACTGCACAACTTTGCCATAATTTGCTGGCAAAAGACTGCCAGAGGAAGGAAGAACAGTTGAAGACAGGGGCAGATAAAAGTCAATTCGCTGGTGGGTAGGAAGGAACTACAGCTTGCAGTCTATTAGAGGTTAGACTCTGCAAGAAGACACATAGGATTCCTGGGGGCTTTTATCCCAGAGTTTGCATCCACGCTTTCAAAAAGGAGCTTCTAATAGAGGAATTGACCTTGGAATTGGTGCAAGAAGGAAAGGGAATGTGTTTCTGTTTGCTTGAGGTTGTGTGATTCCTGACCTGTTTGGGCTGTGTTTATGGAAAAATCTCCTTTTAGTTTTGTGCTATAACATGTAGATAGACCTGCTGGAAGAGGCTACTGTATATCAGTTTAGCTGTTCTGTGGTTTCTCTTCTTTATTGTTGATTTCGTGAGGTGAATCAGCTGATTGTCTAATGTCTGGGGGTAGAAGCACAGCTGCAACTCAGAGTATATTAGAGGTCAGACACTTCAACAAGGCACAGAGATTTCCTTTGACCTTCCATCCAGTGGAACAGGAGAATTCAGTGAGGGCATTTGGGGGGGTGGGGTCAGAGTCTCCAAGCAAGGTCCATATCAGCAAGGACAGCAGTGTACCCGTATTATCCTTTCTATTCAGAGGCAGTAAACCTACGAATACCAGTACCAGGAGGTAACATCAGGGGAAGGCCTTGTCCTCTATGCCCTGTTGTTGGCCCTCCAGAGTAGAGATGTGCATAATGAAATGGCCAAGCAAAAAATTATTCATGGAAATGGCTGGTTCAGGTGGGCAGAGTGATTTCCTGGAATGATAAATGCAGGGTTGATGGTATAATGAAAAGCCCCTCCCCAAAACAATCCATGCTTGGATGTTTTGTTTTTAGTTTGAGTGCTCTCCAGAAAAGCAGCATGCCTTGCCTTTTTTATATGTTATATGTTTTATTTTAATAATAATAATAATAATAAACTTTTAACTGTGTAAGATGTTTTAAATTCAATTTTATGTTAGATTTTATGTGTGGTGAGCCGCCCTGAGCCACTTTAGTGGGAAGGGCGGGATATAAATTGAAATAAACTTGAAACTTATTATTATTCCACTGATTTTGTAGGGAATGGCATTTCTCCCTTCCAGTCAAATCCTTACAAAGGAGGAGCTCAAAGCACTCCCAACCAATCACCTTGGAAGACAAGCTTCAGAGAGCTGCTTTTCTCCCTTACTGGTTGCTTTGTGGAGGGGAGCTAGGAAAATAGAGAACTGGGGACAATTTGTTCAGCGGCCTGTAAAATTCTAATTCTGGATCCAGTTTGCTTGAAATATGAAGATTCTTTCAAGGACAGGCAGCACCCACTCCACTGCAATTTGGGTGTTATTTGGAAAACAGCAGCTCCAACTAGGGTTGCCAAGTCCAATTAAAGAAAAATCTGGGGACTTTGGGGGTGGAGCCAGGAGACTTTGGGGGTGGAGCCAGGAGACATTGGGGGTGGAGCCAAGAACAAGGATGTGACAAGCATAATTGAACTCCAAGGGAGTTCTTGCCATCACATTTAGAGACAGCACACTTTTAAAATGCCTTTCTTCCATAGGAAATAATTAAGGATGGGGCACCATATTTTGGGGTTCATAGAATTGGACCCTCTGGTCCAATCGTTTTGAAACTTGGGGGGTACTTTGGGGAGAGGCACTAGATGCTATACTAAAAATTTGGTGCCTCTACCTCAAAAAATAGCCCCCCCAGAGCCCCCAATACCCACGGATCAATTTCCTATTATTCCCTATGGGAATCGTTCTCCATAGGGAATAATAGAGTGCCTAGTAGACATTTCCCTCCCCCCCCCTGACGCTTTCTAAAGGGGGGGAGGGCCTCCAAACTAGGGAATCCCCTGCCCCCTCCCTCTCACACACACACACTTACCAGATCTTCCTCCGGACAACTCTACTTCCTGTGAAAACGAAAGCAAAAGAAAGGGAGGGGCCGTTCTCAGAAGCCCTTTCTGCTTCCTGCCCAGCCTTAAAGGGGCAGACATTTTGCAAACGGCTCAGGAGCTCTACAACATGAAGCCTAAAGGTATGTTCTCCCCCCCCCTCCACTCCCCACCCCCGCTTCCAGAGTTTTGAAGAGCAGGAGATGAGGCTGTGAACCCAGAAGTCTCCCGCCAGAGCGGGAGGTTTGGGAAGCCTAGCTCCAACCTTCCCTAAAGTCCCCAAAGGAAATAATGACAGATCAATGGGGGAGAGGGCACAGTTCTGTGAAGGAAGGGATGTAATAAATCAAATGGAAGGGGTGCCTACAGAGAGGCCCAAATGCCCATTGGATATGATGGGTGCCAGGAATAACAATTGACTTGCATAAACTCAATTGAAATACATTGCAGCACACAAACATTGCAAAGAAAATGCAGAATGGATTACAAGAAATATGCCCTGGGCCTGTAATGACACCCTCCAGAGTGGAATGACAATACAGGGGAGTAGCCTTGGGATTAGAATTACAACCCTCAGAGTTGAATGATGGCCCCAGGGCTGGAATCAGTGTTGTGGAGACTGTCACTCTTGTTCCAGATTCCTGATTCCAGTTCCAGGGCCTGTCATTCCATCCTGGAGCAGTCATTCAAGTCACAGAACACCTGTGGGGCTATCATTCTAGGCCCAGAGCAGTCTATATGGGCCCAAATATCATAATTCCACTCTGGGGGCTGTCACTCTAGGGTCTGGGTAGGTCTCTCTAAATTGGTTCTGTATCTTGACACAACTTTTGTTTGCTGTAATATATTTCAATAGAGCCTATTCAAGGCATTGGCATTCTTGGCTCCAATTATATTCAATAGGCTTTCAGGAAGCAAGCCTCTCCCATTGTCCCTAATAGGCATCCTTGTCATTTCTTTTAGTATATTCTTTCCTTCACAGAAGGAATAATGGCAGAACAGCAGAAAGGGATGGGGGAGGGGGAATCTACTTTTACTTTGTGAAAGGAAATAAACAGGCCACAAGGAATGGCAAATATTGAGTTTTCAGTGGAAAGGTAAGAAATCTGTATTGTCAGCCAATCTCTGAAAGAGTAGGAAAATGCAGACAGGGTTTTTTGTTTAATGTTATGGTCGGCTGGCACTCTCCTGCTCAGCTGCTGCTTGGGTCACCATTTTAGGAATCAAGGGAGATCAGTGCCGAGAGGCATCTGCATTGGGAGTCTATAAAACTGGCCTCATGGTCCAATTTGCTTGAAATTTAGGTAGTATTTAGATTGATATGGTCTGTGCAAATGTGATGCCTTTATCTTTATAAACAGCTGCTCCAGATCTCATATACATTCCCCATTGAAAATTATGGTCCAGAGCTTTGAAACCACATGGATTTGAGTCCTAAAATGGCAGTGTCCTCCCCAGAAATAAGCTAGCAAGGTAAAACAACCCCCCCCCCAAAAGCCCATATCCAAAATTATTTTAAAAAATTTCACCACAAACAGCCTACTCCAGAGTAACTGATTGGCCATTGAGTGAGACAGGATGCTGGAAGTGGATAGGTAGGCAAGGAAATTGGTAGCCTTTTCACTATCCCCCCTCTGCTGCTGGGAAAAAAAAGTAAAGGAAGCAGCACTGTTGTGGAGTTCACCAGGCAACCACAACAATATCGCCAGCCTTTAAACTAGAGGTGTCAAACCTATGGCCTGAAGGCCAGAACAGGCCCACACAGGGCTTTAATCCAACCCACAAGTGGAGCTCTCTTCTCTCCCACCTCCACCCCTCCCCTGCCTGTACTCACCTTCTGAGCAGAAGCTGTGGCTGAGTACAGGGAGTATAGGGTGGGGCTGTCTCTGAGTGCAGGGAGCAAATAGCAGGGCTGCCAGTCTTCCCAGCTTGCTCAGCCTTTGAGTACATTCCTCTCTGCCTCCCATTCATGACTCCCAGCCTCCTCAGAGGTAGGGGCCCTGGGTAGGGTTGCCAATCCCCAGGGGATCCCCCAGTTTGGAGACCCTCTCCCCACTTCAGGGATATCGGAAAGTGGAGCAGGGGGGAAGGAAACATCTGCTGGGCACTCCATTATTCCCTATGGCAAGGGTGGGGAACCTTTTTTCAGCCAAGGGCCATATGGATATTTATAACATCATTCACGGGCCATAAAAAATTATCAACTCAAAAAACAGTGCTCCGCCAAGGGAGGATGATTCAGGCCAGCAAAATTAATGCAAATAATTGTTTTTCTATTTGAAGTCATGTGGGGAGAGACTAATCTGCCACACACGCACACACAGCCCACTGCCCTAGGCAAATGCATATGTCCAGGGCTTTTTTTAGAAAAAGCCCAGCAGGAACTCAGTAGCATATTAGACCACATTCCCTAATATTAGCATATTAGGTCACACCATCTGGGATAATCAAGTACAAACTGAACCCAGGGAGGCTGCTGCACATTACTTCTGGGCCCTATGATCCCTGCCTGGCCCTGGGGAGGCTGCTGCACAGTGCAGCTGGGCCCCACGATCCTCGCTGGCCAACCAGGTCATAGGGAGGCTGCCATATGGCTCAGTTCGGTCCAGCAATCCCCGAGGGCCACACCAAGTGACCTTGAGGGCCATATATGGCCCTCAGGACAGAGGTTCCCCACCCCTGCCCTATGGAGACCGATCCCCATAGGGTATAATGGAGAATTGATCTGTGGGTATCCAGGGCTCTAGGCCAGCTGTTTTTTGAGGTAGAGGCACCAACATTTCAGTATAACATCCATCACCTCTCTGCAAAACACCCTCCAAGATTCAAAAAGATTGGACCAGGTGGTTGAATTCTATGAGCCTCAGAAGAAGGTGCCCCTATCTTTCATTATTTCCAATGGAGGGAAGGCATTTAGTCCCTTTAAATATGGTTGCCAGAACACGCTTTGGAGTTCAATTGTGATTGTCACACCCTTGCTCCTGGCTCCATCCCCAAAGTTTCCAGATATTTCCTGAGTTGGACTTGGCAACCCTAGCTCTGGGGCATCCTGCTGTGATCCTTGTGCTTCTTAATGCTTTATTTTTAAAAATTGCATTTCCAAATCCCAGTATTCCCCACTTTTCCAATTTTAGGCAGGCATCTTTTAAAGGTGGGGAGGGGGGGGTTTCAAAGATTTGGGTTCAACCACAGATAAAATACAGAGATTTGCAAACTCGAGGAACCCCAGTTTTGCAGAGAAATATTAGTTTTAACACACACTACTCCTAATGTAGGCTTCCCAACCCTCCCGCCCTGGCGGGGGACCCCAGGATTTCCACCCTCTTCCCCCGCTTCACCAAAAAACGGAAGCGGGGGGAGGGGGGGAAACGGCACCAAGGAGTTCACCGTAAATGCTCCTCCTCCTTGACTCGCTTGGCGTCCTCCTGCTGCTGCTGCTGCTGCTGGCGTCGGGGGCTGCCGGGGAGGATCTGGGGGTGAACAGCATCACCAGCGGGGGTTGAGGGGGCCGCCTGCGCTCACGCTCCATGTGTTCCTCATCGGCGGCTGTGCTGCTGGAGGCAGCTGACCACGCAGTCGGTGTAAAGGATGGGCTTGAGGGTGCGCGAGCACTGCAGCCAGCCGTAGCAGGTCTCCACGCCCCGCCCGTTGTGCCCGTAGCGCTCGCGCACCCTCAAGCCCGTCCTTTACACCGACCACGTGGTCAGCCGCCTCCAGCAGAACAGCCGCCGCCCCCCCCCCAAGTTCCAGCAACCCCAGGTGAGTAAGCGCCCTGCCCTGCCCCGCCGCGGCACGGGAGGGAGGCCGGGGGGATGGAGCTGCCGAGGCCTGGTGGGTTGCCCTTGCCGCCCTCCCTTCTCTGCTGCCTTCGCGGCTTCCCCGGGACGGGCGGCTTCTGCGGCCCCACACCCTCCTCGGAGGCCCAGTTGCCCAGCGGTGTTTCCTGCAGAAACTGCCGGAAGAGCAGGGCCGCCTCTTCTTGGCTTCATTTTAGCTGCTCCTCCGAGATGGGCTCAGCCTGAGCCCATCTCGGAGAAGCAGCTACGGTGAGCGGAGAACAGGCGGCGGCGGCAGCCGTCCCCCCCTCCCCTTAGCTCCACCCCAGTGTCTCCTGGCTCCACCCCCAAAGTCCCCAGATATTTCTGAAATTGGACTTGGCAACCCTATCCTAATGTGGTGCACCAATGGGATATCTCTGTTACTTAGCATTACATTTTATGACACACATGGCCCAGCCCAACAAAGTCCCATCTATGTCAGATCTGGCCCTCATAACAAATGAGTTCAACACCCCTGCTTTAAACCTTGGTTTCTCTCAGTAAAAGGTAAGGGGGAGGGCCCATTCCTGGGTGATTGTGGCTTCCCAGTCCCCTCCTGCTTCCCTGCCTCCTGCCCTGGAGGGGAGGACTCATTGGGGTCAGGCCCAGCAGCAACCACCTGGCAACTTTCTACCATGTTATTTGGACAACTTATCCAAGTGCGGCAGTAGCTACCAGAACACTTGAGATCACACAGCTTGCCTGGACCTAGCAGCAGTCTCCAAACAACTTTCACAGCTTGGCTGGGCCTGGTACTGGCCTCACACAACTCACCTGAGCAACTTGCTACTGCACAATTTTTGCAACTAGGACAGACTTTTCCTAGGAAGAGACCATCGTGAGAATGGAAGGAGGGAAAGCCAAGAACCAGTGTGATGCAGCAGTTAAAATTTTTGCAACTGGGACAGACTTTTCCCAGGGAGAGACTTCTAGTAGAATGGAAGGAGGGAAAACCAAGAGCCAGTGTGATGAAGCAGTTAAAATGCACCTTAGGATTTGCAACACCCAGATCTCCACTCTGCCGTGGAAACTTCGTTGTTTCATTGTTGTTTCAGTCCAGTCAACGCAAACTAACAATCACCAGACCCCAACTTGTGATTCTTTTAATCTGCTAAAAACCATTTCCATGATTTTGCATACTAATTTACTGCCCACTTTCTCTATATTGAGGACTGCTTGCTGTTCCATCCTGTTGTCTGATGAAGTATGCTTCTAGCACATGAAAGCTTCCATTCTGAATAAAACTTTGTTGGTCTGAAGGGTGCCACTTGACTCCTTGTTCTACTGCTTCAGACCAACACGGCTGCCCACCTGGAGCTATCTACATGGGTGATCTTGAGTCAGTCACACACACTAAGCCTAGGGTTGCCAATCCCCAGCTGGGGGCAGGGGATCCTCCAGTTTGGAGGCCCTCCCCCCACTTCAGGGTCATCAGAAAGTGGAGTGGGGGTGAGAATGTCTGCTGGGCACTCCATTATTCCCTATGGAGACCAATTCTCATATTTGGAGAATTGATCTGTGGGTATCTGGAGCTCGGTGGGGCTGTTTTTTGAAGTAAAGGTGCCAGATTTGCAGCATAGCATCTGTTTCGTCTCCTCAAAACACCCTCCAAGATTCAAAAAGATTGGACCAAAGGGTCCAATTCTATGAGTCCCAAAGAAGGTACCCCTATCCTTCATTATTTCCAGTGGAGGGAAGGCATTTAAAAGGTGAGTGGTCCCTTTAAATGTGATGGCCAGAATTCCTTTTGAAGTTCAAGTATGGTTGTCAAAACCTTGCTTCTGACTCCACCTTCAAACCACCGTTCGTTTGTTCTATATGTTTTCTATTTTACTGTTTTAAATTGTTGCAAATTGATGTATTTTTAAAACCAATGTTAGATTTTATATGTTGTGAGCCGCTTCGGTGGGAAGGGCGGGATATAAATTGAAATAAACTAAAACTAACTAAACACCTCCAATATCTCCCAGTTGCACCTCCAAAGTCCCCAGATATTTCTTGAATTGGACCTGGCAACCCTAACTCAACCTAATCTATCACACAGGGGTGTTGTGAGGATTAAATGGAGTAGAAGAGAGTTATGCAAACTGCTTTGGATCAACACTGGGGGCAAAAATGGAGTGTAAATGAAGTAAATAAATAATAAAACTGAAGATGTGGGGAGGGGTAGATAAAAGAATGGTTGGTTGATAAGTGGAAAGGAAAGAAGGGAGGATATGGAGATATATATAACAAATTATATGCATTCTTATTTTTCTCTGCCTGCCTATTACATTTTTATTCCACCCTTCTTCAAGCAGCTGAGAGCAGTATACATGATTCAGTGATTTTATCCTCACAACAGCACTGTGAGGTAGGTTAGACTGAGAGAGAGAGCAGTTTGGCACAAAGGTACCCTATGAGCTCTATGGCTCAGAAGAGAATAGATTTAAACCCAGGTCTTTTCATTTCTCATCTAATATGTACACCTTACTACCTCACATTTTAAAAGTCCCCAGACATAAACCTGAGCATTGAAAGGGGTGCTGAAAATATGTAATATTTACATGAAAATAAGCACTAAATGAAAATAAGCACTACATGAAAATAAGCACTACATGAAATTAGCACTAAATGTATTAATGTTTTTAGAATTTTATGGATTTTAATTTGTCTTCAAATGTTATTTATTATATAATGTATGTATTGAATTTTATGCTGTTAGCCGCCCTGAGCCGCTTGGTCGGGGAGGGTGGGATACAAATAAAATGTGACTGTGACTGACTGACTGACTGAAAAAATGCTCATATTGTGCTTTTCTTCAGGGCACAATTGTGTATGTGTATGCATGTATACATACAGTCATGGAAAAAGGTTCTTCCTTAGACAATAGCCGTGTTCACATGCTACAGTGAATGTACGTACAATCTTTGTATATTGTACATTTGTCTTTATGTATATTTTGACTAATTCTTATGAGACATTCAATATATATACAAATAATGTGTAACTAAAACGCCTTATTTACCCAGGTACTAGTTCCCATTTTAGAATGGAAAATGAACACATGTTGGTTCTTTCTTATAAGCACATGCATATTCAAGATGTGTTTGTGTTCACTGGAACTTTTGAACAGGGCTAGTGTCCCATCACAAACATACAACCTCATCCTCACACTTGTGTCTCACTTGGGTTTGTGCACTGTGATCTTTTGGGACTTTGTTACATTTTGCCTTTATTTTTCTCCAGTCTTAAAAACTGATGTCTGGTTAGCCTTAATTCTATTTTCTCACATAAAATCTGCAGCGATTTTGATGGGTTAACTGCAGCTTTTCAAATTTATCTATTTAATTAACTGCCACTATCTCAGTATTCTATTATTTGACTGAATCCTTGCCCAAACTTCTCTGCTGTCATTTTCCTTTCTGGGCATGAGCTAATATTTCTATTGGTTTCTGTTACATTAACCTTTATTTTGCATGCTGAGGAATATGGTCATGCTTTCATTTGGCCTTTTATAACCTTTTTCCTTTATATTTTTCCTCAGGATGAGGATGCATTTGGCCCAATTACCTCCTCTCACTCTCTCCTGTTTCATTAAGGTCAAACTAGACAAGATGCTGGAATTTCTGTATTATTAGTTCCCAAGCTGCTTTATAAACAGCAGGTGGAGGGTGGAGTTTTAACTCTTTCACTTTGCCCTGTTTTTCTGATCTGAAATGGCTTTGTGAAGTTATTTCTCCTGTTGAGGCAAAGATACAGATAATGTTTAGAATGCCTTAGGCTTGCCCCAGTGAGCCAAATAGTGCCTCCATGGTGTCATTTGAGGTTGGCAAAATGATATTGCAAAAAGTCAATCCCCTTCCTTCACCACAATTCCAACCTAAATTAAGTCCTTGTATGGTGGCTGCTACTTTGTGTGTAAGTGCCATCACATTGTTTTTGACTTTTGATGCCCCTATGAATTAATGTCCTCCAAAATGCTACAAAGAAAAAAAAAAGTATTTGACACAAAACTTCCAGCTTCTCATATAATTTGGCACTAATGTAGTAAAGGGTTAGTTAAAAAAAAAAATCTTGCATTGGCGAGCACAAGGATTAGAGGGTTCATGTATCTGTGGAGGGTTATACCAACCCTACCACCACCATGCCCTTCCAGTCCATCAAATTGATTTTGATTGAAAAGAGCAAAAATCTCTTGCTGCTGAATTACAATGTCATTTGGGATCAAGCATGGCCTTGCTGCATACTAGGGGGGCCTAGGAAGTAATGCTCAGTTAAACAACCTAAGTTTCAGCTGGTGTTCGAAGTGGAGAAAGTTGAGTTCATGTGCGCGCGCACACACACATTTATAAAGAGAGTATAAAGAGGATGTGATGCACCTATGAATTCAGGATAGGCACATTAGAATTTCCCAGGTACAAGGCTCAGATGTTTAAAACTCCAGAACATAAGAAATTGTGTAAGATTAGCCCATTGAATTCTAATAGTAAGATGCTGGTACCACTGCAGATTTTCTTCAGTTAAAATTGGTAAATCAAGCATACGCTGAAATCTGCAGCTGTCTTGATTCAGGATGCCCCTCCCCCCGGATATTCTTCTATATGGGTTGTCTGTAGTACACAGTTTTATGGGTTTCCTTTATTACTTTGCTATAAATGTAATTCAACTCAAAGGGAGATGAGATCAGGTAGCTCTTTCCTTCTAAGTTCATTTGAAACCCCATATCCATTGTGACCAGTGGAATTTCTGCAATAGTTACACCACTTTTAAACACCTAGAGTTCAATAAATCAGAAAAGAAAAACACTGTCTTGCAAAGGAGCACTACAACAACAGTCCAGCTAGGAAAAAAGTAATGGGGGAATAAAAAGGTAAAGGTAGTCCCCCTGTGCAAGCACCAGTCGTTTCCGACTCTGGGGTGACGTTGCTTTCACAACGTTTTCACGGCAGACATTTTTACGAGGTGGTTTGCCATTGCCTTCCCCAATCATCTACACTCCCCCCCCTCCCCAGCAAGCTGGGTACTCAATTTACCAACCTCGGAAGGATGGAAGGCTGAGTCAACCTCAAGCCGGCTATCTGAACCCAATTTCCACCAGGATCAAACTCAGGTAGTGAGCAGAGCTCTGTGCCACGGGGCTTTTACAATGGGGGAATAGAGGAAGGCAATAGCTCATAATCTTTCCTGTTGATCAGACTTTAACCCCTTTATGCCTTAGACATGTGACTTTTTTCTATACAAGTTCAGAAACATGGTGGTTAAACTCTGGATGAGACTGCCTTTTGGAGGTTATACAGTTTTGGGGGTTTTTTAAGCCGGCCTATCCTTAACTGAACTGAAAAATGGAGTGTGCAACAGGTATACTTCAGGTTTCCTTATAATACCTAGCAAATCTGATTTTTAACTGGAGGTGCCAATGTTTTTCTTTAAATTTGTTTCTAAAACATTAAGCATACTTTTAATCTTTCTTCTTCTAATATTATTCACCCAATATTAACATTTGTGTATACATATATACTGTACTCACAGGGCTCTTTTTCTAGCAGGAGCTCCTCTGCATATTTGGCCACTCCCCCCTGATGTAGCCAATCCTCCTGGAGCTTACATTAGGCCCTGTACTAAGAGCCCTCTATGTTCTTGGGGGATTGGCTACATTAGGGGGGAGTGGCCTAATGCAGAGGAGCTCCTGCTAGAAAAGGAGCCCTGTATACTCCTATTTCTCCTTGTTTTATACACATATTTTTAAAAACATAAATGTGTCATTTATTTAAAAAACCTTCAAATTGTTTTATGCTCAGTTTAAACTTTAAAAAGCTCACTTGATCCCTTATAGCATTATTTGTGACATTTATATGTGTTTTAATGTGGGATAAAATGTAGAAGTAAAAATCAAATTAGACTTTAAATAGTAGAGGTTTTATATTCACATTATAAACTGATTTATGCAGAACCAGATTTAAAACTTGCATGTGAAAAGTTGATTGAACATTAAGGCTGCGATTCCATGCACTGGCATGCCCACCTCAGCTTTATGGTTTCATTTTAAACTACTTTGAAACTGTAATCCCAAGCACTGTGGCTTGCAGGTAACTACAGCAGAACATTAATTAAAAATATTTTAATGAAAAATGTTACCCTTTCACCTATAATTTTACCAACTCAATTTGTCCTTTACTTTATGATTCATGGGGGGGAGCCTAAAAATATTTAGTCCTGGAAATGCCATTTACCCTTAACTTAGTTAGTTTACCCTTAACTTAACTTAGTTTAAACATCTTAGGGAAGGAAATGTTGGCTTCTCAATCTGTATTGTTCTTTTATTGATTAGAGAAAAAAACATGTTGTTGCTTTATGAGAACATACACATCTTCTTCTGCAGCAATATATATGAATGGCTGGTTATTTGCTGTGGGAAGGGGTACAATAGTGGGATTTTAGAAATATTTTTTTCTGTTCTCACTTTAGCTTCTTTTCACTTGTCTCTCTTTTCTCTTTCTCTATTTGAGATTAGGAACTTTTGGAGAGATCAGACTCTTTTCTTAATCCCAGTCCTGAACCTCTTATGTAGGCCAAACTTCACATAAAAACAAATTGGATTACGATTCTAGAGAATCTGATACAGCTTTGTACACCGTGCTTCATTGAACCAGATGGGAAAATAGATTTTTTTTTCTTCAGTGAATACTTGTCTTGTGATCGGAACACTTTATTATACACTTTGTATACAGGTAGAAAATATTTAGTGTACTGACTCAGGGGAAGGTGAGTGGAAGATTTTCAGTTATTTCTTCATAACTCAAGGGAAAGAGTAAAACTGAGCCAGAGTATCTCATCTTATGACCTTTCTAAATTAAATCAAATATTAAACTTATATCTGACTGCACTTCAAACAGAACAGTCCAAGTTCTAGATCTCTTTCCAGATGCTTATACTGAAGGAAATGTATGATTTCTCTGTAGCTAAATGCCAAATCCCATCTCATATACTAAAGCCCAAATAATAAAGCCTCAACATTTTTGCAAATAACTAATTAAATAAGTAAATAAATAATAAAATTGTGAGGCAGAATCTGAAAGAAAGCATTCAGTTCTGCCATGCAATGTCACAACAACTGCTCAAAAGCTAGAGATGAAACTGGAAATTTTGGTGCAGACTGGTGATGTTTTTTTAAGATAGGATAGGGGATGGAGAAGTACTGATTAGGACTGGAAGGGAAATGACTGGGACATAGCTAATGGGGATTAGGGGGATAGTTAGGTCTTTGATGTTATTGAGAAAGAAAACATGGGAATTTTGAAACAGGTAAATTATGCAAAGCCCTTCTGAACAGAAACAATGGGTATTGGAAAAAGGCGAGGATAAGGAGAAGTCTGGAGGAAAGAGGTGGGCCAGAAGAGTGATAGAGACACTGGAGGAGGAGAGTTGGAAATAGAGGGAACTCTGGGGGAATTATGGGAATAAATGCTGACTGTCCTAAACTACAGGATCATGGATTTGTTGCAGAGTCTCTTCCACCTTGTTTGTCAATTAATGGGCAGTAGTAGCCCCCCTCACCACCACCACCAAAATGCCTCAATAAGTAGTAACATTTGGCTGGTACGTATTTCATTTGAAAACTGCATTAATAAGTGGTGATTCTGCAACTATGAAAAAATCATTACAGATACTATTGGTCAGTGCTTTCCTGTCACCCAAAGTCATCTCAACTGTGATGATTTTCAACAGAGACTATTCATATATCCATCTATGAGTCCTCAGTAATCAAGGAATGATATATTAAATTATGAGGCCTAGCTGTACAGTTATTTGAATTTTGATTCTCACTCATTTTACAGTGTTGTAGGCATATCCTCCAATGATTATGAACCACAGATATTAGCAACAGTGTCTCCGCTCAGGATTAATATAAAATACAGCTTCAATAAGTACAGCATGAGAAACAATCACCAAATTAACATTAGTTAAGTAAAGCAGGTGGGGGGAGTCAATGTAGATCAAGGGAACTTTGTGACATTATTTACCAGTTTAAAAAATACATTGAACTTGTTCCATTCAAGGGCTAAAAGAATGTAAGAATGAAATCCTGCTAAAATATTATGATTTCTAAAAACAAAAATTATAACAACTTTAATTTTAAAAATTCAAAAAAATTAAACAATGATTCCATGTATTAAAAACAGAGGTAACCAAAAGTGGTAATCATGTTCCAGCATTCTGAGGAAACAACTGAGTAACAAAACAAAGACATTTGCAGTCTTTCGACAATCTGGATTAATACTTCAGTCATATTTGCACTAACCTATTAAAACTCAACAGAATTTGCCTGAAGTTCTGTAGCATTCAGAGATAATTCAGTTTGACCAGATTCCTAATTTTATAAGCCTTCAACTACTAATGAAGGAGAAACTGCAATTCTAAGATTTAGGGTTTGCCAGTGTAGGTGTTAAGGGGGGAGATCTCCAGTTTTACTTATCTACTGTAGTCTGAATGGCATTCTTCCTCCCCCCCCCCCCAAACAAATAATATTCTTGCTTATGTTCCATAAGCTATTTATGGAAGAAACTCAATACTGTTAAGTGACTGCCTAGCTATTCCCTTTTTCTTGAATATGAAGACTACAAGAAACAGAAAGCTAAGGAAAGGAAGGAAGGGAAAACTAAAGACTTGTGTTTCAAGCAGTTTGCTTAGCCTGCTGTTCTGCCTCCCACAAGATAATGGAGTGTCCTGTTTTAGCTGGAGTGTCCTGTTTTAGCAATCCTAATTAAAATGAAGTTGAAAAGATGCAAAGGACGGCCCTGCCTGCTTTATTTCTAGGGGGCGTGTGAGGCATTATAAATCACACCAAGCACTTCTAGCGTATTTAATGTCTATGCACCTCAGCACGAAAAAAAAATGTATTGCACATCATTTGATAGAAACTAATGCCTTTTTAACAGGACTGCCTTATTCCTGACTTTGTGATCTATCACATGGTCCTGGCCCACTTTCAGCCCTGCAGGTGTCCTGCATTGTGTGTGTAAATATACAGCACCTGAAAGCTAGGCAAAGAAAAGTATCTCTTGATTGTGTGCCCTAGCCTGCCCATACCATCTCAAGGGGTCAACAGATACATGCTTTCACGTGTACCCCATCAAGCACTCACTGACTGAAGCTCTAGACGGACAGCATGGAATCTAAAAGGCAGCTTGCTTTGCTCGCTCTCTCTCTCTGTGCTGCTCATTGAAAAGCAAGGCTTTACTGTCACCTATAAATGGCCCTGGATCGAAGTCACTTTTTCCACATGAGGCAGCAAAGTTCAAGCAGAGCCTCTGCAAGTTCCTGCTGCTATTTTCTGGGACTGTGCTGGCCCCTCAGCTATGTGCCTAGGCATGGCAACCGCTCCTGCTTGCCAAATGCCCACCAAGCCATGCTGGGGGGCTGCCTACCAAGAAACGCAATTCCGAGAGCAAGCTCTCCTTGCTCTGCCTGAACTTTGTACCGGGAGGCAAAGAAGCACACACAGCCACTCACTGGCGCTCTTTGCCTCTCCAGGACTGACGACTCCTGCCCTTTTTCTTTTATGAATAGAGATTACTTCCAGGGCGCGACGCCTCTTGTCTTTGTTAATTTCATGCCACGCTAAACTGGGATTCGAGCCCAGGTCCTGGAAACGCATAAAGCCATCTCCATTCCGACACACACCCTGCTCCCCAGAAGAGGATTCTCTGGCAATTGATTGTATCCCTTGTCAGCAACACACCTGCCTTGGTATAAAAGCCCCATTTTCCTGTTAATACAGATTTGCATTCCTCTCCAGCCTCTCCCTCGCGCAAACCGCAATTCAACGCGTAGAGTGGATGCAAGTGGAGGTTTTACTTCGCTGTGACAGGGAACCTTTGGGGATGCTTGAAAAGCAGGGAGAAATTGCACATTTGGAAGGGTACGAGGCACTGGGAGTACGGGCTGAGCTTCTTTTTCCTTTCCTGTATGGAAATGGCCTTCTTTACCCTTTTCAAAGAGAGTTAACTCAGCCTTCTTTGCTGGGTTTTTTTGTTTGTTGTTGTTGCCTGTCTCGGGATCGCATTTGGAGGCAGCTGTCCGCCAGTCATTTGCTCGCGGAATTTCAAAGATCCCCCGCTAGGTCTTTCAGTAATACACTGATTGTCAATCATTGTATTGCTGGACTTTGGAGAGGGGGGAGGCAAGGCGCTAAACTTCCATGAATAACAGGGGAATTGGAATGGAGAAGGGAGTGCAAGATCATTCTGCAAGCCAATCTCAGCTGACTTGGACTCGGGACAAGGCATTGGCTTAGCAAACCTTCCTTCTCCTTACGGACTCCTCTCTACTCCCACCCCCTTCTGCTTTCCTCTCCTTCGCATCTTTGTTTCTCCCAGTCGAAATAAACCAACCGCGCAGATTTTCTTTTTTCGCAGCAAGAACAGTAACCGCAGGGGGGGGGGGGGGATATAAACGAAGGGAAAAGGCGGGGGAGGGGCAGTGGAGGTGAAGTACTCACATGGCTGGCTGGCGAAAGGGTTTGTTCGGGATCTCAGCAGCTGGAGGTCTCCTCTCCGCCGGTTTTTGATTGTCGCTCTCCTTCTCCGCCGTCGCTCCCGCAGCAAAGCGATCAAACGCTGCAGCGCCGGTCACTTTGCAAAAGGGAACAAACACGGGAGGGTTTGTATTACTCCAGGTTCGTGTGTGTAGCCTATAAATAGCGAACTTTTTGATGGAATCAGCTAACAAATGAGAGGAGAAGGCGTAATTTTGCGCAGGGAGCCCCCCTTTCTCTTTGGGAGATTAAAAGCCCCCAGGCAGTTGCCAGGGCTGAAAGTTCTGGGTGGATTATTGCAAAGGAAATGGGTTTGACACTGATCGCGCGTGTGTTTATTTGGGGTTGTTAGAGGCTCCTTTTTGTCTTCACTGAACACATACGTTGCCTTTGCTTAGCTGCGCTCTCTCGTCACAGAGAGAAAGATTGGCACTGTGGTGTGTACCGCGGACGGTCTAAGTACTCTGCGCAAAAGTTGTTATGTTAGAAGAACGGAACAAGATGGTGGGGGGGGGGGGGGAGAGAAAAGCTACTTTCATTTGTTCAGGGAATGTAACCTCGGATAGGATCCATGGAAGAATCAGTCACTAATTCAACATGAAACATAGATAATAAGATGATGTATTAGCCAGTAGCCTTAATCGTGAGGCTGAGGCAAAGAACAAGGAGGGTTCACTTCGTGTTTCCTCTCACATTTTAAAAGTCAAGCTGCATCTTATGTGCACTAAATAATGGCAGGGTAAAAGTGAGTTGTATGATGAGCCCTGTTGTCTGGATTTAGAAATGAGTTTAACTGGGGTGCTTTCTATTGCAAGTGTTGTATCTGCTGCCAGGCAGCATGCTTCTCTGAGTCTGTTACTGGGCAGGCTGCAAAGTCACCCACCCACCCTTCATGCATGGAGTCTCCAGATGCTTACATGGTTTCTAGCTGACTGGAGAAAAAAAAAGGCCATGTTCCTTTCACAGAGGCTTAATGGGATGTCATTTACTAGGTGGTGTAATTTGTTTGTTGATTAAAACATTTATATCTCACCTTTCCTTTTGGGTCAAGGCAGCTTATGTTATGTACCTTCATGCCATGAAAAAATTCCAAAGCTCATTTCCACATATTAAGCCTTTATTTGAATGTGTAGGACATTTTTTCTTCAGGCCTATTGGCAACCCTACATACTTACCTACTTCCCCCAAATCAACCATCCTCTTTTGATACCTCCAAATCTGCTGCTGCTGCTTTCAACAGAATACATCTCTGTCATGGTCACCTTGGTAGCAGCCCTGATATGTTCTACTAGTGGATGAACCAGAAAGACCTGTGGCATCTGTTTATTAGCTTCATGTCCACTTGTCTCGCTTTGCACACACTACTTCTTTCCAAAATTATTTTCAACTTTTTGACACATGTTTCATAATCAAATAACAATTCACATGGGCTTGTCCTTGTAAATAACAATAAATTAAAGGTTCAGATCTGTATTTCTCAAAACTCTTCTCTAATCCAAATTAAAAGATACTTCCAGCCTAGATCGGCTGTCAAGCTAAGAGTTGATGTTTTGCTGGGCTAGAAGGGGCATCCCTGGGCCATCTTGGAAGAAGAATTAACAGAAGGAGATGTCAGCTGCCTTTTTTTAAAGTACTGGGTTTTATGTGTAAATGAACAGACAGACAGCACAAAATATCTTTATATGTCATCGTGGCTATATATGCCCTGATGATTTTTGGAGAGCTGGTGGGGTCTATGATGCAGGGATCAACTCAAAAGTCCTCCAAAGACTGATGTGTCCAAAAAATCCACCCACATAATAATAATAATAATAAAAAGAGAATAGCATATGGTGGATGGACTTGGTGGTGTAAGTAAGTTGCATTCAAGCTCAGCTCTGCCACTGATTCCCTGAGTGGCCTTTGGCAACTTACTCAGTTTCTGTTCCGTGCCAATGAAATAGGACTCACAGTAATGTCCTTCACAAGGTTGTTATAAAATCAAAGACAATGATAGTAGTGAACTGTAGTATCTGGGATACATACTACAGCTCACTCCATAACTGAACAGATCGTGGAAATATAAACCGCTATTAGCTAACATTCTGGCACTAAGTATATGTCTGAACCATGCAAATCATTGTGCCATTGTTATAATACTATAGTATGTATTAATAGCAGCAGTACTATCAAGTTTTGTTACAGATACTAAAGAGAAAGTTCCCTTAATATATTCTAAGTGTGGGGCTTCCTAACTTCCTTCAGCTCCCTTTTTTATTTTATTAGATTTGTATCCCACCCTTCCCGCAAGCAAGCTCAGGGCAGGTTCCATCAAATGTTAATAACAGTGAAAATCACAACATTTAAAATTCACAGATTAAAACATCTAAAAATTCAGCATAGTAATCAGTGCCTCAATATAGACCACCAACAGATGCAGATAGTCATTTCAGGGCCTCAGGCCCTAAGAAGAGGCCAAAAAGGAAGGGGATGCCTGCTGCTTCAACTGAAAACCCACTGGAAGAGCTCCATTTTACAGGCCCTGCAGAACTGCAATAGATCCTGCAGGGCCCTGATCTCTGATGGAAGCTCATTCCACCGAGAAAGCCTTGGCCCTAGTTGAGGCATATCGGATGTTCCTGGGGCTGGGGGCCAACAAAAGATGTTGGTTCTCTGATCATAGAATCCTGTGGGACTCATATGGGGAGAGGTGGTCCCAAAGATATGCTGTCCCCTGACTGCATAGAACTTTAAAAGTTAGCAACCAACACCTTGAACCTGATCAGGCAATCAATGGGCAGCCGGTGCAGTTTGTGTAGCACAGAGTGGATCCATATCCAAGTAGACAAGAAGTCAGCATCCATGCTGCCACATTCTTCTTCATTAACATTTGTTAATAGTCTCTGAAATATTGGCATTTGGGGGGCATCCCCCTCATCCCAACAGTCAGAGGTCTGCCTCTGGGGACATTGATTTGTTAGAGCTTGTGACTGGCTCTCTGTCAGTGGTGGAGCTGCCCCTGCAAAGGATCCTGAGCCCTGGAGCTCTGGAAGGGCTTTCCTCCCCCTGACAGGTAGCTGTCAGTGCTATCCCGGTAGGAACTGCTGCTGACATGTCTAAAGAAATGAATTTGCTTCTCTGAGAATTTTCCAGACAGATGTTGCCAGTTCACTCAGTGGAGGCATTCATCAATTTGTGGACACTGAGTAGAGTTGATGACTGTTTGGGCTTTGCAGCAGCAGGGTGATGTGTCTGTGTGTGTAAGGGAGAGAAAGATGCCATCAGACATCATGTGGCATGACTTTCTGGGAGATGCCCACTCTCCTATAGAGCAGGGCTCCTGAAGCTCAGTCACAATGAGGCTGCTGAAGTGATACCCCAAAGTCCCTCACAAAAGCAAAAACCGGAAAGTCATTGTAAAAAGTTAGAGTTTGCATAAGCTGCTATTCATTATTTTGCCTTTTTTGTCTGTTTAGTTTTCCTACTACTGTCTCTATCCTCCGCTTATTTTCCTCTCTCATATTTCTTTTAAAGCTTTTCCTCTACTGCATTCAGAATTGCTTTCCATGATTTTCTCTTCTTTTGCATTTAATTACTGCTCTAGCATAGTATAAGGACCTTGATACCAGTGCCACCCTGCATATATACTCAAGTTATACCAAGCTGCACATATACTCAGGTTATGCCTTTCCTTAATGACAGGAATATTCCCAGAGAATATGTTTCATTTAAATAAACTGACTTACCTCTGAGTAAACTCAGCAAATTCCCTCACTCCTTAAAAATAATGTATGGTTCAATAAAGAGTAAAACCTTATCTGATGTGGTGTACTCAAATATTTAGTTCTTCTAACCGCCCACTACCCCCTTTCCATAATGGTTGTAGGAAAGTGCAAGGAAAACACTTCAATACTTAGAACAAAGCAGTAGACAAGTTGCACCTTACATTCTGAATAAAACTTAGTTGGTCTTAAAGGTGAACTTGTCTACTGCTTTGTTCTATGGCTTCAGACCAACACGGCTGCCCACTTGGATCTAGCTTCAATACTTAGCAAGTTTGTCTCCATGAAGCAACCCACAGTCAAAGCCGTGTCTTGTGCATACTTACTGGTGGTTTTATAGGGCCACAGTTTCAAAAATAATCCAAATATAAAATATTCTAATTCACTGCTCAGTCTTGGAGATTACATTTACATGGTGAAAAGGGTGTTATGAAAGTGTTTTTCTTGTACTTAGTTAAAGCAGTGAATGTTGAGTGGCTTTTTTTCTTTATCAGAGATAAAAGTGAAACCAGAAACTACTTTTTCTGCAGTTAACATAATCAACTGACTATTTTGAAGCTGGAGAAAGTTTCAGAGATGGGTTTTTACTGAAAATGGCTCTTGTGTCTCTTTGTCTGCTTTATAGTGGGGACTTGTGGATCATATGTGTGCATATGAGAGATATTTTTACAGTACAACTCTTGAATCTCTTCTGTATCAAAGTTATCAAATAAAAAAATATGTCAATTAAAATAAAAACCAAACACAAGTGTTTGTAATTTTTGCCTTTACAGCTATCCCTTTTTGGCTTCCTATTAATCTATCATCATAATGTATTACCCTATTTCTCACACTAATCTGATCTCATCAGATCTCAGAAGCTAAACATTTGGATTTGTATGGGAGACCACCAAGTAAGTCCTGGGTCATGACATGGAGGCAGGCAATGGCAAACCACCTCTGAATGTCTCTGGCCTTCAAAACCCCACAGGGTCGCCATGTCAGTTGTGACTTGATGGCAAAAGGAAAAAGAATGTATTGGTTCACAGTCCTACTCCAAATATGCAAAATGCATATATTAAACTGGAGAAGATGGAAACTACTCTGATGTGCATCCCCAATGCATTTTGTACAACTTTTGTATCAGTGAGAGAATGTGTAGCGGTACCAGCAGGAAAACAGACATTCTCCTTTGGTGAAAATTCTGTTGACCTTTAGTGTGAATAAACATTGAACCACCCACAGAACCAAAATGAGTACCTTATTTGAGTGGGGGGAGAATCTTTGGGGTGACTGAATTGTTGCTCCCCTGATTTGAGAGACTGAGTAAAACCTCTGGAACATATTTTTCAAGATACAAAAGAAATATTGTCCCCAAAAATTATGTTAAGAAAAACACTCTGTTGTCTCTCTTGACTGTTTCATTTGAGGGATTCTAGTTAACTTTATATCACCTAACAACAAACAACTCCTAACTCCTAGGGGAGGGACGGTGGCTCAGTGGTAGAGCATCTGCTTGGGAAGCAGAAGGTCCCAGGTTCAATCCCTGGCATCTCCAAAAAAGGGTCCAGGCAAATAGGTGTGAAAAAACCTCAGCTTGAGACCCTGGAGAGCCGCTGCCAGTCTGAGAAGACAATACTGACTTTGATGGACCAAAGGTCTGATTCAGTATAAGGCAGCTTCATTTGTTCAATACTAAATCCAAATCTATATGAACTTTGGTTAATACTCTGTCAGCCATTTTTATTGCTAATCTCTGTATAACTCAGTAATGCTTTTACACATGTGTCTGCAGGAGAACTTTTTACTCTGTACACCAAAATTGCAAATCATGTGCCAGGGAAATCCTAACACTGTAGCCCCTGTAAGTCCAAAATATATGTGAATCAGAGTATAAATGACAGGACAGTTTATTCCTGATTCAGAATCTGAATTATGACACAAAACTTGCAGAAATATTTTATCATGTGATATTGAAATACTTAGAGGGTTCAAATGAAATATTAGAAGTTTCAGCACAAGCTGCTGCTAAAATGTTGAAGAAGGATGATGGGGATTAAAGAAGCACTGAGGATAACTGGACAAAGAATACATAATTAAGAAATGATAGAAGTAACTAAAGTTGATGACAAGAACAACCAGAATAATGGGTGCTACTGCAAGGTAAGTGAATGTTGAAGTAGGTGAAAACCTGTTGTGGAGGGAAAATATAATTGTTTGGCAAAGGGCTAGGTGGGTAAGGGGATAATGTGAGCAGGATAGCAGAACAAGGACAAGATAATAAACGAGAAAGCAATTGTGGGATACTTATTTGGGATACAGGGAATTTGTATCCAACTTTAGGTACAGAATGGCAGCTTACAACTGAAACTTTATAATATATATACTAATAGAAAAAAATCAACAATTAAAATAACATCACAATAGTACTACTCATAGAGTACAGCCCAAAGTGTCAAAGTTAAATCCTGTTGAAAACTAAGTTAAACTAAGTAAAAATTCTAAAAGTAGATGCAGAGTAAAAATAATTATTCATTATGGCTGGCTGATTTACATGTACATTTTCATCACTTGATCAAGTAATTTGAAACAATGGCATGCATTTCTGAACAAGTCATCATTGATACAACAGACAGCGCTTCTATGCTTTTCCACATGATACCTCAAATACAAAACTTTTCAACAGAGTTCACACACATAGCTGTGAATTTTTTGCATACTGAATAATCAGCAGAGAAGTGAACCAATCATATGAATTATTTTAATTTGTTGTAGATCATTTATGTGTTTTTCTTCTGTTATATCACAGATATTCCACTAACATGAATCTCACAAGCATGTTAATCCTTAATGAAGAAGGTGAGACCAACAAGATGAACAGAAAAAACATTCAAACTCCTGATGAATGCTAGTGAAGCAACAAAACAATTTTGGTAAATCAAGGGCATCATCCTTTGAAGCGACAATTTTTCCCCCAATTAAGTTATTGTGCTCTTTCTGCACAATGATTAAGTGGGTATGAAATCTACCAGTAAAGTATTTAGAAAGATGGGGTAAAATCCATCCCATCACATTCACATCTCACAAAACTGCCCACTTGGGAATGGAATATCTCTAGGACGTATTGAATTTCTTCCTCCTGCTGCTTCTTCTCTGCCAGCCATTAGCCGAGGCCAGCTAAACTTGGATGTTATTTCCAGTGAGAAGTTCTTCCATGCCAACCATAAATTGATCCAGCAATCTGCTTGTCCTCAGGACCCTGAGGTTCAAATAACTCTATAAGGGGTTCAAGAACTGCCTCAATAATTGCAAATAATGGTCAGGCACATTTTTATGTACTCAGTACTACTTGTGGAAGGAAGAGGTGGGGAATGACACTAAAAATATTGTTCTTTAATACGAACAGCATAAAAAAACAAATAGATTCTGAGTGAAACATTTTCGCCATAAATCACTAGGGCTTTTGCATCCATGTTTGAGCAGCATATATATGGTAGAAAGGGAAAACGTTACAAATTGAATACATTTCCCCACAGATTTGATTTAAATTGGGAGTAATATCACAGTCAGCTCCAGGTAAATCAGTGCAAATCTGTAACGGAAGTAAATTCACACAAGAGTTCAGATGTAACTAACAGGCATTCTCTGAGATTCTACAAACACCAGTCTTGGGTATTTTATTTCAGTGTAGCCAGTTAACTGATCTTACTAACTTTCTTAGACTAAAGACTAAACGTTTATTGGGGTTTTTCAAATTTAGGGCAACCCCACGTTTGGCTTTTCAAATGTATTCTGAAGGTCATTCCCCTCCTACCCATCTATTATGTGCTGCCTTTAGGTGACAGTTTTTTTCCAAACACTTTGATCTGTGAAGTTATGTTTCTTGTAAATGTAGTGGATGAAAAAATTAAAATAACTGAAACGGACAGTGGGCAGATTAGATAGAAAACTATGTGACACTTTTGTTTTGGCCAATTTATTTAGCTTTTAATTTGACTTCCCACAAAATAATGAAAGGGTAATATGTATCCTGTTCACCAGGTTTTTTGCAATCCTAAAACAAAGTTCAATGGCTGCAAAAGACAGCCTTACCAGTGGTATCTGGAGAAACATCATTCAGTATAATATAGTCTATACATATCAGATATCTCTGTCTCTATATACCAGTGATTCCTTGATAGTCACTAATGTCTGTTTGAAAGAAGATTGCTTTATTTTTGACTTACTGATGGACTGCTTGCTATATTGCCCTGGCCCACTTTCAACTAGGCAGGTGCCCTGCATTGTATGTGTAAATTTACAGCACCTGAAAGGCAGGTAAACAACAGTCATGTCTAGCATGCTACTGCCAGTTCAGTGGGTCAGCAGAAACATGGTTTCATGTCTTCATGGACCAGCTAAGGCAGGCTACGATTTCGGAAGGACAGCATGGAATCTAAAAGGCAGCTTGCTTTGCTTGCTCTCTCTCTGTGTGCTGCTCATTGAAAAGCAAGGCTTTACTGTCACCTATAAATGGCCCTGGATCGAAGTCACTTTTTCCACATGAGGCAGCAAAGTTCGAGCGCAAGTTCCTGCTGCTATTTTCTGGGACTGTGCTGGCCCCTCAGCTATGTGCCTAGGCATGGCAACCTCTCCTGCTTGCCAAATGCCCACCAAGCCATGCTGGGGGGCTGCCTACCAAGAAACGCAATTCCGAGAGCAAGCTTTCCTTGCTCTGCCTGAACTTTGCACAGGGAGGCAAAGAAGCACACACAGCCACTCACTGGCGCTCTTTGCATCTCCAGGACTGACTCCTTCTGCCCTTTTATGAATAGAGATTACTTCCAGGGCGCGACGCCTCTTGTCTTTGTTAATTTCATGCCAAGCTAAACTGGGATTCGAGCCCAGGTCCTGGAAACGCATAAAGCCATCTCCATTCCGACACACACCCTGCTCCCCAGAAGAGGATTCTCTGGCAATTGATTGTATCCCTTGTCAGCAACACACCTGCCTTGGTATAAAAGCCCCATTTTCCTGTTAATACAGATTTGCATTCCTCTCCAGCCTCTCCCTCGCGCAAACCGCAATTCAACGCGTAAGGTGGATGCATGTGGAGGTTTAACTTCACTGTGACAGGAAATTTTTAGGAATGCACATTGGAATGGTAAGGCATTGGGAGGCACTGGTTAAAGTTTCCTTCCCGCTTCTCTATGAAAAAAATATTCCTATGTCCCCTTTCCAAAGAGTTGAGTTAGCTTCCTCTGCTGATTTTCCCCGTCTCTAGCTCATATTTGAAGGCAGCACTTTTGCTTATGGATTCTTAAGAATCCCGTTCTCTCCAAGTTCATTCATACATAGTTTCCAGATAGCTAAACTTTACGGGGTTATCTGAATAACGAAACGAAGGGAACTGGAACGGAAGGGGCACATGATCATTTTGCTGCTTATTCTCAGCCGACTCAGATTCGAGAAAAGGCATTTGCCTCTTTCATTCTCCTCCTATTCTTTTGCATTGCATGCTCTCTCTCTCGCTCTCTCTTTTCATGTTACCTCCCCCCCTACCATTTCATTATTGCTATCTGCTCCGTAAACGTAACCCACGCACATTTTAGAACAATCGTGCTCAGATACTCACATGGCTGGCTGGAGAAAGGGTTTGTTCGGGATCTCAGCAGCTGGAGGTCTCCTCTCCGCCGGTTTTTGATTGTCGCTCTCCTTCTCCGCCGTCGCTCCCGCAGCAAAGCGATCAAAAGCTGCAGCGCCGGTCACTTTGCAAAAGGGAACAAACACGGGAGGGTTTGTATTACTCCAGGTTCGTGTGTGTAGCCTATAAATAGCGAACTTTTTGATGGAATCAGCTAACAAATGAGAGGAGAAGGCGTAATTTTGCGCAGGGAGCCCCCCTTTCTCTTTGGGAGATTAAAAGCCCCCAGGCAGTTGCCAGGGCTGAAAGTTCTGGGTGGATTATTGCAAAGGAAATGGGCTTGACACTGATCGCGCGTGTGTTTATTTGGGGTTGTTAGAGGCTCCTTTTTGTCTTCACTGAACACATACGTTGCCTTTGCTTAGCTGCGCTCTCTCGTCACAGAGAGAAAGATTGGCACTGTGGTGTGTACCGCGGACGGTCTAAGTACTCTGCGCAAAAGTTGTTATGTTAGCAATAAAAGAATGGAAGAAGGTGTGCGGGGGGGGGTGTGCAAATAAAATAACTTTAATTTGTGGCTTTCATATGTCCACGAAATTTATCTTGAGATGAGATCCAGGGATAGGTCTTTAAAATCAGTCATTAATAGCTTTAGACACGGAGTTATGAGACAAAACATAGAAATCAGGGTGACTGGATCTTTTAAATAACTTCGACAAGTAACATGAATGAAAAAGTAAAATAATCTTCCACTACATTGCCTCACATTACTAGTAGGAGTGACCCATTTTCATGCTGCTGGTGACCTAATGCCTAAATGGGAGGAGGAGGGAGATGCTCCTGTTTACAACTGGGCTATAATTTTGGTTCTGAAAACGTTTATGGACCACAGAAATCTATATTTTTTCATAAAAATAAAAGGGTTTTCATAGAGTGTAGTAACATTGCCAAGTACTGTTGTGGGGACTGGAGAGAAAGTGCCCTTACTGGCTCCTGAGTGCAGGAATTCTAACTTCCTTCTGCCCCCTTCTTCATTAACATTTGTTAATAGTCTCTGAAATATTGGCATTTGGGGGGCATCCCCCTCATCACAACAGTCAGAGGTTTGCCTCTGGGGGACATTGATTTGTTAAGAGCTTGTGACTGGCTCTCTGTCAGTGGTGGAGCTGCCCCTGCTAAGAATCCTGAGCCCTGGAGCTCTGAAAGGGGTTTGCTCCCCCTGACAGGTAGCTGTCAGTGCTGTCCGGGTAGGAACTGCTGCTGACCTGTCTAAAGAAATGAATCTGCTTCTCTGAGAATTTTCCAGACAGATGTTGCCAGTTCGCTCAGCAGAGGCGTTCATCAATTTGTGCACACTGAGTAGAGTTGATGACTGTTTGGGCTTTGCAGCAGCAGGGAAATGTGTGTGTGTAAGGGAGAGGTGCCATCAGACATCATGTGGCATTGACTTTCTGGGAGATGCCCATTCCTATAGAGCAGGACTCCTGAAGCTTAGTCACAATGAGGCTGCTGAAGTGATACACCCAAATCCCCCACAAAAGCAAAGAAGGAGAGTTTGGATCTCTCTTGCTCTCTCTCCTGTCTTCCATTTCCTCTTTATGTCTTTTTCTCTGAGTCTGAGCTTTTTCTCTCAATCAGTATCAAGACAAGTTGCAGCTTACTCCCCTCAGAGCATGGAAAAGTGTACCTGTTAGGTGTGTTTTCAGTAGCTTACACCTCTATATCACTGATGCACTAGTCTGTGCAAAACTCTGCTCTATGGATCTTTGGCAAGTGGTACTTGCTACTATATCCGCAGTACATACTTCATATGAATGTAACTGCAAGTTTAAGAATGTATATATATATATAATTTATATCATAGAGGTGGATACTAATTAAAAACCTATGCAGTGCACATGCATTTATGAACAACTTGTACTTATGATTGTTTTTAGTTCATGCAGTACAGTAAGAAATCTATGCATGTACTGTATTTTGCTATTTGTAAGGGCTAGAAAGCAAGCTATAGAGAGACATCAGCAGCCCCCTGCTCCCTTCTGTTCTGGGCTGGGGATATTAAATCGTTACTTCTGGCAGGCTCCAAGATGCTCTCAAGTGGTTTTTAGTCTGGTGCTCTGGTCTATCCATATACATTTCCAATCTCATGGCTCATAAACTATTAGCAAAGGGATTTCATTATTCACCTTCTGTATCCTACAAAAGACAAGGGGGTAAAATATACTCCTAGTAACAATGAGAACAGGGTTAGGTTTAAAGCACAGAGAGCAGAAGAGTGAAGCCTCCACAGTTTGCATTGACTATATAGTCTTCCTTTCCTTTCCCTGTAAGTCTGGGCTAACCATCTACCTAGAAATCTAGTTAACACTGATGGAAATATTTCCCTTTATTTTTTGTATACAGTCTGCCAGTTAGTTTGTCTGCAAATTCATACTGTGCGACCAAGGATAAGAATAGTGCACTTAGGCAATTGTTATATATTAAAAGATTGTGTATAAGTTCTTTTGGTCCTCCTTACTAGAATCTGATTAAGTGGTTCTCCAGACCATGGGGTAACACAAAGGCACCCCATGAAGTACAGTTGAAGACATTCCTTAAACACAAAAGACAGCTGAAGGATGGTTTTTCAGGGAACAAAACTGGGGTTGAGAGGGCAGTAACTGTCATACTTTCTAGGGACTGCTATTGGCTTGCAATAGGATTACACTGGTATGAGAAAATCTCTGAATTGCCCCCTGAAGCCTTGCAAGTCATGATCTCTAGCAAGACAGGGCATGCAAGCTCAATGAGAAACAGCAAGGACATTGCAGAATAGGGTTGCTAAACAAGATGCCCTCTTTTTCATGTGTGGGATACCCTTTTGCAGAATAGCAGTACTCCACCTTTAATTTGCATACCATAATATAACAACAGAAGGCTTAATTATGCTTCTCCTTTCCTTACACAAGTTTTGGGAGGTTTCAAAGCAAATACTCTATGTAAAAACCAGGAATTATTCTCTTACAATAAAATAAAGTCAAACTACATCTTCATTGTACCTATATTTTTAGTTTTCACTTCTCACTCCCTCATTTTTCCAAATGGTTATAGGAACTCTCAATTCATGAAGTCATTATATAAAACCAATTGGAAAGGTTTAAAATAATAAAGAGTGTGAGAGAAAGAGGCATACTTCAACATCTAGCAATTTTGACTTCCCCTTACAAAATTATCTGAGTGAAATCTCAGGTCATTTCCAAGAAACAGGCCAATGTTCTCTGGCTGCTTAATATACATGGTGTGGGAAATGGAGGAAAAACCCATAGCTAACAGCTGGAATCCTAAAGAAAAGAATCCAAATTACTAATATATATGTATGTATGTATATGTCTCTGTATTTGGAAGGCAAGGAGGCTGATATAACAGGGCACACTTCAAAGGTAGCACCTTCACTTCAGTAGGCTTAAGACCATGTCAAAAGTTATTTAAAAGCAATGCAGGAAACTATCTTCCTCAACAGATTTCATTTATTAATTGTAAACTATTATATGCATTTAGAATTAGAAATGTCTGACCTGGACTCACATTAGATTTAATTAATACTTTGACCTGAGGAAAATGTACATGCTATTTTGCTGTTTCCATATAAATCTGTCAGATATCTATCATGTTCTGAGGACAGGATACAAACCGAGCATAATTTTCATGTATTAATCTCTTTCTCTCACACACACACACGAATAATGAAAAAAGGTTTTGTGCTGTACTGTTTGGTTTAATTTCGCCATTTAGTACATTTGTTAAATCGTGAGAAGTTCTGGACACTGTGAGAGTCCTAAATTGTTTGAATCCCACTCGCCTTTCTAGAGGAGGCGAGCTATGGCAAGGGGGCTTCTTCCTGATTTAATAAAAAAGACCCCAAAACGGTCAGGTTTCTCATCCAGCAAAGAGAGACCTTTCCCACCACACTACTTTTGCGCGCCCAATCCCGTGAAGAGACCCGACTGAGGAGAAAGTCTTCAGTCAGCAGCTGAGAGCTCGCCCACCCAGCAACAGCAGGCGGGATAATGGCGGTGGCGGCGGCGGCTGCTTCGGCTGCCTCTCGCCTTTGGCTGGGCTTCTTGGAACTTCGTGGAGGAATCAGAAATTCGACCAGGGCAGAATGAAGAGCTCCCAAGCTTTTTCTAGGGAGAACGGGCAAAAGCTGTTGCCTAACGTCCACGCACTCCTACGCACACACTGGGAAAGCCAGCTAAAATAGCAATTCACTTTACAAGCTTATTTACTTTTGGCAGCCCGACTTTATTTATTTAGTGATACAGAGTAGGCCGAATGATCCCTGTTAATGAGCCATGGTCTTTGCTCTGCAGAAGTGGACAATCGTCTTTGCTCTTCATCGGACAGACTTTTTGTTGCTGTTCTTTCATTCGTAGATATGCTTTAAGTAGCTGAAGTGCATTCCATGTCACAACTAGCTATAGGAGTGTATAACTGACCAGTTAAATAGTAACTCCAATGACAGGTAATAAGTAATGCAAGGCTTGATTTCCCCCCCCCCCTTCTTGCACCCCCTCCTCCCATCCACAGAGAAGTTTACCTTATAAGCACACCTCATAGTTATTGCAGATAAACAACCTGTCTTCAAAGGGTGTGTTTTAATCATAAATAGGCTGAACATTCTGGGGAATATTCTGATATATCCTCCCGTCCCCCAATTTTTTATTTTATGCTAAAATATTTTTTTTAATTCAATTGAAATGTGTTGGAAGCCTCCAAAAGGGGAAAAGGGCAACTGTTCTAAATTTTCTTCCTCAGTCTCTCACACACATCTGCTACAAACTGCAAGATCTTTTCAAGGCATAGTACTTTGTGCAGGAAATATGCAGGATTGCCCTTACATCCCAAGTTTTATGAGCAGAGAGTCATAAATTAATCTGCCACAGGAGCAGAGCACACACACCTGATATCCAGGGTGGCACAGGGCTGGCTAGCTCCAGCTGATACCTCATTTGATTTACTCCAGGTTTTGCTAAAGTGTTTTGTGTGTGGGGGGGGGAGTCAGCAGTTGAATTTGGGAAGTGTTTTGTTGCTGAAAATGGCTGCATGTTGAAAGCCAAGGAGTTTGTTGTTTTTGTGGATAGTTCCATGATCCACCCTCTGCTGCACTGTTCTAGCTCATCAATTATTGTCAGTAGTTAGCTCTTTTCTGAGACAGTGGCATGAAGCTCTTTAGACAGTCTGTCCTCTTCAGGCCTTTAGCACCCGCAGTTGTGTCACTCTAGGAAATTCATCTTTGGCAAAGGATTTTGAAACAACTATAAAGTCAGCAGCTCTGATTCAGCTAGTCACCTAGGAGAAGCATCTGTCTTCAGCAGGGTCTTAGATCTGTGTTGAATCTTAGACCTCCTATTAGATCAGGGCTCTGCCACTCTTACTAGGCAAGGACCCTCAGGGAGCAGACCTGGTAGTGGATGTTTACTTTATTGTTAATATGTTCAGACATTCATATATGTCATGTCCTAAAGGTAGGCAGCTTGTTTTTGTTCTCAACTTCAACTTTATTCAAAATACCACCCCCACTTATCCAGAACACTCCAAACCATGATTTTAAATGATCAGGAAATACAATATTAGGTCCATAACACATATACTGTGTGTGTGAATATACTGTAAAATGTTTAATGATATTCTATCTTAAATATGAGAATTAACTTTGACCTCTATAATGATCTGAAGATTTCGGAACAGTTGAAAAATCTCAGTTAACCAAATTAAACTTTTTATTTTACTAAGCAAGATTTAAAACCTGGGAGGCACCATGTGGCAGTCCAAGTTCATTTTTTTTAAAAGCATTTGTAGTTACAGAAATGCATTGGTTCTGGTACTGTAAAATATGTGGTTAGGTGCTGAGAAATTTAAATCCTGGTAAGCTGAAAACAAACTTGACAAGATTTGAAAAATTAGTTATGATCGAAAAGGACTATAAAGGGATACTGTGTCTTCTGGGCTTGGAGCAGTGGTCACTGTGTGCGTACATAGGGGGGAGGTACTTGTGAACTCCCTGCATTGTTCAGGGGGTTGGACTAGATGACCCTGGAGGACCCTTCCAACTCTATGATTAATAAACATTTTTAAAAGAAGTTGTCACATTTCCTCCCATATAAACCTCCCATATCAGTAGTTCTGCTATGCTAAGATAGCAAGCAAGAAAAGGAAAATGTTACAGTGATATGAACTATTATGGTCCACATCCCTGGAATTCCATTTCTGGGCATTTAAGGACATTACTTTTGAATAATTTCTAGACAGAATGAAGAACCAGCTCTCCTTAACTAGCCCAGTTTCCACACGTTTCAGAACCCACCATTTACCATCTCCTGAAAACTTGCCTCAGGAAGGACAAAGCATCATTAATTTCTTCATGTGCATTGTCCTTCTATTCCACTTTTGCTATGTACTGGACAAGGAGAATACCATTAAAGGGTGTTTTTATTGCATGAACACATTGCTTCCCATACTATTTTCACCCATTTGACCATACTGTTTTCACCCATTTGACCATTCTGTTTAACAGTTAAAGAAGAGGAATGGGGGAAATAAACAGGGCCTTAAGACTGATGTGGCATGAACAGTCTTAGCCTCCAGAAGAATGGTTCAATAGCATTTTAACACCTAAAGCATTGATGTAGGTAGTAATTCCAGAGGCATATTTGTGTTAGTGGAGGGAAGGCAACATGGTATAACCCAATCTACATGCCCAGATTGCCTGAGCTTTGAGCTGGGTTGTTATCAATATGTGGATAGCACCCAGCTCTATCTGTTGATGGACAGCCACCCAGACTCTGCCTGGGTCATCTGACCTTGGCCTTAGAAGATGTGGCAGGTTGGTTGAGGCAAAGCCAATTGAAGCTTAATCCAGCTAAAATGGAGGTCCTGTACATGGGCCAGGGGGATTAAGCTTGGGCATCCAACTCCCAACACTGGACGGTGCATCTCTTGTGCCGGCCCAGAAGGTGAAGAGTCTGGGAGTGACACTGGATACTTCACTTTCAATGGAGGCACAGGTCACAGCAGTTGCTCTATCTGCCTTTTATCATCTTCAGCAGGCCAGGCAGCTAGTGCCCTACCTATCCCCCCCAAGACCTAACTACAGTGATCCATGCAACGGTCACATCCAGGTTGGATTATTGTAACTCACTCTACGTAGGCTTACCCTTGAGACTGATCCGGAAATTCCAGCTGGTGCAGAATGCAGCAGCTTGGCTGTTGATAACAGTGCCTAGCTGGGCGCACAACCGGCCAACGCTGTGCCAACTGCACTGGCTACCAATTGAGTACTGGATCCATTTCAAGATTTTAGTTATGACTTTTATAGCCTTACACGGCCTGGGACAGACATATCTATGGGACTGCCTCTCCCCATATATGGCCCGGAGATCACTACAATCTTATACACAACATCTGCTGACTGTCCCTGGCCCAAAGGATGTCTAACTTGCCTTAACCAGGGCCAGGGCTTTTTCAGGCTTGGCCCGACCTGGTTGAATCAGCTCCCTTTAGAGATCTGGGCCCTCACTGAATTGTTACCTTTCCGTAGGGCCTGCAAGACGGAGCTATTCTGCCAGGCCTTTGGTTTAGGCAGCGGGCGTCCTACTCTATCGGCTGGCCCTATGCTACGGTACCATCTCTGCTGTAGTATGACTTTTACTCTATCTACTGTTTAGACTCTCAGTTTATTTAACATGTGCCCAACTAAGCTGCTATTTATAACACATCTGATCTATCAAATTATCTTGTTACATTGATTTGGTTTTAACTGTTGTTTTATATTGTTTTTAGAATGTTGTGATATGCCCTGAGCCCATCATCAGATCTCCGAAGCCAAGTAGGGTCAGTACTTGGAAGGAAGACCTCTAAGGAAGACTCTGCAGAGGAAGGCAATGGCAAGCCACTTCTTCTCACCTGCCTTGAAAACCACTTGCTGGGCTCACCATAAATTGGATGTGATTAAATGGCACTTTGTACACACACATCTGTGTTAGCTGGTTACATTTTAATGACTTACAAAATTTTATTTCAGCATATGTTTTTGTGGACTAGAATCCAGTTCTTTTGATGTATTTGATTAGCAGATATTTTTAAAAGCCCCTCATGGTCAAACAGCTATGAAGTGCAGGAAGAAAAAGATAAAATGAAATGGTCTAAAATTCAAATATAATAAAGAAAAATACAGAAGACCCTTCATTCATTATATTAAGCTAGCTGCAATGGGTGACTGATACATACTGATGTTATACTGACCCTGATAAGGGGATTTTACTTGTACTCTTAGGACCTAAACTGGAAGCATTCCATTTTGGGTTCTATATTAATTGTTTATTGATTTACAAATGTAACATGGGCTTTGATGTGATTTTTACTATTTGACCTCTGAAGAAGGCCTTTGCAGGCCAAAATGCATCAGGTCATATATAGTTCTTTTTTGTGCATTTGTCACTTTGATGATTTTATGAGACTTCATTTAGGCCCCTACAAGGTTTTTATATGTATTTGTAATAAATACATGTACTTTTGTTTATAACTATTGATGTTTTAAACTTTTTGCCCCTTATTAATACTTTAAATTTCATTGGAGATTTTTGATTGCTTGGCTTAATTTCTTTTCCTCTCTCTTTGTGCTTGGATGGGTGGGTACTAAATCTCCCATACATACATGCAGACAAGAAACCAGTCAAAGCCACCTATCCACAGATACAAGGGAGTCCAACTCCCATAAAGTATAATGTTGTAGGAAGATGCCTAGGTGATTAATAGAATTAAAGTGATAGAGTAGAGAGTACTTCTGAATTTAACATCTTGCCCTAGGCTATGCTTCATGTGAGGGGGAGCGGGGGGGGGGGAGCTTCGAAGGAGCTGTTATATGTCAGTAGTCTTCAATCCATAGATTAGGACCCTCTACTGGATTGTGACCCCTTCCAGAGCTGCAGTATGTTGGTTGTTGTTTTTTGAAGGATCTGCTGCTAGTGTGTATGCAGAGCGGGAAAAGAGTTCTATATCTATTGCCTCTCTTTATAGACAGGGTGAGAGGAGCAGCAGGATGGCAAGATTAGGTCACTCAGCAGTAGAGAGAATTTCTCAATGGCTATGAAATGTGCCTTGTACTTCACCGAGGTATATCTCCTGATGTTCAGCTGTCTCCTGCCCAAGTCTTTTGGTCTTGGCTTTAAGATTAGTCAGGTCCATAACTCTGGCTCCTCTCTTTACATGTATAACTGTGATGTTATACAACTTCCTGTCATGTGCTCATCAGTGGGACCCATGCTAGAGGTCAAAACTCAGTCCTATATCTGGAAAGGTGAGGACTGCTAATGTAGCACATGGATGCTGACACTTCTGCCACTTCCTTATTCACTAAGATCACTTGGGGTTTTTTCCCACTAATTAATGTCACTAATTCCACTCATTAAGAATTAGTCTTCTTCATTAATTACATCATTTATACTCAAGAAGTATTAATTCCATGGTACTATGCTGAAGAAGACTAGTCTTCCCCCTCGAGTAACTTTCACCATCTGCATCATGATTAGCTAACACAAAAAGTTTGCTTAGAAAATTAATACGCTGCCTCTCTGATCTGCTCAAGGTGGCTTACAATGTAAAATATAGTATTTTTGTTGTTTACCAAGAAAATTTCTATGCTGTCTCTCTAAAAAACTTTTCCAAGGCTGCTTGCAAAATACAGTATAATTAAAACACAGAACATCTTTAAAATCTTTACTTAAATCCAAGTACAACACAAGAGCACAGAACAGATTAATCTCCTTAGCATTTATTAGAACAAAAACAGATTACTAAACAAAGTTTTACAAAATCAATCCTTCATTAAAAGCCTATGTAAAATAAATATCTTGCTCTGGAACCTAGAGTAGTATAGGCTCTAGCCAAGCTCCAGTTTGAATAAAATAATGAAAACAGCATAAAATTAATAATAAAGAACTATAAACCTAGCCATAAAGTCCAGCCATAGTATAAAAAGGAGCATAAACTCAGTTGAGGCATAAAAACTGTTTAAAACAACAGCAGCCTAAATGATCTTCATAAAAGCAGTCTCCAGGCTAGAAGAGGACTATAAAAACAATTTAAAAAGAGGAAATTCCTTAGTTAAAAGTCTGTGGAGAAAGAAATGTTTTGGCCTGGTGGCAGGTAAAGGAGAATAAAGCAGGTTAGCCTCAGAGGGGAAGACATTCCAAAGGCAAGGTGCCAGCTCTGAAAAGTAAGAATGGTCTGCCCCAGGAGGCTGATGGATTTGAATGGATTCTTGGCATCTTTGGGATTTTCTGGTAAGCATGGTTAGAACTCCTGTCACAGCAGCCCTGCTTGATTTGTGGAATGCTCATCTGGAGTGCAGACTTTATCAGAGTGCCCTCTTTCCTCCTGTGGAGCCCAGAATGCCCCTTGGTTTATCATGGAGCTTGGGTTAATGAAGCTGTTGAGCAGATGGAAAACAAGTGGAGGGGGGAAAACCCTCAAAGTGATGAATGTGACTAAACAGGAATGAGAGCATATTATCTTCCTCACTCCATGGCAGTGATGGAAGCAGAGTAAGCTCACTTCTCCACTACTTCACACGAATCAATGGAGCTCTTTGAGGTTATGATGAGACTCTTAGGCCCTGAGGATGAAAATATACAGGGTGCAGTCACACTGCACTAAATCATGCATTTTGAAACTGGATTTTTGCAATTCTTACACAGTAAAAATCCAGTTGCAAAATGCATTATTTAGTATAGGTCCTTAAAGAGAAGAACAAAGGCAAGAAAGGTTTGCTTTCTAAAATATATTATTATTTAATTGACTCTCTTTACTCAAATCCACCCTCGTATATTAAATGTTGGAATTTAATGCTACCTCAAAGGCTAGATGAAAGCAATTGGAAAATGATCTGGAACTCCCCTTCCATTAAGGCTAAAAGCATTGGTATCCAACTCCAGTCTTTAAAAATGTATTCACTTTGGTATTAAACCCTGTCACGATGAGTAAAATCTCTAGGTGCTCAAGTCCAGATTGTTGGAGGAATTGTAAAACTGAGGGCTCCCCATATCATATGCGGTGGGAATGTCCAGCAGTGTCACATTTTTGGAATAAGGTGGTAGAGCAAATAAAACTTATATTCAATCTAACAATTTCAGTAGATTTTAAACTTCTTTTATTTGATATCTGGCCTAATAAACTGGTGAGTAAAAATCAGGAATCCTTAATCTTGACAATGTTGGTGATAGCTCGTATGACGATTGCTAAAACTTGGAAACCCTTAGATACCTCCATGATTGAAATGTGGTATGATAAATTATGAGAAATTATGAGACCAGTATGTAATGGGAAAGACAATGGATAACCCTTTCTTCGATAATGATACTGATTTTGCTACAGATTATGATTTGCTTTGGGCCCTGGTTTTGCCATTCTTTGGGAACATTTCTTTTTTGCCTAATAGAATGAATTATAGGCTATTTCTTAATTCTTAATACCTATCATATTATGTATTGTTTTTTAAAAAATGTTTATTATATGCATCCAATGGTCTAAATTGGATTCTTGTATGTTAGATTTAAATTTTTATTATTTATTTTCCCTATGCTCCATTTGTATTGGATTAGATTTAATAAAATAAAATTTATTTTAAAAAGTTAGCATAGTGTGAATGCACCTACAAGCCCCATAAAGACTCGTTTACTTGGCATTTTGGTTGATACAATCACTTCTATCTACAACATAGATTCCACAGTTGGCTCAGTTCAATCTCAGGATGCCATTGGGGTGCAGTCCAGTCCTAGCTTCTTGGATGAGTTTTCAGTTGGTGAATACTAATGAAATAAATAAGTTGCTTACAGCTGTGCAGTGTTCTTCATCTAGACACAGTCCTTGCTCTTCATGGCTGTTAGAATCAAGCCAAACTGGCTTGGTCAAGTAGGTCTGGTAGGTAATAAACTCCTTTCTGTTGCAGGTTGCAGCTCTGCCTGCTGGTGTGAGTGACTCAGCATGCTTGGACATTGGGGGAGGGTGCTACATCACTTTATGGATGTTATCTCCTTAGTTGAGATGCCTTTATTTGTCTTAACCTGGGAGTTGCCCCTCCTCTCTCTTGCTTTATCCCCTCACTCTTCATGGCCTTCCATGGACACATGTGTTTCTCAAGGTCTCTCCTTGATACAATGCTTTTACACTCTCATAACACATGATGCCAGACAAGCTGGCCATTTGTGATAGGGAAAGTACTCTTTATTTTAGGCTTCTTTCTACTGCAACCTTAATGTGAACTGAATCTACTTAAATAAATCTAAGTTTACCTTTTTTGTAATATACTTTTTGGGAGGTTTATTTACTGCACTAAGTATCATGCTTCTGTGACTGGGAAAATTCTGTTATATTAACCAAAGTGAACTCTGCTATATTAACCAGTATGCCAAGTGAATTGTAAAGTTTAAGAGGATTTTTTCTTATTTGTTTGTTTTTCTCTTACTTGAGGAATTACAAAGCTTCACTGCCTGCAGGCAAGAACAAAAGTCACTGGGAATTTGCTACACAGCTGGCCCCAGGCTCAGAGTGCAGAAAGAGACTGCCTCCCCTCTTCTTTTTTGAATTGCTGAACTATGGAACAAAGATATGCAATTGTAGAGAAACATAATGGAGATACTTTCAAGTGTAGCTTTTTAGAATTTAACACCAGCTCAAGGAGGAAAAAACTAGTTTTTCATTAACCACTCCATGACCTTCAGGATCTGAAAATGAGATGGGAGAATTCAGATGGTAAAGTACAACATCTGGTTATTACTACACTGGTTAATTCCTAACTGGTGTACATTAATGGGCAAGTAATTGCAAAAGGGATGATTGAAGCCTTAAGGAAAGTCTATGGAGAAGAATACCAGGCTAGCAAGATTTCTTTGTTTAAAGAACTTTTGTCAGTTAGACTAAATAAAATAGAAATGCAGAGATGCATATAGAAACATTACTAAATTGAACTGACAAGCTTGCAACTGCAAGTACAAGATGAGGATTTACAAACTGGATTGTCTTTAAATTCTCTACCTGAATCTTATTCTGCATTAATTTCAACACTTAATGGGAGAGATTCTAAACTGGAGGGTGTTCTGGGATTGATAAGAGCTGAGTACCATAAACAGAAGGGCTACCATGAGCAGCAAAAAAGCAAGACTGATTTGGTTTACGTGGTTCAAGAAGGCACACTGGGGAGCGGGGAGGAACTAAGCTAATTGACCACAGAAAGCCCAACCTCCAAAACAAAATAAATGTCCCTCACTGCTTCAATTGTAACAAACAAGATCATATCCAGATGGAGTGCTTGCTCAATAGAAATGCAAATGAAAGTACTGGCAAGCAATCACACATTTAAACACAGAAATAGAAGGATTCTCCCAAAGAAAGCATTTTAATTATTTTTTATCTCATTTAGCATAAAGAAATCAACATTGATAGTGGTGCTAATATACATATGACATCAGATGTCAATTTGTTTGATGAACTGGATACAAATGCTTCAGGAAAAGTGTACCTACCTAATCATGATCAAGTAGACATAAAAGAAAAAGTTATACTAAATTGCCAAATAGATGATGGTGGAACTAAAATTACTGAAGATGTTTTAAATATTCCTGATTTAAAGGCAAATTTTCTGAGTGTGTCCACAGTCTCATAAAAAGGATTTAAAACACACTTTGACAGGGTTTCCCCACAGGGAAACCTGGTGGAATGGAGTTCTGGAACTTCTTCATGGTAACAACATTATCAAAAAATGTTTAGAAGTTCATGAGGGGCACCCATGTGTTTCTTTTTCATTGTCCTATTGAGAGTTCCAGCACCTCTTTTTCCAGAAAAAAGCCCTGCACTTTGAGAATAACATATGTGATGTCTCACATCAAGATGAGCTGTATTTCACAAGTGCTCTCAGAAATGGATCCTTTGAACTGGACTTGCCAGGAACCAAAGGCCTGTACAGCCACGACAACTGCTGATTGGAAGTCCTTGGAACTTTGGCACAAGATATTTGCTCAATGAAATCCGGAAGCCATCTTGACACTACAAACAAAGGGACTTGGTAATAGGTATCAATATGAGCGAGTATGCCAATTATAATCAATTGTGTGTAAATTTCATAAAGAGGAAAGGCAATTCAGACTTCTATTTCCAGACAAAGTCAGAGATGCTCTAGTCTAGTCTAAGCATCCACTTAAGCAAATTCATACTCACATGCATGGGCCCATCAAACCAACATTAACCAGAAATAACACTTACCTGTTATCTTTTAGTGATGGTTTTTCAAGATGTATCTTGTGTTATGATTTTTCAAGATACATCTCATGTTATTTGCTGAAGGAAAAATCCCAGACTAAGCAGAAATGGAGAGAATATGTTGCCATGATTTCTAACAAGTTCAACAGGAAACCTCAGGTCATCCAGTCTGACTGTGGTGAGTACACATCTGTATTGGTGCAGACTGTGGCAACAAGTGACTGTCCAAAGGGAGACAGCAACAACAACCAGCTGTTAGTGTATCACCCAGAGCCAATGAATGCAGTCAGTATGCAGGCACAACCAGATGGCCAACCAGAAGCTGAAAGTTCCTGAACCAATAGGTGATCCAGAGGAGCCAAAGACTGCTATTATGAAAATCGAGATGACTGTGCTGAGATTATAAAAAAGGAAGAAGTCAAACACCTACTCCATGTTAACTTTTTATTGGGCATTCAGAGTGAACAAGAACCAAACTGAAGTTATCTTCTTTGTCAAAAAGAGAGACCACTGAGTTTCCCTTGTATATTTTTGCTGTAAAATGCACTGAAATCTGGATGCATCTAGTTTACAGTTCCATGTGTGAGAAGTGGGGAGGGGAGGAAATAAAATTACTAACATGAAGGGACAGGGAAAGAGAGAAAACACTGGAACTATTGCAAAGTTTGGGCCTAGAAGGTGTTAATCCAGTGGCTATACCAATGGAATTAAATTTCTACAAAGAAAAGGTACACCAATGGAATTAAATTTCTACAAAGAAAAGGCTACACCAATGGAATTAAATTTCTACAAAGAAAATGAACCAAAACCAAACAACAATAACTACAGAGCTGCCATAGGCAAGCCTCTATATTTTCCAATGACAAGACTTGACATTGCCACAGCTGTAAATATATTATCCAGAAGGGTTAGCACACCCACCACAAAGGATTGGACTGCAGGTAAAAGGATGCTGAGGTACTTAAAGGGTACCGGACACTTTAAATTGAGATTGCCAGCAACTAACAATCCCTCACTATTGGATATGCTGGTGCAGACTGGGCTGGAGAAAGCTTGGACCTAAGATCCCCTGAAGTTATGTATTTTTCTGTGGAGTGGTGCTATAAGTTGGGCAAGTCAAAAATAAGAAATTGGTACCCGCTTGTCCACTGAAGCAGAATTAATGGGCGATTTCCCGCACAGTTTACCGAGGAGCGAAGTCCCTCCTCACCGCGCAGCATCTGCTCGGATTTCCCACCAACTGCTCTGCAGATTCAGGAAGTGCCGCACCTTTTGTGTCTCAAATGGAAATCGCTAAAAACCTAGTTTAGCAACGCAAAAACCTAGGTTAGCAACGCAAAAGGTGCGGCACTTCCTGAATCCGCGGAGCAGTTGGTGGGAAATCCGAGCAGACGCTGCGCGGTGAGGAGGGACTTCGCTCCTCGGTAAGCTGTGTGGGAAATCGCCCAATGTCTGCTTCAGAAGTATGCAGAGAATTAGAGTGGCTATAATGTTACTGGATGATTTTGGTATTCAGGAACCTTTGCCAGGTCAAAGGCTAGAGGATAACCAGAATTGTATGGCCTTCTCTCTTCCAGCATGTGGACAAATTACATCAGAATCAGCAGCCAGTATGTAAGGGTCCTGCAGGGATAAGGAGTTGACAACCTACACTACTAACCCGCTGAGAAAATGACTGTGGACATATTAACCAAATTGCTACAAATACCAAGACCTGTAGGACAACCCGAATACTTTAGCCTTGACAGCATACAGAGTCAAGAGGGAGTGTTGGAGTGAGTGACTCAGCATTCCTGGACATTGTGTGTGTGTGTGTGTGTGCTACATCACTCTAAGTGTGTATGTATGCTATCTCCTTGAATGAAGTGTCTCTTTGTCTTAACCTAGGAGCTGCCCTCTGACCCCTCTTCTCTCTCACTTTGTCCTCTCACTCTACATGGCTTTCCATGAACACATATGTTTCTGAAGGTCTCTTCTGTACATACAATGCCCTTATTCTCCCACATGTATGATGCCAGACAAGCTGGCCATTTGTGATAGGGGAAGTACTCTTTAGATTAGGCTTCTTTCTCTCCTTTCGACTGCAACCTGAATGTGAACCTGAATAAATGTAAATTTACCTTTGTTGCAATATACGTCCTGGGAGATTTATTTACTGCACTTAGCACACTTCTATAACTGGGAAAACTCTGCTGTATTAACCAAATATTACAGTGCTGACAGCCTTGGTAAAGGCTGATGTGAGATGCTTCCTAAATAAGACATCCCTGAATCCAAATTGTTGTCAGTGTTCTCTTGCCACTTGTCCCTAACAACTACTGTTGGTGCTCTACATTCCTTTTTTTGGCCAAGGACTTTCAGCAGTTATGCAACTTCAGGTGGTTTTAGAAGAGATAGGTTATGGAGACACATTTCAATCTGAATTCTGGCCTGGATTGGGGGTAGAAATAGCCTTGGTTGCCCTATCTTCCCAAGAGAGCAACAAGTAGATCCCTGCTGATTCTTAGCAGTTTTCAGTATCATTGACTATCGTGTCCTTCCATAAAGGCTGGCTGGGTTGGGAGTAGGGGGCACCATGCTTTGATGGTTCTGCTTTTAATTCACTGACCACTTCCAGAATGCAGTGCTTGGAAACAGATGTTCAGCTCCATGGCACTTATGCAGTGGGGTCTCATAGGGATACATGTTGTCCCCAGTGCTGTTTATCAACTACATGAAATTGCTGGGAGAGACTGACCATCATTGTCTGATTCCAGAAGGTTCTAGCTCCCCACTCCTCTACATGCCCGCTCCTCTACATGCAGCTGTTGGATGACCTTGGATCAATCACAGTTCTTTCAGAGCTGTTCTCTCAAGAGTTCTCTCAGAGCTCTCAGCCCCACCTATCTCACAGGATGTCTATTGGGAGAGGAAGGTAAGGAGATTGTAAGCTGCTCTGAGGCTTCGACTGAAGGATAGTTTCTTCTTCTAAATATTTTGTCTTGCAAAACAATTGCATATTCTTAATGTTTTTGTTTTGCAGAACAAACAAGAAGGAATTGCCCCTTAGCAGAGGATACAGGTAACCATGTAAAATAAACTGCCTTAAGATATGGCCAAGTCTGTAGGGCATACCTTTAACAAAGTCACCTCTTGCTTTGGCTCATTGGTTGAGTTCACAGATAACAACCAACCTGTATTTTATATCTGGTGTTTTGTCCTTATAAAATGTAGATGACCTTTGTTTTTCTTGACTCTTCATTCATATCACTTCAATCATAAGTGCACTATAAGTGTCCACACCTGCATATGTGTGTGAAAGAAATGCAGCCAAAACAAATTATAGGTAATAGAGCAGACAATATGAAAGAATTAGTAAGATGGAGAGGTATAGAGGCAAAGATACATTGTGGACTATACAAATGATAGGATATTGAAAATATGGCCCCAAATGCCTGCATTAGAAAAGAGACTTTGCTCACTTCTAGGCATCATTTATTTAGAAGGAAAAGGAGACTGACACTGAAATAATACAGATTATTTGTGACATTGTTTTTTAAATATATCTGCATAAACCTATGTTCAAACAGACAGGTAATGTGATCATATTATCACTAGAACATGCTGAAGCAAAATACCCACTAAACTTTTTTAAAATTGCCGAGTACATTGATTCAAATTGTATATAATTTCTGATGTATATTCTTAAAATCTTTATTTAGAGCTTTATTAGTTGTTGTACATAATTATTGTCAGGCATAGTTTATGTTGACCAGGTATTAAAAATCCTTTTTTTGTTGTTTTAAATAGATCCACAAAGTGCCAGAAGACTCAGAGAAGGGTAAAACATCAATTGAATTAAGACCTTGTTTTACTAATAATAAAAACTAAAGATCTACTGTGCAGCTGTCTAATTAGATTCATAAAATGTACCAAGCATTCTTAAATGTTCTAATATTTTAAAATATGACAATGAATCAGATCAGAGGCTGGAACAAAATGTTCTGTAAGTGATGCCCTTATCCAGAGTGAGTTTGAAGACAAGCATATGAATTCTGGTTCTCAAATCATACCTCACATACAGCATGATAGTTTCCTCAGGAGTTTTGCAAATTCAGGCTTTAAATAAACTTTTACTTTGCTGTACTGTATTTTTGCTTCACATTTTTGATTGATAGTGAAAGATTAATTTCTGTAAATATTTTTTAGGGAATAACTTATTACTGTGAGCAAGCAGGGTGAGGTAAGGAATTATGTGGCATACAGCTTTGTAGAAAACAGCAGTGTAAGCTTCAGTTCCTTGTTTTAACAAGGATCATGGGAAAGGGGTGATCTGAGTTAAGTAACCTCTGTAGGATACACCCATAATATAACACTTTGGGGATGTCATCAGGGTTACAGCAGTCAGGGGGCTGGTGGAAATATCTGACCATTTTTTCCAATGATTTGGCAGCACTATGAGGTTCAAGGAATATACTGCTGTCCAATTATTCTTTTTCTCTATTGCCCCCCTAGTCAAAATAAGAGACAGACACGAAGTATTGGGTTTAAACCGGGCCGCTTTATTAAACTCGATTAATCTGTGAACTCGGCAGGGGTAAGACCTAACCAGACAGGCCCCTGGGGTCACCCACGGACCCCGCCCTGTCAAAGGGCGAGCAACCCTGCCCCCAGCACAAACCCGCCATATTCGGGTTGTAACTGAGCGGCCAGGCCTCCAGCCTTTCTCCACCTGGGCTAGCATCGATCCCCCATGGAAAGATCCGCCCCAGGTGAGGCTCCCCGTGATCTGCATTCCCCGCACTGAGCCGTGTAGCCCATCTGCGGTTCATACAGACCACACGCACCAAAGGTGCTAGGCCATAGGTGCTCCCCTGAAACACTGTGGCCACCCCATCCCCGGCCAGCGACCAACTTACAATCCACCCCTAAACCTAACACTATAAGGCAGTACAAGGTAGGCGAAAAACAACTCCACATGGGCCAATTATGCGGAGATGAAAAAATTCCTACCTGGCCCCCAACAAGGCGACCGGTTGAAACCTGTACTGCCAAGGGAGGGTGGGTGGGCAGAGAGCCAAGAAGACAGCCGCACTGAGTCGGGCGGGGCCAGGGCTTATATAGCCCTGGCGCCACGCCCCGCTCAAGCCCCGGATGGGCTGGGGCTGTCAAAGCCTGCTCTCCTTCTTCCAGGAGGGCAAATGCGGCCCCCAGCCTGAACGCCGGCGATGCCGGCTTGGCTGGGAAGGGCCGAGCCTACCATGCAGAAGAATACTGCTCATCAGGTAAACTGGAATAAGAGAAGTATTTGTTTGAACCAATATATTTTTTTCACCTGGATGGTCCAGAAGTCCTTGTAAACAACTAGCAATAGGTTAAGCACAGAGGTGCCTAAGATTGTTCCTCCTGTGCCCAAACACAACAGTTCCTCCTGTGCCCAATCCAGGAGGTATGTCAACCCCCATTCTGCTGTAGGGCTTTCCAATATGCCATTAGCAAGGTCCCCCAGCCTCACATATTATGGTGGGTTTGTGGGGGGTTTTCCAATTGGTTTTAATAAATAAAAGTCCTGCAGTATTTCTTCCCACAATCAGAAATTATACCAATTCATTCTTAACATTATGAAATACCAAAAGTTAATACTTTGCCATTTACTAACTTTCTTGTCACAAAACATTGCTGAAATCTTTAGAACACTTTCGTGGGAGAATTCAGCCCCTCTGAGTAACTGAAGACTTACTTCTGAGTAGACCTCCTTAGGATTGCTTCTGTCTCTGATTTTTCACTTCCAAGAAAATCTACACAACCTGTGCATTAATTTGACCCTTTATGCATTTTGGAATGGCAAAACATGCATCTTAACTTGGGTATTTATATTTTTTGTTATTTTTGCTTTTTGAAATGAATCCTGTGCACATGAAACCTAATAGTCTTGAGATAAATCTAGATCATCAATTTAATTTTTGTGAAAAAAAATTAAGCTGGGATGGTTTACAATTTTTACTTATGAGTTGTTCAAGCAAATTGGAGGTGGAAAACAATGCAAACTGACAGATGAGTTGTGGAATGGATTCTTGATATCTGTAGAATAATTCTTATTTGAAGATTAAACAAGTTCTATACCTAGAATTATTTAACTATTTATTTTACATCATTTTTACTCTGCCTATCTCCCTATTGGGCAGCCAAAGTAACTATCATTATTTTCCTCCCTTCCATGTTATCCTGACAACATTCCTGTGAGATAGATTAGGTGGAGAGAGTGTGACTGGCCCCAGCTTACCTGGGAAGCTTCCAATAGCAGAATGGAGATTCAAACCTGATCTCACAGATTCTGCTCTAACCACTCACTCATACTACACTGGCTCCTTTGATGACACACCTGAAATTATATCCTAAAATATGAATAATACTGTGCTGAATTTTTACTTTGATCATTTTCTGCTAGCATTACTATGCCAATTGACACAGGCTTAAATCAAATCAGAATCATTCCTGAACCAAACCTAAAACAATATTGTTTAAATGGATTAAGGGAAGTTACAAAGGTTTGGAAATCTGATTAACAAATGTGTAATGAGTACGATGAAGAAAAATGGGAAATAGCAAATGAGCACCTTTGCTTAATTGCAAACAGAGAACAATAACAAGAGCAAATACCAACTGACTAATGCCTCCAATTTTAACATACAAGGAATATAAAGAATTTAATGAGTGGTTTATCTGCTGACTATTGTAGCCTGGAGACTTCTACAAATTAAAAGAGTAAATGAAACAAAAACAAGAGACCTAACAAAATCCTAATACTGTACTTATAAAAAAAGAAACCACATAGTTGTTCTTCATAAATAGACTATTGACTTTCACAGGGTTAAGAAGCTCATGTAGTGATTAGGCTTGGAAGCCATAATTGCTCTTGCCACGCAAACTCTGCTGCAGTCAATATCTTTTTATCATATACATTTTTAATCACATATTAATAAACAAGGAGGTGTGTTTTATTGATAGTTGGATTAGATTATTGACCAACTCAACAACTCTGTACACTGTACACAGAAAATATAAACAAGGTCAACATGTAAAAGATAGGGTAACATAGATCAAAGATGGAAAATGTGCTTTTCCTTAGGCCTTTGTATGATTTAATTTTTTTTCTGTTCAGCAATTCAATATAGTAAACAGTTTCAACACCTTCAATGAAAACCCCCAACAACTATATATGGACCATGGTAAAAATAAAAATAAGAATAAACTTAGGAAACAATTTAAGTAGAAATTGCCTTCAAAAGGAGGCTACCATGTCCTATTTAAAAGCCTATTACAAGTTTTGCAGAATATTTTTGTAAAGTAATTGAAGAACATTTCTCTGTTTCAGGCAAACTCATATGTGTGTGTATATATATATATGTGTGTGTGTGTGTGTGTGTGTGTGTATGCACTTCAACAATTCAGAAGTCAACTAAGCGTGCATTGAAAAGCAGCAGCAGGAGTTCAGAGGGACTGAACATGGTACTCTGTGTTTGCATGCTGGAGCTTTTTTGCCCGTTCAGCATCTATATACTTGAGCTTTCTGTTGCAGTTATTCTGGAAAAGGAAGACATATCTGGTTGGAAAATTGATGACCCCTGTCCTGCATTCAGAACTGCATTCCATACATGTGCATTGTTTTATAGATCCTTGCCATTATGTTTGCATAGCAAGCAGTGTTCCCATTGGGAAGAAAAATAAGACAGATAAAGAGACAGAAAGATAGAGACAGCTAACTGAAACTCTAGAGTTGTCTGACCCTTAGTCTGATATTGAAATGTGAAACTCAGCAAGACTTGAAATGGGTATTAAGAAGGGAAGGGAAACAAGATCCACATATGTTTCCACTGAGTCTCTTTCTAGGACTCTTGATCACTGGAAGATTCTGATCCTTACCTTGCAGTCAAAAACACAAATGGACCAGGTGTCCCCAACATGGTACCACTGACACCTTTCTTGGTTCTCGCCAAGTGTTTTTAGAAAGTGGGTGGGGCTGGGTGGGCTTTTGCTCAGCAAGGCTTCTGAGTGGCCATTAGAGATTGAGTTGGCTGTGCCGATTTAAAAAAAAACATTTTTTTTTACAGCAGCTGCTACCACGGCACAAGAATCTTCATTGTATGACTGAAGCAAAGGTTGAGCAGCCATTTTGTGACTGGCTCCATCTCCTGAAGCAGCACTTTTGTGGTAGCCCTTTTTTTGCTGCATCTAGCATGCTATGTGAGAATTCTAAAGGTGCCTATAGGCCCAATAAGGTTGAGGACCCCAGCTATACACCATTCCTAGGTAAGACAATTTGCCAAAGATAGGTCCTTTAACACCAAATCTCTGGAATCAGTATCAATAGCATCAATGAAATACTATGTATTAGTGAACTGATCTAGAAGGGCTGACAGAAGCCATGACATTTTGATTCAGTAGAATTCATCATGTACCACAAAGTGAGGTCTGACAAGGCACCTAGAGTTGCTCAATTCCCTTCTCAAAGTGTCTTTTGAGCTCTCAGTACATTTTGGGGTATTTATTAAACAATGCTTGTAGCTTTAATCCATGCATTTAATTTCATGCAGGATGATTATTTGTTCAGAAACAATTGATATAATTTCATAAGTAAATTTTATATTTGGAATTCCATTTTGGTATTTCTTGTATGGTTATTTCAATAATTGTGACTGAACTAGGCAGTGCTATTCTAAGGCCCCAATGGCAGCATTGTGCTGATGCCAGTGTGGCACCAACATTACCAGTATATTACACTGTTCTCCAGCCATAAGAAAATCACAAACAGCTTTCAGCAACACTCTTACTACTTATGATCACACCAGAATGCATAGCAATCCCACTAATTGTGGAGCAGAATGCTGCTATGAGTGGTCCTATGAGTGGCAGATCTGATGCAGCCAATCTCTGTTCATCAAGTCATCATGTGGCCACCACCAAATATGAAGTAAGAACATAAGAGAAGCCATGTTGGATCAAGCCAATGGCCCATCCAGTCCAACACTCTGCCTCACACAGTGGCCAAAAATTATACACACACACACACTGTGGCTAATAGCCACTGATGGACCTCTGCTCCATATTTTTATCCAATCCCCTCTTAAAGCTGGCTATGCTTGTAGCCGCCACCACCTCCTGTGGCAGTGAATTCCATATGTTAATCACCCTTTGGGTGAAGAAGTACTTCCTTTTATCCGTTTTAACCTGACTGCTCAGCAATTTCATCGAATGCCCACAAGTTCTTGTATTGTGAAAAAGGGAGAAAAGGACTTCTTTCTCTACTTTCTCCATCTCATGCATTATCTTGTAAACCTCTATCATGTCACCCCGCAGGCGACACTTCTCCAAGCTAAAGAGCCCAAGCATTTCAACCTTTCTTCATAGGGAAAGTGTTCCAACCCTTTAATCATTCTAGTTGCCCTTTTCTGGACTTTTTCCAATGCTATAATATCCTTTTTGAGGTGCGGCAACCAGAACTGCACACAGTACTCCAAATGAGACCGCACCATCGATTTATACAGGGGCATTATGATACTGGCTGATTTGTTATCAATTCCCTTCCTAATAATTCCCAGCATGGCGTTGGCCTTTTTTATTGCAATTGCACACTGTCTTGACATTTTCAGTGAGTTATCTACCACAACCCCAAGATCTCTCTCTTGGTCAGTCTCTGCCAGTTCACACCCCATCAACTTGTATTTGTAGCTGGGATTCTTGGCCCCAATGTGCATTACTTTGCACTTGGCCACATTGAACCTCATCTGCCACGTTGACGCCCATTCACTTAGCCTCAACAGATCCCTTTGGAGTGCCTCATGATACTCTCTGATTCTCACCACCCTGAACAATTTAGTGTCATCTGAAAACTTGGCCACTTCACTGCTCACTCCCAACTCTAAATCATTTATGAACAAGTTAAAGAGCATGGGACCTAGTACTGAGCCCTGCAGCACCCCACTGCTTACCGTCCTCCACTGCGAAGACTGCCCATTTATACTCACTCTCTGCTTCCTATTAATCAGCCAGTTTTTGATCCACAAGAGGACCTGTCCTTTTACTCCATGACTCTCGAGCTTTCTAAGCAGCCTTTGATGAGGAACTTTATCAAAAGCTTTCTGGAAGTCAAGGTAAACAACATCTATTGGGTCTCCTTTGTCCACATGTTTGTTCACCCCCTCAAAGTAATGTAACAGGTTATTGAGGCAAGATCTTTCCTTACAGAACCCATGCTGAGTCTTCTTCAATAACCCGTGTTCATCAATGTGCCTACTCATTCTGTCCTTGATAATGGTTTCTACCAACTTTCCAGGTATTGAAGTCAGACTGACTGGCCTGTAATTTCCCGGATCTCTTCTGGAACCCTTTTTAAAGATGGGGGTGACATTTGCTACCTTCCAGTCCTCAGAAACGGAGGCAGATTTCAATGAAAGATTACAGATTTTTGTCAGGAGATCCACAAGTTCAACTTTGAGTTCTTTCACAACTCTTGGATGTATGCCATCCGGACCTGGTGACTTATTAGTTTTTAATTCGTCTATCAGTTGTAGGACCTCCTCCCTGGTCACCTCAATCTGACTCAGGCCTTTCAACACCCCTTCCAAAATTAGTGGTGTGGGAAGTTATGTGTAAGGTTTGGCAGTTGGTATAATTGGATACTATGTAACTAGAAGTACAGAATGCATGTGCTCCTTGTTGTTGAGCAGATTGTACTCGATGCCTTATTGGTTAAGGGGTATGACGTGTATGAAGAAATAAAAGGAGGTGCTGGAGAGGCTGAGGGATCATTCATTCCCTGTGCAGCTGTACTTGAGCATGCTTTGCAATCTTTAAATCTGTCTCCTGTCTACCTTTCTTCTTCACACCATTATATTGTTGGGGCTGGACTCCGACAAGTGGTTCTGGAGCGGGCAAACACTTCTCATCTTCCACAGTGAAGATGGAGGCAAAAAATGCATTCAGCTTCTCAGCCATTTCCCTATCCTCCTTCAGTAATCCTTTTACCCCTTGGTCATCCAAGGGCCCCACTGCCTCCCTGGCTGGTTTCCTTCTAATATATTTGAAGAAATTTTTATTGTTGATCTTTATGTTTTTTGCAATATGCTCCTCATAGTCCCTTTTTGCCTGCCTGATCACAGTCTTGCATTTGATTTGCCACAGCCAACTCTTATCCATTACCTGGTAGAAAAGTAACAGCTAACTCTTTATCTCTTTGAGATGAGTCCTCCCAAACCAGAGACATTTCATCTCCTGTCGGTTTTCCCCCAAGATTTAGTTTAAAAACTGCTCTGCCACCTTTTTGATTTTAAGTGCCAGCAGCCTGGTTCCATCTGGGGACAAGTGGAGACCGTCTCTTTTGTACAGCTCCCGCTTGTTCCAGAAAGCATCCTAGTGCCTAACAAACTTAAACCCTTCCTCCTTACACCATCGATTCATCCACACATTGAGACTTCTAATTTGTGCCTGTCTCTCCTGCCCTGCACGTGGAACAGGTAGCGCTTCTGAGAAGGCTACCTTGGAGGTCTTGGCCTTAAGTCTTCCGCCTAGCAGCCTAAATTTTTCCTCCAGGACCTCACGACTGCATTTCCTCACATCGTTGGTGCCAACATGCACCACGACCACTGGTTCCTCCCCAGCACTGTCTATCAGCCTATCTACTACATGCGTAATGTCTGCTACCTTCGCACCAGGCAGGCAAGTCACCATACGGTCAGTACGCGGTTTTGCCACCCAGCTGTCTACTTGCCTAAGGATCAAATCACCAACTACCAAGTCCCCTCCTCTCTCCCTGCCCAGGGATGGTTCCTTGGCCCGAAAGGTTTTCCGCTCATCAACTGAAGAAGAGGTCCCTTCTGAGGGCGCATTCCCCTTATCCTCAGCACGGTGCCCTGTTCCCTCTCGACCCTCACACTGCCTGGCAGCAACAGGGCTGCCACGTTCAGAGTGGGGCTCATCTAATACGCCCCCGAGTGCCTAACTGACCGTCTCTGCTTCTCTAGGGCAGTCACCTCGGCCTCAAAGGTATGAACTCATCCCCTGAGGACCAGGAGCTCCTTGCATCGAGCACACACCAAAGACTTCTGTCCTGTGGGCAGATAGTCATACATGTGACACTCAGTGCAAAACACTGGAAAGCCCCCACCCCCCTTCTGGCATTCTACCTTCATGATAGCTTTTAAAAGAAATATATACAGTCCTCTTTAAATCCTGTTTGTTTAAGTGGCTCCCCTTCTGGAGGGTCAACTTACCTTATTGGGAGAACAAGGAAATTAGGGTTCTGGGTTCCTGGTCCTTACAGAGCCCCCAGGCTAAGAGCCACAGGCCAAGAGCCCTTCAGCTTGTGCCAAAGGCTCGCGCCTTGCAGCTTAAAATGCAATGAGGGTGGGGAGCACAGCCACTCCTAAGCAATTAGTACCAATCACCTTCACCTTCAGCCCACTCAACCAAACAAAAGTCAGGGGAAGAAAAAAGGCTGACCCCTTAACTCTCAGGGAGGCTGGTGGCAACAACTGGACCACTGAAATTAATGTACTTCGATGAGCTCCACAGACATGTGTTCCTCATGTTCCCTTTTGCCAGGCAGACATACATGGGAGGAAGCATGGCCAATTCAGTCACAGTATTCTCATGTTTTTATAGCTCACTTTGCACAGGCATCCATGATAGAGAACCCATGACTCCTTCTGCCAAGAATTCAGAGCCTGACCAGGACTAGATGTGGGAGTATCAGCATTTTACTTAGCAAAGGAAAAAGAGACACTGGGGACACAATGTAATATACAGCTGTACCTTAACAAAAGGCATTTCTGATCCCCCCCCCAACCCGCTCCATACCTTATTGGGGAAAGGCATCTATCTAGTAAATGGGAGTCATCAGTTTGATTCCCAGTAAGGCAGATGCTGACCAGAGGTCCAGCCAGGGCCAGTACCAGGGTTTTTCACACCCTAGGCAAGGCACCCACCACCTGTGCCCTTCCTCCCGACTACCCATTGGAAAACCAGGCCAAGGCCTCCCTGCCCTTGCCTGCCCTCGCTTAGCTCCTTTCCCATTGCTGCCCACCTGCAGCACTCCTGGCCAGACTGGATGGTGAGGCAGAGGAGGGTGGCAGAGAGGTGGGCAGCAGCGAGGGAAGGAGTGAAGCAGGGGCAGTGGGGCAGGCAAGGGCACAGAAGGGTGTCAGAGAGACGAGCAGCAGTGAGGGTGAGTGCAGCAGTGACACAGCAGTGTGGCAAGGGAGGGCAGGCTCTGAGCACCTCTGAGTGCATGCACCACCCCACTGACCCCACTCAGCCTTTCTGGGTCTGCACTTCTGTGGTGGGGCAGTGTGTGAGCTTGGAAGCACTCAGAGCTTGCCCTCTCTTGCCACAGAAGCCTTAGAGGCTCCAAGTGCCTCTGAGCATAGAGGCATAGAGAATCCAAGTGCTTCCGAGTGCACCCATTACTGTGCCGCCTCACCACCCCTGCTCAGCCCCTTTCCCCCACATCGTCACCCACCCACAGCACTCCTGGTAGGTGGTGAAGTGGAGGAGGGTGGTGAAGAGGTGAGTGGTAGCAAGGGTGAGTTTGGCGGTGGTGGGTGAGGGACAGCTGGGGTGGCAGGGCACGTATGGGAAGAGAGACAGGACACTCACTGCCTGCCCCTGTGGCCAGACATCACCCTAGGCAACTGCCTACTGGGTAGCTGGCACTGGGGCCAGCAACAGTCCAAGCAACAGCAAAATAGGAGACAGAAGCCACACGCAGGAACCCATGCTTCCTGCACTCAGGAACAGCCCTCTAACTATTCACCTATTCACCTGAGTGCACAGGAGACACTGTAGGGTGCTAGGCAGCCACCTTGAGCAGCCCTGCCATCCACACCAGCTATATGGAACAAGGCAGTGGAGAGTGCAGATGCATGTGTGACAAAGTTTAGTTCCATTACCATACAGGAAGAGCCTGGAGGCAGTCTAGCTGGACTCCAGAGCACACCTGGAATTTTACCCTGCCAAATATCATCATGGAGGATGGGCCACTCAAGCCGATTATCAACCCCACATGGCCATCACTGGCCAACAAGCCCTCATGTGCCATCTGCCTCCTGCACTCAGTGGTCTTGTTATCACTGTCCATTCATTTTCCTCAGTGACTTTTATGTTCCATCCATCCCTGACTGCTTGGGTTGCCAACCTGCAGGTGAAACCTGAAGATCTTCCGCTTTTGCAACTGATCTCCAGAATACAGAGATCAGTTACCCTGGAGAACATGACTGCTTCGGAGTATTGAATCTGTAGCACTGTATGATGCTCCCCAAACCCTGCCCTCTCCAGGCTCCATCCGCAACATCTCCAGGTATTACCCAACTCATAGCTGGCAGCCCCACTGACTGTCCTCCCCTTATGAGATATACCAACATGAGGTTTAATTGCCATCCTAAACCCTTTCAAGCCAGACATAGGATTACACTGTTAGTTACAGATTTATTTTGTTAACAGGTTTCAAAATATAGATATGAATTTTATTTATTTCTAAACATTTGGGACTAAGATGTTTTATATATCTTTTAAAAGTATGTTTTATATACTAACAGTCATCAAATTTTGATTCTTGGAGTTTGTAATCCAGTAAAAATGAAATTAGGTTTTGAATAACAAAGCACTTATGTGTTTTTAGTCTATATTATATACTTTACAGGACTGGTAATTGCCACCCATTTCAAAACTCTGTTAACTACTGGAAACAAATTTTTGATGTAATAAGATTATACACATTTAATTTTAAGTAAAAAATTCATCCTGCTGCAAAATGTTGAAGGAAACATTGTCAAACTTTCTCAGCACTATCTTCTTAGGTAACCCTTACCAAGACTTCCATTGTCATAGTTAAAACGTAGAGTCTTTCTGTATTATCTTGATGGTACTGCTATATAATGTGTGGGCCACTAGTCAAGGGGAACACTTAAGATCTTTATATACCAAGGTAAGAAAAGGCTTGGTGTAATGACAAAGAAAGAACTACCAGTGTAGAAAGTTATTAAACATCACCAGTAGCCCAAGGGCACTGTAGTCTTAAATGGGGATCTTTAAAAAGGCATATGTGTAAAAGAGAAATGTGTACTCCATTAATACCATGAAATACAATAAGATGGGAACTCAAACATAGATGAAGGGCTGGATTACACTGCACATTGCCACAATAAATATCCTTCTGACAGAAAACAAAAGGTGAAGCAGAAAGATATCCATGCCAAATGCGAGAAAAACCCACACATTGGCTAAACTGTTCATCCTTGTTAGACTGTGATCCTTATAATGCTGCCAAGTGCACTGAGGTACTGTGTTACAATTGCCAGTGATATAAGCTAAAGCTACCTGGAGGCACCATTAACTGGTGCATTTCTCCTTGCCAGAAGTTGTCAAAGTTTTTATTTGTTCTGGCCAAGACATGTCATTTTACTGCTTCATCTCTTTCATTGGGCTATATATCTGCTCGCCCAATATGCATGTTTGCACACACCCATCGCTCTTCCATCAAAATGTAATGAATAAATAAAAAGAAAAGAAGAGGTCAGTCTTGTGGAAATAGATGGCAAAAGTGTAGTTTATAAAGGAGCTGCACAGATTTTTCATTTGTCCATTTCTGAAAAGTAATCCTGGAAAGTACAATTGCAAGCCATACTCATGCAGAGAAAGAATGGGAGTATCTCAGAAAACTGACAATGTGGCACGGGAATTTTTTCATCATCTAAAAACCAAAAAAGAATGTTATAGGAAGCTGAACATGCTTATAATGCTAAGTCATAGAATTAAGAAAATATTGGAGTGACACACAGCTTGAACTTCCAGTACTGAACTGAAAACTGTCAGTAACCTTTTAATGAATGCAGATAGAGGTATCACTTTACCCCTGTATCCTGGCAGTGCAAGGCCTATGTGATTGGCATTGGCAATAGAGAATGTGACTGCATTCCATTTAGCAGGGACCACAGTTAAGTAGTGGAATACATGCTTTGCATGCATAATGTCCTAGGTTCAGTTCATGGTACCGCCAGTTAAAAAGTTGTTACATAACAGATCTAGGAAGCATCTTTTCCTTGAGACCTTCAGGTTCCATTGGTCATCAGAAGAGACAAGACTGACACCAATTTCCAACTAGCCTTATGCTGCTCTCATGCTCCTCTTCTCTGCGGGGCTTCTGTTGAATTTGACACTATCTGCCACGGGGCTGCAACTAGCTTTGCCTTTTTTGTGCGGCAAACAAAAACTAGTTTTTAGAGGATCTTGTTTGCTGCATGAAAAAGACAGAGTGAGTTGCAGCTCCAGGGCAGATAGTGTGAAATCCAACAGAAGCCCAGCATGACAAAAGGAGTGTGAGAGCGGCATATGGCTAGTGGGAAATCGGTCTGGGTTATATGGATGAATAGTCTGACTCTGACATAGTAGGTTAGTAACCATGAATATGAGCCTGAGTTGAAACTCACAAGCTAACTGTTTAAAGTCTTGCTTTTACATGTACAGTTTGCTTCTTAATCTACAGTCCTCATAGCAGGTGCTTTTCAACAATACAACTTAACTATTGAAATACAAATTATTGAACATTAACATTTTTATAGGGCTTTTTTTGTAGCAGGGACTCCTTTGCACATTAGGCCACACTCCCCTGATATAGCCAATCCTCCAAGAGTTTACAGGGCTCTTAGTACCGGGTCTACTGTAAGCTCCAAAAGGATTGACTACAGTAGAGGTGTGTGGCCTAATATGCATAGGAGTTCCTGCTACAAAAAAGCCCTCGACATTTAAATATAATCAAACAGTATGATGCAGGAGGCAAAGCAACAGCAATACATTTCATATTTATTTGCTGCCTTAGGCTGGTCATAGTATTTATATCACTCATTTAGTTTGTTGTTTAAAACATTTCTATCCCACCTTATCTACTTAGACTCAAGGTGGACAACAATGCAGCAACCACACTGAAAGACATAGATTGTAATACTTCAATTAACAAAAATAAAACATAGAAAATACAGAAAATACAAATTTAAAAACACTTAAGATTTAAAACACATAAAAATTAAAAGAGAGATAGGAAGAGAGCCAGTTTGACATAGTGGTTAAGTGTGTGGACTCTTATCTGGGACAACCAGATTTGATTCCCCACTCCTCCACTTGCAGCAGCTAGCATGGCGTTGAGTTAGTCATAACTCTCACAGAGTTGTCCTTGAAAGGGCAGCTCCTATGAGAACTCTCTCAGCCCCACCCACCTCACAGGGTGTCTGTTATGGGGGAGGAAGGTAAAGGAGATTCTAAGGTGCTCTGAGATGCAGAATGAAGGGCAGGATATAAATCCAATATAAAATAAAATGAGCACAGAGAAGTCTGATTAAACAATTTCCCCTCCAACAGAGCTTTCTTGAATAAGATTGTCTTACATTCCTTCCTCACCCACCCTAGCAGACTATTTCAGAGATCTGGACACACCACAGAAATTCCTTGTGATCTGCTGTAACTATATGGATGTTTGTAAGAATGTAACTGGTCTAGGGGAGACTAGCACTCGTCTCCCACTCGGTATCAGCTCTGCAGCATATGACGTCCTGCTTTGCAGAGGCTGCCAAGCTATTCGGCCTAGAAGTTAGTCTGAAGAAGACAGAAGTTCTCCACCAGCCTGCACCCCAGGAAGATTATCACCCTCCCTGCATCACTGTGGGTGAATCAGTTCTGAAGACAGTCCAGCAGTTCAGCTACCTGGGGTGCATCATCTCCTCAGATGCCAAGATCGACAAGGAGATTGACAACAGGCTGGCAAAGGCAAACCGTGCATTTGGCCGATTGCACAAAAGAGTGTGGAGCAACAAGCATCTGAAAAAAGGCACAAAGATCAATGTTTACAAAGCGGTTGTGATGACAACCCTCATCTATGGCTCCGAATCGTGGGTTTTATACCGTCATCACCTGCGACTCCTTGAGCGCTTTCATCAGCGCTGCCTTCGCACCATCCTCAACATCCACTGGAGTGACTTTGTGACCAACACTGAAGTCCTCAAGCGGGCAGAGGTTACCAGCATCGAGGCACTGCTGTTGAAGACGCAGCTGCGCTGGGCAGGGCATATTTCTAGGATGGAAAACCACCGCCTTCCCAAGATTGCCCTGTATGGCGAACTCTCCACCGGCCATCGAAATAGAGGGGCACCAAAGAAGAGGTACAAGGACTCCTTGAAGAAATCCCTTAGCACCTGTCACATCAACCATCACCAGTGGTCTGACCTAGCCTCAGATCGCAAAGCATGGAGGCACACCATCCACCAGGCTGTCTCTTCCTTTGAGAACGCACGCATAGCTGGTCTTGAGGACAAAAGGAGATTGAGGAAGAATCGCACTGCTACAGCACCAACCCCAAATCAGACTTTTCCCTGCAGCCACTGTGGCCGGACCTGCCTGTCCCGCATTGGTCTTGTCAGCCACCAGCGAGCCTGCAGCAAACGTGGACTATTGCACCCTTCTTAAATCTTCGTTCGCGAAGCCAAGCCGAGAGAGAGGGGAGTATACTGTACTGGCTAGCAGAGGGGTGTCAAACATGCAGTCTGGGAACCGAATCAGGCTCCCAGAGGGTTCCTATCAGGCCCCCTAGCAACTGGCTGTCATTTACTTCCTTCTCCCTATATCATGCTTCCTTCTGCATCTCAGCTTGCTTTGCAAGGCTTACTCAATTGCATAGGAGCTACAGAGCAAAACCTCTATTTTCTCCATTGGCTGAGGCTCCTCCCTTGGAGAGAAAGTGGGGGAAGGCAGAGTTTGTTTTTCCAGGCTCTCTCAATTGCACAATAGAGCTACTGAGCCAAGCCTCTCTTCCTTCTATTGCCTAAGGCTTCTTTTCCCCCTCCCCTGGGGAAGGAAGGAAAGAGCCAGAGCTTCCTTTGTCCAGTTCCCTGGGTCCCATGGGAGAAATACAAAGAAAGCACCTTTAAGATCAACAAATGCTAACATTTTAAGCATGTTTTAAGTTTTTTCAAATATATTTGTGTTTGTGTCCTTTATAAAGTTTACATCTCTACTACCTAATCTTAAATAAGTACACACATGGCCCAGCCCAACATGGCTTGGCCCAACCCGACATGGTCCAGCCCAGCAAGGTCTCATTTATGTCAGATTTGGCCCTCATAGCAAATGAGTTCAACACCCCTAGGCTAGCAGGTTCCAAAGTCCAGTGTCATTCAGTCCAAGGTCAGGAGACGAAAGAGTAAACAAGACAAAGTTATTCAGTCAGAGGATCAGAGTTCTAGGGAGTCAGGCAAGGAGTGGCAGTAGGTCAGCATCCAACAAATGCATTGCATCCACACCCAATAGTCTAGCTTGGCTGGTTTTTATAGCTCCATGCCTAAGGGTCATGCTTGCAGCCAGCAGCTCAGAAGTAATCTTGCAACATAAACATAAACATATGAAGCTGCCTTATACTGAATCAGACCTTCAGTCCATCACAGTCAGTACTGTCTACTCAAACTGGCAGCGGCTCTCCAGGGTCTCAAGCTGAGGTTTTTGCCTGGACCCTTTTTAGTTGGAGATGCCGGGGACTGAACCTGGGACCTTCTGCTTACCAAGCAGATGCTCTACCACTGAGCCACCATCCCTCCCCTAACTACTTAACTTCAACATCAGCAAACAGCCGGCACTGGGCCATGAAGCATGCACTTTGCTTCCTTGCCTGCAGCTCTGTTCTCAGCTTCAATCTGTGTCACTCTAAGGGTGTGGGAGATATTAGCAGACTGGGATCAGCTGCCTGAAGTTCACCGGCTGCATCAGGGCTGGAGGGTGTCAGTGGCTCTGTTGTTAGCTATGAATCCTGATAAACCTGCATCTCATTCTCTTGCTGATCCACTTTTGTTGATTCAAGGCTGGCAATAGGAGGCTCCTCTTCCCCTGAGGAGTCCATTGCTCTTGAGGGGTCCTCACTATCACTGAGCCCTGGCTGAACCACAACATATGACAGGGAAATGCAATTGGATAAGTAAGAGAACCCTAGTCCATGAGGGACTTTAACCAGCAGTTTGATTTGGACCCAGAGTCCTAATGCAGTTGTTGTTGTACTGGGGATCATCTGACCTCAGAAAGGAAACTGCTGTTGTATTTTGTAACAAATGGAGTCCATCTTCAAAGGCCGTCCCACATGCACAAAATAAAGTGTGGGGAAAATAAATAGTGAGTGGAAGTGCTTTATGTATTACTACTCTATTGTTTTTTAAAAAATCTTGAATATAACAAACTAGCATTCCCTGACATGCTAGTTTATTTTTATTATTCAGGATCTGTTTTTTACAGGCTAAGGACAGTCAGGCATGTATGCCCCTATCTACTGTCAGAACTGTTAGCGACTAGGAATCACTACACCATGTGCCATCTTTGGGTTTGAACTTGCTCTCAGTAATAGTAAATCTTATCCAAAATCTTTCTAATCATGATTCAGTGCCATGAATGTTACAATGCATATAGCATACAGATACCACAAATAATTGTGTCTCCTTTTCAGTCTACTCTTAAAGAACATCATTGATAGTTAGAAGTCTTAGAATAACAGGGTTGGAAGGGACCTCCAGGGCCATCTAGTCCAACCCCCTGCACAATGCAGGAACATTGTTCAGGTTTCAGAAATCTTGTTCAGGTTTCTAACTGCCCCAATATTTGGATGTCTTCTAGATCAGAATGAGACCACAAAGGCAGAACATTTGGAAGGACATCTAGAGGTATTGCTTAAGGTCTTGGGGGATCGCTTCTTAATATAGCTAGACTATTCAAGAAAAATATCAAAGGTGGTCATATTTCATGAGTTCAGCAAACAAAACAGATATTGGAGAATGCAGATTCTATGTTAATTTAAAACTGTACCTGTTTCATAGGTTATACCAACTGAGGACGGATCAGGACTTTGATGTCACTTCAAGAAAATGAAATTAATTTGTATCATTTTTATTACTGTGCCTAGAGTTATTAGATTCCATAATAAACAAAGGCTGTACTACTGCATTTAAAAATCCAGTGTTTGCCTATAGCATCAAAACACTTCTAAATATAAGGTGGCTATGATGACTTCAAAGTAATTTGGGCACTGGATGCTATCGTTGTTTTAAAAGAAGCAGTGCTGGTATGCACTGGCAGCTGTTCCTTCTGGATTTTGATATACTTTGAAAATTGTGGCACAAACTCATTTATAGTAGTTTTTACACAGGAACACAAATATTTCAGGATACAACTGCATAACAATATCTTTTCTTAAAGTAGTAATTGATGCATATTATTGGAGAGAGGTGCAAATTCACATTCATATTAAACTAGCAAAGCTGGTGCAGTTTTGCTACTCTCATAGACCTCAGAACATTTTGCTGCTATGAAAAGTTGAATGCTTAACAAGGGCTTTACCCTTTCTGAAATACTTTTATCCTCATCTCTAGAAAGTCCTTAATGTCACATTTGTCCTGGCACTGTCACCTGTTTTAAAGCTAACAAATGCATGACATATAATACAAGATTTATAAATTTTAAAAACCCACCCTTTTAAAGTAATATTCTTTAAATCTTACTTTCTGACAGTCCTACTATTTGCTCAGTAACTATAATAGGCGTCTTTTTCAGAAAATACTGAATAAAAACTGACAAGCTATCAGGGGAATCTGAATGCATAATTGATAGGGGCATAAATTAATATGATTAGGCCTTTATTGGGTGCCATTGCTGCCAAACCTACAAAAGGGGCATGGAATAAAACATGGCTATGTTCTCAGTGCTGATAGGCATCAATATGTAATGCATATTATCTCTGGCCTTCTCATGTAGTTGCTTATGACAGCACTCAACCTAATTGAAATTTTTATCTTTCTGTTGCATACAGACAGTTCTGACTAGCAGCTTGCAGGGAAACAGAGAGAGAAAATTCCAAATGACCCAAACAAAGGTTTCTCTGTAGAGGTATGTAGCCTTCTTGCAAATTGCTTTGAAACACTGCTTTTTAGTTTTGTGGTTTATTTTTAAAACTCTACACAAAGCTGCATTTGACAATACTTGATTGGCTTTATCCTATTAAAGTGAGTTCAAAAGTGCTTTCCTTGTGAAAGCAAAATCCAAATAAGCCAAAATATTTCTACATAAAGCCACATATTCTACATTCCTTATAACTAGTTTTCTAATTTTGCATCTTGACTCCAATTGAATCATATCGGTCCTGAGAATGCTCAGGGATAAAAATGTAACTGCTACTTTTTATATTGTCTATTTCAATTGGGTGGGGTGAGGAATCACACCTCTTCCTTTCTCCTCACTGCTACTCATAGTTGTCTACTAACAAAAAGAGTAAGGTTTTTGTAACTCAGGAGCTGGAAATAATGGCAAGTTTGAGGCTTAAGGCCTCCTTTCTTAAAGCTCTCCTACCACTCATACACCTTATAATCATAGACTCATATTATAGAATCAGAGTTGGAAGGAACCTCCAGGGTCATCTAGTCCAATGCCCTGCACAATGCAGGACATTCACAAATACCTCCCCCCCACACACATACATCCCCAGTGACTCCTGCTCCATGCCCAGAAGATGACACATACCCCCAGGATGCCTTGCCAAACTGGCCTGATTAAAAATTGCTGACTGACCGCGAAAGTGGTAGTCAGCATTTCCCTGGGTGTGTAAGAAAGGGCCACAAGAACTAAGCACTGATGCAACCTTTCCTGCCTTCCTTCTCATGATCTGCCTAATTCACAGAATCAGCATTGCTGTCAGATGGCCTTCTAGCCTCTGCTTAAAAACTTCCAAAGGAGAGCCCACCGCCTCCTGTCAGGAAGTTCTTCCTAATGTTGAGCTGGAAACTCTTTTGATTTAATTTCAGTTGGTTCTGGTCTGACTTTCTGGGACCACAGAAAACAATTTTGCACCATTTTCTATTTGACAGTCCTTCAAGTACTTGAAGATGGTGATCATATCACCTCTCAGTTGTCTCCTCACCAGGCTAAACATACCCAGCTCCTTCAACTTTTCCTCATAGAACTTGGTCTCCAAACCCCTCAGGATCTTTGTTTGTTTGTTTGTTTATTTATTTATTTATTTATTTATATTTCGATTTATATCCCGCCCTTCCCACCGAAGTGGCTCAGGGTGGCTCTCCTCTCCTCATGTTGCCCTCCTCTGGACATGTTCCAACGTGTCTATATCTTTCTTAAGTTGTGGTGCCCAAAACTGAATACAGTATTCTAGGTGAGGTCTAACCAGAGCACAATAAAGTAATACCATCACTTCACGTGGTCTGGATACTATGCTTCTGTTGATACAGCCCAAAATTGAATTTATTTTTTTAGCCACTTCTTTACACTGCTGACTCATGTTCAGTATGGTCTATCTGGAGTAGTCTATCTGGGCACAGAGACCTTAATGGAAAATCCATTCTGTGTTTTCCTTGCAGGTTTGTCTGTGCTGCAAAGTATTTTAATGGAGTGAAGCTCAGTTTCACTTTTCAGAGTTCATATGGCCAGTTAGAAGCTGTTCCTTGATGGAGCTCTGTGACCTTGCAAATAAAGGGTTGATATTTTGAGCCAGCCTGTCTCTGGGCCAGTTTGGTGTAGTGGTTAAGTGTGCGGACTCTTATCTGGGAGAACTGGGTTTGATTCCCCACTCCTCCACTTGCACCTGCTGGAATGGCCTTGGGTCAGCCATAGTTCTCGTAGGAGTTGTCCTTGAAAGGGCAGCTTCTGTGAAAGCCCTCTCAGTCCCACCCACCACACAGGGTGCTTGTTGTAGGGGAGGAAGATAAAGGAGATTGTGAGCCGCTCTGACTCTGAGATTTGGAGTGGAGGGCAGAATATAAATTCAATATCTTCTTCTTCTTTCCATTTTAAACAAAACAAAAACCAAAAAGCTTTTAAACTTGTTTGGTTTGATGGTAATACAGTTTTCATAGTTCAATTGTATTATGTAAAAATTTAATAACAATAATTTGCAGTAAAATAACTAATATTTTTTAAATCTGTGTGCAGGCTCAAACAAGTGGGCCATAGCATGAAAAAGAATTGGTCTTATGCATCTAAAATTAAATCCCAGTTATATCCTGCTATTACATGGAAGATAAATTGTTTATTACTTCACATACAGATTCTAAGTGCTAACATTTAAAGTCTGGAAAGATTTTTTTTGTAAGGAAACACAAAATCATAGAAACCTTAAAATGCATTTCCCCTAGAATAAGACACTTTTACACATTCACTATTGCTTACAAATGACTTTCTTTCTGCTAATTTATCATTTTTCAACTTTCTAAGATCTGATCCCATAATCAGAAATTATAAGCCATCTATAAACATAAAAATACCATCTGTGTTTTTAAATTTGTTCAATGACATGCTGAGCATCTCACAGAGTAGCAGGATCTGCACCTGTAAATTTTCAGCAATTTGTACATTTCATAAGCTATAGAACAGGGGTGGCCAATGGTAGCTCTCCAGATGTTTTTTTTGCCTACAACTCCCATCAGCCCCAACCATTGGCCATGCTGGCTGGGGCTGATGGGAGTTATAGGCAAAAAACATCTGGAGAGCTACCGTTGGCTACCCCTGCTATAGAACACTCCCATATGCATTTTACACCTGCCTTAGCAGTTATAAATTTAACACATAGAATAGAACTCAAGTTTCTATGGCATCACATCCAAAAGGCCAGGGCATGTTATATAAAACACAGTGACTGGTGTTATTTTGGAGATAAACAATGAAAAACAACAGCTCCTAAGAACTTTCATTGGAACCACATGAAGAACTTATAGGCCTTTCTCAGCTGTGGTTATTTTTTTAAAAAAAAATTTAATTAATTAAAAAAAATAACCATTTTTGAACTTGAATTGCCTGAGGGACTAATCCCAGCTGGGATTCCCAGTTAAAGCCATGGTGACTTGCAATGGTATAATGCCTTACAAACAGTAATTTTTTTTTTTTTTTTGCCACAGTAGGACTGACATTGAAAAAGCCAGGCTTGGACTGGATTTAAAATGTGTGTGTGTGTGTGTGTGTGTGTATACCCCAAAAGCACAGCCCCCTTTCCTTTCTGCTGCAAATTTTAGGGGTCATTTTGCTCATATGGAAAGAGTTTACTGCTACAGTGACTGTAGGCCGCATTCCATGGCAAATTTCATATTAACCAACTGGCTACTGAATGAGGAAGAGAGAAAACAGTAAGTAACAAAATATTATTATTCTGTGGTCATTCTAGAGCTCTTTATACCTAGTGTTGAACAGATGGGCCAATTGTCTGCCATTGTGAATGATAGATTGCAAAACCTCAAGAGAGCACTGAGCTATATAAACATAGTCACCCATCTGTGTGAGTTGGTTCTCCCATTTAGATGGGTACACTCACCCACTATCACAAGATATTTTTGTATCAATGCACACATCATTAGGGCAGAGCCATAATTTCAAACATATGAATCTACTGCATAATAGGACCCATCTGAAAGTCTGATAGTAGCACCATGCACTTGCCATCAGGAATCTATCGTATGATTGTTTTCCTTTTTAATGGTGGTTTAAAAAATCTCCCAGAATGGGAGTAGCATCTGGAGTATGGAAAAAAACCAGTTAGAGCTCTATGGAAATTCCCTGATGGCTCTGAGAGATGACCATTTCTACTATTCCCTGTATAATCTGACAAAAGTTTTCCTAATGTACACAGCCCTTCAAAAGAACAGACTATGTTCTGAAGTTCGCAGAAAATCTCTTACTCAGTGCTAATACATTCTCTCCACAGAGCCTGCTGGGAAATTTAAACATTGTGACAAATCCATAATATCAAACAAAAAGATTTTACATGTTAGTAAAAGACTCCACAAGAAGCCATTCTTTTGCTAAGACCATTTATCATTTATGGAAAGTTGCTGAGTAAATTCTTTTGACTTTGCACCATCACATTCATCCTTGTTCCAACTAATGTGATTCAAACATAATATTGATATTTCTCCCCAGCTTTTTTTGGTGGGGAGGGAGGGACACACCTAAAGCTGGTGTCAAACTGTGTTTGATGCATCTAAGTTTTATATTTGTCTCCTTATAGAAGTATGCAGAAGATATACTTAGCTATTTTGATATTTAAGAAAATGTGGACAAGGTTTGTTATTGTTCAGTCACACAGTCGAGTCTGACTCTTTGCGACGCCATGGACAAAGTCACGCCAGGCCCTCCTGTCTTCCACCATCCTCCGAAGTCTGCTCAAATTCATGTTTGTTACATAAGTAACACTGTCCAGCCATCTCATCTTTTGCCGTCCCCTTCTTCTTTTGCCTTCTATCTTTCCTAGCATCAGGATCTTCTCCAGCGAGTGCTCCCTTCTCATTTGGTGGCCAAAGTATTTGAGCTTCAGCTTCAGCATATGACCTTCCAGGGAACAGTCTGGGTTGATTTCCCTTAGGACTGACTGATTTGATCTTCATGCAGTCCAAGGGACTCTCAAGAGTCTTTTCCAGCACCACAGCTCAAAAGCATCTATTCTTCTGCGCTTGGCCTTCCTTATGGTCCAGATCTCATAGCCATACATTACTACTGGGAATACCATCTCTTTGACTATATGGACTTTTGTTGGCATGGTGATGTTTCCACTTTTTATTATACTGCCTAGGTTCACCATAGCTGTCCTCCCAAGGAGCAAACGTCTTTTCATTTCATGGCTGCAGTCACCATCTGCAGTGATCTTGGATCCCAGAAATGTGAAGTCTGTCACTACTCCCATGTCTTCCCCTTCTATTTGCCAAGGTGTGATGGGGCCAGATGCCATGATCTTAGTTTTTTTTTATGTTGAGTTTCAAGCCAACTTTTGTGCTCTCCTCTTTCACCCTCAACAAGAGGTTCTTTAGGTCCTCTGCACTTTCTGCCATTAGAGTAGTGTCATCTGCATATCAGAGGTTGTTGATGTTTTTCCTGGCAATCTTAATTCCAGTTTCTGCTTCATCCAGGCCAGCATTCAGCATGATGTACTCTGCATATAAATTAAATAAGCAGGGTGACAATATACATCCTTGTTGAACTCCTTTTCCTATTCTAAGCCAATCAGTTGTTCCATATCCCTTTCTGACAGTTTCTTGACCCTTATACAGGTTTCTCAGGAGACATGTGAGGTGGTCTGGTACTCCCATCTCTTTAAGGACTTGCCACAGTTTTTGTGATCCACACAATCAAAGGCTTTAGCGTAGTCAATGAAGCAGAAATAGACGTTTTTCTGATTCACCCATTCTTCTACCGCTCCGAAACCCAGCTTGAACTTCTGGTAGTTCCCGATCGACATACTGCTGAAGCCTAGCTTACAGGATCTTTAACATGACCTTGCTGGCATGTGAAAGAAGTGCAATGGTTCGATAGTTTGAACATTCCTTGGCATTACCCTTCTTTGGGACTGGAATATAAACTGATCTTTTCCAATCCTCTGGCCACTGTTGTGTTTTCCAAATTTGTTGACATAATGTGTGCATCACTTTAACAGCATCATCTTTTAGGACTTTGAATAGCTCAACCGGGATATCATCATCTCTGCTCGCTTTGTTGTTAGTAAGGCTTTCTAAAGACCATTTGACTTCACACTCCAGGATGTCTGGCTCAAGGTCATCAATTTCACTGTCATGGTTGTCCGGGACATTGAGATCCTTCATGGCCATCTTTGCCCGAAACGTTCCCTTGATTTCTCCAATTTTCTTGGAGAGATCTCTTGTCCTTCCCATTCTATTATTTTCCTCTATTGCTTTGCATTATTCTTTCAGGAAGGCCTACTTATATCTCCTTGCTGTTCTCTAGAAATCTCCATTCATTGGGTGAATCTTTCCTTTTCACCTTTGCCTTTCGCTTTCCTTCTTTCCTCAGCTATTTGTAAAGCCTCATCAGACAACCACTTTGCTTTCTTGCATTTCTTTTTCTTTGGGATGGTGCTGATTGCTGCCTTCTGTACAATGTCACGAACCTCTGTCCATAGTTCTTCAGGCACTCTGTCTATCAACTCTAGTTCCTTAAACCTATTCTTTACCTCCACTGTATATTCATAAGGAATGTGATCAAGGTCAAACCTGAAAGGTCTCATGGCTTCCCCAGTTTTCTTCAGTTTTAGTCTGAATTTTGCAATGAGTAGCTCATGATCTGAGCCGCAGTCAGCTCCAGGTCTTGTTTTTGCTAACCGTAAGAAGCTTCTCCATCTTTGACTGCAGAGTATATAATCAATCTGATTTCTGTGTTGCCCATCAGGTGATGTCCACATGTAGAGTCGCTTTTTAGGTTGTTGGAAGAGGGTGTTCGCTATGACCATAAGAAAATAAGAGAAGCCACAGCTGAGCGTCCTTTCGGCTGCACTCTTTCTGTGGTTACTTGAATGCTCTTCCCCAGTAGCATATTGGGCACCTTCTGACCTGAGGGACTCATCTTCCAGTGCCATATCTTTTATCCTTTTGTTAGGGTCGAGGGAACAGGGCACCGTGCTGAGGATAAGGGGAATGTGCCCTCAGAAGGGACCTCTTCTTCGGTTGGTGAGCGGGAATCCTTTTGCGCCAAGGAACCATCCCTGGGCAGGGGGAGAGGGGGGGTTTGGTAGTTGGTGATTCGATCCTTAGGCAAGTAGACAGCTGGGTGGCGAAACCACGTACTGACCGTATGGTGACTTGCCTGCCTGGTGCGAAGGTAGCGGACATTAAGTGTGTAGTAGATAGGCTGATAGACAGTGCTGGGGAGGAGCCTGTGGTCGTGGTGCATGTTGGCACCAACGATGTGGGAAAATGCAGTCGTGAGGTCCTGGAGGAAAAATTTAGGCTGCTAGGCGGAAGACTTAAGGCCAGGACCTCCAAGGTAGCCTTCTCAGAAGTGCTACCTGTTCTACGTGCAGGGCAGGAGAGACAGGCACAAATTAGAAGTCTCAATGTGTGGATGAGACGATGATGTAAGAAGGAAGGGTTTAAGTTTGTTAGGCACTGGGATGCTTTCTAGAACAAGCGGGAGCTGTACAAAAGAGACAGTCTCCACTTGTCCCCAGATGGAACCAGGCTGCTGGCGCTTAAAATCAAAAAGGTGGCAGAGCAGTTTTTAAACTAAATCTTGGGGAAAAGCCAACAGGAGATGAAATGTCTCTGGTTCGGGAGGACTCGTCTCAAAGAGATGAAGGGTTGGCTGCTGTTTTTCTACCGGGTAACGGATCAGAGTTGTCCACTGTGATGGTGACAAACAGTATGGACTGTCTGCCAGAGTCTCGAGGCGGCAGGAGGAAGGTGGCGGGCCTAGCTTGCCTCGGAAATTATAGATGTTTGTATGCAAATGCTAGAAGTGTTCGAAGTAAAATTGGTGAATTGGAATGTTTAGTGTTGGAAGAAAACATAGACATTGTGGGGATTTCAGAAACTTGGTGGAATGAGGAGAATCAGTGGAACATGGTGATTTCTGGATATAAGTTATATCGGAAGGATAAGGAGGGAAGGGTTGGAGGTGGGGTGGCTCTGTATGTCAGAGAGGATATACGGTCCAGTAAGACTGAGGTCAGAGAATTAGATTCCCTTTTAGAAATGCTTTGGGTTGAAATAGAGGGCCCAAAAGAAAATTTAACTATGGGAGTTTGTTATCGCTCACCAAATCAAAAGAGAGAGGACAATTATAATATGATGGAAGGCTTAAAGATAGCGGCTAAACATAAAAACTGTGTCGTAATAGGTGATTTTAACTACCCGCAGATTGATTGGGTCAATATGTGTTCTGGTCGAGAGAAAGAGATTGAGTTTCTTGATGCTCTCAATGACTGTGCTATGGAGCAGATGGTCTCAGAACCTACCAGGGGTGGGGCAATCCTGGATTTGGTCCTAAGTAATGCCCAAGACTTGGTGAGAGATGTAAAAGTGATTGTGCTGCTTGGGAGCAGTGACCATAATGTTATTGATTTCACCGTTTGTATAAATAGGGAGTTGCCCAAAAAGACCGCCACAATCACGTTTAACTTTAAAAGGGGTAAATTCACTGAGATGAGGAGGCCTGTGAGGAAGAAACTGAAAGGAAAGATAAATACAGTCAAAACCCTTGGGGAAGCTTGGAGACTATTTAAAACTATAATCCTAGAAGCTCAGATAAAATACATACCACAAGTTAAGAAAAGGCACAAACAGGCATAAGAAAAGGCCTGCATGGTTAACAAACAAAGTAATGGAAGCTGTAAAAGGTAATAATGACTCCTTTAAGTGGTGGAATACCAGTCCAAGTGAGATTAGTAAAAGGGAACACAGGCAACAGCAAATCAAATGCAAATCTGTGATCAGGCAGGCAAAAAGAGACTATGAGGAGTATATTGCAAAAAACATAAAGACCAACAATAAAATTTCTTCAAATATATTAGAAGTAGGAAACCAGCCAGGGAGGCAGTGGGGCCCTTGGATGACCATGGGGTAAAAGGATTACTGAAGGAGGATAGGGAAATGGCTGAGAAGCTGAATGAATTTTTTGCCTCCGTCTTCACTGTGGAAGATGAGAACTTTTTGCCCGCTCCAGAACCACTAATTTTGGAAGGGGTGTTAAAAGACCTGAGTCAGATTGAGGTGACAAAAGAGGAGGTCCTACAACTGATGGACGAATTAAAAACTAATAAGTCACCGGGTCCAGATGGCATACATCCGAGAGTTCTGAAAGAACTCAAAGTTGAACTTGTGGATCTTCTAACAAAAATCTGTAATCTTTCATTGAAATCTGCCTCCGTTTCTCAGGATTGGAAGGTAGCAAATGACACCCCCATCTTTAAAAAGGGTTCCAGAGGAGATCTGGGAAATTACAGGCCAGTCAGTCTGACTTCAATACCGTGAAAGTTGGTAGAAACCATTATCAAGGACAGAATGAGTAGGCACATTGATGAACACTGGTTATCGAGGAAGACTCAGCATGGGTTCTGTAAGGGAAGATCTTGCCTCACTAACCTGTTACATTTCTTTGAGGGGGTGAACAAACATGTGGACAAAGGAGACCCGATAGATGTTTACCTTGACTTCCAGAAAGCTTTTGATAAAGTTCCTCATCAAAGGCTCCTTAGAAAGCTTAAGAGTCATGGAGTAAAAGGACAGGTCCTCTTGTGGATCAAAAACTGGCTGATTAATAGGAAGCAGAGAGTGAGTATAAATGGGCAGTCTTTGCAGTGGAGGACGATAAGCAGTGGGGCGCTGCAGGGCTCAGTACTGGGTCCCATGCTCTTTAACTTGTTCATAAATGATTTGGAGTTGGGAGTGAGCAGTCAAGTGGCCAAGTTTGCAGATGATACTAAATTGTTCAGGGTGGTGAGAATCAGAGAGCATCGTGAGGCAGTCCAATGGGATCTGTTGAGGCTGGGTGAGTGGGCGTCAACGTGGCAGATGAGGTTCAATGTTACTGAAAATGTCAAGACTTTGTGCGTTTGCAATAAAAAAAGGCCAACGCCATGCTGGGAATTATTAGGAAGGCAATTGAAAACAAATCAGCCAGTATCATATTGCCCCTATATAAATCGATGGTGCGGTCTCATTTGGAGTACTGTGTGAAGTTCTGGTCGCAGCACCTCAAAAAGGATATTATAGCATTGGAGAAAGTCCAGAAAAGGGCATCTAGAATGATTAAAGGGCCGGAACACTTTCCCTATGAAGAAAGGTTGAAACGCATGGGACTCTTTAGCTTGGAGAAATGTCGACTGCAGGGTGACATGATAGAGGTTTACAAGATAATGCATGGGATGGAGAAAGTAGAGAAAGAAGTACTATTCTCCCTTTCTCACAATACAAGAACTCGTGGGTATTTGATGAAATTGCTGAGCAGAAAGGTTATAACGGATAAAAGGAAGTACTTCTTCACCCAAAGGGTGATTAACATGTGGAATTCACTGCCACAAGAGGTGGTGGCGGCCACAAGCATAGACACCTTCAAGAGGGGTTTAGATAAAAATATGGAGCAGAGGTCCATCAGTGGCTATTAGCCACAGTGTGTGTGTATATATAAAATTTTTTGCCACTGTGTGACACAGAGTGTTGGACTGGATGGGCCATTGGCCTGATCCAGCATGGCTTCTCTTATGTTCTTAAAACAGTAGTATGTCAAAATGTGAGATTGCCTGTCAATGACAATGGGAGATGGGTTCAATATATATAATGGGATAAGCAACCAAAGTCCCTGTTTGAGTGCGTCAATACAGCTAAAAAAGAAATACATTGGATAGTGATGTTCTGTCCACCTAATTTACTTTTTAAAATGTAAACATCATTCTAGTTTGCATAGGAAAAAGGAATACAATAAAATATAGTGAAAATGGGTAAAGTATAATGAGATATACAGCCAATATCCCTATTTTGAGTATGTCAATACAAATAATTATACTGATACACAATTCTAAAAGAGAAACACATTGGAATACTGTGGATGTATAGCTATACTCACTGAGAGTGGGTTTAGCATCTGTAATGAGATAAAAAGAACCAATATCCCTGTTCAGTCCTGGGGAGGTGTTTGTTCCAAGTTTCATAACAATTTGTAATTCAGCAATTTCTCTCTCCATTCTGTTCTTGAAGTTCCTTTGCAGTAAAACAGCTACTTTGAGGTTACCCATTGAATGCTTTGGAAGGTTAAAGTGTTCGCCCACAGATTTCTCAGTTCTGTGATTCCTAATGTCAGATTTGTGTCCATTTATCCTTTGGCGTAGGGTTTGTCCTGTTTGCCCTATGTAAAGAACTGAAGGGCATTGTTGGCATTTAATGGCATATATAATGTTGGAAGGTGAACAAGTGAATGAGCCTGGTATAGTTAATGTTGTTAGGCCCAGTGACTGTGTTGTCTGGGTGTATGTGGCAGCAAAGTTGGCACTTGGGTTTATTGCAAGCTCTGGTACTTGGTGGGCTGTCTGTGTGCAAGAAAAGGTTTACCCTCCAGTGCTTTTGAAAGAGAGCTACAAAGGAAAACTTAAACTGGACCAACAAGGCACAAATAAAACAGAAGAAAAACGCAGTCCTCTCTCCCTACCTACTTCCCTAACTTCTCTACCTGGGAGGTTGCAGTGCAGGACAGGATCTCTTCTCCAACAGGCCTTCAGCTCTCCTTCACCTCTCTCTCTCTCTCTCTAGAGAGGGCAGATAAACTTCCAGTCCACCCCAGATTCGTTGCAGCTGAATTCCTTGGGTTCCCACTTCTGACTTGCAGGGTTCTCCACCTCTGTGGCCTGGTTACCCTGCACAGCCCTTCCACAGGAGTCTCTCCTACTCTTCAGTAGCTCAAAGACTGCCTGCTTCCTGGTTGGATAGGAGTCTAAATAGAGGTCACCCTGCCCCTTGGGGAAGTTCTTCTTTTCCCCGCACTTTTTAGGCCCAAGGGCTGCTGGGCCTTGTAGGTTGGAGGAGGAGGACATTTTACATCTAAGACTACAAACAGCAGCCATTTTAAAACCAGCCAACTGCCAGCACTTTAACTATTTTGTTACATAGGCCATCTGAATACCTTCCCCTGAGGGCACAAGGGTGTCCTTAAAAGGTCTAACCCAATGATTCCCAGGTGTGCATCTGACAGCCTACTTACCCTGCTTAGGGTTGCCAAGTCCAATTTAAGAAATATCTGGGGACTTTGGGGGTGGAGCCAGGAGACTTTGGGGGTGGAGCCAGGAGACATTAGGGGTGGAGCCAGGATCAAGGCTGTGACAAGCATAATTGAACTCCAAAGAGAGTTCTGGCCATCACATTTAGAGGGACGGCATACCTTTTCAATGCCTTCCTTCAACAGGAAATAATGAAGGATAGGGGCACCTTCTCCACACGCCTATCCAACCCCACCCCCCAAGCCAGCCATGCCTGCAGCTGTCACCACCTCCTGTTAATCACCCTTTGGGTGAAGAAGGACTTCCTTTTATCACACATTTAACTGCCCTCAGTGTGCCCCTTCCCAGGCATTGGCAATCATTCGAGAGCGAAAGACAGCAAGGCCCACCCTCCATATAGACCAGACCAGCAGCTAGGAGTCCTTCTTGGGCCCTGGGCACTCCACAGGTCTCTTGTGTGAACGGGGCACATGGCAGGTTTTGACAAAAGAGCCCCCTCGGTGTGGCAGCATGCCAGCTGGCTCAAGCCCTTTCCCAATACCAAAACAGAGAATCTCCAACCTGTATTGGGGAGGCGCTGGGTTGCCAGCTCCAGGTCGGGAAACCCCTGAAGCTTTGGAGGCGGAGCCTGTTAAGGACACGGACCTCGGAGGGGGGGGATGCAAGCCATGCCCTCGAGGGCACCCACCATCCTCCAAAGCTGCCGTCTTTTCCTGGTGGGGGGCTCCCTGCAGCCAGGAGCTCCATGGCCATTTCGGGAGCTCTCCAGGCCCCACTTGGAGAAAGGTAGCCCTCCCGAGCAGGCCTCTGGCTGCAGGGAGGGTGTCTCCCAGGCCCGGGAGAAAATGAGGGAGGCTGGAGCGCTTTGCCTGCGGGCTCCCCGGAAAGGCAGGCGCTTGCTGGAGGGCTGGCCGGGCTGCGGTCGGTGGCGCTGGGGCTGCCCGCCTGATGAATGAAACTTTGTTGGTCTTAAAGGTGCAAACTTGACTCTTACTTTGCTTTACTGCTTCAGACCCAGCTTCACCTGAACTGGCCACTTGGATCTGTCTGCAGCTCTGAAGGAGTTAATGCAACCGAGCTGCTTCCTAGAGAGGCGGAAGGGTTCTCTTTGGAATGGGTTCAGGTGAAGCCTGGGTCTGCTATAACGTTCAATTACGATGTCTGCTGATTGCTGGGTCCTTATCTGTAACTCCTAAATTCTGTTTCATTGGATACGGAGAAGAAGTGTGCGTGCACAGGAGAGGTTGTACTTCAGATTAAACTTTGTTACTCTTAAAGCTGTCCCTCGACTCGATTTTCCTTCTGAATGGGGAAAGAGAGTGCGGTAGGAGGGATGCAACAGTAGAGAAAAGCCTTGCAGCCTTCCTTGCTCCAGAGGAGCCCCGACACCAGGCAAGGAGCTGCGGGCGCCACCATGGCCGAGATCCGCATCGACCAGTCCAAGCTGCCCGGCATCAAGGAGGGTAAGGCAGCGGGGCTCCCACCAGGCGGGCCCTGCACTGCTGCCCTTGCCCCGCAGCCCTCTCCGCTCAGCTTGTCTTGTCTCGGGCAGGTGCGAAGGGCCGCCATTTCCCCCCGCTTTCCAGAGTTTTGGCCAGCGGGGGGAGGACGCTCCAAATCGGGGGTCCCCCGCCCAGGCGGGGGATTTGGGAACCCTAACCCTGCTGTGTAGACTCACCCCCAAAACCTGATCAGTTTTGGGTCCCCAATAGTAAGATACACAGGCTGTGTCTTGCTCCCCCATTCCTTTTTCATCGCTATCGGAGTGTGCCAAGGAAGACTATGAAAGTAGTATCACTCTGTCTTATGTTTTACCCTTGTGTTACCCTTATCAATTTCATCTCTATTTTTCTTAGGACTGTATGTTTGAGTGAATGAATTTATTTGCTTGTATGCCTGACTGATTTATTTTGTATTTCTAATAAAATCCAATTATATTTTACCAACTCTTACTTATTATTTAGAGGGAAATTCTGGCAGTCATCTCCTGTATACATAGATTCTGTATCCTGCTGAGCAATCTTTGCCCACCACTTAAATTCCCCAACCTCTATTCGAGGGCAATTTGGCTTACAGCTCCTGGTAGCAATTCAGTATTTATCTGCCTTCCTTATGAAATTTCCACTGAAATATGGTCATATAATATTATAGTTATTCTAGAAAGTGGTGTCCCCTCTGTGTGGCTGTGATCACATATGATAAATAATGCAATTTCAATCCACTTTCAATGCACTTTCCAACTGGATTTTGCCAGTTCATACTTTAAATCCAGTTGGAAAGTGCATTGAAAGTGTGTAGTGTTTAAAATAGTTGAATTGTCCTTAAAATGTTATAGGTCTCAACAGTGATCCAGGCATCCTTACTCTTAACAGGATCTATAGATGAGGTTTTTGACATTTATTTACTTATTTACTATAAACATATAGCTTTCCCCTCTTAGGTAGAAGAATGAGTAACACTCACCCTAAGAGTGCGGTCACACGTACCGTTAGTGACGACACAGCTCCGTCTGGCTGACTGATTAAATGTGTTCGTTCAGACATGCGCATCTGGCAATCGAGCGTCATCCGGGGTCATTCTGACTTGCTGTGGATCAGTGCCGCGTTAATTTGACAGCACATAGTCCGGCCCTTTTTCAAAACAGCGGCACAAGATCGGCTTTTTGTTGTTTGGACAGCTCACGCGCGATACTGCCTCTCACCTTTTTTTAAAAAAAAAGCCCCAGCAGACATGCGCATTGCCAGATCATCCGGGAATCTGAGGTGACGCTTCTGCTTCTCCAATCAACACAGGATCGGAGGGGGGGGGAAACGTTATCCCACTGTTCAGAACAGGAAAAAATTCTTTTTTTTCAATGTGGAGGATTTCAGGATATCATTGTCACTGCCAATTTCTAGTAAAATAATTCCTGGCAGCTCCGTGGTTTGGATTGGCAACATTAATTCTGGAAACTTTCGCCCTTCCCCCCTGCCTCTGAAGAAAGTTTTGATTTCCCAGCTCCAAACAGTTGGGCGCATGTTCAATGGACCCCCTCCCCTCCCAGAAATCACCATCTGATTACGCATGCTCCAAGAAATGAGCGTGATAGTATTGGATGTCTGATCGCGCACAACAGAATGAATCGCATTCTTGGATGCTCGTCTGAACTGCCTTGCATCGAATCAATATTCAGCAGTTCAGATTTGAGCGCTACACACCTGCTTTTAATGGTAGGTGTGACCGCACCCTGAGAGGGGGAAAAATAACGGCCAGTGAGGGGAACAATACCTGAGCTTTATTGCACGTATTAAAATAGTAAAAGCAGGAAAGAGCAACAAATACAAAAGAAAGCATAATGTAAGATACTAAATTTGGGGCATTACTGAGATATGAGTAAGTAGATAGAATCGCATGAGCATTTGGGAAGTAAACATCAACAAGCAAATCAGATAATCCCCAGTGAAAGCTGTGCCAGTTATGATACATGTACCCTCTCAGGCTACTCCAAAATTGCATCCTATTCTAACTGTTGTTATGAGCATAAATTGGAGCTGGGAAGATGCAGGTAGGCAGGCAAGGGTCATGTTTGCTCTCTAAGTGGCACTTTGACTGGAGGAAGTTGGGATCAGAGAGACAGAAAGGGAGAAAAAGAGATCTGAACAAGTGAAACCTTAAAAGTTTTGTATGTTGCCTGATCCAGGAGTCTTAACATATGTACAGAAATTCTGAAGTAGCAAGGGGAGCAGTCCAGGTGAGAAGGGAAGGTGTTTGTCCTGTGATTGCAACAATGCAGGAGCAATTCTGGGGGATCAGACCAAACCTTTACACCACTTGTTCTGTAGTGTCAGACGAACAATCTGACCTGGAAAACTGAAGCCAGTTTCTCCCTTGTCAGGATTCCACTTGTCTCCTATTTTGGATTGTCATTTACTATTGGGGCCATATTCTATTGGCAGCATTGGGCCAAGTTTCCAGAATTCTAGAAACTTTGTTTCCATTAAGAAGTCAGAATTCTGTCTCCTACTGGCAGATTTTTATTTCCCTAGAAAAGGTAATGGGAAGAAGAAGAGAATAGGTACCAGGCTAGACAATGGGGAAATATGATGATTGGATTTCCTGCATGGTTGACCTGATTACTATCTGGTAACAAAAACTAATAGGTGGGTGATGGCTGTGGCTTCACTTATAACTAGGTTTTCAGAGGAATATTCCTGAATTGTCCTAGAAAATCAGTTATCAAAACTTGATCATTTATCATGACCAGAATTTTGATGAATTTTCAGGAAGCTAAAAACTAGGAATGGGCATGAACCCAAAAAATTACAGTTCAGGTTTGGGGAGGCTCCCAAAACAAACCCTGAACCAAACCAAGCCAAAAATGACCCAAACCAGCCAGTTTGGATCCTCCATCAGTTTTGCTTCCCCCCGTTTCAAAGTGAGGGGAATGAAACAGACTGATTAATAGCTGGCAGCCATTTAAACCTAGCTGATGGGTGGAGCTGCCCAGTTGTTGGGTTTAAATGGCTGGCAGCTATTTCAGCAGTTGGTTTTGCTTTCCCCTGCTTGGAAGCTAACAAACTGGTAAAATAGCTGTGAGCCATTTTAGCTTAACAGTGGAGTGGGTGAACCCATAATCTGTTAAACTGAAATGGCTGGCAGCCATTTCAGGAGTTCATTTTGCTTCCCCCTGCTTGGAAGGGGAAAGCGATACTGACTGGTGAAATGTTGTGCAGCCATTTAAACCTAACACATCAGCTGTGGACCCATCCTGCTCAATGGTTAGGTTTAAATGGCCTAAACAGCCAAACCAGACAAAAGTCTGGTAAATGTTTGGGGAAGGCAGCTTCCCTGAACATTGGTTCAGGGGCTCCAAACCGGGTCAAATTCATGTCAAATTTTAGCTTGTGAATCAGTTCATGACCATCCCTACTAAAGCCTTTGTCAGAGTATGCCCAAAACCACTGGCAACCTCAGAGTCCTTTTTGATTTCTATAGTCTGATCTTAATGTCTCAGCTTTAATAGCAAATGTGTAGTCTTCCCCACAATTTCAGACCTCAAAAGGGATTGAAAAGATATTGGAGGGGTGGGGTCTCATGTCTCAGAGGTGCATTTCAGATATCAATGGGGGAGGATTAAGTGCCCCTCTCACCTACCAAATCTGCCTCACAATTGCCTCTCCTTTATATGGAGTAGAAGCTCTATATTTCCATTATAATGTCTCATACCATCAGAAGGCATTTGATGTGTAAATTATAGATTTGTGTCTTTGCCCTCTTCAAGCTTTCTGACTTTAGCAACCAGCAATGCTTATTGTGTTGGCCATCACAGGTCTTGCTCTCCTTGGCAGCATTACAAGGAGAGTATTTTTAACATGGATGAACAGCCCTTGAACAACTCCTATAATGTATTAAGCGTGAACAGGCTTTTCTTCAGCATGTGTTTGTGTTCAGCATTCTTCACATTTATTTATTGTCAACAGCCATATTTATAGTGACTATTAAAGGTGGAAAAACCCTCTCTCCCTATATATGTTTGGCTTCTACTCTGTCTTTTTTTATAATATCTCAGAGAGTGATGGAGTGATCTTGTTCCACACTGTTGTCTTGTTTTTATTTATTTTGTTCCACAAGAGGACTCCCACTTGGGTGCTTTTAAAGATCACATCACATTTTTCAAGTGCCCCCTGTGAACCCAGTTAATTCTAATAATCTATATGCTTTTGCTTTTGATTTGCTGCTTGTTATCTACAGAGATGACTTGGGCAGAAAGCAGTGGTAACCGTCCCCTTGTTTTTTGAAAAAGTTAGTGGCCATATATGATGCCCAATCCAGTTTTTCTGTGAGAGTAGAAATACAAGTTCAGGGAGCAGGGAAAGGTAAGTGGTAAGAAGGATTTCCTTTTAGCAAGGCCTGATGCAGCAAAATGAGGTGGTAAAGTTGTCTGTACAAATTCAAACTTCATGTGATGAATTCTGTTTTTGAATGCTCACACATGAAAAACTTCCTGCAGGTTAAAAAAAACCCTACATGGATGAACAGTCTAGTTCTGTGTTTTCTTTGCTGTTCTAATTTCCTATTTACATGAAATTATTTCAAAAATATTATCCTATACCTCCAGGTGATAAGGTCACAGTGCACTGTACTGCCTCAGAATTCTACCACTACATTACTACCTACTTTGTCTGCCTTGTAGATCAGGACTGAAATGTCTTTTGTAACAGCTGCCTTTACTATGGGTAGCTTACAAATAATACACACAAAAATTAAAATATTCCATAAAGCTGTTTGAAACACAGATTAGAAATATAACATTTTCTAAAGTACCATCCAACACATTTTAGGTTGGTAATGTTCTGGGTCACAGTTTTCAGGATAGGCTTGGCTTGTTCTGGGGCAAAAATGTATCTACCACCTAGGCTTTACATGTGCAAATACTACCACAAAAGTAGATAAACTTGTAATGTTATCTTTATCTCTGCTTCTTTTAATTCCAAAATAATTTTTCCTCATAGAACTATGGTTGGTCAATGGCCTCATTCTCTCTTTAGAATTCCATCTCAGTTGACGACTAATTATTCATAACTATAATCCTCTGTAATTATTCTGTACTATCTCTCCAACTTCAAGATGTGAACCAATGCCCTCTTCTGGTGAGCCTTATATGACATTTTTATTTGTTTTTGTCTGTTTATTACAACATTTATATCTTGCTGTTCTGCATGATTTGAGGTGGCTGATATTCCATAATTAAAAACATCAACAATAAAACTCCAAATGCTCTAATCACCTAATACAATTCTCACAACATATCTATTATAAAAGTGTGTGCATTTCAAAAATGTTGGTGTTTACTTTAGATTCATATTTTGGGGATGGCATTTTTTTTTGTTGTCCCAAAGTTTTCTGACCCTTGTTACTGCTCCAGGATGGGGTGGTACTTTTTCAGGACTCTGAAATTCGGGATTATCTTTCCCTTCCCCTCTGAGGCAGAAGGGAGAGTGGAATTGGGGTCTGTCAACAGCTGTTAGTATCACCTGTCCCCTTAAATTTTAAAACCCTGCCTAACAGTGATTCCAACCCACAAAGAAAACTGATTCTCATGTGGGTTTGGGTAACATTTGAACTTTTTCTGGACCCCCGATTCCCACCCCCACCCCCCCAAAAAAATCATTTGCCTTTTCTTTTTAGAATGAAAGTAATGTCATGTAACACCCACAGCAATATGAGTCTGTTAGAATCCAGCATCAAAGGCTGGCATGACAGGGTCTTCAGATCTGGACCTGGAAATTTTGCTTTTTCCCCACCTTAATTTTTTTTTGTAACATCTGCCTGATTCTATAGAACTCAAAAGTGTTGTGATATTTGGGTTGATCTCAATAAAAGGTTACATGATAAATAAATAAAATTACATTATTTTGTTTCTTTTTCAGGTCTATCTACATTTTTCAGGCCATTGGAAATAATGGGACAATGAGATCTGGCATCTTTAGCACTCATAGGAAATAATGGCCCTATTCATTCCAAGGGCAGCAGCCCTGGCCTTCTCTATATGATATCATCAGTTAGTTGGCATCAGCTGTTGGTGAGGGGCTTTAAAATTTAAAGAGATAGAGTCACTAACAGCTGTTCAGCTGGACTGCTTCCTTTCTCTTCTTCCCTGTCCTGTGCCTCCCCACATTTCATATAGATGTTAAAGAGCACAGGGGACAAGATGGAACCTTGCAGGACCCCACAAGCCAAAGGCTAAAAGGCTGAATATTAGTCCCCCAACATTACCTTCTGAAATCGAAACACTGCCCTGCAAGCTTACCCCTGAAAATTCCATCTAGAAGGTAACCATGACCAATGGGATATAGAAAGCCACTGAGAGGTCCAGGAGAATCAACAGGGACCTGTTGACAATTTCCCTTAGGGAATGTTAATTATTACATTGCTTTTTATTTAACTTCCATAAATGACAATAACAAACAGAAAAGAGGCATCCAGATTCTGAAAGCCTCACTTGCCATTTCAAAATCGCATGCCAGTTCCCTTTTATTGATTCCGTGTTAACCAGTTACATGCAAAAAAAAAAAATTATAATCCCCTCTTCTTGAAGGCTTTCCTTGTCTTGATCTTCTTGCTGAAATCTGCCTCTTCTCGCCTTGGTACATTTATTTGTTTTGCTGAAAATGATAAGGCCCCCATGTCATCACTTCCTTCTGTGAAAACTTTAATCGGTCTTGATTTCTGCTTCATCTTTGCAACTGCACACGTTGTCTCCATTTTGATTTTCTTCAGCACCTTCTTTGATTTTCTTCAGCACCTTCGCCAACGTGTCTTTATCCATTTTTCTCGACTCAGCAGACAGCACTGGGGACTCTTTATTACTCTGCTCGTATAGATTTTCAGTTTCACTGTATTTCAAAATAAAAGTCTCCATTTGCTGTTGAATCAGCTCTGAACAGATCAATTTCCTGCTTTAAGGAGATTATGGTAATCATAACATCTTTTTGTCAAATGCTTCACTTCGGAATGCCATTTTCTCCACAGAAAAACTCAGTCTTATAATCAAAGTTAAAAAGTAACTCAAAGTTCCAGTTAGCCTATCTCCTTCAGCCATAAGCTTTTATTCTGCGTTTCAATTGTAGTCGTTTCAGTCCCGATCAAGCATCACATATATTTCTCTTAAAAGTACATCTCAGTTTTATTCAGACCGTATTGTAACCAAGTAGTGATCTCATTATAGCTTGTTTAATTGTAAACCAAATCAGTTCCAATATCTTTGCTCAGTCCAATTTAAGTTATTGAAAGTTCTCAAATTTGTTCTTTGTCTTTTTGAAGCCTCACTTGCGAATAAGGGGGGGATTATCCTCCTCTTCCCCTTTCTTTTTGAAAGGTCCCAATTGTTGTTATGTTAAAAGATCCATTAGCCAGTAGTGTTAGAAAGCAGACTTACTTGCATAGTAGAATTTCAGTGATTAAGATAGAAGAATGATGCATCAGAAGCTTGTTAAAAGAAGAAAGCAGGTGAGCATTCAACTCTTGCTGCCATAATGGCGATTGTGACGGCGGAGCACCGGAGCAGACAGGAAGAACAGGGAACAACTGCAGTTGTTTCCCTAAATCCTGTAGAGCTCCTTGTTGTCAGGAGACCCCTCCAGGGCCCCCCTTGAGATGCCACGGCTGCAGCATCCCCCTACCACCCAATTCTGAGCTCCACAACCACCACTGAGCTTGAAGCGCTGTAACCCGGAACGTTTTGGTCCCACAATGGAGCCTAAAACCAGACTGGAAAGGATCCAAAGAATCAATTTCATCCAGGAAGGCTTGAAGGTGTCCAGCCACCATTCAATCACCTTGCTCAGAAATGGAACATTTAAGACTATACAATAGTTACTGAGATCTCTTGGGTCTAAGGTAAGCTTCTTTAGAAGTGTACACACTAAAGCCCTTTTTACAAGCAGGGGTGATTACCACCTCTCTCAAATATGCATTAACTACCTTTGGACCCAGTCTGACAGCACCCCCCCCCCAAACAGATTTTAAGTATCCAGGAAGGACAAAGGTCATACAAGCTGGTTGTTGGCCCTCAGAGTGAATAAACTGAGAAGTTTCCCAAACAAATGGACAAGTCAGTACCCCTGCAACATCTGACCCTGTTACTGCTAATGTGGAGCCCAAGTCAGAACAGATGGGAAGATTTTATCCGCAAACTGCTGAGCAAAATGGTCACAGCAGGCCACCTAGCAGTTCAGCTCCTTCTGCTGATCAGATCCCAATATGTCTCCGACTACTTAGAGCAGCTCCACTGGCCTACATCACGCAGATACAATTATAGTTCAAAAGTGTTGTTTCTTTGCCACCATGACTTCCAATTATGCTTTAAAATTAGCTTTTGCCCTTCTTATCAGATTTGTCCTCCATAGTCACTGTAGCCTCCTCCTTTGTGTTTTTATAGTGCGCCCCTCTCCTCAGGAAGCCTGTTCCATAAAGTGAGAACAACTGCTGAGAGAGTATAGGCTGTTGCTAATGTCAAGTGGGCAACATTTACTGAAGGACACTGTGGCAAAGAGGCAGCAGAAGAGGCCTAAGGAGGCCCCACCTATTTGGAGAAATACAGCAGCTGCTCCAGGACTGAGCAATGTACCCTGTGAGAAGGCAGCAGCAAACTGGGGGTGCACCACCTGCAGGACAGTCTCCCTTCGACCAGGCATTGGCTCAGCATGGAAGCAGGTGTAGGAGATTTTCCAAGGATTTAACTGGGGGCATAGGGGACAGCAAGGGGCTCTGGTAAGCCCTACGCAAACCCATCTATTATGGGACAAGGCAAGGAAGGGATTAAGAAAGGAACAAGACTCAGATAAAGGAGGGGCAGTGCTGGCCTTGGCCAGTATGGGTGGAACCCCAAGGATAAGGAGAAGTCAGTAGAAACAGGAGAGGTGAGGAGTGCAACCTGGCTGCGAAAGTCTGAGAGGTTGCAAAGAAGGGAGGAAAAGGAACCTAGAAGAGTAGATGGGGCCTGAGCCAACTTAAGGCTACCAGACTTGCGCATGACCAGTGGAACTGCCCCGAGGCAGAGGTGCAATACTGCCCCCTGAGGTTTTGAAGGGGCAAAAGCAGGTGAGTAAAGGGAACTATACTTTTAAGGAAGCCTGTGTGGACTTGCTGATTCCAAGAACAAAACACCTAAGGAATGCCATTGTTTCTGGTAAGTCTCTGCAATCCATGGAAGTCAGTTATGACATCCCATTGGTCTGGGGTAGAGGAGACGCAGATGTTCAGAAAGTAGCAAGCTGAAGACTGTGACCGATACACAGGTTCAGAAGGGGAGAGTCAGCCCTTTAGATATTTGAGTCCCAGGCTGTAACTAGCACATAGAATTGAACTCAGAAAGAGACTGACAGTGAATGCAGCTGTTTTTAATCTGGAAAGATGTGCTCCTGTCAGCCCCAACAATTTGGCTGCTGCATTCAGAACAATGTGAAATTTCTGGCTTGCATTTAAGAGCCACCCCATGTAGACAGTGTTACAGATGTTATTCTAAGTGTTTTTACTGTGTCAATAAAGGTTCTGTCTGTCAGTGCTGCAGTAGTCCCACTGTGAGGTTTCTGTATCATGGATTAGCATGGCCAGGTTGTCCGTGTTAAAGAAACGAGACAGCCACTGAATGGGATGCAATTTGTAGAAGGCACTCTTGGATACACACCAACCGCTTTTTTCAAAGAGCAAGAAGTGGCCACACTTCGGTGGTCTTAGAAGGGTGTAATTCTATGTAGGGTTGTAAGAGAGGCAGGCTGGTGCAATGAGGAAAAGACTAGTCAACTCATTCCTTTCATTTTTTCTCCCACTGAAAACCACTTCTCTCACCTAGCAACTTTTACCTGGGGAAAAACATGCAGATATTTGTAAACGTCTCCTTGCTTGAGGGAAGCACTTTTCAGCATGGATGAGATGCAGGAAGAGACTATGGTTTGGCCTTTTGACATGGGGCAGCAATGCAAAATTGCAAGTATGTTGACAGGCATCATAAGGTCCTGTAACACTTTTAAGAAGTATTGATGAAGGCAAAAGTGATTAAGCTATCATTAAAAAGTGAGTTGTTTGTTAAGTTGCTTGTAAAGTTTGTAAAATGTTAAGTGAGTGGTTTGTAAATTTATGCTTAGTTTAAAATATGTGGATGAAACCTGCATAGTACTAAAAAAATAATTGTGGAAATATACTAGAGTCTACTAGTAGATGGAGTTGTTTGTTTTTGGTAAAACATTTAGTGCCTATTATTGCAGAGCACAATCCAAGATTCAGGCACTATTGTTCTATCTGTACATCTGTTTCTCAACTGTGGGCAGATCTGTAGATACCTAAATACACAAATTGGGACCACAATGAGAGAAAGGAGATTTTTCTCTAAACTTGGAGGAATCCCAAAGTTTGCAGAAAAATCTAACATAAAAATCTATCGGGGGGGGGGGGGTGCGGAAATCCCCTCAAAACAAAAATATTCTGTATGCATATGCAGAGAGCAATTACCAGAAAGGGGTCCTGCCATAACTGCCATGGCTCCTGGGGGTCCAACCACAGCCACTACTGTAGCTCCAGGGAGCTCTGCTGCTGATATGGTAGCTCCCATGGAACTTGTCGCACATGTGGTAGCTATAGAGGAGCCCAGCCAGCTGCCTGGGTTCCTGCCACTGCTGCTGGTGGGTGGTTTAGAAAGCTGTCATTACTGCTGGGGGGGGGGGGCAGGAGAAAGTGGGTAACTCAGAAGACCACTGCTGCTGCTTGAGGGGGAAGCTGCCTTTTAAAAACTTTAATCCAGCATCTAATTGGTCAGACTTCAGGGATAAGCCATGTGGGGAAGGGGTCAAGGTGTCAGGCTCTGTAACTTTATCATACTGAAATTATAGAATACCAACCAAATGGACTCTCCATACTAACCCACAGCCTTTTGTTATATTGTAGCTAGCATGCATATCAAAGGGGGGACGTATGAAGTGTTAACTTTGTTTAGGTTGTAAAGGGAGCAAAGGAATGTGACCGTTAATAGATACCACTGCTGGCCAGCATCTTCCCAGAGGCAAAGAGATAAGCAGAAGCTCTCATGTAAAAGTTTGCACCTTCACTCCCTGTTGTTTTGAGAATATTGTCTTTGTTTAGATATCGCTTTGATGTAGATTCCATAAGACTAAGAGACACCCATTCCCAGGTATTAGTCTCAACTTTCGTTTCCAGCTATGAGTTTCCAATAAAGTATTACGTTGTCTCAATGAATACCGCCTTGAGTCTCCATCGCCTGACACAAGGAAGATTCTTTGCTCTCCCCCCAGTGGGGGAAAGTTTTAAAGAACAGCTGGGCTACAGGTGCAGAGATGGGGATGAGAAAGAGCCACCTTGCCCACTCTCATATCTCTGTAGTTGCCAGCTCAGGTGTCCTAAAACGCCACCTCCCAGTTTCTAATCAGTCAGTTTTCAGCTGCAGCTGAAGAGGTCAAGGGGAGGGGGGGAGAAATGGGGGAATATTGACAGTGAAGAGTAGGGGGAAGAAAGGGGGTAAATTGTCAGAGAAGAGGAGGGGAAAATATGGGGGATATCGATGGAGGGGACAGAATAAAAGATGGTTAAGATGGTCAGGGAAGGGGAGAAGGAGAAATAGAGGAGGAAAGATAGTTGCAGAAGGGGAAGAGAGAGGGGGATAAGATTGTCAGGGAAGGAGAGGGAGAGAAAGAGGAGGTGGAAGAATATTTGAGAAGGGAAGAGAGAGAAGAGAGCAGACAGGGGATAATATTATTGATGGATATGAACTGGCTTGATTCATGACAAATTTTGGCTGATTCAAGATTTGTGACCTGAAGTTTACAAACTGCAGCCTGGTCACAAACTTCCATGAACTTAAGGCAGTTCTTGGAGGTTTGTGGAAAACAAAAGCAGGGGTTTAAACAGCTGAGTGGTGGGCGCAGGGTGCTCGCGACTGCTCAGCTGTTTAAATACGAAACACCTAAGGCAGTGGGCAGCCTGCTCTTGTGCCTCAGCTGCCCAAGAAAGCCCATGTAAACAGCCGAGACATATGGACTGCACTGCACTGCATTGCTCAGCTTTTTAAGGGGGATTTCTTGGGCAGCAATCCCCAGAGACTGGCTGCTCAAGAAAGCCTCTTTAAACAGTTGAGTGCAGGAGCAGTTTGCTCCACATGTTTCAGCTGTTTAAAAACGCTTTCTTGGGTTCAGCTCCAAGCCATTTAAACCACTGCTTTTGCCCTTTGCAGCTTTCCATAGGAAGCAAACAGCAGTTATTTTAATGGCTCAGAGCTATTTAAACCCCTGATTTCTGCTCTCAATGAAACACACTGGGGAGCAGAATGTAGGGGTTATGAACCCATACAAACCAGTTTGGTTCACCGACCAGCCTTCTGGTTTGTATAGGTTCATGGTTCAGCCACAAACCATGAATCTAAGTGAACTGCAAAAATGTGGTTTGTGTCCATTCCTAAATACAGTGCAAATTTTTTGCAGGTCCTCTCCCCGCTCAATTTATTATAATAGCAAAGTCAGCCAAATCTGAGACTGCTTAAATCTGTTGACTGGAGATGTGGACAGGCAATGTAAATTTTTCTGTTGCTGTTGTTCAGTCGCACAGTCAAGCCCGACTCTTTGCAACTTCAAGGACCAAGTCACATCAGGCCCTCCTGTCTTCCACCATCCTCCAAAGTCTGATCAAATTCGTGTTAGTTACATCAGTAACACTTTCCAGCCATCTCATCTTTTGCCGTCCCCTTCTTCTTTTGCCTTCTGTTTTTTCCCAGATCAGGATCTTCTCCAGGGAGTGCTCCCTTCTCATTTGGTGGCCAAAATATTTGAGCTTCAGCATCTAACCTTCCAGGGAACAGTCAGGGTTGATTTCCCTTAGGACTGACTGATTTGATCTTCTTGCAGTCCAAGGGACTCTCAAGAGTCTTCTCCAGCACCACAGCTCAAAAGCATCTATTCTTCTGCGCTTGGCTTTCCTTACGGTCCAGCTCTCACAGCCATACATTACTACTGGGAATACTATCGCTTTGACTATATCGACTTTTGTTGGCAGGTTGATGTCTCTAGTTTTTATTATACTGCCTAGGTTCGCCATAGCTGTCCTCCCAAGGAGCAAACATCTTTTAATTTCATGGCTGCAGTCACTATTTGCAGTGATCTTAGATCCCAGAAATGTGAAGTCTGTCACTGCTTCCACATCTTCCCCTTCTATTTGCCAAGGAGTGATGGGGCCAGATGCCAAGATCTTAGTGTTTTTTTTTTATGTTGAGTTTCAAATCTACTTTTGTGCTCTCCTCTTTCACCCTCAACAAGAGGTTCTTTAGATCCTCTTCACTTTCTGCCATTAGAGTTTTGTGCTCTCTTTCTCCCTCAACAAGAGGTTCTGTAGGTCCTCTTCACTTTCTGCCATTAGAGTGGTGTCATCTGCATATCTGAGGCTGTTGATATTTTCCCCAGTAATCTTAATTCCGGTTTCTGGTTCATCCAGGTCAGCATTCCGCATGATGTACTCTGCATATAAATTAAATAAGCAGGGTGACAATATACATCCTTATTGAACTCCTTTTCCTATTCTAAACCTATCAGTTCTTCCATATCCTGTTCTGACAGCTGCTTCTTCACCCTTATACAGGTTTCTCAGGAGACAGGTGAGGTGGTCTGGTACTCCAATCTCTTTAAGGCCACAGTTTGTTGTGATCCACAAAATCAAAGTCAATTAACATAGTCAATGAAGTCATTAACGTAGTCAATGAAGCAGAAATAGACATTTTTCTAGCTCCCATGCTTTCTGCATAATCCAGCAAATGATGGCAATTTGATCTCTAATTCCTCTACCTCTCCAAAACCCAGCTTGAATTTCTGGTAGTTCTCAATCTACCTACTACTGAAGCCTAGCTTGAAGGATCTTTAACATGACCATGCTGGCATGTGAAATGAGTGCAATGGTGTGATAGTTTGAATATTCCTTGGCATTACCCTTCTTTGGGACTGGAATATAAACTGACCTTTTCCAATCCTCTGGCCACTGTTGTGTTTTTCAAATTTGCTGACATAATGAGTGTATCACTTTAACAGTATCTCTTTTAGGACTTTGAATAGCTCTACTGGGATACCGTCATCTCTGCTTGTTTTGTTGCTAGTAATGCTTTCTAAGGCCCATTTGACTTCAAACTCCAGAATGTCTGGTTCAAGATCAGTGATTTCACTGTCGTGGTTGTCGAGGGCATTGAGATCCTTCTTGTATAATTCTTCTGTGTATTCTTGCCACCTCTCCCTAATCTCTTCTGCTTCTGTTAGGTCCCTACCGTTTTTGTCCTTTATCATGGCCATCTTTGCATGAAACGTACCCTTGATTTCTCCAATTTTCTTGAAGAGCTCTTGTCCTTTCCATTCTATTATTTTCCTCTATTGCTTTGCATTTTCCTCTATTGCTTTGCATTGTTCCTCCTTATCTCTCCTTTCTGTTCACTGGAAATCTGCAATCATTTGGGTGATTTTTTTTTCACCTGTGCTTTTCGCTTTCCTTCTTTCCACAGCTAAAGATCTTTCTAACAGCCTTTCTAACAGCCTGTATTGCAATGGGGGAAGAATTCCATAGTGATCACAGGAGCACCTGTAGCTTTAAGAAACAGAGTCTCTCAGTGGCTGTAGCTAGCCAACCAAAGCATTCCAGGCTTGATCTCTGTAAGTGGCATTTGGAGGGATTAGGGCTGTTTTGGCATTTGAAGAAGGACTCACTGAGGCTAGGGTTGCCAGGTCCAGGTTGGGAAATTCCTGAAGATTTTGGGGTGGAATCAGGGGAGGGGAGGGTTTGAGGAGGGGAGAGGGTTCAGCTGGATAGAATGCCATAGTCATCCTCCAGTTTCTTCTGTCATCTGGAGTTCAGTTGTAATTCTGGGGGATTACCAGATTCCACTTGGAGGCTGGCAAACCTAGGCCTGGAAGCAACCACAGTTTAACTTGATACCACCTGATTAGCCTGACTCAACTAGGCCTGGTTGCTTGATACTGTTTAAGCAGTAGCAGTGTTGTGTAGCAGTTGGGAGACCCAGGTTTGAATCCCCATCTGACTGGTATTACACAACTGGGCCATAGTTTTCTTAGGTAGAGGCTGCTGGAGTAGGAAAGGGAAAATTGAAGACAGAGGGGCAGATAAAGGTAAGTTGGCTATTTGGTAGGAAGGAGAGAAGGAAGCTGGAAAAGGCGAGAGCTTAGAGGGGCTTTAAGGAAAAGGAAAGAGGAAATAGTGGGGGAGGAGAATATAAGATGCCTGAAAGTCCTTATGTGTCTCCTACTTGTTTTATAATAATGGCTGTTGTAAGCAACAGTATAAATATTGTTTAAAACCTGATCCTTTAAAAACAAATAAATAGAACTGCTGTATTTGTTCTGTTTATGTGTATAGAACAGATTCAGGTGGGTAGCTGTGTTGATCTGAAGTGATTGAGCAAATTTTGAGTCCAGTGGAACCTTTAAGACTAACAAAATTTAATTCTGGGTATAAGCTTTTGTGTGCCTGAAAATATCTTCTGAATGTGCTACTCAGAATCCGGACATAAGCGCTCATGTGCATGCACATGAAAGCTTATACCCAGAATTAAACTTTGTTGGTCTTAAAAATGCCACTGGACTCAAAACTGTGTATAGCATAATCATTAAAGAATTCCTAAACTAAGGTGGTACACGGAAATAAAAAGAGACATTGACACCAGACCTTTCACTACAAATTGAAACTTAACAGAACATGAAGTTAAGATTAATGCAATTATTTCAAACAGTAGAAAAACTGAAACTAAAAAGTTTACCATTACATAGATGGCAACACAAACAGTCATAAGAGAAACCTACAAAGCAGCATGAGCAAACAGAGTGTTTGTATTTTCAGTTCCCATTCAATGAGGAATACATGTGTGGAAACCTGCTTTTATGTATGCATAACTCCTAGCTGCAATGGGATAATTGAACAGAATGACGTTCTAATCATCATGCAGTGACTGGACAACAATGTAAATAGTTACATTTCCCATCAGTGAACTCATACAGTAATGAGAGTGATCTGATTGCCTAAGATTCACAATGACATCACAATATTAAATAAATAGAATAGTATTCCCTTCCCTTGTCTGCACAACTTAGCAGTGATTCTGTTTTCCAATTACCTAATTTCAGGTTTAGGTTTTTCACAAATATTGGCATTTATATAGCCTGGAATTCAAGAGTTCTGCTCTTCCTGCCAAAAGAAACAGCTTTACTGAACTGGAAATCTCACCCTCTAGCTATTTATTAATATAGTTTTAAAGGAATTCTCAGATTTTTGTTGGTAACCGCTCACTTAGGTTAAAATGCAATGCACTTGTTGGCTCTGCTGCCCCAGAGGGACTGTGGTAAGACAGACTTACTCAAGCTTCACTTGAACACAGAAATGAAAATCAATAAACAATTTGAACTTCTCAGAAGAGAATTTTTCTCCTCTAATGAATATACAAGCTTGGTTACAGCTTAATTTAAAGATTGAATTTAGTGTGTGTTTTCCCCTGCACTATAAGCATGACAAACATAAGCTCCAAGTGACATGTCCCAGAGGGGGGACTTAATGTTAAAACCCCCCACAAAACTTGACAAACAACCAAATAAAAACCCAGAAAACTAACTTAAAAGAACAAAATGTGTCTCTCTGGGCAAAAATAATATTGTGGTCTATATGCATCTATGGACAAAACTGAAACTAATTAGAATCTTCATCTCTCTTTAGTTTTATCAGTAACTAGTGGACAAAGACTTCTAAAATTATAACTATGTTGCTGGGTTGTTGTTTTTATGTCCTTGTTAAAGTTATCTTTTCTTTAGCTAATATATATTAGTTTATTGTACAGTAGAAATTACATATTGAAATCTACAAACTGTATATGAAAATCACTGTGTGCCTATATAAGACACAGTGGAATTAAACCTGTGAATGAGAATAAACTTTATATCATTTTATATATTGAGAAATCTTGGACATTAGGTGACACAAGACTGGAGATGGACAAGCAATGTCCTGATCTTCAAAGCGGGGGGGGGGGGGAAGGAGAAGGATAAAAAAACTTCAGTCTGACTTCATTGCCAGAGGACCAATTATAAAGTGGTCAGTCTGTAAGCATCATGAAAACAATGCAATGAATTTGTCAAGAACAAGTCCTGCCAGAATAGATCTTTCTTGCCCTTTCTGATCAAATTGCTGGCTTAAGTGGCTTGTGAGAATGCCTTGGATATAATATAGGTCATTTTCTCCAAGGCATTTGATAAACCACTCATGATATTTTGGTTAGCAAATGAATCAAATGTGAGCTGAATGGTAGTGCCATCAGGCAGATTTATAGGTAGTGAGAGAACTGTACTCAGTCTGGAAGGAGATCTTGACTGAGGTGTTGCAAGGCTCTGTCCTGGTCCTCTTCAATATTTTTTATCAGTTACATTGATGAAGGAGTAAAGAGAATCTTTATCAAATCTGCTGATGGCACAAAACTAGGAGAGACAGCTGACACCTTACCAGATAACAATTAAACAGAAAATTGTTTTGGATAGGTTGAAAAGCTGGGATGAAACAAAGAAAACAAAATTCATCGTTGGAGGAAAGCTTTATGGATACTGTGGACTGCCAAAAAGAAAAGTAAATTGGTTTTAGATTCCATCAAAGCTGAACTCTCCCTAGAAGCTACAATGATAAACTGAGAGTATTGTACTTTGTTCACATTATGAGAAGACAAGAGTCACTGGAAAAGACAATAATGCTAGGAAAAGTTGAAGACCGCAGGAAAAGCGGAAGACTCAACCTTAGATGGTGTGACTCAATCAAGGAAGACCTAAGCAAGTCTTTTAACAATAGGATGTTTTGGAAGTAATTAATTAATAGGGACACGATAAGTCAGAAGCAATAACAGCATTTATAACAGATACATGTTTAGCCCAGAGAAGACCAAAGGAGCACATGGTTATACTTTTCAAATACTGGAAGAGTGACACATGGAAGCAGACAATGGTTCTCTGGATTGAAGTCTGCCGCTCTTAATCACTACACCATGCAGGCTCTTGTGTGGCAGCTTGTGAGAAAACTTGTGCATGAGAAGGCCCCATTGTGTCCACAGACGTAACACTGCAGCTTTCTGGTACTCCCATTGTTTGCTGTATTGGACTAGTTCCAGAGGGTAGCCATGCAAGTTTTTTGCAGCAAAAATAAAAAGGAGTCTAGTGCCCCACTCCCTTTAAAAGTTACAAGAGCTTATTCTAGCACAAGCTTTTGTGCTATTCTAGCCCACTTTTTCAAACGCAGTATAGCTGGTCTTTGCAAGGCAGCATTTAAATGAAAAAATAAACAAAAAAATATCAAAGTGCCATAAAATGTAGGAAGTACTGACTGAGATGCAATAATATAAAATTCAAGGAAAGTGCAGAGACCATTCAAAATATCACTAACTGCATTTTGTTGAGGTGCTTAACATCAGGGATGGCCATAGAGTCAAATAAACATTTGGCTTCGGCTTGTGTATTTCCATGTTTGTTCTGTTTACTGATACTTTATTTATGCATGATTTTTATGCACTGGAGAAATTCTTCCGTGCTTTATATTTTGTTTTAAGCTACTTTTTTGATTGACATTATAACTAAATAAGCCACCACATTGCATGCAAAAGATGTATCTCTTATTTTATAAAAGTAAAACATGGTTTTAAAATGCTTTTTCCATTGCTGGAACTACCTCCCAACTAGAAGAAGGGTTCTGATTCATCACCTTTTAGTTCATAAAAGAGCAATGCCACCATGCCATTTAATTATGTCTTTTATATTCACAATAAGATATTTATAATGGGAGACTTCAACTTTCATGTATCTTAATTAAAGAGATTTTCTAAACCAGTTGTAACCTGCATTTGGCCTTATGATGCTTTCTGGAATAATAATGATCTGCCAGTTAATACATAGAGGTTCACAACTGATTGTTGCTCCTCTTCTTCAGAATATTAAGTAGGGTTGATTAATTATTATTCAGCTTGCTTGCCTTTTGCACACAGGACATCATCTTTGCACTGAGTTCCCAATAGACGAAAGAATAATAGTAGTTTAAATGAAAAGCTTTTGAAAGCACTTTGAGTGAGGTTGAGTTTATGACAGTGGAAAGAAATGTGCATGGGATTCAGGCATTTAGGAGTGATGTGCTTGTGTTTTTTCCCCTTTCTTTTTTGTATAGCAAGTAGAGATGTGTTCCTAACCATTTTAAGTCCCTTTGGAGCAATATATTGCCCTAATTCCTCATATAGTTTCTTCTGATTTTATGGCACTCTGGAGAAGCCAACCTGTGTGCAAGAATAGGTCTCCACATATAAATCTGCTCTCCTGCCATTGCAAAAAGATACTATATGGGCTAAACAAGATGTGACAGACTCCTCTTGGCTGCCATGAGAATGCTGCTGCATTCTCTGCATAAAGTCATTTAAACCCCCACAAAGGCCCAATCCTGATCAGGCAGGCTGTGGTACTTCCCCCCACCCCTTGCATCTTATCAAGTGCCAAAACAGCTGCACAGCCCACATCTATTTCAGCACTTAAAAAGATATTTCCTTGTGGGGCCTCATCAGGATTGGGCCATTTTGGCATTTCTGAACAACTCTTAAATGGTGGAAGTGTCCTTGTGGTAGTCATGAGGACATCATTACACCTAGTTTGGCCACAAGAAAGCCTCCTTCAAACACAAAAAGCTGTATAAGCAGCAGGGCCAGATTCAGACATGACGAGGACCTAAACTTTGTCACATTTAAGAAGTTCCCTAGCATTAAAAAAAAGAAAAAAACATGTCCAGTCCCCAGTCGGGGTCCGGATTTGAGACTGCACCTACCCCAGCAGCAAGAGGGGCCTGCAAACAGGACCTGGGACTCATTGAAAGGAGGAAGATGAGGAGGGCAAAGGCTACCTCGCCGCTTGGATAATGCCATCAGGAGAGCCGCTCCACCTGTGGACACTGCAAACTAGCCCTGCACCTGGGGCCGCCCAGAATACTGAGCCCAATTGCCAGAGGGATCGCCAGAAGAGGAGCTGGGGAGGGGGCAGCCTATGGGAGGGGGTAAAAGGGATGGAGAACAGGGGTGAGGGGGATTGAGCAAGGGCCTGGACAGTAACCCTGAGGTTTGGGTGACAGCAGAAAGAGACATAGCCTGACACCTCTAACCCTCCACCTGGTATGGGAAGAGAAGGGCCTGGGTTGCAAGCAACTCCCTTCCTCTCTGAAGTCTGAGCCACCTGTTACTCAGCTTATATCCTGCTGCCATGGACCTCGGCCACACCCTGGATAAAGCAATTTAGTAGTTTTTAGTTATTTGTATGTATTTATAGAATTTTTACCCTGCCTTTCTGCCCTCATCAGGCAATCTTTATAATCTGAGGTCTAAAACAATTCACTTAGTTGTGGGCTGTTGTCTGATTACCAACCATCTCTGGATGGTGAGGGACTGAATCTAGCTCAGCTTTCACTTTCCATGAAACATTAGATAAGTTAGGAACAGCAGCTTGAATTCATTCTTTCATCCCTCTCAAATAGATGACCAGTATAAGGTTAATATTTAATAGAAGTTTAATGAGTAGTTGAAGCTTCTGATAATTGCTTGCAGATTAAGCTGATATTAAAGCAACGGCTAGAGCAGTGGTGTCAAATGTGCAGACTGAGGGCTGGGTTAGGCCCCTGGAGGGCTCCTATCAAGCCCATGAGCAACTCACTGTTATCTGCTTCCTTCTCTCTCTCTTGTTTCCTTCTGCATCACAGCTTGCTTTGCCAGGCTTGCTCAATTGCACAGGAGCTACAGAACAAAGCCTCTATTTTCTCCATTGGCTGACCAGCACATGAAGCAACTTATGTACAAGAGCTTGCAATGCCCATCCATTTCATGTTTTCCCCAGGTCTTAGGCTCAAAGAGCCTGTGAGATTTCTGTAATAAACGTCAATAAATCAAAAATGTGTTTGCAACTTACAGACACATACCTAGGGTGGCCCCCTATTCCCGCCTCCCGGGCTGGCTATACCGGGACCATTAGAGGTCCCGGTTTAGCCAGCCCCGGAGGCGGTGGGCCGCGGGCGCCGGCGGGGAAGGCGGCGAGGGAGGGAGGGAGCGTCCCTGCACGTGCGCAGGGCCCCTGCGCACACGCAGGGACGCTCCCTCCCTCCCTCGCCGCCTTCCCCGCCCGCGCACGGGGCCCGGCGGCGGTGGCAGAGGCCTCTCCGCGGCCTCCGCTGGTCCCTGGAGGCCCTCCAGAGACCAGCGCCGACCAGCGGAGGCCTCTTCGCGGCCTCTGCTGGTCCCTGGAGGCCCTCCAGAGACTCTGGAGGGCCTCCAGCAAGCAGCGGAGGCCGTGGAGAGGCCGGCGCTGGTCCCTGGAGGCCCTCCAGAGACCAGCGCCGACCAGCGGAGGCCTCTCCGCGGCCTCCGCTGGTCCCTGGAGGCCCTCCAAAGACTCTGGAGGGCCTCCAGCGAGCAGCGGAGGCCGCGGAGAGGCCGCGGAGAGGCCGGCGCTGGTCCCTGGAGGCCCTCCAGAGACTCTGGAGGGCATCCAGCGAGCAGCGGAGGCCGCGGAGAGGCCGCGGAGAGGTCGGCGCTGGTCCCTGGAGGCCCTCCAGAGACCAGCGGAGGCCCTCCCTGGCCTCCGCAGCCGCCGCCAGCCCCGCCAGCAGCACCAGCCGCCCGGAGGTGAGGCCGCCACCCGCCCTGGATGAAGGTAAGCAGGGAGGGGGCCGAAAGCAGGGGGGGCGGCTGGCGGGAGGGGGCGGCCTTCCTTCCTTCCTTCCCTCCTCCCTCCCTCCTTCCCTCCCTCCTTCCCTCCTTCCTTTCTTCCTTCCCTCCCTTCCCTCCCTCCTTCCTTCCTTCCTTCCCTTCCTCCCTCCTTCCCCCCCTCCCTCCTTCCTTCCCTCCTCCCTTCCTTCCCTCCCTCCTTCCTCCTTCCCTCCCTCCTTCCTTCCTTCCTTCCTTTCTTCCTTCCCTCCCTTCCTTCCTTCCCTCCCTCCCTCCCTCCTTCCCTCCCTCCCTCCTTCCCTCCCTCCCTCCTTCCTTCCTTCCTTCCTTCCTTCCTTCCTTCCTTCCTTCCTTTCTTCCTTCCCTCCTCCCTTCCTTCCCTCCCTCCTTCCTCCTTCCCTCCCTCCTTCCTTGCTTTCTTCTTTCCAGCCTGTCGGTCACTTCCGGGTTCCTGTCCTGCATCTCGACCTGTGTTATTAGTGACAGGCTGCTTCGGCGTGCCGCTGCGCCGGCCCCCTGGTTCCCACAACGATGGGACCAATGCCACAGGGACGGGCTCGAAACACTCTATAACCCCTCAAAAGAACAGCAGTCTAGCTCGCTTCCCCCGAGCCCTGCCGCCATAAGCCTCAAGGGGGCTCATTTTGCGGCATCTCCCGGCGGGAGGGTGGCACCCGCACGGGACACATATCAAATGAAAGAGGGGGCGCAGGGCTATCCCCCCCCAAAGGTGTCCCTGGCTGACCTTCAGACATTATGGCCACCCTACACATACCTGAACAACATCTGAACAGCATACTCAAGATTGCTACATCATAGACATTGTCTCCAGATTTTGATGCAGTAATTCAGGGCAAGAGGTGTCAGTTACCAGAAACTGTTAAATAAACTATTGCAAGACTGCTGATATTTTAAGCATATTTTATCTAAAGTTTTAAAAAAATCTTTAATTGTGTATGTCTATCTCCTTTATAAAGTTTATATCTCTGCTACCTGGCATTACATTTTATGACACACATGGCTCAGCCCAACAAGGTCTCATGTCAGATCCAGACCTCATAACAAATGAATTTGACATTACTGAGCTGGAGGGACCAGTTGAAAAGTTGGCAACCTCAGAACAGTGCTTTAAACCTAATGCTGGCAATAATCAAATACATATATGAAGCTATAGGTGTTCTTAGTACTCCTAAAGAAACATATGTTTAGGCCTGATATGATTTAAAAATAAGTAGCTTGCTGCAGAGCTGAATAATTTTTTGTATTACACAAAATACCCAGCAACCCCCATAGGAGCATCTGCATGCCTTTACCTCTTCCTTGCTATCCTTTCTCCTGAGGACTTTTAACTATTTGCACACAAGCACATATACAAGGTAGCCCAAGGGTTTACCAGGTCCCTCCTGGCAACCAGTAAGGGTCTCCCCTGCCAGCCAGCTGATTGTGGCTTGGGGTAGGGTTTGGGGACCCCTGCATTAGCATGGGATGCAATTCTAGCTCACTTCCTGTGACGTCCCCAAAAATCCCCCAAATATCACCGCCGGAAACACCGACCAGGAATTTAGAATGCGGGCTGCCCTATATCCGTCCCTCCAGTGGGATCGGATTCACCAGCAGCTTTGGCTGCAGGTTATGTCTCCGGCTAGGCCTAACCTGGGTGACCGATCAGATAGTGGTCACTTAGTGAGTAGGGCGTCCTCATCTGCTTCGTCGAGCTCTCCCCACAGTACAGCGGGGCAGGCGGTTCAACCACGCTTGCTCTGCTGGGACTTTGGATCCCTGGGGGTGTGTAATAGAAAGGCGTGCCAGTTTAAGCACGCCTGCCCCTTGTGTGGAGGATCCCACGCCTTTGACAGCTGCCCTAGAGCCTGGGGGCGCAGGAATCCAAAGAAGCCTGGCGGGAGCGGAGGAGCTTTTCCAGCCAAGAAAGGGCCCCAGCCCGATAAGGGTGGGACCGCTTAAGCGATGGCTAGCTAAGTATCCTAGGAGGGCTGATGCTTTGTACCTGTTGGAGGGTTTTAAGTTTGGGTTTAGGATCCCTTTTCAGGGGCCTCGAGTTGCGTTTATGTCTAGAAATCTTAAGTCTTTTAAAGGTTTGGAACAGGTTGTTAGAGACAAGATCGCTAAGGAGTTGGCAGAGGGAAGGATCCTTGGTCCTTTTTCACAGCCTCCAGTGCCTACTTTGAGGGTCTCGCCGTTAGGTGTGGTGCCCAAAAAGACGCCTGGTGAATTTCGTTTGATTCACCATTTGTCTTTTCCTAGGGGGCAGTCAGTGAATGATGGGATCCCAGAGCATTTATGCTCTGTCAGGTATACCAGCTTCGACCAGGCTATCGCTGTGGTGAGGCATTGCGGGGTGGGGGCTGAGTTGGCGAAATGCGATATTAAGTCTGCGTTCCGCCTTTTGCCCGTCCACCCCGGTGACTTTGATCTCTTAGGATTTTCTTTTGAGGGCCAATTTTACATGGATAGAGCATTGCCGATGGGCTGCTCTGTGTCATGTTCCGCTTTCGAGCGTTTTAGCACGTTTTTAGAGTGGGCTGTGCGGAAGAAAGTGGGGTTGCAGGACGTTGTTCATTATTTGGACGACTGCCTGTTTGTGGGGCCCGTAGGGACAGGGCAGTGTGGCCAGCTGCTGGCTGGTTTCGCCGAGCTCACTACCGAACTTGGGGTACCCTTAGCGCCGGAAAAAACGGAAGGTCCAACCCAGAGGTTGACCTTCCTGGGGATTGAGATTGACACGATTGATCAGTTGTCTAGGGTGCCTTTGCAGAAATTGGGGGAGCTGAGGGATAGGATTAATGCATTTCTTCATAGGAGGAAGGTCACTCTGCTGGAATTGCAGCAGTTGGTGGGGCACCTCAACTTTGCTTGCAAAGTGGTTGCTCCTGGAAGGGCTTTTCTTAGGAGACTGTGTGATGCTATGGCAGGGTTACGCTTGCCCCAGCATAGAACTAGGGTTACCTGCAGTATGAGGGATGATCTGAGGGTTTGGCAGGAATTTTTGGAGTCGTTTAATGGGGTCTCCTTTTGGAGGGCCGACTTGATGCTTGAGGCCGAACTACAGGTCATGTCTGATGCTGCAGGATCTTTAGGCTTTGGTGTTTATTTTCGCGGACATTGGTGCGCGGATGTTTGGCCTGATTCCTGGACGCAGGTAGGGGTGAACCGAGATCTTACGTTTCTCGAGTTTTTTCCCATTTTAGTTGCGGTTTGGCTGTGGGGGAAGGATATGGCCAATCACACTGTCCATTTTTGGTGTGATAACATGGCAGTAGTCCACGTCATTAATTCCCTTTCATCCAAATCGCAGAGGGTAATGAGGTTGGTGAGGGCCTTCACTCTGCGCTGCTTGCGGCTTAATATATTGTTTTTAGCCAGGCATGTTCCTGGGGTGAGCAACGGGGTGGCTGATGCTCTATCTCGTAAACAGATGGAGAGGTTTCGTCAGCTGGCCCCGGAGGCAGACGGAGAGCCGGTGCCAATGCCCCAGGAGCTATGGCAGATTGGAGAGCCGAAGCCTGCAGAGCGATAGGTCTAGCCATTGCGCCCAGCACTCGGAAGTCTTACGAGCGGGCCGTGCGGCAGTTTGAAGACTTTCGGGCTGAGGTAGGGTATCGCAGGGTTTGGCCCCTCCCGGTGGAGGAATTGCTCCATTACTGTGTGTCTTTACGAGGTAAGGGGTTGGCCGTGCGATCTATCAGGGGGTGCCTGTCTGCATTGGCTTTTGCAAGTAAGGCACTTGGTTATATGGAAGATACAGCAGATTTTCGTCTTCGAAAGATGCTGGAGGGGTGGGCTAGAGAAGCCGGACCCAGGGCTGATACGCGGAATCCGGTGTCTCCGTCGATTCTGCAAGGGTTGAAGAGGGTATGGGGCGTGGTGTGTGCCTCGCCTTTTGAGGCATGTTTATTTCATGCCGCGTCCTTGTTGGCCTTTTTTGGGGCGCTTAGAGTGAGTGAGCTGGTTGCTCAGTCTAGAAACGATGTTTCTGGTAGGGCTTTGCAGCTGAGGGACCTGAAGTTGTTGGGGCCTAAGGCGGTCGTTACCGTCCGTCGCTCAAAGACGGATCAGTTGCAGCGGGGTACTGTGCTCGAGCTGGGTAGTTGTTCAGAGCTCGAGTTGTGTCCAGTTAATGCGTTGGCTGCTTATTTGGCAGTGCGCGGGCCCAAGGACGGATTTTTGTTTATACACATGGATGGTAAGCCATTAACGAAGCACCAGTTCTGGGCGGTTACGTCTAGGGCGCTGGGTGAGTTAGGGTTATCAGGGGTGCGGTTTGGTACACACTCCTTTAGAATTGGGGCGGCCTCGACAGCGGCTGCTATGGGGTTGCCTTCCACCTCTATTCAGAGGCTGGGGCGTTGGCGTTCTTCAGCCTATAAGGCATACATCCGCCCCTTTTGCGGGCATTGAGCGCATTGGATTGTTACGTTTGTGTTTAATGGTTTTTCTCTTTTTAGATGCTGCTGTTCCTGGCCAGAGGAGCCGGTGCCGAGTTCTCATCTGCGGCCATAGCTACGTGTTTTGGGCTGCTCTTCAAGCACGGAGAACTGCGGTCGGCTCTCAGCTGGGACTCAGCCAGCATGCGGTTATCGAATGGCAGGGGCGCAGGGGCCTCCAGTGGCCAGGCTTGCTGCCGTTGTTATTCAAGGGTAGAGCAGGTCCTCCTCCACAGGTCTTAATTGTTCACCTGGGAGGTAATGATCTGGGGTTATTGAAGGGTAAGGCCTTGGTGTGGCAAGCCCGGGATGACTTCCAGCACATCAGGGAGCGATGGCCGGAGACCACGATAGTCTGGTCAGCCATGCTGCCCCGCCAAGTGTGGCGTCATGCTGTGGACCCTGCAGCCTTAGAAAGAGCTAGGTATAAAGCCAATAAAGAAATTAAAAAATTACTTGAGAAGGGTTTGGGCCACTATTTACCCCATCAGGATATTTCAGCGAGATGTCCTGACCTCTACAGAGGGGATGGGGTGCATCTCTCGGAAAAGGGTAACGTGCTTTTTCTGAGAGATTTGCAGCAAGGGTTGCGGGTGGCTTTGGGCCTCCCGGTGGGTGCTAAGCCCTAAGTAGAGACTTGGCCTTATTAGTGGCAGGTTTTAGGGGTTTAGGACACTATGCGGCTAGGGGAGGACTGTGAAGCATCCCCCACTTTGGGGGAAATTTTGGGGTCTGGCATGATCGGCCTGGGTCCTCGCCCGTTAATGGCAGGGGAGCGGTCGCAGTGACCCCTAGCCCTGGCCAGGCCGCTGGTGGGGTACCCTTGCTGTTCATGTTATAAGTTAATAAAGTGGCCCAATTTCAATCCAATGCATCGTGTCCGACTCGTTATTCCGACCTTGGTGGGCAATCGTAATCTTGCAGCCTGCAGCGTAGCTGCTAGGCTGCTTAGATTTGTTTGCCCTCCAGGGCGGGAGAGTCGGTCTGCGTGCTGTTTGGGCGCGCTTTGCAGGGGGCGGGGTTTAGCCACGTCAACGGCTAGCTCCCCGTCGCTCTTCTCAGTCCCTCGACGATCGGCCCTCCCACCCGCCCTGTTTGCTATGTGGGCATTGCTGGTTGACTCATTTGGGGAGCCGGGTAGGAATTTTTTACGCCCCAGCTGATTGGCTGGTGCTGGGGCGGGTTTTTCGCCTACCCTGCATAGCAGTGCAGTGGATTGTGGAATTGGCTCTGGGAAGGTGCCTTTAAATAGGAGGTCACTTTAGTTGGCAGGTTTTAGGGGTTTAGGACACTATGCAGCCAGGGGAGGACTGTGAAGCATCCCCCACTTTGGGGGAAATTTTGGGGTCTGGCATGATCGGCCTTGGGGTTTGGAGACCCGGGTTGGAGAATGCAGACTGTCCAGGAGGCTCAGCTAGAGGGTGCCTTTCCGCCGAGACGTGCGTCTGGGTTTGGGCCCTCTGGTGCGGGCCTCCCTGCTGGACCTGCCTGGAGGGAGCTGAGCAGCTCAGCTCCGGAAGGGGGGCTGGGTCCTCGCCCGTTAATGGCAGGGGAGCGGTCGCGGTGACCCCTAGCCCTGGCCAGGCCGCTGGTGGGGTACCCTTGCTGTTCATGTTATAAGTTAATAAAGTGGCCCAATTTCAATCCAATGCATCGTGTCCGACTCGTTATTCCGACCTTGGTGGGCAAAGTTTCTAACTGATGTCATGAGAACAGGAACACTCCCAGGGGAATTCAGTAAAGCAAATATAGTTGCTATTCTGAAACCCTGAAAACCAAAACATCCCCAGAAAGTTGCAGGCCTGTTTTTCTTCTGAGCTTCTGTTCTAAACTCCTCAAGAGGCTAATCCTGAACAGAATCAGTGACAGAATTAATAAGCATGTCCTTATACAGCAAGCAGGATTTAGACCCCATTGTAGTTGTGAAGGTCAGGTTCTCAGTTTAACAACTTTTATTGAGGCAGGGTATCAGACATGCCTTAAAACATCAGCAGTTTTTTTGTCAATCTGACTGCCACTTGTGATACAGTCCACAGGGATGGTCTGCTGGGCAAGTTTTTACAAGTTTTCCCCTGCAGAACTTTAGCTTGACTCCTAAATAACATGCAGAGTGATAGAACTTATGGGTCGGGGATTCCCCAGTTTGGCGAGCCTCAACCCGCTGGCAGGGAAGAGGCCACTGAAGGGGATGTTACTGCCCCTAAAGAGTCCTGCCACCGTGTAGCCTGTGCGGCATGATGACATCACTTGGAAGTGATGTATCGTGCTAGGCATGCAGTGCAGGAATCCTCTAGGAAATTGTGGAAAACTCTATATTTTCATGTGGGATCACTTTAGCAATTTTGTGGGGGGGAGTGCCCCACCCGCAGCCAGTGGGGACTTGGCAACCTTAATCAGCAAACAGAAAAAAACTGAATAGCAGCCCATCCCAGGATTCAGTCCTTGCTCCAGTTCTTTCCAATTTATACATCTCTGATGTTCTCGAAACAATATCCAGGAAGTTTGCCTATGCCGATGACACAGCAATCGCAGTAAGGCAAAAATCAATTGAAAGGACTGAGGAAATACTGATGAGGTACCTCAAAATTTTGGCTGACTACTACTGTAAATGGCAGTCTATCCCAAGTCCAAGAAAAACAGAATGTTCCTGTTTCCATCTCAATAACAATCTTGCCACCCATGAACTGGGTCTCCTTTATGGCACCCAGCTTACACACAACCATACACCTAAGTACTTGATATTATCCTGGACAGGACTTTGAGCTATGAACATCATCTTACCAATGTAGCAGCAAAGATACAACATTCTCCAAAAATTATGTGATACAACTTGGAATGCATCTTCTCTAACACTTAATTGTGCAGGTTTGGTGTTCGTGTATAGTACTACGGAATATGGTGCTTCAGTGTGGCTTAACAGCCCTCATGTCTACAAACTTGATGTCCAACTCAATGCAACAATGAGAACCATCAGTGGATGTATTAAACCCACTCCAGCCTATTGGCTACCCACGTTGTGCCACATCAGTCCCCTACATCTCCAAAGACAAAATATTCTTCTTTGTGAATAGAGAAAGATCATTGAAACAGAGTTGCAAAGACATGGCTGACATGGGCCTATCCAGACTAAGATATCAATACCCAGCAATAAGATCTGCTCAATCCCCACAATCACAAAATTTTGAACTGGGGAATGAATGAGTGTGAACATAGATGTAATCAGTTCCTCTTGATATCCATACCCTGATGAACACAAAGGCCCACAACAGCCATATTGAAGTCCATTATGCTGAGAGCAATGTTGCTCCAGTTTAAGTCTATTGATTTTTCTAGTCCTTGTTCAATATTCTAACTACTACATCTTCACATGGGTTCTATGCAGTAGTGTGCAAAGCTTTCCTGTTGCAAAAATGGCTAGTATTCAGTAGTATATATACACATGTGAAACTGAGAGACAGCGAGAGAAAGGGAGGGGGGTAGACAGTCGGGTAGAAACACTGGGCTTGTGGACAGAAACAAATTGTATCTAATAATAGTAATGTGCATAATTTTCATGACCAAATGCCCAAAATAGTGTCTGCAAAGTCTATGCTGTCTCCATGTTGTCTCCCCTAGTTTTTGATTCTTATAAACAAACCAATCATTGTGGCCTTACAGAGAACATTTAGTTCTGTAATAGATTCTTAATTAAAACAGAAGAAATAAGAACAATAAATACAGAGGTAAAAGAACAATGGAGATAATAACTTTAAAAATTAGCAAGGGGATCAGGAAGGGGAAAAGTCCAGTCTCACACTAATATCCAAGATGCAATTTTTTTTATTACTTCAAAAATTAATTTTAAATAAAACGTTCTATGTGCACAATCACAACAATGCACCATTATCTAATAACCCTTGCAATTGCTTATATGTCTATGTGTTTTCTTTCTCCATAAAACATATACAAAGGGAATAAAGAAATTCTTTACCCAAATTAATGGTGAATTATTTTGTCACGAGAACTGGAGTTTATATTCATTTAAATGAAAGCACACAAATTGTTCCTGACAAGAAAAACAAAGCTAGCCTAAGGCACTATTTTCATGATAGAAAAAGGCACATGTCCATGAATATCTAGTATAATATTAACAAAAAGTATTCAATTAGCTATTCATGTGCCACTGTGATGAATATGTATTTGCATTACAACAAAAATAACACTGATACCTTTGGTTCAGGAGACTCATAATGAAATGAACATTGTGTTATATAGAACTCAAACCTTGAAAACTGGCAAAAGAAAAGGCTGCCACTACTTTGATCTAAATTTCTGCAAGGGATGGATCCTACAGTTGACTTCTCTTTATAAGATCTCTTTCATTGCTAGTTTTCTTACTGAAAGCTACTTGAACCAAGCCTTTTAAAAAACAAAAATAAATCACCCCTAACATCCACTTGTTCTGAATCTTTCAGACTCAAGAAATTAATTAGCAAAATAATAATTAGATAACCTAAAATGAAATATATGATAAAAGCCCTTTCCCTTCAAAAAGTATGTCCCAGCACAGTTAAGTTTTCTGCTTGCAGATTTTGTTTGGCACAGGGTATGCCAAAGGTTGCTTTGCAGTCTGCCACCAATAACATCCAAAGATGGTGCGTCATAAAAGTTTAAGTGCACAAGGGCTGTGAGATGGGAGTCTTTTAGCCATGAACTTACCAAGTGGCCTTAGGCAGGCCACTATCTCTCAGCTACAGCCTGCCTCTGTAATGTGGGGATAACAGTAATGATATACCATATAGAAAGGATTACTAAAACAATATATGTGAACTGCTTTGAGCACTTATGAAAAAAGGATTATCCATATCTATACATCTATAAGTATATTTCTGCCTTCCAAACACTGCACAAAGGGTATTACACCTTCAGGATTCTGATCTCTGGAGGTTTTTCACATAACTGTGGGCCGAACTATGTGTTATGTGGTAGCTGCATGATCAGAAATCTCCTATTTCCTAAAAGCTTCAGGGAAGGGGTATTTTCTTTAAAGCAGCATTTACCCTTCCCCCCTTTTATGATTTCCCCAAGAGAAATTGCCCTCCCTATGAGCTACTATTGAGTGCACTAGGGAAAAAAGAGAGGTCCAATTTGGTTTTTGTCTTGTTTTGCTGTCCTGTGCAGTTGGAGGGGGTGTGTTTCTATTCACAGAGAAAGTGTCATTTGTGTGCTCCACAGAGCCTCAGCCTCAATCCAAATAGGGACTACTGGAGCTGTTCCTTAACTTAAAAAATAAAAAGCTATTTGATAATAGATTTCCCATGTAACATGTAAATTGGTCCTGTGTCTCTCACATTTTTCCAATTTTATCATGTTTTAGTATTTCACATCACAAGTGGAATTGGATTAATTTTTCTTGCATTTTAATTCAATCCTTAACACAAAAGCACTACAACTCCTCTTGGGCAATGGAAAGAAAACTGTGCAAACAACAGATCTGACTTGTACCTGGTTCCCCATTCAAAAACAAAGTCCAAATGCTGATCTGAATCACTGGTGCAATTGTCATGGCTATGCAACATTTTGCATAATAAAAACCAGTTACTACTTGTTCTTCATGAATAACAGAAAATATTGGCAAATGCATTGATTAGAACATTTGTTCACCTTTCATGAATTTCATTTTGGGAGCAAAAAATAAAATCAGCATCTCTGCTTCAAATAATAATATTTCCAGAGGGGTGGGGCAATTGAAAAAGGGCAGAGAGCTGTACCTTCACCCAGTTGAGCCACTTCAATTGGGCTCAAAGCTGTTTTCCTGTAATGCAGTGTGAAGCCTTGGCACCCCTCTCCAAGAGATACAAAGTGAGGCTGGAAGCCCTGCTCCCACCCATACAATTTTAGTGTCAGCAGTGTCAGAACAATCAGCATAAAAGAGAGGTGACTGGTGAATAGAGGGGGCAACATCTAGTAGTATCTTTGGCCAGCAATAAGAAAGACTTTGGTCCTGCTTTAAATGAAGAATAACTTACTCCTTATACATATTTGGTCTCATTGCTGCATAGCTTGCAACTGGAGAGCATTATGCCGTATGTAGAAGTAAAGGTTTGGAACCAGATATATAAGTGGCTTGCTCCATATAGAAAAGTATATTGCAGCAATGGGTGAGCTTTAAGAGTGCATGTTCCCTGTAATAGCTTAATTGTTTGGAGATAAAGTTTTGGTTTCATCCCTGGGTCCTCGAAATGCACCATATTAGTTCATAAACAACCTGTATTAGAGTTTTGTTATCAGTGCTTGTATCCAGTATGTATGGAGAGTGTTTTGGCCAGCAATGTCAAATATATTAAGTCTGAAGCAGTTTTATATTTAAAAAGCATGTAAATATATTTTAAAAGTATTAAAAAGTTTGGTAGCCTATTCATATCATAGACATGTTGTGTGTGTTTTTGTATATATCCTCACTGTGATTGCCTTGTTGATTATGCTAATCACCAGGTGGGGGCAAGGGATCCCCCAGTTTGGAGGCCCTCCCCCCCTTCAGGGTCATCAGAAAGCGGGGGGAGGGGAGGGAAATGTCCTGTGAACCGCCCTGAGCCTGCCTTGGCAGGGGAGGGCGGGATATAATAATAATAATAATTATTATTATTATTATTATTATTATTATTATTATTATTATTATTATTATTATTATTATTATTAAATGTCTGCTGGGAACTCTATTATTCAATATGGAGTATTATTCCCATAGGAAATAATGGAGAATTGATCTACGGGTATCTGGGGATCGGGGGGGCTGTTTTTTTAGTTAGAGGCACCAGATTTTCAGTATAGCATCCAGTGCCTCTCCCCAAAATACCCCCCAAGTTTCAAAAAGAGTGGACCAGGGGGTCCAATTCTATGAGCCCCAAAAGAAGGTGCCCAAATCTGCCAGTTTGGGCATTCCCCCCCCCCCCCCCAGTTTGGGGTTCAGTTTGGAACTGTCTCAAGCTGGGATTTTCAGGTTTGTGCCCATCCCTATTGCCAACTGTATAAAATGTACCCTCAAAAATACATGATTAATTGATTCATTTTTTCCAGTTATTTCCTCTTTTACATTACAAAGATATCATAATGTTTACAAAATTACTTAGGAATAATAAACTAGAAAATACATGGTATATTGTTTGAATGGCTATTAAGATGATTCCATAGGGGCATTCACATTAATGCTTTAGTAACTGTGAGGCTAGATAATATATGAGGTGCTATAAATGAGGCTGCCCTTGAAGAAATTCCAGAAACTCTAGCAGGTATAAAATGTAGTATCCTGTTCATTACCTGGGGCTAGCCTGCTGGACCAGTTCTGTTGTGAGGTCCCTTTACTGATTGCCAATTCATTTCTGGGTCCAAATTAAGATGTTGGTGCTCACCTTTAAAGCCCCTTATAACCTGATGCAAACAGGAAAGACCACATCTTCCTGCATATTGTCCTGCAGCAGCTTTATTTTTCCCAGGAATGTCTATTGTCAGTACCACCCACTCACCTCCCTTGTCCAAGGCACACAAAACAACAGTCCAGGCTTGAACTTTTTCAGTGGCTGCTTCTGGAACAGCCTCCTGGAACAGTTATTCCAGAGCTTTGGGGGCAACCTTAACTTGAGTAAATGGGGGGATACCCACTGGTGGAGGCATAAAGTATTTTTAGATTGTTTTAAAAATGTTTTAGATTTGTTGTTTTAATGTTTGTTTTACCAGATTGTTTTTACATAGTTTAAAGCTGCTTTGGGTCTGGAGATGTTCAGGAGAAAAGCATGCATGGAAATTCTTTAATAATCAAAATAAAAAAGAATGGTCCAGCGGGGACAGGGCATGCTTATTGCCCTTCAGAAGAACCATGGAACGCACTGAGGGCAACTCAGCATGAGCTGAGACAAAAACCAAACCAAAACAGGGATTGGGTAATTGTCCTGATTATGCTCCAAAGGGGTCAGATTCTTTAAAAGTTTATAATCCTCTGGATAAAGTCTTATAGTAATTCATAGTATATGTCTTACAACTCTAATTCCCTTTTCAAGGTATTTTAAGTTGTTAGCAGTTTATAGTGCTTTAAAGAGGGGTGGGGAGAGAAACTAGAGATATAAAATGCATAATCTCAAATTGCTATTAGATTTTAACTAGGGAGCTATACACTTTTAAGGAGTTTGACCACTTGGAAGTCCCTTAAGGACTTAATTAAGGCAAGAGGGAAGCTCAGATGTATCCCAAGAAACTGCAAAGGATGCAGATCTCTGACAATTTAGTATACCTTTGTCCATGGGGTCACAAAAAGTTGGACTCGACTGTGTGACTGAACAACAAAAAATAGAGGCTAAATTTAGGGTTAGGGAATATGCATCTTCCCCTCCCCTGCCCAAATAGAAGCACCAGATCTGAACATTCTCTGCTATTGCACTGTGTTGGGGGTGGGGTGGGGGGGTTCTCAGTACTTTCTCCACTCCATGAGCTTATATTTATACATCAATAATCCAGTAATACAGAGGTTATCTAGATATTCACCTGCATTAGTATATTCATTAGTGCAAGCACAGTAGTATGCAATCATAATTCTCTGTATCAGAGCTATTGATTTTTTAAAAAAAAATATTTTTAGTTGCATAGTCATGTTGGTCCACAGTAGAAGAGCAAGATTCAAGTTCAGTAGCACCTTAAAGACCAACAAGATTCCCAGAGTACATCGTCACAAAACCTTTATTGGCATAAGATTCCCAGAGTATAAGCTTTCAAAAGACAAAAGTCTGACAAAGCGAGCTTTGACTCTCAAAGGTTATACCCTGAGGATCTTATTGGTTTTTAAGGACTCAAATCTTACCTTTTTAAAGTAACTTGGGGGGGGGGGGGCGGGAATCACTGAAACCAGAGTATGTCAAAAATCCAAAATCATCTTTTTGTTTCTGTTATTTAGATGTTGTACATGCACATTTACACCCACTTTGGAGATGGCAGAACTTCCATTAAAGTAATTAATGTGGGTTGAACTGTTAGCTTCAGAGTTTGAAGCTAATTTCAGATATATAAGCCTGTATGCAGAAGGCAGCTCTGAGGAAAGGAGACTTAATAAAAATGTATGAGCCAAGGATATTTCCAGAAAATAGACAGTGGCTTTTATTTATTATTTAAAAATAAATTATACCCCTCCCCATCATTACCCTCAGCCAGTGCAGTTTTAGCAGCCTCCAGAGTGCTCATGAAGTACTTATGTTAAATGTTAACTGGCCCACAGAGCTAATGTTGCTGAAAGACCTGGATAATTTAAAATCCAGTTTAAAAGATCTGAGAATTTGGCAGCATGTGTGGAGACAACTTTAAATCTCAGAGTGTTTGTGGCTGCTGTGTAGAGGCCTTCTGATGTATTGTGAGCATTTTCTCATCAATTCTATTGCAAGCATGGCTGAGCTCAAGAGCACCATGCAGCTTCAGCAGAAGCAGCATGTGAAATCCCAGAGCCTGGCATTAAGCGTGGGCACAGAGGACAGCAGCACCCAGTTGTAAAGGAAAAGACTGCTGCCTGACAGAAAGACTAAGTATACTAATTCCGTGCCTTAAAAGGTTGAGCTCAGGAGAAAGAAATCATAAATTCTAATATTTCTTTGAAGGCAATAAGAAAAAAAAGAGACTGCATGAAACAGAAAAGTTGATACAAGTAAGAGATCTTGCCTCTTTTGCATGTTAGAAATATGTGTGGAGTTATATTGATTTTCTTAACTTTAGAAAACTATGTCTTCCTAGAAATATTTTTTTTCTAAAACTTGAGCTTTTAATATTGTCACGCCTAAATAAGATTGACAAAAGTTTCTCAAGTGGCTTTGTTGTTGGGTTTATCCTGTTATGCAGTTTTAAAATTAATTTTTCATATTAAATAACATCAATTAAATAATAATATCAACAAAACAATAAAAGTACTCTTTATGTTTTGCAGATATTACATCAAATATGCAAAGCAATCTGCTTTAAACACTAATTTTGGCTCCAATTCTTGTTTAATATAAAAAAATCACTCCCCTTTTCTTCTGTTCAGCCAATGAAAAAAATTCTAGTCCCAATTGTTTATTCCATAAAAATTTGTAATCCTTTTGTTTAATATGCACTTCTTGTAAACAAATTATATTACAGTTTTGTTTCTTAATCCAATGAAATGTTGCCCTTCTTTTTTGTGGTGAATTTAGTGCATTTACATTCCAAGACAATAATTTGTAATCCATCATGATGCAAATTCTTTATTTTCTTCATAAAATCTACACATTTCCTGTGCATTTGTAATTGTGATTTTTTTCCCTTGAAGTTTGAAGCTCAGACCTTCAGGTATTATCCATCTAAATCTTATTCCATTATCTCTTAATTTTTCTGTCAATTTTTTATATGTTCTTCTATCATTTATCACTTGCCTTGGCAACTCCTTCATAATTCTTACTCTACTGCCTCCCACTATCAATGTCTTTTCAAAGTTTTTATTCATGATCCTTCCCGCCATTTCCTTTGTCATAAATCTTATAACAACATCTCTTGGTAAGTTGTTTTTCTGGGCATAAAGTGAATTCACGCTATACATATAGTCATACATGTTTTTAGTCTCTTCAGGATCTTCCTCTAAAAATTCTGCAATTATTTTTATTATATATTCTTTTAGATCACCATCTTCCTTTTTGGGTACTCCTCTCAGATGTATCTGAGTCTCCATCAGTTTGCAGTCATGGATTATCGCTTTTTCTTGCATTTTCAACAAGGTGGAATCATATATTTTCATTCTGCCTTCTACCTCCTGCACTTTCTTGGATGTTTCCTCAGTTTCCTTTCTGAGATCCTCCATATCTTTTTTTAATCTCTTCAATAATTTCTTTTTTCAATTCAGTTATCATCTCTCTCATACCTCTCATCATTCTGGCCTCCATTGCTTCTAATTGGTCCTGCATTTTTTCTAATGAAGTAGCTCTTGTACGGGGTAGCTTGTGTTCTGACATTTAAAAAACAGCAAAAATTTAGACCTCACCAAATTCAAATTCAACTATCAGATTCAAAAGAATAGGACTTGCCTTTTATAATAAGCCTAATTTCGCCGTCCTCCTAACTCCCAAAATCAAGATATTTATTTTTAAAGTCTTTAAATGTCTCAAAATGGCAGTCGCGACTTTTTGCTGTTCCTTACAATTTTTTCCCCTTTTAAAAACTTCTAAAGTTCACACACATAATATGTCCAATAATACTTATCTTCTTGTCCTCTTCTAAGTTAATTCCAACAATTTTTAATGTCCCGAACACTTTAAAAATCTTATTTTAATTTTGACCTCCAAGCAATGGCCGCCGTTATTTCTCAATGGTGTTATATTCCCAGAGTAGGTTTTCGATCTACTACTTCCTGGTTTACTTGCCACGAAGTCTCATTCACACTAGTAAGGAGATCTCACGATACTTGACGTAATTCCTGTTTTCCTTGAATATACTGCAGGTCTTTGACGATGGTGCTCTTTTTTCAAAACTACAAGTAAACCAAACAATAAATTCCTTTCCACTTTTTAGCACTGTCCTCTATATTTACAAAGTCCAACATTCACCTTTTTTCCCGTTCTTCTTTCAAGCTTTCTAGATTTTCATTTCCCACTTTTTAAATTTACTCCATTAAATTGTAAATAGTCCCAGAGTGAAAGATAGTAATCTGTACCTTCTCTTCCAATTATCCAAGTTCCCACCGATCTTGCGCCTAGCTTTAGATGTTTAGCAATGTCCAAGAAGGTGAATTGGAATGTTTAGTGTTGGGAGAAAACATAGACATTTTGGGAATTTCAGAAACTTGGTGGAATGCGGAAAATCAGTGGGACACGGTGATTCCTTGATATAAGTTATATCGGAAGGATAGGAAGGGAAGGGTTGGAGGTGGAGTGGCTCTGTATGTCAGGGAGGATATATGGTCCAGTAAAACTGAGGTCAGAGAATTAGATTCCCTTTTAGCCGCCCTGAGCCGCCTGGTCGGGGAGGGCGGGATACAAATAAAATGTGAATGAATGAATGAAATGCTTTGGGTTGAAATAGAGGGCCCAAAAAGAAAATTTAACTATGGAAGTTTGTTATCGCCAACCAAATCAAAAGAGAGAGGATGATTATAATATGATGGAAGGCTTAAAGATAGCGACTAAATGTAAAAACTGTGTCATAATAGGTGATTTTAAATACCCGCAGATTGATTGGGTCAATATGTGTTCTGGTCAAGAGAAAGAGATTGAGTTTCTTGATGCTCTCAATGACTGTGCTATGGAGCAGATGGTCTCAGAACCTACCAGGGATGGGGCGATCCTGAATTTGGTCCTAAGTATAGCCCAAGACTTGGTGAGAGATGTAAAAGTGATTGTGCCACTTGGGAGCAGTGACCATAATGTTATTGATTTCACCGTTTGTATAAACAGGGAGTTGCCCAAAAAGACCGCCACAACCACGTTTAACTTTAAAAGGGGTAAATTCTCTGAGATGAGGAGGCATGTGAAGAGGAAATTGAAAGGAAAGGTAAATACAGTCAAAACCCTCGGGGAAGCTTGGAGAGTATTTAAAACTATAATCCTAGAAGCTCAGATAAAATACATACCACAAGTTGGGAAAGGCACAAACAGGTATAAGAAAAGGCCTGCATGGTTAACAAACAAAGTAATGGAAGCTGTAAAGCGTTGGAAAACCAGTCCAAGTGAGATTAATAAAAGGGAACACAGGCAAATCAAATGCAAAAAGGGACTATGAGGAGCATATTGCAAAAAACATGAAGACCAACAATAAAAATTTCTTCAAATATATTAGAAGCAGGAAACCAGCCAGGGAGCTGTGAGGCCCTTGGATGACCATGGGGTAAAAGGATTACTGAAGGAGGATAGGGAAATGGCTGAGAAGCTGAATGCATTTTTTGCCTCCGTCTTCATTGTGGAAGATGAGAACTTTTTGCCCGCCCCAGAACCACTAATTTTGGAAGGGATGTTGAAAGACCTGAGTCAGATTGAGGTGACAAAAGAGGAGGTCCTACAACTTGTGGACGAATTAAAAACTAATAAGTCACTGGGTCCTGATGGCATACATCCGAGAGTTCTGAAAGAACTCAAAGTTGATCTTGTGGATCTTCTAACAAAAATCTGTAATCTTTCATTGAAATCTGCCTCTGTTCCTGAGGACTGGAAGGTAGCAAATATCACCCCCATCTTTAAAAAGGGTTCCAGAGGAGATCCGGGAAATTACAGGCCAGTCAGTCTGACTTCAATACCGGGAAAGTTGGTAGAAACCATTATCAAGGACAGAATGAGTAGGCACATTGATGAACACGGGTTATTGTTGAAGACTCAGCATGGGTTCTGTAAGGGAAGATCTTGCCTCACTAACCTGTTACATTTCTTTGAGGGGGTGAAAAAACATGTGGACAAAGGAGACCCAATAGATGTTGTTTACCTTGACTTCCAGAAAGCTTTTGATAAAGTTCCTCATCAAAGGCTCCTTAGAAAGCTTGAAAGTCATGGAGTAAAAGGACAGGTCCTCTTGTGGATCAAAAACTGGCTGAGTAATAGGAAGCAGAAAGTTAGTATAAATGGGCAGTCTTCGCAGTGGAGGACGATAAGCAGTGGGGTGCCGCAGGGCTCAGTACTGGGTCCCATGCTGTTTAACTTGTTCATAAATGATTTGGAGTTGGGAGTGAGCAGTGAAGTGGCCAAGTTTAGGGATGACACTAAATTGTTCAGGGTGGTGAGAACCAGAGAGAATTGTGAGGAACTCCAAAAAGATCTGTTGAGGCTGGATGAGTGGGCGTCAACATGGCAGATGCGGTTCAATGTGGCCAAGTGCAAAGTAATGCACTTTGGGGCCAAGAATCCCAGCTACAAATACAAGTTGATGGGGTGTGAACTGGCAGAGACTGACCAAGAGAGAGATCTTGGGGTCGTGGTAGATATCTCACTGAAAATGTCAAGACAGTGTGCATTTGCAATAAAAAAGGCCAACGCCAAGCTGTGAATTATTAGGTAGGGAATTGAAAACAAATCAGCCAGTATCATAATGCCCCTATATAAATCGATGGTGCGGTCTCATTTGGAGTACTGTGTGCAGTTCTGGTCGCCGCACCTCAAAAAGGATATTATAGTATTGGAAAAAGTGCAGAAAAGAGCAACTAGAATGATTAAAGGGCTGGAACACTTTCCCTATGAAGAAAGGTTGAAACACTTGGGGCTCTTTAGCTTGGAGAAATGTCAACTGCGGGGTGACATGATCGAGGTTTACAAGATAATGCATGGGATGGAGAAAGTAGAGAAAGAAGTACTTTTCTCCCTTTCTCACAATACAAGAACTCATGGGCATTCGATGAAATTGCTGAGCAGACAGGTTAAAACGGATAAAAGGAAGTACTTCTTCACCCAAAGGGTGATTAACATGTGGAATTCACTGCCACAGGAGGTGGTGGCGGCCACAAGCATAGCCACCTTCAAGAGGGGGTTAGATAAAAATATGGAGCAGAGGTCCATCAGTGGCTATTAGCCACAGTGTGTATGTGTATGTGTATATAATTTTTTTTGGCCACTGTGTGACACAGAGTGTTGGACTGGATGGGCCATTGGCCTGATCTAACATGGCTTCTCTTATGTTCTTATGTTAAGGTTAGGATTCTGTCGAGCTTATGTCAAATAAATGACTCTAAAAACTTCTGCAGATGATGAAAATGCAACTCTTCCCAGAGACACCTCAAAGCCTCAAAGGAGCACCCCCCGGGACTCCCTTTTAGCCAAGGTAAATCTCCTCAAAGTTTCCTGTGCATATCTTGGACTAATCTCTGACTGAGAAAAGTAGGCAGTAGGCATTAATTTGCCTTCCACTACCCCGAACAGAAGTTCCAGCCTGCTCCCGTTATGAGAAGCAGCTCAGCTCGACATTTTCCTCCCCCGGAAGTCCCCGTAACCTAGTAACATTTTAAAGGCCAACAAAATTATTGCAGCATGAACATTCCTGGGCAAGACAGTCCTGCTTTTGATTTCACTAAAGCTTTCTCCCACCATATTTAGCTGTAGAAAGATATCATGTTGAAAGTTTTGGGCTTTCCAGTGGATTCCTCTACTCAAATAACCTGAACATTCAAATACTTATTTCAAGCAACGTTGGAGACTCTGCTAATAAAACCATCAAGCCTAGAAAGCCATTGTAACTGAGTTCATCTGAAACTGCTTCTACATGGGAAAGAGGGGTCATCTGACTTAAATGCTTATTCATTCCAAAACAGGAAAAAAAACTTTCCCAATATCTTGGCAATGCAGAAGTGATGGAATATGTTCATATCCTATTTAGGTATGCAGAATAGTAGTTTATAGGAATTTCTGTTAATCTTGTGAAATCTCTCCCTTGGACCTAAACTAAAGTTTTAGAAGAAGATACTGGTAGCCCCTCAAACCTTATAGCCCACCCTATACTCTGAATCTCAGAGCAGTCACAATCTGCTTTATCTCCCCCCCACACACACAACAGACACCCTGTGAGGTAGGTGGGGCTGAGAGAGCTCTTACAGCAGCTGCCCTTTCAAGGACAACTCCTGTGAAAGCTATGGCTGACCCAAGACCATTCCAGCAGGTGCAAGTGGAGAAGTAAGGAATCAAACCTAGTTCTCCCAGAGTCCACACACTTAAGCACTACACCAAATTGGCTCAGTTTCAAAGTCTGATGATGAGAGTAACACTTCCCCCACCCCCTTACAGCCAGGAGAACAAGCAAATATTTGGACTACCATCATGACCATGTATTAATAAACATGAGGGTGCAACTACTAGTATTATTCTACAGAAATGAATGAATATACCATAAGCACTTTATTCTTCTCACATAATTTCTTCTCAGTGACATTATTGAACAGGCTGTTGAAAACAAACATCGTTAAATGAGAAAAGAAGAGCAGAGCCTGCTTAATTCCCACTGCAACATTTTCCCAATGACGAATGCTCCCTAAATGGATTTAGCTTTTTGAAAAGAAGTCAGAGAGAAATTTGATGTGGCCCTCTGACCCCTGGTAAGCACATGTATCTTCACCTGTCACATAACACACTGGCACTTGCTTACTTTTCTGCAAAGACTATTGATTTTGCTTATTGGCTGCAGGCTAGTCCATAAAGAACAAATTACAAAGTCAGAGGTCTACAGTTAGCAATTGCTTGCATGATAACAGGGAGCGCAACGCTATTTGCACCATGTGGCATTTGCATGCTCACAGATTCAGGCAAACTGAAAACAGAAGCTACCATGTAATGCCTTCTGGCTTTTCAAAGCAGTAGAATGAATGAAGTACATTCTTTATTGCTCTCTCCTCAAGCAGTCTCAGTGGATTTAGCCTTAATCTATGGCCCTAGTTTAAAAACCATGATTTAACAGCATACATATGTGTAATGCAGAAAAGAAGACTTTATTAGGCTGTTTGGATAACTTAACTGAATGCAGATAATTTTTGTCTTTTATCCATAGAACATTTGTTGATGACTAAAGCCATATTCACCTTTCATTCAAATTAATAATACCCAATGAAAAGGAAACTACTATGCATTACATATCTTGGTTTCAGTGAGCATGTGAACTAATGTGAAGGGATGGTTTGTGTTCATTATGCCCTCACTCTTTTCTTCGTATAATATGTGAACATTAATCTGATACTGGTACAACCCTTATAAGATTAAGAATGTTTATAACTAACTGTGCATGCCTGAGTACTCATATTATAGATAAATCCTATGAGTTTCTAGTTTGATATAAAAAATGAAGAATCCTAGGCTACTGGAAGATGGACCCATTTATTTGACATAAGTTGTACAGGGAAAAGTCTATGTCAAGTGGATAAAATGGAGAGAAGTGATGGTGAGTAAATATACAAACACACAAATTTAAATAGGGTATATTGCAAAAACACAAGGCAAATTCTAAATAATAGGAAGAATAATCCTGACTGGTGCAGCACAGAACACTAAAACAGTACAAAATCGGCAATTTACTAATGCTTGCAGATGACACACCTAACATTTACATTGTTTGAACATCTGAAAAGAAATATCAGTCACAAATGTATTTATTGAAATTAATTAGGAGCTGCTGTTTTCCATTATACCACTGAGCCACCATCCCTCCCCTGTTTTCCATTATGAGGTCACTAAAAAAGACAGTAATGCTAGGGAAAGCTGAAAGCAGCAAATAAAGAAGACCCAACACGAGGTGGATTGACTTAATAAAAGGAAGCCATGACCCTCAGTTTACAAGATCTGAACAAAACCTGTTTACAGTAGGCCATTTTGGAGGACATTAATTAATAGGGTTACCAATTCAGTGTTCCCTCTAAGCTGAGTTAGTGTGAACTAGCTCACAATTTTTTAGTCTCCAGCTCACACATTTTTGTTCCAGCTCAGGAAAAATGGCCCTAGAGCAAACTAATTTATGCAGTAGCTCACAACTTTAATGCCAGTAGCTCACAAAGTAGAATTTTTGCTCACAAGACTCCACAGCTTAGAGGGAACACTGGTTACCATATGTTAGAAGTGACTAGACAACACTTAACACATACACATTTCCATTTTTAAAAAAGGTTTGAGACCACACACAATATAAAAAACCAACCCAAATCATGTACAAATTTCTGACATCAACAAATAACAACTAGTAAAAGTAGCAGATAAAACAAGCTGGATGAGCAGAAAAACAGTAAATGCCTCCTTGAAAGAGGAGTGGCTGCCTATACCTAGAAGTGGTCAGTGATGAGTCCACACCTAAAATAAACTACCATGGGCTCAGGAGAGTTGAATAACTACCATTCAGTCCCAAATGTCCCATTTTGGAGAAATGTTTTGGTTAATTAATGAACTTATGAGCTGGCATGAACCTCCACAAACAACTTGGAAGTTTGTGGAAAGTTCATGCCAGTTGCTCTTCCACCAACTTGACTTCCACCAACCTGGTCAAAAGTAATCACAAACTTTAGCTTGTGAGCTGATTTGTGCCCATCCCTAGTTGTTACCACTACAGAAACGGCCACTGAATCAGAAGGTGAGGGTACATGGAACAGGGCCTCTGAGACTGAACTCAGTGACAAGTAGGTTGGTACAGGTACAGATTGTCCTTTCTGTACCCTCAGCCTACATTTTTTGCATCTGTAAAGATAAAAATAGCACCTTGATTATGCCCTCAAATAAATGGGAAGCCAATGAAGATCTTTTAAAACTGACAGAATATGTTCCTTATGGTTTATGCTGATTAAGAGCCTCAGGGTGTGGGTGGACCCCAACGCCACTGGGTCTGTTCACTTGCCAATAACAATATATCACCTCAGGCTGCTGTGGTCTCCTGAAGCCTGATCCCACACCATTGGCCAAACCAGTGAATCTGGTCATGTTGTCCTCATGCTAGTGCTCTGCCTTGCCAGGGTGCTCTTCCCCAGCCACCCAGATGAGTCAGCTGGCCCAGCACTCTATTACTGTGTGGTGTGTGCCTGTGGCAGGGGGGCACTTTGGCCTGGCCTCTTGACTTCACCTTCCACCAATCTCTGTGCTGGTGTGCAGATAGCATTATGTTAGGAGCCCCCCCCCCCTATGTTGTTGAGGTCCTTGTCACTCCTCTGACCATACCCTCTGCCAAGATCCCGCAACAGATACCAAGGCCCAGAATTAGCACACTTGTAGACTTTATTGAAGGTAACAAGGCAGAAGGGCTGGGTGGGATCCCTGTGCTTTCAGCCATGAACCCATCTAATCAGCTGTTGCTAGACACGCCTCCTTGAAGGTTGCACAAAGGGGAGGACTTGGAGGCTGGTTCTGCCTGTCCACTTTTGAGGGCTGGCTTCTCCTGGAAAAATAGCACCTGGTGGAGTTTCAGCTGCACGGTGGAGGTGAAACCTCTCCTTGTAGCATTGGCACCTGCACTCTGGGGGAAATATGGTTGTGCAGCCACCAGTGGCTCATTGTGGCAGAAAGGGGCTGATCTGCTGTCACATCCTTAGTATCCTAACATAAACATAAGAGAAGCCGTGTTGGATCAGACCAATGGCCCATCCAGTCTAACACTCTGTGTCACAGTGGCCCCCCAAAATTATTTATATACACACACACACACACACACTGTGGCTAATAGCCGCTGATGGAACTCTGCTCCATATTTTTATCTAACCCCCTCTTGAAGCTGGCTATGCTTTTAGCTGCCACCACCTCCTGTGGCAGTGAATTCCACATGTTAATCACCCTTTGGGTGAAGAAGTACTTCCTTTTATCCATTTTAACCCAACTGTTCAGCAATCTCATTGAATGCCCACGCATTCTTGTACTGTGAGAAAGGGAGAAAAGTACTTCTTTCTCTACTTTCTCCATTCCATGCATAATCTTGTAAACCTCTATCATGTCACCCCGCAGCTGACGTTTTTCCAATCTAAAGAGCCCCAAGTGTTTCAACCTTTCTTCATAGGGATAGTGTTCCAACCCTTTATTCATTCTAGTTGCCCTTTTCTGGACTTTTTCCAATGCTATAATATCCTGTCCCTATTTTGCGCTCTGATGCCATCACCCATCTCCTCTGAGTGTCTGCATCCAAGTTTTCCCCACCAAGGTCAACATCATGTCCACACTGTTGTGAGGGTTAACCTGACAATGCCTTTGAAGCTATCTGCTTTCACAAGTGAATTTGTTTGGCTATCAAAGTGGAATCGCTCAGGACTCAGACTGGCAGCTCTTGCTGTCTCCCAAAGGCTTCAGAGCAGGGGTGGGAGGCATAGCCGCTGCCAATAAAAATGGCTTAATGCATGGCCAACACCATTGCTCCCCCTCTCTGACAACAATCCCAGGCATGCCGCAACACATTTCTCTGCTTAGGGCATGGACATCACATGCCCTTGGAGGACTGCTGCTGGATCCCATGACTGCCAGGTTAGAGAAAGGGGTGGGCTCTATCTACTGCAGTTGTGGCCACTGTTATTGGCAAGGAGATTAGGGATTGAGGAGGGGGTGCCATACTTACCTTTGACTGTCCATGTCTGTGCCTTGGGATCCTGCGGGAGGAGTTGGTATTGCGGTCAAAATCTGGCAGTGATCAGCCAAGGACTTTGGTCTCCCTATGGTGTTTACATGCCAAGTGTTTGCCTAGTAGTGCTATGTTCCCTATCTATGTTGCGCCCACCATCAAGGTGGGTGTGCACTCAGTCTAAGTCTACACAACAGGGAGTTGTCAGACAACATTCTGTGACATGTGCCCTACCTCTGCCCTTGTGAAGCAATCTGGTGGAACCAGTTGTAGGAGGGGCTTGATTGGGTGCTGTAGAGGGGTGATTGGATGCACACTTGGTCAGCGTATTGTGCTGCTTGGGTTCTCATGGCTTTAGCTGCAGCAGTATGAGGGTTTAGGTTATCCAGCCCATCATGGGTACCAGTGGGAGCCACCGCCATTTTTACAACTTGTGCCTGTTCTGGAGGGGCATTCCCACCCTGAAAACACTTTGGAAACTAATTGGCAGCATGCCCCTGGAATGCCACATTTACACCATCACAGGGGTTCCCACTGACAGCCCACCGTCATGTAGCCATGGCCGGTGGCACTCAGCTGCACTGGTGGAACGGAGCAGTGCAATGGCACTCATACCCAACACTGGCATAAACAGCCTTTACCCCAATATAACTCCTAGTTACATTGGCACAGGGGTCAGTCACTTCCCTGTGCCAATTGCACCCCCTTCTTAGGATGTACTGTTAGTACTATTATCCAGGGCTTTTTTTCTGTAAAAAGCCCTGCTGTTATCTATTAATTGCATTAGGATTTATCAGTAAAAACTATGAACGCAAAGTGTAAAAACTGGCACAAATTGTTGGGAGACCATTCAGTGTTGCAGGAACTGCTTTAAGAATGGAGTTTACCCCCATGCTTGCTGGAAATCAGGACTTGGCTTTGTGTCTTTAAACTGAGATTAAAGTCCCTTTTTCCAGCATCAAACTCCTATGGAGGCCTTTTACACCTTGTTAGAGAAGACATTAACAAAAGTGCCTGGGCTGAGTTGATGGATAGCAACCTTGAATGCCAGGTTTCCCCTTTACTATGGTTTCCCATTTACTGTGGGCGTCTATGAGGCATTTGAGGGCAATTAAATTCAATAGAACCAGCACTGAGATAGCTCTTGGAATCTCTCCCCCTGCAATGCTATCCCCATATTTAAAATCTCTTACTACTCTGCACAACCTCTGCACCTTTATGCTCATCAGCAGACTGAATGCTTTGCCCACAACTGAATTGAGGGAGCGATTAGTAAATATTGCATTCTCTGACTGCCTCTGCCCTGTGCCTCCATCATGATCAAAACCATTAATCACATTTGTTATCCTGCAATCAATGGTCCTGCTCACAAGAACTTTGGATCATGCCCATTCTGAGCAAATACAGGGCCTTTTTTGTAGAAAAAGCCCAGCAGGAACTCATTTTCAGATTAGGCCACACCCCCTGACATCACCATTGTTTAGCATAGGGCATTTTTAGAAAAAGCCCAGCAGAAGCTCATGTGCATGTAAGGCCGCACCCCCTGATGCCAAGCCAGCCAGAACTGCGTTCCTGCTCAAAAAAAGCCCTGAACAAATATAATCCTGCCACTGAACCCTATGTAGTTTCTTTTCTGCTAATTGATGTTAACCCTGAGGTGATATGGGCCAAATTTTTGTCTCTTATTACATCCATGAGATGCTCCTCCTCTACACATTAATGTGACAATTTGGTGGGGTTTATATATTTTAATACTACTTCATTAGTGATGCAATGTTCTTGTTTATTATTTGAAAATGTTTCTGATGTGCTTTGTGCCTTAAATGTTTGGCTCAAGACTTCAGGTCAATGGAGCTTATTGTTAATAAAGGAAAGGAAAAACTGATACCCACATCCTACAGAAATGTGATGCCTGTTAAAGATATTTAGTAAAACTTACAAATTACTTTTAGTCCATGTATTATAATTCATAGCACAGATGTTAACCACGGTACTTTTTGTCACTATGACCTGTTCATTAGGGTAAGAAATATTTCAAACTGTTCTTTATATATAGCTTTATTTGTTGTGCACTAATTTCACATAGTTAACTAAAAAGTTTACTACATATATTATATCCATTTTGCAGCTAAATTACTAATTAATCCCTGCTAGATGGGATTAGATTTGGCAGGATGTTCTCTATGATACAACTGTGGGGTTTGTATTTCAAAATTAATATTACATCAAATTACTATTATATCAAGCTCCATTGACAGATAGTTTGGGAATTCCAAGGAATATTATTAAAGTAAACAAGAGATGAATTTCCCAAACAGATAGAGATGATGAAGAAGAAGACTGCAGATTTATACCCCACCCTTCTCTCTGAATCAGAGACTCAGAGCGGTTTACAATCTCCTATATCTTCTCCCCCCACAACAGACACCCTGTGAGGTGGGTAGGGCTGAGAGGGCTCTCACAGCAGCTGCCCTTTCAAGGATAACTCCTGTGATAGCTATGGCTGACCCAAGGCCATTCCAGCAGCTGACACTATTTGAAATTGTCTAATCGTGAAAACAGGCATTTAAAGAGTTATCATGAACTACCACCAATTTTTTTTTTAGTTCCTACATTAAAATGCAGTTCATTTATCTGTGCAAATCCATTTCATATTGGTTATATTTAGTATATAAGATTCAATCTAGGACATTTCTAAAATATCACTTTAATGTACAGTTCTAACATTTACACAGACTATATTCTTTGACTGTGTAGGTAAAGATAAAAAAAAATGTACATTTGCCAGAAAAGTGAAACGTTTGTGAATGCTTCATAGAAGACAGACCATGGGTGGAGGATCTTATCTGATGTGTCTCACAGAGTCTGCCAACTTTCTTGTATGCCAGCTAGAGTTGCTGAATCCAGATTTTGCTCATTACACTTAGGGGTAAGGTTTTATTTTTTGTCACTTCAAAACCATCCAGGAGTCCAACACGTGGCCTTCCTGTAATGTCAGATGGATGGAACAAGTTTGTCATTGCCTGGTACGAGGAGCAGCCATGAGTTGGAACATCTTCCACAATGATTACTGTTTCTAATTCTGCTATGAAATATGTTGAGCATCTGCATGGGGAATTCAGTGAAGTGTGGCCAAAATAGAACTTGCATTTATGCCCAAGCTCCCAGTGTCTGGGTAAGACAGCACAAGACAGATCATATGGCCTATGCCACTGTAAGATCTCATCACTTTTCATGGGAGAACAGCAAAGTGCTGATCACAGAACATTTGTACTGAGAGAACACAGATTAAAATCTGCACGTGTAACTTTAAGCAAGAATATCTACAGTTTAAATTTAAATTGACAGAGCCAATACTGATTTAAAAAAGATCATGCAAACATACATCTAATTATGCAAATACATAAGCATGAATGATTAAACCTAAGTTTTTCTAAAGTCACATTACTATAAAAGGGCAATATTCTGTTCTTGCAAACAGATCTGTAAGAAATGCAGTACATATTTGTGAAAAATAACAGATGGAAAGCCCCACATTTTCCTTCTGATGAGAAACTGGCACCTTTGAATTATATCCAGTCCTGCTTGTCTCAACTTTTTAAATATGTAACTATTCTTTCACAAAAATAGATTGGTAGCTCCGATCAATTTATGTTCATGTATATTCAATCCTTTATTTCTGAACACCAAGATAATAAGAAGTTCAGATAAATATAATTATTATAGTCGGACAAAATAACTTTGAGAACATTCAATAACTTTAGTTAAAGTCATAACTTAGTTGATAAGACAGTTTTTAAAAATTGAGGCACAGATAAGAGGGCTTTTGCCATGCACACCCACAGAGGCTTGATTTGAAAATGCCAAAGCATGATTTCATGCCACATGCACAATTCTGGATGGAACCTGTGGTTCACATGTGATCTCTTCTGCCCCTTTCCATTTCTTTGTGTGCTGGGAGATAACAATTTACTCCATACTGTGTGAGAAACCATAGCCAGAAATTATATTCCAAATGACAAATTATGGTTTCTGTTTTTTTCTGCAAAACAGGCTTGTAAAGTGTAAACAAACAGCAGTTTGCAATCCAGTCTTGCATAGGGAGGAAAAACTAGGAAAGGGCAGAAACCAGGAAAATGTGGTTCTTTTAAGTTCAGTTTGTGAGGTGGCAGAATGACACCCAGCATACTAGAGATTCCAAACTTGCAGAGACTCTCTGGCTAACTTTCCTCTACCTGCCCTCTATGTTTGGTGAGAATTGAATTTATGGGATCTGAATTATGTCCCTCCCACAAGAATAAGATGAAGAAGATATTGGATTTATATCCTGCTCTATACTCTGAATCTCAGAGTCTCAGAGCGGTCACAATCTCCTTTACCACCACCCCAGACACCCTGTGAGGTAGGTGGGGCTGCGAAAGATCTTACAGCAGCTGTCCTTTCAAGGACAACTCTCCTGTGAGAGCTATGGCTGACCCAAGGCCATTCCAGCAGGTTCAAGTGGATGGGGAGTCAAACCCAGTTCTCCCAAATAAGAGTCTGCGCACTTAACCACTACACCAAACTGGTCCTCAAAGAAGGTGCCCCTAAAAAAGTGCTTTCTGAAGAAATGACTGCCTGCAATGACCACTTGAAAGTTTGTGGAAAGTTTGTGTCAGTTACCCTGCCATGAACTTAACCTCACAAACCACAAAATTAATCACCTTTAGTTTGCGAGCTGGTCCATGCCCTTCCCTAGGGAAAAAAAAAAAAACCTTGCCAGATCAGATAGAAGGGCAAACTATGGGTTGCCACAGCCTAGCACATAACGGATAAGCTTGCCATGTGTGAGGAGAAATTGTGCAACTGAAACCAAGGCTCGTTTTAGGCTCATTCATATAGTACCTACTCATGGTCTGGTGTTAAATCTGAATCAAGCCATACATGACATATATGCATTTCTGAACAGATTTTCAGCCAATGTGAACCATCTTAGTTCTCTCATGGGTGGATTCAAACATAGTTTTTTTCTCAAAGGCACAGTAAAAGACTTTAATCACCTCTTTGGTTCCAACTGTAAGTGGTGTTGGCTGAGTTTTGTATATATCGTGGCACAAACCTTCATGCTTTTATTCCCCATTCCTCTTTGTTGAATTAAACTCTAGTTCTATTTTAAGTTCTATTTGTGTGGTTATAGGTGACTGGAAGGTCTGGAAGTTACATTTTAATTTTTCTTTTTTTGCCTAATGGACATCTCTTCTATTAGGAAGTGAAGGCCAGTAGGCTGGAGGCACTGCTACTTTATTTTTGTCACCCCCTTCCATTAACAAACTAAAGTCCCAAGCTGAGGATGGTGGGACTTTGATTCTGTTCTGCTGGACTTCTATTGCCTTGATTTGTGTGTGTGTGCGTGGGGGGGGGTTCTCCCTCCATTGGAAACAATGGGGGATGGAGACACCTTCTTTGGAGGGACCATAACTTGGGTCCTGTAAATCCAATCCTCACCAAACTTGGAGGGCTGGTAGAAGAGAGTCAGCCAGAGAACCCCTCTGAGATTGGCATCTCTAGCATAGCAAGGGGGTGTTCAACCACATCACAAACCTCACATACTGAACCAATTCATTTAGACTTTAAATGTCAATGACAGTTTGTGGTTTGCTAATCAGGCACACCATGAACTGACCCACGTTTTCTGGTTCATGGTCATCCCTACTGGCCATGTCATGAGTGATTTCCTTTGCAGTTCTTGTTTGGTCTGTTCTCTGAAGAGCTCTTTGCAATGAATAGGAGATCATCAGAGCTTTGTTATAGGTGTCTAAATTGTATTTGCTCCAAAGAGCCCTTATCTCGTGAATAACAAATACATTGTGGCACAAACCTTCATGGACCAGAGCACATACAAGCTCTCTCTGATCTCAAGTTCATAGCCCAGTAAAAACTTCCAACTAAGTCCTTTGTAACTGAGTTTTACAAAACTAATCTGTTAAAGGGTCATGCGCACACACAGAGACTCAAGTTAGTGATCATTAATAACTAGAGTAGAATTTCATTTTATTGATCATTTACTATAATGATAAAAAATTACTTTCTAAAACCAATTATGCTGTTGCTTCAGTGGATGTTTATTTTCATCCATCCAATAATTTCTTTGATGCTTTCATTGATAAGAAATATTTTTCTGTTGTTCTGGCTGCAGACTGAAAACTGGTAGCAACTTCCCCATCTTAGAAGCTAGGTCCTGAAATGTCTGGCTTGAAGTCAGTCTTCCTAAACAATATTTGGCTTTTTACATTTGAGAAGAGCTTTAATAGATGGTCATAATGTCCAGGCAGTCTTCAGCCACATCACCTCTCAAAATTGTTGGTGGGAACATCTAAGTATGTTTTAGCCCAAAATAAACGCATATTCTCTTTTCCAAGATACAAACACTTGATTGGAGCATTCTTGAGCAAGGGTAGAGAGCTTCTCCTCAGTTCACATCAACCAAATGTACTTACCTGACATTAGGAGTTAAAAGTTCTAGGTCATAAGAAAGTATTTGAAGACAGGTGGATCTTAAACAATCTTTCATTTTACTAATTAAAGTACTAACAAATATCCATTTCTACACAGCCACTAATTTGCTTTCCCACCAAAGTGTCTCAGGCATAGGACTGGACACAACTCTTGAGTGAAAAATATAGGTACACCATTTAATCATTAAATAATTCAGACTGTATTTACAAGCAAATCACTTTTCTCTGGATAGCTGATAGCATGCCTCATTACACAAGTTTCGCATCATAATCCCCCCCACTATGAATTTACACTGCAAGTGTCTTACATTTATTCTGTGTGCTCACAATACTACATATCCATACCAATGCTGCCTTGTTTAATAATTTAATAATTAAAAATCATTAGCAAAACATGAAATGATACTCTCAAGAAAAGCTTACAAAGAGATATTATAGACATTTACTAAATTTATGCATAAGAACATAAAAGAAGCCATGTTGGATCAGGCAAATGGCCCATCCAGTCCAACACTATGTGTCACACAGTGGCCAAATACACACACACACACTGTGGCTAATAGCCACTGATGGACCTCTGCTCCATATTTTTATCTCGCTCCCTCTTGAAGCTGTCTATGCTTTTAGCCGCCACCACCTCCTATGGCAGTGAATTCCACATGTTAATCACCCTTTGGGTTAAGAAGTACTTCCTTTTATCCATTTTAACCTGGCAGCTCAGCAATTTCATCGAATGCCCACGAGTTCTTGTATTGTGAGAAAAGGAGAAAAGTACTTCTTTCTCTACTTTCTACATCCCATGCATTATCTTGTAAACCTCTATCATGTCACCCTGCAGTCGACGTTTCTCCAAGCTAAAGAGCCGCAAGCGTTTTAACCTTTCTTCATAGAGAAAGTGTTCCAACCCTTTAATGATTCTACTTGCCCTTTTCCGGACTTTTTCGAATGCTATAATATCCTTTTTGAGGTGCAGTGACCAGAATTACACACAGTACTCCAAATGAGACCGCACCATCGATTTATACAGGGGCATTATGATACTGGCTGATTTGTTTTCAATTCCCTTCCTAATAATTCCCAGCATGGCGTTGGCCTTTTTTATTGCAATCGCACAGTGTCTTGACATTTTCAGTGAGTTATCTACCATGACCCCGAGATCTCTCTCTTGGTCAGTCTCTGCCAGTTAACACCCCATCAACTTGTATTTGTAGCTGGGATTCTTGGCCCCAATGTGCATTACTTTGCACTTGGCCACATTGAACCGCATCTGCCACGTTGACGCCCACTCACCCAGCCTCAACAGATCCCTTTGGAGTTCCTCACAATCCTCTCTGGTTCTCACCACCCTGAACAATTTAGTGTCATCCGCAAATTTGGCCACTTCACTGCTCACTCCCAACTCTAAATCATTTATGAACAAGTTAAAGAGCATGGGACCCAGTACCAAGCCCTGCGGCACCCCACTGCTTACCATCCTCCACTGCGAAGACTGCCCATTTATACTCACTCTCTGCTTCCTATTACTCAGCCAGTTTTTGATCCACAAGAGGACCTGTCCTTTTACTCCATGACTCTCAAGCTTTCTAAGGAGCCTTGATGAGGAACTTTATCAAAAGCTTTCTGGAAGTCAAGGTAAACAACATCTATTGGGTCTCCTTTGTCCACATGTTTGTTCACCCCCTCAAAGAAATGCAATAGGTTAGTGAGGCAATATCTTCCCTTACAGAACCCATGCTGAGTGTTCCTCAATAACACGTGTTCATCAATGTGCCTACTCATTCTGTCCTTGATAATGGTTTCTACCAACTTTCTCAGTATTGAAGTCAAACTGACTGGCCTGTAATTTCCCGGATCTCCTCTGGAACCCTTTTTAAAGATGGGGGTGACATTTGCTACCTTCCAGTTTTCAGAAACGGAGGCAGATTTCAATGAAAGATTACATATTTTTGTCAGAAGATCCAGAAGTTAACCTTTGAGTTCTTTCACAACTCTTGGATGTATGCCATCCAGACCTGGTGACTTATTAGTTTTTAATTCCTCTATCAGTTTTAGGACCTCCTCTCTTGTCACCACAATCTGACTCAGGTCTTTCACACACCCCTTCCAAAATTAGTGGTTCTGGGGCGGGCAAAAAGTTCTCATCTTCCATAGTGAAGACGGAGGCAAAAAATGCATTCAGCTTCTCAGCCATTTTCCTATCCTCCTTCAGTAAGCCTTTTACCCCTTGGTCATCTAAGGGCCCCACTGCCTCCCTGGCTGGTTTCCTGCTTCTAATATATTTGAAGAAATTTTTATTGTTGATCTTTATGTTATTTGAAATATGCTCCTCATAGTCCCTTTTTGCCTGCCTGATCACAGTCTTGCGTTTGATTTGCCACAGCCTGTGTTCCCTTTTATTAATCTCGCTTGGACTAGCTTTCCACCACTTAAATGAGTCCTTCTTACCTTTTACAGCTTCCATTACTTTGTTTGTTAACCATACAGGCCTTTTCATATACCTGTTTGTGCCTTTCCTTATTTGTGGTATATATTTTATCTGAGCTTCTAGGATTGTAATTTTAAATAGTCTCCAAGCTTCCCCAAGGATTTTGACTGAATTTACCTTTCCATTCAGTTTCCTCTTCACATGCCTTCTCATCTCAGAGAATTTACGCCATTTAAAGTTAAACATGGTTGTGCTGGTCTTTTGGGGCAACTCTCTATTTATACAAACGGTGAAATCAATAACGTTATGATCACTGCTCACCAAGTCTTGGGCATTACTTAGGACCAAATCCAGGATCACCCCACCCCTGGTAGGTTCTGAGACCATCTGCTCCATAGCACAGTCATTGAGAGCATCAAGAGCATCTTTCTCTCGACCAGAACACATATTGACCCATTCAATCTGCGGGTAGTTAAAATCACCTATTACGACACAGTTTTTACATTTAGCTGCTATCTTTAATCCTTCCATCATATTATAATCGTCCTCTATCTTTTGATTTGGTGGGTGATAACAAACTCCCATAGTTAAATTTCCTTTTGGGCCCTCGGTTTCAACCCAAAGCATTTATAGAAGGGAATCGAATTCTCTAACCTCAGTCTAATTGTACCATATACCCTCTCTGACATACAGAGCCACCCCATCTCCAACCCTTCCCTCTTTATCCTTCTGATATAACATATCCAGGAATCACTGTCCCACTGATTCCATTCCTCATTCCACCAAGTTTCTGAAATTCCCACAATGTCTATGTTTTCCCCCAACACTAAACATTCCAACTCACTAATTTTACTTTGAACACTTCTAGCATTTGCATACAAACATCTATAATTTCCCAGGCAAGCTAGACCCGTAACCATCCTCCTGCCACCTCGAGTCTTTGGCAGACAGTCCATACCATTTGTCACCATCTCAGTGGACAACTCTGATTCATTACCCGGTAGAAAAGTAACAGCTAACCCTTCATCTCTTTGAGATGAGTCCTCCCAAACCAGACATTTCATCTCCTGTCGGCTTTCCCCCAAGATTTAGTTTAAAAACTGCTCTGCCACCTTTTTGATTTTAAGCGCCAGCAGCCTGGTTCCATCTGTGGACAAGTGGAGACCGTCTCTTTTGTACAGCTCCTGCTTGTTCCAGAAAGCATCCCAGTGTCTAACAAACTTAAACCCTTCCTCCTTACACCATCGTCTCATCCACACATTGAGACTTCTAATTTGTGCCTGTCTCTCCTGCCCTGCACGTGGAACAGGTAGCACTTCTGAGAAAGCTATTTTGGAGGTCCTGGCCTTAAGTCTCCCACCTAGCAGCCTAAACTTTTCCTCCAGGACCTCACGACTGCATTTCCCCACATCATTGGTGCCAACATGCACCATGATCACTGGCTCCTTCCCAGCACTGCCTATCTGCCTATCTATTACACACATAATGTCCACTACCTTCACACCAGGCAGGCAAGTCACCATATGGTCAGTACACGGTTTTGCCACTCAGCTGTCTACTTGCCTAAGGATCGAATCACCAACTACTAAGACCCCTCCTCTCTCCCTGCACAGGGATGGTTCCTTGGCCCGAAAGGATTCATGCTCACCAACTGAAGAAAAGGTCCCTTCTGAGGGTGCATTCCCCTTATCCTCAGCATGGTGCCCTGTTTCCTCTCGACCCTCATGCTCCCTGGCAGCAATGGGGCTGCCACGTTCAGAGCGTGGCTCATATAGTACGCCCCCGAGTGTCTTCCTCAAGTGCCTAACTGACTGCCTCTGCTTCTCCAGGTCAGTCACCTCAGCCTCAAGGGTACAAACTCATTCCCTGAGGACCAGGAGCTCCTTGCATCAAGCACACACCCAAGACTTCTGTCCTGTGGGCAGATAGTCATGCACGTGACACAGTGCAAAACACTGGAAAGCCCCCACCCCCCTGCTGGCATTCTACCTTCATGATAGTTTTTTTTTTCAAAAATATACAGTTCCCTTTAAATACTGTTTGTTTATGTGGCTCCCCTTCTGGAGGGTCAACTTACCTTATTGGGAGCACAAAGAAATTAGGGATCTTGGTTCTTGGTCCTTACAGAGCTCCCAGGCTAAGAGCCACAGGCCAAGAGCCCTTTAGCTCTCAGCAAGGCATAGCTTAACAATGCAAAGAGGGTGGGGAACACAGCCACTCCTAATCAATCAGCACCAATCACCTTCAATCACCTTCACCTTCAGCCCACTCAACCAAACAAACAGCAGTTCCCCAGCAACCATAACTCAGAATTTTCAGCAGTCACACAAACGCAGAAATTCTCAGCAACTTCCCCAGCTGTCTCAGCTTATCTCAGAGTTTCTCTGCTCTCTCTCAGACCTCTCTGAAATGAAAATGAAATGAAAAGGTCTGCATGTCCTTTCTGGCCACATCAGGGCCACCAAGACACCAAACATACATTAAAAACCACATTTTAAAAACAATTAAACCCAACAAAAACACATCATTAAAACAATTAAAACCAAAGTTAAAATACCATCAAGTGCAGTCAAGTGTGAAGTGACATCAAGTTGCTTCCAACTTGTAGTGACCTCCAGAATGTCCTATTGTTAACAGCCATTCTCAGGGCTTGCAAACTATGGCTTTCTTGATGGAGTCAATCTATCTTATTTTGGGTCTTGCTTTTTCCTGCTGTGTTCAACTTTTCCTAGCATTATTGTCTTTCCAGTGACTTTAGTCTTCTCATAATGTGACCATACTACAACAACCTCAATTTGGTCATCTTAGCTTCTAGGGACAGGTCTAGAACCCACTTATCTGATGTTTTGGTGGTCCATGATATCTGTAAAACTCTCTTCCAATACCACATTTCAAAGGAGTCTACTTTCTTCCTGTCAGCTTTCTTCATTGTCCAACTTTCACACCCATACATAGTAATGGGGAATACTGTTGCATGAATTAACTTGATATTCATTGCTAGTGACACATCCTTACACTTTAGGATCTTTTCTAGCTCCTTCATGGCTGCCCTTTTCAGTTTCAGTCTCCTTATGATTTCTTGGGTGCAGTCTCCCTTTTGATTGATGATGGAGCCAAGGAGTAACAAACTTGAACCACTTCAGTTTCTTCATAATCAGCCTTAATTTCATGCCATTCTTCCAGTAGTCATTGCCATTGTCTTCTTGATGTTCAGTTGTAATCCTGCTTTGGCATTTCAAATCTCCACTGTTTTCTGCTAATAATGTGGTGCCATCTGCATATCTCAAATTGTTAATGTTCCTTCCACCAGTTTTCACTCTACCGTCATCTAAATCTAATCCAGCCTTCCTTATGGTATGTTCTGCATACAGACTGAAGATAGAGCAAGATAAAATGCATCCTTGTTTGACACCTTTACCAATTAGAAACCATTCTGTTTCTCTACATTTTGTCCTAACACTGGCCTCTTGTTTGGAGTATAGGGGTGTGCATCAAAACAGTCAGATGCTGTACCACACCCATTTACTCTAAAGACAACCATCGCTTTCCAGGATCCAAACAATCAAAAGCTTTGCTGTACAAGCTGATATTCTTCTGAAAATCTCTTGCATGCTCCAGTAACCAATGTAAATTTGCAATGTGATCTCTAGTGCCTCTTCCTTTTCTGAATCTTGCTTGAACATCTAGCATTTCATGTGCCATAGGCAGTAAGAGCCTTTAATGTAAAATTGCAGTGGTCACATCTTTTTTGCTCAGAAAAGACTGAAGCTGGTTGTGACTGTACTTTAAAAGCTCATAAGTGCTGTATAAACATGTAATGGACTGTGAGGGGTTAATGCCTCACAGAGCCAGCAAGCCTTGAGTGACAGGCTGCTCAAAAGGAATTTCATTGGATAGTACAAGCTGAGCAGAAAGACTTCGAAACTGCTGAGGAGATTTAGTACTGACTCGGCATTAAGCCCTGACCGAGAAGAGGAGGCCTGTAGTTCCCTCAGTACTGCTAGCCTTTTCCCAGATAGAAGCCCCTCTCATACGCATCTGCAGAACTGTAGCCTCTCATTGCAGTTGCTGCCTTGTTGTTGTTCAGTCACACAGTTGAGTCCGACTCTTTGCAACCCCATGGACAAAGTCATGCCAGGCCCTCCTGTCTTCTACCATCCCCCGAAGTCTGCTCAAATTAGGGGGAGGGATGGAGGCTCAATGGTAGAGCATCTGCTTGGGAAGCAGAAGGTCCCAGGTTCAATCCCTGGCACCTCCAAAAAAGGGTCCAGGCAAATAGGTGTGAAAAACCTCAGCTTGAGACCCTGGAGAGCCGCTGCCAGTCTGAGAAGACAATACTGACTTTGATGGACCGACGGTCTGATTCAGTATAAGGCAGCTTCATATGTTCATATGTTCAAATTCGTGTTTGTTACATCAGTAACGCTGTCTAGCCATCTCATCTTTTGCCGTCCCCTTCTTCTTTTGCCTTCTGTCTTTCCCAGCATCAGGATCTTCTCCAGCGAGTGCTCCCTTCTCATTTGGTGGCCAAAATATTTGTGCTTCAGCTTCAGCATCTAAACTTCCAGGGAACAGTCTGAGTTGATTTTCTTTAGGACTGACTGATTTGAACTTCTTGTAGTCCAAGGGACTCTCAAGAGTCTTCTCCAGCACCACAGCTCAAAAGCTTCTATTCTTCTGCGCTTGGCCTTCCTTATGGTCCAGCTCTTAGAGCCATGCATTACTACTGGGAATACTATCGCTTTGACTATACGGACTTTTGTTGGCAGGGTGATGTCTCTACTTTTTATTATACTGCCCAGGTTCGCCATAGCTGTCCTCCCAAGGAGCAAACGTCTTTTAATTTCATGGCTACAGTAATCATCTGCAGTGATCTTGGATCCCAGAAAAGTGAAGTCTTTCACTACTTCCATGACTTCCCCTTCTATTTGCCAAGGTGTGATGGGGCCAGATGCCATGATCTTAGTTTTTTTGAAGTTGAGTTTCAAGCTTACTTTTGTGCTCTCCTCTTTCACCCTCAACAAGATACAACACCCCCTATCCCAGATACAACAAGAAGCAACTCAGCCAGATATACCCTAAAGCAGGATTTCCAAGACTTTTCTTTCCTGTGGCCCATTTATTTTTACACTTCTCCTTCGTAAAATAAAATTCAGGGGTGGAGCCAGGAGACTTTGGGGGTGGAGCTGGGAGATAGGAATTATGTCATTTCCTGTGGTGTCACGTCCAGGTCAAGGGCCAAGTGAGGTCACTTCTGGGACACACTGAACCAAAACTCCACCTTTTCCTGTGATGTCACTTCCAGGGCACTCCCCCAAACCTGCCTCTTCTTCTAAGATAACAAGTTTTTATTTTGCAATATGTTGAAAACATATTCTACTATCAAAATCTAAATATAGTTCATCAATACATTACACATTTTCCCACCCATCCCCCCTTCAAATTGTGACCTCCACCGGTATACAAAACAAATTAAAAACCTTTTAAAAGTAAAAATTCCCACATATAGAATCTTAACTAAAAGTTATCATTCATTTAACTTTATCTTAACTCCAATATGACTACTATTCTTATTCCTTTACTTAATACTTTCTATTTATACATCAGTATTACACATTTGATCAGATAGCCATAATCTATTCCCCTTTGCACTTTAAAAATTCAATTATTACTTGTTAAACATTAAACATAGATTTCGTAGTCATTAAATCATCACTTAAAATTATATAAACCTTAATCTTGTCTTAACTCACATGGACTTGCTATATGAATTCAACTGTTTCATTCCTAAAACAATACTCAGTAATCACAGTCCTTTTTCTCTTTTAAAGTTCAGTTAATATTATCAAAAACCAAAAAACCACTAGATGGCTTTTCACCTTCCATTGTATCTCCACATAGTTTTGGAATTTATTCCAATCTTTTTTAAATTCCTCCCAGTTACAATCTTTTAAGATTCTAGTAAGTTTGTCCATTTCACTCAAATTAAGAACCTTTAAAATCCAGTCCCATTTTTCTGAATATAAGCATCCAGAAAAAGAGGTGGCTTTATTTTTTGCTGATGCAGAAAAAGCTTTTGACAATCTTAATTGGAACATAAAATACTTATGCTTATATATATTCTACAATATCTTATCATAATATTCTACAATATCTATTACAGTTCTGATATTATCTCTTATTTGCCTTCTGGGGAGAAAACCTGCTTGTTCCTCTTGAATAGAAATGTTCAAATGCTGTTTGAGTTGTTCCGCTAGAATTCTAACAAAAATCTTATAATCGTTGTTCAATAGTGAAATCAGTCTGTAGTTTTTTACATTCGTGGAATCTCTATCAACTTTTGGAATCAAAGTAATCATGGCTTCTTTCCATGTGTTTGTCACCTTCCCCTCTTGCCTTATACAGTTCATCAATTTTTGAAGTTTGGGTACTAGTACTTCTCCCAAGACTTTATAAAATTTTGCTGAAAAACCGACTTCCGGGGTTGGAAAATGGCGAGCTGAGTTCCTTTCCCTAACGGGGGCAGGCTGGCACTTCTGTTCAGGGTAGTAAAAGGCAAATTAATGCCTTCTGCCTACATTTCTCAGCTAGAGAATCGTCCAAGATATGCACAGATACTTTGAGGAGACTTACTTTGGCTGAAAGGGAGTCCCGGGGGGGGTGGTGGTCCTTTGAGGGATCTCCGAAAAGAAGTTGCATATTCATCATCTGCAGAAGCTTCCAAAGTCATTAATTTGGCATAAGCTCAGCAGGATCCAAACTTTCTTTTACAATTTTAAACATCTAATCTGCAAAGGACTGGTGTTGAGTTGGATAAACTACGGAAAAAAAGGTACTATTTGCTATCTCTTCATTCTGGGACTAATTAAAGTTAAACAAAACAAAAGTAAAAGGTGGGAGTTGGAAATACTGAAAGGAGAAGAAGATAAGGGGCTAAATTTGAACATTGTAAACTTAAAAGATAGTGTTAAAAGAAGAAAGGAATTTATTGTTTAGTCTATCTGTGGTTGAGGAGGCAGCACCATCATCACAGACCTGCAGTTCTCATAGTCAACACAGGAAATATGTCAGATATCGTGAGATTTCTCTACCAGTGAAACGAGATTTGAAGGCAAGAAAAGCAGGAAGTATTGGAGGAAGAAGAAGGAAGTCAATGAAGCAAACAGTCTACTCTAGGATTATAATACCAGAGAGAAACATCAGTGGCCATTGTTGTTGGGAGGACTAAGTTTTAACATTGTTTTTAAAGTGATTGGGACATTAAAAATAGGTGGAGTTAACAGATTTGGCAATTAAAAAATTACTTCTGTTGGATAGTAGATAAGAAGATTTGAACTGGTAAAAGGGAAAAAAGGAAAATTTTTTAAAGTGAAGCAAAAGTTGTGACTGCCATTTTGGGAGAAATAAAAACTGAGAGGCTCAGAGGACAGTGAAATAGGGTGCATTGGAAAGGGCAAGCTTCACTTTATCAAACCTGATGGTTCAAATTTAATTTGGTGAGATTAATTTTTTTTATTTCTTTTATATGTCAGACCTGAAACAAACTCGTGCTAAGTCTGCTTCAATAGAGAAAATGCAAGCCCAATTAGATGCAATGGAAGGTAGGATAATGAAAGGGTTGAAAGAAATGATAACTGCCTCTAAAAAAGTAATAAGAAAGGATATTGAGGACTCAAAGAAAGAATTAAAAAAAGAAATAGAGAATCTCAGAAATGACACTGTGGTAATAACAAAGAAAGAACAAGAAGTGGGAGAGAGAGTGAAAACACATGACTCCACCTTGTTAAAATTACAAGAAAAAGTGACAATTCATGACTGCAAACTGATGGAAACTCAGATCCATCTGAGAGATGTACCTGAAGATAAAGAATCAGACTTGAAAGAATACATAATAAAAATAATTGCAGAATTTTTGGAGGAAGATCCTGAAGGGAATAGAAATATGTATGTATGTATAGAGTAAATTCACTCTATGAAAAAAGAATAATCTGCCAAGAGATGTGGTCATAAGATTTATGACAAAAGAAATGGTGGGAAAAATCATGAATAAAATCTTTGAAAAGTCATTGACAGTGGGATGCAGTAGAGTAAGAATTATGAAAGAACTGCCAAGACAAGTGTTAACTGACAGAAAGGCATATAAAAATTGACAGAAATACTACATGACAATGGAATGAGGAATAGATGGATAATACCTGAAGGTTTGAGCTTTGCTTCAAGGGAAAAGGATTACAATCACAAATACACAGGAACTGCATAGATTTTATGAAGAAAATAAATAATTTGCACCATGATGGATTACAAATTGATATCTTGGATTGTAAATGGATTAAATTCACCACAAAAAAGAAAGGCAACGTTTCATTGGATAAAAAAAACAAAATTGTAATATAGTATATTTGCAAGAAGTGCATATTAGACAAAAGGATTATACATTTTTATGGAATAAACAATTGGGACTAGAATTTTTTACATTAGCAGAACAAAAGAAGAGAGGAGAAGTCTTTTATATTAACAAGAATTAGACCCAAAATTGGTATTTAAAGATAAGGATGGAATATATATAGCGGTAGAAATTACTTTGAATGCAAAAAAACCATTGTTGGGACTTTATGCTCCAAATGGTGCTAAAGACATTTTCTTTATGAAGTGACCTATGAGCAAATCTTATTGATGGGGGACTTTAACGGAACAATTCAGAATACAATAGATAGATCTGGGAAGAAAAAAAATGATAAAGAAGGGAAATTGCCAAAGTCTTTTTTTGAATTCGTCGAACAGGAGAGTTTGGAAGATATATGGAGGAAGTTTAATCCTGAAGTACAGGACTTTTTTTGAATTGGTCGAACAGGAGAGTTTGGAAGATATATGGAGGAAGTTTAATCCTGAAGTACAGGACTATACCTTTTTTTCAGCTAGACATAGCTTTCTCTAGAATTGACATGTTGTGAGGTACTAAAGATTTGGGGCTTATAACAAAGAAAATAGAGATATTACCTAAAATAGGAGCTGATCATAATTCAATAATGTGGATTACAAAACTGTCGAAAAAGTCAAGAAGATGGAGATTAAATGAAGATTTACTACAAAATAAAGAAATAGTGACATCTCTAGAAAATGAGACCAAAGCGTACTTCCAAGTAAATGACAGAGAGGATATAGAATTTCAGATGGTATGGGATGCCTACAAGGCAGTAATGAGAGGATTACTAATAACATTGAATAATAAAGACAAGTGAGCAAAAGATAAACCGATGTTGGACATTCAAAATGAAATTAAGAAAAAAGAAGGTGAATTAAAGAAAAGGCCAGGAAAAAAGAACATTATAAAGGAGATTACAATATTGCAAGCACAAATAAGACATCAGTTAAATACAGAATTGGAATGGAATTTGAAAAAATTAAAACAGAAATCTTTCGAGGGAGCAATATACCTGGAAAATATTTGCCCTGGCAATACAAGAAAAAGAGAGAAAGTAAAATTATTAATCAAATTGTGGCTGATGGAAGAGAGATGGTAGATCAAGAAGGAATAAAGAGAGAATTTTTTAAATATTATGCTAAACTATTTAAAGGTATTAAAGTAAAGAAGGAAAAGATGGAAGCGTATTTGCAGAAGATTAAAATAGCACCCTTAACTGATTATATGGAAAAAGTTTTGAATGATCCAATTAAAAAAATTGAAGTAGCGATTAATGCAATGAAAATTGGAAAGTCTCCTGGACCAGATGGATTTACGGCAAATGTTTTTAAAATGTTTAAAGAAGAATTAATATGGAAACTTCAAAAATTAATGAATGTGATAAGATTAAATGGGAAAATACCAAATACATGGAAGGAAGCAGTAATTTCGTTGATTCCAAAGGAAGATAGAGATGTCACTAATGTAAAGAACTATAGACCAATCTCATTATTAAACAATGATTATAAGATATACACAAGAATCTTAGCAGAACGGCTTAAACAATATCTAATAAATTTTATAAAGGAAGACCAAGTGGGTTTTGTCCCTAAAAGGCAAATAAGAGACAATATTAGAACTGTTGTAAATATCGTAGAATACTATGAAAGACATCCAGAGAAGGAAGTTGCATTATTCTTTGTGGATGCAGAGAAAGCTTTTGATAATTTGAATTGGGACTTTATGTTTGCAGTAATGGAGAAAATAAAGTTGGGGGAAAACTTTATAAGAATGATAAAGGCAATTTATACTGAACAACGTGCAAGGTTATGTATAAATGCAGTTCTTACAGAAGAAATGATAATCAGCAAAGGTACGAGGCAAGGTTGTCTGCTTTCACCATTGCTGTTTATAATGACTCTTGAAATCTTATTGATGCAAATACAAGATGATGAAGAAATTGAAGGAACGAGAATTAAAGGATTTTCCTATAAATATAGTGCATTTGCAGATGATATAATGTTTATAAATGAAAATCCTACGCAAGTAACACCTTTGTTGTTAGCCAAAATACAAGATTTTGGAGAATTGACGGGACTTTATGTTAATAAAGAAAAGTCAAAAATTTTGTGTAAAAATATGCAAGTAAGTAAACAAAAGGAATTGCAGAGATTAACGGGATGTGAAGTTACCCCTAAAGTAAAATATTTGGGCGTGGAAATAACAATGAAGAATATTGATTTGTTTAAAAACAATTATGAAAAGTTATGGCGTAAAATGGACGAAGATATGATAAAATGGAACAAGCTTAATTTGTTACTGCTTGGTAGAATAGCTGCAATTAAGATGAACATTTTGCCGAGAATAATGTATTTGTTTCAAACTATTCCGATTGTTAAAGACAGTAAACAATTTAATAAATGGCAAAGAAAGATTTCAGAATTTGTATGGGCCGGGAAAAAAACAAGGATTAAAATGAAAGTTTTAACAGATGCTAAAGAAAGAGGAGGATTTGAACTATCAGATTTAAGATTATATCATGAAGCAGTTTGTCTAGGGTGGATAAAAGATTGGGTGACGCTGTTGAATAAAAAACTTTTAACGTTGGAAGGTCATGGAAATAAATTCGGCTGGCACACTTATATGTACTATGGAAAGAGAAAGTCGGATGGTTTTTTTTCTCACCATTATATAAGAAATAATCTACTAAATGTTTGGATGAAGTATAAGAAATATGGCGATGAGAGAAAATCACTATGGATAGTGCCAGCAGAAGTAATACGAATAACAGCTGAGACAGGAGGGGAAAAAGGGCTGTCATATAATTACCGTATTTTTCGGACCATAAGACACACTTCCCCCCCAAAAAAAAGTGTGGGGGGGGAAGTGTGTGCGTCTTATGGTCTGAAGGTACATACCTTCCGGGGGGGGCGATCCGCTGCCTCTTCCTCTGATCCGGCGCTTCCCCCGCGCCTGCCTGCCTGGCTCCATCTTCTTCAGGCAAGCGCTGGGATCGCTCCATGTGGCCCCACCACAAACCCAGCGCTTCGCAAGCGCTGGCTGTGGAGGGGGCAGCGTGCTTCCTCCTTGCCTGTGTGCCTAGCTTCAGCTGTGATGTTTAAAGCAAGCGCTGGGATCACTCCCTCCGCCCTCCGATCCCAGCGCTTGCTTTAAACATCACAGCTGAAGCCAGGTACACAGGCAAGGAGGAAGCACGCTGCCCTCTCCACAGCCGGCGCTCGCAAAGCGCTGGGTTTGCGGAGGGGGCGGGTGCTACTGAAACGTTGTTAGACATGAATAAGATTGGGGTTTTACTTTCACAAAATGCTGAGATTGTTTGGTTCGATGATGCCACGTTGGATAGATGCAAGTGCTCTGTTGTGAATGGAATACCAGTTACTTACCATAAACATATAGGGCCCATATGAGTATTTTGTACTTAAAAGTGATATTAAGCATATCTGATGTTTTTCTGTATCAAGTTTCATTTAGTACATCTTCTCTCCCCCTTCTCCAAGATGAGAGGCATACATGGTTCTCTCCTTCTTCACTGAGCCTTACAGCAGCCCTCCAAAGTAGGTTAGAATGCAACAGAATGACTGGTCCATGGTCACCCAGTGAGTCTTAACTAGTACACCACAGACTGAGTTATGAGTTGATTTAAGGTGCATCTTCCTAGTGTACCTTTATGCCCTCTCAGGCTAAAATGCTTGGTTACAGGCCTTCCCTTCAATGGGATGTACAAAAGCTTCTGAATGTGTAAGTAATTGCCGTCTTGCACCCAGTCAGATTTCTGAGGACTGCTATTCCATTTAATTAGTCATTTCCCTTTCTACAATAGAAATTTTAACCAAATAGAAATTAAAATATTATAGCTGAATTTGAATGTCTTTCTCTTGTCTGTGGAGAACAAACCTGATTGTATTGAGACTACAGCAAATTAAAAATCATTATTTTTATTCATTACATTATTTTTTTCATGGTGATGATATTTAAAGAAAAATATCTGATGATCATTTAGCAGAGCTAGAATTCACTTCAGTGAGCTGCCAGAAGAATAGAACTCTTAAAATAATTGATTCCCCCCTTCCATATCATATGAAAAATGTATAATACTGTACAATGAAGTCCTTTTAAACAAAAGTCATTTTGTGCCCATTAAAGGAAACATAAAATACATTGTGGTGCTTAATTAACATACACTCAACGGAACTGATTTCAAGTTCATAAATTTACAAAATATTTAAAATAGAGAGTTCTTTATACAAGGTAACCTTTGTCCCAAACTTGTTATTCATTAGAATAGCATGACAATCAAGCTTGATAACTATGCCTTTTAACAATAAATTTGAACCACTGGCTCCCTCAGAGTTTCTGCAGCCATGCTGATGCATTAGATCTGCTGAATGTATGGAATGGTTTGAAAATGACAACTACCTCATGACAGGCAATAGCAGCAGACAGCCTTTGGGGGGAAAAATCTATATCGACCTTACCTCCATCCAACTCCTATTGACAGTTGTCATTCAAACTGTGATATCACATAAACACTTTCCGATCTGCAGCTTAAGTTTTCATAGTAGGGCAGAATCCTGTTAACTTCTGACCCACCTCTCAGATATCCTATCTGATGCATTCATGTTTGCAAACCATTGACAGATTTTTCTATTCAGGAATCTATGGCTCCTGGTATGCATCTAACACTTTTAAATTCTAGACAAACATTTATTGGTTCCTGTGATAGAATTAAAACGAAGGCTGTTTCAGTCTTTCCGTCTTTATGGAGACTGTCTCAAAGTGCAGTTACACAAACTAGGAACAATACTTCTCATCATGCAATTTTTTTCCCACTTGAGCTAGAGATTCAAGGTGAATTACTATGTATTCTTAGCACTTTATCCTTGCAGTACCAGTTAGTTTAAGCTGAGAGTGCAAATTATAACAAACACAAGACTTCCATTAAAAAGACAGCCCATGTTGAGTTTTTCCCTCCCACTACATAATATGTAGTGAAATTCATCTCTGTACTGACTCCATCATTCTCTGGATTTACTTGCCTTTCCATCATTGGCTACCACTGGTATGGTGAGGAAATGTGCAACATAATAAAGTCAGAACACACTTAATTTTTACTATATATTATTAATGGAGAGAATTTGACATGGAGCTTCCATTTTCAGTAACAGATTCATGTTTTATCACAGTTGTTTTCTTGGTAAGGATAGATTTGTGGCCAATATAACTGGATTATGACTGCTTAGAATTCCTATACTTGTTGGCTGAATGCCTATGGTTATATAAGATCAGGGCTTTTTTGAGCAGGAACGCATAGGTATACTGGAGGTGTCAGGGGGTGTGACCGAATATGCAAATGATTTTTGCTGGGTTTTTCCTACAAAAAAAGCACTGTATAAGATTATTTTATAGGTTGATGATGATGATGATGATGATATTGGATTTATATCCCGCCTTCCACTCTGAAGAGTCTCAGAGCGGCTCACAATCTCCTTTACCTTCCTCCCCCACAACAGACACCCTGTGAGGTGGGTGGGGCTGGAGAGGGCTCTCACAGCAGCTGCCCTTTCAAGGACAACCTCTGCCAGAGCTATGGCGGACCCAAGGCCATGCTAGCAGGTGCAAGTGGAGGAGTGGGGAATCAAACCCGGTTCTCCCAGATAAGAGTCCGCACACTTAACCACTACACCAAACTGGCTCTCCTTGGTTCAACTTGTAAAACTGATTTAGCAGGTAATCTGCTGTGGGTGTGAAAATCCAATATGCTTCAGAGGTAGCTGTTTTGCTACTGAACCTACAGTCTCACTGTCTATGTTTCAGTGATCTCCAAAGAATTACTGTGAAAAGGTGTGCGTAGAGATTGTCATTAAGACTGCAGTTATTCAAAACATTAGGTTAACCAAGATCAGTAGCCTTGTTAGTCTGTCTGTAGCAGCTTTTGAGCTGTGATGCTGGAGAAGAATCTTGAGAGTCCCTTGGGCTGCAAGAAGATCAAATCAGTCAGTCCTAAGAGAAATCAGCCCTGACTGTTCCCTGGAAGGTCAGATGCTGAAGCTGAAATGCTTTGGCCACCAAATGAGAAGGGAACACTCACTGGAGAAGACCCTGATGCTGGGAAAGACAGAAGGCAAAAGAAGGGGACAGCAAAAGATGAGCTGGCTGAACAGCATTACTGATGTAACTAACACGAATTTGAGCAGACTTCGGAGGATGGTAGAAGACAGGAGGGCCTGGCATGACTTGGTCCATGGGGTCGCAAAGAGTCGGACTTGACTGTGCGACTGAACAATGACAAAAGCATCAGGAAAGAACAAGAGTCCAGTAGCACCTTAAATGTGGCTGAGTATGAGCTTTCGTGAGTCACTGATCAAGAAGTGAGCTATGGCTCACAAAAATTCATATCCTGCCACAAATTATGTTAGTCTTTAAGGTCTAGTTTTTGTTAGTCTTTAAGGGTGACTAAATTTTGTTAGTCATTAAGGGTGATTAACATGTGGAATTCACTGCCACAGGAGGTGGTGGCGGCTACAAGCATAGCCAGCTTTAAGAGGGGATTAGATAAAAATATGAAGCAGAGGTCCATCAGTGGCTATTAGCCACAGTATATATATATATATGTGTGTGTGTGTGTATATATATTATATATATATATATATATATATATATATATATATATATATATATATAGGCCACTGTGTGACACAGAGTGTTGGACTGGATGGGCCATTGGCCTGATCCAACATGGCTTCTCTTATGTTCTTAATGTGCTACTGGAGTCTTCCTCTTTTGAGTAACCAGTTTGTGATCCTGAAACAACATACTAAAGAATGCATAATGATGAAATGTCTCTTTAAGGTTGTGTTTCATCATAGGCGCTCTGAAAATCAGGCAGGGTCCAAAGGTCCTTCTGTTAACAGGAAAGCTGTCCTTGGTGTAAGAAGCCTTTAATCAGTGGAATGAGTCTTTTCCACTGAAGAAAGAGTCCTTGCCCAAGAATAAGATTCCACAATCAGTGGTGCAGGAAATCTGTGTCAGCTTCATTAGATGCCATTTTTTTTGGCGGGGGGGGGGGGGAGATAATTCAAAGTGCTGGTGATGACCTTTAATGCCACTAAGCAATCTTGAACTAGGGTAACTGAAGGACTGCCCCCACCACTTTGTTGCAGCCCTTTTCTGCAGAGATTAAAAGAATAGTGGATATAATGGGTGGGGCCTTCTTTGTGACTGTGCCCAGACTATGAAACACCCTTGCTCACGGTGATCTCTTCATCTTTAGGTGACAGGTTCAGATGTTTGTATTTTAGAAGGCATTGAGGAGCACATCAGTTTTGTTGGAACTGGAAGCTGTTCTATTGCTGCCATTTCATTGTTTTATCATTTAAATGCTGTACTGCTTTGATACTTGCTGCCACTTTTAAATTGTACTTTGCTGATTATTTTTGCTCCAAGTTTTCTTGGTATCCTTGAACCGATCACACACTTTTAGCTTAACCTATTTCACAGCGTTGTTTGTGAGGATATAATGAAGGTGAACATAATGATGTAAGCAGTTTTGGGTCAGCATTGGGGAGAAAGGTAGGATAGAAATGAAGAAAATAAATAAATAAACTGCATTCTTGCACGTAACCTGCAATGGGGTATGAAAATCCAGTATACTTTAAGCTGATTTTTTTTTTGTTACTGACCTCACTGCCACACTGTTGAGGCTTTACCAATGATCCAATGATTTTTCTAGAGTTCACCAATGACTTCCCAAATTCTATATATTCCATGATAATTCAAAAAAGGCTGCTTTAAAGGAGGATGGATTAGTAACCACCATAGAGTTATTAATGCTAATAGTCAACCAAACAGTATCATCCTCCCATTTATCAGCACCCAAACTAGAGAAGTGTTAAGGTCATCATGATGTCATACTTCCTCCTTTTCTAACCACCTTGGCCACTTCATTCTTTTTGTGAATGCCTTTTCAGCTGTGCAAAGTGACAGCCCTTTATCTCATTGCCACCCAATAATATAGATTGCCCAGCAAAGTACAAGAGCCTTGTTTATTTGTCCTCTGCCCCCAAAATCTATCTCTGTGGACAGAGTTCAATAATATTTTATGGTCTGAGGCCAAAATGCAGAATTCAGAGGGGGAAAGCCTAATGTGGCTATGAGAGTAAAGCATAAATAAAAACCTAAATGGTAAATTCAGTTGTGTAGCTCTGGAAAGAGTAATTTGAAGATTGTGTCCATAGTTCTCTAATGGAACTTTTGTTAGCACTTCTAATTCACAGGAGCTGAAAAATAAGTGTGAAAACCCTTCAAACTGACAAAAGTTCATAAGGGTGTAACATATAAGTACAAGAGATGTGCAATAAGACACCTTGAGCCAACTAATCAAAAATGATAAATATATTCAAACCAGTGGGGAACTTGCAAGCGTACCTCATTTCCCCCTGTACCCCCTGCTACGCTATTTCTTCCTGGCGGCCCCATAACTTTTCTGATTTTCCTGCTTCCTTCTCTCCTACTCACCCACTCACCCAATTTGTTTCTGCCCTCATCTTTGGCTATATTTATTATCTTCATTTGTACACTTTTATCTACAATGGGAACACAAAGCAGCTTATATAATTTTCATCTCCTTCATTTTATCCTCACATCTACTCTGTGAGGTAAATAAGGCTGAATGTGTGGGACTGGCCTGACATCACCAAGGGAACTTCCATGGCTGACTGGGGTTTTGAACCTGGGTCTCCTAGATCTTAATCTGAAACTCTAACCACCACACCACACTGGCTTTTGTGGGATGGCTGCTGTTGAACAAGTAGCAAACAGTCAGGCCTGAGTGAGTCATGCAAGTCAGGTAGCAGCAAATTACCTGCTGGTTGCTGTTGGTCCTTGCCCCATTTGTCCTCCCTCTCAAAGGCCAAAATAGCCCTGGGAAGGGCTCCTCTCCATCCACCCACTGTTTCCTGACAGAAACCAATGCCTGAACACTGTTGTGGTTGCTAGCAACAGCCACTGAGGATAAGGATTACTTAAAACCAAAGGCACTCCTTTTATCACTCCTTTTATCAAGAACCCATTCTTTGTGAACTGGCCCAAACATACATTCTTCTTGAACCAAATCAGCTAAGGACTTTGAACAATATAATAGCAGTTACTGTACGTTTAGCTTTGCTCAGAGGCACCCCATTAGGAATGAGCTAGGACCCGTGCAGTGCTGCTGCACTAGTATCATACTGGCTATTTCCATTCTAGGGCAGCATCAGGCTCAGAAAGTGCAATCAGGTCCAGGGCAAAGAAACATTAGGTCTTGGGGAAAATGGAAAGCAAAGGCAAACCACCTATGCTTATCTCTTGCATTGAAGTCCCCATGAAGGCTCACCATATTGTGAATTAATGGCACAATAATAATGAAGTGAATGATTACATTAGCACAATATCCTGCAATGTGCAGATTTCTTCATAAGGAGTGCAAGAGGAAATGGTAGCTCAAAATCAGTCATATAAAATACATCATTTGGATTATCTTGATTCACTGGAATCCACACATTTCCATTTAATATAAGCTCTATACTTGGAAATGGAAAGTCAATAATGGAGTTTTCTTCAGAACACAAGTATACCTCTTTCCCAAGGAAACCCTGAGGAAGGTTCTTTTCAAAATAAAAGCCATGATTTTGTGGGATGCCACAGGAGTGACAGGTGTCCCTGCAGCTCTGTTTTATTCCTGCATGCTTTCCAGGTCTTGACATTAAGGCTATTCTGAAAACTGGATTTAGCTTCCACAAGAGACACTGACAACTCCCCTCCAACAAACGTACACATCACACACAAATAATGGAATGAAACTTTCTAATGTGCAGTTCCATGAGCCAGTTCAAGAAATCTTTGAAATACTGGAGAAGGCTAAAAAAGAAGTATTAGAAAAAGGCAGGAGCAGAAGCTAAGACCCTCAGACAAGCAAGCACACATTCTGTTTTGTCAGATCTGATCATTGCTGTGGCACTGAAGAGATAAGTATGAAGTGACAGAAAGTGTTTATTACCCAGGCAGCAGGAAAACAACAGTGAAAGGATCAAGGCCCCTTCAAGAAGGATACAGCTGTCCGCAAAGCACTTAATCCCGGCCAATGGGCTTTGGCAGAAAAGCAGGTCACATAGTACAGCTTTGTTTCACTGTGCATAATTGTTTAAATCCAGGTTTAAAGGAGTTAAGCGCTCCCTTTTGGCAGCTGATGGCACTTCAGTTTGATGGAGCCTTAGTTCCATTTATTCTGTCCAATTTTGACAATCCTTTATTCATAAGTTCTTCCAAGTTTTTAGTGATTTCAACACATGACGTTTTCTTACACATGAAAAAAAACATATACCTTTGCCTGTTGTGCTTGTAATTAACAGGTAGGTGCAACACTAAAACAGAAGGATACATCTTGAAAGCATGACAAAAATATTTAGGACAAAGTACAGATCTTAGAGTTGTTCATTTTATGCATCATTGAGTTGTACAAATTTAATGATATTATATAATAGAAAGGTATGGCAATGATTAAAAAATATGGCATGCAGGCAATTGTTAACATTTATTGTATTCAACAGGACAATATGCTGACTTTATTTATTATTTATTTTATTTTATTGGATTTACATCCCGCCCTCCCTGCCTAAGCAGGCTCAGGGCGTCTCACATCAATAAAACATTCACAATACTGAACTTTAACCATTAAAACATTGAACAATATAAACAGTTAAAACATATTAAAACAGTTTGGTGCTTCTTTAGCTTTACTCAGACAAAGAAAACCTATATAGAAACCCATGTAGTTAGGCTTGGTAGAAAGTGCACCAGAACAACATTTTCTGTGGTGCTGGTATTAACACTGACTGAAGGAAAGGCAGCTCAGGAATTATTACAGAGCAGGCAACTAGACAGGACTGTGTCACTTCAGATAGCCAGCCCATGTTTCTGTTAGACCAAGAGCTGATCTGTTTTCTTTCTTATATTAACTGTATTCCATCAGGTAAACAAGAACTCCTTTCCATACTAGAATCAATCAATTTCATGTATGGTAAGGAAGAAGAAGAAGAAGAAGAAGAAGAAGAAGAAGAAGAAGAAGAAGAAGAAGAAGAAGAAGAAGAAGAAGAAGAAGAAGAAGAAGAAGAAGAAGAAGAAGATATTGGATTTATATCCCGCCCTCCACTCCGAAGAGTCTCAGAGTGGCTCACAATCTCCTTTACCTTCCTCCCCCACAACAGACACCCTGTGAGGTGGGTGGGGCTGGAGAGGGCTCTCACAGCAGCTGCCCTTTCAAGGACAACCTCTGCCAGAGCTATGGCTGACCCAAGGCCATGCCAGCAGGTGCAAGTGGAGGAGTGGGGAATCAAACCCGGTTCTCCCATATAAGAGTCCGCACACTTAACCACTACACCAAACTGGCTCTCCCAACCACTACACCAAGGCTCTCCCAACCACTACACCAAGGCAGGCTTGGGTTGATAATTTTTAGAGTATATTGTTTCAGACTGCAGGTGGAAGTGTCATATTTTGAGTATTTCATTGCATTATTCATTGTATATATTGTAAGGACCTTGCCGCCTCCTCCAGCCAAGACTCCCTCAGTTAGTGAAGTCTGCATCTTATTTTGGAATTAGTTGTTTTAATAGGCTCCCCCTTTTACAGCCTTAGTACCAGGGAAACTGCAACTAAAGAAGTCTCATAAAGCCACCTGGGTATAGCCATGGAAGTCCAGGAAAGAGGTAGGGTGTGCTGGCAGTACAAACTGATTAACTACAATCTTCCCCAGTTCAGGGTTCTCAATAACAATAACACATCACTTCATTCTCAATAACAAAAGACTTCACAGCACTGGAATATCCTGGCATATCCCAGAGGTGTCTGCCCAGTCCAAGGAAGTTGCTATTTCATTAATCAGTGCTTGGTTCCTCTTTTTCCTTTTTTTTACTCAATCAAGAAGGGCATTAATTTATGCTCCATCCTGTTTCTTTCTTGTTTCGACCCGCTCAGCTTGGAGGAAGTCGATAGAATTCTTGCCACTGCACGTTCCACGACTTGCGATCTGGACCCTTGCCCCTCCTGGCTAATTAAGGCCTGCCAGGAGGAACTAAGATATCCTATACGGGATATTATAAATCGATCCCTTTCAGAAGGTGTTTTTCCAACACCTCTGAAAGAGGCACTGGTCCGCCCTCTCCTGAAAAAACCGTCATCAGATCCGGCCGAATTGGCACATTACCGGCCGGTCTCAAACTTGCCCTTTTTAGGCAAAATTATCGAGAGGGCCGTGGCGGTGCAGTTACAGGAATTTCTGGAGGACGCTTCCGTCCTAGACCCATGCCAGTCCGGCTTTCGCCCGGGCCATGGGACAGAAACAGTCCTGGTCGCCCTCATGGATGACCTCCGACGGCAACTGGATCGAGGCGGCTCGGCAGTACTGCTGTTGTTAGACCTATCGGCGGCGTTCGATATGGTTGACCACCGGCTGCTGACCCGCCGCCTCGCCGACGCAGGAATTCGGGGGCTAGCCTTACAGTGGCTCTCCTCCTTTCTTGAGGGTCGGGGACAAAGGGTGGCAATCGGGGGGGAACTGTCTCAGAGGTATCCACTCCATTGCGGAGTGCCTCAGGGGGCAGTCCTCTCCCCGATGCTGTTTAACATCTTTATGCGCCCCCTTGCCCAGATTGCACGGAGGTCCACGCAACGGTCACTTCGAGGTTAGACTACTGCAATGCCCTCTACATGGGGCTGCCCTTGTACCGAACACGGAGACTCCAGGTAGTCCAGAACGCGGCGGCCAGGCTGCTGGAGGGACTACCACGGTGGGAGCCTGCACGGCCTGGGCTGCGCAATCTGCACTGGCTGCCGGTTGTCTACCGTGTTCGCTATAAGGTGCTGGTTATTACCTTTAAAGCCCTATATGGCCGAGGACCTGCCTACCTAAAGGACCGCCTCTCCCCATATGTACCCCGGAGAGCACTGAGGTCTGGTTCTCAGAACTTATTAACAATCCCTGGGCCAAGAGAAGTTAGGTTGAAGGCCACTAGGGAGCAGGCCTTCTCGGTGATAGCCCCTCGCTGGTGGAATGATCTCCCAGAGATGGTGCGAGCCCTGCGGGACCTGAGCCAATTCCGCAGGGCTTGCAAAACATTTCTTTTTCAGTTAGCATTTGAGTCACCATGTGGTAACTAAGACAGAACCTGATTAATGAATGAATAGACACTTAGCCATCTTAAATACATCATTTTAGCACCTATTTTTATATCTTATATGTTTATATGTTTTTATGTATTTTAAATAATTTATTGTAATTAATGTTTAAATTGTTATGTTTTATGAATCACGGGACTCCCATGTCTATTATTGTTTAATGTGAATCATGAGACTCCCATGTCTGTTAGCCGCCCTGAGCCCGCCTAGCGGGGAGGGCGGGATATAAAAATAAAATATTATTATTATTATTATTATTATTATTATTATTATTATTATTATTATTATTATTATTATTATTATTATTATTATTATTATTATTATTATTATTATTATTATTATTATTATTATTATTTCTGGAGCTATCTTGACTCACCTAAACTTTTGTGTCAGTGCAAATCTGTCTCACTTCAACCTAATTAAAGTATGTTAATCATGTTGCTTCATCAAGGCTCTTTGTGGACATATAGATCTGGCTATAACACCTTATCAAAGTATTTCCCCTACTTTCCCCCACAAAAGTTTGGCAGCAGTTAACTTTAAACCAGACAGTAAGATTCAAAGTTTTTATCTTGGACCAATCATGTTCCTGGGAAACTGGGTTCCTATTCAGGGTGTGCATTTGGTTTGGCTGAGCCAGTAAAATCCCAAATAACAGCTAATTTGGCTATATTCAACCCCGAATACAACTGAATCAGATTCTCTAATGTTATTTGGTGGCCAAATGTGGCTGTTCGAATATCGCCAAATCAGTATTTGGCAGTATTCGGCTCCATTATAACCTATGGGCCATTGAAGTCAATGGCAAAATAGGGTATAATGAATGGCCACTAAGAGGCATAGGGTTTGAGGGAGATGCACCAAATTTGCAAGGCAGCTGGAGGAACCTCTCCCCCACAGAACCCCACAGTTCCAAAAAGATTGGACCCGGGAGTCCAATTCTAGTGACACACAAAGAGGATGTGCCCATTCCCCAAGCTTTCCTATGGTGGGAAAATTGACACTGAAGAGGAGGGGGTTTGAGAGAGATGCACCAAATTTGCAGGCCAGCTTCAGGTGCCTTTCCCCACCAGAAGCCCATGTCCCCGAAAGATTGGACCAGGGGTTCCTATTCTAGGGGCACCCAAAGAGAGCCATTGTTCTCTATGATGGGGAAAAACCAATCTGTCACTTTCACTGTAGCTTCAGGACCCTCTTCCCGAGAACCCCAAAATTCTAAAAAAGATTGGACCAGGGTAACATGCCAGAACCATAAAGAACTAGGATAAGTATGGTGCAGTGACAGGTTCCCAAGCTACTTGCCTTTAAAAGAAGAGTAGACGCAATATTTGTGCAACTTTTTGACATGTAAGTTAACTTTGACTTTAGAACCTTTCAAAACCCAAGTGCCCTGGTTTCCAAGATTTTCTTTCTTTAGGTCAGTGTTAAAGGATTCCTCACACAGTGTTTGTTCTGTAGGGTTTTGCAGCTGCTTTGCATGCAGAAAGTCCATGCCCAATCTCTGCTGCTTGGCACTAGTGCATTTAATGCACTAGTTCTTTGCTGCAGTGCTGCAGAAAACCCCCACAACAATTTGTGAATCAAGGAGATTCTCTAATTTGAACTAAGATTCCACAGTGGCACTTGTTCTACTGGACACATTGCACTGTTCTGTTCCTTGAAAGCAAGCACTCTCATCATATTTGACTTTCCACTGCAAAGATTCCCTAGGATAATCTGACTGCTGCCTGGGGTAGTTTTTCCCACCATGGGGAACAATGACCCTCTTTGGGTGCCCCTAGGATAGGAACCCCAGTCAAATCTTTCTGGAACATGGGGTTTCTAGTGGGGAGAGGCACCTGAAGCTGCCCTGAAAATTTGGTCCCTCCCCCTCAAACCTCCTCCTCCTCCTCAAAGTCATTGTTTCCATAGTGATTATAGTGGGGAAAGTGAAAGATTGGTTTTTCCTCACCATAGGGAGCAATGACCCACTTGGGGTACCACTAGGATAGGAACCTTTGGTCCAATATTTTGGGAACATGAGACTACTGGTGGGGAGATGCACCTGAAGCTCTCTCCTTCAAACCCCCTCCTCCCCAGTGTCAATTTTCCCACCGTGTGGAAAGTGACACTTCCCCCCACCACCACCAACTGTAGGAAAGCATGGGGAATGGGGGCATCTCTTTTTGTGCCCCTAGAATTGGACCCCCTGATCCATCCTTTTGAAACTTGGGAGTTCCATGGGAGAGAGGCTCCTGCAGCTGCCCTGAAAATTTAGTGCCTCCCCCTCAAACCCCCTCCTCTCCAGCCCCTCTAGATTATACCCTATTTGCTATTGACTTCCATGGTGGGATGACTGCGCCCACTTTGGGTGCCCCTAGAATTGGAACCCCTGATCCATCCTTTTGAAACTTGGGAGTTCCATGGGGGAGAGGCTCCTGCAGCTGCCCTGAAAATTTAGTGCCTCCCCCTCAAACCCCCTCCTCTCCAGCCCCTCTAGATTATACCCTATTTGCTATTGACTTCCATGGTGGGATGACTGCGCCCACTTTGGGTGCCCCTAGAATTGGAACCCCTGATCCATCCTTTTGAAACTTGGGAGTTCCATGGGGGAGAGGCTCCTGCAGCTGACCTGCAAATTTAGTGCCTCCCCCTCAAACCCTCTCCTCCCCAGCCCCTCTAGATTATACCCTATTTTCCCATTGACTTCCATGGTGAGATGGGTGTGCCCACTTTGGGTGCCCCTAGAATTGGACCCCCTGATCCATCCTTTTGAAACTTGGGAGTTCCATGGGGGAGAGGCTCCTGCAGCTGCCCTGAAAATTTAGTGCCTCCCCCTCAAACCCCCTCCTCTCCAGCCCCTCTAGATTATACCCTATTTGCTATTGACTTCCATGGTGGGATGACTGTGCCCACTTTGGGTGCCCCTAGAATTGGAACCCCTGATCCATCCTTTTGAAACTTGGGAGTTCCATGGGGGAGAGGCTCCTGCAGCTGCCCTGAAAATTTAGTGCCTCCCCCTCAAACCCCCTCCTCTCCAGCCCCTCTAGATTATACCCTATTTGCTATTGACTTCCATGGTGGGATGACTGCGCCCACTTTGGGTGCCCCTAGAATTGGAACCCCTGATCCATCCTTTTGAAAGTTGGGAGTTCCATGGGGGGGGAGGCTCCTGCAGCTGCCCTGCAAATTTGGTGCCTCCCCCTCAAACCCCCTCCTCCCCAGCCCCTCTAGATTATACCCTATTTTGCCATTGACTTCCATGGTGGGATGGGTGCGCCCACTTTGGGTGCCCCTAGAATTGGACCCCCTGATCCATCCTTTTGAAACTTGGAGGTTCTGTGGGGGAGAAGCTCCTGCAGCTGCCCTGCAAATTTGGTGCCTCTCTCTCAAACCCGCTGCCCCCAAGTGGCCATTCATTATACCCTATTTTACCATTGACTTTAATGTCCCATAGGGTATAATGGAGCCATATATGCAGGAATATCCAGATATATCCTGAATCAGATTCAGCTACCAAATCTAATATTCAAGGGTATTCACACACCAACGCCCCCTGAATATTCTGCCCTTGAATAACCCCAAATCTGGATTTTATTGGATTTATTTATTTGCACATCCCTGGTTTCCATATCTAGCTATGGTACTCTTTCCCATAAAAAGACCATCCCTGGTCAGTGAAAAGTGTGCCAGGTTTCCTATTATCTGAACACCTCTCAATTGTATTGCAGACTTTTTCTCCTTGATTAGTCAGCTCCTTGCTCTGTTCTTTGGATCTCTTCAGAATTCAAGCCCAGGATTTCAGGTTCTATGTCCCTTCTCTTTTAATTTTCCAATTTCCTCCCTCCTGCCTTTTAGAAGTGTGCCCACTGGTTGTTGTGTGTGCATGTGGTTACTTAGGGAGTTAATTCTCATGTACCCAGTGTAGATTCTTCACATTTTTACTTCTTTTACTTTATTTTATATGGAATAAAGCTATTAGTGTTTACAATCTCTCTTCCCCCCCCCCACATAATTTCATTTTGAGGTACCACTACTGAGATGTACCTTGGTATACATAGGCCAAGGTCCTGCATTATTCCATTCTGGACCCCTCCCCTTTTAAGCTTAGTTTCCCCTTCTCTGGGCTCAGTTTGGGTAGCAATATTATACTGTTTTATTGCATTGTTTTCTAATTTTGTAATCTAGCTTTATTATATTGTTTGCAGTATGCAATATGCTGCTTTACTGCATTATTTTCCAGTTTTCCAATTCCAGTTTTATTGCATTGTTTGATATGTGTTATATTCTTATTGCAGTATTTTGAACTGTGTAATCCAACTTCAGACTCAGTGAGAAAGGCAGCCTATTGTGGAAATAAATAAAAATAATCATTTTTAAACACTGCCCTACTCTTCATGTGGTAAATTAGAATACTAAGGGCTCCCAGTAATTTGCCACTTTGCCTAGATTCAGGGAACTTTTTACATGGGAAACATTTAAAAATATAACAGCTGCAAACCAAAGTTCAGCTGTCCCAAATTTTCAGTCTATAACCTCATCTATAGTAATAATTCTCTTATCGCCATGGCCAAATCAAAGATGGCCATTTGCTAATATTTTTAGAACAAACAATTGGCTTATCACATGTTGGTTAGCGTCTCTGGCCTCCCATTGGCTGACTACTCAGGCCCAGGAATGCTGAAAAACTGCCAGAAGCAGTCTTACCTCAGAGACAGCCATATCTCTTAGCTTTTCTCTGTCAGTCTGCCTCAGAAAGGCTGCAGAGCGCCTGCAGCCTCACAAAAGGCCATATCAATGGCCCACACAGACAGCCTCCCAGCACACGCAGCCTCCGGATGCCACTGCAATAGCCAGGGAGCCTGGCACCACCTCAGAGGGCATGGCTGTCCCATCTTTACTGTCTTTCACTCCCTCTCTCTCTCCTCCCCTCAGCCTCATCCCAGGATGGTTGCCTGAGGAGGAGATAGGGAAGCCTCAAAGGGTTGTTGTTCAGATCAAAGGGGAAGAGGAATGAGAATGATGTAAGCTGCTTTGTTCCCACCCACCCCGCACTGTGAAGAAAGAATGTCTGTTTCCTATCTAGATGCTGCAGGGTTGCCAACTCCAGGTTAGCAAATTCCAAATGGTAGAGATCAGCTCCCCTTGAGGTGGGGAGAGTGAATACCTTCACTTGAGTGGGTGGAAAGACAGCAAAGCTGGGGGCAGGTACTTGCCCAGAGGCCTTTAGTGGAACCTTTCCAGGTTGATGGGAAATTCCTAAGGTACCACTACAGGCCTTTCCTCCTGGGGAACCACTGTTGCCAATCTCCAGGTGAGGGCTGGAGATCTCTCAAAATTACAACTGCTATCCAGATAGGCAGAGATCAGCTCCCCTTGAGGTGGGGGGGGGAGTGAATGCCTTCACGTGGGTAAGTAAGAAGACAGCAAGGCTGGGGGGGGGGGGCACTTACACAGAGGCCTTTATTGGTGCCTTTCCAGGTTAGTGGGGAATTCCTGGAGATTCTGTGGTGGAGTTTGAGGAGGACATATGAGTAAGGGCTTCAGAGTGGGATCTGCCAGACCCGGGTTCTTGCTGTGGAAGCTGACTGGGTGATTTCAGACTTCCAGCCTAACCTGCACAGAGTTGTTGTTCATGGGAGGAGAGGAGAATGATGTAAACTGCTTTGCCCCCCACCACTGTGAAGAAAGACTGTCATTTTCCTATAGAGAAGCTGCAGGGAGGGGGAAGATAATGAAAAGCTAAAATGAAAGGGGCAGATAAAGGAAAGGAGATAGGGTTGCCAACTCCAGACTTGGAAATTCCTGGAGATTTAAGGGGTGGGGCCTGGAGATGGTGGCATTTGAGGAAGGATAGGACCTCAGACAGATACAATGCCATTTCCTCCTGGGGAGTCATTGGAGATCACTCAGATTTACAATTGCTCTCTAGATGGCAGAGATCAGCTTCCCTTAGGGGGAGGGGAGTCAATGCCTTCACTTGGGTGAGTGGGAAGACACAAGGGTGGTGGGCACTTGCCCAGAGCCTCCTTCTAGAGCCCATTGTATATTTCTTCACAATGGGCCTTACTCCCAGTTCTTAATAATGTGTAGAACTGTTCCCCATGGGAAAAGTTATGGGGAAAGCTTCTTACCCCTTCTGTTCCCACAGCCCTCATCTCAATTTTAACTAGTGTTAATAGTCAGAATAGGCATCTGCCCTGGAGCATTAACTTATTGCTGTGACCATGGTGTTATCTAGTTTGCTACTCTTCTCCCTTTATCTTGTTCATGTGTGAACAAATGAATGCAGCCCCAGATGGTGTTAAGGACCATCAGCAGGTTGGAAAACTGCATTTTATTTGCCTCAGACCCACTACAATAATCATAGAAGAAGCTCAGACACAGACTTTGGCCTCGTGAACACAATGGATAGCTGTAAGATAGAGTCAACATGCCAACTTCTATGTAGATTGTGTGCTGTCCAACAAGCCAACTGGTAGCAAAATCATTGACCTTTTGGCATCCTGTTCTACTGGGCAGTGGTAGTGATACTAAGTGGATACCTAAGTGAATAAAATAACAGAACTGCTGTGATAAAAAGGAATTCTTGTCAATAGAAACCTGGATTGTAGAATAAGCTGCTAAACATTACACTCTCTTGTCTTCATTTCCCAGTCCTGGAAATGTACAGTAACTTCTACCCTCTTTAACTGGTTACTGCTTTTGATGTAATTATGAGCCTAGCCAACCACTGCAGTCATCTTCAGAGGCCTTGTTTCAGGTGCCTCTGCCTTCTAAAATCCCAGAAAGAGTCTTCTTGATCATGCACCCAAATCCTGGAATCTTCTGACCAGAGAGCTTCATCATCTCTCCCATTCTGTCGCCAGGTGAAGACTTTTTTGTTTCATTTGGCATTCCTTTGGTAATCCTTCCTTCCTACCCAATGTTTGTTGTTTTTATACTTCTGTATGTATTTTAGCTTGGATTTTAATTATGTATTTTATTGGTTGCATTGATTTTTAATATGTGATTTTATTACATATGTTTTTGATTTGTAATCTGAGTTGATGGCTCTGATGAAGGTAGAAAGGTGCGGTAAATTTTTTGTAAAATAAATCATTACACAGTATCAAAGTCAAAGAACAACTTTGGTGCAGAAGGAAAATAAACTTTGTTTTGACTTCCCACAGAAAATTTGCAATAAATTTGATAGTGGTTTTTTGTGTTGAGAAAAGCTCTGATAGTGTATTCAGTTTAGGCTACAATGTGATGCTCATGAGAATGTCCCATTGGAATGAATGGGCCTTTCCCACACAAGGATGAAGAGTTGGGTGAAAGGAGTTGACCAGACATTAGCCAAAAGACAGAGCTAACATGTACTCACTGGATTTACTAAATTCCTTACATAATTTTGTAGAGGAAGCAACAGAACAGGTCAACTCCTTTTACCCAACTCTTTGTCCTTGTTGTTAGCCCTAGAGTGAGTCAGTGTCTTTTTCTCCACAGGCCCAGTTAGAGGTAGGGATGGCCATATGGGTCAGCATATTTCTTTGCCATCACTCTTTTGCTGATTCCCCATGATGATAGGTGCAGGTACATCTGGTTGAGGGTGCCGGGAACTGCTGCCAGGTTTCCATTTGAGCAAGCTGGAATGAAACACAGGGTGTAGGTTTCAAAATAGCCTTAGGGAGATCAAGCTCCACAGCTATTTGGCTGATCACTTGTTAAGAACATAAGAGAAGCCATGTTAGATCAGGCCAATGGCCCATCCAGTCCAACATTCTGTGTCACACAGCGGCCAAATATATATATATACACATACATACACATACATACACACACACACACGCTGTGGCTAATAGCCACTGATGGACCTCTGCTCCATATTTTTATCTAACCACCTCTTGAAGGTTGCCATACTTATTTTATCTTGAAAGGTCCCAAGTATTTGTAGCCCAATTTCTTTGAAGGTTAAGAACCTGGCAAGATCTTAGTGGAGACAAATACCGAATCTCCTACTTTCAGTTCCCACACAGGGACATGTGTTTTATCAAATTGGGCTTTGTACACTTCTTTGGCTCTTTTTAAGTTTTCCTGGATGACTCGCCAAGAATTAGTTAGTGCAGTCCACCAGTTTGTGAAATCCATCAGAAGGGTAGGATTACCCCCCAGCAAGCTAGGAAATGGTTTTCCTTTGTAGCCATTGACAATCATAAAGGGGCTGCTTTGAATGGAGCTATCCACATTCTGCAAAAGGCAGCCCCACCCAGTTATCCTGTTGATGGTTTATAAAACATGCTGTGTTTCATTCCAGTTTGCTCAAATGGGACCCTGGCAGCAATTCCTGGCACCCTCGACCAGATGTACCTGCACCTATCATCGTGGGGAATCAGACTCATCACAAAGTTGAAGAAATCTTAAATCCTAGGCTAAAAAGGGGAACTTTGTATTATTTTATCAAATGGCTTCACTTTCCTCCCTTGCATAATGAATTGGTTGACAGCAAACATGTTTGTGCCTTGCACCTGGTAAAAAAATTCCATGCAAAGTACCTGGACAAACCCAGGGGACCAGCTTGAGGGGTGCAGTATGTCAAGGGCCCTTGCCATATTTTGGTTATCACCTTCCAAAGCCAATTTGAACTGCTCATTTTCTGGGAGGGGAGGAGTTTGGTGTTAACTAATTGGTATTGCTTTACAAGAGGTTTTGGCTGTTACATTTGGCAGGCTCAATAACAGCCCTAAGAATGGTATAAAGATCTGGTCATTTCCCAGGTGCATCAGATCTGACGCAGAACTGTTATACTACTGTTTTCTGCCTATCAATAAAGTCAACCTACTTTGTAACCTGGAGGTCTGCTTAGATTGAAGATAGTCCCAGATCTGACAGAAAGGGCATTAAGTGGTGACAAACCCAGGTTTGGCACCAACGATATAATTGTTAGGCAACTACAGCCAATCCTGTGCGGATGCTTGTGGGATATATTTGTTTCCAGGCATCTCAGGGACTTTTTTTTTTCTTAGTCTTTTGTCAGCTGTTTGGTAGTTCTAAATGAAGTAGCTTGAGGTTTGCATCATTTTCTGAATTATAGTTCTTAAGAACATAAGAGAAGCCATGTTAGATCAGGCCAATGGCCCATCCAGTCCAACACTCTGTGTCACACAGTGGCAAAAAAAAATTATATATACACACACACACACATACTGTGGCTAATAACCACTGATGGACCTTGCATTCTTGCATTCATGCAGTTTTTAGAGATTTTCCAGAACAAATTTCCGGTTGAATGGAAAATGCTTGAAGTAGTCAAGACTTCTGCTTTCATGCTGTTTCTCAGCTCAGTGTCACTTTAAAGTGGCAGAGCTGTTCAGTTTGACATCCTGGCCTTCACACCCTAAGAATGCATGAAATGACCCTCCTGAGCAGACATCAAAGCATGGCCATTGATATGTATCAGACCTTTATAGGTGATAAGGTTTCAGTTCCACTTATATGGCTTATGTCTGTTATCCTCTACCTCTTCCTAGAAAATCCCAAAGCTCTTGTGCTATTGCCGTTTCTGAGTGCACTGTATAAGCAGACTGTCAATTTTGACTAGCAAGTGCTTGTTAATGCCCCATTGCATACTTGTATCTGCCTGTAATATCCCTCTGTTAACTGGAGCAGAATGCTTGTTGTTCCCAAGCAACAGCTATATGTTTTCTACAGAGTGGAGGAACCTTAAAAAGAATTAGCATGTAGTACTAAAGTTATAAATAGTCTGTTAACTACATTTGTGTATTCAGTTTCACGGGTTTCCATGCTTCCACCATGTAGGGTTTCTGTGCTGGGTGCCGGTCAATTGTGGAGAGGGCACTGCTGTTTTTTGGGAGGCAATGAATAGCCACTATGTGACAGTATTCTCATCTGATATTAATATCATGGAATGGGAAAGCATACTTCCAGTAACCCCCCAATATGCACACACAGTCACAATTTTGTGTTAATATGGTAGCACACATTTTCTGTTTTCGGTATACACAAATACATATGTTCAAAAATCTGGGGTTATGATTGAACATAATGAATCAGGAAAATATGCATATGTGCCTTGTTTACACAACATGATGACCATGCGCATTGAGACAATGTGCATACTGAGAAGATTGACCATTTGGTCTGCAAAGCAAATCATAGGCTCGGGCCGTTGAGAGAAGAGATGACATTTCTCAGGTTCAGAAGATCAGAGATGATATCTTTTAAGATGCCACCTTTTAATTGAGGCCATTTCCTCACATGTTTCTGAAAACAGCTTTCTTCAAATTAGATGCAATGCTTAAGCCTATGATGTTATAACTGCAGATTCAATCCTTCTTCCATGTTAATGAACCTTGATGTGAGGCACAAATGGCACAAAAGGGTCTTAAAGGCACTCTGTAATGGTTTGAGGGAAAATGATCTGAGATTCATTACACCTTTTACGTGATGCACACTGCACTGCTGCTTGTTTGGCTGTTTTTAATTAATGCCTTCCTTTAATTTCCCTTTGAAACATCATTTGCAATGATCCTATTTGCAACTCAAAGTTTCCCATCAAAGATCAGTTAACATTAAGACAGTCTAACTCATATATACAACCCGCCCAACCCCAAATCAGAAAAGAGCAAGCGAGAAGGAAGATGTCACATACTGACTACAGGGAAACTGTGCCAAACAGCTAATCACAGCAGTTCCAGCAAACTTGAATCTGTCCAAAAAGATCCTGAGCTCACAGTGTTTAATTGCTCTTGATGGCTCTTGGTCAGTCATGCATGACAATGTGTGTGTCACGCTGCTTCCTGCCTGTGTTCATTCCTGTCAGCCTTCACTCCAGGTGATGAGTGCTGCTTCTCTGACCATGTTGGAAGGAAAAGGGGGGGGGGGAGAGGAAGCATTCACAGACACAGAGCAACATGTACCAACACTACTGAAACAAGGAGATCGAGCACCACAAAATGGACACTGAAGGCTGGCTTTCATTGCAATGTTAAGGGTATTTAAAAAAAAAGTGGAGCATCTGTGACCTCCAGCATTCCAATTGGCAAGCTTCAATTCTTCTGCTGAATGCATGCTGGAAGCTTCATGGAGCAATTTGAATTACAATCGAGGAGAAAGAGTGTTAGTGTTTTTGGTAAACTGGAGCTTTAAAACTCGGATTTAAACTGCTAATAAGAAAGGGGAGGCAAGATGCAATTTAAATAATCTAGATGTTGTACTATAGCATCCTGCCTCATCTTGAAAATGATTGTTTACTGGTTTATAACATTGGGGAGAGGGCTAGATTTAGTTAGCACTTAAATGTATGGCATGTATTATGTGTTGGTTTGATCTAATCCAAATGAAGAAGGCTTAGTCACATACTAATATTGCACCTTAGACCTATGCAGGATTATACAAAAGAAAGTCCTATTGTGTTCTGTGGGACTGATTCCCAGTAAAAAGTGCAGAAGATAGCATTCTCATCCTGAACATAACTACCCACAATGCCATTTGAATGTAGCCTCAATGTAGGTGTAAATATAACTTTTTGTGATGCTGCTATGGCTGAGACCTCTGGTGACAAATTTGGTGTATGATGGCACTTTCCCCTCTATGGTAAAACACAATGAACTAGATAATTGGCAATCTTTTGTACTTTAAAGGTACCCCAGAAGTTACTGCCTGAGTCAGGTCACTGCGCCCAACCACACTGTATACATTGGTGCTCTGTCCTAGGCAGACAAACCCATGAGAATTACAATTGCTGTCAGAGCAATGTACACCTCACTTGATTGGACCCTACAACCCATAAATGCAAATTAAACAGTTGGCCCCATACTTGCCGCCCTCTGACCTAGCCATGGTGATCCATGCAACAGTCACCTTCAGTCTTGAACTTTCCCGGAGACACACGCTTGATTGTGGCGTGCCTCAGGGGGCGGTTCTTTCCCCAATGTTGTTCAACATCTACATACGCCCCCTTGCCCAGATTGCCCGGAGGTATGGGTTGGGTTGTCACCAGTATGCTGATGACACCCAGCTCTATCTACTGATGGACGGCCAGCCTGACTGCATACCAGAAAATCTGAACCTGGCGTTGAAAGCCGTGGCTGGATGGCTCAAGCTGAGTAGATTGAAAATAAATCCAGTGAAGACAGAGGTCCTTTGCTTGGGTCGGCGTGGTCCAGGAAGGGAAATTCCCCTACCGGCCTTTGATAGTGCGCCACTGACAGTGGCACACAGGGTCAGGAGCTTGGGGGTACTACTGGAGCCTGCCCTGACAATGGAGGCCCAGATAGAACCACTGCTAAGTCCGCATTTTTTCATCTTAGGTGGGCAAGGCAGTTGGCCCCTTTCCTGGAACACGGTGACCTGGCAACAGTGATTCATGCAATGGTCACCTCGAGGTTGGACTACTGTAATGCCCTCTACATGGGGCTGCCCCTGTGCCGAACCTGGAAGTTGCAGCTAGTGCAGAATGCCGCTGCCCGGCTGTTATTAGGGCTTCCTAGGTGGGAGCACATTCAGCTGGGGCTCCGGGGACTGCACTGGCTGCCAATAATATACCGGGTTCGTTACAAGGTGCTGGTTATTACCTTTAAAGCCCTATATGGCCTAGGACCTACCTACCTTAGGGACCGTTTTTCCCCACATGTTCCCTAGAAAGTACTCAGATCTGGTTCCCAAAATCTGCTAGTAATCCCCGGGCCAAAGGAGGCCCGTCTGAAGTCAACCAGGGATAGGGCCTTTTCAATCACAGCCCCCTGCTGGTGGAACCAGCTACCGGAGGAGGTGAGGGCCTTGCAGAACCTTGGGCAGTTTTGCAAGGCCTGTAAGATAGTCCTCTTCCGGTTGGCATATAACTAACTGGTATTTAAAAACTGCAAAGGAAGGCTGTGAGAATAGCACCAAACTGTCAGACTGTTTGTTCTTGTTTTACTGTTTTAACTATTGTAAATTATTTTATATGCATTTTAATATTTATTTATTAATCTTATTGTTCTAGATTTTATGTTGTAAGCCACCCTGAGCCCACCTCGGTGGGGAGGGCGGGATATAAATTAATTAATTAATTAATTAAATGGTCAGGGAATAGCATCCTAGTATGTCCCCCTTAGAGCATTACGCTCAAGTAACCAAAATCTACTGGTGGTCCCTGGCCCAAAGGACATCCAGGACTGCTAATAGACGAGCAGTTTGGGGGGGGTTGGGAGGTGTTCAGAATTGGACTGGCTAGAAAGGAGCCATCCCGAAGCCTCCAAACGCTCCCCGGTGAAGCACCTGCATCCCATCTACCAGGCAGCCAGACACCTCCTGACGCGGAGGTGCCTCAGAAGCCAGACTGCTCTTTCTTTCCCCAACAGGTTAAGCACTTATGCACTCAAGTGCTCCCAACAGTTTTTAAGAGGGGGAAAGGCAGAAGCGGCTTGGGGTGGCTTGGCACTTTCACACAGTTAAGTCACCTCGCATCCGCCCTGCTACTTCCAGATGGCAAGGAAGCAACTGGCAGTCAGCTCAAAGATTTGAAAGTGGTAGCTTTTTGAGTCACTCTGCGGAGCCTGGAGGACATGTTGAATACGGGATGGGGACGGGTGACAAATGTTGCCATCTGGAGGGATTTTTTGGGGTCAATTTCAGAGGCATCTCTGAGTCGGCCCAAAGTGCCAGTTTGTAATCAACCCAGCTGTCTTCATCCAGGGCCAGGACCTTTTTGTCCTTGGCCTTGGACTGGACAGGAGAGATCAGGGCCCTGCAGGATCTGGTACAATTCTGCATGGCCCTCAAAACAGTGTTGGGTCTCTGGCTAAGGGCAGTACTGCCCCTCTAGCCGATAGGCTATCATTAGTTTCTGGCCTTCCATTCTCCCCTCCTCCATTATTTCCCCCTTCTTCCCTTCTCAAATGCTTTTTTACTGCTCCCTGTATGAGTTTTTATGCAATTTGAATCTTATAGAAGTTGCTTTATTCATTTTATTGTATTTATAGATTGATTGATTGATTGATTAATTGTATGTTTGCATATGTGTATATTCTAAATTGTATATATAGATTGTATATTTATAAGCTGTTGTCACCTGATCTGAGCTGGGCTCAGGGAGAGTGGGATACCAATGTAATAAATAAATAGATCTCATATCACACATAAAGCTGCCTTATACTGAATCAGACCCTTGATCTCTGTCAATGTTGTCTTTTCAGACTAGCAACAGCTCTCTAGAATCTCAGGTTGAGGTCTTTTACATTACTCACCACCTAATCCTTTCAACTGGAGATACCAGCGACTAAACCTAGGGCCTTCTCCCTGCAAAACAGATACCCTACCAATGAGCCACACCCCTTGATTCCATTGTCTCTAGTCATAGCTAGGTTATGGTAAACCCATGGTTTTTCTCTGTTCCTCAGGCTGCAGAGAGAGTAGTTCCAAGAAAACGTAAAAAGGTACGAGATCAAGAGGGGGTTAGATAAAAATATGGAGCAGAGGTCCATCAGTGGCTATTAGCCACAGTTTCAAGTTTCAAGTTTATTTCAATTTATATCCCACCCTTCCCACTGAAGTGGCTCAGGGCGGCTCACAGCACATAAAATCTAACATAAAATTATTAAATTTAAAACATCTTACACAGTTAAAACAGTAAAATAAAACATATAACAGAGGTCTATTAAAACTACATTCAGTTTCCAATGCCAGTTAGTTATAAGCCAGCCGGAAGAGGGCTGTCTTACAGGCCCTGCGGAACTGGCCAAGGTCCCGCAGGGCCCTCACCTCTTCCGGCAGCTGGTTCCACCAGAAAGGGGCCGTTACAGAGAAAGCCCTGTCCCTGGTAGACAGTTTGTGTGTGTGTGTATATATATATGTATAAAAATTTGGCCACTGTATGACACAGAGTGTTGGACTGGATGGGCCATAGGCCTGATCCAACTTGGCTTCTCTTATGTTCTTATCATATAATGCACTTAGTATTTCTAGAATTTTTGATGGCAGCCATGTATGCATCATATCCAGATGTCCTGTTCACATGTTACAGTGAACAGTGTATGTCTGTTTGTTGTATGAAAAAGCCAATGTGTTAATTCACTGTATAAATGAAACCAGGGCCCAATAACTTGATAAATGTGGGATTTAAATCACGTGTTGAATGTAATATTAGAATTACTCAGTTCACATATAAAGAAAAACCAAGGATACACTGTATCAGTGCCTTCTTAGTAACTTGTGAACAGGGCTACAGTCTTATACGCAGCATAATATTATTAATGGGAACAATGTCCGTTCAAATGTGAATTCTAGGACTGGAATTAGACTTTCACTCCAATCAGCTCAGCATTAAAATATTTACTCTATTATTATGTTTACATTACAGTAAATGTCCCACATTTGGTGAATGTTGATGCCCACGTGTGAATGTTGACCATAGCAGATGAAGTATCAATAAATCAGCTCTTTACTTCCATCCAGGGCTTTTTTTGTAGAAAAGCCCAGCAGGAACTCATTTGCATATTAGGCCACCCCCCTGACATCACCATGATTATGCACAGGGATTTTTGTAGAAAATGCCCAGCAGGAACTCATTTGCATATTAGGCAACACACCCTGATGCCAAACCAGCCGGAACTGCGTTCCTGTGCATTCCTGCTAAAAAAAAAAAAAAGCCCTGTTTCCATCATTAATGAGCATGATGGAAGAGAGAACTGGGTGGGAATGGTGATGCTGCTTGGTGAACATTGATGTCCATCATCTGCATATGGCTCATAGAAGAGTTGCTTAGCTAGTGTAAATACTGATGATAATTCCATAGCAGGAAAAAGATCAGGGGGAGATGTGAATTTGTCTGGGAGCAAAGCACAGTGGTGACATGCTGAATGCTCCCTCCTGCATACTGTTTTGTCATTGTAGCTGCTCCCTGACATGTAAGCCTTGAGGGTGTGGCTAAAAAGGACTGCCCTCCAGTGTATGAAAGGAATCTTCAGCATCCTTGCTCATTCAGTTCTTGTATAAAAACTGACAGATGTGTCAAAGGTGTGATGGGCTAGTGAATAAGTAATAGGCCCTGACAAGCTGGACCTTATCATTCCATTCAGCCTTAGGTGAGGCAGTGGCATGAGGTAAATGTTGGGGCAATTTAAAAACAAAGCTCGAGATGAAAGATTTATGATACAGCTGGTGCTTTCATCTAAGTCTAGGCTATTTATGACAAAAATGTCTGGGGCCACATCCATCTCTGGCATACAGGGGTCCTGCTGGATCTTAAATTTAATCCCCTATGTTTATTCTGAATGTAACATGAACTGTGAAATCTTCTTTCCCATTTAACCCAGTCCTGCACCTTTTATAAGGACAATGATTATCTGAATGATCTTCAGCTATTTTAATGTTACAGCTTGGATCTCAGAGGTGAAGACGCAATTACTGGTCTGCTAAACCATCCTAATCCCCAGACATTCATAGGTCAACTTCTAGTGAACAATCCAATTCAAATATCTTTGCCAGCAATACATACAACTAAAAATCCCTTCCAGAAGTCTTCAGTTTCTGAAAGGTAAAGCTTTGCCAGGAGAATGACATTTCCCTTTATGTCTAAATAGAAAAAGTATATGCCTTCAGTTTTATTAATACTTAGAATAATGGCACAGATTCTTTGTAGATGTTATATTTTTAGATATTTTAATCTTTTAAACAAATCTTCAATTAAAGCTATACAGACACAGAGATCTTATCACAGAGATAGAATAGATGGAACATTGCTGTGATGAATGTGATGCTGCAAATGTGAACATTACTGTGAATGTAACATTTTGAAGAATAAGAACCATTTATATTGTTCTTACTTAAAGCCAGTGTCCTCACTGTTTGATTTTGTGTGTATCTTTGTTCTCCATCAGAGCTGGATGCCAATAATGTTGGGAACAGTTCTGTGGAGTATTCATGACATTCTACAGACACATGGAACAGCAACAAGAAGAAGTAGCTTTAAACATTTGGTTTTTGCTTATTTTATACTGTATGAGGATCCCTGAGCAACTCTGGAGCTTACTATAGAATTGCTTATTAACTTCACAGGATAGCAATAAGAAAATGAGATCCAGCAGATGTGTGGGAATCTAATGTTTGGCCAAGCTTTCCGATAGAGTTGTAGTCTGGGGGTGGGGGATAGCCAGAAAAGTGACATACTCTGGTGGGACTAAGACAAAGCAAGCAGTCTTGAGAAATCTTGTTGCAGGTGAACCTTTGCTATGTACAAAGATATGGTGCTGCTAAAGAAAAATGGATACATGCACACTTTAAAACTTTGAACGTGAGATGGATGTAAATTGTGGACCTAAGCCCATAATACCCTTTATATGAGTCACGCCTTGCAGCTACGTCCTCACTCCCACTGTCTCAAATTATGTGGAGTCTAAGATTTTGGTACAAGCATAAGAGGCTTGCTATACAGTGTTCCCTTCAAGCTGAGTTAGTGTGAGCTAGCTCACAGATTTTTGGCCTCTGGTTCGCACATTTTGTCTTAGCTAAAAAAAAAAAGGTGGGGGGCTCAGAGCAAACTAATTTATATAGCAGCTCACAGCTTCAGTGTCAGGAACTCACAAAGTGGAACTTTGTTCACAAGATTCCACAGCTCAGAGGGAGTATTGCAGTGGTACATTGAATCCATGATCTTTCAGGTACAGCATCCTGTTTACCACAGTAGAAGGTTGCATATTTTCACCCAGGTAACATAATTTGTACATTATGCTGTTTACTAATCAGATGGAGTAAGTGCATCCCCCTTCTGACAAAACTGATCCCTTCCCTACACTTGAAACCACCACTGAGGTTCACTGTATTTATACATGGTCTATAATTTTGCTCATGAGTTGAGGTGTAAATTGTTGGCCATTCAGAAGAAAGACAATTGTTTCCTGATCACCAAGACAGGATGGCTGATTAAGGTCGTGGTTAAAAGGTAGGGCTGGGATCCAGGAAATCCAAGCACAGTGCCCCATTCAGTCAGGGAGGCTTGTGGGGGACTTTGGGGCAGCCTCCCCCCCCCAGCCTTGCCTACCTCACAGGATTGTTGCAATGTCAGAAGAGAGGGGAACTTTTAAGTTGCTCTGGGTCCCATTGGGGAGAAAGGTGGGACCTAAATGAACAGTTTCAAGGTCATTCACCTAGGGCTAATACAAGCCAGAACATTTTGGGGTCAAAGGGGCCAACTATGATTCAGATTCACCTTGCCAATGTTTCTGGTGGATTTGGGGTCCATGAATTCTTAATGAGGAGGATCATCTGCTTGACATACAAATGATTCCAGGTTAAATCCTTTGGCACCTCTGGGTGAAAAGACCAACTAACAGATGATATGCTCGATCTTTACCTGAATACCCAGAAAGATACTCCCAGTTTGGTTGGATGGTACTGCCCTTGATTGGCCAAGGGCAACTTAATGCAACTTAAGGCAACTTCAGCTGTGTGTGTCCCAAATTTGTTGAAGGATTTACATTGCTTTATTGAAGTATAATTTTTTATTTTGTTCTGACACTGGTAGGCCAGCAGAAAGTGGCATGGAGGCCAGGCCAGGGCAGTGCCCAAGTGAGTGTCACCAGCCAGCTCATCCTCGAGGGTGAGGGTGGCATCTTTCATCCAGAATGTGGTGGCCAAGATTGAAGCACTGGAGAGCATGGAGGCTGTGAAGCAGAAGCATGGTGATGATGGCACAACAGGGGCATCTGCACAGTCTGTCAAGCATAGAGATTTCAAAAGAACCAACCGATGATTTTGAAACAAAGCATTGGTTTATTGTTAATCCATTGTGCTCATGGTAAGACCATATTGAAAGTGATACAGTGTAACACATAATAGCTGGCTTTAAGGGATACATCAAAGAGATACTAAAGAACACAAGAATTCTCGCATATGCATGTGAAAAGCTACAATCACAGGTTCGGCTATCTTTTGTGGTTAGAAACATCCTGGGTCTCAGGCTCAGGCCTGGGAATCGTCCCAGGGAGGCACTATCTTCAAAGCTGGCATTTCTACATTTGTTACAGTAGGTGCGAACTAGAGAATGGTTTACATAGCTTTGATATGCAACAGTACAGTAAGATGATAAACAATACAGCTTTCTACTGAGAATAAAATGTATGCTTGACACAGTCCAGCACATGGGCAGGAGTTGCAAGTCCTTTATGCTAGGTGGTCACATGGATGGCCAGGATAGCTGCTGGTGTGGTTACTTCAGTACCCACTCCTTGGCATTGCAGTGGCTTTGACAGCCGCAGGGCGAGGTCTAGTCCCTCTGAGGCCAAATTGGTCGGGGTGGCCACCAGGGTGACCTGGATGGCTAGTAAGAAGTAACCTCAATACCCACTTGGCATTGGAGCAGCTTTGACAGCTGCAGGGTGGGGTCTGGCCGGGGGCCTTGAGAAGCTCCGGTGGATAGTGCTGGAGGACATCAATGGTGCTTACAGGTTGCAGCACAAGGACATAGGTGCATAATGGTCAGCAGTGCTGGCTTGGGCAGCCCGGCTCTGCATCAGCAACTGGGCTTCTGTTGATTGGCTGGATGCAAGTTGAGAGTGGCGGAGCCAGCCATTATCTCTCCTTTATGATCGTCTGAGCACGTCCCAGGCCATGGTTGTGCATTCAGGTAGCAATGATCCAGGCATTAGGTTGGCAGTTCCCACCGGTGATCACATCCTTGGTGCTGCATCTTTTTCAGGTGCAATGGGTTACTGGGCCAGTCATTTGCTTAGCTGATCTGCAGAGCGGTCTGGGACCACAGGATTCAAGGTTGGCAGGAGAAAGGTGTTAGAGACAATCTGACCGCCTCCCCTGGCCCCTCCAGGAGATGCAAAGAAAAAGAGCTGTCAGTCGGGAGTCTCCTTTAAAGTATACAACTTTATTGATATCAAGAAAGAGGGGAATCGCTTTTCAACGAGCTCCCCGATCAGTTCCATACATGCCCTTTTATCCTCTTCTCCCGGCCGATGAGTCCCTCCTCCTTTCCCCATAGGCTGAGGTACTTAGAGGGTACAGGCTACCCGGCACGCCTACTTCACCCCCTCCTTGACATGTACCCCTCCCGTTACATACATTGCATGTGCATTTAAATTTACCCTTCCCCGAGGTGGGGTGTGTCAGTTAATATTTATTACTTGATTACGCCTGCGTACTTGCTACTTATAAGTCTCTATTGCTATTAATCTTTACTGTTGCCATGGCCTGTTCAACCGTGTCATTTCTTTTCTGCTTCTGCGTTTTAACAATGGCTAATACACCTGTGCTATGGTTACTAACTAACTGTTTGTACCTGGTTCCGCTTCTTGCATCTTCGCAATCACTAAGACATTACATTTGGTTCCTTCTGTTTCAGCTCATTTCATTATTTCACTCCTCTCAAAGGGATTCAAGGTTGGCGGGGTTGAAGGGATTTTGAGTTGGCAAGCACCCCGAGATATCAGCAATAGGGGGGGTCCTCAAACTGAGTACCTATTGTGAGCAAGAGACCCCTAATTTCAGTTATATACAGACATCGTAATCACCCATTTGGTTGCCAGGGTGCCTGGAGATTCAACTCACATCTGCTGTGAAACATGGGTTTTATCTGCCATTTTATAAGAGAATACTAACAGCCTCAGAGTTACAACAGCACTCTATATCTCTGGAAGAGTGCTAACCAGGAGTACAGATGGATTTCCAGCCGCTCCATGTGTGCACCATCTTGGCCGTTGCAGTGGAAGAAGTTGCGTCTCCAGGAACTGTCTGGGCAAGCGGTTTCTAACCTTGACCATGAAAGCCATGTTAGTAGGCTAACATCATCAGCAACCATCTTCCTGCAGCACCAGATTCCATGACAGAGAAGCTAGAGACTCACTCAGCAGCTGTTATATCTACATAAGGCAATCACGCTCAGCTTAGACGTGGATCCTGCCGGACCACCCAAGTCTTTGTCAAACGGAACTTTAGACAATGGACGGCGCTAGCCAGAAGTGTAGAAAAGGAAGACCAGCTTCACCTAGAACCAGTATAAATTGGGTGTCGCCTTAGGTACCAATTTGGCCCTCTATTGTCACCTTAAGATAAGTTTGGATAGCTTGTTTAATCACCTCCAGCCAATACCTCCACCCATGCCATGCCCTAACTGTCATTCAGGAGCCTTCCCTTTTCCTGACGCTGCATCATGCCCCATCTGACTTAGCATCATAATCCTTTTGCCCTCCTACCCTCTAAGGGCTTAAGGAAGACCTTATAAGCTCAAACATGTGCATCTGACAGTACCACATACTCCACTGTTAGATACGCCCCTGATACCTGATCAGTTGAGGGTCCATCCCCCATCTCCTTTTTCGTTGCCATTGGAGCCTTCCCCAAAAACTACGATAAGTAATTATTACTCTGTTTGTCAATTCTTGTGTTTGCCCCTGTCTGTTTCAACCTTATCTTTATTAGGACGGCATGTGTGTTGTGTGACTTTATACCCCTGTATGCTTGCTTTCATTCTATAATAAAACCTCTTAATTATTATATTACCGTATTTTTTGGTCCATTGGATGCTCCGGACCATTAGACGCAGGTGCCTGGCTGGGAGACAAGCGGTGAGATCGCTCCTTCTGCCCCCACTGCAAACCCAGCACGTCACAGGGAGCGATCTCGCCGCTTGTCTCCCAGCCAGGCACGCAGGCACCGGCGTGCTTCCCCCGCGCCTGTGTGCCTGGCTGGGAGACAAGCGGTGAGATCGCTCCCTCCGCCCCCATCGCAAACCCAGCACTTCGCAGGGAGCGATCTCACTGCTTGTCTCCCAGCCAGGCACGCAAGCGCGGAGTGCTTCCCCCGCGCCTGCGTGCCTGGCTGGGAGACAAGCAGCGAGATCGCTCCCTGTGAAGTGCTGGGTTTGCGATGGGGGCGGAGGGAGCGATCTCGCCGCTTGTCTCCCAACCAGGCACACAGGCACGGAGAAAGCATGCTGCCCCCTCCACAGCCGGCACTCGCGAAGCACTGGGTTTGCGGAGGGGGCGGGTGCTTTCCCCGTGCCTGTCTGCCTGGCTTCAGCTGCTGCTTACAGCAAGTGCCAGGATCGCTCCCTCCGCCCTCCGATCCCAGCGCTTGCTATAAGCAGCAGCTGAAGCCAGGCAGACAGGCACAGAGGAAGCACCCGCTTCCTCTGCAAACCCAGCGCTTCGCGAGCACCGGCTGTGGAGGGGGTGCATGCTTCCTGCCTGTTTGCATGGCTTCAGCGCTGATGCTTAAAGCAAGCGCTGGGATCGGAGGGCGGAGGGAGCGATCCTGGCGCTTGCTGTAAACGTCAGAGCTGGAGCCAGGCTGGCAGGCGCAGGGAAGCGTCGGGACAGAGGCAGCGGATCGCCCCCCGGAGGAAGGTGCGTACGGTACCTTCACTCCATAAGACGCACACACTTCCCCCCCACACTTTTTTTGGGGGGAAAGTGCATCTTATGGTGCGAAAAATACGGTATATTGCCTTGTTATTGGGTAACTTCCAAAGCAGATGTCTTCTGTATAAATAGGTTTTAGATCTCGCTGAAAGGCTGATTGCCCTCTACTCTAAATTCCCCAAAACCTTATTTTTAGGGCAATTTGCCAAACACTATGGGCTTTGCAGTCAGGGTGTCTCAGTTGGGAGCCTCTTCGGGGTTGGGGGAGCATATTACGAGCCTTAAGGCTTGGCAGTTGTGGGCTGGAATGTGCACTCCCTCCCCTCTATGCACTATTGCATGGACTGTGATGAGTAAAGTCCTGAGGGATCCCAGACCTGACTCTGAGCCGGGGTGGGTTTGCCCTGTTAGGACTCTTGCTCTGCAAGCACAATACAACCCGTGCTTTAATGTGTTGCAGATCAGCTTATGTTTAAATAAAATTCCCAGTTTAATCCATAACTTGTGTTTCATTCGAGGGGTGGGTGGGCAAGACCGCTGCCTCTTCTGAAGCAGGCAGCAGCATTTGGCAGCCCCCCATCTCCTCGAAGGAAACACAAAGCTGAGGAAAACCAATTGGGGTTCAGTGCGGGAGTGCTGGCCAATGAGATGTTGGCTCACCAGCCAGGTCTGGCATCAGCCACCCCTTCAGCATCAGTTTGGTGCAGCGCAAGATCCCCACCCACCCTCTTTTTAGACCATGGGAAATTAGAACCTCCTGGTGATCCCTGGCCTGAGAGAGATCTGGCTGTCTTCAACCAGGGCCAGGGCTTTTTTAGCCATGGTCCCTACCTGGTGGAACTCTCTGCTGGAGAACATCCATGCCCTGAGGGATTTGTTACTTTTCCGCAGGGCATGTAAGGCAGAGATGACCATGTGGGATCAGCTAGTCACTAGTTTAGGGGCTGAATTTTTGGGGCTTCATTCAAATTGGCAGGAAGGGAAGCCTTTTTTCACCTGCTCTGCATGGTCAGAAGGGGTGAGGGATTCTTCTGGTTGTGAGTTTTGTGCCTGGGTCTCTGTTCTCAGATACATTTGATTTGGCATTGTGGCATGTGAAAAGAATTGGCTAAGACTCCTCTCATGCTTAAAAGTGCCCTATGTGGTACTTTTTTTTTTTTTTTTTTGCTGTTGAGGAATCCAGGAGGGCAAATAGTGACTGCCCAGGTCCATTCCAGGTTGGGAAAATGAGGGAGGGGGGAGGGAAACTTATCTTCTTCCTTGCCATGTGCCATAATCTTGATCTTAATTGGACCCCTGTGCACCTAACTGAGTTCTGAGCACAAAACTCCCATGGCACTTCTGATTCTTGCTGCTAACTTAGAGAGGATGCAACGATAATGTAATGTACTGTTATGCCCAGTGTATTTAGCCAAAAATTATCAGGCCAAAAAGTCACCAGGCTAAAATTTGTTCAAAATGTCATAGCTTAATGGGGAATGAAACTCATGATTCTTCAATTGTCATCCAACAGTCTAACCACTCTATCACTATGGACTGTAGACTACGTCAGGCCTGTAATCCTGTTTTAGGTTTGCACTTCTGAGTCTAATGAAAGCATGAGGAAATGCCAAATGGAGTAGCCAGAAGTAGCTCAGGGATTACTTTCAGAAGGAACACAGAGAGGTAAAATCACTTCTGTTGTGCACCAGATTAACTATATCAATAAACTGGCTAATGATGACAAACCCAGGACAAGCAGTGGAATTAATTAAAAAATTATCAACATATTTCATAAAAAATTAAAGTTGCAGCTGCATTTTTTAAAGTGAAATATCTATGTGAATTCAGAAGATCTGGAATAAACTGCTAAGAAGCGCTATTCATCTATTTATGACTGCTTGAGTCGAGGACAAAGTGACCAACACACTCCGATTTCCCCTTTCCTCCTTGCTTCCTTCCTTGTCTGCCATGAACACTGTGTTCTTTTTTCACTTACTGTTCGATTCTGCTCCCAGCAAGATTTGTGTTTTGAAGTGTGCCAGGTTTGCACACATTCAACACTTCCACTCTGAGGCTGTCATTCTTGTCAAACATTTGGAAGCCTCTCTACCGGAGTGCTGCTGACAGAAACTCTGGAGTGTTTAGAAAAAGCTGCACTTTCTCTCCAGGGCCTGAAGAAGGCTCCAAGAACCTGAATTCCAGCCATCAATGTGTAAGGAATGCTCTATTTGTGGTTTCAAAATATATGCAGGAAAAGTGCCTCCAAGAGATCTCAGACTCATATGTCTTTGTTTTTTGGGAATGGTCAGGCAACAGTCTGAGACATGTGGCTTGGCAAACTCTAACCATCATTTGTGCAATAAAATTTTTGATTCTGATGTTCCAAAGATATGCCTTCAACCATTTTTTTCCAGTTCAAATGAATGTGTCAGCAAACTAAGACAATATGGGTGCTAGGATTGTGGTTCTCATGGTGGTGAGCAGATTGTAATTCACCTCATATTTAAGTGATCTAGTCACTCTTATGCTCCTTGAGAAGATGTTCCATTTACACATCACCTAAAAACCAAGAGTGCCAACTACAAAAACATGTATGTTCATAAGCAATTGGTGACAAGCTTTTTGCTCTGGGCTGAGAAAAAACACAAAGCTTTTTCCTTGCTTTTCTTTTCCAGTGCCTCCTGCCACTTTGTGTAGCAGCCTTATTGTTTCTGGGAGTAATGTTGATTTGGCTTCAAAAGCCAGACAGAATTGGATCCCTTTGAGTTTAACCAGAGGGAAAGGTTAATTGCTGAAAAGTGAGGAAGTTGAAAATAGATTAAGATTTAGGGGAGGATAGATTCTTAGAATGGCATAAAGGGCAATGGACTTAGTTGTCACATTTTTATGCCACTTTACTCCAATGCAAGTCCCTTGTTTTGATGGAGAGGCAAGGTCTAGTCCATGGGTGTCAAATGTCCAGCCCATGGGTCAAAACAAACCTGCCTAGGGCTTTAATCTGGCCCCTGGGGCTCTTTTCTCTCCCTCCCCTCTCCTGTCCTCACCCTTTGAAGTTCCAAGGCTGCCAAAATTCCCAGCTTCTTCTGCCTTGTCTTTGCAGGTTGAATCAGGAAGCAATTCTGGGTTTGCAAAGCTGCAAAGAAAATGTGAAGTGGACTTTCCATTAAGGTCTCTGTGACCAAATAGACTACTCTGGGAGTAGTCAATCTGGACACAGAGACCTTAATGGAAAGACCATTCTGTGTTTTCCTTGCAGCTTTGTCTGAGCTGCAATGTATTTTAATGAAGTAGAGCTCAGTTTCACTTGTCAGCATTTATATGGCCAGTTAGAAGCTGTTCCTTGCGAGAGTTGTGTGACTTTGCAAGTGAAGGGTTGATGCTTTGAGCCAGTATGTCTCTGCTGAATGGATCTTAGAACTGGTGCCTACTGAGTACTCTAACCTGGGAACCCACAGCTAGAGGGGAATATTACACTGAGGAGCCATTGCCAATCTGAGTAGACCTGCGGTGGGGTAGGGGGGAGAAACTTGCAATGTCCAGCCATTTCATGTTTTCCTAAGCCTAGAGCATTTTAAAATTTTGGTTTATATTTTTAGTTTCTGCTGTAATCCTTGTGCCTTTTCTTGATGTTTTATTTTTAAAATTGCATTGCCATATCTCACTATTCCCCCACCTTTCCATTGTAAACAAAACATTGCAAGAGTTTTAAGCATGTTTGTATTTTAAGTTTAAAAATGTGCTTTTCTATATCCTTTATAAAGTTTATATCTCCACTGCTTGGCATTACATTTTATGGTATGTGTCACCTGGCCCGACAAAGTTCCATTTATGTCAGATCCTGCCCTTGTAACAAATGAGTTTTGACTCCCCTGGTCTAGTCTATGAAAGGTTATGCTGGAATCAAATCTTGCTTGTCTTTGGGTGCAAACAAACAGATTTCTGCACAGGCTAATACAGCTATGCCTCTGTAATTATTTCTTGTAATTAGCTTTCCAATACCAGATTTTCAAGTGAAACAGAAGTTCTTTAACCATTTTGATTACGCAGTGAGTTGGTCAGTCGATGAATAAGGCATAACATCTCTATATAGAACGATTATGTACATGAGTATTTATAAAAATTAAATTTATTGGGACATTTTCAGTAGATTTTCTGGGTGGTGAGATAAGCATACCATTACCTAATTCAATAAGGCTGTACAGAAAAAGGTGCAGATCCCACTCATTATGCCCCTTTGGCAGCTTGGTCTCCCCTCTAATTCCCCCATATAAGTGGAGACAGGCAATTTGGGTAACATGACATCATCACACTGCAATATTGCTGTTACATTCTGGTATTTGGGCAAAAACTCTATGCTAAAAATAGCTTATTGCCCAAATAACAGCATTTGCCAGATGTAGCTGGCATCCTGTGTAACACTGGTGATATGGCCTGGGCCTTCCTCTTTCTCCTGATGTCCCCCCATCAACCAGCTGATTGATGGTGAGGAGGCAGGGTCTGGCAGCAGGGGAAGCTTTTGATGTTTAAAGCCCAACATGGCTTGGAATCAGGGTATCTCAAGGGTCATCTTGTGCCATATCTTCATGTGTGGGAATTAAGATCACAGGAAGAGGCCCTCTTGACTGTCCCATGTATCGCAGAATCTTATAATTAAAATGGAATTTGCTATTGCAAGACAGGTTGTTAGCTACTGGCTTAGATGACTTTAAAATATGTTTCGTCTCCATGGAGCTTCTATTTTCAGAGTCAATACCTGTTGTCACAATACATGTGACAATACCTGTTGCCTAGAAGAGGAGGTTAGCAGCAGGTGAGGGAGTTCTGTTGCCTTCATAATTCACTTGAAGCTACCACTGTTTGAAACAGGATGTCAGATTAAATGGAACCTTGGTCTAACACATCAGGGCTATGCTCTTTAAAAACCCCAAACACATACCTGAGCTATATGCCTGCTGAACAGACGGTCAGCACTGTCTGCTCTGGCAGCAACAGTTACCTATTTTAGAGAATGGGGTGAACCAGCCCACCTGTACTGCCAACTCCTCAACAGGTCACTGGCACAGTTAGAACTGACTGTGCAGCCATCTGCTTTATCACTGGAGACAATGATCTGAAGGAGACCTATACTGGCAGACTGTCTATGCCATGAAATGTGGGTTATTGAGAACCAATGGGTCAGTACCAATGGAAAAGCTATGTCCAAGCATTTCATTTTTGAGGTCTTCCAACAACGGTTACTGTGATGGGTTTGGCATGGGTCAGGGCACTGGTTATAGTTGTCCTTTTGGCAGGCATCATTCAGGCACAGACAGTCTGGGAGGTCTGGATTTGTGTTGATCTAAAAATAGTTCCTAATGTTGCTGCAATAGGCTTTAGAATGACTGCAAAAATGTAACATCTTTAGGTGGAAAATATCAGCAGAAAAAGAAGCTTTCACAGCCAGAAGATTAAACTATTCTAAATTGGTTTAATTTTTATTCCTTCTTTACTGCCAAACATTTTTCAACATTTATCTGGTATAAAAAAATCCTATTAACCATCTATATTTAAATTCTTCAGAAACATCTGGCTCATGACCTGTTAAGGAAGTGTTTTGTTGAAAAGTATTTGTGCTGAAACAAATATTTAGAATGAACTTTGAATCTGATCAATTCTGTGTATTTTCATGATGGGAATTTGATCTGAGATACTTATCCAAGAAACAAAGACCAACTGTAGTTATCGAAACAGCCTGGCAAATACATAAAATGTTCAAATAATCATAGTATCAGATAATAGAAGGCCTGCCAGCCTGCCTGCCTGCCTGCTCTATCTATCTTTCTATCTATCTTTCTATCTATCTATCTATCTATCTATCTATCTATCTATCTATCTATCTATCTATCTATCTATCTATCTATCTATCTATCTATCTATCTATCTATCTATCTATCTATCTATCTATCTATCTATCTATCTATCTATCTATCTATCTATCTATCTATCTATCTCTATCTATCTTCTCTTCCTAATAATTCTCAGCAGAGCATTGGCCTTTTTTATTGCAGTCACACACTCTTTTGACATTTTCAGTGAGTTATCTATCATGATCCCAAGTTCTCTCTCTTGGTCAGTCTCCTCCAGTTCACACCCCATCAACTTGCATTTATAGTTAGGATTTTTGCCTCCAATGTGCATTACCTTGCACTTGACGATGTTGAACCTCATTTGCCATGTTCACGTCCACTTGCACAGCCTTGGCAGATCCCTTTGGAGTGCCTCACAATTCTCTCTGGTTCTTACCACCCTAAACAATTTAGCCATTTCACAGCTTTCTCCCAACTCCATATCATTAAGAGATGGGACCGTATATGTATTTTTCCATATATGCCCAGGAGGCCATTATGTTCGGCTTCCCAACATCTGTTGGCCATCTCCGCCCCAAGAGATGCCCACCTCGCCTCAACTCGGGCCAGGGCTTTTTCAGTCCTGGCCCCAACCTGGTGGAATCAGCTCCCTATTGAGATCCAGGCCCTACCTGGCTTATTAGCCTTCCATAGGGCCTGTAAAACGGAGCTGTTCCGCCAGGCTTTTAGCAGAGGCTGTGGGCATCTATTCTTGATCTGGTTGGCCTCCCCGGCCAGCACTGTCATCTGTGCTAGGAATTGGAATAAAAACTGCCATCCCTATGAGATATCATGATGTGAGATGGCTAGGCTGCGCAATATGTGATGTCATGGTATTTTGAGTGCTGTTGAGTTGTCTGTTTTAAAATGTTTTTATTGTATTTTATTGTTTTATTATATGTTGTACTCCGCCCTGAGCTCTATGGGGAATGGGCGGAATAGAAATTTACTAAAATAAATAAATGAACAAGTTAAAATATTGGACTCAGTACTGAACCCTGTGGCACCCCACTGCTTATCACGCTCCAATGAGAAAATTGCCCATTTATACTCACTCTCTGTTTCCTATTAATTAGCCAGTTCTTGATCCACAAGAGGACTCGTCCTTTTACCCCATGACTCTTGAGCTTACTTAGGAGCCTTTGATGAGGAATTTTTTCAGAAGCTTTCTAGAAGTCAAGGTAAACAACATCTATTGGGTCCCCTTTGTCCACATGTTTGTTCACCCCCTCAAAGAAATCTAACGGGCTAGTGAGACAAGATCTTCCCCTACAGAACCCACGCTGAGTCTTCCTCAATAATTTTTGTTCATCAATGTAATTCTTGTTCATCAATACATCAATGCAGTTTGGATCCTGTCCAAACTGCAGAGAAATGGGGATGTAGATGCATACTGCACCCTGTATACATAAAGGAACATGTAGCAGAAGTACCTATATGTGTGTATGCAATCTTCTACTGATTTGAGTGTAAATGATCACATAAATCAGGGATGGGGAACGTCAAACTCGAGATCACTTGGTCTGGTCCTCGGGGATTGCTGGACCAAGCCAAGCTATGTGGCGGCCTCCCTGAGGCCTGGCTGGCTGGCAAGGATCGTGGGGCCCAGCTGCACTGTACAGCAGCCTCCCCAGGGCCTGGCTGGCTGGCAGGGATTGCAAGGCCTGGCCACACTACACAGTGGCCTCCCTGGGGCCTGGCTGGCCTGCCAAGATCACTGTGGGGCCTGGAAAAGTCACTGTCACAGTTCAGGTAAGTTTACCCTCATTTCTTTATTTCCCTTTCATTCTATTTCTTCCCCCCATTTCTTTGTCTCTGTTAATTCACTTTTCTTCCCCCCATTTCTTTATTTCCCTTTATTCCCCTTTCTGACCCCTTTCTTTATTTTCCTTTATTACCCTTTCTTCCCTCATTTGTATTTTGCTTTCTTTCTATTTCTTCTCCCCTTTCTTTCCCATTCTTTCCATTTCTTCCCCCCTTTCTTATTTCCTTCTTTCCATTTCTTCCTCCTTTTTTATTCCCCTTTATTCCCCCCTTTTTATTCCCCTTTACTTCCCTTTCTTCCCCTCATTTCTTTATTTCCCTTTCTTCTCCCCATTTATATTCCTTTCTTTCGCTTTCTTCCCCCCATTTCTTAATTTCCATTTCATTTCCCTTTCTTCCCCCCATTATTTTCCTTTATTACCCTTACTTCCCTCCATTTCATCTCCCTTTCTCCCCCCCCCCATTTCTTTATTTCCATTCCTTCCTTCCTCTCTTTCTGTCTCTCTTTCTCTCTGTGGCGCCTGAGTGGTGGGCATTATGAAGGACTGCTGCTGGGGTATATGGGAGCCTTTAAAGGTCTGCTTGGAGCATCTGCAGTTTCCACATGAAGGGAGGGAGGGGTGGCAGGGGTGCGGAGTGGGAGCCAACTACCACCAGTTCAATTTGCATTTGATTATCCCAGATGGCACGGCCTAATATGCTAATGAGCATGTGACCTAATATGCAAATAACAGGGGATGTGGTCTAATATGCTAATGAGTTCCTGCTGGGCTTTTTCTATAAATAAAACCCTGGACCTAGGCATTTGCCTAGGGCAGAAGGCTGGGGGGTGCACCAAATTAGGCTCGCCTCACATGACTTCAAATAGAATAACAATTATTTGCATTAGTATTGCCATCCTGAATTGTTCTCCCTTGGTGGAGCACTGTTTTTTAAGTTGATAATTTTGTATGGCATGTGAATGATGTTATAAATATCCAGACGGCCCTTGGCAGAAAAAAAGTTCCCCACCCCTGACATAAATCATGCTAGTTCTTTTTTATGCATACTGGAAGATGGGAGAAGGTGGAGCTATCATTATGGAAGAATGGGGTTGAATACTGCCTACATGAAGTTATTGTGGATCTTCTGACAAAAATATGTAATCTTTCATTGAAATCTGCCTCCGTTCCTGAGGACTGGAAGGTAGCAAATGACACCCCCATCTTTAAAAAGGGTTCCAGAGGAGATCCGGGAAATTACAGGCCAGTCAGTCTGACTTCAATACTGGGAAAGTTGGTAGAAACCATTATCAAGGACAGAATGAGTAGGCACATTGATGAACACGGGTTTTTGAGGAAGACTCAGCATGGGTTCCGTAAGGGAAGATCTTGCCTCACTAACCTGTTACATTTCTTTGAGGGGGTGAAAAAACATGTGGACAAAGGACACCCAATAGATGTTGTTTACCTTGACTTCCAGAAAGCTTTTGATAAAGTTCCTCATCAAAGGCTCCTTAGAAACCTCAAGAGTCATGGAGTAAAAGGAAATGTCCTCTTGTGGATCAACAACTGGCTAATTAATAGGAAGCAGAAAGTGAGTATAAATGGGCAGTCTTCGCAGTGGAGGACGGTAAGCAGTGGGGTGCCGCAGGGCTCAGTACTGGGTCCCATGTTCTTTAACTTGTTCATAAATGATTTGGAGTTGGGAGTGAGCAGTGAAGTGGCCAAGTTTGCGGATGACACTAAATTGTTCAGGGTGGTGAGAACCAGAGAGGATTGTGAGGAACTCCAAAGGGACCTGTTGAGGCTGGGTGAGTGGGCGTCAACGTGGCAGATGCAGTTCAGTGTGGCCAAGTGCAAAGTAATGCACATTGGGGCCAAGAATCCCAGCTACAAATACAAGTTGATGGGGTGTGAACTGGCAGAGACAGACCAAGAGAGAGATCTTGGGGTTGTGGTAGATAACTCATTGAAAATGTCAAGACAGTGTGCGATTGCAATAAAAAAGGCCAACGCCATGCTGGGAATTATTAGGAAGGGAATTGAAAACAAATCAGCCGGTATCATAATGCCCCTGTATAAATCGATGGTGCGGTCTCATTTGGAATACTGTGTGCAATTCTGGTCGCCGCACCTCAAAAAGTATATTATAGCAATGGAAAAAGTGCAGAAAAGGGCAACTAGAATGATTAAAGGGTTGGAACACTTTCCCTATGAAGAAAGGTTAAAATGCTTGAGGGTCTTTAGCTTGGAGAAATGTCAACTGCGGGGTGACATGATAAGAGGTTTACAAGATAATGCATGGGATGGAGAAAGTAGAGAAAGAAGTACTTTTCTTTATAAAAATATATATAATTTTTTTGGCCACTGTGTGACACAGAGTGTTGGACTGGATGGGCCATTGGCCTGATCCAACATGACTTCTCTTATGTTCTTATGTCCTGAAAGAAGTCAAACCAAGACATGGCACTCCTTACACCCACAGTAGTGGAGCTACCTTTGCTTAGAGAACCAGTTTGATTTTGTCATTGTACACAGCCTCTAATCTGGGAGAACTGGGTTTGAGTCCACATTCCCCCATGTAAAGCCAGCTGGGTGACCTTGACTTCGTCACAATTCTCTCAGAGTTGTTTCTCAAGAGCCGTTCTCTCAGAGCTCTCTCAGCCCCACCTAGGTCACAGGGTGTCTGCTGTGGGGAGAGGAGAGGAAGGTGATTGTAAACCACTCTGATATTCTGAGTGAAGGTTGGGGTATAAGTCCAATCTCTTCTTCTTCTGACTTCTCAGCCTTCAGTCTATCTCACCAAAGTCAGCTGCTCCTTGATATGAAATGACCTGCGGTCCTCTTTCTTGCAAGTCTGCCCACGGGCATGTAGAGGCTTAACTGCTCTGTCAACTGTATCAACATGACTCCAAAACCATCTTGTTGAGGTATTTGGCGACAGAATTAGGTATCAAGGTATGTGCACTGGACTAGTTGAAATCATTTATCACCAACCAGACTCATATGGTTGCAGACACACACCAATTGTCATTGGGATTCATCCTGTGGGTTTCCACAGGGTGCAGTACTGTCTCAACTTCCTGCTAGGGGTGTGCATTCAGTTCGGCCGAATCGAATGAACCTCCGAATACCCCCTGATTTAGAAGTATATAGCGTCGTATACTTCCGAATCCAATTTACGGTCATTATACAGCTCCCATATATTTCCTAGTCAATATTCGGAAGTATTTGGAAGTCCATAGAAAGGGCAGTCTCAGGGGAGCTGCTTGCCTCGTTTCCCATCTTTGGAAGCCTTTTCCTACCTCTCCCATAGCCCCCCTGGGATCAGGGAGGGAGGGAGAGGGGGACAGGAGCCCCAGCAGTCAATCCAAAGCATGCATTTGCAAAATGCATTGCAAATGCATGGTTTGCAGGGCTGTTGTGTATCTGATGGCTGGGCTAATCCCCCAGCCATCAGCAACATGAGAACATCATCATCATCATTTTATTTATATCCCGCCCTCCCCGCCGAAGCAGGCTCAGGGTGACTAACAACACAAATCAATACATTCATTATACAGTGATTGACAAGACTAAATTAACAATTTAATTAAAATTCTATTAAAATTCTAAAATGATAAAATTAATATTAATATACTGGTGCTATTGTACAGATGGTAAGTTTACTTAGCAGTCTCTCTCTTTAGTCGGTGAAGACCATTTGAAAAAGGATAGTCTTGCAGGCCCTGCGGAACTGTTCAAAATCCCGCAGGGCCCGCATTTCTTCCGGAAGCTGGTTCCATAGGTGTGGAGCCACAACAGAGAAGGCCCGGGCACGGGTGCTCTGTAGTTTTACCTCTTTCGGCCCGGGAATAGTCAGCAGGTTCTTCCCTGCTGACCTCAGTGCTCTCTGGGGTTCATATGGGGAGAGACGGTTCCTAAGGTAGGCAGGTCCTCGGTCATATAGGGCTTTAAAGGTGATAACCAGCACTTTGTAACGAATCCGGTATGTAACTGGCAGCCAGTGCAGTTCACACAGCCCCGGCTGTATGTGCTCCCACTTTGGGAGCCCCAGCAACAGTCTAGCAGCCGCGTTCTGCAACAACTGCGGCTTCCGGGTTCGGCACAGAGGCAGCCCCATGTAGAGGGCATTACAGTAATCCAGTCTCAAGGTGACCGTTGCATGAATCACTGTTGCCAGGTCCTGACGCTCTAGGAAGAGAGCCAACTGCCTTGCCCGCCTCAGATGAAAAAAGGCTGACTTGGCAGTGGCTGCTATCTGGGCCTCCATTCATAGTGAAGGCTCCAGTAGAACTCCCAGGCTCTTGACTCGGCACGCCACTTTCAATGGCGCCCTGTCAAAAACTGGGAGAGGTATTTCCCCTCCCAGAGCGCCCTGACCCAGGCAAAGGACCTCTATCTTAGCTGGATTCAGTTTCAGCCCACTCAGCCTTAACCAGGTTGCCACGGCCTGCAGTGCCAGGTCCAAGTTCTCTGGGATGCAGCCAGGCCGACCGTCCATTAGCAGATAGAGCTGGGTGTCATCTGCATACTGGTGGCACCCAAGCCCATGTCTCCTGGTGATCTGGGCAAGGGGGCGCATGTAGATATTAAATAGCATTGGTGATAGAACTGCTCCCTGAGGCACCTGTGAGGAAAAGCCCCCTACTTTTCATACATGTGGACATCGTGATCGCCAGTGTGGTTGCCAGGGTGCCTGGAGATTTGGCTCTCACACATCTGCTCTAAGAAGTGGACTTTGCTTACAGCTTCTAAGGCTTAGGTGGCAGCTTTGCATTCTACATCTCTGAAGGGTGTTAGCCAGAACTACAGACATGCTCCAGCTGCTCCTTGTGTGCCCAGTCTTGGCCGCTGCAGTGGAAGAAGCCAGGCCACCATGTTTCCAGCCTGTCTCCATGAACCTAAGGCTAACAACAGCAGAATCCATCTTGCTTTCCTGATCCAAGCGTACCCTGCCAGGCTGGACTCATTCCTTCTTAGTGGGAAAGTCACACGTACACATCCTAAGCCTGCAAGCAACCCATTTGCCCCATGAATGGATTAACAGCTCCACTGTTGATCCTAATTGCTCAGCAATACCAGAACAATAGCTCTTGCCCAGCAGAAGATGAGATAAGAGGAAGAACATCTCCTGTCTTCATCAAGTCTTTTGTCTTACCCGGGTGATACCTAGGCCAGTATTTGATTCCCTATTGTCACCTTCCCAGATAATCCCATTTAACCTTAAGTATCCAGCCATTCCCATTCTCACCCCAGTCTAATACCTTGGAGCCGCCCCAGGCAGCATTGCAGCTTGGAAATTTCCAGGTTCACCGGACTAAGGTGAAGTTCATTGGCCCAAACTGGCATCCAATTAGGTGTCAGCAAGGAACTCACCATTGGCTCTGCTAATGTCCAGCCTCCTTGGTCATCACAGAGCCTTCCCCCTGCTCCTCCCCAAGACCTCCCAGCCCCTGAGGGGTCTAAGAGAGTCTATTTAACCTCTGACCCAACTCCACTCATGTGTGCATCTAACAGTATCCCAGGTCCGCTGTCTAGATCCATCCCCAATTCTGGCCACAGTTTTGGGTCCATTTCCCCTGTCCTCTTATGTCGCCATTGGAAACCTTCCTGGAAGACTACGATGGTAATTATTGCCCTGTCTGTTTATCCATATATGTTCCCCTATCAATCTATCTGTGTTTCCTAGACCTGTGTGAATGTGTGAGTGTTCTGTATTTTTATCTTGCGTGAAAGAACTATTATTCTAAATAAATTACAATTGGTTTTTATTAAATTAGAGTCCTTTTAGTGAGCATTTACTCTCTGGATGATTGAGCCTGGTATACATTTGGTAAAAAGATTCCTATTAAAGCCGGGTGTCCATCAAACGAATTCCCCAACCTCGTTTTGAGGGCATTTTGGCTTACACACCCCACAATGTAGTGTGAGCCTCTGGGACAGCTCACCCCCAATTGCCACCCTTTGTCCCCGATCCTCGAGAAAGGTGGAGAGCCATTGTAGGGCCGACCCCCTAACCCCAACATTGGCGAGGCGGCAGGCCAGTAGCCGATGGTCGACCGTGTCGAACGCAGCCAACAGCATCAGCACCGCCACACCACCTCGATCCAGATGCCGCTGGAGGTCATCTGCCAAGGCGACCAGCACTGTCTCCGTCCCATGGCCCGGGCGAAAGCCGGACTGGTAAGGGTCTAGGATGGAAGCGTCATCCAGAAAACCCTGCAACTGCAGTGCCACTGCCCTCTCTATAATTTTACCTAAAAACGGTAAATTCGAGACCGTTCGGTAGTTTGCCAATTTGGCTGGGTCTGCTGTACTTTTTTTCAGGAGGGGGCGGACCAGAACCTCTTTTAAGGGCGTTGGAAAATGCCCCTTCAGAAGGGATCTATTTATGATGTCCCGTAAAGGACATCTGAGCTCCCTCGGGCAAGATTTAATTAGCCAAGAGGGGCATGGGTCCAAATCACAAGTTGTTGGGCGCGCAGAGGAGAGAATTCCATCAACTTCCTCCAGGCTGAGTGGGTCAAAGTGATCCAAGACTAAACCAGAAGACAGGCACGGAGCCTCCAGTTCGTGTACTGTATCCAATGTGATGGGCAGGTCCTGACAGAGCGACGTGATTTTGTCTGCAAAAAATTTCGCAAAAGCCTCACAGCCTATTTCTAATTTTCTAACATTTGGCCTGCCCTGGGGCAGTGTAGTTAAATATCCAATTATTTTAAACAATTGTGCCGGGCGTGAATTTGCAGACGCAATCCTGGCTGTGAAGTAATCTTTCTTCGCAGCCTTGGCTGCCATCTCATAAGACCTCATAAACGATCTATAGGATGTTCTCGCCACTTCGTCACGAGTGCGCCGCCACTGCCTCTCTAGTTGTCTGAGTCCTTGTTTCAGCCGGCGTAACTCCAAGGTGTACCATGGAACCAACCTCAAATGAGGGCGTAGAGGACGTCGAGGTGCAATCTTGTTGATTGCCCTGGACAGCCGATCTTGCCAGGCATCAACCAGGGCATCAAGGGAATCGCCAGGGATCCCAAAGAGCCATTTGGAACCATTCCGGGTCCATCAGGCTCTGCGGGCGAGCCAAAATAGGCTTTCCGCCCTTACAGGGTTGGGGTGGCGTCTCCATACGGGCCTTGAGGGCTAGGTGATCCGACCATGGCAACGCCTCCGTTGCGATTTGACTCACCCGAATCCCAGACGCAAAGATCAGGTCTAATGTGTGGCCCGCCTGATGCGTAGGAGTCGTAACAAATTGAGAGAGTCCCAGTGTCGCCATGGAGGACACTAGATCCATTGCCCGATTGGAGGCCGCGTCATCAGCATGGACATTGAAGTCGCCCAGGACCATAAGCCCTGGGTACTCCAACGCCCAGCCCGACACCGCCTCCATCAGGGATGGTAAGGCGCTGGCTGGTGCATTAGGCGGACAGTGCATCAGCCAGATCGCCAACCCCTCTCTGACATCCCACACCAGGCCGGCACATTCAATGCCATCGATCGTTGGGGCCAGGAGAGCCCAGAAGAAGTAACCCCTCCCGTATGAATAGCGCCATCCCTCCCCTCCGCCCGCTAATCCGCGATTGGTGGAAGACCGAGTATCCCGGGGGGGTCATCTGGGAGAGAGCTACCGTCTCCCCCTCCTGCACCCAGGTCTCGATCACGCAAGCCAGGTCTACGTCCTGCCGGAGCAGGAAGTCCCTAAGGGTCTCGGTCTTATTATTTACAGACCTGGCGTTGCATAACACCAATGTCGGACGTGGGCAATTCCTCTTGGTTCCACTACCTGTCACCGTTAGGATGGGAAGTAGACTGGAAGGGGGCCGAGCGCTGTTTTGTCTCGGCCTCCTTCCCTTACACCTCCGTCCATTCCCACCGTCATACCTTCCCCTCCCCAGGAGCACTGGAATCCCCGGGCCGGGCATCCACACCTATGCTCCGGTATGATCTTATTGAATGGCCGTACTCACCTAACTAGGTTATCTAAGTTCACAGCGCAAGTCCCTAGTCCACCATCCACCCTCGGTTCCTAAGAACATAAGAGAAGCCATGTTAGATCAGGCCAATGGCCCATCCAGTCCAACACTCTGTGTCACACAGTGGCAAAATTTTTATATATATATATATACACACACACTGTGGCTAATAGCCACTGATGGACCTCTGCTCCATATTTTTATCTAACCCCCTCTTGAAAGTGTAGTAGTAGTAGTTCTTTATTCACGGTCATCCGACCAGCTTAATACAAACAAAAACAAAATCATAAAAACAGACCCATCACCTCTTACACAAAATTCCTGACTCCTACTATTACACATATTGTTAAAACTCATAACCAAGATTTACACTCTCAATTTCCCTCCTTTCCAACTGAGCAGCATAACAGAAACGGGCAATCTTTGATGAAACATCAGAATGAGCGTCAGACAGGAGGAAGGCAATTTGCTCATCCTCTTGCCTGCCCACCAAGGACCCAAGAATCGGAGAGATTAGTCTTGCCCTCAAGTCATTGTAATTGGGGCAGTGCAAAACGATGTGGAGAGTTGTTTCAACCTCATTGCAATTGCAGGGGCACAATCTTTCCAGATATGGGAACCCAGCGTAACGTCCCAAAAGCACCGAAGAGAAAAGTGCGTTGAGTCGTGCTTTTGAGAAAGCTATCCGATATTTTGGGATAGTGATGTTGAAAAGATACCTGGCTGGGGACAGTACTTCGGCTTGCTTCCCTAAGAAAATGTGTGCAGAAAGACTAGCTCTAGCAGATCTCAGTTCGAGTTCCACCAACCTCAGGTGTAAAAGTTCTTTCGCATCCCTCAGTTCCATCATTGCTAGGGACTCAGGGGAGAGATCACAGAGTCTAAAATGATCTAGACACCTTTTCTCCCAAGTTCCCACAAAAGAGTAGAAAAAAATCAGATGGGGAAGGCCACCTGGCTTTGAGAGAGCCTTCAAGAAATAACAAAGGGTGTTTAACCACATAGACGTCTCGATGCTTGGGACGTCAGATTCCAACCTGATGGCAGTGTTTGGCACACAACTTGAAAGTGGCTATGCTTGTGGCCGCCACCACCTCCTGTGGCAGTGAATTCCACATGTTAATCACCCTTTGGGTGAAGAAGTGCTTCCTTTTATCTGTTTTAACCTGTCTGCTCAGCAATTTCATCGAATGCCCACGAGTTCTTGTATTGTGAGAAAGGGAGAAAAGTACTCCTTTCTCTACTTTCTCCATACCATGCATTATCTTGTAAACCTATATCATGTCACCCCGCAGTCGACGTTTCTCCAAGCTAAAGAGGCCCAAGCGTTTCAACCTTTCTTCATAGGGAAAGTGTTCCAGCCCTTTAATAATTCTAGTTGCCCTTTTCTGGACTTTCTCCAATGCTATAATATCCTTTTTGAGGTGCAGCGACCAGAACGGCACACAGTACTCCAAATGAGACCGCACCATCGATTTATACAAGTAAACACTGTTCTCTGGCCAATCACAGAGCAGTGGTATTTTTTGAAACTGCTCTGTGTAGGGCCAGAGACCCTTTTAAGGAGTCTGCCTGGCTGGACTCCATTCCATTGCTGCTGTGTTGGTGTTGGTGTGTGAGAGAGATTGTGCTGGCCTGAGCTGCTGCTCTCTCTCAGCCTTGCCTGACCTGCCTGGAGAAGACATCTAAGGTAAGACAGTCTTGGGGTTCTCGTTTTTATTTTAGTTAGGATAAAAGTAAAAGGACTTTTTAAGACTCAGATTCCCTTTACTTATCCAGATTTGGGTGGGTAGCTTATTTGGGGTTAGGGGGTTCCACTATGGTGGGGGCCTGAAGTGGGGGGGTTGCCAATTTGCCTATATCTTACTTTAGTGAGAGGACTTTTAGCAGTGCAGTGTCCTTTCACTTTTCCTGATTTGGGTGGCTTGGATTTCTTGGGGTAAGGGTGAAGGTTTTTTTTGGGGGGGAGGGGTTGGTAAAGTTCCTGTATTGTTAAAAGTCAAGGTTTTTTTTACTGTTTTAAAAGGATTCTGTGTTTGATTTGTTGCTGCTGTGTTGTGCTGCTGTTGTTCCTTTTCTTTTCTGGTTCTGGTTCTTTGCCGGGGGGGGGGGGGAGCTGTTTGGCCAAATTTTCATTCTTAAAACATCAGTTTTTTATCAATTGAGTTTCTTGGCCTTTTCTCAGTGATTTGTTTGGATCTGCTGTTGTTGGTTTTGCATCCTGTCCTGTTGTCCCTTTTCCTGGTTCTGGTTTTGGGAAAGGGGGGGGGGGTTAAAAGTTTCTTTCTGTCACGTTTTGGTTTTTTTAAATTAACTCTGGTTGGTGTGAGGGGGTTGGTGTGTGAGCTGTGTGGGGTGGATCACTTTCATGTTTTTATAGAGTTAATTTTGGAGTCTGAGGGTGCTTTTGGTTTGGCTAGGGCCACTAAACAGGCTGCCCCACTAATAAGGGGGTTTTTAGGGATTGTGTTTTTTGACATTTCAAAAAAAAATTAATCCAGTTTAGGGCTTTATCTGCTTTCAAAATTCAACTTGGCCAGATAGGGGCAGTTTAAAAAGATTTTAGGTTTCTCACAAAAGGCAGTGTATTAATAGAAAAAAAATCAAAAATTCTGTGTAAAAATATGCTGATGAACAAGCAACAAGAATTACAGAAACTAACGGGTTGTGAAGTCACCTCTAAGGTAAAATACCTAGGGGTGGAGATAACAATGAAGAATATTGATCTGTTTAAAAATAATTATTAGAAGTTATGGCGTAAAATGGATGAAGACATGTTAAAATGGAATAAGCTTAATTTGTCATTGTTGGGTAGAATAGCTGCAATGCATATCTTACCAAAAATAATGTATTTGTTTCAAACTATTCCTATTGTGAAGGATTGCAAACAATTTGATAAATGGCGAAGGAAAATCTCAGAATTTGTGCGGGCTGGGAAGAAACCAAGGATTAAAATGAAAATTTTGACAGATGCAAAAGAAAGAGATGGGTTTCAACTGCCGAATTTAAAATTATATCAGGAAGCAGTTTGTTTAGTGTGGATGAAAGAATGGATAACGTTGTTAAACAAAAAACTTTTAGTGTTGGAAGGTCACGGAAATAAATTTGGCTGGCACACGTATTTGTATTATGGAAAAAAGAAGATGGATGGGTTTTTTTCTGTTGGGACTACAAATGGAAAAATTTCCAAAAGAAGATAGAACTTTAATCTGGTACTTGCTCTCAGCCGCTAGGACATTGTATGCGCAGTTGTGGAAGCAAGAAAAAACACCAGAGAAATGGGATTGGATTATAAAAGTTATGACATGGAGTGAAATGGACAAATTAACAAGAATATTAAGAGACTATGATTTGGAAGTTTTTAAGACGGAATGGAAAAAGTTTAGTAGATATGTAGAACAAGAGTGGAAAATAAAAGGACATTGGACAATCTTTGATAATGATTAAGTCTTAAAAAGAAGAATATAATTTTTTGTTTTACTAGTTAAGGGTACCTTTAAATATTTGCATTTTAAGTAAATAACACCGGCGGGGGTCAAGTAACGGGGGGAGGGTGGGTAGAAAGTAATATATGGGGTAGATAAAAGAAGTTTTTAAAAAAATGTAAGATAGATTTATTACCATATGTTACCAATAAAATTGTTTTAAACACAAAAATAAAAGGCAGCGTGACTATTAGACCATATCAGGCTCCCTTTTAAAGAGACTAGGATTGCAGTGCATCTTGCTTTCAGCCACTGAAAGCCGGTGCATCCTTAGATTTCCATTGGGTAAACCACAGCTTCTTTCTAGTTATAGGGGACACCTGATTTGTAGTTTGCAAGAAAATCCGGTTTGTCCCAGGATCTAGTTAGGAGAAGTTTAATAGGAGGATATAACAAGGATTGCCTTCATCTCAAGGTAGCCTTTTAAAAACTGTAGCCAGGTAGAGGCAGGATCACCTAGGCTCCTAAACTTTACCAGACTACTACTACCCCAACTCAAAAAAGCACAGGTAAGGGACCAAAAAAACAAACAAACAAGTTTTGGTGGAAGGGTTTTTAAAAAGAAGTCAGGGCACCTGTTGGTTCAGGGTACAGTGTAGTGAGTTAGGTTTGTAAAAAACCCCACTCTCGGTTCAGTTTGTGTGAGACTGGCCAAGGCTGACATGAGTGACAGGCAGCAGAAGAGGGGCCCTGGGGGCAAGGCCAAGGAGAAGACTAGAGGGGTGGAGGGGAGGGGGAGGACCCGGTTTCCCCAACCCACCTGTGCGTAGGGACACTCCACAGCTGCCTTCCAGCACTCCGAACTCTGGCTGGAGTTTGATGAAGAAGTCCTGCCTTGGCCCTTCGTCGAGGCTGCTGCTGGGGCACCTCCAGCAGAGGTGCCATTAGGTGCTGGCAGTGAGCAGGGGTCTGCTGCTCGGTCAATCTCTCCTCCAGCTGATGTCGCTGGGGCTCAGCAGCCGGAGGAGGGGCAGCAAGAGCAGCCCTCCTTGGAGATTAGCTTTGGGGACAGTTTTCTGTCCAAAATGATCACCCCAAGGAGGGTACAGAGTGTCGTGCAGAAGTTGGAGGAGAAGCTGGTTGAGGAGGACCAGCACCCTTCTTCGGTTCCTTCGGGCACCAGCAGTCCTTCAGGGGATGGCCAGGAGGGGAGGCCACGTGGGGTGCAGGGGAAGAAATGGTGCCTCCATCTCCACCCACGTCCCCCCGAGGGCCAGCCCCTTCTGCCACCCCGAAACACGATGTGTCTGCCACGAGCACCTCACAAGAGGCAGCTCTGGACACCCAAGCTACCGGTCAGCTTGGGCATCCATACACCTCCAAAGTCTGGAAGCATTTCCGACTTATGCAGGATCCACGCTATGCGCAGTGCCAGCTGTGCAGCGCCTGGATCAGTCATGGTCGGGACCCTGCCCACCTGACTCCGGGGGGGGGGGAATGGGGAACCACCTGCAGAAGCACCACCAGGTGGAGCTTCTTCAGGGGGAGAAGCAGGCTCCTCCACATGTTTGCACTGGGTTTGCGAGAACTGTCCTCCCATACTCACCAATGAAGGGGTCGTTGAGAACGACGGAGTGCACTCAAGGGGCCTATGCCAGGCATTAATGAGAGGGGTCCCTGTTCGAGGCGCCAGTTGAAGGAATCAGGCACAGGGTTGAGGTTCTACGCACCGGTCTCTGTCTCTCTGACAGTGGTCATTTATTTTATATGCTTCTCTTTACACAATCATTTACTACAAGCATGCAGAACAAGGAGACAGATGTTTACCTCTAGCTCTAACACAATGTGTATTCCAGGAAGGAAGTGAAAGGTAACATTCTGAAAGCATGGGCAAAGTACACAAAGTCTTAAGACTGCCTTCTAAGTCTATAGATGAATTCAGGACAAGGTTGGTGTGCCAAGCTTTTGACCTTTCCTTCAAGTTTTTGAGTCAGTTTGTGCCTATTCCTATTTGGCCACCTGGATTAATGCCATGGTAATATCAAGACTAGACTACTATAATGCACGCTACATAGATCTCTCCTCAAAGTCATCTCAAAGACTCCTGTTGGCCCAGGATGCAGTAGCTCAGTTATTATTATGAGCTAGGTAGACCATGTATATTAACCCCGTTTTGCAGTCACTCCATTGTCTGCGCATAAATTACTGGGTTTGTTATTTTATTTAGCATTTAATGTGAAATGTTTTCAAACTATTATAGTAAACTGCCTTGAATGATGTGGAAAGGCAAGGTAAAAATGTTTTAATAAAATGAATGTCCCTTGGACCACAAAAGATCAAATCAGTCAGTCCTAAGGGAAATCAACCCTGACTGTTCCCTGGAAGTTCAGATGCTGTAGCTGAAGTTCAAATACTTTGGCCACCAAATGAGAAAGGAGCACTCACTGGAGAAGAACCTGATACTGGGAAAGACAGAAGGCAAACGAAGAAGGGGATGGCAAAAGATGCGATGGCTGGACAGTGTTACTGATGTAAGTAGTATGAATTTGAGCAGACTTCAGAGGATGGAGGAAGACAGGAGAGCCTGGCGTGACATGGTCCATGGGGTCGCAAAAAGTCGGACTCCATTGTGCAACTGAACAACAAATTGTGTGTATGAATGAATGAATGAGTGAGTGAATGAATGAATGAATGGTGTTTCTTTTTAAATATAAGGCAAAATTACTAATTTCACTGGGGTTAATAATGCACCTGGAGTCCTTAACAGCCCACACAAACAGTAAATGTACAAAAATGCAAACTGCATGGGAATCCATTTATCTTCTTTGGCTGGATAACAAGCTCATCTGATCCTTTTTCAGCCTGAACTATTGAATGCATTCCAGAATATAGAATGTCAGCCTCATGATCGCACTGGAAAATCAGAATCTGTGTGTATTTATATATCAGATTATACACCATAATCACTGGGCTGAATTTCTCCAGAAATATATCAAATTTATGAAAAGCTGATCTTACATTAAAGCTCTTGGGCTAATTCACATGATTTCTGCAAATATCTTAAAGGTTTTCTCATTGATAATCTACATTTATTGTAAACCATTGTTTTCTAAGCTTTTACCATAAATTAGGAATGACTAATTTGTGTATTCTTGGAGGCTAGTTTTATTCTTTTCACAGAAGTTAGAAGGGTATTTCAGTTTACTTTGTGCCATAACTCAGTGATAGAGTACATCCTTTATATGCAGAAAGTGCCAGGATCAACCTCTTGCATTTGAAAGGACCTACAGTACAATCATAAGTAGAGTTTGAAGTTAATGGATTTAAAAGAGTATAACTATGATTATGATCAAACTGTTAAAGTAACAGAGCTGAGAAAGATTTCAGCTTCAAACTTTGGAATGGTCTCCACCTGCAAATCTCCAGGAATTTCCCAATCCAGAATTGGCAATTCTACATAAAAGGTAGGCCAGATGATTGGTGGGAAGAAGAGAAAGAAGCAGAGGAAGTTGAGGATATGGGGCTGCCAGGAGATGGAAAAGAGGAAATATTACAGGGGAGAAGGATACATGGGAATGGGATGGGCTTCCATAAATCCTTGCAGATTTACAAACATGCAAATGAGTCTGGCCTGGCTGGCACTATGCAATTGGGACCAAGCAACTCAACCAGACTTTTCCTGAGAAGAGACTGCCAGGGAGAAGGAAGGAGGTAAAGCTAAACATGGAGGGGGGCAGATGCTGGTACGTGGGAAGGAGAGCAGAAAGAAGAAGTTTAGAGTCTATGCGGGCTGCCAAGGAAAGGAAAGAGGACATAGTGAGGGAAGGGAACAAGATGTTTCCCACAAGTTCTTGTGGATCCCCTTCTTGTTAAACATATAACCATAAAGTTTTTAATTGCCAGATTACCTCTGATCATGTAAGGTTGTCTTTCTCCACCACTGATGAATCTTAACCAGTCTTTGAGTACTTCCTTGCTTTGCCTTCTCACTCTCTCCTCAGCATGCATCACTGTAGTTCAGGCAAGAAGGTGCCAAGAGGACAGCAAACTGGTTATGGAGAAAGAAAAAAATGCCACCATGCTATTATGGCCAGTTTGCTCTTTCCCTGGGTGGCTGCCATGCTGGTGTTACTTTATCTTCTCTGCAGCCCGCTTACTTTCTTCTTGGTAGCTTCCTGGATGCTGGGATTATATTACAGAAACTGTAAAAAAAGACAGAAGTTTGTTTGAGAGGATATGCCTATTAGCCGCCCTGAGCCTGCTCCGGCGGGAAGGGCGGGATATAAATAAAAGTTTATTATTATTATTATTATTATAACCATATCCCTGCCATGAGGACCCCAACTTAGAGAGGCTTTGTAGTTTACCTGTCCTCCAGTCCCACTAAGAGTAGCTGTTTCAAGCTACTGGTAATCATCTGCCAACCACAAGCTCCATTGAAAAATGGCCATTCCCACTTTCCTGGAACATGAGGTTGGTGCTACCTTGGGGAATAGTAATCAAAAGAGCCACAGATGACATGTCAAAGGGCCATATGTAGCTTCCAAGCCATTGAGTATCTCTGAGATAAGCCAGTCCACAATTTACATGTTCATAATTTGACTAATTTAAGGCTAGATTTATGCTATAATAAAGTTGGTATCACCTACCTGTCTAGGTTTTATAATTATGGTTGCCATTTAGTTTAGTTTTCTATAGGATAGATCTCTTAGACCTAACATGGTAAAACAAAATTGATCATACTCCTCTTTTCATAGATATGCTGAAATATAGATTGGCATAAGGTGCATCTCATATGTTAGTACATATAATAATTGACAATTATATTGTTTGTGTGGTGGCTCTTTCTCATGCATATGATATAACGTAACACAGTCATGAATACATACATATACTCTCACACATGCTGATTTCCCACGATCCTTCTGTAAGAAACAGTATATTTTCTCCAGTTCTGCAGGCTGTGGAGGGATGGGGGAGGCAGGAAAGTTCCATGCTGATGATGGAAGTAGAACCACCTTCCATTAGCAGAAAATTACATTAGGATTTTAACCTATGAAAGTAGTAAGTACCCACTCAGACAACTTTCTACAATAGCCAAAATTCCATCCTTAGGACAACTTTATGTTATTTATGGTGGCCTAGGTAAAACACCTGTAATAGCAACTGCAATAGGTTTAAATGGAGGAGAGGAAAATGATGTAAGCGGCATTGGGCAGGGAACAGTGGAGTATAAATGAAGTAAGTAAGTAAATAAATAATGACAGAATGATATAAAGAAACTTCCACCTGAATTATCAGGACTTCATTATACCTACTGCTATACAAGCATTCACACCTTATATTACACATTACATCATATGCAAGGGTTGCATGTCTGAGCCCATTACTCTATAGCACAGAATAGCTTACATTTCCATAACGGTGACTATTAACTGACATAACACACTAGGTGAATTAAAAGGTGTATTTGACAGAACACATCGGTATTGTATCCAGGACTTTTTTGTAGAAAAAAGCCAGCAGGAACTCGTTTGCATATTAAGCCACACCCCCTGACATCAAGCCAGCTGGAACTGCATTTCTGTGCATTCCTGCTCAAAAAAAGCCCTGATTGTATTCCAGTCATTAAAGATGCTAAATAATCAATAGTATTTCACAGGCTGCAAAGTGAGGAGAGGATACACTCCTCAAATGATATTTGGCCTAAAATTTGCTGTTCTTATTTTTACAAATATGTATGCAATCTTCCAGAGGAAAACCATGGTTCAGTTTCCAAACCATGGTTGATTGGTTCACCATTTTATTTGTTTCTGTTACCTTTTAGGTGATTTCTTTGTATCTCCTTTTTCCCTTGAACTGTGCCTGTTTGTTCAATATATCAAGCAAGCAGATTCTGCTTGATCCACCCCTTTTGTCAGGCATAATACCATCAAAGGCAGTGATTTGTGAGCCTGAGAGAGCAGAGACAATGTGTGCCTGGGTCACTGGTAATTAAGAAATGTCAGTGGTCAAGAAGGGGGGGAAATCAGTTCAAGCCAAACTGAAGCATTTAGGTATTTTACTGCTGCATCCTTTTAGGCCTCTCTCAGCTTATAAATATTAATTTAAAGACTACCAACAAGGACAGTAAACAGATTTAGGCATAAAACTTCCTGTCAGGAGTGATTTATGCCCAATAAAAGGAGAGCTGGATAGAGAAAGCCTGCTTCGCTAAGTTTATGATAGACAGTGAAATAGTGCCATCAAAATAAAAGGCACCTCACTGTAGTTTTCTGTAGGGGGTGTCTCCATTCTTAATCAGCATTATGCTGTGACTGTTTTCTTGTTTATTGTATTGTTTTCTTTTCTATAAAGATGTTTGACTCAATAAAATAAAAGTTCTAGAGCACTGTAAAGAAGGTCTGGTGTCATTATTACTGCATATGTGGCAATGCATTTTACTGCTTCAGCATAAGGTCTGGAAAAGTGTTTTGCCATAAAGGCAGCCCCTTATTCAAGAGCACAAAGATTGACAGGACCCGCAGACCAAGAAAACTGTTTCATTATGGAGTGGGCAGTGGTCTGGGGCTGGCAATTTTGCTTGCTTATTGGCTTAATGGTTGCTGTTTTTTCCTCAGCCCATGACTGTTTATTGCTTATGGTGCCAGTTCACCCCACCCCACCCCCAAGTTGTACATATCAGCAGAAGTACAGAGGTGGTGTGAATCTGCCCACACAAGATGCTGGCAGGATTTCTGGCTGTCAGAAAACCAAGCTGACTTAGTAGTAGGGCTGCCCTCAGAGTTTTACTGCCCCCAATAGAGTGGCAGGGGAGAAACTGGCATCTCTCTAGCTGCACAACATCATTTCTGGCACAAACCCACAAGTGACATCATGATGTTGAGGCCTAGAGTATTGCCTCACTGAAACAATAGAGTTCAGTATTCCACTGAAACAATAGAGTTGTAGGGCACCTGATCTGTTTAGTTTTAATTTCCAATTTATGACCTTTTAATTATCTCTCTAGCTTAGGGTTGCCAAGTCCTCTTCAAGCCCCGGTGAGGGACATTTGCACATCATAGAGTTGTACCATAGAGTTTTACCTCCCAAATGGCTAGAGTGTCTGGGAAACCCATAGAGTTTTCCCGGAAACGCCTAGAGCAGCCCCGTGTGTGCGCTGCCATTTTGATGATGTCACTTCTGTGTGACGTCATCATGCCGGCGATGCAGGGGGAGGTTCCCTCCACCAGCCCAATGTGAGCCAGTGGGTTGGGAACCTCCGGGGTAGGGGATTCCCCACCCATACCAGGGGCTTAGCAGCCCTACTCTAGCTTTTGATGAATTTTGGTTGTTTGTTGTATGTGTATATTTGCATTTATGCTAGCTTTTTGATGTTGATTCTATCGTGATTTATTTTAGGTGTTCCTGCTGAATTTTATTCTGTTTTTTAAACCTTGGAATTTACATGGATGTGACTTCTAAACCCTTTGGTTGAGAAACAAAATACACATTTAAAAAATTAAATAAGTAAACAATTATAGCAGATACATGTTACAGCCAGCTGAAGAGTTCTGTCTTTCCTTTTTGGGAAACAAAGGAATTAGGACATAGCTTTGACTTTCCTCTGTTATAGCTTATTCTTTGCGTCTTGAAGAAGCTGGTGAGAAGAATGGGTAGATGGACAAAGATGGCAGCCTATTGTGGTTATGGAGCTGAAAAGAGGCTCTCTGGTGACTAGTTCAAATATTTATTTTTGAACAAACAGCTTTGGACACCCTTACAAGAAGAAATTACATCTATTTCTTAGATAGATACTCGGATTCTAAAACTAGTGGTCTGCCCTGTACATATTTCTTTTAGAACATCAATGGACATTATCATCCTTCATCCTACACTTCAATTTTGTGGGCTTCTATGATGTCATAACAATTGGCATTTTGCACCCTTGATTTCCCTTGCTTTGATATTTTAATTCAGGAGGCCATGACCTCAGAATAAACCCTAATGTTTCTTTGACACTTATGGAGCTGTAAAGTTGTTGGTTTCAGAGTCAGAAATACATATATGCCATATCAGTCAGATTAGACAGCTATGTTATATAGGCTGTCATGAGCATTTTAAATGACTGTTGCAACAACCAGGTTTTTGAGTTCTAAAACAAACAATTACGTTATTAATGTTGCCTGTGAAAGTGCCTTGTAATTTTTCAGACTATTTTTACCAAACTTCAAAGCAACCGGGGGGGGGGGGGAATGGAATTCCCCAGCCTTGGGAACAGTAATTGTGATGCCCCACCTCCTCACTCAGCCCCAACCCTGGGACAGCCATTGCCCCTGCTCCCTTTCCACTGGTCTAAGCAGCAGCCAGGGGGGGCTCCGATACCATGGGAAGGCCAAGTTGACTGTATCCTGTCGCCTTCATCAGCTTGGTCCTTGCCTTGGCACCGTCCTTCCCTCTCTCTGAGTCAGCCTGTGCTCTGGGACCAGCTCCACTTCTCTTCCTCATCAGCAACCCTCAGTTCTGGCTGCCTCCTTTTATCCCCATCCCCTCTCTCCCATTTGCCCATCCATCTAGCCCCTCCCCTTTGATAAGCCAGGATGCTCTGCCTTGGTGCCCAACCTGCCTGCTGCTTCATCCCACTCCCCTCCTGTCCGAAGGCCTCCTCCTGCTTTGGGCTTGCCACTGGCTGGGAGGCTCCTGTTTCCACTGCTCCAGGGTGGCAGCACTGGAGGCATGCTTCATCGGCCCCAGGGCCAGGCATGGGACTTCTGCAGGGTGTCTTTGGCCCTGGCCGCTCTGCTGGGGCCTGCACCTCTACTGCTGCCTCTTCTTTGCTGCCAGCTCCCAGGCAATCTGCTTCACAGGTGGGTGCACTGGTTGGGGGGCTGTCGTGTCCCGCGTTGAAGAGTGGCATGAGGGTCCGAGGGGTGGCGGTGAGAGTCCCGACCGGGTGTGGGCGGGACAGTAATAGGGGCCCTCCTGAGCTTAATAAGGCACTGCTGATTACTGGTAACAGAATTCCCATTCTGCTCTATAGGATCGGATGCAATATATACCCTCAGCTCAGCTCCACATCCTCTCCTCTATTGACTGTTGGCAGTTAGACAAAAAGGCAGGGAACTTGGTAAAAGCAAAGCACATTCATTTATTCCTGATTGTGAACACCTCTCCCTTGGTGGAGTTTGGGTGTTGGGTGGACTTAGGGCTCTAAGCCACCTCATCTCTCTGCTTACACCGAGTGGGGGGGCTTAGCTACTGGGTGCCTCAGCTGAAGACCCATATTTATACCCTCCTGATTGTGAACTCCTCTCCCCTGCTGGAGTTTGAGTGTTAGGTGGCTCATAGCCTTGGGTGGGATGGAGGCTGAGATTGTCTCTGGACACTGATGGGAGGGCAAGAGAGGAGACATGGCCACAAAAGAGCGGAAAGGCCAGATGACAACCTTGTGTGAACAGTACTCCAAGGGATCAGCATTGGTGGCTCTGGGGACTTGGTAAGGTACTCTCTCACCATCACCTTTGCGAAATCCTCCACCATTGCATGCCTTGCATCCCTGCCACTTCTGACCTTCCAGTTGACCACTGACAATCAGTAGTGGGACTTGTCCCTGGTTGGTCTCTTTGAGGTAGAGGTACTGGCCTGTGGCTCCTCCTTTCCAGCTGATCCCTCTGGCCAAGTCTATTGGGTTGTAACCTCCACATTTCTTTGCAGAGCTCATGCTTCCATTGCAAGAGCTTTGCTGCCATTTGTTGGGGGGGAGGGGGTCACAGATACAAGCCAGCTTGTACTCCCTTTCCTTGCAGAGAGGATGCCAGCCTGCAACTTTTCTGCCAAGGCCATGACCCCTGGGAGAACAGCCAACCCCTCTGCTCGCAACCTGAAGAGACTGTAGAGGAGCAGGTGGCAGGGTGAGGTTCCCTGTGTATTTGATATTTGTGCCTTGCAGGGGGTCCATTCCATACACTTTTGAACGTATGCCTGTTATCTTCCCCAAAAGCACTTTCCTCAGGGCATCTTCTTTGGGGGAGCCATAACTCAGACCCCCCAAGTCCAATCTGCACATAACTTAGAGAGCAGGTAGAAGAGCAACAGGGGGAGGTCCCCTGCATGTTCGATGCCTCTAGCTTGCACAAGGTCCATTGCCCCTCCATTCAGAATAACGAGACAGACAACAATATGGATAAAGGGCCACTTTATTTAAACTTAACAGCAATGGGGAAAAAATGGGGCCAGGTCAAGCCAGGGGTCATAACCAGACCACCTCCTTGACCTGAAAACTGGGCGAACCCCGAGCCCCGGGTGTGAGCCGACTAAACGGCTCAAACCCAGCCAGCCAGGCACTCGATCCCATTCACAAAGTTCCACCCTCACCCGAGCCGTGCAGCCTGGGTTGTGGACAACTCAAAAGTGACGGGATCCTGAGGCTCCCTGGAGCCAACCTTGAGCCATACAGCTTAGGTCACCCCAGGGACGCCCTACACCCCAATGGTGCGTTGCCATGGGAGCTCACCAATACCCCAAAAGAACATGTTCCCAACAGTAAAACCACCACAGACAGGGCCAAGCCTCAGCTTAGGCTTCTGTCCCCCACTAAACGAGAACATGTTCCAGCCCCATCTGTAACTCAGCCAAAAAGGCCTCATTGCCCTCTATCAAAAGATGCACCCCATCAGGCCTTTACAAATCAACACAACTGGCTCTGATGGACGGGTGGGGCACATAAACACCCAATCCCAACTCCATAGCAATACGCAAGGCTCTATTAGCCTTCTTATGGGCCCGCTCCAAGCCCGCTGGATCCCAAGCCGCCTGCCACTCACGGTGCAGCAGCATGGCCGACCACAAGACAAGGACACCCGGCCATCTCTTCCTAATCAAGGTGATGTCATCCCGGGCCTGAAGTGAAAGGGCCTTACACTTTGTTAAGCCCAAATCATTCTCCCCCAGGTGAATCACCAAGATATGCGGCACCGGGCCCCTCCTTTCCTTAAACAAAAGCGAAAGAAGTCCCCCCCACTTCATGCCACGTCAGCCTTGCCATTCAATAACGGCCCGCTCACTCAGGCCCAACTGAGTTCCGATCGGCGTCTGACAGGCCTGATGTGCCACCCAGAAAAGAATACTGTGGCCGCAAATGAGGATCCTCCTCCTTTCCAAGCCAGCCACTTTAAGTCGGCAAAGGCCGTATATAAGTCTGAAAAACCCCAGACTTCCAACAACCCACACGGCGAATAGCATCGCCCTTGTATCCCATTGCTGCCGCTGTGGATGCAGCACCTATACGAAAAAAATGGGTGCCAAACTTTACACCCCCAAGTCCCAACTTTTTAAGGGCCCAACAGGTAACTGTCCAAAATTGAAACTTGGACAGCGGGGATGAGTCCTCATGTCTAAACAAAGGACCCTCCGATGGCCCCCACATATCCAAATATTGCGCAAGGGCTCGCACCGGACATAACTCCTTATCAGAGCAGGGGCCCAAAGTAATTGTGCAACCCCTCTGACTTTGATCCGTCTTGGACCGGCGGACACGAATGACAGCTTGCCCGCTCACAAACTTAACATCCCCAACCTAAAGGGCCCTATCAGAATCGTCGTTACGGGAAAGTGCCACCAACTCAGACACACGTAACACCCCAAAAAACGCCGTTAACGCAGCAGCATGAAATAATGCCTGCTCAAAACTAGAAGCACAAACTAAGGCCCAGGTGTCATGAAGCCCACGTAGGATGGAAGGAGAAATAGGGCATCTACTGTCAACCTGTCGCCCAGCCTCCCGCGACCACCCCTCCAACGTCTTTGAAATTCAGAAATCCTTGGTCATTTCCGAATACCCCTTGGCCTTACTAACAAAAGACAACCCAGCTAATTGACCCTTAATAGAGTTAACGGAGAGGCCTCGTTTCATTTGCCACACACAAAATTGCAGCAAATGCTCTACCGGAACAGGCCAAACTTCCCCAAGTCCGGCACCACCCCGAAATACAGAAAACTGACTCACCGCCCGGTCATACAACCTTCTTGTACTAGGTGCTATAGCGAGTTGAATCGCCCGGCTAACTTCGTCTCTCCAAGTTGCCACAGCTCTGCTGGTATGCGCACTGGACAAGGATCTGCCTCTGGGGCTAGCTGCCGGAAACGCGCCATCTGTTGGCGAGACAGGGCGTCCGCCATGCCATTACTAATGCCGGGTACATGCCAGGCTAAAAACAGCACATTCAACTCAAGGCAACGCAGCGTAAATGCCCGAACCAACCTCATCACATGTGTAGACCGGATGTAAGATTGTTAACAACATGAACAACTGCCACGTTGTCGCACCAAAAGTGCACTGTATGGTTGGCAAGAGAATGCCCCCAAATAAACAGTGCTACCACTATAGGAAAGAACTCTAAAAACGTAAAATTACGAATTAACTCAGAATTCAACCACTCAACTGGCCAAGGTTCTGCACACCACTGTCCCCGCAAATACACTCCGAAACCAGTGGAACCAGAAGCATCTGATACAATCTGTAGTTCAGCCTCCAACTGTAACACTCCACACCAAAAAGACATACCATTAAAATCCTTCAAAAAGGTTTCCCAAACCTTCAGATTGCTACGCATTCCACTAGTAACACGAGTAAAATGATGAGGAGAGTGCAAGGCAGACATGCCCTCACAAAACTGCCGCAAAAATGCCCTACCAGGCACCACCACCTTACAAGCAAAATTCAGGTGGCCTACTAACTGTTGTAGCTCGAGCAACGTAACTTTCCGTTTTCTTTTCACCACCGCCACTCGCTCCCGCAGTGTCTTCAGCTTATCCAGCAGTAGCCTTGAAAACTGCTGCACGGTATCGAGCTCTATCCCCCAAAACGTCAAAACGGTCGAAGGACCCTCCATCTTTCCGTCTGCCAACGGTACCCCCAACTCGGCAGCCAACTGCTCAGAAAACCTGAACAAATGGGCGCATTATCCTGAGCCCGCAGGGCCAATGAAAAAAAAATCATCTAAATAATGTGCCGTGTTGTGCACTCCCATTCTGAATTGTAACGCCCACTACAAAAATGTACTAAAACGCTCAAAAGCGGCACACGACACGGAACACCCCATGGGAAGGGCCCGGTCCATGTAAAAACTCCCTTCAAAACAAAAACCCAACAATTCAAAATTGTCGGGGTGCACGGGAAGCAAGTGAAAAGTCGACTTAATGTCACATTTCACAAGCTCCACACCCACCCCACAGTGACGCACAATTCTCACAGCCCGGTCAAAAGACGTGTACTTAACAGAACTCAACTCAACAGGAATGGCGTCATTAACGGACCTACCCCTCGGATACGATAAATGGTGGATCAATCGGTACTCCCCCGCTGCTTTTTTAGGCACTACCCCTAAAGGGGAGACCTGCAAATTAGGAACCGGAGGCACCACAAATGGGCCTAAAACTCGCCCTACTGCACATTCCTTTTTTATTTTATCCCTCACGACATGCTCCAACCCTTTCACCGACTTCAGGTTGGAGCACTCAAACGGGATCTGTGGACCCTGGTAAGGGATCCTAAACCCAAACACAAACCCCTCTAACAAAAAACTCTTATCCTTGCGATGCGGATAAACATGTAACAACTCTCTAAGTACCGTCATTTTGATGGGGATGGGGCCCTTTACCAGGTTGCTGGTTAGGGCCACCGGGCCGCTTGATGCCCCCTTTTGGCCTAGACCTATTGCACGATGTAAAGGCATGGGGGCCCCCACACAACGGACATTCATGCTAGTATCTACAAGCTTTTCTGGCGCACGCTCCTTGGGAGGTAAACTCCCAGCAAAGCAGCTGAGGTTGAACCAACTGCCCCGCAGTAACGTGGGCGCCACTAGATTGAGCCGTTTTTCGAACGAGGTGACCAGTATCCGACCTATCACCCAAATTGGGTTTTGCCGGTGCCATAAGTTGCAACCAAAGTTGTTGATTGATTTGATCCTACTGCAGCCCTGGGTTAACGGCTGCCCGCATGCAAAACGCTTCATTGTATTGAAGCCATGTCCCACCCACAAAATCATTGTAAGCGCGATAAATAATATTGCAATATTGAAAAAGGGGGGGCGGCCCTCCAAGGCTGTGCTCTAGCAATTGCGCCAGCATATATAAGGAACCCCGGCAACCAGTTTGACCAGGATCTATCCACCTTTCTATTCCTGACCTTTTCCTTATCCTTTTAATCCATTTCCTCCTTGGGCTTCTTTTCCAGCTCCCTGTATAACAAACTGAATACGTCAACGTATTCACCCTTCAAAATTTTCTCCCTGGTTGCAGCCATAAGATGGTCACCCAGCGACATAGGTGGATCACCAAATGGGATAGCATGGAAAGCCACAGAACTAAACGGAACCGTTGGATGTGGCGGAAACCCCCAACAACCCCACTGTTGCGGGGACCATGATGTAGGTGCAGAAGCCTGCTGAAGTCCTCAAGGAAGCCCACCACCGACCATGAGATTCACTGCCCCTCCTGCACTACCAGACTGTCCAACTACTGAAGAAGAGGAAGACCAGGGCAGCCAGGACCCCGTTTGCCCAGATATAGTGGGTAGAATAGATGGCCATCCAGCCAGAGCCTGCTGACTTGTAGGCGTGCTACCAACCGCATAATGGGAACCCATCGACTGAGGTGATCCAGTTGCATCCAAACCAGGTCCCACAATCAGGCCCCAAGGGCCCAACGGCCACACCGTCCCCCGCTGCTGAACAGGTGACCTACCTTCCTGATCCTGAGGCACCACGACAACCTCCTTAAGCTCCTGCCTGTGTTCTTCCTCCGGCATCACCGAGTCTGACGCATTGCCGTCTGCCCTGCCCTGTAAGTCAGAAAGGCACGCAAGAACCTTCTTTTGAAAAACAATCGTGGCAGCCTACCGGCACCTGTGAGCCCCGAGACTCTCCTCGAGACTCTCCGCCACCCCTCTTTCACCCTCCAAAGCCGCCAATCGATCCAAAATGGCTTGGCGCATGCCAGCGTCGTCCCAATCCTCCACAGGAGGCTCAGCAGGAGTTGGCCTCTTAATGGGTTTCTTAGCTGGCTGTTTGCCTTTTGAAGGGCCCTGACCCTTCTTCAGCCCCATGGCTGTTAAACTACTTGGTGGAAGGTTGGCCACAAAGCACTCCTATCCTGTTCAGGCACCCAACAGGGACCAAAGCCAACAGGCCTGTTCACTTCACAAAACTCTCAGCTTAGCACTCCAAGCACCCACCTAGCAGCCAAAATATATTGCCCCTTGCACTCCACCTGCCTGTTAACCAGGCTACTAATGTGTGGAAGATGAAGGGGGAGGGGGGAAATAACCACCTCACCCTCTGTACTCAGCCCTCCCCAACAGCCTCAACAAAAAACCCTCTCCCCCTAGACGACAGGGCCCCGCTCCTAAAACAAATAAGAGAGAGAAGGAAAGCAGCCGCCAAACCGCGCCCGAACGGCAAGCACCTGGCAACGCTCCGCTCTGGACGCCTTCAAGCTGCCGCTCTCTCAACGCCCAGAGAAGCGTCCAACGTCGCTCGTTCCTCAGCCTCGCAAGGCCGACACAGCTCGCCGCCCAGCTGTAGTGGCTGAGCTGCACCCTCCAAAGACCCTGCAAGATGAACTGCGACACAAGGGGCTGGGCTAGCCTATATAAGGCCGCCCAGCCCCCACAGTTCAGGAGTAAACCATTGTCTCTCCTCCAGCAGGGGAGGCAATGGATGGCCCCCAGCCTAAGGCGGCCGATCGGCCGCTTGGCTGGGTGAGGCAGAATTCTATACACTCCTTAATGTCCTGAACCTGCACCTTTCATTTCCTCTGAAAGCACTTTCCTGGGAGCACTCTCTTTTGGGGGCTGTAACCCAGACCCCATAAATTCAATACTCACCAAGCTTGGAGGGCAGGGAGAGTCTCTAGCATTGGGGGTCCACTCTACCAAATCCTGAACCTCATAAACTGAAACAGTTAACTTGGTACCCAAAGGTTTGTGAAGGTTCATGGTTTGCAAACCAGGCACTCAATGAACTGACCTACATTTTCTCAGTTCATGTCCATCCCTAATGAAGTTATAAACCATCTGTATAGAATCCATATGAGAAAAGGATCTGTAGAGAAAGCAAAGTGATTTTTGGGAAATACCTTTTTGGAATCTCTCCCCCCCACCCCCAATATATTAGAGCTATGTTTTGTGGTTGGAATAAATGTGAAGCAAAGGTCCTTAGAGAGGATCATTCTGAAAAGAAATGAAAAATGCATAAAACTTTGTTTAATTTATGGAATTTATATGCTGCTGACCAGTAAGTATAAAGTTCTGTTCCCTAGGCCCTCACTATCACTCATGTATTACTTGTCAGTAAATGTGGTGCACTCAGAACATAACAGCTACGGTAATATTTCTGTTCCCACTGCAGCTTTACTACACCCATGAAACCCTGTAATCTTTAAATTCCCTCACTGTTAACATCTGCTGAAACGTTATTGGTCCCAGCATGGCCAAGCTGCTCTGAAATTACATTTAGCAAAGTAGTTAATGCTAACAGTATAATTTTAGAAGCAACCATGTTTTAAAAAAAGGCTTTATAACCAGTGTGGCAACCAGACTTTCTGCAGACAGTTTCTCTTTCCCTGTGTCTGTTTTGTACCATTATCTCATTTGTATGCCACTAAGGACACCTAAAAAGGAACTTCTTGAATTTATTTTGTGGATCAATATATTATCACTCTTTTCCTTTGTCAGTCTGTCTGTCCTAAATCCCCTAGACTAACTTTTAAAAAATGCCATCCTCACTCTTTTTTAAAGTGTACTAAAAAGATTCCACCACAGGATGGGATTATGTAAGTGTTTAGAGGGTTGAGGTTGGAATCTAATCAGGTTTTAATAAGATGAATATATTTTGTCATCCAGCCAGGGTGCCTCATATATTTAAATTCAAATGGCCTTTGCCTGTAAACTAAACAAGCAGGTTCCATAGAGACACTCTTGGAGAGGAAAATACAGATAGATGTATGCTTTGATCATACAGAATCTCAGTACAATCCTATACAGAGTTACTCCAGTCTAAGCCCACTGATTTCATTTGACAGAAGGATTTCTGCAAAGGATTGTGATGTTAGTGAAAGAAAGCTTTTGCTTTTATAAGGGAATGGTTATACAAAGGACATTCAGCTGAAACTGAAATACAATCAGGAAAGAGCTTTCACTGATTTCATTTTTCTTGATCTGGAAACACAAACCCAAATGCTTTGTGATTTAGTATACCTCACTATAGTACTATTGCCTCACGATGACCAGGAATATCACCTAATGATAGAAACTGTACAAGTGTAGAGTTGTCTGTCACAGACTTTGAAGTGACCTGATGAAGAACTTGCCTTCTATGGGAGAAGTTGAGCAAGGTAAGTTTATCTTGTGATCTCAAGTGTCAAAATTTGCAACAATGCAATTTTAGATGCAAATTAACTGGTGGTAGCAAGATCCCTGGGGCAGCACTCTCTGGAGTTCCATATTTCTGTGCTGTCTTTATATTTCTGTTTCCAAAGAACAGGGAGTATTGGAAGAACAGGGAAGAGAGAAACTCAAGTGCCTGTTGGCACAATAGGTCTGGCATCCAACCAGAACACTTAACACAGGGGTGTCAAATGTCCAGCACATGGGCCAAAACTGGCCTGCCCAGGGTTTTAATCAGGCCCATGGGGCTCTTTTTTCACCCTTTCCCCTCTGTCCTTACCCTTTGAAGCTCTGAGGCTGCCAAAGTTCCCAGTTCATTCTGCCTTGTCTTTGCAGGCTGAAGCAGGAAGCAATTCTGGGCTTGCAAAGCTGCAAAGAAAATGCAGAATGGAGTTTTCATTTAGGTCTCTGTGCCCTATTCCAAGAGAACTAATCTTTTAAGCATATTTTATTCCGTTTTTAAAAAAATCTTTGTGTTTGTCTGTGTTCTTTATAAAGTTTATATCTCAGCTACCTGGCATTACATTTTATCACACATATAACCTGGTCCAACAAGGTCTTGTTTATGTCAGAGCCGGCCTTCATAACAAATGAGTTTAATACCCCTGCTCTAAACAGTAGAATTGTAATGGCCTGTAAAATTGGGATGCTTTCTTTCATCTGCCATTTGTGGGTCTGCTAATTTGAGTAAACAATCCTTGAAAATTTTGTCCAATTCAGGTTATTGGAGAGAAGTTACAGGTGAAAACATGTTTTCATTGAAACAAGTATAAATATCACCCAATTCCAATAATAAAACCCAACTATCCATGTAACTATCCGTATATTACAGCAATGTCCAAACCTTGGAGAATGCCAGAATTCATATGTGAATGCTGACAATCCTAAATTAATTTGATTACTAGTCTGAAAATTATGATAATGAAGAACTGCGGTGTAGTGAAGTGGCTAAGAATCAGAAAGTTGTCATTTTCAATCTTGCTTCTGCTATGAACTCAGTAGGGGATCTTAGACAAGATATCATTTCTTAGCCTCAGTCCTCTTTTTTGCCACATGGAATGGGGATGCTGATCTACCTTACAGGTTTGTTCTATGAATTCCAAGAAAACAATATGGTGCTCTGGATGCTTCAAAATGCTATACAAATGTTACATGTTTAGTAATACATAGATAATAGTCTCTGACATATACAACTGAAATCTGAAACCACATTTAGATAACTATCAATATTCATCAGTGTATCTCTGAATTTTTGGACTAAGACAAAAATTTGTCCCAAACTGTCATCCTGATTTTGAACACTTATCACATGTCTTTACAGCATAAATTCATTTATCTGAATTGTTTAGACAATATTGAAGCACTTTGGATTAATTGGAGTGCTATTTACATGACATATTGTTGTGATACTCCAGAGCAGATGCCAGACCTTAGGTCCATCACAGTCTCTCAGCCTACCCTAGCCTCACAAGGCAGTTGTTGTAAGGATTAAGTGGAGGGCAGGGGGGATTATATGAAAAGTCACTTTGATCAGGGAGAAAAACAGGATATAAAGATATAAAGATATAAACAGGATATAAAGTATATATATAAGCTACTTCTATATGTGCCTTGAAGACATAAAAGCGATACCTCCTAGGCTGTTCAGATGTACCTCCTGCACCATGGAGACAATAGAAAGCTGGGACTAGCTCCATGAGTTGGGAAAGATATGCTTTGGTGGAGAAAGAAATGGGCAACTGAAAACACATCAGCAGGCCTCATGCCACCCATGGGGAGGGATCATTGCACTAAAAGAATGCAAAGCAGGGCTATTTAGAAGAACAGAAAAGGGAGATATTACTCACAGGGAATACTTGCTTCTACATTCACATTCACACACACACACACATCTGAATGGAAAAAACATACTGCATCACCATTATACCTTCCTCCTTGTTTGCAACGCTTTTATATATGGAAATGTATCAATAGACAGACTCTGCCAGTCCACAACTGCATATGAAGAAGGTTGCTTGGAATAGCCTTAGTTCTACTTCTTTAAGATTTAGGTTTTCCCCAAAAGCACTTAAGAACTGGGTAGAGTCATAAACTGATTATTCTAATTTTCTAAGAGTATAGTAAAATCTTACAATGTCTTCCCTAACAAATTATATGGGACCATCTAATATGGTAGCCTTGTTTAAACTAGGATTGAGTAGACATGGTCAACACCTAGCCAGGAGATCCTTGGGAATCCCCATGCTTATCACTGTTAATTTTATAAAGAAGAGCAGAATTTAGCTTCAAGAAATAAAGCACAAAGATAATACATAGTCAAGCTTGGTAAAATGATAAATGCTTAACATATTTAATGTCTGCTTAATTATGCAATAACACAACATTCTGGAGTCAATTCTATGTGCTTTGTACAAAAGACCAACAATGTAATTCAACCTCTATAACACTTTAAGAATGTTGATCTTTATTACCTATCCTTGCTCTAGAATATATAGGGAGTTAACTATCCCAAATAAATCTAACTGGTGTCTGATTCATGAACAGCAGTAAATGACATCTGTGCCAGATGGCAGCCCACATCCATGTTTGTACGCGCTGTGGCTTTACTTTTCACCTTGTTTCATATCATGTCTTGGTTAATTTTTGTAACAAAAATTAGCAGACATCCATGCATGTTGTAACTTCAGAAAGTGTTTGCTTTGCTAGTTAACACTGTTATGATCCAATGCTATTAAGAATCCTCCATTCTGTCTGCCTCTGTTCCCTTGTAGAGGACTCCCAGAAAAAGTGACTTTAATGGGAATGCAGGAATGTCATTCTTTTCTTATTGTTGATAATCCTATATTATGGGTCTTGCTCTAACTGGTACAATAAAATGTTATAGATGAGGATTACTAAAGCTAATGTATTACCGCATATAAATTATTAGTTTCAGTAGTACAAAGCCATGCCCTCCCAAGACTCAAGAAATGTAATATGCATGCACACACAAAGATAGATAGATGATAGATAATATTTCTAGCTTGATAACAAGATTGGTGTTATCATACATGCTAGATGATGATAGATTAGAAATCTGCTGCAGTTTGTTGTTGCTAACATTTTAATTTGTAGCAATGGAAATAGAAAATGTGACACAGTGATGGGAAAATCCGTTTATAAATATGTGTCAGTGATCGTTATCGCATTCTAGATGTGATAGAAAGAAAAAATACTGAATAAGTTCAGGAAGAAAATGATGTCTACAAGCTGAAGATACTCAAGATTAGCGGATTTATGAACAGTATGAAGAAAACAAATAAAGAGAAATGTAATGACGGATATATGCAGACCACTATGGCTTGCTCTTTCTATTCTCAAGTGATGACTATGAAGGTTTCTGTCATCAAGTGATGACTATGCATGAAGGTCCGTATCCTACCACTCCATTCAGCTACATCTGAAGCCGTCCTCCAGCCTGAGGAGCTTTCCTCTGGCAGCAACTGCTGTTCCTTCATAAGGTCAGAGGAAGGTTTCTCAGGATACAGGAAAGCTTCACACATTGCTGTTCAGTTGCCAGGTGGGACAGCAGAACACCAGAAGTGTTCATTTACCTTGAACTTTTATTATTATTAACAACAACAACAACAAAAGTTGTGTGCCGTCTAAGGCAAGAATACTGTATATCTGTGGAGAGTACAGAAGAGCAAGCTTAGAGTCCAGTGGCACTTTAGAGACCAAGAAGATTTCAGGGTATAAATTTTTGAGAATCAAAGCTCCCTTCATCAGATAAAGTTAGTAGCAACAGCAAGATTTTAATAAAAAAAAAGAACAAAGAAGGAACATTTGGGATACTGCAAGTATCAAGTTAAACAAGGGAGAGTGAGAAAGGGATGAGGACACAGGGGATATGGGATGTGGGAAGTGAACAGTCCTGTTAATCCATTTGTGAACCACTTCGCATTAGTCTGTAGCCTTCTCTAGACATACATTCAAAGCATCCATCCAGATTAGCAAACTCTAACAGAAGAATTATGTCGTGCCCTCCCCAAGTAGTGTACAGTATACTTCCCTCCCCCAGTGCTTTAAAAACTGACACAATAATTTTCTAAAATAGCTTTAGAGATAATTACAGCTTGCTGACAGATGTCATACCCATATTTATCATTAATACTAAAAATAATACTTAGCTCTAAACAGTAATGTAAGACATCATTCCTCTCCCCACAACACACTCTCCACCCACAACATGTTGCACAAACATTCACTAATTCTTCCATTAGTTCTTGATTATAATAATTATGAATGGACAGTAATGGACAAGATATGTCAATCCTTTCTTTCTCCATACCCACCCCACCCTCATTCACACGTATTTCTTACTTCTTAAGTATAGATACTCCCACACGCTGTCATTCACTCCCACTCTCATCTCTGCAGGCAGACAGCAGCACTTCATATGTTTGCAAAGGCACTTGGCCTTTGGCCACATGCCTTATCACACCACATAAGATGAACAACTGATCTTGTTTAATTATAACATGGCTTTGGACTACAAGGGACAGGTCCTTGGCCCTTAGGAGCCATACTGTGGTGCTCTGTGTTAAGAAGATTTAAAGGGGACTAGTGAAGATTTTCTTGGGTGCAAAAAATCCACATGAAACTTAAAGTCAATGTTAATGTCTCTGTACTTAAAAAAAATATGATGACAAGAGAGCACACAGATCTCAGCATTGCCACTGGCAGAGTTATAATTGCCCTACTCTGTTGTTGGAATTGTTGTTTGGTTATGTAATAAGTATTTATAAATCTTACAATAGCATTATGCTATTCAGTAGATCATAAATAAAGTCTCACAAATCTAGCTTTATTGGATGATGATAATATAGAGGTAAATAATAGAGGTAGCTCATGTAGGGGGAAGGGCACCACACACCACCACCACCAGTTAGCAGTGACTGAGAGGGACCCAAGCCCCTAATTAGTAGGTTCACTGGTAGACACTGGAGGCTGGAACAGCTGAGGCAGCCCATGTCCATTAAATGACAAGCAGCAGCCAGCATAGGCTGATCACATCGTTGATCTGTGCCTGCTGGTGGTGATGCTGGTCAGACACCTCTGTGAATGGTACAACCTGGCCTCTGCTACCTTCTGGCAACACTTTCCAGTGAGAGCATGTGCCCTTCTCATTGGTTACTGCTCAACAGTGCCCATCTACCATGACCCAAGCCTCTGCTATTCTGTAAAGTTCAAGTAAATTTATGGTATAATCAGTGAAGTAGGTGATTTTGGTAGATAGTTCAATTTGTTACTTGCATAGCTATTCTACACCTCCCCTCATCTTTTACACACACATGTGCATGCGCACACGCGCACACACATTCTCTCTCACACTCTTTCCACCACCCCCAACTGGAAAATCTTGTTCTTAATAGAATATCTGAATAAATTTTTTAAATAAATAAGTAATTTATGTTGTCTGGAGAAAAACTGCAATTCCAGAAGATCTCCAGCACCCATCTGGAGGTTGACGAACCTGCAAAACACACACATATATATGTGCCTCAGGGCTTTTTTTGAGCAGGAACGCAATAATGGTGCCAAAACATATAGGAATCCTGGGGGGAACCCCAGCTCTGAACTCCAGGCTGGTATTTGGAACCTGGAAAACAAAGAATACAGTAATCTTCCATTGATTTCTACAGGGAAACAGAGAGAGAGAGAGAATCAAATCTGCAAATCCATACCAATGTAGAACCTGAGAATTGTACAAGCCAAACTCAATAGTACTGCTAAAGTGCAAGCCTAGGAAATGTAAAATTAGAGAATCAAGCCAATATACAACCTAAGAATCTACAGCAGTCAAACCTAGGAATCCACTGCAAAAAGCAAACCAGATGGGAAGCAACTGAAGCAAAGAACAGACTAAAATTAGAGTCCAGCAGCACCTTTAAGACCAACAAAGTTTCATTCATGATATAAGCTTTTGTGTGTTCAGATACAAAGAAACAGGAGAAAACCATTCAAATGTATAGACAGGGTTGAAAAAAATTAGCAAAGAAGCAAAGAACATAACCTTGCAAGCGCAACAAAAACAATTTTAATGGGCATAATTTAAGACAATCAACCTGACAAGCTGATACCAAGCCCAGGTAGACACAAATACTTTGAGATGTGTGTGTGTGTGGGCGGGGGGGGGGGGGGGGACAAAAAACAATCCAGGAAGCTGGGTCCCAATATTTCCAGTTAATACTAAATATTTCTAATTTATTTATATATATATAAAAAATACTAAATATTTCTGGGATTTTTCAGGACCCATTTACTGGTATTCCAGAAAATCCTAGATTCTATCCATAGACTCACACAAATATATCTGAAAAATACTGATAAGAAGACAACAACATTGGATTTATATTCCACCCTCCACTCAAGAGTCTCAGAGCAGCTCACAATCTCCTTTACCTTCCTCCCCCACAACAGACACCCTGTGAAGTGGGTGGGGCTGAGAGGACTCTCACAGCAGCTGCCCTTTCAAGGACAACCTCTGCCAGAGCTCTGGCTGACCCAAGGCCATTCCAGCAGGTGCAAGTGGAGGAGTGGGGAATCAAACCTGGTTCTCCCAGATAAGAGTCCACATACTTAACCACTACACCAAACTGGCTCTCTTATATATTGAAACAATGGGCTTACCCCGGAGCGACGTCCCTCTTCACTGCGCAGTGTCTGCACGGATTTCGCACCAACTGCTCCGCAGAACCCGGAAGAGCTGCGAAGTGCCACGGCTTTTGCGTCGCAAATGTAAACTGGTTTTTGGCGGTTTACATTTGCGACGCAAAAGCTGTGGCACTTCACGGCTCTTCCAGGTTCCGCAGAGCAGTTGGTGCGAAATCCGTGCAGACGCTGCGCGGTGAAGAGAGATGTCGCTCCGGGGTAAGCCCTGTGTGAAAACGCCCTATATATATATATATATATATATATATATATGGTATTGTTTCAATATATATTTGGCTCAGATATATCCAAATGCACATGCCTAATCAGTTTATTGCAGACCCTTCTCAGACAAGGTCCTAACATTATGCAAAAGGCTTCTTGAAAGGGTGAGGAAGACTTAATTCCATCAGATTTCAGAATGGCCAGCACAGGAGCTCTTTTGAGAGGGCATTTGGTTGACTATTGATTGAGGGCATTCTTTGAGGTTGTAGTTTTACATCTCAGGCTGTTTTCTGAGGACTTATGTCTTGCTTGTCTTTAGGGGAGGGATTGGTATTCATTGTTTATGGTATACTAGGAGTAAGGCCCGTTGTGAAGAAAAATTGCAATGAGCTTTAGAAGGAGGCTCTGGGCAAATGCCCACCACCCTTGCTGTCTTCCCACTAGGGGTGTGCAAAAGAAAAAAACTGGAAAAATTCGGATTTGGGGGTATTTAAAGCTTGATCTTGATCTTCGCCAATCGGTCATTCTGGATTGTCAGAGGCTTCTCCATTATCTGGAGCTTTCTCCGCCATCATGGTAGAAAGTTTACAATTCGATTACGTCCCCAAGTGGGATTACTCCTAAAATGTCAAGTGCCAATATTTCTCAATAACCAATTCTTTGTTTTAAATCAAAGTAGTTTTATTGTTAGAAACTCAGGAGGTGTATCAAGGACACAAGCCTTGGGAGTAATGACGTACACACAGTTACACAGTTGCTATATAGGATATCATCAAAGGTTACCATACAGATGCATACTTGAGTCACGGGTTCAAAGGTTACTAAACCACTATCTATTTTATTACTAAGGAATTTTAGGCTATTGGAAACATCAAACATTCTCACACTACTCTGGGAGAAGATAAGGGTTGTCTGTGTGAAACTGTGGGAGAGGTGACTTGAAGGTAATGCCAGCCAGGCTGTAGCATAAACATCCTAGGGCCAGATGGATTTATTACTCACCCACTGACTGTGAATAAGCAACAGAGAGCTAGTGACCTGCTCTTTCTCTAGAAAAATACATTACAGAAATGAGCTCGCTTGACACCTAGTTTCCAAAAAACATGTTCTTACAATGTAGTGTTACAGGATTCCCCACAGGTATTTCTTATGTAGGGCTATGGTCCAGTATGCAACTCCTTTGCATGTGGAAAGTCCATGCCCATCTCTGCTGCTTGGCATTTGTGCATTCAATGCACTGGCTCTTTGCTGCAGTCCCTGCCAAAAGCCCCCATCCCAATTTTTAAATCTGAGAGATTCTCTAATTTGAACTAAGGTCCTGTGCATTGCATTACCATTGCCACAGTAGCACTTGTTCTGCTGGGCAACTATGTTCCTTGCAAGCTAGCACCCTCAGCACAGTTGACTTGACTGCAGAGATTCTCTAGGAGAATATGACTGCTGCCTGGGATAAGTTTTCCCATCATAGATGGTGCCCCTAGAGTTGAATCCCCTGGTCCAATCCTTTTGGAAGTTAGGGTTTCTGTGGGAGAGAGGCACCAGAAGCAGCCCTGCAAATTTGGTGCCTCTCACTCAAACTCTCTCTCTCCCAGATGCTTTTTTCCCATCATAGGGGAAAAGGGCCCATTTGGGTGCCCCTAGAATTAGACCCTGTGGTCCAAACTGAATGCACTGAACATGGTCCAAACTGAACCCCGTGCATTCGGTTTGGCCAAACTGAATGAACACCCCTATTTCCCACCCAAGTGAAGGCATTAAGTTCCCCCCATCTCAAGGGGATCTTATCTCTGCTATCTAGAGAGCAGTTGTAAATCTGAATGATCTCCAGTGGTTCCCTAGGAGAAAATTGTATTTTACCCATTTTACCTGACTGAGGTCCCACCCCTCTACAGGCCCCACCCCTTAAATATCCAGAAATTTCCTAACCTGGAGTTGACAACCCCATCTCTTTTCCTTTATCTGCCGCTCTGACTTTCAGCTTTCCATCTTCTACCCCCTCCATGAAGCCTCCAAAATCAGTCAGATTCCACAGCAAGGGTCCTGGGTCCAGCAGATCTCACTCTGAAGCCCTATCTCCTATGCCCTCCTCAAACTCTGCCACAGAATCTCCAGGAATTTCTCACCAACCTGGAACTGGAAGTGATAGTCAGGAGTGGCCCCAGTGAATTCTTGGCTTCAGTCTCACCTAATTATATGATTGCAGCAGCTTATTTCAGAAGTCTTGTGACAAAATCCTACTGAATGACGGATGCACATTCAGATTTTTTTAAAAAGTATTTGAAATCCCTGATTCATTGCCATTTGTTACAACTTTATCTTCATAGAACAGAAAGAAAAACCATGGATTTAACAAAGTTTTTTTTTTCTTAGGGGAAAAAAACCAAAAATTGAATTTAAAATTGCAGAGACATATTGTAACAGCTTTAAGACACTCCTGGGCATATTTTAATGGTCCATTAAAATACACCTCAGGCAGCTGAATGTGTGCGGCTGCACATCCACGATGGGTATTAATGAACCACTAAAACATGCTCCACCGTGTGCTAGTGTGCTATGGCAATGGTATATTATCAGTAAAGAATAAAAACTAAATTTAAAAGACCCTTTGAAACATCACTGATTTTTAAAACAAATCTTGATGAATTGTCTTTGTGTTGCTGTGCATACATATAGAAGTGAACTGAATTGTTCAGATATTGAAATGTCCTGTCTTTAATAAAGAAATAAGCCAATGGCAGGAAATGGTTATTACGTTTCTTGTGCCTTAGCATGCTGCAAACTATTCCACCCCAAAGGAGTTGTGCTTGCTGTGGATTTATATCAATATACTGCCAGGGAGGCAAAGAGTCTGGAAACATGAAAGAAGGGACCAAATGGAAGGAAGGCAGAGGGGACAGGAATGTTCCTCTTGAATTTTGCATGATGTCAGTATACCTGTTCTGTATCAAGGGTTGTTGCACTGGGATTCAGTTGCCACCTGTCAGATCAGTTTCCCATTTGTAAAAGGACAAAAATAAGAAGCTGCCAATTTGTGCAGCAACAGCAAATACATTAGAATGAATGGATAACTAGAATGTGTATTACATAATGTCTTCTAAATGATGTAAATTCTGGGTCAGTCTTTTGTAATATCAACAAATCAAGCAAATTTTAAAATTGTCCTTGCTCTGCATAAAATATTTAGTTTCTGCAGGCCAAAGGAAAGGCAGGAGATGGCATGGAGACCACTGAAGCTTCCCCTGAACCAATTTCTTATTGTCAAACACTTCTCCATTAATATTCATGGACATGCGTAAAATATTTTTTGCCAAACTTAGGAGCAAGAAAAATTTTCTTGAAGCATCTTGGAACAAGGTAAAAAGGGACTGTGAGAAGAAAGATCCTGTTCTTATCAGTGTAATTTTATCTCCCACCCCACCCCATCTTCCAGGAAGTGTATTATTGAGAATTCGAGCTAACTGGAAGTTATAACCCTGAGTCAAAACCTAGTGGGAGAAAAAGGTGGTAAGAAATAGGGAAAGCTAGGAAAGGAAAAGAAGAAAGGAGAAGGCCTGCTCCCATTGCTATTAGGGTTGCCAACCCTCAGGCAGGAGCTGGTGATCTCTTGGTATTATAATTTATATCCAGACTACAGAGATCAGCCCCCCCCCCCGAGAAAATGGCTGCATTGGAGGATAGACTCTATGGCAACATGAACTGCTGAGGTCTCTCCCCTCCCCAAACCCTGTCCCCCCCAGATTCTTCCTCCCCCTGTCTCCAAGTATTTCCCAACCTAGAGCTGGCAACCTTTAATGGCTATGATCTTGTGTATGACAAAGTTGTTTTACCGCTGAGCCATGAGCCTTCCCCAGTTGTGCATTTTAGGTTTATACTGTAGGACTTCTCCATTAGTCATTTAAATAAAATTAACTGGAATCCTAATTTCTACCTCACTTCAGACAACCAGAATTTCAAAACTAACCCTGATGCTGCTGCCAGGAAAATATGCAGATACGAGGTTAATTTCTGTTTCTTCTCCAAGGGAATGCCATTTATTAATCCAATCCAGTGAACTGTATGGGCCATTGGATCCAATTGCCAGCTGCAGAGATGCACCAAGCACCAGTTATTCCATAGCTGACAGTGAAGAAACCAGGACTTCATTCAGCCACTTGTTTATTATGGAGGAAAAAGGAACAAACAAATACATAATGCTCAACAGACAAACCTCTAATTTCACTAAGCAGCCAGAGTCTCCCTGTCTGACTGCCAAGCAAAGGCAGTGATTAATGAAAAGATATCGGAATGATAATGCTGTTCTATCTGCAACTAGTGGACAGATTTTTTTTTCTTTACCTCGGGGATTAGAAGAAGGAAAAACAAAGGAAGGAATGATGCGAAGAGAAAATTGTAATAATATTAAAAAGAGCAGGAGAGAGAGAAGATAAACTCCCCTTGGCCAAACCTCCCTCACTTAACGCTTCTCTGGTGGAGTAATAAGATACCTTCACCGTTATAAATAGTAGCACAGATGTTGACAGAAAAATGGTCCCTTAATTACCATACAAACTGCTTTACTTGAGTGAACCGTTTAAAGCGGCCTCCAAAGGAAGTTCGCTCAAGCAATTCCACAGATTACAGCTAATGAACAATATTTCCTCGCTCCTATTTAGTGCTCATTAAAATGTAAAAGCCTTTCATTTTCAACAGGCACACAATAAATAATTTCTCTCCCTTCTCTCTAGTCTGAGCAAGGATAAAAGAGGGGAGGGAAAGAGACTGTGAAATATGGTGTATGTGTGTAAGAATGCCAAGGGGGCAAATAAGTATTTTGAAAAGCAACCGTCAATTCATTAAATTCCCCAGAAGCACTGCTTCTACAGCCCTGTGAAATAGGATGTTTGATTTGAGTATGACTGACACTTCTCAGGAATAACAAGGTTGTTCACATGTCCATTTCAGTCCATGTTATACCAAGCAATGGGTGAGGCAGCAACAAGAAGTAGTTAATGATACTCAGGTGGAAAGTAAAACCACACAAACATGTTGTCCTAAAGAAACGTTTAAAATACCGTGATGTAAACTGTCAATATAAACATGGCTTTTCTGCTTCTTAATCCTTGATGCTTTAAGCAGAGGTGAGGAGAGGTGAGTGCTTGGAAATCACCACCTTATGATGAAAAATTTCTAGAAGATTCCTCAATGTTTCCTGTCCTACATGGAAGCCACAGTTTCAAAATTCAATGCAGTAACAGGAGGGGTATGGAAATAGAGAAATAAATAAAAAGTTCCACAGGAATCTTTCAGACAGGTTTGTGTTTAAGCTATGCATTTAAGAACAGCATAAAGTATGGACCTTAGTAGAAGCATACGTTTTCAGGAGCTGACACAAACTTGCAAAAAACAAAAACAAAAACACACAGCTCCATCCAAAATATATAATGTCATAGAAATATAGAAACACAGAGCTGGAAGAGACCTCAAGAGTCATCTAGTCCAACTCCCTGCACAACGCAGGTTGTTGATCATGAGTCATTAAAAATGAAATAACACAAATAGACCACATCATGGTAATGGATTACCAGCCCCTCCCCTGTATCCTTGGACACCAATAGCATCTATCTGTCCTCCTACCTTATGCTTAGGCCCTGTTTAAGAGATAATATTAATTGCAATGCTGTCAAAAATCCTGCTGATTGTACTGATTTAGCTGCTAGTAAAGGTATAAGAATACCTTTCATTTTGCTTTTCAGAAAAAGTGGCAACCTTTTCAAAAATAAAAGGTGAGTGATTAACTCTTTTAACTACAGTTTTTGAAAAGGGTTACTTGGAGACAAGGGCTTAAACCTGTGCCTTCCCATTCCTAGGTATCATTTTGGTCACCATGGATGTTGAGTCCCTGTATACAAATATCCCCAATAAAGATGGACTACAAGCCATTAGGAACACCATCTCTGACAATACCATTGCTGTCCTTGCTACCAAGCTCTGCTATTTTGTCCTCACCCACAATTATGTCAGTTTTGATGATGATTTATTCCTTCTGATCAATGGTACAACAATGGGCTCTGACATGGCGCTACAATATGCCAACATTTCCATGGGTGACCTAGAACAGTGCTTCCTCAGCTCCCCTCTTATACTTGAGATTTATTGATCACATTCTTATTGTCTGGAAGCATGGAAAAGAAGCACTGAGAGATGCCACCAGGCCTTTAGCAACTTGCAGCCCATCATCAACCTGACCATGAATCAATATACACAAGAAGTGGATTCTCTAGACATCATTATAAAACTATATAATGGGAGCATGAAAACCACCTCATACATGAAACGTACTGATTGCCAAACATATCTACACACCATCCTAAACACACCAAACAACCCACTGTCTACAGCCAATGCTCTATGCTACAACCACATCTGTTCAGACCCCTTTGACAGAGATTCTCACCTGTGGATCTACACAAACATTCTCAAATCCATCTGATTTAGTAAGGAAACAGATCAGCAAAGCCACAATGATAACAAAGGATAACTTGCTACAAGATAGACCCAGCCAACAAAAGAACAGCAGCACCAGTGGTCACATACAGCTCTCAGCTCATATCAGTTCAATGCATTCTTAATTACCTGTATCCTGGACGATCATATTCCTCTCTCACAAGCATTGGGAGGCAAACCTTTTCCTGCCCAGCCTCCTAACCTTAAACTTCTTGTTCACAGTAATGCACTTCCTAACAGGGCGCCTGCAGTAACTGAGACACTAACTCTGTCCCTGTATTCACTCTGTCAGCACAATCAGCAGACCTAAAAACATCAGGTACATTCACTTGTTTATCTTTCAGTGTTATATATGCCATCAAGTGTCAGCAGTGCCCTTCCACTCTCTACATTGGATGAACAGATCAGTCCCTACACAAAAGAATAAAAGAACATAAATTCAACATAAACATTACAACACACTCAACCAGTTGGAGATTAAATCTTTCAGAACATTCCATTGTGGATCTAAGAGTAGTAGTCCTTAAACAGAGAAGCTTCAAGGGAAGATTACAATGCGAGATTGTTGCATCTGAGATCATTCACAAATTCAGAACAATGGACTGTCCAGGGCTAAACAGGGACCTATATTTTTACAGATGCTAATTTCCTGCCCCCTAGTGGTTATCCTCTGCTCTAATCAAGCTGATTACATCTTCGATTGTACCTTTGCATCCCAACTCCATTCTGTGCAACACCTCTCTCATCTTCTGACTTGGATATAAGGACTCATGAATCTCCATTCCTACTTATATCTGATGAAGGGATCTTTGACTTTCAAAAGCTTATACCCCAAAATCTGACGAAGTCTGCTTAAGAGCATATGAAAGCTTACATTCTAAATAAAACCTAGTTGGTCTTAAAAGTGCACTTGTCTACTGCTTTGTTCTATTGCTTCAGACCAACACGGTTGCCTACTGGGATCTACCCCCAAATCTTGTTGGTCTTACAGTGCTACAGGACTTGAACCTAGCTCTTCTTCTGCAGACCAATATGGTTGCCCTCTGAAAATATTTTCCCATTCTGCTTCTTTCAGAAGGACTATTTAAACTGTGGAAGAGGGTAGTCCTCAAAGAATAAGTGCTTTAAAAAAAAACCAGGCCAATCTCCATTTTGTGAAAAGCTACACCTTCCCCCCAATTCCCATTGATTTCAAATATTTTTCTTTTTCATCACTTTCATGGCTATCTTCAGCAGTGTCTGTACTAATACTCCCTCTAAGCTGTGGAGTCTTGTGAGCAAAAATTCTACTTTGTGAATTACTGGCATTTAAAGTTGTGAGCTACTGCATAGATTAGCTTACTCTGGGGCCATTTGTCCTGAGCTAAAACAAAACGTGTAAGCCAGAAGCTAAAAAACTGTGAGTCAACTCACACTAACTCAGCTTAAAGGAAACACTGGTCTGTACCACTACAAAATATCCCAGACTGATTACTTGATTCTGTGTATATTTACTTGGGAATAAGTGCCACTGATTTATTCCTAATAATTGTGCACTGAGTTACAAGTCTGAAATGCTATTATACATTTTAACTCAGAAGTAAATCCCACTGGGTTCTTCTAGGTACAAATGAATAAGATTGTCTTTTTTAAACCCCCCCCCCCAAAAAAAAACTGGTAAGCCTAAAAGGGAAATATTATTATCTGCTAATAGCTGCTCCTCAAACTGTAGTTAAAGGCACTACAGTAGTTGGTTGAGAAGTCAGTAATTGCATTTACAAATACCAAAATAAACATGGCAATTCCTGACACAAATATTTTCTATTTTTTATCATATTTTGCTGCTTTTATCTTCCCAGACCACATCACTGTATCTGAGTCAGGACCAAACTATAGATGAGGCCTAGGCCAGAGGTTATCTGTATTTGAATTCTGATAAAAAGCAATGTGGGAAGACAGGGTTAGTTATTCTCTCTTGCACCGTTGATTAAAATCCCCCCTCACACTGCTATACCACCCAGGAGAGAAATAATACATGCATTGCAGGTGGGGTTTTTTTCTCCCACCCAGGGCCTAAAGCAGCTGTGGGGTAAGTTTCGCCATCTCTGGCACCCTGACTATAATACATAGTTTAGGGAGGGGGCCTGAGGTTTTTTTTGCTGTTACACATTTGGGGATTTTAACATGGATTCTGAATGTCATGTCTGGTTTGACCATCACACATAGCTCCTCTTTCCTACAGAAACAAATGGGTGCACACAAACCTTACAAGGCAAATGCTAGCTTTAGAATTCTGTAATGGGAGGCCCTGAGAAGCTTTCTCATGAATAGATTTGCTTGTAAGATAACCACACATACTTCTGCTTTTACTGGCTGGCTCAGTTGCATCACCTGTTTGTAAGAAGACCACACAACAACTTCTCAGCCTAACTTAAGCAATAATGTTTGGAAGTATATGGGTAATGTGGCAAGCCATAACCAACTATGGTTCCTATGCAAAGTACAAGGTTTTGATTTGGGTGGGAGGAACTAGCAACAGCCCAACCCTTCTCCTTCCCAGCCACTCCTTTGTAGGGCATTTTGACCTCAATTTTTTCCCCAACATGCCAAGAAGATCTCTGTCATCAGTAAAGACTCCCAGTTTATGCAGATGAACCCACCCAGTGTTGTATGTCAAGCCAGTGTCATCAGCAAATATGTAATTAAAGTAAATACCAAAATCAATGCACTTTACCCCATTTTCCTTCATTTTTACATAACATTTTATTGATTTATTTTAAATATTTTAATTGATTCTTCCAAAATGACAGTAAAAACATACAATACAGTAAAAACAAACAACAAGGACAAAAAAGAAAAAAAGTTGCAATGAATAAAAATAGGTTTTATCTTAGTCTTTATATATTGAACTGGTTGTATATTCTTCTGCCATTAACTAGTTCTCAGTCATCTACTTCTTCTAGAGAAATGTAATTTCTGTGTACAGGACACAGTGCTTGATGAGGCACAATGCATGGATGGCTCCCTTCTACCACCTTTTTAGTTTAAATGGACAGATAAAGTATAGAATGAATCTTTCATGGCATTGCAGTATTACTGGTGGTGTCACTGAAATGTTCTTCCTCTATAAACCCCACCATCGCCTCATATTCTTCTTTTCATCATCTAATTTCGCTCAAAATTTAGATTTTACATTCCTTGGGGGCAGTGGCTGTTGTTATCAAAGTTCATGCACAGCACATTAATAATAACAACAATTAATACATAAATTCATAATAAACACTAAGGAATAGCATAGCAGCTGTGCCTGGAAAAAATTAGCCACCCGCTATTTACAACTATTTACAATAAGAGAAGCAAGTGCCTTCATTGGAGGCACTGAATTGATGTATTATCATAAAATACTAACTAAACTTCAGAAAAGTGAGAGAAAAAGGGAAAGAAAGACAAACTGTCTTACTAGTCATGTGAAAGAAAACAGCTTTGAAAAAGGGTGATTTTTAGATTCCTCCTGAAAGGTGTCTGGCAAAGCGTGTTTTGTCCCTGGGTATGCAGTAGATGCAACTTCTCTTTCTGTGCTGGTAGTAGATGGATGATACGTATGGCAATCTAACTGCAGCATCCTGCCTGAATATGAACAACAGATTTGTCAGTGTGTGACAGGCTGACAGCCCAGCTCCCAGCTGCTTGTCCACTGTTGTTAAATCAGTACCTAGTCTAAGTGTTCAGCAAAGAGGCAATCTGCTTCCTCCATTCGTACAGGCAGGTTGCCAGTTAAAAACAAGTAATGGCTTTAGGCTGCAGTGCCATAATGCATTGAAAAGATGCAATCTAAACCTTGGTGTCCTCCGTAGGCAACACAGAGCAGCAGTGGAAGTTCCAAACTTCCTCTTGGAAACAACAAAGACAAGTCTAAATGGGATCAATGACAAGAAACCACAAAGAATTTAAAATCTATGAATTAAATACAGTTTTGGTCTGGGATCCAAATAAGAGCTTTATCCATTTGTGGACTGAACATCATGGAGATTTAATTAGTTCTAGGCTGGAATGGAAATGTTAACCCCTAACCAGGAACAAAATATAAAATATATAGCAGGCTGCAGTTAAATTTCACACAAAATTAGACCCCCATGAACATGTTAGCAATGACAAATGCCACCTGCCTTGTCAATTTTGTGAATGTTTTCTTATTTGTTTAAAGTGCTCTAGTCCCAATGTTTCCTTAGTAATGTCATTATGTAACCCAGGGCCGTTTTTTGAGAAGGAACGCACAAAAACGCAGTTCTAGCTGGCTTGGTGTCAGGTGGTGTGACCTAATATGCAAATAAGTTCCTGCTAGGCTTTTTCTACAAAAAAAAAAAGATACCCTGATGTAACCAAATATGATTTTATTGATGTCTGTTGATGTCATCATGTCATATCGGGCATTGTGATGTCATCTTGTTCACTACATGATCCCTGACAGGGATATGTGTTCAGAAGCTAACGAATGAAAACCTGAATGTGAGGGCTTTAGTGCATGCCTGGCAGGAAGTCTCAGCAATTGCAGTGGGGTGCCCATCTCCTTGTACAATACTGGCCAGATTAACAATCACTCTGGAACAACAATTTATCTCCAGGAGAAATTGGTGAAGCTGGTAAAATATCTGATTTTGGGGAATGTCTCCTTTATTACAGTCCCTTTGATAAACCAGTCTGCAACAGCAAAAATGTTGTGGAATTATGATGGCCTCTTTCAAGTGCTACAACTTCACCAGGCACAGTTGATCTTACTTCTTTTCTGGATTTTGGGTTGGAGAGCAATGGCAGAGCAGAAACAGCTGGTGAAGCTGTCTGTTTCTGTATGGAGTTGCCAGATACCTCCTTTCCATTTCTCTGTGTATAAAAAGGGAATCCTTTCCAGTCTACCTCTACTCTGGCAGGGATGGTTCCATGAAAGATATAATAGAATGGGGAAGTGGTCAAGCCCCTTCCACTGTCAGAATTGCCTTAAAATAGAAAGAAGATCTGGATTCAACTTAAAGGTGAAATGGAGAATTTTAACCAAGAAAACATATACTGAAATTATAATACATGATATCTAAGTTCAAATAGTTCTGGGAAAGGATATGCACCTGTAGCCCATAAGCTAAGGATAGCCTTTGTCATAACAATCAATTATAGGCGAACTAAGAAGGATTTACATCATAGATCATAACACGTCTTTCTTATAGTCTGCTGAATCATTAATATTTAAGAGTCCCCAAGTACACATTTGTACAATAGAGCCTATTGGCTCCAAAGAGTCACTATGGGCTTTTGAATCAGTAATCCTCAGAGTCTCATTCAGGTCCACTGTAGAAGGTAAAATTCACAGTGGAATTAAGAGGTACCCAGGTGTTAGATCAGTATTCAATCAGGTAGATTTGAGAAAGTTTTCTCCTTTGTATCTTGGTGAAAGTTTGACTGAAAGTATGACTTCACTGCTGACACCACATCAAAACTGGATTTGCTGACAAACTAAGTAAGATACACTTCAGGGTTTCAGATGATGAAAGACCACTAAGTATATTTCCCCTCCCCCCAATAAAAGGCACAAGCATGTGTTACAATACCTAGTCAAAAGTGAACACTGTAGAATTAATTCTGTGTTCTTTTTGCTGTGATCTTAACCACACTAATTTATAAGTTATGCCTACTGAGATGAATTGAGCTTTCTTAAAAGTAAGTGTGGTTGGATGTGCCTTTAGTTGTAAGAACATAAGAGAAGCCATGTTAGATCAGGCCAATGGCCCATCCAGTCCAACATTCTGTGTCACACAGCGGCCAAATATATATATATATATATATATATATATATATATATATATATATATATACACACACACACACACACACACACTGTGGCTAATAGCCACTGATGGACCTCTGCTCCATATTTTTATCTAACCCCTTCTTGAAGGTGGCTATGCTTGTGGACGCCACCACCTCCTGTGGCAGTGAATTCCACATGTTAATCACCCTTTGGGTGAAAAAGTACTTCCTTTTATCCGTTTTAACCTGTCTGCTCAGCAATTTCATCGAATGCCCACGAGTTCTTGTATTGTGAGAAAGGGAGAAAAGTACTTCTTTCTCTACTTTCTCCATCCCATGCATTATCTTGTAAACTTCTATCATGTCACCCCTCAGTCAACGTTTCTCCAAGCTAAAGAGCCCTAAGCGTTTCAACCTTTCTTCATAGGGAAGGTGTTCCAGCCCTTTAATCATTTTAGTTGCCCTTTTCTGAACTTTCTCCAATGCTATAATATCCTTTTTGAGGTGCGGCGACCAGAACTGCACACAGTACTCCAAATGAGACCGCACCATCGATTTATACAGAGGCATTATGATACTGGCTGATTTGTTTTCAATTCCCTTCCTAATAATTCCCAGCATGGCGTTGGCCTTTTTTATTGCAAACGCACACTGTCTTGACATTTTCAGTGAATTATCTACCATGACCCCAAGATCTCTCTCTTGGTCTGTCTCTGCCAGTTCACACCCCATCAACTTGTATTTGTAGCTGGGATTCTTGGCCCCAATGTGCATTACTTTGCACTTGTATTTTAATTTAGGGAATTGTTTGACCATTCATTGCAATTATGCCCTTGCTTCCAAACCATTAGGAATTGAAATTGAGGTTGTGCTCATTTTTCACTCATGTCCTCATTCAGCATTTTATCATACACAAATTTTCCAGCATCCACCAATGCTGTATGACGCTTGAGACAGTTGGATTCACTTATGCAATTAATCCTGTGTTTGGTGGATAAAATGTGTGTGAATAACTGCATACTGAGATAGGAGGCACTCGTCTGTAGCACTATTAGTTTTATGAAGAACAAAACAAGGAAGACATGAGTCTTGTCTTTTGGCCTGTCACTGTGTCTTGTTTCTCAATGTCCATGGTAATGCCATTTCCACCACCATAACGCTCACAAGTTGAGTCCTATTGCGCTCATCAACCAGATTCGTTGAAATTGTTGGCTGCTTTTTGCTTGTCTTCATAGTGATGATTCTGTAGCAGCAGACAGGGTTGCTTACTTTGATTTCAAATGTTCTATCCCCTTATGTGGCACAGTGATAGACAACAAGAGTCAAAGTTCATTGGTTCAAGGATAGCATCAGTACAATCTTTGTTGGTTCACTTTTTAAAAACTGATTAGATTTTGAGAACCTAGTAGAGATAATGTGACAGAATGCTGTTTTGCTTCTCTGGCTAACTGAAGATCCAAAGGAACAGAACTCTTTCTCAGGGAAGACAATTTACAGGGATAGTTAATGTATCTAAATATTTGCTGCTATCATTTTTTCTCCTCAGAAAGATCTTTAAGCAGCTAATTTTACTCAGCTTTACAGCAACCTAGATTTAGAAATAATTTCATGTGAACTTGGTATTATGAATCCTATTTAAGTATGCTTACGATCTCTCACTTGGAGTTAAGTGGCAGAAGAAAAGGCAAAATTGTCTTTGCAGATGTTGAGAAGAAATTCATTGCAGGCAATCATCATTTAATATCCAGTGCTGACTTTTTGAACAAGTGCTTTCACTAAATGATAAATCAAATGAGTTGGCGCTAACAATAATCTCTTAGAATATGAATGAGAAAAGCAAGAATATTAAAACAATAGAAACATTAACACACAAAGCCCAGCTATTATGAAAGGAATGGTGTTAGGAAAATTAGCTGTTTCTTTTAGTGCATTTTTTTTCTTGTGTAACTATGCTTGGAGCATACATATTTCTAACTGGAAATTCAGGGATATAAATGGGTGCTGCTCACACTATTCCCTAAATCCAACAGCCAGAGCTGTGTGTTCATAATCACTTTTAACAAACTGAAATCAGCAATTCAGCATTGGATTCCATTGGCTTTTCCTATCAACAGCTTATGATTTCAGGGATTTTTTTTTTTTAAAGAATGTTACATGTACAGATCTGAACATCAAATGTACATTTATCCATATTTAGGTTCCACTAATTATGACATTTTCCCCAGCAGTAATTTGTACTGCTTGTCAAAATACTGCAAAGTGCACCTAGATATAATAGGCAGAAACATATATAAAAAGGGGAGACAGTGTACATTTTCCTTCTCTGAAATGTACATGTAGTGTTATGGTTTAAGTCAGATAGTGTTCAAGGTCACACCTTTGCTATCTTTTCTTTCCCTTGCATTTTTATTTATTTACTGAAAACATTTATTGGCTGCCTTTCTCCATTGCAAGGCTTAAGTTGGCTTACAATATAGATAAAACATTCTAAAAAGCACAACAAAACAATTATAAAACCCATAAAACCCACAGTTTAAAACCTCCAATTAGGACTGCCAATAATAAAAGCTAATTCGATAAATATTGAGTCCTAAATAAAACTATCCTCAACTGACTCCTGATCAATGAGGAGCCCACAAGGACCTCCTGGGGAAATTGTTCCATAATTGCAGGGCTGCCGTGGAATAGACCAAGGGTGGCCAAACATGATAACATAAGAGCCACATAGAATAAATGTCAGATGCTTGAGAGCTGCAAGACATGAACATTAGATGTTTGAGAGCAGGCAGGCAAATAGAAAGGAGGAAGGAGGCAGAAATAAAACAACTTTAAATTCATTCGCCAGACCACCAACTGGATTGGCTTGGTGAAATGATTTAAAGACACAAAGGCCTTCTCCAAGCCAGCTGATGAGGCAATAGGGGCTTCAAGAGCCACACAATATGTGTGAAAGAGCCACATGTGGCTCCTTAGCCACAGTTTGGCCACCTCTGGAATAGACCCTCTTGTACACTCACCAAACAAGTGTCTTTAAACCAAACATCTTCAGAACAGTCAGGAGGGCATCTCCTTGTGAGCCTAATTCCTGACCAGGAATATAAGAAGATAGTCCATATATCCTGGTCCCAAGCCATGTAGGGCTTTCATTTTGAATTGGGCTCAGAAGCAGTATGTAACTCGCTTTGAGGTGCTACATACTTAGCAAATGAGCCTGTGACTATAATAGCTGTGGATAGTAGGACATGCATCTGCATTTCTTGGTGGATTAAATTGACAAGTCTTCATCATTTCTGGGTTTATTGTCACTCATGCAATTCTATGCAGACTTCTAAACCCACTGAGATTGCTGCTAAAGCCTAACAAATATTTAAGAGTACCATTGAATAAAATAGTTCTGAGTAGACCCATTTAGGATTGTGTCCTGTATTACTGATTTTATTTATTTATTTATTTATTTTATTGGATTTATATCCCACCCTCCCCGCCAAAGCAGGCTCAGGGCGGCTCACAACAGTAGAAGCATTTACAGGTTAAACATTAACTAATTAAAATCTTACAATAAAACAATTAAAACATTTTAAAAACAGTTTGGGACATCTGAAGACTGGGAACTGGGTGGGAGGGAGAAAAAGGCTAACAACTGGCCTTCTCTGTACTCCCTAAAAATCTTCTCTGACAACTTGTTCGATTCCCTTAACTGAAGGTAAGTTGTGCACCCAATAAAGATACACTGGAAACAAACTAATGGCTTTGTGTTTCCCATCAGGGGTGGTCTACCTTAGGGACCGTCTCTTCCCATATGTTCCCCAGAGGGTACTCAGATCAGGGACACAGAACCTGTTATCGATCCCTGGGCCGAGGGAGGCAAGACTGAAGATCACTCGGGAGAGAGCCTTCTCTATTGTAAGCCGAAGTGCCCTCAAAATGAGGTTGGGGAATTATTATGTGGGCACTTGGCTCACTCTAAGACTGAGAACTGGGCCAATGGGGTCAACTTATATACACTCAGGGTTCCCACACAAGCACGCTATTGGACCATTCAAACCAGCAGGGGGGCCATGATTGAAGCAGGGCAGCAGGGATTTGGATCTTACAGTCCATTGTTCCTGAGTCCCCAAGTTCAGTTCTACAGACTCCAATGAGCCAGGCAGGAACACCATTAAATATACACATTCCAGTTCACATACATGACATCCCTCCCCCCCCCCACTAGTTCTCAAGCCTTAACAGACATAGTCCCTTAGGTAGGTCGGTATGTGGTGCTCCCACGTGGACTGCCTGAGCTCTGGAATGTGCAGAGGATCGGTCACGGCTTCTGGTGCAATGAGAGGAGGGGCTGGCAATGCAGGGTTTTTGGCCGGAGGTTCAGAGTTCTCGGTGGCTACCTGCTCAGCCCGGGGTGTGCAAGCTGGGGTCTCTGCTTTGGCCATCTCAGTCAGTGGAGGAGTCAGGGTAGCTGGCAGCTCGCCAGGACTGTAGTTCTCAACCTCGTCCCCCAGGGCCTCGCGTGACTGTAGTTGGTTGATGTGCCGCCTAAGGGTGGATCCGCCCTCCGTGGTTACTTTGTACATGATCAACCCTAAAGCCTGGACAACCCTAGCCGGAATCCATGTGGGGCCACCCCCAAAGTTCCTTGCAAAAACCAAGTCTCCAGTATCTAACCCGCGGGGTGCCCTAATTACCTCTGGTACCTCCTGGAGGTCCAGGGCCCAGTCTGGGTTCAACTGGTCCAGAAGAGTGGGCAACTGTGGGCCCATTAGGAGCTCTGCCAGGCTGTGGCCTGTGGCGGTAGAGGGGATAGCATGCTGAGCCAATAAGAACTCTGCAAGGTTGGCCTCCCAGTCCCCTTGGATGATGTGGTGGAGCGATTCCTTAGTCATACACACCATCCTTTCAGCTTGGCCACTAGTGGCCGGGTGGAAAGGGGTTGACCTGATATGCCTAATAAAGTTCCAGGCACAAAAGTCTTGGAACTCACCCAAGGTAAATGCACTTCCATTGTCTGAGATGAGAGTATCCGGCAGGTAATGCAAAGACCCTGTGGAGGTCACTGATGGTGACCCAGGATGAGGTAGAGGCCACGGGGACTACCTCCAGCCATTTAAAGTGGGAGTCCACTATTAGAAAGAAGGTTTGCCCCTGGAGGAGTCCAACAAAGTCCAAATGTAGGTGGGATCAGGGGTTGTACGTGGAGTCCCAATGTTGCGCTGGCACATGGGATGGTGATGGTCCTATATCTTCTTCCCCCACAACAGTCACCCTGTGAGGTGGGTGGGGCTGAGAGGGCTCTCACAGCAGCTGCCCTTTCAAGGACAACCTCTGCCAGAACTAAGGCTAACCCAAGGCCATTGCATCAGGTGCAAGTGGAGGAGTGAGGAATCAAACCCGTTCTCCCAGATGAGTCCTCACACTTAACCACTGTGCCAAACTGGCTCTCTGAAGCCAAAACATGAATGACCACCAAGACCAGGTAGGTGTGGTCCTGTAGCACCCTGTTGATAGTGCATTTGTAGTCCGTACAGACGTGGACACTATCCTTGGGCTTCACTGGGGTGATGATAGGGGTCACCCATTGTGCGTTGGCGACTAGCTCTAAGACCCCCTTGTGTCACAAGGTGGTCTAGTTCCTCCTCAGTTTTAGGTTTCAGGGCAAAGGGCACATGCCAGGCCTTCAGCCTTATGGGCTGAACATTGGGGTTAATCTGCAAAGCCAAGGGGGGTCCCATATATGTCCCTAGAGTTCTATCAAAAATGGATGGGAACTCTCCGCAGATACGTTTGAAGTCCATGCTAGTGGGGGTCTGGTGGATTCCCTTTACCCGGATTCCCAAGGGATCAAACCAAGCCCGGCCCAGTAAACTACAAAGGGCCCCTTCTACTACTAGCAGGGGTAGAGTTCCCAAGAACTGTCCATATTGTACCCTAAAGAACCCTACCCCTTGTAGGTGACTTCCTGTTTCTGGAAGTCCTGCACAATGACTGAGGAGGGGAGCAGCTGGGGTCCCTCCTTAGGGCACAGTTTCTTTAGGGTCTGCGCTAAGAGGACTGTATATGTGGGCCCCGTGTCAATCTCCATTTTGCATGGAGTGCCCTCTATTAGGACAGTGGTTTTTAGTTTTTCCAGGGAAGGCATGGAAAGTTAGCATACCTGGTCAGTCAATGCTGCGAGGGAGTGCAGCTCCTCGACGAGGGCAACCTCATGGCATCAGCTGTTTTGGCGCTGGGTAGCTCCCCCCAATGTCTGGTGAGTTGACTTGGAATGGCAGACTCACACCAGATGACCCATCTTCTCATACTGGTGGCAGACAGTGTCCCTGAATTTGCAGGAGTGGCACTCATGTGGCTCCCCACAGCTGGCACACTCCCAGGCAGAAGCAGTCTCAGTTGCACATGGCAGCAGACACTTTGGGGCCCCATGGTGGAGCTTGAGAGCATCTTCACCCCCCAAGTCTTCTGAATCAGATGATGAGGATGCAGCTAGATGTGCAGTGGCCATTACTCGCTCCTTCTGCAACTTCTCATACGCCATCGCCTCCTTGATTGCCTTTTTAAAATCAGAGTCATCTTTTCCCATTAGTGTCTGACAAAGCTTTTCGTTTTGCAAACTGAAGATGAACTGGTCCCTGAGAGCCTCGTCCAGCTGGGGACAATCACAGCGGAGCGCCAGCAGGTGCAGGGTGGCGATGTAGTTTCCCATGGACTCATTGGACCACTGGAAGTGCTCAGAGAAATTGAAGCAGCAGGCCAGGACTGTCAGCTGCAGTGCAAAATAGGTCATGAGTGCTGCAATATCTTCAAAGGATGCTTCCTTGAGCATGGTGGGTGCCATGAGGCCCTGAGCCAGCTCCAGGGTGGTCATGCTGCAAGAGCTGAGCAGCAGTGCCTTCTTGGGCCCATCGACCTCGTGGTACTTGATGTAGTACTCCAGACATTCCAACCAGGTCTCCCTTCACTCAGGGCAGGTGACGTTGAATTCTGGCACTGGATTCTGAATTCTGGAGCTGGATGCGGAGGCAGCAATGTGAGGTGCGGTGCTGGTTGCTGGGCTTGCTCACCAGGATCCCACCTTCATCACCACTATAATATACATACTGCAAGGAAGAGGAGAGGTGGTAGTGATCATAGCTCTTTTATTGTATACAGCATAGTATAGGGCTGCACTCTAAGACTGAGAACTGGGCCAACTTATATATACTCAGGGTTCCCGTGAAACACATACCCACATGGAAGCTCGATGAATGATGTCATACCAGATGAGTTCTGTCAGGTATACCTCCTTATCAGGCTATAAGTATGGTGCACTGTTGTTGTTGGGAGACTGAATTGGCTGAATGTGATACAAAGTTAGCCTTCTGGTTATTTCTAGTGTACCCTGATGATTTTGCTCTCCTGGGTTCTCCTTTTAAGGGTCAGTTTTATACAGTCCAGACCTTTCTGATGGGATGTTCGGTGTCCTGTGCTGCTTTTGAGTGGTTCGGTTCCTTTTTGGAAAGGGCCTTGCAAGTTTGCATGGGCCTATATAGTACAGTGTATTATCTAGATAAGAACATAAGAGAAGCCATGTTGGATCAGGCCAATGGCCCATCTAGTCCAACACTCTGTGTCACACAGTGCCCCCTCAAAAAAACCAGGCACCATCAGGAGGTCCATCAATGGGGCCAGGACACTAGAAGCCCTTATACTGCACCCCCCCCCCCCAAGCACCAAGAATACAGAGCATCACTACCCAGATAGAGAGTTTAAACAATACGCTGTGGCTAATAGCCACTGATCGACCTCTGCTCCATATGTTTATCCAATCCCCTCTTGAAGCTGGCTATGCTTGCAGCGGCCTCCACCTCCTGTGGCAGTGAATTCCATGTGTTAATCACCCTTTGAGTGAAGGTACATCCTTTTATCAGTTCTAACCCGACAGCTCAGCAATTTCATTGACCAGAATTGTACACAGTATTCCAAATGAGGCCACACCATTGATGTATACAAGGGCATTATGATACTGGCTGATTTGTTTTCAATTCCCTTCCTAATAATTCCCAGCATAGCATTGGCTTTTTTTATTGCAGTCGCACACTGTCTCAACATTTTCAATGAGTTATCTACCATGATCCCAAGTTTTCTCTCTTGGTCAGTCTCCTCCAGTTCACACCCCATCAACTTGTATTTATAGCTAGCTAATTTGGTGAAGTGGTTAAGTGTGCGGTCTCTTATCTGGGAGAACCAGGTTTGATTCCCCACTCCTGGACTTGCACCTGCTGGAATGGCCTTGGGTTAGCCATAGCTATTACAGGAGTTGTTCTTGAAAGGGCAGCTGCTGTGAGGGCCCTCTCAGCCCCACCCACCTCACAGGGTGTCTGTTGTGGGGGGAGAAGATATAGGAGATTGTAAGCTGCTCTGAGTCTCTGATTCAGAGAGAAGGGCAAGGTATTAATCTGCAGTCTTCTTCTTCTTCATAGGGAAAGTGTTCAAATCCTTTAATCATTCTAGTTGCCCCTTTCTGCACTTTTTCCAATGCCATTATATCTTTTTTTGAGGCGCAATGACCAGAATTGTACACAGTATTCCAAATGAGGCTGCACCATCGATTTATACAGGGGCATTATGATACTGGCTGATTTGTTTTCAATTCCCTTCCTAATAATTCCCAGCATGGCATTGGCCTTTTTTATTGGTCGCACACTGTCTCAACATTCAGTAAGTTATCTACCAGGATCCCAAGATTTCTCTCTTTGTTGTTTCAAACAATTTTATTAGTAACATATGGTAATAAATTTCAATTTCTTACATAATTAATAATTACTTTTTTATCTATGATTTTTTATCTATTATCCATATATTACTTTCTACCCAACCCTCCCCCAGTTACTTGACCCCTGCTGGTGTTATATACTTAAATTCTTAATATTAAAGGTACCCTTAATTAATAAGAACCAAAATTAATATCCTCCTCCCTCTTATACTTAGTCATTATCAAAAATTGTCCAATGTCCTTTTATTTTCCACTCTTTTTCGATGTATGTTCTGAACTTTTCCCACTCCATCTTAAATACTTCTAAATCATAGTCTCTTAAGGTTCTTGTTAACTTGTCCATTTCACTCCATGTCATAACTTTTACAATCCCATCCCATTTCTCTGGTATTTTTTCTTGCTTCCACAACTGCGCATACAATGTCCTAGCAGCTGAGAGCAACTACCAGATTAAAGTTCTATCTTCTTTTGGAAATTTTTCCATTTGTAATCCCAGCAGAAAGGTCTCTGCAACTTTGTTAAATTCGTATCCCAAGATCTTAGAAATCTCTTGTTGAATCATCTGCCCCCAAGATCTCTCTCTTGGTCAGTCTCTGCCAGTTCACACCCCATCAACTTGTATTTATAGTTATGATTTTTGGCCCCAATGTACATTACTTTGCATTTGGTCATATTGAACCTCATTTGCCATGTTGATGCCCACTCACCCAGACTCAACAGATCTCTCCGGAGTGCCTCACCACCCTGAAAAATTTAGTGTCGTCCACAAACCTAGCCACTTCACTGCTTACTCCCAACTCCAAATCATTAATGAACAAGTTAAAAAGCATCGGACCCAGTACTGAGCCCTGCGGTACATAAGAACATAAGAACATAAGAGAAGCCATGTTAGATCAGGCCAATGGCCCATCCAGTCCAACATTCTGTGTCACACAGCGGCCAAATATATATATATATATACACACACACACACACACACACACTGTGGCTAATAGCCACTGATGGACCTCTGCTCCATATTTTTATCTAACCCCTTCTTGAAGGTGGCTATGCTTGTGGACGCCACCACCTCCTGTGGCAGTGAATTCCACATGTTAATCACCCTTTGGGTGAAGAAGTACTTCCTTTTATCCGTTTTAACCTGTCTGCTCAGCAATTTCATCGAATGCCCACGAGTTCTTGTATTGTGAGAAAGGGAGAAAAGTACTTCTTTCTCTACTTTCTCCATCCCATGCATTATCTTGTAAACTTCCATCATGTCACCCCTCAGTCGACGTTTCTCCAAGCTAAAGAGCCCTAAGCGTTTCAACCTTTCTTCATAGGGAAGGTGTTCCAGCCCTTTAATCATTTTAGTTGCCCTTTTCTGAACTTTCTCCAATGCTATAATATCCTTTTTGAGGTGCGGCGACCAGAATTGCACACAGTACTCCAAATGAGACCGCACCATCGATTTATACAGAGGCATTATGATACTGGCTGATTTGTTTTCAATTCCCTTCCTAATAATTCCCAGCATGGCGTTGGCCTTTTTTATTGCAAACGCACACTGTCTTGACATTTTCAGTGAATTATCTACCATGACCCCAAGATCTCTCTCTTGGTCTGTCTCTGCCAGTTCACACCCCATCAACTTGTATTTGTAGCTGGGATTCTTGGCCCCAATGTGCATTACTTTGCACTTGGCCACATTGAACCGCATCTGCCACGTTGACGCCCACTCACCCAGCCTCAACAGATCCCTTTGGAGTTCCTCACAATCCTCTCTGGTTCTCACCACCCTGAACAATTTAGTGTCATTCGCAAATTTGGCCACTTCACTGCTCACTCCCAACTCTAAATCATTTATGAACAAGTTAAAGAGGATGGGACCCAGTACCGAGCCCTGCGGCACCCCACTGCTTACCGTCCTCCACTGCGAAGACTGCCCATTTATACTCACTCTCTGCTTCCTATTACTCAGCCAGTTTTTGATCCACAAGAGGACCTGTCCTTTTACTCCATGACTCTCAAGCTTTCTAAGAAGCCTTTGATGAGGAACTTTATCAAAAGCTTTCTGGAAGTCAAGGTAAACAACATCTATCGGGTCTCCTTTGTCCACATGTTTGTTCACCCCTTCAAAGAAATGCAACAGGTTAGTGAGGCAAGATCTTCCCTTGCAGAACCCATGCTGAGTCTTCCTCAATAACCCGTGTTCATCAATGTGCCTACTCATTCTGTCCTTGATAATGGTTTCTACCAACTTTCCCGGTATTGAAGTCAGACTGACTGGCCTGTAATTTCCCGGATCTCCTCTGGAACCCTTTTTAAAGATGGGGGTGACATTTGCTACCTTCCAGTCCTCAGGAACGGAGGCAGATTTCAATGAAAGATTACAGATTTTTGTTAGAAGATCCACAAGTTCAACTTTGAGTTCTTTCAGAACTCTCGGATGTATGCCATCCGGACCTGGTGACTTATTAGTTTTTAATTTGTCTATTAGTTGTAGGACCTCCTCTTTTGTCACCTCAATCTGACTCAGGTCTTTCAACACCCCTTCCAATATTAGTGGTTCTGGGGCGGGCAAACACTTCTCATCTTCCACGGTGAAGACGGAGGCAAAAAATGCATTCAGCTTCTCAGCCATTTCCCCATCCTCCTTCAGTAATCCTTTTACCCCATGGTCATCCAAGGGCCCCACTGCTTCCCTGGCTGGTTTCCTACTTCTAATATATTTGAAGAAATTTTTATTGTTGGTCTTTATGTTTTTTGCAATATGCTCCTCATAGTCCCTTTTTGCCTGCCTGATCACAGTCTTGCATTTGATTTGCCACTGCCTGTGTTCCCTTTTATTAATCTCACTTGGACTGGTTTTCCACCGCTTAAAGGAGTCCTTCTTACCTTTTACAGCTTCCATTACTTTGTTTGTTAACCATGCTGGCCTCTTCTTATACCTGTTTGTGCCTTTCCTAACTTGTGGTATGTATTTTATCTGAGCTTCTAGGATTATAGTTTTAAATAGTCTCCAAGCTTCCCCAAGGGTTTTGACCGTATTTACCTTTCCTTTCAGTTTCCTCCTCACATGCCTCCTCATCTCAGAGAATTTACCCCTTTTAAAGTTAAATGTGGTTGTGGCGGTCTTTTTGGGCAACTCCCTATTTATACAAATGGTGAAATCAATAACATTATGGTCACTGTTCCCAAGCGGCGCAATCACTTTTACATCTCTCACCAAGTCTTGGGCATTACTTAGGACCAGATCCAGGATCGCCCCACCCCTGGTAGGTTCTGAGACCATCTGCTCCATAGCACAGTCATTGAGAGCATCAAGAAACTCAATCTCTTTCTCTCGACCAGAACACATATTGACCCAATCAATCTGCGGGTAGTTAAAATCACCTATTACGACACAGTTTTTACGTTTAGCCGCTATCTTTAATCCCTCCATCATATTATAATCGTCCTCTCTCTTTTGATTTGGTGGGCGATAACAAACTCCCATAGTTAAATTTCCTTTTGGTACCCCACTGCTTACCACCCTTCACTGTAAAAATTGCCCATTTATACTCACTCTCTGTTTGCTATTAATTAGCCAGTTTTTGATCCACAAAATTTGCTGACCCAGCAGCCTCTGGATCTTGTTCCCACTTACTGTCTGGTTTTATACAGTTGGTAGGGGAATTGGGGGTTCCCCTTGCCCATGAGAAGACTGAGGGACCCAGCTTGGTTTTTGCCTTCCTAGGGGTGGAAATTGACAGCAGGTATCTAGTTTGCCCTGTGATAATCTATGCAACTGCCAGAGGGTGGTTCATCAGACTGGTAGAAAATTTAAACTGTCCCTGAAAGAGTTCCAACAACTTATTGGGCAACTTAACTTTGATTCTGAAGTGGTGGCTCCAGGTAGGGCCTTTGTGAGACAGCTGTGCAAGGCTACAAAGGGTCTTAGGCACCCCCACCACAGGAGCAGGGTTACAAAAGATGTCAGGGAGGATCTGCTCCTCTGGAAGGAATTTTTGGATTCCTATAATGGGTGTCCTTCTGGAAAGAGGACCTTAGGCTAGAGGCTGAGCAGCAGGTCACCTTCGATATGGCTGGTTCCTCGGGCTTTGGTGTCTATTCTCAGAGACAGTGGTGTGCTGAGGATTGGCCTGAAGAGTGGGTCCTGGCTGGTTGGGTTGTTGACCTCATTTTCCTGGAGTTCTTTCCTATCTTGGTAGATTTTTGAATTTGGACAGATGATCTTGCCAAGCAGACAATGCACTTTTGGTGCAACAATTTGGCTGTGGTGCACATTATTAACTCATTCACTTCCAAGTATCCTAGGATCATGATGCTGTTTAAAGCCCTCGCCCTTCAGTCCCTACAATATAATGTATTATTTAAAGTCAGGCATGTCTCTCTCTCTCGGCTTGGCTTCGTGAACGAAGATTTAAGAAGGGTGCAATAGTCCACGTTTGCTGCAGGCTCGCTAGTGGCTGACAAGACCAATGTGGGACAGGCAGGTCCGGCCACAGCGGCTGCAGGGAAAAATCTGATTTAGGGTTGGTCCTGTAGCAGTGCGATTCTTCCTCAATCTCCTTTTGTCCTCAAGACCAGCTATGCGTGCGTTCTCAAAGGAAGAGACAGCCTGGTGGATGGTGTGCCTCCATGCTTTGCGATCTGAGGCTAGGTCAGACCACTGGTGATGGTTGATGTGACAGGTGCTAAGGGATTTCTTCAAGGAGTCCTTGTACCTCTTCTTTGGTGCCCCTCTATTTCGATGGCCGGTGGAGAGTTCTCCATACAGGGCAATCTTGGGAAGGCGGTGGTTTTCCATCCTAGAAATATGCCCTGCCCAGCGCAGCTGCGTCTTCAACAGCAGTGCCTCAATGCTGGTAACCTCCGCCCTCTTGAGGACTTCAGTGTTGGTCACAAAGTCACTCCAGTGGATGCTGAGGATGGTGCGAAGGCAGCGCTGATGAAAGCGCTCAAGGAGTCGCAGGTGATCACGGTATAAAACCCACGATTCGGAGCCGTAGATGAGGGTTGTCATCACAACCGCTTTGTAAACATTGATCTTTGTGCCTTTTTTCAGATGCTTGTTGCTCCACACTCTTTTGTGCAGTCGGCCAAATGCACGGTTTGCCTTTGCCAGCCTGTTGTCAATCTCCTTGTCGATCTTGGCATCTGAGGAGATGATGCACCCCAGGTAGCTGAACTGCTGGACTGTCTTCAGAACTGATTCACCCACAGTGATGCAGGGAGGGTGATAATCTTCCTGGGGTGCAGGCTGGTGGAGAACTTCTGTCTTCTTCAGGCTAACTTCTAGGCCGAATAGCTTGGCAGCCTCTGCAAAGCAGGACGTCATATGCTGCAGAGCTGATACCGAGTGGGAGACGAGTGCAGCATCATCAGCAAACAGTAGCTCTCGGATGAGTTTTTCCATTGTCTTGGAGTGTGCCTTTAGTCACCTCAGGTTGAACAGGCTGCCATCGGTGCGATAGCGGATGTATACACCATCGTCATCATCTAGATCTACTGCGGCTCTTTGAAGCATCATGCTAAAGAAGATCGTAAAGAGAGTTGGCGCGAGAACGCAGCCTTGCTTTACACCTGTGCCTATTGGGAAGGGCTCCGAGAGGTCGTTGCAGTGTCTGACTTGGCCTCGCTGGTCTTCGTGTAGCTGGATGATCATGCTGAGGAACCTTGGGGGACATCCTAAACGTTCCAAGATTTGCCACAAGCCTTTCCTGCTAACGGTATCTAAAGCTTTGGTAAAGTCGACAAAAGTCACATACAGAGCCTTGTTCTGTTCCCTGCATTTCTCTTGGAGCTGCCTGAGAACAAATACCATGTCTGTGGTGCTCCTGTTAGCTCTGAAGCCGCACTGGCTCTCTGGGAGGAGTTCTTCTGCAATGGTGGGCACCAGTCTGTTCAGGAGTATTCTGGCAAGGATTTTGCCTGCGATGGAGAGCAGGGTTATCCCCCGGTAGTTGGAGCAGTCTGACTTTTCCCCTTTGTTCTTGTACAGGGTGATGATGATTGCATCGCGAAAGTCCTGTGGTAATTTGCCTTGTTCCCAGCAGGTGACAAGTACTTTGTGAAGTGAGCTATGTAGTACTGTGCCCCCATGCTTCCAGATCTCTGGTGGAATTCCATCAACTCCCACTGCCTTGCCACTTTTCAGTTGCTTTTCAGTCAGGCATGTACTGGGGTTCAATAATGCTCTGTTTTGAAAACAAATAGAGAGATTCCATCAGCTCTGGAAGCCAATCCTTGCCTGGGAAGAATGTCCATGGAATTGTGGCAAATCGGAGGGTTGAGGATGAGAAGGCAATGGGGTTAGTAGCCCTTTCTACTAGTACCAGCAAGGTTGGGGGGGTTGGGGGGAGGAGGAGGTGGGCTCCCTCTTGGGTATCCTGCCCCCCCCCAGGGAAAGTGTATGCGCAATACATAGCCTCTCCTCTCCCGGTGTAGTGAACGCCGCGTGGTCACTGTCCGGCTACACCTGGCAGATGGTCACTGCAATGGCCTCTCCTGCATTACTGCATCCGTGCCAACACCTTCCCGCTGGTTCCCCCCCATTTCTCACAGAGTTTGCCACATCATGGTGCGACCGAATGTCCGGCGGTATAACCGGATGGGCAGGCTAGGCTCACGAACCTCGCCAGCCAAGAGAAGGAAAACTCTAACATCAAACCCGGGCAGATAGAGCTCGTTAATGTAACATCTAACACCTGGAGGACTCGCTGCCGGCGTCCCGGCTTACTGGGCTATGGCAGATGACCCCAAGGTGAAAAGGTGGAGCCAGTACCGCACACACTGTGCTTCACCTAAAAATTCCTCTGCGCAGGCCTGAAGGGCATATCCACATCCACAACCCACAACACACCAAGTCCTGCAGCGATGGGCAAGGGGCGAAACGTCAGGTGGAAGATGCCACTGGAAGCCGCAGTCCCGATCCTGCATGTAGGCGGTTCAGGGTATTGGTCGCCTGATGCTGACCCGGAGACGAAAGCATTTTTCGGCAGCACCCTGAACGATCAAGCAGCCTTATCTAGGGACAGCACTGCTTGCTCCACACGGAGAGGGGCCTAGAAAAGGTGGCCTAAACAAAGCTCGTCTCCCGCACCCCAGGTGGCTAGCCGCGGTCAACGGGCATCCTTACTTGCGGTCAAAAAATAACAACAAAGAAAAGGCATGCACCTGCCTCACAAAGTGTGCAAAGAATAAAGTTTGCGTGTTGGAACATCAGAACCATGCTTGACACAGTAGACAGTGGTTGCCCTGAACGACGCTCTGCTCTAGTTGCCCACGAACTTCTCAGGTTGAATATTGACATAGCAGCTTTCAGTGAGGTCTGTTTCCCTGAGGAAGGTAGTCTTCAAGAACATGGTGCCGGCTATACCCTCTACTGGTCAGGTAAGTCAAAGGCTGAGAGCCGCCTTTCTGGCGTTGGCTTCATGGTCAGGAACTCCATTGCCTCCAAACTTGAAAACCTGCCAACAGGTCACTCAGATCGCATCATGTCCATGCGCCTCCCACTTCAAAACAAGCAGCATGCAACACTCTTCAGTGTGTATGCCCCAACCCTTCAAGCAGATCCTGCAGAAAAGAACAAGTTCTATGCTGATCTACGCAACCTCGTACGGAAGACCCCTACAGAGGACAAGGTGATCATCCTTGGTGACTTCAATGCCAGAGTAGGTAAAGACTCGGAAGCCTGGAAAGGAGTACTTGGCAAACACGGCATTGGCAACTGCAATGATAACGGGCGCCTCCTGCTAGAATTCTGCACGGAGCACCAGCTCACCATCACCAACACTATCTTTCAGCAGAAGAACAGCCTGAAGACAACCTGAATGCACCCACGGTCCAAGCACTGGCACCTTATCGACTACATTCTGGTGCGCCAGAGAGACCTTCGAGATGTCTTACACACCCAAGTAATGCCCAGTGCGGAATGTCATACGGATCATCGACTTGTACGCTGCAATCTCCGTCTTCACTTTAAACCCACACCCAGGAGAGGAGGTATCCCTCGGAGGAAGCTTCAGGTTGGCAGCCTTTAGTCAGCCGAAGTTAAAGCTACAAATACAAGCTGATGGGGTATGAACTGGTAGAGACTGACCAAGAGAGAGATCTTGGGGTCATGGTAGATAACTCACTGAAAATGTCAAGACAGTGTGCATTTGCAATAAAAAATGCCAACGCCATGCTGGGAATTATTAGGAAGGGAATTGAAAACAAATCAGCCAGTATCATAATGCCCCTGTATAAATCGATGGTGCGGTCTCATTTGGAGTACTGTGTGCAGTTCTGGTCGCCGCACCTCAAAAAGAATATTATAGCATTGGAGAAAGTCCAGAAAAGGGCAACTAGAATGATTAAAGGGCTGGAACACTTTCCCTATGAAGAAAGGTTGAAACGCTTGGGACTCTTTAGCTTGGAGAAACGCTAACTGTGCGGTGACATGATAGAGGTTTGCAAGATAATGCATGGGATGGAGAAAGTAGAGAAAGAAGTAATTTTCTCCCTTTCTCACAATACAAGAACTCGTGGGCATTCGATGAAATTGCTGAGCAGACAGGTTAAAACAGATAAAAGGAAGTACCGTATTTATCGGACCACAAGACGCACTTTCCCCCCACAAAAAAGTGGGGGGGGGGAAGTGCGTGCGTCTTATGGTCCGAATACTAAAAGATGAGGGGGGGAGGGGCCTGCAGCCCCCAGGAGAGAAGTGGCAAGATCGCTCCCTCCGCCCCCATCGTCAACCTAGCACTTCGCAGGGAGCGATCTCTCCACTTCTCTCCCAGCCAGCCATGCTTTCCCCGTCCTTGCGTGCCTGGCTGGGAGAGAAGGGGCAGGATCGCTCCCTTCAGCGTGCTGGGGTGGGGGTGGAGGGAGCGATCTCGCTGTTTCTCTCCCAGCCAAGCACCCAAGCACGGGGAAAGAATGCCTGGCTGGGAGAGAAGGGGCAGGATCGCTCCCTTCAGCGTGCTGGGGTGGGGGTGGGGGTGGAGGGAGCGATCTCGCTGCTTCTCTCCCAGCCAAGCACCCAAGAACCGGGAAAGAATGCCTGGCTGGGAGAGAAGGGGCAGGATCGCTCCCTTCAGCGTGCTGGGGTGGGGGTGGAGGGAGCGATCTCGCTGCTTCTCTCCCAGCCAAGCACCCAAGCATGGGGAAAGAATGCCTGGCTGGGAGAGAAGGGTCAGGATCGCTCCCTTCAGCATGCTGGGGTGGGGGTGGAGGGAGCGATCTCGCTGCTTCTCTCCCAGCCAAGCACCCAAGAACGGGGAAAGAATGCCTGGCTGGGAGAGAAGGGGCAGGATCGCTCCCTTCAGCGTGCCGGGGTGGGGGTGGAGGGAGCGATCTCGCTGCTTCTCTCCCAGCCAAGCACCCAAGAACGGGGAAAGAATGTCTGGCTGGGAGAGAAGGGGCAGGATCGCTCCCTTCAGCATGCTGGGGTGGGGGTGGAGGGAGCGATCTCGCTGCTTCTCTCCCAGCCAAGCACCCAAGCTTGGGGAAAGAATGCCTGGCTGGGAGAGAAGGGGCAGGATCGCTCCCTTCAGAGTGCTGGGGTGGGGGTAGAGGGAGCGATCTCGCTGCTTCTCTCCCAGCCAGGCATTCTTTCCCTGTTCTTGGGTGCTTGGCTGGGAGAGAAGCAGCGAGATTGCTCCCTCCACCCCCACCCCAGCACGCTGAAGGGAGCGATCCTGCCCCTTCTCTCCCAGCCAGGCATTCTTTCCCCGTTCTTGGGTGCTTGGCTGGGAGAGAAGCAGCGAGATCGCTCCCTCCACCCCCACCCAAGAGAACATAAGAGAAGCCATGTTGGATCAGGCCAATGTTGGATCAGGCCAATGGCCCATCCAGTCCAACACTCTGTCACACAGTGGCCCAATATATATATATAAATTTTGGGCCACTGTGTGACAGAGTGTTGGACTGGATGGGCCATTGGCCTGATCCAACATGGCTTCTCTTATGTTCTTATGACAGGAAAAACTTCTGGAAAGAAATGCCCTCATTTTGACCCAGGTTTATTAGCAATAGAATAAAATTAACAGGCATTCTCACATTCTGACGTGTTACTGTTTTATGGTTTCCCACGCTAATGCAACCCAGGTTTTCTGAATTTGTTAATTTCACTATTCTGCTATTGGATTTTAACTTTGTAGCACTTTACATTCCAAACCCCACCAGCTATATGTGGCTCTGCTTTCTGTACCTCATTCCTCGTCTGAAGAAGAGAGTTTAGATAGACATAAAGAAATTTGGACTCCTAGGTACTTTCAAGATGATTTCACCGATTGGTAAGTGTACAGAAGTTGAATTTACTGCATGGTATCAGATGAGATGAGCATCAGATAAAAGTTGAATTTTTGAAAGTTTACCTTAAGACCGGCTACAACCCCAAAGACTGACAGATGCGAGTGAATAGGTGGGAGAGATGCAGAAGCATTAGAGATGTATAAGCCCATGTCATCTGCGAATAAGCTTATCTTAAACTGATGCGAATTGATATGTATACCAGAGATGTTTGGGTGATCTCTAAAGCAATTGGCCAAGGGTTCCACCACAAGAGCAAACAATAAGGGCGAAAGTGGACACCCTTGACCTGTGCCTCTGGCCTACGAAAAAGAATCCGAGTTCTCATTATTAATTTGTAGGAGAGTTTGAGGTTTGGAATAAAGTAAAGAAATGATCTGTTGAGAGACTGGGCCAAAATTCATTTTATCAAGTAAAAGGCATACATGTTCTGCTCTATGGTGTCAAAGGCCTTCTCCATGTCAAGTGAGAGAAGGCATGTATCTGAAATATAGTTGGTTTTACAGTACTTAATGATATTGAGTGTTTTCTTATGTTATCCGTCAGGTCCCTTCCTAGAATAGAGCCGGTTTGGTCCAAAGAAATGTAGTTGTCAATAATACGATTTAAGCATTGGGTAAGTATATTTGTAAAGATTTTATCATTGTGATTTAAAATTTATTATTATTTTTTTTTATTTAGAAGGCTTATATTCTGCCTTTTCCCGTAAATGGGCTCAAGGTGGATCACAACATATAAAAATAACAATAAAAACCCACATATCAAAGTTAAAACACCAAATTAAACAAACAGTAAAAACAATAAAGGGATACCAGGCAATAGGATGATAAGTGGTCACAATCTTTTTTATGCAGAACCACTAACTTAGCCAAATTCCATGTAGGGGGAATAGAACCAGAAGACCGGACAGAGTTGAAAAGATCCAATTAAAAAAGGAGATAACGAAGAGCTGAAAAATTAAAAAAAATCTGAAGTAAAACCATCAGTGCCAGGTGATTTATTAGATTTCATCATTTTTATAGTAGTAGAGAATTCCAGTTCATTATAAGGCTGGTCTAAAAAATCTTTTTGAATGTCTGTGAGGATTTTTAGAGATTTATAAGAATCAAGGAATTGTCTAATTGATGCAGGGGATGGATTGATGGATTGATATAATTTTCTATAATATTCTTTAATTTTAAAAAAAAATAGATTTAGTTGACGTGTGAAGTTGACCGTTAAAATCTTTGAGACCCTTGACTCCTAGTTCTGCAGAATGCCTTTTTTACTTTCCAAGCTAGTAACCGTAAAACTCGTGGACCTTTGTACCAGAAGAATTGCTTTAAATATATAAGGTTTTGCTTTATTTTGTTAACTTCTAGAGCCTCAATTTTTTTTTCTTTCTTCCAAAAGTTTCCTATATATTTTTGAACTGCAAGATCTCTTATGCTGGAGTTCCAGTGATCTGATATTATTTAATAAGGCTTGTTTTAATTCTTCTCTTTTTTTCTTACAGGATGCAGATATGGAAATAACTATACCGTGTAAGTAAGCCTTAAAAGCATCCCAAAAGATTGGAGGAGGCACATTGTCTGTTAAATTATGTTTGAAAAATTCCTGAATGTCCTGCTCAATTTGCTTCATAACATTCAGGTCTTTAAATAAAAAGTTATTGAATCTTCATGTATGACTTCTGTCTTTCTTTTCCTAAAAAGACAATTCACAGAAAACAGGGGCATGGTCAGACCAACAAGATGGTTCTATCGATGCAGAGGTCAGAGAGTTCACAAGGGACATTGAAATGAAAACATAATCGATTTTAGTGAAGGTATTGAAATGGCTAGAAAAATAAGTAAGTTCACACCCTGAGGCATGTAAGAAGTGCCAAGAGTCCACTAGGTTCATATCATTCATGATTTTCTGGAGACCCAAAACTGAGGTCTCGTTCTGGTTTAGGGAATGGTGGCATACTCTATTAGAAGCTCTATCCAAGTGTTTGTTTAAGAGATAATTAAAATCCGCTCCTATTATTAGAGGGCTAGTTTGAAAAGACTGTAGCTTGGTCATGACTTCCTTTATAAAAGTTAATTGGCCAGAATTTGGGGCATACATAACCACTAGGGTGAATGGAGTGTCATTTAGAATGTCAGCTACAAATAAGTATCTACCACGATAGTCTTTCTCGACAGCTTAGCATGCAAACCTGTTAGATTTAAAGAGGAGAATGGCCACACCACGTGCTCTAGAAGAGCCTAGTGCATCAAAGGTTAAGGGAAAATATTGAGAACTTAACAGATAGTTTTTACTATTTCAAAGGTGCATCTCTTGAAGAAACGCTATATGTATCCGTTGAGATTTTAAATAATTGTGGATGCATTTGGCTTTGATTATGTGATTGACCCCGTGACAATTTAAGGAGACAGTTTTCAAGAGGTCAGCCATAGTTCAGAGAAGAGTAAAGATTTTAGGAAAGATATGAACAAAAGCCTTGGAAAGAAAGTCTAAAAAATTTAAGAGTAATAAGTATATGAAAGAGAAAATGTAGTTCAACCATGATATAATGATTGTCTTGGAGCCAAACATGACAAAAAAAAATCTGGCCCATAGATGGCAACATTAAACTTCAACAAAAACAGCAACATTGGGGACTTACAACAAATGCCCCTTTTACCTATCTTGAATAAACAGAAAAGGCATCTTATCTAGAGAAATAAAAATGATTGCTAAATATAGGTATTGCATTTAAAAAAAAAGCTTGACTTCAGCAAAAAGTATTACACTAATCTTACACTGATTTGGTAACATTAGAATAGGATTTCCTCATATCACTGTTTGAACCTTAAAATACAGTAATACAACCCCCCTCTCCCCACCCTCCCTTTGCTGCCCCTCTTCCCACCCTTGCTCCTAAAGAGTAGTGCTCCCAATTTTAACAACTCTAACGTTCCATATTGACAGTTAGGCAAAAAAAAAAAGGTGAGGAGCAAAAAAAATAATAAATCTTAAGGGAAAAACAACTAGGTCCCAGAAAACATTCCAGGATGGGGTAACAATGACCCTTCCCAACCGTTGTCCCATTCTATGAGGGCAAAAGAAACGAGTATTCATGAAGCCATCATGTCCCAATTTCCCCATAAGCAACAAAACAACATATAATAAACCTTATGCATTAGCATAATATTAGTCCAACACAGCCCGCATGTAGACTGTTATGACGAGTTCAGGTAGTCATAGATGAGTCCAGGCAGAGGTCTTCCTTTGAGGAAGAGTGAATTGGGATTTTATTTCCCTTGAGGGGAGAGGAGATGTTCAGCTTCCTCTTCTGGGATTTCTTGTCCAAGTCCATTGGAACCTCCAGATCAAGCATTTTCAATAGTGTACGGCCAGCCTCTAGATCATCGATAGTCCACGATTTGTAGCAGTGACACACCAGCATTTTGTTGGAAGGAGATCATCTATATCTTATTTCAGCAGCCATAAGTTTTTGAGCGATCGGTTTGAGCAAGCACCTGTTGTATAGAGCTTCAGCCAGAATGTTCAGAAATATTTGGATTTGCTTATCCTTATAAGTAAGGGTGCCCTTTTTATGTGAAAGATCAAGAATAGTATTTTTAACCCGTGTGTCAGATAAATTATGATGCCTCTGTAGCTGCGGGCTCTATCAATGAAAGAAGCACCCACTCTGTAGGCTTTTGTGATGATCGGGGCTATGCCATTTTCCAATTGCAGAATTGATGCAAGCCAAGCAGCCATAAATATAGAAAGCTGGGTAGTCCCTTCCACTCTTCAAAGTCACGAAATTTAAGATTATGCTCGCGAAGCTTATTGTCCATAAATAAAATTTTCTCCATTGCCCAAGTCTCTGAAGTTTGTAAGCTTTTGATATTTTCCTGGTTAGCCAACACATTTTGCATAGCTGATTCAGCTGTGCGGGCTACCTCTTGCAAAGTGGCATGCATAGAGTCTATTTGTTCAGTGAGGCGTTGGAGGATTCCTAAAAGTTCCTTTCTTAAAGAAGCAATTGTATCATGAAATACCTGCATAGTGAGGGTAGCTGGATCAGAAGAGGCCGAGTTAGAAGAGGCAGAATCGCCAGCGAACATTTTGGATGCCAATTGTGGTGCCAGTACAGGATCTGAAGAAGGGTTGCTCACGGTAAGAAATAACCGAATTTCATGGTTTCCAGCAGTGTTTGATCTGGCTTTCTGTCCAGCTCTTCTTCCCATGCTCTGGCTGAGTAAAATATTAAAAAGGCTGCATTGGCATGGGGGAAAACAGGACAATTTGGGATGGAGCTCAGCCACTACACATCCGACTTCATTGAAGCTAGGCTTCCCAAACCTCCCGCTCTGGCGGGAGACCCCTGGGTTCTCAGCCTCATCTCCCGCGCTTCAAAAATTGGGAAGCGGGGGGGGGGGGTGTGGAGGGGGGGGAGAACATACCTGTAGGCTTCATGTTATTATAGAGCTCCTGAGCCATTTGTAAAATGTATGCTCCTTTAAGGCTGGGCAGGAAGCAGGAAGGGCTTGGGAGAACGGCCCCTCCCTTTCTTTTGCTTTCGTTTTCACAGCAAGAGTTCTCCGGAAAAAAAATCTGGTAAGTATTTGTGTGTGAGAGAGAGGGAGGGGGCAGGGGATTCCCTGGTTTGGAGGCCCTCCCCCCTTTAGAAAGCGTGGGGGGGAGGGAAATGTCTACTGGGCACTCTATTATTCCCTATGGAGAACGATTCCCATAGGGAATAATAGGGAATTCATCCGTGGGTATTGGAGGCTCTGGGGGGGGGTCTATTTTTTGAGGTAGAGGCACCAAATTTTTAGTATAGCATCTAGTGCCTCTCCCCAAAATACCCCCCAAGTTTCAAAACGATTGGACCAGAGGGTCCAATTCTATGAGCCCCAAAAGATGGTGCCCCTATCCTTCATTATTTCCTATGGAAGAAAGGCATTTTAAAAGGTGTGCTGTCCCTTTAAATGTGATGGCCAGAACTCCCTTGGAGTTCAATTATGCTTGTCACATCCTTGTTCTTGGCTCCACCCCCAATGTCTCCTGGCCCCACCCCCAAAGTCTCCTGGCTCCGCCCCCAAAGTCCCCAGATTTTTCTCTAATTGGACTTGGCAACCCTAATTGAAGCCGATGCCATGCCCCTAATTTTGGATGATTACCAAGCAGGCTTCGGAAACCCTGGGTTTGGGGGACCTTAGGTTTGGTACTCATTCCTTTAGAATTAGGGGCTGCATCTACAGCAGCGAGTATGGGATACCCAGCAGCAGAAATTCAGAAGATAAGTAGGTGGGGTCTTCCTGCTACAAATCATATCTATGTGAATGCAACGTATAATTGTTTATGATGCATAGCTAACAGTTGTTGGTTGCATGGCTAATCACACAACATGGTGTTTTGGGCTGCTCACAAGGCCAAGAGGATGCCTATCAATTCTCAGTTAGGCCTGAGTGAGCTGATCAAAGTTGAATGGTTGGGCTGAAGAGGCATGCATTGGCCTGGGTTCCTGCCACAGTTGTTTGAAGCAAGGCGAGGTCCTCTTCCTCATGTATTGTGATACACCTGGATGGAAATGACCTGGGTTTGACAAAGGGCAAGTCTCTGGTCATTCAGGCAAAGTCTGATTTAGCAATCATCAAGAGTCTTTGTATAGCCAGTGGTGCAAATTGTTTTTTTTCCGCAATCTTGCCTTGCAACGTTTGGTGCAGTTTTGATGACCCCAGATGATCAAAACAGGCTAGGTGGAATGCCAACTGCCAGTTATGAAATGCCCTGGAGGGTAGCTTGGCCTTTTCCTTTTGCACCCCAACATGCAGGTTGATTTAGAATCATAAAACCATAGAGTTGGAAGGGACCTCCAGGGTTATCTAGTCCAACCCCCTGCACAATGCAGGAAACTCACAAATACCTCTCCCTAAATTCACAGGATCTTCATTGCTGTCAGATGGCCATCTAGCCTCTGTTTAAAAACCTCCAGGGAAGAAAAGCCTACCACCTCCTGAGGAAGCCTGTTCCACTGAGGAATCACTCTAACAGTCAGGAAGTTCTTTCTAATGTTGAGCCAGAAACTCTTTTGATTTAATTTCAACCCACAGTTCTGGTCCTACCTTCTGGGGCCACAGAAAACAATTCCACACCATCCTCTAGATGACAGCCCAAGTACTTGAAGATGGTGATCATATCACCTTTCAGCTGCCTCCTCTGCAGGCCAAACAGGCCCAGCTCCTTCAACCTTTTTTCATATGACTTGGTCTCTAGACCCCTCACCATCTTTGCCGCCTTCCTCTGGACCCGTTCCAGCTTGTCTATATTCTTCTTAAAATGTGGTGCCCAAAACTGAACACAATACTCCAGGTGAGGTCTTATCAGAGCAGAGTAAAGCGATACCATCACTTCACGTGATCTGGGCACTATACTTTTGTTGATACAGATTTGTTGGACCTTGTGCCGGAACCGGCCTGATTCTGCCTTCAGACCCGGTCCCGTCAGCTCCCTATTGAGTCGCCAACTCCTGGAGGGAGCTATTTCTCCTCCTGCCCCTTGGGCTCGCTGCCACCACCTGCTCAGTCTAGGGGTTCAGATTGAGAGGAACAGGACTCCCAATCCCCCTCTCCAGCTATGAGGCTAGGCCTCAAGGTCCTCTGCCACCCTGCACTTGGGTTTCACAGCGACCTCAGCACTTCTTTGGGGCACCCCTGGAGGACTGGCACCTTATCCAACTGCATGCCTTTCCCCTTGCCCGGGGCCCCCTTTATAAAACAGCGTGGTCTAAAGCGGTTTGGGGATCTATGTGGTACAGAGTTTGACTGCCAGCATTTAAAACAGCAAAAAAAAATTTATTTAAAAGAGAAAAAGAAAGGGAAAGAAAAACAAAACAAAAACAGTTGCATTTAAAAAATTAGCACAGCACAGCATCCGTACAGCAAACAGTATAACAAAGAAAAGTTGATTATAAACGCATCCTGCTGGCCCTGATCTAAACATGTCCTGCCCTTTTGGATGACTTACTTTGTCTTACTGCCTGGAGGCCTCATTCTCTTTTGAATAGGCCGCATGCACAGGCAGGAGCTCTCCCACTGGCAACCGCTTCCTTCGAGCTGCAGCTGAGAACTGAAAAACTCTTCCTCCTAACTCACATGCAGAGAACAAAAGAACTTCCTGCCTCTCTAGGAGACTTTCCCCCTAGAGTTGTTGGTTTGGCTCTGGTAAGGGAGGGGGGGTTGGAGGGAGGCTACAAAGCCTGCTGAGGGATTTACTGACCCCTGCCAATGAAGCACCAACACTCTAAGATGGCGTTTCTCCACACGTCCCCCTCCTTAAATTCTGAGCCGGAGGGGTTGCCTCCTACAGAGGTGACCCCGTAGCAGAATCCAACCAAACAAGGAGAAACCCATTAATCCAAACAGAACATACACCACGATTAGGAATTTTCCCAACAATACACAAAGTCCAACACCCTAGGTGTCCATGTCCTTTCTGGGCAAGTCGCATTGCTGCATTCGGAAGGAATGTCCAGTCTTTAAGATGTACTCCTCCATCTCCCAGGACCACCTCTTGAGTTTGGTGCTCTCCCTCCGTTGCTGCGGTTGCTGGGATGAGTGGTCCATCAAAGGAGGGGATTCCTGGCCCCACATATGAGGTTGGAAACTGCCCAGTTCCCACACAGTTGCTTCTTCTTTATCCCTCATTGGTGGAATATTCCCTCTGTCCACTCTGACCTCCCAGAAAACCACCTCTGGGGCTCCAAACAATTGCTGTCCCAGCTTCTTTGTGTCTCCTTCCTTCCTACCTATATGCAACACCATGGACCTTGTAGAGAATGGCTGTGGTATATTCACCTGCACCACTTTAACTGCCTTTCCCGCCTTCTCCATAGCCACCACATAAGTAGTATCGTCCAGGTCATCCACAATCATATGGGGTCCCTCCCATTCCACTTTCCGTACACCAGTATGAAGTGGCAGGAAAACCATCACCCTAGCCCCTGTCTCAGCTTCTGCGAACTCCACTTTCTGGTCCCTTGCCACCTCACACAGTGGTTCCAGCCTAGGGTCACTTTGAACCTCAGACAGGAACATTTCTGGCTCCCCCAGACTTCCTATCATCTGTTCCTTCAAGCCACCCCTAGTCCCACTGTTTCCAGAATCCTCAGCCAAAGTTTGATCTGGGTTCTCCGCCCCCTCAGTTGGTTTTTCAGTGTCAGCCAACTGACCCCCTTCCTGCCTGGAAGGTCCCACAGCTTCCCAGGACTCCTGTCTGCCCTGCTTCAAGACAACCTGTTCCGAGAGAGTCTCGGACGATCCCACTTCCTGATCTACAGCTACTTGGTGAACCGGTTCCAACCTAAGGCCGCTCAGGACCCCCTTCTGGAACCGCTCCCGTTCCCCCAAGCCTTCAGCTATGTGCTCCTCTGAGCCCACATTAGCCTTGCTGCTCTCAGAACCTCCTGTGAAATCTCCACCCTCCACCTCGGTCTCTTCAGCATGCACATCCTTTATGCTAGACAGGTTCCTTTCCTCGCTAGGAACATCGACAGCCTCTTGCTGCACTTGGGGAAAGCTACACCCCTCTTCCCCTTGGGAACACCCTTCTCCAGGGCTTGAGACAGGCTGGTCCTCCCCCTCCTGGGTGACTGCCCTCTCTTCGTCCTCAGTAACCTGGGCTATTTCCCCCTCCCTGGTTGGTGGTGAGGTGGCTTCCCTAACGTTGCCTTCCTCCTCCCACTTTCCTCTGAGGGTTTGGCTGCGGGTTACAGCATTGATAGAGTACTGGCCAACCAACAAATCCCGGCCCAATAACACTGGAACTGTCTGTTCCTCCATTACCCCAAATTCAGAATAGGATTTACATTCTTGTGGAGCTAAACCCCTGAACTGCTTTCGGGAGTGGTCTGGCCCCAGTTTAAACCTTTTAAATACAGTGGCTTTATAGGCCGCAAAAGTTATCCCCCCATCTTCCATAGGCATGCTGTAATAGATGGTTGAAAGTTCTCCAGTCAGGTTGCTACAGAGGTAAGACATATAGTCTTCCTCTGCAATCCCCCACTGTTTGGCTGCCCTCTCAAAGTTGGAGAGGTATATGGAGGGGTCTTCTCCCTCTTGGTACACTGCAAAGTCTTTGGGGGTGACTTTGATCTTTTTGCTTTGTTCAGCTTCCAGACGTAGCACCTCAAGCTCATGGCGACGTTGCTCTTCCTGCTCCCATCTGCGGATCTCAGCTCGTCTTTCCTCTTTCTCTCTTTCCTCCTGTCTGCGCTCTCGGTACGCCTCGGTACGTATTCTTGCCAGTTCCAACTGTAGCCGCAAGATTACTTCTGACTGTGTGGGGCCACTTTTGCAAGTGCCCCTGCATGCTGATGATACTCCAACAGGAGGTCTTTCATATCTACTACAGTCATGTTGTCACACTCCAGCTTGTGCTTTGCACACTCTTCCTGGAGCTGTGGCTTTGTCATCTTCAGGATTTCCCGCCTCTTAGCATGCTCCATCCTAACTAACTAAACTTTCCCTATTCCAGTTGACCTGAAAATAAAACAAAACCTCTGTTGCTTCCTCTGGGTGCTTGCACGTATCAAAAAACAAAAATGCCTGGCCAATCAAGTTCTCTGTTTGTTCTTATCCCACCGCTGCCACCAAGTGTGCCGGAACCGGCCCGATTCTGCCTTCAGACCCGGTCCCGTCAGCTCCCTATTGAGTCGCCAACTCCTGGAGGGAGCTATTTCTCCTCCTGCCCCTTGGGCTCGCTGCCACCACCTGCTCAGTCTAGGGGTTCAGATTGAGAGGAACAGGACTCCCAATCCCCCTCTCCAGCTATGAGGCTAGGCCTCAAGGTCCTCTGCCACCCTGCACTTGGGTTTCACAGCGACCTCAGCACTTCTTTGGGGCACCCCTGGAGGATTGGCACCTTATCCAACTGCATGCCTTTCCCCTTGCCCGGGGCCCCCTTTATAAAACAGCGTGGTCTAAAGCGGTTTGGGGATCTATGTGGTACAGAGTTTGACTGCCAGCATTTAAAACAGCAAAAAAATATTTATTTAAAAGAGAAAAAGAAAGGGAAAGAAAAACAAAACAAAAATAGTTGCATTTAAAAAATTAGCACAGCACAGCATCCGTACAGCAAACAGTATAACAAAGAAAAGTTGATTATAAACGCATCCTGCTGGCCCTGATCTAAACATGTCCTGCCCTTTTGGATGACTTACTTTGTCTTACTGCCTGGAGGCCTCATTCTCTTTTGAATAGGCCGCATGCACAGGCAGGAGCTCTCCCACTGGCAACCTCTTCCTTCGAGCTGCAGCTGAGAACTGAAAAACTCTTCCTCCTAACTCACATGCAGAGAACAAAAGAACTTCCTGCCTCTCTAGGAGACTTTCCCCCTAGAGTTGTTGGTTTGGCTCTGGTAAGGGAGGGGGGGGGGTTGGAGGGAGGCTACAAAGCCTGCTGAGGGATTTACTGACCCCTGCCAATGAAGCACCAACACTCTAAGATGGCGTTTCTCCACAGACCTGTATCGGAAAGACAACAATGTCTTTTTAGAAGATTTACAGTGAGGGGGGTGGGTTGCTTTAGGCTGCTGAGTGATTGTGTGGGTGTAAGCAGAGGCTTGGCCTTTCCAGTGGTGGGATAGTGCAATAAGGAAGCAGAAATGGTGAGCACCTAGGCACTTCCTATTGAAAATAAGGGTTCAACAAAGAACAGCCTTCAGGCCTTGTGACAGTGCTGGAAAGTGTGTGTGGGGATTTTCCTTTGGAGTTCCCTGGTTTCAGTTTATCCTAGCAAGCCAAGCAACCTCTGGGTGGTGGGCCAGCGGCACTTCCAATTGGGCAGACTGCTGATTGAGAGGCACAAAGTTGGCTCAAGATGATAATAATAATAATAATAATAATAATAATAATAATAATAATAATAATAATAATAATAATAATAATAATAATAATAATAATAATAATATTTTTATTTATATCCCGCCCTCCCTGCCTAGGCAGGCTCAGGGCAGCTAACAACATATTCAGATAAAAAGTTATACAGTAATATACAGTAATTTTAAAATGACATTAAAATTATACAATGATTTAAATCGACAGTGTCTTAAAAAGCCATTCCGGTTTGACAGGTGTCTCACCATATGGAGGGCAGGGAAGTTTTGAGTTGATTACACCTGCCCTGCTCTTTCCACACTTTCCATCCCTTCATTGTTTCAGTTATAAATAGTTAATAAAGCGGCCCTTGTTGAATCCATATATTGTGTCTATTTCTTCATTCCGACTGTAGGGGCAATAGTCTCCATAGAATGCTATGTGAAGAACAGCTGTTACCCTCTTTGATTTACTATTATTGAATAATATCATCATCAACGACAGCACTTTTCATCATATATTTTGCTCTAAAAACATTGTCACCATATAGCTTGCCCCTGAAATATTTTGCGCTAATGCCTCATTCCCAATGTAGCTCCTTATTTTCAATATTTTCAATATTGGCCTTATGAGCAAATATTCTAGATTCCATCTCACTCTAAAGACAACACATTGATTTGGTTGTCCATATGGGAGGAGCAAGGTTATATTATTAGCCACACACAGCTTAAGATAAAGATTAAAAATGATACCAGTCATTTATAATATTCACCTGCATCAACCTCAGACTTATTACAACTGTAATCTAACCTGTAATACCTGACCTAAACCTGTAAATCTTTAAGTGATTACATGGTCAGGGAAGTTCAGGCAGATATAATTTAATCAGTTCAGAGCAGATTTAGCTGTAGGCTGGTTGCTCTGTCTGCTGGCACCTAGTCATATTTATGACACATTTAAATAAGAGTAGCCAAAAAATGAATCAGACTTGACTTTGATGCAGGTAAGCATTTAGCAACTGCCTAATTGTATTTATCTGTGAACGAATCACAATAGAATGTCTTTATTAGATCTCAGTTCCAGAACACAGTGTGCTTCTGCACTTTCCCAAGATCTTGTGTCCATCTGTAGGAATAGTGAAGGATTCTGTTGTCACTAGAGTTTGAAAGTAAATCAATTTATTTTAACCTGGGCTGTGTTAATTGTTATATTAAGAATATCACAGAGTAGGTAGGCCAAATAAATGGCTGTGCTGTCGACAAATGGTTTGCAGAGAATCTTTGGTTTTCCTTTGGTTTTAAAAAAACATTGTCTCATCACACAGCATGAGAGCATAGTAGCCATTTTCCCCAGTTGTGAGGAATAACTCCATTTTGTGAGCTGCTTCAGAGCTGAAAATCTTACAGGATGCTTATTTAGAATAGAATTTTTATATTTTCTGCAACTTGTGAATGGCACACTAAAATAAGTGCCAACTATAATCTGTCTAAAGACCATTCACACTTGTGCCTCCAACTCTTGAGACCTGAGCCTTTGTATAGACAGACTGCAGACTGGTGTGGCATTTTCTGATAAATTAAGATGACCATTTTTTTAAAGAGTCAATATTTATTAACTACAAATTGACAAAATGAAGGGAAGAGAAAAAAGGAAATGTAAAAGACGATTGACAATCAAAACATTTGGCAAGTCGAGATAAAATACTTCAAATACTTACATTGGGAAGGGGGAACTATGGTGGGGAAATGGACAAATGACATGGGGGGGGGGTAGAAGGAGCCTGAGAACCAGTGGATCTAGAAAATGGCCTTGGGGAAGTTAATGGGAGGCTTCTTTGCAATAAATAGGAACATTGTGAGAACAATGGGGAAGAAGAGCATGGAGACCATGGGCTATAGTGAGATAAAAGGGAGAGATTAAGAAAAAAGGAGAAATTAGATAATAGCTGCCAGTCTTGAAGAATGCACATTGTCTCTTTAGTGGAGGAGACAGGTTAGATGAGCAAACCTGACCTCAAGTGTGTGGTTGTATGTATCCCAGACCTTGTACACCTAATTTCCTATACTGGGCTGGGGTGATAGTGGAGTTAAATTAAATTGACTTATTTGCTAGTTTCAAGAAACTTATTTCCTTTGCCCATATTTGTTTGGGACAAAGTTAACTGTGACCTGAGATTGTGCTAATATACTGATTAATTCAAGACTAGTGATTGAATATTTACTTGTAGATGTGTTGGGGTTCAAGCCGACATGAGTTTTTGCTCTTATAATTAACTCAGGAAAGAAACCAATTTGCTCTCTTTGGCCTGTCAGTCATTGATTGTCTTAAGAATCCCTTTTAGTCTTCTGTAATATTTGTCCTGTGCTGTCACAAACACTGCCCAATGGTTGTGACTAGAATCTGAAATGATATTAGCAAATCATCATTGTTTGCTTCTAGGATGAGCGTTCTTGCAGAGGATATCTGGAAACCTCATTTGTGTTTAAATCAGTTTTGGGAATTATTTCTTCTGAGTCTGATCAAGCTGCTTCTTTCCCCCAGCTTTTTGGGATCTCTTCCCTGAGTATGGAAATGAAGGGGGTTTAGCTGCCCGCTTTTCTGTGGTGCCTTGAGGCCCTTGACAACTACGGGGTCCTGGTGTAACAAAATGGACAATGACCACACTATTGTTATAATAAATTTATTTATTTATTACTTTACATTTATATCCCGCCCTCTCCGCAAGCGGACTCAGGGCGGCTCACAACATCATAAAAACAATCAATTCAATAAAACATATAAAACCATAATTTACTTATCAATTTAAAACTATTAGCGCTGTCTCAGTCCAATCTAGGCCGTATTGACTTCTGCCTATGCTTGCCAGCATTCTGTGGGATGTCCGGTGGCAGCCCATTTTCAATCAACCACAAAAGCCTGTTTAAACAGTTCGGTCTTACAGGCCCTGTGGAACGCCGACAAATCCTACAGGGCCCTTATAGCTTCTGGGAGGGTGTTCCAGAGTTCTGGTGCTGCCACCGAGAAAGCCCTAGATCTTGTTATGCATAGCTTGGCTTCTTTGGGGCCAGGGGCAGACAACAGATTTTTTGTCCCTGATTGCAGTGCTCTCTGGGGGATATATGGGGAAAGGCGGTCCCGTAGATAGGCAGGTCCCTGACCATATAGGGCTTTAAAGGTTAATACCAACACCTTGACGCGAACTCGGAACACAACAGGCAACCAGTGCAGCTCTCTCAGCACTGGCTGAATGTGCTCCCGTCGTGGTAGCCCCATTAACAGCCGTGCCGCAGCGTTCTGCACTAGTTGTAGTCTCCGGATTAGCGTCAGGGGTAGCCCCATGTAGAGAGCATTACAGTGATCTATTCTTGAGGTGACCGTAGCATGGATTACCGTCGCTAAGTCGTTGCGCTCCAGGTAAGGGGCCAGCTGCCGTGCTTGCCGAAGATGGAAAAAGGCAGCTCTAACAGTGGCTGCCACCTGAGCCTCCATTGTAAGGGAGGACTCAAGGAGCACGCCTAAGCTCTTGACCTTGGGGACCGGTATCAGTGGCACCCCGTCAAGGGCCGGCAGCTGGATCTCTCTCCTCGGACCGCCCCGACCCAGGTAGAGAACCTCCGTCTTCGTTGGATTCAACTTCAGCCGACTCAGTCTGAGCCAAGAGGCCACGGCTTGTAATGCCAGGTCTAGATTTTCCAGGGTACAGTCAGACTGGCCACCCATCAATAGGTAGAGCTGGGTGTCATCCGCATATTGATGGCAACCCAGTCCATACCTCCTGACAATCTGGGCAAGGGGGCGCATATAGATATTAAATAGCATCGGGGATAGGACCGCTCCCTGTGGCACCCCACAACTAAGAGAGTGCCTCTGGGATGCTTCCTCCCCTATCACCACCCTTTGTCCCCGATCCTGGAGAAAGGAAATCAGCCACTGCAAGGCAGATCCCTGAATCCCCACTTCGGTAAGGCGGCTAGTCAGTAGCTGATGGTCAACCGTATCAAAAGCGGCTGACAGGTCTAATAACAACAGCACTGCAGAGCCGCCCTGATCCAGATGTCGCATAAGATCGTCCATGAGAGCGACCAGAACTGTCTCCGTCCCGTGACCTGGCCGGAAGCCGGACTGGAATGGATCCAGTGCGGAAGTGTCCTCCAGAAATCCCTGCAGCTGAGTCGCCACCGCCCGCTCTATGACCTTACCCAGAAAGGGAAGGTTTGACACCGGCCGATAGTTTGCCAATGTGGCCGGGTCTGCTGATGGTTTTTTAAAGAGGGGACGGACCACTGCCTCTTTAAGAGGTGTGGGAAAGATCCCTTCAATCAGGGACCTGTTGATAATGTCCTGTAGTGGTTCACGTAGCTTTGTTTGGCTAGCTTTTATAAGCCAAGACGGGCACGGATCTAACCTACAGGTCGTAGGGCGCACAGCTGCAAGGATCCTGTCGACTTCCTCCAGACTGAGTGGACTGAAGGAGTCCAGAATTGAACCAGAAGACGTGCTCGGTGCCCCAAGTTCATCTACTGTATTAATTATGGCGGGTAGGTCGTGTCGGAGTGACGAGACCTTATCTGCGAAATAGCTCGCAAAAGCCTCACAGCCTATTTCCAATTCTCTATTATTTTGTTTGCCCTGCGGCAATTCTGTCAATGATCGAATTACACTAAACAATTGTGCTGGGCGCGAGGTCGCAGATGTGATTCTGGATGCAAAGTGTTCCTTCTTTGCAGTCCGAATAGCCATCTCATAGGCCCTCATAAATGACCTATACGATGTTCTCGTAGCTTCGTCACGAGCATGGCGCCATTCATAATTCAAGTGAGGAAGGCAGTTATCACTTCACTTTCAGTCTTGTTATCCAGATAAGATATTGGATTTATATTCTGCCATCCAACCTGAATCTCAGAGCAGCTCACAATCTCGTTTATCTTCTTCCCCCCACAACAGACACCCTATGAGGTGGGTGGGACTGAGAGGGCTCTCACAGCAGCTGCCCTTTCAAGGACAACCTCTGCCAGAGCTATGGCTGACCCAAGACCTTTCCAGCAGGTGCACCACTACAGGTAACCACTACACCAAACTGGCTTTCATAACAGTGTTCTTGTAGCATTGTTGAGATGCCTATGCAATCTAAAAGAATTATGAACTGAATATGGAGAGTGGGATCACCTTCATATTCCATTTGTTTATTTAAAATGTATTTTTGCCTTTCTGAGTTCAGTTTAAGGTGGGTTACAATAGATATTACCAAAAAATAGATATTACTAAAAAAAGAGAACAGCTAGATCCAAGTCCAGTGGCACCTTAGAGACCAACAAGATTTTTGGGGCATAAGCTTTCAAGTGACAAAGCTCCCTTTGACAAACCAATGTATCTGACAAAGGAAGCTTTGACTTCTTAAAGGTCATTCCCTGCAAATCTTGTTGGTCTCTAAGGTGCTACTGGACTTCAGTCTAGCAGCTATACTGCAGACCAGCATGGGGCTATCCTCTGAAACTAAAAAAAAGAAGTCTTTAAAATCACAATAATTAAAAGAGTTATTTTATTGTATGTATATATGTAATGGAATGGTCTGCTCCTTCTGTAATATCTGTGTGACTTGGTTTGGTCCTATTGGGTGGAGTTCTAAATTTCAGTTTCCAGTTCTGCTGAAGCTGTGGCTTGTTGGAGTTGTCTGCTGCTAAATAAATGGTTGATGTTTTGAGCCAGCTTGTCTCTACAGAATGGACTTGAGAATGGCTGCTTGAGTGAGTCCTCCAACCTGGGGACCCACAGTAACAGGAGGATATTACAAAAACAGGTCCCGGAATGCCCTCCCCCGATAATACAGAACTTAACTGGCACATCAATTTGAGACCAAACAAATATTCATCCAGTGGACACAACATCAACAATTGACTATAGGCTTTTGAAATAAAGTTGTTTTACATCCATAGCTTTCTTTCAGTATGGCTTGCTTCCCCTTCTTCCCTCACTACCTCGCTTTTCGAATGTAGGAAAGAAAGCTGCATGGGAGACAGGAATGTCATTTCTGATGTCCAAGTATGATCTGGTATTCTAATAATGTTTTTATTTCCTTTATTTTCTCTATATCACAAGTAGATGGTAATTGTCTCTCGGCTTGACTTCGCGAACGAAGATTTAAGAAAGGTGCAGTGGTCCACGTCTGCTGCAAGCTCGCTGGTGGCTGACAAGACCAATGCAGGAGAGGCAGGTCCGGCCACAGTGGCTGCAGGGAAAAGTCTGATTTGGGGTTGGTGCTGTAGCAGTACGATTCTTCCTCAATCACCTTTTGTCCTCAAGACCAGCTATGCGGATACAGTATGGGAATACTGTACAGTATATGTACCACATATACAGTAAATGATTTTAGTAGATGAACAGTATTCACTAAAATACAAGGATTTTATCAGAAAGGTGTATATGTGAAAAAATAAGTATTGTCAACAATAATAAATAATTGCTTGCACAATTTCACCCTTTTATTCACCACACTATTCACTAAATGATGTGACATGTGGTAAGGATTAAGGAACATAACCGATGAGCCTAATACCCACATTAAGGTGATGTTTACTTTTGACTAAACATTAGGAAGAACTTCCTGACAGTCAGAACAGTTGCTCAGTGGAACACACTTCCTCAGGAGGTGGTGGGCTCTCCTTCTTTGGAGATTTTCAAACAGAGGCTAGAGGGCCATCTGATAGTAATGATGATTCTATGAACTTTGGCAGATCATGAGAGGGAGGACAGGAAGGGTTGCATCAGTGCTTAGTACTCATGGCCTATTCTTATTTGTGAATTTCCTGCATTGTGCATTGACTAAATGAATCTGAAGGTCCATTCCAACTCTATTGTTCTATTTGATAAGGTCAGGGCTTTTTTCAAGCAGGAACGCACAGGAGCACAGTTCCGGCTGGCTTGGTGTCAGGGGGTGTGGCCTAATATGAAAATGAGTTCATGCTGGGCTTTTTCTACAAAAAAAAAAAGCCCTGGATAAGGTTATGATTTTTGAGGGGTTGGGTTTAACGGGAGATATTTTGATCTACAAAACATTTTTCAACCATTGAAAAAATCTTTTCTGTATCTGATTGGGCTTGAGAAATCTAGAGATGAGTAAGATTTCAAGTGATTTGGAATAGAGTCAGTGTGCTGGGTAGCTTGTTGGTCTTTCTTATGATTAAGTTATGCTAAAAGTGATTAAAATATGAATAAGTATGGAAATATACTTAATTTATATAATTTATCCTGGTCATAATTATTGCAAGATGTGTTTTTAGCATGAGGTTAGGTTTGCTAGGCCACAGCTGACAACCCCGGGAGGGAAAAGGGGTGGGCCCTGGATTGCCAGGATGATTTTGGGGTGTGTTAATTCTGGTAAAAATTGGAAGTGACATGGTTTTTGAAAAATCCTAGCGTGTCCATGATGTTACTTCCTGACATCAGTATGCAAGCATGATGTAGGCGAGTTCCCCAATTCCCCCTCCCCCAATCTTTCCACCAGCATTTCAGATGCTGGTGGGCAAAGTGCAGATTTGCCAGAGGGTCTTCTGCTATACCAGGCCTATGTGAGGTACACATAATGGGGCACACAACCCTAAATATAACCTCATTTTATTTCTTATTCATACCATCTTAGTGAGACAGTGACCCAAAGAGCTTTATAGGCGAGCAGGAATTTGAAACAAATTGTCAAAGAGGCCACAGCTGCACCCCATGGGTTCCCAGGGCTGTTGTAACCAAGTAACCAAACATTTGGTTAATTTTACTTAAATATTCAGAAATTTAATTTTTGTCAAGATGTCTACTGTCTTGTCTACTGGCAACACAGTGCTCTAAAGTCATACAGCATAAAAACAAGAAAATGAGCTTAACTATCGGACACACTTTTTAGAACTTAAATTAGGTGGCACAAACTTTAAGTCCAAGCATCAAAGGCCACAGGTGATGCATTTCTACATTGCTATCTATTGCATTTTAAGAATGTCATAGTCCAGACCTTCAGTCCATGAGAATTCAAGCTGGTCTTTCTCCTTCAGGGCCTTAGCTAAATTATAACTTCTTAGACACGCAGCTAAAATTTATAACTTTTTGGCCAAGCTGTTACTGGATGATGATGACAGTTAATCAGGACCCATTCTTGGTGGAACCCTCTAGAAAATTTCCTAACCACTTCTGATTCTCACCTTCCCATTCTGTAGCCACAGGTTCTCATGAGAAGTTACTGCATCTTCAGTTCTGGCCTTGAAGATGATAAGGACTGAGAGATCAATTATTAATATCTGCAGGCTGGAACAAGCCTGTTACCATTCACATTAACCCTTAAGGGGGAGGTCAAGGGTGCTTTGCCTCACACAGGTTCCATTAACTACACCAATTGAACAATTAATGCTGGACCATACTATTGTATTTGAAAACAAAAGATTGTATATGTCAAAGGTATTCTGCTCAGGAAACACTTATTTGATGTTTCTCTTAATACCAATATTGGTGGGAATTACTTAATTGCATGAACTGAACATTATTTGCTGGCCCAGCTACTGTTCCTCTAAATGGGGTATGTGCAGGAGGCCTTCCTGGTCAATGTGCCCCTTATTTATTGCTATTTATTATTATTGCCCTGTTGTTGGCTCTCCAGTGGTTGGCCACTGTGTGAGATAGAATGCTGGACTAGATGGACTATTAGACTGATCCAGCAGGGCTCTTCTTACATTTCTACTACTAGGAGAAAGGCCAGAATTTCATTCAGAAATTTAATTTCTGTCAAGATGTCTACTGTCTTGTCAGTCAGTATCATAATGCCCCTGTATAAATCGATGGTGTGGCCTCATTTGGAGTACTGTGTACAATTCTGGTCACCGTACCTCAAAGAAGATATTATAGCATTGGAAAAAGTGCAGAAAAGGGCGACTAGAATGATTAAAGAGTTGGAACACTTTCCCTATGAAGAAAGGTTGAAACGCTTGGGACTCTTTAGCTTGGAGAAACGTTGACTGAGGGGTGACATGATAGAGGTTTACAAGATTATGCATGGGATAGAAAAGGTAGAGAAAGAAGTACTTTTCTCCCTTTCTCATAATACAAGAACGCGTGGACATTCAATGAAATTGCTGAGCAGTTGGGTTAGAACTGATAAAAGGAAGTACTTCTTCACCCAAAGGGTGATTAACATGTGGAATTCACTGCCACAGGAGGTGGCGGCAGCTACAAGCATAGACAGCTTCAAGAGGGGATTGGATAAGCATATGGAGCAGAGTACTATCAGTGGCTACTAGCCACACAGTATTGTTGGAACTTTCTGTCAGGGGCAGTGATGCTCTGTATTCTTGGTGCTTGGGGGGGGGGGCACAGTGGGAGGGCTCCTAGCCCCACTGGTGGACCTCCTGATGGCACTTGATTTTTTTGGACTGGATGGGCCAGTGGCCTGATCCAACATGGCTTCTTTTATGTTCTTATGATGATTTAGTGCACCGTCTCTTAAGCAGAAACCCTTAACACTGTCTAAGGTTTTTGCTGATGTTTGTCATGCATTTTCTTAGCATTTTGGCGTCCAAGTTATCACTTATGTTCAAAAGGTTGGGCATAAAACTGGGTATAATGAAGCCAGCATGCTTTTAATTGTCACTGCCTTTGTTATTGGTGAAATCTAATGACAACTGCTCTGTCTTCATCCTAAGTTCCTCCCTTGTACAGTGGAGTCAGGCTCTTTCTATGTGAGCTTTTAAATTGAAATGTTTCTGCAAATACATGTTTAATACTTTTCAGTGTTCAGGAGTTCAGTACTATTCAGTGAAAAACACTGCTTTCTAAAATGTATTTTAGGTGTTTGATCCTCCTCCCTTTTGTTTTAAATACCTTCCCTTACAAATGTCCTAAGTATGAAAAAGAGTGAGGAAAAATGCTATTTGCTTTTAGTAATCGGATTCTGTGAGATATAATCCTATATCGTATTTATGGCTGTGCTAGCAATTCGAAATTAAAATGAACCTTTCATCCGTGTGTATCATAAATGGGCATTTATCAGGATTATATGATTTTGCAATCCATCTGAATATGTAACCGGAATTTGTTTTCTTTCCGTTTCACTATGTAATTACCATGCAGCAATAACAAAAGTGACATGTTTGAAGAACAGATAAAATGCTATAAATTGGCCAGTAATGGTGATATTTCCTCATCTTCTGAAAAACCCATTTATTCTCTCTCTCGACAAATCAAGGCATTGTCAGCCCACACTCATCTTGTGGCCAGAGGGGCCCTACCAATTTCTAGATGTAAGTGAATACTGGAATGCAGATGAGGCCTACTAACTAAGGCTTTCAACTCAGGCAGCTGGTCTTAGCTTGCCTCAATTTCTAAATCATCCATAATGGGGCCAGGACCTCCGAAGCACTAAAAAGAGCGAGCTGACATGCTGGACAAACTGTTAATTTTTTTTCCTGAAGAAGCTGCTATATTGCACATCTGTCACTGCTGTGCAGACAATTACTCACAGAGTGGAAAAAAATCTGCTGCTTGTTTCTAGTGTAGTTGTTAACTGACATAATGGCGAAATACAATGGTGAGGGAGAGGCATAAAGTGGGTCTCCCTCCTCCCTTTTTAGAATTCTCATCAGTTGTTTTCTCCTTTTCAAAGCTTTAATATTCCAAAGCATTCTGCATAAGTAAAATCAAACTCCAATATTGTTAAACGATAGGCTCAAAGTACAACATGGCTGGTAGACAATGTTTGAAGAGACTGAGCTTGCTGTAATGCCTCTAAAAAATTACATTATATAGTCATTTTAAATGCATTATCTATTTTTGAATTATACCTCTGTAGGTGAAGTTTTTGCTTTTCAGAGAATATTTACTGTAATTACCAACAATTCCCAGCTTAATTTGAAACAATTGCTAAGCCCATATTATGCAAGTTAATAATTATTTTTATAGTATTAAAACCAGCCCAGATGTTTTTTTTAAATGAATAGGGTAAAGGATCAAAGGATCATGCCCCTATAAAGCCTGCTCAGATTCCCCTTCCGAAAGCATTGTCCTTAGGGAGAGATTTGGTATGGACCTTGGGCTTGCCTCCTTACCGTGCACAGAAATAAATTAGGAGAGTCTATCATTATTTGAAGTGGGATCTTCCCAGAATCTGAGACATTAAGGCTTGAGGGGCTTGTCACCCAGGCCAGGGAAGATTTCATGAAAGTGGGGGACATCCACCTCCAGACACTCTTTCTGTTCACGCTGTTGTACATCCTAGAATTTAGCATTACTCAGATGAAAGCACCTTACTAAATCATGAATGATATTAGGATGTGACACTAGCTTTAACCTGTGGATTCAAGTGCTGGAATGTAAGAATCTTGGTTATTGTAGCTGATGCTAAGGCTGATGAAAGGAATTCATGCTCCAAAGAGTGAATAATTGGGGGGTACAGAAGCACACAGTTCAACAACTAGCTGCCATGGCTAAACAAACAATCCATGGTTAACCTTGGTAAATCAGTTGGTAAGGTTGGAAAATACCTGGAGATATGGGGGTGGGGGCTTGGGAGGGTTGGGTTTGGGGTGGGGTGGGGTGGGGAGGGACTTCAGCAGGGTACAATGCCATAGAGTCCACCCTCCAAAGCAGTTATTTTCTCCAGGGGAATTGTTCTGTATTGTCTGGAGATCAGTTGTAATACCAAAAGGTCTTCAAGCTCCACTTACAGGTTGACTAATCTAGTTGGGACTGTTGTGTCTACCTGCAGAAACATGACATGTAAAGAACAAAAAAAAACCCATTTACACTGATGATTGACATAAGAAAAATAAAAAAGTAAATGATTACACATACTGTAATATCTAGTCACATGGAAATCTTAGCAATTTTTTTTAAAAAACAGTGAACTAGTCTAAAATCCACTAAGATCAACAAAGATAAAATGATTCAAAATATTCCTAGAAGTTCATGATCCAAAAAGAATATGGTATCCTTGGGTCTGATCATTATTAGACCTCAGCCCCAGGTTGCCTTTTCATGGGAAATCCAATCATTGCACTTCCTCTAAGAATGAGACCCCATAGGAAAATACTTCTGCTTAGTGAATGCCATCCACAAATACAACATTGCTACTGTAAATTTTATTTACTGCACATTATTGTTGTGTTTTCACACTACACTAAATAATGTGTTTTGTAACTAGATTTATGCTATTACACAGTAAAAATCCAGTTGCAAAACGTATTATTTAGTGTAGTGTGAATGCATCCTATGCGGTTCATTATAGCTTCTTAGAAAGCTGTTGTTGCTATAACGTTGCATTGAGATGATGAACATTAAGATCACAAACTAGTTATAGTCGTATTCAGGAACAGGAACTCATTTGCATAGTAGGCCACACACCCCTGATGTCACCATTGTTTCACACAGGGATTTTTTATAGAAAAAGCCCAGCAGGAACTCATTTGCATATCAGGCCTCACCCCCTAGTGCCAAGCCAGCCAGAACAGTATTCCTGTGCATTCCTGCTAAAAAATAAAAGCTCTGGTAGTACTGCACTTGTTGATTTGGTCACTAATGGAAAGGAGAGGATGAAGGTTTTATCTTGTAGTAAGAGAAAGCTATTTCTGAGACACTGCAGATAAAAATGCAGCAGCATCAGCAACAAATACAAACAATTTTCTGGAAAAAAGTTGTCAAGAAATCAGGTTTCATTGTTCCACCGCAAATGCAGCTGATGTCTGAATCAGGGGGATGATTTATGCTGTCTGACAATTCAAAGACAGGAGACAACTCTAATGTACAGATAAAACCAAAAGTGGCAATAGTAGATCATCACAGTGACAGTTAATGGGACTGACTCGCTGGAGAGAAATCTGGATCTACTTAAAATGTCAGGTGTGCAAAGTAATGAGTCTGTGCTTAGTAGGAGACCACCAGAAGGAGCCTTCATGGTCCACTTGTCAGTTGAATATATATTACAGTAAACCTGTTAAATCAATGAGTATTTAATACCTAATGATTGAGGGTGTTTTTTTTTAAAGAACTATTTCTACCACTGTACAATGATGTGATTCAAATTTATAAGGATTTCTTAGAGCACGGTATTATTGGAAGGGTTAATATAACAACAAAAGCTAGTGTTAGATTTCAATTACTTGAAATAAGTTAAAGAGGACATGAATGGCTGATTACCTCACTATTATGCCAGAACACTGTTGAGCCGGAGGAAATCTGACCACACAAACAGGGAGCAATCTTACGTCTGTTTGGAAGCAAGCCCATTGTATTCAATGAGTCTATTTTCAGGACAGTCTTACTTTGAGGAGCCAGTGTCAGATTAGGATCTGGGAGACCCAAGGTTAAAACTCTGCTTTGCCATGGAGGCTTGCTGAGCGACCTTGGGCCAATCACACCTTTTGAGCCTAACGTGCCACACAGGGCTGCTGTGAGGATAAAATAAAGACAAGAACAATGATGTGAACCACTCATGGTTCCCATTGATGAGAAAGCTGAGATATAAATGAAGTAAAATAAACAGATTAACTGCAGTTTAAGTTTTGAATACTGAGAGAGAAAGTGTTCCACCCCTTTAATCATTCTAGTTGCCCTTTTTTGCACTTTTCCCAATGCTATATCTTTTTTGAAGTTAAGTATTCACAGAATATACAATATTCCAAATGAGGCCGCACCATCGATTTATATAGGGGCATTATGATACAGGCTGATTTGTTTTCAATTCCCTTCCTAATAATTCCCAGAATAGAATTGGCCTTTTTTATTGCAGTCGCACACTGTCTTGACATTTTCAGTGAGTTATCTACCACGACCCTAAGATCTCTCTCTTGATCAGTCTCCACCAGTTCACACCTCATCAACTTGTATGTATAGTTAGGATTTTTGGCCCCAATGTGCATTACTTTTCAGTTGGCCACATTGAACCTCATTTGCCATGTTGACGCCCACTCGCCCAGCCTCAACAGATCCCTTTGGAGTGCCTTACAATCCTCTCTGGTTCTCACTACCCTGAACAATTTAGTATCATCTGCAGACTTAGCCACTTCACTGCTTACTCCCAACTCCAAATCATTAATGAACAAGTTCAAAAGCATTGGACCCAGTGGGGGACCTTGCGGTAACCCTCTGCTTACCACCCTCCATTGCAAAAATTGCCCATTTATACTCACTCTCTGTTTCCTATTAATTAGCCAGTTTTTGATCCACAAGAGGACCTATCCTTTTATACCATGACTCTGAAGCTTACTAAGAAGCCTTGATGAGGAACTTTATCAAAAGCTTTATGGTAGTCAAGATAAACAACATCTATTGGGTCCCCTTTGTCCACATGTTTGTTCGCCCCCTCAAAGAACTCTAACAGGTTAATGAGACAAGATCTTCCCTTACAGGACCCATGCTGAGTCTTCTTCAATAACTTGTGTTCATCAGTGTGCCTACTCTCTCTTTGATAACGGTTTCCACCAACTTTCCCAGTATTGAAGTCAGACTGACTGGCCTGTAATTTCCTGGATCACCTCTGGAACGCTTTTTAAAGACAGGCATAACATTAGCTACCTTCCAGTCCTCTGGAATGGAGGCAGATTCAATGAAGATTGCATATTTTTGTCAGGAGATCCACAAGTTCACCTTTGAGTTTTTTCAGAACTCTTGGATGTATGCCATCTGGGCCTGGTGACTTATCGGTTTTTAATTTGTCTATCAGTCATAGGACCTCCTCTCTTGTCATCTCAATCTGACTCAGGTCTTTCAACACCCCTCCCACAATCAATGGTTCTGGAGTGGGCAAACACTTTTCATCTTCCACAGTGAAGACGGAGGCAAAAAATTAATTCAGCTTCTCAGCCATTTCCCTATTCTCCTTCAGTAATCCTTTTACCTCTTGGTCATCCAAGGGCCCCACTGCCTCCCTGGCTGGTTTCCTGCTTCTAATGTATTTGAAGAATTTTTTATTGTTGGTCTTTATTAGCCGCCCTGAGCCTGCCTTTGGCGGGGGAGGGCGGGATACAAAAATAAATTTATTATTATTATTTATGTTTTTTGCAATATGCTCCTCAGAGTCCCTTTTTGCCTGCCTGATCACAGACTTGCATTTGATTTTCCACAGCCTATGAGATCCATGGTAATTCTGACCATGGATCTCTTAGTATCTCATCTAGCCTCATCCAAAGACTCCATGGTGAGTTTGTGAATGATGTGAGATTTTAATCATGGCTTTCTATTGGCTATACTTGTTGAATTTTATTCATACTTTCTTTTCCTTCAAGGATCTCCATTCTGGTGTCCTACCCGGAAACTACTCAGAGCCCTCCCCCCTCACAGCTTATCTCCAAAAGCTGAACCTTTCAATCATTCTCTGGGCCAGACATATATCTCATTTGTCAAATAATTGAGAACACCCCACCAACCTATGAAGTCTTCTGGCAAGGCTGAGCTATTTAAGAATATATCCAATAGGCAGCCGTGTTGGTCTGAAGTAGTAGAACAAAATAGGAGTCAATTGCACCATTAAGACCAACTTAGTTTTATTCAGAACGTAAGCTTTCGTGTGCATGCACACTTCTTCAGACGAGGAAGAAGACGTCTGAAGAAGTGTGCATGCACACAAAAGCTTACGTTCAGAATAAAAGTAGTTGGTCTTAAAGGTGCAATTGACTCCTATTTTGTTCCATTTAAGAATAATTATGGGGCAGCTTGAAGAATACAGAAGTGGACTTAGGCTTTTCTCTTTTAATAATGTGGTTTAATGATCTTACTAAATGATTATTTTTGTATGGGTTTTTTATTATCTGATTGTTTTAATATTGTTTTGTTTACTGTCTATTTTATGCTGTTAGCCACCTTGAGTCTGTATGGAATGGGCAGGATATAAATAGAATGTAAATAAATAAATAGTTATTAACTGCCTTGAATCCTGTTTTATGAGAAAGGCAGGGTATATAAATACCCTAAGAACAACAATAAAAATTTGGCTCCATCATTTCTCTTGATTATACAATTAATGTTACGGAATTAATGTAAAGAGTACTGAAATTTTCTATATGACATCTCTTGAATGCTCAGAAAAAAGCGTTATATAAGTGCCAAATATTATTGTAATTTAGGTAAAGGTCTAACTTGCCATAACATGGATACAGCAGGGGTGGATTCTACCTCCATCCTACTGCTCTACTGGGCAAAGTCTGATGCCTTCCCCAGCCCAAGTGGTTTGTCCTCCAACTGAAGAACCACTTAAGTTGGAGGAAGCTTCCTTAGTCTGGACAAAGGCTCTTTGGAGGAAGGCTCTTTAAAAACATCTTGCCCAATGGTACAGACACAGAATAATTACAGCTATTTTGGAATAGTTTTATACATACATACATCTTGCCCAATGGTACAGACACATACATACATACATACTTACATAACTGAGAAAGTGGCAGACCTCTTACAACACTGGCTTCAGCCAAAGCTTATGTAATGAACTTACATTATGCTGGTATGCTTATAAACATATTACTAAAGAATTTCCGGCAGCCGGCTGTATTGCAGCTCGGCTGCTGGGGAATCTATTTGCCTCCCTGGATGGAAGGAAGGAATTATCGGGCCTGTTGAGGTGCACTTTTGAGGGGGCGGGGCTTGGGTGTTGTAACGGCCAGGCCTCCAGCCCAATCGTTCAAAGTGCAAAGTGCATCACCCCCATCGTTCAAAGTGCAAAGTAATGCACATTGGGGACAAGAATCCCAGCTACCAATACAAGTTGATGGGGTGTGAACTGGCAGAGACTGTCAAAGAGAGAGATCTTGGGGTCGTGGTAGATAACTCACTGAAAATGTCAAGACAGTGTACGTTTGCAATAAAAAAGGCCAACGCCTTGCTGGGAATTATTAGGAAGGGAACTGAAAACAAATCAACCAGTATCATAATGTCCCTGTATAAATCGATGGTGCGGTCTCATTTGGAGTACTGTGTGCAGTTCTGGTCGCCGCACCTCAAAAAGGATATTATAGCATTGGAGAAAGTCCAGAAAAGGGCAACTAAAATGATTAAAGGGCTGGAACACCTTCCCTATGAAGAAAGGTTGAAACGCTTAGGGCTCTTTAGCTTGGAGAAACGTTGACTGAGGGGTGACATGATAGAAGTTTACAAGATAATGCATGGGATGGAGAAAGTAGAGAAAGAAGTACTTTTCTCCCTTTCTCACAATACAAGAACTCGTGGGCATTCAATGAAATTGCTGAGCAGACAGGTTAAAACGGATAAAAGGAAGTACTTCTTCACCCAAAGGGTGATTAACATGTGGAATTCACTGCCACAGGAAGTGGTGGCGGCCACAAGCATAGCCACCTTCAAGAGGGGTTTAGATAAAAATATGGAGCAGAGGTCCATCAGTGGCTATTAGCCACAGTGTGTGTGTATATATAAATTTTTTTGCCACTGTGTAACACAGAGTGTTGGACTGGATGGGCCATTGGCCTGATCCAACATGGCTTCTCTTATGTTCTTATGTTCAGTCCCTCGTGGAAGCTTGGCTCAGTAGGAGCGTTTTAGTGGCGCTCCAAGCCAGCTTGGAGGGATTAGGCCTCATTCGGGGTTCGAATAGGGCTGTTGGAGCGCTCTTGCTCCCATTCGGGCCCTGTTGGATGGGTCAGTTTGTGGGCTGTTGAGAAGGACAGTGTCGATCAGATGGAGGTCACTTCGTGGGATTCGCACTGTTTTTTGTTTTTTTTTTAAACACAAAACTTTCCCATTCCCTCTTTCTTTAAAGCAGCTTGTTGGCTCCCCTCCCCTCCACTCCCCGCCCCCCTTTTCCCCTGGGGATTCAGTTAAGGCTGAGCTTTCTGCTGGGGGGTTTATTTTTGGGGTTTGGGGGAGTATTAGGGTGGCAATTTGTGGCTGCCTTATTCGTTCATTTCCCCCCTCATCGGGCTTGGTGGCCATCTTATTTAATTCCTTTCATAGGGCGACAGAGGCCATTTTGGGAGCAGAGTTTGAATTGGGAGCCATTTTAGGGCTGGGTTATTAGAGAGGGTTAATTGTTAGCTGCCTGCAAGGGCTATTGTGTTTGTGGGTTTCATCTGTCCTTATTCCAGGAAGATGTCTGGGCAAACAGCCGGTGCAAAAAGCCCCTAAGCGTCCTCTGCTGCCTTCATCTTCTGATGAGGAGGGGGAGGATGAGGTGAATGTAGCTATCTTGCAGAGGCTGCGGGTCCTGGAGCATGCATCCGGTGTTTCACCTTCGCAAAGTTTGGATGGGGGGAAGGTCTCCAAATTGGCATTTCAAGCTGACATCTTAACCAGGTTGTCTATTTTGGAGGGCAAGTCTGCCGGTAATGCTGCTGGTGGAGCCGTGTGTCTTGGCACTTCTGATGTGGGAGCAGGCCCATCTTCAGAGGTCGCGAGATCTGGATCGGCACTGGTGTCTGCTGGAATGCCGGGTAACATGGGGGAACAACTCTCTGGCATATACTGGGCTTGTTTGGCCTTGGGGGGGCATGGGGTCCTGCCGCACCTAATGCTCCTGGCATTGCTTCTGGGGGTTCAGGTACACCTTCCACCTTGGGCATGGGTCCTCAGGCTAACTGAGCATGGCTGCAAGGCCAGCTTGGCCCATATGGGAATTGGCCAGTTGCTGGGCAGCAGGGAGTTGCACCTTCCTTTGTGGGGGAGATGGGGATTTCCTTCTCTCTATGGGTGGTCCCTATTACTGCCATGCCTTTTGGAGATGTTGCTTTACCTTTAGGCAATCATTTGTTGCCTGCAACAAAGGACAAGATCCTAAAGGGAGAGTATGTGGATATTTTCTCTCTCCTGTTTCGGGAGTTGAAAAAAAAGATGAGGATCTGGATGACAAGGAGAAGGAGAAGTTGAAAAAGCAGAAGGTGGATCAGACTTGGGCCAATTGGCTGCCGGGGTTTTTTGTATATGCTGGAGTGATAGCGTGTGCTCAGCCTTGGCGGGCGGCAGCACTCATCCAGTATATGGATATTATTTTTAAAGGGTATACGATGTTTAGTGGCCCGGCCTGGATTCAGTATGATGAAGAATTCAGGATGAGGGCTGCTTTGTACCGTTCCCTCCAGTGGGATCATATCCATCCACAATTGTGGCTGCAGGTTATGTCACCGGCACGACCTAATTTGGGTGACCACTCTGATAGTGATCATTTGGTTGCTAAGGCATCCACTTCTCTCTCTGCTACGTCATCATCTTCCCGCAGCTCAGCAGGGCAGGCGGTTCAACCCCGCTTGCTTTGTTGGGAGTTTGGTTCACAGGGAGTGTGCAGTTGAAAGCTTGCCAGTCCAAGCATGAATGCCCCATGTGTGGCGGTCTGCACTCCTTTAGCAACTGCCCCAGAGTTTGGCCACATAAGGGCCAAAAGAGACAGGGCGGAAGTGGGAGTAATTCCCAAGCTGAAAAAGGGGCCCAGTCCAATAAAGGTGGGACCTCTTGAGCGGTGGCTACGTAGGTACCCACGCAGGGCGAACACGTTATATTTGTTAAATGGTTTCATATTCGGTTTTCAACTTCTTTTTCAGGGTTCCTGGGTCCCAACTCGGTCTCAGAACCTTAGTTCTGTTAAAGGTTTGGAGCATGTGATGGAGGATAAGATCGCCAAGGAGTTGTCGGAGGGCAGGATCTTGGACCCATTCCTTAATCCTTCGGTGGTTAACCTTAGAGTTTCCCCTTTGGGGTGATACCAAAGAAAGTGCCAGGTGAATTTCGTTTGATTCACCACCTTTCCTACCCCAAGGGTTCTTCTGTTAATGATGGGATTCCTGAGCAATTATGCTCAGTTAGGTATACTAGCTTTGATCAGGCCGTGGGCGTCGTTCGACGCTGTGGTCAGGGGGCAGAGTTGGCTAAATGCAATATTAAATCTGCTTTTCACCTTCTCCCTGTCCACCCAGATGACTTTGAGTTCTTGGTTTTTTCTTTTGTAGGGCAATTTTACATAGACAGGGCTTTGCCTATGGGCTGCTCTGTATCATGGGCAGCTTTTGAGTGTTTCAGCACGTTCCTGGGATGGGCTGTGCGTGAAAAAGTGGGTTTGCAGAATGTTGTCCATTATTTGGATGACTAAGAACATAAGAACATAAGAGAAGCCATGTTAGATCAGGCCAATGGCCCATCCAGTCCAACATTCTGTGTCACACAGCGGCCAAATATATATATATACACACACACACACACACTGTGGCTAATAGCCACTGATGGACCTCTGCTCCATATTTTTATCTAACCCCTTCTTGAAGGTGGCTATGCTTGTGGACGCCACCACCTCCTGTGGCAGTGAATTCCACATGTTAATCACCCTTTGGGTGAAAAAGTACTTCCTTTTATCCGTTTTAACCTGTCTGCTCAGCAATTTCATCGAATGCCCACGAGTTCTTGTATTGTGAGAAAGGGAGAAAAGTACTTCTTTCTCTACTTTCTCCATCCCATGCATTATCTGGTAAACTTCTATCATGTCACCCCTCAGTCGACGTTTCTCCAAGCTAAAGAGCCCTAAGCGTTTCAACCTTTCTTCATAGGGAAGGTGTTCCAGCCCTTTAATCATTTTAGTTGCCCTTTTCTGAACTTTCTCCAATGCTATAATATCCTTTTTGAGGTGCAGCGACCAGAACTGCACACAGTACTCCAAATGAGACCGCACCATCGATTTATACAGAGGCATTATGATACTGGCTGATTTGTTTTCAATTCCCTTCCTAATAATTCCCAGCATGGCGTTGGCCTTTTTTATTGCAAACGCACACTGTCTTGACATTTTCAGTGAATTATCTACCATGACCCCAAGATCTCTCTCTTGGTCTGTCTCTGCCAGTTCACACCCCATCAACTTGTATTTGTAGCTGGGATTCTTGGCCCCAATGTGCATTACTTTGCACTTGGCCACATTGAACCGCATCTGCCACGTTGACGCCCACTCACCCAGCCTCAACAGATCCCTTTGGAGTTCCACACAATCCTCTCTGGTTCTCACCACCCCGAACAATTTAGTGTCATCTGCAAATTTGGCCACTTCACTGCTCACTCCCAACTCTAAATCATTTATGAACAAGTTAAAGAGGATGGGACCCAGTACCGAGCCCTGCGGCACCCCACTGCTTACCGTCCTCCACTGCGAAGACTGCCCATTTATACTCACTCTCTGCTTCCTATTACTCAGCCAGTTTTTGATCCACAAGAGGACCTGTCCTTTTACTCCATGACTCTCAAGCTTTCTAAGGAGCCTTTGATGAGGAACTTTATCAAAAGCTTTCTGGAAGTCAAGGTAAACAACATCTATCGGGTCTCCTTTGTCCACATGTTTGTTCACCCCCTCAAAGAAATGTAACAGGTTAGTGAGGCAAGATCTTCCCTTGCAGAACCCATGCTGAGTCTTCCTCAATAACCCGTGTTCATCAATGTGCCTACTCATTCTGTCCTTGATAATGGTTTCTACCAACTTTCCCGGTATTGAAGTCAGACTGACTGGCCTGTAATTTCTCGGATCTCCTCTGGAACCCTTTTTAAAGATGGGGGTGACATTTGCTACCTTCCAGTCCTCAGGAACGGAGGCAGATTTCAATGAAAGATTACAGATTTTTGTTAGAAGATCCACAAGTTCAACTTTGAGTTCTTTCAGAACTCTCGGATGTATGCCATCCGGACCCGGTGACTTATTAGTTTTTAATTTGTCTATCAGTTGTAGGACCTCCTCTTTTGTCACCTCAATCTGACTCAGGTCTTTCAACACCCCTTCCAATATTAGTGGTTCTGGGGCGGGCAAACACTTCTCATCTTCCACGGTGAAGACGGAGGCAAAAAATGCATTCAGCTTCTCAGCCATTTCCCCATCCTCCTTCAGTAATCCTTTTACCCCATGGTCATCCAAGGGCCCCACTGCTTCCTTGGCTGGTTTCCTACTTCTAATATATTTGAAGAAATTTTTATTGTTGGTCTTTATGTTTTTTGCAATATGCTCCTCATAGTCCCTTTTTGCCTGCCTGATCACAGTCTTGCATTTGATTTGCCACTGCCTGTGTTCCCTTTTATTAATCTCACTTGGACTGGTTTTCCACCGCTTAAAGGAGTCCTTCTTACCTTTTACAGCTTCCATTACTTTGTTTGTTAACCATGCTGGCCTCTTCTTATACCTGTTTGTGCCTTTCCTAACTTGTGGTATGTATTTTATCTGAGCTTCTAGGATTATAGTTTTAAATAGTCTCCAAGCTTCCCCAAGGGTTTTGACCGTATTTACCTTTCCTTTCAGTTTCCTCCTCACATGCCTCCTCATCTCAGAGAATTTACCCCTTTTAAAGTTAAATGTGGTTGTGGCGGTCTTTTTGGGCAACTCCCTATTTATACAAATGGTGAAATCAATAACATTATGGTCACTGTTCCCAAGCGGCGCAATCACTTTTACGTCTCTCACCAAGTCTTGGGCATTACTTAGGACCAGATCCAGGATCGCCCCACCCCTGGTAGGTTCTGAGACCATCTGCTCCATAGCACAGTCATTGAGAGCATCAAGAAACTCAATCTCTTTCTCTCGACCAGAACACATATTGACCCAATCAATCTGCGGGTAGTTAAAATCACCTATTACGACACAGTTTTTACGTTTAGCCGCTATCTTTAATCCCTCCATCATATTATAATCGTCCTCTCTCTTTTGATTTGGTGGGCGATAACAAACTCCCATAGTTAAATTTCCTTTTGGGCCCTCTATTTCAACCCAAAGCATTTCTAAAAGGGAATCTAATTCTCTGACCTCAGTCTTACTGGACCGTATATCCTCTCTGACATACAGAGCTACTACCTTTTGTGGGTCCTGCGGGGACTGGGCATTGTGCTAGGTTGCTGTCTGGCTTTATTGAGCTGGTCGCAGAGTTGGGGGTGCCGTTGGCTAAAGAAAAAACGGAGCTGGACACCCTAGTGCAATCGTCCAGAATACCTTTTCAGAAGGTGGAGGACTTAAGGAATAGGATTAGTACTTTCCTCCTCAGGAAAAAGGTTACACTGCTTGAACCCCAACAGTTGGTCAGGCATCTTACATTTGCTTGCAAAGTGGTTGCCTCTGGTCGGGCTTTTCTTCGCAGGTTTTGTGATGCTATGGCAGGCCTGCGCTTGCCTCAGCACAGGACTAGGGAGGATTTGAGGGTATGGCAGGAATTTTTGGAATCCTTTAATGGGATTTCCTTTTGGAGAGAGGACATGAGGCTTGAGGCAGAGCTTCAGGTCATGTCTGATGCTGCTGGGTCTTTAGTTTTTGGAGTTTATTTCCGCGGGCATTGGTGTGCAGACGTTTGGCCAGATTCATGGGTTCAAGTGGGGGTGAACCGAATCTCATGTTTCTCGAGTTCTTTCCCATTCTGGTTGCAGTTTGGCTATGGGGGAGTTACATGGCCGATCGCACAGTGCATTTTTGGTGCAATAACATGGCTGTGGTCCATGTCATTAATTCCCTCTCATCCAAATATCCACGGGTTATGAGACTGGTGAGGGCCTTTACTCTGTCTGCGGCTTAACATACTGTTTTTGGCCAAGCATGTTCCTGGGGTAAATAATGGGGTGGCGGACGCTCTCTATCGCAAACAGATGGAGAGGTTCCGTCAGCTGGCCCCAGATGCCGATTGAGAGCCGGCGCCAATGCCCCAGGAGCTATGGCTGATTGGAGAGCCGAGGCCTGCAGAGCGATAGGCCTAGCCATTGCGCCTAGCACCAGGAAGTCTTATGAATGTGCTGTGCGGCAGTTTGAGGACTTTAGGGCTGAGGTAGGGTATTGCATTGTTTGGCTCCTCCCGGTAGAGCAATTGCTCCACTACTGCATTTCCTCAAAAGGTAAGGGACTGGCCGTGCGATTTATTAGGTGACGTCTGTCTGCGCTGGCTTTTGCTAGCAAGGCATTGGGTTATTAAGAAGAAACAGCAGACTTTCGTCTTCAAAAGATGCTGGAGGGGTGGTCCAGGGAGACGGGGCCTAGTTCCGACACCAGAAACCCCATTTCACCTTTGATTCTTAGGGGTTTGAAGGGGGTTTGGAGTATGGTTTGTGCATCTCATTTTGAGTCTGCTTTGTTTCATGCAGCCTCTTTGGTGGCTTTTTTGGGGCACTTAGGGTCAGTGAGTTAATGGCAAGCCCCAGAAATGATGTTTCTGGTAGGGTTTTGTCACTTCGGGATCTAAGTTTAATGGAGGGTAAGGCGGTTCTTGCTGTATGGCGCTCTAAGACTGACCAGCGCAGCAAAGGGGCCGTATTGGAGCTGGGTCCGTGTTCGGAGGTTGAGCTTTGCTCAGTTTCTGCGTTGGCTGCTTATTTGGCAGTGCGGGGAAACTACGAGGGGTTTTTGTTTTGTCATCCTGGTGGCAGCCCACTGACAAAGCATCAGCTTTGGGTGGTGACTTCCAGGGCCTTAGCTCAGTTGGGGTTGTCAGGAGTGCAGTTTGGTACCCACACCTTTAGAATCGGGGCGGCCTCTACGGCCGCTGCCCTGGGATATTCCTCTTCCTCCATTCAGCGCCTTGGTCGCTGGCCTACAAATCTTATGTTTGCCCTTTGCTCCATTCTTAGCTTTGTTTATCGGGAGCTGGGAAGTTATAGTATGTGTTTATAGTTTGTCTGTTTTTTCCTTTTAGATGCTGTTGTTCCTGGCCAGAGGAGTCAAGTTCTCATCTGTGGACACAGCTATTTCGATGAAATTGCTGAGCAGACAGGTTAAAATGGATAAAAGGAAGTACTTCTTCACCCAAAGGGTGATTAACATGTGGAATTCACTGCCACAGGAGGTGGTGGTGGCCACAAGCAAAGCCACCTTCAAGAGGGGGTTAGATAAAAATATGGAGCAGAGGTCCACCAGTGGCTATTAGCCACAGTGTGTGTGTGTGTATTTTTTGGCCACTGTGTGACACAGAGTGTTGGACTGGATGGGTCATTGGCCTGATCTATCTGCTTATGGACGTCCGGCTGGTCTGCACCTCACAAAATCTGGACCGGGCGTTACAGGCTGTGGCTGGGTGGCTCAGACAGAGCGGGCTGAGGCTAAATCCGGCGAAGACAGAGGTCCTTTGCTTGGGCCGTCGGGGTCCGTGAAGGGAAATACCCCTCCCGGTTTTTGACGGTGCGCCTCTGATTGCGACTCATAGAGTCAAGAGCCTGGGGGTACTTCTGGAGCCTTCATTAACAATGGAGGCCCAGACAGCAGCCACTGCCAAGTCCGCATTTTTCCATCTTAGGTGGGCAAGGCAGTTGGCTCCCTTCCTGGAGCGCGACGATCTAGCAAGGGTGATCCATGCAACGGTCACCTCGAGGTTGGACTACTGCAATGCCCTCTACATGGGGCTGCCCCTGTGCTGAACCCGAAAGTTGCAGCTGGTGCAGAACGCCGCCGCCTGGTTGTTATTGGGGCTCCCAAGATGGGAGCACATTCAGCCGGGACTTCGGGCTCTGCACTGGCTGCCAATACTTTACCGAGTTCGGTACAAGGTGCTGGTTATTACCTTTAAAGCCCTATATGGCCTAGGACCTGCCTACCTGAGGGACCGTCTCTTCCCACACGTTCCCCAGAGAGCACTGAGATCGGGAACTCAAAACCTCCTGGTTGTCCCCGGGCCAAAGGAAGCCCGTTTGAAAGCTACAAGGGACAGGGCCTTCTCCGTAATGGCTCCATCCTGGTGGAACCAGCTGCCGGAAGAGGTAAGGGCCCTGCGGGACCTTGCCCAATTCCTCAGGGCCTGCAAGACAGCCCTCTTCCGGCTGGCCCACAACTAACCGGCACTGAACTTGAACTGAGTGTAGTTGTAAGACCGCTGTATGATTTCAATGTTTACGTATGTAACAAATGTCTAGATTTTAATTATATAAATTATGAAATGTTAACTTTTATGCTTAATTTTATATTTTATGTTAGTTTTTATATGTTGTAAGCCGCCCTGAGCCACCTAGTGGGAAGGGCGGGATATAAATTACAAATAAATAAATAAATAAAAATCTAACATGGCTTCTCTTATGTTCTTATGTTCTATGTGTTTTGGGCTATACATCAGGCTCAGAGAACTTTAGTCGGCTCTCAGGCGGTACTTAGCCAATATGTTACTGTTGAATGGCGGGGGCACCGGGGTCTGCAGTGGCCCGGTCTGCTGTCATTGTTATTTCATGGGAATGCGGGCCCTTCTCCTCCGGTTTTAATCAATCACTTGGGAGGGAATGATTTCGGGCTGATAAAAGGCAAGGCTTTGGTCCTGCAGGCTCGAGATGATTTTAGGCACATCAGGGAGAAATGGCCGGGGACCATTAGAATTTGGTCGACCATGATTCCCCGCCTGGTTTGGCGCAGTGCTTGGGATCCAGCAGGAAGAGAGAGGGCTCGTTACAGAGCGAATAAGGAAATTTGAAGCGAACTGGAAGGGGGGTTGGGCCACTATCTGCCCCACCCAGATATTTCTATGAAATATCCTGACCTCTACAGAGGGGATGGGGTGAATCTCTCAGAAAAGGGTAATATGCTTTTCTTGAGGGATCTTTGGCAAGGGCTGCGGTTGGCTCTGGGCCTTCCAGTGGGTGCTAAGCCCTAAGTAGAGACTTGGCCTTAGTAGTGGCAGGTTTTACTAGGTTTATGGTGCTATGCGGCTAAGGGAGGACCAAAAAGCCTCCCCCTTTTGGGGAGTTAGGGGTCTTGCAGGATCAACCTTTGGGTGTTCATGACCCGGGGTGGGTGAATGCAGACCGTCCTGGAGGCTCGACCAGAGGATGCCTTCCATTGAGACGTGCATCTGGTGGTTGGGCTCTCTGGGGCGTGCCTCCCTGCTGGACCAGCTTGGCGCGAGCTGTGACACACAGCTCCGGCTGGGGGGCTGGGTCTCTCACTCACTAATGGCAGGGGAGCGGTCTGTTGAGACCCTTGGCCCTGACCAGGCCACAGTTTAGTTGCCCTTGCCGTGTTGTTTATTCATATAATAAAGTGGCCTTTAGTTTTACCAATACCTTGTGTCTGACTCTTCATTCTGACTTGGGAGGTAAAACGTGTTGCTTTTCCAGTGACAGAAGCTAGACAAATATTGAAACAAGGATACTTTGGGAGAAAGAAAGACACCAGAATGCCAGATGATCAAGGTTTTTTTTAATTCTTCCTTGGTTTGAAACAATACTTTCAACATGGATGTTTAGTAACTTTCATTTTAAAAACATAGTCTGAATTTTAAAAGAGAAGGACAAGTAGGAAAACAACAACTAAGCATTAACAAGAGACCCTCCTATATCACAAGATGTAAAAACATTTCTCATTTTAATTACAAATTTGTGCTACAGTGAGAGATGGGGGAAAGACCAACACTGGTTATATAATGAATGCATATCCCATATTTTGTTAAATCTTTCTAATGTATGTGCAATATTATGGTATTATGTAGATAAATTAATCAAGTGCAGTATTTGCCTGATTTCCCAATTTTCCATCCTATAAATACCAAGATTTAGGAGGATCTCTATTTATTACTATAGTAAAGGCGAAAATATCTGCTTGGTTCATTGTTGGTAAATTTTAGTAACTGAAATACTTTCAGTGGTATTTTTAACATGGGTAGCAGTAGGTTTGAATCAGGAAAAGTCATGACTTGCAAATAATTAGTCTAAAATCTGAAGCACATACCAGTAGAAAAAAATTTTGTTCAATATCGACATGTCTAAACTGTCTCCCTTCCCTCAGTTACCTAGCACATTTTGATCACTAGCTCTATGTACATAAACTCAAATTTGGTAGGAATTGGAATGGGGATGGCAAAAGAGCACAGTAGTGGGGAGGTAGGAACAGCTCAAAACGGAAGAGTGGTGCAGGGACATTTTGTGTAGCTGGATTTGTGCTATATTGATCACTGCATTACTAGTAAGATGCACACCACATTATGGGAATTTATATGGATATGCAGCTATAGCTGCATGCCAGCAACAATTTTCTAAATATCCCAGATGGGGGTTGTACCATTTTTCTTTCCTTTGGCTTCGGTTGCTTTCCTATCTGAATTCTTTGGGATCCTTGTCTGTGACAATTTTCTCTTCCCTCATCTGCTTTCTCCCCTTCTCTACAACTCAGCGGTAACTATTCTAGTAGCCATATTTTTGAGTACACCAATTTTTCCAGATCTCTAAGAATTTATCCCTCTTTCATCAACTCCAGCAGTTGTGCACTTATACAAGCCTATGTTCATTCTTGACCTTTTGCTTTTTAGGCATGGCAGTCTTTGATGCATGCTGATTGCAGCATATCAATGGGCCTAAGATGCATGCACGTGTTGGTGTTACAACAGTTACTGAGAAATAGGGAGCTCATGTTATAATAGCAGGAGAAATCAGTGCACTCTCTTCATCTATGGTTTCTAGGAGAAAAGGTTGCAGGTTTCTCAAGCAATTTGTTACTCTCTTTTCCCTCTCAGCTTACCAATGATAACCTCACCAGCCCATGCTGCTAAGTAGCTTGGATGGCACATTGCACTGTAATACATAAGATGGATGGGCCCAAGAGGTTTGCAGGTATGTTAAGAAGTCCAGGAATCATCCAAGTGACATGAGCCTGTGTGACTTGAATCTGGCTCTTCTCAAATGTTGTTTCTCTGGGTGGATAGATGGTTGTCTTAAAAGATAGGGCTGGCACACTGGGCCAACAGGGAGGTTGACTGCATTCTTGCCTGCACTCTTCTTACACTTGCTCAGTATGTTACTCAGCATTGGCTGAAAGTGGAAATTTCCTTCAAAACAAGAGATGCGTAACTGTGTCATAGGAAGTCTCAAGCCAGATTATTTTTCAAACATCATATATGAAAAAAGGAAAGAACAGATGGGGTTTAATGCGAAATTTCCACTTACATTACAGCTCTTGGAACACAAGAAAAAGACCATGACAGCTGCTTGCACTTTGTTAAACTTACTGTATCCCCATGTGTAAGATCCTGGACAACTAACATACAGGGGCAAAATGCTAGGTGTTGCACAAGATATTGTGCAAGTGGAACTGCATTAAGTCCATTTATCCACAGCACCACTGGATCCACACCAATGCAAGAGGAACTAGCCAATGTGTGAGAATTCTAAGTACACTGCTCTGTTCTTGGAAAGCCACCAGCTTCTCCTGAACATTATACTGTATTATGGTATTCCTCCCGTTCTTCCCACAGTGCCAGTGGTGTTTGATACCAACTCTTTTCTGCACCCCAGTGCCTCCTAAGTGTGCATGACTTGCCAAGCAGGACCAAATAGCCTCAAGATCATGGCCTGAAGCAACTCACTCCTGCCCCACTTTTAATGTATTTAGCCTGATGAAGAGTTCTGAAGAACTCCAAAGCTCATGGTCTCTTTTGCATCATTTATGTCAGTCATAATAAAAGATAGAACATGGATTTTTTTGGATTTTTCTTTGGACTGATGTAGATACCAGAAACTTTTAAAAAAATAATTGGTTCACCCTCCCCCCCTTTCCTCTTAGGGGCTATGTTATGTTTTCCTTGTATCCTACCTACATCTGGGTGATCAGATATGCACTGAATTCTGTGCAGGTTGGCAAGAGCCAATTTGAATTGGGGCCATGGTACATGGGAAAGAGAAAGGACTTAAGTCTTCTGCACAATTTTTCCCAAGCCAAAACAGTGCTGGGAGGTCTGTTTGCCCTGTTGGAGAAAACATGTGTACATGGCTGCATATCAGTTTCCTCAATGGGTTTCTAAAAATGTAGAGATTAGGAAGAGGGTTGCTGCTAACAAGACAAATATTACTTCCAGCTATTTTTTTTTCTATTACAGAAACATAATGATCTTGGTTTTGGTAGTAGTATGGAAGCATGGAATCAACAGCATTTTCATGAACAAAAGCCTTCTCATTTATCAAATGCTTTTCTAGAACATAATTATAAGGATTCTCTGTACTTGGCATAAAACTGTTTAATTTAATTCAATTCTGTAAGAGAAAAAACAGGTTGCTTACCTGTAACTAATGATCTTCGAGTGGTCATCTGTGCACTCACACCCATGGGATTAGGGCGCCTGCGCCGATCCCAATCAGTACCTAGAAAGCCTGGGATTTTCGCACCCATGCCCAGTGAGCATGCGCCAAGCCCCAGTGCACATGCCCAAAAGGTGGGGCACGGACATCCTGCCAGTTCCTTCTGACTGTTGTCAAGGCCAGACAAAGGAGGACCAACAGCAGTGGGGAAGGAGGGTGGGTAGTGTGAATGCACAGATGACCACTCGAAGATCATCAGTTACAGGTAAGCAACCTGTTTATCTTCTTTGTGGTCTCTGTGCTTCACACCCATGGGCGAATAGCAAGCACACATACCTGGAGGAGGGTGCTGGAGGTCATCCAGAAGTAGTAGCTTATAAGACCAGACGCCCCACTTGAGCCTTCTGGTGTCTGCACACATCCAAAGCGTAGTGCTTCATAAAGGCATGCGGCGAAGCCCAAGTAGCTGCTTTGCGAATGTCAGTCAATGAAGCACCTCGAAGGAAGGCAGTAGATGTGGCCAGGGCTCGCGTGAAATGCCCTTGCACGGGGCCAGATAAGGGTCTTTTAGCTAACAAGTAGAAGAGCTTAATAGTCTCTGTTAGCCATTTCGACAATCTTTGATATGTAATCTTAGTTCCTAGCCTAGTCATAGCATAGGAAACAAACCAATGTGGGTCCTTCCTGAAGGCTTTCAATCTACTCAGGAAGAAAAGCAAAACTCATTTCACATCCAATGAATGTAACCGTCTCTCCTCCTCGGACAATGGTGAGGGGTAGAGTGTTGGCAGGAAAATGTCTGAACTAAGGTGAAACTCCGAGACTACCTTTGGAAGGAACGAGATATCAGGAATCAATGAAACATGATCCTCTTAAAAACAAAGGTAAGGGGGGTCACAACGCAAAGCCATGAGCTCCCCTACTCTCCTAGCTGAGGTAGTGGCAACCAAGAAGGCTGTTTTCCATGAGAGGAGGTTCAAAGGACAGGTGGCCATAGGTTCAAATGGGCGGCCTGACAATTTATCCAACACTAAGGAAAGGTCCCAAGGCTCGGTGAGCTTCCTAGTGGGTGGATGCAGACAAAGCATGCCCTTAAGAAATCTCAGTCTGTGGATGCGCAAACACAGAACAGTCGTCTATGGGATCATGGTGAGCTGTAATAGCAGCTAGATGAACACAAACTGAAGAGTAATTCAGGCCTGCATCCACTAAAGAGAGCAAGAACTCAAAAATTAGTGGTAGTCCCACCGCATGCGCGTCAACATTGGGATTCCCCAGAAAGTTCACAAACTTAGACAACTTGTAGTCATAAGATCGCCAGGTAGAAGGCCTGCGTCTGTTCAATAATACATGCTGGAAAGCCTGAGGAGTAATCCTCCATGCTGTTAGTTTGAGGTGTGGAACGTTGTGGTGCAAGAGCTTCCCTCCCTTGATGGACAGAAGATCTGGCTCTGGGGGAAAAAGGTGAAATGATCCACTGGCTAGACCTAGCAGAATAGGGAACTAACTCTGCTGTGGTCACCATGGCGTTATCAAAATGCAGTCTGGATGTTCCCACAATATCTTGTTGACTACTCTGGTCAGCAATGGAAGGGGTGGAAAGAGGTATAGGAACTGCTTGTTCCAAGGGAAGAGGAGGCTATCTCCCAACGAGTCTATGCCTGCCCCGCAGTAGGCTGGGCACTTCCGCTTCAGAGCTGAAGCGAACACGTCTACCACAGGATGACCCCATCGTTGGAACACCGGTGACAGGTAAGGCCAGCTGAACTCCCACTCATGTATCTGGGCAGCCCCCCTGCTGAGAGAGTCTGCTTGAACGTTGAGCTCTCCTGGGAGATGGGATGCCACCAAGAAGGTCTGCAGGCTTATGCACTCCTCCCAGAAGTCCATTGCCAGGGCACACAGTTTTCTTGACACTGTCCCGCCCTGATGATTGATGTAGCTTAGCATATTGTCTGTCAGAATTGCTACTGTGCAGTGAGCAATCAGTGGAAGAAATGACCGAAGAGCATACTGGATGGCTAGAAGCTCCAAGAAGTTGATATGATTATGCAGGAGAGAGGGGGGCCAAGGGCCTCCCACGCAGAGACCATTCAGGTGAGCTCCCCTACCCCACAGGGATGCGTCGGTGGTGACTGTCATAGATGGGGGTGGGAAATGGAATTGTGCTCCCTGTAAGATGTTGTTTCTCTCTCTCCACCAATCCAGAGACTGGAGGACTGAGGGAGGAATCTGCAGAAGTTGAAGAGAAGATCCTGCCAAGCTGCGGCATCGCTTCAGAAATCAGAGTTGCAGAGTTCGCATTTTCAACTTGGCAAAAAGGAGCACGCTTTAAGTCCCAGAAGACACTGAATTTGAAAAATTGAGCCCATCCTCTGAGATTGCAGGAGGTTGACCAGGGATACTATATCCTCCACTCGTTGGGGAAGGAAGGCCCTGTGTAGGTTGGTGTCTAGCACCGCTCCTATGAACTGTATCACAGTGGCCGGAACAAGATGGGACTTCTTGGAATTTATCTTCAAGCCCAAGTTGGTAAGAAGATTCAGGGACAGGTGGAGATGTTGCAGGAGAAGGTCCCTTGAGCTCACCACTACCAGCCAGTCGTCTATATACGGGAATAGAACTACTACTTGAAGACACAGGCAAGCTGCCACCACCACCATGGTTTTGGTGAATACACATGGGGTAGTGGACAGCCCAGAGGGAAGGGCCCTGTACTGGAAGTGATCTGGACCTATCGCAAAAAGTAGGTACTTCCTGTGGTGAGGGTGAATGGTAATATGGAAATACGCATTTTGTAGATCCAATGTAGCCATCCAATCCCCTTGTTTGATCACCGTCAGAATGCTTTGAAGAATTGACATTCGAAATTTTTGGTATGTGATAAAATCATTCACATCTCGGAGGTCCATGATTGGTACAGCAAAATAACGGGAGTAAAACCCATGACCTAGAGAGTGGTGGGGAACCCGCTCTATAGCTTGTTTCCACAGAAGGTTTTGGACCTCTTCCAGCAGAGCTGGGGAAGGAGGAGTTGCTATGAATACTGACTTGTCCAGGAGACGAGCAAATGCTATCACATAACCCTCCTCTACGATGGAGAGAACCCAACGATCTGAAGTGATAAGGCGCCAGTCTGGAAGGTATCAATAGAGGAGCGTAGGTCCAGAGAAGGGTGGGAGGAAAGGAGGGGGGGAGGGAGGGTTTGCTAAAATGGGAAAGTCATAGGCCCTGTTTAGGGGTTCGGGTCCCCTTCTCCCTTGTCTGTTGTGCAGAACTTGCCCTTGTTGTCATAGGAAGATGTTTCCAGAGTGCGAAGAACGTGACTTCCAGGTGTGATCTGCAGATTGTTTCTGAAAAGGCTTCTTATTCCAGGGTTCATGCCAGGGTTTAGACTTGAAGACCCTCGGGGCAGGAGAAGGGACACCTAAATTGCGTGATGTTTTAATGCTTTTATCCATCTCCTGTAGGACGGAGTCTGTAGTAGCACTAAAGAGTCCTTAGCCTTCAAAGGCCTTGGTGTCTGGCTGCAAGGCTGTGGCTTGAAGCCAGGCATGGCATCGCAGAGTGACAGCTGAAGTAAGTGTCTTTGAAGAAGTATCCACCATGTGCTTAGATTCAGCTAGTTGCTGTTTTGCTAGCAGCATCCCCTCCCTTTGTAATTCTTTACTGCGGGACGCTTATCCTTGGGGAGTGAAGCTAGATGTCCAGAAAGCTGTTCCCAAAGTGAGTAATGGTAGCGAGCCATGCAGGCAAAGTAATTAGAGATCTTGATTCCCAATGCGGCTGCCGAGTAAAATTTTCTGCCGGCACTGTCAGTCTTCCTACCCTTCTTTTCAGGTGGAGTAGAGTGTACTTTTCTGGTTTTCCAAGATGATGAGGAGACCACTATGGAATTGGGGTGTGGGTGTATAAACAAAAACTCAGCCCCAGCCTCCTGAACTCGGTACATATGATCCAACCTATGGGAGGATACTGGAGTGGACGCTGGCTTAGACCAGGGTTCCTTGATGGTTTGCAGGATCACCTTAGTGACTGGGATGGCAGTGGATGTGTCACACTGGATGATATCAAAGACCGTGTCATCTATTGTAGGCTGAGGTTGAATTATCATTAAGGAAAGTGTCTGGGCCATACATTTAACAAGATCTCCATACGACTTCAGGTCTTCGGATGGAGAGATGGGGAGATCATCAGCTATCTGAGGGTTTGGAGAAGACTTGGTTTGGGTTTTATTGATGGAGCCTTTGGCACTGGAGTCCATATTGGAGGCAGACGACACTCCCTGGGCATCGGAGTATTCCGACAGGTGCAGTGTCGAAGGTCTTTTGCGGGCGACATGACCGGAGTTTCCGCTGGCTTAGCCTCACGAGGTTTTTCTATTTTTTGACCTTCCTGCTGAGGAAGGACGGAGACACTGGCCAATTGTGAATGCTGGGTTGGTGAATGATGAGATACCCTGGAGTGGAAGGATGCTTCCGAGCGCTGCTCCCTCTCCAGCGCATCTCATGGAGGTACCATGGGCATGGGTTGAAGGGGTAGCCACCGTACAGGTACGGCCACTGATGTTGATCCCATGTCGATGGTGGAGGTGGCCTGCAGAAAGTAGACTGATGATCGATGTCGGGGTCGACCGATCGAAGTCTAGGTCATGGATGTGAAGTTGGTTGAGATGGGTCAGGGTCTGATGAAGAGTCTCTATCACTACTGCTACGGGAACCGGAGCGAGGAGAAGACGATAACTGCGTCAGATCGATCTCGAGTTTAAAACCGAAGAGGGCCTGAGTGTGTAAGATTTTCGGTTCTGAGGGGCTTCTCTGACAAGATGGAGAGGCCAGGATCTGTATAGGTGGAATTGTTGAGACCGTAGTCAGAGTTGATACCGAACCCTCCGGGGTCAGAGATGGGGTGCGACTAACATGGTCGCGCTTCTTCTGTTTCTCATCTTTCTTATGTTTCTTTCCCTTGTCCATACAAGACCCCATGTCCTCCCTGCTTTTCTTCGCAGGTGTCGAGGACTCAGATTGTGAAACCGAGCCCGCATGTTTGAGGACGGCAGCTGGCTCTGGGCGCCTGTCTCTGCTGCCAGGGTTGATGTCGATGCTGATAGAGCGGTCAACAACGCGGACGGAGTCGAAGGAGTCAAAGCCATTTTACTCGGAGTAAGGGCGGACTCTACGAGAGTGGCTGAAAGGCTTTGAAAACCGAGCACAGTGAGGGCAGGAGTCGACTCGGTGGCTCTCTCCAAGGCACAGTAAGCAGAGCGAGTGACCATCGGGAGAAGGTATCTTGCTGCCGCAACACACATAGGCGCTTGAAGAACCCCCAATGCTTGTCCATAGACCGAGCGAAGCGTGAGTCCAAATGGGGCGGGAAATGGGGGGGGGGATACCCTGAAGGGTTGGGAAAAAAGTCAATAACTCCCCCTTCTTTTCTCTCTCTTTTTTTAGATAGTAGAAAGAGGATGACAGAAGAACCGGGTAACAAGGCTAAAAGGCAATAAAGGTAAGTATCAACCGGAGCAGGGAAGAACAAACTGTTCGGTGTGGCGGTCAGAAGAGAACTGGCGGGATGTCCATGCCCCGCCTTGTGGGCATGCACACTGGGGCTTGGCACATGCTCACTGAGCGTGGGCACGAAAATCCCGGGATGTCTAGGTACCTATTGGGATCGGCACAGGCGCCCTAATCCCAAGGGTGTGAAGCACAGAGACTACAAAGAAGATCTTTCTGCTTCTTTGCTGCTTAATTGTATAACTCTTGTGCCTTGTAGCTTGGGGGGGAGGGAGGGAGAATTTTTCTGGTTGCTTTTCCCTCCTTCCTTTTAGCATTTGGGTTATGTTCCTGGCTTTTTTTGGGGGGGGGCAGGGGGCTTGCTTTATTTGCTTCTAAAAACAGTTAATGTAATTGCAGCATGATCCTGTCCTGAGTTATTGTTTTCTTATGTTCTTCTAATCTCTTGTACATGGCAAATGTAACATTCACAGACCACTGGTGTCCAACTAGTGAACACCAATTTCACCTTAACCAAAGGGAGGATTGTACAAGGGATGCTATAATTTTCTTATTTGGTTTGTTTAGTATTTTATTTTAAAAGAAGAAAGATGAGGTGGCAGTGGTGGGGTATGACAGAACAGGAGAAACACGTGGTTAAAAGTTTAACAGTGGGGTCCATCTGTGGTTTGTATCAAAAAGATGAAGACAACCATTTGAGACCACAGCTTCAGTAAGAGTTATGAAATATCCATAACTGCTTAATTAAAATTAATTGCAAAAAGACACTCAACAGGACATATGGAGAACTTAAAGTAGCATTTTTAGTATACTTGAACTCTAAACACATTTATTTACTAAAAAACTCACTGAAAAACAAACGTGTCTTACTTTTCCTTCCCATTTTCCTTGATGCAATATTAACTCCTCCTTGTAACATTTCTTATCTTTGCAACACATTAAAATGCTCTGTCATTTATCAGAACAAGTCACAATAGCCTAGATGGATTGTAAAACTGAAAATGTAATTAATAAAGAAAAAGAAGAAACTAGTTTTGTATGTTAGGTCTGTTTTTGTCTTTGTCAAGTAATTACTTGGAATCAACTTGGAAAAAACTGTGAGGTTTGTACAGGAGAACTAACCATATATTAAAAGTAGAGCCTCAGGGATCTGATCATCCTCGGCTTCCATCTGACTCATTCTTCAGCCAGGTTAACATGTGTCGTGTTAAGTGAGAGGCAGAAAACCAAAAGAAGGAAAAAAAATCTTGTAGGCTGGTTGCTAGATGTAATGCAGGGGCAGCAAATATATCACAAATACCCTGAGTAGTATTCCATTTTCTATGTCCAAGCCACAGCTGACCTGGTTCCGTTTCTTGCTCATTATACAGTGATAGTCAATAATCATGAAGATAGAATCCAGGAACTGACTTTTATATGAATGGTCCTTATCTGCTTTGTTTATTGAACTTAAAGGCAAAACAATGGAATGCTTTGTCTCTGGTAGGGTTTATTTATAACAAGGTGGTGGGACATACGAAATCTGACTATGGTTGTCCTGACAGAGAGTATGTAATATGAAGTCTAAGGCAATTGTTTGGGGTATGCGAATAAGCAGACCAAGCTCACATACTACTGAAATAAACTCTTATGCCACTGGTATAAGATGGCCTCTTTAATGAATTTGAACTGTCAGCACAAGAACAAACTAGGATATTAAACTGAGAGTTATGGCAGATAATATTACCAAAGCATTTCCTACATCACCATTTCAGCTTGTTTTCTCCCTTGAAGAACAAGTAGTCACCAATAAGATGTAACCACCTCTTGGCAGCCACCATTTGCCAGGTAAGAACATTTCCAATATTATTATTAAAATTAAAAGGCTCTAATGAAACTTTCTTATTTAAAATCCACTCAGATAATCATGAGTCAAGATACATATTCACTTGCAATGATCAGGTGAAAGTTGATCGTACAATTTGCTTAAGATCCTTCCTTTCAAATGAATAACATTTAATATTTTTTTTAAAAAAGTAAAAGCCATACTTGCAGGGCATGTATACAGAGGATGGGGTTACAAGCTGTACTGCTGGAAGAGAAACTTGGTATATGTCATGCGTTCCTCATGCAAACTTGCATGCTGGGGAACAACAGATGACTATGTTAACTCATCTGCAAATCTTGAAATGTTGGCCTGAAATAGCACAAACACTTGAAGAGAACTGCCCATTAAGGCTGTATAAATTTACACAGAAAATAGTAGCAAGATTGCTGGTTGCCACAGAAGGAAGTCTGCCATTATTTTATTAATGTGAACTCCTTCATTGAAACTATACCTCCCTATCATTGTAACAACTCTACACTGAAGCAATCTCAGTGAACAATGCACTTATGCAATTCATCTTACATTTACTGTTATGGGCTTTGTGTAGGATTCCAACACAAACTCTATGAAAATTGATGGGAGATGTGTAACAGACTGTCTACTAGATTTCATCCCTATTGTCTAAAATAGTAACAAGCAGTTTGCCAAGGGTTAGACCTTCATGATAATTCAGCCCATAAAAACTGCTGTATGAATGAAAAAAAATTGGGGTGTATGCATGCAGACAAGACTTTACCTAGAGGAGCAGAAGAGGAACAAATCAGTTGGAATTTTTGATAATAGAAATGTTTAAGACCACACAAAATTTAAAAAGTACAATTTCAAATATTAGCACCGTCCAGAGTTAGAATTCAGACATCTGAACTGCCATAATGGCTGGCCCTTGTGGCTACAATAGAAAACATTGACACTTCTGTATTCAAAAGTTATAGTAAGAATCACTGGATTTTTTTGAGGACAGCAGAATATTTTTTTCAGTTATCTCAAAGCTAAGGTTGAACATCTGTCTTGATGTCAGAGCAGCATCTGGAGTGCTTTTTGGTCAGCTGAATCCAAGTCCAAGTCCCTTTGGCCTCTGGATTGCTCGGATAGGTTCGGCTATCCCTTTGCCGTCTGGTCCAAGGCCTGTGCCAGGCGTCCAGCCCATACTTTGGAGCATCCTGTTGCCAATGTTGCTATCTGAGATTGGTTGAGCATTTTCACCTACAAACCCTGTGATTAAAAGAAACATGCAGCATTAATCAGCATTGCCATATGCAGAAGAGCAGGATAATCTCTCCATAAACTGTAAACCTTCTTATTCTCCTAATTTATCTAATAGGTTGCTAGAACAGGGTGCCTTTGTACAGTGTCCTCAAGCAGGGTTGCCAATAAAATTTTATTTTTCATTTCCCTGACTTTCCCTGACAAACATTTGTCAATTTCCCTGACCATCATTCAAATATAAGCGCAAGTTAAAAAATGAATAGGTCATGTTGCATTAATGCTAGGTTTAATGAAATGTTCCACTCTACAACTACACAAGTCTCAACTGCAAAAAGTATTTGTCAAAGTAAGAGATTTAATATCAGCTTCTTTCAACATTAACTGCAGCAACATCTGTTTTGCAATTGCGCCAAAAATTACACCAAGATACCAACTTCAATTCAAGTAAACCCTGAATGCTAACAAATAGGAACTTTCCAAAGCTGGGAAAGTTTCACTTTCAGGTTCCAGAAAGATTTTTTTCTCACTAGTCTTACCTTGCTCTCATTCTCCTCTTCTCAGCAGGGCTTTAGTCGGATTTCACACTATCTGCCCCAGGGCTGCAACTAGCTTCGCCTTTTTCATGCAGCAAACAGAAACTGGTTTTTAGAGGATCTTGTTTGCTGCGCGAAAGAGGTGGAGCGAGTTGCAGCCTCGGGACAGCTTGTGTGAAATCCAACAAAAGCACTGCTGAGAACAGGTGAGTGAGAGCAAGGTAAGACTAGTGGGAAATCGGCCAAAGAAGAAGAAGACTGCAGATTTATACCCTGTTTTTCTCTCTGAATTAGAGATTCAGAGTGGTTTATAATCTCCTATATATCCTCCCCCCACGACAGACATCCTGAGAGGTGGGTGGGGCTGAGAGAGCTTTCACAGCAGCTGTCCTTTCAAGGACAACTCCTGCAATATCTATGGCTAACCCAAGGCCATTCCAGTAGGTGCAAGTGGAGGAGTGGGGAATCAAACCTGGTTCTCCCAGATAAGAGTCTGCACACTTAACCACTACACCAAACTGGCTCTCGAAGTGTAATGAGAAGATCAGCAGCAAGAAAGGAGGTTGAGTTTCTGGAATATAGAGAAGCAGACAACCCACATTTGCAACCTTTATGCATGGGAGAGGTCAGGAAAGAGGGTGAGAGAGTTGGTACTCTGTAAACTCCAGCAGGAACAAGCAATCATATTTGCAAAATTAACTTTGCATGGTGCAGAGAAGAAAGTGCTAGTTGTCTGTAAAATCCAACAGTGGCAAAACTCATTTGCAACTCTGTGCTTGGTTTAGCAGGAGACAATACGTCCATTCTATACACAAGCATGACCTGAAAACATGGTTATGTTTATATGTAAGTTAAATACAATACTAGCAGGTAGGGATGAAAACAGTTAGACACAGTCAGGCCGGCCATCCATTAGTAGAGTTGGGTGTCATCAGCATATTGGTGAAAACCCAACCCAACCCCCCCGGCAATCTGGGCAAGGGGATGCATGTAGATGTTGAACAACATCAGGTAGAGCACTGCCCCCTGTGGCACCCCACAATTAAGCGGGTGCCTCCAGGACAGGTCTTCCCCAATCATCACCCTTTGTCCCTGACCATCAAGGAAAGAGGAAAGCCATTGCAAGGCCAACCCCTGAATTCCCACATTGGCAAGGCGGAGGGTCAGTAGCTGATGGTTGACTGTATCGAACACAGCCGATAGGTCTAACAACATCACTGCCAATGTCGCTGGAGGTCATCCACCAGGGCGACCAGCACTGTTTCTGTCCCACGACCTGGGCGAAAGCCGGATTGGAGGGTGTCTAGAACGGAAGCGCGCGCATGTGTGTATTCTTATAACCATTTTATTAATTTATATTTTATTCTGGTGTTATAAATTATTATGACACCAGAATAAAATACCATAATAAATTATTGTTTAATCGATTGTCAAACAGTGAGGTGAGGACTGGCTTGTATACAACAAAAATCTGTACTCTTTCATTGAAATCTGCCTCCGTTCCTGAGGACTGGAAGGTAGCAAATGTCACCCCCATCTTTTAAAAGGGTTCCAGAGGAGATCTGGGAAATTACAGGCCAGTCAGTCTGACTTCAATACCGGGAAAGTTGGTAGAAACCATTATCAAGGACAGAATGAGTAGGCACATTGATGAACACGGGTTATTGAGGAAGACTCAGCATGGGTTCTGCAAGAGAAGATCTTGCCTCACTAACCTGTTACATTTCTTGGAGAGGGTGAACAAACATGTGGATAAAGGAGACCCGATAGATGTTGTTTACCTTGACTACCATAAGCTTTTGATAAAGTTCCTCATCAAGGCTCCTTAGAAAGCTTGAGAGTCATGGAGTAAAAGGACAGGTCCTCTTGTGGATCAAAAACTGGCTGAGTAATAGGAAGCAGAGAGTGAGTATAAATGGGCAGTCTTTACAGTGGAGGACGGTAAGCAGTGGGGTGCTGCACGGCTCGGTACTGGGTCCCATGCTCTTTAACTTGTTCATAAATGATTTAGAGTTGGGAGTGAGCAGTGAAGTGGCCAAGTTTCTGGATGACACTAAATTGTTCAGGGTGGTGAGAACCAGAGAGGATTGTGAGGAACTCCAAAGGGATCTGTTGAGGCTGGGTGAGTGGGCGTCAACGTGGCAGATGCGGTTCAATGTGGCCAAATGCAAAGTAATGCACATTGGGGCCAAGAATCCCAGCTACAAATACAAGTTGATGGGGTGTGAACTGGCAGAGACTGACCAAGAGAGAGATCTTGGGGTCGTGGTAGATAACTCACTAAAAATGTCAAGACAGTGTGCGTTTGCAATAAAAAAGGCCAACGCCATGCTGGGAATTATTAGGAAGGGAATTGAAAACAAATCAGCCAGTATCATAATGCCCTGTATAAATCAATGGTGCGGTCTCATTTGGAGTACTGTGTGCAGTTCTGGTCGCCGCACCTCGAAAAGGATATTATAGCATTGGAGAAAGTCCAGAGAAGGGCAACTAGAATGATTAAAGGGCTGGAGCACTTTCCCTATGAAGAAAGGTTAAAACACCTGGGACTCTTTAGCTTGGAGAAATGTGAACTGAGGGGTGACATGATAGAGGTTTACAAGATAATGCATGGGATGGAGAAAGTAGAGAAAGAAGTACTTTTCTCCCTTTCTCACAATACAGCCATAGCCAGCTTCAAGAGGGGATTGGATAAGCATATGGAGCAGAGGTCGATCAGTGGCTATTAGCCATAGCTTATCATTGGAACTCTGTCTGGTCAGTGATGCTCTGTAATCTTGGTGCTTGGGGGAGCACAGTGGGAGGGTTTCTAGTGTCCTGGCTCCACTGATGGTCCTCTTGATGGCACTTGGGGTTTTTTGGCCACTGTGTGACACAGAGTGTTGAACTGGATGGGCCATTGCCTGATCCAACATAGCTTTTCTTATGTTCTTATGTTAAGCGAAATATAAATTTAATATTGTAAGAACATAAGAGAAGCCATGTTGGATCAGGCCAACGGCCCATCCAGTCCAACACTCTGTGTCACACAGTAGCAAAAATTTTATATATACACACACACTGTGGCTAATAGCCACTGATGGACCTGTGCTCCATATTTTTATCGAAACCCCTCTTGAAGATTTCAATGAAAGATTACATTTTTCAGTGCTTATCTCACTGAATCTGTAGTTTATGCAGTTAAATGTAGTGTTCTTATTTCACTGACCTATGTTTGAGATATATCACAGGCATGTATTATACAAGAGACTATTTGCTACGTTTAGAGCTGATCTGTAATAGAATCCTTAAAAGGGTAAAAACATGGCAAAGCAACTTGGGGGTAGAAAGGGAGAAAGCTCACCCAGAACTAGTTGTCACATGTATAGACTTTCAGCCTAAAATGAATGTTATATGTCTACCTGGCTCCTATGAACTCAACGGAAGAGAGATACAATTTTAACAATAACATGACATTAAATCGAGTTTATGGAGACACAATAGGCTTATACTTGCTCTGTTAAGAAGAAGAAGAAGAAGAAGAAGAAGAAGATACTGGATTTATATCCCGCCCTCCACTCCGAAGAGTCTCAGAGCGGCTCACAATCTCCTTTACCTTCCTCCCCCACAACAGACACCCTGTGAGGTGGGTGGGGCTGGAGAGGGCTCTCACAGCAGCTGCCCTTTCAAGGACAACCTCTGCCAGAGCTATGGCTGACCCAAGGCCATTCCAGCAGGTGCAAGTGGAGGAGGGGGGAATCAAACCCGGTTCTCCCAGATAAGAGTCCGCACACTTAACCACTACACCAAACTGGCTCTTTAACAGAAAGCATGTCATAGGAATTATAGAGCAGAACAACCTGTACTTCAGAATGTATAACTTCATAAAGTAATGTTTCTATTTTTGATACCCATCTTGCAAAAAGTGTGCAATTTTCTGTGATTGGCAGGTAATTGGAATACTTTTGTTTTTAACTTAAGTACTTTAATATACAACATAATGAATTTTCCTCCTCAATATGAGATATAATTACCACAGTTTGAAACTTTGAAATTAGGTTCCACCTACAACAGAAGATTACACTTTTGTTGTCTGTACTGCAGAACTATTTATTGCTCTTTCTAAAAGCTTAATGATAGAATGTTGGAATTTTTTGTGTTTTGCATTGGATTCGTGTTGCCTAAATCATGAAGCTTACTGGGTGAATTTTAGTTGTAGCTAGGGTTTCCAGGTCCCTCTTATCATCTGGCAAGGAATAGAGGCACTTACCAGGAGCAGGAGGAACATTGCTGGCTACATTGCTGGTGACATTACTTCCAGTGTGTACAGGAAGTGATGCCATCACACTGCAACACTGCAGCAATGCTCAGGTATTAGGGTACAAACGACCCTCTTCCGGCTAGCCTATACCTAGCCTACATCTAGCTAGGATAACAACTTGAGGTAACTGGCCAGCCATCTGTTTACAGGAAACTGAATTACTCTGTTTTAATGTTTTTAACTGTTTAACTATTTAACTGTTTTATATTTGAAATTGTTTAATTTTAAGTTTGATTAATTGTTGGAAGCCGCCCTGAGCCATTCGTGGGAAGGGCGGGATATAAATCCCAAATAAAAAATAAATAAATAAAAATATGGTGAAAATGGCTCCTACCGAAGTGTTTTTGCCCAAATACCAGAGCATCACCACAACATTGCTGAAGTGATTCTGTCACTTCCAGTACACGCCAGAAGTGATTTTGCGACATCACCAGTGATGTTGCCTGGACCTTCCTTGTGTTCCTAGTAAGTCACTCTTCTGGCTTGGTTTTGATGGGTGGGGCCTGGCAGTGGGGGATCCCTTCCAGCAGAGGGGGGAGGGGTTGGCAACCCTAGCTGTTGCTAAGACAAATGTAACGAATTAGAAGTACACTATGTTGAAAGAAAGGGCTTTAGCTCAGTGGAAGAACATCTGCTTGGCACACAGAAGGTCCCAGGTTCCATTCCTTGGCATCTCCATATAAAAAGATCAGGTACTATGAGATGTGAAAGAACTCCACATGAGACCCTTGAGAGCTGCTGCCAGTCAGAGTAGACAGTACTGACTTTGATGGACCAGTGGTCTGTCACAGTATAAGACAGCTCGTGTTCGTAAGACCATATGGTACAGAGCAAAAGACTGTAAGAAAATAATATTTTTCAGCACTGATTTTAAGACAAAGCCATGAATGCATTTCACATTTATATGTACACATCATATTACAAAAGCTCAATACACTGTTCAGTGGGCCAAAGTTTAGTGATTGCTCCATACATTAAAAGCAGTGGAAAACTGGTACACAGTGACACTAGTTAACTTGTCTTCCAGCTCCCTTTTCTTAGCACAGTCACTTGGACTTATCCAGATGAATTGCTATCCTATTTCTAAATCATTATTATGGTTAGCAGTATACCTGCACTTACATGTTTGCTAGCCATAGATGAAAATTATAACCAGAAACATGTTTACTAACTGTGGTTCAGCACTAACAATGCAAATCGTTTGCTAACCACAGCCATCTCCAAAACTGAAATGGAAGAACAGAAGAAAAGAAATGGAGGATGGAAGTTACAAAGCTGCCTTAAACAGAGTCAATCTAGCACAGAACTGTGTCAGGTTGATGCATTTCCCAGTCCTGCCACCTAGGATGCTTTTAAATATAGCCTACTGCATTCAAAGTGTGTGCTCTATGAATGAACTAAGATCCTTATGAGGAAAAGTACATGAACCGGTGAAGGACCTTCAAGTGCAAACCAATGGTTTGGTGACTAGCGTAACATTATGTTCATGTAGGATGGAATAAAGGACCTAAATGAGCAACCCAACGTTATTGATCAGAAGCATCAATTTGACAAGTACTTTCTAAAGTGATGTCACAAATTGCAGGCATTTTTATTTGGCTGAGTTTAATCTCGGACTATGTTTAAGGCAGCAATTACTGGAACCTTATTTCCTGTAGTTTTCTCTGCCTTTTTATACAAAGAACAACCAAATGCAAGATTTCTCAGCGTTCATTTGATTTAGTGAGAAAAGGTAGTATTTCACTACTTTTACTTAATATTTATTTTCTAATTAAAACACTTTCACCTTGGAACATCACAGAAAACAAAAGACCTATTTTGAAATCCCCAACAATGTGCATCAGCCCTGGAATATTAGGCCAGAAAAGGATGACGTGACTTCAGGGGGTAGGTTACACATGATCTACACTGAGGATTATTAACACCAGTTGTTACTATCTAGAAGAAATGGAGTTATACCATTTGTAAGAGCCAAAGAGAATTTCACTGCTTCAAAGGGGGAATGAAAAAGGCTTTGTGATAATGAGAAACAAGTTACAATTAATACTGTTTGCTAATAATTTGCTGCTGTTTCAGTAGCACAAAACCTTTTAGAGACTGCCAAAGTTGATTGCAACTATAAATTAGTGCTTGATTTGCCAAATGAGTGGTCAGCTCACTGGAGTGGTTACCATTATACAAATAAAAGGGACATATTTCAGTTACTTTCACTGGCAAATCAAAGTTCAAGAATTCCTGCAAGTACACTGGGCAATCACAGTAAGTTAAACTGTACAATCTTATAATTTTATCAGTGCATACTCTCACCCCTTCTGAAGAGAATCCTTATTTATGCAAATGTTTTAGACACTTAATATAAAGTCCATAAAAGCAAAAGGCAATAAAGCTTGTATCTAGTAAATCAATGCTTTCGTTAAAAAAAGAAAACAAACCTTGCAATTCAATTTTTATTTCAAAATAATATTTATGATGTCATTAAAGGTAGATCTCTATGAAAATTAAGGCATGTAATTTTTCTCAACAGCTGTTGGAACAGGTACATTCTGGTTAAACAGAGCACTAGCATTCAGTGCCATACCCTTGATTTTACAGGGGTTGCCATGAATTAATTTAATTCCATCTGTAAGCTAAAAATCAGATCAGAGGTCTAATGCTGCTGCAGGCTTCACATCTGTTTAATCGTTTTGGGATACAACAGCTTGTCTTAGTTTAGGTTTTATATTTGCTTAATATTTAAGTAATAGTGCTATATATACTACTGCTTGAGCCCATCAAAGGATTTACATTAAGCATGGCGGAAAAATTGCAAAAGTTTACCCATACCTTAATATTCATATGCTTTCTTTTAAAAAAAACCAAAATAGTGTGCAACAACAGAAAATACAATACTTGGTATGCAAAAACTGCCCAGACTGCAACTGAAACACTTTCTTTTATGACCATAAGGAAATTAATGTGCAGTTTGTTAACCAGTCTCCTGTAATATTGCTTTTATTTTAAGGCAGGGTCCCCAATGTGGTTTCCTCTGACACCTTTCCTGATGTTCACCATGAGTTCTGATTGGCCACTGCAGATGTGACTGACTGAGCAGATTACAGAAGAGAGATTAAAACCAGCATTGTGGTGACAACTGCTGCTAAAACAACACTGTTTTAGTTTCAGTGGCTACTGCCACCACAATACTAGTTTTAATCGCACTTCTCCTCAGTTTATTTATTAAATTATAGCTCACTAACACTTGGACTTCCTCTATGTGTGTACCTCTTGTGAGAAAACTTTAAATTGTCTCCACATCCTGTGGCAGATATTTTGGAGTTCCATCCACCACTCTATGTCAAAAGAAGAATGGGACGGCAAAAGATGAGATGACTGGACAGCGTTACTGATGTAACAAACACAAATTTGAGCAGACTTCGGAAGATGGTGGAAGACAGGAAGGCCTGGCATGACTTTGTCCACGGGGTGGCAAAGAGTTGAACTTGACTGTGTGACTGAACAACAATTTTTTTTTAAAAAAATGACAACCACCCTCCATGGTCCTACTAAGATTGAAAATCCTCTAAGTGGTGAGGAATATTGTAAATAGTTAACGGGGGGGGGGGGGGAGGGGATGGAAAGAAGGGGAGGAAACACTGATCTTCTGGAATGTGTAAGAGCTTATAGTATCCTAAAAGGGGAAGATCTGGGGTCAAGGGACAATTTCTCAATGATTTATTCCTCCTGCAGTTCCTTGTGGGCCCCCAAGAGATTCAATTTGGTGTAGTGTATAAGCGTGCAGACTCTAATCTGGGAGAATTGGGTTTGATTCACCACTCCTTCACATGCAACTGCTGGAGTGACCTTGGGTCAGTTGTAACTCTCTCAGAGTTGTTCCTCTCAAGAACAGTTTCTCTCAGCGCCACCTACCTCACAGGGTGCCTGTTGTGGAGAGGGAAAGGGAAAAGGAGACTGTAAACCACTCTGAGACTCCTAGTGAAGGGCAGGGTATAAATCCAATCTCCTTGTCCTTTTCTTCTTCTACTACTACTACTACTGACTCAATGGCATCATTTACCAGGAAATAAAGCTCAGTGAATTCAATGGGGACATGGTCTTTAACAGGCTTTTAACCTTCTCAAGGAGGGGGGAACTATACGACTTTGGCACAGGGGTCAAAGTGACCCCACAATACAGCAAAAAGCTGTACCAATGGAAACCTGATACCTCCCTCAGTCATGGTATTAGCTACTAAGAAAAAAAAATCAGGCCTCAAGAGCAACTTCCTTCAGAAATGCAGGACAAAGGAGAGCAAAATTTGGAATTGGGGTAAAAAATACCCCCCATTGAAAACATCAAAAAGCCACAAAAATGTAAAGGGTAAAATTAACCCTACAATGTTTAAAGCAGAAGACACAGTTGGGAATCTATTAAGCTTTTTTTTTTAAAGAAAGCAATCATTGTAACCTTCAACCTCCCCCCCCCACACATCTGTATTGTTGGGAAGGTGATTTAGAGGTTTGGGAAATTTGAAGGTGAACAGTTCAGTGCACAGGTGGCTATGGGTCATCTAGAGTAACTTCCCCCTATAAAATTGAGATGATCAAATCAGAGGTTTGCAAAATTTGAAGGACAAAGGGAAGCAATTAGCTCAGAAAACAGGTGGCCAGCTTCATTGCTCCTGCAAGTCTGGAAAATGTGAGGTTCAAAGGATGCCTGCAGACGTGTCCTCGTTTGTCTTGCAATGGGGGTATGGAATGACCCTGTGACGGAACCGGCCCGATTCTGCCTTCAGACCCGGTCCCGTCAGCTCCCTATGGAGTCGCCAACTCCTGGAGGGAGCTATTTCTCCTCCTGCCCCTTGGGCTCGCTGCCACCACCTGCTCAGTCCCGGGGTTCAGATTGAGAGGAACAGGACTCCCAATCCCCCTCTCCAGCTGTGAGGCCAGGCCTCAAGGTCCTCTGCCACCCTGCACTTGGGTTTCACAGAGACCTCAGCACTTCTTTGGGGCACCCCTGGAGGATTGGCACCTTATCCAACTGCATGCCTTCCCCCCTTCACCTGGGGCCCCCTTCTTAACACAGCGTGGTCTAAAGCGGTCTGGGGATCTATGTGGTACAGAGTTTGACTGCCAGCATTTAAACAGTAAAAATATATTTATTTAAAAAGATAAACAGATAGGAAAAGAAAAACAAAACAAAAACAGTTGCATCTACAAAATTAGCACAGCACAGCACAGCAAACAGCCTGACAAACAAAATGTGTTATAAACGCGTCCTGCCGGCCCTGATCTAAACTTGCCCTGTCTTGTGAATTACTTACTTAGTCTGCCTGCCTGGGGGCCTCCCAGGCAGGAGCCTCCATTGCTCACCACATGCTCGCTCGAGCCCCAGTTCAAATCTGCCTTCTCTTCCTGCCTAACACATGCAAGGAACAACAGCACTTCCTGCCTCTCTAGGAGATTTTCCCCCTAGCGTTGTTGGTTTGGCTCTGGAAGGGAGGGGGGGGAGTGAGGGGAAGGCTACAAAGCCTGCTGAGGGATTTACTGACCCCTGCCAAATGAAGCACCACCACTGACTAAAATGGCGTTTCTCCACACTTCCCCCTCCTTAAATTCTGAGCCGGAGGGGTTGCCTCCTACAGAGGTGACCCCGTAGCAGAATCCAATCAAACAAGGAGAAACCCGTTAACCAAAATACTACACAAACATTCAGGTATTTCTCCAATAATACACAAAGTCCCACAACCTCGGTGTCCATGTCCTTTCTGGACAAAACGTTGCATTGCTGCATGCAGAAGGAATGTCCAGTCTAAGATGTACTCCTCCATCTCCCAGGACCACCTCTGGAGTTTGGTGCTCTCCCTCCGTTGCTGCTGTTGCTGGGGTGAGTGGCCCATCAACGGAGCAAATTCCTGGCCCCACATCTGAAGTTGGAAACTGCCCAGTTCCCACAAAGTTGCTTCTTTATCCCTCATTGGTGGAATGTTCCCTCTGTCCACTCTGTCCTCCCAGAAAACTACCTCTGGTGCTGCAAACAATTGCTGTCCCAGCTTCTTTTTGTCTCCTTCCTTCCTACCTATATGCAACACTATGGACCTCGCAGAGAATGGCTGTGGCATATTCACCTGTACCACTTTAACTGCCTTTCCTGTCTTCTCTCTAGCCACCACATAAGTAGCATCGTCCAGGTCATCCACAATCATATGGGGTCCCTCCCATTCCACTTTCCGTTCACCAGTATGAAGGGGCAGGAAAACCATCACCCTATCCCCTGTCTCAGCTTCTGAGAACTCCACTTTCTGGTCCCTTGCCACCTCACACAGTGGATCCAGCCTAGGGTCACTTTGAACCTCAGACAGGAACATTTCTGGCTCCCCCAGACTTCCTATCATCTGTTCCTTCAAGCCACCCCTAGTCCCACTGTTTCCAGAACACTCAGCCAAAGTTTGATCTGGGTTCTCCGCCCCCTCAGTTGGTTTTTCAGTGTCAGCCAACTGAGCTCCTTCCTGCCTGGAAGGCTCCACAGCATCCTGCTGCCCTTGCGGAAATTGGCACCCCTCTTCCCATTGGGCACATCCTCCTGCAGGGCTTGAGACAGGCTGGTCCTCCCCCTCCCTGGTTGGTGGTGAGGTGGCTTCCCTAAAGTTGCCTTCCTCCCCCCACCTTCCCCTGAGGGTTTGGCTTGGGTTCTCAGTCCCCTCGGTTGGTTTTTCAGCACTACCAAACTGACCCCCTTCCTGCCTGGAAGGTCCCACAGCTTCCCAGGATTCCTGTCTTCCCTGCTTCAAGACAACCTGTTCTGCGAGAGTCTCAGACGATCCCACTTCCTGATCCACAGCTACTTGGTGAACCGGTTCCAACCTAAGGCCGCTCCGGACCCCCTAAGCCTTCAGCTATGTGCTCCTCTGAGCCCACATTAGCCTTGCTGCTCTCAGAACCTCCTGTGAAATCTCCACTCTCCACCTTGGTCTCTTCAGCATGCACATCCTTTATGCTAGACAGGTTCCTTTCCTTGCTAGGAACATCGACAGCCTCTTGCTGCACTTGGGGAAAGCTACACCCCTCTTCCCCTTGGGAACACCCTCCTCCAGGGCTTGAGATAGGCTGGTCCTCCCCCTCCTGGGTGACTGCCCTCTCTTCATCCTCAGTAACCTGGGCTATTTCCCCCTCCCTGGTTGGTGGTGAGGTGGCTTCCTTAAAGTTGCCTTCCTCCTCCCACTTTCCTCTGAGGGTTTGGCTGCGGGTTACAGCATTGATAGAGTACTGGCCAACCAACAAATCCCGACCCAATAACACTGGAACTGTTTGTTCCTTCATTACCCCACATTCAGAATAAGATTTACCTTCTTGTGGAGCCAAACCCCTGAACTGCTTTCGGGAGTGGTCTGGCCCCAGTTTAAACCTTTTAAATACAGTGGCTTTATAGGCCGCAAAAGTTATCCCCCCATCTTCCACAGGCATGCTGTAATAGATGGCTGAAAGCTCTCCAGTCAGGTTGCTACAGAGGTAAGACATATAGTCCTCCTCTGCAATCCCCCACTGTTTGGCTGCCCTCTCAAAGTTGGAGAGGTATATGGAGGGGTCTTCTCCCTCTTGGTACACTGCAAAGTCCTTGGGGGTGACTTGGATCCCTTTGCTTAGTTCAGCTTCCAGACGTAGCACCTCAAGCTCATGGCGACATTGCTCTTCCTGCTCCCGTCGGTGGATCTCAGCTCTCTCTCTTTCTTCCCGTCTGCGGATCTCAGCTTTCTCTCTTTCCTCCTGTCTGCGGATCTCAGCTTGTCTCAGCTCCCTCTCTCTTTCCTCCTGTCTGCGGTTCTCAGCTTGTCTCTGCTCCCTCTCTGCTTGTCTTTCCTCTCTCTCTCGTTCCTCCCGTCTGCGGTCTCGGTCCGCCTCGATACGCATTCTCTCCAGTTCCAACTGTAGCCGCAAGATTGCTTCTGACTGGGTGGGGGCCACTTTTGCAAGTGCCCCTGCATGCTGATGATACTCCAAAAGGAGGTCTTTCATATCTACTACAGTCATGTTGTCACACTCCAGCTTGTGCTTTGCACACTCTTCCTGGAGCTGTGGCTTTGTCATCTTCAAGATTTCCCGCATCTTAGCACGCTCCATCCTAACTAGCTAAACTTTCCCTACTCCAGTTGACCCGAAAATAAAACAAAACCTGTTGCTTCCTCTGGGTGCTTGCACGCATCAAAACCCAAAAATGCCTGGCCAATCAAGTTCTCTGTTTGTTCTCATCCCACCGCTGCCACCAAGTGTGACGGAACCGGCCCGATTCTGCCTTCAGACCCGGTCCCGTCAGCTCCCTATGGAGTCGCCAACTCCTGGAGGGAGCTATTTCTCCTCCTGCCCCTTGGGCTCGCTGCCACCACCTGCTCAGTCCCGGGGTTCAGATTGAGAGGAACAGGACTCCCAATCCCCCTCTCCAGCTGTGAGGCCAGGCCTCAAGGTCCTCTGCCACCCTGCACTTGGGTTTCACAGAGACCTCAGCACTTCTTTGGGGCACCCCTGGAGGATTGGCACCTTATCCAACTGCATGCCTTCACCCCTTCACCTGGGGCCCCCTTCTTAACACAGCGTGGTCTAAAGCGGTCTGGGGATCTATGTGGTACAGAGTTTGACTGCCAGCATTTAAACAGTAAAAATATATTTATTTAAAAAGATAAACAGATAGGAAAAGAAAAACAAAACAAAAACAGTTGCATCTACAAAATTAGCACAGCACAGCACAGCACAGCAAACAGCCTGACAAACAAATGTGTTATAAACGCGTCCTGCCGGCCCTGATCTAAACTTGCCCTGTCTTGTGAATTACTTACTTAGTCTGCCTGCCTGGGGGCCTCCCAGGCAGGAGCCTCCATTGCTCACCACATGCTCGCTCGAGCCCCAGTTCAAATCTGCCTTCTCTTCCTGCCTAACACATGCAAGGAACAACAGCACTTCCTGCCTCTCTAGGAGATTTTCCCCCTAGCGTTGTTGGTTTGGCTCTGGAAGGGAGGGGGGGAGTGAGGGGAAGGCTACAAAGCCTGCTGAGGGATTTACTGACCCCTGCCAAATGAAGCACCACCACTGACTAAAATGGCGTTTCTCCACAGACCCCATTTCCAAAAGTGCAGTACAGTTCAATTTGAGCTTTTCTATGGACATGAGGGAAGCTTTGGGAGAGTACAGGGCTTTTACCTGCTCACAGCACAATTACTAAAGACAGAATAATAAAGTTTATAAGTATGAAAAATGTCTATGTCAAATCATTTTGGAAAATAAACAATAGATCAGGGGTGTCAAACATTGGGCCTGGGGGCTGAATCAGGTCCTTGGATGGCTCCTATCAGGCCCCCGAGCAACTGGCTGACATCTGCTTCCTTCTCCCTCTCTCTTGCTTCCTTCTGCATCACAGCTTGCTTTACAAGGCTTGCTCAATCACACAGGAACTACAGAGCAAAGACTCTTTTCTCCACTTGCTGAGGCTCCTCCCTTGGGGAGGAAGGGAGAAAGGAGAGCTTGCTTGAGGCTCTCTTAATTGTACAGCAGAGCTACTGAGCCAAGCCTCTCTTCCTTCTATTGGCTTCCCTTCAATTCCACCTTCTGGTACCCTGGGGAAGGAAGGAAAGAGCCAGAGCTTCCTTTGCCCAGTCCCCTGGATTGCACGGGAGATATATAAAGAAAGCACCTTTAAGATCAACAAGTGCTAATGTTTTAAGCATGTTTTATTTTATGGTTTTTTAAAAATATATATTTAATTGCATTTGTCTGTCTTTAGTAATTGTGCTGTGAGCTTTTTGCTTTCTATATAATAGGAGCAGGTAAAAGACCTTTATAAAGTTTATATCTCTGCTACCTAAACTTAAATAGGTACACACACGGACTGGCCTGACATGGTTTGGCCCAACAAGGTCTCATATATGTCAGATCTGGCCCTCATAACAAATGAGTTTGACACCCCTGCAATAGATACACAATTCATACAAAGGCATACCAATATATAGCTCACAAAATTCATGTAGATAGATTGACTCAAAGTATAAGACCCCATAAACAATTGGGGTATGTGAATTCAATATGGATATTCAGTACAAAATTCTTACTGGAACTCTTTTTGCCACACAAAGTTCCAGAGTTTATTTTCCAAAATGATTTGACATAGACATTTGTCATACTTACACAAACTTTATTATTCAGTCTTTAGTAATTGTGCCCATGAGCTTTTTGCTTTCTATGGGTTTCATTGTACAGCTTCCTCCCTTAGTGAAGTTCCTACTACATACTCAGCAAATTCAGGTTGCAAAGACTACTTTTCCCTTGGGGGTCACTGCAACCCTCAATTCCAAAAGTGTTGTAATGCCTCAAAGCTGGAAATATCTACAGATATAAATTATGAGAAAAAAATTGGATTCACTGTTTGCTTCACTTTTCTATAAAATGGAGATAATAGGTGTTGGTCCATCTATTTATACATGTGAACAGAGCTAAAATAATTTTTTCTATATTTTGGGGTTCAACAGAACCCCACATTACGATTATGCATAATGCTTTAATTTTCAAGTCAAATCTATTGGGGACCAGACTGACCCCATTTTCCCTTTTGATGAAACTCGAAATTAAAAAAGAAAGGCAGTGAGGTGGGGAAAGAGGGACTTCAGGGCACTGCAGTTCACTGAGGAGAAGGAATAACAGGAGGTTGGTGCCTGTAGAAAGCTTTATGTGGGTAAACCAATTTTTTTCTCCATGACACTGGGTTCAAAAATGCCCCCAATTTCTTGGGAGGGTTAAAGTTCTTGTTGGCTACAGAATAATAGCTATCATAATAGAAATCAACACTAATTTTGTTTACAAGGATGTTTTACCCCTTGCAAGAATAAATTTTAAACATATGAAACTGGAAAAGAATATAATTTGTATGGGGTGCATATGTCTAAACGAGGGAGTCTTATTGAAGCAATGTCATATGTCTTCATTTATACAGGTATATAGTAGGGCAAGTTTGACATGTTTAATTTGTGAGTTCTGTTTTTGACATACTTTTTTTTAAATAGGACCCCTGGTGCAGCTACAAACTCTTATTTGATGGACTATTTGAGCTCTAAATAATTGTTCAGTTAAATCCCTACATATTTACATTTGAACAAGGCAGTGATTTGGAAGAAAAATGAGTATTTTCCTATTTAGATCAAGCTTGTCCAACCTGTGGCCCAAGGGCTGCATGCGGCCCAGGATGGCTTTGAATGCAGCCCCAACACAAACTCATAAACTTTCTTAAAACAGCGCCTGGAATTGTGTACTGCAGTGGCAGCAGATCCTGGGACTGAGGCTATATTTGGTTGCTTTTTCCTCCTGCTTGTTTTTCCTCCTACCACCAGAGAGGGCACCAGAGCTGACTCAGAGCATGTGTGTGTGAGTGCTCTTTCTTTGTCCCTGGCCACTCTCCAGCTCTTCTTTCCTCCTATTGCGGCCCCTCTGGTTCTCCCATCCAGGACAAAGAGCCCTTGGCTGTGCTCTGGAGATCCATCTGTATAGATCCATCCCCGATTCCTGATCAGTTTCGGGTCCCTTACCCATACCCTCTCTTGTCGCCATTGGAGTCTTCCTTGGAAGTTACGATAGGTAAATATTACCCTGTATGTCTACCCTCATTGTTCCCCTATTGATCTATCTATATTTCCTAGGACTGTGTGTGTATGATTTCATGAGTATTTTATCTTGTATGGAAGTCTATATTATTTTCCAATAAATTACTATTGATTTTACTAAATTAGAGTCCCCATTATTTAAGCATCACTTTTCTGGATGTGTATTCTTGTATACATTGGGAAAAGATCCCGAGTGAGCCAGGTGCCCACCTAACTAATTCCCCGACCTCGTTTTGAGGGCATTTTGGCTTACAAGCCTGTGTCTGTCAGCAAAAAGCGAGCTTCAGCTGGAAAGCAGGGGCTGGTGTGAAAAAGAAAAAAAATCTGCCTACTTTCTCTCCCATCCTCTGCTCCAAGCTTTTGAGAGAGGGCATGGAGAGGGAGCAATGATTTTTCTTCCTCCTCTGTTGGAAATTTAGAGGCATGGTTTGGGAACAGAGCAAAACAAACGTCTCTTCCACCCAACCCCATAGATACCAAGGGACCTGCCTGCCTAGCAGTTTTATAGGCCCCCCTCTGCAGCCTCAGTTCCCCAGCCCCCTCTGGACCCCTCATTTGTATTACCTGTTGGTGCTAAGCAGACTGAATGCAGGATTAAATCGAGTTAGGACAGGCTGCAGGGAGGATGACAAATCAGGAAGAAGGAGAAGCAGAGCCTGAGTCCCTCACAGACTGCCTCACACCTTCAAATGGGCAGTTTGCGCCTCCCTTTGTTCCTGCTAACCGAAGTGCCCACCAATACTTTGTAGTAAGGAGTTTGGTATCAGACAAAGGAAACCTATTTTCTCTGGAAAGCAAAGGACATTGTGCTTGTTGTGCTTGAAACTTAAGTTCCCTCCCGGCTCTGCTCTCAATGATCATTCTTAAAGGAAAGAAGAATCAGAAAGCCAGGCATTTTCTTGAGAACAGTGGGAGGCAGAGTTTGAGCAGTAGGTGGGCTATGCTGGCTGGAAGGGGAAGATTCAGGGTAGGGCTCCCTTATAACAACCACTCATGATGAGGAAGGCAGAGTGGGTGACCCACCATTTTTCTCCTGGATCTATCCCCATTTGTTGGTATAAAGTGCTGTCACAGTGGATCAGGCTCTCAATCGGGCAGTTTTAAGAGTAGGCAGGCTCTACACAACACTGATATAGAGGCTCACCAGATACAAACATTCTACTAGCAGTAGTCAGAGCACTGCAGCCTGGTTGAGCCTCTCTTATTCGCCAGCAAGCAGAGCCTGTTCCACATTTTCAGTGCTCCTATTCTTTGTCTGCAGCCTGCAGTAAAAATCATAGAGTTGGAAGGGACCTCCAGGGTCATCTAGTCCAATCCCCTGCACAATGCAGGAAACTCACAAACACCTCCCCCTAAATTCACAGCATCTTCATTGCTCTCAGATGGCCATCCAGCCTCTGTTTAAAAACCTCCAAGGAAGGAGAGGCCACCACCTCCTGAGGAAGCCTGTTCCAATGAGGAAGTTCTTCCTAATGTTGAGCCGGAAACTCTTTTGATTTAATTTCAAGCCACTGGTTCTGGTCCTACCTTCTGGGGCCACAGAAAACAATTCCACACCATCCTCTACATGACAGCCCTTCAAGTACTTGAAGATGGTGACCATATGACCTCTCAGCCGCCTCCTCTCCAGGCTAAACATCTCCAGCTCCTTCAACCTTTCTTCATAGGACTTGGTCTCCAGATCCCTCACCATCTTTGTCACCCTCCTGTGGACCCGTTCAGAGAGAGAGTGAGTGGTGGTGGTGGTGGTCTTGAGGAAGTTATTGAGGAGGTCTGGGCTTGTGGTGGGGCTTGCTGCAGTCTGGACTGGTTCTTATTTGCTTCCGGCAGGCACCATATTGGCACATTTTCTGATGTTATGACTGAGGTAGCCTGGTGGTCTGCTGCTGGCTGCTGCCTACCCCAGGCTAGGCCTTTCCCAGTCCTACTCTTGGCTTAGTGCATTGCCTGGCCTGGTTTCTGCTTCAGCTCTCAGCCATCTGCAGCAGGACTTGGAAGCAGAAAGGACATTAAGGCCCTGTGCTTCTAGGAGGGATGGGATGATTTTTTTACTGATCCCCCCCCCCCCCCTTTCTGTTTATATGTGGTGGTGGATATCACGGAAATTATTCATGGATCTTTTTTAGCACATCAGCAGCTATCGTTAGTATTTGTGTATTTTATGAGCTGCCCAAGACAATTCTTCTTCTTCCAATGTGGACTAGAGAAGCCAAAAGGCTGGACACCCCTGATTTAGATCATGAATGTATCTGTTGCAATAGACAGAGTCTTAGAGGCATTTCCTCTTCTGTGTGAGAGACGGTGAAAAGCTTTTAGTAAGATGGCAAAATGGAGGTCTTAGGAAGCAAAAGGAGCAAGAATGCCTCCTTGCACAAACAAGGAACATCTTTATTTTATTTTATTTTATTTTTTTATCAGATTTATATCCCGCCCTCCTCTGATGGGCTCAGGATGGCTAACAACAGCAAATTAAACCACATAAAACATTAAAAACAAATTACACAATAAAATTAATAATACATTAAAAACAATTAATCTGATCTATTAATTGAGTAAACACTGCAGCTCTAAATTTTTGAAGTCCTGCGTTTGTAAACAAACAAGGAAATACTTATCTAGAAGAGTAGAAAAATGGGTTAAGTGACATTTACAAAGAAAGAGTGTATGTGTGTGTGTTCTTCATCCTGTGATTTATATAATGAGCACATTTCAGCACACATTGGATGTAACCAATTTTTGGGGAGTTTATAATTGTATAATATTCCTTTCCTAGTATTTTAAAATATGTAAACAGTACTATATTATGCTGATGATTTTTTGCTTTAATTTTTAACTGGACTCTTGGTTTCTCACTTTGATAAGATTAACATGTGAATTTAACAAGTTTGTTGCAGCAGGACACCCTACAACTATTATTTTCTTTTCTAACACTCCTGGCAGCTCTAAATCCTTTAAGTCCTTTCCTAGAAGGATCTCTTTTTGCTCAAGCAATTTTTGCACTATGTGGCCTGATAACCCTGACCCCCTATTCTGGATCTCACTTATGCCTATCACAGCAGAGTTAGTCTTTCTGCCTCAAATTCCCAAGGAGCACTGTGGATGGTAATTCACTTGAGTAATTGGCTCAAGAGATGAAAATCTTGTATCTGCCTTTCTTAGCCACTAATCTATCCAGCTGACTGCAAGCCTAATTGGCAGCTTGTTTAGTAATTTGGCTCCTAAAGTGTTGTATTGATGTGGGATAAACAGCCAATGGAAAACGGGGAGATACATGCTGCTTTGCTTTATAACCTAGCACACTTTCCCCCTCAGTTCTTTGAAAGCATTTAATATTCAGAGTATTTCTTGCTGCTATCACAGTGTTGCTCTCAATGCTATAAGCTATCTTCACACTATTTTTCCTGATGGATTCCCTAGAGCAAGTAAAGTAGTGTAATTTTTTTTTAAATCAACTGTTTATTCAAATAGCAGAATAAAAGTTAATTATCTAAACTGTATGCAGATTTTAAAAAAGAATCATTACAATTTTCATAAATGTTGTGGTAACTTCTAAAGCCATCCAGTGAATGTAGTAGGGTGCACTGCAGTCCATTAGTCTGAGCTGAATTTTCAGATATGATTAGCTTCCTTTAGTATTCAAATCAAGAAGAAAAAGAGTTGTATTTAAATCCTATCCTTCACTTGGAGTTTCAGAGTAGTTTACAATCTCTTCTCCCTTCCCCTCACAAAAACAGACAGTCTGTGAAATAGGTGGGGCTGAGAAAGTTCTGACAGAAACTGTTCTTGAGAGGAACCGCTCCATGGTCACCCAGCAGGTGCAGGTGGAGAAGTGGTGAATCAAACCCAGTTCTCCCAGATTAGAGTCTGCACACTTAACCATTGCACCAAATTGGCTCTCAAGTGTGCACACAAACACATATGTGTACTTGTACATTTTCAGGCTGTATTCATGGGTATATTTTACCATGATGGGTATATTCATTATGTCAGTAGAACATCACTGAAAGTGCCCTAAATGTTGAACACAGGCAACTGCCTACCACACCACCTTTGGCAGACATGAGGCTTGACTGCGGACTTAATCTGCAATCTACTTTACAAGCAGATGAACTGTTTCCATTCAAACAGTCTACTTGTTTATAATTAAATCTTCTAACTGCACCCAGATTAATGCACAGTTATCATTAAACACTCTGCTTCGTAAGGCCTCTTTTGGGGTTTTTAAGAAGAGTAGGTTTTGATAAACCTCCCCCCCCAATTTTCTCTACCTTAAGGAGTCTCAGTGGCTTACAATCACCTTCTATTCTTCTCCCCACAACAGCACCTCGTGGAGAAGTGGGGAATCAAACCTGGTTCTCCAGATTAGAGTCTGCTGCTCTTAATCATTACACCACACTGAGGATGGGGCTTGTGATGATGATGATGATGATATTGGATTTATATCCCGCCCTCCGCTCCGACGAGTCTCAGAGCGGCTCACAATCTCCTTTACCTTCCTCCCCCACAACAGACACCCTGTGAGGTGGGTGGGGCTGGAGAGGGCTCTCACAGCAGCTGCCCTTTCAAGGACAACCTCTGCCAGAGCTATGGCTGACCCAAGGCCATGCTAGCAGGTGCAAGTGGAGGAGTGGGGAATCAAACCCGGTTCTCCCAGATAAGAGTCCGCACACTTAACCACTACACCAAACTGAATTAGAAAATGCAACTTCATATGTTTACAAAGTATTGGGGCTTATGGCCCTTGAGTATGCACAAAGTTTTGTAAATTAAGGTGCTGTAGTATTGTTTGATAAATCATGAGGAAAACGAATCTGAGGAATACTCAGCATGGGTTCTGTTAGGGAAGATCCTGCCTCACTAACCTGTTACAGTTCTTTGAGGGAGTGAACAAACATGTGGACAAAGGGGACCTAAGAGATGTTTACCTTGACTTCCAGAAAGCTTTTGATAAAGTTCTTCATCAAAGGCTCCTTAGTAAGCTCGAGAGTCATGGAGTAAAAGGACAGGTCCTCTTGTGGATCAAAAACTGGCTAATTAATTGGAAGCAGAGTGAATATAAATGGGCAGTCTTCGTGGTGGAGGACAGTAAGCAGTGGGGTGCCGCAGGGCTCAGTACTGGGTCCCATGCTCTTTAACTTGTTCATTAATGATCTGGAGTTTGGAGTAAGCAGTGAAGTGGCCAAGTTTGCAGATGACACAAAATTGTTCAGGGTGATGAGAACCAGAGAGGATTGTGAGGCACTCCAAAGGGATATGTTGAGGCTGGGTGAGTGGGCGTCAATGTGGCAGATGAGGTTCAATGTGGCCAAATGCAAAGTAATGCAGATTGGGGCCAAGAATCCCAGCTACAAATACAAGTTGATGGGTTGTGAACTGGCAGAGACTGACAAAGAGAGAGATCTTGGGGTCGTGGTAGATAACTCACTGAAAATGTCAAGACAGTGTGCGATTGCAAAAAAAAAAAAGGCCAACGCTATGCTGGGAATTATTAGGAAGGGAATTGAAAACAAATCAGCTAGTATCATAATGCCCTGTATAAATTGATGGTGCGGTCTCATTTGGAATACTGTGTACAATTCTGGTCACTGCACCTCAAAAAAGATATTATAGCATTGGAAAAAGTGCAGAAAAGGGCAACTAGAATGATTAAAGGTTTGGAAAACTTTCCCTATGAAGAAAGGTTAAAACGCTTGGGGCTGTTTAGCTTGGAGAAACGTCGACTGTGGGGTGACATAAGAGGTTTACAAAATTATGCATGGGATGGAGAAAGCAGAGAAAGAAGTCCTTTTCTCCCTTTCTCACAATACAAGAACTCGTGGGCATTCAATGAAATTGCTGAGCAGTCAAGTTAAAACGGATAAAAGGAATTACTTCTTCACCCAAAGGATGATTAACATGTGGAATTCACTGCCACAGGAGGTGGTGGCGGCTACAAGCATAGTCAGCTTTAAGAGGGGACTGGATAAAAATACGGAGCAGAGGTCCATCAGTGGCTATTAGCCACAGTGTGTGTGTATATATATATATATATGTGTGTGTGTGTGTGTGTATGTATATCAGCATCTCAGCATTTTAGATTGCAAAAGATTTAAAGTGTATATTGGCCACTGTGTGACACAGAGTGTTGGACTGCATGGGCCACTGGCCTGATCCAACATGTCTTCTCTTATGTTCTTATGTTAAATCTCCAGATATTAGTAATGCAAATACTTTAAACAATTATTTATTTATATAGGAGATTTTATGCCACCTCTCCAGAGTCCTACTCAAGGTGGTTTACAATTAAAATAATAAATTATCAGTATAAAAAGAAATAAACCATTAAGATAAGCCCAGGACATAAAAACAGCATAAGATTATCCACAGAAGATCTTAGACCAGAAGTAGGCCACAAAACAATGGAAAGATAACAGCCCAATTAAAAGGAGTTTTACCCTCTTGTGAATGTCGTATATCATCCAGATTCTCCCACAATCTATCCTATGCTCTGGAAAACACTTATGTAGCATCCCATTAAGTTTATGATGGAAAGCAGCTACCAACGTTTTAATTCTCTCATCTAACAGCATCTAACAGAAACTTCGGCATTCATAATGTGGAAGGAAACTTGTTCTGAACAAATCATAAACAGAATTGGAAGCAACTGCTCATGCCCAATGTGTTGGGTATTTACTCCAGCTTATCCAGCTATTCCACATCTGTCTTTTTTTCTATAAACAGATAAGAAGGCTGACCTTCACCACATGGCAGACCTGGGTAACCTCTAGTGAAATAGTATAATCACAGTATTTTCAAATCATCAGCTTTAATAACCACCACATTAAATGTCAGCAAAACAGTTTGCTGGCAATTTTTAAGTGGAATGAAAACATTTAGGCTTTTGACTATCTTGTTAAAGAGAGTCATGCTGACCTTACAGCAGTACCCAATAATGCATGCCATAATTGAGAATCTGTCAGATTTTTTTTAATTAAAATGCATTTTTTAAAAAAGAGAATGCAGCTGATAACCCATGTCATTGGCCTGAAATGTGACATGTAACCTACCAACCCAGGCAGAACATGAAAGCATTTACTTGAAACAAGCATTGTTTATAAACTTCATGCAACTATCACATCAGCATCTCAGCATTTTAGATTGGAAAAAAGATTTAAAGTATGCCACAGCTACTGGTATGTTCTGAGGGCTGCTTCATATGTCTAATGTAGTGTTATAACGTGTACAATTACTTCAAGAGTTACATGTGGTTTCATGCTTTTTCCTAAACAAAGCGCTCACTCTCTAAGAAATGTGTAATGAAGGAAACAGTCCTAATTTATAAAGCCAGTTCAGACCACATGATAAAGCTTTACAGTAGGTCTAGGGCCCAGAAATTGACTTTGCTATTTTGAAACTCATTAACCACATTTTGCTATTCTCTCTGTGCATTGAGTAAGGAGATCAGAAAGAAATCTTTCATCACAGTGCATATAGGAAGAGACCTGATGATCAACACTGAGCTCCCAGACCTGTGTTTTCTCCTTACTGCATCTCAGCATCTGTAAGCCCCCTCCTCCATCTTTAATGGACTATGTTCACTCTGGCCCTGGTGCCAGTCTCCCTGAACTCTTAGTTATTATGGACTATGTATCCTTATAAGCACATGTATCCTGCTATACTGGGCTCTCAGCTTTACTTGAGTCCAGTCAATTACAGGGGCATCAGCCCAATATGGACATTTTACTCTGTGTTAGGCCAAGCAGCAAACACTCCTGCCAAGCTAATGAAGACTTCCTGCCTGTTCCTGCCATTGCTGTGACTGTGTGCACCCCTCTTGTTAGAAAGGACTCCAGATCGTGCTTCTCTCCTGAACTGCTCAGCCCTGCAGATCCTAACTGTGTTCCTGTCCATGGAAACCATTAAGCAGTCTCTCTATAGAAGCCATATTTCTGTGATGTCTTCAAACAACTACTTCAGGTCTTGTTGGATGCCATGAGAGCCAGATGGGAGCATCACATACTCCAGCTGTGTCAATGCAGATGCAAATGGAAGTAGCCAGCTGCTAACAATAAAGCTTGCTGTTGCACCTGCACATGTAACAAAACACTGTTCTTGTCAACCATTTAGGAGATTGCTGGACATAAAGAGGACGCCTAAGAGAGAGATCGTTGCTGAGGACCTAATCCTGTCGTGCAGACCATCCCCATTGTGTTTGCTATGGTGTTACAATAAGATAACAATTTGACTCTAAATTTCCCACCTATGCTCATTTGTTTAGGTTAGGTAAATTCATCAACACCCTTAATCCTTTTTCCAAATCTTCCTGGGAGCCTGCCCCCATAGTGACATCAGGGGTCACTTGTAACTGTGTCATAGGTCATTTGACCTCTATGTCACGGGTCACCTGATATCATTGCCTGGGGACACAAATTGGATAATACAAGGCCATGTGGTTGGCCAGTTCAGTGTCTTGTCTTGCCCTACTACAGACTTGTACCCCAAAACTCTGTTTGGGCCACTTTCCACATTCATATCTTCTGCCTCATGGATCCTTGGACCACACCTAGAGAGGTAATATCAGCATCTTCGACAATCCCCAGGGCTTTTTTTTGAGCAGGAACGCATTTCTGGCTGGCTTGCCATCAGGGGGTATGGACTAATATGAAAATGAGTTCCTGCTGGGCTTTTTCTACAAAAAAGATCTGTGTGAAACAATGGTGATGTCAAGGGATGTGGCCTAATATGCAAATGAGCTCCTGCTGGACTTTTGCTACCAAAAAAGCCCCAACAATCCCTGTTGATCATCTCTATTTTTCTTAACTTCTTGTTTATGAATGTTTGATTGCTTGAATGTGTGATTGTTATTTTTCAAAGTAAACATTTTAAAACTATTTTCACTCTGTTTTCATTCTGAAACTTGATCTCTGTAAATTGGTAAAAGATCCTTGCTACAACTAGCTCTACCTATGGTCTGCCTCTTGCTAATCCCACCATCAAAAGAGGAGACCCCAGCAATTTTGCTAACACATGCGCTTCCTGATAAAATGGAGTACCCCAGTGCCTAGAGAGAGAGTGGGTCTCCTATTGCTGTTAAACAAAATGGAGTCCAACCAAAAACAGGCCAAGAAAACACTCCATCTAAACAGATGGAATGGACCCAGTAGAGAGCTTGTTTTGGTTGGCGCCTGAAGTCTGTCTCTCAGCGTAGTCTCACTCATTCCCCCTCCACCGCCTCCGCCCAAACAGGATGCATAATAACATGGGAACTGCGGGTAAGTACTACTCTCACTCTGATCTTCTGCTACTTGCCAATTGCCTCTTCCTCCAGCCTATTACCTCTACCTTGCTAACTCCAATCAAATGCATAATTTGATTGATCCTACCCTTAAAAGACTTTGATCCCTTCCCGAGTGTCAGCCAAAAACCGGTAACAAATTATTCAATTGCTCCGAGCCTATCATCCTAGCAAAATGTGCGAAGTTGCCCAACATAGCGGTTCAAGATAGCCATCACTGGAACATCAAAGCCCCTTTGTAACTAACAACTCCCATCTGTCAAACCCCTATATAGTGTGGGTCAAAAACCCACCTCGGTGTGCAATCTGTAGGGCGCCATTTGCAGTCTGTACCACCTGTTACTCCTGTAATTGGGTCTATAGGACATGGTAAGCTGGTCGTTTGCGTTTCTCTTTGTGTACTTTCCATTGAACGGTCGTTTTCTCTTCTGGATCAGGTGAATATTACCCGTTTCAACAACCCTTGAATTCCTCTATCGATAATCTCTATTTTCTTAGTCACTTGATTGCTTGTACATAGACCTGTGTGTGTGTGTGTAAATCCTCTTGCTACATATCCTAAGTAAACACTATAAAAATACAATTGCTTGGACTATTCTTGGCTGAAAACCCGAACTTCCGTTTCACTGAAAGAAAAGATCCTCGCTCCTAAATTCGCTCCACCTAGTCTCTTAGCTAATTTCCCCATCAAAATTAAGAGACTTGAAAGCATTGCCTGTACCACAGTCAGAGGCTTAACTCAGGAGGTGACCACTTTAAATTTCTCCTCTGTCACCTTCCCTCAGTCCTTCAGTCAGACTCACAGAAATCCTGTCAGAACTAGTAATAATTGGCACCAGACGGTTTTAACGTTAACAACCACAAAATATTTATTAGGCAACAAAAGGCAAGAAGGGGGATGAAATAATATTGATTATAACTTCAATATTAAAAGGCAAATCAGTTGGCAGCTGGTTGGCAGAATAAAATAATTACAGAGAGCAGAGTCTTTTCCAGGCTATGGTAAAAATATAACAAGACTTTGGCAGAAGTTCCTTAAAATAAACAATAAACCAGGCAGGTTTCAGAGTCCGACTAGACTCTACTTCACACAGGTTGTCTGTGCCTTCTGAGCACTCAGAATGCTGTTTCTTCAGATGTTTTACCCTAACTTAGGCAGTGCCAAATCATATAAATAACAAACTTCAATCACTCTTCCACACACACATAGAGAACCCCTGACTGGTGTCAGTGTTCTCCCTCACAGACCCTTTGACACTGTCTTCCAGGACTCGTACCCCTGAATACCGATGTGATTCAGCCCCACAGCTAGTCCTCTGGTCTGCATCTTGGGCAATCCTGCTGACCACCAGAATCCAGTTCACCCCTCAGTGTGTATTTGTGTGATCTTGTTTGTACTTGGAGATTGCCTGATGCGCTGGCAAAATCTCCCTCAGAGTTTCAAACCGCTTGAAAACGCCCTCTTCCAGACAGAGTCCACTCAGCTCTGTCTCCCACAAGGAGCCCAGCCACTCTGGCCGCTCTCAGCCCCTCGTCCAGTTGGTTTTACAAATGCCCGGCCTAAGCCCACTGTCTTCACCTCAGACTGGTATACTGAACACTTCACTCGAAGACCCCCTGGATCAGACTAAAAATCCTGAGGTGATTTTTCTGATGAGCAAACCTCCCAAGGATACTTTTCCATTGCTTGGGCAACGTTCCAGTCAATCGCTGCAAGCCTGTCTCTCAGCTACTCAGGCTAAGGGCCTGAGTCCATCACACTCCCATCACCTGTTTGCCTACTCATGTGTAGGCTGTGCAAATCCAGTTAAGCGTGCAAGGCACAGGACTGAACTGAATACTGGAATTGGTTGTTGTTGCTTTCCTTGGCAGAATGCTCACAATTATGCAGGCACAAAACGGTTTCAAGCATGTGTACACACACATATATGCCTAGAGAGAGAAACTCAAGGGCATTCTGTTTTTGCAATAAAACTCCCTAAGAGGTCATACTAAATAGTATTATTGTTCAGGTGGTTAGGAGGCAGGACAAAGGCATTCAGAATGACATGCTCCCATGTCAGATACTGTATTGCTTTCACATGCCATCAATTCCTTTAGGTGTTTATTTCCTGGAAAAATTCATGGCAGTTCTAAGAGGAAGCATATATTCCAACGACTCTTCATCATTTTTAGAAGCCTGTATGTAAACTGCAGACAATACAGGAGAACCATCATTTGTTTCAGCTGGTACCCTCACTGGTTTAATTTCTTCAGTGTTTTTTTTTTTGGGGGGGGGGGGAGTTTTACCAATGACTATAAAAGCAAATATTTTCTGTTTTTTTAAAAAAGGATATAGATTAAGACCCTACTACTTCAGCTGTTGATGGAATTATCTGATAGAATTCACCTTATTTGTTCACTGCTTTAGTTCACCTTTACAGATGACATTTTTCAAACTATAAAATGCTCTCCACAGCCAAAAGTTTCTTGCTTCAATAGTTTCTCATTGCTATAAGAGTAAATCCACATCCTTTGTTACTAATACACAGCGCTATTGGTATGTGACTTTGTCTCAAGGCTGAGAACAGGCTATAAATTTAGAAATCAATAGTTTACTCTATCAATATTCATTTTACTTTTTCAATACAAAATACAAAGGTGAAAGAGCAGTAAATAAGTCAGAGTGCTGAAATAAATTGGGTGTTCTTGTCACAATTAATAAATGTTTAGCCAGGAACAGTTCTAGCTACAATAGTCCACAGTCTTGTAATGTATCTGAAAGTAAAGAATGGCACAGGTGCTGAACAAATATACAAACATGTCTTCCAACAGAATGCTAGCCCCACCATGCTATCTGTCCCCAAATATCCATAAATAAGCCCTTTCAACCTACGGCATACAAAGATAAAGGTTGTTTATTAATCTGACAACTGAATCTTTTCCTCAAAGACTTGCTAGGTCTTTCTGCAATTACAATGAAATAGACCTTACAGAAACATTTGGGCCTCAGAAATGAGGTGGGATAACAGAGATTCTCTAGAAGGATCTGACTGCCCATGGTAGGTTTTCCCAAGTCCCCTAAGACTTGGCACTTTCAGCCTCTCCCTGTCAACACATCTCTCAGGGTTTGGGTTTCCTTCAGGGCTTCCAGCTTCCCCTGCCGATGTTCATCTCCAAAACTCCAGCAATTATGCCAACTTTGAGAAGGCGGGAGAGCGCCTCATGGAACTGTACGTTTAGGATTGGCCAGGCCCCAAACCATGTGACCCATTGGAAGGCACGCAGGTGACTACTTCCCATCTGGGGCCAAGGAAAAGGTTTCCCCACCTATAACATTAATCTTGACAATGATGAGGTTGGATGGTGACTGCCTCCTGGGCCCAAGAAGGGTTGGCCAACCCCAGAATCCATATCCACAATGAAATGGGCAGGTGAGGGGGAGTGTGGCAGGCCACCACCCATCCTGAGATGGAGTGTGGCAGGCCACTTCCCAAAACCCTTATAGTTTTGGGTGACTTCAATGTCCATGCCGAGGACATGGCCTCTAGTCGAGTGGCGGATCTAGTGTCCTCCATGGCTGCACTGGGACTCTCCCAATATATAATAACCCCCACGCAACAAGCAGGACACAAGCTAGATTTGATCTTTGCAGCAGGAGTTGTAGTGGACCGGACTGCTGAGGAAGCAGTGCCATGGTTGGACCACTATGCCCTGAGGGCCAGTGTGAATATCCCACTCCTACCCTGTTTTGGCGGCGAGCAGGTTTTAGCTCGCCCACGAAATCAGACGGACCCTATGTGGTTTCAGATGGCACTGCGAGATCCCTGGCCCTAGGGCGACTTGTTGGATGAGCTTGTGGAGACCTGGAATAGCCGACTCTCTGCAGCTATCGACGAGATTGCTCCTCGACATCTTCTTCGTCCCCGTTCATGATTGGCTCTGTGGTATACCCTGGAGTTGCGATCGATGAAAAGGCAACTAAGATAACTAGAGAGGCAGTGGCAATGTACTTGTGACAAGAACATGCTATAGGTAATTTATGCGGACCTATGAAATGGCAGTCCAGGTCACAAAGAAGGCTTATTTTGCGACCTGGATTGCACCTGTGACCTCATGCCCGGCACAATTATTTAGTATAATTTGGTCACTAACAACCTTGTCACAAGGTAAACCAAACGCTAGGAAACTGGAAATAGGCTACAAGGCTTTTGCGAGTTTTTTTGCAGAAAAGGTCTTGCTGCTCCGCCATGATCTTCCCGCCACATTTGATACAGTGAGTGAACTTGAGGCACCAAGCACGTCTTCTGGTCCTTTTTTGGATTCCTTCACTCCACTCAGCCTGGAGGAAGTCGACATGACCCCTGTTACTGTACGCCCTACCACTTATGGGTTGGATTCGTGCCTGTCTTGGCTGGTGAAAGCCAGCCAGGTGATGCTATGTGAACCATTACAGATGATCATCAATAGATCCCTCTATGAAGGGATCTTTCCCACATCCCTTAAAGAGGCTGTGGTCTGCCCCCTCCTAAAAAAACCATCTGCTGATCCGGCTGAATTGGTGAACTATTGGCCGGTGTCAAACCTGCCCTTTTGGGGTAAGGTCATAGAGCAGGCTGTAGCGACTCAGTTACAGGGGTTCCTGGATGACACTTTGGCGCTGGATGCGATTCAGTCCAGCTTCCTTCTAGGTCATGGGACAGAGACGGTTCTGGTTGTCCTCATAGATGACCTTCTGCGGCATCTGGATCGAGGGGGCTCAATGGTGCTGTTGTTATTAGATCTGTCAGCTGCATTTGATACGGTTGAACATCAGCTACTGACTAGCTGCCTCGCTGACGTGGGGATTCGGGGGTCCGCCCTACAATGGCTGGCCTTTTTCCTCCAAGGTCGGGGACAAAGGGTGGTGATAGAGGAGGAATCGTCCCAGAGACACCCACTTATATGTGGTGTGCCATAAGGGGCGGTTCTATCCCCGATGTTATTTAACGGGCTGGGATGTCATCAATATGCAGATGACACCCAGCTCTATCTGTTGATGGGTGGCCAGTCCGGATCCGCCTTGGATAACATAGACCTGGCATTACAAGCCGTGACATCTTGGTTCAGGCTGAGTTGACTGAAGTTGAATCCAATGAAGATGGAGGTTCTCTATCTGAGTCGCAGTGGTCCAGGAAAGGAGATTCCCTTGCTGGCCTTTGATGGGGTGCCGTTGATACCAGCCCTAAGGTCAGGAGTCTGGGAGTGCTTCTGGAGTCCTCTCTGACTATGGAGGCCCAGGTGGCAGCCACTGTCAAGTCTGCCTTTTTTCGTCTGCGGCAGGCACAGCAGTTGGCCCTTTTCCTGGAGCACCACGACTTAGCAATGGTGATCCATGCTACGGTCACCTCGAGGATAGACTACTGTAATGCCCTCAACTTGGGGTTACCTTTGACCCTGACTTGGAAACTGCAGCTAGTGCAGAACGCTGCAGCGTGGTTGTTAATGGGGCTCCCTCGAAGGGAGCACATTCAACTGGTGCTGAGAGAGCTGCACTGGCTGCCTGTAGCGTACCGAATCTGCTTCAAAGTGTTGGTATTGACCTTTAAAGCCCTATATGGCCAAGGAGCTGTCTATCTGAGGGACCGCCTTTCCCCATATATACCCCAGAGAGCACTGCATTCAGGAAGCTAACATCTGTTATCCATCCCTGGACCAAGAGAGGCCAGATTATGCTCTACACAGGTGAGGGTCTTCTCGCTGGCAGCCCCTAATTTAAGGAACGCACTTCCAGAGGCCAAAGAGCCCTGCGGGATCTCTCCCAATTCTGCAGGGCCTGTAAAACCGACCTTTTTCGGCAGGCCTACAGTAACAAATGCGTGAGGAGCTGCCACTACTTTGCCGCTGAATACTATCGTCTACCTATATGACACCCAATAGAGCTATATATATAATATGACACCCAATAGAGCTAATATATAATTATATTATGACTGTGAGCCGCCCAGCGTCTGTATATGGAGTGGGCGGCATACAAATTTAAGGTAAATAAATAAAACAAATAAATAAAAATAGTTTGCAAGGGGGAGGTCATTCAACACACTACTCCTGAACCTGTGGCTGTGATTTCCCCAGAGAGCTCTTTCCTGGGAGCACCTGCTTTGGGGGATGTTATTTGACCCCTCCAGCCAATCCTCACCAAACTTTTTAAATAAGTGCATGGGTTCATGTGTGAATGTGTGCACTTGCAAGTTATGGCAACCTCTGGTGACTGGCCCTTACTGGGGGCGTGGAGGATATTCAGGGAGGTAGCTGAATAAAGCCTGTACCCTTCTTCCAACTCCTGGTATTTCAAGGAGGTCTCCCACCCAAGTACTTGCTAGAGTCGATTAGTTTCCAAGATCTGATGAGATTGGGTTTGCCTGGGCTATCCAAGTCAGCCAATCCTCGCCAAACTTGGAAGGCAGGTAGAGGGACATCCCCGGGAGGTCCTCTACAAGTTTGATGCCTCTAAGCTCGCAGGGAGCTTAGATTCAACACTCTCTTGAACCTGCAGCTGTGATTTCCACAGAGAGAACTTTCCTGGGGGACACCTGTTTGAGGGGCTGTAACTTAGTCCCCCAAAATCCAATCCTTTCCAAACTTGAACAGCAGTAGAGAAGAACCAGCTGGAGACTCACTAGCCTGTGGGGACCATTCTACCACATCATGAATGTCATCAACTGAACCAATTCAGTAAATGGAAAGGTCCATGGAGGTTCATGTGGCCCCATGAACCACAATGAACCTCCATTTTCCTGGTGCGTGGCCATCCCTAGACGAAAATCAGAATACATGAATGGTAAAAGAACTATATTATATTCAAATACCATTGTGTTGTGCTCCTATATACAGTCCTGCATTCAATGATATGCCAATAAGACCTTAGTCACAGATCCGACTGGGTGTAGAGTTGCTTTGGCAATCTGGTTAAATATTTTATTCAGTTTAATACTTTTCTGAAAACCAGTCTTGCTACCAAATGTTCAGCAATCAGAGCACGTAAGATCAGAGCTTGGGTGTGTCAAGACTCAGCTTACCCTTGGCATGAGCTATCAGTGATGGCTCTCAACTCTGGAGCATATAGAGCGAGAATACATGAAATTGCTGCTGAGATGGTACAGCATGTATTTCTCATAGAATCATACAGTTGGAAGGGATCTCCAGGGTCATCTAGTCCAACCCCCTACACAATGCAGAAAACTCACTAACACCTCCCCCTAAATTCACAGGATTTTCATTGCTGTCAGATGACCAGCTATTATCCATGCTACTGAATAACTATGGTGAGGTCCCACATACATTAGAAACTAGAACTTCCAGAGCCCAGAGTACTGTTTCCAGATTTATTTGTGTCCTGGCACCTTTTGTTGCAGCACCGCATTAGATCAGGACAAAGGTATAAAGGCAATGCCACAATCTGACACTCTACTGCCTGTAATTATGGTACTACAGCAACAGCAGTTGTCTACCTGTACAACAATGGATCTCTTGCACTGTGGCACTGGAAGTACTGGCATCCACTCCCATTCTACTCTGTAGACTCAGGTCCCCTCAAGATTTGGAGGTGGTAGAAGCCTCTTCCAGCTTTGAGGGTGCCTTTTTCTGACAGAAGGCATAGCTAGATGACTCTCATTGTAGGATGAGGACAGGCTGCCGAGATAACTGCAGCAATACTAGCCGCCATTGGTGGCACTAATATTGGCTAAGAGTTTTGGCTTCCTTAAGGCCTCCTTGTGTATTCTGAGTCAAACTGAGCCTTCAGCCAGGTTTACAAATACCTGCTACATTATACATCCTTGGTCTAAGTGATTAAACAATGTGGTATTAGCAAATTTAAAGTTCATTCTCTCTCAAATATTTTCATTAGCATAAAGTCACATAAATGGTGTAAAATTGTTTTTAAAACACACACATACACAAGTTTTCTTGGAGGTAAAATAGAACTGCCAGTGTTGCTACTGATTGGAACTGCTGCTATTACCTCCACAAGAAAATAATGCAGGGATATCAGGTCTTGCAAACAGAGGAAGATACTGATGATGTCTGAAGTGCAGATTAAAATATATATGAAACTTAGTTTTAGGATGCTTTATATGGACATACATTTCACAAAATGACTTCCTTGTCACTTTCAACGTGAAGTTAAAATCCCCTTATAGAAATAATATTATCTTCTCTCCAGATATTAAGCATTTTCCATCTCACATGGCTGCTGTGCACAGGGCACTAAGGGGTGTGTGTGATGAAGTGGACTCAGAGTTCTGTTGCTGATGCACTTGCACTCTTGAGTTCTGTGGCCCCCGGGGGAGGTGTTCCGTGCGCATGGCAAGGGGCATCAGGGCAACACAGGGGGTCTCTGGGTGGGGGGTGTCTGCTGCTGGGCTGCTCATTCCCAGACACACATTCCAGCCGCTGTCTATGACAGCGAACTCCTGCACTTGGTACTTCCTGCTTGTCTGCCTGCCATTGGCAGAGTCTCTGACAGTGGGAGGGTGTGAGGGGATTGACGGCTTCTCCGTGGTCCCATGTGGTCCTGTCTCACCCCCACTCCCACCTCACCACCAAGTCAGGCTTCTCGTGCGCACATGCCCAGCCTCACTCCTGTTCCCTCCCCGTGGGACGTCTCTCCTTTCCCCTGTTCCATCCCCGTGGGACGTCTCTCCTTTGCAGTTGATAGTCTGCCCATCACTGGCTCCATTCTCTGTTTGGGGTGGGTTGGGGATGGCTATCAGCCTCTCTGGGGCTGTCTCTCCTCATTCCTGACTGTAATGAACCATGGCGCATGCACTAGGACTGGCCAATGGGGGGGGGGGGTGGACTGGCCCTCCCTGCTGGCTGCCTCCGCCTCCCTTGCGTGCCTACGCCAGTGGTGTTGCCATGGCAACCGTCTCCCTCATGGCAAGCTACGCCTCTCTCCTTCCCACGCTCCAGCGTGCCAAAGTCTTCAGGAAGTCTACTAGCAGCACGGCCGGCCACCACTTATGTCTGGATTGGGCTGCCCAGGTGCTTTGGCAACAATTTTTAGAAGATTCTTATTCTGTTTCTGCCGCTAAAAACTAAAACTGTGAAACTTCAAAGTTGTATTCTACTGGCATGCCAAAGTTAAATAATCTCTCTCTCCCCACACATGTGCATGTATGTAGGCTATACATATATATATGTATATGTGTGTATGTGGCACTGATATGTATAAAATACAGATACATAGATTTTATACAGTGTAAATATGCTTCAATTCTGACTGTGCCTTTCCAGCAAACACAGCAGCCAAAGAATTAGTCATATTACAGGTTTCTCATATATAATATATGCAGTCTAAAATGTCTACTCTACTCTTTTCCTTTTCAATGTCTGAATCCTTCAAAGTGAACTTGGATTCTTGTGTTGGCTGCTAATACTATATATCAAACCAACATAATCCTGTAGATTAAGCACCAGTGGTTTGCTAGGCATAGTGCAGAGCACAGACATGGCATGGCCTTGGAACTAGGAGGCTCACAACCCAAGCAATACCAGTTAAATGCATCATACCAATATGCCCTGATTTTGCCAAACTGACATGCCTTGGGAATCAAGTAGAACTAACTTACCAGGGAAGTTTGATGCATGAAGCATTTCACATTTAATGCTCTTTGGAGGAACTCTACCTTGTACAGTTACCATAGGGTAGGAAAACAGTGGGTACTAAAACTTTTTATAAACCAATTCCACAACTACATATTGAATTCAAAAGGCAATGCTCTTGTGGGGTGGGACTGGGAATACTCTTCCAAATTCACATATACACTATCAAGCTGAAAAAGGAAGAAAAGAGCTAGTGGAGTGATGAGGAAAGGAAAAGAAGCTTAAATTTGGTGAACATGAGTATAGGTTATGGCATGGTGTTGTAAGGCAGGAAGCAACAAGTTGCAGAAACATGCTGCTACTTTTATTTTATTTGCTGCTATGCTTTTGCTCTTTCTTTAGTATCTGAAAACTGAAATTGTCTGGATGAGGTGGGATAAAATTTTTTCTCACAGCACAGTTCTGTTGTAAGCACATTGATTTCAGTACTCCAGTAAGACTGGAGTAACTCTGGATCGGATTGCAGTTGGTCAGCCCAGGCACCCTTTTTGTATTGCTTCTTATTTCAGTACCCATCTTACATTTTCCTTCAAGATTTGTTGCTCCTCCCATCGAGATTTTGGGCTTGGGGGCCCACATAGACACATCAAATAATTTTTAATTTCACCTATTTTGGTAACTACTTCTACTATTTTTGTAAGCTTAGAAGAAAAACGGGGAACAAATAATGATGGATATGAAAAGGTATGCAATGGGAGTCATTGTGAAATGTTAAGGATATTAATGTGGTATTCATTTTCAGAGGAGGCAACTGAGAAGTGAGTAGGGCCAGTTAGCAGCAACACATGGAATGAGTTACACTGACTTCAATGTTAAATGTTAACATTTCTGCACAAACCCTGATATCAACCAGTGAGAGTTAGATAATGTTCTCTTAAGTGTCCGAAGCTTATTTAGATACATGGTATCTCCCTCCATGTTATTTTGCAGACTTACAATTTTGGGTATGTTATCATGGTGAAAGTGCTTACCAGTGGGTCCTGGAAGTGGTGCAGCTTTTCTTCTTCGTTTGATATCTCCCATGCATAAAGATCCTAAGTGGACACTTGTTTGTCTGTAAACAATTACAAGAAAATTTATTGAAAGTCACTCAACATGTGAACTGTTTCTAGAATATGTAATGGAAAAGGAATATTTTAAATATTCAAAGCCAACCACCTTTCTTATTCAATGTAAATGCAACACTGAAGCTCCCCTCAAGAAAATAGAGAAAATTACATTTCTAAAGTCTTCACAAGGTTGATGGTAAGTTTCCATTGGTCTATTAATGCCTAGTGTTAGAATAACATTTTATTACTATATGATCATTATTACCTTTTAAGGTAACTTCTAACAAACAGAATCCTCTTTTCAATAACTTTCATAATTTGAACATTAAATACACATACATTTGTTTTTTGCTTCACTCCCTTAAGTGATAAAAGTAATCACATTATTAGATCTTGGGGGTATTTTATATCAACATTGCATTGTATGAAAAAGTACTTCTATTTTGTCTATCTTCAAAATACTGACAATTTTATTTTATTTTTTAAGCCTGGGCATGAAGGATTTAAAAAACAAAAACAAACCACTTTCTTTCCACACTTTATAAATAATTTTTGACTGAGGTCCTTTGGAGGTCCCACCTATGGATAGGCACAAACCTTGTCACAAACCTAAATTTGTAATGAAAATCACCTGGTCTTTGCTTCATGAGTCAAGGTTCATTCGATCACATCTCCTGCGAATTTCCTATGAACCACCATATTTTTATGGAGGTTCATGTGGCTTGTGTTGGTGGTTCATGAGACAGACATGCTGGTGCTTATCACTTAATTGTCAAAGCAATTGGGTGTGGGTGGACTTCTGCAGCCCTCCAAACACCAATGGTGTCCCTCCAAAGCTTGACAAATACTGGTTGACAACAGGAGAGCTCCCATTCTGCTCTATGGGAGTAGAATGGATGTATATTCCCAGCTCTCACACAGCTGTTTTTACTTGGCAGAAGATAGTTACACAGAAAATGCGTTTGATGCTTCTAGCTTGCGGGGGGCTGCTCAACATACTCCTCCTGAACCTGCAGCTGTGATTTCTCCAGGGAGCACTTTCCTGGGGGCACCTGTTTTGGAAGGCTGCTACTTGTTTCCTTAGCAAATCCTCACCAAACTTGGAGGGCAGGTAGAGGAGAGTCAGTTGGAGACTCACTGTGAGTTTGGCATCTCTAGCCCATGGGGGGTGGGGTGGGCACTGTTCTACCACATCATGAACCTCCTGAAATGAATTTGTTCAGTAAACAGGAAAATGGAAGACCTACCTTCTACTAAATTCAAATGGGAACTAGTCCAAACATACAAAGTGTAAAACATGATAAAGCAATGTTTCATACAAGAGAATGTATTAATCACATAAAGCTTCAAATTTTGATAGTCATCGCAGTAAAAGTAAAGTACTAGATCTCTACATTCCCCAAAAGCAAATGACTTGTGTTTGGGATATCTCAAGGATCACCTGTCCCCATATGAACCTGCCTGGAAATTAATATCTTTTGAAACCCTTCTCTCTCTGTCCCTGTTTTTGAGCAGGAAAGGTATATAACAACCAGAGGTTAGGCCTTTTCTACTTTGTCTTTGAAACTGCCTTCCTGCATATACATTTGTTTGGAGATGAGCTTCTGGAGTTACAAATGCTAGGCAAAGACATTTTTATTTTCTTAGATCTTTGGAAATATATTCTTTGCTCTAGTTGTTTTTATACTCTGCTCTTACTCTACTTTTATGTAGACTGTTTTTTATTTCATCTGTTTTTACTGTTAGGCTTTCTCTTATACTGTGATTTTTTAATGTTAATTTTATTTTGCTTTCATTCCTTGTTTTAACTGTGGTAAAGCACGCCACAAATTTTTGGTTGAGAGTGTGAAATAAAAAAAAAATTGTAATTAAAAAGACAGGACAGATACATTATTCACAGGTGTTCTTTAAGTAAATTTTACAATCAGTTACAGAGTAATATAGTTTCAGAACAGGGTAAAAAACCTGAATTGATAAAAGAAATACAAAGTATACACCTAGATATGAATGCAAAACATGGGGAAATATTGCCCAAATTCCTCAATAGTTCAAAAGTTCAAGCTGGGTTTCAGAGAGGTAGAGGAACGAGAGAACAAACTGCCAACATTCGCTGGATTATGGAGAAAGCACAGGAATACCAGAAAAATGTCTATTTCTGCTTCACTGACTATATTAAAGCCTTTGATTGTGTGGATCACAACAAACCGCGGCAAGTCCTTAAAGAGATGGGATTACCAGCCCACCTCACATGTCTCCTGAGAAACCTCTAGAAGGGTCAAGAAGCAACTGTCAGAACAGGATATGGAAGAACTGATTGGTTTAGAATAGGAAAAGGAGTTCGACAAGGATGTACCATTGACACCCTGATTATTTAATTTATATGCAGAATACATCATATAAAATGCTGGCCTGGATGAAACACAAATTGGAATTAAGATTGCTGGGAAAAATATCAACCTCAGATTTGCAGACCACACCACTCTAATGGCAGAAAGTGAAGAGGACCTAAAGAACCTCTTGTTGAGTGTGAAAGAGGAGAGTGAAAAAGTAGGCTTGAAACTCAACATCAAAAAAAAACTAAGATCATGGCATCCAGCCCCATCACTCCTTGGCAAATAGAAGGGAAAGATGTGGAAGTAGTGACAGACTTCACATTTCTGGGATCCAAGATCACTGCAGATGGTGACTGTAGCCATGAAATTAAAATACATTTGCTCTTTGGGAGGACAGCTATGGCGAACCTAGGCAGTATAATAAAAAGTAGAGACACTGCCAACAAAAGTCCTTATAGTCAATGTGATGGTATTCCCAGTGGTAATGTCTGATTGTGAGAGTTGAGAGTCCCTTGGACTGCAAGAAGCTCAAATCAGTCAGTCCTAAGGGAAATCAACCCTGACTGCTCCTTGGAAGGTCAAATGCTGAAGTTGAAGTTCAGATACTTTGGCCACCAAATGAGAAGGGTGCACTCACTGGAGAAGATCCTGATGCTGTGAAAGTCAGAAGGCAAAAGAAGGGGATGGCAAAAAATGAGATGGCTGGACAGTGTTACTGATATCACTAACATGAATTTGAGCAGACTTCAGAGGACGGTGGAAGACAGGAGTGTGTGGCGTGGTTTGGTCCATGGGGTCGCAAAGAGTCGGACTCGACTGTGCAACTGAACAACAATTTTCTTTCCAACCTTATACTATTTGACTACTGTGTGAAGCAGAATGCTGGACTAGATTACTCATGTGACCTAGCAGGCCTTTTTAATGATATTGTATAATAGTAATTAAGTGACATCAAGTTGTAATCAACTTATGGCAACCCCATGACATTCCACCACACAGTTTTTTTCAAGCTAAGATATAAACAGAGATGGTTCTGCCATTGCTTTCCTCCACATAGCAACCCTAGTCTTCCTTGGTGGTCTCCCATTCCAAGAACGGAGCATGGCCAATCCTGCTTAGCTTCTAAACTCAAACTACTCTGAGGTATTCATGCCCGGCGTGTGGGAGTAGGCGAGGTAGGCAGCTGCCTTGGGCACCACCTCACCTACGGGGCACCCCCTCCCCCGTCCTGCTGCTCTTGGCTTCCTGGGCTGCAAACCTGGGAAGCTGAGAGCAGCAGGATGGTGTGTGGCAGTGTGCTCTCCAATGAGCCTGGCTTTCCTTGTGAGGGAAGTCAAGCTTGGAGGAGAATGCCGCCCCAGCTGCTCTGGCCTTAAAAGAGAAATCAGCTGGGCGGAGAGGCTGAGCTCAGCTCCCCTCATGAGGGAAGCCGATCTCAGAGGAGAATGCTCCCCCCCCCCCCCCCCGACTGCGCAGCTGGGCAGGGAGGCTTCTCTGAGCTCGGCTCCTCTCCATTTTTATTTGTGCTTAATCTTGGAAATTTGCTTGGGAACACTCAGAAATTAAGTTCATGCTCTCAATTTTTGTTAGATTTAATAGTAGAAACTCAGCCTGGATTCTCATTTGGCACACTTGCCATCTGACTACTGAAAATCCTTCCTTACCTTCATGCTGACGTGGGTCTCAGGTTTACCTAGATTTTCAGACCTCAGAACTCTATATGCCATTCTAAGTCAACATCCCAGTGCAGCATCCACCCAATTCCTATTTGTGTGCACATTCACTGATTCTTTAATTATTTCTTTCTGATTATTGTTCATTTCCTGCCTCTGCCTTCATTCCAGCCTTACTTGCATTAAAGCCATGTCATTTTGTTAATCCTTAAAATTGTGTGGCACTCAATGTTTTGGGGCATATTCTTTTCCTAGACTGGTGTTAAAACCTAAGTCAGCAGCTCCTGCCAGGAGAGGGAGTAAGAGTTGGTGGAGGAAAGATCTCTCTCACATCCTTCAAATAATGAAAGGCCTTCTCTGTATTTATTGACATTGCTGCCCAATTGCTGTTACAATTGCTTACAGTGAAAGAGATCTGCAGAATGTGAATTTAAAGAGATATTTAAAGGGACATTGACACAGAGTCCTGGAAGTTTGGCTATTGTAATTGTGACTTCTACATGAATTTTGACACTATATTGCGATACTGTATTATTTTGATAAGAATATATTGTTTGCATTGTGATTTGGTGCAATTTGCCTCTTCTATACATAGCAGCTCTCCTGTGATTATACTGCAGGATCATGGATAGTAAAAGATTTCTGGGCACAGCACAAACTATAATATAATGTAATATCTGTCAGGGTTACTGTAATGAGAGGCAGCCCCATGGCACAGAGTAGTAAAGCTGCAGTACTGCAGTCCTAATCTCTGCTCACGACCAGAGTTTGATCCCGGTGGGAGGCAATTAGTGGTAGGATCAGTGGTAGAACATCTGCTTGGTAAGCAGAAGGTCCCAGGTTCAATCCCTGGCATCTCCAACTATAAAGGGTTCAGGCAAGTAGGAGTGAAAAACCTCAGCTTGAGACCTTGGCGAGCCGCTGCCAGTCTGAGTAGACTAATACTGACTTAGATGGACTGAGATCTGATTCAGTATAAGGCAGCTTCATATGTTCAAGCCGGGTTCAGGTAGCTGGCTCAAGGCTGACTCAGCCTTCCATCCTTCTGAGGTTGGTAAAATGAGTACCCAGCTTGCTGGGGGGACAGTGTAGATGACTGGGGAAGACAATGGCAAACCACCATTTTAACTACCCGCAGAATGATTGGGTCAATATGTGTTCTGGTCGAGAGAAAGAGATTGAGTTTCTTGATGCTCTCAATGACTGCGCTATGGAGCAGATGGTCTCAGAACCTACCAGGGGTGGGGCGATCCTGGATTTGGTCCTAAGTAATGCCCAAGACTTGGTGAGAGATGTAAAAGTGATTGCGCCACTTGGGAGCAGTGACCATAATGTTATTGATTTCACCGTTTGTATAAATAGGGAGTTGTCCAAAAAGACCGCCACAACCACGTTTAACTTTAAAAGGGGTAAATACACTGAGATGAGGAGGCATGTGAAGAGGAAACTGAAAGGAAAGGTACATACTGTCAAAAGCTGTAAAAGGTAAGAAGGACTCCTTTAAGCGGTGGAAAACCAGTCCAAGTGAGATTAGTAAAAGGGAACACAGGCTGTGGCAAATCAAATGCAAGACTGTGATCATGCAGGCAAAAAGGGACTATGAGGAGCATATTGCAAAAAACATAAAGACCAACAATAAAACTTTCTTCAAATATATTAGAAGTAGGAAACCAGCCAGGGAGGCAGTGGGGCCCTTGGATGACCATGGGGTGAAAGGATTACTGAAGGAGGATAGGGAAATGGCTGAGAAGCTAAATGAATTTTTTGCCTCCGTCTTCACTGTGGAAGACGAGAACTTTTTGCCCGCCCCAGAACCACTAATTTTGGAAGGGGTATTGAAAGACCTGAGTCAGATTGAGGTGACAAAAGAGGAGGTCCTACAACTGATAGACAAATTAAAAACTAATAAGTCACCAGGTCCGGATGGCATACATCTGAGAGTTCTGAAAGAACTCAAAGTTGAACTTGTGGATCTTCTAACAAAAATCTGTAATCTTTCATTGAAATCTGCCTCCGTTCCTGAGGACTGGAAGGTAGCAAATGTCACCCCCATCTTTAAAAAAGGTTCCAGAGGAGATCCGGGAAATTACAGGCCAGTCAGTCTGACTTCAATACCGGGAAAGTTGGTAGAAACCATTATCAAGGACAGAATGAGTAGGCACATTGATGAACACGGGTTATTGAGGAAGCATGGGTTCTGCAAGGGAAGATCTTGCCTCACTAACCTGTTACATTTCTTTGAGGGGGTGAACAAACATGTGGACAAAGGAGACCCGATAGATGTTGTTTACCTTGACTTCCAGAAAGCTTTTGATAAAGTTCCTCATCAAAGGCTCCTTAGAAAACTTGAGAGTCATGGAGTAAAAGGACAGGTCCTCTTGTGGATCAAAAACTGGCTTAGTAATAGGAAGCAGAGAGTGAGTATAAATGGGCAGTCTTCGCAGTGGAGGACGGTAAGCAGTGGGGTGCCGCAGGGCTCGGTACTGGGTCCCATGCTCTTTAACTTGTTCATAAATGATTTAGAGTTGGGAGTGAGCAGTGAAGTGGCCAAGTTTGCGGATGACACTAAATTGTTCAGGGTGGTGAGAACCAGAGAGGATTGTGAGGAACTCCAAAGGGATCCATTGAGGCTGGGTGAGTGGGCGTCAACGTGGCAGATGCGGTTCAATGTGGCCAAGTGCAAAGTAATGCACATTGGGGCCAAGAATCCCAGCTACAAATACAAGTTGATGGGGTGTGAACTGGCAGAGACTGACCAAGAGAGAGATCTTGGGGTCGTGGTAGATAACTCACTGAAAATGTCAAGACAGTGTGCATCTGCAATAAAAAAGGCCAACGCCATGCTGGGAATTATTAGGAAGGGGACTGAAAACAAATCAGCCAGTATCATAATGCCCCTGTATACATCGATGGTGCGGTCTCATTTGGAGTACTGTGTGCAGTTCTGGTCACCGCACCTCAAAAAGGATATTATAGCATTGGAGAAAGTCCAGAGAAGGGCAACTAGAATGATTAAAGGGCTGGAGCACTTTCCCTATGAAGAAAGGTTGAAACGCTTGGGACTCTTTAGCTTGGAGAAACGTCGACTGCAGGGTGACATGATAGAGGTTTACAAGATAATGCATGGGATGGAGAAAGTAGAGAAAGAAGTACTTTTCTCCCTTTCTCACAATACAAGAACTCGTGGGCATTTGATGAAATTGCTGAGCAGAAAGGTTAAAACGGATAAAAGGAAGTACTTCTTCACCCAAAGGGTGATTAACATGTGGAATTCACTGCCACAGGATGTGATGGCGGCCACAAGTATAGCCACCTTCAAGAAGGGTTTAGATAAAAATATGGAGCACAGGTCCATCAGTGGCTATTAGCCACAGTGTATATGTGTATATAAAATTTTTTGCCACTGTGTGACACAGAGTGTTGGACTTGATGGGCCGTTGGCCTGATCCAACATGGCTTCTCTTATGTTCTTATGTTCACCCCACAAAAAAAAAGTCTGCCATGAAAACATTGTGATGCGACGTCACCCCAGAGTTGGAAACGACTGGTGCTTGCACAGGGGACTACTTATACTTTTTCATTGTAATGAAGGAATCCTGAGAAGGAATAGGAAAGGAAAACAAGAATTTAAGTAGGATGAAAGATAAAAAATTAATAAAGTTGGCCAATTGTACCAGAAGACCCTAGATCCAGGAATAACAGCTAGCTGAGCTTGAGTAATTCTGCTCAAATTGATTATCAGTTACACTGCATTGAGATGTCAAGATTACTGATCAGTTAGATTAGGAAATTTGGATCCTAACTTCTCTCCATCAGCACATGCAATAGAGTTAAAACACATAACACTACATAAGGACCACTTTGTTATTGTTGTCATCTTTACTTTTAAATTTAAAATCAATGACTATTTGAGAGGCAACTATGTTCAGTTTGATCACTACCCAAGGTGAGAGCAACTTTTGTTTCCTGCTTCTCTAGGAAAAGCAGAAGGGTGCTTTTGCATGCTGCAAACAATTAAACAATTTTATCAAATTAAAAAAGAACAGCTTCTAATATAATCCGAAATTTCCCCTTTCAAAACAAGATCAATTAAATTTGCTCATCCTACTGTCTTAACACTACTGTCTTAACACTCCTCATAATAACAATTTCCTGTACTGAATGTACAAGAGGATTTGCTGTTCTGCTTCTTCCATAGGTTTTTGCTGTTGTCGTTCAATCACACAGTCACGTCTGAATCTTTGCGACCGCATCGACAAAGTCATGCCAGGCCCTCCTGTCTTCCAGCATCCTCCAAAGTCTGCTCAAATTCGTGTTAGTTACATCAGTAACGCTGTCCAGCCACCTTATCTTTTGCTGTCCCTTCTTCTTTTGCCTTCAGTCTTCTATAGATTATTATGAGCAAAAAGGGAACCTGGCATGCTTACTGAGAAGAGTTGTTTCATCTGTTCCTGAATCTAATGCTTACACATCTGGAATATGTTTAGAATTAAAATGGAAAGAAAGCCCACTAGAGCATCTGATTTTCACCATGAGTTGCAGCAAGCAAAGTCACTCCAAGTTTAGGGTAGATGATGATATAGACGATAATATTTTCAAGCAGGATTGCTTTGCATAGAGTTTTTCATATGCATTGTTAAGTCAATCACAAAAAAGTATGCACAACTTCATTCAAAGGGCCTGCAAGATGCATAAAATGGGAGGACCATTACTAAATATTTACATGGGTGGCAGAAGACAGCAACCACAGGAATATTTGATTGATTTGACTTGTTTACAATTATTATTCTACTATATTTGGGACCAGGGCTGGATTAACAATTAGGACAAGTAGGCACTTGCCTATGGGCCCCCACACCTTTAGGGGCTCCAGGCTGGCTTTCCCCCCTTGTTTCCCCCCTCCTTGCAGCCTCCCAGCCTGCACATGCAGCCAGCAACTGAGCTGCTCTTTGCCCAACCTGCCTCATGTAGCTGCTGCTGGTGTCATCTCCAAGTTTGCCTCTCTGCCTCTCCCCTGCAGCTTTGTCAAAGGGGCTTTTGAGAAGGTGCCTGCAGGCTGCAGCAAGGGCTGTGGGTGGCGGGGTGGGCACTTCAACTCTGAAATAATTTGCGAGGGGGCCCCCGAGATTTCAACTGCCTAGGGGCCTCCATCCCATAATCTATTAAATCCCAACTGTTTGGGATTTAATAGATTATAATTCTGTTTAGGATTGCACTATACATTCCTGAAGTGGGACGCTTTAAACTCTTACCACCCCTGCTCATATACTCCTTAATATGAAGATGCAGACTTGAAGATTGCAAATGGCTTTTTCCAGGGGTCGTTTTGTAGAAAAATAGGTGGTGGAATTCATCCAGGGATTGTTATGCAGCTGCACCTACTATTCAATGGGTAAGGTGGGAAGGGGGAGGGGGAAATCTCAGAAAGGTTCAGGAGCTGTGCTCCTGTGAGCTGCTGCTGAATTCAAGGCCTGGCTGTTTCCCTGATTCCTCTCACTTATCCATAGCTTGCTGCAAGCTATCATTTTATAAATAGTGTTCTGGCAAGAAGCTAGGCATGTTGTTTGGCAGTGGGGGATAGAACTTGTTAAGACCACCTTGCCTGAAAACTTGGCTGTTGATGTGCTGGTGACAGGGATTCGAGCAAGTAGTGTCAAAGAGAATAATTTTAAAGGAAAGACAACAGGAACTTGTCGCCTCATTGTATGCATTTACAAAGAGAGCTTTCCAGAGTATTAGGCCTAGTTAAAGCTGCCCCCTGGATAAAAAGTGTTCCCGAGCAGCCTCAGACAAGCTTGGGAGACAAACAGATGTGACTATGGTCCCTGGCATTTGGCAAGAACACTCACTGTCATTAAGAAAAATATAAGCCTGGACAGGGCATCAGCTGCACAACAATGAAGCAGGCCTGCAAGTGTCAAAGCAGAAGCAAAGGGAAGGAAAAGGGCTGCAAAAGCCAGGCTGGTGTGAACTTAGACTAGTAGGCCAAAAGAAATTTCATTGTTATTGTCTAGCCTTTTCTGGTTAAGTGAACAAACAGTTACAACGCCAGAACACTGGGGAATAAAGCTGTTGCTACATTTTAAAAATTCCCATCCCTTTGTAATTTATAACCTGCTTTCACTCCTTTGTTTAATTTTTAAAATACTGAAATATAAGGGATGATATTAAAAGAGGGATGTCAGAAAAAATTATGGTAAATAAAAATGGACTATTAGTTGTGATTGCCTTGTAATCAGGCAATTTTTAAAGCTGATTTTCTAATTTATATTGCATTTGCTACTTTATACTGACATTTCCTTTGCTTTCTTCTCACTGTTGAAAATCCACTTCCTTTACAATTTCACACCTTATTGTGTTACATGGTAAACAGATATTCCTTTAACCACTCCAAACAGCTGTTTCAAACATTGTAGCCTAAAATGCTTACAAAATGCTCTGTGAAACATAGCATAAGGGTACTGCTATCATTTTCAGGATCTAACGAAAAAAGAATTCTTTGTAGGAGAGACAATCTGCTAGTCCAGGACCTTTAAGAGGAAGCAAAACATCCCATGCTGCAGTTATCTTCATTCTAAAATATTGTGATATAAAATAATAGAATCATAGAGTTGGAAGAGACCTCCTGCACAATGCAGGAAACTCACAAATACCTCCCCCTAAATTCATAGGATCTTCATTGCTGGCCATCTAGCCTCTGTTTAAAAACCTCCAAGGAAGGAGAGCCCACCATCTCCTGGGGAAATCTGTTCTACTGAGGAACCGGTCTAATGGTCAGGAAGTTCTTCCTAATATTGAGCCGGAAACTCTTTTGATTTAATTTCAACCCATTGGTTCTAGTCCTACCTTCTGGGACCACAGAAAACAATTCCACACCATCCTCTCTATATGACAGCCTTTCAAGTACTTGAAGATGGTGATCATAACACCTCTCAGCCACCTCCTCTCCAGGCGAAACACCGCCAGCTCCTTCAACCTTTCTTCATAGGACCTGGTCTCCAGACCCCTCACCATCTTCGTCGCCCTCCTCTGGACCCGTTCCAGCTTGTCTATATCCTTTTTAAAATGTGGTGCCCAAAACTGAACACAATACTCCAGGTGTTGTCTTACCAGAGCAGAGTAAAGCGATACCATCACTTCATGTGATCTGGACACTATACTTCTGTTGATACAGCCCAAAATTGCATTTGAGTCAACAGTGTGATGTGGCTAAAAAGACAAATGCAATTTTGGGCTGTATCAACAGAAGTTTAGTGTCCAGATCATGTGAAGTGATGGTATTGCTTTACTCTGCTCTGGTAAGACAACACCTGGAGTATTGTGTTCAGTTTTGGGCACCCCATTTTAAGAAGGATATAGACAAGCCTGTCAATATCCTGTTTCTGTCTTCTACTGTATTTGCAACCCCTCCCAATTTATAATTGTTTTCACCTTAGAATCTACGTTTAGCTTACTTATCTGGAGCCCTACTACTCTCTTTACTAAATTATCAGAGGTTACAAAGGGGAATTTAGAACATCTGTCCTACATGGAGCCCAGTGACTATCTTCTGCCATCTTTGTCACTAGAGAAAGATTTTCTTTGATTGAGGAAGTGTTTTTTCACTTGTAGAAAAATGATTGAAAGTTAGTCATTAAAACCAAACCACTGTCATTATGTAGGAAATTAACCATATGCTTTCCCATTTATTAAATGGCACAAAGGTTTGTTTTTCCAGCAACTCCCAAGACTTAGTCTTCTAACACAAGTATTCTGCAGAAAAACAAACTTTCACCACATGATTCTCCTTCAGAGAATCAGTCTTGCTGGATCCATTTATACGCTTTATAGGTCACAAACCCTCTGAAAAAGAATCACAGGAAATATGAATATTTTCAAGCTTTCAGTAATTTAAAATTGACACCCACAACACGATATTAAAAAAAAATCCAGACACTTGATATGCTTGTTTTATTGTCTAATTGGCTTCAATATTGAGTGCAATTATTGAGCCCCTCAATCTACTTTTCTTGTCTTACACTTCCCAGGTTATGGCTTGGATTCCACAATACCATTTCTACTTGTTAAGTTTGCCCCCCCCCCCACTCCTTTAGCCACACAAAATGCCCCTTATTCTTATTCTGGGGGATATTTTAGGCTGCCACAGGAAGATGTGAGATAGCCACAATCTACAGGAGAAATCCTTGAGTATGTCTGGATCCAAGCCTATATCTTGTCTGGGAACTCTAACTTATTTTCTTTCAAAGTAAGTTATGCTGAAACCAATGTGTTTATCTTATAAATAAATGTACTGTTTATGGTAGTTGAGCACTGCATGAATGACAGGTAAGGCTGATGTTGTGTTTCTTCTTTATTTTTATTTAGCGCCCCCCCCCCTTTTTTTTAAGAAACTCACTTTCTTTATGAACTCTTAGGAGAACAAATTATTCAACTACTGGTAGTCATGCAGTAATGGGAAAACTGAATCTTGAGAGCCAGTTTACTGTAGTGTTTAAGTGCGCAGACTCTTATCTGAGAGAACTGGGTTTGATTCCCCACTCCTCCACTTGCAACTGCTGGAATGGCCTTGGGTCAGCCTTAGCTCTCGTAGTTGTCCTTGAAAGGGCAGCTTCTGGGAGAGCTCTCTCAGCCCAACCTACCTCACAGGGTGTCTGTTGTGGGGTGGGGGGGAGGTAAAGCAGACTGTGACCACTCTGAGTATAGGGCGAGATATAAATCCAATATCTTTTTCTTAAATGATCAGAAACCCTTCTTGAATAGCTTTCCCAAATAAAAATATGAAATTCATGGTTTTTGACTAAAATAACTCTGTACAGGATTGAACTGAAAATAAAGTAGAACAGTAATTGTACTAAAACATCAAATAAAGATGAAGTCCCCATTCCCAGTTACTTGGCCACACACATAAACATAAGTACATTAAAACTCATTAAAAGGCTTTGCTTTACAAAACTTCCTTAAAAACAAATAATGTTTTGCAAACTGCTTTACCAGGTGGGATCCAGCACTGGAAAAAGATCTAGAATGAGCACTCACTAATTTTATTTCCTTGAAAGAATAGACTCTTCAAAGCTCTTGATCAGCTGAGTGCAAGGGAGGGCATAACTGGAGATATGGTTCTATAAATATGTGAATCCCATAAAGAACTTTAAATGTAATACCTAACAAGTTGAATTGAACTCGGAAACTAACCAGTAGCCAACTAAAGTTCTGATGCACAGATACAATATGTGAAAAGGTGACATCTACTGGGTTGGATACAGACTAACATTTTTGTGGGCACAAGGATTTATACCTATGAAGCATGATTTTCCTTCTGCCTCCCTCCTGCAAGCAGCTACAAATCTCCCCAGATTCTGTTCCTGGAGGGTCCACCTTCCCCCAAGAACAGGATTGGGGGGAGCATTTCAGGCTGCTGCAGGAGGCAAGAAAATCATGCCCCATGGGTTATAGTTCTGCACTGAGCAGAGGGCTGGTCTGTACAGCCCCTTCCAACTTTATGATTCTATGATTCCTTGTGCTCACAGCTATGTTATACTAGATCCAAGATACTATATTTCAGTGTGGTTGATTTGGAAAGCTTCTGTTCTACTTTATCTTCATAATTTTTAAAGCTTTTTTGCCCTTTGTTTTAAGCAGTAAATTGACATTGTACTTTGTTTTAAAGCTAAAATAACAACTCTTTCTCAACTGGAATAATGAAATATTATGAAAACAACAACAGAGTTCTGACACAATATCAATGTATTCCTGCAGATGGCTGTACAATCCTTTGGTTTGATCCCTGTTGAATGCTGCAATTAGTCCATAGGCTTCATATGAGAGTTAGTATGTGAGGTGTCTCAGCATGATAATGTCAAAATGGCTGGAGTTCTGTTCTTAATCTCAAAAAAGACAGAAAAGCAGTTTTGGTAAAAGAAGGTTTTTCTTTCCTTAAATGAATATTATTGTGCTGTTCATTCAGAATACGAAAGGATTTTTTTAGCCATTTCCAGAGATTGCTGCTGTGTATTAAATGTGTACAGTATGTGCAATGTTTTAAATTCATTTCAAAAAGATCAAATAGGAGTCAAAAGAAATGACCAATGAAGCTAGTAAGTAAAATGACATAGGTCAGTTCTTTGAGTCTTGGAAATATATTACCTTGAATGTGGAAATTTCAGTACATCATGGCATTGGCAAAATTGAGCTCTCCCACTGGCTTAGGGGTGCATTCCATGCACTCTACAAACCACTGATCTATCACGGCTCAGTGTCTCTGGCCTCCCATTGGCTGATTCCATTGCCCCACCTACTGCAGCCCTGGGAATGTTGAACAAACCATTAAAACAGTCTTACCTCAGAGTCAGCCACATCTCCAATTCTCTATGCCCTTTTTCTCAACTGGCTTCATAAAAGGCATTGCTGGCAACAGACCTCTGCTGCCCCACACAGACGGCCTCCCAGCATACACAGCCTCCGAAGGTTGCAGAAATAGCTAGGGAGCTGCCGCCGCCATAATGCAAGTAAGCAGCAAGGCTTGGCCTGTTGGGAGCACTTCCTCAGAGGCATGGCTGCTTGCCTTTCTAGTCATTCCCTCTCTCCCTCCTCCTCTCAGCCTTGCCCTTAGCCAGAGGCAGTTGCTAGGCAACTAACTTCTGTCAGAAAAGGGAGAGGCCTCAGGTGAATAGAATGGCATACAGTCCACACTCCAAAGCAGTCATTTTCTTCAGGATGGGGAGAGAGATCTGTTGTCAATTCAATTGTGATCCCAGGCTCCACTTGGAGGTTGGCTACCCTAGGCCTGGCAGCACCCTCTAGGTGGCTTGATGCCACCTGGCTGTCATGACTTAACTAGTCCTGGCTGCTTGCTCCTCTTCAGTAGCAGCCCCACTATGACAGCCCTGTGACTTAGCAGTTGCCATCTCCAGGTTGGGAAATTCCTGGAGATTTGAGGGGCGGAGGCTAGAGATGGTGAGTTTGAGGAGGGGTGAGACCTCAGACACATATAATGCTATAGGTGCCACACTCTAAGCCAGTCATTTCCTCCTGAGGAACCTCTGTTGCCAACCATGTAAAAAATACTAAATATAACAATTCAATGCACTTTCATATATTATATACCATGTATCAAGAACTACTTCTCAATTTGTTCACAATTACAATATTGATATTAATCACAGCACTATATCAAGTATCAAGTTAAATAGTATTGCAATTACAGTCTCTGTTCGTTAAATATATAGAGTTCACAATAGATGAAAAAGCTGATGTCTGTCTTCTGGAGAGTTCCTGCTTTAGTCCCCACTGTAGAGAAAGACTGTACATTTACCTAGGCAGAGGCTGCAGGGAGGAGGGAGGAGAAGAAAAGCTGAAGGCAGATCAGTTTCCTTACTCTATTTTTTTTGTGTAAACCAATTTTATTGTTTTGCAATATATTGAAAAATATTCATCAAACATATACTTAAAGATATTAACCAATACACTACAAAATTCCCTCCTCCTCCCCCCTCTTCTGTTTCATGACCTCAGCCGGTATTCAAAACAATTAAGAAGAAAATAAAGGTAAAATTCACAATTATAGAATCTTCACTAAAAATTACATTTACCTTACCACAATATGAACCAAGACTATGTAATAATTACTACTATGATTAACCCTCTATTTATCTCATAATCTAATCTGCTAGATTACATATTAAAACAAAATTCAAAATTTGCAGCTTTATCTTCTCAGTAAAACTCGTTAATGTTATCAAAAATCACTAAATGTCTCTTCACTTTCCATTGTTCTTCAATATATTTTTGAAATTTCTTCCAGTCCTCTTTAAATTTCCCTGAATTACAGCCTTTCAGGATTCTAGTAAGCTTGTCCATTTCACTCCAGTGTAGTACTTTTAATAATAATAATAATAATAATAAATTTTATTTGTACCCCGCCCTCCCCTGCCGAAGCAGGCTCAGGGCGGCTAACAATACGGTGACCAATGGTGCACCAACAATAAAACAGTTACATTAGAAACATTAAATTAACATAAACTAACCTTAAAAGCCTGAATTAAAACAATTAACTAAAACATTTTATGACGCTATCCTTGACACTCTTCTAGTTGATGCTGATGGCGGATTTTTAGTTATTCATAAGCTAATTTAAAAAGGGTGGTCTTGCAGGCCCTGCGGAACTGATCAAGGTTCCGCAGGGCCCGCACCTCCTCTGGGAGTTGGTTCCAGAGATGTGGGGCTGCGGCCGAAAAGGCCCGAGAGCGAGTATTCTGTAGTTTAATTTGTCTTGGCCCAGGGGTAGTCAGTCTGTTCTTTCCTACTGACCTCAGTGCTCTCTGGGGTTCATACGGGGAGAGACGGTCCTTCAGGTAGGCTGGTCCTCGGCCATATAGGGCTTTAAAGGTGATAACCAGCACTTTGTACCGGACCCGGTATACAATTGGTAACCAGTGCAGTTCGCGTAGCCCCGGCCGCACATGTTCCCATCTTGGGAGACCAAGTAACAGCCTGGCCGCCGCGTTCTGCACTAGCTGTAACTTCCGGGTCCGGCACAGAGGCAGCCCCATGTAGAGGGCGTTACAGTAGTCCAATCGTGAGGTGACCGTCGCATGGATCACCGTTGCTAGGTCCCGACGCTCCAGGAAAGGGGCCAACTGCTTTGCCCGCCTCAGATGGAAGAAAGCTGACTTGGCAGTGGCTGTTATCTGGGCCTCCATTGATAATGAAGGCTCCAGTAAAACACCCAGACTCTTCACCTGCTGCGCCGCCTTTAGCTGCACACCATCGAAGGTCGGGAGGGATATTTCCCCCCCTGGAGCGCCGCGACCCACACAGAGAACCTCTGTCTTTGCCGGATTCAGCTTCAGCCCACTCAGTCTAAGCCACGTTGCGATAGCCTGTAACGCCCGATCCAGGTCCTCCGGGGGGGAGGCGGGCCGGCCGTCCATTAGCAGATAGAGCTGGGTGTCATCCGCATATTGGTGGCAGCCCAGCCCAAACCTCCTGGCAATCTGGGCAAGGGGGCGCATATAGATGTTAAATAACATCGGGGAGAGGACTGCTCCCTGAGGCACCCCACAATCTAGTGTGCGCCTCTGGGATCGTTCACCCCCGATCGCCACCCTTTGTCCCCGACCCATGAGGAAAGAGGAGAGCCATTGTAAAGCAGACCCCTTAACCCCAATGTCGGCGAGGCGGTGGATCAGTAGCCGATGGTCGACCGTATCAAATGCAGCCGACAGATCTAATAACATCAGCACTGCTACACCGCCTCGATCCAGTTGCCGTTGGAGGTCATCTGCCAAGGCGACCAAGACCGTCTCCGTCCCGTGGCCCGGTCGGAAGCCAGACTGGCACGGGTCTAGGACAGAAGCGTCATCTAGAAATCTCTGTAGCTGCAACGCCACTGCCCTCTCGATGATTTTACCTAAAAATGGTAAGTTAGACACCGGTCGATAGTTCGCCAATTCGGCCGGGTCTGCTGTTGATTTTTTCAAGAGGGGGCGGACCAAGGCCTCTTTCAGAGGCGTTGGAAAACGCCCCTCTAAGAGGGATCTATTTATGATGTCCCGTAGAGGACATCTAAGCTCCCTCTGGCAAGATTTAATCAGCCAGGAGGGGCAAGGGTCCAGATCACATGTTGTTGGGCGAGCAGCGGAGAGAATTCCATCAACTTCTTCCAGGCTGAGTGGGTCGAAGTGGTCCAGCAGTAAATCCGAAGACAGGCGCGGAGCCTCAGTCTGACTTACTGTATCTAATGTGATAGGTAGGTCTTGGCGGAGTGATGAGATTTTATCTGCAAAATATTTCGCAAATGCCTCGCAGCCTATCTCCAATTCTCTAACGTTTGGTTTGCCTTGTGGCAGTGTTATAAGATCGCCAATTACCCTAAACAGTTGTGCTGGGCGCGAATTTGCAGATGCAATCTTGGCTGCAAAGTATTGTTTCTTTGCAGCCTTGACTGCCATCTCATATGACTTCATAAACGTTCTATAGGATGTTCTCGTCACTTCGTCCCGAGTATGCCTCCACCGCCTCTCTAGTCGTCTGAGCCCTTGCTTCAGCTGGCGTAGCTCCAAGGTATACCATGGAGCCAGCTTCATACGAGGGCGCAGAGGGCGCCGGGGTGCGATTTCGTCGATGACCCTGGATAGCTGATCTTGCCAGACTTCCACCAGGTCATCGAGGGAATCGCCAGTGGGCCAAGGGTCCCTCAGGGCCGTTTGGAACCGTTCCGGGTCCATCAGGCCCCGAGGGCGAGCCAAAATAGGCTCTCCGCCCATACAGGGTTGGGGCGGCATCTCCATACGGGCCTTAAGGGCTAGGTGATCCGACCATGGGACCGCTTCATCTGCGATATCGTTCACCAAAATCCCAGACGCAAAGATCAAGTCTAGTGTGTGTCCGGCCTGATGCGTGGGTGTTGTAACAAATTGAGAGAGTCCTAGTGTCGCCATGGAAGACACTAGGTCCATCGCCTGAGTGGAGGCCGTGTCGTCGACATGGACATTGAAGTCACCCAGGACCATAAGCCCCGGGCTCTCCAATGCCCAGCCCGCCACTGCCTCCAATAGTGATGGTAAGGCGCTGGCTGGTGCGTTAGGCGGATGGTACACCAGCCAGATCGCCAACCCCTCCCCAACATCCCACCACAGACCGACACACTCAATGCCATCGATCTTTGGGGCCGGGAGAGCCCTAAAGGAGTAAGCCTCCCGTATGAGCAATGCCACCCCTCCCCCCCGCCCGTTACTCCGTGACTGGTGAAAGACCGAGTAACCTGGGGGGGTCATCTGGGAGAGAGCTACTGTCTCTCCTTCCCGCACCCAGGTCTCGGTCACGCAAGCCAGGTCCACGTCCTGCCTAAGCAGGAACTCCTTAAGGGTTGAGGTCTTGTTATTGATGGACCTGGCGTTGCATAACACCAGTGACGGAGACGAGCATTTCCTCTTAGGCCCACTACCTGCCACCGTTGGGATGGGCAATAGACTGGAAGGTGGCCGAGCACTGGTTTGTCTCTGTCTCCTTCCCTTATATAATTGTCTATTCCCACCGTCATATCTTCCCCTCCCCAGGAGCACTGGAATCCCCTGGGCCAACATCTACACTCACTTGGAGTGGGCTCGCAGTATACTCCTCACAGTTGTTCCCAATTATCCTCACCTGGCTTTCACTCTTTCCTCCCCTGTCTGTTCTTCCAATACTTGCTGCCAGTTAACCAATTATCATAAGTAATTAATTTAGTAGTCCACTCAATTTCCCTTCCAATTAACTAGTATAATATTAAATTGATCAATTTCAGCACCATTAATAAACAGACCATCCCTCCCCCTTACCAATTGATGTGCTGAAATTATAAATATAATTACATATAAATTGATATATATAAATATATTGTAGGAATCAATCACTAATCATTTGGCTAAAAAATCCAATAAATTAATTAATAAATATCTTTAGTAAATTCCATTAGCAGCTAGCAGTCATTTAACTCAAGTTCTAGTCCTTAGGGGTGGCAGTATATATTGTCTCTGGGTTGTAGGATTTAAAATCGTATTCAGTCTTAGATGTTGATAAAGTGCAGAAGTCAGTGCAGTTAATACGTGCAGCTGGTAAAGTGCGGTTGATAGAATGTTGGCAGAATGCAGATACCAGTGCAGTCGGTAATTGAGCATATTCCTCTCCTCTTGTGGCCGGCAGGCTCTTGGGTTCCCCTGGGCCCCGTACAGGGCCTCTCCGCTGGGAAATAACCAAGCCGTTGGATCCGCCGCTTCAGACCACGTCCGTCGGTGGGGGCGGGACAAATGGAGGGGAAGGCGAGCGAAGGTGGAGGGAGCAGGAGTAAGGAGCAGGAGGAAGCGAGGGGGGGCGAGAGTCAGGGCGTCCGAAGCCCCGAAACAGTAGGGGAAGTGAGGGCGGAGATCGAAAACGCCCTAGGGACGAGCCTCCGTGTTCTCCTCTTGCCCAGCCTCGCCGTCGTTTCCTAGCCTCCGCTCGTCGTAGCTCTCGGCCGACGCCCACAGCTCGTCCTCGGCGTTCTAGCCGGGCCGCTCCTGCCTCTAAATCGCAGCAACCTCCTGCCTCCCAAAGCCTCCAGCCTCCATAGCCCACTGTTCGTAGCTCCGTTCCGCCTGCAACCCGCAGTCTCACCAAGCTCCCCTCGCCGGGCTTTTAAGATCCAGTCCCATTTCTCTGGTATTTTATCTTGCTTCCACACTTGTGCATACAAAGTCCTTGCAGCTGAAAGCAAATACCACAACAATGTCCTGTCTCGCTTTGGAAAACTTTCCATTTGTAATCCCACCAGAAATACATCTGGTGCTCTCTTGATATTATAGCCCAAGATTCTCGAAATCTCTTCTTGAATCATATGCCAAAATTGTTTCGCCTTTTCGCAAGTCCATCACATATGGTAGAAAGAACCTTCATATCTTTTCCAGCACCTATCTGAAGCTTGACTGTTCATTTTTGCTAATTTCTTAGGTGTCATATACCACCTATACAGCATTTTCAAACAGTTCTCTTTTATATTATAGCACGTCGATATTTTCATAGAGTTCTTCCATAGGTGTTCCCACATCTCCAATTGTATTTTGTTATTAATATTTATTGCCCTCATTTGAGGTTTCACCACTTCATCTTCTGTAGACCATTTCAATAGAAACTTATACATCCTTGAGATCAATTTTTCATCCTCGCCCAACAGCATTTTTTCCATTTCTGTTTGCTCACATCTTATGCCTGTATCTCTAATATCATGCTCTATTAAGCTTTTAATTTGTTGCAGTTGGTAAACGTTAAATTTATCCTGCATATCTTCAACCAGTTTCATTTCCACCTTGCCTCCCTGAATTTTTAGCAGTTGTTTATATGATACCCATTTTTCTTCCTGTGGATCTGAAGACAACTTTATGACTTCTGTTGGCACAATCCAAAGTGGTTTTCTCTCATCACCATATTTATTATATTTTTTCCAAGTATTCAACAAATTCCTCCTTATATAATGATGTGAGAAAAAACCATCCATCTTCTCCTTTTAATAATACATGTAGGCATGCCAGCCAAAAATATTTCCATGGCCTTCTAATGCCAATAATTTTCTATTGAGCAAAGTTATCCAGTCCTTGATCCATACCAAACAAACTGCATCATGATATAACTTTAAGTAAGGTAACTGGAAGCCACCCCTTTCTTTCGCATCTGTCAGAATTTTCATTTTGATTCTAGATCTTTTGCCCGCCCACACCAATTCTGAAATCTTTTTTTGCCAGAAATTAAATCGTTTCTTGTCTTTCACTATTGGAATAGTTTGAAAAAGGAACATAATTCTTGGTAGAACATTCATTTTAATTGCAGAGATCCTCCCCAGCATGGACAAATTTAATCTGTTCCACTTTAACATATCTTCCTCAATTTTACGCCAAAGCTTTTCATAGTTGTTCTTATATAAATCAGTATTTATTGTAATCTCCACACCTAGGTATTTTACTTTTGAGGCAACTTGACATCCAGTTATGCTTTGTAGCTCTTTCTGTTTGCTTGGTGGCAAATTCTTGCTTAAAATTTTCGATTTTTCTTTATTTATATGGAAGCCTGACAACTCTGCATACTCTTTAATTTTATTTAACAACAGGGGCGTTGCTTGTAATGGATTTTCATTAATAAACATCACCTCATCTGCAAAGGCCCTATATTTGTAGGAAAAACCTTTCAGTTTCAGCCCCTCTATCTTTTTATCCTCTTTGACTTGCATCAGCAAAATTTCTAAAGTCATTATGTATAGCAATGGAGATAGAGGGCAACCTTGCCTTGTACCTTTGCTAATTATCATTTGTTCTGTCAAGTCAGCATTCACACAGAGTTTTGCTTGTTGTTCTGTATAGATTGCCTTGACCATTCTTATAAAATTGTCTCCCAATTTCAATTTCTCCATCATAAAGTCCCAATTAAGATTAAAGTCCCAATTAAGATTGTCAAAAGCTTTTTCTGCATCAGCAAAGAATAAAACTACCTCTTTTTTCTGGATGATTCTCATAATATTCTACAACATCTATCACTGTTCTGATATTGTCTCTTATTTGCCTTCTGGGAAGAAAGCCTGCTTGCTCTTCTTCAATGTTCAAATGCTGTTTGAGTCATTCTGCTAGTATCCTAGCAACTATTTTGGAGTCATTATTAAGTAGTGGAATCAGTCTATAATTTTTGACATTCATGGCATCTCTATCCTCTTTCGGTATCAATGAGATAACTGCTTCCTTCCATGTATTTGGCACCTTCCCATCTTGTCTAATACGATTCATCAATTTTTGAAGTTTTGGTACCAATATTTCTGTCAGGACTTTATAAAATTTTGTTGAAAAATTGTCAGGATCCAGAACTTTACCTAATTTCATTGAGCTAATTGCTGCTTCAATTTCTACTTTTTCAATTGGTTCATTCAAAGCTTTTTCCATACTTTCTTTTAAGGGCATTACTTTTATTCTTTGCAAATACGCTTCTATTTTGTCTTTATTTACTTGTTGATCTTTAAATAGTTTAGCGTAATATTTGTAAAATTCCCTTTCAATTCCTGTTTAATTCACAATATATTTACCTTCCGACATTCTATTTATAAATTTATTCTCCCTTTTTTTCTTCATTTGCCATGCCAAATATTTCCCCGGTTTGTTCGCACCTTCGAAGGATTTCTGCTGTAGCCTTTTTAAGTTCCATTCCACCTCTTTGTTCAATAAGTATCTCAGTTGATTCTGTAAAACTGTAATTTCCTGCAAAATTTTCTTTCCCCCCGGTCTCTTTTTCAGTTCCTTTTCTTTTCTACCTATTTCTTTTTGTAAGTCCATCAATTGTTTTTCTTTATCTCTTTTGTCTTTGTTGTTCAATGTAATTAATATTCCTCTATTTACAGCTTTATATGCATCCCACACGGTCTGAATTTGAACGTCCTGATCTTCATTTATTTGGAAGAAAGCTTTAGTTTCTTTTTCAAGAGATGCCACTATTTCTTTTTTTTGCAATAAATCTTCATTTAACCTCCATCTCCTCACCTTTTCTCTCTCTTTCACCAACCACATTAATGGATTATGGTCTGCACCTATTTTCGGAAGAATCTCTATTTTATTTGTAATGAGTCCCAGATCCTTACTAAACCATAACATATCAATTCTCGAGAAGGAGTTGTGCCTTGCTGAAAAGAAAGTATAGTCACGCATGTTAGGATTAAACTTTCTCCATACATCTTCCAAACTTTCTTGCTGTATTAGTTCAAAAAATGAGTTTGGCAACTTGCCATCTTAATTTTTTTTAATTTCCAGATCTATCCAAAGAGTTCTTAATAGTTCCAATGAAGTCTCCCATTAACATTATCTGATCATATGTCACTTGATCTAATTGTTGCATAATGTCTTTTAAAAAAAGCATCCTTCACCCCATTTGGGGCATATAGTCCCAATAACAGCGTTTTTTCCTTGTTCATCAGCACCTCCACTGCAACAAATCTACCTTCACTGTCCTTAAAAATCAACTTTGGCTCCAATTCTTTTTTAATATAAAAAAATCACTCCCTTTTTTTTTTAGCTAATGAAAAAAAATCTTCACCCAAAGATTTATTCCATAAAAATTTGTAATCTATTTGTTTAATATGCACTTCTTGTAGACAGACTATATTACATTTTTGTTTTTTAATCCAATGAAACGTTGCTTTTCTTTTTTGCGATGGATTTAAGTCCATTTACATTCCAAGAAATTAATTTGTAATCCATAATGATACTTCAATTATTCTGTATCTTCAAATTCTTTATTGTCCGCAAAAAACCTTTCCATGTCTTGAGTATCTATTATTGTAGATCTCAGTCTTTTATACTCAAAGCTAAGACCTTCAGGTAAGATCCATCTATATCTCATTCCCTTCTCCCTTAGCTTGTCTGTCAGTTTCTTGAACTGTCTTCTGTCACTTATGACCTTCCTTGGCAGCTCCTTCATTATTCTTACTCTGCTTTCTTCCACTACCATTGGATTCTCAAATTGTTGACTTAAAATCCTTCCCACCATATCTCTTGTAGTAAATTTTACTACCACATCCCTTGGTAGCTTGCGCTTTCTAGCAAATTCTGAGTTGACCCTGTAAACATAATCACACAAAGGTCCCATCCCCTCAGGGTCCTCTCCCATAAACTCAGCAATAATTGTTGAAATGTACTTCTTCAAGTCCTCTTGGTCTTTTTCAGGCACACCTCTTAAGCGAATCACATTTTCCTTTAACTTGCAATCTTGTAATATTGCTTTCTCCTGCATCTTGGTCTTTAATTTTAGCTTCTATCTCCTGTGTCTTCTGTGCTGTTGCTTGTGACTCTTTCCTGAGATCCTCAATCTCTTTTTTAATCTCTTTCTTGACTTCCTCAGCACTGGAGTTTATTTCTTTAGTTAGTTTCTTCTCACTTCCAGTTATTAAATCTTTCATCACCTTTTCCAGTCTTGCCTCCATAGCATCCAGTTGCTCTTGAACTTGTTTAGCCATTTTTCCTTCCCCCAGAGAGGCTGCTCTCAAATGTGTAAGCCTTGATCCCAGCTTCTGATCAGACATCACTGTCCTCCCAGTGCACAAAATGGGCTCTTAAGTTGACTTCACCAATCAACAATCCGATGACAGCATTCAATAGATTAAGGCATGCCCTTTCCAACAAGCCCAAAATTGCCATCCTCTGAGCTTCCTAGCTCAAGATATTAATAATTAAAGTTTTTAAATAATCCAAAATGCCAGCCACGATTTTTCCAAGTCCCGTTTTAAAAAAGTTTTCCTTTCCAATAGGTCTTATAGTTTAATTTCAAACATATAGTCCAGTATATTTTACCTTTTTAGGATGATTCATGCCGGTTTTATAAATTTTTAAAGTCCCATTCTATTTTTAAAAATGTAAAACCAGTCCAAGTGAGATTAATAAAAAGGAACACAGGCTGTGGCAAATCAAATGCAAGAGTGTGATCAGGCAGGCAAACAGGGACTATGAGGAGCATATTGCAAAAAACATAAAGACCAACTATAAAAATTTCTTCAAATATATTAGAAGCAGGAAACCAGCCAAAGAGGCAGTGGGGCCCTTGGATGACCATGGGGTAAAAGGATTACTGAAGGAGGATAGGGAAATTGCTGAGAAGCTGAATGCATTTTTTGCCTCCATCTTTACTGTGGAAGATAAGAACTTTTTGCCCGCCCCAGAACCACTAATTTTGGAAAGGGTGTTGAAAGACCTGAGTCAGATTGAGGTGACAAAAGAGGAGGTCCTACAACTGATAGATGAATTAAAAACTAATAAGTCACCGGGTCCAGATGGCATATATCCGAGAGTTCTGAAAAAACTCAAAGTTGAACTTGTGGATCTTCTAACAAAAATCTGTAATCTTTCATTGAAATCTGCCTCCGTTCCTGAGGACTGGAAGGTAGCAAATGTCACTCCCATCTTTAAAAAAGGTTCCAGAGGAGATCCAGGAAATTACAGACCAGTCAGTCTGACTTCAATATCGCAAAAGGACAGAATGAGTAGGCACACTGATGAACACGTGTTATTGAGGAAAACACAGTATGGGTTCTGTAAGGGAAGATCTTGCCTCACTAACCTGTTATATTTCTTTGAGGGGGTGAACAAATATATGGACAAAGGAGACCCGATAGATGTTGTTTACCTTGACTTCCAGAAAGCTTTTGATAAAGTTCCTCATCAAAGGCTCCTTAGAAAGCTTGAGAGTCATGGAGTAAAAGGACAGGTCCTCTTGTGGATCAAAAATTGGCTGAGTAATAGGAAGGAGAGAGTGAGTATAAATGGGCAGTCTTCGCAGTGGAGGACGGTAAGCAGTGGGGTGCCGCAGGGCTCGGTACTGGGTCCCATGCTCTTTAACTTGTTCATAAATGATTTAGAGTTGAGAGTGAGCAGTGAAGTGGCCAAGTTTGCGGATGACACTAAATTGTTCAGGGTGGTGAGAACCAGAGAAGATTGTGAGGAACTCCAAAGGGATCCGTTGAGGCTGGGTGAGTGGGCGTCAACGTGGCAGATGCGGTTCAATGTGGCCAAGTGCAAAGTAATGCACATTGGGGCCAAGAATCCCAGCTACAAATACAAGTTGATGGGGTGTGAACTGGCAGAGACTGACCAAGAGAGAGAGATCTTGGGGTCGTGGTAGATAACTCACTGAAAATGTCAAGACAGTGTGTGTTTGCAATAAAAAAGGCCAACGCCATGCTGGGAATGATTAGGAACGGAATTGAAAACAAACCAGCCAGTATCATAATGCCCCTGTATAAATTGATGGTGTGGTCTCATTTGGAGTACTGTGTGCAGTTCTGGTCGCCGCACCTCAAAAAGAATAATATAGCATTGGAGAAAGTCCAGAAAAGGGCAACTAGAATGATTAAAGGGCTGGAACACTTTCCCTATGAAGAAAGGTTGAAATGCTTGGGGCTCTTTAGCTTGGAGAAACGTCAATTGCGGGGTGACATGATAGAGGTTTACAAGATAATGCATGGGATGGAGAAAGTAGAGAAAGAAGTACTTTTCTCCCTTTCTCACAATACAAGAACTCGTGGGCATTTGATGAAATTGCTGAGCAGACAGGTTAAAAGGGATAAAAGGAAGTACTTCTTCACCCAAAGGGTGATTAACATGTGGAATTCACTACTACAGGAGGTGGTGGCGGCCACAAGCATAGCCACCTTCAAGAGGGGGTTAGATAAAAATATGGAGCAGAGGTCCATCAGTGGCTATTAGCCACAGTGTGTATATGTGTGTGTGTATGTATATATATATATATATATATATATATATATGTAATTTTTTTTTGGCCACTGTGTGACACAGTGTTGGACTGGATGGGCCATTGGGCTGATCTAACATGGCTTTTCTTATGTTCTTATGACCCTTCTTTAATGGCCGCTGATGTTTTTCTATGATTTCTGACTCTAGAGATGGCCTGGAGGTTTGGAGATTTCCTTTCTTTCAGGGGTTCCTTCCTGACTCTCTGGCCGTGAAGTCTCGTTCTCAATGGTTAATAATCCCACGATAGTTGTAAAACGTCACTTCCTATGTCGTCTTGAGAATCAGCAACTCTGTTATGTTGGGGGGGGGGGGTTCAAAGCCACAGGTATTTCAAACAACAGTTATTTTTCTGCTTAATTTTAACTCCAAAACTTCCAAATTTACCCCCTTCCTCTTCTTCTTGACTTTATACTCTTACAGTTAGTTCCAGATCTTAAATCTTTTATTTTAAAAGTCTTACTTTAGTCCTGGAATGATAAAGATCTTTTACCTTAACGAAAGTCTATTCTCCTTTATACCGTTCCCTTCAAGGAGAGCCAGTTTGGTGTAGTGGTTAAGTGGGAGAACCGGGTTTGATTCCCCACTCCTCCACTTGCACCTGCTGGCATTGCCTTGGGTCAGCCATAGATCTGGAAGAGGTTGTCCTTGAAAGGGCAGCTGCTGTGAGAGCCCTCTCCAGCCCCACCCACCTCACAGGGTGTCTGTTGTGGGGGAGGAAGGTAAAGGAGATTGTGAGCCGCTCTGAGACTCTTCAGAGTGGAGGGCGGGATATAAATCCAATTTCTTCTTCTTCTTCACCTTCAGATGTTATTGTAATCCATAGAAAGTTGGAATCTTGATGAATTTATGTCAATTTAATGACTCCGGAGACCCTTTGTAGACAATGTAATGCAATTCTTCATCAGGGACTCTTCAAACTCGAAAAGGAACCCCAGTGGGATCCCTTGTCAGTCAAAGTAAGTCCTCTCAAAATTCTTCAAGCATGTCTTAGACAATTTCCTTTCTGGAAAATATAGGCAGCAGGGGTTAGAATCGCCTTTTATGCCCAAAACAAAGGCTCCGGTCTGCTCCTCCTAAAAGAAGCAGGTCAATTTGCCATGTTGCAACCCGGAAGACCCAATTTCCTTACTCTATGGTATACCGTAACACAACCAGGCCAGGCCCCTCCCCCCAAAAAAACCAGATCGCGCCACAAACTCACGCTGATGCTAAATGATACAAGGTTGAATATAACAGGAAAAGGCAGCAACAATGCACTGCAAACAAAAGGAATGCCGAGCTTCATTGTCTGTATGACGGTCATGCCCTCCTGCGCCCCCGTCAATTATTTTTCTGACTAGCACAACTTAACTAGGCCTGGCTGCTTGCTCCTGTTCAGAAGCAGCCCCCCATGACAGCCAGTGTGACTTAGCATTTGCCAACTCCAGAGGTTGGGAAATTCCTGGAGGTTTGAGGGGTAGAGCCTGGAATGGGTGGGGTTTGAGAAGGGCTGGGACCTCAGGCAGGTACAATGCCACAGATGCCACCCTGCAAACCAGCCATTCCCTCCTGGGGAACCACTGTTGCCAATACCCAGGTGAGGGCTGGAGATCACTCAGAATTATAACTGCTCTCCAGTTGACAGACATCAGTTCTCCTGGAGGTGGGGGGGGGGGGTGAATGCCTTCACTTGGGTGGGTGAGAAGACAGCAAGGGGGGGGGGGACTCACCCAGAGCCTCTTTCTAGATGCCACTGCATTTTCCTTCACAACAGGTCTTATTCTTAGTAGTGAAATATTTCTGCAAAAAGACCTAGCCAATCCTGCTATTACTGTCATACATGTAACTAGCATTTGGGAAGTGGTTTAAAATAGCAGGTTTCTTGGGGAAGGAGGAGCATTAAGGGGAGGAATCTTTTTTCACTGGTAAAGCAACTGCTCTGCATGTAGAAGGGCCTGTTCATAAAAGCTAACCAGATCACATTGAGAACTCAGAAGCAAAACATGCTGCTAGTCCTCAACATTTGAAATCAATGGCATATTTATTTATTTAAAATAGGGCTTCTAGTGTCCTGGCCCCACTGATGGACCTCCTGATGGCACCTGGTTTTTTTGGCCACTGTGTGACACAGGGTGTTGGACTGGATGGGCCTTTGGCCTGATCCAACATGGCTTCTCTTATGTTCTTATTTATATTTTGCCTTTCCCATCTTCAAATGGTGCGTACTGCATAAAATGTATTAAAACCCACAATAAAGAATAATAAAATCAAGCTAACATCTAACTCTTCCATATGTACACAACTGTACAATATAGTTTGCAGTTCACCAATTACTTTCAAAAGCTTCTTTAAATAAAAAGGCTTTACAATTCCTCTGAAAGTGTGCCAATGTAGGAATCCTGATTTTTCCTGGGAAAGAGTTCCAAAGAAACAAGAGCCACAGCTGAGAAACAGCATGATCAACCCATAGCATATCCAACACATTTTAGTGATGGAACACAGGAGAATCCTGGGAAAGCCTATGCTTGTGCATGGGCTAATACTGTTTCTTAACATGGATGTTTCCAGCTATGTGTTAAGCTTAATACCTCTTAATAGACCTATTCTCTCTGATTAGTTGTGTATAAGAGAGAATTCTGAGAACTGAAAAATTTCTCAAACTGCACCTTACTCCATACATCTGGGCAAGCAAAGGGTGAGAGGGGAGGAAGTGCTTAGAAATCCTTGTCTTGTACTTTTATCAGTGAATATGCTCAAGTATGGTAGAATAAGCTCTGCATTGCTTGGAGTATGATTTATGTTGCCCTAAAAGCACTCAAATTCATGATCCCCCACCAGCCTCTAGTATGTTATGTATTTTTAACAGCATCTGATTAAGTTGAGGAAATGGAAGGTCAAAAATGTTTTGGCTCCAAGGCTCCCAAATCACACAGTTTGTTTCTTTTTATTTACAATATAAAATATTTGCCTAGGAAGTTGATATGACTGACATTAGAAATGCAAAAAGTAAAAAGATTTGGGATTGGACAGCAGCTGTTGGTATAAAATAAGATACATGTTGTGAAGGCTTTGAAGAATTAAGTTTCTTTGCAAGATCTTAAAAAAGTTATTTTCCATTGTTTATGAAAAAGAGTGTATGCCAAGTTGACCATACTCTCTTCAACAGAATGTGAGCACTTTCCCTGGGCCCAACATCTGGGTAGATTCACATGATGCAGACAGATTGATTTGCCATGTTTGTCAGTAATAGCAGACATTATTTAGTGTGAAAGGGATACATATCTGTAAAAGTGTAGTGGATATATGCCACGGTTCCATGGTTCACGTTTACTGCTCTCTGTAGGTTTACAGAGAATCAGCTCTTCTTTTACAGTGTTCAAACAGGAAACGTGGTGTTGGCATGGCAAATGCAGCTGCTTCACGAAGTATGCATTGGACCTCAATAACAAAACTGTATTCATTTTATACAATATACTCACTCTTTAAGATTTACATCTTGCACAGAGTTTGTATTTCATAATTCTAAGGCTAAACGTATAGTAGTTCTCAGGAAGACACTGGATGGGGTTGCTTGTCAAGAAAAGAATGGGAAAAGAATGTGGATAGATGACTACCACTCATATCATTGTGTGAGACAGTCCCTTCCAAAAATAATATATTTTTTAAAACCCATACAAACATTTTTTTTAAGTTTGGCAAGCAATTTTCTATGCAAAATGAAGGCAAAATAGCATGCAATGAACAAAAGAAGCAGTATTGTATCTAGATTCTGTGTACTTTGGATGGTATAAAAAAGTGTCTGAATTTTCCCAGCTTTAATTTCCAGATTTTAAAATAATTCTCAGTATTTACTGATGCCTAAAAGCAGCCTGTTTCTGTGGAATACTGTACAGATGCTATATATGTATGCATATCTTGTGATCTAGTACCACTTCCCCTCCCCTCTAGATAGCAGTCTGCTTTTAAATTGGGTTTTAAAACCTATCAAAGATTTTAACACACAATTTAAAAGCAGACTACTATCTTGAAAAGGAAGCATGGTAATAGATCACAAGGTATGCATTTCTTTTCTGCCATATTACAGATTACCAAAATAGGTGAAACTACATTGAGAATGCAAAAAACAACAAGTTTTTTCTAAAAAAGGAGGAGTGTATAAAACCATGAGAGCAGTGAAGATTTGTTTTCTCCAAGTGCAAAAAACATAGGAAAGTAAATTAAAATGGCTAAAAACTGAGATGGTTGATATAGAACAAGTTCCTTGAAATGCAGCATTGTCTAGTTATATTATCCTATAATTCTAAAATTACTGATGCAAAAATGAACAGTCTTCCACATGTTATATGTGCAGCCCCTATGATGATATACTGTGCCCTTTACTGCCATTCACATAATGGATTTCTGTTCACAGAATAACTCTCAGACAGTTATCACAACTGCTTCAATTGAAAGGTAGAAAATCTACAATTTATTGAGAGGATATAACCAGACAAAACCTCCCTGCATTACTTGTTAGATGCTATACTACAAAACAGGAGCATATGCAGTGTATGTGTACACTATCTTTGGAATGACAGGCTTCTGCCCAAAGACACTAAGATGCTCTTTATGGATAGCACCTTACAATGAACTAAAACTGTACTTGAATGTTTCAGAGTGGGCAAATTACATGACATTTTCTCAAGAACTTATGGGCTCTTCGTTAATTTTGGAAGAAACTCATATTTCATACTTAAATTAAGCAGCTGTTTATAGAAAATTAGAGAAAACAGAGTTCCCTAATGGTGAATTTATCTGGCTGTTCAGTTAAATCAGTGTCAGAAATCTCACACATCTTTAATAGCAAACTTTATAGCACTGTAGTCTGGCAGTGGTGTGCATAGTCAGTGTCTGCATGTAATACTAGTTTCACTTTTAATATCTACAGATGTCATTCTGACAGCTGCTATCTTAGCAAAGTGTAAACTGTTTTTTACAACTCTGGGGGTGGAAAGTGGGAAGAGCATAAAATTCCTTATGCAGGTTGCATGTTGTTGTTGTTCAGTCGCACAGTCGAGTCCAACTCTTTGGAAACACAAGTCATGCCAGGCCCTCCTGTTTTCCACCATCCTCAGAAATCTGCATAAATTTGTGTTAGTTACATCAGTAACACTGTCCAGCCATCTCATCTTTTGCCGTCCCCTTCTTCTTTTGCCTTCTGTCTTTCACAGCATCAGGATCTTCTCCAGTGAGTGCTCTCTTCTCATTTGGTGGCCAAAGTATTTGAGCTTCAGCTTCAGCATCTGACCTTCCAAGGAACAGTCTGGGTTGATTTCCCTTAGGACTGACTGATTGGATCTTCTTGTAGTCCAAGGGACTCTCAAGATTCTTCTCCAGCACCACAGCTCGAAAGCATCTATTCTTCTGCGCTCCATCTTCCTTTATGGTCCAACTCTCACAGCCATACATTACTACTGGGAATACCATCACTTTGATTATACGGACTTTTGTTGGCAGGGTGATGTTTCTACTTTTTATTATACTGCCTAGGTTCTCCATAGCTGTCCTCCAAAGGAGCAAACATCTTTTAATTTCATGGCTGCAGTCACTATCTGCAGTGATCTTGGATCCCAGAAACGTGAAGTTTATCACTACTTCCATGTCTCCCCCTTCTATTTGCCAAGGAGTGATGGGGCTGGATGTTGAGTTTTAAGCCTACTTTTGTGCTCTTCTCTTTCACCCTCAACAAGAGGTTCTTTAGGTCCTCTTCACTTTCTGCCATTAGAGTCGTATCATCTGCATGTCTGAGGTTGTTGATGCTTTTCCTGGCAATCTTAATTCCGGTTTGTGTTTCATCCAGGTCGGCATTCCGCATGATGTACTCTGCATATAAATTAAATAATCAGGGTGTCAATATACATCCTTGTCGAACTCCTTTTCCTATTCTAAACCAATCAGTTCTTCCATATCCTGTTCTGACAGCTGCTTCTTGACCCTTATACAGGTTTCTCAGGAGACATGTGAGGTGGTCTGGTACTCCCATCTCTTTAAGGACTTGCCATAGCTTGTTGTGTTCCACACATTCAAAGACTTTAGTGTAGTCAATGAAGCAGAAATAGATGTTTTTCTGATACTCCCATGCTTTCTCCATAATCCAGCGAATATTGGCAATTTGATCTCTAGTTCCCCTCTAGTACCTCTCTGAAACCCAGCTTGAACTTCTGGTAGTTCCCGATGTACATACTGCTGAAGCCTAGTTTGTAGGATCTTTAACATGATCTTGCTGCCATGTGAAATGAGTGCAATGGTGCGACAGTTTGAACATTCCTTGGCATTACCCTTCTTTGGGATTGGAATATAAACTGACCTTTTCCAATCCTGTGGCCACTGTTGTGTTTTCCAAATTTGCTGACATAACGTGTGCATAACCTTTAACAGTATCATCTTTTAGGACTTTGAATAGCTCAACTGGGATACCATCATCTCCGCTCGCTTTGTTGTTAGTAATGCTTTCTAAGACCCATTTGACTTCACACTCCAGGTAATTAATAGTTGTCTGATATTCAAATCCATCCAAACACATTTAGCAAGAAATGGCAGGGACTAGTCACCTTAAAAGCTCACATCTAGTCTACAAGCAACAACACCAATGAGTTCAAGTAATATCAGAGGATTATGAGGATGGAATTTCTGATAGTACACTAATTACAGTGCTCAGTCATTAGATACACAATGACAATTTAATGGCAAACCATGGTCCATCATTAGAGGAAGAAGCCTAGCAGATTGTTAGGTCTTTTGTCCTTCCTGGCCTCATTTTTGCTTTATAAGGTTTTGTCCAAATCAGAAACTATAGTTTGTTCTCTTCCCTACAAACAAGGATTAAGCTATGGTTTAGGGTTTCAGGACAAATGGCTGGCCAATTAAGTGAAATGGTTAATTTCTGAGCCCCATGTGAGGACAGGAAACACATAAGCTGAAGGTCCCAGACTCATTCCCATAGCGATAAACCATGGTTTGTCATTTAATTATTAAAACATTTATACTCTGTCTTTCCCTGTGGTTCAAGGTAGCTTAAAAACATATGTTCCCAATGGCTAACCCCTAAATAGTTGGACTGCTGCATTCTTGATCATTTATAGTTTCTAAATTGTCTTCAAATGCAGCCCCACCTAGAATAGATTGCAGTAATCCAGCCATGATGTTACAGAAGAATATATCAATGTGGCCAGATCAGCTGAGTCTAGGTAATGAAAAAGCTGGTGAACCTGATCTAGCTGACAGAAGGTGCTCATAGTAACCATGTCAGACAGCAAGGCATGGCCCATAAGACACCCCCCCCCCTTCTAGGCTCTTAAACTGCTCTAAAAAGCCAACTACACTTGTTAGGACAAAATGATTCAGTCCCTCTAGAACAGGGGAGGCCAAACTGTGGCTTGGGAGCCACATGTGGCTTTTTCACACATATTGTGTGGCTCTAGAAGCCCCCACACCCTGCTGGCGGCATGGAGAAGGCATTTGTCTCTTTAAATCATTTCTCCAAGCCAAGCCAGCTGGCGGCTTGGAGAATGCATTTAAAGGTAAAATTGCTTCATTTCCACCTCTTCCTCCTTCCCCATCTATTTGCTTTTCTTCTGTCTTGTGGCTTTCAAACATCTGACATTCACGTCCTGTGGCTCTCACATTATGCAAGTTTGGCCACCCCTGCTCTAGAATATCAGTCATCTCAACCAACATTACCTCTCTCTTGGGTGGATCACATCTCAGAGAGGCCTGAGAGGAGCAGAACAGAGCAGAGCAGCTCTGATAAGCTGAGACAGCTGGAGAAGTTGCTGAGAATTTCTGAGTTTTGAAAGACTTCATTCTGAGGCTTGTGTGACTGCTGAAAAGGCTGAGTTGTGATAGCTGGGGAACTGCTGTATGTTTGGGTGAGTGGGCTAAAGGTGAAAGTGATTGAGAGTGATTGTTGATGATTGCTTAGGAGTGGTCTGCACCACCCTCTTTGCATTTTAAGCTGCGCCTTGCCAAAGGGCTCTTGGCCTGTGGCTCTTTGCCTAGAGGGCTTCCTAAGGACCAGGAACCCAGATCCCTGATTTCCTTGTTCTCCCAATAAGGTAAGTTGACCTTCCAGAAGGGGAGCCATGTAAAAAACAGCATTTAAATAGGACTGTATATTTTATATATATATATATATATCTCATTATATATCATTATATATATATATATAATTATATATATATCATGAAGGTAGAATGCCAGCAGGGGGGTGGGGGCTTTCCAGTGTTTTGCACTGAGTGTAACATGTATGACTATCTGTCCACAGGACAGAAGTCTTGGGTATGTGCTTGATGTAAGGAGCTCCTGGTCCTCAGGGAACGAGTTCGTACCCTTGAGGCCGAGGTGACTGCCCTGGAGAAGCAGAGACGGTCAGTTAGGCACTTGGGGAAGACTCTCGGGGGCGTATTAGATGAGCCCCTCTCTGAACGTGGCAGCCCCGTTGCTGCCAGAGAGCATGAGGGTCAAGAGGGAACAGGGCACCTTGCTGAGGATAAGGGGAATGCGCCCTCAGAAGGGACCTCTTCTTCGGTTGGTGAGCAGGTATCCTTTCGCGCCAAGGAACCATCCCTGGGCAGGGGGAGAGGGGGGGTCTTGGTAGTTGGTGATTCGATCCTTAGGCAAGTAGACAGCTGGATGGCGAAACTGCGTATTGACCGTATGGTGACTTGACTGCCTGGTGCGAAGGTAGCGGACATTACGCGTGTAGTAGATAGGCTGATAGACAGTGCTGGGGAGGAGCCTGTGGTCGTGGTGCATGTTGGCACCAACGATGTGGGGAAATGCAGTCGTGAGGTCTGGCTGCTAGGTGGGAGACTTAAGGCCAGGACCTCTAAGGTGGCCTTCTCGGAAGTGCTACCTGTTCCACGTGCAGGGCAGGAGAGACAGGCACAAATTAGAAGTCTCAATGTGTGGATGAGACGATGGTGTAAGGAGGAAGGGTTTAAGTTTGTTAGGCACTGGGATGCTTTCTGGAACAAGCGGGAGCTGTACAAAAGAGACGGTCTCCACTTGTCTCAGGATGGAACGAGGCTGCTGGCGCTTAAAATCAAAAAGGTGGCAGAGCAGTTTTTAAACTAAATCTTGGGGGAAAGCCGACAGGAGATGGAATGTCTCTGGTTCGGGAGGACTCGTCTCAAAGAGATGAAGGGTTGGCTTCTATTTTTCTACCGGGTAACGGATTAGAGTTGTCCACTGTGATGGTGACAAACAGTATGGACTGTCTGCCAGAGTCTCGAGGCGGCAGGAGGGAGGTGGCGGGCCTAGCTTGCCTGGGAAATTATAAATGTTTGTATGCAAATGCTAGAAGTGTCCAAAGTAAAATTGGTGAATTGGAATGTTTAGTGTTGGGAGAAAACATAGACATTGTGCGAATTTCAGAAACTTGGTGGAATGAGGAGAATCAGTGGGACACGGTGATTCCTGGATATAAATTATATCGGAAGGATAGGGAGGGAAGGGTTGGAGGTGGGGTGGCTCTGTATGTCAGAGAGGATATATGGTCCAGTAAGACTGAGGTCAGAGAGTTAGATTCACTTTTAGAAATGCTTTGGGTTGAAATAGAGGGCCCAAAAGGAAATTTAACTATGGGAGTTTGTTATCGCCCACCAAATCAAAAGAGAGAGGATGATTATAATATGATGGAAGGCTTAAAGATAGCGGCTAAACGTAAAAACTGTGTTGTAATAGGTGATTTTAACTACCCGCAGATTGATTGGGTCAATATGTGTTCTGGTCGAAAGAGATTGACTTTCTTGATGCTCTCAATGACTGTGCTATGGAGCAGATGGTCTCAGAACCTACCAGGGGTGGGGCGATCCTGGATCTGGTCCTAAGTAATGCCCAAGACTTGGTGAGCGATGTAAAAGTGATTGCGCCGCTTGGGAACAGTGACCATAATGTTATTGATTTCACTGTTTGTATAAATAGGGAATTGCCCCAAAAGACCGCCACAACCACATTTAACTTTAAAAGGGGTAAATTCTCTGAGATGAGGAGGCATGTGAAGAGGAAACTGAAAGGAAAGGTAAATACAGTCAAAACCCTTGGGGAAGCTTGGAGACTATTTAAAACTATAATCCTAGAAGCTCAGATAAAATACATACCACAAGTTAGGAAAGGCACAAACAGGTATAAGAAGAGGCCAGCATGGTTAACAAACAAAGTAATGGAAGCTGTAAAAGGTAAGAAGGACTCCTTTAAGCGGTGGAAAACCAGTCCAAGTGAGATTAATAAAAGGGAACACAGGCAGTGGCAAATCAAATGCAAGACTGTGATCAGGCAGGCAAAAAGGGACTATGAGGAGCATATTGCAAAAACCATAAAGACCAACAATAAAAATTTCTTTAAATATATTAGAAGTAGGAAACCAGCCAAGGAAGCAGTGGGGCCCTTGGATGACCATGGGGTAAAAGGATTACTGAAGGAGGATGGGGAAATGGCTGAGAAGCTGAATGCATTTTTTTGCCTCTGTCTTCACCGTGGAAGATGAGAAGTGTTTGCCTGCCCCAGAACCACTAATATTGGAAGGGGTGTTGAAAGACCTGAGTCAGATTGAGGTGACAAAAGAGGAGGTCCTACAACTGATAGATGAATTAAAAACTAATAAGTCACCGGGTCCAGATGGCATACATCCGAGAGTTCTGAAAGAACTCAAAGTTGAACTTGTGGATCTTCTAACAAAAATCTGTAATCTTTCATTGAAATCGGCCTCCGTTCCTGAGGACTGGAAGGTAGCAAATGTCACCCCCATCTTTAAAAAGGGTTCCAGAGGACATCCGGGAAATTACAGGCCAGTCAGTCTGACTTCAATACCGGGAAAGTTGGTAGAAACCATTATCAAGGACAGAATGAGTAGGCACATTGATGAACACGGGTTATTGAGGAAGACTCAGCATGGATTCTGTAGGGGAAGATCTTGCCTCACTAACCTGTAACATTTCTTTGAGGGGGTGAACAAACATGTGGACAAAGGAGACCCGATAGATGTTGTTTACCTTGACTTCCAGAAAGCTTTTGATAAAGTTCCTCATCAAAGGCTCCTTAGAAAGCTTGAGAGTCATGGAGTAAAAGGCCAGGTCCTCTTGTGGATCAAAAACTGGCTGAGTAATAGGAAGCAGAGAGTGAGTATAAATGGCCAGTCTTCGCAGTGGAGGACGGTAAGCAGTGGGGTGCCGCAGGGCTCGGTACTGGGTCCCATGCTCTTTAACTTGTTCATAAATGATTTAGAGTTGAGAGTGAGCAGTGAAGTGGCCAAATTTGCGGATGACACTAAATTGTTCAGGGTGGTGAGAACCAGAGAGGATTGTGAGGAACTCCAAAAGGATCTGTTGAGGCTGGGTGAGTGGGCGTCAACGTGGCAGATGCGGTTCAATGTGGCCAAGTGCAAAGTAATGCACATTGGGGCCAAGAATCCCAGCTACAAATACAAGTTGATGGGGTGTGAACTGGCAGAGACTGACCATGAGAGAGATCTTGGGGTCGTGGTAGATAATTCACTGAAAATGTCAAGACAGTGTGTGTTTGCAATAAAAAAGGCCAACGCCATGCTGGGAATTATTAGGAAGGGAATTGAAAACGAATCAGCCAGTATCATAATGCCCCTGTATAAATCGATGGTGCGGTCTCATTTGGAGTACTGTGTGCAGTTCTGGTCGCCGCACCTCAAAACAGCGCGAACTGCACTGGCTGCCAGTGGTCTACCGAGTTCGTTACAAGGTGCTGGTCATGACCTTCAAAGCCCTATATGGCCGAGGGCCTGTCTGCCTGAGGGACCGTCTCTCCCCATATGAGCCCCAGAGAGCACTGAGGTCAGCTGGTAAGCACCAGCTGAATATCCCGGGGCCAAGGGAGGCCAGATTAAAGACCACCCGGGATCGGGCCTTCTCTGTTGCGGCCCCACTACTCTGGAACCAACTCCCGGAGGAGGTACGGGCCCTGCGATGTGTAAATCAATTTCGCAGTGCTTGTAAGACATACCTCTTCAAAATAGCCTTCGCCCATACCGAGCTAAGATAATGTCGCTGTGTATGTTTCTTCTCTTCTACTGAATTAAGATCTATTAGCACCTTAACGTTAATTTTAATGTAACTGCATATTAATTTTACTGTTTTATGTGATTTTATTATATTGTATTGCATTCCTATGTTGTGAGCCGCCCTGAGCCTGCTTGTGCGGGGAGGGCGGGATACAAATAAAAAGTTATTATTATTACTATTAAAAAGGATATTATAGCATTGGAGAAAGTTCAGAAAAGGGCAACTAGAATGATTAAAGGGCTGGAACACCTTCCCTATGAAGAAAGGTTGAAACGCTTAGGGCTATTTAGCTTGGAGAAACGTCGACTGAGGGGTGACATGATAGAGGTTTGCAAGATAATGCATGGGATGGAGAAAGTAGAGAAAGAAGTACTTTTCTCCCTTTCTCACAATACAAGAACTCGTGGGCATTCGATGAAATTGCTGAGCAGACAGGTTAAAATGGATAAAAGGAAGTACTTCTTCACCCAAAGGGTGATTAACATGTGGAATTCACTGCCACAGGAGGTGGTGGCGGCCACAAACATGGCCACCTTCAAGAGGGGGTTAGATAAAAATATGGAGCAGAGGTCCATCAGTGGCTATTAGCCACAGTGTTTGTGTGTGTGTATGTGTGTATATATATATATATATATATATATATATACATACACACACCATGGCCTTAAAGCACCAGTTCAGAACCAAGATGAACACATCTGGATGCTAGGATAATGTGGAGCCAATCTGGAGTCTTGGACTAGAACAGGGGAATCAAAATCATTTGTTACGAATACAGGAGGTGGAATAGAGGGGAGAAAAGAGCCATGGGCCAGATTAAAGCCCTGGGTGTGCTGGTTGTGGCCCATGGGTCGTAAATTTAACACCTCTGGACTAGACAAACATCTGGTCAGTTTATGTGTACACTGTTTCTGTGTGACTTGCATATATGCTGGAGAATTCTGTTTCTATACCTCTCTTGCATATAATATGCAATAGTGTAATATATCAGAAGATTGTTTTGTTTTTTAATTTAAGCAATAATAGCAATATATAATGTATACATGCCTGAAACAAAGCATTTCCATTAATCCTGTTAAACATCAAATAGTATCAGTCCTACTGTCATAATAATTTAAAATAAACTTGTATTATTGAGGATATTTTTATAAAGGGTGTAAGGTTATAGTAAAGTGGAATTGTTTAGGAGGATGCTTTTACAAAAGGACAAAGGCTAGCAATAATATTGTAATCTTGGCCACCTGCACAGTATCTAAAATTTGTTTTGGCCATCACTGTAGCCTACCATGGCTTGAGCATTATGCTTGGCAGTGCTGAGATTCAAATTTAGAAGGATCAAGCTCACTGGATGGTCTTGGGTGAGTCAATGCCATTCAGATTAACTACCCCATAAAACTGCTACACTTATCTTGGTGGGAGTTTGGGATACATTTGTAAATAATATAGTATCATTTTCCAAGTGATTTTCAGCTGCAATTCTACTTGAGAGATCATCTATGCCAATCTCTGCCCTTAAATACAGTTTCCAAATAAAAATGAGAATATACCTGTGTGTCCTATTTTAACTAGGAAAGGTCCGATCAGAATTTTATGATGAATTCAACTATTTGCTTGTTGACTTCTGAAGCCTTTCCTCAGGCTTATCTATAACAATGACATCATCATCATAACACATATCACATCTGCTTTCACCCTACTGAGAATTTTACTGTATCAGCCAACAAGAGCTATGGCCATTTTTTTTATTAAATGTTAAACAGATGTGATAGAACAATTCAGCCCTGTCAAACTCCTTTCATATAATGCCAGTATGTTAAGATTGGGGCTTTAATGGTGACACATTTGTTTTATATGGAATACTAACACAATGTGACTGAAAATGAGGCAAAAATGCATCTCTCTTGCCAATACATTTTCTCATCATTATACATAGTACTCTAACACCTCCTAGCTGTTCCAAACCTTATTCAAACTCTCAGGCTGTCAGAGGTTTACCTGCTATAAGCAGGTTGAAATCATTTAAAAAGAAAACCTGCTAGAAAATGAAGCCCAACAATATAGTTATTTTAAACATGTTACACCACCTTGCCTCAAGAGACTCATGAACTTTATGCCAACCAAAAAGGATTTTAAAATATCTGTATTAGGGTCTTACTGTCCTCAGAAAGGATAATGCATTGTTTTTTCTTGCTTCTAATTAGTAATTTAAGCATATGTTCAGCATTTAACTCTAAATGTTTGCCTTTTCCCCAAGCTCTAAGACAGCTGTCCAAGATGTGAATGCCAGAAAGCATTTAAATATCAACATCTGTTGAATTATGTTAATGCAATGTAATATAATTGGGCATGAGTTGGAATTGATCAAAACTATAAGAACTAGACAAAGGCAAATCTGAACCAATATTTCATTGCACAAACAAGTCAAAGGTAACAAAAATCTGTTTGTTAATAAACTAAGATGATCAGAGCACAATGTGCATAGTGCCCAGGCCCAAAATATGAGAAGACTGAGAAAAAGAAACTATAAAAATGCTTCTAATACACCAAATCCTTGCAGAAACCATATTGTTTGCATTTGTTAGCTCTGGTTTAGGTCTCCATTTGGTTTTAGAAGTACTTCAGATGAAGAATTCAATTTGTGTCAGCTAATGGGTAAGGAGCAATTTGTGTCAGTTAATGGGTAAGGAGAATAGGAGACAGTGTTCAAATATAGGGAAGTACAGCCCTTGGATATCATAGTCTTGTGTTTCAGAAATTTCAAGAGAAATCCATTTTCTTTCGCTTATGATGTGCAGTCCTCCTGATAAACTAATCACTTATCTATAGCACAAAATGGAATGCGACAAAGTTGATATCCACCATGTGGCGGAACTGGCACGATTCTGCCTTCAGACCCAGTCCTGTCAACTCCCTTTTGAGTTGCCAACTCCAGAAGGGAGCTTATCTTCTTCCCACCACTAAGGAACACTGTCACCACCTGTTCAATTTAGGGGTTCCTGACCAAGAGGAACAGGACTCCCAATCCCCCTTCCTGCCAGTTCTGAGACCCGGCCTCAAGATCCTCTGCCAACCCGGCACCTGGTTATGACAGAGACCAAAGTTCTTCTTTGGGAAACCCCTGGAGGAGTGACACTTTACCAACTGTATGCCTTCCCCCTTCCCTGGACTCCCCTCTTTCAGTAGTGTGGTCTAAGGAGGTTAGGGAACCTATGTGGTACAAAGGGACTAAATAAAACATTTATTTAAAACATGCAACTATTTGCAGGCATTTTTAAATACAGGGTGAACAGAAGTAATAAATGAAAGTAGGGATAAACGCTCCTTCTTTCCCTAATATATAACTGGCCCTGACCGTAGCATCCAGAACCGACTCACCAGTCTCCAAGACTCAAATCAAACTGCTTTTCCCTCCCAAAATCTATAATATAAAACTCAGTACCCACCCAGGAACTGGTTTTCCCTCCTGCAGCCTTCTGGGAGACCAGCTTAAAAGACTTCCTGTCTCTCTAGGATGCCTCCTCAGAAGTTCTGCTTCCAGACAAGAGGGGAGGGGGAAGGAGGAATAGACTAGGCCAAAGCCTTGCCTAGAGTTTTATAGACTCCTCTAGCCAACTCCCAGACAAGCACAGGCCTAAAATGGTGTTTCTCCACACACCATCATGTTGAGAGATCTAGAATTAAGTTATTCAAGTAGGACTATGAAGAGAATTGCTAATCTGTGGTGTTAGTTAAGTAAACATCACAGAATTGTAGAGTTCCTAATGAGCTTTCAAACTGGAGCTTGTCCTCAAGCTCCAAAAAGAACTGCAAGTAACTCTAAAGCATCTTTTGGGTTGTAATGTTTTCTTGGAGATGAAGCAAACTTTGATGGATCCCTTAATTTATATCATAGATGTAAAATACTTTTGCCCATTATGAGAAGAAGCTGAACATAATACACATAACTCACAGTCTTTCCAGAGTAGGGAATGTTACTGATGATTCTTTAAAGTGTGCATACGATCTCTGATCTACCACTAAAGTATAATTTTCTGTTCTTCCTTACACGACCATCTAATGCTCAAGGGTATTAAGGAAACTCAACAAGAAATTCTTAGACAATAACTGATAGCATAAATTTGTAGTGAAACAGCTGGTTCGGTATTGTTACCTATGGGTTGTACCTTTCAAAGTTTGATCAAGAATGATAAGATTATTATTAGTTTTGAAGGAATGGGGAAATTCTACAGGATTTTTAAGAGTGCAAAATGGAAGAGGATATTATTGCTCTCAGAGCCAGCACCACAGGATGATCTTGGTCCAGTCAGTCTCCTTTAGCCTAACCTAACTCACAAAGTAGTTGTGATAATCAAAAAAAGGAAGGAAAGACTAATTCTTCAGCTCTGACCTCCCTGGAGGAAAGGTAAGCTAAAACTGTGATGGACAAGGCTCTATCCTTTCTCCAATTCATTTAGCCCACTGGGTCCTTCTGACCTAGCCATGAATTCTTACTTCCAGGCCTGGCTTAATCTTTTTCTAAGCAATAACCAGATCCTGGCTTTGCCTATGTGGCTCTAGTCTTGTTCTAGGCATCTCTGCCTGGCAGTAGGCTGTTCTCTCCTAGCCTCTGTCCTTCTTACCCAGACTAAATGCAGATTCCCTGTATTCCATTCCCCTTGGGATCAACTCAAACTTTTGACTTCATACAGTTCTCTGGATGGACTATCCTAAGGAAGAAAGAAAAATGGATGGCAGGTTCTCCCCCCCCCCCCTTTTTTTACTCAAATGAAACTACTAGGCATATTGCTATTAAGGTAAGTGTTAATTTCATACATAGATAAGAGTTCATTTCTATGGTGCTGTCATTATTTTCCACAAAAACCACATTAAACAATTATAGTGTTGGTAATTAACCAGTAAGTGCAATGCACCGTTTTTCTACCCCCAATCTATTAACAGCTGCTCAAAATATAGTAATTAATGGTTTTGTTTATTTTTGGCAAACCTGCAATGCAACAAATAATTTTATCGACTGCAAATTAGGACTCCTTCCCAAACAACAGATGACATGGTGGGAAAAAGGGAGTAGGCATAACTCTTGCACATCTTTTCCTCTTTAGAAGATCAAATAACGAGCAGATGTAATTCTATTTGTCACATCTGTGTAACAAAATATAGTAATCTTGATCATCAAAAATAAATGAACAAGCTCTGTTCAGATGGAAATCCAAGGCACCCGCCCCCTTCCATTCTGGTGGAAAAAGGTTCACTAAGGGCAAAATGAAAGTTTTTGATCTCAGCTTTCCCACTGGTGTCCTCAGCATTTTAAACAGTTATTAATTATATTTCATCCTAAAATTTAATAATTATACATTGATTAAATTATACATATATATAATCAAAAATGCCAGGAATTAGTCAGGCTACTTGTGTCAAGAAAATGAGAAGATGTGTGTTTAAATAAAAGTGTAATACACCACACATTTAGATAAGCATTATACTTTCCTTTAGTGCTTCTTGCTCCTTATAACCACTATGAATTCCTCTTGAAAGAAATATTTTTGAAATATCAGTTGTCTAATAGATTTGTTAGCCATGGGTTCTACTCACTCTGAAACTTTAATTTCTAGTGCTCTGAACAGAAAAAAAATGGAGGAGAATTTGCATTTGGGATGTCTGAGAAAAAAATGTGAAAAGTAGAGCAACTGCTTTTAATTTTGGTGAAGGAAAAGTGTTAATTTTAAACCTTGATTGTGGTAATTACTGGGCAGCTTATTCTGGGTGTGAAAATCAAAGAAGAGAAATTGAAGCAATATGGTTCGCATTTAGGGGTGTGCATGAAAAAAATCAGGATTTTCCAGATTTGGATATATTGGACCCTCAAGAATTCAGGATTAGGGATGGGCATGGAATGCAAAAATGGTGATTCATTTCATTTTGTGGTTTGTTGGTTTGTCCAACTTGGTGGTTCTGTTCATTTTGTGTTTCCAGTTTCCTGAACGATTCATGGTTCACTGGTTCATTCATTTTGGGAAAGCATGAAACAGCCCTCTAGGGCTAGAGATGCCAAACTTGTGGCAAACTCTTCAGTGGACTCTTCTCTACCTGCTTTCCATGTTTAGCGCAAACTGGATTTTGGGGGCTAGAGATGCCCCCAGTAAACTGCTCTCCTAGGAGCTGGGAAAATAAAAGGGAAGCAGCTTTGGTTGGTTTCACCCCCAGGAAACTTGGAACTGACTAGATGTTGCAGCTCTGCTCTTCCAGTCCCTGCCCTTCTTGTCAGTTTCACTGGAAATTGTCAAGAAGCACAGGGACTGGGAGAGTGGAGCTGTGGCATCTGGTCTCACTGGAAACTGATGAGAAGTACAGGAGGCAGGAGAGAGTGGTGCTGCTGCTTTTAGTCAGTTTCAGCAGAAACTGACTAGAAGGGCAGGCTGCCAGGAAGAGCTGAGTTGTGGGGTCTCGTCAGCTGAACTGATTTAGTTCCACTGGAAACAGACAAGAAGCACAGGGGGCAGGGGGAGGAAAAGCGGATCTGCCACTTCTAGTCAGTTTAAGTGGAAACTGACTAGAAGTGCACATGCTGGCTCCAGGATGTCTGGAAAAATGAAGCAAACATGAACCAAATGAAATGTTAAGAAAAAATGCCAGTTTGTGTTTATGTGTGGTGGGATAGGCTGAACCATTTCAGAACAAACCACAAATTGGCCATTTTTAGCACAAATCATGATTCATGCTTCAGTTCATGCCCATCCCTAAAAAAAACTGAATTCCAGTTCAGATTTGGGTTTTCCTCCCCTAGAAATCCTGTTTTTTTCTGGCCCAATTATATCCTATGGGACCATTATATTAATGGGGAATTTATCTGGGAGTATCCAGGGGCCTATTTTTTTTAGGCAGGGGCATCAAAACTTCATTGTAGCTTCTGGTGTCTCTTCTCAAAAGATTCCCAAGTTTCAAAAAGATTAGATCAAGGGGTCCAAGTTCTATGGGCCCCCAAAGAAGGTGTCTGCACCCTCCATGGTTTCCAATGGTAGGAAAAAAACAGTAGAAAACCCCAAGCCCAGCAGAACCAATACCACTGTGGCAAAGTCAGTTCAACAGATTAACAGTGCATATACAGAGTGCCCAGCAGAACCAGTGCATGTAACAAGAGTGCCCAAAGAAGGTGCCCCCATCCTCCATTGTTTTCCATAGAGGGAAAAAGAAAGGGGAAGGCTTTGTTGGGCATTAGTACATTGCACTGATACAGTTCAGCACTCTGTACATGCAGTGGTTATGCTGGTCTTGGAACTCACCCCTGCTTGGATTTGTTGAGCTGGCATTGCAGTGGCATTGATTCTGCTGGGCATTCTGTACATATACTGGTTCTCCTGGGCATTCTGTACATGCACTGACTGTGCTAGGCTGCAAAACCCATTCCTTTGCTTGGATCAATTGCGCTCACATTGCCACAGTGGCATTGGTTCTGCTGGCCAATCTAAACATGCACTGGCTGTGCTAGGCTTGCAACCCCTCCTTTGCTTGGATTTGTTGAGCTGGCATTGCCACAGTGGCAATGGTTTAGCAAAAATGTAGAGACTCTCTGGTTTGAGATCAGTCCCTGCTTGTTTGCTGTTTTTCCTCCTTCCATTGGAAATAATGGAGGATGGGGGCTCCTTCTTTGAGGGTCTATAGAATTGGACTCCCTAGTCCAATCTTTTTGAAAGTTTCAGGGCCTTTTGAATAAAGGCATCACAAGTTACTCTGAAAATTTTGGTGCTCCTAGCTTAAAAAACTTGTGGATCTTCTAACAAAAATCTGTAATCTTTCATTGAAATCTGCCTCCGTTCCTGAGGACTGGAAGGTAGCAAATGTCACCCCATCTTTAAAAAAGGTTCCAGAGCAGAACCAGGAAATTACAGGCCAGTCAGTCTGACTTCAATACCGGGAAAGCTGGTAGAAACCATTATCAAGGACAGAATGAGTAGGCACATTGATGAACACGGGTTATTGAGGAAGACTCAGCATGGGTTCTGCAAGGGAAGATCTTGCCTCACTAACCTGTTACATTTCTTTGAGGGGGTGAACAAACATGTGGACAAAGGAGACCCAATAGATGTTGTTTACCTTGACTTCCAGAAAGCTTTTGATAAAGTTCCTCATCAAAGGCTCCTTAGAAAGCTTGAGAGTCATGGAGTAAAAGGACAGGTCCTCTTGTGGATCAAAAACTGGCTGAGTAATAGGAAGCAGAGAGTGAGTATAAATGGGCAGTCTTCGCAGTGGAGGACGGTAAGCAGTGGGGTGCCGCAGGGCTCGGTACTGGGTCCCATGCTCTTTAACTTGTTCATAAATGATTTAGAGTTGGGAGTGAGCAGTGAAGTGGCCAAGTTTGCGGATGACACTAAATTGTTCTGGTGGTGAGAACCAGAGAGGATTGTGAGGAACTCCAAAGGGATCTGTTGAGGCTGGGTGAGTGGGCATCAACGTGGCAGATGCGGTTCAATGTGGCCAAGTGCAAAGTAATGCACATTGGGGCCAAGAATCCCAGCTACAAATACAAGTTGATGGGGTGTGAACTGGCAGAGACTGACCAAGAGAGAGATCTTGGGGTCGTGGTAGATAACTCATTGAAAATGTCAAGACAGTGTGCGTTTGCAATAAAAAAGGCCAACGCCATGCTGGGAATTATTAGGAAGGGAATTGAAAACAAATCAGCCAGTATCATAATGCCCCTGTATAAATCGATGGTGCGGTCTCATTTGGAGTACTGTGTGCAGTTCTGGTCGCCGCACCTCAAAAAGGATATTATAGCATTGGAGAAAGTCCAGAGAAGGGCAACTAGAATGATTAAAGGGCTGGAGCACTTTCCCTATGAAGAAAGGTTGAAACGCTTGGAACTCTTTAGCTTGGAGAAACGTCGACTGCGGGGTGACATGATAGAGGTTTACAAGATAATGCATGGGATGGAGAAAGTAGAGAAAGAAGTACTTTTCTCCCTTTCTCACAATACAAGAACTCGTGGGCATTCGATGAAATTGCTGAGCAGACAGGTTAAAACGGATAAAAAGAAGTACTTCTTCACCCAAAGGGTGATTAACATGTGGAATTCACTGCCACAGGAGGTCACAAGTATAGCCATCTTCAAGAAGGGTTTAGATAAAAATATGGAGCACAGGTCCATCAGTGGCTATTAGCCACAGTGTATGTGTGTATATAAAATTTTTTGCCACTGTGTGACACAGAGTGTTGGACTTGATGGGCCGTTGGCCTGATCCAACATGGCTTCTCTTATGTTCTTATGTTAACATACCTCCTCAGGCCCAATATACCCTGGATAAATCCCCCATTATAGCCTATGGGGATCATTAACTATAATGGCCCCCTTAGGTCAGGGGTATCAAACAGGTGGCCCATGGGCCTTACCTGGCCTCCAAGCAACCTTCTTCTCCTGCTTCCTTTTCCAGGGCTGCTGTTGCAGCCACACCATCACTTGCTTTCCTCCCAGCTCCTTCAGTAGCTTTTCACTTCCTTCTCTGTGTCTCCATCCCTTCCCCCTCCACTCTCTCTCTCACACAGAGCTCCATGGCTGCTTCCTGCAGGAGAGATACAAGGACAAGCCTCCCCCTTCTCTTACTCTCACTCAATCACAGACACTCACATACATAGGTTTTGCTTCCTTCTCCCTGGCTTTCCCTCCTCTTTTGGAGAGTGAGGATGAGGACGAAGAAAGAAAGAAAACAAATCTGGAGTGCGTCCCATAGCAGGTTTAAGACCAACAATGTTTTATTCCAGGTATAAGGTTTTGTATGCAAGCTCACTACTTTGGAGGAAGGGAGGGAGAGAGGGTAGGTGGATTCTTCTGACAAGCACAATGTACATTAAGGGAATTATTTTGGCTTATTCTGAAAAGTTTTTTTTTTAAAAGATTGGATCTCTCTGTCGCTATTTAGATTTATTTTGTTTCAAAAAGACTGTGATCAGGGATTAGAACACTTTGATTGGTCCTTATATGTTGGGGAGTGGAGTGATTTCAGATGTCAAATGATAATAACACACATTGATAACGAGAGAGGAAAACTAGCTTTCAGTTCAGTTCAGGAGGATTGTCCTGAGTTTTTTTATCAAGTGCATTGTCTTGCCCTTCATTAGTAATTGCAGTTTAGTTGTTTCTCTTATCTCCCTTTGAAATTCCTTTGTAAGAGCACTGTTGCTCTCAAGTCAACAACTCAAAGTTTCCATTTATTCTCTGCATTCTCCTTGATGTAACTGAGATCTAGATTTTTTTTTCTCATTACCAATGCTGGTATCTCTACATCTACTTCCCCTCTAGATATCACACTCAATGACAATCCAATCAAGCCTGCTATTGTCATTGATCTGGTACTACCATTCAACATCTGAAATTACCTTTATAAAGTTTATATCTCCAGTATGTCATATCACATTTTATGGCACACATGGTGACACTTATGTCAGATCTGGCCCTCGTAACAAATATAGGCTACTAGGAATAAGGTCTGTTGTGGAGAAAAACATACAATGGGCTCTAGAAAGAGGCTCTGGGCAAGACCCCCCTACCCTTGTTGTCTTCTTAATACTGTTTAATTGACTCCTTGGGGTCAATTTAGTATTGGCTATGCTCAATAGACAAAAACAAACCTCCTTCTATAGCCAGCTGAAAGAACAGCTGATAAATACCGATAACATGTTTTCTGGCTAGTTTTTAGGATTGGATAGAGCGGCATGCGCACCCCTACTCACATTACATACACAATTGCAGAGAAAATAAAAGCACATAAAAATCCAAAAGGCATTTCATTGTAGGATTCTAGTGGCAGAAGAGGTGGAAACTGTCCCAGTTTTGCAAGACTGTAAGTAAGATATGTCCTGATAGAACAATGTCAGATACAGTATCTCTACTTATCTACAAATACCTACATCTATCAGGTAAAATGCTGACATGGAATCAAAATGTCATTTAAATTATAAACTACAGTCTACATTAAAAGCTCACCTGCTTGCTGTTTTCACAGAGCTGTTTTTCTTGTGTCCTTTCTCTGATCGGTTGTCTCGAAGGAGCTGAAGCTACATAAAACATTGAAAAAAAATTATAAACCAAGCCAGTACTTGGAAGTTCTTGGAAGTTCTAGAAATAAGTACCTCAAGCTTTCTCATGCTTTTTGTGCTACATTTCTTTAGCCTTGGGTTTGAGAATCCTGAAATAATATATCCATGATGATACTAAAGCATTCAGGATGGTGGGAACCAAGCTGGATTGTGAAGAGCTACAGGAGGATCTCTCTAAATTTGGTGACCAGGCATTGATGTGCAAATGAACTTCAACGTGGGTAAGGATTAGGAAAAGCAAATTGGGACAAAATTTCTACCTGTTATTCTATGATGAAGGGGTCGGAACTGGTTGAGACTGAGACTGAAACAGATCTTGGAAGCTCAATGAAATAGGAGGCTGAAGTTGGTTCCTTATTCACAGATCCTTATTCATTCTTTGTGAATTCAACTAAAAACACTGAAGAGAGTTTGAAAGCTCTGAACCCCAAAATAAGGTCTGGACCTCCATATATCATACACCCCCCTTTTCAGGGGACTCTGCCCTTTGAGAAGACATGTGCTGCCTCATGGTCCAATGAGCGGTTCTCGTGCCAGCTGCTCCAAAACAAGGTGCCCCCCAGGACACTCAAACAGACAGACACTGGAGACAGGCTGTACCCTGAAACAATGTTTGGACCACCCCAAGTGGCACATCCCTATGCTCGGGACACTGTCCCCTGCAAGATGACATGCAGTGCTACCTGGTCCAAGCAATGGTTCAGGTGCCACAAGCTTCCATTGTGAATGCCACCTAGAAGCCTGTGTTCTAAAGGAGATTTGAATAAGGAACTGTTTTGACCAGTTGCCCTCTGCACCCCAAAATGCACTTTGGACCACCATATGCCATACACCTCCATGTTCAGGGAACTCTGTCCTTCGAGAGGACATGTGCTGTCTCAAGGTCCAATGAGCGGTTCTTGTGCCAGCTGCTCTAAAACAAGGTGCTTCTAGGACACTCAAACAGACAGACATTTGGGGAGGGACGGTGGCTCACTGGTAGAGCATCTGCTTGGGAAGCAGAAGGTCCCCGGTTCAATCCCTGGCATCTCCAAAAAAGGGTCCAGGCAAATAGGTGTGAAAAACCTCAGCTTGAGACCCTGGAGAGCCGCTGCCAGTCTGAGAAGACAATACTGACTTTGATGGACCAAGTGTCTGATTCAGTATAAGGCAGCTTCGTATGTTCATATGACCACCCCAAGTGACACATCCCCACACTCAGGACACTGTCCCCCGCACTTTGGACCACCACATGCCATACACCCTAATGTTCAGGGAACTCTGCCCTTCGAGAGGACATGTGCTGCCTGATGGTCCAAAGAGCGGTTCTCGTGCCAGTTGCTCCAGAGCAAGGTACCCCCAGGACACTCAAAGAGGCAGACACTGGACACAGGCTGTACCCCAAAACAATGTTTGTACCACCCCAAGTGACACATCCCCATGCTCGGGGCACTGTCCTCTTCAAGAAGACATACAGAGGTGCCTGGTCCAAACACTGGTTCCAGCGCCAAAAGCTTCCAATTGGGGTGCCACCTAGAAGCCTGTATTTTAAAGGAGATTTGGGGCCAATGACAGAATGGTAAAATTAATAAATTGACCAAACCTTTGATCTGAGTAGCATGAGCATGCGAAAGCAATAAAACAGTAATATGTCAAAATATGACAATGTCTGTTCCTGGGACAAAAGGAAGGCATTTCTATCTCAGGAGTTTTCCCATCCAACTAATTTACCTTTTAACATGTAACATACATATAGTTTGCCATTAGGAGAAAAATACATTAAAATATAGTGGGAGATAGGTTCAGTATATGTAATGAAAAAAACATCCAATATTCATTTGAGTATGTCAATATAGCTAAAAGGGGAATACATTGGATAGTGATGTTCTTGTCCATCTAATTTACTTTTTAACATATAAACATCAATCTAGGTTGCCATAGAAAAAAAGAATACAATAAAATATAGTGAAAATGGGTTAAGTGTATATAATAAGATAAACAGCCAATATCCCTGTTTTGAGTATGCCAGCACAAATAATTATTCTGAAACACTATTCTAAAAGAGAAATACATTGGAATACTGTGGATGTATAACTATACGCAGTGAGAGTGGGTTTAGCATCTGTAATGAGATAAAAAACCAATATCCCTGTTCAGTCCTGGGGAGGTGTTGTTTCATAATAATTTGTAATTCAGCAATTTCTCTCTCCATTCTGTTCCTGAAGATCCTTTTAAGTTAAAAAGCTACTTTGAGGTCACTCATTGAATACTTTGGAAGGTTAAAGTGTTTCCTCACAGGTTTCTCAGTTCTGTAATTCCTGATGTCAGATTTGTTTCCATTTATCCTTTGACGGAGGGGTTTGTCCTGTTTGCCCTATGTAGAGAACTGAAGGGCATTGTTGGCATTTAATGGCATGTATAATGTTGGAAGATGAAGAAATGAATGAGCCTGAGACAGTGTAGTTAATGCTGTTAGGTCCAGTGATTGTGTTGTCTGGGTGTATGTGGCAGCAAAGTTGGCACTTGGGTTTATTGCAAGCTCTGGTACCAGTGTCCATGCTCAGACGAGATGTTGTATTGTTGTGGGTGAGGAGTTGTTTGAGATTAGGGGGCTGTCTGTGTACAAGAAAAGGTTTACCCCCCAGTATTTTTGAAAAAGAGCTGCCATCATCCAATAGAGGTTATAAGTTGTTGATGATTCACTTTTTGGGGTGCAGAGGGCAAGCAATCAAAATAGTTCCTTATTCAAATCTCCTTTAAAATACAGGCTTCTAGATGGCACCCCAATTGGAAACTTGTGGTGCCAGAACAAGTGTTTGGACCGAGCAGTACTGCACGCCTTTTTGCAGGGGACAGTGTCCCGAGCGTGGGGATGTGTCACTTCGGGTGGTCCAAATATTGTTTTGGGGTACAGCCTAGCCCCAGTATCTGCCTCTTTGAGTGTCCTGGGGGTACCTTGCTCTGGAGCAACTGGCACAAGAACTGCTCTTTGGACCATCAGGCAGCACATGTCCTCTCAAAGTGCAGAGTTCCCTGAACATGGGGGTGTATGGTATATGGTGGTCCATATTGCTTTTTGGAGTGTAGAGGGCAAGCAATCAAAATAGTTCCTTATTCAAATCTCCTTTGAAATACAGGCTTCTAAGAGGCACCCCAATTGGAAGCATTTGGTCCTGGAACCAATGTTTGGTCAGGCACTTCTGCATGTCTTCTTGAAGAGGACAGTGCCCCGAGCATGGGGATGTGTCACTTGGGGTGGTCCAAACATTGTTTTGGGGTACAGCCTGTCTCCAGTGTCTGCCTCTTTGAGTGTCCTGGAGGTACCTTGCTCTGGAGCAACTGGCACAAGAACCGCTCTTTGGACCATCAGGCAGCACATGTCCTCTCAAAGGGCAGAATTCCCTGAACATGGGGGTGAAGAAGATGGAAACAGGACTGGCCTACGTGACATAAGCTCTGACCTCCCTCCCCTCTGTTAAGTGTTAATCAACAACAGGTCCCAGAATTGTTTCTTCTTCTCTCTGAAGTGTTAACAAACCTCTTGTCATCTCCTCCAATTAGCAAGTTTTATGATCCTTTCCCCTGGGTTATCAAAGTAAAGCCTATTACCCCTCTTCCTTATGTAGATGGTGCCAGCCATCTATCTCAAATACACAGGACATGCTAACAACAGGGAGTGATCTCACTTCCTGATAAGAGTTTGGGAATCAATGATTCAAAGATGGGGACATCATGAGGTTTAAGTATTCATACTTAAACCCCAGGATCTTTCCAAAATAAGGCAGCCCCATTTTGCAGTGTACTCTCAGGAGGGTGCCTACTCTTGAGTATTACCACTCAACTGCTGCTTTGGGTCCAGGAATTGTGATACACTGGTTGTTAGCAATCTTTCTTCACGGAGTCAGAAAATCCCTCTATTTGTCTATAATTTTCCTCTGTTTCTGTAGACTTGCTTGTATGATCGTATCCAATTGAGCAGTCTGTATGTGTGTGTGTTCTATTAATCTTTAGTCTAATCTCAATAAAATCAATTCCTCTGCATTTTGGTTGTGGTTATTCAAAAAGCTATTCCTTTTGAAACAGACCTCCATAAACTTTGGTGTAAAAGATCATTGCCTCTCTATCTTTCTGCCAGCTCTGCCTCACTGCTAAATTCTCCATCTTAAGTGAGGAGGGCCGTCTGGGTAACAGAGGTTCTCCATTTAACCATGAAAGGGTGGCAAGTGTCTAAGGCTAACAGCAGGAGAAGTACACTGCATATAATGACAGCAGAAATGGGAAAGAAACATCAGCATAGCAGGCAGAAGGAACAGATCATGTGTGATAATCCCCTAAAACATTTTTGCAAGACTAGCATAATATTGTCCACCGCATTGTAAAACTTTGTGTTTGAGAGAAAGTAAAATACTAAAAAAGAGTGACCCTAGAATAGCCAGGGCCGCTGATTAAGAGGTTTTCAAAAATATTTAAAAATATAAATACTCTTGGTTTCAGCTGAGGCCCCACTTTGGTCAGGAGATGTTTCTCCATCCCATACTGTTTGCTCCCTCATTTCAACTTCATCCTTTAAGAATTTTAGTTACAGTCCTGAAACCTCTTTATGAGAATTTGGCAACACAAGTTTTTGAAACTGTTATATATATAACACAATGGGAACGTTTAAAAAATAAGACTACATATTTTTAAAGCCTCTTACATACGTCCTTCTGAATTAATATCCACACTTGCAAGCTCATCTGCAGATTTTCATATGGCTCTAAAGAATGAACCACTTTTCATAAAGATAAATTTTAGTCTGACAAAATAAGAACCACTTGAAATGCTTTCAGGCTGATCCAAAGACTTCTCTAGCAAATGTGAGTTTTTAGATGCACACAAAATATTTCTGTGAACATATGGGTGCAGAAATTTCAACAGCATTTCTCATTCACTACAACTTCATTAGACTGAATGAGGATGTTGATGATCACTGGGAGAACTGTACAGACTTCAATTTGTATTGGTCAGCTTATTAAATATTTTCAGTAGTTTCAAGCAAGCATGAGACATATATTGCTCCTTATCTGATAAACTGAGGCCTGTTCTGCTGGACAGGAGACAGTTAAAATTCCTTCAGATATATGAAATAAACTGTTCTTGATCAAAGTGGCTCTTACCTGGCTATGTTCCTTCCTAGCCCCAGGGCTAAACCACTGGCTATGGGAGAAAAAGGGAAAAAAAATCAGTAACACAGCTAACTGAAGCATGAGCTGTCATATGACCAGCTTGCGTGCACTTTTGGGTATTTTATTGTCCACCAGAAAAACGTAGCCTTTGGCTATGATTTATTTAAATGGAATATTTCACAGAACTCTCAAGGTCTGTACTCTGTAGCAGTTTTCATGGGAATGCAAGAATGTATTTTATTCTGCTGCTTAGAGACAACTGAATACTGTCCCATACATTTTGTAGTTCTTTGTATACTGTATCCTTTGGATATATTTTGTTGTGTTTGTACTACTAAAATCTAAAGTTATTATTGTGTATAATAGAACTGAAAGTGTTGATGCCTATACACTTATTTGTTCGTTCATTCATTCATCATTAAAATATTTGGGCACACAAACATTCTTTAAGGGCATTTTTAGGTTACAGGAAGTTAAAGGCACTGATGCTGCAGTCCATTGAAGATCAAAACAAGACAGTCAGTACATCTTGTTGGTGTTAGTCCATTTGGCAATTCTGATTAACTCTTTTTGTTCACTGAGCACTGAATCATGCTGCTGCAACTTGCAAAAGATTTCAAGCTCCAACTGCAATAATGTCAGCTATGTATATGAGGCATGTTGAAAGTTGAGGGGCATAAGAAACAGCAAGGGGCGCTAAGGGCATAGCAAAACTATGCCCCACTATCACTACTTATATATGTCGAAAAATACAACATACACAAATATTCCTAACTGAATTAAGTGTCTCTATTGCAAACGATTTTGCTTCCAATTAATTTTCGGTACAATGACAGAAGGTAAAGCACATTTAAGTTCTACTGAATTTAATGGGTGAATTCAACACCTGTTAAGCTTTGCCTATACAATGCTCTACCTTACATTTTTAATGTGCATGCAGACACACGATTTTAAAATCCACCCTCCCCCATGGAACAGGGGTGATATACATCAGAAGGGTCATCACACAACTATAGTAGAAGCTTAAAATCATAGAAAATACAAAAATAATACACTGATGGTGATGTATTGCCATAGTATTCCTCTGTCTCATGGGCGGGGGGAGCCAGGAGAAGCAGGAGTGCCAGCCAGATGGAAGACCATCACTATCCTCAAACAGTTGCCTGGTTGCACATCTCTGCCTTACATGTCCTGCAGAACTGCATTAAGTCTCGCAGGACATGGCAGAAAGTTCCACCGGACTGGGGCTAGGGCCAAGAATGCCCTGGCCCTGGTTGAGGATAAAATATACAGAATGCAAATCTCATTTGAGTAATACATTTCAAGTGTGCATAACACATATCTAGCATCCATTTAGCAGCACAGTTGGTGTGCTACTGCAAGACCATCAAGGCTATGCTCTGTATTTGGAGCTTTCATTTTTTGCTTTAGTTTTTATTTAGTGTTCATTATAACTGTTTCTTTTCATAACCCACTGTCTTATTTATGTTCAATCAGGTTCTTGACCTTTGTTTTCTAGTTTTATTGGCACCGTTAGCTCTATTTCCCTTTTTCTCGTATGTATGGAGCGAGACATAGAAAAAATTAGCCACTATATTCATAATTTTATCTTATTTGAGTTCAATTTAGTTTATCTCTTTTTAGAAGACGTATAAGGTTGTATTAAATTTCTATGAAGACAGAAGAGGGTTTCGTTTATTTCTCTGCGTTGTCTTATTTTCTGTTTATCTGAGTATGAGTTGTACTTAAGTTGTATTTATTTTATCAGTTATAACCACTTATATCTATTAATTTAATTATCCAAATTTAAATTAAAACACTGGCACAGTGGTTCTGCCACTACAGAGAAGCCAGGAAGTCAAAACAAAAGAATCTTTGTTTTCCAAGATTGGAAAGAGAAGGGAGGCCAAGGATCATGGACCAGGAATGTCCTCATAGGAGTTCAAGCGGAGGAGGGGGGTGGACTCAGAGTCCCAGTAATCCTTAACTTTTTCCCATATCAAGGGAGAATATAGTCTGGGCCTCCAAATGGAGAGCAATACATTTATGGCTTCTACACAGCCTCTGAGACTCTGTACCTCCCTGTTTGTTGAGGTAATAGGATGGTGGGTGTGTTGTCCATTTGAAAAAGCACCCTTTTATTTATCAGATTTATTTATTTATCAGATTTATATTCTGCCCTCCCTTGACAGGCTCAGGGCGGCTAACAACACTTTAAAAACATCAGTAATTTACAAACATTAAAATTAACTATATAAAAACATTTCCATACATATTAAAAATCTAAGATGGGAAGCTTCTGATTTCCATTATATTAGTTCAGTGAGACAGTCGGTGCTGAAGGTAATAGCTACCTCCCCCTAACCATTAAAGGCGAGTTTGAATAGTTCGGTATTACAGGCCCTGTGGAATTGTAGCAGGTCCTGAAGGCCCCTGAGGTTTTCAGAGAGGACATTCCACAAAGTGGGGGCTATTACCGAGAATGCTCTGGCTCTATGCTGGTCAATTGAGCTTCTTTCGGTCCAGGGATCTTAAGGAGATTTTGAGACCCTGAGCGTAGTGCTCTCTGGGGTACGTATGGAAAAGGTGGTCCCAAAGGTAGACAGGTCCCTGGCTATATAGGGCTTTAAAGGTTACAATCAGCACCTTGAAGTGAATCCAGAACGCCACAGGCAACCAGTGTAACACTTTCAGCACAGGTTGAATGTGTTCCCGTACAGGTAGCTCCATTAACAACCTGGCTGCTGCGTTTTGCACCAGTTGAAGCCTCTGAAGATAAGTTTGTGGTTGCTGGGGAACTGCTGTTTGTTTGGTTTGAGTGGGCTGAAGGTGATTGTTGCTGATTGATTAGGAGTGGCTGTGTTCCCCACCCTCTTTGCATTATTAAGCTGCGCCTTGCCAGAGGTGCGAGCCTTTGGCGCGAGCTAAAGGGCTCTTGGCCTATGGCTCTTGGCCTGGGGGCTCTGTAAGGACCAGGAACCCAGATTCCTTGTGTTCCCAATAAGTTAAGTAGACCCTCCAGAAAAAGGCTTTAAAAGGGGACTGTATATTTTTGAAAAAAGCTATCACAAAGGTAGAATGCCAGCAGGGGGGTGGGGGCTTTCCAGTGTTTTGCACTGAGTGTCACATGTATGACTATTTGCCCACAGGACAGAAGTCTTCGGTGTGTGCTCAATGCAAGGAGCTCCTGGTCCTCAGGGAACGAGTTTGAACCCTTGAGGCTGAGGTGAGTGACCTGGAGAAGTTAGGCACTTGGGGAAGACTCTTGGGGACGTATTAGATGAGCCCCACTCTAAATGTGACAGCCCCGTTGCTGTCAGGGAGCATGAGGGTTGAGAGGGAACAGGGCACAGGGCTGAGAATAAGGGGAATGTGCCCTCAGTAGGGACCTCTTCTTCAGTTGGTGAGCGGGAATCCTTTCGTGCCAAGGAACCATCCCTGGGCAAGGAGAGAGGGAGGGGGTCTTGGTAGTTGGTGATTCGATCCGTAGGCAAGTAGACAGCTGGGTGCAAAGTTTGCTTCGCGAGCCATAAGTCTCCGGAAGCAATTCTTAAGGGGAACACCCAACTGAACGCCTTGGTCCTGGAATTTAATCAGTGTTTTGGGGAGGAAATTATATTTTATACTGTCTATGTTTTATTCTCATTATAGTATTGCCTAATTATATTTTATACTGTGTATGTTTTATTCCCATTTTACTATTGCCTGACTGTATCTTATTAAGTTATTTGTATTTAATTGATTGGTCTTTGACCGTATTAAACTTTCATTCATTCAGACAGCTGGGTGGCAAAACTGTGTACTGACCATATGGTGACTTGCCTGCCTGGTGCGAAGGTAGCGGACATTATGTGTGTTGTAGATAGGCTGATAGACAGCGCTGGGGAGGAGCCAGTGGTCATGGTGCATGTTGGCACCAACGATGTGGGGAAATGCAGTCGTGAGGTCCTGGAGGAAAAATTTAGGCTGCTAGGCAGGAGACCTAAGGCCAAGACCTCCAAGGTAGCCTTCTCAGAAGTGCTACTTGTTCCACGTGCAGGGCTGGAGAGACAGGCACAAATTAGAAGTCTCAATGTGTGGATGAGACGATGGTGTAGAGAGGAAGGGTTTAAGTTTGTTAGGCACTGGGATGCTTTCTGGAACAAGCGGGAGCTGTACAAAAGAGATGGTCTCCACTTGTCCCCAGACGGAACCAAGCTGCTGGCGCTTAAAATCAAAAAGCTGGCAGTGCAGTTTTTAAACTAAATCTTGGGGGTAAGCCAACAGGAGATGAAATGTCTCTGGTTCGGAAGGACTCATCTCAAAGAGATGAAGGGTTAGCTGTTATTTTTCTGCTGGGTAATGGATCAGAGTTGTCCACTGAGATGGTGACAAACAGTATGGGCTGCCTGCCAAACTCTCGAGGCAGCAGGAGGAAGGTTGCAGGCCTAACTTGCCTGGGAAATTATAGATGTTTGTATACAAATGCTAGAAGTGTTCAAAGTAAAATTGGTGAGTTGGAATGTTTAGTGTTGGGGGAAAACATAGACATTGTGGGAATTTCAGACACTTGGTGGAATGAGGAGAATCAGTGGGACACAGTGATTCCAGGATATAAGTTCTATCAGAAGGATAGGGAGGGAAGGGTTGGAGGTGGGGTGGCTCTCTATGTCAGAGAGGGTATACAGTCCAGTAAGACTGAGGTCAAAGAATTAGATTCCCTTCTAGAAATGCTTTGGGTCGAAATAGAGAGCCCAAAAGGAAATTTAACTATGAGAGTTTTGTTATCTCCCACTAAGTCAAAAGATAGAGGATGATTAAAATATGATGGAAGGATTAAAGATAGTGGCTAAACGTAAAAACTGTGTCATAATAGGTGATTTTAACTACCCGCAGATTGATTGGGTCAATATGTGTTCAGGTCGAGAGAAAGTTTCTGGATGCTCTCAATGACTGTGCTATGGAGCAGATGGTCACAGAACCTACCCGGGGCGATCCTGGATTTGGTCCTAAGTAATGCGCAAGACTTGGTGAGAGATGTAAAAGTGATCACACCGCTTGGGAGCAGTGACCATAAAGTTATTGATTTCAACATTTGTATAAATAGGGAGTTGCCCCAAAAGACCAGCACAACCACGTTTAACTTTAAAAGGGGTAAATTCTCTGAGATGAGGAGGCATGTGAAGAGGAAACTGAAAGGAAAGGTAAATACAGTCAAAACCCATGGGGAAGCTTGGAGGCTATTTAAAACTACAATCCTAGAAGCTCAGATAAAATATATACCACAAGTTAGGAAAGGCACAAACAGGTATAAGAGAAGGCCTGCATGGTTAACAAACAAAGTAATGGAAGCTGTAAAAGGTAAGAAGGACTCCTTTAAGCGGTGGAAAGCTAGTCCAAGTGAGATTAATAAAAGGGAACACAGGCTGTGGCAAATCAAATGCAAGACTGTGATCAGGCAGGCAAAAAGGGACTATGAGGAGCATATTGCAAAAACCATAAAGACCAACAATAAAAATTTCTTCAAATATATTAGAAGCAGGAAACCAGCCAAGGAGGCAGTGGGGCCCTTGGATGACCAAGGGGTAAAAGGATTACTGAAGGAGGATAGGGAAATGACTGAGAAGCTGAATGCATTTTTTGTGGAAGATGAGAAGTGTTTGCCCGCTCCAGATCCACTAATTTTGGAAGGGGTGTTGAAAGACCTGAGTCAGATTGAGGTGACAAGAGAGGAGGTCCTACAACTGATAGACGAATTAAAAAGTAATAAGTCACCAGTTCCGGATGGCATACATCCGAGAGTTCTGAAAGAACTCAAAGTTGAACTTGTGGATCTCCTGACAAAAATATGTAATCATCATTGAAATCTGCCTCCGTTCCTGAGGATTGGAAGGTAGCAAATGTCACCCCCATCTTTAAAAAGAGTTCCAGAGGAGATCCGGGAAATTACAGGCCAGTCAGTCTGACTTCAATACCGGGAAAGTTGCTAGAATCCATTATCAAGGACAGAATGAGTAGGCACATTGATGAACACAAGTTATTGAGGAAGACTCAGCATGGGTTCTTTAAGGGAAGATCTTGCCTCACTAACCTGTTACAGTTCTTGGGGGGGTGAACAAACATGTGGACAAAGAGAACCCAATAGATGTTGTTTACCTTGACTTCCAGAAAGCTTTCGATAAAGTTCCTCATCAAAGGCTCTTTAGTAAGCTCAAGAGTCATGGAGTAAAAGGACAGGTCCTCTTGTGGATCAAAAACTGGCTAATTAATAGGAAGCAGAGAATGCGTATAAATGGGCAGTCTTCGCAGTGGAGTGCCGCAGGACTCAGTACTGGGTCCCATGCTCTTTAACTTGTTCATTAATGATCTGGAGTTGGGAGTAAGCAGTAAAGTGGTCAAGTTTTCAGATGACACTAAATTGTTCAGGGTGGTGAGAACACTCCAAAGGGATCTGTTGAGGCTGGGTGAGTGGGCGTCAACGTGGCAGATGAGGTTCAGTGTGGACAAGTGCAAAGTAATGCACATTGCGGCCAAGATTCCCAGCTACAAATACGAGTTGATGGGTTGTGAACTGGCAGAGACTGACCAAGAGAGAGATCTTGGGGTCGTGGTAGATAACTCATTGAAAATGTCAAGACAGTGTGCGATTGCAATAAAAAAGGCATACGCCATGCTGGGAATTATTAGGAAGGGAATTGAGAACAAATCAGCCAGTATCATAATGCCCCTGTATAAATCAATGGTGCGGTCTCATTTGGAGTACTGTGTGCAGTTCTGGTCGCCGCACCTCAAAAAGGATATTATAGCATTGGAGAAAGTCCAGAGAAGGGCAACTAGAATGATTAAAGGGCTGGAGCACTTTCCCTATGAAGAAAGGTTGAAACGCTTGGAACTCTTTAGCTTGGAGAAACGTCGACTGCGGGGTGACATGATAGAGGTTTACAAGATAATGCATGGGATGGAGAAAGTAGAGAAAGAAGTACTTTTCTCCCTTTCTCACAATACAAGAACTCGTGGGCATTCGATGAAATTGCTGAGCAGAAAGGTTAAAACGGATAAGAGGAAGTACTTCTTCACCCAAAGGGTGATTAACATGTGGAATTCACTGCCACAGGAGGTGGTGGCGGCCACAAGTTTAGCCACCTTCAAGAGGGGTTTAGATAAAAATATGGAGCACAGGTCCATCAGTGGCTATTAGCCACAGTGTATGTGTGTATATAAAATTTTTTGCCACTGTGTGACACAGAGTGTTGGACTTGATGGGCCGTTGGCCTGATCCAACATGGCTTCTCTTATGTTCTTATGTATGGGAGAGCGAGACAATAATTCAAAGCCTCGCATGATGCCAGAAACTGGGGATAAGAACACTAAAGATTTGCAGAGTGCATATACTAGGTAATGTTAACTTGCAGGTATGTACGGGAACTAAACCCTTGGGATGCATGAAATATGGATTCCGATGTCTCTACACTAATGCACAGAGTACGGGAAACAAACAGGAGGAACTGGAAGTTCTAATACAGGAAGGAGACTATGACATAATAGGCCTTACTGCAACTTAGTGGGATGACACTCACAACTGGAATATTAGGGGTATGACTTATTTAAAACGGACAGACAAATGAGAAAGGGCGGAGGCGTAGTAGTATAGGTGAAGGAGATATATACTTGTGAGGAAATATGTGAATCTGAGCATGGCAGCTCAGTTGAGAGTCTCTGGGTAAAAAATAAAAGGAGTAAGAAATAACAGTGATATTATGGAGGGGGTCTGCTATAGACCACCAAACCGGGCAGAGGACTTGGAAGAGATAATCCTACAACAAATTGCAATATCCTCCAAGAGAAGGGATACACTGATCATGGGAGATTTCAATTATCTGGACATAGCATTGCCAATCCCCAGGTGGGGGCAGGGGATCCCCCGGTTTAGAGGACTCCCCCCGCTGCAGGGTCATCAGAAAGTGGGGGGAGGGGAGGGAAATGTCTGCTGGGAACTCTATTATTCCCTAGGGAGATTTATTCCCATAGAAAACAATGGAGAATTGATCCGTGGGTATCTGGGGCTCTGTGGGGGCTATTTTTTTGAGGTAGAGGCACCAAATTTTCAGTATAACATCTAGTGCCTCTCCCCAAAATACCCGCCCCCCCAAGTTTCAAAACTATTGGACCAGGGGGTCCAATTCTATGAGCCCCAAAAGAAGGTGCCCCTATCCGTCATTATTTCCTATGGAAAAAAGGCATTGAAAAGGTGTGCCGTCCCTTTAAATGTGATGGCCAGAACTCCCTTTGGAGTTCAATTATGCTTGTCACAGCCTTGATCTTGGCTCCACCCCTAATGTCTCCTGGCTCCACTCCCAAAGTCTCCTGGCTCCACCCCCAAAGTCCCCAGATATTTCTTAAATTGGGCTTGGCAACCCTATCTGGACATCTATTGGAAGTCCAACTTTGCTAAAAATGAAAGGTCAAATAGATTCCTGGCTCGTCTTGCTGACAACTTCCTTTTCCAGAAAGTGAAGAAGGAAATAAGGGCTATCTTGGACTTGATTCTCACCAACAAGGAAGAATTGACTGAAGAAGGGAAAACAGTGGGCAGTAGTGACCATGTGATTTTGAAATTCACAGTCTTAGGAAAGGGGAAAGCTATACGTAGTCAGACTTATAGGTTGGACTTCAGAAAGGCAAACTTCGATAAACTTAGAACTATGCTGGGTAAAATCCCTTGGTAAGAAATACTTAGGAAGAAGGGGGTTCAAGAGAGGTGGGAGATTCTTAAAGCGAAATACTGAAAGTGCAATCACAGACGATTCCTATGAGAAGAAGAAATGGAAAAAACCTAAAGAAGCCGAGCTGGCTCCATAAACAGCTCTCTAAAGACTTGAGAAATAAAAAAGACTCCTTTAGAAACTGGAAGGAGGGCCTTATAACCAAGGATGAATATAAACAAATCACCAGCACTTGTAGAGAAAAAGTTAGGAAAGCTAAAGCTCAGTATGAGGGGCGACGAAGGTGGTGAGGGGTCTGGAGAAGGTGGTGAGAGGGCGACAAAGATGGTGAGGGGTCTGGAGACCAAGTCCTATGAAGAAAGGTTGAAGGAGCTGGGCATGTTTAGCATGCAGAGGAGACGGCTGAGAGGAGATATGATCACCATCTTCGAGTACCTGAAGGGCTGTCATATAGAGGATGGTGCAGAATTGTTTTTTGTGGCCTTAGAAGGTAGAACCAGAACCAATGGGTTGAAATTAAATCAAAAGAGTTTCCGGCTCAACATCAGGAAGAACTTCCTGACCGTTAGAGCGGTTCTTAGTGGAACAGGCTTCCTCGGGAGGTGGTGGGCTCTCCTTCCTTGGAGGTTTTTAAACAGAGGCTGGATGGCCATCTGACAGCAATGAAGATGCTGTGAATTTAGGGGGAGGTATTTGTTAGTTTCCTGCATTGTGGAGGGGGTTGGACTAGATGACCCTTCCAACTCTATTATTCTATGTAGTCACCTCTGGTATAAATAAGATAAATTAAGTATGGATCCTAATCTGCTCTCGTTGATTCGCCTGCTGTAGGAATTCACCATAGCGCAAATGAGATGTAATTTTGAAGGATAGCTATCAAATATTTTCCAACTATAAAAGGGGGTTAGATAAGGATGTATTTTGGCACCTATGTTATTTGACTTATATATAAGTGATATTATGGTCTCTATAAATAAGGTAAATCCCCATGCTCCTATCCTGGCTGAATTGGTAATACCAATATTACTTTATGTTGATGCCATTAGGTTTGCGCTAATTGATAAAGGCCTTTGTTGAATACTGTAGACAAGAAGGCCTTAATGTCAACTATTAAAATCTAAAGTCATCGTCTTATAAGCTTAATGTAATAATAAATTTTCTAGGTTATTATTTCCAAAATCTATCTGGAAAGTTGGCAAGCAAATGTTAAAACAAGTTAATCAGTTGTATTACTTAGGGGTCTACTTCCAGATAAATTTTTGATGGAAGATCCATTTTAGGAATGCTTGGGAAAAGGCCCTAACTTCCGAAACTATTACTTGGTTTTTCTATACTAAAGGCAGGAAATAACTTCCTGCTGCAGTATTTAAGTCCAAGGTAGTAACCCAATTTCCATATGGTGCTCCAGTTTGAATAGGAGTTTATCAAAAAACAATGGACCATCCACTGACAATATTTTTACATAGCAAGAAACAATTTCCTTCCTATCTTTCTGATTTTATGATAATTTAGAAGATGCCACAGACATCAAAAAAAGTATAATGACGACCTTAATACTGCCATTTGGAATTAATCTACATGCATTTTTCCAGATAGCAATTTTGGGAACAACTGCACATGTTTTAAGTGAACTATTAAAACTCCAAATAGTTTTGATAGTACTGGGCAATTAAAGTAAAATTCCAGATGCCATTAAAACAGGGACACATTTTAAGTAATCAGTAGAAATTGATAAGCCCAAAAAGGATGCTTACTCATGGTGATGAGACTCCTGAGACAAATGCATGGCTTTCTTGTTACTGCAGGAGGCTGGCGTGGTAATCTAAAGGGGCATAAATAATTTTCAGAAGTTGTGTTAAGGTATTTCAAGAATTTACGAATACTTATTACATGCAAAATACCCCTTTCAAACCCTGAAACCATTAAAAGCTCTATACAATTAAGAAATTAAGACATTATTCATCATTTCTTGCACATGCATATAAATGTGAAAAACCATACTGAACATTTTACATCATTTGAATGAAATACTAAAACTCAAACCAGTTTAGGTAGTCAGTGCCTTTTGGCATTAGTTATCTTAAATGGGTAATGGATCCATTTGCTCTTCATTTTCCAAGAACTGCTCCTTTTCTAGAACCATCTCCCCCTTGCCCCACCCTGCTACCATAGGCTGATGAGTAGATGGGGAGAGGAAGTACCAGCACAGTAGTGAACCATGCTTCCCCCCCCCAGATGTGTATTTATTTACAGTACATACCATGAGTACTAGGTTGCGATATTAACAAGTAATGGTTTGACACTACCAAACAAAGTGGAACAAGTGAACTGGAAGGCATTTTTACTGTTTCCCATTGCAGCCGCCTATATCTTCTAAGAACGTGTTACAATTGTTTGTGGCTTGGGCCAAAAATGTTAAAGGACCAGTGCATAGACTCTTGGCACTAATCATGGGCATCCACACATTGTGTAACAGCTGTAACAAGAATACTGGCACTCGAAGTAAAAATTATTGAATTTTTTTTGCAGAAGTTAAAAAAAATAGAAAAATTGGAAATAAAAGAAAACATAGTGACCCATAATTTAAAATTCTCACCTTTGGACAAATGCACAACATTGGAATTCTAAGGATTTTGAAAATATAAATATAACTTCTTTGACCTACTGATTATAACATTAACAACCTAACGGTTACTTTAACACTGGAGGTAGACATTTGGCTCAGCTCCTGAGTTGCATCCTGCATTAATCTCAAAATGAGGTTTTCATGCTATTCCAGTGGGTATCCCTGGAATACAGTAATCCATTTTCTACACTGTGGCTATAAGAAAAGCCGACTGTGCCTATGTCATGCTTTGTTAGAGGTTCATGATCACATTATCTCATGGTGGACCTGACACTTTTATTCAGTTTACAGTATGTTCTGTGTACAGGCAACTTATTTCCTTTGCCAGGGCTGCTGACAACCTTTTCCACACTATATTAATCTTGTTTACTGACTTTATCTTGGTACAAATATCAGAAAACTGAACTTTTTATCTCAGAGAGAAAATAAACAACATGTTGACAGAAGCAGAAGCTATTTTCTGAACTTAAATTGGTTGTTTACCTCCAGCCATACTTATGGAAAAATGTTTTTAAGTTTCCAGCTTGCTCAAAATACATAATCCATAATTTAATAAATGTGGAAATTCCATGGAAATTTAGTCCTACACATTGGAAGGGATAATAAAAATGAGAACATGGAACCAAAAACAATTTTTAGCCAGTTTTCACATAAATATAAGCATGCTTTATCCAGTTCTCAATTGTTTGGAGTTCAGATTTCATCTACATACAAATAGTTTTCACAATCAAAATTTGCAGGAGCGAGCTATTGTAATCCAGCATTGAGCACTCTATAAGGGATGAAGGTAAGAATATGTTACGAAGGCAGAGAATCTAGGTGAAGCCAATTTGTTGCCTATATTTATTCCTCAATGGTCCCTTGGGGTAGAAAGTTGATAATCACTGCACTAATCAATATATGAGAAAATAATGCTGCTATAAAAAGAACAAAGGTTGTTCAACATTCATGCTGGGGGGCGTGAATATTTTTAAAAATTGCAAATATTTCTATTAGTTGGAAACAACCTGCAGTTTTATAAGTGTCAGATCTATGTGAAATTCCTCAGCATACTCACAGCATGACTGCAGAATACTGGAAATAAAAGAGAACAGGTAGAAGGAAAATTCTACGGATCTTAGCAAACAACAAGTATCTACCTGATAGTGGTAAAAATGGTAGAATTAATTGTGATCATGGTATCTCCCCCGCCAAGTACGTATAATCTAACATTTGATTTAAGAACCTCAATATCTAAATGTGTATTCCAATTTAAGGTTTCACTAAAAGTGAAATGTTTGTGTCACATCTTTCATCTTTCCTTATGTTATGATTCAGTCCCCGTAAGATATATACTGAGTGAAACAAAGGCAAAAATTAAGTTGTAAAAAACTACTGTTGGCAGAGGCAGGCCAAGCAATTGCAATATGTTTACAGTGAGCCCATATAAGATTAAGGAAAGAAAATATATTGTCAAATTAGTAGTCTCCAGCTTTATGTAGCACACTGTGAGTGGCCTCTACTGGCTGACTAAGGGCTACATAAGTCACCTTGTCATCTATTATTATGACTGCAGTTTTACCAAGCATCTGAAAAAATGCCTTTACAAGAGTTTTATTTCACATAATAATATACAAAAGTTTATATACTTCCACAAAGACTAGTGAGGTGTTAAAAATAATACATCTGTATAACTAAGAAATGAGCAAGATAATCACATAAGTCTAAAAAGTACATGTAAATCTGAAAAATATTTTCATCCTAACGACTGGTAGATTTACTATTGCAAATTCGAACAAGTTCTTATAGCACCTAAGTGAAACATTAAGATAGCATTTACCAATTTATTATTTAAAAAGGTTTATGCAGACAATTACAATTTGAAATCAACCCATCTTAACTTTATGATCCACCTGATGATTCTAGCTATTGTTTTCTATTATAAATTACAATTATCAGCAAGATTGCAATCTGTCCCAGTGAAAAAATGGGAAATTAATATGTAATTAATGGGTGGGAACAGGACAACATTTAACTGTGCAATTCTAAGAAGGTCTGCCAGAATTCTACTCAGTTCTGTTCTCTAGGGCTTACCCTCAGGAAAGCGTTCTTACGATGGCAGTGAAGGACTGAGGTAATCTTTGCCTCAAATGATAACTGGGAGATGCTGATAGGAGAACTATATTTCAATAAAGGTTAGGAAGCAGGTGGAGCAGATTATAATGCTGATTAATGCCAGGCCAATGTGCTGCTGCCTGAGAATAAGCAATATGCTGCTGCTTGAAGATGGCAGACTTTTTTTGACTCTAGATCCAGTTGGGTAGTGTGTTGGTCTGAAGCAATTTTACAAAGTTAAACAGCACCTTTAGCCAACAAAGTTTTATTCAGAATGTGAGCTTTCATCTTCTTTGACAAAGTGTGCATGAACATGAAAGCTCACATCCCAAATAAAACTTTGTCTCAAAGGTGCTGTTGCACTCTGTCACATTTTTTGACTCCTGCAGTCTAGCTCTCAGTTTTGAAGCTGCAGATGGTGCAGAACACAGCTGAGTAATTCCTAATGGGGGAGGGGTAGAAACAACACATTAATGGATCTTAGATTATTAATACTGGCTTTCAATAATTTTCTGGGCTCAAATGAATGTGTCACAGAGTCCTAAATAGCTTGAGTCCAGAATACCTTGGGTAAGCACACCTAACCTTCTTCAGCCTTCGGAAGGATCCCTGATCTAGGCTCCTGCGCCACACCAAACAAATAAAAGGAGAGGTGCTTGTCCTTTTAAAAAAGCAAAAAAAAAAAAAAAGGGGGGGGGGGCTGTTCTTAGCATTCAGAAAGCAATCTAACATTAGCTTAATGCTAAATTCTAGGGTTGGTACCCCTGTGGAGATTTACATAGTATTTAAAATAAAACAACTGTCCTCCCCAAAGGTAACTCTAATCCAGATCATTCTTTTGTTTTCACGTTATCTGCATGGTTAAATTAAAAAAAGAATGCTGTCAAATCCACACACCATTATATTTCACAGATGTGAAAAAGACTTGAGAATATACAATTGTTAGATAGACTGAAGTTACTTTACTTTACATGAATGATACTTTAAAGTATTTTTTATAGTATGACAAATATCTAAAAACTAGTATCAATAAAATAAAGTAACTTCAGTCTAGCCAACAACTGTATGTTCTCATACAATTTAAGGTAAACTAAAGTAAAGACAGGAGCCCTGTGGCACAGAGTGGTAAAGCTGCAGTACTGCAGTCCAAACTCTCTGCTCACAACCTGAATTCGATCCTGGCGGAAGCTAGGTTTAGGTAGCTGGCTCAAGGATGACTCAGCCCTCTATCCTTCCGAGGTCGGTAAAATGAGCACCCAGCTTGTTAGGGGGAAAATGCAGATGATTGGGGAAGGCAATGGCAAACTACCCCGTAAAAAGTCTGCTGTGAAAACATCGTGATGCACTGTCACCCCAGAGTCAGAAACAACTGGTGCCTGCACAGGGGTCTACCTTTACCTTTTAAAAGTAAAGACAATAACTGAAGTTGTAGGTTACAATCCTAAAGATTCTCCTGGGAGTAAGCCCCACTAACATGGGACTTCCTTCTGAGCAGATGTGTTTAGGACTGCTTCCATAGTAAGCTAGGTGCTACAAGAAGCAACAATGAACACTGCAATTTTTAAAAACTAAGCTACATTTATGAAGACATTTGGTATAAAGCATTTGTATAAGATGATAAATATTAAATACATTAATTAATTGGTAAGAAAACAGACCAAATCAATTTTAAGTGCAAAGATATTTAGGAGGTGACATGCTGAGAATTTACACAGGAGGGGGGGGGGGTGCTTAACTGATTTTAATGGAAATATACTATTTTACCATTACCTATTCTTAAATTACCTTATGGCATTTCAATCCAAATACACACACTTGGAATTTCTAGGTATATGTATCTAGATTACATTCCACAGCTTTCAATAAAAATTACTCCCAAGTAAGCATCACTGCAGCCTTCCTCTCTTGTTCTGTATAGGATTAAGTACTTGATTCTACTATTCCCTTAATTGCACCCTATTAAGGAGAATGTTGTCAGGCCTAAATGACTAATGATGCCAAAAGGTGACTATACTCGTAAGAAATATTATTTTGGCGACACATAACATGGTACTCTGGGATGTTTCTAGCCTTATTTCAGAATTCTACTTTGCTTCAGAATTCAGGCCCATTATCAAAATTGTTCACAGGGTTATCTGGCTGACATATAAGATAACCCTCCATCTCACTAGACACCACTGGGATATGACATGCTGACCCATGGTAAGCCTTGATTATTAGCCTGAAATATATATCACACAAAAAGGGAGCACTTGCTGAAGAATGACTTAAAAATTCATTCCACCCTTAAAAAATATTTAAGATGTACAGTAATCATTTTATTAAAAAAAATTCAAAATAGAAAATCATCTTCCATGTTTACACCTGATCTCTGGAAAGTTTATTTTAAAACAAGCTCTGTTGACTTTGTTTGTTTGGGATTGGAGCCCTAACTACCTTACCACACGAAAAGCCATTTCAGAATAGACAATTTACTTGATTTATTAATTCCATTTAGACAAAAGCTATTTTACAATTGCAGGTTACATTTACTTTGTGGAAGAGACCATGTGTACCAATGTCCATTTAAGACACTTTCCATTGCTTCTAAATGCTATAGAAAACTCACATTAAATTACTGAACACAAGATTTGTGTTCAGTAATTTAATGTGAGTTTTCTATAGCATTTAGAAGCAATGGAAAGTGTCTTAAATGGACATTGGTACACAGCAAGCAAAATTATGCTACAGTTTTCTAAGAAGCAGTCATAATTCATTAAGGTGGAGCTGGGCAAAACCACCTCCATAGAGACAGACTGATCCAATTCCTCTATGCCAAACCAAGAAGAATGTTGGAAGCTTTTAAGGAACTCAAAAAAGCTAAGTAACACCTTAGAATCATAGAATTATAGAGTTGGAAGGAATCTCTAAGGTCATCTAGTCTAGCCCCCTGCACAATGCAGGAAACTCACAAACACTTCCCTCCTAAATTCACAGGATCTTCATTGCTGTCAGATGGCCATTTAGCCATCTGGTCCTACCTTCTGGGGCCACAGAAAATAATTCCACACCATCCTCTATATGACAGCCCTTCAAGTTCTTGAAGATGGTGATCATATCACCTCTCAGCCACCTCCTCTCCAGGCTAAACATCCCCAGCTCCTTCAACCTTTCCTCATAGGACTTTGTCTCCAGACCCCTCACCATCTTTGTCGCCCTCCTCTGGACTCGTTCCAGCTTGTCTATATCCTTCTTAAAATGTGGTGCCCAAAACTGAACACAATACTCTAGGTGAAGTCTTACCAGAGCAGAGTAAAGCGATACCATCACATCACGTGATCTGGACACTATACTTCTGTTGATACAGCCCAAAATTGCATTTGCCTTTTTAGCCACCACATCACACTGTTGACTCATGTTCAGTATATGATCCACTAAGACCCCTAGATCCTTTTTGCACTTAGCACTGCTAAGACAAGTCTCCCCTATCTGCGGGGCTCACGTGCTTGAGCCCCCAGACCCCACAAGGCCTGAAGACAGAAATATGGGAGGATCACGCATTTGATCAGCCTAAGCCGCCCACGTTGTGTCTGAAAGGCTAAAAGGGCATCTTACACTCGTATTCTTGCTTCCTTTTGCTGACACATGTATTTTTGATAAATTGCTGGCTGTGTCAAATCTTGGGGGCTTTGAAGACATGACCTCATGAACCTATGACTTCCTGGCAGGGCTTTTGTCTGTTCGATGCTGTAAGCTGTTTTTTATTTCTGGCGCTGAGGCAGCAATAAATAAACCCTTGCTCAAAGGGGCAAGGCAGACGCATTCTCTCCTGAACACGTGTCGAGAGTCTTCATTCCTACATGTGGCGCCCGGGACAGGGACCAGAGGGACTTCAGCTCACCGAAGCAGGTACAACTCAGCTCCTAGGACAAGGGAAGGCTCCTGCTTTCAGGTATCACCTGGCACAGCCCAGCAGCTCAGCTCTACTTATTAAACGCCTGGAAGAGACCCCACATGCGCATTTCGTTGTTTTCAAACGACCCCTTCATTTGGTAAGTAATGGGTGGACAGTTTTCTCAGGCTGAGCAGAAACATTTAGGTGAGTTAAAGTTTTTGATCCAAAAGTCAGGCAGATCTGTAACTTATGGCCAACTTAAGACTCTGTTACAAGAGATCAGTAAGCAATGCTCCTGGTTTAAGGGAGGTTCCCTTAAACTTCAGGACTGGGAGAAAATAGGGAAGACCCTTCACACAGACCCCCGAGCTTCTATTGAACTTCTACAAACCTGCAGGTATGCAGTAGAGAAATTTATGCCCGTTTCTAACCCAGGCCAGCGCTCTAAAGATTGTTCCCTAAAAGGTACGGGTGTTCAACTTGTGCCCCCTGCCCCTTCTCTTTTTCTTCCTCCTTTTCCCCCTCCTCCACCAACAGATCCACCCGTGGGCTCACTATCTAACACCCCGGGACGCATGGTCTGTGAAGTTTTAGAGAAGGAACTTGATCAGGCTAAATTGGAAAATGTCCCAGAATTGGCAGAAATGTTGTCTGTTTGCCCTGTACATTGACAGGGGAAGAGTTGCCTGACCTTTTATCTGTATGCCCAGTAACATATGAACAGAATGAAAATAGGCAACACGCTGTTAACTATACTGTGTTGCCCCACTCTGTCTTGAGTAAAACTCAAAAGGCTGTCAGAGATATTGGCACAGAGGGAACCAATGTGCAAAATCTTTTAGAAGGACACTCTGATGACTACACTGTGAAATGTGCTTTACAGGCCTTTGCTAAGGTAGCTACAGAAGGGAAACCAGCCCATAGTTTTGCAACGGTCTGTCAAAAGCCACAAGAGCTCTATTTAGACCTTCTCAACTGTCTTCAGGCAGCAATCAGCAGACAGATTGATAATCCTGATGCAGGAGGAAAATTGATGATGAAATTGCCCAAGGAAAATGCTAATTTGGTTTTCAAAAAGAGCCCCGTGGTGCAGAGTGTTAAAGCTACAATACTGCAGTCTTGACCTCTGCTTACACCCTGAGTTTGATCCTGGTGGAAGCTGGATTCAGATAGCTGCCTCAGGGTTACTCAGCCTTTATTTTTCTGAGGTTGATCAAATGAGTACCCAATTTGCTGGGGGGAAGTGTAAAAGACACACCTTAATTTGATTCATCAATTTCATGTTTCATGCATGTATCTCTCTAAACTGACTTTAATTTGATTGGCTATATTTTAAATCTTGCAGTTTTTAATTTTTGTTGTGAAGTTACCTCTTTTGCTCATAGTGAAAGCAATCTTAATTCTCCTGGTGTGACTGCTTAGGGCAATGCATTTGCTGATAAGACTTTAAAAAATGTTACTTCTGCTATTTATTTTTTTTCTCTTCCTCAGTCATAGCTATTTTTAACTAAAATGCCCAAACACTAGACAAACCATTCTTGTTGCTTTTGACTAGACTTAGCAAAATTGTTCGCTTGTGTTTACATTGTGCTAATAATTATATTCTTGATTCTGCTTTTAACCTGAAGGGTTTGCAAACTAACCTAAGAACATAAGAGAGCCTGGTTGGTGTAGTGGTTAAGTGCGTGGACTTATTTGAAAGAGCCAGGTATGAATCCCCACTCCTCCACTTACAATTGCTGGAGCAGGCTTTTATTAGCTACAGCTCTGGCAGAGGTTGTCCTTAAAAGTGCAGCTGCTATAAGAGTTCTCTCAGCCCCACCTCCTCAATTGTGTGGGAGGGAGATAAAGGAGATTGTGAGCTGCTCCAAGACTCTTGAGTGGAGGACAGAATATTAATCCAATATCTTCTTTTACACATGCATATATATATATGTATATATATACTGTGGCTAACAGAAGCTGATGGACCTCTGCTCTATATTTTTATCTAGTCCCCTCTTGGGACTGGCTATGCTTGTAGCTGCCACCACCTCCTGTAGCAGTGAATTCTACATGTTAATCACCCTTTGGGTAAAGAAGTACTTCCTTTTATCTGTTTTAGCCTGACTGTTTAACAATTTCATTGAATATTTAGTAAGAACCAAAAGCAATTGGCACACTTATCCATTTTTTTTCCTCATTGCTAATAACTCTGCTCTGAACTTGCATGCCAGCCCTGCAAGGCGGGCCAAGTACAAACAACAGGCTTGTGCAATGAAGACAGAAAAACAGCCCAAAAAACTTTACTGCCAATAGAGGACAGACAGGCATACAAGCATATTTTAAAAACCCCAGCCAGATTTTTTTTTTTACAAAAGTTGCTCTTTCCCCCATAGCAGAATTTTTTTTTTTAATTAAAACAAAGAAAGACGTGTTTGGAGCCATTTCTCTCTCTCTCTGCCATTAAAGAAAAAACAGAAAATGAGCAGAGTCTCACTTGAGCAAATGTAACTCTTTGTGTTTCAAATTGCTCTGAAAAGCAAACGCCAACTTCATTTTTAACCCTCGCTTTTCTTTTCAGAGAAAAAAGGAACAAAACATTCTTGATCAGCCATGTGATATAGAATTAATTTTGTTTCTTACATACACACACACCAGTAAAAATGGCCCTGGTGACTTTAAATTTCCCATAAAAGCGTGCATCTGAAAACCTGTCCCCTCTGGAAACAGCAGTAACAAACAATGGTTCCAGACATACATCCTCCCTGCGTCAAGAACACAAAAGGGGGGTGATAATAGATTTTACTATGTGCCTGTTAGTTTTGTATATGCTAGACAAAGCCTCTGTCTATATTTCTGTATTTCTTTTGCTGAATCCCATTTTATTTTACCTGTTTTTCTGAATTTGTTGATTTTTGTACACAATGAAACATTTAATTCCAGCATGGCAATTCATGTAATTCCACAGGTCAAGCTATTGTGAAACATGGTAATCATACATTAAAAACCACTCTTTAAAAACAATTAAAAGGAGTGAAAATGAGAGTTCAAATTGAATTTTGTCTTATTAACTTGGCATGATCCAGTTCCCCCTTTACCTGGGGGTGCAGGCATGCTGCTGTGTTTTCTCTTGCAGGTCCTATTCGCCTGGCTAAAGATGGCATGGCATCAGAGTCTTTTAAATCTGATTCTCAATTTCAATCTCAGCCTCAAATGCTGGAAGAGGCTAGGCAAGAGCCTTCTCCAGAGAATTTGGTGGCTGCTGTTTTTGCAATTCACAATGAAATCCATGACTAGTCTCTATCGTTTGTATTTATAGATTTTGTCTCCTATCAAGGTTATTAGTTTTACATTTATCACAATTTTTTATCTTATTTTGAATTGCTTCACAATTTTTATTCATCTAAATTTGAAAATTCTTTTTGTTGTTGACTCTGAATTTTTTTATTTTCTGAAAAGAACAGTGTTTTAAAATTCTACCTCATAAATTTTGGTTCCTACAAGACCTCTTTTCATTTGAAGTTATAGCATGTGTTATATGAATGAAAGTTTAATACGGTCAAAGACCAATCAATTAAATACAAATAACTTAATAAGATACAGTCAGGTAATACTATAATGGGAATAAAACATACACAGTATAAAATATAACTAGGCAATACTATAATGAGAATAAAACATAGACAGTATAAAATATAATTTCCTCCCCAAAAACACTGATTAAATTCCAGAACCAAGGCGTTCAGTTGGGTATTTCCCTTAGGAATTGCTTCCGGAGACTTATAGCTTGCGAAGCTATAAGATACAGTCAGGCAATACTATAATGGGAATAAAACATACACAGTATAAAATATAATTAGGTAATACTATAATGAGAATAAAACATAGACAGTATAAAATATAATTTCCTCCCCAAATCACTGATTAAATTCCAGAACCAAGGCGTTCAGTTGGGTATTCCCCTTAAGAATTGCTTCCGGAGACTTATAGCTCGCGAAGCAAATTTTGCCACACATAAAGGGGTTCCTTTGTTCCTATCAGCCAATAATTTGTCTAGCTGAAATCTAATATTTCTTCCAGGGACACTGGCACAGATCGGGAGTATATAATCGGCCCTAATCTCTCTCGGCTTGGCTTCGCGAACGAAGATTTAAGAAGGGTGCAATAGTCCACGTTTGCTGCAGGCTCGCTGGTGGCTGACAAGACCAATGTGGGACAGGCAGGTCCGGCCACAGCGGCTGCAGGGAAAAGTCTGATTTAGGGTTGGTCCTGTAGCAGTGCGATTTTTCCTCAATCTCCTTTTGTCCTCAAGACCAGCTATGCGTGCGTTCTCAAAGGAAGAGACAGCCTGGTGGATGGTGTGCCTCCATGCTTTGCGATCTGAGGCTAGGCCAGACCACTGGTGATGGTTGATGTGACAGGTGCTAAGGGATTTCTTCAAGGAGTCCTTGTACCTCTTCTTTGGTGCCCCTCTATTTCGATGGCCGGTGGAGAGTTCGCCATACAGGGCAATCTTGGGAAGGCGGTGGTTTTCCATCCTAGAAATATGCCCTGCCCAGCGCAGCTGCGTCTTCAACAGCAGTGCCTCGATGCTGGTAACCTCCGCCCTCTTGAGGACTTCAGTGTTGGTCACAAAGTCACTCCAGTGGATGTTGAGGATGGTGCGAAGGCAGCGCTGATGAAAGCGCTCAAGGAGTCGCAGGTGATGACGGTATAAAACCCACGATTCGGAGCCGTAGATGAGGGTTGTCATCACAACCACTTTGTAAACATTGATCTTTGTGCCTTTTTTCAGATGCTTGTTGCTCCACACTCTTTTGTGCAGTCGGCCAAATGCACGGTTTGCCTTTGCCAGCCTGTTGTCAATCTCCTTGTCGATCTTGGCATCTGAGGAGATGATGCACCCCAGGTAGCTGAACTGCTGGACTGTCTTCAGAACTGATTCACCCACAGTGATGCAGGGAGGGTGATAATCTTCCTGGGGTGCAGGCTGGTGGAGAACTTCTGTCTTCTTCAGACTAACTTCTAGGCCGAATAGCTTGGCAGCCTCTGCAAAGCAGGACGTCATATGCTACAGAGCTGATACCGAGTGGGAGACGAGTGCAGCATCATCAGCAAACAGTAGCTCTCGGATGAGTTTTTCCATTGTCTTGGAGTGTGCCTTTAGTCGCCCCAGGTTGAACAGGCTGCCATCGGTGCGATAGCGGATGTATACACCATCGTCATCATCTAAATCTACTGCGGCTCTTTGAAGCATCATGCTAAAGAAGATCGTAAAGAGAGTTGGCGCGAGAACGCAGCCTTGCTTTACACCTGTGCCTATTGGGAAGGGCTCCGAGAGGTCGTTGCAGTGTCTGACTTGGCCTCTCTGGTCTTCGTGTAGCTGGATGATCATGCTGAGAAACCTTGGGGGACATCCTAAACGTTCCAAGATTTGCCACAGGCCTTTCCTGCTAACAGTATCGAAAGCTTTGGTAAGGTCGACAAAAGTCACATACAGAGCCTTGTTCTGTTCCCTGCATTTCTCTTGGAGCTGCCTGAGAACAAATACCATGTCGGTGGTGCTCCTGTTAGCTCTGAAGCCGCACTGGCTCTCTGGGAGGAGTTCTTCTGAAATGGCGGGCACCAGTCTGTTCAGGAGTATTCTGGCAAGGATTTTGCCTGCGATGGAGAGCAGGGTTATCCCCCGGTAGTTGGAGCAGTCTGACTTTTCCCCTTTGTTCTTGTATAGGGTGATGATGATTGCATCGCGAAAGTCCTGTGGTAATTTGCCTTGTTCCCAGCAGGTGACAAGTACTTTGTGAAGTGAGCTATGTAGTACTGTGCCCCCATGCTTCCAGATCTCTGGTGGAATTCCATCAACTCCCGCTGCCTTGCCACTTTTCAGTTGCTTGATGGCTTTAACAGTCTCTTCTACGGTGGGGATCTCATCCAACTCTGTTTTCACCGGTTGAAGTGGGGTGAGGTGGATTGCTGAATCTTGAACTACGCGGTTGGCACTGAAGAGAACCTGAAAATACTCCAACTCCGACCACCGGTTCAGTATGGATGCCTTGTCGGCCCTAATACGCTGATATAATTTACATTGGAATAATATATGCTCCCTATCTTCCGGTTTATTGTCCCCACAAATACACAGTCTCTCCTCGTATAATTGTCCTGTGTATCTGCCTTCAATAATAGCTGATGGTAACATCAAATCTGAGAAGAGTAAATGCTCTCCTATACTCTGCTTTGTCAAGATTTTGCAAGTATGGCATCAGTGCTATTTTATGTAACTCCTCTATTCCTGGTAAATAACCTTTAAAATGATTGAGATCATGCTGTCTTTCGACATCCAAGATCCTCTGTTTAAGAAAGGGTTTAACCAGATTATGCTCCATATTGAGCAAAAATTGTTTAGATAGTTTGTTTGTTTCCCATACTCTGTGCATTAGTGTAGATACATCGGAATCCACGTTTTATGCATCCCGAGGGCTTAGTTTCCATACAAGCCTGCAAGTTAACATCACCTAGTGTATGCACCACTCTTTGCAAATCTTTAATGTTCTTATCCCCAGTTTCTGGCATCATATGAGGCTTTGAATTATTGTCTCACTCCCCCATACACTTTAGTTTAAAGCCCTCCACTACATCCTGCACAGGTAATCCCAACGCATGCTACATCACACCAACTGTTGCAGAATGCTGCACCTTGACAGTTTATTTTATTCATTTTATTAGATTTATATCCCACCCTCCCCGTAATGAGCTCAGGGGGCTAACAGTAAATAAGATATAACATAGAGAATAAAATATAAGCAATCAAGAAATTACTATATCATAAAAACCCCCATTAAGATTACTTTAGGATCTTATCAAATATGACACTCATGATATTGTTACAGTAATGTTGGCCAAGACTGTCAGTTACATGGTGACTTAAGAACATAAGAGAAGCCATGTTGGATCAGGCCAATGGCCCATCCAGTCCAACACTCTGTGTCACACAGTAGCCAAAAACCCCCACAAAAAACCCCCAAGTGCCATCACAAGTGGGGCTAGACGCCTTTCCACTTTGCCCCCCACCCCCAAGCACCAAGAATACAGAGCATCACTGCCCCAGGCAGTTTCAATAATATGCTGTGGCTAATAGCCACTTGACAGATATCTTTCAATAGACTTGACAGATATCGCCCATTAGTCATTAAATGCAAGGCGGAATAGTTTGGTCTTACAAGCCCTGCAGAACTGTGAAAGATCCTGCAGGGCTCTGATGTTTTCTGGTAGCGCATTCCACCATGTGGGAACTGCCACAGAAAAAGCCCTGGCGGTAGTCCTTTGGCCCAGGGATCGTTAGAAGATTTTGAGATGCTGAACACAGTGCTCTCTGGGGCACATGTGGGGAAAGGCAGTCCCGAAAGTAGTTAGGTCCCAGGCCATATAGGGCTTCAGGGTTAATACCAGCACCCTGACATGAATCTGAAGCACCACAGGCAGCCAGTGCAGCATTTTCAGCACAGGTTGAAAATGCTTCTGTATAGGTAGCTCTAATAACAACCTGGCCACTGCATTTTGCACCAGCTGCAGCTTTCGAATTTGAGACAAAGGCAGCCCCATGTAGAGGGCATTACAGTAGTCTATCCTTGAGGTCAGTAGCAGATGTTCGACTTTATCAAATGCAGTCGAAAGAGCTAACAATAACAGCACTGCCAAACCACTATAGTCCAGTTTTAGGAGCTAGACATATTTCGTCAATTTTGCAGACACTCCATTGGCTGCCAATTAGTTTAAGTTTAATTTAAGGTATTGGCTATCACATACAAAGCTGTTCATGGCCTTGGTCTCTCATATCTGCAGGGCCACCTCTCCACTATACCTGATCATGCTTTGGTCATCTGAGCAAGGCCTTCTGCAGGTGCCAACCCCCAAATTGGTAAGATCAATAACTGCCTGTACATTTGCTTTTTCCACTGTGGCCCCACCTTATAGAATGGCCTGCCTCAGGAAATCAGGAAGGTTCCCATTCTCCTGGCTTTCTGCAAATGGTACAAACTGAATTATTCAGGATGGCCTTTTTACACACATAATAGGGAAACACAGTACAAAGTGGTTTACAAAGTTACTTGGATAAATGATTAGGAACTACGGTCTATACTACTGTGTATAGCTTTCTTAAGTCGGATACTACTGTGCAACTTTTGCAGTTTAATGCATCATGTTAACACTTATGCTTTGCTTCAGTTCTGTTTTTTTAAATTTCTGTTTGATTCCAGACTTCTCCAGTACTAATCCTATTTCTCTGTTTACTGACTATCCCATCCTATTGATTGTATTGACTTGCTCTATGTAATCCGCCTTGAGACCCAGTGAGAAAGGTAGGAAATTATAACATAAATAAATGAATAAATATATTGGTAATACTATAGAGTCCCGGGGGGGGGGGGGATCAGTCAGTCATACATATGCTATAGAAAACATTTGTAATTCTTTTATAGCAACCAATGATAAGCAGCTCAAGTCCTAGAACAAAGAATAACCTAATGTCGTATGGGTTTCATTTCAAATATTTTTAAGGCATCCTTGTAGATTATTTAAAAATATTCATTTAAAATAATCCAACTATATAAAGACTAAATAAAGCATGCAGTCTCATTATGGAAAAAGAAATTCATGATGATTTCTGAAAAACAGAATTAACTTTTCTAAAATGAGTTAAATATCAGCTGCTTCCATTCAGCAGCATACCAACAGAACCACAACAAAGCAGTATGGCAGAAAACCTCTCTTGGAGAATATAAGCAGTAGCTTTCTATCCTATGTTTTAAGAAACTGACCACAAAGCAATGCATTCATATGTGATAGTCTCTTTGACGTATTTGAGATTTAAGAGTAAGTAACACAGATTAGAAAGCAATCAGTGAGTTTAAACATATTTGAAAAATACATTTATCATGCGTTTATACTTCACAGAAATAAATAGAAAATTTATCTCACTCTTACACAAAATTATTCAGTTAAATACTTTGCATTCTAACTGTGATTTAATTGCAGTAAAATACTTCAGAGATCATCATTCAGTTACCAAAATAAGTAACCACTACTGCATTCTAAATCTCCTATTCAGGTGCTTGGGCTAGTTTGTGTATCTATGCTGCTGCTAAAAACTGTCTATCTTGCCAGCTGTTGCAAGTGGCTTGACAGTTCCAAATCACTGTAAACCTTGTGACAAGGCAAGCTTATTTCACACTAGAAATCAGATTCAGATTCCACCTGCCTCTCCTTTTCATTAAATTGTTTATGGGCAGAGCAGCATGACAGAAAGCCCAGCAAACATGTTGTTGTGCCAAATGTCAGAACTTCATTGTTGACAGACATCTGATGTGACACAAATATTCAAAAGAGGTATAGGGGGTGGGGTGGATAAATGCTTTATTCAAAGCTTTTCAGTTTGGGATGGGGGAAGGAGATGGAATGCCACACTTTAAAGTGTGGTGACACTGTCTTTAGTATTCTTCTCCGATTATTTCCACAGAGCCATCAATACGCTTAACATTTAAAAGGTTAAAGAAATCAGAGACAGGTTCCTGTCCCAAGAAACTTAAAATCTAAATTATGACAGTGGAGAGATGGAAAGAAGAACAAGAGAAAGACGCAAGATGATAAAAAAGAGAAGAGAGGTTAGAAAAGGCAAAAATAGCAAGAATCAACACAAGTAAATATAGTTACATATGGCTTTGTTTTGGTTGATGAGGTGGTTTATGAGGCTTAATCCAAAAGCAAAGAAAAGAAGGGGTGGAAAAGGAATGTGAGAAAGGTAGCAAGCAATGCTATTTATTCACTTTATTTATAGCTCTCTTTTCTTGCTGAGACTTGAGGAAGATTGCATAACATAAAGCATTTCATATATGGATGTCAGCATCTGATGGCAATCAGCCCACTGTAGCCATTTCACAGGCTTCAATCCAAATTACAATCCAAATTCTACAATGCGAATTGATTAACCTGTAGAATGTAGTCTCTAATATATTTTACACACATTATATGTTTTATTTGGAAAGATTCTGTGCCAATGCAATATCTTAAAAACAAATGAGTTAAAGGAACAATTCACCCATACAATGACTACAGTGGCCACACCATTAATCCAACAAATCTCTGTCAAGTTACACTAACTGGAAATATTATAGCTATACATAATGTGACTATAATTGAGCATAAGCCTTCAAGCTGCCTGACAAAATGTTTTTTGTTCCCAATACTTTTGTCACACAAGGTAAAAATACTGTGGTTTTGAGATGTAACCTTCATACTGGGTTATTTTATACTAGAAGATTCATTGATTTTAAACCTAATGATATTTTACATGTTGAACGTAGTGTGTGTGTGTGTAGCTATTAATACCTTCTGTCTCTGTCTGCAACACTGAAACAGATTGGCCACTAGATGCTTTGAAAAGGGCAACTGTTACATTGTTCCCTTGGCACACCAGAATGGCAGGTCAAACTTTTGTTCCTCTTGTCCTACAAACAATTTTCAAGTCAACGCTCAATAAATAAATTTGGTTTCAGCACTGCAAAATCCCCTCAGTAGCAGACCTATGATAAATGGACTTATTTTCCCAAATCAAACACTTGAATTTAAATTCAGATGAGTTAATGCAAAGGTCAACATTGTAATCAGTTCTTTTGATCTTTATAGAATTTCTGGAGTAATACATAATAAATCTGAAACAAGGCAATTTGCAGCTCTGTATGTGTGGCTGATAATAAAAATCTTAACGATTAGTGCCTTTATGTACTTAGGGAACGTTTTATAGTAATAGCTATAGTGAGAACCTCAATGCATGGGCAACAATGGAAATAGATAACACAGACAGACATGATTGCTTGATTGTTTGTGGTTTATACATTATGTGTTCATATATACTATAAAACAAATTAAATCACATATTTCCTGATGAATTTAACACTATTTTCCTTGTTTGTTTGTAGAACTATATCCTTAGTTACTTTTATTTAAGTTATCCATGAGCTGAATAACTCCTTCTGTAATGTCAGAAGTTGATCAAAACCTTTTTTTTCTGAAGTTGATCAAAAACTGATTTGTTTCAAAGAATGATTAAACAAATTTTAATAAAATATTTAATTTTAAAGTACTTGTTTAAACATATAATACTCCTGCATTATTCTACCATGCTCCCATAACCTTCATTTTAGACCTATACCAATTACATTAAAATGATCACCCTGATCTCAGTTCTACTCATACACATTTTAAAGAAGAATATGCAGAAAAACTTTCTTGTAGTTTGTAGTCAATATTCCCTCTAAGCTGTGGAGTCTTGTGAGCAAAAATTCTACTTTGTGAGCTACTGCATAAATTAGTTTGCTCTGGGGTCATTTTTCCTGAGCTAAGAGAAAAATATGTAAGCTGGAGGCTAAAAAACTGTGAACTAGCTCACACTAACTCTCTTTAGAGGAAACACTGTTTGTATCCCATGTCAAATTGAAAGCTATTTTGACTAGCAGTAGGAGTAACTACAATAAATAAAGAAATTGGAACTATTAAGTAATTATTTTACTTATATTATTTATAGTTTACCTTTCTTACTAAGACTCAAGGCAGATTACACAGTATAAACCAATTCAATCAACAGGATGAAAATTACATGGTCAATACAAAGAACCCTCATTTGCAAAGTTAAGTTCCTGGCAATTATTTTTTTTCTTATAGTTAAAAAAAAACTGGGTTAAAAGTAAATTAGGCCTGAAAACCAAGAGTACACCATGATGTTCATCTGATGTAATGAAATGCCTTGGAGATTCACCCCAAAAGATAACAATTAGGGATGGGCACAGACCAGAAAATGCTGGTTTGGTTCATGAACAGTTCCCAGACCAGTTCGCAAACTGAACCACAGCTTGGCTCACGAACCAGTTAGCAAACTGGTCCGGTTTTTTTAAAAAGCCCCACACGGGGAGTGGCTCTGACCAATATCCGGTCAAGAGCTTTTGCCTAACGCTCTCCCAGCTGTCTCCAAAGTTATATCTTTTTTCACCCCTTTAACTATATTTTTTGAACTTTTGAAAGATGCCTCCGAAAGGGGGAAAAAAAACCAAGCAGAAGGAAAAAAGCTTTCAGCCTTTAACTAACTTCTTGGAACAGCCGTCCACCTCCCACGCAAGGTTGGGGAGAGATGAGGAACCAGAAACTGAAGATAGCCCTCTCACTGTGAATTTATTGTCTCAAGCTATGTCTAAATTAAGACAAGAACTACAAGAGGACATAACTTCTATGCTTCAACCAATGTGTCAGCGTCTGGATGAATTAGAGAATTCTTGTAAACTGGTAAACCCAGACCGCACAAGAAGCCTTAAAAAAAGCTCAAGAGATGACTTCAGATGCATGGACGAGGGAACGAGTTTTAACAATGGACTTTCATAGCCGGGAGCTGTGCTTAAAATTTAGAGGTTTTAAATCAGATGTGGAAGCTGAAATGGACTTATACCAGAGATATTGTGGTGCAGTTCAAGGATTATAGAATGAGGCAAAGAGTCTTTGCAGAGGCTAGGGAGAGGGGAGGCTTCGACTACCAGGGGTTAAAGATTCAGGTCTTTCCGGATCTTCCTCCTGAATTTTTAAGAATCAGAAGAGACCTTAAAGGACACAACTGCCAAATTACGGGACTTAAAAATTAAATATAAATGGCTACAATCAGGCAAACTATGTGTCCAAAAAGGCTCCACTTTGTTTACAGCTTATGACGCAGCCTCAGGTGAGATACTACTCTCTAAATTAATTCCCTCCTCCCCTACATCAAGAGTTAATAAGAGAAAGGAATCCTCTCCAATCGTTCCTCCAAGGACAACCCGTGCATGTACTGAGGAAGTTCATGTCAATCTGGAAGAAAATATGGACTCTATTTAAAAGACACTGAAGCAACAAGAAAAGGGAAAAGCTGAAGAAACTTATAATTTATATTTATTGTTTTTTCTTTCAGAATTAAAGGCTGGGTGGGGTCAGCTGGTGAGAGCACCTGGGTAACATCCCTCCTTGTTTAATTCAGCCCAGGTGAAGAAAGAAGGACTTTCTTTTTTTTTTCTTCTTGACCTTAATTTTAAGGTCTCCAGGGACTGAGATATATAGTTAGAATTTATTCTTTATGGATTTTTTTTGAGAGTAGAAGGAATAATCACGACATAGAAGAAGAAGGAAAATAAGAAGTTATATTGAATGCTTGTGGTATTAAGTTTTAAAAAATATGTTAGGGAAAGCAGCATTGTTAAGCTTAATTATTCCTCTGCTATAAAAAAATAGAAAATATAAATAGACACATATATATATTAAGTGGTGTGGAATGGTAACATATGAGATATTTTTAAGTTGCATTGTTTTTGATTTGTTATTATGGTACACCTACCTGTTGGAACAGGTAGTAATTGTAATGAGTCTATAATAAAAAAATTGAGTATGAAAAAAAGCCCCACACAGGGCTTCGAGGCTCCAAAATGGCAGGATGTCTCCAGATCACTCTCTTCAATATTCCCACCTAGTTTGGTGCACACTGGACTTTGGGGGGCTGAGTTACAGACCCCTAAAAAAGGTCATTCAGTGCAATGTTTTTCAAAGGGATGTCACCTCTGTGGTTCGGGAGTGACAAAAACTGACCTGAGTGAGCTGGAGGCCTTCAATGCACACAATTCCTCCCTGGGGTGACCCTCCACATGGCCCATGTTACATGCATGTTGGATTTGGGGGGGTACAAGTAGCAGACCACCAAGCAAGGTGTCTCCAGGAAACTGTTTTTGGGGGAGTTGTCCTGTGCCATTTTGAGACACTACACTGTGGACCTGGTTAAGCTACAGGCATTCACTGCCACAGGAGGTGGTGGCGGCCACAAGTATAGCCACCTTCAAGAAGGGTTTAGATAAAAATATGGAGCACAGGTCCATCAGTGGCTATTAGCCACAGTGTATGTGTGTATATAAATTTTTTTGCCACTGTGTGACACAGAGTGTTGGACTTGATGGGCAGTTGGCCTGATCCAACATGGCTTCTCTTATGTTCTTATCAGACTCCCACAGTACCTCCCCAGGGACCACCCACATGGCTGCAGGTGGCTGTGTCTTCCTGGGACCAGCCACCCAGCCCTGGCGACATGATAACTGATTGGGGTCAAGCCTTCCATCCTACCTGGGAAGGTGACAGGGACAACCAAGCCTGGCAACTGGGACTCACTGAACAGCTGTGGGAGGGGGCACTGGTTGACTAGCTAAGGGAATGTGTGGGAATATGTGGCAGAGAAGAAAGGATACTTTTTTGGAGGAGCAGAAAGGGTACTCCACAGCTAGGAAGAGGGCAGTTAGCCAAGCCCCCTAGAAATCTGTAGATATGGGTGCCTGAATGGGAGAGGAGAGAGGAAACCCCCCAGGCAGAGACTCAAGCAATGCAGAAAGAAATGAGGTGCTTTTTGGAGAAGCAGAAAGGGGACCCCACAGCCAGGGAAGAGGGTAGTTAGCCAAGCCCCCCAGAAATCTGTAGGTAGTTTGGGTGCCTGAGTGGGAGAGGAGATTGGATATCCCCCAGGCAAAGACTTAAGCAACGTAGGAAGAAATGGGATGCTTTTTGGAAGAGCAGAAAGAGGACCCCACAGCCAGCATGCAGAAAAAGGGCGGTTTTCAGAACCCACAAAAGTAAACATTCCACCCCCAAATCAAACCAAAAACATGTTTTAAAAGAAAAAAAAATCTATCCATGTTTCCCACTCCTCACAGCAAAGAAAAAGGCAGCCCGGGTTGGGGGAGGAAGAAATGTAGCTCTGAATGCAAGGAAAGGAGAAAAAAAGAGAGAGGTGATGCTTTTACTCTGACAGTTTGTATAGAGGCCAGGAGATTTAACAGGTTTCTCCACCCACCCCAGTAATCTCCCCCTCAGTCCACCAAAATATATTCTTTCATGTGCAAGGAAAACAAGACTTGCAAAAAACAGATGCAAAAAGAGGACAGGAATGCGCTTCCAGTGATTATATACATTCCCCCCCCTTCATCCTGAAGAAGTCAGATCGATGCCTGTCATTGGAAATCAGATTTGCCTGTCAGCTTCAAACTGTCACTACTGGTCCCTTGATGGCTGGAAATATCCCACCCATACCCACTTTTCAGCGCGAAACTCCATGGGTGGAGTTCTTTGCCAAGAGTGCACAAGAGGTTCCGAACCAGACAGACAGTTCGGAGCCTTCCTGGACCGAACATGTGACTTTCAAATTGAACTGTCAGAACCTTGAACAAGGTAAAGTCTGGGCCAGATTTTGTTAGGTGTTTGGGTCTGTGCCCACCCCTAATAACAATGTTTGGCTGAATATGCATACATTTTCATCCCCCAGTTAAAGTGGGGCTGTTATCTATGCCAGGAATTTCAAGACATGTTAAAACAGAAACTTCCCTAATGTGAACAAAAGAAGGGATATCTCTGTTGTACAAAAACTCTTAGTAAAAGCTTTTAGGTAAAACTGGACCAGCCAGATAAAAAGGTAACCCTTTATGATTTCAACACGCCATACAGATCTCAAAGTAATTTTAAAAACATTCTACCCAAATAGAAATAGTTTCATTGGAAATCAACTGGAACACAGCAAATACAGGTATATACTCTGCTTCCTATCAAACATGTACAAAAATGAGCTATGGTCACAAAGAAACTTAAAACTTTCCATGCAATGCTTGAGATTCTAAAGACTTAATCTCATGGCATTTTAAAAGTACATCCTCGTTCTCTGGCTCAGACAGAATTTACTAGTGAGTCCTTTGCTCTGCAAGCTATATGACATCTATGTATCTTAAGAGTTTCTTTCCTTCTATTCATCATTTCATAAAGTTTGCTTATGAAGTGTTATTGCCCTCCCCTTACATTGTTTCTTTGTTGCTAATTTGAATTGTAGATATATGAAAGTTACACAGCATAAAAACTAAAAATACTTTTTGCTACTACATTTACAGTTTCATTTTTATCCTTTATCCAAGGAGTTCAAAGCATTATCGATAGCAAGGATGTGAAGGCGTGGGAAAAAAACAGGAAAAATTAGGACTTTCCCCCCATTTTTCTGGTGGAAAAGTTGGAAATTCTTGGAGACTACTGGGAAAACATGATGTTTATCTTTTCGAATGAGTCAAATACTTTTAAAGATAAGGTAGGCAGGCTGTAGGCGTTACACAGCTCTTAAATCCAAGATTCATTTCTGCACCCTGCAGGATGACTAATCTTCATGGGGGGAGCATGCAGGGCTCTTATTGCTTTTCAATTGTTGCATACCTTCTGTTGTCCTTTTGACATGACTTGTGGTTGACCTTTTCATCTGTCCCTCAAACCACTGTGACACGTATACTCACAGATATGGTAAAAAGTAGCTTATTGTCCTACCCTGCAGGAGGGAAAAAAAAAGATCAGAAGGAGGTGGGACAGAAACTGCACTGAAGTCTCAGAGGGAAACTGAAAGTTTCACTGAAAATTTTGCTCTCTCCAACCAGATAGCAAAAATTAAGCTATATGTGCTAAGAAAGCAAAGGGTGCATCAGCTTGAAATTTCTCTCTCAAGTACTGGGTATATTTGCAGTTTTGCTTGTACAGAACTAAGGAATTTATAACTTAAAATCCATAAATGTCAAATATCGCAATTTTATGTTATAAAAGTATGCATTTTATATTGTTAAAGCAGTAAAATTATCATTCCTTTTATAGGACATGAAGTATTTCAATTTCCCCCAAAATTTTCATCCCCCCCACCCCAGGAAAACAATGTTTTCCCTTATGCCTTCAAAATTTCCAGAAATTTTACATCTCTAGTACATGGTGATCCCCTCAGTCTATTCCCACAGCAATCCTGTGAGGTAGAGTAGGTTGTGAGATAGTAACAGTTCATTATCACTCAATGAGTGCAAGCTGAACCCAGGCCTCACCAATTTGAGATTACCCATTATACTATCTTGGCTTCTGCCAGATGTCCAACAAACAACCATAAAGGGTGTGTTTGTCTAAATCTGAGCCACAAAAATCTAAAAAATACCCTACCAATATTTTCTGAATGTTATTTCAGCCAGATATAGATTTGGCCATTTTTAAGCTATCCAAAATGGCCAGTCTCCCAAAATCCCCAAAATATTCAGGATTTTTCAGGACTGCTGAATAGTCAAGTTAAAGGGCATTAAAAGGGATTGCAGTCCCTTTAAACGCCTTCTGGGTGAACTCGCTGCTTGGAGAAGCTATGATCACTTTAAACGCCTTTAGAGTTTACTTGCAGAGTCTTCTGTTGACAATGTGTTGGTGGGTGTGGGCTGCAGACAGCTGTAATCATGGCTCCGAGAATGCTAAGTGGTTTTATGTTATTTTAGCTATTTTAAACTTTCAGCTTCAGTTTTATCATTCAAAATGAAAGACAGAAGGACTCTAAGGACTTCAAGGACTTGGCATTCTTTTATATTTACTTTTATTCCACTACTGAGGAGACAACTGTTTGCAGCTACTATCTGGCTGAGGGAGGCTGATTAAGATCAATTGGCTTTGAGGCTTTTCTGTGGACGAGCTTCTTTTCCCAACCTATGAAAAGTTATCCAGTTTCTACTGTCTGCTTTACTTTTAAAGGAAAAGAACTACTGAAAGTTAGGAGTGAAGATTAGTACTACAAGAAACATTCCAACTTAATTTGCTGTATTTTGGGGGGTCTCAGCCACTGACCCTCTCACCCATTACATTCCCTGTCCGGGTATTTTCGATTCTCGGCTTCTACTCTTGCTAACTAAAGGTTTGAAAAAGCTTTATCCCTTTGAAGAAGAGGCCTCCCTCCCTCAAACAATCTAAAATGGAGGATTTTTTTTTTTAAAGCAGAGGTAGGGTTGCACCCCCATGCCTCAGGATTTTTATACTACAATTTGAACACATAGTAGGTTTGAGTGCTTGGGGGGAGATGACAAGGGGAACAAGTATCCTACTCAACGAACTATTACGGGCAGTGACCAAACCAAACGGTGCTCTCCACCTTCCAGTGCAAAATAACCTTTTAGACTGGTGAGGTGCTAGAATTACTAGCCCAACAAACATTTCTGGTGGTGAAGTCCTTAAAGAAAATATTTTCCCATCAAGAGAGGATGTTGGCACTGCTTCTAGAACAAGCAAGTTCTAGTGCCTTTCACCCAATAAGCTCCATCTCAGTCGACAGAGTCTTCACTTTATCGACTAAAACTGATAAAGATCTGGAAGCCAATGAGAAAGACTCCCTTCTCAGTGGTATATAACCCCTATGCTATACTTGTAAATGTGTGTCCATGGAGGGGAAGATTTATTGAATGGAACACAAAGGGGTTACCTGGTTCCCCCCAGAAGGCATTGACCTAATCAAGATGGAGAGACTAAATGGTCCTATTAGATTTGAATGATAGCTTTTGCACTTTTGCTCAAAGAAAATTCCCTCATTTTCTTTCACATGCTACTAAGTTAGCCACCCTAGGCATACAGTTGCAAAGACATTTTAACACCTTCACTACCTACGGGTTAGTTCCAAACTCTGGTTTAAAGAAACAAGATAAGCTTTCTAAAACTTCCAGTTTATAGGCTCCAGGGGTAGAAGATTGTAGGCCTGCCAATTCCCTCAACCACTGAAAGTGTCTGGGTGAGAACTCCCCCACATTGGCATTTCAGATCCAAGAATCCACAGACACTAGAAGTACATCCCCCATGGAAACCATGGACTTCACTGGGACACAGGATGATGTTGAGGCAAGGCTTCTTTCATCATTTGGGACTCTACCAACCTATGAACAAGAGTCTATACTAGGTCGCCTAGAGCTACTGGTAACCACCCTGAAGGGCCTAAAATGATATTCAGCAGATAGTAATGAGCTGATGAATCTGTGAATGCAGCCAAACCCTTCGTGATAGTGCCAGCAAGTAACCACTCTCTAGAAACTATTATATAACAATCAAAAAAGGGAGTATCCACACTAACTTTATTATCCCATTGGATGATCCAGTCCAGTGTACAATTACAGAAGAACCTGCTGGAATAAAAGAAGGCATTATTTACATCCATCATGCTAAAGAAGCATGACACCAATTCAGCACAAACCAGGGAAGTCAAGGCGCCTAGAAATTGTCTCATGGAATATAGCTGGTTGGGCTCGATTAAGATGCTTAGATCACTCCCTAGTCTGTAAGAACTACGCCAGTCTACGTCTTCAGGAGACCTGGACTACTGGTGAGCTCCTTTTAGATGGTTACTATTCCACTTCCAATAAGGCCATCCCTGGTGCAAGTGCTGGAAGGCTAAAAGGGGGGTTGGGAATCCTGATTTCCATTTCACTCAAAGTAAAATGCACTCAACTGGTGGCAATGAAAAAACGAGAGGACAGGAAAGCAATGTGGAACAGGATAATACAGTCAATAAAAGAGAAGACCTCAACCCTGTTTTGTAAACTGATCACGTACCATTCCCTCAAGGACCATTCCTTCCTTTGATTCCTTTATTTCTCCTGAGGACCAGAAGGCATTTTTCCAAAAACTCTATTTTGACGCCTACTACCTCCTCAAAATCATGAGGCCCTGTTGGATCTGCCAGCTTGGCACTTGAAGTCAGTTCTTTACATAGGGCAAACAGGACAAACCCTAATGCCAAAGGATAAATGGACACAAATCTGACATCAGGAATTACAAACCTGAAAAACCTGTCGGAGAACACTTTAACCTTACATTGGGTGACCTTAGAGTTGCTGTTTTACTGCAAAGGAACTTCAGGAACAGAATGGAGAGGGAAATTGCTGAATTACAAATTATGAAACTTGGAACAAACACCTCCCCAGGACTGAACAGGGATATTGGGCTTATCTCATTACATATGCTAAACCCACTCTCACTGAGTATAGCTATATATCCACAGTATTCCAATGTATTTCTCTTTTAGAATAGGGTATCAGAATAATATTTTTTGTATTGACATACTCAAATAAGTGATATTGGCTATCTCATTACATATACTTAACCCATTTTCACTATATTTTAATGTATTCTTTTTTTCTAATGGCAAACTCATTCTATCCCAGCACTACAAGATCCGCTGGACCAGGACAACAGGTCACATTTGTGAGGCAGAATCTGCCATCTTAGTCTTTGTAATTTCAGATTTCATATATTTTAAATTGGTCTTTTACTGTTTTTACTGTTGACTGTTTTTATGATGTAATCTGCCATGAGCCTGTTCTACAGGAAGGGCAGGCTAAAAATCAAATAAATAAATAAATATATAAATGATGTTTATAATATATGTTACATGTTTAAAAGTAAATTAGGTGGACAAGAACATCACTAGGAAATACACGTTCTTTTGTTTTGCCTAGACTTGTAGCAAGAGCCCATTTGGGGAGGGCAGGATATACATATAATAAAATAAAATAAAAAATAAAGAGCAATTAACAGGCTTCTATTACCTTTTATTGATTTTCCACGCAAATGCTATCCAGATCAAATGGTCTTCCAATTTATTACACTATTTGGCCATTTATTACACTATTTGGCCCTGATGTCAAACTCCCTGGACCCCCTTTTTTTCATCATTTATAGACTGAGTTTACTCTGGCCTAATGTCAGAGATACAGGACCTAGAAACTTTTTTCCGCCTTCTTCGACTAAAGGAATATTTCCAAAATACACAAGAACAGAACAAGGAAGAACATGCTACATCTTCACAACATATCATCACATACTCCACTGGAGAACATTTACCATCCCTCCAACCCAACAATGAACAGGATACTTGCCGCATCATACCAACAAAACATTACAAGAAAAAAAACTCCACATGGACTCCTCTTTAGGGTTGCAATGCCACACTGGATCACTACATTGAATTCTTTTGCCAGAGAGTTCAAACTGATGTGATCAACAAACATCACGGTGCACAGCAGAATCTCAACCATGCTGAACGGAAGGTCACAGACAGTCTCAGGAACAATATGGATATTACAATTAAATAGGCAGACAAAGGAGGGGCTGTTGTCATCATGAACACATCAGACTACATCAAGGAGGCTAAAGGAAGGCAAGAAGGGTATTAGAGCAATTTGGCTTTTACTGCAATCTAAATCACCTGGAGATTAATTACCAAAAAACCAAAAGTAATGGCCTTTGGCCCAAAACCCAAGGTAAGGGGGTGGAGCATAAATGGCCATAGGTGGCAACATATATGTACTTAGGGGTGATGATCCAGGCCTCCAATACAAAAAAGGCCCATCACAACTATGCTGCAAATTCCAGTCACAAGACTGCACAAGCCATCATTAGATTCATTCAAATGAAAGGAGGGCACTACATACTGGCAGCCCTGAAACTTTATTTCTAAGACTGTACCACAACTTATGTAGGGATCTGATTCCCCATTCCTCCACTTGCAGCTGCTGAAATGGCCTTGGGTCAGCCATGGTTCTTGCAGAGCTGTCCTTGAAAGGGCAGCTTCTGTGAGAGCTCTCTCAGCCCCACCCACCTCACAGGGTGTCTGTCATGGGGGAGGAAGATAAAGGAGATTGTGAGCTACTCTGAGACTCTGAGATTCAGAGTGGAGGGTGGGGTATAAATCCAATATCAAATAATCATTATTTCTCATACTCCATTCTGGGTCCAGCTTCATCAAGTTTTGCCCCCCTTGACAAAATTCAATCCAAATATCTAAGACCCATATTCCAGTTCCCAAATAGTGTCTCTAATGCCATCCTATGTTTGGAAACCGGGTTGTTAAGAATACAGGCCAGGGTAAGCCTCACATCAATTAGCACTTGGCTCAAGCTTAGTGAGTTCTTCAGATATTACCTCACTAATCATCAAGGATGAATTTTGTTCCACTTGGCTTGGGGCTATTTATCAAAAGCTGTCCATGCTTGGCTTTTCATTCGAGTCTCTCCAGATAATGTCTCTAGCCCAGGCAAAGGCCATAGTCAAGCAGTGAATATTAGATGTTGAAAGACGGAATGATGTTGCTAGGGCCCCAGATTTTCAAGCTTCCCCCTCCAAATGAGATATGTGGTCTCTTCAGCTTCATATCTGTCAAGTTTGGAAATCCCGTCTCACTAAGGCCCTCTTCTATGGCCCAATGTAATATTTTTCTATCTGTGGTCACAGAGGGTCATTACTGAAATGTCCTCAGGGCCAAGCATGTCTACCCCTGTGGTTCTGGCAAAATGGAAATGATTGAACACACTTGTTCAGTTGTGGATATTATCAAGAAATACATGTTTACATTCAACCTATATTGGAGATATTTTTGGGCCTTCTGGGATCAGATTTAAGCATATGCTTCTACTGGATTCTAATTTTAAAGTTATGCTCGTGTGTGCCAGATTTTGGGTCGCAGGTTACAGAATCCGTAAAGACTTTGTAAAGAAGTGATGTAGACAATCCTTGAGCCTTTTAGAAAGATAAAGATCTTCTCCTCCTCAAAATTGTACCTGTGAACAGGGGTGGAATTCTAGCATGTGCTGCTTTGCATATTAGGACTAACTCTTCTGATGTAGCCAATCCTTCAAGAGCTTACAAAAAAGAGTCTTGTAAGCTCTTGGAGGACTGGCTACATCAGGGGTTTGTGGCCTAATATGCAAAGGAGCTCCTCCTAGAATTCCACCCCTACCTGTGAAGCTTCCATTCTATCAATGCCTATGTAGTTACTATATGGTTCAACTGTGTTTCTAACTATTTTTAACTGACTTGTGCTGCATTTCATACCGAAATAAATTTGAGTCTTCTGTTTGGAGAAGGCATTTAAAGGGGCTCCTCTATTGAAAACAATGGAGGATGGAAGCACCTTCTTTGGGAGCCTCGAGAATTGGACGTCAGGTCCAATATTTTTTAAACTGGTGTGTGCGCGTGCGCAAGAGGCACCAGCACCTATGGTACAATGGTCATGCCTCTACCTCAACAAAACAAAACAAAATAGCACCCGCCCTCAGAGCCCCAGATACCCCTGGATCGATTCTCCATTATACCCTGTGAGGACCTTTGACTATAATGGTCTCCATAGGGTATAATGAAGCTGAAAAAATTAGGGAATCCTGAGTATTTACTGACTCCAAATACCATAGTGGTATTGGGATTCAGGAGTATCAGGAATTAATAGCATTTTTTGGTTAAACGTAAGAACATAAGAGAAGCCATGTTGGATCAGGCCAATGCTCCATCCAGTCCAACACTCTGTGTCACACAGTGGTCAATATGTATGTGTGTGTGTGTGTACATATACACACACACACACACACATATACATACATGCATATGCACGCACACATATACACTGTGGCTAATAGCCACTGATGGACCTCTGCTCCATATTTTTATCCAATCTCCTCGTAAAGCTGGCTATGCTTGTAGCCGCCACCACCTCCTGTGGCAGTGAATTCCACATGTTAATCACCCTTTGGGTGAAGAAGTACTTCCTTTTATCCGTTTTAACCTGACTGCTCAGCAATTTCATTGAATGCCCACGAGTTCTTGTATTGTAAGAAAAGGAGAAAAGTACTTTTTTCTGTACTTTCTCCATCCCATGCATAATCTTGTAAACCTCTATCATGTCACCCAAACCCAAAAATACTGGGGTTTTTTTTTTTTTGGGGGGGGGGGGGGTTGCACACCCCAAACAATCACATATGACATTTAGGGGCCAGAAGAAGACAGAATTATTTTAATGATTATTGATGCTGAACTGAGATAGGATTTTGTGTATGTATGTTGTGAACATTTTTGCCTTCCAAAATACATCCCTCCTTTGGAAAATGGTACAAAGCATTTAGTGGTTAATATATAATGAAACTTTGGCGCAGCGCCACCCATGATACACTGATTTAACACTAGTTTTGTTTCACCATGATCTACTGATCACTCAGCATGTAGAACCACCTTGCACAAGATCCACAAGTATGTGTGGCTCTGCCCACTTAGATCTTGGGTAGTATACGAAGGAGGGCATGTTCTCCAGTCCCCTTCTTGATGGTGATGTGAACTCATATATTCAAATCTAAACTACTATGGGAGCTATGCCAAAATTGGCGACTTGGAAGTAAGTCCCATTTTATTCAGTAAGGCTTCTTCCCACACAAGTGTTCTTGGGATTAAAGACTTTGCATGTTTATCTCATATTATACTAGTTGTATAAAACACTCCTTTGTGAGAGCTGCTGGAGAGGGATCATTATGTTAAAACACTGTAATCTATCCCAGAGCCAAAAAATAGTGTGGGTAATTTTTTTTAAAAAAAGAAAAAAAAGATGGGCTAATTTAGTGAAACGTTTGCTGAATACTAGTATTTTTCACACCTGGCCAGCTGTCTATGTGTTCTACCTTATAATGCAACATGTTACGCATTCTATTAGATTTTCATGCAAAAGAACAAACTAATCCAATTTAAAAAGTGAAATTAGCCCCTTTTCAGCTTTTTCCTTTTTGAATACTTACATGAATACAACTTCTATCCACACCAATTCTACTCAAATATGTCAACTTAGAAAGCATGTGGCTGTGGAGACGGAAGGGGCACTGTCCGCATCCAAGAGGATTTCAGCTGGACAATGATGAAAAGTCCATATGTTCCAATGCCACCATAAATTATGTTGGAACGTATGGTCAGGCCACAGAGGGATTCCAAAAATAGGCTGGAAACAGCTCTCTGACTGAAAACAAATTGCTTAAATTCTAATATGAGAAAACAGTATTCTTGACATATTTTCATGCAGTCACTGCTGTTTGAAGCAAAGTCTGCAGAGATGAAATACAATATGCTGCAGTTTTAAATTTGGAAGTTATTATTCCATCTAGACACTAAAATGCAGAAAAATCTGCATGGGTCTGATGCCTCTAGGCTTGAAGATTTATTGTGAAATAAAGGAAAAATGAATGATGATATGTCAAGCTGGCCTGGACCCCAGCTATGAATCTGCATTTGGTAGAATAGAAATCTCAAGTGATTCCCCCTTTAATCATCCCACACATTAAAATGTGTTTGTAAACCCATTATTGGAAATCTGGCCAAATATTTAAAAGTCATGGTGAATGTATTAAGGTGGGAAAATTACTTTATTGGATGGCATAGTCCTAAAGAATATGCCAACTTCTCAGCATCCAATACATTATCTTAAAAGTTGGCCTCTTTTAAAAACAGATTAACCTCTTGCCAGACTGCCTATAAAATTATCAATACAGACTAAGATGACCACCTTTTAATGCAGACTATCATTCAGAAACAGAATACCAACAACAAAATAGTGATAAAAATAAATACACTTGATGAAGCTTTTGCCAGTTTGTACCACTGAAGAGAGATCTGCAATTTAATTACATTTCCTTTACAGCACTCAGTAAACACATTTTTTTTCCTGTGATAAACTATAAATGCACCTCGATGTGAAAGAGAAAAGAAACTAATCTGGGATTCACTGATTAACATGGTATGTTAATTAATCCTACAATATCATTGTGCTGTCTGAAGTTCATATGAATTTTATATCAACTGACATGTTAAACTATGCAGATGTCAGAATTTCTGGAAGGTGTGTATTACAGGCTTTTAAAAGGCACTTGTTCATGCTGGACTGATGAAAAATTAGAAAGCAACAGGCACAGTATAAACTCAACAGAACTTCTTCCAGCAGAAGCTGGTTTGTTATAATGTAACAGAGGACAGACATGATACAATTCTGCACAAATTCTGGCTGGTTAAATCCCAACAAAGTGAAACAATTACACTAACAATTACAGCAGAGTTAGTGTTCGGGATTGCAGCTATAATCACTTACAAGAACCTTACTAGAGGCTCAATAAATTTAAAATGACATTTGAAATGTCTGTTCTCTTTCTCTAGGTAATCTAAAACACAATCTAAAGAAAAAGATTTCTAGCAAAGCCTCTAAAATTATCATTAAAATATGTAAGATTTAATCTGGAGTATTAACTACATTTTATGCCATAAAGTCCTTTTATTTAATATTTCATTGCAGATACCTTCATATTTGGCCAGGAGCAAAATAAAGCAGAAGTGGTTAAAATATTTAGTTGTTTTAATTACCAGTGCTGTATCAAACAACACAAAGCCATATTGTCCCACAGCATGAAGTGATCAGATATCTGCCCAAAATGATGGACAGCTCTGGCCCATTGAACAGGCAACCCCCCCCCCCAAAAAAAACAACCTCATTTACTCTCTGCCAGATGGGACCTACTGGACGCTTCAGCGCAAACAACTCATCCTTCTTCAGACCTTCTTGCCCAGCTCTTGAGCTAGCTCCAGCTGATAATGATGGATATCAAGGCTACAGTAAAGTGGGTGACAAAAGCAGCCTTGTTATAGCTGCCAGTCTTTCAGTCTTGTCATTATTACACATTGAAGATTTATTTGAGTTTATTGTTGTGCACTGGGTCTAGCCATTTGCAATTCATCACCTAGTACAGAAGGTTCAAGATAGTGGCCATAGCTATAATTGCTACCTCCACCTGCTTCTCGAAATTATGAGGTCAGCAGCTAGGGCAGCCCACTGTTCACACAGCTCCACACATCAGGGGAGGTGTTTGCTGTAAACTGTCAGGGCTGCTATTTCCTACATAAAGTTGATGCCAACCTTGTGGAAATCTAGTGTGGTTTTAGTTTATCAGAATAAATCTACACATGGTCTTGAAAGGCTAACAATTCACTAAATGTTATGAAACTATGAGGAGAAATACAGCAAAGCAATTTTCTCTCTCTCTTAGCTAGAAGAACTGCTTTAACTGAGTAAAAGTGTTTCCTTGTAGTAAATTTTCCTTCTGAAAGGGGAAATGAAAAAACTGGTAGGCAATTATTTAATGCATTATCCTAAACAGTTAACTTATCTGAAAGATGCTGGAACTTGATTATTTATTTGGAAAATGTTTGTCACCTCTCCAAGGAACATGCCTGAGGTGGTTTACAAAACAAAACATAATAAACACATAACATTATAAAAATGCTTAAGATGCAACATTAAAAAACAGAGTCAGAGCATAGAACAAAATATGGTACTTAAACTGGGTCTTAAATATTTCTCAGGCTAACAAAAGTCTATAAAATATGCTTTAAAAATTACTGCCTAAAGTGAAAGTCTGAATAAACACACATTGGCTCTGGTGCCTAACAGAAAGTAGTGTAAATGCTAGACAAACCTCAAGGGAAGCAGTCCACAGGCAAGGTCCCATGGAGCAAGGCTCATGAGGAGGATCTTTACTAGACTGCATGGAAGAAGACAGTCCTTTGAATACTCCAGAGTTCAAAGCCATCAGAGTATGGATCACCATGGACAGATCATGAAATCTAATCTCTTCTCTCTAGTACCAGGCAAGTAGGTGCCGGCTGCAAGCAGGAAAGGGCATGCTGTGCATGCTCAGAAGTATATTCTTCTTTACTATTTCATAAATTAGATAGCCAAGCCTGAAATCAGACATTCAGGAGCAAGTTCTTCAGTTAAATTAAGCCAAATTCTAGGTTGCTTTTAAAAAATCCATTAACATGGTCTATTACAGAGGTGGCCAAATTGCGGCTCAGGAGCCACATGTGGCTATTTTACACATATTGTGAGCTCTCAAAGCCCCCACTGCCCTGTCAGTCAACTTGGAAAAGGCATTTCTGTCTTTATATCACTTCTCCAAGCCAAGTCAGCTGGCTGCTTGAAGAATGAATTAAAGTTAAAGTTGATTTCTTTCCACCTCTCCCCTCCCCCTCTATTTTCCTTCCTTCCTTCCTTCCTTCCTTCCTTCCTTCCTTCCTTCCTTCCTTCCCTCAAACATCTGACATTCATTTCTTGCAGCTCTCAAACATCTCATGTTTATTCTCCATGGCTCTTACGTTAAGCAAGTCTGGCCATCCCTGGTCTATTACATACACATATTTATATTAAAAATAAACTTGGCATATTCACTAATCAAGTTATATTATCTTTAAGTCAAGTTGTTACCTTGATTTCTCTATCATAAAAATTCAGTACAATACACTGTTCAAATTATTAATGAAGCCTGCAAAGTGTGAATCTGAACAGTCATCTTTGCCATGCTGAGCACTTGTAATCCATCAATACACCAGAAGCACAGATAAAAGACTGACAAGCTGATGCAATCATTGGATAAATAAAACTATGATTCATTAGAATAACTTGTAGCTAATAGATCCAACTGCTAATTGTTACTGAGAGGCACTGCCTGATAAAAACGGAGTACCCCAGTGCAAATAAAGAGAGAGGGTCTCCTGCTTCTGTTAAACAAAATGGAGTCTGACCAAAGGCAGGACAAGAAAACACTCCATCTAAACAGGTGGAGTGGACCCAGTAAGGAGCTTGTTTTGGTTGGCGCCTGAAGTCTGTTTCCCAGCGTAGTTTCACCCATCCCCCCCTCCAGAGCCTCCGCCCAAACAGGATGCATAACAACATGGGAACTGCGGGTAAGTATTACTCTCATTCTGATCTTCTGCTACTTGCCAATTGTCCCTTCCTCCAGCCTATCACTTCTACCTTGCTAACTCCAATCAAATGCATAATTTGATTGATCTTATCCTTAAAGGTCTTTGATCCCTTTTCGAGTGTCAGCCGAAAACCAGCAACAAATTATTCAATTGCTCTGAGCTTATCATCCTAGCAAAATGTGCGAAGGTTCCCAACATAGCGATCCAAGATAGCCATCAATGGAACATCAAGCCCCTTGATAACTAACGACCCCCATCCGTCGAACCCCTATATAGTGTGGGTCAAAACCCCACCTCTGTGCGCATTCTGTAGGGCGCCATTTGCAGTCTGTACCACCCGTTACTCCTGTAATTGGGTCTATAGGGCGCATTATGCTGGTCGTTGGCATTCCTCTCTGTGTGCTTCCCATTGAAGGGACGTCTCTTCTTCTGGATCAGGTGAATATTACCTGCTTCAACAACCCTTGAATTCCTTTATCAATAACCTCTATTTTCTTAGTCTCTTGATTGCTTGTACATAGATCTGTGTGTGTAAATCCTTTTGCTACACATCCTAAGTAAACACTATAAAGTATAATTGCTTGGACTATTCTTGGCTGAAAACTCGAACTCCGTATTATTGAAAGCAAAGATCTTCACTCCTAAATTCGCTCAAGTCTCTTTGCTAATTTCCCCATTTTTTTTAAAAAAAGAAACTTAAAAGCATTGCCTGTAACAAATTGGTGTTTGAACGCAGGCATTTCCTGAACGTCTGAATTACACGAGTCACACGTGTCTTTCCATGCCCAGAACATAGAGGAAAGGTTTTCAGCGGAATAGTTCCAGAATTTGGCCATAAAGACTGATATTAAAACAGTGTGAATGCGTGTGAGTGGGTCTAGTTGAGCAAATCTGTCTTGTGGGTTGGCTTCCCCTTTCACCTTTTGCAAGGGACTTTAGCAAGACATCAAAGAATTCAGGTTTTCACGGCTGGTAACATCATTAGGGTTTGTAGAATCTTTTGGGATCAAGTGCCATGTTCTACTGGGGAAAGTTTTCCTTCCAGACGTTTCGTTCTCAGCCGCGGAGAACATCCTCAGTGGCGTTGCAGCCGGAGCAGGTGCTCAGACCTTCTTAGCTGCTGTGCATTGAGCAGCCAAGAAGGTCACAAGAATGCACAGCAGCCAAGAAGGTCTGAGCGCCTGCTCCGGCTGCAACGCCACTGAGGATGTTCTCCGCAGCTGAGAACGAAACGTCTGGAAGGAAAACTTTCCCCAGTAGAACATGGCACTTGATCCCGAAAGATTCTACAAACCCTAATTTAGCAAGACACCCCGACTATTCCACAAGGATTGCGGTCTGCCCCAATCCGTGAGTATAGTTTGAACACAGGTGGCTAAAGATTCCCAAGTCCCTGGCCGCCCCCAAGGCCTTCTAAATGTGGCTATTATGTAGGTGGAAACAGGCTAGGATCTCTGGTTAGGAAAACCTGCAGCAACACACATAGGCATATGTAAAAGACTGTAAAAGAAGCACTATAGCCCCCTTCCCCTGCCCACGGTTTAAAAGGCAAGAGAAAAGGAAAACCTTGCAAGAAGCATGGCAGGGTTGCTCCCATAGAGGCAAGAGGCCAGAGTGAGTAGCTCGCCCTCTTTTTGGTGTTGTTAGGGTTAGATATTTTTCCCTGGACTGTGGAGACTGGTACCCCTCCCAGCCGAAAAACCTTCCAAGCTCTCTGAATAGTGTTTAGAAATTGCATAGCATGCACCTGAGCTGGTGTGCAAGTCGGAATGATGTGATTGTAATTGGATATGAGGTTAGACTGATGCTAGACTGCTCTCCGGGATTCTCCCCCCCCCTTCTTCCCAGTAACCGACCTGATGTGCAAGTCGGAAAGGTGTAGTTTCAAGATTGAGAGTTGTTTCCAGATTCCCCCCTTCTCGCTTCCCCCTTTGGAGCTGACACGAGGTTGGAAAAAGGTGGACCCTCCCTTAGAAGTAAGAAGGGAAAGTATTATTTACAGCAAAATTGGAAGCTTTGTGAAACCCCTGCTGAAAGTTAGCACGTAGAGTGGAAAAACAGTGGGAAGTTTGTTTGAACTCTCTCCCTCACACTGGAGTTGGCACGGGGCCGGAAAAGAGCAGAGAGCGAGACTTTGTAGTTTACTGGGTTACGTTTGAACTAAAGTGTAAGGATAGAGCTGTAGGGCTTGGATTTTGAGAGTAATTTGGGTACAGTAGATTGGAACATAGTGATCGTGATTGAAGTGTGGAGAGGTGAGTCAGAAACCAGAGCTAGAATCTGTATGTGGAGCTAGGGGCATGGCTAGACGCTACCCAGAGGGATCTGGAAGCAGATTTTGACGATCAAAGGGCAGCCCTAATACAGGAGCTGGAGCAACTCAGAGGTGCTGAAATTACTAACCAAATGGAGCAGAGAGTCCTTAACTCCTGGCTCACCAACAAAAGCATGAAGAACTGTTATAGAGGGAATTGGAGGATGCAGAGAGGCTGGCAAAGCACATAGCTCACAAAAAGATCAATGTCTACGTTTTAAGCCTGACGACTGAAGAAGACGAATGGTACGAGCAGGCATAGGGACCCTGGGGAATATTCAAACCGCAGATCTCCTAGTAGACACCGGTGCTGCTTTAAGTGTGCTTCACCCACATCTTGTAGCTGGAAACCCTGTCCATGTGCTTGTGACCGTTTCAGGCTTTGCTGGAGGTTCCCATGCATCCAAGCTCTGGGAGAACATTCCCATTAGTGTTGAGGTACTGCATACAAGAATACAAGCTTGTGAGGATGAGGAATACCATTCCCTGGTATTCTGGGAATGTCTTTTCTAGGAATAAACAAACTCACTGTACATTTAGCTAATGGATTGCTGTGGCAGCTGGAAGACGGTCCTCCTCTCATTAATGCTGTGCATAGATGCGCTGCCCTTAAGGCACCACTCCCATTGATGCCTATCATCTCAGACCCATGGGCTATCGAGTTTCCCAATGTTTGGACTAAGGACAAAGCGGAGTGTGGCTTGGTTAAAAATGCTTGTGTACTGATTGAAGGAAGGGATCCCCCACCACAAAAACTGTATAAATACCCGGCTGAAGTTGGGATTGCGAAAACAATTGAGGGTCTTTTAAAGTGGGATATAATTCTCCCCGTGCAGTCCATATGCAACTCACCTCCGTGGCCAGTACTGAAGGCAGATGGGGTAACATGGAGGATGACAATAGACTACAGAGTGCTAAATGCTATCACTCCCACGGTGGCTCCGGTAGTGGCAAAATACAATGAGATCCTGGCAGCCATAGTGGCAGGGTCAAGGTGTTATAGAATTTTGGACTTGGCCAACGCGTTTCATTCAATTAGGCTCCATGAATCTTGCTGGTAGAAATTTGCTTTTACGTTCCGTGGACAACAGTATTCCTTCAAACAGATGCCGCAGAGTTTCCATTCCAGCCCTAGCATCTGTCATGTGCATGTAGTACAGATGTGAGAAAAGCTAAGCCCCTCCTCACGTGACCATGTGATCAGTTATGTAGACGATACCCTGATCCATTCAGATGAGCAGGAAAAGACATGTGAAATCACGCAGGAGGTACTGAGCTTATTGCAGGACACCGGTTTCAAGGCTAGACAAGAGAAAGTGCAACTGGTAAAAACAGAAGTGAAATACCTAGGACTGACATAGAAGCCGAAGGCAGAACCCCAGACGCACAAAGGGTAGAAGTGATCGCAAAGCTCCCTGCCTCCACTAATTCGCATTCACTAAGAGCTCTGCTAGGAACGTTTAATTTCTTACGTGCCTTCACAGAGAATTTTGCAGATAAGGCCCGTCCTCTCTATGCACTACTTAAGAAAAGGGCACAGTGGAAATGGGGGAAGGAACAGCAAGTAGCTTTTGCCGACCTAAAGAAAAGCCTTCTACAAGCTCCCGTGCTAGCACACCCTGACATGGCTAAACCATTTTACATTCAACTGGCCACCTCTGAGCAAAGTATCGCTATCACCCTGAGCCAAAACCAAAACGGGGCTATGAGAGTTGTGGCTTATGCATCCCAGAACTTGTCACAGCCAGAGAAACGTTTCACCCCTTGTGAGAAGATATGCTTAGCCCTAGTATGGAGTCTGGAACACTGGGAATTCATTATTGGGGGAGCAAAGGTTATAGTACAGACCACACACACCCCATTGAAGTATATTCTGTCTGAAAAAATTCAGAACGGGCAGGTCACTAACAGCAGAATTTCACAGTGGACGATAGCCTTGATAAGCAAAGGTGTCGACTTTCAAAAAGAGTCAAAGAAGCCGCCCTCTCCTTATGGCCTAATGACTGTAGTAACAGAACACAAATGCCCTATACCTGAACTTAAAAAGAATACATGGCTTGAGATGTGGGGAGGATCCCTAGAGGAAGCACTGCTGCAGGATTTCACATGTTGGTTTTGTCACGGCTCCTCATTACATGTGGGAGGGAGAGCAGTGACAGGATTTGGAGCGATTAGAACCTCGGATGGATATGAGCTTTCAGGCTCCGCACGTCCTCACTCCAGCCAAGCAGCGGAACTAGAGGCTCTCCGGCGGATCTTTTTCTTTGAGCCTTTAGAGATCTCCTTAGCAGTATATACAGACTCAGAGTGGGTGTCAAAAGCCGCCACCATGTGGCTCCCCGGATGGCTTGAGAGCAGTGGGTGAATTTAGGGGGAAAACCGATACCACACCCAGACAAATGGCATAGTGTGGCCGGGCTTGTTATAGCCAGGACCAGCCAGACCTGGATTACCCATGTCAAGGGACATAAGAGGGACTCTTCCTCCACCAGTCAGTGGAACACCAGAGTAGACGAGTTAGCAAAGGCAGCTGCTTATGCAGACCTGGACACAGAGGTAATGGAAGAATTCTTCCCGGTTTGTGCAGTTACCACTAGGAGGCAAGCTTCCCTATTTTTCCTGTACCTGGGCTTGGCCATCCTTCAGGACGGAGACCCCATGATAACGCAGCTAGCTGATGCAGGGAAAGATCCCACTGGCCGGTATGTGTAGAAAAAAAGGAAGGAGTGTATTGGGCCATAGACAGTGGAGGGAATCCTCACTAGATAGTCCCTACTGAAATGCAGGGAGATCCGATCCAATTTGTCCATGAACAAGGCCACAAAGGCAAAGATGCCACCCTAGAAAGAGTAAGAGAAACTGGATGGTGGCCGGGCATGCACAAGGATGTAGAATAATGGGTTAATAATTGCCTCTCCTGTGCTATGGTATATGCAGACCTGGCCGGCACAAAGGCCCCCATTCAGCATCAAAGGATCGAAGGGCCGTGGGCTCGGATCCAAATCGATTTCATTGGCCCTCTTCCTAGCACTCCCCGAAGATATAAATACTGCCTGACTATAATAGATCCATTTAGCAAATGGGTTGAGGCATTTCCCTGCCACAAAAATATGGCAGCGACCACGGCCAAAGTTTTGTTTAACGACAATCTTTAGTAAATTCGGCATCACACATGTAATTGACTCAGATTTGGGCTCACACTTCGTTGGGGAAGTTACCGGAGAACTATGTAAGACTCTGGGAATAAAACAGAGATTTCACATTGCTGCACACCCACAGTCATCCGGAGTCATAGAGAGAACAAATCGCACCTTAAAGGAAACTCTCAGGAAAATGGTGCAATCCACTGGGAAGGACTGGGACAAAGGCTGTACATGGATTCTCCCCACACCTGGTTATGACGGAATGGAAAATTCTGCTGCCAGAAGCATTCTGGATAAACATACAAATCCTTTCTGAACTAGAGCCTCCCTTGGTCACGGATCAATGGGTGCACACATTGATCAGTGAGCTAAGCAAGGTCCACCGTCAAGTAGCCCGCCAGCTAGGAGTTGCCCAACAGAGAGTGGATAAGAGATTGGGCTGGGTTCGAAATCCCCAGCAATGGGAAGTAGGACATGTATGTATGTCCTACATGTATCACAAACTGTTTCAACAAGAACACTCTCTGGCTGCTAAATGGCAGAGGCCAATAAAAATCACACAGAGGGTAACCCCTGCCATCTATCAAGTAGCCATCCCTAGAAGGGGAGTGGAGCCAAGGCTCAAGTATTTCCATTATTCCCAGTTGAAGGAGTGGAAAGGGAAGTGATTCTGCTGTTCCTATAGCCACGAGATCTATGCCTGAGATAAATGTAGAACAGATCTCCTTAAGTGCACAAGCGCAGCCCGACCAAGTTTGCCTAGCCGATATTTCATGACCCTTTCGGAAGACGCCCCCACCTTCCCAAGCCAGCCAAGGGGGGGAGGATGCCGTCACATAAATAAAAGCTGTGTGAAAAATGTGTCTGGAAAAACATAATAATTCCTTTCGCAGGTTGTGCCCCAGTTGAACAGATCGCTGAATATGATGATAAGTATATTTTACTTTATGCTGCTTGCGGTAGGGATAGGCCCTTAGTACAAGCAGAGCAATTTGGGACACAGCCGCAAATTTGGGACTGTTATGGCCGCTCAGTCTCCAGAGAATCCCCCGTGCTCAGTAACTAGACACGGAAGGTTCACTCATGTGTATAAATGTGATGGAAAACAGGATCCTGGAGAGGCCATGGCATGTTATTTAGCCTGGAACCCAGAAATGCTTGTAGTTTTGGAGGACTACACAGACCTAAGAATGACCAAGGCCTTGCAAGTCTGCCCCTCAGAAAGGATTGTAAATTGTATTTTTAAGATGTCTGGAAAGACTGAAAAGTTCTGTCACCAGCCTAAGCTAACGACGGAACTAGCGATCCCTGTGGTTTGCCGGCTGAGGCCCAAACACTCCAAGGTTCCAAGCACAGAATCCCCCAGTGCACAGACAGCGCCCTGTTCAATAGCCATTATATCTGCTGCTGTTTGGAACATCGGCGACCCACAAAAAATCATTGTGTCAATTGGAACAGACCATTTCCTCCCCCATACTATTGAATTTCCTATTACGCTGACAGACTCAAATGGGGAAAAGCACCCATTTGCCTCTATAGAATGGAACCCGCTAAATTGGGTCGTGGAAAGTAAAGCGATATCAAGGCAAGGACCCCTTGATTGGATCGTTAATTTAAACAGCATGGAGTGCAGCAATATGATGAGTGATCGAAAGTTTATTATGCTTGGCATTCTCGTTATTGATATCATCCATGTTGAAGGAAATTACTTCTTAGCACTAAGTGACCTGACCACCTTAGTCTTCACTCCATTGATAGATGAGGTAGGATCCCTCAGAACTCTCCGTTCCTCTCCGTGTGCTTCCTATTGAACGGACGGTGAATATTACCCGCTTCAACAACCCTTGAATTGATAACCTCTATTTTCTTAGTCTCTTGATTGCTTGTACATAGATCTTTGTGTGTGTAAACTCTTTTGCTACATATCCTAAGTAAACACTATAAAATATAATTGCTTGGACTATACTTGGCTGAAAAACCGAACTCCGTATTATTGAAAGCAAAGATCTTCGCTCCTAAATTTGCTCTACCAAGTCTCTTAGCTAATTTCCCCATTTAAAAAAATAACAGACTTAAAAGCATTGCCCGTAACAGAATATTCTCACCCCCCCACACACACACCCAAAAAGGAAAAAAAAGCTTATTAAATTGGTAGTAATTCTTGCATGCTTGATTCAAGCCACTATTTATAAAGAGGATAAAAACATCCAACCCAGAGGATTTAATCCAGCAAGGTGAAGAAAAAAATACTGATACTGTACTAAGGATAAAAATAGCTTAAAAGTCTACAGTGTGAGAGCTCACAGTAAGTGATCAGCAGCCATACTGGATAAACTTCACTCAAGTAAATTAAGACAGTGTAAGAGAATGACAAAATGCAATCTTAGAAATAGGTTTAGCATAGGAGTGTATGCCCCCACATCATGACATTTGCAACTAGTCTACATTGTAGAGAGAGGAGCTGCGCAAGGATTTTAATAAACATTTTCAAATGACATTGAAGTTATTAGAAACTTTAGAGAAGTCTTTAATTTTATCAATAAATTAATTTTATTCTCTTCCTTTTTAATTTTTATTTTATTTATTTATTCCTTTTATTTAATTTTATAAATTAATTTTATCAATAAATATGTTCTTACAAATTTGCTATAGAATTTTGTGCACATAAAGAATGACTGTCTACTTTAAGCTAAACAAAACATTAAATAATGCAAGCATAGCATAATAATGCAAGGTATAGTTCTGCAACACTCCTGTGAGAGATGTTCAGATTTCTCATTCAAGATAATTTGCCAAAGAATATGGAACTCATCTCATGGATCCATTCTGCTGACAGCAGCATCTTTATTTATTTTAGAACATTTGTATGCTACCTCTCCAAAAACCTGCTCAAGAAGGCTAATAACTAAAAAATAAATAAATAAAAAGGAAAATTAATGCAATGTCTAATTCAAACAATTCAATAAATTCAACTCACTAAGAATAAAATCATCCCCATTCATAAATCCAACAGTGCCTCAGCATCAAAGCAAAGTTTATTAAAAACAGTCATAAGACCAGCATACAAAAAAATATAAGATAATACAGTATAAGAACATGGTAATAGACAGTTACAGCCATAATTCCTAAAATTCCGGACTGAACAAATCCTTCACTAATAACTCAACTTACAGTATGATCTACACTTTTTAATTACCAGATAACAATACCTAGCGACCTTGCGTGAGACGGATTCATAACTGTCAGCCAATAAAAACTTCATCACTTGTTCCTCGGCATATTTACAATAATTTGCCAATGGTTTAAAATGTGAGAGAAGCGGTATCAGCAGCTGGTCTGGCTACCTTTATTTCTGGTCTGGCTACCTGGTCTTCAGGTGGTCTGGCTACCTTTATTTCTACTGCATTAAATATACAGGCTAAAAAAAGTGCCTCAGCATCATAAAACAATCATAAAAGCAGGCCGTAAAACTTTCAAATGTGTTTCATACTGGCTGTAGGATGCAAGAGGCAGCTAAACTATATGGTTTGGGACCAACAAACCTGAAGAATCACCTAATCCCCTATAAACATGCCCAAAAGCGATGCTTAATTTTAGAGATCCTGCTTTGGGTGTCCCTACCTTCTGAAATTAGGTGGGTGGCAATCAATGAGAGGGTATTTTAAATCATTTTAATCATATGCAGGGTTTGGGTTTTTTTTGAGCAGGAACATACAGGAACGCGATTCTGGCTGGCTTGACATCAAGGGGTGTGGCCTAATATGCAAATGAGTTCCTGCTGGGCTTTTTCTATTAAAAGCCCCATGTGAAACAGTGGTGATGTCAGGGGATGTGACCTAATATGTAAATGAGTTCTTGCTGGGCTTTTTCTACAAAAAGTCCTGTGATCACATATATTTTGGAGGTTGATCTTAATGGTTTTAAAATGTAATTTAATGATGGAGGCTTTAGATTATTATCTGCATTGGTAATCCTTGTAAAGGTAAATGAGATAATTTTAGTCACAAGGCTGATAAACAGCGTTGTTTTAGAATGGCGCCTACATGCCAACAGAGTAGACAACTATAGCATCTAAGCTAAGATCTATACAGATTTTTCAGGATGGAAAGCCTATGCTGCAACAGTTCCAGCCTTCTGCATATATTTAGCCTTTTTCTATCTACATATTTATGTGCTGTCAAGACTTAAGTCAGGGGTGTCAAACTCATTTGTTACAAGGGCTGGATCTGACATAAATGGGTCTTGGTGAGGCTGGGACATGTGTGTCATAAAATGTAATGCCAGGTAGCAGAGATATAAACTTTATAAAGGACACAGACAAACCCATTAAAGATATTATTTTTTACTCAAAATACAAACATGCTTAAAACTCTTGCAATATTTTTTTTTAAAAAGAAAAGGTGGGGGAATAGTAAGATTTGGCAATGCAATTTTTAAAAATAAATCATCAAGAAAAAGCACAAGGATCACAGCAGAAACTAAAAATATAAAATGCTCTCAGCCTGGGAAAATATGAAATGCCTAGGCATTGTAAGCTCTCCCCTCCCACCCCTGGGTCTACTCAGGTTGGCAATGGCTCTCCAGTATAATATCCCCTTTTGGCTGTGGGTTCCCAGGTTACAGGACTTACTAGGCACCAGTTCTCAGGTCCATTCAGCAGAGAAAAGCTGGCTCAAAGCATCAATCCTGTAGTTGCAAAGAAGCATGTGCTTTAGTTGGCTATAGGAAGCATGTGCTTTAGTTGGCTATAGGAAAGCGGAAAAGTGAAACCGAGTTCCACTACATGGAAACACACAGCAGCACAGACAAAGTTGCAAGGAAAACACGTAATGGATTTTCCATTAAGGCCTCTGGGCCCAGATAGACTATCTATCTATCTGGGACAGAGACATTAATGGAAAATCAACTCCACATTTTCTTTGCAGCTTTGCTTCCTACTGCAGCCAGCAAAGACAAGGCAGAAAGAGCAGGGAGGGGGCAGGAGGGGGGGAGAAAAGAGCCCAGTGGGCTTGATTAAAGCTGGTTGGACGGGCTGGTTTTGGACAATGGACGAGACATTTGACACCCGTCTTAAGTGATTTATGGCAAACTCAGCAAGGGTCTTTCAAGGCAAGTGAGAAGCAGAGGTGGTTTGCTACTGCCTTTCTATGCAAAACTTTTCTTGGTGGTTTTTCATGCAATTACCAGCTCTGCTTACCTTCCAAGATTGGAGTATACAATGCTGCCTTCCCTCTCTTTGTTTACGTACTATGTCTTTATTTGGTCTAAATTATTCATCAATGAAGTAAAAGGGAAAGGATCTACTGTAATTTGTTCCTTATGTATTACACTTCCTGGATTTGGGGGGGGGGGCATTACTTCCATTACAAGATTTGCAAATAATACACATTATTGAATTATCTTCCAAAGAATTTATTAGATGTTAACATCCTAGGCCAGAAGGTGGTAAACGAATCCCCTTGAATAATATTAAAAGTAATTAATATTATTCAAGGGGATTGGTTCAAGAGAAGTTGCTTGGATTGCTAAAAGAATGTCACTATCTTGGTATAACAGCAAAAACAGCAGTTTAGCAGACAAGCATGTCCCTGATGTCATTAAAACTTGGGGAAGGGTTTCCTAAAAACTATATACATATAAATGACTCACAAATTAATCTCAAACACAGTTGTGTCCTTTTAAACACAACACCCAGAAAATAAAAATACTATCCAAGCACCAGAGACTGGTTCCCAAAATGCCTTTTCAATTCGGGAAAATGTTTGGAGTGAATCAGGAATTCGAGGGGAATTCTATTGATAGAAAGTCTCTGAATAATTCTGTTCTCCTTAGAAATTGAACATGAATTTATCTTATTTGCTATTATATTAAATGGATTATATTTATGAATGCATCATATCATGGCTGCAATCCAGAGATGCACAAAATCTTAATAAAAAAACTTTTATAAAATAAACGTAATTTATTAATTTGATTTGATTGAAAAACTAACTTCCTAAGAAAACCTGAAAAATCCTAAATTAAGAACAAAAAAACATAAGAGAAGACATGCTGGATCAGGCCAATGGCCCATCCAGTCCAACACTCTGTGTCACACAGTGGCCAAAACGCCCCCCCCCAAAAAAAAACCCCCAAGTGCCATCTAGAGGTCCATCAGTGGGGCTAGAAGCCCTTCCACTGAGCCCCTCCCAAGCACCAAGAATACAGAGCATCACTGCTCCAGACAGAGAGTTCCAACGATAAGCTGTGGCTAATAGCCACTGATGGACCTCTGCTCCATATGCTTATCCATTCCCCTCTTGAAGCTGTCTATGCTTGTAACCACCACCACCTCCTGTGGCAGTGAATTCCATGTGTTAATCACCCTTTGGGTGAAGAAGTACTTCCTTTTATCATTTCTAACCCAACTGCTCAGCAATTTCATTAAATACCCATGAGTGCTTGTATCGTGAGAAAGGGAGAAAAGTAGTTCTTCCTTTACCTTCTCTATCCCATGCATAATCTTGTAAACCTCTATTATGTCACCCCACAGTCGACATTTCTCCAAGATAAAGAGCCCCAAGCGTTTTAACCTTTCTTCATAGGGAAAGTGTTCCAAACCTTTTAGTTGCCCTTTTCTGCACTTTTTCCAATGCTATAATATCTTTTTTGAGGTGCAGTGACCAGAATTGTACACAGTACTCCAAATGAGACCACAGCATCTATTTATACAGAGGCATTATGATGCTGGCTGATTTGTTTTCAATTCCCTTCCTAATAATTCCCAGCATGGTGTTGGCCTTTTTTTTTTTTTTGCAATTGCACACTGCTTGACATTTTCAATGAGTTATCTACCATGACCCCAAGATCTCTCTCTTGGTCAGTCTCTGCCAGTTCACACCCCATCAACTTGTATTTATAAGTTAGGATTTTTGGCCCCAATGTACATTACTTTGCACTTCACCACGTTGAACCTCATTTGCCACGTTGACATTCACTCGCCCAGCCTCGGCAGATTCCTTTGGAATGCCTCACAATCCTTTGTGTTTCTCACCACCCTGAACAATTTAATGTCATCTGCAAACTTAGCCACTTCACTGCTTACTCCCAACTTCAAATCATTTATGAACAAGTTAAAGAGCATGGGGCCCAGTACTGAGCCCTGCGGAACCCCACTGCTTACTATGTTCCACTGCAAAAATTGCCGATTTATACTCACTCTCTGTTTCCTATTAATTAGCCAGTTTTTGATCCACAAGAGGTGCTTTTACTCCATGACTCTCGACATTACTAAGGAGCCTTTAATAAGGAACTTTATCAAAAGCTTTCTGGAAGTCGAGGTAAACAACATCTATTGGATCCCCTTTGTCCAAATGCTAGTTCACCCCCTCAAAGAACTGTAACAGGTTAGTGAGGCAAGATCTTCCCTTACAGAACCCTTGCTGAGTCTTCCTCAACAACTTGTGTTCATCAATGTGCCTACTCATTCTCATTCTCTGTTTGATAATGGTTTCCATCAACTTTCCTGGTATTGAGGCTTCCGGTTTTGGCTTCATGGAAGATTGACGTGCTTCTCAGTGAGGAGCAGACCAGACCCTCTGTTCTGGGCAGATAAGGTGTTTTAATGCCTACTGTCCACATCTTCTAGGCAAGAAGGTGGCCAAGACCTGTTTATAAAATTCTGAGATTTACTCTGGCTGACGAGGAATCCCACTGGGGTTTCTTTTTGGCTTTGAAGAGTCTCCGGAGAAGAATCACATTCCAACATGTACAGAGGATATTTGGAGTCATTAAATCGACTTAAATTCATCATGAGCCAAAGCTTCTTTGGGACTAATTAATATCTAATGGAATTTGACCGGTGCTTTTTGAAGGATCACGTCTTAAAAAGATAAAGATCTTTATCTATTGCTCTGGGACTAAATGAAGATTTATTTGGAAGAAAAATAAAGGTCTGGATACTAATATAAGACATTAAAACAAAGGAGGAGGAAGGGGAAAATTGAAACTGAGAAAATTAAAGTAACGGCTAAAAAAGGGGAAAATTGGAATTGTTATGCATACCTTTGGTCAGCTACCCCCTCCGACACTAGAAGAGAACTGCAAAACAACAAGACATCACAGGAAGTGACATCACAGAAATATCACGAGACTTCTTTACCATAGAGAATGAGACTTCATGGCAAGAAAGGAAAGTGATGACCATTAAGAGAAGGGAAAAAATAAGCCTCCTAAGCCTCTCTAGGATTGTAATCATAGAGAAACATTGGCGGCCATTATAAGAAGGTAATTTTCTGCAATTTTTTTTTTTAAAGAACGGGACAGTTAAAGATTGGAGCCAATAAATATCAACATTTGAAGATTAAATATACTGGACTATGTAATTTAAAGCTATCTGGGAGCAATCTAAGAAAAAGAATTTTTTTTAAAAAAATAAAGGAAACATCACGCAGCTGCCATTTTGGAAATTTTAAAGTTTTAAAAATTAATATCTTGGCTTCAGAGCTTAGGAGGACAGCAATTTTGGGCTTATCTGAAAGGGCATGTCCTAATCTATAAGATTGTATAGTTTTAAAAAACTTGTGACATCAACTTTAGTGCCTATATTTACAATGGGAAGGCAGTAATGTCAGCCCAAAAGCCAGGGAAACAGATACAGACAAAAGCCAAGACACTAGAAGAAGTAAAAAAAAATCTGAAAAAAAAGAACAAATGGATGCCATGAAGCAAGACTGGTGAAGGTGATTAAAGAATCTGTAAGTGAATGTAAGAAGGAATTAAAAAAAATATAGAAGTCCACACTAAAGAAGTTAAAGCAATAAGATTCAAGATTTGAAGATAAAGTGACAGACCATGATGCAAGAATTAATACAGTGGATTCCACTATTAAAAAATGCAGGAAAAAGCGGTACTGCAAGATTGCAAATTAATGGAGAATCAGATACGTTTGACAGGGATGCCTGAAAAACATGGAATGGACTTAAGAACATACATAATAAGGATTGTTGCTGAATTTGTTGGTGATGGCCCTGAAGAGACTAACTATTTCTATGACTATATTTACAGGGTCAATTCAGAGTATGCAAAGAAAAATAAACTTCCAAGGTATGTGGTAGTAAGATGTCTAACAAGAGATCTGGCGGGTAGAATTCTAAGTAAATAATATTATGGTAATGTGGCTGTGGAGGGCAGTGAAGTCAGAATCATGAAAGAATTACCAAGAAAAGTTTTAAGTGACAGAAAACTATATAAAAAACTGACTGATCAGTTGAGAATGAGTGAACTGAGATATAGATGGATTCTTCCAGAAGGTGTGGGTTTTGAATACAAAGGGAAGAGATGTACCATCACAAGTGTGCAAGATATGGAGAAATTTCTGATGGAAAATAAAGAATTTGGAGGTTCAGATTAAAATTTGAAAATCACAATGGATTACAAATTATTATCTTGGAATGTAAATGGACTTAATTCACCACAAAAAAGAAGGGCAACTTTTCATTGGATTGGGAAGCAAAAGTGTAACATTTGTTTGCAAGAAGAACATATTAAACAATTGGATTATAATTTTTTATGGAATAAGCAATTAGGTTAGGAATTTTTTTCATTGGCCAAGGAGAAAAAAAGAGGCGTGGTTTTTTATGTGAAGCAGGACTTAGACCCAAAACTGATTTTTAAAGATGATGATGGTAGGTTTATTGCAGTGGAACTGATGTTAAACCACAAAAGAACTTTGCTATTGGGATTGTATGTTCCTAATGGAACTAAAGACTTTTTCTTTAAGGATATTATGCAACAACTTGACCAAGTGACATATCAGCAAATTATGATAATAGGAGACTTTAATGGAACGGTTTAGAATATTTTGGACAGATCTGGGGAAAAAAAATAAAGGGAAATTACCAAAATCTTTTTTTGAACAAGTTAAACAAGAAAACTGTGTGGATATATGGAGAGAGATGAACCCCTACAGTGCGAGACTATACGTTCTTTTCAGCAAGACATAACTCTTTCTCAAGGATTAATATGTTATGGATTACAAAAAAATTGGGGTTGATAAAAAAAATAGAGATTCTTCCTAAAATAAGTGCAGATCACAACCCAATAATGTGGTTTGCGAAGGACACTAAAAAGACCGAGATGGTGGATCAATGAAGATCTGCTGCAGAAAAAAGAGGTAGTAGAGGCTCTGGAGAAAGACACCAAAGCTTTCTTCCAATTAAATGAAAATAATGATGTCCAATACCAAATGGTATTGGATGCATATAAAGCAGTAATGAGAGGCATTTTAATCATATTAAATAATAAGGATAAAAAAGCTAAAGAAAAACAAATGATGAATCTACAAAAAGAAATTGGAAAGGGAGAGAGGGAACTTTAAAAAAGGCCAGGGAAAAAGAAAATCTCAAAGGAAATTACAATTCTACATGAACAATTAAGACATTTACTAAATAAAGAAGTGGAATGGAACTTAAAAAGGCTTCAACAAAAATCTTTTGAGAGCGCTAACAAACCGGGAAAATACTTGGCCTGGCAAATGAAACGAAAAAGATAAAATAAAACTATCAATAAAATTGTTTTGGGAGACAAAGAAATTGTCGATCAGGAAGGAATCAAAAGAGAATTTTACAAATATTATGTGAAATTGTTTAAAAGCCACATGGTGGATAAAGGAAAAATAGAGACATTTTTACAGAAAATGAGTGTAAAACCCTTAACTGAAAATATGAATAAAATTTTAAATGACCCGATTGAAAAAGAAGAAATAGAGGCGGCAATTAATTCAATGAAATTGGGGAAAACTCCTGGTCCAGATGGATTTACAGCAAAGTATTATAAAGTTTTTAAGGAGACTCTACTTCCAAAGCTTCTGAAATTGATGAACATTATAAGAGCTGAGGGGAAGCTACCTAATACCTGGAAAGAAGCAGTAATCTCATTAATACCAAAAGAAGACAGAGATGCCACAAATGTAAAAAATTATAGACCAATCTCATTACTTAATAATGATTATAAAATATATGCTAGTATACTAGCAGAACGCCTGAAGTAGCATTTGAATAATTTTATTAAAGAAGAGCAAGCAGGGTTTCTTCCCAGAAGGCAGATCAGAGACAATATCGGTACAGTAATTGATATAATTGAATACTATGATGAACATCCAGAAAAAGAAGTGGCTTTTTTTTTCAGATGCAGAGAAAGCTTTTGATAATGTACATTGGGAATTTATGTTTGCAGTAATGGAGAAACTGAGATTGGGTGAAGACTTTGAGAGAATGGTAAAAGCGATATATACTGACCAACAAGCAATACTTTGTATTAACACAGACTTGACAGAGAAAATGGTAATTAGTAAAGGAACAAGACAAGGGTGCCCTCTATCCCCATTGATATTTATAATGACTTTAGAGATATTGCTTATGCAAATCCAAGAAGACAAGGAGATAGAGGGTCTGAAATTGAAAGGTTTTTCTTACAAATACAGAGCTTTTGCAGATGATGTTAACGTTTATAAACAAAAACCAGACTCAAGTTACACCGTTGCTGCTTCAAAAAATTAAAGAATATGGTGAACTGGCAGGCTTTTATGGGAACAAAGAAAAGTAAAAAATTCTGTGTAAAAATATGTCAAAGAGTAAACAGGCAGAATTACAAAATTTAACAAAATGTGAAGCGATTTCGAAAGTAAAATATTTAGGAGTAGAAATCACAACAAAAAATATTGATTTATACAAAAATCAAGGACAACTCTTGAGAGATCTATGGCTGAGGAGTGGGGGGGAAAACCCGGTTCTCTCAGAAACTTAACTACTACACCAAACTGGTTCTTTCAGAAAAGAATACCAAGATGGGAGTTTAGAGACCCAGAATAGAACAACCTTGAGGAACAGTAAAAAGAAGACAAGAAAGAGCAATGATTATATGGCCTTGTGAAGATAAATAGTTACGATTTGTTTAGGCTCAGGTGCAGAAATGTCTGAGATTCACAAGAATTTCCAAATAATCGTTGAAGATATGATTCAAAGATGGGAATACTGGTGGAGAACCAAATGATATCCATCTGACTGACAAACTTGTAATCACTATTTTAAATAGATTTTTAACAAAAAGAAAAAGTAGCAAGAATGAATTGACATTTTTAATGTATTCTAAAAAGGTAATGAAGTAAAGATACTCTTGTGTGGTGTTTGAAGTTATAAGCGGGCAAATTATAGGCGGGCAAGGCAGTTGGCCCCCTTCCTGGAGCGCGACGATCTAGCAACAGTGATCCATGCCACGGTCACCTCGAGGTTGGACTACTGCAATGCTCTCTACATGGGGCTGCCTTTGTGCCGAACTCAAAAGCTGAAGCTAGTGCAGAATGCCGCGGCCCAGCTGCTGTTAGGACTCCCCAGAAGGGAGCACATCCGGCCAGGGCTCCGGGATCTGCACTGGCTGCCAATAGCTTACCGAGTCCGGTACAAGGTGCTGGTTATTACCTTTAAAGCCCTATATGGCCTAGGACCTGCCTACCTGAAGGACCGTCTCTCCCCACATGTTCCCCAGAGAGTACTGAGATCGGGAACTCAAAATCTCCTAGTTATCCCCTGGCCAAAGAAGCCCGCTTAAAATCTACAAGGGACCGGGCCTTTTCTGTTACGGCCCCCTCCTGGTGAAACCAGCTGCCGGAAGAGGTGAGGGCCCTGTGGGACCTCGCCCAGTTCCGCAGGGCCTGTAAGACAACCCTCTTCCGGCTGGCCTATGACTAGCTGGTACAAGAAACTGAGTGTAGTTACACTAGATGTCTGCTGTCCCTAATGTTTTAAATGTCTTAAAATTTTAAATGTATTAATTATTTTAACTGTTTTTATGCTTAAATTCTATTTATGTCAAATTCTTATGTTGTGAGCCGCCCTGAGCCACTTGTTGGGAAGGGCGGGATATAAATAATTAAATAAATAAATAAATAAATAAAAATAAATAAATAAGATAATGAGTTAGCTAAGAATGTGCACCCTTGTGAGTGGGACAGTCAGCTATTCTTAGGAGAAGATTCTAAAATCCTATAAACATGGGATGATGTTTTGTTCAAGAGCTTCTTCTCTGAAGGGACTCCTTGCCTGTAACCTGCTTGCTTCACCTAGAGTATTGTGTTCAGTTTTGGGCACCACAATTTAAGAAGGATATAGACAAGCTGGCACACATCCAAAGGAGGGCTACGAAGATAGTGAGGGATTTGGAGACGAAGTCCTATGAAGAAAGGTTGAAAGAGCTGGGATTATTTAGCCTTCAGAGAAGATGACTGAGAGGTGATATCATCACCATCTTCAAGTACTTAAAGAGCTGTCACATAGAGGATGGTGCAGAATTGTTTTCTGTTGCTCCAGAAGGTTAGACCAGATACAACCAACTGAAATTAAAACAAGCGTTTTTGGCTAAACATCAGGAAGAATTTCCTGACAGAATGATTCCTAAGGGGAACAAGCTTCCTCTGGAGGTGGTGGACTCTCCTTCCTTGGAGGTTTTTAAACAGAGCCTAGATGGCCATCTGACAGCAATGCTGATTCTGTGAATTAGGAAGATCATGAAAAGGAGATCAGGAAGGGGATGTGAGGGGAGGCATTTGTGAGGTTCCTGCATTGTGTAGGGGGTTAGACAAGACTAGACGACCCTGGAGGTCCCTTCCAAATCTATGATTCTACTTTTGGGTAAGAAACCCTTACAGACTCATGTAATTGCTCTCCTTTAATTATCTATGTAGCAATGATGGATGAATGGTGTAATGTTTGTGAAAATATGAAAAGCCAATACACAAAGAAATATTAACAGTTCATCACATGATTTAGAAAAGGAGAGCCAAAAAAGCCCTCTAGGATTGTTTTAACCTTCTTCCAAAAACTGCTTAGGAACATGTTGTTTTCACTTCCTCTAAGAGTTCATTATATTGCATGTGGGTGACCATGTAATTTAAAGGAATAGAAAGCATTTATGCAAGCTGTAGGATAATTATATTTGTTTAATCGTACTTCAGAATCAAGCCCCAAATGAATTCAAAGATGAATGCCCTATGTGTAGATCTGAAGTCTTCATTTCTCAATTGAAATAATGTAATTTACTATTGACTGAAACTGGGAATCCCTGGTGCTTAAGTTACAAGAATGGAAAACATAAAAATTGGAGAATCTGTAAGAACTCATGGAGGATCTCATTCCTCCTCCTCCTCCTCATATGCTCTTTTTTTCTTTCTTCCTCCAGGCAGCACTTGAGGTTACTTCTCTTTCCCTGATTTCTTCTCTTCCTAATACCCCGCCATTTTCTGTTCCTTCTAAACTTTCAGCCATCCTTCCTTCTCCTATTCCCTTCTCTCCCACCAACCTACCATTTTCTATTTCCGCTCCACCCCCTACACCCCACTCTCTCTTTACACTGCCTGCTTCCTTCCCTCCTTTCTCCTCTCTCCCCACCAAAGGTCTACTGACATTACTTCTATATTGGAGAGGGGTGCTAAGTCCCCTGTGGTTTTCTTTTATTTCACATTTTTCTATAAACTTGGCATTTCCCCAAGGTTTGCAGACCACCCTTTTCTGTACCAGGCAATATTGTGTGGATATTCCCCACTCTGGATGCTTTGAGGCCAAGTTCACCATCTGATACATAGATTCATTCTGTAGTTATGTGAAGTGAAGGCAGTACCAGTTATTAATGGATGAGCTGTTAAAGAAGGTTACACAAATATATTAGAGAGGTACTTAGCATCCAGAGTGCACATAGATCAGTAAACTATGAAAGAACTTAACCGCCCCAATCAGGTATAAATTCTGACACACTCACTGCCTTTTGGGAGTTCTCTGGGGAAGTCCTGACACTTTCTAAGCAATTGACTGTAGCATGACATGGGCTGCTGTGATTGGCTGCCTTCACATGCTCAATGATTGCTTGAAATAACTTTTTGGCAAGATGTTCAATGCAGACAGTAAGAGGAAGATGAATTGATCCATTCATTAATGGCTGCAGGCGCTGAACTGGGATTGTTCACCACAAAGTCTTCAGCTTTCCTACTCTCAAACACAGATGAGGAAGATTCTTGGATACTGCCATATTCTCTAGCATACTACCTGTTGCCTCATCAAGCTACCCATTTTTATTGAAAAAATATATACTGTTATAATAATAAAGGAAAAAAATGGCACAGGTTAAGAGCAGCAATGACAACTGGAAAATTATGTACTATTATGTATACAACTGGCATACCACAGATATTTCTCTAGTGCTATGATTTGAATTAACTATAGTACACTATTTTAATTACAAATGTAAATACAATAACAGCCAAAATAGGGTAGGACATAATTCTACACTTATTACCTATAAAAGAAAACCTTAATTTCTTCCCAAGTAAAAAACGATGAAAAAATAAACTGAGACTGCTCAGACTCTAAGTGCTGCATTGACATTCACTTTTCCAATTCTGATCCTGGCTGAGGTCTCATCAGGTTATTGGGCAAAACAGTAATCAAAACAATTAATTGATGACTATACAAACAAAGTAGTTGGCACTAGTCTATTTATTTACACTTAACAACAAGGTAGAACAAATGGATAAATCTTAACTATGTTGTTAATTGAATATTGCAGAATGGCTATGAAACCACAGAAAACATGCTAAAAGAGCACCAAAAGTTTACCACCTCTAATTTGACAAGTGATATAAAAATAATCTCTTAAGAAAGATAACATTATTTGCAAATTGAGCAAGAGGACCCCAATGATAGCCATATATAATCAGTTGTCACCTTGCAGCTCAATTAGCCCTCATGTAAAAACGAGGCATGTAAGGAGAAATGAGGTTTTGACATTATCTCTGCCAGCAAGATAATTACACAGCCTTCATTTAACAGTAGGGCAACACTACTGTAGCAACAAATTAACTCAGCTCCATTTGCAATTCATGGTGTGTTTTCTCATTTAACACCATTTGTCTTACTTGAGTGAATGTTTCCATTAGTTTTCTTCAGCACAGCAAAATACTGTTTTGACTTGAACATTACATCATCAAATCACTATATCTTTGTTCCAGTAACTCTGAGCAATGCAATATGAAACTGATTTATATTTTTCCCTGCAGTTCTAACTCAAATTTTTGGTGTTTGGTTTACAGCCAAAGAATAATAAAAATGCTTTTTGAATTAAATGCATTTAAAATTGAATTTAATTACAGAAATCTGTTTCCTTATGCATTCAATGAATTCCTCTGGAATTCTAAACTGTCAGTTTATTAGTAATGACAAAAGTTTATGTACTAAATAGAACAGCCTGCACAGCCAGCTACACTTAAAATTTAGTACCATAAGGTATATGAAGAACATACAGTACAGAGGGATAAAAACATGCCTTCTTCTTCCTTCTACAGAATAAGAACCCTATTCTTTCCTTACTCGCTTGGACTATGGTTTAATATTGTGTGAGCACTCACAACCAACATGGCAAAAACAACCCATGCTCCAGATCAACTAGGGTCATCAGACACAGTTAATCCTATTTAGCAGTAAAAATTCTGTACAGGTTACCACAAGTGCATACACTAACTTTTGTGCAGGCTCAGATACTTAAGAAATCCTCTTTTCCAACAGCCCACCATTAACCAAGACATCTGAATTGGGCACAACCATAAACTTTGGCTTGTTCTCTTGCCAGGATTTCAAACCATTGTTTAATTTCAGTTTAGAAAAAAGAGAACTCATAATCTGTTTCAACTGATTGGCTTCTAAGTAACCAGGATGGCTAAGAAGGGGACTAAGGACATGAAAGTCTATGAACTTTCATGACTCAGTCCCGTAACAACAAATTTTGGTTTGCATGACTACATCTGAATAGTGCCAATAAGAGAAGAAACTGACATTAGTGAGACAGGAAGCAATAGCCCAGTTAGGAAAAGCTGTTACACCATGTTCTCATTTAAACTGTGACTTCCTCCAATTAGATATTTATATTATAAAGAATTTATTCTGGGTGCCCACCTTCAAATACCCAAGGAAATTTTTAAAAGCACAAAATCAAAAATGGTAAAAAAAAAATAATGTCCCAGTGGCAGGTGTATCATCATCCCCATCATACTGAAAGGATTTATTTTATTTTTATTTATATTTATAGTCCATCTTTTCACTCATGACTTCTTTTTACCCTCCAGTACTTCTTTGTGCACTCAACATTAGTGGGCTTCTTTGTAACCAGTGTGAGCTATTATAGCCTTTTGAAACTATAAAATAAAGCCAATTATATTAAAATCATTCATATAATTGTGGCCACTGGAAAGCAATAAGAACAAAATACTAAGCCAGCACTTTATGAGAGGATCCTATGGAAAAGCTAATTAAAACAATCAAGCAATCAAAAGCATTAACAATAACCTTTTAAAACTTTTTGATATTTAAACACTATACTGAATGTAATCTTTACTTAGCTAGAATGAATAAACTCTAATAATCAACTAACCCAGGGGTGTCAAACATGCGGTCTGGTGGGCCAAAGCAGGCCCCCGGAGGGTTCCTATCATGCCCCTGAGCAACTGGCTGTTGTCTGCTTCCTTCTCCCGCTCTCTTGCTTCTTTTTGCATCACAGCTTGCTTTGTGAGGCTTGCTCAACTGCACAGGAGCTACACAACAATACCTCAGTTTTCTCAATTGGCTGAGGCGCCTTCCTTGGGAAGGCAGAGTTTGCTTTGCCAATCTCTCTCAATTGCACAGCAGAACTACTGAGTCAAGTCTCTCTTCTTTCTATTAGCTGAGGCTCCTCCCTCTCCTGGTCTCCTGGGGAAGGAAGGGAAGAGCAAGAGCTTCCTTTGCCCAGTTCCCTCGATCCCATGGGAGAGATACAAAGAAAGCACCTTTAAGACCAATGAGTGTAATGTTTTAAGTATGTTTTATTTTAAGCGTGTTTTTTTTAAAACAAACTTTGTGTTTGTCTGTGTCCTTTATAAAGTTCATATCTCTGATCTAATCTTAAACAGGTACTCATATGGCCTGGCCCAACATGGTCTCATTTATGTCACATCCAGCCCTCATAACAAATGAGTTGACACCCTTGACCTAACCCTTTTTGGAGGAGAGGGGTAGGGTAGGTCCCAACTTAATACTTTTTGCATTACACAGAAATACTGAGTGTTGAATAAAAGCTATAAATGTTTCCCAAATTAATTAAAACAAATACAACAGATAAAAAGCTGAGCTGTCTTTCTGAACAAACCTATAGTCAAAGAAAAGAGTGTCACTTTCCATTATGCCAAGGTGACTGTTCAAATTCTGACCTGCAAGGCTAATTCTAGCTGGAACAAAAAGCTGTCTTTTATTTCATAACGAAGTCTCAATGTCAAAATTGGCAGACGCCCTTTTATTGCCACCCTAAAGTGGCTGTTAACTATATGCAACAAAGTATTACAAGCCCCAAATTCCAAAAAACATGAATATTCATAGTAAAGGTTCAGGATAAATGACAAGGAATATGCTTATATCAATTATTTTAAAGCATAGTTAAAATTATACAGAATTTCTATTTTTCTCTTATTTTCCTTTTATTGTGTTTTGGTCGGCAGCGAGTCCTCCAGGTGGTAGGTGTTACATTAACGAGCTCTATCTGCCCGGGTTTGATGTTAGAGTTTTCCTTCTCTTAGGCTGGCGAGGTTGGTGGGCCCAGCCTGCCCATCCGGTTATACCGCCGGACAATTCGGTCGCACCATGACGTAGCAAACGAAAGCATCTTTCGGCAGCACCCTGAACGACCAAGCAGCCTTATCTAGGGACAGCACTGCTTGCTCCACACAGAGAGGGGCCTAGAAAAGGTGGCCTAAACAAAGCTCGTCTCCTCCACCCCAGTTGGCTAGCCGCGGTCAACGGGCATCCTTACTTGCGGTCGAAAAATAACAACAAAGAAAAGGCATGCACCTGCCTCACAAAGTGTGCAAAAACTAAAGCTTGCATGTTGGAACATCAGAACCATGCTTGACACAGTAGACAGTGGTCGCCCTGAACGACGCTCTGCTCTAGTTGCCCACGAACTTCTCAGGTTGAATATCGACATAGCAGCTCTCAGTGAGGTCCGTTTCCCTGAGGAAGGTAGTCTTCAAGAACACGGTGCTGGCTATACCCTCTACTGGTCAGGTAAGTCAAAGGCTGAGAGCCGCCTTTCTGGCGTTGGCTTCATGGTCAGGAACTCCATTGCCTCCAAACTCAAAAACCTGCCAACAGGTCACTCAGATCGCATCATGTCCATGCGCCTCCCACTTCAAAACAAGCAGCATGCAACACTCTTCAGTGTGTATGCCCCAACCCTTCAAGCAGATCCTGCAGAAAAGAACAAGTTCTATGCTGATCTACACAACCTCGTACGGAAGACCCCTACAGAGGACAAGGTGATCATCCTTGGCGACTTCAATGCCAGAGTAGGTAAAGACTCGGAAGCCTGGAAAGGAGTACTTGGCAAACACGGCATTGGCAACTGCAATGACAACGGGCGCCTCCTGCTAGAATTCTGCATGGAGCACCAGCTCACCATCACCAACACTATCTTCCAGCAGAAGAACAGTCTGAAGACAACCTGGATGCACCCACGGTCCAAGCACTGGCACCTTATCGACTACATTCTGGTGCGCCAGAGAGACCTTCGAGATGTCTTACACACCCGAGTAATGCCCAGTGCAGAATGTCATACGGATCATCGTCTTGTACGCTGCAATCTCCGTCTTCACTTTAAACCCACACCCAGGAGAGGAGGTATCCCTCGGAGGAAGTTTCAGGTTGGCAGTCTCCAGTCAGCCGAAGTTAAAGCTGCCTTCCAGGCAAAACTCCAGTCAAGAATTGAGGACCCCAGTTGCCCCACAGACCCTTCTCCAGAAGCACTCTGGGAACACCTAAAAACTACCGTCCTGCTAGCCGCGGTCTCTGAAGAAGTCCTCGGGTTCTCCACAAGGAAGAACAAGGACTGGTTTGATGAGAACAATCAAGAGATCCAAGATTTACTGGCGAAAAAGAGATCTGCCTACCAAGCACATCTTGCTCAGCCCTCCTGTCCTGGGAAAAAAGCAACCTTTCGCGCTGCATGTAGCAACCTCCAGCGCAAGCTTCGAGACATTCAGAACGATTGGTGGTCCAAGCTTGCAGAGAGAACCCAGCTGTGTGCAGACACTGGTGATTTAAGAGGGTTCTACGAAGCCCTGAAGGCAGTATATGGTCCATCATATCAGGCTCAGAGTCCCTTGCGTAGTGCAGACGGCCAAGTGCTCCTCACAGACAAGGCATCCATACTGAACCGGTGGTCAGAGTATTTTCAGGTTCTCTTCAGTGCCAACCGCGTAGTTCAAGATTCAGCAATCCACCTCACCCCACTTCAACCAGTGAAAACAGAGTTGGATGAGATCCCCACCCTAGAAGAGACTGTTAAAGCCATCAAGCAACTGAAAAGTGGCAAGGCAGCAGGAGTTGATGGAATTCCACCAGAGATCTGGAAGCATGGGGGCACAGTACTACATAGCTCACTTCACAAAGTACTTGTCACCTGCTGGGAACAAGGCAAATTACCACAGGACTTTCGCGATGCAATCATCATCACCCTATACAAGAACAAAGGGGGAAAGTCAGACTGCTCCAACTACCGGGGGATAACCCTGCTCTCCATCGCAGGCAAAATCCTTGCCAGAATACTCCTGAACAGACTGGTGCCCACCATTGCAGAAGAACTCCTCCCAGAGAGCCAGTGCGGCTTCAGAGCTAACAGGAGCACCACCGACATGGTATTTGTTCTCAGGCAGCTCCAAGAAAAATGCAGGGAACAGAACAAGGCTCTGTATGTGACTTTTGTCGACCTTACCAAAGCCTTCGATACCGTTAGCAGGAAAGGCCTGTGGCAAATCTTGGAACGTTTAGGATGTCCCCCAAGGTTCCTCAGCATGATCATCCAGCTACACGAAGACCAGCGAGGCCAAGTCAGACACTGCAACGACCTCTCGGAGCCCTTCCCAATAGGCACAGGTGTAAAGCAAGGCTGCGTTCTCGCGCCAACTCTCTTTACGATCTTCTTTAGCATGATGCTTCAAAGAGCCGCAGTAGATCTAGATGATGACGATGGTGTCTACATCCGCTATCGCACCGATGGCAGCCTGTTCAACCTGAGGCGACTAAAGGCCCACTCCAAGACAATGGAAAAACTCATCCGAGAGCTACTGTTTGCTGATGATGCTGCACTCGTCTCCCACTCGATATCAGCTCTGCAGCATATGACGTCCTGCTTTGCAGAGGCTGCCAAGCTATTCGGCCTAGAAGTTAGTCTGAAGAAGACAGAAGTTCTCCACCAGCCTGCACCCCAGGAAGATTATCACCCTCCCTGCATCACTGTGGGTGAATCAGTTCTGAAGACAGTCCAGCAGTTCAGCTACCTGGGGTGCATCATCTCCTCAGATGCCAAGATCGACAAGGAGATTGACAACAGGCTGGCAAAGGCAAACCGTGCATTTGGCCGACTGCACAAAAGAGTGTGGAGCAACAAGCATCTGAAAAAAGGCACAAAGATCAATGTTTACAAAGCGGTTGTGATGACAACCCTCATCTACGGCTCCGAATCGTGGGTTTTATACCGTCATCACCTGCGACTCCTCGAGCGCTTTCATCAGCGCTGCCTTCGCACCATCCTCAACATCCACTGGAGTGACTTTGTGACCAACACTGAAGTCCTCAAGCGGGCGGAGGTTACCAGTATCGAGGCACTGCTGCTGAAGACGCAGCTGCGCTGGGCAGGGCATATCTCTAGGATGGAAAACCACCGCCTTCCCAAGATTGCCCTGTATGGCGAACTCTCCACCGGCCATCGAAATAGAGGGGCACCAAAGAAGAGGTACAAGGACTCCTTGAAGAAATCCCTTGGCACCTGTCGCATCAACCATCACCAGTGGTCTGACCTAGCCTCAGATCGCAAAGCATGGAGACACACCATCCACCAGGCTGTCTCTTCCTTTGAGAACGCACGCATAGCTGGTCTTGAGGACAAAAGGAGACTGAGGAAGAATCGCACTGCTACAGCACCAACCCTAAATCAGACTTTTCCCTGCAGCCACTGTGGCCGGACCTGCCTGTCCCGCATTGGTCTTGTCAGCCACCAGCGAGCCTGCAGCAGACGTGGACTATTGCACCCTTCTTAAATCTTCGTTCGCGAAGCCAAGCCGAGAGAGAGAGAGAGAGAGAGAGAGAGAGAGAGAGAGAGAGAGAGTTTTGGTCAGACCACCCTGTTTTTCAGAAATCTGTCTTGGGGTCAACTCTACCCTAAAAACAGTTCAATTTCAGAACAGCAGCATCTTTTAAAAATTTTTATTTTACACTATACAGGCAAATATGGCTGCAATCTTATGAATGTTTTCCTGGGAGAAAGTCCCACTGAATAAAAAGGGACATCTGAGCTATGCTGTTTTACAACTGCTTCTTATAATGGTAAGGTAAAAACTGGCAAGAATTACATATATTCCTGTATTTTGATGTTACACAGATTACGGTGACACTGAAAAACTGCAATTGCTAATATTATTCCTAAACTTTAAAACGGGAGCAAGTGTCTGCTAAATGATGCAAATCCCAGAGTTTGTGGCTCAGCTGGAAGATCCAGTACTCTGGGTATAAACAGGAAGAAGCATCAAGCCAGCACTGCTTGCCATTTGGTTGTATCACAGCAGGAAGAGCTACCCAAAGAGAAGATTGAAGTCTCTGGATTCTTGTACTGGGAGGAAGGAGGGCAAGGGGATGCTACTATTTCTGCATTTGTTTAGTCAGATGAGAGCTGGATTTTGGTATGCATGTTACTCAGATCCAGCTGAAAGGGGAGTCTGGATTTGTGTTTGCTTTGTTGTTTTTTGTTTCCAAGACCCAGGTGAGAGGTGGATCTGTATTTTAAATGTGGGTGTCCCTTCACTCCTTTGTCTGCTGGTGGGAGAGATGTGCTTGGAAAGACAGAATGGGGTGAAAGATGAATGCATAAATCATAGTGCCTTGATAAGGGGAGATACCTTGGTGGGAGAGAAGCAGGCCAATTAAGGGAAAGGGACAGCAGACAACTGCATGCTGTTGCTCCTTCTGGCTCTTCTTCCAGAAGAAATGATGTTGGTAACCATATCAACAACATACCAGGCTATAAATCCTGCTGCTAAGTGCCAGAGCAGTCACAGGGAAACCCCCCCCATTGTGCAGGTTACACTCTTGGTCTAATATCTTGTGCTGAACCGGAGGAATGTGATCTGAGGGTAAAGGAAATGATGATAGTTCCTTTATCATGGACAGATGACTACCTGCTTGGGTTTAGACTCACAGGGATAACAAGACTCTACAGGAGAGGGGGTTCTATTGAAATGATCCACCTTTGAGTCAGGTGGATCTGAATGCTTTCTGATGGCTCTAGGGAATTTTCCTGTTAATATGGTTGGCATTCCTATCAATGCCAGTTTGACCTCTGAAGAAATGACTCAGGCAGCTAACATGATTGCTCCCTGTTGCTCTCTCTCAGGTGTTACAGCCCAGGTAGCTCCTTGGTTTATTAAGGGGCTGTGAGCAATGAAAAGACAAGGAAGATGGTGGAGGAAGACCTGTGCCAAATTCAACAGGACACAGGAAAAAGCTCATTTTAAAAGCATACTCAGTGGCAGTGACGGTAGCAAAGAAACACCACTTTCCCGTTACTATTGCATCTGCACAGTGGAACCATTCCGGATGGTCAGAGACCTATTTGGATCTGGTCTGTATGAGGAAATGGAGTGCTTGGTGACTGTTTTGTGCACCACTTTGCAGATAAAGTCTCTTGCATCTATTCTGTGTTGGTCACCCTGGCAGATGACTTGTGATGGTTATAGGGAGTGCAACTCTGTTGATTCTCCTGGACCTCTCAGTGAATACAATCAATTTGGTATCCTTCTGGACCATCTATCTGGATTGAGATTGGGAGGCACTGTTCTGTAGTGGTTCAAGTCCTACCTGGAGGTTAGGTTTCAGAAGGTGGTTCTGGGCGACTGCTGCTCAGTCCCTTCATCTTCATCCCATGGAGTCTCACAAGAGTCCACCTTGTCCCAAAGGGCTCCCTTTTATCCTCTATGCCACTGCTGGGTGAGGTCACCTAGAGATTTGGGCTGGGTAGTCACCAATATGTGGCTGACACTCAGCTGAACCCAATGTCTGGAAGCAGTTTTTGGAGTGGATGTCAGCAGATAAACTGAAATATAATCACAATAAGATGGTGGGGAGAAAGTCTGATGTGGGATTTAAGACGTTGTCTGTTCTGGATGGGGTTGCACTCCCATTGAAGAAAAAGGCCTGTAGTCCAGGGGTGTTCTTGGACCCACACCTACTGCTGGACAAGCAGCAGCTGGTTAGGAACTGTGGCATTTCCAAGACAGAAAAGTCTCTATGGTGCATACCCTGGTTACATATAGATTACTGCAATTCACTCTACATGAAAAATGTTAGGAAATTTCAACTGGTACAGAACCCTGCATCCAGGATGCTAACTGCAGTGGGCTGTAGGGACCATATGACTCCAGTCTCAGCCCACCTAAACTGGCTTCCAATTTGTTTCTGGGCACAATTCAAGATGCAGCTCTTGACCTTAAAAGCCCTATATGGATTAGGAACAATATACCTGAAAGAATGCCTAATTCCTCATGAAGCTGCTTGATAGTTATAGTTATCTTCGGAGACCCTGCTTTGAGTGTCCCCAGCTTTTGAGATTAGGCAGGCAGCAACCTGGGAAGGGTTCTCTCACCAGGGAGATCTGCCTGTCCCCTTCTGTTGCCGTCTCTTGCCAGTGAGTGAAGACTTTGTTTTATTTGGCATTCCCTCAACAATTCCTCCTTCCTACCCAATGTTTTATGGTTTGTATTTTAACTGCTTCGTGTTTATTTTAACTTGGATGCTTTTAAAAATTCTTTTAATGAGGCATGTTTGGGATAAGGGTTCATATTATTGGTTTTATAATGTAATTTCATCATGTATGTTTTTGCAAATAAAAAATATATATATATATATATATATATATATATATATATATATATATATATATATATATATATATATATATATATATATTAATGTGGTGCAGTGGTTAGTATGCTGGCCTAGGACTTGGGATATCCAGGTTCAAATTCCTGCTTGCAACAAAACTCCCTGGGTTACCAGAGCTCAATAATCTTCTCATCTTAACCCATTTTAAAGGCTTGGTGTGAAGAGAAAATGGAAGAAGGAAAACCAGGTACATCTACCATAAGGAATACAAAAAAGGAAAAAGAAAAGGGGGGGGTAGACAAATAGATGTGTGCTTGTTTTACTTGTTTAATTTTATTATCTGGAGCCATTTATTTGTATGGAGATTTATTTCCTGAATGCAGTTTATGGCAAGTTTGAGTCTGGACTGTTTATCTGTGCCACTGTGCACCAGACAATGCTATCAGACTCTACTCTGTGGATAACCCCCACTCATACTAGTAAGAGTCTAGTAGCATTTTAAAGACTAACAAAATTTGTGGCAAGGTATGAGCTGCCATGAGTTACTGCTCACTTTTTCAGCTATCAGGTATCTGAGAAGAAGTGAGCAGCGAAGAGCTCACTAGAGCTTTCAAAAGGGCCTTCTGGACCTCAAACTGTGCAAAGATCCTCTGTGTTTTACTGACTCCCATAGTTCTAAATAAAAGATGAACCTAGGCTGACCTATTACCCATGAGTTGGAGGGAAATAATCAAGTCCTTATAAGAATCCATGAGCTTGTTGAGTGATAGAGACTGAAAGGGATTGTGAACAGGTATCAAAGTACAGATTCCACTCCGTACAGTTCATTGTTCTTAAACAGGTACAGTAAAATGCTGCAGATCTGATTAAGTTATGAGCTATTTACACATTTCACTTGTTAAAGTTCTGTCATAATCTTCTAGCAATCTTCGCAGTGCAAGACGGTAAGCAGTGGAGTGCCACAGGGCTCAGTACTGGGTCCCATGCTCTTTAACTTGTTCATTAATAATTTGGAGTTGAGAGTAAGCAGTGAAGTGGCTAAGTATGCAGATTGTTTAGGGTGGTAAGAACCAGAGAGGATTGTGAGGCACTCCAAAGGGATCTGTTGAGGCTGGGTGAGTGGGCGTCAACATGGCAGAGAGGATCAATGTGGGCAAGTGCAAAGTAATGCACATTGGGGCAAAAAATTCCAGCTACAAATACAAGTTGATGGGGTGTGAACTGGCAGAGACTGACCAAGAGAGAGATCTTGGAGTCGTTGTAGATAACTCATTGAAAATGTCAAGACAGTGTGCGATTGCAAAAAAAAAGGCCAACACCATGCTGGGAATTATTAGGAAGGGAAATGAAAACAAATTAGTCAGTATCATAATGCCCCTGTGTAAACTGATGGTGTGGTCTCATTTGGAATACTGTGTACAATTCTAGTCACCACACCTCAAAAAGGATATTATAGCATCGGAAAAAGTCCAGAAAAGGGCAACTAGGATGATTAAAGGGTTGGAACACTTTCCCTATGAAGAAAGGTTAAAATGCTTTGGGCTCTTGAGCTTGGAGAAATGTCGACTGCGGAGCCATGCTAGAGGTTTGCAAGATTATTCATGGGATGGAGAAAGTAGAGAAAGAAGTACTTTACTCCTTTTCTCACAATACAAGAACTCGTGGGCATTCAATGAAATTGCTGAGCAGTCTGGTTAGAACGCATAAAAGGAAATACTTCTTCACCCAAAGGGTGATTAACATGTGGAAATCACTGCCATAGGACATGGTGGCGGCTACAAACATAGCCAGCTTCAAGAAGGGTTTGGATAAAAATATGGAGCAGAGGTCCATCAGTGGCTATTAGCCGCATCATATTGTTGGAACTGTCTGGGGCAGTGATGCTCTGTATTCTTGGTGCTTGGGGGGGGGGGAGCAAAGTGGAAGGGCTTCTAGCCCCACTTATGAACCTCCTTTTTTTGCCATTGTGTGACACAGAGTGTTGGACTGGATGGGCCATTGGCCTGATCCAACACGGCTTCTCTTATGTTCTTATGTTACTATAAGACTATTTAAAATTGCAATTAGATTAAAATAATCTAATTGGGTGTACCTGGTATTAATCAGTGATCAAAATGTTCAATGCTAACACTGCCAGCTAGATTTAAAAATGGGGAAAAAATGCCTTCAGAATTTGAAACAAATCTTAATAGATGTACTTGTAAGAAGAGTGTTAATTCCTTCTTGCTGCATATTAGGCAGCTGATAATGTCCAAAAGAATAACACTAGGCATAATACTGTGATTAACATCATTAGGGTATAGATCCCAATAAGCACAAAAGCAATATCTGTGTCTACATGTATTAGTGGCAGTGGCAATCATGCCAAAAAAAGCAATGTACTTCCAGAAAAGAGCAACAGTAATGTTAGAAGTCAAATTCACAGCTGTGAGAACTCTGTTATCAAACTGAAAAATTAGGCAGCGGCAAAATAAAGTAACACATTTATTAGAAATGTAGGTTTCATTATCGCAGAAACATTTCTTGCAGTAACTATTAATGTATGCTAGATCAGGGGAATGTTGTAGACATCGTTTATCTTGATTTCAGTAAGGCTTTTGGATAAGGATCCACATACTATCCTTGTTGACATGTTGGTAAAACGTGGTTTGGATTATGTTACCATTAGGTGGATCTGTAACTGGTTGACTGATCGCACCCAAAGAGTGCTTGTGAATGGTTCCTCATCCTCTTGTACAGGAGCGACAAGTGGAGTTCCTCAAGGATCTGTCCTGGGACCTGTTTTGCTCAACATCTTTATAAATGATTTGGATGAAGGAATAGAGGAAATGCTTATTAAATTTGCAGATGATACTAAATTGGGTGGGGTTGCAAATACAGTAGAAGACAGAAACAGAATACAGGATGACCTTGACAGACTGGAAAACTGGGCTCAAACCAATAAAATGAGTTTAACAGGGATAAATGTAAAGTTCTGCATTTAGGTAGGAAAAATCCAATGCATAATTATAGGATGGGGGAGACTTGTCTTAGCAGTAGTATGTGCGAAAAGGATCTCGGGGTCTTTGTGGATCATATGCTGAATATGCGTCAACAGTGTGATGTGGTGGCTAAAAAGGCAAATGCAATTTTGGGCTGTATCAACAGAAGTATAGTGTCCAGATCACGTTTAGTGATAGTATCGCTTTATTCTGTTCTGCTAAGACCTCACCTGGAGTAGTGTGTTCATTTTTGGGCACCACATTTTAAGAAGGATATAGACAAGCTGGTTTTTAGGTTTTAAATGTTTTAACTTTTAAATGTAATAATTTTGAATTCTGTTTTATTGTTTGTTGTGAGCCGCCCTGAGCCACTTTGTGGGAAGGGCGGGATATAAGTTATTGAATGAATGAATGAATGAATGAATGAATGAATGAATGAATAAATAAATAAATGGGTCCAGAGGAGGGTGACAAAGATGGTGAGCGGTCTGGAGACTAAGTCCTATGAGGAAAGGTCGAAGGAGCTGGGCATGTTTAGCCTGGAGAGGAGGTGGCTGAGAGGTGATATGATCACCATCTTTAAGTACTTGAAGGGCTGTTATATAGAGGATGGCACAGAAGGCCCTTGAAGATAGGACCAGAACCAATGGGTTGAAATTAAATCAAAAGAGTTTCTCGCTCAACATTAGGAAGAACTTCCTGACTGTTAGAGTGGTTCCTCAGTCGAACAGGTTTCCTTGGGAGGCAATGTGCTCTCCTTCCTTGGAGGTTTTTAAACAGAGGCTAAATGGCCATCTGACAGCAATGAAGATCCTGTGAATTTAGGGGGAGGTATTTGTGAGTTTCCTGCATTGTGCAGGGGGTTGGACTAGATGACCCTGGAGGTCCCTTCCAACGCTATGATTCTATGTATGCATGCACCCATGTAGACAGGATACTGGCTTCCTGAAAACCATTGTACAGGCATTCCCACTCCCCCTTCCACTCTCCAAAGGAATTTTTTTCTCCTTTGTTTCTTGGCATTAAATATGTGCTTAAAGCACATAACCATTGACAGAAATCAAGTCAATGCACACCAGGATACAACTTGAGTGTCTGAAATGTGTTTGGAAATCCTGGATAAGATGGAACTTGAGGAACATCAACCACAGTTAGTTACTGATTTATGCTACTTGAAGTCAGTTTTTATCATGGGACTCAAGGCAGATTACACTGAGTAATTAAAATCAACAGGATGGGACAATGAAATAGGATTTGGGTTGCAGAACCAAACACAAATATATATATTAAAAAACAAACTGAAGCAAAGCAAATTGTTTGCATGATACATTAAATGAAGCAAATTACACCATAGGATCCAACTTACAGCAAACTATACACGGTAGTACAGACCACAGTCCCTAATAATTTATTCAAGTAACTTTGTGAATAATTTTGTGCTGGATTTTGTGCAGAAAAGCCCTCTTGAATTATTCAGTTTTGCAAGGTTTGCAGAAAGTCAGGAAAGTGGAAGCCTTCCTGACCCGCTCAGGCAGACCATTCCACAAAGTGGGGGGCAAAATGGAGAAGGCACATGTATAAGTTTTTGATTTTAATCATTTGCAGGTTGGCTGCAGGAGGCCCTACACAAATAAGTGAAGCTTGTTGTGGTTGAGTTTAGGGGAAAAGCTTGTCTTGCAGATATGAGGGTCGAGGGTTAGGAAGAGCTTTCACTGTGATAGCTAATAAATTGAGCCCAGGAACAGATGGGCAGCCAGTGGAGTGACTAAAAGCATGGGTGTAATATGTATATATTACCTAGCTGCTGGTAACAGCTCCAATGATATTTAATATCTAAGTAAAATTTCTGAGTTTCTGGATATTTGGCACCACTAACACAAAACAACATCTCGTCGTAACAATCCTTCCCATCAGATATTAGGGAAGTGATAGTCTTAAACCAGCATCTGAGACTAATGGAGGATTCTATGTGGCAAAACAACAAAGAGCCTGAAGATAAATCCAGACAAAATGGTTGCCAGAAAAGGTGATCTAGGCTAGAGTGTATATATTTTGAATCAGATACAGGTAAAAAACCAGTCTGCAGTTAAAAAGGAGTCCTGGATTTAGGTCTACTTGCAAATTTTCAGGTAGCATATGAGTGTCATTTTCAGTTTAGGCAGGTAATCTGGCTGTATTCTTTCCTGAAGAGAAACATTTTAGTAAAATCCATATTCAACTAGATAATCAAGGTTTTGATTTTGAAAGGCCTAAATGACCTGAGACCAAATATATGGCTATACATGCACTAGAACTTTCATCAGAAGCCCTACTCCTTTTCTCCCTGCCCCCACCAGCACTAAGTAAGCCCGCCCCCCCCCCCCCCACCTGTAAGCTCAAGCAAGAAAGGGACTTTTCAGTTACTGCTCCCAGGCAATTCCCTTGAATTAGAAGGTCCGCTGATTCCCTATCACTCTTGGCCTTTCAGCACATAGGGAAACCTGATCTAGAAGGCAATTGGAAACCTTATAAATTATTTAATCTTGATACTGCTCATTGTAATGCCATGGCAACAGCTCCCTCGGCTGGTGGGATTCTTCCTCTTCTACTGGAACCAGAAGATCATCCTACACAAAAGGCAGCCAAACAGGGAGGCTGCCAAGGAGCTCTTTGGCAGAGCTGGTCCTGGACAGCCAGATTCAAACTGAGGGTAAAGGAGGCACCTGAGGATGATGTCAGAAGCAAGCAAAAAACACAGGCATCAAGCTGGTTGGATGGAGTGGGGTATGCACACACCCCAAGACACAGAAGTATGGTGGCTGTGGAGAAGAAGCTTGCTCTGAGCTTTCTAGATAATCAAGTACTGGAAATCAAAGGTATTACTGTAGTTACATGCAGGGAGAATCTGCCTAGAATCTGCAAACAAAAAAAATAACAGTATGCCTCTCAAGGATGTATTGTGCACTGCTATGGTCAAAAACTCCTCTTTAGTCAAATAAAAAAAACCCACTCCTTTTATGTGGTTAAAGCTTAATTTCTCTATATTAGTGGGTAACAGAAACTAAAGAAATTGGGACCTGTGAAGAATCACAGGGATGAGGGCAATTTAGAAATCCTACCTCCTCTAAGAACATAAAAGAGCCCTGCTGGATCAGACTAATAGTCCATCTAGTCCAGCATCTTGTCTCACACAGTGGCTAACCAGTTCCTCTGGATGGCCAACATCACAAGAAGGTCTCAGCCTCTATGCCCTGTTGTTGCCTCCTGGCTCTGGGATTTAGAGATTTAGCGCCAAGACAGAGCTGTCCTCCACATATCTATCTAATCACCTCTCATCACCTTTCCTGTGGCCATCACGACATCCTCTGGCAGCGAATTCGACATATCAGTCACCCTCTGTGTAAAGTGGTATATCCTTTTGTCTATCCTGAACCTACTCCTTCCATTCCCTCTTCAAGATTATTTAAATACAACAGCTTTCAGTAAGCTGATCTGTACTTCCTTCTTCAGCTATGTTACCTTCAACTGACTCAATTCCATCTTTCATCTTTGGTTTACATTGGGCTGATTTTTGAGGGGCTCTCTCTTAACTCTAGTTAATTTATAAGGCCATATTTTTCCTGCATACCTGAGATATCCTGAGTATGTCAACCTCCTAACTTGTCTCCAGGTATCCCCACAACAATTGTGAGGTTACTGTAATCCACACACAGGACAGCCAAGTTTATTGCTGGATATAGCAATAGTAAACGCAGTGAGCATTATCTTTAATAAATAAAAGCCCTACCATGGTGACAAATCTGAGGATTTTCATTGGTTGGATGTGAGCTATGCAGGCTCACACTCTGTCTCTGGCATGCCACTGGCTGATTCTGCTCTCCCCTGCCCACCGCCAGCCCCATCTGGTGAGAATCCCACCAGACAGCCACTGCCTTCTGAGGGAGACAGTTCTCTGCTGACAGGTTCTCCTGGGGGCTTACTGATCACTACTGCCTCTCCTGAGGACCCAAAGTCCAGGACAATCTGTCTCTCCCCCCGCTCCCTCAAGCAAAGCTGCTTCAAAGCAAACAGTGAGCAAACAGTAAATTGTGAGAGACATGTTCATGAGACAAACAACAGCAGTTACTTCGCGTCAACTGACACAAAAGGAATGTTCATTCGCTGTGGAGTGGGGCCAGTTCAACAGCGGCAGATAAACAGACTGACACTATACAATGTATCAAGCCCCCTTTCCACCTGCAAATACTTTTCACTCTTTCTATTCAAATTAGGCTACAGTGGGCTTATATGATAGAATGGACTCTATTCTGTCTTATGGGTCCATAGGACACAATGGAGTCCATTCTGTCCTATGGGCCCAGTGGACAGATTGGAGTCCATTCTATACTATGAGCCCACTGGACAGAATGGACTGCATTGTATCCTATGGACCCATATGATAGAATGGACTCCATTCTGTCCTGTGGACTGATAGGACAGAATGGACTCCATTCTATGCTATGGGCCCATAAGATACAATGGCGTCCACTCTGTCCTATGGCCCCATGAGATGGGATGAACTCCCTTTCATTTTCCTGCTGCCTGAAAGTGGGAGGGAGTGAAAGGGAGGTTTCTAATAGTTGCCTATCTTTCTGCCTGCCTGTCCTCCTGTCATTTTTCTGTCTTCCTTCTTTTCTTTCATTTTCCTTTCACTCCTTCCACCCCAACTTTAACATAACTCTCCCTTCCTTATTCTTTCTCTGTCTCTCTGTTTTTCTGTCTTTTTCTGTCATCCTGTCTACTCATTTTTCTTTCTTTCACTCCTTTCTCTTTTTTTACTCCTCCCTTCTGTTCTTTCTCTCATTCTTTCACTGTATTGCTATCTTTCTGTCTTTTTTATTTCATTGCGTCTGTTCACCTTCGTTCATTGTTCTTTCTTGCATTCCTTTATCCCCATCTTTTTCCTACCGTTCTTTCTGTCATTCTTTCTCTCTTTCTGTTTGTCTATCTTCTTTCCTTCTTGCCACCTACACATCCATCACCCCCCATATTTTTCTAGGGCCCATTGTATTTCTTCCTACAATGGGCTTTACTGCTAGTACTTATATAAAAGATTTGTAATTTGTTAGCTGGAGAAAACAATAACATTTTTTTTATTCTCCTACCTTAGGGCAGACCACAAAAGTTGCAATCCTAAGCATTTTTACTAACAAGTAATTTTACTGAAATCAGTTTGACCTCCTTCTGACTAACCACGGTAAGGAGGAAGCTACAAATGTTGTTCCAGAACAAGTGCTGATGAATTAACAGAATGGTATACAAGTGACTGATGGATTAAGCAACTAGTGCAGAAACCTTGCATTGATTGGCAATAGTTGGACAAGAATTCAATCAAGCCTTAAACAGGAATTAGGAAACCTCTGACAGAAAATTTGATGTCATTTGATAAGCAGTCAGCCAGTTGCCAAAATTTAGAAAACTTTAAAGTAAAAACTCACATGAAGAAATATGTAAATGGTGCTTGATGCTTGGGAGGGGGGCTTCTAGTGTCCTGGCCTCACTGGTGGACCTCCTGATGGCACTTGGTTTTTTTGGCCACTGTGTGGCACAGAGTGTTGGACTGGATGGGCCACTGATCTGATCCAACATGGCTTCTCTTATATTCTTATGTTCTTAAATAAACAGTTCTACAATTCAAACTTGAAGACATCAAAAATTCAGAATGTTTTTAGATTTATTTTTATTGAACTGTAGTGATCAAAATACATTCACATCATGAACTAATTCCTTTTGAATTAAATGAATTCTATTATAATGGAATGACTGCAAGACTTGAAAGAATTGCTTACAATTTGCACATAGAAGAAAAAAAGAGAGCTAAGTCTAAATTAAGATGTCGACTATGAAGTTTCCAATAGGACCTTGACATGACTGTTGACCTACTCATGACATGATCACACCAGTAAGGATTTGGAATTCTATTAGTATTACCAGAGGAAAAAAGTCAAGGAGTCATCAGGAAAACAAATCTATATCTGCTACTCCATCAGCCAATTACTGTTGTTAAAGTGGAATTAGATGGGTATTGACAATGCGAAGGGGATAAGGATTAAACAGATGACTGAGTATACAGCTAGCAATGGCGCTGTGCTTTTCCTGCATAAAGTTTGAAAGAAAAACAGTCAAAAAAGGGAAAATGATGTATTATAGGTTATGTTATGAATCTGAAGGTATTTTGAAGAGAAAATAGTTATTAGGAATATTCTTTCACCTAGTCATACAATTTTCCTCCAGCTGAGAAGAACTGCACTCTACTGGAGTGCCCTAACAGAATATTATTATGCTATTAACTTGGCAACACAGTTCAGCCACGATTATCTCAATGCCATGGGGGACTCTGAATAATTTTAAATAATTACCTTTTTAAAAAAATAATCAAGGGATTTATTTCAATTGAGTTAACAGATGTCTGGGAGACATGAACCTGATAGTGGTGAATAGAGTTTGTATTAAAGAGGATGGACTGCAATACTGAGAGAATTACGCATATGCACACCTTATATTTACCAAATATATTAACTATGTAAACAAGAAAGCAACATTATTCCCAGTTTAAAAAGAAATAAAAACTGATGCAAATATGGTGATTCATACATGCCTGTAATTTGGTTACCTCTGACAAGGACTGTTCTCATATGAGTCATAAAGAGATGCTAGTTCTTTAGAATTTAGTAAAAGACAAAAACAACATCACCCATAGGCTCTAAAACACAGCCTTGTGTTAAACAGACCTACTTTCTGGAAGTTGCATGTAGCGCTTTCACCTGGAACCTGAGGAATATAAAGCATATAGCTTTAAGGTAAGCAGCCTTCATTTTAACAGCATGATGGAAACAGTATATTACCTATAATAACTAGTTACTCTGAATCCCCAGAATCAGCTGGTAATTTGTAATAGTACTTAAACCTTTCAACCACCTGTTGGAGACAAGTACCAATTAAAGCTAACCATCTCAATATACTGTTTTTAAAGTTATTTTAAAAAATCCACCAAACTTAATAGCACTGTCGTGCAATATCAGGACAAGAAAAGGTATCTTCCTCCAAGAAAGCTAATAAACATACTAAGGCTAGAGTAATATGTTTTTGTTCTATATTAATTAACCTAGCACTGCTAGATAGCAGGCTTTATTCTCACAACTTCCCAACACAGTTTTTAATTTCTCCTTCAGACAAGTTTGGAATCCCTCCACATACATTTTAGACATTTTGGCTCACAAGCTCCTGGGACTGATGATTTCACTAAGACCTTTTAGTTAAGTGCTTTTGAACCTGGGCTGCTCAAACAACTGCAAGTTTGGTTCATGTCTTGTTTTCCAGTTGCAAACACAGACATGATTTTTCAGTTATCTGTTTGTGGATGTTTTATGAGTTATTTCACTGTATTCCTTACTAATCATGTAGTGTAGGACAATTAATTTGTTGCCCATGTGAGTTCTCACACAGCCTTATTGTCTACTACCTCTCCAAATCCTTGCTACTTAACTGATCAGCAGGCAATTGTTTAAATAAAACACTCACAAATCATATGAATCAGTCATAAATACATACTGTGTTTCAGTTAAATCCTACTCTTTGTTGTTCTTAATTATCCCAATGGCTGCCAGCCAGTCTGAATAAGCAGCATCTTTGTGCATGCACAGTTTTGGGAAAAACTGATACAAACTAGTTTGGCAGGCATTCACAACTGCTTAGCACAAAACAGAACAGATGAAATGATCATCTCATGTTTGACTGCTACCTTCAAACACAGTCCAGTTGGACCATCAAACAAGTTCACAGTGAAATGTGAAGAATCCCTATTTTGAATAGGGAGATCATGTTGCATTATCTATGGATAGGTCAAAGTTTATCAAGGGAGATAACCCCTAACATATGAACTTCAAAAGGATAAAGTAGTATTTTATGAACAACTTTTTTCTGGCCCTTCTACCTGTCCTGTTGGCAGGACAACTGACTTTTTTATTATATGTACACTGAGGAGCATAACTTTAGCTATTAATTAGTATACACTTACTTCAGCCAATATACAATTTACAATGGCCATGTGACAAAATTTAACTTGGCTAGCAGTTGACACAATAAATGTGAATGGTGATAGCAGCTACATGCTGCCAGTAAAAACTGTAATACTTCCAAAGGAAAATAAAGTGTCGCAAAAAATACCACTGTGCCATCCTCACCAACATCCAATAATTCTCCAGTTCCTTCCTCCACCAAAACATAAGAATATAAATAGAGCTTGCTGGATCAGACCAGTGGTACATCTAGCCCAGCATACTGGTTCTCACAGTGGCCAACCAGAGGCCCAGAACGGCCAAAAAAGCAGGACACAGATGTTGAGACCCTCCCCTAATGCTGCATCCTAGCAGTGATATTCAGAGATCTGCTGCTTCTATATATAGAGTCTCTTTAGTAACCATGGCTAGTAGCCACTGATGGACCTCTCCTCAATGAATGTCATACCCCTTTTTAAAGCCATCTAGGGTCATGGGTCATCATGATATCCACTGGCAGTAAATTCCTCAGTTCTATTACTCATTCAGTAAAGATGCATTTCCTTTCATCTGCCCTGAACCTATTTCCCCAACTTTTATTGGCTACCCCCCGAGTTAGTACTATGGGAGAGGGAGAAAAGGCTTCCTCTATCGACCTTCTCTGTCCCATGCATAATTTTATAAACCTCCCCTTAGATGTCATTTTTTCTAGTCTGAGAAGTCCCGGAGTCTCCACCCGTTCTTCATAGGAGATATTACAACCCCTTAATCATCACTGAAAACACTGGTGTTGAAGCACTGGTGTTGAAGCATATATAAATAAATAAGTACTGTTTAAATACATTCTTACCTTCAGCTTCAATTGGAGCCAGTTTGGTGCAGTGGTTAAGGGCAATGAAATCTAATCTGGAAGAACCAGATTTGATTTCCCACTCCTCCACATGCAGCTGTTGGGTGACCTTGGGTCACGCACAATTCTCTCAAGAGCAGTTCTCTGACAGCTCTCTCAGCCCCACTTACCTCACTGGGTGTCTGTTGTGGGCAGAGAAAGGGAAGGAGATTGTAAACCATTCTAAGACTCCAAGTGAAGGGCAGGGTACAAACTCAATCACCTCCTCCATTCATCTGATAACACCATGTTATGATTCAGTTTCTATTCTCAGGCATCAAAGCTGTGTAATACTCTTTTTGGCTCATTCCAAAAAGCATAACATTGAAAATGTACCTTTTCCTGAGTACAAGTTGTTTTTTTTTAAATCTCCCTATCTCTCCCCCCAGAACATTTGCAATAAATACACTACAAGAATTCTCATGATTAACAACTACTCTGGTAACTGTTACCAAATAAAAATTATCCAGAGTTAATCCCTTCCCAAAACCTCTTTTCTAAGATATTCAAAATGCAAAGCAAAACTTGTTCAATACATTTTTCTGCTACCTCCCATGTATAATTTATTTTTGCTATACATTGGCTTGATATACTGAAGCAATACAGCTTCTAATAGAGATCTTATGTTCTTGTGACTTATGACAGTCTACTCTGACTTACATTATCTGGGATGATACGAAACCTATTTTTTTATCTTGATAACCTAGGCAAATTTCATATTTCTTTTGTGTATTAATGGGCATACACTGGACTCACTTGGCTAACCAAGAATACTACCTTGTGACTTTAGGGGTGAGAGAGCAGCAGCAATGTTTGCTTCATACTACAGATGCTCTTGATTAGTCAAGAGAAACTGCTGGCAACTACAATTTGAACATTTGATGCAATCACATTTTCACACAAACAAAACAAAGACTACAAAGTACTGGAAATGTTCTTAAGTATTTTAGCATGCAGCATCCCTCAATACAATTATTAAACTGTCAACTGCCACCAACATCAATTTAACTTTTTTTTTGTCAGATAGGATTCTGTCTTAGAGTAATAATACTTATTAAAACTTTACAACTAGGGGTTAAAATTTTTAACCAGTATTTTTCTGTATGGGTCTACTGGATCTGAAAAAAAATGGGATTTCTGAACAATCCTGGCTCCCAATAAAAGTACAGTACTTGGATTTGGGATTTTTCTAAAATCTGGATTTTTTTTCAGGCTCAATAGACCCAAGAAGAAAAATTCTGTTAAAAATTAAAGCCAGTGCAAAGCTGAGCTGGCAGGGAACAATCTGCTCCCCATGTGTACAGGCAAAGCGGCTGGGCTCACTTTTCCTGCAGTCTGGTTTAAACCTGGATACATGAGAAACAAGCCCCAGGAACTGCTGTGCCACGCAGAGCACATATGGCTCCAAGCAGAACAGGAGATCCTGGCTGGCTTGGCTTTTTCTGCAGCCTGGTTTAAACTGGGATATTTAAGGCACAAAGATCAATAAGGCACAAAGATCAATGTTTACAAAGCGGTTGTGATGACAACCCTCATCTATGGCTCCGAATCGTGGGTTTTATACCGTCATCACCTGCGACTCCTTGAGCGCTTTCATCAGCGCTGCCTTCGCACCATCCTCAACATCCACTGGAGTGACTTTGTGACCAACACTGAAGTCCTCAAGCGGGCAGAGGTTACCAGCATCGAGGCACTGCTGTTGAAGACGCAGCTGCGCTGGGCAGGGCATATTTCTAGGATGGAAAACCACCGCCTTCCCAAGATTGCCCTGTATGGCGAACTCTCCACCGGCCATCGAAATAGAGGGGCACCAAAGAAGAGGTACAAGGACTCCTTGAAGAAATCCCTTAGCACCTGTCACATCAACCATCACCAGTGGTCTGACCTAGCCTCAGATCGCAAAGCATGGAGGCACACCATCCACCAGGCTGTCTCTTCCTTTGAGAACGCACGCATAGCTGGTCTTGAGGACAAAAGGAGATTGAGGAAGAATCGCACTGCTACAGGACCAACCCTAAATCAGACTTTTCCCTGCAGCCGCTGTGGCCGGACCTGCCTGTCCCACATTGGTCTTGTCAGCCACCAGCGAGCCTGCAGCAAACGTGGACTATTGCACCCTTCTTAAATCTTTGTTCGCGAAGCCAAGCCGAGAGAGAGAGAGAGAGAGATGATGATAATAATAATAATTTTTAATTTATATCCCGCCCTCCCCGCCGAAGCAGGCTCATATGAGAAGCCATCCCCAAGCTAAGCTGACAGGAGGTCTGTTCCCCACCAGCACAGCTGATCTCTGGGCTGTCTTCTGCAATTCCGGTTACACTTTAAAGGCGTTGCAGTAGAAGCCTGACAAACAGCTGAGCAGCGAGAGCAATCTGCGCTGGCCTCTATGTTGTTTTTTGGATCTTTCTAGTATTCTTGACTATATCTGGGATTTCCCCCCCCCCCTTTGGTTAATTTCTACATACACATTTATATACCTACATAAATATATATTTATGTACTCAGTGTATCTCTACTTGTATATAAGTAATTCTTTTTTTGTCATTATTACTGGTATTTGGATTTGTATATGTTTTAGTATTCAAGTTTTAAAAAACTTATTTTAAAAATTTATATATATTAATTATTTTTTTCAGGGATTTCCTTCTCCCTGGATAAAACTTGGATATATTTGGGAAGCTGAAATTTACCCGAAAAAACCAGTAAGGTATTTTTGGGTACATTTTTGGCTCAGGTAGACCTGAATGCACACCCCTATTTACAACACAAAGTACTCCACAATTCTTTCAACATTTCCTTACTGTAGCAAGGGAACTGAGCCTTGTGAGCGAATGACTTATACAAGTCTAGTGAAGAAGATACTGAATTGACATGGCTTGAATACACACCTTAACTGCAAAGTAGAATAAATAACATGCCTCTTGGGAAAAGTACTTGGCTACTAGATCATCACTGACATTGTAATGCTCAACCTGTTTTCTTAGATATGTTTGTGGTCTATCAAAGGGACTAAAATAAATTCTAAATAAATGTATTTAGGATCAAGGTATACAACAACTTTTCCTGGTCTCTAATAAGAAAGCCAAAATTGAACTCATAATTAAAACTGGAACCAAACCAAACCAGAAGGTTTCCTTCTCAAGAGCATATGAGCCAAGATTAGTTCCCCTCAGAAGAGCCCATCTACTACTTCCATCTCCTGCTCTTTAGGGTATGCTAGTCCCTACTGTGCCTCATATGACAGATCATTGTACTGAGCCTGTATGCATTAGCATTGACTGAATTATTCAATCACACCCAATGCAGAAACTCAGCAGTGGCTACTCACCTCTAGATAATGTATTATCGTAGTGATGCCAATGATGATAAGCAGCTTGCCCTATGGGTGTGTGTCTGTGGGATATTTCATTATTACATTTATTTTTGGCATCACAGTATCTCTTTTCAGAAAGCAGTTTGGGAATGCCTGGGTTTCTTTAGAAGCATACATGTTAAAAAGGTCACCAACACAAAAAAGTACTGTGTTCTACACAATTCTTATTCCATGTGTAATGAGATGGGTGATAATCTATATGACTGCAATGCTAACCTTCACAAATTAAAAAAATTATTATGTGCACATATAAGCCAATTAATTCCGTAAAGCCATAGCACCCTCCAAACACAACATAAACCACAAAGCATACTAACTTCAGGGGGGGTGGGCTCCCTCTGGGTGTCCTGCCCCCCCCCAGGGAAAGTGCATGCGCAATACATCGCCTCTCCTTTCCCGGTGTAGTGAACGCTGCGTGGTCACTGCCTGGCTATGCCTGGCAGATGGTCACTGCAATGGCCTCTCCTACATTACTGCATCCGTGGCAACACCTTCTCGCTGGTCCCCCCCGTTTTCACAGAGTATGCCACGTTATGGTGCGACCGAATGTCCGGCGGTATAACTGGATGGGCAGGCTGGGCTCACAACCTCGCCAGCCAAGAGAAGGAAAACTCTAACATCAAGCCCGGGCAGAGCTCGTTAATGTAACATGTACCACCTGGAGGACTCGCTGCCGGCGTCCCGGCTTACTGGGCCATGGCAGATGACCCCATGGTGAAAGGGTGGAGCCAGTACTGTGCACACTGCGCTTCACCTAAAAATTCCTCTGCGCAGGCCTGAAGGGTATCCACATCCACAACCCACAACATACCAAGTCCTACAGTGATGGGCAAGGGGCAAAACGGCGGGTGGAAGATGCCACTGGAAGCCACAGTCCCGATCCTGCATGTAGGCGGTTCACGGTATTGGTCGCCTGATGCTGACCCGGAGACGAAAACATTTTTCGGCAGCACCCTGAACGACCAAGCAGCCTTATTTAGGGACAGCACTGCTTACAGCACCAACCCCAAATCAGACTTTTCCCTGCAGCCACTGTGGCCAGACCTGCCTGTCCCGCATTGGTCTTGTCAGCCTCCAGCGAGCCTACAGCACACGTGGACTACTACACCTTTCTTAAATCTTCGTTCGTGAAGTCAAGCCGAGAGATACTAACTTCAGTTAGTAGATGCCCTCTTATTATAAGTGTTATTAGTCTAGATTTCTACAAGTTAAATCCTATTGCAGTGTCTACAGGATGTCCCATCTTCCTGACTATATTAACCTATTCTGTGTAATCTGCCTTGACTCCCCATGAGAAAGGTGGATTATAAATAATGTAAATAAAATAAATGTGTGTCAAGATTGACTGCTTTCAGACTTTGTGTATCTCTCAACAAGCTATTTTCTGATCACTAATGCAATAAAAGATACCATCTATGAAAAAGGATACCATTAACAATAAAAAATTAATCTTGGATAGCACCAACATGGGTTTTCTGTGTTTGATTAACTGTACTAACTTTTTAAAGCAAACTCTAACTTTCACAATTCATGTCATTAATAATAGCATATATAATTTTTTAAAAAAATTAAAGGGATAATTCCATCCAATTTGGAAAGACATTCAGACCTGGTAAACTCACTTGTATTTTCAACTGGGGTTGTTAACATTTAAACAGAAAAGGATCTAAATATCTGACAGGGCAATGTTTTCATGACAAGTATTAAACAATGCCATTTTAAGCAGGTTTCCTTAGGCCTCCTACTCAGGTCTATTCAACTGGGCTTGCCCCAAGGCCAGTGTTTTTAGGATTGTGCTGAAAATTTACCACAACTGTGCTACGATTAGGGGATATTTCAAAACTTTAATACTGATTAAGAACAAAGGGCAAAAAAGTGAAAACATTCTAATATAAAGGCAACAGGCACAAATATAAATTTAAAGCAATTCACTCAATGTTACCTGCCTCGGCAGATCTTTTTAACTTATTGGGAAAGTCACTCGACTTCATATTGACACAAAGATGTGTAAATCAATACATTCAGAGCAAGTGATATATTTTAATTTAAAAATGCTCAAACTGTAGCAGTAAATCTATGTACTTAGTACATACAAATCATCAGAAAGGCGTATTTCTTGGGATTTAATATCAAGATACCATGGGTTCATGAGATGCGTACCGCCATTGTAAATTTAAAATAATTTGATTCACCTCTTCTCCCTGAACATTTTACAACTTAGTTGTACTTCACAGTCCCTTTAAAGAAAGCAAATGCAATCCTATACACAGTGAGGCAGCTTGAACCCCAGTTATATTAAATAAGATGTAAGTAGCCTTATTGCGCTCAAGATTACACCATAGGATGAATGGGCTTGGCAAGCTAAACATACCTATTCATGCTTCACTGTATTTGAGCTTTATAATGAGCACTCTTAATCATGCACCATCAGACTACTTTTTATATTTAACACATTTACATTCTTATCAGTGAATTTTAAGAGAAAAACTAGCACAAAAATTGGAATAAAACAAATAGGGATAATTTTTCCCATGTCTCCTGAAATTATATCCTACTTCATATGAGAGATTCAGGGACTGAGCTAACTTTTTTTTTTTTACAATTTTAAATATAAAACTACCATCCTACTTGCTTAAACTACTTATTTATAAAAATCACTTCATATCACACCAGTGAACTATACAAATTAAAAATAAAACAAAGTCCCTGTCAATGGCATATAATCTAGATACTAGTTGCCAAAAATTTGCCCAAACAGAAAAGCATTACTAGAAGAGAGCTCTAGAGATGCTGAAACCTCTATCTGCCTTCAATGTTTACTCTTTGTGTACATATATTATTATGACAATAAACTATCAACCAAATAAACTATCTCCTTCCTTGGAGGTTTTTAAACAGAGGCTAGATGGCCATCTGACAGCAATGTGCATTTAGGAGGAGGTATTTCTGAGTTACAGAGCCCAGCGGCACAGAGTGGTAAAGCTGCAGTACTGCAGTCTGAACTCTCTGCTCACGACCTAAGTTGGATCCCAGCGGAAGCTGGTTCAGGTAGCTGGCTCCAGGTTGACTCAGCCTTCCATCCTTCTGAGGTGGGTAAAATGAGTACCCAGCTTAATGGGGGGAAAGTGTAGATTACTGGGGAAGGCAAAGGCAAACCACCCCGTAAAAAATCTGCCATGAAAACGTGAAAGCAACATCACCCCAGAGTCGAAAATGACTGGTGCTTGCACAGGGTACTACCTTTACTTTTTTATTTGTGAGTTTCCTGCATTGTGCAGGGGGTTGGACTAGATCACCCTGGAGGTCCCTTCCAACTCTATGGTTCTATGAAAGGGAACCCAAGAGCACACAGAAAACAACATGACCTTTTAGCTGCACAGCCTGAATTGTTATAGGTTTCAGTGAACATTTTCTGGAAAGTTACTGGAGACTAGTTTAGATTCTGGAGCACTGGCATAGCTGCATTCCTGATGATGCTTGCATCTTTGTTTTGTACAATGTTAGCAGTCTCCCAACGTTGTTCAAAGGCAATTTATGAAAAAATGCATTACAGTAGTTGTATATGTTGTGACAAAAGTATCAGTGACAGCTGCCAGATCTCAAGGTATGACATTAGGGCTGGCTCTCTTATTCCTTTGTTCAGTAGCAAAACAAAATATATGTCACAACATCATCGCATTCTGAATTTATGTATCCTTTCAAATCACAAGGCAGTGATGTACTGCAGAGAATCCCAATGCACTTACTATGACAAGGCATTATACCTGCATTATTACAAGTTACAGGGGAAAGGAAGAGACACTGACCTACTTCTTTAGCAGTCATGCATTTCCAATATGTCTAGTTCTAGCTTTAATCCAAAAGAAAAAGCCCCATTCTTCTAGTTAGGGGGGAGACAGCAATAAATAATAATAAAAAACCCTCAACTCCTGCCACCAAAGAATGTTTTATACCACTTTCACTGTCACGTAACAATTTTTTTTTCTGGATTAATCTTCAGCCTTACCTGTTGGGAAATGCTGTACAAATACAGAAACTGTCAATGTTAAATGAAATAAAAACTGAACAGATCTACGTGTCATTACCATACTGAAGATCCTTTACTTACTACCCAAAGATCTCATATACATGTTGAGCATGAAATGGTGGGGTATGAAACATGGATTGCCCAACAAAACTATCCAGTAGTGATCTATCACATTGTTTTGGGTCATAAACAGAAAGAATCACTCAACAGCAGTTTAGTCAGCAGTTGCCATTAGGTAAAATTTTAAAAATGAAGATCACATAGCAAAACATCAATCCTACAACACACCTTTTAAAAAGTTCAGTGTTCGTATATATTCAGGTATAACGAAGGATTGAAATTGCCCAGAACACTGGATCTTCACCGTTCTCAACAAGGAGAAAAATCCAAGACACCCACAGTTTTCTCAGGATTAGTTACTTAAAAGACCCCAGTGCTTAAGGGTGCATAAAAAGCTTTAAAAATCTGTTCCAAGCAAATCTGTACCAGGCATTTTGCCAAGAGGGAGACCATTAAAGGTTTCAATGATCTCCTCCTCAGAGGTGGACCTGCCAAGACAAATCCTCTCAGATATACTGGGGAGGTTAAGTGAGGTCATAAAGTCTTTTCTCTCCCAAGCTTTGGGTACTGTTAGCAGTTTGAACATTTTGCTAAAGAAATAAATGGATGCTTTAGGAGTTTATCTTTAATTAGGCTGGTGCCAACAGAGTTATCTGAACAGATACTATGTTTGGGCTTTTGTCAAAATTAACTTAGTAAAACAGCCAATGAGTTCTGTCATTCTACTGAAGTAATCTATTTTGTGAAAGTCAAGGCCATTTGACACCTCTGGCCTATATGTAGACAGACAGAAGAGTTGGCCACTTCCAGCTTCTCTAGCGTAGTGAACTGAAGCACCAATGGACCTCATCCTAAATCTTTTCTTTTAAATTAAGAGACAAGACAGGAGACATTTTCAAACTGGCTTTGGTTTTCTTCTGTAAAAAGATAATAAGAACACTCAGCTCATAATTACATTACATAAATGGTGCCTGGGCAAAAATATTAGATAGGGGTTACCAACAGCAGTATCTCTACACGTGATAAGAACTATTTTAAATTCAATAACAAACTAATAAGTAAAAGAAAAGAGTAAGAATCCAGTAGTATCTTAAAGACTATCAAATCTGTGGTAGGGTATGATGAGGGTAGGGAGTTGCAGCCTAGGATATGCATAGGGATAGTACATATACACCAAATTTTTAAAAATGAAACTAAGTCTTCGGGGCCAGATGAAATGAATCCAAGGGTACAAAAAAAAAAAACCTTGTGAATGCAATTTCTGAGCTTTTGGCCATCATTTTGGAGAATTCTTGGAGAACAAGTGAGGTGTCAGAAGACTGGAGGCAGGCAAATGTTGTTCCCATCTTCAAGAAGGGGAAAAAGGAGGATCCGGGTAACTACTAACCTGTCAGCTTGATGTCTATACCTGGACAAGTTTTATAACAAATTATCAGTCAGTCCTTGAGCATTTAGAAAAGATGGCTATGATTACTAAGCCAGCATGGGTTTCTCAAGAACAAATCACGTCAGACTAACCTGATTTCCTTTTTTGAGAAAGTTATTACCTTGCTGGATCAGGGGAATGCTGTAGACATAGTTTATCTTGATTTCAGTAAGGCTTCTGATAAGGTTCCAGATACTATTCTTCTTGACAAATTGGTAAAAATATGGTTTGGATCCTGTTATTATTAGGTAGATCTGTAACAGGTTGAGAGATCACACACAAAGAGTGCTTGTGAATGGTTCCTCATCCTCTTGGTGAGGTGTGACAAGTGGAGTACCTCAAGGATCTATCCTGGGACCTGTTTTGTTCAACATCATTATAAATTATTTGGATTAAGGAATAGAGGGAATGCTTATTAAATCTGCAGAAGATATTAAATTGGGAAGGGTTGCAAAAATAGTCAAAGACAGGATATAGGATGATCTTGACAGGATTGAAAATTGGGCTAAAACCAATAAAATTAATTTTAACAGGGATAAATGTAAAGTTCTGCATTTAAATAGGAAAAACCAAATGCATCATTATAGGATGTGAGAGACCTATTTTGGCAGCAGTATGTGTGAAAAGGATCTAGGGGTCTTAGTGGATTGTACACTGAACATGAGTCAGCGGTGTGATGCAGTAGCTAAAAAGACAAATTCAATTTTGGGCTGTATCAACAGAAGTACAGTGTCCAGATCATGTAAAGTGATTAGACTTCACCTAGAGCAGTAGTGCAGAACTCATTTGTTATGAGGGCTAGATCTGACATAAATGAAACCTTGGTGGGCAGGCCTATATGTGTCATAAAATGTAATGCCAGGTAACAGACATAAACTTTATAAAGGACACAGACAAATACAATTAAGGATTTTTTGGGGAAAAAAACCCTTAAAACATGCTTAAAACATTAGCATTGGTCTTGGACTTCCAGGATCGGAAAATGGCAAGCTGAGCTGCTTTCTCTAACGGGGGCTGGCTGGCACTTCTGTTCGGGGTAGTAAAAGGCAAATTAATGCCTTCTGCCTACTTTTCTCAGCTAGAGAATCATCCAAGATATGCACAGATACTTTGAGGAGACTTACCTTGGCTGAAAGGGAGTCCCGGAGGGGGCTCCTTTGAGGCTTTGAGCTGATCTACGGAGAGGAGTTGCATATTCATCATCTGCAGAAGTTTCCAGAGTCATTTATTTGACAAGTTCGACAGGATCCAAATCTTCTTTTACAACTTTAAACATCTAATCTACAAAAGACTGATGTTGATTTGGATAAACTACAAAAAAAAGGTATTGATTGCTATCTCTTCACTCCGGGACTAATTAAAGCTAAACAAAACAAAATTCAAAAGGTGGGATATAATGGCAACTTGAAAGGAAGAGAAGAAAAGGGGCTGAATTTGAACTTTGTAAATCTAAGAGACAGTGCTAAAAGGAGAAAGGAATTTATTGTTTAGTCTATCTGCGGTTGAGGAAATAGCCCCATCGTCATAGAACTGCAGCATTCACAGTCAACACAGGAAGTACGTCAGACATCGTAAGATTTCTCTACCGGTGAAATAAGACTTGGTGGCAGGAAAAGCAGGAAGTACCAGAGGAAGAAGAAGGAAGTAGGAGAAGTGAATAGCCTACTCTAGGATTATAATATCAGAAACATTGGCGGCCATTGCTGGGAGGATAAAGTTTTAACAACGTTTTTAAAGTGACTGGTACAATAAAAATTGGTGGAGTTAATTGGGTTGGCAATTTTAAAATAAGGACTATTGGACAGTGGTGAAAAAGATCTGACTTGGATAAAGGGAAAAGAAGAAAATTTTTAAAGTGAAGCAAAAGTCGCAACCGCCATTTTGGGGAAAATAAAAACTTTAAACATTAATATCTGAGCCTGGAAGACTCACGGGACGGCGAAATTGGGTTCATTGGAAGGGCAAGCTTCACTCTATTAAACCTGATGGTCCAAATTTAATTTGGTGAGATAAAAAATTTTGATCTTTTTTTACATGTCAGATCCGAAGCAAATTCATACTAGGTCTGCTTCAATGGAGAAAATGCAAGCCCAATTCGATGCAATGGAAGCCAGAATAATGAAAGGGGTTAAAGAAATGATAACTGCCTCTAAAAAAGAAATAAGAAAGGATATTGAGGACTCAAAAAAAGAATTAAACAAAAGAAATAGAGACTCTCAGAAATAAGACTGTAGTAATAACAAAAAAAGTACAAGAGGTAGAAGAGAGAGTGAAAATACATGATTCCACCTTGTTAAAATTACAAGAAAAGGTGATCACATGACTGCAAGTTGATGGAGACTCAGATTCATCCGAGAGGTGTACCAGAGGATGAAGAATCTGATTTGAAAGAATATATAATAAAAATATGATTATATGTATAGGGTGAATTCACTCTAAGCAAAAAAGAACAATCTGCCAAGAGACGTGGTGATAAGATTTATGACAAAAGAAATGGTGGGAAAAATCATTAACAAAAACTTTGAAAAGACGCTGATAGTGGGAGGCAGTAGAATAAGAATTATGAAAGAGTTGCCGAGACAAGTGTTAACTGACAGGAATGCATATAAAAAACTGACAGAAAAATTACGTGACAATGGAGTGAGATACAGATGGATAATACCTGAAAGTTTGAGCTTTGAACTTCAAGGGAGAAGGATTACAATTACAAGCACACAGGAACTGCGGACATTTTATGGAGAAAACAAAGAATTTGCACCATGACGGATTACAAATTCATATTCTGGAATGTAAATGGTCTAAACTCACCACAAAAAAGAAGGGCAACATTTCATTGTATAAAAAAACCAAAATTGTAACCTAGTTTGTTTACAAGAAGTGCACATTAGACAAAAGGATTATAAATTTTTGTGGAATAAGCAATTGGGACTAGAATTTTATACATTGGCTGAACAGAAGAAGAGAGGAGTAATTTTTTATATTAAAAAAGAATTAGACCCGAAATTGGTTTTTAAAGATAAAGATGGAAGATATATAGCGGTGGAAATTACATTGATTGCTAAAAAAACTTTACTGTTGGGACTTTATGCTCCAAATGGTGCAAAGGACACTTAAAAAAAAAAAAAAAATTACGCAACATCTGGATGAAGTGACTTGAGCAAATTTTGTTGATGGGGGATTTTAATGGAACAATTCAGAACACAATAGATAGATATGGGAAGAAAAAACCTGATAAAGAAGGGAAACTGCCAAAATCTTTTTTTGAGCTGGTCAAGCAAGAGAATTTGGAGGATATATGGAGAAAGTTCAATCCTGAACTACGGGACTATACCTTTTTTTCAGCCAGACATAATTCTTTTTCTAGAATTGACATGTTGTGGGGTACCAAAGATTTGGGACTTATAACAAAGAAGATAGAGATTTTACCCAAAATAGGAGCTGACCATAACCCAATTATGTGGATTACAAAATTGTCTAAAAAGTCGAGAAGATGGAGATTTATTACAAAATAAAGAAATAGTGACATCTTTAGAAAATGAAACTAAGGCTTACTTCCAAGTCAATGATAGAGAAGATATAGAATTTCAGATGGTATGGGATGCCTATAAGGCACTAATGAGAGGAATATTAATAACATTGAATAATAAAGATAAGAGAGCAAAATATAAACAGACCTTGGACATCCAAAATGAAATTAAGAAAAAGAAGATGAATTAAGAAAAAGGCCAGGGAAAAAGAAAATTATAAGGGAGATTACATTATTACAAACACAAATGAGACATTTGTTAAATAAGGAAATGGAATGGAATTTGAAAAAAATTACAACAGAAATCTTTTGAGGGAGCAAACAAACCTGGAAAGTACTTGGCCTGGCAATTAAAGAAAAAGAGAGAAAGTAAAATTATTAATAAAATTGTGGCTGATGGAAAAGAAATGATAGATCAAGAAGGAATAAAGAGAGAATTTTTAAGTATTATGCTAAATTATTTAAGGGGGTTAAAGTAAAGAAATAAGAGATTGAAACATATTTGCAAAAGATTGAAATAGCACCCTTAACTGAATATATGGAACATTTTTGAATGATCCAATTGAAATAACAGAAATTGAAGCAGCAATTAATGCAATGAAAGTTGGAAAGGCACCTGGACCAGATGGATATACGGCAATTTTTTTTTAAAATGCTTAAAGAAGAATTAGTTCCGAAACTTCAAAAACAGATGAATGCGATAAGATTAAATGGGAAAATACCTAATACTTGGAAGGAAGCTGTAATTTCGTTGATTCCAAAGGAAGATAGAGATGTCAAGAATGTAAAGAATTACAGACCAATTTTATTATTAAATAATGATTGGTGGCTCAGTGGTAGAGCATCTGCTTGGGAAGCAGAAGGTCCCAGGTTCAATCCCTGGCATCTCCAAAAAAGGGTCCAGGCAAATAGGTGTGAAAAGCCTCAGCTTGAGACCCTGGAGAGCCGCTGCCAGTCTGAGAAGACAATACTGACTTTGATGGACCAAAGGTCTGATTCAGTATAAGGCAGCTTCATATGTTGATATGATTATAAGATTTACACAAGAATCCTGGCAAACCGGCTTAAACAATATTTAATAAATTTTATAAAGGAAGATCAAGCGGGTTTTCTCCCCAAAAGGCAAATAAGAGACAATATTAGAACTGTTGTAAATATTGTAGAATATTATGAAAGACATCTAGAGAAGGAGGTTACATTATTTTTTGTGGATGCAGAGAAAACTTTTGATAATTTGAATTGGGACTTTATGTTTGCATTAATGGAAACAATAAAGTTAGGAGAAAACTTTATAAGAATGATAAAGGCAATATACACTGAACAACGAGCAAGATTGTGTATAAATGCAGATCTCACAGATGAAATGACAATTACCAAAGGTACAAGGCAAGGTTCTCCGATTTCACCAATGTTGTTTATAATGACTCTTGAAATTTTATTGATGCAAATACAAGATGATGAAGAAATAGAATTAAAGGATTTGCTTATAAATATAGAGCATTTGCAGATGACATAATGTTTATAAATGAAAATTCTACACAAGTAACACCTTTGTTATTAGCTAAAATACAAAATTTTGTAGAATTGGCGAGACTTTATGTTCATAAAGAAAAATCAAAACTTTTATGTAAAAATATGCAAGTAAATAAAAGGAACTGCAGAGGTTAACAGGATGTGAAGTTACTTCTAAAGTAAAATATTTGGGCGTGGAAATAACAATGAAGAACACTGATTTGTTCAAAAATAACTATGAAAAGTTATGGCGTAAAATGGATGACGATATGATAAAGTGGAACAAGCTTAATTTGTCATTGCTTGGGAGAATAGCTGCAATTAAGATGAACATTTTGCCGAGAATAATGTATCTGTTCCAAACTATTCCGATTGTGAAAGACAGTAAACAGTTTAATAAGTGGCAAAGAAAGATTTCAGAATTTATATGGGCTGGAAAGAAACCAAGGATTAAAATAAAAGTCTTAATAGATGCTAAAGAAAGAGGAGGATTTCTATTACCAGATCTAAGACTATATCATGAAGCAGTTTGTTTAGTGTGGATAAAGGATTGGGTGACGCTATTGAATAAAAAACTTTTAACGTTGGAAGGTCATGGAAAAAAAATTGGCTGGCACACTTATATGTACCACGGGAAGAAAAAGATGGATGGTTTTTTCTCTCACCATTATATAAGAAATAATTTGCTAAATATCTGGATGAAGTATAAGAAATGGGGATGAGAGAAAACCACTATGGATAGTGCCAGCAGAAGTAATAAAAATAACAGCTGTGTCACGAGAGTGAAAATGGCTGTCATACAATCAACTATTAAAAATACAAAGCGGTAAAATAGAGTTGAAAACTGCTGAGGAGTTGAATTATAAATATGATTGGTTTCAAATGCAACAAATAAAGAGTTTGGTGGAAAGTGATCTTAAAACTGAAGGAATAAGATGAGAACAAACAGAAATGGAAAAAGTTCTGCTTGGAGATAATGAAAAATTAATATCGAAAATCTATAAATTAAGCTGAAGAGAAGATGATTGAGAGGTGACATGATCACCATCTTCAAGTACTTGAAAGGCTGTCATATGATGTAGAATTGTTTTCTGTTGCCCCAGAAGGTCGGACCAGAATCAACAGGTTGAAATTAAATCAAAAGAGTTTCTGGCTAAACATTAGGAAGAACTTCCTGACAGAGTGGCTGCTCAGCGGAACAGGCTTCTTTGGGAGGTGGTGGGCTCTCCTTCCTTGGAGGTTTTTGAACAGAGGCTAGATGGCTATTTGACAATAATGCTGGTTCTCTGAATTGTGCAGATCGTGGGAGGGCAGAAGAGAGGGGTTGTGTCAGTGCTTGGTTGTCATGGCTCCTTTTTTGATGCTCAAGGGGTGCTGGCTGACACTTTGGGGTCAGTCAAAATTTTTTCTCCAGGCTAGACTGGCAAAGGATCCTGGAAGTTTTTGCCATATTCTGGGCATGGAGCAGGGGTTATCGGGGATGTGTGGGGGGGGGGGGGGGGCAGGGAGGTATTTGTGAATTTCCTGCATTGTGCAGGGGGTTGGACTAGATGACCCTGGAGGCCCCTTCCAACTCTATGATTCTGAGCTTTCTGTTGTGAGCTTTCATGATTAACTGTTCATTTCTTTGGATACCTGAAGAAGTATCTGAAGAAGTGAGCAGTGACTCACAAAACCTCCTACCTTACCACAAATTTGGTTAAGATGCTACTGGACTTATTATTTTCTACTGCTACAGACAGACTAACACAGCTACCTATCGTATTTATTATGTATTTATTATATTAGATTTATAACTGCCCTTCCCAGTTGGGTTCAGTGTGGTTTACATCAAAGCACCACAAGATTAAAAGTTTTACATGAATTTTACAAGATATAAAGAGGAGGATTAGCAGTCCCAAACATTAATCTGTATTATCAAGCAGCTTGCTTGGTATGGATTTCAGGCTGGAATAAAAATCTGAATGAAAGATTGATTAAATTAGAAGCAGGAGATTTCTCTGATGGATTACATAGACACATTTAGATTAAAGCAAGAGGAAAATGTCTAAAAATCAGAAGATTAGGCAATGCTGTTAGAGAAAGTCTGCTGAAAAAATGGTGGTAAAATCAAATCCTGGCAAGTTATTAATGAAGAAGGCAAAAAGATACAATGGTTAACATATCTTCAACTTTAATCAAGGCTTTAAAAAGATAAGCACCAAGAAGGACATACATTAAGGAACTTGACTTAATTTGAAAAGATAATTTTGAGTAAACAGGATAATCTCTTAGGTCACATCTATAAACTCCTGCTAACATATGAAACAGAATAAGTTAACATATGTATGGTGAAATGGTCACAAAACTGGGAAAGAGATCCTATTCCAGCAATGAACAATACAATGTCAGGCACTTAAGAGAAAACTGGTATAAAATGTTTTTATCACTGATATGTCACCCAAAAAGTCATCAAGAAGATGGATAAAAATGATAAAAGACTGTTTTGGAAATTAGCAAGTATTAGAAATGAATACATAAGGGATTTTTAAAAATTTGAATGTTAAATTTGCCATGACACCACAGACAATGCTATTATGCATTTTACCAGTGAATTTGGAAAGAATGATGCAGAAACTGCTTAGATTTGTTAACTGCAGCAAGAGCAGTATTCACAGCTAACTGGAGAAGCTGAGGGTTGGCCAACTATTGAGAATTGGCTGAACAAAATGCAAGAATACGCAATTATGGCAAAATTGATAAACTACATTAATCAAAGAATGAAAGATGAATTTGAAAATAATTGGCAATTTTAATGATTAATATAATCAATCTTTGTAGCTACACATTTGAATGGCTTAATATTATATGACAATTTTAAAAGAAATAATGGTATGTCTTCGTGACTTTTATCATGATTGTTGTGTGAAAATTTTATAAAAATTCTTATGAGATCGTTCATGTTATTTCATGGAATAGGTAACAGATATGATATAAAAGATAAAATATCATGAGAAAAAGTTAGAATATTTGATTAGGTTGTCATATTGTTTAAGCTACTATGTTTTATAAAGTTAGAATATTTGATTAGGTTGTCATATTGTTTAAGCTACTATGTTTTATGTGTGTGTGTGTTTCCAAGCTATGTTGCCATATGTAATTGTAAATCATAATGCCATGATTCGCATCATATATCTTTAAGGCTATAATATCATTTTCTTGTTTTGTTTGCTATTGTATACATACTACACTTTATCTTAGCCAAAAAGCCGATTAAGGAATGTCTTCAATATTAGTAAAGTTTCCCTAAACATGTTTTCTGGTAACTATACTTTTTAATGCATTTTCCCTCTTCCCCTTTTTTCTATTTTGTATTCCTTTAAAACTCAAATAAAACTCTACTAAAACACCACAAAGATCAGAAATACAATAAAAACATTAAAATATTGACTTAAAAAGCTAAGAATCCTAAACACTTTTAAAGATGGCATCAAAACCAGAGATACTGCTATCTCATGGGGGGGGGGGGAGACAAGGAGGTGGGAGTGCTAAGGTGGAAACCATTGCTGTCCTCAACCAAATGCCTGGTGGAACATCTCTAGCCTTGCAAGTCCTAAGTAATACACTGCAATAAGGTGATTATACATTTTAATACACCTCTTCACCTATTACTTACCATAGTATCTTCACTGACAAGTGACTGTGTAAACACAGTCCTTTCCCTATAATTGTATTTTATGCTTGATACACACAACTCTAGCTAGAAACAGATATTTTGTAGATAAAAAAGACGATTATTCCAATCTAAAATACTCTGGGAAACTATCAGTGGACCAATATATTATTTCTTCTTTTGTTCGAAAATTACTTTATTAATGAGGTCTTGGCAACTTTATAATGGCATAAGACTTTCCATAAAAATCAACAATTTGAAGACAGAAAAGTGAACATATTGACACTATTTTTAGATGAACAGATAAGACCTGTAATTAATGTCTGCTCTTTAGTGAAGAAAACAGATGTTTTCTTCACTGCATAATTAGTAAAATTAATGAATTCTAATGCTGCCATGCAAATGATTTCTTTACCTCTGATATCAATCATTTCAACACCCAAGATATTTTCAGCTAAACAGATTCACCAATATGCCAAAACTTCAACTTGATCTACTGAATTTATTATGTATATTTTTTTCCTTCCCAGTTTGTCTTCAAAGTGTTTTCTAAATTCTCCCTAGTATGTCAATATTCTGACATCTATAATGTAAACAAAACATGATTAGGTATTATGACACTTGTATAATGGGTAGCAATTACACACAACATCAATTACTGAATCTACAAGTCTTATTGAAATTATCTTAGATGGTGGTTGGATTTATATATGCAATACAGGAAGAGCCAGTATAATTCTGAAATGCTAAAAATGGATTGCAACAATTCAGACTACAGGTGAGGGAATCACATTTTGAATGTTTACCTCTGCAAGTAGAAATCTTTTTTGTGGAGCCCCTTCTAGCCCAATCTTGTCAGCTGTGGAAGCTAAACAGGGTCAGTCCTTATTAGTACTTGAATGGAAGACCACCAAGGAAGTCCAGAGTTGTTATGCAGAGGCAGGAAATGGCAAACGCCCTCTGCTCACTTCTTCTGTTGAAAACCATACAGGGTTGCCATGGCTGCAATTTGATGGCACATTCCACCCACCCCCCACCACCACTCACCTCAGTCTGAAATACTTTACCATCTCAGCACTCTGCCTCATTCTCCAGCATGAGTAGATCATACCTTGTTGTATGACTAACAGTCCAATTCTAAAAATGTTTTCCTGGGAGAAAGCCCCACTTACTGAGTAGTGCCTGGGAGTAAGCCTCACATGCCTGAGTAGTATTTGAAGTAGTTGTGCTGTCCTCAGCAGAGTTACACCCTTCTAAGTCCCCTTACATCAGTGGATTTAGGATATAACTCTGCTTAGGAAGGCACCCTACGTCACTGTCCTCAGAATCCAGCACTTACCAACACGTGGAGGTCCAACAATATGTACATAAGCTCCCTCACTAACAAGCAGTTTCCTATTCAATGCAGTGGAAAGAGCAGATTTTCATATAGATTCCTTTGTGTATTGCAATTAGCCCTCTGCACTGAATATAACGGGGATTCTAGCACATGCTGAGGTGCTGTGAGTAACCAGAAAACCAGATATCTCCCTTGTATAATGAAAACAATGTAAATATCTCCAACACATAATACACAAAATCTAGAGTAGGAGATACCACACTAGAAGCTTTTTTCACCAGGGCCACCATCTGAACTTGAGAACTTAGTTTTTAATTTTTCTACTAGAAGATTATCCCCTACAGAACACGGAGCATTGTCTTATGGATTACGTTTCATACCCACACCTATGTATGATGGGTTCCAGACATTTGTAGATTTGTTCAAATTTATGAAATTATTAAAGCTTAAAGTATTTTTGGGTGATAATGAATCTAATGATATTGATGTATTATGTCCTAAGTCCACATTTTTACCACCGGTCCAACATCCAGCCATACAGACATCTAAGAAAGTTGCTCTTAGAGACCTCTGTGATCTGGAAAATAAAAGGCTTAGAAAAAGGTTTAATATGACAAAAGAAAAACAAGCAGTCATTTGTGAGCTACCTAATGACCCCTCCATAGTAATAAAAAAAGCAGATAAAGGAGGTGGAATAGTTATACTTACTATGGAAGATTATGAAAGGGAAAATCTTAGGCAGTTGAGCAATGAAGAATATTATCAAAAACTATCTTATGATCCTACCCCCCATGTTCAGAACATTTTGAAAGTCATGTTATGTGAGGGGGTTAGTCTAAGATACATTATTGAACAATAATATCAGTTCCTCTATAATTCTTATCAAAGGGTACATTTGTTCTATTCAGTGCCAAAGATTCATAAACCTATAAGACCCCCACCTGGCCACCCTATAATACCAGGCTATGGATCTTTACTTGAGCCATGAGCAAGGTATCTAAATCATACACTAAAACCCTTTGTGGAACAATTACCATCCTATATAAGAGACACAAAAGATCTGATAGACAAATTGGAAGGGGTTCCTTTTCAAGCACATTCTGTTTTGCTAACACTTGATGTTGCAGCATTGTACTCTAACATACCCCATGCAGAAATTAGGCTAACATTACAGTATTTTTTTGAACAGAGGTCAGTTCTTGAGCCTCCTACCCATTTTTTATTGGACATGGTTGATCTAGACTTGGAACACAACTTTTTTAGATATGGTGAACAGTTCTATGTACAGCATAAAGGCATTGCTATGGGTATTGCTTGTGTCCCAAACATGGCCAATCTATTTATGGGGGAGTTTGAGAATAAGAGGTTATTGCACTCCTCTAAAAATCAATTCTAAAAATATTACCATGTATCACTGTTTTATAGATGACCTTTATTCATTATTAATGACATCACAGTTGTAGAGAGGTTCATCAAGTGCATTAATGGCTTACATGATAGTATACAATTTGAGGGCCATTACAACCAGCAGAATTTACCTTATTTAGACACAGTAATCTACAGATCTTCCAGCAAGACACAGTAATCTTCCACATCTTCCTATCGAAAGGATAGGGAGGGAAGGGTTGGGGGTGGGGTGGCTCTGTATGTCAGAGAGGGTATACAGTCCAGTAAGACTGAGGTAAAAAAATTAGATTCCCTTCTAGAAATGCTTTGGGTCGAAATAGAGGGCCCAAAAGGAAATTTAACTATGGGAGTTTGTTATCGCCCACCAAATCAAAAGATAGAGGATGATTATAATATGATGGAAGGTTTAAAGATAGCGGCTAAACATAAAAACTGTGTCGTAATAGGTGATTTTAATTACTCGCAGATTGATTGGGTCAATATGTGTACAAGTCAAGAGAAAGAGATGGAGTTTCTAGATGCTCTCAATGACTGTGCTATGGAACAGAAGCTAACAGAAGCTATCAGGGGTGGAGCGATCCTGGATTTGGTCCTAAGTAATGCCCAAGACTTGGTGAGAGATGTAAAAGTGATTGCACAGCTTGGGAGCAGTGACCATAATGTTATTGATTTCACCATTTGTATAAATAGGGAGTTGCCCCAAAAGACCAGCACAACCACGTTTAACTTTAAAAGGGGTAAATTCTCTGAGATGAGGAGGCATGTGAAGAGGAAACTGAAAGAAAAGGTAAATACAGTCAAAACCCTTGGGGAAGCTTGGAGGCTATTTAAAACTACAATCCTAGAAGTTCAGATTATATATATATATACCACAAGTTAGGAAAGGCACAAACAGGTATAAGAAAAGGCCTGCATGGTTAACAAACAAAGTAATGGAAGCTGTAAAAGGTAAGAAGGACTCCTTTAAGCGGTGGAAAGCTAGTCCAAGTGAGATTAATAAAAGGGAACAGAGGCTGTGACAAATCAAATGCAAGACTGTGATCAGGCAGGCAAAAAGGGACTATGAGGAGCATATTGCAAAAAACATAAAGATCAACAATAAAAATTTCTTCAAATATATTAGAAGCAGGAAACCAGCCAGGGAGGCAGTGGGGCCCTTGGATGACCAAGAGGTAAAAGGATTACTGAAGGAGGATAGGGAAATGGCTGAGAAGCTGAATGCATTTTTTGCCTCTGTCTTCACTGTGGAAGATGAGAAGTGTTTGCCTGCTCCAGAACCACTTATTTTGGAAGGGGTGTTGAAAGACCTGAGTCAGACTGAGGTGACAAGAAAGGAGGTCCTACAACTGATAGACGAATTAAAAACTAATAAGTCACCAGGTCTGGATGGCATACATCCAAGAGTTCTGAAAGAACTCAAAGTTGAACTTGTGGATCTCCTGACAAAAATATGTAATCTTTCATTGAAATATGCCTCCGTTCCTGAGGACTGGAAGGTAGCAAATGTCACTCCCATCTTTAAAAAGGGTTCCAGAGGAGATCTGGGAAATTACAGGCCAGTCAGTCTGACTTCAATACCGGGAAAGTTGGTAGAAACCATTATCAAGGACAGAATGAGGAGGCACATGGATGAACACGAGTTATTGAGGAAGACTCAGCATTGGTTCTGTAAGGGAAGATCTTGCCTCACTAACCTGTTACAGTTCTTTGAGGGGGTGAACAAACAAGTGGACAAAGGGGACCCAACAGATGTTTACCTTGACTTCAAGAAAGCTTTTGATAACGTTCCTCATCAAAGGCTCCTTAGTAAGCTCAAGAGTCATGGAGTAAAAGGACAGGTCCTCTTGTGGATAAAAAACTGGCTATGTAATAGGAAGCAGAGAGTGAGTAAAAATGAGCAGTCTTTGCAGTGGAGGACGGTAAGTAGTGGGGTGCCGCAGGGCTTAGTACTGGGTCCCATGCTCTTTAACGTGTTCATAAATGATTTGGAGTTGAGAGTAAGCAGTGAAGTGGCCAGGTTTGCAGATGACACTAAATTGTTCAGGATGGTGAGAACCAGAGAGGATTGTGAGGCACTCCAAAGGGAACTGTTGAGGCTGGGTGAGTGGGTGTCAACATGGCAGATGAGGTTCAATGTGGCCAAGTGCAAAGTAATGCACATTGGGGCCAAGAATCCCAGCTACAAATACAAGTTGATGGGGTGTGAACTGGCAGAGACTGACCAAGAGAGAGATCTTGGGGTTGTGGTAGATACTCACTGAAAATGTCAAGACAGTGTGCGTTTGCAATAAAAAAGGCCAACGCCATGCTGGGAATTATTAGGAGGGGAATTGAAAACAAATCAGCCAGTATCATAATGCCCCTGTATAAATCGATGGTGCGGTCTCATTTGGAATACTGTGTACAATTTTGGTCACTTCACCTAAAAAAGGATATTACAGCATTGGAAAAAGTCCAGAAAAGGACAACTAGAATGATTAAAGGGTTGGAACACTTTCCCTATGAAGAAAGGTTAAAACGCTTGGGGTTCTTTAGCTTGGAGAAACGTCGACTGCGGGGTGACATGATAGAGGTTTACAAGATTATGCATGGGATGGAAGAAGTAGAGAAAGAAGTACTTTTCTCCCTTTCTCACAATACAAGAACTCATGGGCATTTGATGAAATTGCTGAGCAGTCGGGTTAAAATGGATAAAAGGAAGTACTTCTTCACCCAAAGGGTGATTAACATGTGGAATTCACTGCCACAGGAGGTGGTGGCGGCTACAAGCATAGCCAGCTTCAAGAGGGGGTTAGATAAAAATATGGAGCAGAGGTCCATCAGTGGCTATTTTATATATATATATATATATATATATATATATATATATATATATATATATATATATATATATATATATATATAAAAAATTTTTGGCCACTGTGTGACACAGTGTGTGTTGGACTGGATGGACCATTGGACTGATCCAACATGGCTTCTCTTATGTTCTTAATACAGTATCTTTTACAGTATGTTCTTAATACAGTATCTTTTGCCTTATACAGAAAACCCAGAGATGCCAACACTTATTTACACTTTGACACATTTCACCCATTACACTTGATCGAGAATATTCCCTATGGCCAATATCTTAGATTAAAACGCAATCCCAGCAGTGCTATAGAATATGAACAGGAAGCAAGACAAATTGACTAGGCAGCTATTTGAGAGGGGTTACTCAGGTGAAACTTTGCATAAATCTAGAATTAGAGCAGCACAACAGGACAGAAAGAGCCTCTTAGCACAGAAGTCATCTAGGCCCAGAAAGGGTTTGGTTTGGACCATCCAGTTCACCCATTTGGCTCCAGCCCTTTCTAATATAATCCATCGTCACTGGCACATCCTTCATGATATTCCAGCTTGTCAACAACAATTTACAGTAGCATATAGACACAATAGGAATTTGAGAGACACATTGGTTACAAAAGACAAAGAGAAGAATCCATATTACCTAAAGGTATGTTTAAATGTTATGGCTGTGCAGCATGCAGATTTGTGTATGAGTCACCTACTATGAGTCACTTACCCAACTAATGGTAAGAAATTTTCTATACAAGGATTTTACAGCTGCCGGACAAAGAGGTCCATCTACTGCATCATATGTTCCTGTTCCTTTATATACATTGGTTGTTCAATGAGAATGTCAAGAACTAGGGTGCTGGAGCACAGATCATGTCTTAAACATTCCGTAGAGGATGCTCCACTGACAAATCATTTTGATACTATGGGGCATTCCCCTGATGATTTCGTATTTGCTGTCATTCAACAGGTTAAGCCCCGCCTATATAGTTATGCTGACACCAAAAAACTGGTCCTGCAGCAAGAAGCTAGGTTTATCCACGTTTAATGCCTTAGAACCAGGAGGTCTCAATCAGCAAAATGATTTGTCATGTTTTTTATAATTTGATATTGTCTCTTTAAAACTTGCTTCTCTGGTTGAAGCACCTGTGTTACATTGTATCTATATGAAGTGTGTGGGGACTACTTTCACTGAGAGCTACTGGCCCAGCAGGAAGTATGTACCACTGAGTCGTGAATATTACAGAGGCTGTAAGGCTTCAGAGATAAGAAATCTTAAAATAAATATTTTTGAAGCTGACAAATGGTTTAGAGAGCCTCAGAGTAAAGGCTTAAGTAAGTATGGCTTTGGCAGCACACATCTACCTCTAGCCACTGCAACGTTGTTGCATTTTTAGCTGGATAGTGATGCTTCTATCTTGATGTTTGGTTACTTTTATACTCTTAAGTTATTCATATGTGCATCTCTTGACAAAGATACTAATCAAAATGGGAAATATAATGATCGAACTTCCGTTGAGAACATACTTCACGCAGTTGGAGAATATATTTATATCACCTTTGAGTGTTGCACAAGTCTTTACATATTCCTTGGAAGCCTGGAACCAGGGCCAGCTCGTCCACGAAGCAAGCTAGGTGGTTGCCTAGGGCGCCAGGAGGGTGGGGAGCACCAAATTGGGCTCCCCACCCTCTCCTGGTGCCCCAGGCAAGCACCTGGCTTGCCTGCCTCCTCTGCCCACCGGCTGCTATCACCACCTGCAACCACTGCTGCTGCCACCTGTCCCTCCATTCCCTTCTCTTCATCTCCCCCCTGAGGCTCCATGCCTCCCCTCTCCCCACTGTGCCTCCTCTCCCTTTCTGCTGCGCCTTCTACCCCTCCTTCCCTTCCCCACCCCATGTTGATTTCAATGCCGGAACCAATTCTAGCACTATGTTCTGGCTATCTAAAACCCCCCCACTCAATGATCACTCAGTCGGCAGGTAAAACCATGCCATGGGGCCCCACTCACAGTCTGTCAGGACAAGCATCCTGAAAGGGCGGCCCCGCTGCCGCTGTCTCCTCCACTCCCCACTTCCTGAATGAGAGAGGAGTCAGCAGCAGTGAGGCCCCCCTTTCAGGACACTGGTCCTGACAGACTGTGAGCGAGGCCCCGCAGCGCGGTTTTATTGCTGAATGAGTGATCGGTGAGGGGGGGGGCTTTAGATAGCTAGAACGCGATGCTAAAGCTGGTTCCGGCACTGAAATTGACATGGGGTGGGGAAGGGAGGGAGGAGGCACAGGGGGCGCTTTGGAAGGGGCTGCAGGCAGCGAGTCTGCCTAGGGCGCCATGTGGTGCTGGGATGCCCCTGCCTGGAACTGTAATGGAACTTGATGGTTTGGTTTATGTTATTCTGGATATTGTATTTATTGGCAACAGTGTGTATGTTACAACATTTTGAATTTTTCTCATAAGTAATACTAGTGTTTTGTGTATTATTTATGTGATGGAGATATTTCCATTGTTTTCCTTATACAAGGGAGATATCTGGTGTTTTTCGGTTGTTTAGTCTCTCTCGCCATCCCCCTGTTTTTTTCAGAGATGCTGTGAGTGTCACAACCTTTACACTGTTCTGGACTACAAACTGTTGTAGGAGCATAGAGAGTCTAAAATCAGTTTTACTACTTCTTGCTTTGTCAGGCATTTATTTGAATTCTCCCTATCTGCTTTTTCAGTAAAGAATTTTTTACAGAGGAATTATCTGAATGATGAACTGGTAAGTGATTGGAAGGCTGAATATTTTCATACAGCTCAATGTTTTAAATTATCACATTACTATTTTACACATTTTTGTCTTTAACCTTTCAAACTCGAAGTTAGCTATCTTGAAAAATTAAAGGCAAGGAAAAATGATACCAGAAGATGGAAATGAAGATGCTTCAGTGTGTGTGAAATGTCCAGCTGTGATACTATTGTGGTCCCCTTTTATAACATATGACAAAAACCTCATTGCACAAGTACACATGCAATAGGACATTCCTTTTCACCTTGTTCATTTGTTATATTCTTTCATTTTTTTTACAGAATCAAGATTAGCAATTTTTTAAAAAATCCCCAATAATCTGTTTGGTCCCTTTTCAACAAGTTACAATAAAAAGTATCTTAATCACCTTATGATCAAAATGCATTGTATTGCATCAAAGTTCAAGTTCAAGGGTATTAAAATGTGTAAAGGACACAAAGAGTAAAGTGGTTGGGTTATAGATTTTAACTCTTAACTAGAAAATTGACTTAAAATAGATTTTCTAATTTACAATGAATCAAAAGAAAAAAACATTAGACCATGGCAAAAGTGGCATGAATGTATCAAGCAGCAAATGAATAAACATTTGAGAAGATTTATTATTAGAAATTGCAATAAATTTTCAAAAGATGAATTGATTTTAGTTAAAAGGTATAACTGACAATTTATTGGGCGGGAAGATGCATTATTTTCCAATTGTTATCCACCTACAGTAAAACTGATTTGTGTCCTATTGTATTTTATGGAAAAGGAGAGACCAACTTTCAGTGATTTAGATTAAATGTATTAATCATAACCAGACACTGTGAACTATATATCTACTATTAAAGAAGATTTTTGACATTTAATTCTGTAGCAATATTTTGACTCTGTACCTCTCTTCCTAAATCTAATTCCTGCTACAGTTGGCAGATTTCTTCCTCTAAATTTTATGAGACTTAAAGTAGCATTTTAACCACCCATGCGGTAAATAATGCAGGATTAGAAATATTTAGTGTTTTGTTTCCCTTTGAAGAGTACAAATCCATCATACTCAAAAGGGTTTTCTCTTTAAAAAAAGTTACACAGTTTTAGCAATAGCCAATACTGGATATAGCAAAATCTATATGAAAGAAAGCACAGGTCAAATATAGTTTCTAAACTGTACTATTCTGACAACTGTGAAATTAAAGTCTCAGACAACATTAATAATTCAGAAATAAAAGCTTTCATAATAGAGATTCTTATTAAAGCACTGTACATGTTTAAAAACCAAAGGCAGACAAAATTAGCAAGTGTTGTAAAAATTCACATCCCTGAGCCAGCAAGAGCTATCTGTGCACAAAAGTTGTTTTCTCTATGTGTGCACAAAACACAGTGGATGCACTCTGTATCTGCAAAAGGGTTAAATGGAATAACCCCTCCCCCCCCAATCTCCAGTTCTTTGGGTACCTGTACGGGTATCTTGCCGCACATGGTTGGCACACAATCAATACAGACAGTATTTCTGATTATTTGGGGGACTATCTAGCTTTTGATCCCAGCAAACTACCAGTCAAAACTGTCTTCTACTTAGCAGATAAATGTGTAGATCTTTGTGTAAAGCAAGCTGTCTACCTGCAAAGATTTCTGTTTCTGTGATCTCCTAAAGAAGAGTCAAAAGAGTTTATATGTTATACCTACCTCCCCCATCCCCATACATACTAACACCCTGGCCTGGCTCATACATTTCAACTTTCTTTGATGGAATGAGATTTTTAATGAGGCTCAGAAAAGCAGTTTTACATAAAGGTCTTTTTTTCTTGAGCTGTGCTTATGAACACTGGCCTGTATGGAAATATTGGCTACAGTGGAATTTATGATTATTTCTGACTTCTGGGAAGACTTCTGCTTGCCTTAGGGAATGAAATTCATCACTACATTTTTGAAATATAGATGCATAAAAGCAGGGATAGAACAGTCATTACCATTATCTCCTGTTATGATCAATTATGCTGCTATGAATTTCTGTTCTCATGAATGACACATTACTGAACTGCAAATTTTACTAGAAAACAATAATTAAAAACATACAGCTCTCTCTTGAGAGGTCAAAATACTTCATGTATAATTACTTAAGCAATCACAAGCCTGCTAGCAGGTTCAAACTTACCATTCACACAGAAGGCTGAAGCTGAGAATTAGTGATTCAAGTCGATTCATGATAGAGTGAGATCTGAAATGCGGAGTTCCCACTTCACTCATTTGCAAATCATCAGCCACTAGCTAAACCAGTTTTAAGAACATCCTTTAAATTACTGTAGTTGTAGGAAATTCAATGAACACTAATATTTTTGAAACATTACAATAGCAGACTGCTTTAATGAAGGAGATGAAAGTACACAGAACATTAATTAACATCAACAGCTGATAAGTTAATACTACTGGTGATGACAGTGTGCTGGATGTATGTTTCTCACTGGTTCATTAAACAAAAATAAAATTCTATCATTTAGAAAATTACATAGATCTGGAAAATCATTTACCCACTATCACACATGAACATTTTTCTGCTTTTTGTGATGCATTGGGTGAATACTGTAGTTCAACTGGAGAATTCACCCAGCTTTCAGTGAATAAAGAGCTCTTTTGTATTTTACAGCTTTTGAATGTTTGAAGCACTATAAAACAGATTCAGAAAAGAAATGTACCTAGAACAACGGTACTCATTCTGCAGCTTGTGAAGAGCTACATTCACAATTAACATTGACCAAAAGAGCCACATGACTATTCCACACTACCCCACCAAGGAGTCACTAATATAGTTATTAATATTAAACAAATGGGGACCTGCAAAAAACATGCAGAGAGGGTGCAACTCCCCTTTGCTTCCTTCCCTCTTCTCTGACAATCTTCCCCCCTTTTCTCCCCTTCCACTTTATCTGTCAACCTACACCCATCTCTTCCCCTACCTTCTCCATCAATCTATTCTTCCCCTTTTCTCGCAATCTACCTCCCATCCCATTATTTGTCAACCTTCCTTTCTCTACATTTGGGCCCTTGTCCCTTCTCCTTAAGCTAACCCTCCTACCTACCCTCAACGCTTTTGTCCTCCATCTTTTCACCATTAATCTATGTTTCTCCATTTCTGACAACCTATCCTCCTATTTCCCCCCTTTCTCCCATTTCCCTTATCTGTCAACATACCTTCCCACCTTTCCCCCATCAGTCTACCCAATCCTTGCTGCTTTTCCCCCTTCCCCTCCCTTAGCACTCCACTCACTCCCACACCACACTGGAGAACAGTGCTTATGCATTCAGGAAAGATTATCTCTTCAGGAAAGCAAGAAACCAAAGCAGTGATCTAGTTAAGATGTCTTAAGGTCAGAACTAAAGTAGAGCTTTTGACTTTAAGATGTCTTAGCGTTAAAGTTGCAAGCAGCAAGTGACTTAGTCCAATATCAATTATGTTAGCAGAAGGGCAGTTAGCATCAGAGAGAAAAGAGAACACCTTTCATACAAATATCACTTCCAAAAACCAAAGTCTGGCCAAAGAGTAGGACTAAGATGGAGCTGGTACAAACCCAATGGCTACTGGCCAGAGACAAGCCCAGGAAAATATTTTGGAAGGTGAACCAGAACGGATGACTTGCTAACAACTCTCCCCCCCCCCCCCCGGCACTAAAGAGATCCAAAACTGACAACAATGGGTCTCCTAAGGAAACATTAAAGGTAAAAGGTAGTCCCTGTGCAAACATCAGTCATTTCCGACTCTGGGGTGACGTTGCATAAGAACGTTTTCACAGCAGACTTTTTACAGGGTGGTTTGCCATTGCCTTCCCCAGTCATCTACACTTTTCCCTCAGCAAGCTGAGTACTCATTTTACCTACCTCGGAAGGATGGAAGGCTGAGTCAACCTTGAGCCAGCTACCTGAACCCAGCTTCCACCAGGATTGAATTTAGGTCATAAGCAGAGCTTGGACATCCAATCATGCTTTCCCTTGCCCATTCTACCCCCATTAGCAACAGTTAACAACAATTCATACAACTGGATAGTCTCTCCCAACCTGTACTCAAGAGTCAACAAGGAACATTAAAACCTTTAGTTCGCATTGAATAATTTCATCAAGGTTTCACCCAAATCTTTGGTACTGTTTTGGGGGCAGGCACATCACCCTGCTCCCGGGCAGCATTTTGCCCCATATCTGGAATGCACAGCCAGCAGTCTCTCTGTGTGTGCATATGTGTTCTCAGAACTAAACACTGCACCCCCATTTGTGTGGGGGCCCTCTCCCTTTCTCTATGAAATACTGGCCATTTTCTCACTGCCTTCCGAGGACCTCAACCTCCAAAACTGGTAAATGCTGCCTTGTCCAATCACTTTCCCCAACTCCTCCCTTTTATCTTCCTCTTCGTTAGTTTATGTGTTTCCTGTGTGCTTTGTGTGTGTTTTATTATTATTTTTCAGTAAAACATCTTTCTGACTAAACATCAGCCTGGTTTGAGAGTTCTCCAAGGGAATATCCTGGTATACATTGATAGAGATCCCTAGTTAATCCCACTTGTTTGTCTCCAATTATGCCCCAAAAATTCCCCCTATTTAAATAGGAGACAGCCAATCTGGGTAACAATTATCCTGTACCTAAAGCATATTTGACAGATATCTGTCTAACCCTCTTTTGAAAAATCTTCAAAGGAAGGCTTCTAGGCAAATATTTCCAATATGAACTACTTTTACTTATGTTCTTCCTTATATATTAAGTAAATTGACCTCTTCATAGTTTAAAAATACTATTTACTCCCTTAGCTGATATAACAAACAACAGCTGAGGCATCCACCGATTTTAGCTTGTGCAGTTGGGCTTTTCTCTTCTTTTTGGCTTCAGCTCCTTGACTTTCTAGAAAACCATGAGACTCTGAAAAAACCTGCAATATGGTTGACAGCCTGCAGAATTGTTGGGGGGGGGGGAGGGCAACTAGCAGTAACTTTGTAACATAGCAGGAACACCTTCCAGTTGTGCAGTGTACTGAATCTCTGCCTCTGAGTCATTACCTTAAAAAAAAAAACCTCAAAAGCTGTGTGCTTTACTCCCCACATTTTATAATATTAGAAATCTAAGGAAAGAAAGGTAGATATTTAGGAATTCCTGTCATCTTTGGTCATCTCATGAATTCATGAGATATTGAACAATCATGAACAAAGATTGATTCTTCTTTTGAAGACTCCATTGGAGGCCCTGTCTCCTGTGGGTAAATTTGTGAAGAGGCAACTCGATCTAATATCTTTGCTACTATAAATGATCTGTCATAAAGTCCAATTCTACCACAGATCATAATAATTATCTGGATATGTTCTATAAATGTCATCATTTCCTACAGCTGACATGCTTTCGATAGTTGCTGATACCGCTGAGATGGATACTATTGGGCAGCCTAAAGTAAACATGGGCATCTCAAGTTGTTCAGAACTGCATGATCATGCATGTGTATGTGCATCTCCTGAGATGATATCTCATCAGAATGTCTGCTATTTATCCCCTTTCTTCCCTTCACAAGTATCAAAAACTCATCTGTGTTAAAAGTAAAAGAATTAGGTCATCATTCTAATTCTGTTCAATGAGTTACATTTGCTTGAGAGATTAATCTTTCTAAAAGCCCTTTTGCTTTCCATGTAACAATCTAACAGCAGTAATTACTTCTTGTTCTGCATTATAAGATGTCACAGGTATTCCTTTTGTCACTGGATTCCAGCACTTCAAGGATTATCGTTAAAATGTACTCAATGATAGCAAATAAACGTATGTGCTCTGTCTTCACAGGCCAAATTTCCAAGGCAAATGTACTCGCATGACTGTGAAAGAACAAGTGTATTGCCTGGTAGCACGTATAGCAGAAGACTGTGCATCATAACCAACACAGAACTGTACAATGCAGACAGATCTCTTAATCATTTCTATAAAACTGTGTACTAGCAGCAACCTACACACTGATAAATACCAGACAAACTCAGTGCGCCTGGGGAGGGAGAGTGAGTGCACTATTTGAATTGTTCTCTTCTACCAGCATAAAGTCAAGGTAAAGAAAACGACCCAATTACATATTTTCCCTACAAAAGCTACAGAAAAAATAATAAAAAGGACATCACTCTCTCAAAGATATAAGTCCACAAAATGAATCAGTAAATTTTTCTGAACAGTACCTAGTACATTCTGCAAGGTTTTGACTACTCAAATATATCCAGCTTTCTGGAAATTATTTAACATTCCAAAACATTTCTGTTCAAGGCACTTTATTATAACATCCACTATGCACTCTGTAGAAGACAGGGCTTAGTCTGAGAGACACTGTACCAGAAAACAACTCTCATTATATGTATACACAGATACAGTATATCTCCATCAATTGAAACTTAATCACCTTTTTACAATTTAGAGGGAGATAGCAGTTTTTAGCGTGGTTAAGCCATGTATCATCAATACCATGAAGTTAAACTATCAGTTGTAATAGCTTCTATAAAATACCAGGCTGAGATTGCAATAAGCCTGGAAAATGGGCTACAAATCCCAGATATGCTCAAGCAAGCAGTGAACCAAAAATAAAAATAGGGAGATCTGAAACCAGCAACTAGACACCATTTGTCTGATTCATGACCACTAATGGTAAAGTTCACAGGTCAAGGTTTTAAGGCAGATTATTTGGTTAACTACTGTTATTCCCAAGTAAAAAAAAAAATTCCGTAGGTATACAAAATGGGTTCCACAGATTCTATAAAATACTTTTTACATCTATTACATAATATATTAACAGTGGTTCTAATAGAGGGCAGATTGTCTTGTATCTATATCTATTCATAGAATCACTGATGTGGGCAAAGGACAAACTGCATAATTATATTTTCCTTTACTACAACACCAAAAATAATTTGGGGGTTAAAGATAGCAGGAAGCATTTCTATAATTAAAAGTACATTGCTTTAATACATACAGCTTTGCTATACTACACTTAATATTGTTAATTTGGCCTTCAAGAAGACCATTCATGTTGGGTGCAATGAAAAAATACAACTCTGAAAGGAAAACTAAGTATCATCACCTTCATTTGCACCTTGAAAGAAAATTATTTCCAATTATGCATGAAGAATAATTATTTTAAATACTTATCATTTAATGTGGAAATACAAGATGAGAGCCAGCCTACCATTGCTGTTGAAATTCCTGTAGCTTTTTTGATGCTTCTTGCTGGCATTCCATGAAGATGGCTAAACCTTGTCTGGAAATCTACAAAACATCATTTCAAATTACAGGTCTGCTTAAACACAACCAACCAGTAATCCTAACTGAGTTGCAGCTGGGCCTACAGCATGGACAAAGCAAGGGAAATGAAGAACAAAACCAACACACCAGACCAGCTTAAAACAGACCACACCGCTTTACTGCTTAGTTTCCAGCAACTTCTCTAATGCTCTGGCAGAGACTCTCTGATATAAATGAAATCTATTTGCAGACAGCAGACTCCCTAACATTCTGGCTGGGTGGTGACCCAGGTGAAGGAACGGAAAGGAAAGGTCCCGTGTGCAAGCACCAGTCGTTTCCAACTCTGGGGTGATGTTACTTTCACAATGTTTTCATGGCACACTTTATACGGGGTGGTTTGCCACTGCAGTCCCCAGTCATCTACACTTCCCCCCCAGCAACCTGGGGTATACCCAGGTGAAAGGTTACCTTAAATGTGAGTCCTTTTGCTCACTATCACCAACATGTAGTGGAAGCTGTCACATCAGCCCCTCAGGTGAAGTAGCTGTGAGGCCCTGAAGGGTCCATCCCACAGGGACATACAGGAAGCTCACCTTGCTTGCACAGAAGGGCACTGGACACTGTCTTGTATAAGGCTCCCACAAAATGAGCTATGTATGCAGACACCCTCCAATTGCAATCAACTTTTAAAGCAAGTGAGAAGCAGAAGTGGGTTGGCCATTGCCTTCCTCTGCAGAGTCTTCCTTGGTGTTCCCCCATCCAAGTACTACCCCTGCTTAGTTTCTGAGATCTGATGAGATCAGATTATAGCGTACAATTCCACATCCTGAAACAGAGTTAGAGAGGGGTTCCAACCATGTTTGCCCTGCTGATCCCAGTCATCTGACCAGATTGGCCAATAGGCAATGCCTGCAAGTGGCAATGCAGATGAGCTACAGGCATTCAATGGTGGACATGTCACATCTGGGCACCTTCCATTAGTTCTCTATCTTTAGTCTCTATGCCAGTCACAGTAATGTGTCCCTTCCAGGGCAGGAACCAACCTCAGAAATAAAAACTCTCTTCTCATTGCTGGAAATATTTTTATAATCAAATTGTTAGTCTAATTCAGCTAGCACCTCCTTATAATAAGTGCTGAAAAAGTAAAAACAGGCAGAACCAAGCCGTAGTTGTTTATCCTAGCATTTTTTTCTCAAAATGATCTGTTCTTAAAACCATTTATTAGATAGCTTCAAAAGGTAGACTTTGCTGGAAGTTTCAACTTCACATAAGTCTGCTTGCATCTGATACTATTGGTAGATACAGAATTTTTTGCTAATGTAGTTAGAGGCACATTCTTCAACAGAAAAATGGCACAACTCAGCCCTGCGAAGCTTATCAGTCACACTCTACTGTATTTTTATACTGCATATCAGATATAGATCAACAAATGATAACAATTATAATTTCTGAAAAGCCATGAAACTGATTTCTTCCTTTACTACCAAATTATTTTTACTGATGTTTTAATATTTTCTAATCTTTTAAAATTAATTTTAACGATAGTAGGTATTTTAATACCAATATTTGCAAATGTGTTTTTTTTTAAAAAACATATATTCAATGTTTTCATCAGACAAAACATTGCTTCCTAAGAAATGAAAGTTGAGAGAGCATGATATAAATATTTTAAACTATTTTGGAGAGACTCCCTCATTAAGCAAGAGTCCAGAAGGATGAGCATTGACAGAAACTGGAAAAAACTACTAATAAAGGCAAGAGAACAGAAATTTAAGAAATTCCGAGAGCTCAGTAAGAAACTTCGGTTGCAATGATGGACAGAATTGCCCATACACCCACCTGACTAATATGACAGTGTACATCTTCATAATTACGCACAGGATTAGGGCTTCAGGGTATATTAGATACTTTCTCAACTTTTTAAATCTGCTTTAAGACTTTGATCACAAACCTTAGTTTATATTAATAATACTGCCGCATATGTCATAACAAGTTTAAAATATATTATTATGTCTTTTAAATATTGCTGACCTCTCTTGCCTGAATGGGACAGAAGAGGGAAACTGCCTGTTAAGATACTTTCAAAGACTGGATCAGGCAACTCTTTCTCTAGTTCAGTTGGGTCTTCTTTTTCCCACCAGGGAATTATCCCAGTAATCCCACAGGCACCTCCAGGCTCACTTTCATGGAACCAGTCACTCTGCTCATCATCACCTGTGTTAAAAACACTTCATGTTAAAAGAAGATATTCAGGTTTATAACCCAGAGACTCACATAATCAGAATTACTTTCCCCTTTACTTCTGTAAAATTGTTGCACCTGTGGTGCAGCTCTACTCAGAACATGATGCTTACTAGTATGACAACTAAGAGGACATAAATGATAACATTTCACAACCAGTTCAGATATGTGAAAATTAATAAACTGGCTAACCTTGTAGTGACGACTGTAGGGAAACTCATTTCAAGTTACTATATTTTACACATTAACAATAAACAAGCCTTAAATCTTGCATGGAATTAAAAGGTATAAAATTATAAAACCAGCCCTTTGCAGTTGATAATGATATACACTTAGCTTAATTTTATGATGTGTCTGGTATTTAAAAGTGTGGAAGCAATTACAAGCAGATGTAACCAAATAAGATTAGTTTAATTGAGTTCATTAAAGGTTCTGAAAATGCTGATTTTAAATTATATACGACAATACCTTAAGACATGCTGAAAATGTACTACATGTCACCAGGAATCTAGCAATATTTTACTGCCTCTTAAAAGGAATATATATATATATACACACACACACACACATATATATATATATACACACAAAGTTAAGAGTTTACATTTGTATACTTCATTAAATCAACATTTAAAAGTTGTATACAAAAAATACTCAACTTGTAAAATGCTTTTGCTGTATGTTTCATTAGACCAACTTTTACTTTCTGAATAGTATTGATAGTTGCAGCGATAGCACTGGCATATATTGTAAGTAGCCTCAGACCTATATATATCACTTCACAGACCTACAGTCAATTAGAAAGAATGAATCTGTTGCCCTACTGACAATGTGAGGTAAGGTCATTTGTCTTGACTGTAGCAGTGTTGTCCTCCATTGTCTTCATGCTCCAGAGACTCTTGAAAGTTGGAGAACTCGAGTGCAAGATGAGTCAGTAAGATACAAGGGAAGGGAAGATGTAAAGTAAGATACAGGGAAGGGAAGCAGCTGTTAGAAGAGATTCCCCAAGGCTAAGCTGGAAAAGGGAAGTAGACTCAGTAGGAGAGGGATCTTCATGGTGGCTCTTGTTTTCCCATCATTACATTTGTATCCAAGTAAAATACATTTTATAGGTTCTCATAACTGCTCCCCAAAGTAGCAATCAATGTTTAAGTTTTAATAGTTTTTCCCTAAAGAAATTCTTAAGCACTGCAAATACAAGATTTGGGTGCCTGGGTCTTTTCAAACTTTGATTTCGTTTTCAAGGACATGCTTCCCTTGAATCACTCTATTTCACTATTTTAAATTATTAACAGGACTGAAATGGATAAACTGCCTCACACTGTTAGGCTTTTGAATAATTATATTTTACATATCATATAATGTAGTAGTTAGCACACAGCTGATGTGCAAGATTTACTATTAAATGTAAAGTAGTGCAAGTAGTAATCAGCTAATAGTGCAGATAGATATCTAGCAAATTAATGTATTCTGCAGGCTGTTATTAACCAGTGAACAATACTCATGTCATTCAGATAAGAAAATCTCCAGATTGGACTACTGTTAACATACTCAACACTGAGTTTCCTCTGAAATTAATGGGAACTACAATTTGTGCAAAGTACAACTAACTAGCAAGTGTTTGGTGACGATTCCTTATTATTCCAGTCTGGCAAAATTACATTAGATGCATACATGTTTCTGAGCATAAGTCATGGTGATGATTTTAAACTTTAAAAGTCCTTCACAAATTAGGACTCATGTTCCTTAAGTACTGCATCATATACAGGCCCATCTGCCACTTCAGGTCAACACAGCACCTCTTTTTAAGGGTACCTATTTTCAGGCTGGAACACTCAACCTCTTAAAAATCTCCAGTGTTTTTAGTGGTAGTCCATTCTTTTGGATCACCTTCTAAAGGAAGGGGTGATGAATGCGGGACTCAGATTTTATACCAGAGACTGTCTACAGTGGAAGGCACCAAGAATAGTTCTGGGTAAAATTGCCTAGGGCTACCCTATTGCTTTAAAACACTGGACTTTAACAAATTGTCAACGGAAGGAAGTTCCAGAGTTTTATGATAATATGGTTTGCCTCTCTATATGCTCTTGAAGGTGTATGAGTGTGAACATATGACAGAACACTCTTGGTCAAATGGAAAAGTAAGAAGAGTGCACATTCTCTCTTTGATTAGTTATCTCTAAACTTTGTTAAAAGGAAACCCTTATTAACATCAGTGCTGAAGAACATAGGGAATACAGCAGTAACGGTTTTATATCAAAAGCATCACAATGCTGCAAATTTTATACACACATATTGGAGTTAATAAACACATCTGGCATTTTGTTCACAAGCATCTACCTTATGTGCCTCTACAGTGAATAAATGGATTATTTCTGTTTTTAAACATGGACTCACTTTTGCAGGGTTTAAAAAGAAATGAAATGTTGAAGTTCATTCCCCAAAATTCCTAGGAAGTAGATTTAAAAATAAACCAACCTCTGGTGAAATAATATGCCATACTAAACTAAACTAAAAATTGTACTACTCCAGTACCTTGTCTTCCCTCATCGTTTGTAAATAAACCAGCATCACTACTGCTCAGGCTGCTGGATTCACTGTAATAATGAAGAGAAAGAAACAGATCAAAAGTCCAATTGACATCCAGTCGTAAAATTTTAAACAGACATGATGGAACTCAAATGAAACTTAAGCCTGACCAAAATCTAAAAGAAAATAATATGCTTAAACACACACACACACACACACACTGCAAATATCCCAGTTCCATTAACTACAGAACATATTATTTTTTGGCACATAAAACCACAGGAATCTAATGGGACCCTGACAGTAAGCCAGATGTGACTGCAATGAGGTGCTGACACAATTGATGCATTTTATTATCTGTTCCCATCAAATGCTCACTGCTCCTTTCTTATGCTGTGCAATTCAGCTTGATCCCAAACACCACTGTTCAATAAAGGGGGGCGGGGAGAGACTTGCTATCAAAAGCATTCTTTCTTCAACATATAAAATACATGTATTGAGATAATGACTTTTCCTAACATTTGCAAAATATTCTGAAAAATACCCTGCATAAAGATTCACTATAATTCCATTATCTAGACAAAGAAACAACGTTTACAATAACAACCTATTAAATCAAAAGGTCACCTTGAAAAAAATGAAAATGATCAATATGATAACAACAAAGAAAAGGGGGGAGAGACACTGTTTACCATTTATTTTCCTTTAATTTCCAACTGATGGCTGCTTCGAACATTACACTTTCTCATACATCCTCCAAATGTTTTGCAGTATGTATACAAATGTATGTGCATGCAAATACAAGTATACCATTGTGTGCACTATTCAGTTCATGCTCCAGGGAACTGGGATTGGCTGTGAAAGCAGTGATCCAAACATTTGCTGCCAAATAACCTACAAAGCAGCAAAAATTCATCAGGGCACCATTTAGGAAGGGCCTGTGTTTCACACTACATGTGATTATTCTTCAGAAGCATTTATTTCTGTGGTTTTAATAAGGAATTAATGAGGAATTACAGCCCACTTTTAAATATATATATTGCTTGTCTGAAGTTTAAAATTTACTTTGAACCTTCAACCACACATACTTGAAATAAATATTTTCTTACCCCACCAGTAAAACCTGAAATGGAGCATCTGAAGTGTATATTATCTATAGGGAACAACTTTTTCTGCTGTATGAATTGCAAAGGTAAACAGATTGGTTTCATTAGGGAGGGAAAAGCAAATATAACACCTCACTGTGCTCTAAAAGAAAATGCACTACTGAAATCCTAACAAAGCTATTTATAAATGTAATCTTTGTGAATTACGGTACTTTAGCCCATTGCACGTGAACAGCTACAAAACATATAAAAGTTTGTCAGCTCTAGTGACAATTTGTAAAGAGAATGCCTTAAAGAACATTGTAATATCCAATTGTGTTCACTCACAATCAACTACAAAATGACAACTAAAAAGCATTTCAGAATTGCTAACACAAGTGGCAGCAGCTCTGGCCAGTACTGCTTTTCACACACTTCCTTTGATGTACTCATATCTGGAGATCTGGCAACCATTATGTATGTTTCTGCAGTCCTCTACAGTTGACCACTGAAATACACTTTAGGTGGAGCTGCTCTTTAAGATCATGCAGGTTCTTCCATTAGACCACAATACAATACAATACACCTTATATGGAATCATATAACTTATGCTGCAAAAGAGTCAGCTCCCCTTGAGGTTGTGGGGGGGAGTGAATACCTTCAACTTGGGTGGGTGGGAAGACAGCAAGGAGGGGCAGTCCCTCAGAGCCTCTTTCTATTCAGAATGGGCCTTGTTCCTAGTTAACATATAAAACCCTAAGCAGTCCGGATTCTGTGCCTGTTAGAAAACACTTTGTCATATCTGTGCTATCTACCTACTGAGGTTCCCTCAAATACATTATATTCAAAATGCAACATCTATTACTTCCCCTAAAGTAGGTATCAGAGAACCCCTGCCTAATGCAGGTGTGCTAGAATTTCTGTGTGCAGATTTCAGAAAGCATCTTCTGTCATTTATGGGTTTTGTAAAGCAACAACTTAGTACTTTAATTTTGTAATGTATTCAACAATGATTAAATTTACTTAGCAGGACCATAGTATCAGTTGAGGGAAAATAAGCTGATGCTATATCAAAGATGCAAATATAGTTTAGTAGAGAGCATTATGCAGTTTAAAAGCAAGCCTGGAATAAAAATACATGAACAAAATTGAAATCTGATAATGTTGGCTCTCCTGACTCCCAAAGGTATGATAATGACCTTAATGTGAAACAACTTAAATGTATGTCCTTGACTAAGTTCCACATTCTCCACTTTATCATTCTTGGGACTAGTGTGAACATTCTTTTAGCACAAATGTCCCCTTTTAAAGTCTTATTCCTAAATCATTAGCATACAGAAGTTCCTACAAGCAAAGCTATTGAATTATAGAATTCTTCCTGATATAATCTGCTAGCACCGGGGGGGGGGGGGCGGAAATGAACAATAAAGTATCGAATGTATGAACAGAGCTGCAATCAATGTAGTTGGCAACTGCAAATACTTATTTTGGCTTGGCCAAGCATGCAAAACTGAGTCAAGGTTTACTAGAGGGGTGAGAAGGGAAAAGAATGAGCAAGAAAAAAACTGCAATTTTGTGCCATCTATAATACAAATGTGTCTTATTTCTCTTAATACAGTGATTTTAGCTGTATTTTAGTTGTTTGCCTATGAAACCGTAGGCATTAGCTCCATTAGATCTGAACATCTTATCTTATCAAACAAAAGAAAAATGTACAACTGTACAATACAAGACCTTAAGGTTGTGTGATTGAACCTGGGATACTCAGCACTCAAAATACATGCTCTGCCACCAAGCCACAGACTTTCACCTATAAAATAGGTCAAAGGTAGTACATGTCTTCCAGGCTGAAAGACCCAAGATTAATTTTCAGCATCCTAAATTAAGGAATCTTAGGTAGCAACTGTTTGGAAAGACCCTTCTGTGCCTCAGACACAGATAGATGCTGAAGTATTGCAATATATGGACTTCATAAGGCTGAAGTTATTAACAGTGTAATGGACTTAGATTGATTACACTGCAAATGATCTAGCCACCACCTAGAATTTTTCAGGCAGAAAGTAAATATTATCTATGGGATAATACAAGAAAAATACATTCCAGAAAACAACTTTCAGAAAGTTGGTATCAGGAGCTGACTATATAACTCTAAAAGGAAGTCTCCAAATGGTATTAGGTGGTCAACATGCATTGTTATTACATTTTAATCACAGAATACAGGGAAAACACTTTGGCATAAGTATATCAACACTTGCAAGTCAAACAAAGGTGCTTTTGAATTAGCATTAAATGAAAAATGGAAAAGTAACCTGTCACTCATGTTTTCATCTGATCCCTTTTGTTCCTCATATTCCATTTTATCCTTGCTTGCCTGGTTGATTTCATCATTCTCTATGACTACACCTTCATCCAAAATTTCTGGTCCTTGCCTATATGCAGTGAGTTTTCTTTTTTTAACTTTGTTCTTTATTAGTTCTTGATGTTGGCAAGATCTGTTGTCATTGTCCATTTCTTGATCCCTAATATCCTGCTGCTGGTGTAAAGTCAGTGTGTTTGTTACTTCCAAAGGTAGGTCAATTGCCATTCGTTTCACCTTTCGCCTTCTACGCAGAGTCCTATTTCCTAAATTGTCAACTGCTAGATCAGGTTCATGCCATAGAGGTCTTTTACCTCTGAGGTTGTTTAAATTTGAAGACGGCCTGCGTTTTGCGACCAGCAACTGATCATCAGAATCACTATGGTCTTTCTTATTATTGGCATGATTCTCTCTATAATCCTTGTTTGGTTCTTCAAGGCTGGAGTCAGAGCCTTCACTTAAACAATGGCCAGTTTCCCAGGGGTGATGGGTGTTAAATGAACGTCTTTTTCGTCCCCTTCGCTTTCTGGCCTGGCGTTTTAGAAGACAAGAGACACTGTGTGAATGATCTCCTGTGTCTGCAAAGCCCCCTCTTGCTTGCTCTGAACTTTCCTCCAGTGCTGAAACAAGATCATGAACTAGTTCCTCCATAGTCTTACTGAAATGCCTGTATTGGGGAGGGGGGGTGACAAAAAAAATCCAGTTATGAATAATAGCATGAAAAATTACCTGGTTAACTATTAGAATTATAACTAGATATTCTAGCTTTTTTTTAAAAAAAAAAACAATAACCTGAAAACCCAATTTAGCAAAAAAAACCGTAAAAACTGTCCTATTTTTAACATTAGATACAGTAAAAAAAATGAATACACAGATTTTGATCTACAGGGTTCACAAATTCCCTTACTAGGTCACCCGGTAGCAACACTTTCTCCCCATGACAATCAATCCACGAATGTAAAAGAAAGAGGTCCATCTTTTCAGGCAGAAACATTACTTCTGCTTCCATAAGAGCCCAGCAAAACCAAACTTGCTCTTCTCCCCTCCAAGTCCTCAGACACACAGAGGATTTGGGGCAGGGAAGGATACTATTTTTACCTTATACAAAGCTTCACAGAAAAAGCAGTTTAATCCATCCACAATATCTTCATAGGCTCTAGAGAAGTGCAAGATAGTTTCTTACTTTGGAACCCTGGGGTATGTAAGAACAAGACCCTACTACCCTTCTAATATTTTCCACATTCAACACAGGACTTAAGGAGAGGAGCTGGGTCTCATTTAGTTTTACTTGGAATTTTTATGGAAGCAGCACAAATCTCTGGGAACCAGCATAAAACACTATGGCCACCATAATCCTTTGGCATTTGCCAAAGACACAAGATGGGAATAAATAAATGATTGCCACAAATAATGGACAATTAGTAAGGCAATCCAAAGTCTGTGGACACCTAGGTTGCATTTGGACCTCACAACAAACTGCAATTCAACTCCAGTTGTACAGGACAGATAGCTGCTTTGGTAGCAGCATGCCGTTCGCTTCTTCTGCCTTCTTGCATGGAGTCAGATGAAAACTTTCCAATTTGATCAAGCTTTGATCAATTTACTGTGATGTACAAATGCAGGTGAACACTATAAATAAACTTCAGTTCACCAAGGCACATGCCTTTCGATATCACAGGCGTTTGATTAAACTAGGATGGATGAATGCAGTGTACTTCACTAAAATAAGACCTCTCAAGAGAGTTCTTTTAAGACTGCATAGATTCTAAGGCAATATTTTTCTTTTTTTTAATTTTATTTACATGCAACAAGAGAGCACAATAATTTTATTGGAAAGGTTCCAATTTAGAGGGACTTCCGAGGGCTGGAAAAAGGAGAGCTGAACTGCCTCTCATAAGGGAGGCAGCTGGAACCTCTATGTGGGGGTAGAGAAGGCAATCTAATGCCTACTACCTACTTTTCTCATACAGAGAATAGTCCAAGACACGCTTGGGAAACTTGGAGGAGATTTACTTTGGCGGAAAGGAGCTCCGGAGGGGGCTCCTTTGAATCTTTGAAGAGTCTCCGGCGACGAGTGCGTTACATTGTCTGCAGAGAGTCTCCAGAGTCATTAAATTGACTTAAACTCACCAGTATCCAGCACCGCTATACTACAAATAACATCTGGATTACTATCAGGATGGTGTCTACTTGGATAGCCACAGCAGAAGGTATTGATTTTTATCTTTCACTCCAGGACTAAAATAAGGATTTACAAAAATAATTAAAAGGTGGCAAAAAGACTACAGCATGCTTATATAAAGAGGAGGAGGAGGGGTGAATTTGGAACTATTTAATATTAAATGACAGAGTTTAAAAGTGAAAAAAAAACAAGAATGTTTTGAATACTTGTGGTTTCTGAAAAACACCCCCATCGTCACAGCATTGATGGTCAGTAGAATTCCACAGGAAGTGATGTTTTGTACCATCGTGTGATTTGACTACCAGTGAGAACGGAACTTGGAGGCAAGAAAAGCAGGAAGTATCCATTGGAAGAAGGTCAAATTGCAAGTCAGCCAGCCTACTCTAGGACTGAAAAACCATAGAAAAACATCAGTGGCCATTAAAAGGAGGGCAAAATAAAATATATATACATTTTTTTTTAAAGTGCTTGGGACTTTGAAAATTGGTGGAATTGGTATATTTGGACATTATAAAGTTAATCCTACTGGGCAGTACTGTTGAAAGCAACTATAGAGGCTTAAAAAGGAAGAAAATTTTTTGAAAAAAGGGGTAAGAAAACTCGCGACCATCATTTTGGATTTTTTTAAAAATTGAAATATTAATATCTCGGCTTGGGGGGCCCCCAGAGCGGCAATTTTAGGTTCATTGGAAAGAGCAAGTCCTGCTCTTTTAAATCTGATACATAGTTTTCAATTTGTTGAGATCAAATTTTTGAGCATTTTTTTAATGTCAGATCACAAGCCAATACATACAAGGGCCATCTCAATGGAAAAGATGCAGGAGCAGTTAGAGGCTATGGAAGCAAGGCTGATGAAAGGAATGAAGGCGCTCAAGAAAGAAATTAAAAAGGACATTGAAGCTAGTACAGTAGCTCTAGAGAAAAAATTTGAAGACCTTAAAAATGAAACCGTAGTAACATCAAAAAAAGTGGATGAGGTGGAGAAAAAAGTAAAAGAATATGATTCCACCTTAAAAAGTGTGCAAGAGAAAGCTGTATTGCAGGACTGTAAATTGATGGAAAACCAGGTACGTCTGAGAGGGGTACCTGAAAATGAACATGATCTGAAGGACTATATAATAAAAATTATTGTGGATATTTTGGAAGATGATTTAGATGATTTAGAAACATCAAAATTCCAAACCCAATTGCTTATTCCATAAAAATTTATAGTCCATATGTTTAATGTGAACTTCTTGTAGACAAATTATGTTGCATTTTTGTTTTGTAATCCACTGAATGATCCAATAGAAAAAATGGAAATTGAAGCAGCAATAAATGTAATGAAAATGGGGAAAGCACCTGGTCCAGATGGATTTACAGCAAAATTTTATAAAGTCCTCAGAGAAGGGTTAACACCCAAACTGCATAAATTGATGAATATTATAAGACTGGAGGGGAAAGTACCAAATACGTGGAAAGAAGCGGTAATTTCTTTGATTCCAAAGGAAGATAGAGATGTCACTGATATAAAAAATTATAGACCAATTTCATTGTTAAATGTGGATTATAAAATATATACGAGAATACTAGCAGAAAGACTTAAACAATTTTTTATGAAGTTTATTAAAGAAGAGCAAGCAGAATTTCTTCCAAGGAGACAAATAAGAGATATTAGAACTGTTGTAAATATTGTAGAATATTATGAAAGACATCCTGTAAAAGAAGTGGCGCTATTCTTTGTGGATGCAGAGAAAGCTTTTGATAATTTAAATTGGGACTTTATGTTTGCGGTGATGGAAAAATTGAGATTGGGAGAGAATTTTATTAGAATGGTGAGAGCAATATATACAGAACAATGGGCAAGACTTTGTATTAATACAGATTTAACGGAGTATATGATGATCAGCAAAGGAACAAGACAAGGTTGCCCTCTATCTCCGTTGTTATTTATAATGACTTTAGAAATTTTGCTGATGCAAATACAGGAAGATAAGAGATAGAGGGACTGAAATTGAAGGAATTTTCCTATAAATATAGAGCATTTGCTGATCATATGTTTATAAATGAAAACCCATTAAAAGTAACGCCACTGCTCTTGAGTAAAATACAAGAGTATGGAGAATTGGCTGGATTTTATATAAAGAGAAATCAAAAATTTTGTGTAAAAATATGACAATTGAAAAACAGAAAGAATTACAGAGCTCAACGGAGTGTGAAGTTACGTCTAAAGTAAAATATCTAGGTGTGGAAATTACCATGAAAAATATTGACTTATATAAAAATAATTATGAAAAGTTATGGCATAAAGTGGAAGAAGATATGTTAAAATGGAATAGACTCAATTTGTCGTTATTGGGAAGAATAGCTGCAATAAAAATGAATATTTTACCGAGAATAATGTACTTGTTTCAAACTATTCCGATTGTGAAGGACCATAAACAATTTACTAAATGGCAAAGGAAGATTTCGGAATTTGTGTGGGCTGGAAAGAAACCAAGAATTAAAATGAAAGTGTTAACAGATGCTAAAGAAAGAGGTGGATTTCAACTACCAGATTTAAAACTATATCATGAGGCGGTGTGCTTGGTGTGGATAAAATAATGGATAATGTTGTTAAATAACAAACTTTTAGCATTAGAAGGACATGGAAACAAATCTGGGTGGCACGCATATATGTACTATGGTAAAAGTAAAATGGACGGCTTCTTCTTACACCATTATATAAAGAGAAATCTGTTAAATACGTGGATAAAATATAAAAAATATGGAGATTAGAGGAAGCCGTTGTGGATAGTGCCAACGGAAGTAATAAAAATATATGCTGAAGGTGAAGGATAGTGGCTATCATATGGTCAAATATTGAAAATCCAAGGTAGTAAAATCGAATTAAAGATGGAAGAATTAAGAAACAAATATGATTGGTTTCAAATTCAACAAATTAAGAACTTGGTGGAAAGTGACATTAAAAGTGAAGGAATAAGAAAAGAGCAAATCAAATTGGAAAAAGTTCTGCTTGGAGACAATGGAAAGTTGATTTCAAAACTATATAAACTATTATTGAAATGGTCTACTGAAGATGAAGTAGTAAAATCTCAAATGATAAAATGGGCAATTAATGTTAATACAGATGGAAACATGGGAATATTTGTGGAAGAATTCTATGAAAAATTTGACATGTTATAGTATCAAAGAAAACTGTTATAAAATGATGCACAGGTGGTATATGACTCCTAAAAAGCTAGCAAAAATGAACAACAAGATGCCAGGTAGATGTTGGAAATGTAAACAGCATGAAGGTTCTTTCTACCATATGTGGTGGACTTGTGAAAGAGCAAAACAGTTTTGGCAAATGATTCAAAAAGAAATTTCTAGAATCTTGGGATATGAATTTAAGAGAACTCCAGAGACTTTCCTATTGGGATTACAAATGGAGAAATTTCCAAAAGAAGATAGAACTATTATTTGGTACTTGCTTTCAGCTGCTAGGACATTATATGCAAAGTTATGGAAGCAAGATAAAATACCAGAAAAATGGGACTGGATTGTAAAAGTTATGTCATGGAGTGAAATGGACAAACTGACAAGAATCTTGAGAGACTATGAGTTAGAGGGATTTAAAAGGGATTGGGATAAATTTAGAAAGTACATAGAAAAAGAATGGAAAATAAAAGGACACTGTGTGATTTCTGAGAATACTCAGAAGAAGAAAGAAGATGAATTATAACAACTAGATGACTTTATAAAGAATAAGAAATGGTGTTTTTTAACTTCTTTGCAAAATGATATATATACATTTTCTTTTTATTTCTCATTATTAAGATTCTTTTAAAGTTAAAGATACCTTTTGGTATTAGAAGTTTAGGTAACTGACACCGGCGGAAGTCAAGATTTGGGAGGGGGGGAGGGGAAAGTATAATGTATGGGGAAGGTAGCAAGTGTTAATATGGTATTAGAACTGGTTATAATTACCATATATTACCAAATAAAATTGTGTTTAATCCGGAAAGGTTCCATTTTAGCTAAATAAAATTGTGTTTAATCCGGAAAGGTTCCATTTTAGCTAAAGTAACTGCAAAAAACAAACAAAAACCCTTCTAAAAAGTTTATTGAAGTTTACTAAAGTTACTAAAGGGACACAATTTTCTTTCCAAATCCAAACATTCAGCTGAGTAAGTGTCACGTACAAACTTGTATGGTGGGACAGAATACTCAAGCAAGGATTCAACTGTGGAAATTATTCTATCTATTCATCTTCTGTTTTACCAGTTCCCAAGATGGTCCGTATAGCAGCCCCGTGGTGCAGAGTGGTAACGCTACATTACTGCAGTCTGAACTCTCTGCTCATGACCTGAGTTCAATCCCAGCAGAAGCTGGGTTCATGTAGCCGGCTCAAGGTTGACTCAGCCTTCCGTCCATAAAATGAGTACTCAGCTTGCTGTGGGGAAAGCATAGATGACTGGGGAAGGCAATGGCAAACCACCCTGTAAAAAGTCTGCAAATGAAAACGTCGTGATGCGATGTCACCCCAGAGTCAGAAATGACTGGTGCTTGCACAGGGGACTACCTTTACCTTTTTAAGATGGTCCCTTAAAATGTATATTTGCATAACCATGGGCTGCCTTAAACAATACTCCTTGCCTGTTAAGTGCCATCACTTTCCGATGCAGATGAATCATGTTGTTGGGCATGAAAAAGTTATAAACACCTTAGAGAATTTTGTTATTATCACAAGTAGCTTAAAAGCGGCTAGTCTATGATGCAATTCAGGAAGTGTGAAAGCCTGTGTGGTGCAGTAAATAAAATTAATGAATAAATAAATAAATGTAAGCCAGTTACATTACTCAGAGCATATATAATTTTACCCATAGCCTCTGGACAGCTTAATGTATATATAAAAAGTATCTCCTACGTTCCTCTCCCCATAAAATTAACATTTTGAACTGCCTAAAAATCTATCAGGCACAGCTAACATACACATCCTACTGGGCCTTAGCCTACCATTTCTAAGTACCTATAATTTTTAAAGAAATTATTTAAAATCTATACTTTTCTACCTAATATGTCTTCCCTCTCTATTCTGCTGATGTAAAACTCAACCTTGTCTCCCCCAGACAGTTCTGACACTAGATTTATCTCAGAACCTTACTGAGATCTCCAAAGACCCAACCACATCCTTCAACACTCCTAAAGAACAGAAGAAGGTATTATTCTACAACCTTATCAAATTTTTGCCTGATCAAATTAAATCTTGTGTTGACTTAGTTAAAAGAGAGTTGCTATACGTCATTTTGTAAGGCACCTGATTCTATTTTCCAACTCACGTCAACATAAATGATCCAACAGAACTTTTCTGCCTTGGAAAGGGGACTATTAATCTGAACCATACATAAAGAAAAATGGAATACAGATGTATTTATACCCTACTGGGAACCCAAAGCACCTTACATCATTATCATGTCCATTTTATCCTCACCATGGCAGAGTGGGCATTTGAACCTGTGCTTCTTACATCCTAGTCTGAAACTCTAACCCAGGGGTGCTAAGCATACAGCCCATGGGCCAGATCTGACCCCCACAGGGATCAAATCTGTCCCCTGAGCAACTTCCTTCTCCTGCTTCCTTTTTCAGGGATGCTACTGCCGTTGCTCCGTAACTTGCTTTCCCCCTCCAGCTCCCTCAGTGGCTCTTTGCTTCCTGCGTCCCCCCACAGAGCTCCATGGCTGCTTTGTGTGGGAGAGATACAAAGTCAGTCTCTCTCTCTCTCACACACACACACAGAGGGAGGGGAGGGAGAGAGGGAGGGAGGGAAAGAAGGGAGAGAGCACTTTGTTCTCTGAGACTAATCTAAAATGTAAGCCTATATTTTAGGGGAGGGACAGTGGCTCAGTGGTATAGCATCTGCTTGGTAAGCAGAAGGTCCCAGGTTCAATCCCTGGCATCTCCAACTAAAAAGAGTCCAGGCAAGTAGGCGTGAAAAACCTCAGGAGAGCCACTGCCAGTCTAAGTAGACAATACTGACTTTGATGGACTGAGGGTCTGATTCAATATAAGGCAGCTTCATATGTTCATATATGTTCCACCTTGTTATATGTGCTTATGTTTCCTGGCAGAAAATAAAGAGTTCAGTGCACAGAATCCTGACACTTCAGCATGGATTTTTAAAAATGATTGTTTGAAATGAAAAAGTGGATGTTGTTTTATCCATAATTTGGCCTTTTAAAAATGCAATTTTAGTCACTAAGATGGATACTCTATGCCAGGGGTGGCCAAACTCACTTAATATAAGAAGAGCCACATAGAATAAACATCAGATGTTTGAGAGCCGCAAGACCAGGAAGGAAGACAAATAGATGGGGAGGGGGGAGAGGTGGAAAGAAAGCGACTTTATCTTGGCTTGCTTGGCTTGGAGAAGTGATTTAAAGAAACAGATGCCTTCTCCAAGCCAGCCAACAAGGCAGTGGGGGCTTTGAGAGCCGTACAACATGTGTGGAAAAGCCCCATGTGGCTCCCGAGCCACAGTTTGGCCACTCTTGCTCTATGCCTTCCACTGCTCCAGTAAAGTCCTGTCTCTTAGAAAGCAATTTAGCATACAATGAAGGCTGAATTTGCTAGACACATATTCAAGTTTACACTTGTAATCTGTTAAATTTGAATAACACTAAGTTAGAGGCTGTGTTTCTATGTAAAGAAAAAATGAGGAAAGTATCTAATTTCTGAAAGCAGCCTTATAAACAATGCTGTAAATTGTATACCATATTTATTATTATAGGCTTCCTATTGAGATCAGGGACAGACATCACAGACACAAGACACTAAGACATACCATCCAGTGTTTTTCTAAGAACATGCACAAGCACATTTGGGAGATCCTGTGTTCTAATTACAATATGCTCAGACATCAAATTATTATATATAACTCTAATAACAAAAAAAGCACTGACAAATCTAATTGGAAAGGCTATTTTATCCAGTAACTACCAGACTTTGCTTATGTCCAATTTAATGTTATGTGCTTTCACTCTGAAGAAAGTTCTACTTTGTTCAGTGAGATTTACTTTAAAGTGTACATAAAATTTCAGTTTCTAAGTAAGTATTCTACTACTCTTCCAAGTCTTGTACAGAAACAGCCATGAGAAAGCTCCAGAAACGCAAATCAAGTAAGACTAAACAAAATAACACAACACTGTGGAAAGAAAAGATTTTAAGCCATAGTCTTTGTCAGTATTCACCACAGAGTGGTTTGCTGACATCAAAGTACACAAGTAGGGCTAGTATCAGGTAGCACTTTTGGCACACTGGGATCCAATAGTAAAAAAACCTGAAGCAACTCAACATTTGATCATTTATTGGTTATGTCTGCAATTGGATCATTTCCATTTTTTGCTCCTTGTTTCCAGCATGCCAAAGGGTGCAACCCGATACTAGCCAAACTGTACCCAAAGATACGGGATGGCATTTCTTGGCTCCATGCACCTGTGATGACTCTACAGTTCCTGCGTCCAATAAGACTCCCAATAAAAAGAATGAAGAAGCATTAAGAATATAGCCTGATTCTTTCCCACCCCCCTCTACTTCTTTCCTTCTCATATTTAAGAAAACACAACAACAACATCCAGCCTGTGAAGAGTTCCAGAGAACTCAAAAGCTTGTATGCCATGTCTTGGATACAATACAGTGAAAGTAGAACTGTGTTGAAGGTGGTAACTTGTCTGCTTCCATCTCCTGCTGCAATTATTTATGCCCCCTGAGACTATACCCCATGGGACAGTGGACCCTTAGGAAAATCATGGCTGCAGTGACAGGGGAGACTAGGCAAAAACTACCCTCCCCCTTCTGCAAGCATGTCCTTTATGAGAGCAGAAAGTTAGCATAGGATTCAAGTCAGCCTCCCATTATCTTGGTTGGTCTTTAAAAAAAGAAATTCCATGTCTTTACTATGGATCAATATGATTACCTACTATTTTTGTCCTAAGGAGATATGTATAATTTCCAAAACATAAATTCTGCATTTTCTGATGATTACATGACCAAATGTTTTAGATCAAGCTAAAGGTATTGCTTAGTTGCAAACCAGTCTATTATGTCACAGCAAACAACTATTATGAATACTTGCTCAAGAAATATGAGTTCACCCCATCTCAAATGCTTACTGCAGCACATGGTGAAAGACAAGGCTAGAGCATGAGGATCATCCTGTGGGCTCTTCATTTATTTTTTGCCTAATTCCCACAGCCGTACTTATTAGCCTCATTCTACAAGCACCCACAAGCCTTCCATCAACTTACAGAGAGAGCACCTAGTCTCAGAAACCTCTTCCTACTGTCCCTACTATTCCACTCAATTCTCCTCTCTGGTTTTATTGCGCTGCAACCTCCGGGGGCTTCATTTCTTTTTAAATCCACGTCCTTATTATATCACTAGAGAGCTTACAAATATTGCTGACATTTCAATCGGGTCCTGTATCTGGCCTCAAGAAGCAGCTTGATGGGCACCCACTAGGTATTAATATCAATGTATCATCATCATCATGCTACGGTTTCCCCCGGCTGATTACTAAAGAACGTATTTTCTTTTCTTCGTCATCTGGATAACTACTTACTACTCCAGTGTGTCTCTCAACCTTTCATGTGTAAAAGGGTTCGACCCGAAATCGTCTGCCCCGCCAAGAGAGTCCGGGCCTTCCCTGTTTCTGCCACCCTCTCCCCGCCCCTCACCAGCTCTTCCTAGCGGCCGGAGGTCTACTCGGGTTGGGCTCAGCCACCCGGAACATGTACCCAGCACCCGCCGTCGGCCGCTCCCTGAGGAGACGGGTGCCGCTTCGCAGAGATTCGGGAGGGCGACAGTCCAGCGGACCACTCTCCAGCGGCGGCGGATCCTTTCACACCCCCATGTTGGTATCCCGGAAGCAGCCGCGGTGCTGGAAGGAAACAGGGCTGAACCATTGCAAGCTGGAACGGGAAGCAGCACCACAAAGATTATCTCGAGAGATTTACTCTGCCTCCGGCCTCAGTCGTTTCACCAACCCCAGAGCATATTTGGCTTCCTCTCTTCCTTCTCCGTGGAAGAAAATACGTGGAAAAGCATACATTTTGTGCTCCCCCAGTTCCGGCTCGTGTGGTACAGCCCAGTTGCTATGGCGACAGCTTGTACACCATCCGTAGGAGCCGAAGGGTAGAGGGGAAGATGGCTACCTTAGCCAGGCTGCAGGGGAGGTTGCCTGGATTCAAGGGGGAGTTTTTCCAGAGGAACAGGTAACTGCTACCCCCAGCTCTTGCAATCTCTTAAGGGCTTGATCTTCTGCACTGCACGCATATCCTCACGTTGGGTTGTCTTTATTTTAATGATTCAGTGTTTCAAACCTATTTTGTTTGTTTAGGAATTCCACTGCAGTAGGGAGTGGAAGGAAGGAAGTTCAAAGGGGCACTTCTAAGCTGTGTAAATAGACGCCTTTATCCATTAGGTAAAATTATGTAGGAAAGCAGTCTTTAAGTGTACAAGGAATTGCACTTAATATTCAGTATGTTTTATTTATATTATTTATAGTCCACATATATCAGGGGGACTCCAGGTGCATTACACATAGTGAATCAGTGCAATCAACAAAATGTAGCAGCAGTGCATTAGGACTATAGAAGTCTGGAGCCGCCAGACTTCTACAAGAAAGAACTGAAGCACAGCACAAGTATTAACATGACGCAGCAAGTGGTGCAAAAATTACATAATAAGATCCTATTTACAAACACCAGCACAATTTTAACAGAAAGGAAGAAGGCATTTTCATCCACCAATCTTGGTACCCAGCTCTGCAAAACACCCTACAAACTGTAAATTTCAGAAAGTCACAGAACAACCAGCACATTCCACAGAACAATCAGCACAGTCAACAACCATCTTCCTTATCTTCACACCCCTTCCAACCCTCCCAGCAATTAACATAGAACAATGGTCACATTCAACAGCCAGTTTCCTTATCACTACCCTTCCAGGAAGCCCCACCAAACAATGGACACATCCACAAACCAATTGCCCTTTCATCACACCCCCTCCAGCCTAGAAATAGCAGCTCTCCAGCAGCTCTGGCCCCACTCAATGCACAGCAGCCAAGAAGGTCTGAGCGCCTGCTCCGGCTGCAACGCCACTGAGGATGTTCTCCGCAGCTGAGAACGAAACGTCTGGAAGGAAAACTTTCTCCAGTAGAACACAGCACTTGAGCCCAAACGATTCTACAAACCCTAAAGATCCTATTTACATAAGCTAGTGTAGAATGCCATGGCTTGACCATTATCAGGAGCAAGGTGGAGAATGCATATTACTCCCATTCTACAGACACTCACTCCATTGGCTGTCCATCTGTTACAGGGCTCAAATTAAGGTATTGGCTATCCCATACAAAGCTGTTCATGGCTTTGGCTTTGGTCCCTCTTATCTACATGACCACCTCTCCCTATATGTCAGCAGGGGCTTCTGTCAGTGCCAGCCTCCATATGGGCAAAAGCAGTAACTACCTGTACACATGCTTTCTCTGTTGTGGTTCTCTGTTGTGGAATGGCGTACCTGAGGATGTCAGAAAAGCTCACACTCTCCTGGCTTTCTGCAGACAATGCAAAATTAAATTATTCAAGATGGTTTTTCTCCACAGATTATAGGGTTGCATTGAACAAAATGGTTTGGAAAAGTTAATTGGATAAATTTTATTATTTATTTATTTATTTTACTAAATTTTGGATCACCTTCCCAGAAACTGGGCTCAGGATGATTTACAATGGTATAAAACCAGCAAAAACAATTAAAACCAAGGCAATGACAATAAACATTAAATTTTGAGAAAAACAAGATGGAATCTAAGTCCTGCTGATGTCACTCTCTCGTGGAGGAGGAGGGAGAAAAGTGGGAGTGCTAAGATGGAACCTTTCCTGCCCTTAGCCAGATGCCTGTCAGAACATCTCTGCCCTGAGGAACTGTAATAAATCTGCCCTGAGGAACTGTAATAGATAAGGCAGTAGTAGTCTTGAAAGTATTTTTGGAAGAAAGCATAGCTTGCTTTTCTACTGAATAAGTTTTGATGCAGTATTGAGTTGTCATTGCATAACTGGCATAAAAGTTCTGCAAGATCATAATGTTGGTTTGCCGATATATGGTTATGCTTTTGTCTTTAAAGTTGACAGCCTCTTGAATTTTCTTAAAAATAGATGCTTTACTTGATCATAAGCAATAAATAAGAGTGTTAGTAGTGGTTTGGACCCATTATTTGAACCCATCTAAAATTTGTAATTTCCCTATCAGGAGGATGAAAAGAGCATTTGACTGGGGGTGGGAGGATTTTTAGTTTGTTGTCTTTGAACTTCCTATCCTTAGCATACTAATACTAAGGATCACCTTAGTACATGTGAACAAGCCCTGAAGTGCTACTGGGGAAGAGCTTAGGAGGAGAAAAGCTGGAGGCAGTGCAAGCTGGGGAGCAGCAACATAAAATGGGGTTCTCCCCACTGTCAAGGGATTCTTTGGGAAGGTACCATTCTACTGCATCACAGTGCTTATTTTCCCTTGGGCTCTGGTATAAATTCAAGTACTACAAGGACTATTTGAAAGGTTCTCATTCTGTATGGCAGGGGTGGCCAACGGTAGCTCTCCAAATGTTTTTTGCCTACAACTCCCATCAGCCCCAGCCATTGGCCATGCTGGCTGGGGCTGATGAGAGTTGTAGGCAAAAAACATCTGGAGAGCTACCGCTGGCCACCCTGCCGTATGATTTTGGGATTTCCTGCCTCCATCTCTGTAGCCTGTCTCTTGTTATCATGTGACCACAATGGATGAGGAAGGTGACATCTAAGAGATGCAATAGTCCATGGTGGAAAGATATTCTTACTGTACAGTGATAACTCCCCCATCTTGGGCAATAGGTAGAAGACAGCCTGTCATTCTCATATAAGAGTGATACAGTTTGACAGGAAAGATGTCAAAAAATTACTTACGTTGTTACTGGTAAAAACAATCACACTGAAGATTACTTAGAATACTTTCTTTCTGAAGGGCAATGGAAATCCACTGAGATTTCCAAATGAAAATAGAGGTATGCAGTTTCTCAAAAGGTCCATAGGAAACTAAAGATGAATTGCTAATTCAATGATCGTAAAGGACCACCTATACTTCATATTTTGAATGACTGTAGAAATGCATGTACCATTTTAGCAGGACATGAAAGATGGAGCTGTTCCACCAGGCCTTCAACTGAGGCAGCGGGTATCCTTACTAAATCAATATTGGCCTCCCTTGCCTCAGCACGCTGACATGTCCAAAGTATACTGAAATGAAGTGTGCTGAAGTGTCCACTTGATGGCCCAGTTATGACATGATTCATCTGCCAATTGGATATTTTGTGAACTATTTCTGTCTCCTATGACTATGTGGTTAACTTGTGACTATGAGGTTAACTGCTTTACTTATTGTTTTATTGACTTTGTTTTAACTGTTTCATGATGTTGTAATCTGCCCTGAGCCCACTTGTGAGGTAGGGTGGAATATAAATCTCCTAAATAAATAAATATTTGCAAATAAGGCAAAGATTACTAAGGTACTTTAAATTTCCAGTGCTGTCTCGTCCAAACGAAACAAATCCAATAACACTTCTTTTGGAACTCATGAACTCTCAGGGAAATTCAGAAAAAGTATTGGTATGCTTTGAAATTTTGGCATAATATTTAGAAATATATATTTAGAATGTTTTTATCCTACCTTTCTCCAAAACTGAATTCAGGTCAGGGCATGAAATCCCTAAGGGCATGCTGGGAACCTCCATAAAGCTATTTGAAATGCCTTACTAATAGTCTCTGTACCATCCCATGTATGCTCAGTTTCCGTGTGAGCACACTGTTGTTGTGAATGGCCTTAATAGTATTTGTTCTGACTGGCCATAATATCTTAAAAGTTCCCAGTCTCCTTAGAAAGGTACTGCTATTCTCATTGGTCATATAAATAAATTGAATTGGGATTTATCGATTTGTTTATTTAAACATTTATAATTTGCCTTAAAAGTAATTCAAATCCTTATTACAACTAACCAAATCTCTTAAAATTTGTAGAGCAAAATTACTAAAACAACAAGCAAACACACAACAACACAGAGAAAAATACTAGCAAAACATAATCAAGACAACAGAAGCAAAATGGCATTGCCATTCAAAACAGCTGTGTATCTCTAAATGAACACTCTTAGCAGGCACCTACAAAGTAACAGGGAATTAGGCAACCTTCTGTAGGGGAGGGATGTTGTCTTTCTGGTGCACCCTCTCCTAAGTAACCTTATAGTTGGGACAGCTGTGGATATAAATGTGTGGTAAGTTCATATGGAAGAAGCCAGTCCTCTTCAAGCCCAGAACATTTATTTATTTATTTATCTCTTATTTTTCAATTTTTTTAAAAAAATATTTATTTATTTACTTACTTACCTTTCTCCTGTGTGTGGACTCAAAGTAGTTTATGTATTTCTCCTTTTCTCCATTTTATCCTCACAACTACTCTGTCATGTAGCTTAGGGTTAATGTGACTGGCTCAAAGGTTATCCAGCAAACTTCCATGGCACAGTGAAGGGAGGGGGTTATGGCTTTAAGGGTTAAAACCAACACCAGTCCTGGAGACCAACTGGAAGTCAATACAGTTATTACAGAATTAGCATCATATGTTTCAAATTATCTGTCTCAGTTAACATCCTCTTGAACATATTTTGAACTCTTTTTGTTTCTGGATGCTCCTCAAAAGGAAGGCTCTTATGGACTGCTTTATAATATTTTTATTTTGTCATTCCTAGGTCATGGACTACTGTGGTTAGATTATTACTGCTTGCATTCAATACAGTGGTAATAGGTAAACATCAATGGCCCTCCTTAATGAGTTGTTGACAGGCTAAGCTTGTTTTAAACTTCTGGAGGAACCATGTGATAGACATCTGGCAAATATATTGCTTATTTATGTGTTATTTGATTTCTTAAGGTTCATGAGAGAGTGTGGATTTATTCAGTCAAAATAATTTTTGTTACTGTTCATCTCATAGATATAATTAATCAATTTACAAAGTTATTTCTTGTGTTTTCAGACATGTAGATGAATATCGAAAAATAGAATATTATGCTGCTGTAAAGATTCAGAGTTGGTTTCGGGGATGCAAAGTCCGGGCATACATCAGGTAACTTGATTTGCAGAAAGATCCTAATGTATTATAAGAAGTAAAAATACTTCAGACTACAGGAAATGATAGAAGTGCATCTTAGGCCAGTCCTGATCTTACTGCCTGGCTTGAATAATTAATTATATTGTGTGGGTGTAGTATAGCATAGAGAGTCAAAGATTGTCTGGCAGCCTGAGTTCTAACTCTTTTAGCATTATGCACCACTAGGTGGTGAGCTAGACTTTTTGGAGGCAGAGGGAGGTCTGAAAGCTGTGACTGACTTAAGTTTACCCAGGTGGCTTCATGTTGAGGAGCGCAGAATCAAACTCAGTTCTCTGGATTAGAATCTACTGCTTTTAACCACTACACCATGCTGTTCTCTCTGGCTTGACTGAAAACACAAGATGGAAGTCATGGGCTGAAGACCCTTAGGCTGTTGTCCTTTGTTTCTTGCCTGTGTCCACACCCAAGATTCATAAGGTACCTGAGACAGGAAAGCAAAAAACAATCCTCAGCAAAGGTGTTACACATTGGCAAAGATGCTCTTCTTACTATTGATTTATTTAAGAGATGCCTGTGCCTCATTATCAGATCCTACTTGACAAGATTTACAATTAAGCAGTTACCAATATGACAACAACAAGCCATTAAAACAAGCACAGGGACATAACCAGCATAAAACAGACCAGAAAGCAGACTATTAAAAAGCTAGAGAGATAAAAACTACAATTAATAGCTTGAGTAAAAAAAGATACTGTCCTAAACAGAGCTATATCCTAGGCCCATTGGAGTCAATGGGTTTAGAAGACCATACCTCTTTAGGATTGCATTGCAAGTTCTGCATTGTCATTATGTTGCTCCTTTAAAACTGACCTTTTTCACTTCACCTTGTGAAATAAATAAACCAAAAATTTATGCGTACATGCTACTCTTTCTCTGGGATTACAGTAGGGTTACCAACCTCCAGATGGTGGCTGGCGCTCAATGCCATTGCAATCAATCTCCAGGCAACAGTTCACCTGGAGAAAATAGCTGCTTTGGGAGGTAGACTGTATGGCATTATATCCCATTGAAGTCTCTCCTCTTCCCAAATCCTGGCCCTCTCCAAGCACCACCCCACAAATATCCAGGTGTTTCCTAACACAAAGCTGAAAACCTTAGATTACTGTTTGTGTGGTGATGTTACCACTATTTGTCAGGCTGAAACTTGGAATTTCCTCTTTTACTTTTAGCTTTGTGGGTAAATCTGGGCATAAACTTGCTTCTTCCTGATTATCCCTTGGTCCTGTTGTTCATCCATTTCCAAGCTTGTTGAGAAGCACAAATAATAATTGTTTTATTAAAACAGGTGAGATTAGCAGACAAGAGAAGCCATTGTTTACTTGTTTCCCAATACAGCAGTGTTTTAAGGTAAAAAATTAACCTTCAGGTCGCAGTCTGGCAACCCAAGTACATGGGGATTCATGCAGAATACGAACATGTGGTTTTTCCACCTTACCACTCATGTCACCTTACAAAAGCTGGTGCTGAGGAAGAAAACAACTTTTCATAGCCTTTTTCTTAAGCAGATTGTTTGCTCAATAAGAAATCTGTACTGGAAGAGGAATGTACTTCAGGACAACATTCTAACACTGAAAAATACTGTTACTCTTCCCATATTGCCATATATTACAAGAAAACATTTACCATTTCCATTATTTTATATTTAGTTGGTTGTTAACACACTAAAACATCTTTAAAAATGGCATTTCTACCACTGAAATAAATCCGTGAGCATTTTTTCCTTTTGAAAAAGAAATGGCAATTAATTCATCCATGTTAATATTTCTTTGTCATGATATTATGTTTTAGGTATCTGAATAAAATGATGATTTTTATCCAGAAATGGTGGCGGGGTTATCAAGGAAGAAAACAGTTTCGAAAAATGATAGAGGTATAAATTAATTTTCTAACTTAAAAGTGCTGCAAACTTTTTTTTTTACTGTCCACCAGTGCAAATGAAGTAAAATATCTTCATTGGGACAAGTAGTTGTTTGAAATGATACATATTTGAAACTTACATTTTCTTTGCTAGGTGTAAATGTTCAGGTTTAAAGACAAATAAAATAAATGTTGTTATATGTCCTGGTTAATGGCAGCAAATGCTAGATTTAGTACTTTTAGAGAAAGGAAGTATGAGCAGATTCTGACCTCAGTTCAGGAGAGCAAGAGGAAAATCCTTTGCCTCAGCTAAGTTTTTGTTTATCCTTTTCATTCAGGAATAACATTGCACGGCAAGCTAATGTTTAAATTCCCTGAAATCTAACATGTAACTGGCAGTACAGTGCAAGTGTCTGATATGCTTTGGGGCGAAAACTGAACAAGAACACTGCTGGTTGGAGATAGATCCAAGTGGGCAGCCGTGTTGATCTGAAGCAGCAGAACAGATTTTAAGTCCACTGATACCTTTAAGACCAACAGAATTTTATTCAAGGTATGCGCTTTTGTGTGCAAACCAGGGCTGTAGCCAAGATTTCAAATTTGGTGGGACAAAAGGCAGGATTTCTTGTTTAGGGGGGCCAGAGGGCCGGGCTTCCAGTGTCAGCTCTCAAAATATCCTGTAAATCCCCCTAAAAAAAACCAAATGCCACATTATCCCTTTTATTATCACAAAATTATGCACATGCTTTCATCTTCTCCTGTACTTTTTATCAGACTGGATGGTAAGGGAGGGAGAAGAAGAAAGAAAGGGGTTAAGGCCTCTTGAACAGAGCAGCTGCAAGCAATGGAGGACTGATTGGTGGGGCCAGAAAGGTTACACCGGTTTTATTAGTGGGGCCTGGAACCCCCAACACAAAAGCTCATACTTTGCATCAAGCTTTGTTGATCTTAAAGGTGCCACTGAACTCAAACTTTGTTCTACTGTTTCAGCCATCACAGCTGCCCACTTGGATCTCTCCTGATCAGTTACACCTTTCTAAAGCCATTGAAAATGAGTTTAGAAGGATGTAACTGCTTAAGATGGCACTGATGCTTTGTGTTGTAAGATTCAAACCTGTGTGAGAAGCAACAGTTTGCAGTTGTTAGTCTCACAACTGTTGAGTGAAATTTTATTAAATACTTGATAACGATGTACAGTAAAGTCGGGGTGTGCGGGACTTTAAAAATAATTATTTGCCTGGACCACCAGTGTGTCTCTTGGAACTTTGGAAACTGAAAGCTTTTATGCCCAAAAAGTAAATGAAAAAGGAATGTATGCTATGCTTGTTTTTATTTTCTGGCTCAGAGGAGAGTTAAGAATTGCTGAATGTCTTAACTAGACAAAATGCTTGAGATTAACGTGTGACAGTGCCATCCTAAACAAAATTATACACTTGTAATCCCATTCATGTCACTGGTTTTAGAAGGATGTAATTCTGTTGAGGATTGTACTGTGAATCTTCCTAGTTCTTTAAATTCATTTCAAGACTACTGAGGTAGGAACAATTTGAATCTTGGCTGTAGCATTTTGGCTGGTGAATTAGCCCTGTCTCTCTTTGATGTTTCCTGGATAGAAATCCATCCCAGTTAGGGAAGGAGAAAAAGATAAGCAACATGACAGAGGCACCACTGTTTTCTTCTCTTTCTTACTCTACTAACTGCAGCAAACAGAAGCCAGGGAGATTATAATTGCTGAAAGCGGAAAGGGGAGTAGCAGGAGGAACCCTCCTGTTGGTATAAATCCCTGTAGTGAAATTTTTCTTGCCTTGGTGAGACATCAAAGAACAACGAGAAGTAATATTTAAACATTATAGAGGCAATTCAAAGACAGTGGGGAAGCCCATTTATTGATATTCCAGTAGCGCAAACTGTAGAGATGGCTGGAATCTGTTGACTTTTCAGCCTCTATATCCCCTCCCCCTTTTTAAAAAAAGTTGCTTTTTATCCTGCCAGTTTTGTACGTCCGTTTGGGTGATTGCACAAATACCATTTTCTGATTCTACTTCCTGGTTAGGCTGTTAAATATAGGATAATATAAGACTTCCATTGTGGTTGATAGAGACAGCGAAAAGCAGGGTAATTGCTTCATAGTAGAAGGATGGGAAGAGGAGGTCTGTAAAGATCATGAGCTACAAAGGTCCGTATAGTCAAAGTGATGGTATTCTCAGTAGTAATGTATGGCTATGAGAGCTGAACCATAAGGAAGGCCGAGCGCAGAAGAATAGATGCTTTTGAGATGTGGTGCTGGAGAAGAATCTTGAGAGTCCCTTGGACTGCAAGAAGATCAAATCAGTCAGTCCTAAGGGAAATCAACCCAGACTGTTCCCTGGAAGGTCAGATGCTGAAGCTGAAGCTCAAATACTTCGGCCTACCAAATGAGAAGGGAGCACTCCCTGGAGAAGATCCTGATGCTAGGAAAGACAGAAGGCAAAAGAAGAAGTGGACGGCAAAAGATGAGATGGCTGGGCAGTGTTACTGATGTAACAAATATGAATTTGAGCAGACTTTGGAGGATGGTGGAAGACAGGAGGGCCTGGCGTGACTTTGTCAATGGGGTCGCAAAGAGTCGGACTCAACTGTGCGCCTGAACAACACAAAAGAATACCAAGTAGTCATTTCAGAGAGCTCTGAGAGAGAGCAGAGAAGAAGTGCTATAAAAGTGAGGTTTGGCTTTCTAAACAACTGGGGAAGTTGCTGAGAATTTCTGAGTTTGTGTGGCTGTGTGATTGCTGAAAATTCTGAGTTTGTGGTTGCTGGGGAACTGCTGTTTGTTTGGTTTGAGTGGGCTGAAGGTGATCATTGCTGATTGATTAAGAGTGGCTGTGTTCCTCACCCTCTTTGCATTATTAAGCTGCGCTTTGCCAGAGGTGCGAGCCTCTGGGGGCTGTGTAAGGACCAGGAATAATAATAATACTTTTTATTTGTATCCTGCCCTCCCCGCCAGGGCAGGTTCAGGGCGGCTCACAACATGAATATAATATACAATAAAACCGTACATAGTAAATACAGTTACAATTATAAAATCAGCGTTAAAACATTAGCAACTTACATTAAAATTAACATTGTGGTGCTATAACTTAGGTCTTTAGTAAAATTCAGTGACTAAAATATGTCCAGCGAAACTTTCTTGATTCGGCATTAGGTGAAGGCTATTTTGAAGAGGTAGGTCTTACAGGCCCTGCGGAATTGGTCTAAACATTGCAGGGCCCGTACCTCCTCCGGGAGTTGATTCCACAGCAGTGGGGCTGCGATGGAGAAGGCCCGATCCCGGGTGGTCTTCAATCTGGCCTCTCTTGGTCTGGGGATATTCAGCTGGTTCTTTCCAGCTGACCTCAGCGCTCTCTGGGGTTCATATGGGGAGAGACCATCCCTCAAGTAGGCAGGTCCTCGGCTATATAGGGCTTTATAGGTGATAACCAGCACTTTGTAACGGACTCGGTACACCACTGGCAGCCAGTGCAGTCCGCGTAGACCCGGCTGTATGTGCTCCCATCTCGGAAGCCCTAACAGCAGCCTAGCCGACGCGTTCTGCACCAGCTGCAGCCGTCGAGTTCGGCACAAGGGCAGCCCCATATAGAGGGCACTACAGTAGTCCAGTCTCGAGGTGACCGTAGTGTGGATCACCGTTGCTAGGTCCCGGCACTCCAGACTCCAACTGCTTCGCCCGTCGAAGATGAAAGAACGCGGACTTGGCAGTGGCCGCTATCTGTGCCTCCATTGATAGTGAAGGCTCCAGAAGAACCCCGAAGCTCTTGACCCTGTGGGCCGCTTTCAGCTGCACACCGTCAAAAACCGAAAGGGGGATTTCTCTTCCCGGGGCACCGCGGCCCAAGCAAAGGACCTCTGTCTTCGTTGGATTCAACTTCAGCCCACTCAGCCTGAGCCAACCTGCCACGGCCTGCAATGCTAGGCCCAGGTTTTCTGGGACGCAGTCAGGTCGGCCGTCCATTAGTAGATAGAGCTGGGTGTCATCTGCATATTGGTGGCACCCAAGCCCAAACCTCCGAGCAATCTGGGCAAGGGGAATCCAAATCCCTATTTTCCTTGTGTTCCCAATAAGGTAAGTTGACCCTCCAGTAGGGGAGCCACATAAACAAACAGGATTTAAAAGGGGACTGTATATTTTTAAAAAGCTATTATGAAGGTAGAATGCCAGCAGGAGGGTGGGGGCTTTCCAGTGTTTTGCACTGAGTGTCACATGTGTTTTGCACTGAGTGTCACAGAAGTCTTGGGTGTGTTCTCAATGCAAGGAGCTTCTGGTCCTCAGGAAACGAGTTTGTACCCTTGAGGCCGAGGTGATTGACCTGGAGAAGCAGAGACAGTCAGTTAGGCGCTCGAAGAAGACGCTTGGGGACGTACTAGATGTTCTATCTGAACATGGCAGCCCCGTTGCTGCCAGGCAGCATGAGGGTCGAGAGGGAACAGGGCACCGTGCTGAGGATAAGGGGAATGCGCCCTCAGTAGGGATCTCTCTTTCAGTTGGTGAGCGGGTATCTTTCTGCACCAAGAAACCATCTTTGGGCAGGGAGAGAAGGGGGGGGGGTCTTGATAGTTGGTGATTCGATCCTTAGGCAAGTAGACAGCTGGATGGCAAAACCGCGTACTGACCATATGGTGACTTGCCTGCCTGGTGCGAAGGTAGCGGACATTACGCATGTAGTAGATAGGCTGAGAGACAGTGCTGGGGAGGAGCCAGTGGTCGTGGTGCATGTTGGCTCCAACAATGTGGGGAAATGCAGTTGTGAGGTCCTGGAGGAAAAATTTAGGCTGCTAGGCAGGAGACTTAAGGCCAGGACCTCCAAGGTAGCCTTCTCAGAAGTGCTACCTGTTCCATGTGCAGGGCTAGAGTGATAGGCACAAATTAGAAGTCTCAATGTGTGGATGAGATGATGGTGTAGGGAGGAAGGGTTTAAGTTTGTTAGGTACTGGGATGCTTTCTGGAACAAGCGGGAGCTGTACAAAAGAGACGGTCTCCACTTATCCCCAGATGGAACCAGGCTGCTGGCGCTTAAAATCAAAAAGGTGGCAGAACAGTTTTTAAACTAAATCTTGGAGGAAAGCCAACAGCAGATGAAATGTCTCTGGTTTGGGAGGACTCATCTCAAAGAGATCAAGGGTTAGCTGTTACTTTTCTACCAGGTAATAGATCAGAGTTGTCTACTGAGATAGTGACAAACAGTATAGGCTGCTTGCCAAAATCTCGAGGCAGCAGGAGGAAGATTGCGGGCCTAACTTGCCTGGGAAATTATAGATGTTTGTATACAAATGCTAGAAGTGTCTGAAGTAAAACTGGTGAGTTGGAATGTTTAGTGTTGGGAGAAAACATAGACATAAGAACATAAGAGAAGCCATTTGGATCAGGCCAACGGCCCATCCCGTCCAACACTCTGTGTCACACAGTGGCAAAAAATTTTATATATACACACACACTGTGGCTAATAGCCACTGATGGACCTGTACTCCATATTTTTATCTAAACCCCTCTTGAAGGTGGCTATACTTGTGGCCGCCACCACCTCCTGTGGCAGTGAATTCCACATGCTAATCACCCTTTGGGTGAAGAAGTACTTCCTTTTATCCGTTTTAACCTGTCTGCTCAGCAATTTCTTCGAATGCCCACGAGTTCTTGTATTGTGAGAAAGGGAGAAAAATACTTCTTTCTCTACTTTCTCCATCCCATGCATTATCTTGTAAACCTCTATCATGTCACCCCGCAGTTGATGTTTCTCCAAGCTAAAGAGTCCCAAGCGTTTCAACCTTTCTTCATAGGGAAAGTGCTCCAGCCCTTTAATCATTCTAGTTGCCCTTCTCTGGACTTTCTCCAATGCTATAATATCCTTTTTGAGGTGCGGCGACCAGAACTGCACACAGTATTCCAAATGAGACCGCACCATCGATTTATACAGGGGCATTATGATACTGGCTGATTTGTTTTCAATTCCCTGCCTAATAATTCCCAGCATGGCGTTGGTCTTTTTTATTGCAAATGCACACTGTCTTGACATTTTCAGTGAGTTATCTACCACGACCCCAAGATCTCTCTCTTGGTCAGTCTCTCCCAGTTCACACCCCATCAACTTGTATTTGTAGCTGGGATTCTTGCCCCCAATGTGCATTACTTCGCACTTGGCCACATTGAACTGCATCTGCCACGTTGACGCCCACTCACCCAGCCTCAACAGATCCCTTTGGAGTTCCTCACAATCCTCTCTGGTTCTCACCATCCTGAACAATTTAGTGTCATCCGCAAACTTGCCCACTTCACTGCTCACTCCCAACTCTAAATCGTTTCTCTCTCTCTCTCGGCTTTGCTTCGCGAACGAAGATTTAAGAAGGGTGCAATAGTCCACGTCTGCTGCAGGCTCGCTGGTGGCTGACAAGACCAATGCGGGACAGGCAGGTCCGGCCACAGTGGCTGCAGGGAAAAGTCTGATTTAGGGTTGGTGCTGTAGCAGTGCGATTCTTCCTCAATCTCCTTTTGTCCTCAAGACCAGCTATGCGTGCGTTCTCAAAGGAAGAGACAGCCTGGTGGATGGTGTGCCTCCATGCTTTGCGATCTGAGGCTAGGTCAGACCACTGGTGATGGTTGATGGAACAGGTGCCAAGGGATTTCTTCAAGGAGTCCTTGTACCTCTTCTTTGGTGCCCCTCTATTTCGATGGCCGATGGAGAGTTCGCCATACAGGGCAATCTTGGGAAGGCGGTGGTTTTCCATCCTAGAAATATGCCCTGCCCAGCGCAGCTGCGTCTTCAGCAGCAGTGCCTCGATACTGGTAACCTCCGCCTGCTTGAGGACTTCAGTGTTGGTCACAAAGTCACTCCAGTGGATGTTGAGGATGGTGCGAAGCCAACGCTGATAAAAGCGCTCGAGGAGTCGCAGGTGATGACGGTATAAAACCCACAATTTGGAGCCATAGATGAGGGTTGTCATCACAACCGCTTTGTAAACATTGATCTTTGTGCCTTTTTTCAGATGCTTGTTGCTCCACACTCTTTTGTGCAGTCGGCCAAATGCACGGTTTGCCTTTGCCAGCCTGTTGTCAATCTCCTTGTCGATCTTGGCATCTGAGGAGATGATGCACCCCAGGTAGCTGAACTGCTGGACTGTCTTCAGAACTGATTCACCCACAGTGATGCAGGGAGGGTGATAATCTTCCTGGGGTGCAGGCTGGTGGAGAACTTCTGTTTTCTTCAGACTAACTTCTAGGCCGAATAGCTTGGCAGCCTCTGCAAAGCAGGACGTCATATACTGCAGAGCTGATACTGAGTGGGAGACGAGTGCAGCATCATCAGCAAACAGTAGCTCTCGGATGAGTTTTTCCATTGTCTTTGAGTGCGCCTTTAGTCGCCTCAGGTTGAACAGGCTGCCATCGGTGGGATAGCGGATGTAGACACCATCGTCATCATCTAGATCTACTGCGGCTCTTTGAAGCATCATGCTAAAGAAGATCGTAAAGAGAGTTGGCGCGAGAACGCAGCCTTGCTTTACACCTGTGCCTATTGGGAAGGGCTCCGAGAGGTCGTTGCAGTGTCTGACTTGGCCATAAATCGTTTATGAACAAGTTAAAGAGCATGGGGCCCAGTACCGAGCCCTGCGGCATCCCACTGCTTACCGTCCTCCACTGCGAAGACTGCCCATTTATACTCACTCTCTGCTTCCTATTACTCAGCCAGTTTTTGATCCACAAGAGGACCTGTCCTTTTACTCCATGACTCTCAAGCTTTCTAAGGAGCCTTTGATGAGGAACTTTATCAAAAGCTTTCTGGAAGTCAAGGTAAACAACATCTAACGGGTCTCCTTTGTCCACATGTTTGTTCTCCCTCTCCAAGAAATGTAACAGGTTAGTGAGGCAAGATCTTCCCTTGCAGAACCCATTCTGAGTCTTCCTCAATAACCCGTGTTCATCAATGTGCCTACTCATTCTGTCCTTGATAATGGTTTCTACCAACTTTCCCAGTATTGAAGTCAGACTGATTGGCCTGTAATTTCCCGGATCACCTCTGGAACCCTTTTTAAAGATGGGGGTAACATTTGCTACCTTCCAGTCCTCAGGAACGGAGGCAGATTTCAATGAAAGATTACAGATTTATGTTAGAAGATCCACAAGTTCAACTTGGAGTTCTTTCAGAACTCTCGGATGTATGCCATCCGGACCCGGTGACTTATTAGTTTTTAATTTGTCTATCAGTTGTAGGACCTCCTCTTTTGTCACCTCAATCTGACTCAGGTCTTTCAACACCCCTTCCAAAATTAGTGGTTCTGGGGCGGGCAAAAAGTTCTCGTCTTCCACAGTGAAGACGGAGGCAAAAAATGTATTCAGCTTCTCAGCCATTTCCCTATCCTCCTTCAGTAATCCTTTTACCCCATGGTCATCCAAGGGCCCCAATGCCTCCCTGGCTGGTTTCCTACTTCTAATATATTTGAAGAAATTTTTATTGTTGGTCTTTATGTTTTTTGCACTATGCTCCTCATAGTCCCTTTTTGCCTGCCTGATCACAGTCTTGCATTTGATTTGCCATAGCCTGTGTTCCCTTTTACTAATTTCACTTGGACTGGTTTTCCACCGCTTAAAGGAGTCCTTCTTACCTTTTACAGCTTCCATTACTTTGTTTGTTAACCATGCAGGCCTTTTCTTATGCCTGTTTGTGCCTTTCCTAACTTGTGGTATGTATTTTATCTGAGCTTCTAGGATTATAGTTTTAAATAGTGTCCAAGCTTCCCCAAGGGTTTTGACCGTATGTACCTTTCTTTTCAGTTTCCTCCTCACATGCCTCCTCATCTCAGTGTATTTACCCCTTTTAAAGTTAAATGTGGTTGTGGCGGTCTTTTTGGACAACTCCCTATTTATACAAACGGTGAAATCAATACCATTATGGTCACTGCTCCCAAGCGGCGCAATCACTTTTACATCTCTCACCAAGTCTTGGGCATTACTTAGGACCAAATCCAGGATCGCCCCACCCCTGGTAGGTTCTGAGACCATCTGCTCCATAGAACAGTCATTGAGAGCATCAAGAAACTCAATCTCTTTCTCTCGACCAGAAAACATATTGACCCAATCAATCTGCGGGTAGTTAAAATCACCTATTACGACACAGTTTTTACGTTTAGCCGCTATCTTTAAGCCTTCCATCATATTATAATCGTCGTCTCTCTTTTGATTTGGTGGGCGATAATAAACTCCCATAGTTAAATTTCCTTTTGGGCCCTCTATTTCAACCCAAAGCATTTCTAAAAGTGAATCTAATTCTCTGACCTCAGTCTTACTGGACCGTATATCCTCTCTGACATACAGAGCCACCCCACCCCCAACCCTTCCCTCCCTATCCTTCCGATATAGCTTATATCCAGGAATCACCGTGTCCCACTGATTCTCCTAATTCCACCAAGTTTCTGAAATTCCCACAATGTGTTTTCTCCCAACACTAAACATTCCAGTTCACCAATTTTACTTCGAACACTTCTAGCATTTGCATACAAACATCTATAATTTCCCAGGCAAGTTAGGCCCGCCACCTTCCTCCTGCCGCCTCGAGACTCTGGCAGACAGTCCATACTGTTTGTCACCTTCACAGTGGAGAACTCTGGTCCGTTACCCGGTAGAAAAATAGCAGCTAACCCTTCATCTCTTTGAGACGAGTCCTCCCGAACCAGAGACATTTCATCTCCTGTCGGCTTTCCCCCAAGATTTAGTTTAAAAACTGCTCTGCCACCTTTTTGATTTTAAGCGCCAGCAGCCTGTTTCCATCCGGGGACAAGTGGAGACCGTCTCTTTTGTACAGCTCCCGCTTGTTCCAGAAAGCATCCCAGTGCCTAACAAACTTAAACCCTTCCTCCTTACACCATCGTCTCATCCACACTTTGAGACTTCTAATTTGTGCCTGTCTCTCCTGCCCTGCACGTGGAACAGGTAGCACTCCTGAGAAGGCTACCTTGGAGGTCCTCTCCTTAAGTCTCCCGCCTAGCAGCCTTAATTTTTCCTCCAGGACCTCACGACTGCATTTCCCCACATTGTGGGAATTTCAGAAACTTGGTGGAATGAGGAAAATCAGTGATTCCTGGATATAAGTTCTATCGGAAGGATAGGGAAGGGTCGGAGGTGGGGTGGCTCTGTATGTCAGAGAGGGTATGCAGTCCAGTAAGACTGAGGTCAGGGAATTAGATTCCCTTCTAGAAATGCTTTGGGTCGAAATAGAGGGCCCAAAAGGAAATTTAACTATGGGAGTTTGTTATTGCCCACCGAATCAAAAGATAGAGGACAATTATAATACAATGGAAGGAATAAAGATAGAGGCTAAACGTAAAAACTGGGTTGTAATAGGTGATTTTAACTCCTCCCAGATTGATTGGGTCAATACATGTTCAGGTTGAGAGAAAGAGATTGAGTTTCTAGATGCTCTCAATGACTGTGCTATGGAGCAGATGGTCACAGTACCTACCAGGGGCAGGGCGATCTGCGGGGTGACATGATAGAGGTTTACAAGATAATGCATGGGATGGAGAAAGTAGAGAAAGAAGTACTTTTCTCCCTTTCTCACAATACAAGAACTCATGGGCATTCAATGAACTTGCTGAGCAGTCAGGTTAAAATGGATAAAAGGAAGTACTTCTTCACCCAAAGGGTGAGTAACATGTTGAATTCACTGCCACAGGAGGTGGTGGCAGCTACAAGCATAGACAGCTTCAAGAGGGGGTTAGATAAAAATATGCAGCCGAGGTCCATCAGTGGCTATTAACCCCTCTCGGCTTGACTTCGCAAATGAAGATTTAAGAAAGGTGCAGTAGTCCCCGTTTAGGTGCAGTAGTCCACGTCTGGCTATTAACCACAGTGTGTATATGTGTGTGCGTGTGTGTGTGTATAAAAATTTTTTGGCCACTGTGTGACATAGAGTGTTAGACTCGATGGGCCATTGGCCTGATCCAACATGGCTTCTCTTATGTCATTATGTTCTTATGATCCTGGATTTGGTCCTAAGTAATTTCCAAGACTCGGTGAGATATGTAAAAGTGATTGCACCACTTGGGAGCAGTGACCATAACGTTATTGATTTCACCATTTGTATAAATAGGGAGTTGCCCCAAAAGACAAGCACAACCACGTTTAACTTTAGAAGGGGTAAATTATCTGAAATGAGGAGACATGTGAAGAGGAAACTGAAAGGAAAGGTAAATACAGTCAAAACTTTTGGGGGAGCTTGGAGGCTATTTAAAACTACAATCCTAGAAGCTCAGATAAAATATATACCACAAGTTAGGAAAGGCACAAACAGGTATAAGAAAAGGCCTGCATGGTTAGCAAACAAAGTAATGGAAGCTGTAAAAGGTAAGAAGGACTCCTTTAAGCTAGTCCAAGTGAGATTAATAAAAGGGAACACAGGCTGTGGCAAATCAAATACAAGACTGTGATCAGGCAGGCAAAAAGGGACTATGAGGAGCATATTGCAAAAACCATAAAGACCAACAATAAAAATTTCTTCAACTATATTAGAAGCAGGAAACCAGCCAGGGAGGCAGTGGGGCCTTGGATGACCAAGGGGTAAAAGGATTACTGAAGGAGGATAGGGAAATGGCTGAGAAGCTGAATGCATTTTTTGCCTCCGTCTTCACTGTGGAAGACGAGAAGTGTTTGCCTGCTCCAGAACCGCTAATTTTGGAAGGAGTGTTGAAAGACCTGAGTCAGATTGAGGTGACAAGAGAGGAGGTCCTACAACTGATAGACGAATTAAAAACTAATAAGTCACTAGGTCCAGATGGCATACATCCAAGAGTTCTGAAAGAACTCCAAGTTGAACTTGTGGATCTTCTAACATAAATCTGTAATCTTTCATTGAAATCTGCCTCCGTTCCTGAGTACTGGAAGGTAGCAAATGTCACCCCCATCTTTAAAAAGGGTTCCAGAGGAGATCCGGGAAATTACAGGCCAGTCAGTCTGAGTTAAATACCGAGAAAGTTGGTAGAAAGCAGTATCACGGTCAGAATGAGTAGGCACATTTATGAACACAAGTTATTGAGGAAGACTCAGCATGGGTTCTCAGCATGGGGGTGAAAAAACATGTGGACAAAGGAGACCCAATAGATGTCGTTTACTTTGATTTTCAGAAAGGTTTTGATAAAGTTCCTTATCAAAGGCTCCTTAGTAAGCTCAAGAGTCATGGAATAAAAGGACAGGTCCTCTTGCGGATAAAAAACTGGCTAATTAATCGGAAGCAGAGAGTGAGTATAAATGGACAGTCTTTGCATTGGAGGACAGTCTTCACAGTGGGGTGCCGCAGGGCTCAGTACTGGGTCCCATACTTTTTAACTTGTTCATAAATGATTTGGAGTTGGGAGTAAGTAGTGAAGTGGCTAAGTTTGCAGATGACACTAAATTGTTCAGGGTGGTGAGAACCAGAGAGGATTGTGAGGCACTCCAAAGGGACCTGTTGAGGCTGGGTGAGTGGGCGTCAACATGGCAGATGAAGTTCAATGTGGCCAAGTGCAAAGTAATTCACTATGGGTCCAAGAATCCCAGCTACAAATACAAGTTGATGGGGTGTGTACTGGCAGAGACTCACCAAGAGAGATCTTGGTGTCATGATAGATAACTCACTGAAATAGTCAAGACAGTTTGCGACTGCAATTAAAAAAGGCCAACGCCATTCTGGGAATAATTAGGAAGGGAATTGAAAACAAACTAATTGCCCCTGTATAAATGCCCCTGTATCATAATGTCCCTGTATAAATCGATGGTGCGGTCTTATTTGGAATGCTGTGTACAATTCTGGTCACCGCACCTCAAAAAGGATATTATTGCATTCGAAAAAGTGCAGAAAAGGGCAACTAGATTGATGAAAGGTTTGGAACACTTTCCCTATGAAGAAAGGTTAAAATGCTTGGGGATCTTTAGCTTGGAGAAACGTTGACTGCGGGGTGACATGATAGAGGTTTATAAGATTATGCATGGGATGGATAAAGTAGAGAAAGAAGTACTTTTCTCCCTTTCTCACAATACAAGAATTCGTGGGCATTCAATGAAATTGCTGAGCAGTCAGGTTAAAACAGATAAAAGGAAGTACTTCTTCACCCAAAGGGTGATTAACATGTGGAATTCACTGCCATAGGAGGTGGTGGCAGCTGCAAGCATACCCAGCTTCAAGAGGGGATTGGATTAAAATATGGAGCAGAGGTCCATCAGTAGCTATTAGCCACAATATGTATATATATACACATATGTGTGTGTATGTGTGTATATTTATGTATGTATATGTGTGTGTGTGTATACATATATGTATACACACACACATATATTGGCCACTGTGTGACACAGAGTGTTGGACTGGATGGGCCATTGGCCTGATCCAATATGGCTTCTCTTATGTTCTTATGTAGTCAGCTGTGTTGGTCTGAAGTAGCAGAACAAAAGAAGAGTCAAGTTGCACCTTTAAGACCAGCTTAATTTTATTCAGAATGTAAGCTTTCGTGTGCTCAGACAAGGAATTCCTCGTATGATGAAGTGTGCTTAGAGAGCACACAAAAGCTTACATTCTGAATAAAATCAAGTTGGTCTTAAAAGTGCAACTTGACTCCTATTTTGTTCTGTAATGAATATCCTGGGTCAAGGGGAATTTTTTAGCTTATCTTGGTTACTGAAGAGAACTGAAAATCAGGTATAATGTATCACTAAGTCAACTAAACTTTTTAGCTAAAAATGTCAGAATTCTTGTTTAAAAAACCCTATTTCCATTATCATTTCTGGATTTATTATTAAGGAAGCAATATCATATTAAAGTGAGTGTTTTAAAAGCTCCTTTAATTAAACTGAAGGAATTATGCCTTGCCTAATGTAATGAAGAAAGTGAATTCAAAATGAAGTAGCATCATTGTGTTCATTTGTAAATAACATATTGCAGCCAACTGTTTCTTAATTGCCCAGACTGTTGATAAATAATCCAGTCCTGCTGCTCTCCACAGACAATTTGCTTTGGATCAGTCTAGGCAATTCAAATAACACTAATTACAGCAAAACCCTTTTAACAGTGAATTCCTCTTTGCCAGGGGGGGGGGGAGGAGTAAGAGGCCAGGGAACGACATATCACAGGCAAATACTTTCCCCTTTGATTTGTGGGTTTTTTTTAAAAAAAACACCCTTCCAGTCTGCATGTTATGGTAAATAATGGACATTGTCTGTACTTATTTTATTTTTTATGATACAGTTGTGAATTACATTCATTTTGCATTTGTAATTAGAGGGCGGAACAGATGTGAATGCTTAGTGTAAAGTGATGTATCCATTAAAATAACCTATCCTGCCAAGAGGGTGTTTTGCTACAACAGGAGATTCTTTCGCTGAGAGGGATTTGTCTTTATTGGAAGGGAACCAGGAAGTGTTTTCTATATCAGGGGATTCACCATAACATGTTATCATTGTATTTATGATTTTATGATGTTAGAATGAATATTAAATGAAACAAAATTCCCAAGGATTACTCAGGAGGCAACTAAGTACATAACATTTAGTACAGATGGCTGAAAGGGACAATTTTGTTCCATCGCTGCATCCATATCCTTGAACGATTTTGACTGAAGACAGCATTTCTTTGAATTTTTCATTAAACCAGACGTCTTGAAATATGAATTCCTTTTATGTTTCTGTGAGTTTTGGTTAAAAGAACCCCAGTGAATAAATCATACAATACTACGTGTCACCAGCACTTGTGAATATTTCTGCTTTGTTATTCTACTCTCAGTAGAGCACCATTGATTATCAAACTCAGCGGAGAGCATTTTATGATCATATATCTCCATTAGCTGCTAGTTTGACTACCATAGATTTTTCTGGTTAAGCCTGCATTATGTATTAGGAAGCCTATCTCTTCAATACAAAGTTTGATTTTATTCTCTCTAAGCCTAGAACTCTTATTATGTATTATGTATAAAGACTCTTATCTTTTATATGTAAAAATAGGAGTACTGTCTTTGTGTAACTGAAATGTATGCCATCTTTTCCCCCCTTGATTCACAGACAGCATATTTTATTATGAAGATGAATTTCTACAATGAAATGGCTGTCAGGGTAAATATTTCTTCACTTGTTAAACAAATGAAAAGTCAATTGTGCTCTGAATTTGCTTTTAATAAAATGAGCAACCCAGAATAATATAAACTTGATTGATATGCTGATGGTAAAGTGAGGAAATATATAGTTACAAATTTAAAGTTATGCTAAGTAATCCAAGTTGCATTGGATAATCTGTGTTAGATTTAAAATATTGATGTGTAAATTTTTGTCTCTTCCATATGTTGAGGTATGTTACATTAGGTGAGAATATTACACATCTTTAATCTGCCTTGATCCCGTTGGTAGTGTACACACAGAAAAACAAACTTCTGCTCATGATCCCTAAACTGGATAAAAGTTTTCTAATGGAAAGAGGTTTGGAATGCATGGTTCTCAGCATCACAGTGTTGCATGAATATACACACATTTTCCTTATAAGATCACTGAAGATGACACTGGTCATGTATTTGAGGAATGGAAAGGAAGAATAGGTGACTGGCTTGATTCCAGTCTGAATTACCAGACCAGGACAATGACTGTACTTCCTCATCTTTCAGGTAGGATTTTGTAAGGAATCATAAATTTAGCAGCCCAGTGTTGTACACATGTGGAGCAAAGCTGGCATCTCCATCTATTTATTTATGGCACATATAGAAAACTGCATGGGAACACAGCCTCTTTACAGATAGTCTTTCTGTCTTTCACAAGCAATGAGCATCAATTGTGCAACACAGATCTAAGAAGGAAGTATTGGGAATGAAAACTAGAGTACCCTTTGCCCACAATAAATACTTTGTTATCAAATCTGCCTACCTCTTAGAAATCCTGTATCTTAGAAACTTTTTAGAAATCCTGTTGATTCAGTGGATGGAAAAAAATCATGGGGTAATGTCAAATCAATAGGGTGCAAAATGAAGATGTGACTGCCCAGTGTCAAATATAAGGTTCAACAGAATTCATACTCTTCCTAAGATCTATATATTCATTTATGTTATTTACTGTATTGATAGTCTGCTTTACTCACTGAGACTCAAGGTGGATTATAGTACAAATCAGTGCCATCATAGGATATTTTATGCTGAAATACAGCATAACATATTAGATGTGATATGTTAAACAATGCAGAAAATGATATTACGGAAGTATAAAAATAAAGCACTGAGAGTAGGATAATATATACAGCAGACATATCATACAATACACAGTGGTATAGTTCACACCTATTTCTTGAATAAAAACAGTTTCTTGAACCATTTTGTTATAATACAACCCCATTACTTTGAGAAAAATGATCTCCTGAACAATTCTGTTTTACATAGTTTGTAGAAAAGCAGAAGCTTGGAAGCTTCAGATAGGCCATTCCACTAGGAGGGGGCCACAGCAGAGAATATACATGCATAGTAGGGCTGCCAAGCCCCCGGTACGGACCAGGGTTCCCCCGCCTGGGAGGTTCCCAACCCACTGGCCCACATTCAGCCAGTGGGGGGAACCTCCCCCGATGTTGTTGGTGCAATGACATCACCCAGAAGTGATGCCATAGCGCTGGTGCACAGCGGCCACTTTAGGCATTCCCAGGAAAACTCTATGGTTTTCCTGGATGCTTTAGCCATTTGGGAGGGAAAACTCTATGGTACAATAGGTACCATAGAGTTTTCCCCTCCCAAATGGCTAGAGCGTCTGGGAAAACCATAGATTTTTCCCAGAAACGCCTAGAGCAGCCGCAAGTGCTGGCACGATGACATCACTTCTAGGCAATGTCATTGCATCCCATGCGCATGAAAGTCCTCTACTGGAGAGCAGAGGGGACTTGACAACCCTGATGCACAGGCAGTTATTGATCTTTCCCATTTGTAGGGTAACATCCATCGGAGGCCCCACTTAGATAACTGAAGCTGTTGTGGTGGAGCATAGTAGCTCATTCTGTGATGAAATTTGGTGTCAGTATCATAATGCTTGGATTTTATATCATCTTAACCCAACTGAAATCAGTGGTTTACATTGGCATAAAACTGGAGAATAACTGGAAATTAATTCTCTTATGCAGGGACAGGAAATATAAAATCCAACCAGGCATGGCTTTCTCTTAAACCTGTGCAGGCTGGTATTTTATTTTTAGGCTTGGTTGCATTATGGAATAGGGAAAGAATGTGGGTTTTTAGAAAACTGGCATGCCTGATGTGGCTCATAAGCATTAAGTTGTTCTACTCTCCAAGTACAATTTACCTTCAGTTTTGGTCAACAGTTTTTGAATGAAGTTCAGACCTTTAAGAATGCACCTGGTTAGTATAATAGATTCTATATCCTAATGTGTTCTTTGTGGCTGTCCTTTTATTGTATCTGACCAGCTGCTGTCAAAATCTCACCTTTGGAACACGCAAAAATGTTTTTAAAAAGCAATCGCTAGGAAGCATAACTTTCCACATTTGTCTCTCAAAAAGTGGGATATGATATCTTTTTTTCATTTTTAAGATTTTAGGGTTGCTATGAATTTTCAACAACAAACGTAATCCCAGTTTTGGGAGAAAATGTTATGTAAGCAGATGGCTTTTGGTTTTGCATTTGTTTTAGTGCTTAAAATAAACATTATTTATAAGACCACTTACATTTTGATGTTACTTAATGAGGAATATGCATCATTGATTTGACTAGCTTAAGAGGTCATTTAGAACTTGCCCGTTAACAAGCTGTAATCTGCTGAGCACACAATGACTTTGTTTAAAATTACCTGTTTGGTACTGATCAATGACAATAATTGTTTGGTACCAATCACAGTTGAAACTTGCTAATTACTTTGAAGGACATACATACTTTACTTTTATAGGAGTGTGTAAATGTTCACCTTGGAATCATAAGGTATAATTATAAGGTATACCTATAGTATAGTATTAGCTGTCACTGAAAATGATATTTTTTTTTGGTTGCATTGATTGGTAATCACCAGACAAAATATTTAGAAATATGGAGCAATAAAAGGAGAGATTAAAAAGCTAGAACTCTTCAACTCAAAGGGTGGATTGTTAGTAGGGAAACCAAAGTATATAAAACTATTAATGTAATGTACAAACAGTAGTAAATGTCACTACATATGCTAACCTCATTCAGTCCTTACACTGATCTCTGTTCCCACCAATCCCCCAGAAGGGCTATATATCTTCTTTATTTTATATTTTTTTCGTATTTGGAATAGTAGATTAAAATAGTATGTTGTAATGTAATGAATAGCAGAATTTAATGTGATTTGGAATGGTAGATTGGAATGTATTTCTCTGGTCTGGGGATAGAGGAGAAATAACACTGCATGACCAATCACCCCACCTCAAAGAAGAGGATGTTATAAGGTTGCCTTCATGCTTGGAAGAAGACAGATGGAGTGTAATAGCAGGGTCTCAGTTAATTACCCTCAGCATTCCACAATTAAGAAGGGTACCAATCCAATTTTGATATATTTATTCCCTTCACAATGCCCCCCCCCCCCCAAATTAAACCCAAGCAAATGGTGATCATATAAACTAAGCTTGTTATTCCAGTTTGGTCCTTGCATCTGTCAAACAACTTTATTATACTGAATGCTGATTTGCTGCTCACCCTCTATCTAATTGTATGGACTGACAACTTCTATTTCAATGTATCTGAAGAAGTGTGCATGTATATGAAAGTTTATTCCTAAAAAAAATATATATATATTGGTCTTAAAGGTACTACTGGACTCAAATTTTGTTCTGCTGCTTCAAACCTGACTCTATTTCCATAGGCAGCAGAGACTCATCAGACACAATTGTGTCCCTTAATTTCCTTTTTTCTGGATTTAGCACAGTCTACACAGATTTCCTCATGAGTGCAGTTCCCTTCACCTCTCTATTTCTGTCCCTTCAAAACCTCAGGGGGCTGAGCTGTGCCTCTGCCTTGGTGTATTTCTACCAAGACTGACCAAGTATGGTAGCCTTATCTTTCCTTAGGCCCCATCTCCTTCTCTGGGTTCTTCTTTCTCCCTTCTTTGCACCCACTCAGCCAGCTTTCCTTCCTTACCTCCCCTATCTCTTCTGACATCTCCCTTGTTATTCTTAGGGTTCTGCCCATGCTGGTCAAACCCAGCACCACCCCTCCCTTCTCTGAATCTTGTTGCTCTCTTTTTTACCTTGCCTTACCTCAGTTGAGTTTGCATAGGGCTAGCCAGAGGCCCTTGCTGTCCTCCATACCCCCAGCTAATGCCCTGGGTTAGCAAACCTCTTATCTCTGCTGCATTGCTTAGCCATTGCCTTGTGGGAAGGAGATGTGTTTTGCAGGTGGTGTACCCCTACTCCTGCTGGGCCCATCAGGCTGCTGCTGCTTTCTTATGAAATGATTCATCCTGTTCTGGAGCAACCACTACCCTTCACCCAGTTGTGTGGCTTACACTGCTGCCTCTGTGCCATATGCATAGCAGCAAGGATGTCAGGGGGGGTCCCATACCATCCCCCTGCCTTTCTACTGCCATTGCTGTGAGTGAGGAGGACAGAGAGCAGTGGCTTCTGCTTATTCTCTCCCACCTTCCTCTTCCTTCCATGCTCTCTGTGGCTGGAGAACGGATGTGTGTGCTTTTTTGGGGGAGAGGGGGTGTTCTTTTTGTATCCCTCTTCTCACTTTTAGGATTTGTTAAAATATTTAGGTTTGTTAAAATATTAGTGGCTACATGGCTCATCGGCTGATTTGATTATCAGCAGAAGGGGTCATGTTAATAGATATATAAAAATAAACTTAGATTGCCCCAAACATGCACACTATCTGTTCTCAGTCACAGACTCCCAGGTCTGCACAATTTGTGACCTGTTAATCTGCACAGTTCACCAGACATATATGATCGTAGTCCATTAAGGGCTCAGTTAATTTACTGTGTTTGGTGCCTGCTTGAGACTGCAAAAGCAGAATAATTGCTGGTCATCTACATAGTATAATATCTGACTGATGAACTGGGTAAGGCATCAGTAGAAGCCAAACTGGGTAATATTATCTAATGACTGATTCCCTCTGTTTTTTCTCTCTGTGTGCCAGTAGGCTTTGCTGCATCTTGAAGCATAATACTTGACATTCTGACAAAAATGACAGTATGTCAAGTATTATGTAACATTGTGTAAACTTTCAGGTTTTCCAGAATTGAGCGCCATGCAATCTGAATGCAACTGAAAGAACAAAACCCCAGAAATGCTGGGAGGAAGGGAGTAAAAGATGTTACAGGGCATGGTGGAGGAGCACCTTATTTGTAGTTTGGACAGTCCTAAAATAAAATACAGGGTATGTTGCAAAGTTAACTGGACTACATAGTGTAGGTGCAAACCAGGCTTCAAGATGCAGAAAAGCCGACTGACCCAGAGAGAGAGAAAAACCTGTTAGGAATCAGTCACTAGATAATATTACCCAATTTGGCTTCTATTGATGCCTTACCCAGTTCATCACCTAAAATGAATTTCCATCTTTTATAAGGTCTAGCATGTTTCCCTTCGGTTCTCTCTGTCTTTCAAGAGACTTGTGTTGTGTTGCAGGTAGTGCTGACAAAAACTGATTATCTGCTGGCTTTTATATATTCAAATAGAGATCAGCGTTTTTTTGTTTTTGTTTTTTGTTTTGCTTTCAGTAGCCTTTGGTACATCTTCAGGCAAGTTGTGTACACAATACCACACAGACACAGGCACACACAGCATTTACAGTTGCCCCATTTCCCTTGGTAACAAAACAACAAACAGCAAATGGATTAAACACAACATAAAAGTAAAATACAAGCAGCACACAAGATAAAACGGTTCCATTTCAAACCTGCAACACATCCTTATTTCATGTAAAGACTCTCTCAACTCCATCATGCCCTAAAATCTCCCCCCTCCCCAGCCTTTTTTTTGTATTGAACATCCAGCTTGATCAAGAGTTTTAGGAAAATAAAAGTTTGCTCTTTGGTTAGTGATATTTGGTTAGAATCATAGAGTTGGAAGGGCCCTCCAGGGTCGTGTAGTCCAACCCTCTGAACAATGCAGGAAACTCACAAATACCTCCCCCTAAATTCACAGGATCTTCATTACTGTCCAATGGCCATCTAGCCTCTGTTTAAAAACCTCCAAGGAAGGAGAGCCCATTGCCTCTCGAGGAAACCTGTTCCACTGAGGAACCGCTCTAACGGTCAGGAAGTTCTTCCTAATGCTGACCCGTAAACTCTTCTAATTTAATTTCAACCCACTGGTTCTGGTCCTACCTTCTGGGGCCACAGAAAACAATTCCACACCATCCTCTATATGACAGCCCTTCAAGTACTTGAAGATGGTGATCATATCACCTCTCAGCCGCCTCCTCTCCAGGCTAAACATCCCCAGCTCCTTCAACCTTTCTTCATAGGACTTGATCTCCAGACTCCTCATCATCTTTGTCACCCTCCTCTGGACCCGTTCCAGCTTGTCTATATCCTTCTTAAAATGTGGTGCCCAAAAATGAACACAAGACTCCAGGTGAGGTTTTACCAGAGCGGAGTAAAGCGATACTATCACATCACATGATCTGGACACTATACTTCTGTTGATACAGCCCCAAATTGTATTTGCCTTTTTAGCCATCACATCACACTGTTGACTCATGTTCAGCGTATGATCCACTAAGACCCCTAGATCCTTTTCACACATACTACTGCTAAGACAAGTCTCCCCCATCTTATTAGTATGCATGGGATTTTTCTTACCGAAATGCAGAACTTTACATTTATCTTTGTTAAAATTCATTTTATTGGTTTTAGCCCAGTTTTCCAGCCTGTCAAGGCCATCCTGTATCCTGTTTCTGTATTCAACTGCATTTGCAACCCCTTCCAATTTAGTATCATTGGCAAATTTAATAAGCATTTCCTCTATTCCTTCATCCAAATCATTTATAAAGATGTTGAGCAAAACAGGTCCCAAGACAAACAGAAGGAATTGGAAGTTCTAATACTGGAAGGAGACTATGACATAATAGGCCTTACTGAAACTTGGTGGGTTTCATGACACTCACAACTGGAATATTAGGATTCAGGAGTACTTGAGGCACTCCACTTGTCACTCCTCTCCAAGAGGATGAGGAACCATTCACAAGTACTTTTTGGGTGCAATCTGTCAACCAGTTACAGATCACCCTAACGGTAACGGGATGCAAACCACATTTTACCAACTTGTCAACAAGGATAGTATGTGGAACCTTATCAAAAGCCTTACTCAAATCAAGATAAATGACGTCTACAGCATTCCCCTGATCCAGCAAGGTAGTCACTTTCTCAAAAAAAGAGATCAGGTTAGCCTGACATGATTTGTTCTTAAGAAACCCATGCTGGCTCTTAGTAATCACATCCATTCTTTCTAAATGTTCCAGGACCGACTGTTTGATGATTTGTTCTAAAACTTTTCCAAGTATAGATGTCAAGCTGACGGGTCGGTAGTTACCTGGATAATCTTTTTTCCCCTTCTTGAAGATGGAGACAACATTCGCCCGCCTCCAATCTTCCGGCACCTCTCCTGTTCTCCAAGAATTCTGAAAAATAATAGCCAGAGGCTCAGAAATTACACCCACAAGCTCTTTTAGAACCCTTGGATCCAGTTCATCTGACCCTGAGGACTTAGTTTCATTTTTTAAAAAATAGGTGTTTATGTACTACTCTATGCTGATCCTAGGTTGGAACTTCATACCCTCCTTATATGTTCTGTTTTTGCCATGTTGAGCACCATTTCCCTCAGAAGAGAAGACTGAGGAAAAGTAGGAATTGAGCAGTTCCTCTCTTCATTACCCATTACAATTTCACTTTCTTGCCCTTGCAATGGGCCTACCATGTCCTTGCTCTTTTTCTTACTCTGAATATAAGAAAATAACTCTTTTTTGTTGTTTTTAGCATCTTTGGCCAGCCTAAGCTTATACTGAGTTTTAGCTTTCCTCACTTTTTTTCTACAAACATTGGTGATTTGTTTATGTTCATCCTTGGTTATAAGGCCCTCCTTCCAATTCCTAAAGGAGTCTTTTTGATTTCTCAAGTCTTCAGCTGTTTATGGAGCCAGCTCGGCTTCTTTAGACTTTTTCCATCTATTCTTCTCATAGGAATTGTCTGTGATTACGCTTTCAGTATTTCGCTTTTAAGAATCTCCCACCCCTCTTGAACTGCCTTCTTCCTAAGTATTTTTGACTATGAGATTTTGCCCAGCATAGTTCTAAGATTGTCAAAGTTTGTCTTTCAGAAGTCCAACCTATAAGTCTGACTACATATAGCTTTTCCCTTCTCTAAGACTGTAAATTGCAAATTCATATGGTCACTACTGCCAAGAGTGCCTACTATTTCCACTTCTTCAATCAATTCTTCCTTGTTGGTGAGAATCAAGTCCAAGATAGCAGGTCCCTTTGCTTCCTTCTTCATTTTCTGGAAAAGGAAGTTGTCAGCAAGACTGTCAGGAATCTATTTGACCTTTCATTTTTAGCAGAGTTGGACTTCCAACAGATGTCCGGGTAATTGAAATCTCCCATGATCACTGAGTCCCTTCCCTTGGAGAACTTTGCAATCTGTTTTAGGAGTATCTCATCCAAGTCCTCTGCCTGGCTTGGTGGTCTATAGCAGACCCCCACCATAATATCACTGTTATTTCTTACTCCTTTTATGTATACCCAGAGAATCTCAACTGAGCTTCCATGCTCAGATTCACATATTTCTTCACAAGTATATACCTCCTTTACATATAATGCTATGCCTCCGCCCTTTTTCATTTGTCTATCCCTTTTAAATAAGTTGTACTCCTGAATCCTAATATTCCAGTTGTGAGTGTCATGAAACCCACCAAGTTTCAGTAAGGCCTATTATGTCATAGTCTCCTTCCAGTATTAGAACTTCTAATTCCTTCTGTTTGTTTCCCATACTCTGTGCATTAGTGTAGAGATATTGGAATCCATGTTTTATGCATCCTGAGGGTTGAGTTCCAAACATACCTGCAAGTTAACATAACTTAGTGCATGCACCACTCTCTGCAAAGCTTTAGTGTTCTTTCCCCTAGTTTTTAGCATCATATGAGGCTTTGAATTATTGTCTCGCTCCCCAATACAATTTAGTTTAAAGCCCTCCTGATTAGGTTAGCAAGACTGTTACCAAACACCCTTTTCCCTATCTTTGTAAGGTGCAAACCATCTCCCGATAGAAGACCGCCATCTCAAAAGCATAAGTCATGGTCAAGAAATCTGAATCTTTCCTGATGACACCATCGACTTAACCAGTCAATTTGAAGTATTCTTCTTTCTCATCCTAAGCCATGGCCTTCAATAGAAGAACTGATGCGAACGCAACCTGTGCTCCCAGCTCCTCCACCTTCTGACCCAGAGCCATATAGTCTTTTCCAATACGTTCAGGGCTGTGACAGGCAGTATCATTCATTCCCATGCGGATCAGCAAGAAAGGATAATAATCTGTGGGCTTGATAAATCTTCCAGTCCTTTCTGTCACATCCTGGATGTGTGCACCTGGCAGTCAGCAGACCTCTCAGGAGGACAAGTCCAGTCGCCACACTTTGGGCTCCACCCCTCTGAGCAAGGAGTCTCCAATTACCACCACCCTCCTCTTCCTATATTGTGGAGCGGAAGCTCCAAGCTTCTTATCCACAGGATCCTGAGAAACTTTCTTCAAGCTTTGCGGAGGCTGGGAAAGTAGCCCTTGTTCCAGTGGTTCAGAATAAGTTACTGTGGGGATCCTAGTTGGTCCTAACTGAAAAATATACTGTTATTGTTTGGGGAATTTTTCTTTGGACCAACATGGCTATCTTCAAAATTTGTCTGTTCTGCTTGTGTAGTACAGTACAATACTATATGGAGTTATGCAGTTCTTATGACTTCATTGGACTTTGGCTGGAGTAGAGCTGTTTAGGATTGTGCTGTAAGACTGCAGACCTATGCACACTTACTAGGGAGTACTTGCTGCTGTTCAGTGGAACTTACTTACGATTGCATGGATTTAGACTACTGTCCCTGTACCACCCATCTACCCAGCCCCCCCCCCCAGTAAAGTTGAACCAATTTGCTGAAAAGAGTAACCAGATATTTCTAGGATAATAAATTAGTCAGTCTTCGATACCGTGACAATAAATTAGTAAATGAGTAGTTTATTGTGAGGCAAATTTACTAGTTAAAATGTTATAGAGGGGAAAACCCTAGATGTGGGGACATAGCTAGGAAGAAAGCTTCTGTCTTCACAAAACAATTTTTGCACACACTTAATGCAATTTGAGATATTGCTGACCCCACCACCATCAACAACCCAGAAAGAGTAAATGGTAACAATTCCTGTGATGCAAAATGGACTTTGCCCCCTTGTGCAAATATCAGCAGCCGGGCTGCCGGGGTGGGGGAAGAAAATGCTGGCATGGGAAACCCTTAGTTCACTTCCTAAGTTTTTATCATTGCAAGGAATTCAGTGAGATATACTTGTTAAAGCCATTTTGCTCTTCTTGACATTGTGGACCTACTACTGGTGCTTTCTTTTTCCATTCCATGCAAAAAGCAAACATTAGAGTAGCCCCCCAAATACGTACTCTGCAGAGAAAAGCAGTCAAGTTTGAGTGTCTTAAAACTTTGGCTGTATTTTACACATGAACAAAGTTGACATAGAAAACATTATATAGCCTTCCCCTCAATCTAACCAATGCCCTGAAACACCTTAGAATTATCCCTTCGCAACCTGGTATGGTTGTTAGTAATAACTTACATTCTAATAACTTCTTACATTTTTTCACTACATTTTTTCAAGAAAGCCCAATACTTTTTTGTTGCATAGTTAAAAGTAATTTGGAAGCCATTGTTGTACCTTTATTGGAAGACTTATTGGGTACAACACATATTACTTTATATTTATTAATGTTAGCTTCCATCTTCTTGTCCTGTCGCCCATTTCAAAAGAAGTGCTTCTGGAGAGCTTCACATATTGTTATGGACTATAGTGAAATTTATTTAGAAAATATATATACCTCCTCTCCAGAGAATATCCTGGTGCCATCGGCAAATCTTTGTCAGATACCATTAGGGTTGCCAGCCTCCAGGTAGGGCCTGGAGATCTCCCTCTTTTACAACTGATCTCCAGCTGGCAGAGATCAGTTCCCCTAAAGAACATAAGAGAAGCCATGTTGGATCAGGCCAACGGCCCATCCAGTCCAACACTTTGTGTCACACAGTGGCAAAAAAATTTATATATACACACACACTGTGGCTAATAGCCACTGATGGACCTGTGCTCCATATTTTTATCTAAACCCTTCTTGAAGGTGGCTATACTTGTGGCCGCCACCACCTCCTGTGGCAGTGAATTCCACATGTTAATCACCCTTTGGGTGAAGAAGTACTTCCTTTTATCCGTTTTAACCTGTCTGCTCAGCAATTTCATCGAATGCCCACGAGTTCTTGCATTATGAGAAAGGGAGAAAAGTACTTCTTTCTCCACTTTCTCCATCCCATGCATTATCTTGTAAACCTCTATCATGTCACCCTGCAGTTGATGTTTCTCCAAGCTAAAGAGTCCCAAGCGTTTCAACCTTTCTTCATAGGGAAAGTGCTCCAGCCCTTTAATCATTCTAGTTGCCCTTTTCTGAACTTTCTCCAATGCTATAATATCCTTTTTGAGGTGCGGCAACCAGAACTGCACACAGTAATCCAAATGAGACCGCACCATCGATTTATACAGGGGCATTATGATACTGGCTGATTTGTTTTCAATTCCCTTCCCAATAATTCCCAGCATGGCGTTGGCCTTTTTTATTGCAAACGCACACTGTCTTGACATTTTCAGTGAGTTATCTACCACGACCCCAAGATCTCTGTCTTGGTCAGTCTCTGCCAGTTCACACCCCATCAACTTGTATTTGTAGCTGGGATTCTTGGCCCCAATGTGCATTACTTTGCACTTGGCCACATTGAACCGCATCTGCCACGTTGACGCCCACTCACCCAGCCTCAACAGATCCCTTTGGAGTTCCTCACAATCCTCTCTGGTTCTCACCACCATGAACAATTTAGTGTCATCCGCAAACTTGGCCTCTTCACTGCTCACTCCCAACTCTAAATCATTTATGAACAAGTTAAAGAGCATGGGACCCAGTACCGAGCCCTGCGGCACCCCACTGCTTACCGTCCTCCACTGCGAAGACTGCCCATTTATACTCACTCTCTGCTTCCTATTACTCAGCCAGTTTTTGATCCACAAGAGGACCTGTCCTTTTACTCCATGACTCTCAAGCTTTCTAAGGAGCCTTTGATGAGGAACTTTATCAAAAGCTTTCTGGAAGTCAAGGTAAACAACATCTATCGGGTCTCCTTTGTCCACATGTTTGTTCACCCCCTCAAAGAAATGTAACAGATCTTCCCTTGCAGAATCCATGCTGAGTCTTCCTCAATAACCCGTGTTCATCAATGTGCCTACTCATTCTGTCCTTGATAATGGTTTCTACCAACTTTCCCGGTATTGAAGTCAGACTGACTGGCCTGTAATTTCCCAGATCTCCTCTGGAACCCTTTTTAAAGATGGGGGTGACATTTGCTACCTTCCAGTCCTCAGGAACGGAGGCAGATTTCAATGAAAGATTACAGGTTTTTGTTAGAAGATCCACAAGTTCAACTTGGAGTTCTTTCAGAACTCTCGGATGTATGCCATCCGGACCCGGTGACTTATTAGTTTTTAATTTGTCTATCTGTTGTAGCACCTCCTCTTTTGTCACCTCAATCTGACTCAGGTCTTTCAACACCTCTTCCAAAATTAGTGGTTCTGGGGCGGGCAAAAAGTTCTCGTCTTCCACAGTGAAGACGGAGGCAAAAAATTCATTCAGCTTCTCAGCCATTTCCCTATCCTCCTTCAGTAATCCTTTTACCCCATGGTCTTCCAGGGGCCCCACTGCCTCCCTGGCTGGTTTCCTACTTCTAATATATTTGAAAAAAAATTTATTGTTGGTCTTTATGTTTTTTGCAATATGCTCCTCATAGTCCCTTTTTGCCTGCCTGATCACAGTCTTGCATTTGATTTGCCACAGCCTGTGTTCCCTTTTACTAATCTCACTTGGACTGGTTTTCCACCGCTTAAAGGAGTCCTTCTTACCTTTTACAGCTTCCATTACTTTGTTTGTTAACCATGCAGGCCTTTTCTTATGCCTGTTTGTGCCTTTCCTGACTTGTGGTATGTATTTTATCTGAGCTTCTAGGATTATAGTTTTAAATAGTGTCCAAGCTTCCCCAAGGGTTTTGACCGTATGTACCTTTCCTTTCAGTTTCCTCCTCACATGCCTCCTCATCTCAGTGTATTTACCCCTTTTAAAGTTAAACGTGGTTGTGGCGGTCTTTTTGGACAACTCCCTATTTATACAAACGGTGAAATCAATAACATTATGGTCACTGCTCCCAAGTGGCGCAATCACTTTTACATCTCTCACCAAGTCTTAGGCATTACTTAGGACCAAATCCAGGATCGCCCCACCCCTGGTAGGTTCTTAGACCATCTGCTCCATAGCACAGTCATTGAGAGCATCAAGAAACTCAATCTCTTTCTCTTGACCAGAAAACATATTGACCCAATCAATCTGCGGGTAGTTAAAATCACCTATTACGACACAGTTTTTACGTCTAGCCGCTATCTTTAATCCTTCCATCATATTATAATCCTCCTCTCTCTTTTGATTTGGTGGGCGATAACAAACTCCCATAGTTAAATTTCCTTTTGGGCCCTCTATTTCAACCCAAAGCATTTCTAAAAGTGAATCTAATTCTCTGACCTCAGTCTTACTGGACCGTATATCCTCTCTGACATACAGAGCCACCCCACCTCCAACCCTTTCCTCCCTATCCTTCCGATATAACTTATATCCAGGAATCACCGTGTCCCACTGATTCTCCTCATTCCACCAAGTTTCTGAAATTCCCACAATGTCTATGTTTTCTCCCAACACTAAACATTCCAATTCACCAATTTTACTTCGAACACTTCTAGCATTTGCGTACAAACATCTATAATTTCCCAGACAAGCTAGGCCCGCCACCTTCCTCCTGCCGCCTCGAGACTCTGGCAGACAGTCCATACTGTTTGTCACCTTCACAGTGGACAACTCTGGTCCGTTACCTGGTAGAAAAATAGCAGCCAACCCTTCATCTCTTTGAGACGAGTCCTCCCGAACCAGAGACATTTCATCTCCTGTCGGCTTTCCCCCAAGATTTAGTTTAAAAACTGCTCTGCCACCTTTTTGATTTTAAGATCCAGCTGCCTGGTTCCATCCGGGGACAAGTGGAGACCGTCTCTTTTGTACAGCTTCCACTTATTCCAGAAAGCATCCCAGTGCCTAACAAACAAACCCTTCCTCCTTACACCATCGTCTCATCCACACATTGAGACTTCTAATTTGTGCCTGTCTCTCCTGCCCTGCACGTGGAACAGGTAACACTTCCGAGAAGGCTACCTTGGAGTTCCTGGCCTTAAGTCTCCTGCCTAGCAGCCTAAATTTTTCCTCCAGGACCTCACGACTGCATTTCCCCACATCGTTGGTGCCAACATGCACCACGACCACAGGCTCCTCCCCAGCACTGTCTGTCAGCCTATCTACTACACGCGTAATGTCCGCTACCTTCACGCCAGGCAGGCAAGACACCATATGGTCAGTACGCGGTTTCGCCACCCAGCTGTCTACTTGCCTAAGGATCGAATCACCAACTACCACCCCCCCCCTCTTCCCCTGCTCAGGGATGGTTCCTTGGTGCGAAAGGATTCCCGCTCACCAACCGAAGAAGAGGTCCCTTCTGAGGGCGCATTCGCCTTATCCTCAGCACGGTGCCCTGTTCCCTCTCGACCCTCACGCTCTCTGGCAGCAACGGGGCTGCTACGTTCAGAGCAGGGCTCATCTAATATGCCCCCGAGAGTCTTCCCCAAGTGCCTAACTGACCGTCTCTGCTTCTCCAGGGCAGTCACCTCGGCCTCAAGGGTACGAACTCGTTCCCTGAGGACCAGGAGCTCCTTGCATCGAGCACACACCCAAGACTTCTGTCCTTTGGGCAGATAGTCATACATGTGACACTCAGTGCAAAACACTGGAAAGCCACCAACCCCCTGCTGGCATTCTATCTTCATGATATATATATATATATTGAAATATACAGTCCTCTTTAAATGCTGTTTGTTTAAGTGGCTCCCCTTCTGGAGGGTCAACTAACCTTACCTTAACTTACCTTATTGGGAACTTACCTTATTGGGAGAACAAGGAAATCAGGGATCTGGGTTCCTGGTCCTTAGGGAGCCCCCAGGCGAAGAGCCACAGGCCAAGAGCCTTTTAGCTCTCTTGCCCTTTGGCAAGGCGCAGCTTAAAATGCAAAGAGGGTGGAGCAGAGGCACTCCTCAGCAATCAGCAGCAATCACTCTCAATGTCTTTCACCTTTAGCCCAGTCAACCAAACAAAGAGCAGTTCCCCAGCTATCACAACTCAGAATTTTAGGCAGCCCCACAAACCTCAGAATGAAGTCCTTCAAAACTCAGAAATTCTCAGCAATTTCTCCAGCTGTCTCAGCCATCAGAGCTGCTCTTCTCCTCTCAGACCTCTGTAAGCTGCTTTGAAGGTGGCTGCTTTGAAGGGTGGACTCCATCGTATTGCACCATACTGAGGCCCTTTCCCTCCCCACACCCCACTCTCTGCTGGATCGACCCCCAAAGTCTCCAGGTATTTTCCAACACAGACCTGGCAACCCTAGATCCCATGTCTTATAGCTTCCCATTGGAATAGTAGGCCCATTAGCCCATTTCTGTCTTCTCAGGTTTTATCCAGTTCGTAGACTGTGGTAGAGTCTGGCCTTTTCTTGGTTGATACATTACTGTGGAAATCTCTGGGGAGGTAGTGTGTCAAAAGCTTTTTTGAAAATCCCCATCACTGTGGGTGGTACATATACATAATTCTTTTTTCCCCTTTCTCTGACAATTGGATTCTGTTGTTGAACCATGCATTTTCTCCATGGAAGATAAACCCTTTCCCTGCCTTAACGGCAGTTAAATGTTGTACCAACACTGCCATATTGTTAATCAGCACCTTTATAATCAGGATACAAAACAACATTTTGAAACCCTGGTTCAGGAGGAGTCTTAGTAACTGCATTTTTTTTTTTTTTTGCTAATAAACTGATGCCACCATATTCCCTCAGCAATTAAGGAGGTAAGAGGTAAGTCAGTCTGGGGACTGCAGGGACAGCATTTCCCTTATCACATTCCCCTCTTGATCCATGATTGAAGAAGATATTGGATTTATATCATGCCCTATACTCTGAATCTCAGAGTCTCAGAGCGGTCACAATCTCCTTTATCTTCCCCCCCACCACAGACACCCTGTGAGGTAGGTGGGACTGAGAGACCTCTCCCAAAAGCTACCCTTTCAAGGACAACTATGAGAGCTATGGCTGACCTAAGGCCATTCCAGCAGTTGCAAGTTGAGGAGTGGGGAATCAAACCTGGTTCTCCAAGATAAGAGTCCATGCACTTAACCACTATACCAAACTGGCTGATTGAGAAGGAGCTAGCATTGTATTTGCACTAATCTCCTGAGTCTCTTCTCTCTACATGATACTTGGTGCCCATCAAGACGTCTAATAGGTGAGTGCTGCATGACTTCTCTTTACAGAAGCCATATCAGCTCTTCTTCAGCATGGCTTGTTCATTTACAAGTAGAACAGCTCTAGCCTTAACATTTAGTACCTATTTATTCAGAACAAAAGGTAGGATGTTCCCTGAACAATTGTTTAAAACATTGATTTAAATTGGCTCCTTTCCAGCTGGAAAGAAGATAACTTTAATTATGAAGACTGATTTTAATGATGTTGCACATCATTGTTAACAATGTTGTGATTTCATGCTTGAGTTCCTTAAGAAACTTCAAGGGACTTTGAGTGCTTGCGTTGCCCTCTCATCAACTAGGGGAGATTAAGCACATAAGAAATAAAAAAGTATTACAAAAGCCAAGCTAGTAGCTTCTCCTTCCTTGTGAGAATGGCTTAGCTCTGTCTCAGGAATGCAAGGGAAGCTGGGACAGGTTACAAGTGTTAATGTTGGATTTTAGGCATTTTTGGATGATTTTCTGTGTAGTAACACATAGCCCAGCTACAAAGTTAAAAATTAACAGCATCTGAAATGCAGAAACATTCCAATTCTAACGTCTGGCAGAAAATTATGGTATGTAGTGTTCTGTGATCAGCTTTAACTATGCTGTGATTATAACTTTGCTCGTAACTTGGTTTTGACTAAAAACTTGTTTATGGCTTCTCTTGATACACTTTCAGTGATGGACAATGTATCTTGATTGAGTGAATTGACATAATGCTTGAGTACTGCAGAAGTGTGCCACATTTTACTATCCTTGTCCCAGATGAAATATCATATGTAACTAATGTCAATGTCAAACGTGTAATCAATGTCAGCAGACATTTAGCCTTTTTTTCCTTTTTCTCATACATGTACATGTATTAACATATTATAATATTACCAAGTATTAATAGAAAGCAAATATGTGTCCGGACTTCTTGTAATTTTTTTTTTAAAGGGGCACTTCGTCTCAGGAAATAGACTTGTTCTTTATATGAATGTCTGACAAAGTTCTCTCTATTGCAAGGAAGATACTAAAGCAAATATATGTGCCTCCCCCCCCCACAGATTCAAAAAAGATGGCGAGGCTATTACATCCGAAAATATATCCATAATTATTATGCCTTGAAGAAGTACCTGGAAGCTATTTCTTTGAATAATGAGATGGTCAGGTAAAGATAAAAAAACTGAGCTGCAAAACTTTCTATTTTTTCTTTTAAAAATTTCTGAATAGTTTATGGTGCTAATTAAATTATTCCTTTATGGAAAGAATTGACTCTATTACCCAATATATAACGTGCATTTCTTTTCTCCACTAGGTTAGCATATGGTACCAAATTATGGTTCTCATTTATATCAGTATATCTTTAGATATGATTCTTTTGAATTCATTGGAATGAATCCAGTACTAATAAATTCCATTTTGTTGGATGTGTAGTTCCATCCACATGTGCAGAAGACTTCATTGTCCACTGACTTCACTGGATTTAGAACAGTGTATCTCTGTTTAGGATTGCACTATAAGACCACTATTGTAGCCTCTCTTGGGTTCTCTCTCAGATAAAGAAAGCTGAGAAGTCCTGGTTCCATCTTCTGGGACTGTATAAGCAGTACCTGCTGGGGTCAAAGCTGTCCTGGCAAAGGTCTGGGGATTGGTTGGGAAAGCATAGTGCCACCATTGCCCACTATGAGTGCTTCCCCTCACTGGATGAGATTATTTATAGTCATCCAGCCCAGGATTAGATTTAGTTTGATCTATTTATACTGAGTTGGCCTAGTGTGTTCAAATCCATTTATAAAATTCACACACACCTCTTCTGCGACCTCTCTCTCCTTTGGGTTTCCAGGTCCAGTCCATCAGATATTCAATTTATTTTACTTACTTACATTATTTATAGTACTCCTTTCTCACTGGGACCCAAGGTGGATATTTAAAAGTTGCATAGAAGAAGGAACTGCGTTAGATTTGAGTCTAGCTCCAACCAGCTTTTTTACTGGTAAGAAAGGAAGGGGTTCTCTTTGATTACTCTAAAAGGTAATGCTGAGAATTTTGTGACCTGCATATACAAAAGCCGTATAGGATGGGGCTGTAGTTTGGAGAGGAATTAGGTGAAAGAGCTGACTGATACCAACCCATGGTATGCCATCATGGTATTTAGGAGAAGTCTTTATTTGCCAGATGTTTCCTTTCTAAATAACTCCTCAATTGCAGACAAATTGTCAAGCTGTAAAAATGTTGCTTTGCGCACTAAGTAAGCCAGGATGCATACTTTGTTTAAAACTAGTATGTGTGTGCATTATAATAATGACTTTTGTATGTTTTCATTTTCTGGATTAATAAAACAGTAAAAAGTAATTTTGAAACACATCAGCACATAACATTCACCATTCCTGTTAAAATAAGTACATAAGACCTGCAAGCTAATATATTTCTGGCTAGCCTTTCTGTCATTATTTTTATGTAACACATATGTAAGATTATGTTTTCATAGCAAGACTGGGCCTGTTACAAAGATAAATTGGTTTGATTAATTTAAAGGCTGAGTTTGCACCTGCAAGACATGTACTCTTGTAACCGATAGCCCCATATGCAAAAACTGCCCCAGGTTATAAACAAGAAAATGATATCATGAAATTAAAAACTAGCCACAGAGATACAGATTGGCAGCATTAATAAAACATTATAAAACTGATATTTAGTGAAACCTACAGCATACAGAGATTTCCTTCTTTTACTTCTACTTTTCAGAAGTAACTGTTATTTAATGTTTTGCAATATTAAAGATAGCATGTAATCAACTGAGAAAATGAGCTAATTTCAGGAATATATTGAGTTCATTAGACACATTCTTTAATCAGTTATATGCAAACCCTTTGCTATTGCTCTGGTCTTTAAACTTAATTTGAAATAGATCTCACTGGAGGCTCTTTAAACTGAATTCAAAATTGCAAACAAAAGATTGCCTACCCTACTGTATTTTTCTCAGAATGCTGGTATGTGTGTGGGGGAGAAGAGGGAATAACAGACCTCAAAATCTACCTGCTGATTGTTCCCTGCAAATCCCTCCCGTTTCCCCAGCTAGTTTTAAACCTCGTCCCCCCAGCTGGGGGAAGAAAAAGTCAGGAGTATGCATTTTCAGAGAAGAATCAACGGGGACAAGAAAAATTAGACATTCTGGTTTTGATTTGATTTATTAGATTTATATCCTGCCCTCCCCGCCGAAGCAGGCTCAGGGGAGCTACATCCTTCCATTCATGACATCTCACCGAAGGTGGTTTGGGATCCTGTTCTGTCTGAATTATTGTATAGTTCTACCCTTTGTTTGATCTGAAATGAAGCAAGCTGAGGACAAGTCATGGAACTGCCATTCTTGTACAGTAATTATCCCAACTTTAACCCAGGTACATTGTAAAACTTCCAGTTCAGATCCAAAAGGGTAATTAGCCACTCAAATCTACTGCTACCACTGTGCTAATTCTTTTCTTTTTTAATCCAGTAAGAAGGAAGAATGAGTTGGGGATAAGACTGAGTAGAAGTTCTGGCTAGCTTTTCCCACAATGTCACTGATTGTCTATATTTCCTCCTGACAGATGATAGCTGCCCTTGATTCAATGCTAACACAATCCGAACCACCTTTGACTCTTGTGAAGAACTCATTAATTTCTGTTCTTCTCTATCATATAGTCCACTTCTCATACCTAACCCCCACATGTCCAGGGCAAATGTAGAGATCTTTTAGGGGCTGTTGATGTCCCAGTCACCATCTAAATGTCAAGGAGAGGCCCATCCCTTCTATATGGATAATGCGCAGGGCAGCTCAGGGACAGTAATCCACTTGAATGTGGGAAAGCTTTTTGTCAGTATCTGGATGTGGTCTTGGGTGACTATGTTAGGCACAAACCTGGCCCAGGCCCTTGTAGATTCATCACCAGGTACAATCAGGCCCTGGACCACAAAGCCACAAAAGCCTGTAAGATCATTTCCCAAGAGATGAGGTAAGGAGAAGAATGTACAGCTAGCAAGCAATTAAACTGAATTAAAATCAAAGCATTATTGGATTCACACAGAAATTAGAGCATCATTCATGAACACATACAAACCAAAAGGTATTAAGATTTCCTAGGACAGAGAGTCTATAGGTGAAAAAGGACTCTCCCCAATCTTCCTGTCCCTTTACTCATTACTCATGCTCATGGCACGTCACATCATTTTTTGAACTAACTCTTCCTTCTGGGAGTTGGAGGAAGTCTGGCTACTTGGTTTCAGCCACTCTTCCCTTCAACTGGTCAAACAACTGCTTCCTCATGTGACCTTATGGCCTTCTTCGGATCACCCAGCTGACTGTTTCTTCATGGTGTCTCCTTTCAGGTGGGAACCAAGGGCAGTGTTTCATAAACCAGAGTAGAGGTTGCCAGTGCATGCTCTGTTTGCAATGGGAACACAGGGGGCCAAGAGAAGTGAGCTGCAAGTTAACTGGGTCTTCTGTGCCCTGGAATCTGCAATAAGAACTTTCTTCGGAGCTTTCAGATGCACTAGCTTTCATTCTCTTTAACACTAATATTTGTGCACAGAAAGGAATGCATGCTAAAATATAGTAAAACAAAGGCTAAACATACACTAATCATAAAGTTTACATATATATCATAAGATTTTTTTAAGAGGCACTTTTTAACTTGATCCAATAAACCATGCATTCCATTGCTTAACTGTTCTATAGGACACTGCAAGATGGAAGTGGAATAAATGGAGAATGTAGCTTTCAATTTTATCTCTTACAACTCTGTCAAAAACAAAATATCCCTCTCTAAACGGTCAGAAATTGGAGATGAGGCTGGTTGCAGTCTGGGTTGAACATAAACTGGAACTAAAGCTAGCTCTGGAACCAGGAAGTAGAGTGCAGCAAACCAGAAGGTGTGCTTTGTTGACCAGAAGGGTTGCCAACCTCCAGGTAGGGCCTGGAGCTCTCCCAGAATTACAGCTGATCCCCAGACTACAGAGATCAGTTTCCCCAGAGAACATGGCTGCTTTGGAGGATAGATGCTATGGCATTATATCTTGCTGAGGTCTTTCTTTTCCCTTCGCAGGTTCCATCCCCAAATCTCCAGATTTTCACAACCCTATAACCAAATATGGTCTGACCAGTCTAGAGACCTCTTACCACTTGACTCTCTGCTATGAATGGGCACAAACTGAAAAATGAACTGTGGTTCAAGCATGAGCCAGGCCAGTTCGTGGTTTGTTTCAAACTGGTTTGTTTGGTCACGTCATTGATTGTTAGCCGCCCTGAGTCCGCTTGTGGAGAGGGTGGGATAGAAATTGAATGGAATAAATAAATAATTCCTGAACCCAAAAATGAATCTGGAATGGGAAACCTTTTTTCCATGGAGATTCAGGTTTGTTTTTGCGGCCCATTTTCCAGACAGTCTGGCACTGATTCAATCAATTCCTAGGCAACACTGGGAGCGGACTCGTGGAGAGCCCTAGAAATGCCCAAAGCAGTTGCCCATAGCTTGATTGGCAGCTCTGGAAGCCAACCACAAAGCTCTGCTCTATGGAAGCAGTATAATACCACAGCTGTTTTCACTGTGTAGCATGAAAAGAGAAGAGTTAGTTGTCATGAGAGCAGAAGGAGAATTGTTTGCTGTGTGGCTAATTTAGGAGAGGCTTTGAGGGACTCATTTTTTCCACAGTCAGTGGGACAATTCTTTAAACACCTCTCCTGGCTGAGAAGATGTTCCTTGCTGTAGTTTCAGGGACTGAACCTGAAGCTAGAATTGAAACTGAGCTTTACTATGGGCACCTGCTTTGGGGGACTATAATTTGGACATCTCAAATTAAACTTTTGCTAGCAGGTGGAGGAGAGCCTGCTGAAGATTCCTGGTAAGTTTGGCATCTCTAACTTGTAAGGGGGCTGTTCTACCATTTCCCAAACCAAACAAACCAGTTCAAGAAAGTGGTGGTTCCTGTAAGTTCATGGTTTGTTTGGTTTGTGCAATCAAACAAAGCACCAACCAACACAAACCACCATTTTTCCAGTTCATTCCCACCCCTACTCTCTACACCACGGGTATCAAGTGTGTGGCCCGTTGGCTGAATCAGGCCCCTGGAGGGCTCCTATCAGGCCCATAAGCAAGTCTGCTTTCTTCTTCCTCTCTCTTGCTTCTTTCTGTGTCACAGCTTGCTTTGCCAGGATTTCTCAACTGTACAGAAGCTACGAAGCAAAGCTTCTATTTTCCCCATTAGCTGAGGCTCCTGTCTTGGGGAGGGGGGTTGGGAGAGCTTGCTTTGATACAATATTGCAAGAATGCTAATACTTTAAGCATGTTTTATTTTAGTCTCTTTTTTTTAACAACCTTTACTTGTGTTTGTCTGTGTCCATTATGAAGTTTATATCTCCACTACTTGGCATTACATTTTATGACACACATGGCCCAGCCTGACAAGGTCTCATTTATGTCAGATCCAGCCCTCATAACACCCCTGCTCTACACTTTTGTTCTTGAACATAGATCTGGGGCCTAAGCATACACATTACAGGGTATCTTAGTAGACCAAATTCTGTCATTTTCTTTATGTTGTTGTTGTTTTTATGGGATATAGAAGAATGGAATGGGGGGATGCCACAAATTCCCAGTAGATGCAACGGTTTGAGGCTATGACAATAATTGATTTGATTGGAGTCCAACTGGATTCCTGTGAATGGCTATCCAGGAAAACTGCCTTAGATAACTGCAAGGGCAAAGCAATACTCTTCCAACACAGCTATCCAGCCCAAAGAGGTTATGAGAAGGCAGTGGCTGTGTATACTTGACCAGGAACTACTGCTCTTAACCTTGAGAATGGAATACTGCAACAAATTATGTCTTTACTTACTGGGTGAGAAGATGGATGCCTGTCTTGATAAACATGGATAAATGAGAGCACATGGCAGCCATATTCTGGGATTTCCACTAGGTTTCTTTTATCTTAAAGACACAGTTTAGAGGACTAGCTGCATATAACTCTGCTTCAAAAACTGGGGAGCTGATTGCTGATATTTTTATCAAACATTTATAAGGAAAAGATGAAACATTTTTCAAATAGTGAAGGAGCAGTTATGAGCAGCACTTTGACTTCTGAAATGCCTTTATTAAGATCCCTTATGGACGTCAGTGTCTTCTGCAGATTGATTCTGTTAAAATTCAATCCTCAGTGTGCATCACACTTTTATACAGTCCCAATTGCAACAGATTTCACAGTTGTCATCTATATCTAAAGGGGGATCTTAACTGTAAAGAAAGTAAAAAAGAAGGAAAAGGTGCAATTTCATTAAGCTCTAACATATCATTGGCTGTCAGGCTGGCCTTGTTATGCTGTCCATCCTCATTTAACTATCCCACAACATCTCTTAATGAAGTTAAGCCCCAAGTTCACTCCAATAATTCTGTGGCAAGAGTTTGGGCAATGTAACAATTCATCACTTGTCAGGAAGGCACTTTTAGTTTATACATTTAATAAGGGCATCTTCTAGCTTGGTTAATTAGAAGCGAACAGTTTGCATATTTACTAAATGTGGAGTGTCATTGCCACCACGGCCTATTGCCTACATGAATTATTTCTCTATCTGCAATAAACAGCTGGGTAATTATTACTGCCATAATCAGATAAATTCCCTCTGTAAGGCTTTTCTTACATGGCAATTCTTTGAACTCATCCAAAGCTGAACAAAATTTATGAACTCCAGCAGCCAGGCCACTTTTTCATAGTATATTGTCCCTATTTCAAGGACACATACAGTATCATAAATATTGTGTAAATTAGGAGGATAAATATTATTATTTTAAGATTATATATTAATAAACTAATTTTTTTCAACATATAGTTCTTGGGTTTTAAGTAATTAAAGGATGGTTCTGTTTTTATCTAATCATAGATAGTTGACAGGCCACCTATAGTCCAGAGTGAAGAAGACAAACTTTGAGACTGGAAGTAAAACTGAAACGTAGAGAAAAATATGGGGGGGGGGTATTGTCTTTGTTAATATTAGTAGCTCTGTAACTTTAATGCTGTCATAGGCATTACCTAAATTTTTAGATGGAATCATTTTAGCAGATGATTAAAAACTATATTTAGTTTCATATATTGTTTTCTAATCACTGTTTTAAAATAATACTTTTTTTGTATATGCTGATGGCTTCCATGATAATAATTCCAGAAGAATAGTTCTGTAGTCTGTTGCAGCCAAAAATAGGCAGGATCCTTGTGGCATATTAAAGATTAAAGGTAAAGGTCTCCTGTGCAAGCACCAGTCGTTTTCAACTCTGGGGTGATGTTGCTTTTCACAATGTTTTCACGGCAGACCTTTTACAGGGTGGTTTTGCCATTGCCTTCCCCAGTCATCTACACTTTCCCGCCAGCAAGCTGGGTACTCATTTTACCGACCTCGGAAGGATGGAAGGCTGAGTCAACCTGGAGCTGGCTACCTGAACCCAGCTTCCACTGGAATCAAACTCAGGTTGTGAGCAGTGGGCTCTGACTGCAGTACTGCAGTTTTACCACTCTGCGCCACGGGGCTCTTATATTAAAGATTACCAACATTTTATTCCATTGTAAACTTTTTAGACTAGAGCCCATTTTTATCTGCTGAGTAAAAAATGGTTAAACCTTTATGGTATCACTATGAATAAGGCCTGTTGTGGAGAAAAAAATACAACGGGCTCTAGAAAGAGGCTCTGGGTGAGTGTCCCTCACTCTTGTTGTCTTCCCACCCACCCAAGTGAAGGCATTCACTCTCTCACCGCCTCAAGGGGAGCTGATCTCTGCCATCTGGAGAACAGTTGTAATACTGAGTGATCTCCAGCCCTCACCTGAAGATGAACAGTAGCAAGCACAGAGTTTTCTCCAAGTGTAGTGCTGTGTGGCTGTTGCTTGGGTGAGTTGATAAGTGGGAGAAGCCTCTTTGACAAAAGACTGGATCAGAAACTGATAAATGCGTATCCCCGTCAGAGGTTTTCATGCACCCACTTCTTTATATTTTTTCAAGAATTGAAGCCTTAATTTTGGCCGGATTACATTGTTTATGAAATCATCTATCAACAAATAAGATCGATATTGACCACAGGACTGTTGGGACCGCACTAGCACTTTAATCCTCCGCAAGGGAGGCAGTAGGATCATTGTGTTAAACTTTTGGAAGTTGACTGAAGGAATGACGTACTCTAGGAAAATGATGTGAACTAATGAACTGTTTATAATGATTTATAAGTGATGTTCTCCGCTGGTCCCTGGGAGTGGGACGGTCCGAAACTGTTGGGAGTAGGCTCCTCCTCCGGAAACAGGGTCGTTGATCGTTTGATCCGGCCTGGGGGAGGGGCCTCTCCATTGGAAACTCTCCAGTCCAAACAGCCCTGCTATGAGACAGGACGTGTTTGTCGTACATTGGAGCTCAGTGATCCGCAGAACGAGGTCTCCTTGTGAGAAAGTCTCTGCCACCTGGATTCTTCAGCCGCAACGGCAGCGGGCAGAGCATTTCACCGCCAGTGTTGGGTCTTACCCAACAAAGGCAGCACAACTGGGGACTGCCGCGGAGAGCGAGGTTGCCCCTCCTATGCCTGTTGAGGTGGGGGGGGGAGAGCGGCAAGTCCAACTTTGCGGTCCCACGCAGTACCGATGGGCGTAGTGCAGACGACTGAAATCCAGCGCGGCCGAGAGCAGGAAAACTCTTGGTGGTTCACTCAGACAGTGTGTCTACTCGAGAGGAGGTGGTAAGCTGCCTGAGGGAGAGTGGGAAAGCTTTTTGTGATGCGCAGACTATTTTTTGCCTGGGACGGGCTCCGCTGGGATCAGGGAAGCACACCCGGTATCTTACAGCAGTTTCTCAGGACCCTGCCTGAACGGGGGTGGGGAAAGGCTTATGCCGTAGCAGGCCTCTCTAACTCAGGCGCGGTTAGCGTGGCCTGGGGGGGGCGGTTCCTTGCTACGCAGAAAGGGTCGCCATTTCAGGCAGTTAGCCTGGTAACGGAGGCTTCTCTCCCCTTTCACTTTCGTTTCAGCCTTCTGCTGTAGCTGAGATGGCGGACGGATGGGGACAGACGAGTGAGACAAGCTTAACTTACTCACTTGGTTAAAAAGAGAAGTGAGCAAGGAGTTTGCCCCTGCCCAAGGCTCTACTTTGCCTCCTCACCCCCAGAAAAGGAAGAGACAAACAAGTATGAGCCTGGACTCTCCCTTTGATAGTTCTTAGGAGGAAGAGGAGCCTGACTCTTCAGTATACTCCTCTGCAAAAGAGGAAGGGGAACTCTCTGAGGAGGAGGGCGCTACTCCTTCAGTGCAATCTAGGAGTTTTCCAGTAGAATATTTTTCTAAACTCCTCCCTAAGGTCCTCAGGGAACTGGATTTTACTGCCATACCCAGAGAGAAGGCAGAATTGGACCCTGACCTGCCTGCAGGCTCAGGAAAGCTGATGCCCAAAGGAACTTTTGGCTCAGGACTTGGGGGGCGGATGCAGCTGCACAGGCTAAACTGGCAGCTGTACCATTCAAAGGTGTTAGTCTCTTTGGGGACAAACTGAAACGCTTCCTGATTGAGGGGAAGGACAAGAAGAAAGTCTTGCCTTCTAAGAGGAAGGATTTTAAGCTTAAAAAATCCTTCCAGCCCTTTCGGGACTCCAAAAAATTCTCTCAGCCTTCAGGTTTTAAGCCTTTCCGAGGGAAGTGGCAGTCTCACAGTCAGGATGCTAAATCCTTTTCTAGCCTAAGCGACAAGGGAAGCAAAAGTGACTCCAAAAAGGGAGGGTCACAATGACTATGCCAGAAGTCCAGAGCTGCTTCCTATCAGGGGGCAGCTACAGTTTTATACAGACCAATGGTGATAGACTCTGTATCCAAGGGCTATGCATTAGAACTGGAATCTTTCCCACGTCAGAGGTTTCGTTCAGTGCCGAGAAACGAGATCCGACCATACACCAGGGGATGTTATGCCCATCCAACATCTTCTGGACATGGCTATAGAACCCATACCTGTGACTCAGAGGGATTAAGGGGTGTATTCCAGATGCCAAAGAAGAATGGTGATGTCCGGGCCATTCTAGACTTAAACTGGGTAAATCGATTTGTGACAACCAAAAAGTTTCGGATGGAGACGTTGCGTTCCATTCTGTTGGCAGTTCAAGAACAAATATACCTGACATCCATCGATCTGTCCGAGGCATATTTGCATGTCCCCATTCGACCAAGTCACAAACGGTTCCTCAGGTTTGCGTGCAACCGGGAAGCACTTCCAGTACCAGGCTTTGCCTTTTGGGCTCAAGTCTTCCCCGCGAGTGTTTACAAAGATCCTAGTGGTTTTGGTAGCTCATTTACAGATGGGGGGCGTGGCTCTTCATCCGTATCTGGACAATCCCTTGGTCAGGGCCCCTTTCTTCCAGCAGGGCCTGGAGGACACCAATCGGACTATTCACATACTGCAGGACCATGGTTTCATGGTCAACAGGACAAAGAGCAACCTTACTCCAATGCAAGAGATAGTGCATCTGGGTGTCCTGATCAATACTGAGAGGCACAAAGTGTTTTGTCAGAAGTACGACAGGTGAACCTCAGATCCTTGTTGGAGGAGGTATTGTCCCTGAATCGGGTGCCTGTGATGACTCCAGCAAAGCTTTTAGGGGTTCTGGTGTCGTGCCAGGATGTACTGTCTTGGGCGCATTTCCACCTACGGCCCTTCCAATGCTTCCTGATACCTTATCAGCAGGTGATTGCTCGCAAGCTGCACAAGCTAGTGTTTCTTCCACCGGAGCTGCGGACACAACTTCAGTGGTGGCTGGAACCATCCCGTTTTCAGCAAGGAGTGTCAATGAAGGAGCCACAGAGGATAGTGGTAACTACAGACTCCAGCCTATCTGGCTGGGGAGCGCATTCTCAAGGGATGATTCAGGGTTAGTGGTCCCTGATGGAGTCCCGACAGAGCATCAAACTGCTGGAGTTAAGACCGATTCATCTGGGGTTGTTACATTTCAGACGACACTGCAGGGGAGTCACGTGTTAGTGAAGACAGACAACATGACAGCCAAAGCTTATGCCAACCGGCAAGGCGGGACCAGAATCAGGAAGCTGTGCAGCGAAGCCAACAGCTTACTGCATTGGGCAGAGAAGTATCTGTTATCCATAAAGGCGCTTCATGTAGCCGGGAAGGACAACGGGCTGGGAGATTGGCTCAGCAGACAGAGGCTGGATCAGATGGAATGGTCACTGGACAAGGCGGTGTTCCAGTCTCTTAAGTGCAGATAGGGCAGAGTGACCATGGATTTGTTTGCAACCGTGGAAAATCGTCAAGTGCGACGTTTTTTTGCCAAACAGAAGGACAATCAGGCGGAGGGCATAGGCGCTCTCCACTGCGACTGGCTGAACGGTCTTCTGTACGCCTTCCCACCACTGCAGCTGATTCCCTGGTTGGTTCACAAACAGTGGAGCTGGTTCTGGTTGCTCCCTTCTGGTCACAACGGGGCTGTCTCCAGAGAAGCCTAGGCGTCTCCCAGCATTCGAGACATTGCTGAGACGAGGGGCAGTTAGCCGTCCTCAGCCGGACATGTTACAGTTAACTGCGTGGAGGTTGAGCGGTCGCAGTTAGTTAAGTTGGGGTTGACAAATCTGTGATTGTCACTATGTTGGCATCCAGAAAATGTTCTACCACTCGGGTATATAATAACACTTGCTGTGTCTTTTCCAGCTGGTGTGTGAAAAGGGGTTGGGATCCCTTTAAAGTTACCAGTTTGGAAGCTTCACGGTAAGAGCTTCTAATCTTCCGTTATTAATTGAATTGTTGTTATTATGATTTAGTAGATACTGTAGAGAGTAGTGTCATGTGTATTTTCTGTATAGTGACTACTAAAATTTTCTATGAAATTATCATTGCTTCCGCTTTTTGAATTTTTGTTTAAGTATTTTTAGTAATAATTAAGTACCTTTTTAGTAATATCACATTGTATTTCATGAATTTCCACAGTTGCTTCCTGTTTGCTACTAACCCTTACTGTGGTTCTCTAGTTTTCTCACCTGGAGATTGGCAACACTTGGAGGAAAGGCCTCTCCCTCAGAGGCCTGTAGTGACATCTTAGGAATTCTCCAACAACTACTAAAGGCCTCTGGGTTAATGCCCTCCAGCCTTGCTGTCTTCCCACTCACCCAAGTGAAGGCATTCACTCTGTTCCCCACCTCCAGGGGAGCTGATGGTCTGTTATCTGGAAAGTAGTTCTGAGTGATCTCCAGCCCTCACCTGGAGATTAGCGAAACTATAGGATCTTAGCGTACAGCTGTGTAAATAAAACAACCGCTAAGAGACACCATAAATTTTAAACAACAAAACAGTGTAATGTAAAGGTCAGTGGTGTCCTGACAGAGCTTGCACATAGAACTTCAAATAGACAAGAGCATGTAGCAAGAAGACATTAACGGAAGACTGTTGAAAAGCAGATCTTCTTCGTGGTCTCTGTGCATCACACCCTTGGGATTCCAGGTGCCTGCGCTGGCTCCAACCAGTACTGAAAAGTTCTATAGTATATCTTTATGTCTCGACCACTGGGCATGCCCACAGAAACAACCGCGCATGCCCAGTAGGCGGGGCAGCAAGATCCCGCCATTTTTTTTCTGACTGTCGTGCTGTTTGGACCTACCTTTGGCTCTCCGGTTGCTGTTAGAATTATTAGCTCATTCATCATTCCTTGTTGTGTTCCAGTTCCTCTTCTGTGTTTTCTCTTCGTCGTGTTCTACAAAAAAAAAAAGTTATCCTCGTGTCTCCGTGAGTCCGGGCTTTAGCCCCCCCCCCCCCCCACATACACTCTTTCTTTCTTTTCCACCGGCGGGCACTCAGCCTCCAGTCAGTAGGACTTACGTCTATGTGGGGTTTTTTCAAAAGTTGCCTCAAGTGTGGCAGCAAACTCGCCCCGACCAACGGTCACTCCCTTTGCCTGCTTTGTTTGGGAGAGGGGCAACACACTGATTCGTGTGGTCACTGCTTAAAATTTAGTAAGCAAACCAGGAAAAACTGAGCCACGAGGCTCTGGGTGGCATTGCTTCAATCGGCTCTAGCTCCTCAGCCAATGGAACACGTTTCAACACCGGGGTCTTCAGACCAATTGGCATCAACTTCCACCCCGATGACAGCCAAGACGCCGCCTGCCCAGAAGGCCTATCTGACATCGACTCCGAAGACAAAAACGCTCTCTAAAGCTTCAACTGCTTCGCCTAAACGCAAGTGAGAGAAGGAACACAAGGGTTCAAAAAAGCAAAAATCATCTGCGGTGAGGGAGAACGCCTCCCCGACTTCATCGGAGGCCTCCCTCGAAAGGGTTCGGCTGATGCTGTCTACAACGCTTCCTGATCTTTCACCACTGAGATTGGTCCCTCCCAAGATCATGGCCTCTCCACGCCAAAAGGATCCCACGCCCCGTAGGTCCCCTTCGCCATCGGCTCACGTCTCTGACGTGGAGCAGATCGATCTCACACAGCAATCCTCGGGATCGGCGCGTGGGAGCAAAGATGATTCCTCGTCTCAGAGAGAAATTCGTCGAGAGAAACCAAGCTCTCTGGACCGATGTGATGACGACAGGTACCAGAGGTACCATGGTGCCCTTCCACCTGGGAACACAGACAGGGCTATCCCTTTCAGCCTTATTGTCTGCCTTATTCCTGGCATTACCCTTGGGACATGCCGGACTGGGATCGGTGTTTGGCTTACTACTCTGCTGATGGACACCGGGAGGACCCCAAATCGTCCAAACTGATATCGGCATTGGTATTGAAATGCCCAGCTACACCGATTCTTACTCAACCTAACCCATCTGAACCAGAATTCTCTGATGCCAAGGAGTCGGCTGACTCGATCAGCGCCGACTCTGATCAACATCATTCTGAGCCTATGCCATCAACGCCAGTAACTGACGATGCTCCAATTTCTCCCTCGGAAGATCTGAAATCCTATGGAGACTTAATTAAGCGCATGGAGACCTCTTTAGGTCTTTCACTTCAACAACCCCAGCCCGAGGTCGATGACTTGGTTTTCGACATCGTGCAGCGTGACGTTTCCACCGCTGTTGCCCTTCTCCTTACCAACGTCTTGTTGCAAACTGTCAAAGGATCCTGGGAGAAACCAGCCTCCCTTGCAGCTTCTACTAAATGTCTAGACCACATGTACAAGATTCAGGAAAAGGGAGCAGAATTCTTATTTAATCATCCTAAGCCCAACTCCCTGGTGATCACATCGTCGTCTAAGGGCAAGCATTGTGCATCCTCTCCTCTTGACAAAGAGGGAAAGAAGATTGATGCATTTGGTAGAAAGTTTTATGCCACTGCGTCCCTAGGAATCAAGACTACCAATTATCTGGCTAGCTTGGGTCGTTATCAGTTTGCTCTATGGGATCAGGTCTCTACTATCCTCCAGCATCTTCCGGAAGAACATCGCCGTTCCCTGCAGAAGATCCAGAAGGAAGGCATGTTGGTAGCGAAGCAGCAGCTCAACTCCTCGAAGCATGCAGCTGACACCTTTGGCAAAACACTGTTGTCTGCTGTCGCCCTCCGTAGACATGCATGGCTCAGGTCTACCACTTTCAATCATGATACGAGGTCTGCCATTGAGGACTTTCCATTCGACAATTCGGGCCTGTTCCATTCCGCAACTGATACCACCTTACAGGACCTGGATAAGAGCATAAAGGCTTCCTATACTTTGAGTGCTTCTTCCTCCACGCGTTCCTTCCGGCAGAAGCTATACTCCCGTCCATGGTCTCATAGCTCTCAGAGCCATTCCTCCCCTGATCAACCCTGGCAGAACAGATCCCATTCTCAACAAGGAAAGTCGTTCCTAGTGAAGCAGAAATTTCAAGGTCAATTTCAACAATCCCGTGCAAAACAACCTGCCAACCCCAAGCAGAGTCTTTGACTCCCCGTTGTTGCCCTACCGGACTTTCCTGCACTCACTGCCACCCCTGGAAACTCTTGGTTATCTCCCTTTTTCCATGCCTGGGAGAATATTACAATGGACTCCTGGGTTCTTACAATTATTGCTCAAGGGTATGCGATCGAGTTCCAAGAATCACCACCCATCCCACACGTCATCCCACCCCACCACCCTCAGAGGCCCTAAAGACCAAAGTCCAATCTCTCCTGGAGAAGGGAGCTATCGAACCTGACCCTCAAGCTCTTCACGGACATGGGTTCTACTCCCGTTATTTAATTGTTCCAAAGAAAGATGGGGGCCTTCGGCCTATTATGGACCTCCGGGGCTTGAACATTTGTATCGCTTGCAAAAAGTTCAGAATGACTACCTTGTTTCAAATCCTTTCACTGTTGGAGGAGAACTCTTGGATGGCCACCATCGACCTCAAGGACACATATATCCATCTGTCTATACGTCAGGGGCACTATCAATACCTCTGTTTTGCAGTGGGTGCAGACCACTACCAATATACCGCCCTTCCATTCGGCCTGTCCACGGCCCCCAAAGTTTTTACCAAGGTCATGGTGGTAGTGGCAGCTCATCTCCGCCTCTTAGGAGATCACTGTTTTCCCCTATATAGACGATTGGCTATTGGTGGCCAACTCCAGCTCCCTGCTGTTGTATCACATCCAGATAACGCTGCAGACACTAGCGTCGCTGGGCCTCTGCGTGAACCTCCCGAAATCCAATCTGGTTCCGTGCTAAAGAGTCCCTTTCATCGAGGCCCTCATCGACTCCACTGTCTGCAGAGCATTCCTCCCGGGTGCGAGGGCACAGACTTTATCAACTATGGCATGCCGCATTGGGGCCTTGGGAAGAGTCTCCAACCATTCCATACAAAGGCTGTTGGGGTTGATGGCAGCTACGACTGCGGTCATATCTCTTGCAAAGCTGCGTATGAGACCGCTCCAGTTATAGTTTCTTGGAGTGTTCAAACCGTCTCATCACTCGCCCGCACACATGCTCACGCTGCCACAGTCCGTCAGAAACTCCCTCCTTTGGTGGAAGAATCTTTCCAATCTTCTAGAAGGTGCTCCGTTTCGCCCTCCTCCTCCTACGGAGACCTTGACAACCGTTGCCTCTCTCCTGGGCTGGGGAGCCCACCTCAGAGGTCTAACTGTGGGAGCCACTTGGGACTCGCTACAATGGGCCAATCGCATCAACTTTTTGGAACTGATGGCAATTTGGTTTGCTCTTCAGTCCTTCCTCCCTCTAGTGAGAGGAAAATCCATCTCAATACTGACAGACAATACAACTGCTATGCCGTATCTCAATCGTCAGGGAGGCACAGTATCACGGAGGCTGTGTCGCCTTGCAATAAACATTTGGCTCTGGTGCCTGGATCAGGGGATATCCCTTTTTGCTGTTCACATTCCAGGAACCTTGAATGTCCAGGCAGATTATCTGAGCAGAGGGGGAGCACAGTTACACAAGTGAGAGTTGAACCCAGTTTATCTCCAAACTGTATTCCAAAGGTGGGGCCACTCAGAGATGGACGTTTTTGCCACATGTTAACCGCAAATATCATCACTTTTGTTCTCGGGGGGGGGGGTCTGGATCCTCTATTAGAGAGCAACGGCCTCCTTCTCGATTGGTTTCACAGTTTCCTGTACATGTTCCCACCCATCCCTCTGTTATCCAGGGTGCTGGTCAAGATAAAGAGGGAACAGCTGAGCTGTGGCCCCGACAGTTGTGGTTCTCCTTTACCTATCCCGAAGACAGGTTTATCATCTTCCAAAGGAGCTGGATCTCCTCTTCATCAACAAGGGATGGACGTACCATCATGACGTCCCTCACTTAAAACTGATGGCTTGGCTCATTGCTTAGCTTCTGTTTCTGATAGAATTGACTTTGTTTTGTTAAACAGCAGAAAGCCTTCCACCAGGAAGTCCTATAGCCTGAAATGGAAACGTTTCACTTCATTTGTTGTTTCTTCTCAGCTCTCTTTGGATCAGACTAGTCTTCACACAGTTTTTTTCATTTCTGTTACACTTGCTGGACTCTGTTCTATTATACTCCTCTTTCAAGGTTTACCTGGCATCGATATCTGCGCACCACGCCCCAATTGAGGGCTATACTGTGTTTTCTCACCCAGAAACTAAGCATTTCCTGAAGGGTCTTTTTCTTCTGCATCCACCGGGCTGTCATGTCGTCCCTGCATGTGATCTTTCCTTGGTTCTCAGAGGTCTTATGCATTGCCCTTTTGAACTGATGGCTTCATGTTCCCTTCATCTCCTTTCCTGGAAGGTGGCATTCTTGGTGGCAATCACGTCTGCTAAGAGGGTTGGGGAGCTCTCAGCCTTCAGATCAGACCCTCCGTACCTGCAGTTTCACGATCAAGGGGTCGTCATTGCTCCAGACATTTGTTTTTTGCCCAAGATGGTGTTGGAGTTCCATCTACATTCCGAGACTTTCTTTCCAGACTTTTTTCCTTCCCCGCAGGGCCAGGAACAAAGAGCTCTGCATACGCTTGATGTTAAGCGCGCTTTGTTGTTCTACCTTCATAGAACTAAGGAGTTTTGTTTAATGCCCAGCCTGTTTGTGTGCTATTCCGGTCCATCTAAGGGAAAGCGAGTCTCCTCCCAAAGACTGTCAAAATGGACTGCGGAGACTATTAAGTTGGCATATCTACAAGCCAAACGCCCTTTGCCGGGTCCTCCTAGAGCTCATTCTACCCGTGCGATGGCTACGTCCACTGCTTTCCTTAAGGGGGTGCCCCTTATCGACATCTGCAGAGCGGCTTCTTGGGCAACCCCAGATACCTTTGTGAAGCATTATGCCTTAGATGCATGTGTGACGGACCGCATGCGTGTGGGGAGTGCGGTGCTTCAGGCTGCCGTCATCTAGTGCCAGCTCCCTCCTCCAGGTAAGCTTTAGCTTGCTATTCTCGCAAGGGTGTGATGCACAGAGACCATGAAGAAGATAAACAGGTTGCTTACCTGTAACTGATGATCTTCGAGTGGTCATCTATGCATTCACACCACCCGCCCTTCCTCCCCTCCGCTGGCAGTTCTTCAGAAATTTATTGGAGTTGCTTTAGCGGTCAGAAGGAAACTGGCGGGATCTTGCTGCCCCGCCTTCTGGGCATGCACGGTTGCTTCTGTGGGCATGTCCAGTGGTTGGGACATAAAGATATACTATAGAGCTTTTCAGTACCGGTTGGAACCAGCACAGGCGCCTGGAATCCCAAGGGTGTGAATGCACAGATGACCACTCAAAGATCATCTGTTACAAGTAAGCAACCTGTTTTTTTCCCAATCACTAAGGAGTGACAATTTTCCAGTATTTAGTTCATGGAACTAAAGAAGCCCTTCCAAAGATATCAAGATTCTAGATATCAAGGCATTTAATCCGTCTGTCTTCAGTTTGGAGGCTTATTTATCACTGGAACCCAATCTTTACAATACATTCACAGGAGACCAACAAAGTTCAGAACATGTCTGTAAGATTTCCAGGTTTTCCCTGGAAATAAGCCTCCAGTGATTGGGTTCCAGTGATAAACAAGCCTCCAAACTGAAGAAAGATGGATGAAACGATTTGATATCGAGAACAGACATCTTTGGAAGGGCTTCTTTAGTTCCATGAACTAAATACTGGGAAATTGTCACTCCTTGGTGATTGGAAAGACTGCTTTTGAACTGTCTCCCGTTAATGTCTTCTTGCTACATGCTCTTGTCTATTTGAAGTTCTATGTGCAAGCTCTGTCAGGACACCACTGACCTTTACATTACACTGTTTTGTTGTTTAAAATTTATGGTATCTATTAGCGGTTTTTTTATTTACTCACCTGGAGATTGGCAACAGTGGTTCCTGGGGAGGAAATTGCTGGCAGCATCAAGGCATCCTGAGATGCCTTGAACTACAGACAACACATCTCTCTCCCCATCCTGGAGAAAATCACTGCTTTTTGAGGGTGGACTGCATGCCATTCTATTTGCCTGTGGCCTCTCCCTTTACTGAGAAAAGTAGCCTGGGTTGCATAGCAACGGACTCTGGCTAGCACTTTCCAGGGGGCAGGAAATACTCCCAGCAGGGCCAGGCCTTGGATAAGCTTGGGGCAGTGGGAGCTCACAGGAGCACAGCTCCTGAACCTTTCTGAGAGTTCCATCTCCTTGTATTGCAGCTGCATAACAATCTCTGGATGAACTCTACCACCTATTTTTCTACAAAACGATCCCTGCACTTATCTATATCCTTCTTAAATTGCGGTGCCCAAAACTGAACACAATATTCTAGGTGAGGCCTAACCAGAGCAGAGTAAAGCGATACCATCACTTCACATGATCTGTTGATACAGCCCAAAACTGCTTTTTTTTTAGCTACAACATCACACTGTTGATTCATGTTCAGTGTACAATCCACTAAGACCCTTGGATCTTTTTGGCACATACTGCCAAGACAAGGCTTCCCCATCCTATAATTATGCATTTGATTTTTCCTACCTAAATGCAGAACTTTACATTTATGTGTGTTAAAATTCATTTTAATTGTTTTAGCCCAGTTTTCTAGCCTGTCAAGATCATTCCGTATCCTGACTCTGTCTTCTGCTGTATTTGCTACTCTTCCCAATATAGTATTATCTGCAAATTTAATAAGCATTCCCTCTATTCCTTCACCCAAACCATTTATAAAGAAGTTGAACAAAACAGGTCCCAGGATATACTTGTGAGGCACTCCACTTCTCTCCAAAAAGAGGAGAAACAATTAATAAGCACTCTTTGGATGTGATCTGTCATTTACAGATCCACCTAACAGTAACAGGATCCAAACCACATTTTACCAACTTGTCAACAAGAATATTACGTGGAATCTTATCAAAAGCCTTACTGAAATCAAGATAAACAATGTCTAAAGCATTTCCCTGGTCCAGCAAGGTAGTAACTTCCAAAGAAGAAGTTGGATTTATACCTCACCCTTCACTCAGAGTGACTTACAATCTCCTTTCCCTTCCTCTCTCCACAAAAAAGGTAGGCGGGGCTGAGAGAGCTCTCAGAGAACTGCTCTTGAAAGAACGCTGAGAATTTGTGGCTGACCCAAGGTCACACCAGCAACTGTATGAGTGGGGAATCAAACCCCGTTCTTCCAAATTAGAGTTCACACACTTAACGACTACACCAAACTGGCACTCAAAAAGAATTAAGGTTAGTCTGACATGACTTTTTCTTGAGAAATCCATGCTGGCCCTTAGTAATCACAGCCATCCCTTCTAAATGCTCAAGGACCAGCTGTTTGATGATTGACTCTAAAACTTTTCCAGGTAATGACATCAAGCTGATGGGTTGGTAGTTATCTGGATCCTCCTTTTCCAGTTCTTAAAGATGGTTCAGCATTTGCTCCCCTCCAATCTTCTGGCAACTCACCTGTTCTTCAAGAATTCTCAAAACTTATGAACAGAGGATCAGGAAAACTTTTCATGATGACACCATCTGTGTATCAAGTTATATATTTTTTTCTTTTCCTTCTAAGCCAGGGCCTTCAATAGGAATAACTGACAAAAACACAGCATGTGCTCTCGGGTCCTTCACCTTTTTACCCAGAGCCACAAAGTCTCTTTTAATACATCCTGGGCTATGCTAGACAGTATCATTTGTTTTCACATGGCTGAGCAAGAAAGGTTAAAAATATGTGGGTGATGAGTTTTCCTATCCTTTCTGTCACATCCCAGATGCATGCAACTGGTAGACAACATATCTCTCAAGACAACGTCTAGTTGGCACACTTTAGCCTCTACCTCACTCAGTAGGAAATCCCCAATTACCAGCACACCTCCCATACTAGGGAGCAGAAACTTGAATCCTCTCATCCATGGGGTCCTGAGAAATTTATTCAAGCTTCAGGAAGGCTGAGGGAGTAGCCCTTGTTCCAGTAGTTCAGAATCAATATCTATGGAGAGATCCTGGAACTGATTGCTTAACAGTAGAGGCTCAGAATGTCTCCTGATTTTTCTGCTCCTGTGGGTTACATTCTTCCATATCATAAGCTTTTGAATTCTGCTGCTTTGGGGAATATATGGTTTTTCTATCACTTGCACTTCGTACAGCTTTGTGAACCTTACAGATTCACAGAACAAAATTCGTGCTACTAGGTTCCCAAGACAGAGGGGAAAAAATCATGATGTGTAACATCACTATGGATTTTGAAAACCCATTTGTGGTGATTCTTCTAGGCAAAATCCCTTAACAGCCTAATCCTGAGAACCGCCGTGTAGCTGCGCTCGAGTGTAGAACTAACGTAGGCAGCTGTAGTCGGCTTCCAAATGGGAGATGTTACGCCAGGTGGGGAGGGGAGCGCAGGTGGATGAGCGAGAGGAGAGCCATCACCATGATGATCTCGCCCATGTCCATGCCATTGGCACGCTGCTGAGGTGGGGGGAGGGACAGGGTTGCGCAAGACCACAGGATTGGCCAGCCCATTGCATGTGACTGGGAAGGGGGGTGGAAAGCCTGCACCTGAGAGGTCATAAATCCCCAAACACCCTCCCACTGTCAGAGACTCTGCCAATGGCAGGCAGACAGGCAGAGGCATGCGCAGACAAACAGGAAGCACAAAGTGCAGGAGTTCGCTGCCATAGACAGCGACTGGAATGTGTGTATGGGAATAAGCAGACCACAGAATCCAAAAGACACCCGCCCTGACGCAGAGACCCCCTGTGCCACCCTGACGCCCCCTGCTGTGTGCACGGAACACCTCCCCGGGGGCCACAGAACTCAGAGTGCAAGGTGCCTGGCATGCAGCCGCTCTATCAGGCTCCCCCATTGTGCTCTGAGCACAACGGTCCTGTGGGGTCAGGCAGGCTGTCAGGCTGGCCAGGCTGAGGGGCAGCAACCCGTCCTCCCTTGTCCAGCTATGCAGGGGTAGCATGGCAGCTCATAGCCCTTTCCCCACCCACCCCCAAGAACCAAGTTTGCCTGCCCTCCAATTCCCTCAGGGAGCCCACTGACAGAGTGACGGGGCGGGGGGACACAGGTAACGAGCGGCAGATGCCAAGCAGGAAAGACAAAGGAGGGCACAGTTCAGACTTTATTTTTCTGAAACAGAGTGCCATGGTATCCCCCAGTGCAAGTTGGGCAGTCTCATCGGGGGCAGGGCTCCATTCAGAGCAGCAGGCAGGAACAGCTGGGGAGGGGGTTGGAGCACCACACACAGAAGCCTCTGTGCTATATTCCCACCTGCAAGACAGAGACAGAGATCAAGAGCACCTGCATTGGCAGCAGCTGGAGGAACAGGCTGCGTTTCAGCTGGGGGCTCTCTTAAAGGGACAGTCTCTGACCCACCTCCTGCATTGGAGCAGCTGCCAGACCCCCCCCCCCCCCATGCCCTGCCAGGGGTGGGAATGTGGCAGAGGACAGACCAAGGGAAGGGGGCCAGCAGCAGCACTGGGGAGCAGGTCCAGCAACCGCCCCCTGCCGGAGCCCACTGTTTGGTTCAAGTGCTGGAGATGCTTGCACACCACCCAGCCTTGAGCGAGGGGAGGAGGAGGACAGTGGGGGTGCACAGTTGCACTTACCCAGCCATGGGTGACCATCCTCGTACTCTGAGCCTCTGGGAGCTGGGAACCTGTTGAGATCTAGGAACAAGAGCAGTTAGCCCCAGGGGAGAGACCTCGCTCTCCCCTGCGCAAGTCAAAGATACAGTCTAAGCAATCACACTATGCAGTGTTCATCACCAATGTGCCTGTCTCTCACTCTAAGTCTGCATGGCAGGGAGCTCCTCAGCAGAGCCCCTCGCTCGTGCGGCTGTTCCTAACAAATGGGTCATGCGAGGCTGGAGCAGAAGTATTTTTAGGAGGGGGGGGAATGGCGATTGGGTGTTGGGGAGGTGGCTCGACCAACCCGGGGCACGAGGGGATTGGTGAGGCAATTACACCACTCCCTAAGGGGTTTGAGAGCTCCTGCAGCAGTGGGGGCAACCTTTGTTTTCGGTTTCAGCGAGTGCCTATAGAATATGCCACCATTTACATGGACATAACTTTACACCTCTCGGGGGGGGGGGGGCGTTTCATGGCCCAAAGTTCATAGGAAGCCGCCTAAGCCTGGCCATGCCCCCGACTCCACCCCTCCTGCATTGGAGCGGCTCGCTCTGCCATACTTCCGCCAATGCTTGGGCACAGCCCTCAGGTGCTGCTGCTCTTGGGCGGGGCAGTGCCGCAGAGGCCCCATGCCTATGTAAGTCTCCTCCACCATGGCGCGATGACTTACACGGGCGCAAGTGTGGCTTGTACCAATGTGGGGGATCATTCACTCTTAAAGCACTTTCGCCCCCCCCCCATAGGATTGTGCTCTAAATGTTCTATTACTTCTGTCTAAAGTAGTAGAGTAACAGCCAAACTGCACATTAGAGGTGGGTACAGGAGAACCTGTTACCATCAATGTCCTTTTAGGTAGCAACTTAGCAGTTTAAAAATTGTTGCAAGGACTTGATCAGGTTCAGCAGCACCATACCATCTTATCAGCTCACCTTTAAAAGTGCTAAAATAGGCATTGGAGGATGAAAAGGCATGAGGGGACAAGATTATATGATGCTGCCATGCTACAATCTCAATCAAAATTGAACCCTTGTGGCAATTGTTAAATTTCCCAATTCTCAACTAAAATAGCATCAGGAGACACAGATTATAAACAGAGATATGTTGCAGTACTCTTCAGTTACAACTACATATGCTTTGAATGATGAAAGTGGAATGTTCTTCTGGGAAGGAAATACTTAAGTTCTTTTATGCTAAAGCTGATTGTTGCCTGTATTGCATTGATTTTATTATTTGAGAGCTAGGAAACTTTGAATCACAATAACTTAGTACTCTTTCTTTCTCAGGCAAATTATACTAACATGTACCCAACCATGCCTCTAAAGCAGGAGTGGGGACCTCCATCCCGAGGGCCGTATGCGGCTCTCGAGGTCACTTGATGTGGCCCTCGGGGATTGCTGGGCTGAACTGAGCCATGTGGCAGCCTCCTTGGGGCCTGGTTGGCCAGCGAGGATCATGGGGCCCAGCCATGCTGTGCAACAGCAAGCAGGGATCACAGGGCCCAGATGTACTATGCGGCAGGCTCCCTGGGACCTGGATGGCCAGCCAGAATTGCTGCAGGGCTTGGAAAAGTTACTGTCACAGTTCAGTTTGCACTTGATTATCCCAAATGGTGTGGCCTAATATACTAATGAGTGTGTGACCTAATATGCTAATATTAGGGGATGTGGTCTAATATGCTCCTGATGGGCTTTTTCTACAAAAAAGCCCTGGACCTGTGCATTTGCCTAGTGCGGCGGCCATGTGTGTGTGCGCTAGTATACATTGATTTTCTTAAATGCTTAATACTACAGATTTATTGTTATCCAGTCTCAAGGTTACAGAATTCTTGTTAAAATGCAACAAAACAGAGTATTGTGAATAAAGTTCAATAGAAGGATGTCAGTGTGAATCTGTAAAACTGTAGCATTCTATGCAACCACCATTACTATCATAATATTGCTACAATCATCATGTATATACCTTTACCAGGTCTAGAATAATATTATATATGTATTTTTAACTTTTCTAGAAACAGTAGTACTGTCAACCAAATTTGTATCTCATATCTGGAACCAATGCCACTATATACTGCATAATGAAAACTCAGAATAATAATAAGGTATCTTGGCACATGAATGAATTTTATTTTTAATACCTAAACAAAACTGGGGGAAAAAATCATTGCCTCAGACATTGGTTACATGTAATCTTAGCTGAAACATGGTGACAAGTATTCCTAAATGTATTACTTCTAAAATATGTATGCATTTAACAAGTGAAAGGAATTAAATTATTGTGGCAGTTTATCATTTAAAAATTGGATTTCTGGTTTTCCAACTTTTATGAGCTATTCAATGTTGGGGAGGCATTTGGGATCATAGTCAGGAGTGCATATTTCCCCCCCTATGTATCTTCATCCAGGAATTTGTGTAATTTCTTTCTTAGAAGATCTAAGAAATTATTAATTGAAAGCGTTACTTATTTCTTTTATCACAGAACTCCAAACAAGTAAAATTCTCTGCAAACACAGGGTACTTGATACAAGTAGGAGGCATGACTTTAAGCACATTCATATATATAGGCCAATTATCCTTTTCACACTTTTCAGAGAATCTTTCAGAGCAATAGCAGAGGGGAAGAAAGGTGTCATTTTCACCTGAAAAGACTAGTGTTCCATATTGACTTGACCTAATAGGGGCATGTGGAATCTATTACCTTAGGTTTTAAAAAATAATAATAATTGCCATTATCACTGGTTGGAGATTTTCTCCTTCATTGGTAGGAGATTTTCTCCATTGGGGGGGAGGGGTGGGCTCCCTCTTGGGTATCCTGCCCCCCCTGGGAAAGTGTATGCGCAATACATAGCCTCTCCTCTCCCGGTGTAGTGAATGCCGTGTGGTCACTGTCCGGCTATGCCTGGCAGATGGTCACTGCAATGGCCTCTCCTGCATTACTGCATCCATAGCAACACCTTCCCGCTGGTCCCCCCCGTTTCTCACAGAGTTTGCCACGTCATGGTGCGACCGAATGTCCGGCGGTATAACCGGATGGGCAGGCTGGGCTCACCAACCTCGCCAGCCAAGAGAAGGAAAACTCTAACATCAAACCCGGGCAGATAGAGCTCGTTAATGTAACACCTACCACCTGGAGGACTCGCTGCCGGCGTCCCGGCTTACTGGGCCATGGCAGATGACCCCAAGGTGAAAGGGTGGAGCCAGTACCGCGCACACTGTGCTTCACCTAAAAATTCCTCTGCGCAGGCCTGAAGGGCATATCCACATCCACAACCCACAACACACCAAGTCCTGCAGCGATGGGCAAGGGGCGAAACGGCAGGTGGAAGATGCCACTGGAAGCCGCAGTCCCGATCCTGCATGTAGGCGGTTCAGGATATTGGTCGCCTGATGCTGACCCGGAGACGAAAGCATTTTTCAGCAGCACCCTGAATGACCAAGAAGCCTTATTTAGAGACAGCACTGCTTGCTCCACACGGAGAGGGGCCTAGAAAAGGTGGCCTAAACAAAGCTCATCTCCCCCACCCCAGTTGGCTAGCCGCGGTCAACGGGAATCCTTACTTGCGGTCAAAAAATAACAACAAAGAAAAGGCATGCACCTGCCTCACAAAGTGTGCAAAGACTAAAGCTTGCGTGTTGGAACATCAGAACCATGCTTGACACAGTAGACAGTGGTCGCCCTGAACGACGCTCTGCTCTAGTTGCCCACGAACTTCTCAGGTTGAATATTGACATAGCAGCTCTCAGTGAGGTCCATTTCCCTGAGGAAGGTAGTCTTCAAGAACATAGTGCCGGCTATACCCTCTACTGGTCGGGTAAGTCAAAGGCTGAGAGCCGCCTTTCTGGCGTTGGCTTCATGGTCAGGAACTCCATTGCCTCCAAACTCAAAAACCTGCCAACAGGTCACTCAGATCGCATCATGTCCATGCGCCTCCCACTTCAAAACAAGCAGCATGCAACACTCTTCAGTGTGTATGCCCCAATCCTTCAAACAGATCCTGCAGAAAAGAACAAGTTCTATGCTGATCTACGCAACCTCGTACGGAAGACCCCTACAGAGGACAAGGTGATCATCCTTGGCGACTTCAATGCCAGAGTAGGTAAAGACTTGGAAGCCTGGAAAGGAGTACTTGGCAAACACGGCATTGGCAACTGCAATGATAACGGCCGCCTCCTGCTAGAATTCTGCACAGAGCATCAGCTCACCATCACCAACACTATCTTTCAGCAGAAGAACAGCCTGAAGACAACCTGGATGCACCCACGGTCCAAGCACTGACACCTTATCAACTACATTCTGGTGCACCAGGGAGACCTTCGAGATGTCTTACACACCCGAGTAATGCCCAGTGCGGAATGTCATACGGATCATCGTCTTGTACGCTGCAATCTCCGTCTTCACTTTAAACCCACACCCAGGAGAGGAGGTATCCCTCGGAGGAAGCTTCAGGTTGGCAGCCTTCAGTCAGCTGAAGTTAAAGCTGCCTTCCAGGCAAAACTCCAGTCAAGAATTGAGGACCCCAGTTGCCCCACAGACCCTTCTCCAGAAGCACTCTGGGAACACCTAAAAACTACCATCCTGTCGATCTCTGAAGAAGTCCTTGGGTTCTCCACAAGGAAGAACATGGACTGGTTTGACGAGAACAATCAAGAGATCCAAGAATTACTAACGAAAAAGAGATCTGTCTACCAAGCACATCTTGCTCAGCCCTCCTGTCCCGGGAAAAAAGCAATCTTTCGCGCTGCATGTAGCAACCTCCAGCGCAAGCTTCGAGACATTCAGAACGAGTGGTGGACCAACCTTGCAGAGAGAACCCAGCTGTGTGCAGACACTGGTGATTTAAGAGGGTTCTACGAAGCCCTGAAGGCAGTATATGGCCCATCATATCAGGCTCAGAGTCCCTTGCGTAGTGCAGACGGCCAAGTGCTCCTCACAGACAAGGCATCCATACTGAACCGGTGGTCGGAGTATTTTCAGGTTCTCTTCAGTGCCAACCGCATAGTTCAAGATTCAGCAATCCACCTCACCCCACTTCAACCAGTGAAAACAGAGTTGGATGAGATCCCCACCCTAGAAGAGACTGTTAAAGCCATCAAGCAACTGAAAAGTGGCAAGGCAGCGGGAGTTGATGGAATCCCACCAGAGATCTGGAAGCATGGGGGCACAGTGCTACATAGCACACTTGTCACCTGCTGGGAACAAGGCAAACTACCACAGGACTTTCGCGATGCAATCATCATCACTCTACACAAGAACAAAGGGGAAAAGTCAGACTGCTCCAACTACCGGGGGATAACCCTGCTCTCCATCGCAGGCAAAATCCTTACCAGAATACTCCTGAACAGACTGGTGCCCACCATTGCAGAAGAACTCCTCCCAGAGAGCCAGTGCGGCTTCAGAGCTAACAGGAGCACCACCGACATGGTATTTGTTCTCAGGCAGCTCCAAGAGAAATGCAGGGAACAGAACAATGGTCTATACGTGACTTTTGTCGACCTTACCAAAGCTTTCGATACTGTTAGCAGGAAAGGCCTGTGGCAAAACTTGGAACATTTAGGATGTCCCCCAAGGTTCCTCAGCATGATCATCCAGTTACATGAAGACCAGTGAGGCCAAGTCAGACACTGCAACGACCTCTCGGAGCCCTTCCGAATAGGCACAGGTGTAAAGCAAGTCTGCGTTCTCGCGCCAACTCTCTTTACGATCTTCTTTAGCATGATGCTTCAAAGAGCCGCAGTAGATCTAGATGATGACGATGGTGTCTACATCCGCTATCGCACCGACGGCAGCCTGTTCAACCTGAGGCGACTAAAGGCTCACTCCAAGACAATGGAAAAACTCATCCGCGAGCTACTGTTTGCTGATGATGCTGCACTCGTCTCCCACTTGGTATCAGCTCTGCAGCATATGACGTCCTGCTTTGCAGAGGCTGCCAAGCTATTCGGCCTAGAAGTTAGTCTGAAGAAGACAGAAGTTCTCCACCAGCCTGCACCCCAGGAAGATTATCATCCTCCCTGCATCACTGTGGATGAATCAGTTCTGAAGAAAGTCCAGCAGTTCAGCTACCTGGGGTGCATCATCTCCTCAGATGCCAAGATCGACAAGGAGATTGGCAACAGGCTGGCAAAGGCAAACCGTGCATTTGGCCGACTGCACAAAAGAGTGTGGAGCAACAAGCATCTGAAAAAAGGCACAAAGATCAATGTTTACAAAGCGGTTGTGATGACAACCCTCGTCTACGGCTCCGAATCGTGGGTTTTATACCGTCATCACCTGTGACTCCTTGAGCGCTTTCATCACCGCTGCCTTTGCACCATCCTCAACATCCACTGGAGTGACTTTGTGACCAACACTGAAGTCCTCAAGAGGGCGGAGGTTAGAAGCATCGAGGCACTGCTGTTGAAGACGCAGCTGCGCTGGGCAGGGCATATTTCTGGGATGGAAAACCACCGCCTTCCCAAGATTGCTCTGTATGGCGAACTTTCCACCGGCCATCTAAATAGAGGGGCACCAAAGAAGAGGTACAAGGACTCCTTGAAGAAATCCCTTGGCACCTGTCGCATCAACCATCACCAGTGGTCTGACCTAGCCTCAGATCGCCAAGCATGGAGGCACACCATCCACTAGGCTATCTCTTCCTTTGAGAACGCACGCATAGCTGGTCTTGAGGACAAAAGGAGATTGAGGAAGAATCGCACTGCTACAGCACCAACCCCAAATCAGACTTTTCCCTGCAGCCATTGTGGCCGGATCTGCCTGTCCCGCATTGGTCTTGTCAGCCACCAGCGAGCCTGCAGCAGACGTGGACTACTGCACCCTTCTTAAATCTTCGTTCGCAAAGTCAAGCCGAGAGAGAGAGGGGTAGAAAGCTCATTTTAGGTGGCTTTTATGTAAAACAAAATTATAAAATATTATTTTGGAAGTTCACTGGGTTTTTAGTTCAGTCTGAAAAAGGTTTTGCCTCCGAGTCAGAAGAGATATCAATGACTTAATTCATGTTCAAATAATATATTTGGTTCTTCCATTACAAGAGAGAGAGAGAGATGGATCCAGCCAAGCTTTTGTGCTAGTGGAAAAAAGTACCCCCAAAAAGACTCTGATGGAGATAATAGAACCTGCATGTACAAAAGGCCATTGTGATGGGGACCTGAGAAAGAAGAGCAATTAGATAAGAGTGAATGGAAAAGCTTGCAAGAGTACATGTCAAAATGAATCTGTCCTCGGGGCAGAGAAGAGTGTTTGTTTCACCCTCTTCTTAATTGTTGCCTACTTATTGCTATATGGTCAGGGAGATCCTGAATTCAAATACTCATGGTGTGTAGCAATTCAAGAGTTATGTGACTTTTGTATAAGGGTAGGAGCAGTATAATATGAACAAACACCCAGCCTGAAGATTGTATGAAATGGGATCCCAAAATATGGTACTGAAGATGAAAACTAGCTGATCATAACACAGTAGTAATAATGTGAACTTGTTTTTTATTGGACAGGAAGCATTATAGCCACTTAGAAGCTAATGAGCAAATGGTTCTGAATGCTACTTGGAGCAAGAGGGTGCTTATCCTGCATTTATTCAGATTCCTTGATTGATGGTTCCTGCTGTTACAGGCAGTGTTTTAAGTCTCTTATTTTAATGGGGAAATTAGCAAAGAGACTTGGTAGAGCGAATTAGGAGCGAAGATCTTTTCTTTCAATAATACTGAGTTCGGGTTTTCAACCAAGAATAGACCAAGCAATAGTGATTTGAATAGTGAATAGACCAAGCAATAGTTTACTTAAGCTATGTATCAAGACGATTTATATACACACACAAATGTTGTACAAGCAAACAAGAGCCTAAGAAAATAGAGGTTATCGATAGAAGAGTTCAAGGGTTGTTGAAGCGGGTAATATTCACCTGATCCAGAAGAGGAGACGTCTGTCCAAAGGAAAAATACACAGAGAGGAACGCGAAAGATCGGCGTAACGTGCCCTATAGACCAGTTACAAGAGTAATGGGTGGTACAGACTGTAAGTGGCGCCCTACAGAATGCACATCAAGGTAGGTTTTTGACCCACACTTTATAGGGGTATGACGGATGGGTGTCCGTAGTTACCAAAGGGGCTTTGATGTTCCATTGATGGCTATCTTGAATTGCTATGTTGGGAAATTCGCACATTTCGCTAGGATGATAGCTTGGAGGGACTGCATAATTTGTTACCGGGTTTTGTCTGACACTCGGAAAAGGGATCAAAGACTTTAAAGGTTGGATCAATCAAGTTATGCATTTGATTGGATTTAGCAAGGTAGAGGTGATAGACTGGAGGAAGAGACAATTTGTAAGTTCCAGAAGATCAGAGTGAGAGCAATACTTATCCGCAGTTCCCATGTCATTATGCATCCCATTTGTGTGGGGACGCTGGAGGGGGAAATGGGTGAGATTGTGCTGAGATACAGACTGCAAGCGTCAACCAAAAACAAGCTCTCTGCTGGGTCCACTCCACCTGTTTAGATGGAGTGTTGTCTTGGCCTGTATTTGGTCAGACTCCATTTTGTTTACCAGAAATAGGAAATCCTCTCTCTTTATTTGCATTGGGGTACTCCATTTATATCAAGCAGCGCCTCTCAGTAACACTGCATGTGCATGTATGTGAGAGTAATCTGAAGACAATGTTTTAATATCATTACTAGTGTTTGAGAGCCAATAGCCTAAATTACTCAACACCTCAGCCTACAAGTAAGGTATATAAAGTTACAGTGAAAGAACAGATAAATTTAGTTTGCACTCTGTCCATGTTCAGAGGTAAGCCTAATATGCCCTTCCCATGTATTTCAAAAGCTGTAAAACACATTTTTGTAATTAATTTTCATTTTACTTGGCCGCTATAGTTATAGTATAATTGATATATAAAAATGAACTCCTTCAAAGTTATTACTTATTTCAAAAATGTATATGCTACTTCTCCAAACACCTGCTTTTGTTTTAAGTTGTTTTAAAGAAATACTACTACAACATAAAACCAATATCATGAATATGAGCCATGGGGGGGGGGGGGACAGCATAAAACACCACTCAGCAGCTTAAAATAATATTCATAAAACACTACTCAGGCTAGAAGCAGAGCATAAAATGTGTGTTTAAAAAAGAAGAAACCTGCAGATAAAGGCCTGGGTAAAAAAGAAATGTTTTGGTTTAGCACCTAAAGGAAAATATGATCCTCAAGGGGAGGTTATTCAGAACAAGTCAAGTCAAGTTAGCCTTTATTGGCATAAAATATATAGATATATATATCCGAACAAATTGGTTAAAGAAAAAAAGATAAAATGGAACGATTGCATATGTATACATCAGGAAAAGCATAAACATAAAACTATTTCTATGAGATCCTCTGGCGTGCCTTTAAAACAGAATAAAGAAACTTAGCCACTTTCTCAGTGACACTAGATGAAGTATCTTTCAAAAGACTATAGACCTTAAGTGCATCAGAACAATCAACCATGCTAACTAAAAGAGGATGTAAATACTTGTGATGAAGATCTGTATACAAATTACAATAATGAAGAATATGAGTAACTGACTCCACACATTTTTGCTTATAGAGACAGTATCTGACTGAGTAGGCTGTCTTATTAAATCTGCCATAAAGAATGGCAGAGGGCATGGCGTTGCATCTGGCAAGGAAAAAAGCTCTATGGTGTTGTGGCACCTGCAAGATGGATAGATATGAGGCCATTTTCCCAGTACTAAGAGAGATCTCAAAACTCAGTGGGGAACAAATTTTCTTAGCCAGACTGTATAGGTCTTGGCGCTCAATATCTAGCAACCTGTTTTTAATTTGTTGGACTGCGGTGGTGAAGGACAGCATGGACAATAGTTCTAGGGATAAACCCATTGCTTTTATTTTTCTCTCAATTTGTGCTGACCAATTTGACAAATTAAATTCAGAGAGCATTTGAGAGATATAGCTCCCCGGTTCAGAGTTCTAGTGCAAGCCTTCTCTATCGCAGCTCCACACCTGTGGAATCAACTTCTGGATGAAGTGCGAGCCCTGCGGAGTCTTGAGCAATTCCGCAGGGCCTGCAAGACTACTCTTTTTAAGATGGCCTTTGCTGAATGCTGAGCTAATGATAGATTCGGTGCTGTTGTATTCCGCCATCAATTTATTAAAAACCTGTAATTTAGCACCATAACTGTTAATTTTAATTGGAATGTTGATTTAAATGATGGTTTTATAATGTAGTATTTATTGAATTATATGATTTTATTGTATTGTATTGAACTAGTATGTTGTGAGCTGCCCTGAGCCTCCTTCGGCGGGGAGGGCAGGATATAAATAAAAAGTATTATTATTATTATTATTAAGCGTAGCCAGAATTTGAAGGTCATGAGCCATCCACTAGTAACCATTAAAAACATGTCAGTTTCTAAGCAGATAACTGCATATGGGACACATTTTGGCATGCCCAGAATTTTACGCAAGAATTTGGATTAGACACGTTCGGTAGCACCTTCATAATATCAAATCCAGATTGGGATGCCATACAGAAGTTGTGAAATCACTTTGGCTTTGAATATTTTTATGACAGCTGGCACAAATTGGTTACCTCTGACATAAAAAAAACGAGCTATGGCAGATGCACTGATGTTAGCTATCTTCACTGCATACTTGCGATGGGTAGACCAAGTCACATTATATTGAAAATAAACACCTAAGTATTTAAAATACTTGACTTGCTCTATCTCTTTACCATCAATAACCCATTTGTAAAGTCTCCACTTTTTTGAGAAAACTAAGATTTTGGACTTCTCATAATTTAGCTGGAGCTTATTACTAGTAAAATACAGAACACAATAGGACAACAGACGTCTTAAGCCCACTCTAGAGCAGGACAACAGCACCATATCGTCAGCATAAAGTAACAAGGATACATGTAATGCACCGAGTTTTGGACTATGGCAGTCAGGACCAGACAACTGAATAGCCAGGTCATTAAGGAAGAGATTGAATTAAAAGGGAGCCAAAATGCAACCTTGTTTGACACCCTTATTGGCAGCAATTTTCAATGTTAGGTTACCTGCTAATGAGCATTTGATCTGGCAGGTGGTAGAAGTGTGTAATCTCTTAGTAAGCATAAGTAGTCTTTTATCCATGTTTAGTTTATTTAGCTTAATCAGAGGAGGTCCCTGTCAACTGAATCAAATGCACCTTTTAAATCTAAAAAGGCAACAAATAATTTCTGGTTATTATGCACAGTGTACTTGTTGACTAGATGGGATAGGGTAATGCAGTGGTCTAAAGTGGTCTTCCCTTTGCAGAAACCCAACTGTTTAGGGCCTAGAATTTTTTCCTGCAACATCCAGAGATTGAGCTTGACTAATAAATGTTTGGAGTAAAACTTGCCAATGATGGAGAGTAGGGTAATCGGCCTGTAATTGGCAGGGTTAGTGTGATCACCTTTTTTGTATAGCGGGACCACTATTGCATTCAACCATGCCAAGGGAATTATGCCAGTTCAATCTACAATTGTAAACAGAGATGCAAGGGGAGAAGCCCACCAGTCTGGGTCTAATTTTATGATTTCGGAGGAAATGGCATCCGGGCCAGGAGCCTTTCCTAATTTCAGTTGTGTAATTAATTCTTTTATTTCCTCTGGAGAGACAGGAGGCCAGTCAGGTAAGTCGGCTAGAGGAAAATCAGATGGTTCAGCACAAGTTAGATCTTGATGGAACAGAGCTGAGAAGTGCTGAAACCAAATATAAGAGGAAATGGCAGACATATATGGGTCATCAGCCCGGAATGCACCCGAGACTATGGCCCAGAACTTATTAGAATTTTTTAAGGTAGTAGTATGGTATAGCTCTTCCCATTGAGTTTGAATATAATTGTGCCTCTTTTTTGTGATAAGGTGATGCAACTGAGTCTTAAGCACAAAATATTGTGAGGAGGTTATTCTAAAAATGAAGATCCACCTCTGAGAATGCCTTCCTTCTGGACACCAGCCATCTTACCTCTTCAGAGAGAGGCACAGCAAGCAGTGCTTGGGAAGAGGAGCTTCTCGCAGATGGAAAAGTATGAGAAGGGATGATCCTTCATGTAAGCCTTCCCCCAAGTCATTCAGGGACTTAGAAGGAAGAACTAGCCCTTTGAATGGTACCTGGAAACAGATGGACAGCCGATACAAGTCTTTTGGCACAGGGATGATATGATACTTATATACAGACCCCAACAATAGACTACCACTGCATTTTTGACGAATTAAAGTTTCCAGACAGTTTTGAAAGGCAACTCCAAGTAGTGTACATTACATTGATCCAACCTAGATATGATCAGAGCAAATAATCACTGTGGCCAGATCACACTTTCTGAGGAATAGGTAAAGTTGGCATATCAGCTGCCACATAGGAGAGCTGATTCTCCAACTATGGCAGTTCCAGTAGGACCCCATGCTAGAAATTTACTATTTCAGGAGAATGCAAGAACTCTATGACAGGCTGATTTGATGAGGAAAGATGGAAAGAAGACAAATCAAATAACTTTATAACCCTTACAAGATATGGATGAGAAAGTAAGAGATCAGAGGGAAAATTAAGGCAATGAGCACTATAATAAGATCTGTAAAACTTGTAATTTAGCTAATCCTACTGTGTACATGTGTTACTTTTAGAGTAAAAATGCACAATTAATGTTACTTCTTAAACAGCATTCCTCCCTCTTGGCTAATCCAGAGCAGTCCAGAGAAAGGAGGTAGGTGATGCATAGTGGCCAAAGAGCCCAAAATGTGTGGTGGAGAAAATGGGATTGAGTTGGGTAAAAAGGGAAGAATTCCCTGCCTAGGTGGCCATAGAAAGAAACTGGCTGACTGAAGGGCAGAGCAATCCTAAAACAAGGAAGGATAAGCTATGAGAAAGGTGTCCAGGAGTTTTAAAAAGGTTAAATTATGGAAGGAAAGCAAAATGAAAGAGAATAAGTCATCATTCCAGTTTTTGTCCAGGTTACAGGACGGAAATGGTTCTGATCGCCCTCACAGATAACCTCCAGAGGCACCTGGACAGAGGTGGTTCGGCAATGCTGGTGCTGTTAGACCTGTCGGCAGTGTTCGACACAGTCAGCCATCAGCTACTGACCAGTCGCCTCGTCGACGCTGCGATTCAGCGGTTGGCTTTGAACTGGCTTTCCTCCTTCCTCCAGGGTCGGGGACAGAGGGTGACGCTAGGAGATGAACTATCCCGATGACACCGACTTATATGTGGTGTGCCTCAGGGAGCGGTTCTTTCTCCGATGTTATTTAACATCTACATGCACCCCCTCACCCAAATTGCCCATGACGGATAGCATGTGTGCAGAGTGTTCCCAGAAAGGCTTCTATTGGTAGGAACGCCAGCAAGAAGAGCCCACACACCAGTTTTTTCCAGAACAAATGGTGTATTATACAGATTATTTACAGAAGTGCAGATATAGACATACACAGTCCAGAGTAACAGTATGCTTTACCAGTCCTTCAATCACGTCGAGAAAAAAACATACTGGCTACTCAGCTGTTAATATAGTTCAGCCCACCAATCAGCTAATTCTGCTGACTCATTGTGACTCCTTAGAAATGTCCAGCTATTACCAGCTATTGCGTCAGCCAGGGTAGTCCTGTGACCTCTGTCATGTGACACCTGTCATTCTGGCAGTTCATGATCTACAATGCTTCACAGCAAACTATAATACCAACAGCCCAGAGGTATGGGCTGGGCTGTCACCAGTATGCGGATGACACCCAGCTCTATCTGTTGATGGGCAGCCAGTCCGACTCCACCCCAGAAGATCTGTCCGCAGCATTGTATGCTGTGGCGGGGTGGCTCAGGCTGAGTACACTGAAATTAAATCCAACGAAGACGGAGGTCCTGTATCTGAGTCGACATGGCCCGGGACTGGAGGTCCGTTTAGCAACCTTCGACAGAGCCCAGCTCACACTGGCGCCCAAGGTTAAAAGCTTAGTGGTGCTTTTGGATCCTTCTTTAACAATTGAGGCCCAAGTAGCTGCCACTGCTAAGTCAGCCTTTTACCATCTGCAGATGGCAAAGCAGTTGGTCCGACGCGACCAACGCGACGACTTGGCAACAGTGATCCATGCAACAGTCACCTCAAGACTTGATTACTGCAATGCTTTCTACATGGGGCTCCCCTTGTCCCAAATCCGGCGAATTCAGCTAGTGCAGAATGCTGCAGCCAGGCTGTTAATGGGAGTTCCTCCATAGGAACGCATTCAGCCTGTGCTGAAAGCGCTGCACTGGCTACCAATAGGGTACCAAATTTGCTTCAAGGTGCTGGTGATTACCTTTAAAGCCCTATATGGCCAGGGTCCTGCATACCCTAGGAACTGCCTTTCCCTGCACATGCCCCAGCAAGCACTTCAGTCAGGGTCTCAAAACCTATTTACGGTCCCCAGCAACTGATAAGCCAGGCTCAAAACAACGAGAGCCAGGGCCTTTTCCGTTGCTGCCCCTAGCTGGTGGAATGAGTTGTTAGAGGAGGTTAGGGTCCCGCAAGAGCTTTTACAGTTCCACAGGGCCTGCAAAATGACACTCTTCCGCAAGGCATTTATATGATGGTAACAACTTCAGCAACAGGACTGGCCCATAAGAACACCACCAATAGCCTATCTTATCACGCGACAGCGATCCTGAGACCTCTGAGTACAGCTAACCACCAGAATTCAATCGCTGCCTGAAACTATTATAGTAGCACATGCAAAATATTTTAACCAACTGTTTTTAGGTTTTTTATGTTTTTATTGTTATTTATTTTACCGGTCACACTTAATGTGCTTGTGTCGACCCTTGGTTTGTGAGCCACCCTGAGCCTGCCTTCGGTGGGGAAGGTGGGATATAAATTAAATAAAGAAATATACTGTCTGTCTTGAAGATGCAAGGAAAATAGCTTAATAAAACCATGTTCAAAAGTTCTAGTGGCATTGTTAGATACCTAAGTTTACCTGGTCATCGGTGGCAAAGTTGAGCACAAAACTAGCTGTCACTAACGCACTGCACCAAGGATGAAAAATTGGGTGTCTGTTGGTGGACTCTGGTGCAAGTGAGGGCTTGAGACCTTTTGCTGCAGAAGTCAGAATCCAGGTTGTGAGTGGCAGATTGAACTGACCTATCAGGATAGGGGTACCCTAACATTTATGAAATGGCTACCTGGGGCAGATGTTAACTTTTAGCTTAACAGCTTGATGGCACCCAGGTCTCCTCTGGTATGCCCCCAGGTATGCCTCTCCCCGCTTGCCCATGAAGTAGCTGGCAGTCTGCAATCTGGATAAAATTGTCACTCACAATCCATTCTTAAATGTTTAAATGTTCTGAAATATATTTTAATTATGTTGTATTGTAATTATTTTAGTAATGCTTTAAATCACCCAGAGCCCTGCAGTAGCAGAGATTGAGTAACCCATAAATTTTATTGTTGTTGTCCTTTTGATGGCAGATAATTGCGCTGTCCAGAATTATAAAAGGAGTTTTGATTATTTTATCTTGCAAACTAAGACATTGTATATGATTCAAAGGTGTGAGTGGTTCAGTTGTTAGCAAAATTGCTGTGGATCTCCTCTTAGATGGGGGAATTAGCAGAGGAGACCCTGGCAGAGTGTAGGAGAGATCTTTTGCCAATTTATGGAGGTGTGGTTTTCAGAAAAGGAGACTCCAACAGTAATAGTTTTTAAAATAAAAATGTTTACTTAGAGAAATGTATATAGAAATACAATCACACATTCAAACAAGATAAATAATTCATACAACAGCTGCACAGTTCCTAAGAAAAATAGAGATGAAATTGGTAGGGGTAACACAAGGGTAAAAACATAGACACGGTGAAACTTTACCATCTTGAAGATTTCCCAGTAATGATAGGCAATAATGGAAGGGGTAGCCAGAGATGACCAGCACTACTAGCCATAATGGGGCCCAATTGTGCAATTGGGGATGGCTCAGACAGCGGGGTAGGGATCCTGAATGAGACACACTGAACTTGCCATGTGATGGCCTTGATATAACATGATTTGTGCCCTCAGGTGATGAGGTCATGTGGTGTGTGACCAGTAGGTCAGGTGACTTGTGACACTGCAGTGATGCCAGTACATGTGACTCCTATGTCACCAAAAAGGGGCAGACAGAGGGAGTCTCCCAGAGCTTGATAGGATTAGTGAGTAATGATGGGTTTACCTATTGAAAAACTACCTTAAACAAAGGGAAGGGTCAATTTAGAGACACAATGTAACCTACTGTAACACCACAGCTAATACAATGGGGTTGTCCTGAATGATGGGCTTAAGACCTTAGCAACAGCTATTTCCTTGGACTAATTCTTTGTTTCCAGCAATCTTCTCAGTGACTGACAGGAACAAACTTTTGTTATGTGCAGGCATCATAGCAAGCTCTTTTGTTTGACTGTGGGCTCCTCGTTTGCATCTGGCTTGACACGCCCAGCCTATGTGCTCACCCTGCTGTGTCCTCATGGTGGCTGAACAAGATGGATCAAGTGTCCCCTTCATCATAGCTTCTGATGAAAGCTGTTTTTATAGTCTGTCTGCCTTGGACAGAAGTGCAGTTGTGTTCCGCATGGCTTGGCAGCTCCTTGGGGAAGCCTGATCTGAAAGCCTTCTATGCAGGGGGATGCCTAGTCACAGCAATGGCATTAACAAGCAGGGAGGCCTCTTAGCTAAGCTGGAGTGTTTGCTCTTTGGCCCCACAGAGTAAAAATGTCCATATTGAAGCTGGCACAGTTGCCAAATGCTTAAGATCACACAGGATCCACTGCCTATAGACAGTCGGCAAGTGGGTATTTGTTATTAATGTCCATATTGAGTTCTTATACCACTTAGTTTTCTGCTTATCACTGAATGTCCATAAAAGCAGTTTGCCTGTGTTCACACAATATAAGTTGATAACAATAAGAGTCATGTATCTCTGACACTAGGCCAGAGTTAACTCAGTCCATAAATGGTGACAAAAATGGGGTCCAGGGAGTCTGGAACCAGGGCCAGAGTGAACACAGTCCATTTAAAGATGGAGGAGGGGGCTCATGCTTACACAGTGAACTAATAAAGAAGCCTGGCCCCATATTTTCCTGCTTTCCTTGAAGTGTCAAATGACCTCTCCTGCTAGGGATGTTTAGGGTGGTGAGAACCTGAGATGATTGTGAGGCACTTCAAAGGGATCTGTTGAGGCTGGGCGAGTGGGCGTCGACGTGGCAGATGAGGTTCATCGTGGCTAAGTGCAAAGAAATGCATATTGGGGCCAAAAATCCTAACTATAAATACAAGTTGCTGGGGTGTGTTTCACAATCCAGAGAAGTTCTGCCAGACAGCATTATGAAAATGAAGTAGTGGTGGTTAATTGTGAATGGTGGAAGACAGAAGGGCCTGGCATGATTTGGTCCATGGGGTTGCAAAGAGTCGGAATCGACTGTGTGACTGAACAACAACAGAAAACTCACTATCAGCACCATAGAGTAGCCATGACTGTTAGCTTGCACCTGCATTTTGTTATATTCCTCCTTGAGTTTTCCTCCACTTCTTCTCTGTTTACCAAACTGCTTCATCATTGCAAGCTCCTTAGTAAACCAAGGGGCATTGATTCCCCAGATCGATCAGCCTCCTGGGGTGTGCCATCCTAACTGGTCCCCCAGAGTTGCAAAGGTCCCTGTTGTCCATGAGTCTAAATCTCAGCAGGCAATCATAAATCCATTTATTTATTTATTTTAGAAAATGTATATGCCACCTCTCAAAAGTCCTGTTTGAGGTGGCTGACAACAGAGATAATAACAGCAGCATAAAATACATACTGAGCAGCCTAAAATGATGTATGTAACTAAAATTATTTTCCATGCCAGAAGCAGACCTTAAAACATTTAAAAGATAAAAACCTGATTAAAATGAATGTTTTAACCTGGTGCCTACAGAGAAGTAAGGTGGGTGTCAGGTGAGCCTCAGGGTGGACATTCTAAGGGTGAGGCACTGCTTCTGAAGAAGCCCTGACTCTGAGCACCGCTGGCATCACCTCTGAAGGTGGGGCCACAGAGAGAGGGGCTTCAGAAGAGGATCTCAACTGGCAGGTTTTACAATATGGGTGGAGACAATCCTTCAAGTAAAAGTACTCTGCACCAGACTTTTTAGGACTTTAATGATATGAGCCAATACTTGCCCCCAAACAGAAGGGGAACAGGTGTAAACCTTTCAGCACAGGGTAATATGATCCCTGTATCCAGCCCCTGACAATAACCTCCTTGCTGCATTGTGGTCCATCTGAAATTTCCAAACAGTTCTCAAAGGCAGCCCTGTGTAAATCATATTGCAGTAATCTAGCCTGGGTGTGATCAGAGCATGGGTCATGGGGTGTGATCAGAGCATGGGGTATAGTTGGTGTATCAGCTGAAGTTGGTAGAAGTTTGGTTCCAGGACAGGAGGGGTGTCACAATTATCTCTTTTAAATCATCAGAACTATGCCCTTCTGAAGAGAGGTGTTTATTACCTCTTAGACCCACCTGACCAATCCAGACCAGCTTTATCTGGATTGCCAGTTTGGTGTAGTGGTTAAGTGTGCGGACTCTTATCTGGGAGAACCGGGTTTGATTCCCCGCTCCTCCACTTGCACCTGCTGGCATGGCCTTGGGTCAGCCAGAACTCTGGCAGAGGTTGTCCTTGAAAGGGCAGCTGCTGTGAGAGCCCTCTCCAGCCCCACCCACCTCACAGGGTGTCTGTTGTGGGGGAGGGAGATAAAGGAGATTGTGAGCCGCTCTGAGACTCTTCGGAGTGGAGGGCGGGATATAAATCCAATATCTTCTTCTTCTTCATGATACTGTCAGCCACAAAGAACAAGGTTTGAGCCAAGATTTAGAGGGCTGCACACTGCTAAGCAGATGCATGAAGCCTCACCAACTGAAAGTAATCCATGCAACTAGAACCAGACTGTGTTCTGATAACACCCAGAGAACTGACTGAACCAACTGTGGCATCTAATTTGTGGCAGATGTGAGAAATTTTATCTGTAAAGTGCAGTCCTCATGTTGAGCAGGAGCTCACAGGAGAGTAGTTCTGGAACCTCTAAATTGTATTGTGTTCTTTCTTTCTTACACACACACACACACCCAAAAAATACTTGCTTCTGGGCTCCATTGTTCAAACTCCCTGTGAAAATTTTGCTGACCTCTTAAGATCTGACACACTTTCTGATATCCCACCCCCCATGAAAAATGGGAAAATAACCAAAACATATAAAGTAGACAGATGGAAATCTTCATGCCACTGTGGCCACATAGGAGAAAGTAATTTAAAAGTATGGGAGTAAGGCTTTATTGCGACAATTATAATTCAAGAAGCATTTTAACATAGATGCTGAAGTGATATAATTTAGTACACGTGGTGATATCAGGAGTGTGTATCATATGCAAATAAGTTGTGCTAATGAGCTCCAGCATCTCTTTTTCTAAGAAATGACCCCTGGTGTAAAGTGTATTGAAGTATAGTCACCTGAGTGGGACAAAATGCTATGTTTGAAGTTAGGAAACTCTCCAAGTCCATTTAATTATGAATTGAGTGGGAAATATGTATAATTTGCTAATTGCAATGATTCGGCAATGAATTGTTCCTCATGCAGAAGGTCTGGAAGAGAAATAATAGAATTGCCTACATATGACAGAGCACATTGAAATTAATCCAGTGAAACAATGAACCTCCAATTCAGACGTAATGACAAACCATAGTTTTATTAGTATAGAATCATAGAGTTGGAAGGTACCTCCAGGGTCATCTAGTCCAACCCCCTGCACAGTGCAGGAAACTCACAAATACCTCCCCCTAAATTCACAGGATCCTCATTGCTGTCAGATGGCCATCTAGCCTCTGTTTAAAAAGCTCCAAAGAAGGAGAGCCCACCACCTGCTGAGGAAGCCTAGGAACACGCCTAGAAGATGCTTTGGTGCAATCTATGCCTCCCCCCCTTGCAAGTAGTGAACTAATTATTTGCTTCCTCATTAATGGAAAACTTTAGTTTGTCATCATGTTCCAAACTGACAAACAATGGCTTGCTGTTTTTCTACAAACCAGGATTCCAAACAATGGCTGATCCTGACTGAATCCTTCCAGCCAAAATATTCAGGGACTGAATCATGATGCCACCACTTATCTTCCCTGCAAATTGTCAGGGGAGGATTTGGCACTACCTGGAAGTGTTACAGCCCCACCTTGTGTGAAAGGCTGGCTACAGTTTTGTTTTGAAACTCTTACTTTAATTGGAACATGGTTCAGTGCTTAAAACTTTTTTGAAAGGAGGTCAGTCAGTCTGTTCTTGCCTCTCACTGTTCTGGAAGATTGTTCTTCTACAGTATGATGTACTGTACTTACAAATTATAGTAGTAGAACAAAGTTAGAGTCAAATGGCACCTTTGACACAAACAAAGTTTTATTCAGGGTGTGAGCTTTGATACGCACACACACTTGTTATTCCTGTTTTCATCTGTTAAAACGTTTCATTATATTGTATGCTTGCATGCTAATTTGCTGTTCAACCTCTGCCTTATATGTATGGACGGGTAAGTCTTGTTCCATTCTGTCTGACACAAAAGCTCACACCCTGAATACAACTTTGTTGGTTTTAAAGGTGCCATTTGACTCTAACTTTGTTCTGTTGCTTCAACCAACACAGCTACCCACCTGGATCTGAATTACAGTAGTAATTGTCATTAATTAAATCTAGCTGATTATCCTTCCTGAACTAAGTCAAAAATTATATAAAATAGCCATAGACATCTTACTGATTCAACAGAATACACTGTCTTTTTTCCTTGGTCTGTCAATCTAGCATTGAAGTATTACAAAGTTTTGCTTAAGATATATCTGAAATACTATAATGCAAGAAACTAATAAAAGCTATGAGAAACTGGGTTTTAAAACTTTGGAAATCAATGTAAGGAGAAAGGTTTCTGGACTAGCATATGATATTAATGAAGAATAATAAGAACTGCTAGACGCACAATGATTGTGTTGAAATAATAGTTTATAGTAAAATTATAAGTTGCAATATACCCTATTTCAACAAATGACCTAAATAGCATTTAATTTCCCCAAATTATGGTACTGAATCATCCATTCTAAATAATTCTAGTCAGCCCTAGTAGAGGACGGAAAATTATTTCAGATATAATTGTAATTAAATACAGATATTTATTTATATTGATATGCAATGATAATTTCCACTTGTTCATTTTTGGACAGTCTACACTGTTATTATTGTAAGGAGAAAACAGAAGAAAATGAAGTTCTAAACATGTATTTATAAGCATTTTTAGCTAGTTGCAATGATACTTAGATTGGCCAGATGAATCTGCAAGAACAATTACCTGTTTGGTGTGCACCACTGATGCAATTACTTAAAAGAATCCTGACAATGTGTGTTTATTTATTTTAATTGAATGCTGTAAAAATGCTTATTTACTCACATTTCAAGGCTCTAAGATCTGCACCTTAAGGACAAAGAAAGGTCACCATTCTCTCCCAAGTCCTAGTCCTTTGTCAAAAGTGGACACAGTTAATGAGGTTTGTGTGGCACGGCACAAATTCTCAGACACAGATAGAGATCCTTTCAATGGAAACAAATTTGTTTGGCTTTACTGGGTTACTTAGCGATTAATAATAGCCTTGAGATGCAGGTCAGAAAGGTCAGTGTACCTGCTTGCCAACACAATCTAAAATACTCAGCAAGTCCAGGTTTGCAGGCTTGGAGGCCTCCAAACACTATGCATAAAGCAAAACAGGTTATTTTCCAACTTCTTTTTTCATATTAATAAGCAATTTTCAAGAGGTGTGTGGCAAAATGGGGGCCATGCCACTCTAAGTAATTCATTTATTTTGCAATTTAATCTTATGTTGGAAAAAATTACACTGCTGCAAAAGCATAGCATGGTGATTTTTAAACGTCAGTATGTTTCATAAGTAACCTTGTATGAAATATTGTATTAGAAGCCTTTAACAGTAAACGGCAAGGAATTTTTTTCCTAGGAACTGAAACAGAACAATACATCTCCTATCTTTAATTTATTTCCTTTTTGTTCTACTTTTGCCTTGTACATTTGAAAGAAAACTTGTGTGTTTAACTTAACCTTTTAACACTTTAATACATGCCATGGATTATAATTTTGTAAGGAAGAAAAAAAGAGCATAGTATCCAAATTTTGGAACAGAATTTTGTGTATGTATCTATGGTATCTAAACAAGCTGTGTTCCACTATAACACTGAACATTTCTAGAATTATGATGCGCTGCAAATGGATTGAAATGACCAGTAGTCACTTTTGCAGTGGTTCTCATGGTTGTCTGAATGGCTCCAGTATGCAATAGAATCCATGATCCTCACATTTTTTAATGTGACTTGGCTGCTTAAAACCTTTTGTAAGCAAAGTGGCCTTAGAGTTCCTCATGAGTTCATCTCTTTCCCACAATTTCCATGGGTAACAACTCATGCACACAAAAATCTTGATTCAGTTTCTGTTAAACTACTACTATAAGTTATATAAATAATGCTGATACATGTAAATCATTTATTGACTCAGTTGAAAGCCTATGGGCAGCTCTGAGAGGACACTCTGAGTTTGCCCATGCCACCAACTGATATCAAACCACACTTATAGTAATAAGCCTTGTATGAAGCTGTGAGGGACAGTCAGGGTCAGTAGGAAAAAGGAACCACTTTGAATTTTGTCACCTTGACCCAAAACTTCAGGATAACCCAAAATTAACCTTGTCAGAAATAATGAAGGCACTGGTAGTGTTTTAAAGTTCAAACCAAATAATAGATTTATTATGTAAAGAAAGGCTAGGAAGGAAATAATATCAGATGAACACTTATAAAATTCAGTTGGCAGGCAGAAAATCCAAGTAATAATTAACTCAAGAACACTTCTTATGTTGGCAGGCTGATATTTTAATATAAAAAATCAGTGTTTCCCTCACACTGGAAAACACTCTGAACTATAGAAAGACTTTTAAAGTTGGTTTTGGCTTTTCAGATATACTTCCACACACTTTCTCACTCACACAGAGGACTCACTGAACTTGTGACAGATCTTCCATTCACAGACCCTTTTTCCTAGCAATATTAGGTATCCTCTAAGTTGTAGAGCTATACCCTGGACAGTAATACCCTTGAGGACTCCTCACACTAGCACCTCATTCACTTGTGTTAAGTCCCCTTTCACAGCTAGAATCTATGTCTGACTTCTGGATTTCCACACAGCCACAAGAACTTTTTGTCCCTCTCACAGTGTGTGTGTGTGTGTTGGTGTTCTATCTTAGAACCAGGAGTCTGCCATTTGATCTGACAGAACCCCTCAACAGAGATTTACAGTCTCACTCTGCCTTGTGACACTTTGTGCATTGAGAGTTTTCCCCAGAAAGTGCTACAGTTAGCTTTTTGTCTCAAATAAACTCTCGTACAGACAAGAGCTCTAAATCACAACCAGCTCTGTCTCAGGAACTGAACTCCCGCTCAGTCTGCTCTCAGCTCCAGTCTCCAAACCCAACTGAAAACAGGAGATTTTCTCTCCCTGGCTGCCTCCTTCCACTTGAAACATTAGTTACCATGGGAACAGCAAGCCAATCAGAGTAAGCTTCTCAACTCTCACTCAGGCAGACTGCTTTCAGTCCATCGTAGAAGCCCTGTATGAAATAGCATCCTTGCAGTGCTGTGGTTAAAATCATTCCACCTAGTTTGGGAGCCATTTCATCTAAATAACGTGTCATGAGGTTGACAAGATACGTATGAATCAGGTCTTAGAGCTAAAACTGGTGAACAGAAACCCCCATGGTTTTATCTGATGACAGCCTCTATAATTTGTGGGAGATCACATGTTTGTATGTCTTCCTCCTCCGCATGAATACTTCATACCATATAAAATAGTAGTTCAGTTAAAAAGCTATCATATTAATTAGCCATAGAAAGTATAATGTGGAACTATCATGTTCATTTACTATAGCTTGTAACACAGTGACATCACTTTGGGAGCTTCTCTATGGGGATTTCTGATTTGCCACTTTGTACCTGAACAGCATTATTGTATTAATTATCTTGTATTAATATTAAATACATTGTGTTGAATCCTATGCAGTGCTACTTCTGCCTTCCTCCAGTTTGACCTTTGAGCACTGAAATATCATTGCAGGGGGTTGGGCAACTTTGTGGATGAAAAGCCATGCAACACAGCGGCAGTAAAGAGTAGAAAGTGTCAAGCATGATATTTCTGAGTATTAATTTAGTATGCATGCTGTGCTCATACTTCCCCCCCTCCTTTCTATTACCCCTCCTTTCTGAATAAAGATCTCTATTCAAAGTGCCCCCCACCTGCTGACTCTCAAGGATGCAGGATATGCAAGTAATCTTCTTATTGTAAAGCAGAAGTGCCTCTCCCACGAGTTCCCATACATATCAGCAAGTCAGGAATGTGTGGGAAACAAGAGATGTTATAGTATTCGAATGAGTAGTTGATAGTATGCTTTGAACCTTCTATGCAATTCACATCTGTATGTTATGTTTTGAAGTTATCTGAACTTTGCCTTTGAAGTAGCCTTTAAGATGCCATGCTATGTGTCATGGGTGCTGGGGACCCTTCAGAGGAAGTTGAGTCTGATGAGGAAACTGTGCCCCTGCCACCTGCACCAGTGCCCCTGCCTCCTGCTGGAGAAGATCCCAGCCCCCCTGCCTCGCCCTCTCGGGTGGCTCGTGTGCGTGACCGCCTCCGGCAGGACCTCAGGGATCGGAGGAGGGCGGCACGCTCACAAGCAAGACGCTCCCTGAGCCCTGAGTTCTGAGAGGATTCTGGCCCTTCTAAGAGCAAGGATGCTTGAGTGGTAACAGGATCCTGGCTGCCTCCCTGAGCCAGCAATTAGCCCAAACGGGCAACAGCCAGCAGAGGGCTATATAGCTGTGGGCTTTGGGAGGAAGCTTTGTGGAAGCAACTAGTCATCTCCCTGACATTCTAGCATCCACTCCGGCTTGACTTTGGTTCCTGACTCCCTGACTTTGGCTTTGGACTTCTGGACTCCCTGACCTCGGCTTCTGGACCTCAGACCCGCGATACTTCTACAGTGATTCGGATTTGGCGCCTCGGACCCTCCTGCTTACTGGCTACAGACCTCGGACTGCCTCTGGACTTTGCCTGACCCGGCCCCAGCCGTGACAGATTGCTTCCACCGACAAACACCCACTCCACAGGATGGATGCTGAAGCAAGTGAAACCACAGAACTACTGGCTGCGCTCCAAGCCCAGGTACAGCAGCTAACACAGGCAGTAGTGCACTTGCAGCAACAACCTGCGGCCAGTGCTCCAGCCAAGTGCCCAGTTCCCCCACCTGACAGATTTGGGGGTGCCGTGGAAGAATTTCCTGCCTTCCTAGCACAGTGTCGGCTGTACTTTGAACTGAGAGCACGGGACTTCCTCAATGACAAAACCAAGGTGTGTTTCGTCATCAGTCTGTTAAAGGGGCAGGCGGCCAAATGGGCCACACCCTTACTGGTCGCGTCCTCTCCCCTATTGACTGATTACCAGGGGTTTGAGGCCCACCTGTCTGCTGCTTTCTCAAACCCAGTCCAAGCAGCCACAGCCAACCGGAAGATCAGGGCACTGAAACAAGGCAACTCCTCGGTGGCTCAATATGCCACTGAATTCAAGCTCCTGACCCAGGACTTGGCGTGGAATGAGGCTGCCCAGATGGACCAGTTTACTGAGGGGTTGGCAGAGGAGGTCCTGGATGAACTGGCCAGGGTGGAGCAGCCACCCACGCTCCAAGAACTTATCACCCTCTGCCTCCGCATCGATGGCCGCCTGGAAAGTCGCCGCCAAGCCAAGACCAGAGGGCGCCAGCTCCCTGCGCCGTGCTACCTGGCTCCTCGCCCGTCCCCAGCTAGTACCAGCACCAAGGATGAGCCTATGCAGCTTGGAGCTGCTCGACCCCGCCTGACCCCAGAGGAAAAGACCAGACGCCGCACGCAGAATCTGTGCCTTTACTGCGGCACGGCAGGCCACTATGCCTCTGGCTGCCCTGCTAAGCATCGGATACCTGGACCTTCGCTGCCACCGCCGCCAAAAGGGCAGCCCCAGGCGTAAGTGGACCCCCCAGCCTGGGGCGACTAGCTGGGTCCTCCGAACAGCGGGCTGATACCCCAGGGCCATTCCTGCTACCAGTCAAACTCCGTCTGCCTGACGAACGCTGGCTGTTCGTGTATGCCATGCTGGACTCGGGAGCGGCCCACTGTTTTATAGATGCCGCCTTTGTGAAGCAGCACCAGATCCCTGTGCAGACAAAAGGGATTCCGTCGCTGGTGGAGGCTATTGACGGGCGCCTCCTCCGTTCTGGCCCCGTCACCCAGGAGACCTGTCCCATCACCTTCCACGTCCAGCAGCACCAAGAACAGCTGCGGTTTGATGTCGCCCGCATGCCTCGCTTCCCGCTGATTCTAGGCCTTTCCTGGCTGAAGCTGCACAACCCCATCGTGGACTGGGCCCAGCAGGAACTACGCTTCCGAGACCCATGCCCCCATCTGACTCCTCCCACCACTCTAGCAGCTGGCATCCCGAGTGGTGGTCCTCAGCTCCCTCAGAAGTATGTGGACTTTGCTGATGTCTTCGAAGAGACAGGAGCTGATCAGCTTCCCCCTCACCGGCCCTACGACTGTGCCATTGATTTGGTACCTGGGGCACCACTCCCGGTGGGGCGTCTGTACCCAATGTCGGAGCCGGAGTTGGCAGCTCTGCGAGACTTCCTGGACAAGAACCTGAAACGCGGATTCATCCGACCCTCAACCTCTCCCCTATCTGCTCCAGTGCTCTTCGTGAAGAAGAAAAGTGGGGAGCTCCGGCTGTGCAATGACTACCGGGCCCTGAACAAGATCACCATCCGCGACCGGTACCCTCTACCACTGATCCCTGAACTCTTGGATAGCCTAAAGGGGGCCCAAATCTACACCAAGCTGGACCTCCGTGGAGCGTACAATTTGGTGCGCATACGGCCCGGAGACGAATGGAAGACCGCGTTTGGGACCCGATACGGGCAGTACGAGCACCTGGTAATGCCCTTCGGACTGACCAATGCCCCCGCTGTCTTCCAGAGGTTCATGAATGACATATTCCGGGACCTGCTCGACCGCTTCGCGATCATATACCTGGATGACATCCTAATTTACTCCCGCAATCCTGCCCAGCACGCCGAGCACGTCCGCCAGGTCCTGCAGCGCCTACGAGCCCATGGTCTCTACGCCAAGCTGGAGAAGTGCGACTTCGACCTGCGCTCCGTCGAGTTCCTTGGGCACATCGTGTCACCGCAGGGGATCCTCATGGACCCGAAAAAAGTAGAAGCGGTCCTGACCTGGCAGGCTCCTCAGAATCGCAAAGACCTGCAGCGGTTCCTCGGTTTTGCCAACTACTATCGGCAATTCATCCCGGCCTACGCATCCCTGACCACACCCCTGACTCAACTACTCCGCCCCAAAGAACCCTTCCACTGGTCCCCAGAGGCCGATAACGCCTTCTCCACCCTGAAGACTCGCTTTGCCACCGGGCCACTCCTGAGATACCCCGACCCCCAGCTTCCCTTTACGGTGGAAGCTGATGCCTCCAACGTGGCCCTGGGAGCAGTGCTGTCCCAGCGCGAGGAGCCGTCCCAGCCACTACAGCCCTGCGCCTATTACTCGCGGCAGCTCACTGCTGCAGAGAGGAACTATACCATCTGGGAGAGGGAGTTGCTCGCGATCAAGGCGGCGTTTGAGGTTTGGCGACATTACCTCGAAGGGGCTCGCCACCCTGTTCAAGTGCTCACCGATCACCGGAACTTGGAACACCTCCAGACCACCCGCCGTCTCAACCAGCGCCAGATCCGGTGGTCCCTATTCTTCTCTCGCTTCGACTTCCGGATCTCCTACATCCCCCATACCCAGAACCGGAAAGCAGACGCGCTCTCCCGGAAACCGGAATACGCCCCTGCCTCAACTGAGACCGCGCCCGCTGCTCCAATCCTGCCGCCCTCAGTATTTGCAGCCACCTCCACTTCACCAGCACTCGTGGAGGACATTCGGGCTAGCCAGGCCAATGATCCCTGGGTCCAGCAACACCTCCAGGCTCTGCAAGATGACCCAACAGGGGAGTTCACGACTCGAGGCGGCCTCTTGCTACACCGCGAACGCCTCTATGTGCCGCCCGGGCCCTTGCGGGCAGAAGTGCTACGCCTGACCCACGACTCGTTACCCGCCGGGCACTTTGGACAGCATAAGACCACCCACTTGCTGACAAGGGAATTCTGGTGGCCACGAGTTCGCGCTGATGTTGCCCGCTATGTCAGCTCCTGTGACGTCTGCCGACGGGCCAAAGACATCCCAGCCAAACCCTCAGGGTTGCTGCAGCCCTTGCCCACATCTTCAGGACCCTGGGATACCATCTCGATGGACTTCATCACGGAACTTCCACGCTCCAAGGGTCAGACTTGTATCTGGGTGGTCGTCGACCTATTTACCAAGATGGCCCACTTTGTTCCGTGCCCGAAACTCCCCACAGCTCAGGAGACGGCCCAGCTTTACCTGCAACACATCTTTCGTCTGCATGGACTCCCAGCCCATCTGATCTCCGATCGGGGCCCTCAGTTCTCCTCTCGGTTCTGGCAAGCCCTCCATTCCAGCCTGGGTACTCGAGTGCACCTGTCCTCGGCCTACCACCCACAGACAGATGGCCAGACAGAGCGCACCAATGCCACGCTAGAGCAATATCTCCGCTGTTACACCTGTTACCAGCAGGATGACTGGACCACTCTATTGCCCCTAGCGGAGTTTGCATACAACAACGCGGTCCATTCATCCACCCAAATGACCCCGTTTGCTGCAACCTACGGGTACCACCCTCGGTTCTTCCCAGCGATCCTACCACCCACGAATGTCCCCGCCGTCAATGCCTACCTGCAAGAACTCCGTGCCAGCCAAGACTTGCTCCGAGAGCAGCTACAACAAGCCAAGGAGGCATATAAACGGGCTGCGGACCGAAAGAGGCAAGAAGGCCCTCCAGTGCAGCCGGGGGATCAGGTGTGGCTCTCAACTCGCTACCTGCGCCGGCCTGGTCGGTCTCACAAGCTGGATGCACGGTTCATTGGACCCTACCCCGTCGTTGAACAAATAAACCCCGTCGCCTTCAGGCTCCAGTTGCCACCCCACCTCCGCATTCACCCCGTGTTTCATCGCTCCCTCCTTGTTCCGGCTGCACCCCCTGACCCAGCTCGGACTCCTTCCCCACCGCCGCCACCACCAGTGTTGGTGGATGACGAGGAAGAATATGAGGTGCGCCAGATCCTGGACTCCCGGTACCATCGTGGAGGCCTCCAGTACCTGGTGGACTGGGAGGGATACGGCCCAGAAGACCGGTCTTGGGAGCCCGAGGACAATCTTCATGCCCCGGACTTGGTGCACCAGTTCCACAACGACCACCCCGACCTTCCAGGTCCCTCGACGGAGGGGGGCCCTGGGGGGGGGGATAGTGTCATGGGTGCTGGGGACCCTTCAGAGGAAGTTGAGTCTGATGAGGAAACTGTGCCCCTGCCACCTGCACCAGTGCCCCTGCCTCCTGCTGGAGAAGATCCCAGCCCCCCTGCCTCGCCCTCTCGGGTGGCTCGTGTGCGTGACCGCCTCCGGCAGGACCTCAGGGATCGGAGGAGGGCGGCACGCTCACAAGCAAGACGCTCCCTGAGCCCTGAGTTCTGAGAGGATTCTGGCCCTTCTAAGAGCAAGGATGCTTGAGTGGTAACAGGATCCTGGCTGCCTCCCTGAGCCAGCAATTAGCCCAAACGGGCAACAGCCAGCAGAGGGCTATATAGCTGTGGGCTTTGGGAGGAAGCTTTGTGGAAGCAACTAGTCATCTCCCTGACATTCTAGCATCCACTCCGGCTTGACTTTGGTTCCTGACTCCCTGACTTTGGCTTTGGACTTCTGGACTCCCTGACCTCGGCTTCTGGACCTCAGACCCGCGATACTTCTACAGTGATTCGGATTTGGCGCCTCGGACCCTCCTGCTTACTGGCTACAGACCTCGGACTGCCTCTGGACTTTGCCTGACCCGGCCCCAGCCGTGACACTATGTAACATTCTGTATCACTTCCAAGGTATCGTTCCTTGGAGCAAGTATTGGATTATCAATAAAACGAGTCTTTGATTTAAACAATAGCTCGATTATTCGAAATACCGATGCTTGACAGAAAATGAGTGAAATCATCCCTCATGCTTGTTTCTCCAGCAATAAGGTTGCCAGTGTCCAACTGTGATGTAGTTTGATGTGAGCCAGTTTGGTGTAGTGGTTAAGTGCGCGGACTCTTATCTGGGAGAACCGGGTTTGATTCCCCACTCCTCCACTTGCACTTGCTAGCATGGCCTTGGGTCAGCCATAGCCCTGGCAGAGGTTGTCCTTGAAAGGGCAGCTGCTGTGAGAGCCCTCTCCAGCCCCACCCGCCTCACAGGGTGTCTGTTGTGGGGGAGGAAGGTAAAGGAGATTGTGAGCCGCTCTGAGACTCTTCGGAGTGGAGGGTGGGATATAAATCCAATATCTTCTTCATCTTCTTCTTCTTCTTACACACACTAAATTAACTTAATTAACTAATTTTAAACCTAATCAGAATTTTAATGCTTAAATGTAATTTTGTGTTTTTTGCTTTTTGTATAATTGAAATTTGTATGATGTTGTTAGCCGCCCTGAGCCTGCCTCGGCGGGGAGGGCGGGATACAAATAAAATTATCTATCTATCTATCTAAATAATGCACTTTCAATCCACTTTCCAACTGGATTTTACTGGCAAAATCCAGTTGGAAAGTGGATTGAAAGTGCATTATTTAGTGTGTGTGATCCCAGCCTCTAGGTAGATGCCTGAAGATCTCCCAGAATATATCAATTCCCCTGGAGAAAATGGCTTCTTTGGAGAATGAATTTTATGGCATACTCCAATAATGTCCCTCCTTTCTCCAAATCTCACCCTCCCCAGAGTCCACCTCCAAATATCCAGGAATTTAGCAATCTGGAGTTGGCAACCCTATTCAGCAGTGTTTGTATTGGCACAAGTGGCTTCGCTGTTGGGAGTGGTAAAGTAGCACTATTTTATTTCCTACTCTTTCATGCAGCTGCCCTTGCTGTACAGCTTTTCACCAATGCATGTTCCCCAATGTTGGTTACCATTTCAAGGCTCATAGGTAGCTCCAGAGGGAAGAATGAGATAGGAAATGTCAGCTTCTAACAGTAACTTCCATAGCTGTTATATAGTACCCAACCATTGGTAGTAAGAAAGCTTTCAAGTTGCCCAGAGCTCTCCATCAAGGTGGATGTTCAAAGTATAAAAATGATGGGGGTTTGTTTGGTTTTAATAGTTTAAGATGTATTTTTATTGTGAATGTTTCTAAACTGTTAGCTACTTTGGTGGCTCTGATGAGGGCAGAAAGGTGGGCTATAAATTTTGTACATAAATACAAAATAAATTTTAAAAAGTGGGTTGGAAGGAGAACCAATTCCAGGCACGACAGAAAAGCCTTTTACAATTTACAGTTTTCTTGAAATTGAGACCTGGAGATATTACTGTCTTATAGTGCAATTCTGTACAGAGCTAATTAGATTTAATGGTTCTGGGTTCAAAACAGATATGGTGGATAGGAGCCTATTGGGATGATGTGATATCTAAGGTTTAGACTAACACCTTCTGATCCTCAGGCTGGGATCCAAAGAGCTGAGTGTGGCATTCTATAGATAAAAGTATTTTCTTGGCTCTCCTTCTGGACACACAGCAGTTGATTGTACTCTTAAAAGTTGTTCATCTGGGTTAGAACAAACTACAAAGATGTGTGCAGGAGGCACTAGTTAGATGGCAAAGGGAGTGCATGCATTATGAGAAGCGCTTTTCAATGATGCATTGGTATATTTGAATTATATATGATATTTAACCAGTTAAAATTAATGAGATTTTTGTTACTAACTTTGACAGGATGTATACCCTCTAATAGTTAATTGTTATAGAGTATGTTGAGGTAGTATAAATATTTACCCTAAGGGAATTGAATTACTTTTAATGCCATATTTTATGTAAGATGCCCTGAAAAAGGTCAGAACTTACCTAATTAACATTTATTAAATCTACATACATCACTGAACAAAATTTATGTCTTTCACACACAAGGTTAATTTAAATTCACTGTTTCTTAATACCAATAACAACAAATGTTAATCAAGCTAACTTCTACTCTGTGTGTATGGGTGGGGTGGAGATTGACTGCAATACGTTGTTATCAGTAATACCATATAATCATAATCCATGAAATGTTTTAAATTAAGGTTTCAATATTGTTGATAAAATATACATTTAACAGGAATGATCAAAGGTAAAAATTCAAGTGACAGGAAAATCCTGAAGGTTTTTTTTAAAAAAATGTTTAAAAACTCAACATGGCAAAAACAGAACATATAAGAAGGGTATGAAGTTCCAACCTAGGATCAGCATAGGGGTAGTACATAAACACCTCATTTCTTTAAATGAAACGTAAGTCCTCAGGGCCAGATGAACTGCATCCAAGGGTTCTAAAAGAGCTTGTGGGTGTAATTTCTGAGCCTCTGGCTATTATTTTTGAGAATTCTTGGAGAACAGGAGAGGTGCCGGAAGATTGGAAGCAGGCCGGATCTGACATAAATGAGACCTTGTTGGGCTGGCCCATGTTGCGTTGGGCTAAGCCATGTCAGGCCAGGTCGTGAGTGTACCTATTTAAGATTAGGTAACAGAGATACAAATTTTGTAAAGAACACAGTAAACGTAAAAACATGCTTAAAACGTTAGCACTCATTGGTCTTAAAGATACTTTCTTCATATTTCTCCCATGGGATCCAGGGAACTGGGCAAAGAAAACTCTGGCTCTTTCCTTCCTTCCTCAGGGGACTGGTGGGGAGCCTCGGCCAATAGAAGGAAGAGATTGATCAAAGTCACCAAGTCAGTCTACTAATTAAATGCCCTTCAAGCAAAAGAAGGAAGAGAGGCTTGGCTCAGTCACTCGACTGTGCAACTGAGATAGCCTGGCAAAGCAAACTATTCCTCCCCCCTTCCTTCCCAAGGAAGGAGCCTCAGCCAATGCTCCTGTGCAATTGAACAAGCCTTGCAAAGCAAGCTGTTATGCAGAAGGAAGCAAGATATAGGGAGAAGGAAGCAGATGACAGCCAGTTGCTGGGGGGGCCTGATTTGGCCCCTGAACTGCATGTTTGACACCTCTGCTCTAGACTGACTCTTCAACATCTCTGGGACAGATTTTTCCTCACCTAACTCCCCCCCAATCCTGCCAACTGAGATCTACTACTGAACTATGATCCTAATTTCAGTACATATGTAATTGTGTGTCACTCACTGCAGAAGCAACTCATAGTTTGTTTAGTAAATCTTTCTCAGGGTACAGAAGCTTATAGAACAGCAGAAAGTGAGTATCTTCTTGCATGCAGCTTCCCCAACTTCATGATTCTTCTCAATAGACAGATTTGAACTCAAGAGACCATTGGTCCAACCCAGTCAGTTATCACATTTGCATTGCCTGAAGTATTGGCTTCAAATTTTTATCATTTACCAGCACTCTGAAATATATTTGCATCAAAAATTAATACAGCTATATATCTAATTCTCAATGTGGAGTCATATGTGGATTCTTAAATCTAGACACTGGAGCCCATAACAGATCTTCTAGAACCCCAAGGAAAGCTCCAGGTTTGCAGAACATTCTGGAATCTAAAAAAATTAAAAAATGGGTTTTAAAAAACCAGTAGTCTCTGTATCTTTAAGAAACAGATGTCCTCATGGTTATTGTGGAAGTTGATAGGCAAACCTTCAAACCTTGGTTTCTGCCAATAAAAGGCAGGAGGAGAAGGCAGAGCCTTTTCCAGGATCATGTTCCACTTCCAGTTCACTTCTGCTCACCTCATTCCCTGGAGGGGAAGACTCACTGGGACCAGGCCAGGAATCAACCACCAAGTGACTCACTACCACAGAGGAAAATGAAGTACCGCTTGCAAGCCCTTGTTGGCTCCCTTATTATAGTTGTTTATTTCTGAGTTGTGAAACCTAAATCAATAATTTCTATCAGATTTGAAAGCTTACCTATTTTATAATTGAGACACAAAGATCTCTGTATTTCTTTGCCCTGCACACTGCTGAATTGTATGGAAGGATAGTGGAATTGTACAGAAAGATGAGTTTATTGTAGCACATTTAGGGTTGCCAAGTCCAATTCAAGAAATATCTGGGGACTTTGGGGGTGGAGCCAGGAGCAAGGGTGTGACAAGCATAATTGAACTCCAAAGGGAGTTCTGGCCATCACATTTCAAGGGACTGCACATCTTTTAAATGCCTTCCTTCCATAGGAAATAATGAAGGATAGGGGCACCTTCTTTGGGGGCTCATAGAATTGGACTCCCTAGTCCAATCTTTTTGAAACTTAGGGAGTATTTTGGGGAGAGCCACTGGATTCTATACTGAAAATTTGGTGCCTCTACCTCAAAAAACAGGATCCCCAGAGCTCCAGATACCCGTGGATAAATTCTCCATTATTTTCTATGGGAATAAGTCTCCATAGGGAATCATGAGTACCCAGCAGACATTTCCCTCCCCTCCTCCCGCTTTCTGATTACCCTGAAACGGGGGGAAGGCCTCCAAACCAGGGATCCCCTGCCCCACCTGGGGATTGGCAACCCTAAGCACATTGGTAGAATGTGGGTAATATTTATGTTTCAACAGATGTTATTGCAACAGCCTTATATTTCTAAACATACTAAATAGAGCCTGGTGTTGCTTATTATAAAGCAGTGGACAGTGCCAGCATATCATTCCTAGGAAGTCAGGCAATGACATAGTTTTTAAAGAATATCAGCATATTTTCTTATGTTGGCCCTGTAAGTAACTAAACTGTTTCGATGCAGGAGAGGACTGGAAGAGTTTGCAGAGATGAAGGAGAGAGAAGAGGAGAAACAAGCACTTGAAAGAGAAGAAAAGAAAAAGGATTACCAAGCCCGAAAGATGCATTACCTCCTTAGCACTCAGCAGGTTGGTGTACCTGTTCCTGACAGCTCATGCAAACCACTGGGGCCTCTAGCTTGACAGAGATAAACTAGCAGGCTGGATGGGACATGACTTGTTGAAAAGATATCTCAAAGACACTACTTCGCGTTCAATTTAGTGCATTTCTATAGGCGAGAGCAGGTACCATGACTGCTGCGTGACAGCAGCTTCATAGAGGCAGCATCAGCACGGCTGGCAGAAAGAGACCAAGTCAGCAGTTTGATCTGCCACTGTGATAACACAACACGAAGGGCATAACCTCACTTTAAAAACTCATTTTGACTGGTTTATTGTTGTGTTGTCTCACTTGTCAGGAACTAACAAGTTATTAAGCCAAGGAGGGGTTTCATTTTTTCCATTTTAATTGAGCTAATGCTTGGGCTGGAATTGGAATTCCATGCTACATTTTAAAATAGATTGTAAGTGTGAGTTATTTGTTAAAAGTTTCCAGAAATTTCCTGAGTCAGCAAATTTACTTTTACTGTACTCTTGCACACTTGTGAATATGTTCTGACTAGGTTATTTATTCTTCTAAGAATATTTGTTTGAATTGTGAAGAGATGTTCAGAATGACAGGTGCTCTGCCTTTTGATCCCTAATCATCACAGCAAATAATTCTGTTTGGTTGTAATGAGTGTCTAGTTATATGAATATCCATATCAGAAATGCAAGCAAAATTATTTCAGTCATAAAAACAGATGTTATTAATAATTAGACTTTTAACGTTAGTCTTGTGCTCACTTTATATTTAACAAGTACTATTCAAAGATCAAAAACAGTACCATGTGATTATGCAACCAAAAATTAGCCCTTTTCTTTATCAGTCATGAATAAGCAATGTTAGAGATTGTTTACATAAACTACATGGCAATTAATAATGGAAAAGTGAAATGATTAGTGGAAATTAGTTATTTTAATTGTAAATTTAGTAAAATCAGGGTTTGTTTGTGAAGAAGCAGAAGGAAGGACTAATTAGTAAATGAAGATTATTGAGAATGAATTATTCATCTAGAAAGAAGATGTTGAAGATAGTCTCTCTGGGAAAGACTTCATATTGTTTTAAAACTGCAATTAATAACTATAGTTACTTCAGAATATGTCAAAGATCATACAAAACTGGCCTCAGGCAGGACAGAATAGTTTGAAGTTTAGAATTAAACATACTTCATATTTTTGACTGTAGTGACCATTTACAAATATAGAAACATACCACAACGTATGCCAGATAGTTTATATCTTTGGCAATATGCATGTATGTAAAAAAATATACCCAGTGCTACATTTAAGATATTCAGTAAAGCTGCCTCACTCAGTTTAAGAACTGCCACTTTAAGGCTTAAGCTCCAATAATGCACAAATGCCATTTCAGAACTGCAAACTTGTTTACTGGCTGTGATCTAAGATGCAATGGGTTAATGAAAATATAATACACATTATTGTAGCTTTTTTGTGTATAGATTAAACTATGTACATTCATTGCATCTGTATATGTATATCTCATTGTGCCTAATGCTAGTATAAACTTAGCAGTAAAAAGAAGTTAAAAATAGAAATGAAATTGTATTTTGATTAAAACTCAGGCTCCTAGAAAATGATGCCTGGTGAAATAAATGACAAGCTCTAAAACTTTATCCTTATGAAATATTGAGCTTTTAATCAATGTTCTTCGTTTATCAGTGGTTTCAATAACTAGTCAAGTAACACCTAACTCATTTGAGCTTCTTTTGTTTGAAGAAATTTCCATCTTTGTGATCCCTGTAATTATAAAGAAACTTGCAGAAGAATCCATGCAGTCATAAATTATGTTGTCTGCTCCACCTACTGGTTGCCTTCTGGAAAAGGCCTTAACTGGGGATGGTAGCAAGAAATATATCTTTATAGTGTGAGATCTGTGTTCATTGTCATGTTGTTTCTATTGAGCCAACATCTTAAAAAGACATTTTCCAGCCAATTTTGCTTGCAGTGCATTCCTAATCAGCGTTACCCCCTTAAAAGATCATTGAAGTTTAGAAGGGTGTGACTATGTTTAAGATTGCACTGTTAATCTGCTTCTCAGAGAGATTAAAAGAATCCGTATTGACTGCAACTACATATTACTTTTCTTAAGTATTGTAACATCTAAACAATGTGTTGAAAGATTTTAGTTTGTAATAATTTTATCTTTTTAAGGGTACATCATAAACAGAAAAAAACAGACAAATTTGGGAATTTTCATATAAATACAAGAATCCCTTCACTATTAATAGAAATCTACCGTATTTTATAGATTTTTCACAAAATCTTTAGTGTAATCATTGTGACATTTGTAGGAACACCATTCCTTGATCCAGGCCACTATTATAGAGTGTTTTGGAACATCCACATCTTAACTTTCTCCTGAATTTATACTGGGCTGGCATAGAGTTGCCAGCAAGCATCTGGCAGGAGTCTGGGTAGGCTTGCCAGCCCCCAGGCCTGGGCAGGGGATCCCCAATTTTGCAGGCTCCACCCTGCCACCAGCCAGCTGGCTAACGGGGCCAAGCTATGCCTTTAGATCTGGGCAGGTTTAGAAGAAGCTTGCAAACTGTGTTATGAGGTCCATCATAACACAGTGTGTGTGTGTGTGTGTGTGTGTGTGTATAGGCCACTGTGTGACACAGAGTGTTGGACTGGATGGGCCATTGGCTTCTCTTATGTTCTTATGTGTGTGTGTGCCTTTAAATCTCACCAGGACATGAAAGCTGCATGGGGAGGGGTGAGCAAGCAGAGCCATGTGGCTCTTCCTGGTGAGTGTGTGAGAGATGAAGAGAGCACAATCCCTGCATTTGTTTCAGAAGTCATGTATAGTTAAATTAATAGTAAAGAAATAACTAGAACCTGATTATGGGATGGAGGAAAACTAGACTCTCCTGTACTTTTGTTTCCCTGTGTTAGTCTGAAGAAGTTGGTAGAAATACAGCAGATTGTTACATTCAGCAGCTCCCATGAGTAAAGCAATTTCCCCAGTGAGATCATGAAAGTGTGTTTGTTGCAAACTGTTTATTTTGGCTACTTTGTGAGTGTGTGTGTGTGTGTGTTCACTTTCATATAGTGGAAGTGCAGCTGCTGGAGGATGAGGAAATGAAGACTGTATTCAGGGGAACTGCACTGCTGTATTTTTATTTATTTGTTTTAAGGAATGGGAAAGCCTCCAGGCTCCACCCCCAAACTTCCCACATATTTTCTCAGTTGAACCTGGCAACCCGAAGTCGGTGGGGGGGTAGGAACATGGAGGGCATTATCAGGTAATGGCATACCATCACTTCTGGGGGGGGAAACTAGATGTGTTGTCATGTGTCTCTAGAAACCACAGGAAAAATCATAGCGTTTCTGAAAGTTTCTTGAGTATCGTGATGTTACTTCTGCATTACCTGAGAAGTGACATCATGGTGTCACCTAGCAGCACACCCAGTGGAGATCTCCTGCCCCTACTGGGGAAATTGCTATTACAAAATATAATTCGTATAAGGAAAAGAGTGCATTTCAGCAACCTCATAATTTTACATAATGCATGTGCATATTTATGCACATATATACACCATTGTGCAAATAGTCCAAAACATCGTAGAAAAGAGCTCCAATGGACCACCAGGAGAGTAAAGCCCTTTTCGTACCGCCAGGTCCTTCCTCCAGGGAGCGTCTTGCAATACTTGTAGTATATGTTTAGGAAATATTCACAATATTCTGAAAGGTATATCCATTACAAAAATACATTCATAACAAATTTATCAATATACAGTATTACAAATAACAATGTGTTGGGTACAAAATGCTCAACAGTTCTTTCACAAATTCATGCATAATCAGAATTCTGCTGCCTCCATCTGGTCAGCAAGTTAATTGCGTCCAAAAAGGAAAAATTTCCCACAGTATATATACCAATTCACAGGTGTGAGCGATTACCAGATGGATGCAGTTAACAGTGAAAATATACATGTCAATTATCATAACAGTTTTTACAAAGTTAAAATATATAGACAGTTTTTAACCCAGAAAACAAGAAAGATCCAGTTCAGGATTAAGACCTGAGCTCTCCACAGTTCCAAACCTATAAATCAGTTTTGCCTCCTATTGCAAGAAAACTTTCTTGGCATCTTTGTCTATTAAAGGGATGTACATTCCATTTATACACTACCATAAATCTTAAGTCTTCAGGTTTATGCCCTAAGGTTAAAAATATTTAGCAAGAGGAACATCTTTGATGTAATGTAGTGATGTAGTGCCCAGACTACATGGGCATTGTCTAAATCGAATTAAACATATAAATCAAATTAAATCGAATTAAACATAAACATAATGTTTAATTCTTGAGATATGTTCAAGGATTCTGACCTTTATTGGATGTACAGAACAATCAGCACAGTCAACAACCATCTTCCTTATCTTCAAACCCCTTCCAACCCTCCCAGCAATTAACACGGAACAATGGTCACATTCAACAGCCAGTTTCCTTATCACTACCCTTCCAGGAAGCCCCACCAAACAATGGGCACATCCACAAACCAATTGCCTTTTCATCACACCCCCTCCAGCCTAGAAATAGCAGCTCTCCAGCAGCCCTGGCCTCACTCAATGCACAGCAGCCAAGAAGGTCTGAGCACCTGCTCCGGCTGCAACGCCACTGAAGATGTTCTCCGCAGCTGAGAACGAAACGTCTGGAAGGAAAACTTTCTCCAGTAGAACACGGCACTTGATCCCGAAAGATTCTACTAACCCTATAATACCTAAAATAAACTTGGTTGCAAGGGCACCAGATTGCATAGCAACATTTTTTAGTTCGACAGTTTGTAAAGAAATTAAAGTGTATAGTGCCCCTGTGCCATAAGAAAATTCGTTGGCCTCTACAGCATATGCACAAGCTTGGCATTTGTGGCAACGAAAAAATCCTTTCAAAGTATTACTAGGCACATTCCTGGGTAGGCTGTCAGCCCGCACCAGTTTATCTCTAAGATTAACAGCCCTTTTGTAAGATATTAGTGGTTTCTGCTGGCACCCTGGTATATTTTCAATTAGATGCCAGTGACGTGTGACAATCTGCTTAATTCTGGATGCCCTGTTACTATAATTCAAACTAATAACCAGCCTAGACATAACAGGTCTCTGCTTTTCTTCAAGCAATTGTTTCCTGCTCATAGCTGTAGCTCTCTGCGGCTGCTAAACACAATTTCATCAGCTTCCCTAACAAAATCCTAAATGTCGGTAGAGTTACGTCTAATTTTTAGGTACTGGCCATATGGCAAATTGGTTTTAAGAGAATGTGGATGTGCAGATGTGTAGATTGAAATTCTAAATAACTGTTTCTAGAAATCTTTTTCTTGTAAGGTTAAAAAAGATAGTATTCTGACAAGACTTACAGAGAACAGTGTCTAAAAAGGGCACTGACAGTGTCTGTGTGGCTAGAAAACCTGATGTTTATCCATAGTAGGAAATCTGGGACTGCCTCTTGGACTGCAAAGGTCACAATCACATCATCTATGAAATGATGATAAGAAATTAATAAATCAAAAAAAGGTTTAGCTTCAGTATTTCAAATATATCTATCCTCTAAATCTTCCATAAAGAGGTTAACCAGGGATGGTGCCACTGGGCTGCCCATTACAATGCCATAGTCTGTAAATAAAAGCTGTCCTTATAACTGAAATAATTATACTCTAATATTAAATCACAGATGTCCATCAGAAAAAAAGTTGGGATATGAAACAACTGATTGGTTTATAATAGGAAAAGGAGTTCGACAAGGATGTATATTGTCACCCTGCTTATTTAATTTATATGCAGAGTACATCATGCAGAATGCTGGCCTGGATGAAGCAGAAGCTGGAATTAAGATTGCCGGGAAAAACATCAACAACCTCAGATAGGCAGATGACACCACTCTAATGGCAGAAGGTGAAGAGGACCTAAAGAACCTCTTGTTGAGGGTGAAAGAGGAGAGCACAAAAGTAGGCTTGAAACTCAACATCAAAAAAACTAAGATCATGGTATCCAGCCCCATCGCACCTTGGCAAATAGAAAGGAAAAAACATGGAAGTTGTGACAGACTTCACATTTCTGGGATCTAAGATCACTGCAGATGGTGACTGTAGCCATGAAATTAAAAGACCTTTGCTCTGTGGGAGGACAGCTATGGTGAACCTATTTAGTCCATGTCATATTTGACTGTGAGACTTATAATGATCATCGCGAAGTACTTCCATTTTCCACAGCCATATCTGTTTCAAGTAGTCAAAAATTGCAACTTCTTAAGAATCTTCTTGATGATAAGAACCGTGAGGTTACTTACAAATTACCAAATTTTGGCTGGCTTTTCACAAGAATAAGAAAAACTCTAATAATTCAGTCAGGAAATGGCTAAATACCTTTTGCCAATGTTTTTGCTGTAACTGCCATGTTCTGTTATATCTGTAGTCTTACAACAATATTGTATGCCTTTTTATGTATGATTTTATGGTCATTCAGTTTTAATTTTGTATGATTTTACTGTTTTAAATGCTGTCTTAGACTGTAAATAAACTAAATTAAACTATGGTGAACCTAGGCAGTAAAATAAAAAGTAGAGACATCACCCTGCCAACAAATGTCCGTATAGTCAAAGCGATGGTATTCTTAGTAGTAATGTATGGCTGTGAGAGTTGGACCATAACAAAGGCAGAGCACCAGGCTTTCAAAATCCTCCACCTGGGTGGGGGACCCTTGATTTGGAGCATCCTCCCCCCGCTCGCCAAAAATCCGGAAAGTGGGGGGGGGATGGCGGACCTTCCCACCCAGCCCCGATCCCAGCAGCTTCTCCTGGCCCCTTCCCTTCCCACCGATTCCTGATGCTTCTCCTCATCCCTTCCCTTCCCACCCAACCCCGATCGCAGCAGCCAGAGTTCTTCCATTTTCCCAGGCTGCTTCCCGCCCCCAGTCAGCTGGCTGGTGGGGGGGAGCCCCGCCCCCAAAGGACCATGTGCCTTTGCACCTCCGGAGGCTTGATTGAAAGGCTTCAACTTGGGATGGTGTGTCTGTGTTGCTGTGAAGAAGCTGGCAGCAACTCGTGAGTAGAGAGGCCAATCCCCTGCATCAGATTTGCCAGAAACATGGGGGGAGGAGAGGGAAACGTCTTCATTATTCCCTATGTGGAGATCGATTCTCATAGGGTATAATGGGAAATTGATCTGGAGGTTTCGGGGGCTCTGGGGGAGCTGTTTTTTGAGGTAGAGGCACCTCAAAAAATTTTCAATATAGTATCTAGTGCCTCTCCCCAAAATACCCCCCAAGTTTCAAAACGGTTGGACCAGGGGGTCCAATTCTATGAGCCCCAAAAGAAGGTGCCCCTATCCTTCATTATTTCCTATGGAAGGAAGACATTTAAAAGGTGTGCTGTCCCTTTAAATGTGATGGCCAGAACTCTCTTGGAGTTCAATTATGCTTGTCACACCCTTGTTCCTGGCTCAGCCCCCAATGTCTCCTGGCTCCACCCCCAAAGTCTCCTGGCTCCACCCCCAAAGTCTCCAGATATTTCTTGAATTGGACTTGGCAACCCTACCGAGCACAGAAGAATAGATGCTTTCGAGCTGTGGTGCTGGAGAAGAATCTTGAGAGTCCCTTGGACTGCAAGAAAATCAAATCAGTCAGTCCTAAGGGAAATCAACCCAGACTGTTCCCTGGAAGGTCAGATGCTGAAGCTCAAATACTTTGGCCACCAAATGAGAAGGGAGCCTCACTGGAGAAGATCCTGATGCTGGGAAAGACAGAAGGCAAAAGAAGAAGGGGACGGCAAAAGAGGAGATGGCTGGACAGCGTTACTGATGTAACTAACACGAATTTGATCAGACTTCAAAGGATGGTGGAAGGCAAGAGAGCTTGGCGTGACTTAGTCCATGGGGTCACAAAAAGTCGGAATCGACTGTGTGACTGAACAACAAAAAAACAAAATAAAACTGCTGTCACCTCATTTCTGTGCTTAGTTTTCTGAATGTAACAGTCTTAAGGGCAATTTAAAATAATGTCTATCCATTTTTTAAAACCCTGCCAAACTGAAAAAGGCCAGATATTTTGCAAGATTTTGAACCACCTTCTAAAAGCTTTCTCCAAAAAAAGTTATAATTTCACCTATTCTATGTCATTATATTAATCAGCTTGGTTATATAAGAAACTTACCAGTACTTAAAGTAAGATTGTGACACAGTGATGGTTTAGATGTGTCAGCTGTTGCTGAGAGAGGAGAACTTGTTTGCCTGGGGGTGGTTGCTGGCCCCACCCTCTACTGTTGCTCTGGCTATTGAGTCAGAGGTGGGTGGTGGCTTGAGCGTTTAAATTGCAAGGCTCATCCAGAGGCATGAGCCTTTGGTGCGAACCAAACGACAAGAGCCAAAGGGCTCTTGGCCTGTGGCTCTTAGACTAGGGGTCTAGCCTGCGGGTTTTGCAAGAAGGTGGGTAGTTCCTCATGACTAAAGCAGCAGTTGGTAGTGGAATTTGCAGGAAAGTCAAGATAAAGAGAATTTTAAAATGGATTACAGCAGAATGGCTGATGAGGGAGCAGAGGCAGTGTCGTGTAATGATGTGGGATGTTTGTATTTCTACCTGAGAGTAGCAGCAATTACATTTGCAACAAGTGTAAGTTAGTAGTCCTGCTGGAGGAGAAGATATGGGGACTAGAGGGATGATTGTCCACACTATAGTGTATCAACGAAGATGAGGATTTTCTTGACAGAACCCGTGAGGCGCTCTTGAAAGGACAAGAGGAGGAAGAGGAAGTGATATCTCAGCAATTGGAAGAGAACCCAATACAGGAGGAGGGTTCATGGAAAAATGTAACCTGAAGGAGCAGGAAAATCAGGAGATGTTCTGAGCCTCTGCTGCTCAGCAATAGGTTCCAGGATCCCCCCATAGTAACTGATTCTGCCTCTGCGAAGCTTGAAGAAAGTTTCTCAGGATCCTGTGGATAAGAAGCCCGGAGCTTTTGCTTCCCAGTATAGGAAAAGGAGGGTGGTAGTAATTGGAGACTCCTTTCTCTGAGGGGTGGAGCTCAAAGTGTGCCGACCGAACTTGTCCTCCCGAGAGGTCTGCTGTCTGCCAGGTGCATGCATCCAGGATGTGACAGAAAGGATTGGAAGACTTATCAAGCCCATGGATTATTATTCTTTCTTGCTGATCCACGTGTGAACAAATGATACTGCCTGTCACAGCCCTGAACGTATTAGAAAAGACTATGTGGCTCTGGGTCAGAAGGTGAAGGAGCTGGGAGCACAGGTTGTGTTCTCATCGGTTCTTCCTGTTGAAGGCCATGGCTTAGGATGAGAAAGAAGAATACTTCTAATAAACGACTGGTTAAGTCGATGGTGTCATCAGGAAAGATTCGGATTTCTTGACCATGGCTTACGCTTCCGAGATGGGAGATGGTTTCCATTTTACAATGGTAGGAAAAAGGGTGTTTGGTAACAGCCTTGCTAACCTAATAAGGAGGACCTTAAATTAATTGTACGGGGGAGCGAGACAATAATTCAAAGCCTCATATGATGCTAGAAACTGGGGATAAGAACTCTAAAGCTTTGCAGAGAGTGGCGCATGCACTAGGTAATGTTAACGCGCAGGTATGTATGGAAACTAAACCCTCAGGATGCATAGAACATGAATTCCGATGTCTCTACATTAATGTATGGAGTTTGGGAAACAAACAGGAGAAACTGGAAGTCCTAATACAGGAAGAGTATGACCTAATAGGCCTTACTGAAACTTGGTGGGATGACACTCACAACTGAATATTAGGATTCAACTGTACAACGTATTTAAAAGGGACAGACAAACGAGAAAGGGCAGAGGTATATGCTTGTGAGGAAATATGTGAATCTGAGCATGGCAACTCAGTTGAGAGTCTCTGGGTAAAAATAAAAGGAGTAAGAAATAACAGTGATATTATGGTGGGGATCTGCTATAGACCACCAAGCCAGGCAGAGGATTTGGATGAGATACTCCTACGACAGATTGCAAAGTTCTCTAAGAGAAGGGACACGGTGATCATGGGAGATTTCAATTACCCGGACATCTGTTGGAAGTCCAACTCTGCTAAAAATGAAAGGTCAAATAGATTCCTGACTTATCTTGCCGACAACTTCCTTTTCCAGAAAGTGAAGAAGGAAACAAAGGAATCTGCTATCTTGGACTTGATTCTCACCAACAAAGAAGAATTGATTGAAGCAGTGGAAATAGTGGGCACCCTGGGCAGTAGTGACCATGTGATTTTGGAATTTACAGTCTTAGGGAAGGGGGAAACTATATGTAGTCAGACTTACAGGTTTGACTTCAGAAAGGCAAACTTCAACAAACTTAGAACTATGCTGGGTAAAATCCCATGGTCAAAAATACTTAGGAAGAAGGGGGTTCAAGAGGGTTGGGGAATTCTTAAAAGCAAAATACTGAAAGTGCAATCACAGACAATTCCTATGAGAAGAAAAAATGGAAGAAGCCTAAAGAAGCTGAGGTGGCTCCATAAGCAGCTCTCTAAAGACTTGAGAAATAAAGAAGACTCCTTTAGGAATTGGAAGGAAAGTCTTATAACCAAGGATGAATATAAACAAATCACCAGTGTCTGTAAAGAAAAAGTGAGGAAAGCTAAAGCTCAGAATGAGCTTAGACTGGCCAAAGATGCTAAAAACAACAAAAACGGGTTCTTTTCTTATATTCAGAGTAAGAAAAGAGCATGGTAGATCCATTGCAAGGGCAGGAAAGTGAAATTGTAACAGGTTACAAAGAGAGGGTGGAACTGCTCAATTTGTCACGTTCTCAGGGCGCAGGCAGGCAGGAGTCCAAAGCCAGCCCAAGGTCAAAGTCCAGGAAGTGAAGCGGGAGTCAAGTCAAAGCAAAATCTCAAACCAGAATCAGAAGTCAGTGTCCAAAAGCTAAAGGGTCAGGGTGCCAAGGAATTCAAGCAGGTCAGAATCAGGAAGGAGCGTGGATGCAAGCCAAAAAATAGACTTGTTGCTTCCACAAGGTTTCCAGGTCCTGGGTGGAAGCTATATGGGAACCTCAATTAGCCTGTTTCCTGAGTGGCAGCGACTCTGCTAGAACTCAGGGCTGAGAGATCTGAGGCATCGCGTGCCTCATGTTTTCACCCTGAAAGTTCTTTCTGGAGCCTACTTCAAACTCTTGAGATGGGAGGAGGAGAGCTTGGAGGAGATTTACTGTCAACAGCTGACACTGGTGCCCAGAATGTGGGGAGAGTGATTGATGGGCCAGCTGCTGGTTGCTCGGCTGAGGAACTGGCTGGCAACTCTTTCAGGTCAGTTAGCCCTTCCAGCTCCCCCTCATCAGGGCTCATGGCACAATTCCTACTTTTTCTCAGTCTTCTCTTCTGAGGAAAACAGTGCTCAACATGGCAAAAACAGAACATATAGGGTGTTTTTGCACTCACCTTCAGCCGGCGCGACCCCCCTCTTCACCGCGCAGGATCTGCGCGGATTTCGCACTAAATGCCGCGGAGCAGCCGGAAGAGCCGGAAACTCCCATCGCAAAAGCCGCGCAAACGGAAACTGCTTTTTGGCGGTTTACGTTTGAGCGGCTTTTGCGCCGGGAGTTTCCGGCTCTTCCGTCTGCTCCGCGGCATTTAGTGTGAAATCCGCGCAGATCCTGCGCGGTGAAGAGGGGGGTCGCGCCGGCTGAAGGTGAGTGCGAAAACGCCCATAATGAGGGTATGAAGTTCCAACCTGGGATCAGCATGGGGTAGCAAATAAACACCTAGTTTCTTTAAATGTAACTAAGTCCTCAGGGCTAGATGAACTGCATCCAGGGGTCCTTCATAGGACCAAATCCTATGAAAAAAGGTTGAAGGAGCTGGGCCTGTTTAGCCTGAAGAGGAGGCGGCTGAGAGGTGATATGATCACTATCTTCCGTGGCCCCAGAAGGCAGGGCCAGAACCAATGGGTTGAAATTAAATCAAAAGAGTTTCCGGCTCAACATTAGGAAGAACTTCCTGACTATTAGAGTGGTTCCTCAATGGAATAGGCTTCATCAGGAGGTGGTGGGCTCTCATTCCTTGGATGTTTTTAAACAGAGGCTAGATGGCCATCAGACAGCAATGAAGATCCTGTGAATTTAGGCAAAGGTATTTGTGAGATTCCTGCATTGTGCAGGGGGTTGGACTAGATGACCCTGGAGGTCTCCTCCAACTCTATGATTCTTTGAACATATTGTTTGATGTTATGTGGTTCTCTTTGCTTCCCTTCCCTTCACAGTGTACGCTTTACTGGAAACACAGTTTGCTATTACATCTGAACCAGCAAACTATAGTTTGTTCTTTCCCTCCAAACCACATTTTGGATCTGATGTGCAATCCTGTTTTGAAGGGAAAGTTCAAATAGTATTCTGGCTCAGATGTAGCAACGTATGAGCTCTTGAACCAAAAAATTCCACTTCAGGTATACAAGAGGAAGGAGAAGCAGACCAACACAGAACTCATTCATAGAGTGCCAAACAAGATTTGATAATATATCTGGACCATCCCACAATCTTTAATGTTTTTTGTTCCTTTAAAATAATTTTGCATGTCTCTACCTGCCTGTTTTTTGTACTGATATGCTTAAAACAACAAAGGATAGCATTGAAATTAATATTGTACTATTGTTAAAAACTGAAAAAGCTTATGGGCATCTCATCATGGCAAATAGCTTCACTTGTAACTTGACCTGCTCGCATAAGAGCAATCTCTAGTGATTTGGGATGTAAAGCTATGATATTTGCAGCATTATTAATTTACATATGCTTATTCTGATTTCAGCCTGCCATGTAATGCCTCAGGCTTATATTACTGATTCAGAGAGTTAGTCCATTGTAGCCACATTGGCTGCTGCAATATTCCAGAATCTGCAGAAGATGGCCTCACACTGTTTTTCTACTTTTTATACAAGTCAGTGAAAATAACAATTGTCATTGCCCTTGAAAATTGAAATGTAACTTGGTGATGCAATTTTATGGTATGAAACAAAAGCTGAAAGCTTGGCAATTTCTAAGGCAACTATAAACTTTAATAGTAGAGATGTACAAATGTGGTCCTTTTTCATTATATTTTGTTTTTATGTGTTGTTGTGAGCCTTTTCACTCTTCCAGATTTTGTTATTGGCTTTCCCAATTCATTTGTTTCTTTTATGCTATTTTTAGCTGTTTTATGCCCTTTATATACATTTAAGCATAGTTGATGAAAAACTATAATAGTAATAGGAAACAAAAACAAAAAATCATGATTTTCTTGTACAAAAGAAAAGCAAAACTTAAACACAGGTTTTTTGAAGTCAATCCACAGGGACAGGAAATTAAAGCATCCTTCTCAGCATATGGAAGATCTCTACCTTTAAGGTCGGATCCAGCATTACTAGTGCATATGGTGTGCAAGTAGGGACTCTCCTGGGAATAGTCATTCCCATAGGCATTGTGTGTTTGTAGATCTCCTTTTGTTGGATTGTGATGTTATAAACCAACTGCTAAATCACAATTACTAAATAGCAGTGAGTACTGAACAAATGCTAAAAGTCACCATACTGAATTGCCTTATGTAGAAAGAATGTGATGTTAATGCAAAGGCAAATATTTGTAACAGAAACAAACTAAAATCCATCTGTTGGTTATAGCAAGCCCATTAATTACCAAAAAGATGAGTTTGTGTTGAAACAATCCAGGAAGCATAGTTTGTGGGTCAAAGGTTGATATCGACAAGTAAATTCATAAGCTAAGAGACAAGTAAGGTTGGTATTGACAAGTAAATTCATAAGCTAAGAGAAAAGGTCCCAGGGAAAGCAGTTATAATGGGACTACAGTATTTTTAATCATAGGATAAACATCATTATCAGTCATCATGGATAATAATTCCCTAATGGTGGTGACCAAATGGAGCACTCCCATTGGCTGACAGGTGCACTCAACAAACCTTTGGCCCATCATGCGATAGTCACCACCTCTGGGTTCCCATTGACTGACTCCCCTGTCCCCTGCCTACTGCAGGCCCGGGAACACTGAACAAACTGTCAAAACAGTGTTACCTCAAAGAAAGAAAAGGAGGAGGTTGGATTTATACCCAACCCTTCCCTAGCCAAAGGAGTCTCAGAGCTGCTTACAAATCTCCTTTCCCTTCCTCTCCCCACAATAGGCATCTGTGAGGCAGGTGGGACTGAGAGAGCTCTCTCAAAACTGCTCTTGAACAGATCAGCCTTGAGAGAACTTGTGGCTGACCCAATGTCACATCAACAGATGTATGTGGAGGAGTGGGGAATCAAACCTGGTTCTTCCAGATAAGAGTCCACACACTTAACCACTACACCAAACTGGCTCACTACACCAGACACAACTCTGATGCTTCTCTGTGTTCTCGCCATCAACCAGCCTCAGAAAGGGCTGCTGCTCTACTATGGCCTCACAAAGCATTTCCTCAGGGGCGAGAGTGGCCGCCTCTTTCCTGTCATTCCCTCCCTCCCCCCCCCTCAGCCTCCCCCCAGGACAGATGAGGATTGGGCTACTGGGAAAGCTGCTAGGCAGTAAAGGGAGAGCCTTCAGCTGAATATAATGCCATAGAGTCCACCCTCCAAACCAGCCATTTCCTCCTGGAGAACCATTGTTGCTAATCTCCAGGTGAGAGCTGGAGATCACTTAGAACTACACCTGATCTCCAGGTGGCAGAGATCAGCTCCCCTTGAGGTAGGGGGAGTGACTGCCTTCACTTGGGTAGGTGGGAAGACAGTGAGGGTGGGGGGGCACTCACCCAGAGCCTCTTTCTAGAGCCCATTGTATTTTTCTTCACGACAGACCTTATTCTTAGTAGATTATATTTTGCTAAAATTTTGCAGCCCATGATATTGTACTATTTGGATTAGACTTGTTGTACAACGTGAGAGTTCTCTCAACCCTTTCACTGAGCTTCCCTCCCCATAGTCATTTAGCCCTTTAAGAGCTGTGTTTGCTGCAGTAGGAAGATACACAACAAATAACACCTAGTTTTGTGGTTCCAATCCAGATTTGCCCTCCATGAGTGCTATTCTGGAAATCAGCAGGAGAGCTATCCTGGATCTGTAGTATCTAAACTGATTCAGCCCTTATTGGATATTAAAAATCAAACTATTTCCCTGTGTAGACTCCATTCTAGTTAAGACAAATTGAATTTGATGCTGGTTGCACACTGCGATTTAACACAAAATTACTTAGATCGCTGTTTCAGTGGTAGTATTGGGGCTATCTTTCAATTGAGTGAATTTAGGAATTTGATATAACTCACAAGTAAGGGCTGCAATCCAATATATGAAATGAAACTGCTGAATATAATCTCATTCAGTATTTTACTTTAGCAGAAAAACTCTAGAAGAAGACTCCCCTTAACAGGAAATCATCTTTCTTACTTGTAAATATTATTTTTAAATTTTATAATGAACTAAACAATTTTCTTTGAGGCTTATGTAATCTATAAAGCTATAATTGGTTTTGTTTTACTATCATACTGTTCTAAGATATATGGATAGTTGTGCCATTAATTAAAATAAATGATTATTACTTCTAACACAAATTTGATACCTTGCAGAATTATACATTACTATATTATGTTTATAACCTAACAAGAGATGAAGAAATGACACTTTTTAGCATAAAAATTCACCTTAAATATATTGATCATTTATCTTATCAATTTATTTAGTAATATACGATCATCATTTGAGGGAAATATAGTTTTTGTAAACCACTGTGACCATGTTTCCAAAAGATATTTGCTATTCGTGAAATATTTAGGTTTCAAAGTAATTCTTTTAGCTCTTGAAGGGATAAAAGCACTAAGACCCTCCCCTTCCATCTGGGGATTAACAGGAATATTTATTGGAATTTTTGTGGAAACTTAACAGCAGTAGCTGGAAAACTATCATGTTCCTTTTCAGTTCTCAGCAAGAGTAATTGAATGTTGAATATCTTACTAAACGCTGGACTGTGACAGTGTGTTAACACTCTGACTATCTCCTAACAGCAGGGCAATTATTTGCTGAGTGGGATTTTTATAAATCCCCTGGCAGTAGTATGTCCTGATAATTATGATGAAGTGCACTGGTCAGTGTTGATTCAGCAATTCCATTTCTAGCAAATATTTCATTCACACCTCTCCTTCACGCTTATCCTTTTATGTTTTTTTTAAAAAGATTTGTTCTCCTTTATTTTTAGCATCTTCCTTTTTTACAAATTAAACCAGATTACAGTTTTGTAAACAATCCTCTTTTTTGTCAAAATAATCCAACTCTAGTAGTGCAATAACCAGTTGTCACACAAATGATTTATATGTTCCAGATTGGGTTGCACTCCACCCTTAGGCTCAGGTTTACAATACAGGAGTGGGTGTGGATCCAGAATGGCTCCTCAGTGCCCAGGCTGCAACCGTGTCTAGGAAAGTTTTCTGCTTATTTCACCTGGTACACCTGCAATTCTCTTACATACAATGCAATCCTGAAAACGCTTTTGTGAGAGTAAGTTCTGTTGAATAGACTTTAGTAAGATTCTGAGTAGACCTGCTTAAGATAACAACTTTAGCCACTGTTGTGCATAACTTGGTAACGTTTGGACTTTTTTCTCGCAAGGTACTATATGTGGGGAAATTTTTTTTCCCTGCAGCCACTGTGGCCGGACCTGCCTGTCCCGCATTGGTCTTGTCAGCCACCAGCGAGCCTGCAGCAGATGTGGACTACTGCACCCTTCTTAAATCTTCGTTCGCGAAGCCAAGCCGAGAGAGAGACTATATGTGGGGCTCCTCTTGAACATAGTGCAGAAAGTTGTGTATATCTAGAATGATGCAGCTGCAGAGCTATTGGCAGAAGTTATTCACAGATGATCTGCCAGATACCACCTAGTTTAAGAGCTGTTGAAGTCCTTTAAAGCTCAAAATGGCATCCATCCTTAGGAAATTCGGAAAATATGAAAAAATTAGTGCATCATAATAGCTGGGGAAGGTTTGCTTGAAATTCCTTTACAACAGGAAGCACTTTTTCTGTGGAACATCCACCCCAGAGCTCTCCCATCCCATCTCAGTGGAATCTAAAACATAAGGACATAAATCCACTGAAGGCCATGAATTTAGAAGGGTGTGATTCTGTTAAGGATTGCACTGGTTGTTCGTTAGAACATTTAGCAACAAGAAAAGCCCTTCAAGAACAAATTTGATTTATTTAGTCTGTTATCCTATTTCCAGTAATGGCTGACCAGATTTCTCTGGAATGCCCACAAAAAGAGCATGAAGGCAATAACCCTTTCTTGTTATGTGCACAGCATATGTCATTCAAATGTGTGTTGCATGTGTGCAAAATGTTTCATCCTATTCATCTTCCTATTTATCACATTTTTGTTCTACCTGTCTTCGAAGGAACTCTGAGTGGAATATATGGTTCTTCCCTCCTCCACCTCATCTGCACAACTTTCAAGTATAGGTCGAGTTGATGGACCACCTAGTGAGTTTCACAGCTGAGTGGATGTCTGAATCCAGGTTTTCCCATTCCCAACTACTATGCCATACTAGCTGTCATTTAGCTGTCAAGGCTGATAGCCTTTAGTAGACCTGTCTGTGAACAGTGAGGGCTGTAAAAGGGGGATGTTTGTCTGTGTTCTCACCTTCATTATTGTCAGCAATAACCAGACAGAGGCCAACACATGCCACAGTAGCCGTATTTAATTCCAGTTAAAGAGATACTCTTTCAGCCCAAATATATCAGCCCTCTTGGCATCTTCTTCCTGGCCTCTCCTTCTGTCTCCTGGCATGCCTCTTTCATCTGCCAGCTCCACCCACAGATTGAGATTGCCCTCTTTCCACCATCACATCTGAGACTCCTTGCCAGCCTTGGTCTGCCTGTTGCCCAATGACCTGTTAGCTTTCCCCTGCTCCAGAGTCTAGGTTAACACTTTAGAATCTTTTGCTAATGCAAAAATTTGCTGATGAGTTTCCCTCTGGGGCTGCAGTGGTTTCCCAGCTGACCCCTTTCTCCCAGGTGACCCTCATATTAGTGCTCTCATTTTGACAATGGCAATTTTATTTTCCTTTCCTAATAATTGCCAGCAATGAATTTTACTTATTCACAGCTGCTGTACACCACGTTGGTGTTTTCAGTGTGCTATCTACCATGCCTCCAAGATATACTTTTTCCCTGGTAGTCAGGGATAATTTAGCCCCATCAGTGCATACATGAAGTTAGAATGTTATTTCTTTAATGCACATAATTTTTCACTGTCTTATAAGGAACCTCACTTTTCAGTTTTATTTGGTGAGATCCTTCTGGAATTCTTAAAAAATTGATTGGAGTTTCACCCAGTAATTTGAGAGAAATTCTGACAGTCTTATTCCTACTATTTTATGGATATTGTGTTCCAGTTTATTTTGCAAGCTGCTTTAAGGGTCTTGTGAACTGAATGGCATGATAGAAGTTGTACATTTGCATAATGCAGGGTGAGAGACGGAGAAGGAGCTAGAAGGCACAAGGTTGTACAAGGCCATAGCAAGTTGCTTAATTGTGTCCTTTAAAAAAAAAAGGTTTAGATATTTGATTCTGTTGTTTTAAGAAGCAACTTTTCCCACTAACAGAGTACAGTAGGAACATTCCTCCTCTAAAACAGTAGAAATACTTTGGAAAGTATTTTGTAAGACATTTTTGAGAATAAGCAAGTACATTAAGTAACATGTATGACAATCAGAGATGGTATGGGTGTTGGTCAGTAGTTACCATCTATGACAGTGCAACAGCCTCAGTATATTTAGCACTCTGAAATGAATGGGCTCATTTCTGGTTGGAAAACTGACCTTTTTTCATTGGCAAATGATTATGCCTTATTGCTAGAAAATGTGAGTTCCCAAAACAGACTTATCAGCTGGAAGGAGGATGTTTGGATTTCCAGAACTGAATCCTTATCATGATCATCTCCTTTCTTAGCTCCTAACATGTACCTGATGTTGTACATTAGTTAACTGTATATATGTGCATTGCACTGATTGCCTGAGAAGATCTGTAGTTCAAAAAGAAGGAGGGTTCATCTGTTTCCTGGTTGAATGAATTACATTAGTGAGTAAAACTTTACTTTCAATTCCTGGCTCAGCCATCAGTCAGAGAGACATTTCATTTTGAAGTTATTTTTCCTGAGAATTGAATGATTTTTATAAGAGCCTTTTATGTTTATGATTGTTATAGCTAAGATGATAACTTTAGAATCTCATAGTTCATAGGAGAAAGTATTTAATTTAGAATACTGTTTTACGTACAGCTTGAGTCACTGTATGGAAACTACTTTGTTGATAGACTAGGCTTTTGATATTAAAACTGTTGAGTGCCTGAGCTGAAATATTCAGTGCACACTTTTAAAAGAAAATGGAATGGGACAGAGAAGGCAAGCCTATTTTCTCGCAGAACAGCATTGCAAGAATGTGTGACTTAGGAATGTTAGACTTTATATATATTTGTATATATACACAAACATACATAAGCTTTATACTTAAGAGATAAGGCACTTACAAATTCACCTTTCCTCTGAACATGGAAATTGTAACTTAGTACACACCTTAATGCCTGTCTGTCACATTTTTTGTTGGCATAGGAAATGATGCCAGTAAGGAGAAGCAGTGACAATCGGGGCTGGGAGGGAGGGGAAGGGGCAGCAGAAATGGCTGCAATCGGGGCTGGATGGGAGAGGAAGGAGCGAGGAGAAGCAGTGGTGATCAGGGCTGGGAGGGAGGGGAAGGGGTGAGGAGAAGCTGCTGCGATCGGGGCTGGGTGGGAGAAAAAGGGGCAAGTGGCTGCGAAGGAAGGGAGGGTTGTGGTGGGGAAAGCAGCAGGGAGAGGAGGGAAGGGAAGCTCTTCCTTGCCTGCCCCTCACCACCACCCTCTCTTTCTTCTCCACCATTAAAATAGCATGGGGTGGAGGCAGAAGCAGCCCCAGCCCCCTTGCTAGTTAAAGGGCCTGCGAAACAGCTGATTGTCAAGCCCTTTAACTGGTGCAGGGAGGTGGACAGTTGCTTCTGCCCCGCTGGCACAGCTATTTTAATGGCAAGGAAGGGAGGGCAGCCGCGAGAGCAGCAGGGAGGGAAGAGAAGACCCTTCTTTTCCCTCCCTGTCACTCTGGTCACAACCCTCCCTTCCTTCCCCACCACTAAAACAGCCGGTGGAGCAGGCCTGTAGCTATGAGGGGTCCTGTGGGGGCACAGCCCCCTGACTTCTGGGTGAGGCCCCAACCAGTCCCCAGGGCCTCTGCCATAGCTCCGGGGGCTGTCGCTGGCCCCATGAGCAATTTGACCAGCCGGGGGCAGAAGCAGTCTCAGCCTCCCCCTGGAGTTAAAGGGCCAGCAGATCAGCTGTTTTGCGGGCCCTTTAACTCCAGGGAGGAACTGGGGGGTGCTTTTGCTGGGGCTCCACTGGCTGTTTTAGTGGTGGGGAAAGAAGGGAGGGTTGTGACCAGAGTGACAGGGAAGGAAAAGAAGAGTCTTTTCTTCCCTCCCTGCTGCTCTCATGGCTGCCCTCCCTTCCTCACCATTAAAATAGCTGTGCCGGCGGGGCAGAAGCAGCTGCCCACCTCCCTGCACCAGTTATAGGGCCCGACGATCAGCTATTTCGCGGGCTATTTAACTAGCAGGGGGGCTGGGGCTGCTTCTGCCTCCACCCCACGCTATTTAATGGCGGGGAAGGAAGAGAGGGTGGTGGCGAGGGGCAGGCAAGTTAGAGCTCCCCTTCCCTCCTCTCCCTGCTGCCTTCCCCGCAACCACCCTCCTTTCCTTTGCAGTCACTTGCCCGTTCCCCTCCCACCCAGCCCCAATCGCAGCAGCTTCTCCTCGCCCTTCCCCTCCCTCCCAGCACTGATCACCACTGCTTCTCCTTGTCCCTTCCCCTCCCTCCCAGTCCCGATCGCAGCCACTTCTGCTGCCCCTTCCCCTCCCTCCCAGGCTCGATCCCCACTGCTTCTCCTTGCCCTTTTCTCTCCCACCCAGCCCCATCACAGCGGCTTCTCCTCGCCTCTTCCCCTTCTACCCAGCCCCGATCACAGCCACTTGCTTGCCCCTTCCCCTTCCACCCAGCCCCATTGCAGTGGCTTCTCCTCGCCTCTTCCCCTCCCACCCAGCCTCGATCACAGCCACTTGCTTGTCCCTTCCCCTCCCTCCCAGCCCTGATTGCAGTGACTTCTCCTCGCCCCTTCCCCTCCGTCCCAGCCCCGATCGCCACTGCTTCTCCTCGCCTCTGCTGTCTGCCTTTCCCCCCGCCTGTTCCTGTGAGTAGCCCCATGCCTGCCGCCTACTCACAGGGCTACTCATGAGTAGGGAGCTGATCCAGTGACTGGGGTGGAGCTTTGCTGCCTAGCCAGAAGAGCTAGGGCCAACCCTGCCTGTCACTAGAGGAAAGGTCATGTGGGGCACTGGGGGGCATCAGTGCCCCTCAAAAAATGTAAATGCCCCCCGACCTTCCAAATCCTGGCTATGGCCCTGCAGTGGAGCCCCATCAAAAGCAACCCCCAGCTCCCCCCTGGAGTTAAAGGGCCTGCGAAACAGCTGATCTGCTGGCCCTTTAACTCCAGGGGGAGGCTGAGACTGCTTCTGCCCCCAGCCGGCCAAATTGCTTGTGGGGGCAGCGGCAGCCCCCGGAGCTATGGCAGAGGCCCCAGGGACTGGTTGGAGCCTCACCCAGAAGTCGGGGGGCTCTGCCTCCACACGCTCCCTTGTAGCTATGGGCCTGCCTGCCTGGCATCAAACAGGGTATGTTCATTTTCCTCCATAGCTCCTACTCTGTGGAACACAGGATCCCTGAGAAGGGGAGGGGAACACCATCATTAGAAATGTTCAGGAAGTGCTGCAAGGACATTTTATTCAAAAGGTCTTTTAATGTGGTTTAAATTGGATGAAATCACAAGGGTGGGGGAGAGCCTATTCGGGCTCAGCACAGGAGAGTTGACCAATCAGGGAGGGGCTGACCAGTTGAGTCTGATTGCTGCCACCATTCCTGATCATTCTGGTCCAGCATGAGCTCCCCACCCATCCGCCCTCTTGTTAAGACCATATGGGATTAGCTAGTCGCCAGTTATGGGGCGGAGCAGAAATTTTTTGCACAATTGCAGCCATCACAGGAGTGGAGATGTTATCTGAGGTTTTATATGTTGGTTTTAAATTGGTAATGTTTTAAACCAGGGGTGGCCAAGCTTGCTTAACATAAGAGCCACAGAATAAACGTCAGATGTTTGAGAGCTGCAAGACATGAACATTAGATATTTGAGAGCCGTAAGATATGAACATCAGATGCTTTAGAGCCAGGAAGGGAGGAAGGAAGGTAGGTAGGTAGTTGGGGGAGGAAGGGAGAGGTAGAAAGAAAACAACATTAACTCTAAATATATTCTCCAAGCCTCTGGCTGGTTTGGCTTAGAGAAGTGATTTAAAGAGACAAATGCCTTCTCCACCCCAGCCTATGGGATGGTGGGGGCTTCAGGAGCCACCTAATATATGTGAAAGAGCCACGTGTGGCTCCTGAGTCGCAGTTTGGCCACCCCTGTTTTAAACTGTGATGATAACCCACAAGGAAAAATAAGGTAAGGGCGTTTTCGCACTTACCTTAAGCCGGAGCGACGTCCCTCTTCACCGCGCAGCGTCTGCACGGTTTTCGCACTAATTGCTGCGGAGCACCTGGAAGAGCCGCAGAAAAAATGGTTTACATTTGCGCTGCAAAAGCCGCGGGACTTTGCAGCTCTTCCAGGTGCTCCGCAGCAATTCATGCGAAAACCGTGCAGACGCTGCGCGGTGAAGAGGGACGTCGCTCCGGCTTAAGGTAAGTGCGAAAACGCCCTAAGTAAACCTTTGGGTGGCAAATATGTTTCTCCTCTTCTCTATTTGTTTGCTATTTATAACACAGAATTGGACTGAGGAGACATCAGTCAAGTATGAGATCTTTTATTACTACTGGTGCATCATCTTTGTTGCTTAAACAAGAACTAAAACCTCACGTGGTCTCTCATTATTAGAGGTGACTAAAAAGATCTCATCCTGTTTATGAGTCCAGTTCTCTTCATAGGCTGAGAACTACTTTTTTACCCAAGGAAACTGGCAAAGCATATAGAATCAAGTTCTATGCAATCTTTCTACTTCTCCCTGTGTTGTAAAAACACCAGTATGGCACTGTTATGGTAGGAGATTTATAACTCTAACTAATGTTACATTGAAATGTATCACAGATTAAAAATAAAGCAAACCGGTAAATTACTGTGAGAACCATGAGCAGAACAGAGATCACAGAGCAGTATTTCTGACTACCGCTTCCCGCCTGGGACCAATGATTCTACCTCCAAAATTTTGTTTCTGGGGGCCAGCAGACCCTCACAAAAAGAGCAACAGGGAAACATTGCATTCTGCAGTGGAGGTGAAGCTTCTCCTGACTTCTTTTCCATTTTAGTTGAGCCTTCTCTCAGGAACCCAGCCATTTTCAGCCTGTTCTGTTTCTTGTAATAACAACAGTTGATTCTGAAGGGCTGATGAGTGCTTCTTACACATAACCAGTGGAGGCTATTGCACAGCCACCGGCAACTGCCCGCCTCCCATTCCCTCGGATGAAATCACAAGGGTGGGGGAGAGCCTATTCGGGCTCAGCACAGGAGAGTTGACCAGTCAGGGAGGGGCTGACCAGTCGAGTCTGACTGCTGCCACCATTCCTGATCATTCTGGTCCAGCACGAGCTCCCCACCCACCCGCCCTCTTGTTAAGACCATGTGGGATTAGCTAGTCGCCAGTTACGGGCGGAGCAGAAATTTTTTGGGCCTCACTCAAGTTGGCTGTGAGGGGGCCTTTTTTCACCTGCTCTGCATGGTCAGAGAGGGTGAGGCATAAATAGGCTTGGTATCACTGGTTAGGTCCTAACTGGGATGGCAGGAAAAGGACAGGTTGAAGGGATTTCAAGCTGACGAGCACCCCAAGATATCAGCGATGGGAGGGGTCCTCAATTGGGCTACCTAGAGGCTTCGCATTCCGGGTGGCCTGGTTGAGGGCCTCTTCAGGGTCAGGGGAGCATATGACCAGCCTTAAGGCTTCGCAGTCGTGGGCTTGGGTATGCTCTCCCATCCCCTCTACGTACTGACGTCTGGGCAGTGACCGGTGGGGTCCGGAAGCTTCTGGACCCTGCCCTGAACCGAGGTGGGTTTGCCCTATTAGGAAGCTTGCTTTGCAAGCTCAGTGCAACCCATGCTTTAAGATGTTTGTGATGGTGCAGATCACCTTATGTGTAAATAAAATTCCCAGTTTAACCCATAACTTGTATAGTGTTTCATTTGAGGGGTGGGTGGGCAAATAATGTATAAAATAAAAGGAGCTTCTGGTCAGATTTTGCTTAGGAACATAAATGAACAATGAACAAAATTTGATGCAGTGATGCTATTATCAACTTCCACCTGAATAATAAAAATATATTCAAATTGGTAAACTCTGATGACTTTAGTGGAAGTTCTAGTTAGATGTGTTAATTAAACATTTCAGCCGAACTGATTGTTTGGTCAGAAGGGGGTTACATCAAGGGAAGCATGAGAGCCTGCCCTTGGATTCTGAAGCAGCTCCTCCCAGGTTGTTGGCCCTTGGGCATCCCTGACTTTGTGGAGTGGGGGGAAAATTACGGGAAAATGCGTTCTCTTCTTGCTCAGCACAGTTAAGAATACTGTGCTGAGTAAAAGAAAGAATATATTTTCCCCTAATTTTTCTCTCTTCAATTGAGACTTGCTTGAGGGAAGGCTTTGCATTTGAGGGAGAGGAGGAGCAATCCTCTTTTCCAGAATCATGTTTCAAGCTGCGGCAGCCTAGATGCCTCTGTGTCTGATGTGCCCAGAGATGGGAAGGGAAGAAGGAGAGCCTGTCCTTGGATTCTGAAGTAGCTCCTCCCAAGTTGTTGCCTCTTGGGCATCCCTGACTTTGGGGGGGGGGGGGGTTGGGGGGGAATGCATTCTCTTCTTGCTCAGCACAGTTAAGTATATTGTGCTGAGCAAGAAGAGAATGATTTTTTCCTATCTTTTTTTAAATTGAGACTCACTAGAGAGTGCGGCTTTGCACTTGGGGGAGAGGAGGATCAATTTTCTTTTCCAGCATCGCAGGCCAAGCCAGGCAGGCCAAAGTTTCCCCACAGCCTATTCCTCCTCTCCCCATATGCAAAGCCTTCCCATTGGGCTTCTGGGCATCCCTCATTGAATGCACCCAGGGTGGTCCATTCCCCCAAATCCCACCTCACCTTAGTATGCCACTTTTGCTGGGCATTGTCCAGATCAGGTAGAGAAAAGAGCTGCTTTACCATGTACTGTGGGAGGGAAGAGGTGTGTGATTGTAGTCACAGTGACCCCCTACTTACCAGGGAGGCTGATGTTGAAGTAAACTGCTACAGAGGAGGTTGTTCCACCAGGCACTGAAACCACGACTGGAGTGGCTTACTGGCTTGCTCCCCCAAACAACTTCCTGTTCCCTCCCTCACCCCTCATATTTTGTTCCTTGCATGCTTGCAGGATGGATAAAAACCCTGGATGGACCAAATCCATCCATGGATCATATGATTGACTCCTTGGCACTGTACCATTTACGTCAGAAACTCTAAAAGCTCCATCTGATTCCATCCACTTTCTATAAACAATTTCTCTGCAATTACCAAGAAAGGTCTTGACAGGTGCCATGGTGCCCATTTACATCAATTGGGAGCTCTTGATCAAGAGCAATGATACCCAGTGGGTCTTTGACACACTACCTATGCCTCATTTGAGCACAGTTCCACAATGTGGCATCTGCCTCATGTTCCAGGAAAGTAGACAAAGCCATTGACTGGTGCAGGATGTGATTGGCAGGTGGTTACCACCTTGCAGCTGACACTGCTGGTGGATGGATAAGCTGCAAGTCTCCCTGAGATGCAAGCCTTGTACCAGGAATTGAAGTAAAGTTCTATCCTCTCCCAACAATCCCAACCCTTTCCCACAGCCTCACAGACAAGATCTCGTCGCTCTGTCACAACCTCCTCGCCACACTTGATACAGTATGTGAACTCGAGGCCCCGTGCCTGTCTTCCGGACCGGCTTTGGATTGTTTTAAAACACTCAGCCTGGAGGAAGTTGACAGAATTTTCTCAACTGTGTGCCCAACAACATGTGATCTGGACCCTTGCCCTTCTTGGCTAGTTAAAGCTTGCCAGGGGGAGCTTAGGTATCCTATATGGGATATCGTAAATAGATCCCTCTCCGAGGGGCTTTTTCCAACGTCTCTTAAAGAGGCCGTGGTCCGCCCCCTCTTGAAAAAACCTACATTGGACCCGGCCGTATTGGCACACTATTGGCTGGTCTCGAATTTACCCTTCTTGGGTAAAATTACTGAGAGGGCAATAGCGCTACAGTTACAGAGTTTTCTGGAGGACGCTTCCATCCTAGATTCCCACCAGTCTGGCTTCCACCCTGGTCATGGGACCGAGACAGTACTGGTCGCCCTGGTGGATGACTTCCAGTGGCATCTGGATCGAAGCGGCTCAGCGGTGCTGATGTTGTTAGACCTATTGGCTGCGTTCAATACGGTCGACCATCAGTTGCTGTCCTGACGCCTCGCCGACACAGGGATTCAGGGGTTGGCCTTGCAATGGCTTTCCTCCTTCCTGAAGGGTTTGGGACAAAGGGTGGCAATTGGTGGAGAGTCATCCTGAAGGCATGTGCTTAATTGTGGTGTACCACAGGGGGCAGTGCTCTCCCCGATGTTAACATCTATATACACCCCCCTGCCCAGATAGCCCAGAGGCATGGGCTGGGTTGCCATTAGTACGCTGATGACACCCAGCTCTATCTACTGATGGATGGCCAGTCTGTCTGTGTCCCAGAAAATCTGGACCTTGCGCTGCAAGCCGTGGCTGAATGGCTTAGGCTGAGCCGACTGAAGCTGAATCCGACAAAGACAGAGGTCCTTTGCCTGAGTCGTGGTGGTCTGGGCAGGAAAATCCCCTTACCAGCTTTTGATGGTGAGCCACTGACAACGGCACACAAGGTCAAAAGCTTGGGGGTGCTGCTGGAGCCTGCCTTGACAATGGAGGCCCAGATAGCAGCCACTGCTAAATCTACATTCTTTCATGAAGGAAGGTCAATGGCCTGGCCAACCTTATCCTGCCTCCATCTTAAGACTCAGAAGGCAGCATTAAGCCTTTATGTACTTTGCCCTATGCAAGAATGCTGAGGGTCTTGGAATGTGCTGCCCCTTTCACCTCCTTCCTGGAATACACATTTGGGGTAACAAGCTTAGGTAAACATTGGTTGTTTCATTCTGCATGTTGTTAGTCAATGATTGTGTACAGAGGAATGTAGTCAATGATTGTGTACAGAGGAATGTATAATATAAAGCAACGTAACCACTGTCACTCAGACACAAGCAGCATGGACAGACTGGTGCGAGAACATCAACCCTGAGTCGTGTGACATTCCTACACTTTCATCTTAGGCGGGTGAGACAGTTGGCCCCCTTCCTTGAGCATGATGACCTGGCAACTGTGATCCATGCAACGATCACCTCGAGGTTGGACTATTGTAATGCCCTCTACTTGGGGCTGTCCTTTTCTCAAACCCAGAAACTCCAGCTAGTGCAGAACGTGGAAACCAGGCTGCTATTGGGGCTTCCCATGTGGGAGCACATACAGCCGAGGCTGCGGGAACTGCACTGGCTGCTAGTAGTACACTGGATTCACTACAAGGTGCTGGTCATTACCTTTAAAGCCCTATATGACTAAGGACCTGCTTACCTTAGAAACCGTCTCTCCCCACACGTTCCCCGGAGAGCACTTAGATCTGGATCTCAAAACCTACTAGTGATCCCTGGGCTGAGGGAGGCTAGACTACGATCTACCAGAGAGAGGGCCTTCTTGGTAGCAACCCCCTACTGGTGGAACCAGCTACCAGAGGACATGAGGGCCTTGCAGAACCTAGCCCAGTTTCGCAAGGCCTGTAAAACCTCTTCCGGCTAGCCTTTAACTGATCTAGAGTTATTGTATTGTGGGAGCAAATGTAAGAATACTGAAACCATTGGAAGCGAAACAACTACAAATAATATCAGCACCAGATTGTTTTAATAATTATTTTAATAATTCATTTTTAAATTGTCATATTAATGTCATGCTATTTTTAAATTGATTGTTTTATTCTGTTGTTGTGAGCCGCCCTGAACCTGCTTTGGCAGGGACAGCAGAATATAAATCAAATAAATAAATACAGTCTTATCTCAGCACCCATGCAGCTACTTCGAAGAATCATAGGGTGATAACAGATGGGCAGTTTGGGGCAGATGGGAGGCAACTGGAATTGGGCCGGCTCAAAAAGAGCTGTCGCAAAGCCTCCACACCAGGGGTGTCGAACTAATTTGTTATGAGGGCCGGATCTGACATATATGAGACATTGACCGTTTTCGTACACAGCTTACCACGGGGTCACATTCCTGTTCTCTCCCCAGCGTCCGTCGGATTTCCCATTATTTGTGCCGAAGTTACAGAAAGTGCTGCGGCTTTTGCGTAGCAAACGTAAACCGCTAAAACCCTGTTTACGTTTGCTGCGCAAAAGCTGCGGCACTTCCTGTAACTCCGGCGCAGATAATGGGAAATCTGACAGACGCTGCGAAGAGAACAGGAATGTGATTGCGTGGTAAGCTGTGTGTGAAAACGGTCATTGTTGGACCGGACCATGTTGGATTGGGCCGAGCCACGTTGGGCCGGGCCATATATGTACCTGTTTAAGATTAGGTGGCAAAGATATACATTTTATAAAGAACACAAACACAAATCTGTATTTTAAAAAAAACTTAAAAGATGCTTAAAACATTAGTGCTTATTGATCCTAAAGATCCTTTCTTTGTATTTCTCCCAATTTTATAGTCACAACTTGGGACTGGGCAAAGGAAGCTCTGGCTCTTTCCTTCCTTCCCCAAGGGAATGGGGGGGGAGCCTCAGCCAATGGAAGGAAGAGAGGCTTGGCTCTGTAGCTCTACTGTGCAATTGAGAGAGCTTGGCAAAATAAGCTATTCCTCCTCTCTTCCTTCCCAAGGGAGGAGCTTTAGCCAATGGAGAAAATAGAGGTTTAACTCTGTAGCTCTGCTGTGCAATTGAACAAGCCTTGCAAAGCAAGCTGTGATGCAGAAGGAGGCAAGATATAGGGAGAAGGAAGCAGATGACTGATTCGGCCCCCGAATTGCATGTTTGAAACTCTGCTCCACACATTCCAGTGGGAGGTGACCCCACCCTGTCCACAAGGCAGCTTGGCTCAATCAGATGGGGGGGGGGGGAATGCCTCTGACAGCTGGCAGGGCCATGCGCAGGATTTGGGGAGTCAGAGGGCCTTGGGATTTTTGAGGGGGCACTCAAGTTCCCCCCTTGCCTGACTCCCCCTCCCCTGCAGCTGGCTGAGGGCTGTAATTCCCCGTGGAATAATAGAATAATAGAAGTGGAAGGGACCTTCAGGGTCATCTAGTCCAACACCCTGCACAATGCAGGAAATTCACAAATACCTCCCTCTAAATTCACAGGATTTGCATCACTGTCAGATGGCCATCTAGCCTGAAAGGAGAGCCCAACATCTCTGACTTCAGAGAAGAGAGATTAAAACCACTACCACAGCAACCATGCAAGAAAAGACTAAACTAGCCTCGGTGGTGGGGGTTGCTCTACTTTCTCTGCAGCCAGCTTGCTCTTCTCTGAATGTTTGAATTGTACATTGCTACCCTATGACAATTGCATTGTCTTGCCTGAGATGCTGTGCTGAGGAGAAAGTGGACAGGCAGAAAGGAAAGGAAAGCATACATAGGCCTCTTACAAAGTGAAGATTTATAACTGCCAGCTGGCTGAGAGGTTTGTACATTGGAAAGCATGAACACTTTATTTTCCTTTCCTCCTTCTCACTCTCTCTCTGGAACAAGTAGCCTTGACTATCTCACTGTTACCTGAACTGCCAGGACAAGAGAAAAAAGACAGCAAGAGAAATGAAGTGCACACAAGTTTCCCATGGCAGGAGCCTGCTTTCAGCCATCTAGCACTGCTGACCTGGAGCCTCCCTTCAGAAGAGTCATGGCTCGACCATGGCTCAACCACTTCCATCTCTGCCTTCTTGCTCTCTCTCCAGTATGAATGAGAGGAGGTTCCTGCAGCTGCTGGCCAAGTCCAAGTGTAACTTAATTCAACTAAAAGATAAATCTCAGAAGAAACTCTTAGCTGGCTGGTAGTGCTGTGAGCTTCAGGCACCTTCTAAACCCTTACGTATTTGCATGGTGCATTGCTTAGTCTTCATGCTTATCTGAGAGCTAGTCCTATTGCAGAAAGAGGGGCTTATTTTGTGTAAATATGCATAGGGTGGTGCTGTCACTATATTCACAGTCCCTGACTGGGACTGGGAGGCTTTGAATCTGGTGGTTTCTCAAGCGATCGACTTTTTATCCTAGGTGATGAAGAAGAGGGAACTGTAAGGTAGGAGGAGCTCTTTAGAAATTGGGATTATTTCATAATTAATATGTCCCGAAGTTGTGACTATAAAACACAATACAGCTTCTGTATTGCCCTATGTGGAGATGTAGAGGCTCTGTGTTTGAAGCTGAATCAATCTATACAGCTGAATGAGGTTGAGGAATTTGGATGCTAGCCCTCAGAATAAAACTCCTTTCAAGTAGAAAAGCCTGGAGAAAAGTTCCAACCAGTCCATCTTCTATAATGCTAGAGTTCAGCTTAAAGGGAACTTTTAACAGAGAGAAGCTTTTTTTAAGTTTCAAGTTTTCAAGTTTATTTAAATTTATATCCCGCCCTTCCCACCGAAGTGGCTCAGGGCGGCTCACAACACATAAAAATCTAACATAATTTTTGAATTTAAAACATCTTACACAGTTAAACAGTAAAATAATAAAACATATAACAGCCGTCTATCAAACTACACTCAGCTTCCAATGCCAGTTGATTATAAGACAGCCGGAAGAGGGCTGTCTTACAGGCCCTGCGGAACTGGCCAAGGTCCTGCAGGGCCCTCACCTCTTCCGGCAGTTGGTTCCACCAGAAAGGAGCCGTTACAGAGAAGGCCCTGTCCCTGGTGGATTGCAGGCGGGCCTCCTTGGCCCAGGGATAACAAGCAGATTCTTTTTTAAAATTAGCATGTTGCCTAATAAAGAATTCTGGAGAACTTTAAAGCTTTAAGTTGTTTTGTGTGACTTGCAAGCCCTTGCATTCCAAATACCTAAGAGCTGGCTAAGGTTCATCAGGGGTAGAGAAAGAGTCCCCTATATACTGAGAGGTACTCTAGTAATTAAAATATCATCATATCTAATTTGAACATTTCCAGAAATGTGGAAGAAGAAGATGATGATGATATTGGATTTATATCCCGCCCTCCACTCCGAATCTCAGAGTCTCAGAACGGCTCACCATCTCCTTTATCTTCCTCCCCCACAACAGACACCCTGTGAGGTGGGTGGGGCTGGAGAGGGCTCTCACAGCAGCTGCCCTTTCAAGGACAACCTCTGGCAGAGCTACGGCTGACTCAAGGCCATTCCAGCAGGTGAAAGTGGAGGAGTGGGGAATCAAACCCAGTTCTCCCAGATAAGAATCTGCACACTTAACCACTACACCAAACTGGCCATGTACAGAGAAGTGAGATTTTCCTACAAAACTGGTTCTACCACCATATTTCAGAAAAATCTGAAAAGGTGAAAAAAGGGCAGGATTTACAAATTTCTTTTTCACCTGCTGGTTAGGAGGTGATCGTGGTAGTAGGAAGGGCAGATTTAGGAATGAGAGGACAGTAGGAGGGCAAGGAGAGATGAGGGAAAGTGTTGGAGTAAGGAGTGTGAGAGAAGAAGGTTTTAGAAGGAAAAAGATGGGAGGAAGGGAAGGATGGAGAAATTCGGCTTGGGGATGTCAGAAGCCAAAACAGGCACTATTGAGGGAATTTCCCCATGTTTCTCATAGGTCCCCCTTATAGTTTATTTATTACTTTCAATTTCTAACCCGCCCTCTCCGCAAACGAATTCAGGGCGGCTAACGATCAATTCAATTCAGGCAGTTATAATTACAATTTAAAATGAATAAAATAAAATTACAATTTAAAAACATTATATGGTGCTATACATTTCAATATAGGTGGGCTATTCTGTCCTGATGGTGATCTTATAGTAACCGTAGCTCCTTAGTGATGTGGGGTGGCAGTCCTCTCCCAGTTTAGATGTTAAAGGCCTGTTGAAACAGTTCAGTTTTTCAGGCTCTGCAGAAGATAGAAAGATCCCACAGGACCCTTATGGCCTCCGGTAGGGCATTCCATATTTCTGGTGCTACCACCGAGAAGGCTGGAGCCCATGTAGAGCACAACCTAGCCTCCTTTGGCCCGGGGATGAATTGTAGGTTTTCCATCCCTGAACGCAGTGCTCTCTGGGGAACATGCAGAGAAAGGCGTCCCCATAGTTAGACAGTCCCTCAACCATATAGGGCTTTAAAGGTCAATACCAACACCTTGAAACAGACTCGGAAAAACAATAGGTAGCCAGTGCAGCTCTTTCAGCACCGGCTGAATGTGCTCCCATCAAGGAAACCCCATTAACAGCCATGCGGCAGCGTTCTGCACTAGCTGTAGTTTCCAGGTCAGGGTTAAGAACATAAGAGAAACCATGTTGGATCAGGCCAATTGCCCATCCAATCCAACACTCTGTGTCACACAGTGGCAAAAAAACAACAACACCCAAGTGCCATCAGGAGATTCACAAATGGGTCTAGAAGCCCTTTCACTTTGCCCTCCCCCCCCCCCCCCCCAAGGCACCAAGAATACAGAGCATCACTGCTCCAGACAGTTTCCGTAATATACTGTGGCTAATAGCCACAGATGGACCTCAGCTCAATATTTTTATCTAAACCCCTCTTGAAGCTGGCTATGCTTCTAGCCACCGCCACCTCCTGTGGCAGTGAATTCCACATGTTAATCACCATTTGGATGAAGAAGTACTTCCTTTTATCTGTTTTAACCTGACTGCTCAGCAATTTCATTGAATGCCCACGAGTTCTTGTATTGTGAGAAAGGGAGAAAAGTACGTCTTTCTCTACTTTCTCCATCCTATGCATAATCTTGTCACCCTGGAGTCAACATTTCTCCAAGCTAAAGAGCCCCAAGCATTTTAACCTTTCTTCATAGGGAAAGTGTTCCAAACCTTTAATAATTCTAGTTGCCCTTTTCAGGACTTTTTTCAATGCTATATCCTTTTTGAGGTGTGGTGACCAAAATTGTACACAGTATTCCAAATGAGATCGCACCATCGATTTATACAGGGGCATTATGATACTGCCTGATTTGTTTTCAATTCCCTTCCTAATAATTCCCAGTATGATGTCGGCCTTTTTTATTGCAACCGCACACTGTCTTGACATTTTCAGTGAGTTATCTACCATGACCCTGAGATCTCTCTCTTGGTCAGTCTCTCCCAGTTCACACCCTATCAACTTGTATTTGTAGCTGGGATTTTTGGCCCCAATGTGCATTACTTTGCACTTCGCCACATTGAACCTCATCTGCCACATTGTCGCCCACCACCCAGCCTCAGCAGATCCCTTTGGAGTGCCTCACAATCCTCTCTGGTTTTCACCACCCTGAACAATGTAGTGTCATCTGCAAACTTGGCCACTTCACTGCTTACTCCCAACTCCAAATCATTTATGAACCAGTTAAAGAGCATGGGACCCAGTAATGAGCCCCGCGGCACCCCACTGCTTACCGTCCTCCACTGCAAAGGCTGCCCATTTATACTCACTCTCTGCTTCCTATTAATTAGCCAGTTTTTGATCCACAAGAGGACCTGTCCTTTTACTCCATGACTCTCGAGCTTACTAAGGAGCCTTTGATGAGGAACTTTATCAAAAGCTTTCTGGAAGTCAAGGTAGACAACATCTATTGGGTCCCCTTTGTCCACATGTTTGTTCACCCCCTCAAAGAACTGTAACAGGTTAGTGAGGCAAGAACTTCCCTTACAGAACCCATGCTGAGTCTTCCTCAATAACTTGTGTTCATCAATGTGCCTACTCATTCTGTCCTTGATAATGCTTTCTACCAACTTTCCTGGTATTGAAGTCAGACTGACTGGCTTGTAGTTTCCCAGATCTCCTCTGGAACCCTTTTTAAAGATGGGGGTGACATTTGCTACTTTCCAGTCCTCAGGAATGGAGGCAGATTTCAATGAAAGAGTACATATTCCAAAAGTTCACCTTGTATGCCATCCGAACCTGGTGACTTATTAGTTTTTAATTTGTCAATCAGTTGTAGGGCCTCCTCTCTTGTCACCTCAATCTGACTCAGGTCTTTCAACACCCCTTCCAAAATTAGTGGTTCTGGAGTGGGCAAACACTTCTCATCTTCCACAGTGAAGACGGAGGCAAAAAATGCATTCAGCTTCTCAGCCATTTCCCTATCCTCCTTCAGTAATCCTTTTACCCCTTGGTCATCCAAGGGCCCCACTGCCTCCCTGTCTGGTTTCCTGCTTCTAATATATTTGAAGAAATTTTTATTGTTGGTCTTTATGTTTTTTGCAATATGCTCCTCATAGTCCCTTTTTGCCTGCCTGATCACAGTCTTGCATTTGATTTGCCACAGCCTCTGTTCCCTTTTATTAATCTCACTTGGACTAGCTTTCCACCGCTTAAAGGAATCCTTCTTACCTTTTATAGCTTCCATTACTTTGTTTGTTAACCATGCAGGCCTTTTCTTATACCTGTTTGTGCCTTTCCTAACTTGTGGTATATATTTTATCTGAGCTTCTAGGACTGGAATTTTAAATAGCCTCCAAGCTAACCTAAGGGTTTTGACTGTATTTACCTTTCCTTTCAGTTTCCTCTTCACATGCCTCCTCATCTCAGAGAATTTACCCCTTTTAAAGTTAAATGTGGTTGTGCTGGTCTTTGGGGGCAACTCCCTATTTATACAAATGGTGAAATCAATAACGTTCTGGTCACTGCTCCCAAGCAGTGCAATCACTTTTACATCTCTCACCAAGTCTTGGGTATTACTTAGGACCAAATCCAGGATTGCCCCACCCCTGGTAAGTTCTGTGACCATCTGCTCCTTAGCACAGTCATTGAGAGCATCTAGAAACTCAATCTCTTTCTCTCGACCAGAACACATATTGACCCAATCAATCTGCAGGTAGTTAAAATAACCTATTATGACAAGTTTTTTACGTTTAGCCACTATCTTTATTCCTTCCATCATTTTATAATCATCCCTTATTTTTTGATTTGGTGAGCGATAGCAAACTCCCATAGTTAAGTTTCCTTTTGGGCCCTCTATTTTGACCCAAAGCATTTCTAGAAGGGAATTTAATTCTCTGACCTCAGTCTTATTGGACTACATACCCTCTCTGACATACAGAGCCACCCCACCTCCAACCCTTCCCTCCCTATCCTTTTGATATAACTTATATCCAGGAATCACCATGTCCCACTGATTCTCCTCATTCCACCAAATTTCTGAAATTCCCACAATGTCTATGTTTTCCCCCTAAACATTCCAACTCACCAATTTTACTTCAAACACTTCTAGCATTTGTATACAAACATCTATAATTTCCCAGGCAAGTTAGTCCCGCAACTTTCCTCCTGCTGCCTCAAGACTTTGGCAGACAGTTCATACTCTTTGTCACCATCTCAGTGGACATCTCTGATCCATTACCCAGTAGAAAAGTAACAGCTAATCCTTCATCTCTTTGAGATGAGTCCTCCCGAACCAGAGACATTTCATCTCCTGTCGGCTTTCCCCCTCCTCTCAGTAACCCCATGTAGAGAGCATTACAGTGATCTATTCTCGAGGTGACTGTAGCATGGATCACCATTGCTAAGTCGTCATATTCCAGGAAAGGGGCCAGCTGCCGTACCCGCTGGAGATGAAAAAAGGTGGATCTGGTAGTGGCTGCTATGTGGGCCTCCATTGTCAGAGAGGACTCCAGAAGTACACCCAAGCTCTTGACCTTAGGGACCAGTATTAGTGGCACCCTGTCAAGAGCCAACAAAGGGATCTCCCCTCCCGGGCCAACTGGGCTCAGATAGAGAACCTCTGTCTTCGTTGGATTCAGCTTCAACCGACTCAGCCTGAGCCAAGATGCTATGGCTTGAAGAGCCAGGTCTAGATTTTCCGGGGTACAATTGGACTGGCCACCCATCAATAAATAGAGCTGGGTGTCATCCGCATATTGGTGACATCCCAGCCCATACCTCCTGACAATCTGGGCAAGGGGGCACATATAGATGTTAAATAACATCGGGGACAGAACTGCACCTGTGGCACATCACATATAAGTGGGTGTCTTTGGGATGATTCTTCCCTATCACCACCCTTTGTCCATTGGAGAAAAAAAGGCCAACCATTGCAAGGCTGACCCCTGAATCCCCACATCGGTTACCCATATCAGTAGCTGATGGTCAATCGTATCAAATGCAGCTGACAGATCTAATAATAACAGCACCGCTGAGCTGCCCCGATCCAGATGTTGCATAAGGTCATCTATGAGGGCGACCAGTACCATCTCCATCCCATGACCTGGTCGGAAGTCAGACTGGAATGGATCCCATGCAGAAGTGTCATCCAGGAATCCCTGTAGCTGACTTGTCACCATCTACTCTATAACCTTACTCAAAAACCTTACTCTATAACCTTACTCAACTTACTCAAAAGTTTGCCAATACGACCGGGTCTACAGATGTTATATGTTTGATGGTTATATTATTGGATGTGTTTGTTGCGTGGGGTGATGCACAAGATATATAGTAGTCATGTGGCTCTTTTGTTTGATGGCAATTGTGAATGATTTTCAGCATGCTGTAGAGTGAGTACCACTGATCTAGAGCCAGGCTAGTCAACTCACAACACAAGTGTGGCAGGCAGCAATAATTTGTGGCATAAAATACTATAGATAGTACATGCAATATATGGCTCACATGTTTGAGAATGTGTGTGTGGTAGAACAGTATATATCTGCAAAATATGCATTTTTTCTGAAAATGCTTCCTATACACCTATTTATTTGATGATGCAATATGTGTTTAACTTGACTGTGTGATCTGGCTCATTCTTTTTCTTGTTTCTGTTTTGAATGTGTTTTGAGTTCTTTGTTACACATTCACTCACTGTCTAGCTTCACTGTTTCCCATCTCTAAAACAGATAAATGGTTTGTAGAATGCCTTCTATATTTTTTTCTTCCTAGAACTGTGACTTGATCTGTATTCTGCACCTTGGCTCACTTTCTTCAGCCATCTGTTCTGCAATCATTTGGTTAGCTTCTCCCTTGAACTGTGGCATGGTTGTACTCTTGGTTGTATTGTGATATGGTGGGATGTCTTGTTATGCCTGGCAGCAGGGTTCTTTTGAGAATAGTTATGCTACAACTGACAGAACTAAATAGAGGACACTTCAAATAAAGACTGGTCATCTGGTGAAATACATGTACAATATAATCTATCTAATTGCAAACATAGCTAAAAATGCCAATCTGTAAACCCACAAAATGAGGGTGTGTTCAAATAAGGGGCTGCAGGTAAAAAGTTTTTGGCTCATGGATGGGTTTCCCTGGTGGAAAGCCTGACAAGGAGAGAATTCTAGGGTGAAAGTGTGGGGAGAGGGTGCGTAATTCATTTTTTCCCTCTTTCCAGTGAGTCAGAATCATAGCTTTAAAACCCAGAGCTTTCACACCTCATTTGCCATATTCACCACTGGGCCACTATTTAGCAGAAGGGCGGGCTGAAAGGGGGATTTAAAATTTCTAAAAAATGAAAATCAAGATATCTGGCACAAGATCACAGTTTGTATCTAACAACTCCTAGGATGCATTTGAATGTATGGGGGGTGGGGAGAGACGGATGGCTGGGAGGAAAAGAAGAAGGCAGCTAGGGGAGGTGAATGCTGAGCTCTGGGACTGTTTGGGATGATGGGAGAAAGCTTAGGCATAGCCCCAAATCTGTCAGGGCTCAGCAAACCCCCAAGATAAGGGGGAGGGGAAAGAGACTTGCTTAAAGTAGGGGTTGAGTGCTAATATTTTATGGCATCCACCAGTTTGGAAAAGTAGGAACAAGATTGTGGCTGGGACAAAAAAGGTACTGGCACTACTGTCTTTTCCTTCCTTCCACAGCTGCCAGTCTGGCAAGGAGAGATGATGGACAAGCACTGGCAGCTGGGTGAAGAAGGAAGCACTGCTGCTGCTTTTTCCTTCTTCCCCCACCCCCCTTGATAGGAGAGAATGTGCTTCTTTCTACTTCCTTCCCCAGCCGCTACCTCCAATTCTGCCAGGGGGAAAAGGCAGATGAGGGAAGCTGTGTGTAGTATACCAAGGTGTGTGTGTGTGTGTTTGTGTGTGTGTGAGAGAGAGAGAGAGAGAGATTTGCAACTGCTTGGGTGAGGAAATGAAGACTGTATTCAGGGAACTGCTCTGGTGTATTTTTATTTATTTATTTTAGGGAATTCTCCTGGCTCTATCCCCAAAGTCTCCCACCCCCACCCCCAAAGTCCCCAGATATTATCTGAGTTAGACTTGGCAACCCTATGTGTGTGAGAGGGAGACAGAGTGATTTATGAAATTCCTGAACTTGATAACTTCCTGAGAGAAAGCTTTCCCTCTGCCTTCCATGTGCCATTCTGTTACTAAGATTAAAAATTATGGGAGGAAAGAAAAGCAACTCAGTGGTTAGAATTGAAAATGGTTCGTTATATTTATGTAGCACGAACGATGGCTGAGCAACAAATGGTACATTTGCTTATATGTTGGGTCTAGCAGAATGCTTCTGGCTCATGCATGGGTTTCCCTGGTGGAAAGCCTGACAAGAAGAGAATTCTAGGGTGAAAGTGTGGGGAGAGGTTGTGTAATTCATTTTTTTCCTCTTTCCAGTGAGTCAAAATCATAGCTTTAAAACCCAGAGCTTTCACACCTCATTTGCCATATTCACCACTGGGCCACTATTCAGCAGAAGGGCGGGCTGAAAGGAGGTCAGCAAGAAGCTATTAGCAGAATCTCCCCCAGAGATTTCTTTGGTCTTATTGAGTTGGAAGTTAGCATGACAGTACTGCAAATAAATCAGTGGTAGATCCTTTAAGGGTTAGCACACATTTCCCTATAGTGTTTGTCACTTCAGAAAATTGTTCCTGAAAATGAAGGCCCAGAAAGCCAGCTTTGACAGAGGCCCTTGTGAGGGGGCTTATGAAGAACATGGGGGTTTTTTTTGGGGGGGGGGTCAGTCATGCTTGCTACAGACTGTGTTTACTGGGGGGGGGGTGCATGTATGTACATAGGCAACTTATACATAGTATTGAGAAAGAACCCTTTGGTTTTTGAGAAACTATCTCAAACACTGGGCAGATTTTAAATTAACTAACATAATTTAAATATGCATTTTCCTGCCATTTAAAAGTAACATGCTTTGTAAATGAGTGAATGGTTTGTTCAGGTCTTAAAATGAAATAAAATGTACTGGGAATGGCCCCAGAATTGTAGGGAACTTAGATTTTCTATTCCCTCATATCTACATAGGAATATAGGAATAGGAGAGGGGAATCAGAGTAGTGCGAGGAATTTGAATTGTACATTACCATGATATGGCTGGCATCAAAGGAAAGTTCTATAGACAGCATCTCTGAGGAGTTAAAGTAGGAACTTTATATATGTTCAGATAAAACTACATACATCGTTTCAGTTCAGATAAAACTACATATGTCATAACAAATAAAACTACATAAGTCATATCACAGTAACTGGTATGTGACTGTGATGCAAATTAAAGGTATGTTGCAGCCAAAGTTAACATTGGGTCTCATTGGTTTCAATGGGAGAGATTAAAGCAATCGGTCAACCTTCTCAATAAAATCCTCAAAAATGCTATGCTTTGGCTAGATGTTGTTCCCGAGGTGCCATGCTACTGCCACAGACTATCCTGTTGCAGATTTATAGAGTTTGTGAAGGTGTTTTCAAAGAAATCTGAATTAAAGCAGTAACTCAGTTTGAATATGTCTATTGTCACATTTTCTAAAGTGACAAAACACTTTGTACAAGTAATGGACAGTAGAAAGGGAGCATCCAGTTTGGATGATGGTATATGAAAGCTGCATGATGTATGACTGTATGAAAGCTTGAGCAAATAACAGGAAAGAACTTTGAAGTGAACATATAGCAAGAAATGAAAGCAAGAATTATGAATGTAAGTCTCACTGAGGATCAGCATGGTGTCTACAGAGGCAGTGCTTTGCCCATCAAGTTTTTGGTATCCTATGAAAATGTTAGCAAACTTGTAGATAAGGTTAATCAAGAAAACATGTAAACCTGGTCTTCCAAAATGTTTTTGATAGTCCTTAACGTACTTCCTTAGAAGCTATAGGATAAGATGGTGGGTCATTTTATAGATCCGTTAAATGGTTAAAAAGGGAAACTGAGTATAGGAATAAATAGTTTTCTCAATGTAAAAATGTAGATAGTGGATTCTAGAAGGATCTGTACTAGGAAACTAAAGCAGGCTGTGAATATTACCAAAAGGGCATTTCCAAATTATGCAAATGAACAGTACTGCAGATGGAATTCAGTATTAAGTAAATGTGAAGTGTTACAGATTATGACAACAATAATCATAATTCCATATACCAGATTTCTGAGCTTTCTGTGAGTTTATAATGGATAGCTGAATAAAAATTAAGAAGAATTCTGGCTAGCAGTACCATAATTCATTTATATAAACCTATCATGAAAGGATGTTTGAAATACTGTGTAAAGGTATGGCTAACTCATCTCAAAAAGGATATCCTAGAACTGGAAATGGTATAGATTAAAATACTGGATCACGTTTCCTAGGAAAGGCTAAAGATTTCCTATGTTCTGATGCCATCCAATCCAGGAGCTTCTTTAGTAAGTAAGCAGAATATTGTTTTCTTAGAGAGAAGGCTGATTGGTTGATGGGTCAGTTCTGGATCCCTTTTAAAATATTGGGACAATGTTTCCATGACTCAGGTATTTGTTCACTGATATTGAGTGAAAACTGGGGCCAGAACTGACAGGGCTGGTGCCAGGGTTTCTGGCACCCTAGGTGAGCCCCCCTGCCCCCAACTTCCTGCCCCACCACCCCTGCCCTTCCTTCCCCCCACCCACAGGCAAAGTCAAGGTTTCCCAACTTACCCCAGCGTGTGCCTTGGCAGGAGGGACTGGAAGCTCCTGAGCCGCCCTGAGCCTGCTTCGGCGGGGAGGGCGGGATACAAATAAAATTATCTATCTATCTATCTATCTATCTATCTATCTATCTATCTATCTATCTATCTATCTATCTATCTATCTATCTATCTATCTAAGCTGTGAGGGTGAGCATGGAGACAGCAGGCCCAAACTGAGGGTGCCCCTGCCCTCATTTGGCATGCTAAGAGGGGAAGCGCACCCACTGCCGTGCCACCCTGCTAACCCCATTGGGAAGGGCCTAGCAACTGCTGCCTGTGGTGCCTCCTCTTGCCAGCCTCCCTCCCTCCCCCTCCCGTGGCAGTGGCAAGAAGCTCCTCCCTCCTGGGGTTGGAGTGAAAGGCAGCTGTGGAAGCTCAGGCAGGAAGAGGCAAAGCAATGGTGGGGAAAAAACTGAGAGCAGTGAGGCCAGGTGGGAGGACCCCTGCCCTTTGTCTGCAGCCTGGTCCAGACCAGCAGAGGTTCTCCCTCTCCCCTCCTTCCTGTGGAGCCAACCCCAGTGCCACTGCCAACCCCAGTGCTGGAGGAGGCAGTGACAGCCCAGTGGAGGGTGGAGCAGAGGCACTGCCATCTTGCCACCCATCTCTCCAGGTGGCAGCAGCAGTGCATGGCTCCCTGGGAGTTGTAGTCTGTGGTGCTGCCATAGCTCCTGCAGCTGTTTCTGCGGTGGAGGGGGTGGCAAAGGGAGGCCATACGCAGGGAACAGGAGGGAGTGCCCACTGTCCCTGTAGACCAGGTGGTGCCCTGGGTAGTAGTGTCGGCCCTGAGGACTGATGCTCCCTCATAATGGATCAGCCTTGAATAGCTCATTAGGGTTTAGATCAGAACCTGGATTTCCTGTGTTCTTTCTTTATAATTAGCTACTAATCTTCAAGTTTGTTTAATGATAGATAGATAGATAGATAGATAGATAGATAGATAGATAGATGATAGATAGATAGATAGATAGATAGATAGATAGATAGATAGATAGATAGATAGATAGATAGATAATTCTATATCACTAGTACACTAGAACATAGATACAAATATATCTCCCTACTTAGCTTTTGACACTAAGAGGTGGGTTTTTCCTGTGGGACATGCAAATGAAAAATGCATTAAAACTAACTGGGGAGCACTCCATCCTTTCATTCCCAAGTGGTTAATACATTATGAAGAGCTGGAGTCCACAACTGGGAACCATAATTCAGCAGCAGAAAGAACAATGTAAACAATTACGAATACTTTATCTCTGTTTCCAATCAATTCTAATGCTTCTTTTTCTCATGTCTAATATTCAAAAAGTCTTAGTAATTAAAAGGTGATTATAAACAAAATGTAAATAATTTATCAGTGCCAACTTGCTTTAGATAGGCCTTGATAATTTCTCGAAACAAATTGTGCATATTTTAATTTTGTGTGTGCTGAATTGATGACTGTTGCTATTTGTGGTTGCTGTGGTACCCTAAGTACAGACCATGTAGAAAGAGGCTTTTGTATGCATTTCTACTGCCATATCAAGAAATTTATGGAAGCTGGTTTCCATATGTGCAATCTTTGCTGTTTAAGTACAAAAAAGATGCTGGATCTATGCTTCCTTGTACTACATTCAGCACGAAGTACACTGGGCTTCCCAAAATAGGACATTGAACAGATGAATTTGTGCTGTCAGTTATATATATTTAAATATTTATATCTCTCTCTGAGACCTAACAACTGGTACAGGGGCTTACTGGTGGCAGAGACACTTGCCAGCAGTATAATGATGTTGCTGGCAGCACGCTGACCAAGGGATGCTAGGGATGTTCTGGCATTTGGACAAAACTTGAGAATTTTGCCCAAATGTCAGAGTGTCACCCTGCAATGTGAAACTGTCACTTTTGGACATGCAGGGAGTGACATCAGTGTACTAGGATATTGCCAACATTCCCCTCATTTCCACCACCATGCTGGCTAGGTGGGTGGTGGTGGGAAAGAGCCCACCGATGGCAGGGGATCCCCTGTCCTCTGCAGAGGAATGGCAAGTCTGCACCCTGGATTAGGGGCTTCTTCCCCTATAGGGAATCCCATCCTTTTCCAGCCTCCAGAACCACAAACTAAACACAGGTAGTAGATCAGACTCTCATTTAATAGAGTAAGGTAGCTATCCTAAGAAGGTCTACTCAGAATCGTACCCAGACTTATTCAGCGGGCCTTACTTGCTGGGAAAAGTTCTTAGCATTGCCTAAAAATTTAGGAGAATTCCTAGGACAAACTAAGAGCAAGGAAGCTATAATATAGTGGGTTTATTGCAAGGAGGAGATGCGGTTGTAGTGAACATAGCTCTCTTTATTCAGTACAGCATAGTAACGGCTGAACTCTAAGACTGGCTTACGGGGCCAACGGGGCCAACTATGGACAGTTCAAGGTTCCGACACTAGGACACTATTGGATCATTTAAACCAGCAGGGGGCCTGTGATTGGAGCAGGGCAGCAGAGATTTGGATCCCACTGTCCATTGTTCCCTAATCCCCAAACTCAGACCTAAAGGCTCCAGTGAACCAGGCAGGAACACAGGTAATAGCATCATTAGTTCATATACACAACAGAAGCCAACTTTCTTTAACAGTTCCTGACAATTTGATGTTTACCTCAATCTCAGTCTCCAGGTTCTCTCCTCTTCAGAGTGGGGGATATGTGAGACACTTTTGGTTGCAAATGTCACCCCCATCTTTAAAAAGGGTTCCAGAGGAGATCTGGGAAATTACAGGCCAGTCAGTCTGACGTAAATACCGGGAGAGTTGGTAGAAACCATTATCAAGGACAGAATGAGTAGGCACACTGATGAACACAAGTTATTGAGGAAGACTCAGCATGGGTTCTGTAAGGAAAGATCTTACCTCACTAATCTGTTACAGTTCTTTGAGGGGGTGAACAAACATGTGGACAAAGGGGACCCAATAGATGTTGTTTACCTTGATTTCCAGAAAGCTTTTGATAAAGTTCCTCATCAAAGGCTCCTTAGTAAGCTCAAGAGTCATGGAGTAAAAGGACAGGTCCTCTTGTGGATCAAAAACTGGCTAATTAATAGGAAGCAGAGAGTTAGTATAAATGGGCAGTCTTCGCAGTGGAGGATGGTAAGCAGTGGGGTGCCGCAGGGCTCAGTACTGGGTCCCATGCTCTTTAACTTGTTCATAAATGATTTGGAGTTGGGAGTAAGCAGTGAAGTGGCTAAATTTGCAGATGACACTACATTGTTCAGGGTGGTGAGAACCAGAGAGGATTGTGAGGCACTCCAAAGGGATCTGTTGAGGCTGGGTGAGTGGGCGTCAACGTGGCAGATGAGGTTCAATGTGGCCAAGTGCAAAGTAATGCACATTGGGGCCAAAAATCCCAGCTACAAATAAAAGTTGATGGGTTGTGAACTGGCAGAGACCGACCAAGAGAGATATTGGGGTCGTTGTAGATAACTCACTGAAAATGTCAAGACAGTGTGTGACTGCAATAAAAAAGGCCAACACCATGCTGGGAATTATTAGGAAGGGAATTGAAAACAAATCAGTATCATAATGCCCCTGTATAAATCAATGGTGCAGTCTCATTTGGAATATTGTGTACAATTCTGGTCACTGCATCTCAAAAAGGATATTATAGCATTGGAAAAAGTCCAGAAAAGGGCAGCTAGAATTATTAAAATGTTGGAACACTTTCCCTATGAATAAAGGTTAAAACGCTTGGGGCTCTTTAGCTTGGAGGAACGTCGACTGCGGGGTGACATGATAGAGGTTTACAAGGTTATGCATGGGATGGAGAAAGTAGAGAAAGACGTACTTTTCTCCCTTTCTCACAATACAAGAACTCGTGGGCATTCAATGAAATTGCTGAGCAGTCGGGTGAGAACGGATAGAAGGAAGTACTTCTTCACCCAAAGGGTGATTAACATGGAATTCACTAGTACAAGAGGTGGTGGCGGCTACAAGCATAGCCAGCTTCAAGAGGGGTTTGGATAAAAATATGGAGCAGAGGTTCATCAGTGGCTATTAGCCACAGCATATTACTGGAACTGTCTGGGGCAGTGATGCTCTGTATTCTTGGTGCTTGGGGGTGTGGGCAAAGTGGAAGGGCTTCTAGCCCCACTTGTGAACCTCCTTTCTTTTTTGTCCACTGTGTGACACAGAGTGTTGGACTGGATGGGCCATTGGCCTGATCCAACATGGCTTCTCTTATGTTCTTATGTCCCTGCTGGAGAACCCGTGGTCCTCTGTTCTACTCTCCAGGAAGGCCTTTGTCATTGCTCCTGAAAGAGTTCAGTGTGAGGCTTCCAGGCATCTTTCTAGTATTAGCAAACTGCCTCTTCCTTCACTATAAAAAGCAAAAGCTTCACCTGCTTCTGCTTTTTAACCATGTCCTCTTTGCTATTCCTGCTTACCATCTCTTTCACCCTACTTTTGAATAGCCATTTACTTCAATTTACTGATTGGGCTAATGTTTTCAAGATAGCCCAGGCAAGCCCGATCTCATCAGATCTTGGAAGCTAAGCAGGACTGACTGTGGTTAATACTTGGATGGGAGAGTTTCCTTAAAATACCCAGTTGAGAAGACCAGGTCCAGCACCAGGGTTTCTGGCTGCCTAGGCCCCAGCCCTGTGCCAGCAAGAGCTAGTGCAGCGGCAGCAGGTGGCACCAAGCATCTCCGACTGCACCCACTGCCCCCGCTCAGCTTTTCCAGGTCTGTGCTTCCACTGGAAGCACAGACCTGGGAAGGCTGAACAGGGTGAATGGAACAGCTCTTCTGAGTGCACCTGCTGCCCTGGTGCCCTTTCCCACCACTGCCCCCACTTGCTTGTAGGTAGGCAGCAAGTCAGAGGAGGGCAGCAGAGAGGCAGGTGGCAAAGGCAAGTGTGGCAGCAACGGGGAAGAGATGCCAGTGTGGTAGGGCACACACAGGGAGGGGGCAACCGCCAACCACCTCTGAGGCCAGGTAGTGCCCTAGGTGGCCACGTACCTGGCCTACTAGGATGCACCAGCCCTGAAAAGGCCAAAGCAGGTTTTCAACCACCTCTCTGAATACACCTCCAGGCCCCCAGTAGGGGTCAGTCACCAGAGATTGACATGACTTCCAGGTGCAGATATACATACACCTAAAATACACAACCCCCCCCCCCCAAAAAAAAAAAAGAAGTGAGATTCCTTGTGAAGCTAGAACCTAACTTTTTATATAGTTATTTTATTTGACTATGTATACATTTATTTTATTCTACTAACTATTTTAACTATGCATTGCATTTTTCCTAGCTCCATCCCCGTAATGGGTTGACAACATGGGCTGGTTGGAGTGTGACACAAGGTTTTCTTGTTCAGCCTGAGGCAGCTTACAAGATATTTTTAAAATAACCAAACCATACCAGTGCTTTTGACGGATGTGTTCTTTCAAGAATTGAATAAACTGATGTCGAGTTTTATTTGGAGAAAGAGAAAGCCAAGAATCAGATTAAAAACACTACAAGACTCTAAAATAAGAGCAGGTCTCACTCTTCCAGATTGGCAATTATATTATAGAGCTGCAGTGCTATCTTGGGTAAGAGATTGGGTGTCACTGAAAGACAGGAGACAATTACTGTTAGAGGAACATGACCTCACTATGGGTTGGCATTTGTACCTGTGGTATCAACGACTTGAAGGTCATTCTTACTTCAAAAATCATTGGTTCAGAAAATCCTTTTATCATACTTGGTCATGTTTGAAACCTAGAATATATCAGGAAATTCCAAGATGGGTTTCCCCAGTGGAAGCGTTTACTCCACCAAATCTTATAAATTCAAATCAGAGTTATAAATATGAAAAGTTATTGAAAAAAGATAATCATCTGAAATCAAAAGAAGAACTAGAAGACATTGGCATTAAAATGAGTTGGTAGATGAGATTACAAATAGAATCCTGATATGCTAAAGATAAGACAAAGGGTTTCAATGCAGATTATTATGCCTTTGATAAAATATTTCTGGGTTCTCAAGAGAAGCTAATCTCGAAACTATATTCATACCTGTTGCAGATGAAAATGCAAGATGAGATTGTAAAGAAATGCATGGTCCAGTGGGCGAAGAATGTGGGCCGCAACATTATGTTAGATGAATGGGAAAGGTTATGGAAATCTAACATTAAAATAACCAGATCGGTAGCTTTTAAGGAGAATTTGTAGAAGATGTTTTATAGATGATATGTGACTCCCCAAAAACTCTCTAAAATGTATCCTAATATGTCAAATAAGTGTTGGAAATGTGTAAAACATGTGGGGCCATTTTATCATATGTGGTAGACCAGTGAGGTGGTAAAAGATTATTGGAAAATGGTCCATGAACTGTTAAAGAAAATTTTGAAGACACAGATACCATTTAAACCAGAACTCTTTTTATTGAACATTCTCCCCCAACACATATACAAAGGAGATGAGACATTTGATAATTCATTTTAATACAGCAGCTAGAATCCTTCTGGCACAAAAATGGAAACTTCAGGAATTCCCCAACAGACTTGACCTGATTGGGAAAATTTTGGACACGGCGGAAGTAGACTATTTATCCCAGCTGTTGGCTGGGAAATCAAAGGAAGATGCAAAGAAGAACTGGGAGAAGTTATATGTGTGGCTAGACATGGAAGACATTGTGGTGTGAACTTATATTACTACTTTATCTCCTAAGATATGCATGGAATGTAGAAAGGCGATTCAATTTAGACAGTTAAATACTTCAAGGTTGATTTATAATCTGTGAAATAATCTACATAGAGTATAAAGAAAAGATGTAAAATGATCAAATTAGTCAATTGTTATTCTATAGGGATGGTTGAATACTATACAGAATGTTGAGTATTATGCAGAATGTACTATGATTGTATTTCTAAATCTTTTTGTTTCTTTATCTTTTATGATTCTATTCTTTACCCCCTTTCCCCTTGAAAATTAATAAAAATTATTTGATCAAGATATTTTAAAAAATAATATAGAGTTACAGTATAGAACCATAGGGTCCAAATAGGGTTGCCAAGTCCAATTCAAGAAATATCTGGGGACTTTGGGGTGGAGCCAGGTGAAAGCCTGTTTGTCTTGAAGCATCATGATACATCATCAATATTAGTTCTGAATTTAATCCTGAAGACCATTCCACAATAGAGGAAGGTTGTTAAAAGAGCCTGGGACAAACTGAGGTAGAACAATGCCATTCCAGGGGTGTTCCATGGCAGATAATAGGAGTGTGTCAAGAGACATATGAAAAGTATTCCCTGAAAGGAAAGAGGTTGAGAACTGCTAAAATGTTTGAATACTTGAAGCTACTTTATACTGAAGCATACAGTTGGGTCATTCAGGGTCACTATTGTCTGCTCAACCTGTCAGCATCTGTGGTAGTCAGCCTTCACACCAGCTACTACCTCATCTTTTTAACTGGCATTGTTGGAGATTGAACCTGGGATCTTCATGCCAAGCCAATACTCTACCACTGAACCACAGCCCCTCCCTATTTTAAATACACCACTTCCCTTTAAAATCCTGGTGATATGTGTGTTATATTTTATCTTTGTCTATTTCAGGTGTTTCAGGTTTTTTTAAATTTTGTGTAATAATTGGTGTGTTGGATCCAGTGCAAGAGTTAAGGTGGAACAGATTCTCATCTTCCCCTTCCCAAGCTGTCTGCCTTTTCCCAAAAAAGGTGTTCTCTGATGACTGGGAGAGGCTCTCAAGTAAAAGAAGCAACACGTTGGGTCAGATCACCAGTGACAGTAATGCTGATTCTGTGAACTTAGGTAGATCATGGAAAAGGAGGACAGGAAGGGTTGCGTCAGTGCTTAGTTCTCATGGCTCTTTCTTGAATATCCAGGGAAACACTGATCACCACTTTGGGTTCAGGCAGCAATTTTTCTCCCGGCCAGGGATCCTAGAAGGTTTTTTTTTGCCATTTTTTGGGCATGGAGCAAGGGTCACTGGAGTGTCTGGGGGGAGGTATTTGCCAATTTACTGCATTGTGCAGGCAATTGGACTAGATGACCCTGGAAATCTCTTCCAACTCTATGATTCTATTCTATGATCCTCTTCCTTTTCCACACAAACTGTGAGTAGAAGAGAAAACAATGCTTTTACCAGTTCTTCCAAATTGCTGCAACACCTGATCCTATGGCAAATTTGCTTGCAAGACTACCTCAGTTCTCAGAGAACAACCCTCAACCCTCACTTGATTCCCTCAATTTTTAAAGAACAGTTTTGGAACAAATGGCAGATGCTTGGGGAAGAGGAAAGATCCAGTCCACCAATTCCTTCTGTAAATTATTCTACTTGATTGAACCCAACATCTAAAAATGTAGATAGCTTGAAATGGTATAACAGTGTCATGTGCTCAGATTGCAGGTATATATAACTCACCATACTTGAAATCACCTGATCCAATGGAACTGCAGCTAAGGAAAGCTAAACCACTGAGCCATAAAGCACAACCAAGAGAAAAGGATGGTGTGGAATTGGATGCCTACCAGCTACCTTGTATGGATTCTTTCACTTCTCAACCAGTTCCACTGCTTCCACTTATTGGAAGGCAAAAACCTCAGGTAATTTGTATAAATTATTCTTAGGCAATTATTTTGTATAATAACCACAACCTGCTACACTTAATCCTGCTGGTTTCAGTGGTCTTAATTATTATTCTAGGACAAATATTCATACGATGGTTTGAAAGGCTATTGCTTTTATTTTTTTATGGGAAACAGTAAATATGATCTACATGGGGATATAAAATATGTAATGTGAGCTATATGCATACAATTATTTACCAAGTGTAATTGCTTTTTGATTCAAAATATCTTTATAATATCGATCTAGTTTAATTGATTTTAATTAAAATATAGCAAACAAGTCAATAAAAATATAGCAACTAATGACTGACATATTTAGGATTTTTCTGGCCAAGGAAAATTTTTAGGAGACACAGCACCAATGAGATTATGCATTCTTAACTGTGTGCTAGCTTGCTTCTCAAATCAGTGGCTCTAGGATTCACATGGAATCTAATATTTGCACGGAACTCCACATTTATGGGAAAACATCTGTCTAAACACATAGAGCAGGGTTTCCCAAACTTTTCTTTCCCATGGCCCAGTTATTTTTACACTTCTCCTTCATGGCCCACTAAAATGTGGGGGTGGAGCCAGGAGACTTTGGGGGTGGAGCTGGGAGACAGAAATTATGTCATTTCCTGTGGTGTCACTTCCAGGTCAAGGGCTAAGTGATGTCACACCCCTTCTTCAACAGCACTGGCCAGTGTATGCAGTTGGGAGTGCTGTTGCCATTGCCATCAGGAATGCCAGCACTGTGTACCACCCACACTGGGCCCACGCAGCTGTTCTACCTCAAATGCTGACACATTTAGTAGGCCCTTACTTCAGCTACTACTACTGCAACCCTGCCTCAAGCTATAGCCAAGCTTGCTTGGTTTCAAGAACAATTTTTGACAGCTATTTTTCATACTCTTCCTTGGCTGAAACACTGGGAAACTGCTGTGAAAGGTAGAGAATTATACTGCAAACAATGAATTAATTTCAAGTTATATGAAGTTCATACAAGCTTTTCTGCAGTTATCCCCAAAAGGATATTTATGAGGGGCTTGCAGCTTTTTACTGGTGCTGTTTCCCATGCCTTTAAAAGCAACCTGTTCTGCAGATATTTAGCCAGTGAACTTCTTTCATCCTTTTAAATATCTACAGGAGGAGTTTAATTTCGGTGTCAGACAGCTGTTAAAAGCAGGACCAGTAAAATGGTGTCAAATTCATAGTACCATCACTTCCAGTGCTGTTAAGATATACAGCAGTAATCTCCAATAATCTCTTTCTGCCCCACATCTCTCACTCTCACTCACTCTCACTCACTCACACAGAAATCTCATAGAAAGGCCAACTTTTCATTGGCAGAGCTCCCATGTCTGCAACAACAGTATGATGAACAGAAAAGTTTCATCTTGTAAAAATGAAAGGAAAGAAAGAAAGAAAGAAAGAAAGAAAGAAAGAAAGGAAGGAAGGAAGGAAGGAAGGAAGGAAGGAAGGAAGGAAGGAAGGGAAAGAATGAAATGGAAGGAAAGGAAAGGAAAGGAAAGGAAAGGAAAGGAAAGGAAAGGAAAGGAAAGGAAAGGAAAGGAAAATAAAGACATGGAAAGAAAGAACATAAGAGAAGCCATGTTGGATCAGGCCAGTGGACCATCCAGTCCAAAATTCTCTCACACGATGTCCAAAAAGCACCAGAATTTCCACCAGTGGGGCCAGGGCACTAGAAGTCCTCCCACTCTTGCTTCCCCTCCCCCCAGCACCAAGAATACAGACAAAACATCATTTGGTAAAAAAATAGCTACTGGAATCCGCACCCCTCCCAGCTGAAAAAAACATCCCCCCTTCTTTGCTGCCCAGGCCTCCCGGAGAAATCTCCCCAAAAGAACATAATGCAAGGCACATGAAAGCTCATACTGTGAAGAACATTTCATGGGTCTAAAGTGCCAGTGGACTCCAGCTTTTCTCTAAAACACTGTGGGAAGGGGGGGGGGGAGAAGGAAGGAGAGGCAGCCCAGATCTTCTCTGCACAACACAGTGTGGCTATTAGCCACAGTGTATGTGTGTATATAAAAAAATTTTTTGCCACTGTGTGACACAGAGTGTTGGACTTGATGGGCCGTTGGCCTGATCCAACATGGCTTCTCTTATGTTCTTATGATAGGGGAAGGAAGAAAGCCAAACAAAGTTCAGGTTTTGCAGCCTGTGTCAGTCTTCAAGGCTAGCTTTACTCTGCACAACAGAGAGACAGGAGAAGGAAGGAAGCAGAGCAGAGGTCATGCTTTGCTGGAGGCAGGGCTAGCTTTTGCTTTTCTTGTGACCCTGTAGTGATGCCTCTGTGGCCCGGTCCCAGATCACGACCCTGTGAATGGGAAACACTGACATAGAGCATTCTGGATACTGAAGTTAATGCCCTAGTCCCTTGTCACAAGCACCTCATCCACAGCTGCCCATACTATACTATAGCCAGGACCTATAGAGGAGGAGGGCAATAGGAAAATTGAACTGGAGCTGACAGTTGGAGGGGAGAGCCAAAGCTAAGGTGATGGGTAAGGGTGGCTGGAAATGGCAGGATGATAGGGAGGGGAACAAAGATGGAGGTGGGATGTCTGAGCCAGAAGGAGGGATAATCCAGAATTTCAGCCAGTGGAATTTCTCTTCCCTTGCAAGTCTTAAAGGGTTCCCTTCTTCTACATTCTTAAACCTGCATAGAATACTTGTTTGCCAAGGCTGAGTGAGACAGGGACAGACAGACAGACAGACAGAATAATTGCAGATTTATACCCTGCCCTTCTCTCTGAATCAGAGACTCAGAGCGGTTTACAATCTCCTATATCTTCTCCCCCCACAACAGACACCCTGTGAGGTGGGTGGGGCTGAGAGGGCTCTCACAGCAGCTGCCCTTTCAAGGACCCTCTGCCAGAGCTAATGGCTAACCCAAGGCCATTCCAGCAGGTGCAAGTGAAGGAGTGGTGAATCAAATTCGGTTCTTCCAGATAAGAGTCCACGCACTTAACCACTACACCAAACAGACAGACAGATTTTTAATTGGTGGGCAATTAAAATCAGTTAGACTACTCAGAGGAAGCATAGTATCCTGATTGCAGTCTTCTGCTTTCAGAGTGCAGTTTCTTAGCTGATGGGCTGATCTAACTTCCTTCCATTTAAACTATTTTGCAACTTTAAAAAAAAAGTTTAAGCAGAGACAAAGAACTTTACACAAGAAAACCTTTCAGAACATAGCAGAAGATTTCTGTTTATTTCCTGTGCCTTGAAGAGGGAATTTACTGTATAATACTTTAATCCTTTCAATGCCCTGGGATGTACACCATGGAGTAAATTTTCAAAGTACTGTGTGTGGATTTAACTGTGCGACTCTTATTGATGTTAATGGGAGTCACACGGCTAAATCCCTGGACAACACAATTTAGAGGTGTATGTCTGGGAAAGGACATTGGTCTGAGCTGATGAAACAGCTGGAAATGAAAATCCATCGGAATGTACTATTCTGAAAGTGGTCTGGTGGTGTGACAATGAGGGATTTATAATTAGTAACCATTCATGTGGCTTAGCTCTCAGTGAGAGAAATCTTTGACATTAAACTTCTGTACTTTACACACCATGCCCCATGTGAATGTTCAGATACCCCCAAAAGTGCTTGTATCCTAAGGAGAGTGTAAAAATATGTATTCATATCCAGAGAGAATAAACATTTTGTTACCACATCACTCCTTCTCAGTCCAGAGTTTGTGATAGAATCTGGTTTCCTCTCTAGGGTTGCCAGCTCTGGGTACAGAAATACCTGGAGATTTTGGAGGTGAAGCCTGGGGAAGGTGGAGTTTGGGGAGGGGAGGGACCTCACCAGGGACCAGTGCTATAGAGCCTACCTTCCAAAGTAGCCATTTTCTTCAGGGGAACTGATCTCTGTCTTCTGGAGATCAGTTGCAATTGCAGGTGATCACCAGACCCCACCTGGAGGTTGGCAACCATATATCTTCCACAACAGACTGTTGAACTCAATATATAGGGCTTCCAGTGAGCATTCTGACCAAGTTCTCACTGCTCTGTCCTTTTCTTTGGTATGATAATATTACAGAATCTAACTTGAGCGCTCTTTTCTGGTGGCCACTGAAGCATATAAATGCACAATGGTGGGCAAAAAACAAATTACCCAGTGTTCACATTGGACAGATACTTGGGAGCTTTTGTAAACATCTGGGTGCACATTTAAAGTCTTCTTCGACTCACAGGATCCCCAAAACACAGGTGCACCTGTGACTTTTTTTACTTGGTGAGTTTGGCAAAACTTCTTTCTTTACTCCATGGGTTTTGCTCCACATATTTCCTCCAATTCATGGCAGATTGTTGTAGGAAATCCACAAGAATAAAGAGAGATCAAATCCCAATTGTGAAAGAGCTAAGGCAATCTACTAATTCCTATCAAATTGGCCTTTAGCATTTTATAGGAATGGGTTGTCTTTTAAAGAAAGGCAGCATATATAGGTTGCTGATTCATAGATTCTGCTGATATATATGGGGTTTGTCTGTTCATATAGCTGATATATACTGTAGGTTCTGTCAGATCTATGACTTTTAGTACTAAATTAGAGTTGATGGAAATATAGTTGATAATGAAATTAGTCATCACTTCATGAAAGGGCATTAATTATCAGGTAAATTGCTTTATTTTTTTCCCTTTTCCCCCTTTTCCTTTTCATTTTTATACTTTGAGGCAGCCTTTAGGGGGGAAATGTCAAGTCAGGTGAGCATATTAGAAACAACTGAATGTATGATATGCCTCATCCTGTGCTGTCCAGCTCACCAGATAACATATTCTTTCTCTCTCTGTACCCCTACCTGGAGAGGTGGCAACCAGAGTCAAGGCTTTTTCAGTTGTGGTACCTTGCCTTTAGAATACTCCCCTCCCCCAGCTTGCCTTGTGCCTACTTTACTGTCCTTTAGGTGGAAACGAAAATGTTTCCTTTTTATCAGGCTTTTTTCCTAAGGGGTTCAGTCTTTTTTGCTGCATATATGATCTGCTTCTTTCTGGAGGACTGTTTTGTGAATATCACTTTAGGCTGCTAATTGTTCTTTCATGCTATTTTTATGCCCTCTGGCTTGTTTTTCATAGTGCAATAATTGAAATTTCCATTTTGTATGCTATTTTTTTATTATTCCATTGCATTGTCTTTATTCTGTGCACTGCCTTGAGCCAGTCCCTGGAGAGGTGGCATATAAATCTTTTAAATAAATAAATATGAATAGTGAGTGACAAATTCATGGCACTGGTATTCTGTTTTTAAAATAACAGATTTAAGAACTCCCCCCCCCCCAAAAAAATCAATATAAAATAGCAGAATCCTGGCCTTTTACAATGTAATTTTGAACAAATGGTGTTTAAAGCAGACTTTTGAACAATCATCTACCTATTATCTCTGTATCTAATTCTGAAGTCTGGACCCCTGTGCAGAAAAATGAAAGTTCTGATTTATTTTTGGTCTGTGGAGGTGTCTTATCCATTGAACATATGAACATATGAAGCTGCCTTATACTGAATCAGACCCTTGGTCCATCAAAGTCAGTATTGTCTTCTCAGACTGGCAGCAGCTCTCCAGGGTCTCAAGCTAAGATTTTTCACACCTATTTGCCTGGACCCTTTTTTGGAGATGCCGGGGATTGAACCTGGGACCTTCTGCTTCCCAAGGAGATGCTCTACCACTGAGCCACTGTCCCTCCCTCTAAAAGCTTATGAACATATGAAGCTGCCTTTTACTGAATCAGACCCCCTTGGGCCCATCAAAGTCAGTATTGTCTTCTCAGACTGGCAGCGGCTCTCCAGGGTCTCAAGCTGAGGTTTTTCACACCTATTTGCCTGGACCCTTTTTTGGAGATGCCGGGGATTGAACCTGGGACCTTCTGCTTCCCAAGCAGATGCTCTGCCACTGAGCCACCGTGGCAGACACGTAAAGGAAAGCACTTGGCAGATTGACACGTAAAGGAAAGCACTTGGCAGATAGAGATGCTGCTTGGTGTACATTGGTATTAGCAGGAGATTACTGGATAGTGGATACCAGAAGCACCGGTATCCACTATCTGCAAGTCACTGTGGAGTCATCTGTAACATGTGCTGAAATTTTGCTGTGACAGTAGTGCACAGTAACAATGCATGCAACATGTTTAGAAATAAGGGGGGACTTCATAAACAACAACAACAAAAATGTCAGTTTTGTGTTTTCCATCGTGCAAATGCATCCATTCTGTGCTTTAAGAATGACAATCAACTAGATATGGTTAATTCTTTTTCACATTCTGTGTTCTTAATTTTCCTTTCTCAAGTACAGGATAAGCAAATAACATCGACTGCTTTGTGTCAATTACTTGGTCACACTCATTATTCTGAGAAACCTAATATACTTTTTATTTCTTTTATTCTCTTTTAAAAGCCTTGTAGTGGTCCCAGTAAAATAAATTTATTCTTGCCATAATTGTTCTGGGAGGGAATTAATGTGGAGAAAAATGTTCACAAAGCATAATATCCACTATAATTATTTGCTTCTTTAGATTCTTTCCTAGAGTCCTGAGAATTGAGGTAGTATGTCTTTAAATAGTAAAGTTCCAGTAAAAAAAAATCCATTATCAACTTTCAAATATAGCAATCCTCCTGTCCAGCTGTGAAAAGTACTAGATGATACTTATTTGCCATTTGTGTTATTTACGGTCCGTGACTTTTATGGTAACTGGTTCCTATTATTGGTTTCTATTAATGTAAAACATAAGTGAACATAAATGAGGCGTGAATCATTTCTTTTTATTAGCCCTGCAGTCTTCACTGAGTTCTTGCCGTAATTCCAGCTGTGACTTGTTAGTGATAACCTATTTAAAGAATGAGATCCTTCAGAATAAGAAGCATGATTAGGATATTTGCACTCCCTTTAAAATGCTTTACTACTTCACTACTTTAACAACAATAGTAAAAGAAAACTATCCTGTAATTAGTGACTCAGCAAAAGTCAGAACACCTGCAAATTGTATGAATTACTGTGCAAGTGATACTTCTGAGAAATTCATGTTGATTACTACCTAAAGGCAAGAGGTGATATAAGTAATTTGTACAATGCTGGACAGTGTTGTCTGTGTCCGTATATATTTATAGCCTAGTTCTACAGCCAGAAGATTTGGGGTGTACCATTTCAGACTGTAAGTGGGTGTTCATATTATGGAATGTTCCCTCACTAATAGTTGTCGCTATTCCTACATGCAGAAGAATAGCATGTCATGGAAAACTCTAGACTGGAAACATTTTCCCTTTGTGGAAAAGCATAAAGTTATGTTAATGTGGCAAAGCATAAAGTTATGTAAATCTCCACCTGTATTTTCAAATATTACATACATATGAAGCTGTTCTATACTAAATCAGACCCTCGGTCCATCAAAGTCAGTATTGTCTACTCAGACTGGCGGTGGCTCTCCAGGGTCTCAAGCTGAGGTTTTTCACACCTACTTGCCTGGACCCTTTTTAGTTGGAGATGCCAGGGATTGAACCTGGGACCTTCCGCTTACCAAGCAGATGCTCTGCTACTGAGCTACTGTCCCTCCCCTACAGTCAAGAGATAGGCAGATTCTTCCCAGGCTCTATTCATAAGTAGCCTGGCAAATTATGTGCAACACTGGAGACCTCACATGAAAATAGATTTGCAAATTCTCCAGTCATGTAGTCTAGTAATTCTCAAGCTGTCTTCATGGGCCCCCAACTTCCTTGGTACTCCCAACTGCATTAAGATGTTAGTTACTCTGACAACTAGATTTCCCTGTGCACACTTTGGTTCAGATGCTGACAAAAGATCAATCATATTGCTAAGGAAAAGAGAATGAAAAGAGGACAGGCAGAGGGGAGGGGGAAATCTCTTCCTGCACTTCTACCCACCTATCAGTTGGCTGGCTGGACACCTGCCACCACCACTACTTTGTCCAAGAACCAAAATAAGATTTAAGCTGAAAATGTATTCTGAACATGTGTAGAATCTTGATTTGCACTGTCATCTTCTGCAAGAACTTCTCAGAGAAATTATATTGGGTTTGTAATATGTCTGAGTATTATGATGAAAATTCATGCAAAATCTCTAACCTTTATGATACATATAGCTAATCAGAATAAGAACCTACTTAATCTTTAATTAATTACAGTTTTAATACTGCACACCAGCATTCCTCAAACTGGGGCCCCTCTATCAGGGTATTGCAAGGGATCCACAAGTTAGGGTTTGTAGAATCTTTCGGGATCAAGTGCCGTGTTCTACTAGAGAAAGTTTTCCTTCCAGACGTTTCGTTCTCAGCTGCGGAGAACATCCTCAGTGTCGTTGCAGCTGGAGCACAGCAGCCAAGAAGGTCTGAGCGCCTGCTCTGGCTGCAACGCCACTGAGTATGTTCTCCGCAGCTGAGAACGAAACGTCTGGAAGGAAAACTTTCTCCAGTAGAACACGGCACTTGATCCCGAAAGATTCTACAAACCCTAATGATGTTACCAGCCGTGAAAACCTGAAATCTTTGATCCACAAGTTTTCTATAAGGACAGAGGACAGACTTTTCTGTGCCCATCTTTCATAAATGATGGTAGTCAGCGGTGGCTTTTGAATACTTTTGATTTTGAAAATCAAGTTTTGTGTAACACTAGTCATTTGATTTCTGTCGGCATTTCTGAAATTTCATCCAGACTTGCTCTTACCCTGTTCAACTAGCCTATGTCTAGAAGTTATTACTCAGTAAGGAAATTTCTTGCTGCCCCTCGCTAACAAGGAGTCAGATTGATTAAAATTAGGTCACAGTGTTTGAGCTGTGACACTAGAATCAGCTGCTATTTGAGTTAGGATTATCAACCTCCAGGTGGGGCCAGGAGTTCTCCCAGAATTAAATTTTTTCCTCAGACTACAGAAATCCACTTCCCTAGAGGAACCTGCAGCTTTGGGGGGTGGTCTCTATGGAATTATATGCCTGTGAGCACACCTTCCCCCAGGTACCACTCCCAAATTTTCAGAGATTTCCCAAAGCTGGAATTAGTAGCCTTACAAGTTCTAACCTTATAAGTCACATAGAGACAATCCTAAGAGTTCCATAAACCTATTATTTTAATAGTATAGCTCGTATGGCTTTCACTATATATTTCTGAAGATGTGAAAGAGGCCTCTGTGTGTATAGCTTCTCACATATACTATGAAAAGGGATGTCCAGTGCATGGCAGCCATCAGCATTGAAGGAGGCAATGGCCACAAAAATGAAGGAGGCAATGACCACAAAAATGAAAGCGGTAATGGTCCACAAAAAAATTAAAATCAGGAAAGGGGGCCTTGGATTGCTACAGTTTGAGAACTGTTGTGGTAAGCTGTTCCAAGTTTATACAGAAACGAGTGAACTTTCTAAGATAGACTAAAATTAGTCATTTAGTCTAGCCCTGTTCTCAGTAGTGTCCTTCATCAGTAATAGGCTGTGAATTGAAAACAAAACAAGGTTGAGCAGCCCCAGCATAAAACATAAATTTTATCCTATACCTGTCAGGGTCCCTTTCGCGACACTGTTGAGGTATTACAGCAGCGCCTCAAGCCTTTTGAGCCAAGCATGCGGGTGGCAGCATCTAATGCTTCACTTGAAGAAGCCAGAGAAAAGGTAAAACAAGAGGAATGGAGAAACCGTGTACATGATGACGAGTAAGTTCCTTCATTTTCCTAGTATTTTCATTATACTATGTCATTTCTTCTGAATTTCTTTTACAGCTTATAAGAATAAAAGAAGTCATTGATTCTGATAACTTTAAAAAAGCAACCCTAATTTGTTTAATTGATATGAGCTTTGGACTGTAATTATGTAGTTGTTTAAGGGTAGCAGCTTCAGGTGATAAGCCACTGATCTTGGGTGAAGTGGAGCCAAGAAAGAGTTCCACTGTTGCCCATAGCCCTGACACCTTGCCAAGTTCAACACTCCCTTCCTCTGCTATAACATTTGATCTCTTTCGTTGTATCTGCTTTTCCTTGGAAAATAGTTAAGAATTTCATAGCCCATCAAGATAGAATTTGATACAGATCACATGATGGGGAGAAGGGGCATGCTGTGGGGCCAACTATTGCCAGCCCTCCACCCCCCACCTAAAGGTCTCTCTCACCCCATTTCATATGAATTCACCTGGGCAAAAACAACATGGGAAAATCTACTAGAAAGTCCAGTGTTTTGCAAGTCTTAGTGGACATTGAGCACCTGAAGAGAGTTCTGTTGGGTGCTGGTTGTATGTTCAGATATTAGTCAATAGCAAGCCTGGAAGGGTACAATGTACCCAGGGTACCTGGAGAGGGCGCAGGCTAAGATGAATTGTGAGGTGCAGTGTGGGGTTGTTGTTGTTGGAGGCAGAAATACTATGCCACCAAGTATATGGCATTCTGCACCTTTACAAGGCTGATGGAGTCCACATTTCAGATGAGGACTATGGCATCTTCTTGAGTGTTCTACAGGAGGGCCTCTTGCTGGCCATAAGAGGTCAATGGGGCAGCAGGGCAGACCAAGCAGTGAGCTGATTGCCTCCTGTGACTAGAGCAGTGGGAAAAAAGTTTTAGTGGTACATGGTACAGTTTAGGCAAGCACCCTAATGCATAATTTTGGAGGATGAAGGGATTCCTCAGAGCAGAAGTCTGGGGCTTCAGCACCTTCATGAACTTGGAACAGGAACCCCTTGAGGGGTGCCATTATCCTTGGCTCATAGACCTTTTGGTGCCAGTTTGGTGTAGTGGTTAAGTGGGTGGACCGGGTTTGATTCCCCACTCCTCCACCTGCACCTGCTGGAATGGCCTTGGGCTAGCCATAGCTCTTGTAGGAGTTGTCCTTGAAAGGGCAGCTTCTGGGAGAGCTTTCTCAGCCATACCCACCTCACAGGGTGTCTGTTGTGGGGGAAGGAGATAAAGGAGATTGTAAGCCACTCTGAGACTGATTCAGAGAGAAGGGCGGTCTTCTTCTTCTATAGGGACAGGACATGAGTCACTTCCCTCAAGCACTAAAGAAGGTTTGGCAAGGAGAAGCATGAGCTGTACACATATGACAGCTCAGGGTCTGCAGCAATACTCCCTCTAAGCTATGGAGTCTTGTGAGCAAAAATTCTATTTGCGAGCTACTGGTATTAAAGTTGTGAGCTACTGCATAAATTAGTTTGCGCTGGGGACATCCTTCCTGAACTAAGGCAAAAATGTGTGAGCTAGAGGCTGAAAAACTGTGAGCTAGCTCACACTAACTCAGCTTAGAAGGAACAATGGTCTAGAGCCAGTGTGACCTTGCCTGTGAGATCAGGAATGCACAAAGCAGAGGAATTATAGAGTTGGAAGGGACCTCCAGGGCAGTGTTCCTTCTAAGCTGCAGAGTCTTGTGAGCAAAAATTCTGCTTTGTGAGCTACTGGTATTAAAATTTTGTAGCAGGAACTCCTTTGCATATTAGGCCACACAACACTGATGTAGCCTCCAAGAGCTTACAGGGCTCTTAGTACAGGACCTATTGTAAGCGCCAAGAGGATTGGCTACATCAGGGGTATGTGGCCTAATATGCAAAGGAGTTCCTGCTACAAAAAAAGCCCTGGTGTTGTCTCTCCTTATTACACATCTGTGGACAAAAGACAATGGATGCTTGAAAAGTCTGAAAAATCAGGGGGGGGGGGTTTCCCAATTGACATTTCAGGATATGAAGTTTACTATGTAATAGCAGGTACCAGATACCACAGACAAGCAAAACTACACACAGCATAGGATGTTCCGCTGTGGGAATTTCATTGCCCATGCACACACTTGAATCCAGCCTTAAGCAGTTGTTCAATAGCAGCCAAGAATGTATATCTGTGCTTGAAGAATACAAATTATTAGAGTACAGTATATATTATCAACCTTAACAGATGGTGTTCTAATAAAATGGGCTGTAGTTCTGCATTATACTGTAGATTGGATCCAGTGATCAATTAGTGCAATGACTGGAGATCTTTTCCTCCTTCCTTCAGGTTCAGCAAAGTTGAATCCCAAGGTCACAGGATCCAGGTGGGCTAATAGCCACATGGGGTATGGAGGAGTGCACTGAGGAAGGGAATGGGCAAATTTTTTCCTCTCTGCAAGAACCAGTTCTATTGATGCAAGTGTTGGGATAATGATTTGGCTCCCTTTCCCCTCCACAGTGTAGCTTGCTTAACTGCCATTGTGGGTCCTGTAACCCAAGGAATCAACTTTCCTAGAGTGAAAAGATACTATTTGTCAAGGTGTAGAAACAAGTCAGGGCAAAACACAACACCAAAGGATGGGAAGTGAATCCTCACTGCCCATGGTAATGAGCTACCACCAGACCTTCTGACTCACCCTCAGTTGAGAGACTGAGGAACAAGTCTCCATCCCTACCAGCTGTTAATCAGGTGTCCAGATGGTAACTAGAAAAAAGGCCAGTCTGTTGACACTGCTAAGAGGAGGGAAAGGTATATAAGATCCACAGCCATCAGAGCCTTCTGCTGACAGATGACAGAATTCAACCCTTTGTTTGCAGCCTAATTCATGATAAAGGAACATTTATGTTGTTAATCTCCCTAAGATACAGCAACAAATGATCCAAAAGTAGATGACCTGCCCACATAGGCTTCCCAATCCCCAGCAGGGGATCCCCCGGTTTTACAGGCTTCCCCCCGCCCCCAGCCAGCTGGCTGGCGGTGGAAGCCCTGCCCCCACAGCTACCATGCACCTCTAGATATCCAGCAGATTTAGAAACCTGCAAACAGGTCCTGTTTCAAAATGTGTGGGTGTTTGTGTGTGTGCCTTTAAATAAGAACAGGAAGCAGGAAGTACTTCATGGGGAAGGTTCAGCAGCACAGTCCCTCCATTTGTTTCGCTTTCATTTCAGAGCAATTAAGAGTGTATGTGTTGTGTCCTAGGCTCAAATGGGAGAACTGTTACTTTTGGAGGGAACTGTTACTTTTGGAGGGAAGCTGAACAAGCTTGTACTCCACACCAGGGTTCCAGAGAAGGCCTAAGCGTGCCCAATCAGGGAAAGGATTGAAACATAAGTAGCCAATCAACATCTAGGCTCATACTGTACCCTGATAGGCCCTTAGGCCCCTGTAAATAGCCAATCCATGTACATAGTTAAGAACCAATCAGAAGGGAGCAAGAATTGTATAAAGGAGCGGGAGGTTTGAATAGAGCTCAGTCTGTGTTGGTGTTCCTGAAGTAAAGCTTGCTGAATCACTCTCCGACTCTGGTCTCTTACTGCGCCAACCCCAGTACTTTACAGTATGTGTGTGAGAGACAGAGAGCAGCATAGCCCCTGTTCTTTTCAGATGTCCTTGTGGAGGAACCAGACCTAGTAAGTGTGTGTGTGCGTGAGAGAGAGAGAGAGGGTTGCCAATCCCTAGGTTTGAAGGCATTTCCCGTGCTTTAGGGTCATCAGAAAGCGGGGGGGGGGGGGGGCGGGATGTCTACTGGGCACTCTGTTATTCCCTATGGAGAATGATTCCCATAGGGAATAATGGGGAATTGGTCCACGGATATCAGAGGCTCTGGGGGGGCTGTGTTTTGAGGTAGAGGCACCATATTTTCAGTATAGCATCTAGTGCCTCTCCCCAAAATACCCCTCACGTTTTGAAACGAGTTGACCAGGGGGTCCAATTCTATGAGCCCCAAAAGAAGGATAGGGGCACCTAATAACATTCAATTTATATCCCACCCTCCCTGCCAAAGCCTTGTTCCTGGCTCCACCCCAATGTCTCCTGACTCCACCTCCAAAGTCTCCTGGCTTCACTCCCAAAGTCCCCAGATATTTCTTGAATTGGACTTGGCAACCCTATGCCCACACATTACATGCCTCTTTTGGGGAGAGAAGGAGAAATGGAAAGTGAGGGCCTGGATTTGATCCACCAGCCTTCCCACACAGGTGAACAGAACTGACAAAATGCTATTTCCGTACCTCCCAATCTATTGCAGAAAGCTGAATGTGCAGCATTAAGAGCTTGTACATATACAACTTCGAAGTGCAGAATATTTAGATCCAGCCCTGGGAATTGTTCAGACAGACTCCTTTTGCCCACACTGTTCCTGTGCCAAAAGCAGAAGCATATGTGAATAACTACCAATGGCTGAAACTGACAGCCATTTGGAGGGGGAGGGCTGCACTGGGCATGTGTTTCCTTCATTGCACAGGGTATTTGATGAGTGGTGGACCATTGTAAAAAGGAACACTGAATGCTATGTATTACAAATCAAATGCATCTAAAACTTTTTTTCAAGTTAGGTTTGGTTTTTCACATGCTTTGCAACTTTAGCAATCTGCATATTTTCTGGACTATTATTGTATTATGATAAACAGGGATTATCATATATTTTCAGATAATGTTTTCTTAACAATTCAACTTCTGTTCGTAACTCTTCCATTTATTTTAATTACTAACACAGTGTGCAACATTTATTAATCAGCAGAGCCTTTTTAAGTTAAAATACTAAATTAGCTAACCCCATTAACACAGAATACTCCAAACAAGCAGTAATAGGAGAGGTAGTTACTGTGCAAATCGTATTATACATGCGGGTGCTCTAGGGCACAGTTAAGCATGATTACCCTCTTTTGATCCAGTATTCCACTGCCTCTTCTAGCTAATTTCCAGTGGAAATTTACAAAGTGGTGCCTTCATTTTTCCAGCTTAATTTTTCTAATGAAGTTCTGGTACTTTATAACACTGGGGATGTAGATATAATTCTGTATATAATTAAGTAGTTCTAGAATTTCACTGCAAAGAAAAGCGCTCTGTTACTTTTGCTTTATACAAGAACTAGGCTAGCGTTTTTCTGATGCTTTTTCTTCTACTATGGAGTTGGATTAAAACCAAAGCAGCTCAATGATTCTACACTTTTATATCAGAAAATGCCATGAATACAGTATAAAAGCTAGTAACTACAATATATTCTGTGTATTTCTGAATGTGGTTTCTAAACAGCATTTTCAGTTACTGAAAGACAAGACATTAGAGATGACCTTACTGTGTATTTTCTATTTCTTTTTAGCATGCCAATGATATATAAAAAATTATATCTAGCTCAGAAAAGCAAAATAAAGATAACCATTTACTTATCCTGTTCTCTTGTAATTAAAGGAAGAGAAAATTAATGACATAAAATGTATGCTTTCAGAAGTTACACACACCTCATGGTGATCACTGATGTGAATGTGGCAGGTTGTGTCACTGCCACCATTTTTATTATGTCTACAGTAATCCTTATTATTCCCAGTTTATATCCCTTTGAAAAGATTTGCAGGACTTATCACAGTACCTTCGAGTAGAGACTTGCCCAACTTGTGACCCAAACCTCTAAGTAGAATCTAACAGGGACAGGGGTAGATCCTGTTAATCAGTATAGGAATTCAGACTGATTTGGGACCAGACTGGCATAGTTCATAGAAATTAAGTAGACCCTCTAAAGCAGAAAAACCAAATGTAAACAATTCCTGCTCAGGTTATCCAGTAGCTTTCTCCTTCGGAGGCTGTAACAATTTTGTTTGGGGCATGGGATACTCTCCAGTTTAGTCCCACATCTTCTATTAGGGAAGTCTTGAATTCTGAATTTATGTAAAATACAGCTCTGGTACTCGGTTTGATCCCAAGCTCCAAATACAACACCAATGCCATTTTGTCCTGACAGTCCAATATTCAAACCATGGTGTATCAAACAAGGTAGTAACAATTCCATTATATACTATTAACATGAATCACAGAATTTAATTAGATTGTGTAATCCCTAATTTTCTTTAAATATTTGCAATATAAGTTTACACTCTGGGCTACTTGCCATGCCTTTTGATAATAAAAACAAGGCTATTGAGTTTTTACAAATAATGTTCTTTAAGGAATCCTCATTTGTTTCAATAACAAAATAAACCATAAACATTGTTTGTGATGTCAATATCAAATTTGCTATTATAGAATTTGCTATTATAATAAAGATTTTTAAGCACTTTGTGCTGTGTATTAAGCCTACCCTAAATCTCAGGCATTCATAGGCAAATTCTTAGGTTACTAGCCTTGTCATTTCAGTCATCATCCAATCCCCTGAGAGAGCCAATTTTCTTTCATGTCTGAACAAAAGAAAAATGTACTATTAAAATGCAATTCAGAAGTGATAAAAACTGTAAGTGGAGCAGCCGGCTTTCAGCACCTCCTATGTATACTCAGGGACATTGGGGCCACATTAATTTTTTGTGTGTGTGATGTCCATCCCATGTGCAAATTAGCCCTGGAAGTGCTATAATCTGTCTTATATGAGAGCCACCTGTCCCATGAGTATATACTTGCTTCTCTAGCTTTGTATAATTTAAAGCTCGGCTACTTCTGTGCTTTTGTTTTGTTAATTTTCAGGATAGCCCTTGCTTTGGAATTCTTTATGGGCAATTTGACTGGCCAGATGCTAATAAAGACCAATTTGTTTCTTCACAAGGAAGGTTTATTGATGTAATTTACTGTTGATAAAATATAAACCTCTTCCAATAAAGGATTTAAAAATAGAATTTAGCAAGTTAGTAGAAATAAGAAGGCAAGGGTTTTTTTTTCCCCAGGTGCCTTCTCAAAAGTTGTACACAGCAGTTAAAATATTAATGTCCGTTCTTTAAAAAACCTGTTCCTTCTCTTTTTTTCAGGGTTGTTTGGTTTATTTTATCAGGAAAATAACATTTTAATATTTCTTTATAACATGCATCTGAGGAAGATAACATTTTAACCTCAGAGTACAGACACTTAGTACTTTAATGACCTCATCATTTAGGGTGTGGTTTCATTTTGTACTTCTTTTATAAATGCATTTATTCTCAGGAAAGATGAAAAGAAAGAGAATGTAATTGCCTTTCTACATTCACAGCAGTATTATGGCATCATGTTTGGTATCTCATCCAGTGTGCAAGCAGCTGCCTTTCACCTGAGTCTTTCTTGCTCACATAAGTTTACCACTGTTATAACCTCTCTGTCTCTCTCTTATTATTGATTTGATGTCAGTCTTAGTAGCTGTATGCCTGAAATCTACTGCAACATTTATTACCTGACTTTGGAAAGATATAGTTGCATCTATGGAGTTTGTCTTCCTTCTCTAGATCCTATGCCTTGGCTCCACATACACTTTTTTTTGTCTGTTGCTGAGATAATCCTTCTCTGTGGAGTTTGTCTCCTTGGGCACTAGGCACGTCTGCTTCTGTAACACCATTTTTTAAAAGGAGCTCCAAAGTGCCTAGCACATGAAGAATGCACTCTGCAGTGGAAAACCACCTCCACAATGGATGAAGAGAAATGTACATGGAACAAAGCTGTAGGATCCAGGTTTTAGTCCGGCTATCAGACTCCCCTCCTTCCCGACTTACGTTTTAATTGTTGCCCTCATGTTTTATAAAGGTATTTAACTGGTTTTATGGTGCACTTTTATGATATATTGTTTTTAATTGTTAGCCACCTTGGTGACCCTGGCAGGTACAAAGGCAGTGCATAATAAATAAACACACAATAGGGAAGACCAGGAAATCATAGGGTTGGCACCAGTCCACATTAAGGTGAGGCAGCTGAAATCATACGGTTGTAGCAGTATCCATCAAGGTCAAAGGCAGCATGGTGTAGTGGTTAGACTAGGATCTGGGAGACCTACTCTGCCATGGAAGTTCTCTATGTTACCTTGGGCCAGTCACAAATGTTCAGGCTAATGTACTTCACAGGGTTGTGAGGATAAAATGGAGGAGAGGAGAATGATGTACGCCATTTTGGGTCCCCACTAGAAAAAGGCAACACATAAATGAGCTAATTTTTTTTAAATTATCTTTTAATTTCCCATCAAGCCAAAGTTAAGTCCTGCCATGACCCCTAATCTCCCCTTACAGTGTTCAGGAGTTGAGAGTGGAGATAATAGAACAATACTAGAAATAATGATATCAGCAGTGCAGTCTTACTGGAGGAGAAATCAACTGTCTGGACACAAACTTCTAATGCTTTCTTTCCACAGGCCCCTCCTTTTTCAAAAGTATAAAGTAACTACTACATAATCCATTATCCACAACTCTGTGCTGCTTTCCTTATACTTGGGGCAAATCTCCATTATTTTCACTTTAAAACATATTTTGTGAAACAGAAACTATGTAACCATGTTATATAGAATGGATAGTATGAAAGAGAAAAGAAGGAAATCATCTTAAAAGTGCATGTATTGGCCATATAGTAACAATGATAGATTGTGAATGCAGAAAGTGGTTGTGGGGGCAAACATTCGTATCTTTTATAATGTTTTCCTGTTTACTTACATAATATAACAGCAGAATAATAAAATGAATGCACACATACACACACTATATATATGTATGTATGTTTCATCTTTCAGATTTTTACCATTTGCATCATGCCACAAACCATATAAATATATCCCATCCATGCAAAGATCAAGTAAATATGGCAAAGAAAATTATGGACTGAAATACTTCCGGGAACAACACAGAGAAAAATGGATAACAAACAAGGTGAGTTATAGAAAAACTGAAGCAAAGTTATAGCTTTGTATACTTTTTAAACATATCAAAATCAATCCACTCCACTGAATCAATTTCTACTGAAATGAAATAAAAGCTCCTTAAAATTATTGAGAAGTTATCAAATGATCTTGGTAAGGTGCTGATTACTTAAAAGTAGACTACAAAATAAAGGTTCTTCTGTACTTATGACAGAATATTATTGGTTGAAAGTTTTTGTATGTTAAGCAGTAAGATGAACTTTTAATAATATTTTGAAATCTGATGTTAGAAATGCATAATAATGGCATAGATTGAAATGTCAGTGCTTCACTCAATAATGATGCAGCATTTTTTTTACACTTTCTGTGTAGAGTTGCAGAGGCTTTTGCTCCCATAGAATTATGATTTGCAGGCTCTCAGTTTTATCCACATTTGGGATTTAAAAACACATTTGAATGTGTAAGTGTAGCCCGCGCTGGCTCTACCGCATCCTTGGTGATGGCGAGTGTGTCAGGGAAATTGCTGTGGGTCTCCTCTTAGATGGGGGAATTAGCAGAGGAGACCCTGGCAGAGCGTAGGAGAGATCTTATACCAATTTACAGAGGTGTAGTTTTCAGAAAAGAGACTCCAGACTCAATATATTTTAAAATGTTTACTCAGAAAAATATATATAAATACAATCACACATTCAAACATGGTAAATAATTCATACAACAATCACACAGTTCCTAAGGAAAAATAGAGATGAAATTGATAGGGGTAACACAAGGGTAAAACATGGACAGGGTGATACTTTACCATCTTTACCAAAAGACTTTCTGTTTGTGGGGGGACTGCAGAGTCCCTTAGCTCCCACTACTCTCTCCTTCTCTGTGTTGAATGAACAAGCAGCAAAGCATGTAACTGTGGTACTTTGAACACAGTCTTTCTTAAAAGGAAAAGGACTTTATTCACTACAGCACATCTTTACAATATAGAGCTCCATATGTAAAGGGATAACATAACACAAAAAAGACTTCCAGAAAAATTGCCTCACTTCCCTTTCTGTCAGTTGAGAATTTTGTATCAATGGAAACTCCACTGGTGGAAAAACATGAAGGCTAATTTTCACCCATTTCCCCTTCTCACTGCAATCCAACCTTGCAAGGTTCCCAGGTACAAGGCTCTTGTAAATCTTGGGCTATTGGCAGAAAAGACCCATGTCCCAAATGGCCTTCTGGTCAAAGATGTAGGATCCAATCCTGTTAGGGTTGCCAACCTCCAGATGGGGCCTAGAGTCCTCCCAAAATTATGGCCAGTGTCCATACTACCAAATTGCTTCTTTCATATGCGTTGAAGACACTAAAGTCTGAAGTTGTTTACAGCTTTAAATAATACTTTACTAAGTGTATTGGCTTTATCAACTGCCTTTCATTGAAAAGAATGGAGAAGCCCTTGTAGGAGAGGGAGCTTCATGCATGCATTTGCAGCCCAAATTGTTATGTTCTTTCTTATGTGACTATGAAACAGGTTAGAAAGAGAGAAACTGTGGGTTATTTCAATAGCCATAACAAAAGGAATAAAATTGCTCAATGTTTACTTTCTCTTTTTTTGTGTGACCACATTTAAACATGAGTGAAAATATGTCGCAGCATTCAGACATTTTCATCATTGACATGTGCCAAAAAAAACCTTTCAGAATTTCTAACTATAGGCCTTGATGTTTCTCAAAACTTTTATCATTGTATAATAGCTGTTGGGTGGAAGGAATTCAATATGGGATAGGATGTCAAAAGTTTAAAAACTGAACTCATGTAGATCATCAGTCACAAAGCATGAAATGGAAAGAAAACAATTGAACAATTACTTCTCAGCTGCTTTTATAAGTTCTTGTCAGCTTGGGGAAGCAAACAGTTCTGATTTTACGTAAACTCCCTGTGGAATTAAGTTAAAACAGATTATAGAAAAAAGTTTAGTACACACCAGGTCTTGCCACAACTGCAGCATGATTCTATATCTTGAGGTAGGGAATTACAGCATGCTGGACACCTTAAGTCTTTACAGTCTCATCAAATGGAACAAATTATTTTTGCACAAGGTATTGACTTCCCAATCATAACTGTATTAATCAGTACTAGCTAAAAGGGCTATTCCTTGGACCTGCAGCATGGCATTTTAGGTAGCCTAGATCTGCAGAACAACCTCACAGCAGTCCTAAAATCTTCTCACAAGTAAATCCCATTGAGCTTGGTTAGGACTTACTCTGAGATAAATGTGCGTAGGACTGTAGCCTGTGAAAGCAATCCTAAACAGATCTTCGTCCATTTCATGCAGTGTGGCTTACTCCCAAGTAATTGTTCTTTGGATTGCAGCCTTTGTCAGCTGACTTTAGACAGTGATTGTTAGCCCCTCTAATAAATGCGGTCTGCTGCTTAAAAATCCTGAATCTAAGATTGAAGTGATATGTACAATCTTTATTAGTCAGTCAAGAGTTTTCAATACAATTGAGCTCTTCTTCCACATCATTATTCATTTAGTGGTATTTCGAGTCATACCCCTTTTCCCCTCAAAACAGTGTTGCTTTGGTTGATTTGAAAAGCTTCTGTATGCATTTCAACTTGATATGCTATGCTATAGTAACATCAGATATTTTTGCAAGAAATTTTAATGACTTGAGCATCTCTGGTGGTGGTAGGGAAAATATGTTTCTAATCCAACAAAAGTATTGATTAAAAAATGCAAGTACAAAATTGTTTACATTTTTTTTAATCATAAGAGTCACAAGCTCTTTTTCATGGGTCAACATAGCAATCCTGTGTTTTGCCTGCATTGTGGTAGTTGATTGTGGGACAGCTGCAGCGCCACTAGTCACCTTGCAAAGGGGATAATTACCTGGTGGCCAAAAGGGAAAAAAGGTGCCCCGAGAGTGGTGTCTGTAGCAATCCCACTGCAGCTTTATGTTCTCTCATTGTTGCAAGGTAAGGCAGTGTGATAGACAGGGCAAGCAGGACTAATGGAAGTCATAAGTCATAGAGCTGGAAGGGACCTCCAGGATCATCTAGTCAACCCCCTGCACAGTGCAAGAAACTCACAAATACCTCCCCCTAAATTCACAGGATCTTCATTGCTGTCAGATGGCCATCTAGCTAATGAGTGGGACCACACACTAATGAGTGGGACCAAAGGAATTGTTCCAGCACATCAGAGTGGACATCTTGATCTGAATGGTGGACACCCTTCCTCAGCCATGCTCCAGAAGGCATGGCAGCAGGAGGTGATGGAGCTGCAGTGGCAAGAGCAACACTCGCATGCTTCACCACCAACCTGTACAGCAGTGCCTTCTTGGCCTCATCTGGTGCTTGGAGGTGCCACTAACCATCAAGGAGTTGTCAGTCGGCATCCTTGTCACCAGATGTTGTAGCATCCTTCCACCTGCACATAGGGGAATGTGGAGCGGGGCCATTGATTGCACCCACATAGCATGTATGGCCCCCTGGGAAGAGTCACAGGTATACTGTTATTGCCACTGCTTCAGCAGACTGAACATTCAGGCTTTCTGTTACCACCAGGTCATTTTTAATGGACCTTTTGGCCAAGTTCATAGGCTGCCCACATCATTGCTGTATGTATCAATCATCTGTTGGCTGCCTGGCCAGCCAGAGGGCAAAGGATGGCTCCTGGGTTAGTTTGGTGGGCATGGTTAGGTGGGCATACAGAAGAGGACCACTACCTTTAATGCCTCACATGCCATTCCCACCAGGTGACTGAGCGTATCTCCTGCTGCCATATTTACTGATGCCATATCCTGAAGATAACCCACCAGACTGTGCAGCCTACAATCAAGCCCACTGCCAAACACATATGGTCTTCGAGTGGGCATATGACCAGTTGAAGATGCAATGCTAATGCCTCCACCACACAAGGGGCAGTGATGAAGCTGTTGGTAATTTGCACCATGCCCCACAACATGACCATACAGCAGCACTTCCCGCTTCCCCTTGATTAGGCTGATGTGGGGGGCCCGTGGGCCAGGGTGACCTGATGCTGTCACCAGGAGCTTCTGCTACGGAAGACCTTAGGGGCTATCTCAATTGGAAGTGTGTGTGGACACATGGTGGCAGAGGCATCCTGATGGCCACATCTGTTGGGGGGCCTCTCCTCCCCTCAGCCCAGGTGGGGACTGATGGACCTGCTGGTGACCCACCCATGATGCCAGAACCTCACCATGGTACATGGAGGTGCCACTAGCCTTATATGGGCTTCCCCAATATGATTTATTTATTTATTTCTATAGATTTATAGGCCACCCTTTCCCATAGTGGGCTCAGGGCGGCTTCTAACACAATAAAACAATCAAATCAATTTAAAACAATTAAAACAGTTTAAAATTAAAACAATTAAGGCACAGCTCACATTAGGTGGGGCGGCAAAGATGGTATTAACAGATTGATTTGGCTTGCTTGTCCCAACCTAGATGTTCAAATCCCGGTTATATTGGTTTCAAAGAATCAGTACAGTGCAGTGGGTGCGGGGGGCGGGGGGGCTGTTTAAATGATAGGACGCCCGTCTGCCTCAGCCATAGGCCCATGGAACAGCTCCATCTTACAGACCCTCCGGAATGGTAACAGATGATCGGACCCCGCCATTACATGTCCCCTTTTGAGTGTTATTGGAATAGAGAGGGTGGTGTGCTTGCCAATACAGATCAAGCACAGCACCACCCCTGGGCACACCTGGCCAGGTACAAGGCTTCGTGAGGTCTATGGATGCATGCCTATGGTCAGCTGCCAGAGCCATGGTGGCCTCTGCCATCATGGGGGATGATGAGGTTGCTGCCATGGGGGCTGCATGCACCTGGACCTTTGGGCCATGTGGGTGTGGCCAGAAGGTAGCTCAGCCCCATCAGTCCCATTCTGTTCTTCACATTGCTTGGGATCCCATGAAAAGGAGAATAGACAACAGTGAATTCAGAGCTAGGAATTTCCGCCAGGTGAGACAGTTAACGCATATGTCAATTGCCCCTCTGGCCAGACAGATGAGATGTCACTTTTGCAAGCATAACAGAGGAAGGTGGGAGCTGTGGCTGGGATTGCACAACCACACAAATTACTAATCCCTCTATGGTACAGGCCCCCTGCATCCACCCCATGATGTCCTAGCTCTGTGGGCATTGGGCCCCAGGATGCTTTTGGGTTTCTTGAACCTGGCTCCCAATGAGCAGTGGCAGCACTTACTGTCATGGTTGCTGTGCTGCTGAAGGGCAATCTGAAATGGTGACATGCATGTTGTTCACAGAGCCAATCACTAGTGCTGTGGATAGATGACATTGCCCAGTTTGTTTGCTGTTTGAGCGCTTTATTTGCATACCAAAATATTGCCTGGGGTAGCTGGAATCTGGATGGCCCCAGGGAGGCTCCATAGGGCTATGCCCTCTGAAATTGATCATATCAGCTCTGCAGTGCTTTCAGTTATTGGTCAAACCTCACTGTTGTGGTAGGCCTTTATGACAATGGCTTTGTTCCAACAAAAGGTCCAGCAATCCTTCCCAGGCTGCACCAGCCCACTGGGACCAGCCACCTCTCCCTGGGCTGCTCTGAAATTGTGGACTTTGCTCTCCCTGCAGTGTATTCCCCGCATGTGTTCGCCCAACAATGCTAGGTGCCCTGTCTGTGTTGTGCCTGCGACTGGGGTGCTTGTGCACTTGTTGTAAGTCCACCTGGCAGAGAGTTGTCAGTCAGCATTCCATGGTGTGTGCCTTACTTCTGGAATTTTGGGGCAACCTCCTGGAACCATTTGTAGGGCAGGTGCCTGAATGGGTCCCAAGGAGGTGTGCAGTTGGAGAAGGGGAATGTGCTGATTGGGTGTACACTTAGTCAATATCCTGAGCTCCTTGGTTGCTGCCATGGAGGCTGTGGGGGGAATGAATCTGAAGTTATCATGACAGTCAGTGAGTTATGATGCCATTACTGCCAGTATGCCCATGTTCCTGCTTGAAGGACGGGGGCATTCCCATGCCGAAAACACTTTGGAAGCCAACTAACTGCCATTATGCCCCCTAGAACACCCACATATACTCTGGCAGCAGAGTTTGTTTTATTGCTTTGTGGTGTGTGGTTGCGGCACTCTTGTGCAGCACCGGTAGTTTCTGGCACCATTGTAAACTGCCCTTAATCCAACATAACTCAGAGTTATACCGGCATAGAGGCCAGTCAGGTCCCTCTCCGAGGGAGAACCAGTTTGGTGTAGTGGTTAAGTGTGCGGACTCTTATCTGGGAGAACCGGGTTTGATTCCCCACTCCTCCACTTTCACCTGCTGGAATGGCCCTGGGTTAGCCATACCTCTGGCAGAGGTTGTCCTTGAAAGGGCAACTGCTGTGAGAGCCCTCTCAGCCCCACCCACCTCACAGGGTGTCTGTTGTGGGGGGAGCAGATATAGGAGATTGTAAGCCGCTCTGAGACTCTGAATCAGAGGGAAGGGCGGGTATAAATCTGCAGCTCTTCTTCTTATTATTCCAATTCCCCCCTCTTAGAATTGCTTTGTAATTTTAGTTAGCATAATTAACCATTTAAAAGATAGGTGATTAATCAGCTTCCGGGGGAGGAAAATGTCAAGCTGAGCTGCTTCTCATAACGGGAGCAGGCTGGAACTTCTGTTCGGGGTAGTGGAAGGAAATAAATGCCTACTGCCTACTTTTCTCAGTCAGAGATTAGTCCAAGATATGCACAGGAAATTTTGAGAGGTGAAATTTGGACTTTGTAAATATAAAGGACAGTGCTAAAAAGTGGAAAGGAATTTATTGTTTGGTCTACTTGTGGTTTTGAAAAAAGAGCACCATCGTCACAGACCTGCAGCATATTCAAGCAATACAGGAAGTACGTCAAGTATCGTGCGATCTCCTTACCAGTGTGAATGTGACATTGTGGCAAGTAAAGAAGGAAGTACCGAATCAAAAATCTACTCTAGAAATATAATACCATTGAGAAATAGCGGCGACCATTGCCTGGAGGTCAAAATTAAAAGAAAGTTTTTAAAGTGTTCGGAACATTAAAAATTGTTGGAATTAATGGACATATTATTTGTGTGGACTTTAGACATTTTTAAAAGGGAGAAAAAAATGTAAGGAGCAGCAAAAAGTTGCGACCGCCATTTTGAAAGATTTAAAACTTTAAAAATAAATATTTTGGTTTTGGGAGCTCTAAGGACGGCGAAATTAGGCTTGTTATAAAGGGCAAGTCCTATTCTTTTGAATCTGATAGTTGAATTTGAAATTGGTGAGGTCCAAATTTTTGCTGTTTTTTAAATGTCAGAACACAAGCAACCCCATACAAGGGCTACTTCATTGGAAAAAATTCAGGACCAATTAGAAGCAATGGAGGCCAGAATGATGAGAGGTATGAGAGAGATGAAAAATGAATCTAAAAAAGAAATTATTGAAGAGATTAAAAAAGATATGGAAGATCTCAGAAAGGAAACAGAGGAAACTTCTAAGAAAGTGCAGGAGGTAGAAGGCAGAATGAAAGTATATGATTCCACCTTGTTGAAAATGCAAGAAAAAGTAACAATCCATGACTGCAAATTGATGGAGACTCAGATACATCTGAGAGGAGTACCTGAAAAGGAAGATGGTGACCTAAAAGAATATATAATAAAAATAATTGCAGAATTTTTAGAGGAAGATCCTGAAGAGACTAAAAATATGTATGACTATATGTATAGAGTGAACATATGTATATGTATGACTATATGTATAGAGTGAACTCACTTTATGGCAAAAAAATAATCTACCAAGAGATGTTGTTATAAGATATATGACAAAAGAAATGGTGGGAAAGATCATGAGTAAAAACTTTGAAAAGACATTGATAGTGGGAGGCAGCAGAGTAAGAATCATGAAGGAGTTGCCAAGGCAAGTGATAAATGATAGAAGAACATATAAAAACTAATAGAAAAATTACGGTACAATGAAATGAGATTTAGGTGGATAATACCTGAAGGTTTGAGTTTTGAACTTCAGGGGAAAAGAATCACAATCACAAATGCACAGGAACTGTGTAGTTTTTATGAAGAACATAAAGAATTTGCACCATGATGGATTACAAATTATTGTCTTGGAATGTAAATGGACTAAATTCACCACAAAAAAAGAAGGGCAATGTTTCATTGGATTAAAAAACAAAATTGTAATATAGTTTGTTTACAAGTGCATATTAAATGATTTCAAATTTTTATGGAATAAACAATTGGGGTTAGAATTTTTTTCATTGGTTGAACAGAAGAAAAGGGGAGTGATTTTTTATATTAAATAAGAACTGGAGCCAAAATTAGTGTTTAAAGACAAAGATGGAAGATTTGTAGCAGTAGAAATAATATTAAATGCAAAGAAAACATTGTTATTGGGATTGTATGTGCCTAATGGTGCAAAGGATGCTTTTTAAAAAGACATTACACAACAATTTGATGAACTGACATAGGACCAAGTTTTGATAGTGGGAGATTTTAATGGAACAATTAAGAACTCTCTGGATAGGTCTGGGGGGGGGGGGGGGTGATAATAACAAAGAAGAAAAATTGCCAACGTCTTTTTTTGAACTGGTCAAACAAGAAAATTTTGGAGGAAATTTAACCCTGAGGTGCGGGATTATACCTTTTTTTCAGCAAGACATAAAACTTTTTCCTGAATTGACATGTTGTGGGGGACTAAAGATTTAGGTCTTATAACAAGGAAAATAGAGATTTTACCTAAAATTGGGGCTGATCATAACCTAATAATGTGGATTACAAAATTGTCCAAGAAGTTGAGAAGATGGAGATTGAATGAAGATTTACTACAGAATAAAGAAATAGTGACATACCTAGAAAATGAAACTAAAGCTTTCTTTCAAGTGAATGATAAAGAGGATATGGAATTTCAGACGGTCTGGGATGCCTACAAAGTAGTAATGAGAGGATTATTGATTACCTTGAATAATAAAGATAGAGCAAAAGAAAAACAGCTGTTGGACATTCAGAATGAAATAAAGAAAAAAAGAAGGAGAGCTGAGAAAAAGGCCAGGGAAAAAGAAAATTATAAGGGAAATTACAATATTACAAATGCGAATGAGACATTTGTTAAATAAAGAATTGGAATGGAATTTGAAAAGACTGCAACAGAAATCTTTTGAGGGAGCAAATAAACCTGGAAAATATTTGGCGTGGCAATTGAAGAAAAAAAAAAGAGAAAATAAAATTATTAATAAAATTGTGGTAGAAGAAAGAGAGGTGGTGAGTCAAGAGGGAATAAAAAGATAATTTTTTAAGTATTATGCCAAGTTGTTTAAAGGTGTTAAAATAAATAAAGAAAAGATGGATGAGTATTTACAAAAGATAAAAATAGAACCTTTAACAGAAAATATGTGAAAAGTTTTGAATGATCCAATTGAAAAAATTGAAATTGAGGCTGCAATTAATGCAATGGAAAATGGAAAGGCACCTGGGCTAGATGGATATACAGCTAAATATTTTAAAACTTTTAAAGATGAGTTAACATCGAAATGGCAGAAGTTGATGAACATGGTAAAAATAAAAGGAAAAATACCAAACACATGGAAGGAAGCTGTTATTTCATTGATACCAAAGGAAGATAGAGATGTCACAAATGTAAAAAATTATAGACCAATTTCGTTATTAAATAATGACTATAAAATATATACAAGAATCTTGGCAGAACGGCTTAAACAATATTTGATAAATTTTATAAAGGAGGATCAAGCAGGGTTTCTTCTCAAAAGGCAAATAAGTGACAATTTCAGAACTGTTGTAAATATTGTAGAATATTATGAAAGACATCCAGAAAAGGAAGTAGCATTATTCTTTGCAGATGCAGAGAAAGCGTTTGACAATTTAAACTGGGACTTTATGTTTGCAGTAATGGAGAAGATGGAATTGGGAGAAAGCTTTATTAGAATGATAAAAGCAATGTACACTGAACAACGTGCAAGGCAATGTATAAATGCAGACCTTACAGAAGATATGATAATTAGCAAAGGCACAAGACAAGGTTGTCTGCTTTCCCATTGTTGTTTATAATGACTCTTGAAATATTATTGATGCAGATTCAAGAAGACAAAGAAATAGAAGGATTAAAAATTAAAGGATTTACTTACAAATATAGAACATTTGCAGATGATATAATGTTTATAAATGAAAACCCCATACAAGTTACACCTTTGTTGTTAGCTAAAATACAAGAATATGGGGAGTTGGTGGGACTTTGTATCAATAAAGAAAAATCAAAATTTCTATGCAAAAATATGCAATTAAATAAGCAACAAGAATTACAGAGACTAACGGGTTGTGAAGTTACCTCCAAAGTAAAATATTTGGGTGTGGAGATAACAATGAAGAATATTGATCTATTTAAAAATAATTATGAGAAGCTATGGCGTAAAATGGATGAAGATATGTTAAAATGGAACAAACTTAATTTGTCATTGCTGGGTAGAATTGCTGCAATTAAAATGAATATTCTACCAAGAATAATGTATTTGTTTCAAACTATTCCCATTGTGAAAGAAAGTAAACAATTTGATAATGGCGAAGGAAAATTTCAGAATTTGTGTGGGCTGGGAAGAAACCAAGGATTAAAATGAAAGTTTTGACAGATGCAAAAGAAAGAGGTGGATTTCAACTACTAAATTTAAAATTATATCAGGAAGCAGTTTGTTTGGTGTGGATAAAAGAATGGATAACACTGTTAAACAAAAAACTCATAGTGTCAGAAGGTCAAGGAAATAAATTTGGCTGGCACATGTATTTGCATTATGGAAAAAAGAAGATGGACGGTTTCTTCTCTCACCATTATATAAGAAATAACTTGTTAAATACATGGATGAAGTACAATATGACGATGACAGAAAACCGTTATGGATAGTGCTGGCGGAAGTAATAAAATAATGGCTGAAATAGGTGAAGAAAAGTGATTGTCATATAATCAATTATTAAAAATACAAAGTGGCAAAGTAGAATTGAAAACTGCTGAAGAGTTGAACAATAAATATGATTGGTTCCAAATGTAACAAATTAAGAGCTTGGTGGATAATGATATTAAAACTGAAGGGATAAGAAAGAACAAACGAAAATGGAAATAGTTCTGCTTGGAGATAATGAAAAATTAATTTCAAAAATATATAAATTACTGTTAAAATGGTCTACGGAAGATGAAGTAGTGAAATCTCAAATGATTAAGTGGGCAATTAATGTAAATAAAGAAATACAGATGGAAACTTGGGAACACTTGTGGAAAAATTCTATGAAGCTTTCGACGCGTCATAGTATTAAAGAGAACTGTTTTAAAATGATGTACAGATGGTACATGACTCCTAAAAAATTGGCAAAGATGAATAACAAGATGCCAGATAGATGTTGGAAATGTAAAAAACATGAAGGTTCTTTCTACCATATGTGGTGGACTTGTGAAAGGGCGAAAAAGTATTGGCAGATGATTCAGCAAGAAATTACTAAGATCTTGGGATATGAATTTAAGAAAGTTGAAGACTTTTCTGTTGGGATTACAAATGGAAAAATTTCCAAAAGAAGATAGAACTGTAATTTGGTACTTGCTTTCAGCAGCTAGGACACTATATGCGCAGTTGTGGAAGCAAGAAAAAATACCAGAGAAATGGGATTGGATTATAAAAGTTATGACATGGAGTGAAATGGACAAATTAACAAGAACATTAAGAGACTATGATTTAGAAGTTTTTAAGACGGAATGGAAAAAGTTGTGAAGATATGCAGAAAAAGAGTGGAAAATAAAAGGACATTGGACAAGTTTTGATAATGATTAAGTTTTAGAAGAAGAAGAATATAAGTTTTTGTTTTAATAGTTAAGGGTACCTTTAAATATTAGCATTATAAGTAAATAACACCGGTGGGGGTCAAGTAACGGGGGGAGGGGTGGGTAAAAAGTAATATATGGGGTAGATAAAAGAAGTTATTAAGATTTAAGAAATAATTTTGCTACCATATGTTACCAATAAAATTGCTTTAACAGGAAAAAGATAGGTGATTAATCTGCTAAAAATTATCTTGAATAGCCACATTTAAAATTCTTTTTAACTGTAATTAGTGATAGTAGAACTGAAGGAGATTCTTTGGTTAGAGAGAAGAGTCCTGATTTAAATTCTTTTAAACTACAATTCAAGGAGGTTCTTTAGTTGAACCGTGCATGTGCCCTGTGGGTTTTTGTTTTTTGTCTTTGAATAGAATGTTCTCCTATCACATCTCAAACTCTTTTGAAACTCCAGCTCCAGTAATGGTATATATAACATGGGAACTCCTATTTGTGAAACAGAAGCCCTGGAGCAGTTTTAGGCAAACCTAGGGCAAGTTTATACAAGATGCATAGGCATGCAAAATATATTTACACATTTCGAATTCCACATGGTCTGGCATTATGTTAAAAGTGGTGACCTCTTTTGCGTTTCTGTAGTGGTTCAGAAACTATATGCATAACTGCACAGATTACACCAATCTGTTAAGAAATGTTTTAGGGTCAATAGAAAATTGTACATTTAGCCTATCACGATCTAAAACTTGGAATGTAATCTTAAGAACACTTTTCTGGGAACAAGCCCATCAGATAGATCTGAGTAGGATTCTCAGTACACCTGTTTAGGATTACTTTCTACATGAGTAGGAATCAGAGGCTCTTTACACAGTTTTTTGCTGATTAACCAGGTTCTGTAGGTCCTGTTGATCAATCACATGTTAACTGGCTCCTGATTTGTAGGGTTCTTTTATTATGTTTGTTTTGCTGTTGTTTTATTATGTTGTGATTTGCTTTGTGCCCTGGATTAGGTTGTAAGAGAGGGGAAATGAGGATCCAAGCACAAAATGTGCAGTGAGAAGTTATCCTTAGTTATAGGGCTGATTTAGAATTTGAATATGGATCTACCAGATTTTGTTTATTAGCTAAAGGACTGTGAGCTTTAAAAATAGGTGAAATAAAAAGAGGTTACTGCTAGCTCTGCCATCCATTCCTAGTTCACATATGGGGAGCATCTATAGATGGTAATATAGCATATTTACATTTCCAAGACTCCTCTTGGAAAACAAACCCATGGGTAAATTGTGACATGACAAAATCATTTTATATATGTGAAAGGTTTGGGGTTAAATCATATGTGTTGTTTAAGCATCATACTACGATCAGATATTTTCATTGTCCCTATATCTTAAACAAATAGGACTACATTTGTCATAAATGTGATATTCCACATAGGACTACATTTGTCATAAATGTGATATTCCACAATTAAGCATGAATAGCATGAATTTAACCCACAATGATGTCCCATGAAATGGACAGTGGGGGGAACAGATATATCATAATCTTTCAGTTGTCTAAACACTTACACATGTTCATCCTACAGATATAAAAGTCCTTTTGTCTTGGCAAAATGGAGCTCTCCCATTGGTTGGAGGTGCACTCCATCAGCCTTTGGTCTATCAAAACATCAATCAAGAGTACTTGCATGCCATCAGTTGAATTTGCTCCTCTGACCCACCTGAGGGGCTGTTGTTAGCCAGCCATGCTGATTCTGTCACTAAAAGGCAACCAACCCTGGTTCTAGCAGTTTCTGGCTCTCCCATTGGCTGAGCCGCCTGTCACGCTGCTTCTCAGAGAGAAAAAGCCTTGCTTCATTTGGTTGATAGAGGAAGGAGGAGGGAAAGAGCCAGATAAAGCCTTTCCTCGATTGGCTGAAGGAAGAGGAGGGAAAGAGCCAAAGAAAGCCTTCCCTTGATTGGCTGAGGGCTCCTCCCTATCCTCCTCTGGAAGGGAAACAGCCAGAGATGGGGAAAGATGTGTCCTGTAGCAGCAGACCAGATACAGAGAGAGAGCTAGGGAGGGAAAGCAAGAGACAGAGTGAAACTGAAGTCCTGTGCTTAAGACCAACAACATTATCAGAGAGTATTGATCTGAAAGGCCTCTGAGGGTGAACTCATTGGAGCCAGTCCTGACTAGGGTTGTCAGTTCCAGGTTGATGGGAAATTCCTGGAGATTTGTGGTGGAGTTTGAGGGGGACATAAGAGTTAGGGCTTCAGAGCGGGGTCTGCCAGACCCAGGTTCTTGCTGTGGAAGCCGACTGGATGACTTCAGACCAGTCACAGGCTTTCAGCCTAATCACCTCACAGGGCTGTTGTGCAGATCAAAGCAAGGAGAGGAGAATGATGTAAGCTGCTTTGCCCCCACACTGTGGAGAGAAACTATCCATTTCCTATGTAGAGGTTGCAGGGAGGGGGAGGCGATGGAAAGCTGAAGTCAGAGGGGCAGATAAAGGGAAGGAGATAGTGTTGTCAGCTCCAGATTAGGAAATTCCTGGAGATTTAAGGGGTGGAACCTGGAGAGGATGGAGTTTGAGAAGGGGTGGGACCTCAGACAGGTAAAATGCCATGCACTCCACCCTCCAAATCAGCCATTTCCTCCTTGGGAACCACTTTTGCCAATTTCCAGGTGAGGGCTGGAGATCACTTAGAGTTACAACTGGTCTCCAGATGGCAGAGATCAGCTCCCCTTGAAGTGGTGTGGGGGGGGGAGTGAATGCCTTCACTTATGTGGGTGGGAAGACAGAAAGGGTGGGGGCACTTTCTAGAACTTCTTTCTAGAGTCTGTTGTATTTTTCTCTGCAATGGGCCTTATTCCTGGTATTCACTAAAGCCAAAATGATAGCCTAGAGCATTAAATCAAAACTGCATTTGTTTTTATGTGCATTTTAGACAACTGGCTGTAATGTAGTATTTTTGACATTTTCCTTCTTTCCAAAATTGGGAAGTGACATTTTAAGATGTATGTTGTTGGCTGAGTTTTGCCTTACAACAGAACCAGAGTCCTTACTTACATGCATATTTGGCCCTAAATTGAATTTTATTATCTGCAAAGCATAAAAACATCCAGGATTCCAAAGAATTAATTTAGAGAACCTAAGCATATTGCACAGAACATAAAGTTGACCTTTACCGTCTGCAGCTTTGGAAATGGAGTGGGATGTGGAACATATCATAGGTTTAATGTGGCACAACACTGTCTGCTGAAACTTGGGTGGGACTGTGACTGCCTGCCCATTGCACCCGATGATTGAATCTGCTGTCACCAGCATCCTGATAATAATGAACATTCAGCTTAACGACTGTGATTATTATTATCATAATTGATGTGTGAGTGCAGTGTATGCGGATCATTACAGCTAAACTGTATGGCAGAGAAACATGGCTTGGTTAAGGCTAATTTTACTTTTACACACTGATTGGGATAAAATATGCTTTTCAAACTCAACGGTCCGTCCGATTGCAATTTTAGGAAGAAGCCTGCATGCCTGAATTGACGATTCAAGCTCACTCCAAAACAGCCATCAAGCTGTTTGTTTAAAATGGTTTCATTTTATTAATACTGGCAATTAATTTAATTATTATGTATCAACAAAGAGAAGCCTCTTCTGGGTTCAGGCTGCATTAATCAGACATTGAGTTGAAACTGTTCCTTGCATATGGTGAAAAGAAGCTGTACTATTCCTGACTAGTTCCATGACATTGTCAGTGAGATTTTAGTTCTGTGTTCTCTGTTACCAAATTAAAATAAAATTGCTTTGTTACTAATATTATTTATAATATTGCTATCCATCAGTGAAGAACAGTAAAGTCAATTTTGCCATCTAGACTGGACTATTCATGTTAAAGACTTTCACATGGACCATCTGCCCTAGGTTCAATGCTGTTGAGAAACAAGGGTTTTTTTTCCTAATCCCCCACAACATTATTAGTAACAAAGCAAAGGAGCCAAGAGTGCCTTGGTGGGTACTGGCATTTCCATCAGGGGTTGCCAGCGAGTCCAATCCAGAGTCCATGGGACAGTGCTCTTCCATCCCTACCCCACAGCAAAGGCTAGTGCTATCCAAAACACTCTCAGCTCTCTGGTGTACATGTCTGAAGTACCAGCAGGCCTTGAATTCAGCAGGTGCTCACAGGATTGCAGCTCCTGAACCTTTCTGAGGGTTCCCCCTCCTCCTCCCCACCTTCCTTGTCCATTGAATAGTAGGTGCATCTGCATAACAATCCCTGGATTAGGAGAGTGGGCAGCCAGCCAGCCACCAGGAGCTTTGCCACATCCCCAGCAGCCCTCATTAACTCCTGGAGAACCCCACATCACCCTTTCTCCACTTCTTATGTGATTTTGGGTGGTGGGTGGCTTGCTGGCCTTTTGACTGGGGGGGGGGGGGGTGGCCAAGGGAAGCCCCAAGTGAGTGAGGCCTGCTTGGACTGGCTGCATCTCTAGCCAGACCAAGCAGGCCTCACTCACTTGGGGCTCTCCTTTCTTGCGTTGGTTGCTTTTGGCTGGTGGGGGGACAGCATATACTAATGAGTTATGCTAATGAACTCTACCACCTATTTTTCTACAAAATGACTCCTGAATACCAGCAAATGATGGGACCACCTTGGCAGCTGTTCCGCTGGGCTTTGCTCCTTCAAAGGAATGAGTTCAAGAATTGTGTGGTTACCTACTCCACTCATCATGATGAGGTTTCAACCCCTGCCCAAAAGATCCCTGTTGAAGAAGGAGCCTGGCCATTGAATGAGCTATCAGCTCAGTGCAGAGCCAAAAACTTGGGCTCTCTCAGGCCACATCCCATGCATCAATCCTCCTTGTGCATGAGCAGCCATGGTGGTGGGGGTCTGTGGTTCCTGCTACCTCTGCTGAACTGCCATGTTGCTAGGCTCAGGTGTAGGAGGTGACATTGCCAGGGTGGCTTCTAGCCACAAAGGGAAAGGGGGAAGGAGGTTGGGGAAACCGCTGTTTATTTGTCCGCTGCTTATTTGTCATTGCACAGCCACCTCTCTGGGTCCTGCCTCCTATTCAGGTTCAGCACTAGAAGATAAGCAACAGAGTGTGCACTTTGCTGTCCCTATTGAATGTTGGAGTAAAGTGTTTGCCCAGTAGTGCTACGTGCCCTCTAAATGCTTTTCCCATCACCAGTGTGCCTTAGCACTCACTCTAACTCTGCTGTCAAACCAGGGCCATCTTAACAACATCATGGGCTCCGGGCAAAGCAGTGTACTGGGCCCCTACGACAACTACTCACAGGAATAAAAATGTAAATGGTCAATAAATGGTCGACCTATACAAAGGATCTTTGTATAGGTCTACAAGAGTACATTCAGTGTTTTCTCAGCTTGCACAAATAAAAAGCTTATCCATTCATATATTCACAAACTATCAATACCTGGTTATTACTATTAGTACTGCATCATACACAGATTAGTATGGGGCCCCTTGTGGGGCCCATGGGCAAGTGCCCATCAGGCCCATGCGTTAAGACAGTCCTGTGTCAGACCGCATCCCATGCCATGCACCCTACCTTCTGAGTTTTGGGGTTTCATAGCCAGGGTTTTTATAGGAATGAGAGGGGCCATGATTGGGTGCTGGGGAGGGGGTGGCCACCACTGGGGAGGGAAATGATTAGCCATGTCCATAGTTGGCATCTTGAAGTGTTTGGGGGCACCATGGGCATGGCCATGGCAGTGAGGAGGCACGTTTTACAGCTCAATGGGTGCCTATGAGATGAGCTGTGCCATTTTTTTCGATGGCTCAACTTGGTACCTCTGTCAGGAAGTATTCCCAGTCTGAAGGGGATTAGAGAGCAGACTAGCTCCGGCCATACTCTATGATCTGCCCATGACGATGCCAGTACAGAGGCTTGCTCCTGAGTTGCATTGGTGCAGAGCCACTGTGGAGCTGCACCGGCACCTGAAACTGGGGCAGCAGTGCTGGGGGCTGCACCAGTGTAACTGGCCTTTACGTTTGCATATCTTGAAGATACAGCAGCATGAAAGTCATTCGTCTCTCTAAGCCCATTTGGGCTCCCTTTAAGATTGTGCTGTTAGTATATAATGGTATATTGGTATAATGATATGAAATCAATTAGGTGTTTGTTAGTTTTTAATGAAAAAGCCCCATTGGCCCAGAGGAGGGAGGATAGCCCCTGTTGTGGAACTGAGGCAGGGAAACTGCACAGAAAACTTTGCTGCTGCACTGAATAGACATCAGTGCAACAACGAACCCACAAAAGCCTGTTCCCTTACCCTTATCTCTAGGGTGTGCAATGCTGAAGAAACAATCAAATCTTCTGTTTATCTCAGCTAACATAGTGGAAGGCTTTATCGCAGAATTTAATCAGTTTTAGTTTTGTGGCTTTTAAGGTGATCAGGTGGAAATGAAACTAGAACTCCTGGATCTTTAGTAGTTGGGAGAAGGGGTTGTGTCAGGTGCAGCCTCTCACACGGGGAGAAAAAGACTGTGCTTGCTAAAATTCCCGGCTCTTGACAACACTTAAAGATACAAGAGTCATTGTTAACTTTATTAACAGTTAGTCTTCTTGGCTGTAGCATAAAACAAAATTGAGTACTGAAATCCATAAAATGACATGGTTTAAATACACTTAACTCTAAACTGGACTGTAGCTGCATCACTGTGGGTGAATCAGTTCTGAAGACAGTCCAGCAGTTCAGCTACCTGGGGTGCATCATCTCCTCAGATGCCAAGATCGACAAGGAGATTGACAACAGGCTGGCAAAGGCAAACCGTGCATTTGGCCGACTGCACAAAAGAGTGTGGAGCAACAAGCATCTGAAAAAAGGCACAAAGATCAATGTTTACAAAGCGGTTGTGATGACAACCCTCATCTATGGCTCAGAATCGTGGGTTTTATACCGTCATCACCTGCGACTCCTTGAGCGTTTTCATCAGCGCTGCCTTCGCACCATCCTCAACATCCACTGGAGTGACTTTGTGACCAACACTGAAGTCCTCAAGCGGGCAGAGGTTACCAGCATCGAGGCACTGCTGTTGAAGACGCAGCTGCGCTGGGCAGGGCATATTTCTAGGATGGAAAACCACCGCCTTCCCAAGATTGCCCTGTATGGCGAACTCTCCACCGGCCATCGAAATAGAGGGGCACCAAAGAAGAGGTACAAGGACTCCTTGAAGAAATCCCTTAGCACCTGTCACATCAACCATCACCAGTGGTCTGACCTAGCCTCAGATCGCAAAGCATGGAGGCACACCATCCACCAGGCTGTCTCTTCCTTTGAGAGCGCACGCATAGCTGGTCTTGAGGACAAAAGGAGATTGAGGAAGAATCGCACTGCTACAGGACCAACCCTAAATCAGACTTTTCCCTGCAGCCGCTGTGGCCGGACCTGCCTGTCCCACATTGGTCTTGTCAGCCACCAGCGAGCCTGCAGCAAACGTGGACTATTGCACCCTTCTTAAATCTTCGTTCGCGAAGCCAAGCCGAGAGGGGACTGTAGCTTTTCATACAGTTACACTGAAATCAGTTAAGTGTTGGCCAACAAATGTGGGGGAAACAATATGCACAGATACAAGCTTTGGTTTTGTTGTTGTTGTTGTTTTAAAAAAACACCTGTGCATCAATCTCTTAAAAGTTATAGGTGTTTCAAAGAAAGTAGTAATAAGAACTTGTTGATTGGTTCCCAGTCCCAGAGACATCTGGCTGTCTTCAACAAGGGCCATGGCCAAAAGCAACCTGGTGGAACTCTCTGTGCCTGGAGAGATATCTGTGCCCTGCGGGACTTAATGCAGTTCCTCAGAGCATGTAAGGCACAGATGTTCCACCAGGCCTTTGGTGAGGCAGTGGACACCTGAAGGCGTTGGACTCCCCTGCTCACATTGCCCAGATTAACTGTCCTTAAGTACCATCCTGGTATCTGCTGAATGAGCTCTGCTGTTAGTCTGTTATGCCCTGTGCCAGTGGGAGGCATTGGTGAGCACCAGAGATAGTTTTGTGCTGTGCTGATTTTAATATTTCATTTGCTATGAACTGTATTGATGCCATTGTTACCTGATTGTTGTGACCCACCCTGAGCCTGCTTTCAGGGAGGGTGGGATATAAATCCAACTATTAATACATTTTAAAAATAAATAATTTGGAATGAAGATTATGCAGTAGTGACTAGAGTGATTTGAGCCATTAAGTGAATTTATTTGCATGAGAAAAGACACTGATACTTTGAAAAGGTTTGTCAGCAAGCAGTTTAATATTTTATGAACACGGATTCTTAGTTGTATAATTTCAAATTTATTAATAGTTGGATTTATATCCCACCCTCCCTGGAAGCAGGCTCAGGGTGGGTCACAGCAATCAGGAAAATGCCATGCTTTGATAATGTGTTGGAATTCTAAAAAATAGATAGGCAGAAAGAAAAAGTGTGAGGGCACTTATGTTCTCTAATTAGCTATCTGGTGTCTGTTGCTTGACAAATATCTTGCATTGCCGACATCCCATGTTTAACTAGGCAATGAGTTTGTTTAGGTTTTGAAAGGAAATCAGACTTTAAAGAACTGCCAAGTTGAAATAGAGATATTCTACATTTCCAAATAGTTTTTTCTTAGGAAAACAACTGGCCTGGATCCAGAGATGTAAAGTGGAGTGCCATCTACTCGAGTAAAAAGATCTTCAGCTGTCAGCCACTGGTTATAACAAAGTCTTTACTTGTATTTAGCCTCTGAACATACACAGAGTTTTAAAAGTGTTAGCATAGGTGAGGCTGTAATCATCTTTGCAAGTACCTCTTGCATCCCTCCAAAGCATTTCAAAATCACTTGGGGGGCACTACTCAGTGGATCAAAAGAAGCTGAAGCTTTTGTTATAACCTTTCCTAAGGGAGGACAGTTTAGTAGAAAAAAGGACAATGGACAATTGAAGCTTCATGGAAAATTTAATTTCACCTGGGGTACTTTGCTGAGGCCTCTAGCTGGGTCTCAGCTCTTAGGATAAAACACGGATGCCATCCCCTAACCTGTAGATGGAGATGAATCATATACCTAATTCCAAACTGAGCCAAAGAGCATAGTTCAGTAGATCTACAAAAAGGAGATGGGGGGATTTTTCTATAAACCTGAAGGAAGTCCAAAGTTTGCAGGAAAATCTGAAATCTTTTTTTTTTTTTAAGTGGGAATTTAAACACCCCCAAATAATAGAAACACCACCTGTAGCTTTATGAAAAAATACCAGAGTTCTCAGTGACCATTTTGGAAGTTGCTGGGCAACTAACACAATATCGCCATGCCTTCTAAGCCTTGGTTTCTGCAGAGCTGTAGTGGGGAGCCCTTGGAGGCCAAAACAGCAGTGAAGAGGGTCTCTTTCCTCTTCCCTGTCATGACCCCTTACTCTCTGAGGACAGGCCCAATAGTGACCAATGGATATTCACAATCCACACAGTTTGGCCAGGCCAATGACAGTGGTAGGGTTGCCAAGTCCAATTCAAGAAATATCTGTAACTTTGGGGGTAGAGCCGGGAGACTTTGGGGGTGGAGCCAGGAGCAAGGTTGTGACAAGCATAATTGAACACCAATGGCCATCACATTTAAAGGGACAGCACACCTTTTTAATCCCTCCATTGGAAATAATGAAGGATAGGGGAACCTTCTTTTGGAGTTCATACACTTTGACCCCTGGTCTAATTTTTTTGAAGCTTGGAAGGTATTTTGGGGAGAAACACTGGATGTTATGCTGCACATTTGGTGCTTCTAACTCAAAAAACAGCCCCTCCAGAGCCTCAGATACCCGCAGATCAATTCTCCATTATACACGATGGGAATTGGTCACCATAGGGAATAATGCTTAGCAGACATTTCCCTCCCCCCCCCCAACTTTCTGATGACTCTGAAGTGGGGGGGAGGGCCTCCAAACCAGGGGATCCCCTACCCCCACTTGGGGATTACAAGTAAACCAAAAATGAGAACCATGGTAATTGATAGTTTCTTGGAATTTGTTTATGTTTGAGGCTGGTAATCACGAAAGCTTCGACTTTCTTTTGCTACCCACCTGGGGATTGGCAACCCTAGACAGTGGCCACTGTGTAACTAAGCCCAGCTCAGCAGCCACCACTCAACTGGGCCTAGCCCAATGGCAGCAACAATGCAACTGTTCCTGATTTAGGTCAGTGGCTGCCATGCAACTGTGCCTGGACTGACAGTGGGTGCCACACAACTGGGCTAGACTTTTGCTAGAGAGAGGCTGCCTGAGAGGGGTAGGAAAGGAGGGAAAACGGAAGGCATGGGGACAGATAAATGTAGATTGGCTGGTGGATGTGGGAGAGAAGGGCGCAGAAAGGGGAGAGAGGCTTTGGAAGGCAGACAGGGAAGGGAATGAGGAAACATGGGATGCAGTAGAAAACAAAATACATCCCATCAGTCCTTGCAGATCCCCCCTTGTCTTTTAATAATCTGAAGAGTTCCTAAACAGTTAGTTTAATAGTACTCTTGTCTAATAGCTTTAGTTATATAACTGCCAGCCACATTTGAGTCAGTAAGTGAACTGGAAGCCCCTTTGTTTCTGTATAAGCTGCTGTTCTATTGGTTCAGTCAAGTTGGTGTCAGAGCAAAGACCTAGCAAAGTAGAGAACAAGTCAATCAAACAACTCAAGACCATGCATATTAAAACAGACTGAGTGCCCCAATGTGAAGCTGTTTGATTGAGCAGTGCAGTGTCAACCATTTCTTTCTTCTAATGCTAAAAGTAATGTACATAGACAGAGTGACAATCAGAGTACAGCCTCCCATCAGCTGTAATTAATCTTTTGGTTAACAAAAAGACTCGAAAGCCTCTCATCAGCCACTTCAGAAGTCAGAGGGACCCTGCGTTTTGATGTTTGTATTCTGAGTAAAATTGTCCCCACCAGTTCTAACAAATTGAAACACCAGGCTAATTATGGCAGCTAATGAAGTGTGTGGAATGGTCACAGCTTGTTGTGAAACTGTTCCTTCAGCTCGGATTAGAGTTTCATCAATCACTTTTTTAAACTGATCCAGAATTACTTCTGCCCGGTGCTTGGCATTTTTAATGCTGCTTCTGTAATTGGTTTTTTCCCCAAAGCTTAGGCCATTTTTGAAATACTACATTCTTAGGATTGGACACACAAACTCCAGTTTATATATATAATAATTCATTATACCTTCTATCAGCTGATCGAGTGGTAGAAAGCTAATAAAAGGAGCACAAGTATACAATTTTATATACTGCTTTTAATTCGGCTAAAGATAGCAATAAAGCCTATACATATATATGCATATGAATTGTTTCTTCTGGGGGATTGATGCAAACCATAAGACTTGGCATGTGGGCTGGATAGTTCCAGTCTCCCAGTGGCTTTAAATTAAATGCATGAATTGCATTGTATTGTATTTGTCTTCAGAACCTGATATGACTTGTTTCTCCAAATGCCAAGCTAACTTCAAAATAGCTTAGAATTTTAAGAATATGAACTCTTTAGGTTAGATCTATAAGGAGATGTAGGAATCTTTACTATAGATCCAAGTGGACAGTCATGTTAGCCTGAAGCAACAGAACAAAGCAGTAGACAAGGGGCACCTTTAAGACCAACTAAGTTTTATTCAGAATGTAAGCTTTCGTATGCTCTAAGCAGACTTCATCAGACAAATTTGGAATGGCAAGCCAACTTTCTCTATATTTAAAGATGGCTTGCCATTCTGAATTTGTCTGATGAAGTCTGCTTAGAGCATATGAAAGCTTACATTCTGAATAAAACTTAGTTGGTCTTAAAGGTGCACTTGTCTACTGCTTTGTTCTTCTGAATCTTTACTTTGTATCTCATTTTGCCTTTATTTCTTGAAATGCGAAGTAGCACTTGCACAGTTATTAGTGCAACACTCATTTCCATGTGTGAGTTTCCCCATCAAACACACCATGTGTCCCAGGGGCAGGCACGCCCATTCCTTCAGTTCCTCTTTTGCCACTGCAAGAATAGATCACTTTTTCTAGTGGTCTGTTCTATACTTGTCCCCCAAGTAGACTTGTTTGTGATGGCAGAGTCAATGAAAACACCTTGGATTTGCTCGGTGATGGCTTCTGACTCGCACTCCCTGGGAGATACCTTCCGTATAAATTGGCTGGTGCCCCTGTTCTACACTCCTCCCGTCCCCTTCTGCTGGTACCCAAGGTTATAGGCAGGGCCGTAGCCAGGATTTTAAAAGTCAGGGGGCAAAGAAATTTTTTGTGGGGCACCCATTATGCTTAGACTTTGACAGAAAAATAAAGTCATTTTCCACTCATTTATCAATCACATATCATATCTTATCTATCTATCTATCTATCTATCTATCTATCTATCTATCTATCTATCTATCTATCTGTCTGTCTGTCTGTCTGTCTGTCTGTCTGTCTGTCTGTCTGTCTGTCTGTCTGTCTGTCTGTCTGTCTGTCTGTCCGTCTGTCTGTCTGTCTGTCTGTCTGTCTGTCTGTCTGTCATCTATCTATCCAGGGCTTTTTTTGTAGTAGGAACTCCTTTGCAGATTAGGCCACATTAGGCCTCCTGTGGTAGTGAATTCCACATGTTAATCACCCTTTGGTTGAAGAAGTACTTCCTTTTATCAGTTCTAACCTGACTGCTCAGCAATTTCATTGAATGTCCACGAGTTCTCATCATGTGGGAAAGGGAGAAAAGTACTTCTTTCTCTACCTTATCTGTCCCGTGCAATCTTGTAAACCTCTATCATGTCACCCCTCAGATAAGGCACTAAGCTGAAAATGTGGGGAAAACCCAGCTGTTGTCTCCAAAATAGCAGCAGTAACTCAAGAAAAGCACACACAAACCATGAATTGAAGTCTGGCATTCTAACCTTGAGTCCAGCTAGGCATCCAATTCCCCTTTCCCCCGTGCAGACCCTGAAGAGCTCCCGGCAATCTGAGCACATAATACAGACTTTGATGGGTCGATGGTGTGATTCAGCAGAAGGCAGCTTAATAGTAGTAATATCACAGCTCTTTAAATGGGGATCCTCAAGTTGGCAGCATCCCATTCCAACCCCCCCCCCCCCGTGCAGAAATTGTTAATGACTCATTAAAATGAGGATTCCTAGGAGATTGAAACTGGACTGAGTCTGGCAGCATCCCATTCCAAACCCCCCCCCCCTTTTGAATGGAGATCCCCAGGTCCCACCTGGAGCCTGGCAAAGTCTTTGGGATAGATTAGAGTGCAGTTTGCACTGTCTTGGAGGCTGGACTAATCCTCAACATGGCACCAAGTTGGCAGGATCCCATTCCAACTCCCCACCCACCCCAGTGCAGAAATTTCATGGCTCTTTAAAATGAGGATCCCCAGGAGATGGAAATTGGACTGTCTGGCAGCATCCTATTCCACCACCACCACCACCCCCCTTTTAAATGAGGATCCCCAGGTCTCATCTGGAGCCTGGCATCCCCACAGAAGTCTTTGGGATAGATTAGAGTACAGTTTACACTGCCTTGGAGGCTGGACTAATCCTCAACACGGCACTAATGGTCCCACCTGGTCCCACCTGGAGTCTGGCATCAACTTACCACGCTTATGCACTAGAGGTGAGTGGGCAATTGGTGAGAAAGAGAGCGTCAACAGGCAGCAGAAGGTTTTTTTGCTGCAAACAAAATTTACTAAGCAGAACTGAAGCAGCAGCATGTGGTTGGATGGGAGGCGGGGCTAAGGGCACAACAGAGCAACAGATTGGATTCTGGGCAGCTTTGGAGGTGAGACTTTCCTCCTTGCTGGGGCAGGGCTGCTTTGCAAGCTACAACAGAAGCGTGAGAGGCTTGGACTTTTGTTATTAAATAAATATTCTATGCTTTCTTCACTGGCTGCAGGCAGCCCAATTTGGCATGGGAGAGGAGGACTTAAGAGGGGGGTGGGAGGAGCAGGTTTTACATGGATGTTTGGGAGGCAAATCAGGCGGCAGCGGTAGCAGCCTTGAGTGCCTGTGAGGCTACAAGCCTTGGCTGAGGTGGAGAAAGTGCAGCTGCACACGGGCTAGTGGTGGGGGTAGGAGAGGGAAGCTGACTGTGAGAGCCCGGCTCCATGCAGCGAGGCAGCGTGAGGTGCCGCAGCAGCAGTGGTGGTTCCAAAAAAAGTTGGGGGACAAGTTGGGGGACCAGGTAAGGCTTGAAAGTCGGGGAGCCTTGCACATAAGTCAGGGGGCTGTTCCCCGTGAGGCCCTCACGTGGCTATGGGCCTGGTTATAGGGATGATATCTGTAGATCAAATGGAAGCCAGACTGGTGGTCCCCTTCTGGCCCAGGCAAGCCTGGTTTCCACGCCTTCTGCTATTGACATGGGGACACTACATACCCCTTTGCTCCATTCCACACCTTCTCTTTCAAGGACCCCTCTGGCACTATGAGGTATCCAGACTCCATCTAGCAGCTTGGAGAATGCGACCTTAGCCCAACCTTTTTCACATGGAGGTCCTAGATGTCCTTATTCATTATTGCAAATCATCCACTGGGTACTCATATCATTTATTCATTTGCCTTACATTTATATCCCGCCCTCTCTGCAAGTGGACTCAGGGCGGCTAACAATCATAGGAAATGGCTCTGGTTTGAACATGGAAGTTGTCTGTTTACCTGTCCTTTACCCCTAATACTAGAATATCTGCTCTCCCTTGCCTATTCAGGCCTCATGGTATCATCAGTTAAGACACATTTAGCTGCGGTTGCTGTGTATCATGAGGCTTTGGGAGTTCAGTTTTCCTCCACAGATTATCTCAGAGATTTTTGAAGGGATTGGCTAACATCTTTCCCCTACCCCATGAATCATTCCACAATGGTTACTTCCCCTGGTTTTTGTGGCCTTGATAAAGCCGCATTTGAGCCCTTGGCCCTCTGTTCATGCTGGCTCACCTGTCCAGGAAGGTAGCATTTGTGGTGGCCATTACCTTGACTAGGAGAGTGGGGGAACTAGAAGATCTCCAAATCAATCCACCATGTTTGAAATTCTTTGAGGGATGAGTTGTTTGGAGTGCCTTCCCAAAACTGTTCCCAAGTTTCAGAACATTGTACTCTTATTATTTTTCCTTCTCCCACTCCCCAGGCAGAAAAGATTCTACATCCCTTGGATGTAAAATGAATTCTATTATACTATCTGAATAGGACAAAGACTTTTTAGCAAACATAAATCTTAATTTGTTTGTTACTGGAGCCCTAAGAAGGGCAACCTGACCTCATCACAATATATCTCCAGATTGGTGGTATCTACTATTCACTGCTGCTACAGGCATGTGGAGAGCCATGTCAGAGCCTACAGCACTTGGCCCCAAGCCTCATCTGCAGCCTTTCATCATCAGGTTCCAGTCTGGGCTATATGTTGTGCAGCTATGTGGTCATGGGAGCACACTTTCGCCAAGCATTATGCCCTTTACCTGCAGTTAAAGAAAGAAGCTAAGGTCGACAAAGAGATTTTGCAGTCACTGTTTCAATGAAAGACTCACATCCTCCTCTTCAAGCGAGAAGCTTGTGACAGTCCTATTGTGAGGCTGCACAGAAGACAGAAGATGAAAACAGGATTGCATTTACCTGTAACTGTTCATCAACATCTTCTGTGCAGACATACATTCTCCTCTCCTTCCCCACTGTGAGTCCCTTGATTATTGAATGAGTAATTTTTTTGCGGCTTGCAGCACTAGGAGAAGAATGATGGGAATGGGGATGCCTGCCCCCTGGACATTTGACATGTTCGGTTGGAAAATCCATGCATGTTCCGTACCTTGGGGGCAGGGCACTTTATTCTTAGAACTTAAAGCTAGAAAATAAAATGTCCACAGCTGGCCTGCACACATGCAGTCCCAATGGGTGTCTGCACAGAGGACATAAATGAACAGCAGTTACAAGTAAGTGGAACCCTGTTAATCTTTAACAATTTCAAATACTCCATCATCACCCTTAAAGTTGTGCAATTCTTCAGTAGTCATTACTTTTGTCTTCTTGATGTCCATTCTGTTTCTCCATATTCTCTCCTAACAGTAGCCTCTTGTCCAGAGTACAGGTTGCACATCAAAACAATCAGATGATGTGGCACACTCATTTCTTTTAAAACCAACCGTAGTTTTTCGTAATCCATATAGGCAAAAGCTCCTGACCATGCGAAGCAGAGGACAGAATGAAAATGAACTCTTGGTGACATGTATACAGTGCCATCAAGGCTGAATCTGCTAAACACAGTCCCAAAGAATAGGCCATGACATAGCATTTAATGCTATTGCACATGCACATAATATATATATATATCCTGGATATCCAGTGTCCAGGATTATTCAAACTACACATAACCAGTGTTCCCTGTAAGCTGAATTAGCATGAGCTAGCTCACAGTTTTTTAGGCTCTGGCTTACACATAGTTCCAGAGAAACTAATTTATGCAGTAGCTCATTTTAATGCTAGTAGCTCACGGAGTAGAATTTTTGCTTACAAGACTCCATAGCTTAGAGGGTGTATTGCACACAGCACATCAGCCATGAGTTTAGCAATCCTCACAGACAAGTTACAGCTGGAGGGTCATATCAAAGAGAGGATGACCTAGCCATAGACTGTACTAGTGGTCAGCCCATAGCAGGGATTGTAACTCTTATGGGGAAACAGTTGTATCATGAGGTGATATCTCACAGGCTTGGAAGATGCTGACAGGAATACTTTTTGTGGGTCTGTGGTGAATTGGGTATTTTTCTTTAAAGAAACTGAAAATGGTGTGCCAGGTTGAGTCTGAAGTACAGCTTGGTTTTTTTTTTTTTTTTCAAATCTTCTAACTAAAGATAACAAAGTACCATACAAAGGAAAATCAGTGAAGGAGCAAAAATATCTGATGTAGTGACAGGCAAACTCTTCTTCCATGTGTTTATGAAAGAAACCATTAAATGTTGTTGTCTCAGTACTGCATGACATTCTTTCATTTGAAAAAAGGATTTTCAAAGACATGCTGGATGAATGCTTCATAGGGCAGACCACCCTGTACAAACAGTGGGATTTTTTATACTCTCATCTATTATTAAGATGTACCAGAATCCTGTGTGTGGGTGTGGTAGGGTGGAAATCCAAGCTATTTCTAATGCAAGTTTATTCAGAATGAAATACTCTGGGTTTTTATAATAGCTAGAACTACATTATGTATTAGAAGGTTTTTTTTAAAGGAAGCTTTTAATGGAAAAAAAAAGAAAACTGTTTTTATGCAGTTAATGAACAGTTTGTTCAGTCTTTTGGACAGAAAGGTACTACCATTTCAAATTGGCTGTTGTCCCAGGCCTCCCTCTCAGCTGCAAATGAATTCCCATGCTAGCCTGTTCTGAGCTGAAACTTTGAGAGGAGAAGCAGCATATACTTTACTGGCAGAGTATTTGTGTGTTTACTTATTCTCCCATTGGATCTGTCTTGCATGAGTAAATCCCACTGATTGCTATAAATGTCATTTATTTCCATGGGAGGCTGGAACAAGTATTTTGCTTTGTAATGCAATCAGTTTTCAGCTGTGCAGTGTGTATGGTAGTGAAAACCAGCAGTATAACTGAAAGGCAAAAACTTTCTGTTTGGGTTGAAGTCCAGTAGTACAGTTCTCCAAGCAAGGAGTCTTGTACTGGCACAAGAGTGTTTTGTATTGTCCGAATGCTCCTTGTCTGGAGAATTAAACTATGTATTCCTTTACTTTGTTTTCTTTAGACTTTTAAGATGCACTATTGTTATACATGTATCAATAATCCATATAATGTAGACGTTATCTTCTTGTCAAAGTTTATTAGTTAGTGGTGTATTTTCATATTTGACTGATGTCATTGGTAAATTGCAGATCATTGAAGCTGAAGCTGTAGAACATCTAGTCTTTTTCTGTGAAGTTGTTTTAGAAATTGGCCTGCACTAAACTGAAGCTTGAATTACAAGAGCCAATAAATTCCAAATATCAATCCCACAATTTCAACCATACATTTGTTTTTTAGCTCTGATTCAGTAAAGTTCAAGGGTACCCAAGTATGAAATAGCTTGTGAGGAAATTCACATCAGTGTCTTAATTTAATTTAACCGTAATAAAGACTGTATTAGTTCCAAACATAGAATATTATCTTTGGCAATTTTGGTTCAAATATAGATATTAGGTATGTTCAGAAACTGCAAGAACAAAACTACTTTTATTAGAGTCAGTTATAAGAAAAGTGGGAGAAAGTATTCTGTACAGAAATGGGTACTCCATCTTGTTAGCCTCAGACCTCTCCACCTGCTGAAGGGAGAATTTTGCACCTAGAGGGAGTAAGTCCAAGCACCTTTCATCTTAAATACACCCAAAATATCACACATTCTGGGCACTGCCTGGTTTGCAGAATGGTTCTAGTGTCACACGAAATGGATGCCAGCAAACACAGACTAGAGACATGTCTGGGCAGAGATTTTGTAAGATGTAAAGTCATGGGTGTTTACTAATAACCCTGTCACCACCTTAAGACCATACACAATGGCAATAATGGGTCTCTAGGAAAAGAGTCATTTCCCCACCTGCCTTTCCTGACTTGTTTACCATAATTATAAAACCATTTAACACCTTCCAGCCAGCCCTGGTAGATTCTCCTTCCAACAATAGAGGGTCATCAAGCAAACATTAGCTTTTGATTTAGGTACACAGCAATCATGATGAAAAATCATTACTTTGCTCTTGCACAAATGGAACTACATTAAGTAAAACCCAACCCATATTTTTGTTGTTCAGTCACACAGTCGAGTCCAACACTTTGTGACCCCATGGACCAAGTCACGCCAGGCCCTGCTATCTTCCACCATCCTCCGAAGTCTGCTCAAATTCGTGTTAGTTACATCAGTAACGCTGTCCAGCCATCTCATCTTTTGCCATCCCCTTCTTCTTTTGCCTTCTGTCATTATAATACTGTAATTAAGCAAAATAAAATAAAAATGGACAAAAATACATTACTATTTCTCTTCACCTATCTGATCATTTAACTTGCCTTTAAAGAGCAAACACGAACAATCAGGGCACTTCCAAAAACCCATAGGCTAGTTCTCTGGGACATCTCCAAGGACAAAGAATTCTATAACTGTGGGGCAACTACCAAGAATGCTTCTCAGTATGCCTTTGCTGGCTGAATCAGACACAGAGGCATCGTTGTTGAGCAGGTATTCTCCTGTGATCACAGAGAAAACAATGAGACATAGTGTGGAAATTGTTTAACATTTTTCTGGGTCTAAAACAACAGCATAGCTTTCCCTTCTAGAATAATCTATGTCCTATATTTCCATGTCTCCCTCTACTGTATCATAAATCACTTTGATTGTGTGGGCACAAGATAACCTATTCTTTCCTAAAACTAATTTGCTTTGACTCTTCCATTCTCTTTCCTTCTCCAAGATAACGGCAGTACTGAAACAGATGCACATGGATTTTCCATTTAGAATCCCAAGACTGGTAGTATAAAAGGCCTGTCTATGTGAATCATGCAGTATTAAAATTAGAAGGAACCTTGAAGATAAACTAATCCCATTTCCGGCTCAGTGCAGGAATATACAATGATCACATTCCCAGTTCAGCTAGAATCACCAGAAGATCAAGACTTAGTGCCTATAAAAATACAACCAGGCTGATGTTTGAGAGAACTTTGTTCCTGTATTGCTCTTTTAAAAACTAGAGATAATTCTCTGTACAGTGCAAAGGGACACAGTGGAAACTAAGAGTAAATGCGGGTTGATATGCATGTCCAGGTTGATCAGCCTGGGGGTTGATGTGCATCTTTAGCAAAATTGATCCCATCCCAAGACATCTTTGGAAGTAAACTATCAGATTTACTGTTTCTCATTGGGACTCTCCAGAGACAGATTAGCAGTGTCCACAAGTCTTCATGTGGACCACTTATAAATGGACAATCAGATAAGAAATTATGCAAACTCAGAAGCAATAATTATGCATCTTTAATAATTTTTAACAAAACTGTTTGACTCTAGCTCCGGGAATTATACCACTGTCAGACTCATGTGTTTGGTAGTTCTTAAGAGGTTTGGTCAATATTTAAGTACACTTATAATGAAATGTTTGTTGCATAAATTAAACAGCAGTTAATACTTTTCCTATCTCTGTTTGAAAGATAAGATATTAAAATCATGTTGTGAGTGGACTTCTGACTGTGAGAATAATTTCTTTGCGTTTGTACAACATATTATAATATGCTTTCTTGCCACTAACCATCAAGTAGAAGAAATAGGATGATGAAAGGATCATACAAAAGGACATTAAATTGTCTTATGAGGGCTAGCAGTATCATTTATATTTTAAGAACTAATGACAAGTTGATTCAAAGAGTACTTATAAAGCCATTAAAGTAAACTGAGAATCACCCTGCATTTTAGTCAGTTAGCCTCTTTGGGGGAGGAGGGTCAGCATTGCTTGCATTTGATAGAGGTAATTAGCCCATGAGCTAAACATTGTCTTCAGAGGCATTCCTCAAGTTTAGTGGAAAATACTGTGAAATCCTACTGCAGAAAACACTTCGGCTAAATTTGCTGTTAAGGAAGATGTTTGGCTCCATGTGAATTGGGGAACGATATGGCAGACATCTGACTGTAGATTATAACTGGCCAATTTACTTAAATGGAGAATATGCAAGGCTCTCTCCCATTCAAGAGTTAACACAGGATGACATTTTTCATTCCCCAAAGTAAGCAGGAAGGATTTCTTTCTTAGGTACCCCAAAAGACACTTTACCATATGAAAAGTCAAGTCTGGGAAACAAGCTGAGGGCTACTGTAATATCAGCCAGAGGATAACTGATCGAGAAAGAGGACTAGCAAGCTGTCAATCAGCCAGCCAGCTAGAGGGACTTGGAGTTGTGTGTTAACCTCCTGTTCCTTCTTTGTTTCCAGGTGAGAGTATAAAAGCCAGGATGTGCCTTGGGCACCAATAACAGGGAACTTTGCTATGAAGGCGTAATCATGATTGGGCCTGCAGTGTGGCAGAACCAGGCACTCTTGTCCCTTCCCCCATTCCTTTTCAAAAACCAAAACAGCTGACTGGAAGAGGGCATTTCAGCACATGTAAAGACAAAGGGGGGACAACAATAAAGGCTAGCTCTCTACCTCTGTTATGTCCTGCATTCTAATCCCTATGTACAGCACAGTGCACGCTACAGAGGCGACCAGTGGAACCCCACTGGTCCCCGGATGTAGCTCGCTAATACGCACCGCCAATCAAGATCTGTGGCAGGAAGTTTAACTGACCTGGATTGGACCTGGCCTCACGGAGGGTTGTTCCGGGGCATATATATAATCGGGACCTGGCCCGCATTCTGCCTCTTGTGATGTACCCGCTAGTAAAGTATGTTGCCTTCAACACGTCTCGTCACTGAGTACATTACAACCCCACTTGCCCAAGAGGTAGTGGCTCAGGGGGATCCTGACAGTGGTACTGCTGGTCCCAGGCCTCCTGTTGGATATGTATGTGATGGTCATGACCAAGAGTGCTTTGAATGGCTAGCCAGCTGCAGCTTTTCTTGAACAGAAAAAATCTAGCCATTGTGGCACGTGCCCTGCTAATATCTAGATCTAGATTACTGCAATGCACACTACTCTGGGTTATTCTTGAAAACTGTAATTGATACAGAATGTTGCAGCCAGGATTTTAACTGGAGCGAGTTGTAGGCCGAGGTCAGGCGCACATAAACTGATGAGATGGGCATGGATGAAAGCCAGATGCATGTCAGATTTTATGCAGTTGTCCAAACATCAGCATCTGGCAATGGTCGTTGGCTCGTTCATGTTCCGAACTGCCACGACGGATAGTACATTAAATCCAGAATAAGAATGCTTCCGACGACTCTTGCGCATACTTTCTATGTTTGAACGCTCCATTGTAGCCGACTCGTCGCAAGCGCACATCCGCTTCCCTGTGAGAGCCCACTCCAAATGATATCATTGCGCCAGCAATTGTTGATTCAGCCTTCCAACCTTCCGAGGTCAGTAAAATATGTACCCAGCTTGCTGGGGGGGGGGGGGGCGAGTATAGATGACTGGGGAAGGCAATGGCAAACCACCCCGTAAAAGGTCTGCCATGAAAACTTTGTGAAAGCAGCATCACCCCAGAGTTGAAAATGACTGGTGCTTGCACAGGGGACCTTTCCTAAATGGTGGGGGGGGAGGCAGATCGCCCACCTTTGCTGTCTCCCTGCCAGGGGAGGAAGACGAACCACTTTTGCCATCTCCCCGCCAGGCAGAGAGATAGCAAAGAGAGTTGCCATGCTCCCCCTCCCATTTAAACACCACGTCGGGGTGCTTAAATGGGGGGGAGGAAGATCACCCACCTTTGCTGTCTCCCCACCAGACGGAGAGACAGCAAAGAGAGTTGCTATGTTCCCCCCCCCATTTAAACACCATGGCGGGGTGTTTAAATGTGGGGGGAGGAAGATCTCCCACCTTTGCTGTCTCCCCACCAGGTGGAGAGACAGCAAAGAGAGCTCCTGGGCTTCCCCTTCCTTTCTGGGTGTTTAAATGGGGGGGGGGCAGATCACCCACCTTTTCTGGCACCTTTAAAAAAAAAAGCCAAGCACAATATCCCATGTACTGCGCTTGCACGAGTGTGGAATGCCATCTCAAAAAATGAGGTCCGGTTGAGACCTCTGATCAACCAGCGACGGGCTGAATGCTGCTTAAAACTGAAGGATGGAGGGATGTCTGATCAGGAAATTCATTGTAAAAAAGCTGCAGGGTATAATAGCAACTAATTAGGGATGGATTTAATGGTGAGTGTGACCGCCGCCGTAGTTTATAATATTACAACCCTATCTAGTTCCATCTACATTGGCACCCAAGTTAAGTTGTTGGAGCTGACCTTTAAAATCCTCTGTGGTTAGGGACGAGTATGCCAGAAGGACCATTTACTTACATATGAACCTACCTGACTACTACAATCATCTGAGGAAGGGACTTCTTGGTCATGGCACCAAAACCATGGAACACCTGCCTTAGGGATTTCATCTGTTCACTTCTATCACTGTTTTCCACTGATGGGCAAAATTTTGTTTCATTTGGTGTTCTGTTAATGACCTCTCTTTCCTGCACTGTTTTCATTCCTGGATTTTAATACATGTTAAATTAGTTTTTATTTTACCTGAGCCCTGCGTGCAGGGAAGGGTGGAATAAAATAAATAAATTTTATGATGTAGTTTATAATGCTTTACTTTAAATGTTAAGCTTTTTGGTGGCACTGATTGGTCAGAAAGATGAGAAGTATATCTAGATTTCTTGTGGGTGAGAGTTTCTTGCATTTATTATAATGCTGGGAAGCAATTCCTTTACAAAAGCGGATCACTTAAATGCATGGAAAGTTCTTGTAAACAGAGAAATTCCATTTCCACATCAAAGGTCTCACTTGCAAATAATTGCCAGATGAGATCATCTAACTAAAATGGGATCTTGATTAAGCAGGATCTGTTAATTGCTGCCTCTGCCCATTGTTCTGGACTGACCTGGGTCAATCAGAGTCAACATGCTGGGGCTTAAAAATCCCTATGTGCCTTCTCAGAGAGAAGCCAGTTTGGTGTAGTGGTTAAGTGTGCGGACTCTTATCTGGGAGAACCGGGTTTGATTCCCCACTCTTCCACTTGCACCTGCTGGAATGGCCTAGGATCAACCTTAGCTATCGCAGGAGATGTCCTTGAAAGGGCAGCTGCTGTGAGAGCCCTCTCAGCCCCACCCACCTATCTGTTATGGGGAGAGAAGATATAGGAGAAGGGTGGGGTATAAATCTGCAATTCTTCTTCTCATGGCAGATGTCAGAACAGGGGAGGGACAGTGGCTCAGTGGTAGAGCATCTGCTTGGTAAGCAGAAGGTCCCAGGTTTTATTTATTTATTTATTTATTTCTATTTATATCCCACCCTACCCCACCGAAGCGGGCTCAGGTTCAATCCCCAGCATCTCCAACTAAAAAGGGTCCAGGCAAGTAGGCGTGAAAAACCTCAGCTTGAGACCCTGAAAAGCTGCTGCCAGTCTGAGTAGACAATACTGGCTGATGGACTGAGGGTCTGATTCAGTATAAGGCAGCTTCATATGTTCATATGTTCAACAGATGTAATTTCCTCCCTTCAGAGTTTTGTGGATTAGCTGGCCAATTTGGCTGAGTATGAAATTTTTGACTCCTCTCAACTGGCCAAGAGAGGTTCTCTTTTTTTCCCTTCAGCTTTGGTGAAATAGTGTTGCCAGCCTCCAGGTGTGGCCTGGAGATCTCCTACTTTTACAACTGATCTCCAGCTGGCAGATATCAGTTCCCCTGGAGAAAATGGCTGTTTTGAAGGGGGAACTCTATGGCATTGCACCTTGCTGAGTAGCCTTCCCTCCCCAAACCCCGCCCCCTCCTGGCTCCACCCCCAAAGTCTTCAGGTATTTTCCAATATAGACCTGGCAACGCTGGTTAAATAGGCCTGGCTTTTGCTGGTAAACTAGGCAGGATTAGTGCAGGCCTGGTGTTTTGTCAATTTCTGTAAACTTGGAGCCAGGGCAGATCTGCCCAAACATTGGTCAACCTGTTGGGAAGCATTTCAGGGGAGGTCACTAACAGCCAGGGTTAAAGCTGTTATTAATAAATCTTAGTTTAAGCCAAGAACATTTGTCTGATGTCTTTAGTAGGGATGTGTTTTAGTAATTTTTTTCTATAGAAACATGGAGTGAAATGCATAATTGCAGCCAAAGTGACAACATAAATGTGCTGATTTTGCAATTCCACTCTGTATACTTTCAGAGAATGTGTCTGTGATTTATGAATGTTTATTGACTCCTCCCCCACAGTTGATAGCATGTTCCTGAGTCATAAAATAATACCCAGCATTCTGGATCATTTTGGTGAGATTATGCATAAGAAATAGTTCCATTGGCCACAGGAAGTAATTGTTAAGATTAATATCCCATCTCATTTCTTTCAATAGCTCTTGTGAGCAATGCTACTTAAGGTGTCTAAATGTACTAGTGGGAATTGAAAATTATAGTGTGGACCCCTTTCACTAGCTGAAATATTTTAAACCTGTTTCACTGAGGCCAGTATTGGTGTCAGTGTACTTTGTGTGAAAAGTGCAATAGAAGCATTAGTGTTTGACAGCCCTTGTTGAAATAAGTGAAATTAATGGAGCTCTTTTCATATACGACAAGGCCATGGCACCCCTTTCATGCTGCTTACAGACACAGAAAAGTCAATACTTTTTTATTACTTGACGCTGACCTACATTCTGCACTACAAGTGCCAGGCCCACTAATTGGTTTCAGTTGTGAGGAAAGTTTGCCCCAAAGAAACATTGGAGCAGATAAATCAATCTTTTTTAGGGTAGCTTAGTGGTTCTGAGCACTTGAAATGACATTTGTGTTGTATTGACAGAAGGGGCTGTTACACTCATTTTGTCATGTCAGAAGCGCATGTACTAGTTGGAAGTGTTAACCAGTACTAATACGTTTATGAAGGAAGCCTTCTTTGCTGGATCAACATTTTACTTTAATAGCTGACTGCCATGTTTGTTCTCTCTCACTCACTCTCTCAAATAGCACTGCATGGCCATTAAAAGGTCATCAAATGTCTTGCAGCTTCTCAGTTCAAAGCTCTAATTTTGCCATTATGGGCATTAGGATTTCAGGGAAGTCTTGGACAGGGACCCCTAGAGTTAAATGGAGGGAACCATATTTGTGCCATTGATTTTTAAAGCAGAACTCCCCTCTGAATCGTTCACAAATATCTATGCTCTGAAGGGCCCCAGGGAGCTTATTCAAAATAAAATGTAGGTGGAATTTCACAATAGTCATTTAAAACATCACACACTTTTCTCTTAGCATTTAAATCTATGATCTAATAGATTAGGACATTTTGGATAAAACTCAAAATTATACGTTTAGGGAGCATTTATAAATATTCTTTGCATGATTTTAAGATTGTACATCCTGTCTTTGAAGCAAAGAATCAAACAAAATATGCAATGTGCACTGTTCTGTTTCTTAAGTCAGCAAGTAAACTTGCTAATGTAGATTACTGTGTTAGAGCCACACAACATACTGAAATAATGACAGAATTGAACACTGGAAAATGATTATGAGAAACATTGACAAGTTATCTTTAATCTCTTTATAATATCCTAGACAAAATGTACTCATAAGAATTCCATCCTAAAACCTTATTTCTTCCTTTATAAAGTAAATGGTATATACTACTATATAATAATAATAATAATAATAATAATAATAATAATAATAATAATAATAATAATAATAATAATAATAATAATAAAAAATTTTATTTGTACCCCGCCCTCCCCCGCCGAAGCAGGCTCAGGGCGGCTAACAACACAATGACCATTGGTATATTAATAAATAAAATAAATATATGATAGGAATCTTTTAAGTTTTTAAAGTTGGTTTAGCCCACTGATCTGATAGTAGCAATCAAATAGTAACTGAGTAATATACTGAATGTTTGGTAAAAGTTTATTACATATTGTATGAACAACCTATGTAAATTGCTCTCCTTTAGAACATATTATATTTTCTTTTTCAATGGTCGACTATGCAGATATGACTGCAACTTCTAACAAAATATTGTACTTTTTGAACTTTCAATAAAGTTTTTAAAAATGAAAAAAGCAGTAACTGAGTAAACTACCATTTTCATAGAAATAGGTGTTACATTTTCAAAAGAGGTTAAATGGTTTAGTTCATGCACATATGTTCAAATCACATGTACCAAATTTCATCTTCAGAAATATAATTTTAGCTGCTTAGTTACTTTATTTGTTGCCCACTTTTCTCACAGAGACTCAAGGCAGAATACATAGTATAAGACAATGCAGTCAAATAACATGAGGCATCCAAGAAACAATGAAGTAAGAACAGGATCACAAAAATCAGAAATAATGCAAAAAAGAAAAGAAAGAAATCAGACACAAGTCAATGCAAAAAAATTGGAAAATAATGCAATAAAGGCAAGATAATATATACAATAAACAATGAGCTAGACTCCAGTACTCTTCCCTTTATAAAGCCCCTTCCATTCCATTATACTGCTTTTCCTTTATAGAAATGCCATTATAATACAGCCTTTCCCTTTATAAATATGACCTCCTGAGTTCTGGCAAGGAAAGCTGAGCTTGGAGGAGAAGAAGAGACCCCATTTGGCTGCTCTTGCCTGAAGGCGAGAGCAGATGGACAGGGTTGGGCACACTCTTCTCCTTTGAGCTCAGCTTCCCTTGTAAGGAGAGCTGAGCTCAAAGGAGAAGCATGTGCCCTGCTTGGCTGCTCTCATTTTCAAGGCGAGAGCGGTCGGGTGGGACACGTATGCCTTCAAACCTGGCTTCTCTTGCAAGGGAAGCCAGGCTCAGAGGAGAGCCCCACCAATGCTCCATCCAGCCACTCTCAGCTTCCTGGGTCTGTGACCCAGGAAGCCAAGAACAATGGGATAGGTGGAGGGGTGCCTAGTGGCACCCTGAAGGTGGGTAGCTCCCCAGGCCACCACCTACCATGCCTTCTCCCACACGCCGGCTGTGCGCAAGCCCGGTCCTTCTGCAGTCCATGAAAAAGAAGACTGCAGATTTATACCCAGCCCTTCTCTCTGAATCAGAGACTCAGAGCAGTTTACAATCTCCTATGTCTTCTCCCCTCACAACAGACACCCTGTGAGGTAGGTAGAGCTGAGAGGGCTCTCACAGAAGCTGTCCTTTCAAGGACAACTCCTGCAATAGCTATGGCTAACCCAAGGCCATTCCAGCAGCTGTAAGTGGAGCAGTGGGGAATCGAACCCAGTTCTTCCAGATAAGAGTCCACATACTTAACCACTACACCAAACTGGCTCAAATATACAAATAACCTAGCAAAATTATTATTTAATTATATTTGATAAAATCACAACACATTTTAATCCTACAATAACAATAACAACATCAAATATAGGTAGTACCTGTTCATTCTCATAAATGGGGGTGAATGTTATTCATAGGGTGGCCATAATGTCTGAAGGCCAGCCAGGGACACCTTGGGGGGGGGAAGGCAGGAGTGTGCGCGCGCGAAGCGCACGCGCCGCCGGAAACAGGAAGTGACGTCACTTCCTGTGACATCATTTCCCCCGCGCCACCTGCCGGAAACGGGAAGTGACATCACTTCCTGTGACATCATTTCCCCCGCGCCACCTGCCGGAAGCAGGAAGTGACATCACTTCCTGTGACATCATTTCCCCCAAATGGCATCATTTCCCCCAAATGCCACTGCCGGAAACAGGAAGTGACTTCACAGCACTTCCTGTGACGTCCCCAAAAATCCCCCAAATATCACCGCCGGAAACAATTTTGTTCTCAAATCCTGTATATACTTCATCAGTATATGGGATAAGGCACTTTCTCAACTGTGCTGCATAATGCAGCCTATTTATTTTGTCCTGTTGGCTCTGTTGGCTCTATCTGCGCCACCTTCATCACTTTCGGGGTGTGGATCCCCCAGTGGGGTGGGCCCCCGACTCCCTCCGCCGGCTGTTTCTGATAGCCCTGCGCCCCCTCTTTCATTTGATATGTGTCCCGTGCGGGTGCCACCCTCCTGCCGGGAGATGCCGCAAAATGAGCCCCCTTGAGGCTTATGGCGGCAGGGCTCGGGGGAAGCAAGCTAGACTGCTGTTCTTTTGAGGGGTTATAGAGTGTTTCGAGCCCCTCCCTGTGGCATTGGTCCCATCGTCGTGGGACCCAGGGGGCCGGCGCAGCAGCCTGCCGAAGCAGCCTGTCACTAATAACACAGGTCGAGATGCGGAAGTGACTGACAGGCTGCTTCAGCGGGCCGCTGCGCCGGCCCCCTGGGTCCCACAACGATGGGACCGATGCCACAGGGAGGGGCTCGAAACACTCTATAACCCCTCAAAAGAACAGCAGTCTAGCTTGCTTCCCCCGAGCCCTGCCGCCATAAGCCTCAAGGGGGCTCATTTTGCGGCATCTCCGGCAGGAGGGTGGCACCCGCACGGGACACATATCAAATGAAAGAGGGGGCGCAGGGCTATCAGAAACAGCCGGCAGAGGGAGTCGGGAGCCCACCCCACTGGGGGATCAACACCCCGAAAGTGATGAAGGTGGCGCAGATAGAGCCAACAGAGCCAACAGGACAAAATAAATAGGCTGCATTATGCAGCACAGTTGAGAAAGTGCCTTATCCCATATACTGATGAAGTAAATACAGGATCTGAGAACAAAATTGCACCAGAAGACACAAACACAAAGCTCCCTTACACTGAATCAGTGCTTGGGTCCACCAAAGTCAGTATTGTCCACTCCAGTCACAAACACAAAGCTCCCTTACACTGAATCAGTGCTTGGGTCCACCAAAGTCAGTATTGTCACATAAGAACATAACAGAAGCCCTGTTGGATCAGGCCAGTGGCCCATCCAGTCCAACACTCTGCGTCACATAAGAACATAAGAGAAGCCCTGTTGGATCAGGCCAGTGGCCCATCCAGTCCAACACTCTGCGTCACATAAGAACATAAGAGAAGCCCTGTTGGATCAGGCCAGTGGCCCATCCAGTCCAACACTCTGCGTCACATAAGAACATAAGAGAAGCCCTGTTGGATCAGGCCAGTGGCCCATCCAGTCCAACACTCTGCGTCACATAAGAACATAACAGAAGCCCTGTTGGATCAGGCCAGTGGCCCATCCAGTCCAACACTCTGCGTCACATAAGAACATAACAGAAGCCCTGTTGGATCAGGCCAGTGGCCCATCCAGTCCAACACTCTGCGTCACATAAGAACATAACAGAAGCCCTGTTGGATCAGGCCAGTGGCCCATCCAGTCCAACACTCTGTGTCACATAAGAGAAGCCCTGTTGCATCAGGCCAGTGGCCCCTCCAGTCCAACACTCTGCGCCACATAAGAACATAAAGGAGGGAAGGAAGGGAGGAGCGAAGGGAGGAGGGAATGGAAGGGAAGGGAAGGGAAGGGAAGGGAAGGAAGGAAGGAAGGAAGGAAGGAAGGAAGGAAGGAAGGAAGGAAGGAAGGAAGGAAGGGAGGAAGGAAGGAAGGGAAGGGAGGGAAGGAAGAAAGAAAGGAAGGGAGGGAAGGAAGGGAGGAGGGAGGGAAGGAAGGGAGGAGGGAAGGGAGGAGGGAAGGGAAGGGAAGGGAGGAGGGAAGGGAGGAGGGAAGGGAGGAAGGAAGGAAGGAAGGAAGGAAGGAAGGAAGGAAGGAAGGGAGGGAGGGAGGGAAGGAAGAAAGAAAGGAAGGAAGGAAGGAAGGAAGGGAGGAGGGAGGGAGGGAGGGAGGGAGGGAAAGAAGGAAGGGAAGGAAGGGAGGGAAGGAAGGGAGGAAGAAAGGAAAGAAGGGAAGAGGGAGGGAAGAAAGGAAGGCCCCCCCCCCGCTTTCGGCCCCCTTACCTGCGGTGGCGGTCGGCGGCGAGTCGGGCGGCGGCGGCGGGTCGGGCGGCGGCGGCGAGTCCAGCGGCGGCGAGTCCAGCGGCGGGGGCGGCGGCGAGGCCAGGGAGGCGTCGGAGAGGCCTTCCTTGGCCGGCGCTGGCCCGGGAAGGCCTTCCAGAGGCTCTGGAAGGCCTTCCCGGACCAGCGCCGGGTGCTCCGCGGCCTCCCCGCGGCCTCCGCTGGTCGCTGGGGGCCTTCCAGACACTCTGGAAGGCCCCCAGCGACCAGCGGAGGCCGCGGGGAGGCCTTCGCTGGCCGGCGCTGGCCCGGGAAGGCCTTCCAGAGGCTCTGGAAGGCCTTCCCGGACCAGCGCCGGGTGCTCCGCGGCCTCCCCGCGGCCTCCGCTGGTCGCTGGGGGCCTTCCAGACACTCTGGAAGGCCCCCAGCGACCAGCGGAGGCCGCGGGGAGGCCTTCGCTGGCCGGCGCTGGCCCGGGAAGGCCTTCCAGAGGCTCTGGAAGGCCTTCCCGGACCAGCGCCGGGTGCTCCGCGGCCTCCCCGCGGCCTCCGCTGGTCGCTGGGGGCCTTCCAGACACTCTGGAAGGCCCCCAGCGACCAGCGGAGGCCGCGGGGAGGCCTTCGCTGGCCGGCGCTGGCCCGGGAAGGCCTTCCAGAGGCTCTGGAAGGCCTTCCCGGACCAGCGCCGGGTGCTCCGCGGCCTCCCCGCGGCCTCCGCTGGTCGCTGGGGGCCTTCCAGACACTCTGGAAGGCCCCCAGCGACCAGCGGAGGCCGCGGGGAGGCCTTCGCTGGCCGGCGCTGGTCCGGGAAGGCCTTCCAGAGGCTCTGGAAGGCCTTCCCGGACCAGCGCCGGGTGCTCCGCGGCCTCCCCGCGGCCTCCGCTGGTCGCTGGGGGCCTTCCAGACACTCTGGTAGGCCCCCAGCGACCAGCGGAGGCCGCGGGGAGGCCTTCGCTGGCCGGCGCTGGCCCGGGAAGGCCTTCCAGAGGCTCTGGAAGGCCTTCCCGGACCAGCGCCGGGTGCTCCGCGGCCTCCCCGCGGCCTCCGCTGGTCGCTGGGGGCCTTCCAGACACTCTGGAAGGCCCCCAGCGACCAGCGGAGGCCGCGGGGAGGCCTTCGCTGGCCGGCGCTGGCCCGGGAAGGCCTTCCAGAGGCTCTGGAAGGCCTTCCCGGACCAGCGCCGGGTGCTCCGCGGCCTCCCCGCGGCCTCCGCTGGTCGCTGGGGGCCTTCCAGACACTCTGGAAGGCCCCCAGCGACCAGCGGAGGCCGCGGGGAGGCCTTCGCTGGCCGGCGCTGGCCCGGGAAGGCCTTCCAGAGGCTCTGGAAGGCCTTCCCGGACCAGCGCCGGGTGCTCCGCGGCCTCCCCGCGGCCTCCGCTGGTCGCTGGGGGCCTTCCAGACACTCTGGAAGGCCCCCAGCGACCAGCGGAGGCCGCGGGGAGGCCTTCGCTGGCCGGCGCTGGCCCGGGAAGGCCTTCCAGAGGCTCTGGAAGGCCTTCCCGGACCAGCGCCGGGTGCTCCGCGGCCTCCCCGCGGCCTCCGCTGGTCGCTGGGGGCCTTCCAGACACTCTGGAAGGCCCCCAGCGACCAGCGGAGGCCGCGGGGAGGCCTTCGCTGGCCGGCGCTGGCCCGGGAAGGCCTTCCAGAGGCTCTGGAAGGCCTTCCCGGACCAGCGCCGGGTGCTCCGCGGCCTCCGCTGGTCGCTGGGGGCCTTCCAGACACTCTGGAAGGCCCCCAGCGACCAGCGGAGGCCGCGGGGAGGCCTTCGCTGGCCGGCGCTGGTCCGGGAAGGCCTTCCAGAGGCTCTGGAAGGCCTTCCCGGACCAGCGCCGGGTGCTCCGCGGCCTCCCCGCGGCCTCCGCTGGTCGCTGGGGGCCTTCCAGACACTCTGGAAGGCCCCCAGCGACCAGCGGAGGCCGCGGGGAGGCCTTCGCTGGCCGGCGCTGGCCCGGGAAGGCCTTCCAGAGGCTCTGGAAGGCCTTCCCGGACCAGCGCCGGGTGCTCCGCGGCCTCCCCGCGGCCTCCGCTGGTCGCTGGGGGCCTTCCAGACACTCTGGAAGGCCCCCAGCGACCAGCGGAGGCCGCGGGGAGGCCTTCGCTGGCCGGCGCTGGCCCGGGCAGGCCTTCCAGAGGCTCTGGAAGGCCTTCCCGGACCAGCGCCGGGTGCTCCGCGGCCTCCCCGCGGCCTCCGCTGGTCGCTGGGGGCCTTCCAGACACTCTGGAAGGCCCCCAGCGACCAGCGGAGGCCGCGGGGAGGCCTTCGCTGGCCGGCGCTGGTCCGGGAAGGCCTTCCAGAGGCTCTGGAAGGCCTTCCCGGACCAGCGCCGGGTGCTCCGCGGCCTCCCCGCGGCCTCCGCTGGTCGCTGGGGGCCTTCCAGACACTCTGGAAGGCCCCCAGCGACCAGCGGAGGCCGCGGGGAGGCCTTCGCTGGCCGGCGCTGGCCCGGGAAGGCCTTCCAGAGGCTCTGGAAGGCCTTCCCGGACCAGCGCCGGGTGCTCCGCGGCCTCCCCGCGGCCTCCGCTGGTTGCTGGGGGCCTTCCAGACACTCTGGAAGGCCCCCAGCGACCAGCGGAGGCCGCGGAGAGGCCTCCCCCACCGCTGCCGGCCCCGCGCGCGGGCGGGGAAGGCGGGGAGTGAGGGAGGGAGCGTCCCTGCGCGTGCGCAGGGGCCCTGCGCAGGCGCAGGGACGCTCCCTCCCTCACTCCCCGCCTTCCCCGCCCGCGCCCGCGGCCCACCGGCTCCTGGGCTGCCTAAACCGGGACCTTTAATGGTCCCGGTATAGGGAGCCCGGGATCCGGGATTGGGTGGCCAGATCCGGGAATGTCCCGGGAGACCGGGACGGTCTGGCCACCCTAGTTATTCACAATTATAAATATTTATCGTGCTTTACATGGTATTTTTCCATATGGGCTTCTTTCTGCATGGACTTTTTTGTGTGTGGGATTTTTCTGTATAGACTCTATTCCATATGGGCTTTTTTCTTGTGAGCATTTATGACAGTGAGATTTTTTCTGTGAGCTTTTTTCCAGTAGGCTTTTTTTTAAGTTACCACTTTAAGAACATAAGAACATAAGAGAAGCCATGTTAGATCAGGCCAATGGCCCGTCCAGTCCAACATTCTGTGTCACACAGCGGCCAAATATATATATATATATATATATATATATATATACACACACACACACACACACTGTGGCTAATAGCCACTGATGGACCTCTGCTCCATATTTTTATCTAACCCCTTCTTTTTTTTTTTTTTTTTTGAATTTGAATAATTTTTATTTCACATATATAGTCAAAAATAGTCATACATATATTCACACATACAATACCAACATATACTTACTACCTAACAAACACACCTAACAAACCCTACCAAACAACACATGACAGACGACCCCCAACAACACTTAGAGGAGCGATGAGTCAGTAAAAAATTTACAATTTCAATATTTCCCTATCATTTCAAATCCTAGCGTCTTAGCCCATTCATACATCGGGCTCCATGTCTCCTTACATTCTTCCATATTTCCTCCTTTCAGTCTACAAGTTAGTGTATCCATTTCAGCTGCTTCCATTAATTTAGACAAAAATTCATTCTTATTTGGAGTTTGCGGCTTCTTCCAGTATTTCGCATACAATATTCTAGATATTGTTATAATATGCAGTAACAATCTTTTGGCTTTTTTGGGTAGTGAAGTTTGACAAATGTTCAATAAGTATAATTCAGGTACATGAGGGATTCTTATTTTTAACATCTTTTGCGTCCAGATAGATATTTGTAACCAATATTTTTTAGCGTAATCACATTTCCACCACAAATGATACAACGAGCCCTTAACTTTTGCGCATTTCCAGCATTTATCTGAACTATTTGGAAACGCTTTGGAGAGTCTTTCGGGGGTATAGTACCAACGGTAGACCATTTTGTACAGGTTTTCTTTTAATAGAGAGGATTTAAACAGCTTATTATTTTCTCTCCATATTTTTTCCCAATTATCTAAATCAAGAGTATAACCAAATTCCTGTAGCCATTTAATCCAGCTTTCCTTCACCCTTTCCTCTTGCATCTTAGTTTCAAACAGCCATGTATAACATCTCGAGATCATTTTTCTATCAGATTCAAATATGATATCATCAAATTTATTTAAATTTTTTGAAAAGCCTAACCCCTTATCTGACTTATACCTAGATTTCACTTGTGTTCTCAACCACCAATCCATTTCCGAAATTATTTCTACATTCAGTTCCTGTCTAACATTTAACAAACTTCCATATGTATAGTCCTCTTCCCAGTTGAAAAGGTGGGGTTGAGTGGATGCCTCCACCGGGGAAAGCCATTTAGGAGTATATTTGTATATTAAGTTTTTAATCTCTAACCAGTTTTTATATAAGGATTTCCTTATTTCATGTCTCAAAAATTTGCTTCCTTTTGTTGGGTGATCATACCAAATAAAGGCATGCCATCCTTTGGTCAAATCCGCTCCTTCCATTGTTAAGAGTCTCTTATTTTTTAGAAGTAACCAGTCCTTGACCCATGTTAAAGTACAAGCTTTATGATAAATTTGCCAGTCAGGCAGGGCAAAGCCTCCTCTTTCTTTGCTATCCTGAAGAATTTTTAACTTAATCCGCGGTTTTTTATTTTGCCAAATGAACCTTGCTACCATTTTATTCAACTGTTTAAATAACGATTTTGGTAATATTATTGGTAGCATTTGGAACAAAAATAATATTCTTGGAAGTATATTCATTTTAATTGATGATATTCTTCCCAGGAGGGAAATTTGTAGGTCATTCCAACGTTCTAGGTCTGTTTTAATTTCCTTTAAAATTTTTTCGTAATTATCCCTTACCAGCGTTTTTAAATCAGCTGTCAAATATATACCTAAATACTTAACTTTTCTTTCACAACAAAATCCTGATTTGGCTTCCAATTCTGAAATCTGTTCTCTTGTCATATTTTGGGACAAAAATTTAGTTTTTTGAAAATTAATTTTAAAGCCCGCTACCTCCCCGTATTGCTGTAAGGTTTTCTTCAATTCTGCTATTGAGCAATTAGGATCTTCCAAGGTAATTAGAATATCATCTGCAAACGCTTGTATTTTGTAAACTTCCTTTCTAATTTTGACCCCTCTGATTTCCATGTTTTCTCTCATTCTCTGTAATAAAGGTTCAAGTGTTAGTACAAATAGGATAGGAGATAGCGGGCAGCCTTGTCTTGTTCCCTGCCCAATCATTATTGGGTCTGTCATACATCCGTTAACATTAATCCTTGCCTTTTGGTCTGTATAGATCGATTTAACCAATTTCACTAGATTCTCTCCGCAGCCAATCCGATTCAGTGTTTTCAACATAAAAGTCCAATTAACGTTATCAAACGCTTTTTCAGCATCCAATGTTATTGCTGCAAACTGTTTCTCGGGGTGTTCTTTGTAATATTCCAGGATATTCATTATCATTCTTAAGTTTTGCCTCATAACTCTCCCAGGTATGAAGCCTGACTGATCCTCATGTATTATATCTGGTATGATTTTTTTCAGCCTTTTCGCTAGTATAGCTGCAAAAATTTTATAATCTGCATTCAATAGGGAGATCGGTCTATAATTTTTGATTTCCACTGGATCAGTTCCTTCCTTGTGTAGCAACGAAATTAAGGCCTCCTTCCATGATCCCGGAATCTCATTTGTTCTATATATCCCTTCCAGAACTTTTTTATAAGGTAATAAAAGGTTTTCTTCGAAGCATCTATAAAATTCTATTGGCAATCCATCTAATCCAGGGGTTTTGTTAGTCTTCTGTACCCTTATTGCTTCTACTATCTCCTGTATTGTTATTGGATCATTCAAAGAATCCCGTTGCTGATTTGTTAGTCGTTGTAGTTTAGTTTGTTCTATATACTCCATCTGCTGGCTTTCATTCAAGTTCTGTTCTTGATATAACTTTTGATAAAACTTTTTAACTATTTCTTCTATTTGGGATTTCTGTGTCATTTCTAATTGCCTCTCATCTTTCAGGGATTTAATAATTCTTTTTTCTCTCTCTTTTCTCAGCTTAAATGCAAGCCATCTGCCCGTCTTATTCGCGTTTTCAAAATAGTGTTGTTTTGACCAGGTCAATTTTTTCTCTAGTTCCTCCTGAAGTATTAGGTTTATTTGATGTTGTAATATCTGAATCTTCATTCTTATCTGGTCCGTACTATTTATCTTCTGTAGATCTTCTTGTTTCTTCAGGCTTGACAATAATTCGTTATATCTTTGTGTTCTTTGCCTTCTCCTTTGCGCTGAGTAGCCAATTGCTAATCCCCTAAAAAACGCTTTAAAGGCATCCCAAATAATTTGTATAGAGGAATCTTCCTCCCTATTACACTCAAAAAACATTTTGATTTTCTCTTTGGATTCTTCCACAAATTTCTTATCTTTCAATATTTGGAGATTCAGGGTCCAGCGAGGTTTCCATCTTGCTTTTTCTAAGGTTATCTGCACTGGGCTGTGATCTGCAAAGGTTTTAGGAAGTATATCCGCTTTATCCACCTTTATTGCCACTGAAGTTGACATCCATCCCATATCTATTCTCGACCAAGAATCATGAACTTGAGAGTAGAAGGTGTAATCATTTGTTTGAGGATTCTTCATTCTCCAGACATCTATCATATTTAGCTCGTCCATCATTTTAAAGAATGTTTTCGGTAGAGAGCCACGTATCTTTTTGGTCTTCTTTTTCCCAATTTTTTTATCTTTATAAACATCAACCACTGCATTAAAATCTCCCATGATACAATAATTTGTTGCTTCAAATTCCGTCAATTTTTGATGTAATCCAGCGAAGAATTTTTCCTGATTATTATTGGGTGCATAAATATTTCCCACAATCGTTTTTTGGCCTTCCAATTCAATTTCTACCAGGACTATTCTCCCTATTTCATCCCTATGAAGTAGCTTGGATTCTATCCCTTCTTTGATGTATATAGCCACTCCTCTTTTTTTTTTCTTTTGGTCTGAGGAGTGATATAGGGTTCCCAATTTTTTATTCAGCAGGTAATTTCGGTCTTCCTCCTTGATATGCGTCTCTTGCATACATATTATATCTGAGTTAGTTTTTTGCAGTTGATGAAAAATCTTCTTCCTTTTTTGCGGTGCATTCAAACCATTTATATTCACCGATGTGATCTTGAGTCCCCCTTTCTTCATTTTTCCATCTGTAAATTACTATCTAATAATTTTCCCCTTTCTTTTAGGACTTGTAGTCTTGTCTTTATCCTTGTCTTTCCGTTTGTTTTCTTCTTGGCACATTCTTTATTGGTTCCACCTGCTTCTTCCCCTTCTTCTTGATCCTCATCCTCATCTGACTCTTGAGACTCTTGAGCCTCTATGTCTACATTTTCCCTCCAAAATTCTTGCATTTTCTCCACAGAGGTTAAGCTGATCCTTTTACTTTGAAAGATGAAAAAAATCCCTTCTGGGACTAGCCATCTAAAGGAGATGGATTGTTTACTCAGCCAAACCGTCAGTTTTTTGTACCTCTCTCTTCTCTGCCTTATACTCCATGGTATATCCTTCAGCACTTGGATTTTGCTCCCTTTCCACCTCAAGTCATTTTCTCTAGCCATTTTCAGGACTTTTTCACATGTTGAGACCTTCAAGAATCTCACATGAACTTCTCTAGGTAGATTGGATTTTTTAGTGTATGTTGTTGCAACCCTTCTTATCCAATCAACTTCTTGCATTATATCTTTAATTGGCTGATCCTCTCCTGTTGTTAGGATTTCCTCAATGTTCTTATATATATCTTCACCTTTTTCCTCTATTATGTTTTGAAACCTCAGTTTATACCTAGCTTTCTCCATTTCCATTTTCGATGTTCTATCTTCCAGATCTAATGTTGTTCTTTCTATTTCTTTCATGCTAGCAGCCATTGCTTTCCCCTGTTCGTCTAAAACATCGACTTTGGCAGACAACTTATGGGTTTGCTGTGTATTTGCCAACACCTGTTTCTGGAACTCATCCATTCTTTGGTTTGTTTTTTTAATGTCTTCTTTAAGGTCTGCCTTTATCTCCTCAAGAGCCTCCTGGTTTTGTTTAAAACCTGCTTGCATCATACTCTGAAGCTTTTCTACTGCATCTTGATTTAAAGCAGATGTAACAGTTTTCCCCGCACCTGGAGGTGTAGCTTGTGCTAGTTTCTTGATTTTAACATCCATTTTATATCTTGGACTAATGGTTGCCACTTTATTTTCCCTCCCTTAAGGATTCTATTTGATCTCTCGTTCCTTCTTCACCAGGATCTAGGAAAGTTTTCCAACAATACCTAACCTGGTGCTTAAGGTTTTTATACACTAGACCTACTATTTTATAGTTCTTACCAGTTTAGTTGCTTTATTTCTTTCTATAATGTTCTACTCTCCTTCCCAGAACTTCTCATAAGGTAGTACCCAGTAAATAATACCTAATTCACTAACTAGTTATAAGCAATAATAATTATAAACTAAAACAATCCAACTCTAAACATATTATCAAGTAGTGTAAGAAACAGCATCAAAAATACAGAGAAAATTCATTCATTTCCAAAGTCAGTTAATATTTGTTATTCAGTTAATATCTGTTAGGCTATTAGTTCATTTATATCAGCATATACTTCACCCTCCTTAGTCCCAGCATCCCTTGCTCCTCTTTCTCCTCCTTTCTTCTTCCCAGCAGGCTTCACTTTAAGATCCAGTTCCAGCCTATGTCTTCACCCTTTTGTATAATTAATATCCAGTCTAGAATTAGTGCTCAGTCCAGTTCACTCCAAAATCACGAATGTCCAGTCAGCACAAAGCAGGAAAAACGAAGGTTATATAGTCCAGTATCCTACAGTTAGAATCTTTGGCTGAGCTATTCCATTCCGACCCCACTCTTCAAGGGGGAGGTGGCCGCGGCGAAAACCGTCGCTAAAAACCCCCTCCTCCTCCTTTGTATTTCCACACCTGTCCTTCGTCTTTCGTTCCTGGCTCCACGCTCGCCCCTCAAATTCAAGCACCTTCCACCATCTTTACTCCATGTTCTTCACCTTAGTTTCGGTTCTTTCTCTCTCTCTCTTTCCACTCTTTCCGATCTCCTTCCAGTCCACCGTTCTACCAGCTTCTTCCCTACCTCACCTTCCCCCCCCTTCTCACTTTACCCTACTCAGTACCTTCCGTTCAAACTTTCTTCTTCCCCTCTTTCCAACTTTCTTGTCCCGTTCTCTTTCTCCATTCACTGGGTCCAATTATACTCAGTCTCTCTATTTCTGTATCTCAGGTCTCTACTTCTTTGTCTCAGCTTGTTTTATCAAAGTCTTATTCAAGGGGGAGAAGAAATCCAACGCTTACCCTCTTCAAAAGCGGCTACTGCTGTCCGCTGTCAACACCGCCATTTTCTGCCGCTCCGTTCCGCACCACGCCACCAAAGCTTCTCTTTCAAGTTTTCCTTTCACAAAATGCTTACAGTCCCGTACATGCAGCTCTTTCAACACAGTCCTTCCCTTCAAATGCTCCTTTTAACAAACGTTGGGCTATTGTAGGTTCCCACACGCTAACGTCTCAAGCGCTCCTTCTTTTCGGCGGCCCGGTTAGTGCCCGAAGGCACTGCAAGTCTCTGCCCGGGGAAGGCAGGGAGTCGATCGGAGAAGCTTCCGCCGCTCCTTTCGGCCCTCTGCCAGCTCCCTTCAGCTGCGGAGGCGTCCCCAGACGCCTCTTGAGAGCAGAACCCAAGGGGTACACCGGAGTAGCACGCCGAGGGACGCCCAAAAGGCTCGCAATTCAGGCGTCTTCCAAGAGCACTTGGATAGGCGCTCTGCCTTCACCGCGCCATCTTGCCGAATCTATCTATCTAACCCCTTCTTGAAGGTGGCTATGCTTGTGGATGCCACCACCTCCTGTGGCAGTGAATTCCACATGTTAATCACCCTTTGGGTGAAAAAGTACTTCCTTTTATCCGTTTTAACCTGACTGCTCAGCAATTTCATCGAATGCCCACGAGTTCTTGTATTGTGAGAAAGGGAGAAAAGTACTTCTTTCTCTACTTTCTCCATCCCATGCATTATCTTGTAAACTTCTATCATGTCACCCCTCAGTCGACGTTTCTCCAAGCTAAAGAGCCCTAAGCGTTTCAACCTTTCTTCATAGGGAAGGTGTTCCAGCCCTTTAATCATTTTAGTTGCCCTTTTCTGAACTTTCTCCAATGCTATAATATCCTTTTTGAGGTGCGGCGACCAGAACTGCACACAGTACTCCAAATGAGACCGCACCATCGATTTATACAGAGGCATTATGATACTGGCTGATTTGTTTTCAATTCCCTTCCTAATAATTCCCAGCATGGCGTTGGCCTTTTTTATTGCAAACGCACACTGTCTTGACATTTTCAGTGAATTATCTACCATGACCCCAAGATCTCTCTCTTGGTCTGTCTCTGCCAGTTCACACCCCATCAACTTGTATTTGTAGCTGGGATTCTTGGCCCCAATGTGCATTACTTTGCACTTGGCCACATTGAACCGCATCTGCCACGTTGACGCCCACTCACCCAGCCTCAACAGATCCCTTTGGAGTTCCTCACAATCCTCTCTGGTTCTCACCACCCTGAACAATTTAGTGTCATCTGCAAATTTGGCCACTTCACTGCTCACTCCCAACTCTAAATCATTTATGAACAAGTTAAAGAGGATGGGACCCAGTACCGAGCCCTGCGGCACCCCACTGCTTACCGTCCTCCACTGCGAAGACTGCCCATTTATACTCACTCTCTGCTTCCTATTACTCAGCCAGTTTTTGATCCACAAGAGGACCTGTCCTTTTACTCCATGACTCTCAAGCTTTCTAAGGAGCCTTTGATGAGGAACTTTATCAAAAGCTTTCTGGAAGTCAAGGTAAACAACATCTATCGGGTCTCCTTTGTCCACATGTTTGTTCACCCCCTCAAAGAAATGTAACAGGTTTGTGAGGCAAGATCTTCCCTTGCAGAACCCATGCCGAGTCTTCCTCAATAACCCGTGTTCATCAATGTGCCTACTCATTCTGTCCTTGATAATGGTTTCTACCAACTTTCCCGGTATTGAAGTCAGACTGACTGGCCTGTAATTTCCCGGATCTCCTCTGGAACCCTTTTTAAAGATGGGGGTGACATTTGCTACCTTCCAGTCCTCAGGAACGGAGGCAGATTTCAATGAAAGATTACAGATTTTTGTTAGAAGATCCACAAGTTCAACTTTGAGTTCTTTCAGAACTCTCGGATGTATGCCATCCGGACCCGGTGACTTATTAGTTTTTAATTTGTCTATCAGTTGTAGGACCTCCTCTTTTGTCACCTCAATCTGACTCAGGTCTTTCAACACCCCTTCCAGTATTAGTGGTTCTGGGGCGGGCAAACACTTCTCATCTTCCACGGTGAAGACGGAGGCAAAAAATGCATTCAGCTTCTCAGCCATTTCCCCATCCTCCTTCAGTAATCCTTTTACCCCATGGTCATCCAAGGGCCCCACTGCTTCCCTGGCTGGTTTCCTACTTCTAATATATTTGAAGAAATTTTTATTGTTGGTCTTTATGTTTTTTGCAATATGCTCCTCATAGTCCCTTTTTGCCTGCCTGATCACAGTCTTGCATTTGATTTGCCACTGCCTGTGTTCCCTTTTATTAATCTCACTTGGACTGGTTTTCCACCGCTTAAAGGAGTCCTTCTTACCTTTTACAGCTTCCATTACTTTGTTTGTTAACCATGCTGGCCTCTTCTTATACCTGTTTGTGCCTTTCCTAACTTGTGGTATGTATTTTATCTGAGCTTCTAGGATTATAGTTTTAAATAGTCTCCAAGCTTCCCCAAGGGTTTTGACCGTATTTACCTTTCCTTTCAGTTTCCTCCTCACATGCCTCCTCATCTCAGAGAATTTACCCCTTTTAAAGTTAAATGTGGTTGTGGCGGTCTTTTTGGGCAACTCCCTATTTATACAAATGGTGAAATCAATAACATTATGGTCACTGTTCCCAAGCGGCGCAATCACTTTTACGTCTCTCACCAAGTCTTGGGCATTACTTAGGACCAGATCCAGGATCGCCCCACCCCTGGTAGGTTCTGAGACCATCTGCTCCATAGCACAGTCATTGAGAGCATCAAGAAACTCAATCTCTTTCTCTCGACCAGAACACATATTGACCCAATCAATCTGCGGGTAGTTAAAATCACCTATTACGACACAGTTTTTACGTTTAGCCGCTATCTTTAATCCCTCCATCATATTATAATCGTCCTCTCTCTTTTGATTTGGTGGGCGATAACAAACTCCCATAGTTAAATTTCCTTTTGGGCCCTCTATTTCAACCCAAAGCATTTCTAAAAGGGAATCTAATTCTCTGACCTCAGTCTTACTGGACCGTATATCCTCTCTGACATACAGAGCCACCCCACCGCCAACCCTTCCCTCCCTATCCTTCCGATATAGCTTATATCCAGGAATCACCGTGTCCCACTGATTCTCCTCATTCCACCAAGTTTCTGAAATTCCCACAATGTCTATGTTTTCTCCCAACACTAAACATTCCAATTCACCAATTTTACTTCGGACACTTCTAGCATTTGCATACAAACATTTATAATTTCCCAAGCAAGCTAGGCCCGCCACCTCTCTCCTGCCGCCTCGAGACTCTAGCAGACAGTCCATACTGTTTGTCACCATCACAGTGGACAACTCTGATCCGTTACTCGGTAGAAAAATAGAAGCCAACCCTTCATCTCTTTGAGACGAGTCCTCCCGAACCAGAGACATTCCATCTCCTGTCGGCTTTCCCCCAAGATTTAGTTTAAATCTACACACTTTCTACACATTGGCCATAATCATAGAATCATAGAGTTGGAAGGGGCCTGCAGGGTCATCTAGTCCAATCCCCTGCACAATGCAGGAAACTCACAAATGTTGTTCAGTCGCACAGTCGAGTCTGACTCTTTGCGACCCCATGGACAAAGTCACTCCAGGCCCTCCTGTCTTCCACCATCCTCCGAAGTCTGCTCAAATTCATGTTTATTACATCAGTAACACTGTCCAGACATCTCATCTTTTGCCATCCCCTTCTTCTTTTGCCTTCTGTCTTTTCCAGAATCAGGATTTTCTCCAGGGAGTGCTCCCTTCTCATTTGGTAGCCAAGGTATTTGAGCTTCAGCTTCAGCATCTGACCTTCCAGGGAACATTCAGAATTGATTTCCCTTAGGTCTGACTGATTTCATCTTCTTGCAGTCCAAGGGACTCTCCAGCACCACATCTCAAAAGCATCTAATCTTCTGCGCTCGTCCTTCTTTATGGTCCAGCTCTCACAGCCATACATTACTACTGGGAATACCATCGCTTTGACTATATGGACTTTTATTGGCAGGGTGATGTCTCTACTTTTTATTATACTGCCCAGGTTTGCCATAGCTGTCCTCCCAAGGAGCAAACGTGTTTTAATTTCATGGCTACAGTCACCATCTGCAGTTATCTTGGAACCCAGAAATGTGAAGTCTGTCACTACTCCAAATGAGACCGCACCATCGATTTATACAGGGGCATTATGATACTGGCTGATTTGTTTTCAATTCCCTTCCTAATAATTCCCAGCATGGCGTTGGCCTTTTTTATTGCAAACGCACACTGTCTTGACATTTTCAGTGAATTATCTACCACGACCCCAAGATCTCTCTCTTGGTCAGTCTCTGCCAGTTCACACCCCATCAACTTGTATTTGTAGCTGGGATTCTTGGCCCCAATGTGCATTACTTTGCACTTGGCCACATTGAACCTCATCTGCCACGTTGACGCCCACTCACCCAGCCTCAACAGATCCCTTTGGAGTTCCTCACAATCCTCTCTGGTTCTCACCACCCTGAACAATTTAGTGTCATCCGCAAACTTGGCCACTTCACTGCTCACTCCCAACTCTAAATCATTTATGAACAAGTTAAAGAGCATGGGACCCAGTACCGAGCCCTGCGGCACCCCACTGCTTACCGTCCTCCACTGCGAAGACTGCCCATTTATACTCACTCTCTGCTTCCTATTACTCAGCCAGTTTTTGATCCACAAGAGGACCTGTCCTGTTCTGACAGTTGCTTCTTGACCCTTATACAGGTTTCTCAGGAGACATGTGAGGTGGTCTGGTACTCCCATCTCTTTAAGGACTTGCCACAGTTTGTTGTGATCCACACAATCAAAGGCTTTAGCGTAGTCTATTAAGCAGAAATAGACGTTTTTCTGATATTCCCGTGCTTTCTCCATAATCCAACGAATGTTGGCAATTTGATCTCTAGTTCCTCTACCTCTCCGAAACCCAGCTTGAACTTCTGGTAGTTCCCGATCTACATACTGCTGAAGCCTAGCTTATAGGATCTTTAACATGACCTTGCTGGCATGTGAAATGAGTGCAATGGTGTGGTAGTTTGAACATTCCTTGGCATTACCCTTCTTTGGTATTGGAATATAAACTGATCTTTTCCAATTCTGTGGCCACTGTTGCATTTTCCAGATTTGTTGACATAATGTGTGCATCACTTTAACAGCATCCTTTTTTAGGACTTTGAATAGCTCAACTGGGATACCGTCATCTCCGCTCACTTTGTTGTTAGTAATCCTTTCTAAGGCCCATTTGACTTTACACTCCAGAATGTCTGGCTCAAGGTCACCGATTTCACTGTCTTGGTTGTCAAGGACATTGAGATCCTTCTTGTATAATTCTTCTGTGTCTTCTTGCCTCCTCTTCCCGATCTCTTCTGCTTCTGTTAGGTCCCTACCATTTTTGTCCCTTACCATGGCCATCTTTGCCCTTAATGTTCCCTCAATTTCTCCAATTTTCTTGAAGAGATCTCTTGTCCTTCCCATTCTATTATTTTCCTCTATTGCTTTGCATTGTTCCTTCAGGAAGGCCTCCTTATGTCTCCTTGCTGTTCTCTGGAAATCTGCATTCAGTTGCGTGAATCTTTCCTTTTCACCTTTGCCTTTCGCTTTTCTTCTTTCCTCAGCTATTTGTGAAACCTCATCGGACAGCCTATTCTTCACCTCCACTGTATATTCATAAGTGATGTGATCAAGGTCAAACCTGAATGGCCTAATGGCTTCCCCAGTTTTCTTCAGTTTAAGCCTGAATTTTGCAGTGAGTAGCTCATGATCTGAGCTGCAATCAGCTCCAGGTCTTGTTTTTGCTGACTGTAAGGAGCTTCTCCATCTTTGACTGCAGAGTATATAATCAATCTGATTTCTGTGTTGCTCATCAGGTGATGTCCATGTGTACAGCTGCCTTTTAGGTTGATGGAAGAGGGTGTTCGCTATGACCAGCTTGTTTTCTTGACAAAACTCTATTAGCCTTTGCCCGACTTAATTTTGTTCTCCAAGGCCAAACTTCTCAGTTGTTCCGGTTACCTTATGACTTCCTACTTTGGCATTCCAGTCCCCTATGATGAGGAGGACATCTTTTTTTGGTGTTAATTCTAGAAGGTGTTGTAGATCTTCATAGAACTGGTCCACTTCAGCGACTTCTGCATCAGTGGTTGGGGCATAGACTTGGATTACTGTGATATTGAATGGTTTGCCTTGGATACGGACTGAAATCATTCTGTCATTTTTGAGATTGTATCCCATTACTGCCTTCCTCACTCTCTTGGCCACACCATTTCTTCTACGGGACTCTTGCCCACAATAATAGATGGAATGATCCTCTGAGTTAAATTCATCCTTTCCTGTACATTTTAGTCCACTGATTCCCAAGATGTCGATGTTCAGTCTTGCCATCTTTCACAAAAACCTCCCTCTAATTCACAGGATCTTCATTGCTGTCATATGGCCATCTAGCCTCTGTTTAAAAACCTCCAAGGAAGGAGAGCCCACCACCTCTTGAGGAAGCCTGTTCCACTGAGGAACCGCTCTAACGGTTAGGAAGTTCTTCCTAATGCTGAGCTGGAAACTCTTATGATTTATTTTTAACTGATTGGTTATGGTCCTACCTTCTGGGGCCACAGAAAACAATTCCACACCATCCTCTATATGAGAGCCCTTCAAGTACTTGAAGATGGGGATCATATCACCTCTCATCCACCTCCTCTCCAGGGTAAACATGCCCAGCTCCTTCAACCTTGACTTGATTTCCAAACCCCTCACTATCTTCTTCGCCCTCCTCTGGACCTGTTTGTCAGGCACTGTAATTCTTATAACTAACACATGTAACATAATAACCATATGGACTCTTGGTACTAACCCAAAGCTCTTTCCTGTAATGTAGTTACTGTGCATATCAAAAGAGACAGCAATTGATGTGTAAACATTGTTGATGCTCCCAAGGAACAAAAGAATGCAGCCGTTAGTAGATAGCTCGGCCGCAAGGCAACTTCTCAGGGAAAGGAGATAAGCTGAAGCCCGTGTGAAAGTTTGCACCTCCAACCCCTTGATGTTATGGGAATGGGAGCTTTGTTTAGAAAGTCTTTGATTTAGAATCTTTAAGAATAGTTACCGCCTAGTTCCAGGCATCAGTCTCAATCTCTGTATCCAGCTATGAGTTTCCAATAAAGTATCATTTTGTTTCAAATGAATACTGCATTGAGATTCCATCGCCTGACACTGTTCCAGTTTGTCTATATCCTTCTTAAAATGTGGTGCCCAAAACAGAACACAATACTCCAGGTGAGGTCTTACCAGAGCCGAGTAAAGCGATACCATCACTTCACGTGATCTGGACACTATACTTCTGCTGATACAGCCCAAAATTGCATTTGCCTTTTTAGCCACCGCATCACACTGTTGACTCATGTTCAGTGTATGATCCACTAAGACCCCTAGATCCTTTTTGCACATACAACTGCTAAGACAAGTCTCTCCCATCCTATAACCATGCATTGGATTTTTTGTACCTAAATGCAGCACTTTACATTTCTCCCTGTTAAAATTCATTTTATTGGTTTTAGCCCAGTTTTCCAGCCTGTCAAGATCATCCTGTATCTGTCTTCTACTGTATTTGCAACCCCTCCCAATTTAATATCATCTGCAAATTTAATAAGCATTCCCTCTATTCCTTCATCCAAATCATTTATAAAGATGTTGAACAAAACAGGCCCCAGGACCGATCCTTGAGACACTCCACTTGTCACTCCTCTCCAAGAGGATGAGGAACCATTCACAAGCACTCTTTGGGTGTGATCTGTCAACCAGTTACAGAGCCACCTAACAGTAACATGATCCAAACCACATTTTACCAACTTGTCAACAAGGACAGTATGTGGAACCTTATTGAAAGCCTTACTGAATCAAGATAAACGATGTCTACAGCATTCCCCTGATCCAGCAAGGTAGTCACTTCCTCAAAAAAAGAGATCATGTTAGTCTGACATGACTTCTTCTTGAGAAACCCATGCTGGCTCTTCGTAATCGCAGCTATCCTTTCTAAATGTTCCAAGTTTGACTGTTTGATTATTTATTCTAAAACTTTACCAGGTATAGACATCAAGCTGATGGATCAGTAGTTACACAGATCCTCCTTTTTCTCCTTCTTGAAGATAGGGACAACATTCGCCTGCAACATTCGCCTATTGATTCAGCAATAGATTGTGCAGTACTTGAGACTGTACATATAAGTCTGTAAAATAAGGCACAATAATGTCAACTGGCTTTTGGGGGCAAAAAATGAGTGATGGGGGACTAATCCAAACTCTTCCCTACTCTGTTCCTGTGAAGTATTATTTACAAAGTTGTGCAAGTTCGCCTGGGTTAGGCTGCAGAGTTTCACATGCAATACTAGTGCACAATTCGCTGTCCAGTTAGGTACATGCATGGCCTGAGTCTGTTTGATTGTCCTAGGTGAGGGCATTTGTTGAATTGGGGTAATACATTTCCTACACTAATATATGTGTTCATAATAATGCCTCTTCCACAGTCATGTGCGGTATGTCTGGTAGCCTTATGAGACGATGAGGTCTTGCCTAGGTGTAGGCAGATAAACTTCTGGCTCTGTGATCTGATTCAGTTGTTTAAATACTCAGCTGTGAGTTTGTAATGAAATAGATTTTAAACAACAAGATAAACAGTACAGCTGCCAACCTAAAGTAATCTTACGCCGAGGGAGTGAATGGCATAGCAGACTCCCTCTTTGTCATGTTGACTTGAATTTGAAGCTAAGCTTGGGCTTAGTTCCAGCTCAAAAAGCCATTCACCTCAAAGGCACCTAAATTATCCCAAGGAGCTAATTCTGGCAGACAGTTGTTATTGTTTGGCAAGTCATCCTAATAGCAAAAGCCGTCTGCTCTCTCAGATCAGTACTTATTTCAGGAGTCAGAAATGACCAGTCCTTGTTTTCTCCTGGCAAGAGGGATGGGGGCAGAAATGTACTGGTTGAGGAATACTGACAGCTGTTTTTCTGATCACATTTCTCTTTCTAATAAGTTAATTATCATTTCCTGTCCCCCTTTTCCATACCATGGTCACAATCAGTAATACCGAACAGCTGACAATTGTAGTAGTCTATGAATACAGGATAAAGAGAGTTGTGCACAGTGGTGTGCTCAAACAAGCCATTGCGCCTTCACCTGTCACCTCTGCTCTGACAGTGTCCTGTTCCTTTAAGGAGGCTTGGAACTGTCAGGGATTGAGTTATCCTTGACTGCAGGTGGTACATTGTCGTCAGGTGTTGCTTGCTAAGCTTGTATGATGCAACCCTGTGAACTACTTAGCCAGTCTGTACTATGTTTGGCTAAGGCCACTAGAAATATAGTAGCCAGCTACCAGTTCACTATGGGTTAGGAAAAGAATGATACTGGCGCGATATACTGTTTGGATGAATATTGGATAGATGCCTTTGGACCATGTAATGACTATTCTCTTGGATTCTGTATTTGGATCTCTGCCTGCCTATACTTGTCGTAAGTGTATGATTTTTGGACTGCCTACTGACTCTGTTACCTGCCTGAACCAATATAGATTGTTTAACCTGCTGTCTGTTTGAAGTGTCTTCCTTGGGACTGCTACCTGTGACTGGTGGTCCCAGTGGTCACTGCCTTTACATCTTTGAGATGCTCCACTTGGAGTGCTAATGCTTCTTCCCTTTTCATTTCCCCAGTCTTTTCAAACATTATGCAGCAAGCCCTTGCACAGTACAGCACAATCCAAGCTGTGTTGTGTTTAAAAATAGCTGGGGGAGGGAGGGAGGAGTGTTCATTGTTCAGTCTCCTGAGCAGAGGTGGAGAAGAGAAGGAAGCATGTTAACTGGGATGCAGTACGTATGGCAGCAGAGGTGGAGGCTCTCACCTCCTACTCCTCCTCTTCCACTGTGCACCATTGCCTTACTTCTCTTTATTGCCTTTACCTCTCTTTATTACCTCTCTTCATTACCTCTGTGAGCCAACACAGGCTCATAGCTAGGAATTTCTCTTTGGGGGGACACCAGAAGGAGTATGACGTCACTGACTGACTTCACAAAAATAGTGCTGGCAGGGCAGTGAGCAAGCTGAGTGGGTGAGGAGCAGGTGCCATGGAGCCATGTGACACAATCATGTGACCTGTGTCACATGACTCCTTGGCGCAGATGCCCTGCAAAGAGGCCCTCCTGCCTGGCCCATCTTCTCATTTTCTCTCCATTTGGCTTGCTCACTGCCCTGGCAGCACAAGCTAGCCTTTTGGAAGGATGGTAAGGCATGGGACATGGGTGGGGAGAGCTGGCCAAACTTTATTGGCGCAATCAATTACAGCTGGCTCCTGGACGAGATGGCCTTTTGGGTCTGGGGTGAGGTGTGCAGCAGGGAGAGCCAGCCAATAGGGGATGCCTATGATGTGATAGGAGCACTGCCTGCTGTGCCCCTCTGCTGACTATGGCCCTGATCCTACAGTAACTCATAGGTAACTCACCGAATCAGAGGTGAACTGAAGGATCACCTCCTCCCATATTGTCCAGCCCACCAGATAAGATCTTCTGAGACCCTGCTTTCTCTCTCCCCACCTTCAGAGGTAAGGCAGCTAGTAACTAGAGACAGGATTTTTTCAGTGGTGGCATCTCGTCTTTGGAATGCCCTTCCTCATGAAGCTCACCTAGTACTGACCTTACTTTCTGTGATGCATCAGACTAAAAAATTCCTTTTTACCCAAACATTTAACACAGAGGTTTTATCTCTTAAACATTGTATAGCCTGCATCTGGACCTGCTCAATGTTTATTTTATGGTGTTATATGTTGTTGTTCAGTCACACAGTCGTGTCCGACTCTTTGCAACCCCATGGACAAAGTCACGCAAGGCCCTCCTGTCTTCCACCATCCTCCGAAGTCTGCTCAGATTCGTGTTTGTTACATCAGTAATACTGTCCAGCCATCTCATCTTTTGCCATCTCCTTCTTCTTTTGCCTTCTGTCTTTCCTAGCATCAGGATCTTCTCCAGGGAGCCTCCCTTCTCATTTGGTGGCCAAGGTATTTGAGCTTCAGCTTCATCATCTGACCTTCCAGGGAACAGTCTGGGTTAATTTCCCTTAGGACTGACTGATTTGATCTTCTTGCAGTCCAAGGGACTCTCAAGAGTCTTCTCCAGCACCACAGCTCAAAAGCATCTTCCTTATGGTCCAGCTCTCACAGCCATACATTACTACTGGGAATACCATCGCTTTGACTATACGGACTTTTGTTGGCAGGGTGGTCTCTACTTTTTATTATACTGCCCAGGTTCGCCATAGCTGTCCTCCCAAGGAGCAAATGTCTTTTAATTTCATGGCTACAGTCACCATCTGCAGTGAAGTCTGTCACTACTTCCATGTCTTCCCCTTCTATTTGCCAAGGTGTGATGGGGCCAGATGCCATGATCTTAGTTTTTTTTACGTTGAGTTTCAAGCCTACTTTTGTGCTCTCCTCTTTCAACCTCAACAAGAGGTTCTTTAGATCCTCCTCTCTTTTTGACATTAGAGTGTTGTCATCTGCATATCTGAGGGTGTTGATGTTTTCCTTGGCAATCTTAATTCTGGCTTGTGCTTCATCCAGGCCAGCATTCTGCATGATGTACTATGCATATAAATTAAATAAGCAGGGTGACAATATACATCCTTGTCGAACTTGTTTTCCTATTCTAAAAGAATCAGTTGTTCCATATCCCGTTCTGACAGTTGCTTCTTGACCCTTATACAGGTTTCTCAGGAGACATGTGAGGTGGTCTGGTACTCCCATCTCTTTAAGGACTTGCCACGGTTTGTTGTGATCCACACAATCAAAGGCTTTAGCATAGTCAGTGAAACAGAAATAGACATTTTTCTGATATTCCCGTGCTTTCTGCATAATCCATCGAATGTTGGCAATTTGATCTCTAGTTTCTCTACCTCTCCGAAACCCAGGTAGTTCCCGATCTACATACTGCTGAAGCCTAGCTTGTAGGATCTTTAACATGACCTTGCTGGCATGTGAAATGAGTGCAATGGTGTGGTAGTTTGAACATTCCTTGGCATTACCCTTCTTTGGGATTGGAATATAAACTGATCTTTTCCAAGCCTGTGGCCACTGTTGCGTTTCCCAAATTTGTTGACATATTGTATGCATCACTTTAACAGCACCATCTTTTAGGACTTTGAATAGCTCAACTGGGATACCATTATCTCCGCTGGCTTTGTTGTTAGGAATGCTTTCTAAAGCCCATTTGACTTCACACTCCAGAATGTCTGACTCAAGATTTCACTGTCATGGTTGTCCGGACATTGAGATCCTTCTTGTATAATTCTTCTATGTTTTCTTGCCACCTCTTCCTGATCTCTTCTGTTTCTGTTAGGTCCCTACTATTTTTGTCCTTTATCATGGCCATCTTTGCCCAAAACATTCCTTTGATTTCTCCAATTTTCTTGAAGAAATCTCTTGTCCTTCCCATTCTATTATTTTTCTCCATTGCTTTGCATTGTTCCTTCAAGAAGGCCTCCTTATCTCTCCTTGCTGTTCTCTGGAAATCTGCATTCAGTTGGGTAAATCTTTCCTTTTCACCTTTGCCTTTCGCTTTCCTTCTTTCCTCAGCTATTTGTAAAGCCTCATCAGACAGCCACTTTGATTTCTTGCATTTCTTTTTCTTTGCAATGGTGCTGATGGCTGCCTTCTGTACAATGTCATGAACCTCTGTTCATAGTTCTTCAGGCACTCTATCAACTCTAGTTCCTTAAACCTATTCTTCACCTCCACTGTATATTCATAAGTGATGTGATCAAGGTCAAACCTGAATGGCCTAATGGCTTCCCCAGTTTTCTTCAGTTTAAGCCTGAATTTTGCAGTGAGTAGCTCATGATCTGAGCTGCAGTCAGCTCTAGGTCTTGTTTTTGCTGACTGTAAGGAGCTTCTCCATTTTTGACTGCAGAGTATATAATCAATCTGATTTCTGTGTTGCCCATCAGGTGATGTCCATGTGTACAGTCACCTTTTAGGCTGTTGGAAGAGGGTGTTCGCTATGACCAGCATATTCTCTTGGCAAAACTTTATTAGTCTTTGCCCAGCTTCATTTTGTTCTCCAAGGCCAAACTTGTCAGTTGTTCCAGTTACATTATGACTTCCTACTTTGGCATTCCAGTCCCCTATGAAGAGGAGGACATCTTTTTTGGTGTTAATTCTAGAAGGTGTTGTAGATCTTCATAGAATTGGACCACTTCAGCGACTTCTGCATCAGTGGTTGGGGCGTAGACTTGAATTACTCTGATATTGAATGGTTTGCCTTGGATACGGACCGAGATCATTCTGTCATTTTTGAGATTGCATCCCATTACTGCCTTCCTCACTCTCTTGTTTACTATAAAGGCCACACCATTTCTTCTATGGGTCTCTTGCCCACAATAATAGATGTAGTGATCCTCTGAGTTAATTTCACCAATTCCTGTCCATTTTAGTTCACTGATTTCCAAGATGTCAATGTTCAGTCTTGCCATCTCTTGTTTGACCACATCTAGCTTACCTCGATTCATAGATCTTACATTCCACGTTCCGATGCAGTATTGTTCTTTGCAGCATCGGACTTCTCTTTCACCATCAGACACATCCACAACTGAGCGTCCTTTCGGCTTTGGCCCAGCCGCTTCACTCTTTCTGTGGTTACTTGAATGCTCTTCTCCAGTAGCATATTAGGCACCTTCTGATCTGGGGGGGGCTTATCTTCCAGCGCCATATCTTTTAGCCTTTTGTTACAGTTCATGGGGTTTTCTTGGCAAGGATACTGGAGTAGTTTGCCATTTCCTTCTCCAGTGGATCACATTTAGTCTGGGATCTCAGCTGTGGCCTGTCCATCTTGGGTGGCCCTGCATGGCATAGCCCACAGTCTCACTGAACCGCACAAGCCCTCTCGCCACGTCAAGGCAGCAGTCCTTTATACCCTGGCTGTTTTAATGGTGTCAGCTTGTTTTAGAGGTTTCTATAGTGTCTTTGTTTTTAGTGGCTTGCTTTACTGGTTTTATTCTACTGCCTTAGTTGTAAACTGCTTTGAAAAAGGTCTCTGAAGAGATGGCATATAATCAGGGGTGTCGAACTCATAAGGGCCGGATCTGATATAAATGAGGCCTTGTTGGGCCAGGCCATGTCAGATTATGCCAGGCCACGTGTATACCTATTTAAGATTAGGGAGCAGAGATATAAACTTTATAAAGGATACAGACAAATACAATTAAATATATTTTTTTAAAAAACTTAAAACGTTATTGGTCTTAAAGATGCTTTCTTTGTATTTCTCCCATGGGATCCAGGGAACTGGGCAAAAGAAGCTCTGGCTCTTTCCTTCCTTCCCCAGGAGGGGGAGGAGCCTCAACCAACAGAAGGAAGAGAAACGTGGCTTAGTAGAACTGCTGTGCAATTGAGAGAGCCTGGAAAAACAAGCTCTGCCTTCCCCCCTTTCTCCCCAAGGGAGGAGGCTCTGCCAACAAAGAAAACAGAGGCTTTGCTCTGTAGCTCCTGTGCAACTGAGCAAGCCTTGCAAAGCAAGCTGTTATGTAGAAAGAAGCAAGAGAGAGGGAGAAGGAAGCTGATGACAGCCAGGTGCTCGAGGGCCTGATAGGAACCCTCCAGGGGCCTCATTCAGCCCCCGGGCCGCATGTTTGACACCCCTGGCATATATAATAAGCATAATAATAGCAATAACAATAATATGGTAAGAAATGCACAGCGGTTTGTTACTGATGAGATGATGATGATGATGATGATAATAATAATAATAATAATAATAATAATAATAATAATAATAATAATAATAATAATAATAACAACAACAACTTTTTATTTGTATCCCGCCCTCCCCGCAAGCAGGCTCAGGGCGGCTCATGGACATGATTATGGACATGATGTAAAAACTTGAGTTTGTATAGCCTTTAAGCATCAGATCTGAAAGAACAAGAGGTTCATTATGAGACATTGCCAAATGTAGAGACAGTTTCAGAACTGGAATTTTAACTGAGTTTGGGGGCTACAGCCAGAAAATAACTGTTTCCTTCTCCAAGTAGAACAAAGCAGGAGTCTAGTCGCACTTTTAAGACCAACAAAGTTTTATTCCAAATGTAAGCTTTCGTGTGCTAGAAGCACACTTCATCGGACAATAGGGTGAAATGGCAAGCAGTCCTAAATATAGAGAAAGTGGGGAGTGAATTAGTATGCAAAATCATGGAAATGTTTTTAGCAGATTAAAAGAATCACAAATTGAGCTAAAAATATTTCCATGATTTTGCATACTAATTCATTGGCCGCTTTCTCTATATTTAGGACTCCTTGCCATTCCACCCTATTGTCTGATGAAGTGTGTTTCTACACTTCATTCTGAGTAAAACTACACTACATTCTGAATAAAACTTTGTTGATCTTAAAGGTGCAACTTGACTCCTGCTTTGTTCTACTGCTTCAGACCAACATGGCTGCCCACCTGGATCCATCCTTCTCCAAGTGTTCATTGGTGTGACCAGAAGACGTGACATAAATAAAAGCAAATTATGCAATGAAAATATGTTTATAAGATATAGCTGAAAATCCGTTGGATTGAATACAGTGCAAAACTTTCAATTGCACTAAAGCTCTTGTGCAAAGGGAAAAAAGAAAAAGACTGGTATCTGCATGAGCCAAGAAAAGTTTGCTGTATTCCTACTGCATTTTCACATGTGCATGACATTGTGCAACACTCCCAGGAAGTGTTCAGGAAATTCAGGGTGAATTTAGCAGCTTTTTCATTCTCAAAATGGCTCCTAGAGTTCAATATGCTGTTGCACAAGTTCTTGCTTATATATGTCCTTGAGCAAACAGGAAGGGGAGCAAGACATGATGCACAAGATTGTGTGCAATGTGGATTTATGCTAAGTAGATTCCTTTATTGTTTGTACTTCACTGTATCCAATGCAAGTACTGAATGCAAGTAGAGTTGCCAGGTCCAAATCAAGAAATATCTAGGGATTTTGGGGGTGGAGCCATGAGGAAAATTGTGACACGTATAATTGAACTCCAAAAAGGGTTCTGACCATCATATTTAAGGGACTGCACACCTTTTAAATGCCTTCCCTCCACTGGAAATAATGAAGGATAGGGGCACCTTCTTTTGGGGCTCATAGAATTGGACTCCCTGATGCAATCTTTTTGAAACTTGGAGGGTGTTTTGAGGAGAGCACCATATGATATGCTGCAAATTTGCGGTCTCTACCTGAAAATACAGAACCCCAGATACCCACAGATCAATTCTCCATTATACTCATGGAAATTGGTCTCCATAGGGAATAATGGAGTATCCAGCAGACATTTCCCTCTCCCTCCCCCCCTGCCATTTTCTAATGACCCTGAAGCAGGGGGAGGGCCTCCAAACCAGGGGATTCCCTGCCCCCATTTGGGGATTGGTGACCCTAAATACATGCTAGCAGAAGAATGGTATGAATGAGATCCAGTGTGCCTGTGCAGGGTTACAGATAGCTATACAGTTGAAATCTGTGTCATAATTACTGTATTTTTTGGACCATAAGATGCACTTTCTCCCCCCCAAAAAGTGGAAGGAGGGGAGTGTGTGCGTCTTATGGAGTGAAGGTACCTTCCTGGAGGGGGGGATCCGTTGCCTCAGATCCCGGCGCTTCCCCCGCGCCTGCCTGCCTGGCTCCAGCTTCTTCCAGCAAGCGCTGGGATCGCTCCACGCTGCCCCCACCGCAAACCCAGTGCTTTGCGAGCACCGGCTGCAGAGAGAGCAGCGTGCTTCCTCTGTGCCTGTCTGCCTGGCTCCAGTTCCGACGCTTACAGCAAGTGCCAGGATCACTCCCTCTGCCCTCCGATCCCAGCGCTTGCTTTTATAATCAGAGCTGGAGCCAGGCAGACAGGCACGAAGGAAGCACCCGCCCCCTCCGCAAACCCAGCACTTCGCGAGCACCGGCTGTGGAGGGGGCAGCGTGTTTCCTCCGTGCCTGTCTGCCTGGCTCCAGCTCTGATGCTTACAGCAAGCCCTGGGATCGGAGGGTGGAGGGAGCGATCCTGGCGCTTGCTGTAAGCATCAGAGCTGGAGCCAGGCAGACAGGCACAGAGGAAGCACGCTGCCCCCTCCACAGCCACGCTCGCGAAGCGCAGGGTTTGCGGAGGGGGCGGGTGCTTCCTCCGTGCCTGTCTGCCTGGCTCCAGCTCTGATGCTTAAAGCAAGCGCTGGGATCGGAGGGCAGAGGGAGCGATCCTAGCGCTTGCTGTAAGCTTCAGAGCTGGAGCCAGGCAGACAGGCACAGAGGAAGCACGCTGCCCTCTCCGCAGCCGGCGCTCACAAAGCGCTGGGTTTGCGGTGGGGGCAGCGTGGAGTGATCCCAGCGCTTGCTGGAAGAAGCTGGAGCCAGGCAGGCAGGTGCGGGGGAAGCGCCGGGATCGGATGCGGAGGCAGCGGATCGCCCCCCAGGAGGAAGGTGCGTCCTATGGTCCGGAGTGCCTTATAGGCCGAAAAATACGGTAACATTTGTATGGCCATTAGTATCCGAAGTACTTTTTATACATCATCACTCGGATTCAGTGGGAGCTCACAGGAGTGCAGCTCCTGAACGTTTCTGAGAGTTCCACCTCCTTCTTCTCACTTTGTCCATTGAATAGTAGGTGCAGCTGCATAACAATCCCTGGATGAGCTTCACCACCTATTTTTCTACAAAATGACCCTTGATCATCACAATAATACTTGCAGCAATCCTGTAGGAGAGGCTACTGTTATTACCTATTACAAATGGAAGACTGATTTTGCAATCCTCCTCAAGCAGAGTTCCATTGTTTTAAGCTGACTGACTTTAATGGATTTAGAAGGGTGAAAGTGCTTAGGAGTGCAGTGTGAGTGAGTGGCTTGAAGGCCACCTAGCAAATTGTGATTTACATGAGATTTGTACCAATGGCCTTGCGAATCATAGTTCATTCTTATGCTGCACCAGACCAGATCCTGGTCCTAGAGTAACAACAGTATAAATTATGTCTGTGGAACAAATGATAAATGTTATCTGGCCAAAATAGAAAGCCCATAGAAGATAAATATTAATTGCTCTGTAAAGAATTTTTCCTGATGTTTTTAAAAGTAATGCTTTACTCCTTATTTTTTTTCTTTCTGATGCATAATGCATATTTCTCATTATACATTGTTACCATGAGTCACACTTCTGTATGTAAACATGTGTGTGCATTAGTAATACAGATATTTGGTGCACTGGAGAACAAGAAAATTAGGAAGAAAGGCAAAACTCTATAATTATATATCTTTTCAAACCACGTCGAACATTTTAATTGAAAAATATTATAAATTAAATAAGGGCATAAAAAGGACCCTGATGTAGGGTTGCCAGCTCTTGGTTGAGAAATACCTGGAGATTTGGAAGGTGAAGACTGGAGAGGGTGGGGTTTAGGAAGAGGAGGGAACTCAGCATGGGACAATGACATCAAGTCCACACTCCAGAACAGCCATTTTCTCCAAGGTAACTGATCTCTGTCAGCTGATTAGTTGTAAAAGCAGGAGATCCCCATGCCCCCACCTTTAGGCTGGAAACCCTACATGGTCTGATATTTCCTCCTTGATCTTCTACCTGTAAATATGAGACAACTAAGATTATGGAATCCCACACAGCCTGCTGAGCATGTCTGTTCTACCAGCTGTCTCACATTAATAACATTTCAGTAGCATGTGTACACAGCAAAAACATATTGTGGTTTTCATTCAGTCTCATTACAATCCCCCTGTCCAACAGGGCTTTTGTATATTCAGATCTCATAATTCCCAACATAGCCTTTTTGAGTGGGCATAGGCTTCCTCACTTTTTCACCAGCAAAAAATCTGGTAGGATCCAACTTATCATGTGTAGCCTTAAATCATGTGGTCAGTTCTAGGACTGTATGGGGTATATACCCAGTTAAAATGCCGTTATTCTCTACTAGTGTTTGCACATACATCCTTTGGGTGGGGTAGGAAGGTGACCTCCACAATACATAGAATATCAGAGAAGAGATACCATGTGATCTAGGCTACAGTATAATGGAACACACTCCGATTTACTTAATGTTCTCATTTTTTTCTCTCTTTCTAGGACTTTGTAACTGCAATACCACCGATACATCTGTTTGCAAAGTTTGGCAAAACCTATTCCAGAGCTGGAGAAATAGTGTAAAAAATTCTCTGCTAACCAGCTTTATAACATGTTTAAAGCTAGTAATGTATTCTTTTTAAAAATGTAGAAGGAAAAGTATTATTCATGATTGCTGTGTTGCTGCTTTATGATTTTTACTGACAGCCGGGTTCAGTGTTCCGCATAGTTTTATAATTCTGCATGAATCACTGAAACCTCCTGAATTGCCTTGACCATAAGCTGCAGCCATTTTTTGTTAGGGAAATCAGAAAACATCCATAGAAACAGGTCCCCATCTTTCTAAATACGTGACATTTCTATTCATTGACGATTCAACATAGTTGTGGAATAAACTCAACATCTTGAAGAATCAAGAGCATTTCTTTACTTAGACAATGTTAACTATTTTTACTGTTGGTTCAGTGGATAAAAGTAAATCAAAATATTTGTTAATGGTGCATAGTCTTCCTGGAGTAATATTCACAAAACAGTCCCTTTTATGTTGTCAAGGGACCATAGGAACTGACACAATCCAATCTTACATACAGATGCTCCAACACATGCCAGTTCAGCTGACTTCCTGTTTGCCAGTCGTGATCATGCAGCCTATTAATTGATGGTTGTTCAGCTGTTTGCAGCCTGTTCATATGTATTCAGCATGCCATGGAAGAACCAGAGGAGGACAACAGTAGGTGTGTGCTTGCATGGGTTCTGTCTTGATGTTGCTCTTTCAGCAGCCGAACCGCTTGACCAGCACCCTGCAGTGTTTCATTGTCCTCTACTTGCTGCAGGAGATATATTGCGCTGAGACCCTTGCTGCCATCCTGTTCATCACCATCAGTCATCTTTGCATATCTCCTCAACCTACAGCCCTCTGAACATGTCTCATCAAACTCTGGATTTGGCTGAGCTGGCAGAGGAAGAGGTGAACTCCTACCTGCTTGGAGTTCATAGTGGGGGCAGCTGCACCCTTTGTGTGATGCTCATTGGTTGCTCAAAAATATCTGGTTGGGCTCTATAGAAAATGGAGTGCAGGAACAGATAGGTGCTGAGGTCATAGTTTGCCTGTGGCACAAAAAGAAGTAAATTTAGACTTGCAGGTCACCATAGCAAAGAGGGTGTTAGGAGCCACTATCCTAACCCACACTAGCCCCAGTTCTAGTTATTATTTCTCTTCCCCTCCCATTCTACCACAATATGTATATCTTCTCTTGCTGGAACAGAAAAAGACTTTCAAGGATGATGTTATCATTGTGGAATTGCCCTGATCCACTTGTGTACCTCTTTCTTGTTCAAAATCTCTGAAAGGATGTGCCTATAGGCAATAGCTAAGCACTACTGTAGGCGTGTCCACATTATTTGTCGCTGTTTAATAAAATAGTCTGGAATACCAAGAAAGGAGATTCAAGCCCTCATGGGAATGTGAAACATAACGTCATTTTTTTAAATGATAGTAGAACAATTCAAAAATGATGGATAAAATATTTTTATCCCTCTTTCACTTTAGTTTATCTGATCAAATTCAAAGTTTTGAAAGTTTTTGTTTGGTTTGGTTTTTGCACTGCAGCAGCAAATTAATGTCCTTTAATTCGGGCAAGTGAGAAATGGCAACTCAAGGCAAGTCCCTCCCTGTGAGGATTTAATTTTGCCGTATAAATTGAAGTGCTTTTGTTCTTTGTTGAGAGGGCTGAACAGAAGACATATGCACAAAGGTGTTGATGAATAAGGGATGCCATAGTAATTTTTAGATGTGAAGGCTATCTCTTTGATTGCTCCAGCTTCAAGGTAGTTCATCTCTCCATGATAATTCACTCTGTATTGCTGCTTACCTTCCTACCACATTTTCCCATCAGTTCGATTAGAATTGGCAATACCTTTATCAGATTAATCTTCCTTTCTTGGTTTCTTTTAAATATCTCTTGACACCAACATAAACAGAACCTACACCCAGCAAGCTATCTCTGAAGCTGCTGGCATTTTCCATTGCTGATCATACTCTGCATATATTAAGGTTAAAAAGAGTGCTTTCCGCTCACTCTAATCCATTCACTCATCTATTGTGTGGCCTTCATTCAATCTCTTTTCTTCTTCTCAAACAAACCAATTTTAATAATCCTTTCTAAGCACAAGAATATGCTTGTGATTTTTATGAGACAGACTTCATAGATGACACTGTACACATTTTGCACTAATGTAATTTTGTAGAAAAGGTGGGGAGTGGATGTAGATGTTATTTCATCCAGACATTTATACTCATATCTGCTTGCAGGCATCTATGTCATAAATGTTACTACTGCAGGTTTACAAGTTAGAAGACTGGATTCTGTCTCCCACTGTTCATATAAGAGGAGTAAAGGCACAGTTGAGGCAATATATTAATTAGGGATAGGGTTGCCAAGTCCAATTTAAGAAATATCTGGGGACTTTGGGGGTGGAGCCAGGAGACATTGGGGCGGAGCCAGGAGCAAGGGTGTGACAAGCATAATTGAACTTCAAGGGAGTTCTGGCCATCACATTTAAAGGGACCACACATCTTTTAAATCCCTTCCCTTCATAGGAAATAATGAAGGATAGGGGCACCTTCTCTTGGGGCTCATAGAATTGGACTGCCTGGTCTAATCTTTTTGAAACTGGGGGGTATTTGGGGGAGAGGTACTGGATGCTATGCTGCAACTCTGGTACCTCAACCTCAAAAAACAGCCCCCCCAGAGCCTCAGATACCTGCAGATCAATTTTCCATTATTTCCGATGAGAATCAGTCTCCATAGGGAATAATAGAGTCGTCCCCCCCCCCCCCCCCCCCCCCCGTTTTCTCTCTCTCACTCACACATGCTTAACTGTCTCTGGTGCAAGCGGGCAGCCGTGTTGGTCTGAAGCAGTAGAACAAAGCAGGAGTCTCTGGTGCCTCCACAACCAGGTCTGGAAAGTACAGGGGCTACGCTGCTCTTTTACACACACACTCACTTGTCTGAAAGGAAAGCAAAACAAACAGAGGGGCTGCACTCTCAGGAGGTCTGCTGTTGCTAACCCTTCCCCATGAAGTACTTACTGCTCCAATTTAAAGGCACACAAACATTTTAAAACTGTACCTGTTTGCAGGTCCTGCCAAAGATCTAGAGGTATAGGGTGGCTGTAGGGTAGGAGCTTCCCCCGCTGGCCAGCTGGCTGGGGAAAGCCTGTAAAACCAGGGAATCCCCAGCTGGGACCTGGGGATTGGGAAGCCTAAGGAGAAGGGAAGGGGCAAAGAGAAGCTGCTGCGATGGGGCTGGGTGGGAGGGGAAGGAAAGGGGCGAGGAGAAGCTGCTGCGATTGGGGCTGGGTGGGAGGTGAAGGGAAGGGTCGAGAAGAAGCTGCTGTGATCAGGGCTGGGCGGGAAGGGAAGGGGCGAGGAGAAGCTGTTGCGATCGGGGCTGGTGGGAAGGGAAGAGGCAAGGAGATGCTGCTGCGATGGGGCTGGGTGGGAAGGGAAGGGGCGAGGAGAAGCTGCTGTGATGGGGCTGGGTGGGAAGAGAAGGGAAGGGGCAAGGAGAAGCTGCTGTGATGGGGCTGGGTGGGAAGAGAAGGGAAGGGGCGAGGAGAAGCTGCTGTGATGGGGCTGGGTGGAAAGGGAAGGGGCGAGGAGAAGCTGCTGTGATGGGGCTGGGTGGGAGGGGAAGGGAAGGGGCGCGGAGAAGCTGCTGTGATGGGGCTGGGTGGGAAGGGAAGGGGCGAGGAGAAGCTGCTGTGATGGGGCTGGGTGGAAGGGGAAGGGAAGGGGCGCGGAGAAGCTGCTGTGATGGGGCTGGGTGGGAAGAGAAGGGAAGGGGTGAGGAGAAACTCCTGTGATGGGGCTGGGTGGAAGGGGAAGGGAAGGGGCGAGGAGAAGCTGCTGTGATGGGGCTGGGTGGGAGGGGAAGGGAAGGGGCAAGAAGAAGCTGCTGTGATCAGGGCTGGGTGGGAAGGGAAGGGGCGAGGAGAAGCTGTTGGGATCGGGGCTGGTGGGAAGGGAAGAGGCAAGGAGATGCTGCTGCAATGGGGCTGGGTGGGAAGGGAAGGGGCGAGGAGAAGCTGCTGTGATGGGGCTGGGTGGAAAGGGAAGGGAAGGGGCGCGGAGAAGCTGCTGTGATGGGGCTGGGTGGGAAGAGAAGGGAAGGGGTGAGGAGAAACTGCTGTGATGGGGCTGGGTGGAAGGGGAAGGGAAGGGGCGAGGAGAAGCTGCTGTGATGGGGCTGTGTGGGAGGGGAAGGGAAGGGTCGAGAAGAAGCTGCTGTGATCAGGGCTGGGTGGGAAGGGAAGGGGCGAGGAGAAGCTGTTGCGATCGGGGCTGGTGGGAAGGGAAGAGGCAAGGAGATGCTGCTGCGATGGGGCTGGGTGGGAAGGGAAGGGGCGAGGAGAAGCTGCTGTGATGGGGCTGGGTGGGAAGAGAAGGGAAGGGGCAAGGAGAAGCTGCTGCGATGGGGCTGGTTGGGAAGAGAAGGGAAGGGGCGAGGAGAAGCTGCTGTGATGGGGCTGGGTGGGAGAGGAAGGGAAGGGGCGAGGAGAAGCTGCTGTGATGGGGCTGGGTGGGAAGAGAAGGGAAGGGGCGAGGAGAAGCTGCTGTGATGGGGCTGGGTGGAAAGGGAAAGGAAGGGGCGAGGAGAAGCTGCTGTGATGGGGCTGGGTGGGAGGGGAAGGGAAGGGGCGCGGAGAAGCTGCTGTGATGGGGCTGGGTGGGAAGAGAAGGGAAGGGGCGAGGAGAAGCTGCTGTGATGGGGCTGGGTGGAAGGGGAAGGGAAGGGGCGTGGAGAAGCTGCTGTGATGGGGCTGGGTGGGAAGAGAAGGGAAGGGGTGAGGAGAAACTGCTGTGATGGGGCTGGGTGGAAGGGGAAGGGAAGGGGCAAGGAGAAGCTGCTGTGATGGGGCTGGGTGGGAGGGGAAGGGAAGGGGCGAGGAGAAGCTGCTGTGATGGGGCTGGGTGGGAAGAGAAGGGGCAAGGAGAAGCTGCTGTGATCAGGGCTGGGTGGGAAAGGAAGGGCCGCCATTTTCCCCCCGCTTCTGGATTTTTGGTGAGCAGGAGAGGAGGCTCCAAATCAGGGGGTCCCCCACCTGGGGCAGGGGATTGGGAAGCCTGATTAGGGAGGATAATCACTAAGGAATCCTTGTAATGTCACTTTACTAACTTGTAATCATACAGAAGTTTGGCGGTGGTTATTCGGTTGTTCTGTCATCTCAGTATTTTTGTCCTCTTGAATCTCCTTCAATCTCCCCTCCCCTCACATCTGGTAGTATCTTCTCATGCTATATTCTTGTCATGCAAGAATGAAAGACTCTTGCTGAGGGCATAGTATGCAATTCTCTACCCCAGAAAAAGAAAAGCTGATAGGCATCCTGTTGTCCCATAGCTAGCAGAACAACTTCCTATTTGGTCCTACCAATCACAGAAGTCCATCAGTTTCAGGTGGGGCAAAAAATCCTGGTGACTATCACCTAGGGTTGCCAGGTCCAACTCAGTAAATAGCTAGGGACTTTATTGGTGGAGCCAGGGGACTTTCCCATTCCGTAAAATAAATAAAAATACAGCAGTGCAGTTTCCCTGAATACAGTTTCCATTTCCTCATCCCCCAGTAGCTGCACTTCCATTAAATGAAAGTGAACACACACATGCACACTCACAAAGCAGGCAAAATAAACAGTTCAGAAGCCCACACTTTTGTAATCTCACTGGGGCAATTGCTTTACTGACTGGAATTACTGAATGTAACAGTCTTCTGCATTGCCACCAACTTCTTCAGACTAACACAGGAAAACCAAAGTACAGGAGAGAGGGGTCTACTCTAGGGGGTGGGGTTTTCTTCCATCCCATAATCAGGTCCCAGTTAACTCTTTACTATTCATTTAACTTCTAAAATGAATGTAGAGTTTTTTGAGGAACCTGGAAGATCTTTCCATTGCAACAACCAGTATGTTCTGTGTCATTTTAGTAGTTCAAGCTGTATCTTTTGATATAATCACAATTGTAATAGCAACAGTTGCTATATGAATCAGGTTATACAGTGCTCTGGACAAGTAAAGGTTCCATCATTCATTGATATAGTTCCTGGCAGTGGAGATCACTGAGTCATGGCAACATCACATATGTTTAGGAGGACCTTTCTTTCACTGTTTACAGTAAATTCCAGGCAGAGCTACACCCTTCTAAATCCAGTGAAGTGGATAATTTAGGAATAACTCTGTGGTGTTTATTGGTCTCAGAACAAAATATCTCAATTTTCTTACAGAAATGACACTCCAGGTTGGCCCTTTAAACACCCACAGCCTTCCACACCTAATCTATATACTGTTAGTGGCCAATGGCCCGCATAAGAGGATACTTAAATCCATGAATCAGAGCCACACAGAGTTTAAAGAGATTCTTCTACACACTTAGGGACTCCCAGGTGTGCAGAATATTCAGATTTAAAAAAACCCCCACTAAATTAAAGGGGGTTTAAATCCCCCTAACTCTCACTGTTCACAATGAAGCCACTCCAAGCCCAGTCTGGTGGCAGATGTTGTCAACTACACTGGGTCAAGCAGCAGCAAAGGAGGATGCCAGCAACTGCACCAGGTCCAACTCCAAGGTGGCCAGGAACACCAGAAGCCATGCTGGGCCCAGCTGCAGAAGGATGCCGGTCACCACTCTAGGTCCAGGTGCAGCAGTTGCTGGCAGCCTCTGTAGATCCAGCAGACAGAGGAGGACAATGGCCACTGCTGTGGGCCCAGGCACAGCAGTGAAGGACACTGGCAGCTGCTGAGTGGTAGGCATTGGAGCCTTGTCAGCCTCAGCAATGGAAGAAGATGTGGGATCTCTCTCCCATATGTCTCCTGCCCCCCCCCCCCACTGAACCATAAGGTGTGGGGAATTGGTATATGGGGGGAAGGATCCCCCTGCGAGTATTGCAGGTGTACATTTAGAATTCCTAATCTGTCACACTCAAATGCCATGGAAACTTAAGGCCTAACAATAATAACTTCTTAATCTGTTATACTAAAGGATCCTTATACTATAGATGACAATTTGCAGAATTACTTAAAACCTACTTTCAGTGACTTCAGTCCTTTCTTTTAATGTTCACCAGTCCCCTTTTATCTCTAAAGTGCTCTCCTTTCCCTGAGGTCACATTAAAGGTAAAGGTAGTGTCAGAACTTGAAGAACTTCAGACGATTCCCAAACTTGTTACAAAGTATAGGATCTTTATTGAGAACTATAGTGCTGGAGGTACGAGATAACAGTAATGCCAGTACTGGCATTTGGTTACATTTTATGCAGTCAGAAGAGATACCATAAAGTCATCTTTCACACGGATTGCAGACAAGTGTCTCCTTCCCAGGCTCTGTTATCAGGAAGGAGGATATTTCCCTGCTGTGAAGGCCAAGCGGCTTGGCTTCAAAAGGCCACCTGCAGATGTGGACCCTAGGCTATTCGGATACCCTTCAGTGATCACAGAATGTTGCCAGGCTCTGGGATCTGGTGTTAGTTGTTTATACAGCATAGCATGGGTTAGTATCAGGTTACAGCATGGAGTTGGTCTGGCTAATAGCACATAGGAAAGTTACAAGTTCTGACAGGTAGTCCCCTGTCCAAGCACCAGTCGTTTTTGTCTCTGGGGTGACATTTTCGCTGCAGACTTTTTTAACAGGGTGGTTTGTCATTGCCTCCCCCAGTCATCTACACTTTACCCCCAGCAAGCTGGATACTCATTTTACTGACCTCAGAAGGATGGAAGGCTGAATCAACCTTGAGCTGGCCACCTGAACCTGTTATTGTCTTTTAATTGGGCACTTTCTGAAGTAAAGCTGACTTACAACTTTGTTCTGGAACATCTTCATTGCTTTCCCCCCCCCCCCCCCCCGTCTCTGCTCCACACACCTGCTTCATCTCATCTTTGCCTCTCTGTTCTGTCTTTATAGCCTACTGCATTTCTCAAATTTCTATACAGGCAGAACCGGTTTCTTTTCCACCCAAGCTCACCTCTCTCTTCTAACTCTGGAATTACTTCCTTCTACATGTTGCTGCTTCTTCCTTCTTACAGCCTCATTCTCCAGCAGTTCCAACTATGCCACTTGCTGTTTCCTCAATGCCAACCTCCTTTCCTGCCCCATTTAAAGTTCTCCACTCAGGATATGGGCTTTACACACACACACCAAAAAAAGATGTCAGCATGGACCTAGCTGTTCACTCTCCTAGATGAGCCTCTGGAGGCCTCCGCTAGCTGCTTGGAATTTGCACATACTTTATTTAGGATTGTGCTATAAGTGACCCATAGGCACTGTGATCAAAGTCAAGATACCATGTTGAGTTTGAAACTATCCCATGTTACATTTTGTACGTTTGTTTTTCTTCGCATCCCTGAGGGTGGCTGGAATTATGTGAAGTTTCAGAGGGTAGCTGTGTTGGTCTGCAGTAGAACAGCTATATTCAAGTCCAGTAGCAACTTAAACAAGATTTTGGGGTTATAACCTTTCAAGAGACAAAGCTTTGAGTCTTGAAAGTTTATACCCTGAAAATCTCAATCTCCCAAGGTGCTTTGGGATTGTGGAGGGAGATGAGTTTAACCCTTCCATCTAGGATTGCCAATCCCCAGGTCCCAGCGGGGAATCTCCTGGTTTTGCAGGCTCTTTCCTGCCCCCAGCCAACTGTCCAGTGGGGGGAAGCCCCACCCCCACAGCCTCCATATGCTTTTCCAGCTTGGAAGGCTTAAGAAGATGCTTGGGAACTGGAAGAAATGGCAACCCTATTGGTTAGGAAAAGTTTCTAGATGGGCACCCCTCGAAACTGTTAATGAGGAAGTGCAAGAAATTAATTGGTGGGAAATGTTAAATCTTAAAGGTTATCACAGAGTGGGGGATATGTTTAGAAGTGGAAATCTTAAACCCTTACAGGAAGTAACAGAAGAGAAAGGTAAACAATATTGGTTAAAATAGCTGGGCTATATAAGGCAGTAGAAACGATTAGCGAAAATGAAGAACTCTGGATAGATGCACCAATGAAAGTAATATACAAAGAAATGGCAAAGCAGAAAAAGGATTTGGTAGGGAAAATATATAGAAAGATGATAATAAATAAGGTTAAAGTAACAGAATACTTACAAAGGAGATGGAGCCATGAAGGTCAGATATCAGAGAGGATGGCGGATAAAATTATGAAAGGAATAGAAGAAATCAAAGTAACCAAATTTAAAGAACTTGAATATAAATTCCTTACAAAATGGTATAAGACACCAGCACAGCTAGCTAACACGATTCCAGGGTTAAGCCCGTTATGCTCTCACTATAAACTCTCTCAAGGTTGGTATGCACACATGTGGTGGGAATGTTCGGAAGTAAAGACCTTTTGGAAGGAAATTATCGAAATTATTAGAAAAGTATGCAATATAACACTAACTATAAATTTTAATCTAATGTTGTTAAGTACAATAGGAGGCTCGACAATAGATAGGAGTATTCAAAATTTAGTTAAAGCTATGATACTGGCAGGAAAGGCAGTTATAACTTTGGGTTGGAAAGACAAAAGTAAATGAACAGTAGAAATCTGGCAAAACTATTTGTTTGAATTTATACAGTCAGACATCGTGGCGTCAATCAACAAAGAGACAACATGGGAAGGGGAATCTAATGAAATGAAGACCAGATGGAAGACCTACCTAGATTGGATATTGAAAGAAGGAAGAAAAGACATTCAGTGGAAGATTAAGACTTTGTGCCCATAACTGGGGTGAAAAGACTAAGAGTAAAGGGAGGGAGGGAGAGATTGAAATGTATATAGCTACAAGTATTTGTTGTAACAGACTAAATGGAATAATAAAAAATGAAATACTTAAAAAAAGAAGATGCTTGGGAACAATTTGCTTTTAGAAAGGTGTGTGTGCCTTTAAATCTCAAGATAGGCTGAATGGGGGTGGGGTGGGGCGAGCCTGCAGAACAATGTGGCTGTTGTAGGAAGGAGAAGCAGCCCTGTTCCTCCATTTGTTTTACAGTTCCTTCAGGAGTCATTTGCACAGTAAAATAGTAAATTACAGGCCTATTTTGTGTAGGAGCTTATAGGAGTGGAGCTCTGGAACCTCTAAATTTTGTTTTCTTTCTTTCTCCCCTCACCCTAAAAAAAAAATACTTGCTTCTTGGCTCCATTGTTCAAACCCCCTGCTGAACTCTAAGATCTGACAAACTTTCTAATATTTTCCCCCTCAAAAAATGGGGGAAATAACCAAAAAAATATAAAGCAGGTGGAAATCTTCATCATGCCATTGTGGCCACCTAGGAGAAATCAATTTAAAAAGTATGATGGGACTAAGGTTTTATAATGACAATTATAATTCAAGAAGCATTTTAAGATAGATGCTGAGCTGATATAATTTAATACACCTTCTTGTGATGTCAGGGGTGTGTGGCATATGCAAATGAGTTGTGCTAATGAGCTCTGGCACCTCTTTGTCTACAAAATGACCCCTGGCAAGTAGTAAAGTAGAACCTCTGGTTTCCCTGTATTAGTCTGAAGAACCTGGTTGAGTATACAGCATTCAACAACTCCCATGGTACATAAATTGCCCCAGTGAGACCACAGAGTGTGTGCTTCCAAACTGTGTTTATTTTGCTGTGTATGTGTGTGTGTGTGTGTGTGAGAGAGAGAGTGGAACTAGAAGTGCAGCCAGCTGTTGAGAGAACAAGGAAATAAAGACTGTATTCAGGGGGACTGCATTGCTATATTTTTATTTAGTTGTTTTAGGGAATGGGTAAGTCTCCTGGCTCCACCCCCAAAGTCTCCTGGCCCCACTCCCCAAAGTCCCCAGGTATTTTCTGAGTTAGACTTGGCAATCCTACTTCCATCCATGCAATTCTCCTGACCTTAAATAGCGCCCACTATGTGGCCATGTCGTGTTGGGTGAAACCTACAGGCAATCAATATGTTTGTCAAACAGTACAAATAGCTTCAAAGGGAATGTTTGAGCTTGAAAAATAATGTGAGGATTAAGTTGGAATCAAGACCACTATGGCCAGGTTTTACCAATTTAAAAAAAAAAAATCACTTTGAAGATAAATTCATCACATTCCACAATTTTTGTGGTCTTATGTTGGTCTAACTGGGAATTATACAAAGTTACTGGGGACTAACAAACTAATGACTGACAAATGTATTTATTACATTTCTGTGCTGCCTTTCTAAGAGATCAAAGCCACCTACTGGATAGCTCCAGACTTACTAGTTTAGAGAGTTCATTAGAGGTCAGACTCTGCTGGAATACACACAAGTTTCTTGGGAGTTTGCATCCCATGGCCTACATTAGTGCTTTTAAACAGAAACTTCTAACATGGGTGTTGAGGTTGGAACTGGTGGAAGAGACAGCGGGATCTGAGTGTTTGTGCGTGTTTGCTTGAGTTTGTGTGGTTTGTGAGTTGTTTCTCTCTGAAAATCTTCTAGCTTTTGATGAGTGCTTTAGTAGCAAATGGTCCTGCTGGGAAGGGCTTCTTCTGAGGTGAGTCAGTGGATAGCTATTGCCTCATTTCTAGGAGTAGAGCCACAGTTCACAGTTGTGTAAATCAGAGTCCATTAGAGGTTGAACTTAGAAGGCACACAGGTTTTCTGGGGGCTTGGCACCCTGCAGCTTGCATCTAGTGCTTTCCAGCAGAGACTTCTAAACAGGGAGTTGAGCTTGGGAAGTCAATGGGGAGCAAGAGTCTGAATTTCCCGAAAAAATACAATCTCTACATCAGCCAGGAGGTCAGTGTATTACAAATTACAACAAACACACATGTGCACCTGCCCATATAATGTTTATTTCCATGACAAACTAGGTGTGAAATGTTAGGTTTTTTTTTTTTAAAGAGAGATGTGGATATTCTTATTATAATAACCACTTTGAATGGAATTGTGGCTGTATTTTTAAATACTACTAAACTCAAGCTGCAATTTCAAGAAGCATCATGGATTTTATCAACGTGATAAAAAGGAACTCTAGAGAGATCCAATTGTATTTCCTCTACTGTATCAATGAAATCCCTCTTCACACTTACCCCCATGTAATGCTGCACAAGAATCTTAGAAACAGATGGAATCTGCTTTACCCAGGAAGTTATCCAAGTGAGGTAAAGATGGCCAGATGGCCCAGCTCTCTATATAAAATCTTTCTGAGTCTTTAAAGTAAGTAAAGATTTTATTAATATTGATGGTTGGACGTAGCATAATACACAAGGAAGATTAATTACAAACTCTAATTAAATGTAACAGAGTGGAAGAAGCAGAGTGCAGTTTGGCACCAAAGAACTTTTCTATTCTTGCCCAAACCAGGCAGCTAGATGGTGTGAAACCTCACAAAATAAACATAGAAAGATGGATGTGGGTCTTAGAAGGTTTTTATTCATGAATATTGCTTTAGATTGTTATACCCTCCTTGCAGAATGTTTGTAAATTAAAGTAGACATCCTGTATGCCATATTATGTATTACCTGTGGGTGATGTTGTCACAAAGGGCTGCTTCACACTTCAAGCAACAAAAGGAAACTCTGATAGGCCACTGCTTCCTACTGTATGCCTAGCATGTTCCAAAACCTCACACTTCATTACCAGATTCAATGTACAGTATGAACACAAGTCACAGTGACAATACTGGTGCTTATAGACACATAACATCGCACCTCTGCATTGGACTAGACTGTTTGGAACTGTAGGATATGCTGGTGCATTACCAATGTAGCTATAGCACACATGACTGTCACCTAAAGAGTAAAGCAGATATTATACCAGGGTAATAACAGAGATAACAACTCTTTCACTTGCTGCTTGTGTCACTGGGAGAAAGAGACATTATTACTTGATTTACCGTAATTGATGCAGCTCCCCATCCTGCGGTGCATTCTGTTTGTGAAGTGCTTCCAATCCTCAGGGCCAAACTAGAAGTTGTATTTTTAATGAGCTGGGTCAGGTTTTCTTAGAGAGCTCTCATTGCCCTCAACAGACGGCGGCTGGGACTCAATTTCCCATGTGCAGCTCTCCAACAAATAGCCCCTACCCTGACCATTTTGGCTTAGGAAAAAGTTTGGGGAAAGGCTGTTTCTTCCCTCTACATGTCCCAAAGTTGCCTCATCCTGTTTAGAACATTCCTGGAGATTTGCGGTGGTCCCTGTGGAAGGGGGGAATTTGGAGAGCTGTTTCAGCTAGAATTTATGATATACCATACAGTCTGCCCTCTAAAACTGTCATTTTCTCCAGGGAACTAATCTTTTAGTCTGCAGATCAGTTGTAATTGCTAGAGGACTACAGGCTCCACCTGGAAGTTGGCAACCCTACCTATACTGTGGTCCTGGTCTGGATCAGTCCTCTGAAGTTCTTGGGAATTAGTTCCAAGGAGCTGCTTTCTGGCAGAAGGGAATGAGAGTTAGGTTAGGGGAAACTTTGACCCAGCTTATTCATAAACAATGTCAAAATGGCCCTCAGATAGGAGTTTTGAGTTGGACAATAGGCTGCTTGGAGGAAATAAGGTGGGGAAAGATATTCTTATCCTTCCATGATATCTTTTTTGGAATATATCTCTAATGACAGGGAACATGGCAGACTATTGGAAGTGATGTTAAATAACTTTAGGAAAACATTTGTTGGATGCTGATAATAAATAGGCAAGCATTTTATAACATGACATTATTTATAAGTTATTTATTAAGATATTTATACATCTTTATTTTCCCTAGTGGGTATTTAAAAAACAGCTTACAGCATCATCCCCTCTGCTCTGTTTTACCCTCACATCACCCCTCTGAAGTGGGTTAGGCTGAGATAGTAATGAATCCAGCTTCACCCAGCAAGCTTCCAAGGCAGAATAGGGTGTCCCAGATCCTTGTCCAACAATCCAGGGTTGTTTTTTTTAATATAGCAGGAACTCCTTTGCGTATTAGGCCACACACCCCTGATGTAGCCAATCCTCCACGATCTTACAGTAGGCCTTGCAATAAGAGCCCTGTACACTCTTGGAGGATTGGCTACAACAGAGGTGCGTGGCCTAATATGCAAAGGAGTTCCTGCTTTTAAAAAAAAGCCCTGTAACAATCTAATCACACCATGCTTATGTAAAAATAACTTATATAGATGGTACATTTCTGTTGCTAACAAGTTCTTGGTATTAATAGTCATGAAGAGACTTGGGCTTGGCCAAGGGGGCATAGAAATTCCTCTAAGTTATGAGAAAATCACTAATTTCTACTTATGTGTGATGGATTGTTAAGGGTTAAAGTCTCCGAGTCTGAGAACATTTGAAAGACAGGCTGTTCAAATGGAATTCTGTGGAGAGTGTCAGTTAAGAAACAGACAGTTGGAAACTGACAATTAAAGAGGTGACAGTTTGGCACTGACTGAGGACTGGGAAGGAGGCAAAAATGTGTGAGTGTATCAACAAGGATTCCCATTCAAGCTGAAAAGGGAAATTGCTTTTAGTTAAGAGTAGTCCCTGCCCAGTGAAAAGGAAGGTAGCTCTTGAAAAGGAATTTATCTCTGGTCTGTGTATGAAGAAGGATTTTGGGAACTGGATTGTATGTTGCTGCCCTCTAAATGTGAAGTGTCAATGAAACTCAGAAACCTATGCTTGTGAATGAAAGCAGAAACTGAAAAGGAAGCCTCTCCTCAAAGTTTCAAAGACCTCGTAGAAAAGCAAGAAAACTTACAAATTATCTAGAGTTAATGTAAATACAAAGTTACCACAATTTTGATTATCAGTTCACCTCATACATCCTACCCTTTATTCCACTTTTTCCCCCTCTAAGTTAAATAAAACATTTTGTTAATTTTGAACTTTCAAAAGTCTCTTGTGCGCCATTTCAGAAGTTGAGTAATATATATAAAAGTGACTTGGTGGGGCAGCCAGAGACAAACAAATTAGAAGAAAATAGATAGAGGGGCAGCTTAGCAAGAAAGAAAAAAGAAATAGTGGAAATCCTGTGTGTGAGGGAAGGAAGAGGGCAAGATCACCATAGCATGTATTGAAGTTCCACCTGGAAATGTGGCAGAATGGCCATGGCTCTGTCTTGACTGAAGTAATTATAGGACTTTTTTGTTGTTCAGTCGCACAGTCGAGTCCAACTCTTTGCGACCCCATGGACAAAGTCATGCCAGGCCCTCCTGTCTTCTACTATCCTCTGAAGTCTACCCAAATTTATGTTAGTTACATCAGTAACACTGTCCAGCCATCTCATCTTTTGCCATCCCCTTCTTCTTTTGCCTTCTGTCCTTCCCAGGATCAGGGTCTTCTCCAGTGAGTGCTCCCTTCTCATTTGGTGGCCAAAGTATTTGAGCTTCAGCTTCAGCATCTGACCTTCCAGGGAACAGTCTACTAAGTCACAAAGTCATCAGACTTACTTACATGGGTCATTAAGCACAAGCTAGTTTTGATTTGGGACACCTATATAACTTGTAGCAGACCTGCTTTGTCTGAGGCAGGTCTAATGACCTCTCTACATTAAAATTATGTAGGAATCACCTCTGCTGCTGTCATGACAAATGTCTCTTCTTCAGCTTACCCCACTACAAAAAATATTAGTGGAAGGAGATGCTGTGAATTACCTGTAAACAGAGTCCTTAGTGTATCTTGTTGAGATTCCATCCCTCCACGCACTCATTTCTTTGCTGCACTTGCTAAGGTTTTAAACTTCCTTAAGCTTTGCACCACACAGCAGAAAACCCAGCAGCCTCAGTAATATAAAAAGAAAGATGCTCATGAAAACAGATGTTATGGTTGTGCATGAATGCCTGATCACACAATCCCTTTTGCAAGGGGAATGGAGATTTCAAGAGGGGAATGGGAGAGTTCTGAGGAATGGTGGAAACCAGAAGTTTCCCATATTTGTTCTAACAACCCACTAAGCTAACATGTGTGGAGGCAAGATAACATCCATACTGAAATGCTAGGAAGGGCAGGATTTTAGGTACAAAGGCTCTGTGATCAAAGCAAGACAGAGAGCCTGAGCCCTCTCTTCCTTTGAAAGAGTAGAAGGAAGAACAATATGTGCTTTTGAGAAGAAGGAAGAACAATACGTGCTTTTGATGTTCTGTCCCATCCCCTTTCAGTGGTCACTTTGCAGGCTTAGAGAGTGTAGACTCTGATAATTTTTCCTCAAATCGTTCAGTAGGTTGGGTTGAGAAATGACATCTGGGAGTTCTATGCTTCTTAGGGGTACATGTGCCCAATTCATATCAGGACCACAGCACATGAGGATAGGGAACTGCTTGGAATCACTTGGATAAGTCACTGCTTGGAGTTCAGGTGTTCTCCCACCCGTCTCCCTTCCCTCTCCTCCTGAAAGATTTAAAGGGCCTTCCAACTGATCAGTGGAAGGGCCCTTTAAATCTCTCAGGATGGAGGGGGAGGGGTGTCTGCTGGTGGATACTGTTGTGGGTGGGACTATTTCCCTCCACTGGCCAGCTGGCTGGCAGCAGGCTGGAGCCCTGGGAATTGGGGGAAACTCTGCTTGGACCAGGGGTCTGGCAACCCTAACTGTTGGCTGCCCAAGTAGCAGGTAAACAATGAGTCAGCTGGCAAGGAGATCAGCAGCGGAGTCTGCTCTTCTTTCTTTCCGTCTCCACTGGGGGATTTGTGCTGGGGCCTTTTCCATGAATGTTTTTACCTCTGAGTTCATCCCTGGTTGGGGCCCTGGGAAGAGGAGGAGGAATTTGTCTCTAGAGCAGGGGTGTCAAACATGTGGCCCAGCGGCCAAATCAGTCCGCAGAGCAACTGGCTACCATCTGCTTCCTCCTCCCTCTCTCTTGCTTCCTTCTGCATAACAGCTTGCTTTGCAAGGCATGCTCAATTGCACAGGAGCTACAGAGCAGAGCCTCTATTTTCTCCATTGGCTGAGGCTCCACCCTTGGGGAGGAAGGGGAGGCAGAGCTTGCTTTGCCAGGCTCTCTCAACTGCACAGCAGAGCTATTGAGCCAAGCCTTTCTTCCTTCTATTGGCTGAGGCTCCTCTGCTTCCTGGTCCCCTGGGGAAAGAGGGAAAGAGGCAGAGCTTCCTTTGCTCAGTTTCCTGGATCCCATGGGAGAAATACAAAGGAAGCACCTTAAGACCAACAAGTGCTAATGTTTTAAGCATTTTAAAGTTTTTTAAAAAATATTTAATTATGTTTGTGTCCTTTATAAAGTTTATATCTCTGCTATCTAATCTTAAATAGGAACACACACAGCCCGGCCCGACAAAGTCTCATTTATGTCAGATTTTGCCCTCATAACAAAATGAGTTTGACACCCCTATGTCACGGGCTGGGGCCGGGTCAGGCAAAGTCCAGGGGCAGTCCAAGGTCTGTAGCCGGTGAGCAAAGAGGGTCCAAGGCGCCAAAACCAAATCACAGTCCAGGTATCGCAGGTCAGAGGTTCAGAAGCCGAAGTCAGGGGGTCCAGGAGTCAAAGCCAAAGTCAGGGGGTCCAGAAGCCAAAGTCAAAAGCCGGAGTGGATGCTAGAACGTCAGGTAAGTGACTAGTTGCTTCCACAAAGCCTCCTCCCAAAGCCCACAGCTATATAGCCCTCTGCTGGCTGTTGCCCATTTGGGCTAATTGCTGGCTCAGAGAGGCAGCCAGGATCCTGCTGAGACTCAAGCATCCTCACTCCTAGAAGGGCCAGAATCCTTTCAAAACTCAGGGCTCAGGGAGCGTCTTGCTCTTGAGCGTGCCGCCCTCCTCCGATCTCTGAGGTCCTGACGAAGGCGGTCACGCACACGAGCCACCCGAGAGGGCGAGGCAGGGGGGCTTGGATCTTCTCCAGCAGGAGGCAGGGGCACTGGTGCAGGTGGCAGGGGCACAGTTTCTTCTGCAGGCTCAGCTTCTTCTGCAGGGTCCCCAGTAGCCATGACACCCTACTCTAGACTATGCAGTTGGCCTCTACCACCTTCCGTGGAGCTAGTAAGCACACTTCCTCCTCCAGCTGCACTGAGCCTGTGGTGTTGATTGGGAGGCTGTAGGGAGGAGGAAACAGCCTGTCACCAAAGCATAAAACCCATCTTCATCTCTTCATGGCTTACTTTTCAACTGTGTAGTGGTGGGAGTAAGGAGTGTGATTCTGGGGGGTCCTCCTTGAATTTTGTGCTAATACCACCCCTGTTCATTTGTATGGGTGGCACCTAGAATCTATGGTATACCATAGAGTCAGCACTCTGAAACTACCAGTTTAAATGTGATAGTGGGTATGTGCAAAGATAACTGCTCCCTCACCATCATGACATTTAAACCAGACCTGATTTGTTAGAGCAAGGAGCAAATCTTTTAAAATAATCCTTTCTTACCCATTCCAGTCATTCCACAATTCACTGTGGGTTTCTACTTATATAATATAACAATACAAACAATAAAAAAACAGTATGCAATCCATAGCACACAAAGCAAACACAACATCCTTAACATTAAAAATATGGTTGGAACCAGTTTCCATTCTATTAACTATGGAGCTTCCTTGCACCAGTGGAAGTCTTACAAATTCAGAGTGTCTTCTTCTGGCATCAGTTGACATAATGAAAAGATGGCTAAAAAAATCCTCGCTTTTCAAAGGATAGGTGTCACAATGGAATTCACTCCACACATGCTCTAAGCATTTTTTAAAATTTATTATTCCTTCACATAGTCCAGGTCTTGGAAACAGACTCCCTGTTTCAGTCATAGTGTGCTGCCTCAAACCAAGCTTTCCCTTTTTTTGCTTGGAATTGTCTAACCTAATGTACCACCCAGTCTTTTCTTGATCAACAGATGTCTGTCTCCCTTTTTATGCTCCTAGTGTGCAGCACATATGGCATGGTTGTTAGAATTACACAAATCTCAAAGTTAAAGATGCTTCATCTGTCAGATTCTGTATATAGGAGCGAGACCCAGACACTCTGCTGACTCAGACTTGGAAGGAAGTAAATGTTTGTGAGGCATGCAGGGGAAGAAAGCCCTGACCAGCTGGAGTTTAAGAAAAACAAGATGACTCAGAATATTCATACATTGGAATGGTTGAAAAAAGCATTGTCAATACAGCTGTAAGTGGGCATGATTCAGTAAAGACAATGTTTGGTTGAAATCACAATGAAATGATGCAATGAGCAGGCTGGCTGTTCATCTTAATGTTATGAAGAATGCAGGAGGCTGGCGGTTTGTGGCAGAAGTTACAGAAGTAGAATTTATTTAGAGAACAATATAAAGGGCAGGCTTTCCTCCTCCCTCTCTTGCTCTGGTCATATCTCTTTCTTTGGTAGATAGCAGATTGCTTCTTTTATCACTTATGTGGGACCTATTCCTTACCACTTGAGACCTACCTGTTAATTCAGATATGCTTGAGACACCCCCACACATTTCCATGTCAAGCCTTCCTTTGTTATCATCCCTGGCTCTTCTCACTTTCCTATTCATTTCAACCAGGCTTCAGATTTGGAGTCAGGGTTTTGGTTACACTCAGGGCCGGCTCGCCCACTAGGCAAACAAGACGGTTGCCTAGGGTGCCGACAGGGTGGGAGTGCCGAATTTGCCCTCCCCCCTAGGCAAATGCCTAGTTTGCCTACTCCCTCCCCCCCAGAGCTCCCTCCCCCCCCCAAGTCTTTTTAAACACCTGGGGCCAGGAACTGCGGTGGAGCACAGCACTCCGGGCTATCTAAAGGCACCCCCTGCTGATCAGCTGATCGGCAGGTAAAACAGCATGGTGTGCTGTCAATGCCCAGCAGCAGACCATGAAGTCTGAAAGGGCAGCTGTGGCGCTGCTGCTGCCTCCTTCCCACTTCTGGGCGCAGTGGGCTGAATCTGCCTAAAATGCTATGCACTCAAGGGCTGGTCCTGGTTACATTGGTGGATGATCTTCATTTAAAGTGGGATAGGGAAGAGTAGTTATTGGCCTTTGACACATTTGACCACTCTGTTCTTATCCGCCAATTGGAATATGGCGTTGGTATCAGAGGAATAGCCCTTCTGCGGTTGGAAAGATTTTCTGTGGATTGGTTTTGGATCAGCATTTGGGAACTATGTTAAACTCTTGGGACCACTGATGAAACCAGGTTAGGGATGCTGCCAAAAGTGTTTGCTATCTGTTTTGCATTTGGCTTGCCAACTTTCTTAGAGACTGCTGACCAGGTTTCACTAATCCATGCTTTTGCAGCCTTGTTGCTGGACTATTGTAATACTGTATACATGGAGCTGCCCTTGAAGTCCCTGCCCAATAATATATTGAGTCTCAGAATGCTAATTGAGCTGCCAAATGCAGCAGTAGTTAAAATGGTGTCATCATTGCTTCATTAGGAAGAGGCACAACACTGTCCATCTTACACATTTCCATCTAAGGTTCCTTCAGATACTTCCCCTTAAATATACTTTCTGTGATCAATAAAGTAAATCTTACAGTGGTCTATGCATGTACGCTACATAACCTAAAATATACAAGTCATCATTTTTTCTCTGCAATATTCATAGTAGCTTATCCTTTATACATTTTATTATTAATTTTATGATGGCTATTAAAGGCCTTCTGGATTGCTTGAGAAATGGTGACTGTACTATATGCATGGTTTTTAATAGCACAATTAAGTGTAGAACCAACAGCTCTATTGCGTTTATACATCCCTGCAATTAATATAAATGCCAAAAAAGGAATCTTAAAAATAGCATGCATTGGGGCAGGTTATTATACTTTTGTGTTTAAAGCATTCTGCAGAAATAGACCAATTAATAGCGCAATCCTAAACAGAGTTATACCCTTCTATCTCTTTTGAAGACCATGTCTTAAATCATTATTTCTACAAATGATACTAAATCAATATTATGGTTGTAGAACTACCACTTTCATTCTTCATTGCCTTGTGTTGAGTACAGAGCTGGTGTCTGCATTCTGGGTTTGCTAAACTAGTGTGCTCAAACCACCCTTCTGCCCACTCTCCACACTCCTTGTGTTCTGGTAGTCAGGGGGAGGTGGGAAGACAGCATTGACTCCATCCCCTGTACTGTGGGGAAGTAGGGAGGTGCTTCTTGCCCACTTCCCAACCTGTGGTGAGAAGCTGCTGCCTGCCTCCTCCCCCTCCTCCCCACTAGCATGGGGCACCTGGAAGGGTGGGAGGGAAGATAGTTGGGAGCAGACTTTCCAATTGCTGCTGGGAGCTTCTCCTGGGACAGATCCCAATGCTACCAGGTGCTAAGGTGTGGCCAGGGGGGCAACAGGGCTGGCTGGCAATTTTTCACCATAGGTACCCTGGGTGATCACTTAGGCCTGTCTACTAAATGGGCTGAGTGATGTAATATTTTGTGCCCACCTGTCTGCTTAGTCAGATGACTTACCTCCTCACTTCCCTTAAAAAGTTATCTTCGGACTTCAAAGACCTTTCTGTGAGAGTCTACCAGTCTCATTTATTTATTGAAAATGTCTAATCCACCTTACCAGACATTCAAATCTATTTGCAGTACACAATTAAGAAACTGTCAAGCTCTTGGAGCTGGCACGGCTAAATTGGACTAAAAGTGTGGCAACTCATAGGTTACTGTGCTTATCAGAGAAATATTGGTTTGCCATCTTTTCCTGGATACTAGATTATGAGACAAAGGTCCCCTTTTACCATTTAATCTCTTACCATTTCTTCTATCTCTGTTTACTGCCTCCCTCTTGGAACTCTCCACATTGCAACAGATGGGGGAAGAGGGGCAGTTACAAGAACTCACAACTATTTTGTTTCTCAATTTAGTGATGGGTAAAGAGGGTCACTGTGGATTCCAACCTGGCTATATCTTTAAGATACACAACAGGCAGAAATTCAACAAGCTTCTTAATCACTGTATCCGCACCCTAGGGGGAGCTGCACATGTTGAATTTATACTTGTGCAGTTTCAAGGTATACCCAGATTGGGGGCGTTTGGCTTGAATCCATCTGGCAGCTCTATGGAAGGAGGCCCTGTTCATGGAACTCCCTCCTAAAAGAACAGGAGGAACTTGGTGGGGGTGGGGGTGAGGGGGGGCCCTGACAACTCAAGTGGAATTACAATCTGGCCTATTTCCTATATCTGCAAAATGATGTAGCAAATCTCAGGGTAATTTGTACTACTTTATACAAAGATTTTTTTAAAAAGAAAATGAAATAATATATCCCAAGGAAATAGCTCCTAGTTATTTCAGAGCTAAGGTAGTGTTCTGTGATTAATGGTTTAATTTAATAGGGTACAATGTAGCACTTTCTTCCAAAACACAGCTGAGTTATTGTAAGGCTTTACATCAGAGAGCAGAAAACAAAGCTATGACTCAAGCCCTGCTCTGAAGTGATTTAATAGTTTGCCCGAGTATTGCTCACATTGCAAAAGAATGGTGAATGAGTCTCAATAATCTATGACTTACTGGCTGTTTCTAAGTGTTTCTGGCGGTGTCAATAAATTGTTCACAGCTCTAATTGTGTTAATGAATTGAACATAATTAAACTTGCAGCATTTCATGAGCTTCCTCTGGCAAACACAGTTGGTTTCTTAAGTAAGACTTCCAGTGGGGAAAAAACAAAACCCTCACCACCACTGGTATTTAAAACACCATAAACTTTTCACTGAGAAAGACTACACAGATTAGGGGAGGGGGGGGGGGAAACACTACATCTTTTTACTGGTTTCAGTAAAGGGGCGGTGCATTAAAATTAATGTACAGATTATGCAGCAACAAAAACAACAGAAACATGAAAAATGTGGCATTTTATAGGGAGTTCATTGCATAAGCATGTATATCATTAAGGGTGCATTTAAATGAAACATGTGAAGCAAGCTTCTTCAGGGGTCCCTGGACCACCTGACAGTTACACATACTTCTAGGCACACAGTTTAAAAATCTGTTGGGTCACTCATCATGGCACCAAGCTTCTTCTGTCTTCCCTTCTATGACATTTTCCTTAGCAGAAATGGTCGCAGGTAGCCCTGTTTGCCTTTTCCTGGGGCACCCTGTGTCCTGGCATCCTGTGGGGAAAATGGCATGAAGGGGGAAACAGAAGCCCCTGGAGAAGAGACCCCTGTATATAAAACTCCCTAGCCAATGAAAATCACCAGGCACCTTCACTGTTGTGTTTTAGACACCAGGTGAAATCTGTCCAGCTCTCCAAACCTTTTGTATGTTCATTTTACATCTTTCTTCCTTTCCTATTGCCTATGTTTTAGCAATCTGGTTGTTATGCCAAGATTATGAATTTACAAAACTGGATTAAATTCTGAATGTTTGTCAGTTTTGCAACCTGATTTGATGTATTACTTGGCAGTAATTCCACTGATATTTACAAATAACTGGTTATCAGATTTCAGTCTTGCAGACTGATTCTGTCCACATTTACTCAGAAGTTGGGCACATTATATTCAGCAAGATTTACTCTCAGATAAATGTGCATAAAATTACAGTCTTTGTATCTTAACTATCACAGCAGTAAAACTTGAAGGAAGCCACAGTCGTTAAGATAGGCTAGCCATATCTCCAAGCTTCAAGGAGATTTCAATGCTTTCAGGATGTTTCACAACTGCTTCCCATCTATACACCCACTCCACGTATATGTTAGTGATCAGAGTGTGATAGATTGTAGTAGCCATGTGGCAAATTGCATTTATCATGCCATGCTGCTGCCCTAGGCTCACTAATTTATCACCACTGGGAGTACTTCTGAGATTCAAAACATCTGAGCACCATCAAGGAACCACCATTACCTTTAAATCCAACTGTCAGTGTGCATAAAGAGGATTTTGTTAACTGTACTAAATCCCAGAGATGCTACCACTCTTTATTTAACAAGCTCCATACAATTTTGAATTGTTTATATTGCCAAAATTTTAAAGCAATATAAGGACATTGTTCAGAAGAGAATGATCAGCAGAGAGCTCCATACTTTCTGTATAGTAAAAGAAATTGATATATGTATCAAACTATCAGGTAACTAAAATGGCACATAAAAGCATTCAGAATGATTGAAAAAATTAAGGTAAATATCTGAGTAACACCCTAGTCCTGTATGTTTATTTAGAGGTAAGTCTAAGTGCAGAGTGTTAAAGCTGCAATACTGCAGTTCTAAGCTCTCTGCTCACGACCTGAGTTCGATCCCCAGCGGAAGCTGGGTTTTCAGGTAGCTGGCTCGAGGTTGACTCAGCCTTCCATCCTTCCAAGGTCAGTAAAATGAGTACCCAGCTTGCTGGGGAGGAAAGTGTAGATGGCTGGTGAAGGCAATGGTAAACCACCCTGTAAAAAGTCTGCTGTGAAAACATTGTGAAAGCAATGTCACCCCAGAGTCGGAAACGACTGGTGCTTGCACAGGGGACCTTTCCTTTTTTTCCTAAGCGAATTCAATGGAACTGACTCCCAACATGGAATTGTTGCTTAATATAGGAAAATAAAGTCCAAATAGAGTGTGGCTTTGATGAAACTGATAGTAGAACAAGACATGCCCAGGGCTGGCTCTAGAGTACCATCCAGAGCTCCAGGCAAGGCTAATTTCTAGCACCCTCCCCCCTCCAAGCCAATGATTCCCTATCAGCTGAAACGCCCACCACTTGCCAACACCTGCATTTCTCTCTTCCAGATTACTCTGACTTACTCATGAGTAAAGTTTCCCCACAAGCCGGCTGCAAGGCTTTTTTCCTCCCATTGCAAATCGAAGCCCTCCATGTTCTCTTTGGCCACTCAACAGCAGAGCCTCCCCCCTCCCCTAGAAAAGACCTTTTCCTCTTTTCCCTGTCTCTTGCTGGGCCTCTCTAGGATGCAACTCACTCATGTTAACCCTTTGAGTCTGCAGGGAAATGAGAAAAGTTTTGTCCTCCATTCTCCACCAGGCACCCACACCTCAACTCCTGCTTGCTTGTTTGAGCTGACTGAAAAAGAACTCCCACAAACTTCACCTTGTTGGGCAATTTCTGGTGCGGGGTTGGAGGGAGGTGCAGGGTTTGCCTTGCTGGCTTGGGAACTGGAGGGATGAAGGTGGCTTGCTTTGCCCAAGGAACAAGAGAGGCAAGAGACAACTGCTGAGGGCACAGAGAGGGACTTCAGAGGTGAGAAACAGACCCCCCCCCCGGAAAACAATCCCTCAAACTTGGTACCACCACCAACATGGAGAGGGCTCTTTTCTCCTCCACTGATGATGCCGGGGATTAAGGACAGTCTTGGTGCACAATGCATTTGGCTACTCCAAGGGGAAAGGAGCAAAGAAGGCAGAATTCCTAGGGTGCCACCTGACCTACAGCATTGCTGCTGGTCGCCCCCTCCCCACCACTCTGACCTTCCTGGGTCTGCACAGACCCAGGAAGGCAAGAGTGGCAGGGTGGCACATCAATGGGTGCTCTCCTCTGAGCCCACCTTCTCTTGCAAGGGAAGGCAGGCTCCAAACAGAGCATGCACTGCCCCGCTGCTCTCGCCTTCTTGGGTCTGCCTGGGGCAGGGGCAAGACCTAGGGTGCCAGGGACTCTGGCCCCAGCCCTGTCTGTGTCTTTCAAATATTGCTCATGCAAGTGTCAAAGCAAGTTTTGATTGCAATCTTCTTTGGTTTCTTAAGTAAGACTGCCTCATCTATTCAACTAGCAGCTTCTTTTTTGCTTTTGGTTTTCTTCTTCAACTGCTTGCTTAACTTTCAGGATACCTCTTTCACTTAATTTTCTTGGTAAGTCGAGATAGTCAACATTATTTCTAGTGCTTGTGCATCACCAGTACTTATGCAACAGCCTGCATAGTAATTAGTTGACCCATACAAGATCTGCCTGCAAACAGTGATACCAGCTATCATGACATTGTGCCTTTAACTGCAATGGTGCTTTTGAACAGCACTACATGTTCAGACAATTGGTGAGTGATAAATAATCATTTAGGGGTTATTTGGTTACAAGTAAGCTTATTTGTGTTGCATCTGGTGTCTCTGTTTCATTCCCCCCCCCCTCAGGCATTCAGGAGTCATGTTTATCTGGAGCCTCAGTGTTCTGTGTACATTCCAGGTCCCTACATATGTGCAATTCTGGAACCTTCAATTTCTAAGGAACGGGAACAATCACACAGAATCCAGCATACATTTTAAAGTATGCATCTAGTCTTCATGCAGATGTGACTTTTGCGCACAACTTATGGGACAATTCTGCTAAACTATCTACACAACTTTTCTCATGTCCAGATTAACAACTGGGCAGGATTTCCATTTCTACTCATACTGTGAAAATCTTCATTTGTTAATTTCTGTAGATTGGATAAATATATGGAGCAGAGGTCCATCAGTGGCTATTAGCCACAGCGTATTGTTGGAACTCTCTGTTTGGGGCAAGTGATGCTCTGTATTCTTGGTGCTTGGGAAGGGCAACAGTGTGAGGGTTTCTAGTGTCCTGGCCCCACTGATGGCACCTGGGGTTTTTTTGGCCACTGTGTGACACAGAGTGTTGGACTGGATGGGCCATTGGCCTGATCCAATATGGCTTCTCATGTCCTTATGAAGCCACTGTTAAATGCACAAGATCAACCCACCTCTGTTAGAAACCCCACCCAATGAGGAATGACACATGTGTTGTTCTCATGATGCTTAAACTGTGATCTAAGACCTGTTTTTTGCAGAATGTCTTAAACCAGGAGTGATGGATAGGTTGTTCATAAAGAAGATTTACATAGTCCTGAGCTTTTAGAGATCTTGCCAATTTGTAGTCATGACTTTGTGAAGCCACTAGTACATGCCAGACCAAGGATTTTCTTCTGGTCAATTGATAGCAGTAGCTGCAAGTGTGTGTCTCCTCACCCCTGTTTTCTCAGAGTGCCAACATCTAAAGAAAGTTACCATGCTATAAACTGGCCCTAAAGCCCTCTGAGCATTGAGCGAGGCTGGCAGGATTAGAACACAAATGTCTGACTGAGAGGAGACTGGATAGCAAAACAGTCCAGTTTGTCTGGGAGGCCAAGGGAAATAATACAAATTAGACAAGTAATCAATAGCAGTCAGACTTCTAAGTGAATGCCACAGAACAGAAACCTTGAGCTTATTTAAATTGTGTCTCTGGAAAGTTTCCCTCTGTTGCAAACTATAATAACACTTGTTAGAGTTTTGTTAAGTGATATTCCCATTTTGAGGGAGATTGTTTATCTTCTAAACAAGGGAGGGAATGCAGCTGCGCTAATTCTTCTTCCAAGCAGGCATTTTATGCATGAAGTAGCTTATTATGAAAGAATTGTGAAATTTCAAGATTCAATATTTCATTGTGAGTCTGATAAGTTACACTTCATTAAGCTAAAGATTAAAAGGATTTAAAAGCATATAACTGTAGCTAAATAGCAAATGAAGGATGGATAGGCTAATCATTACTTGTTGAGGGGGATTTTGAGGGTCATCCAGCAAAATATAACAAGGCCTAATGGTACAAAAGAAACCATGGGGGATGTAGGCCAATTATATCAGACAAAATTTGTTTGTAGAGCAAGACCTACTGTTCTCAGGAACTGGTTCAGTGGGGGTGGGGATGAGTGGGGAATAAGGTTGCCAACTGCAGGTTAGGAAATTCCTGGAGATTTTGGGGTGAAGCCTGAAGAAGAGATTTGTGGAGGAGAGACCTTGGCAAGGTATAATGGGGAGGGACAGTGTCTCAGTGGTGGAGCATCTGCTTGGTAAGCAGAAGGTCCCAGGTTCAATCCCTGGCATCTCCATAAAAGGATCCAGGCAAAAAGGTGTGAAAAACCTCAGCTTGAGACCCTGGAGAGCCGCTGCCAGTCTGAGTAGACAATACTGACTTTGATGGACCCAGGGTCTGATTCAGTATAAGGCAGCTTCATATGTTCAATGCCATAGTCTGCTGTCCAAAACAGCCATTTTCTTCAGGGGCCTGTAGATAAGCTGGAAGGTCTCTAGTTCCCACCTGGCAGTTGGCAGGGCCAGCTCACCCACTAGGCAAACTAGGTTGTCACCTAGGGCGCTGTGAGGGAGGGGCGCCAAATTGGGCTTCCCCCCTCCCAACTGCCTAGTTTGTCTCCTTCCCCCCGCCGCCTGCTGCACTCCTGCCTGCCACCCCAGAAACTCACCCTGCCACCGCCAGCTCCCTCCCACCCACCCCCTCCAAAACTTGCCCTGCCGCCACCACAGCCATCTTCCCCCCAAAGCTCACCCTGCCACCACCAGCTCCCGCCCACCCTCCTGAAGCTTGCCCTGCCGCCACCACCTTCTGCCCACCCCTCCAAAGCTCACCCTGCCGCCGCCACAGCCAGTTCCCCCCCAGCTCCCAAGAAGCTCGCCGCGAGGACCCTGAGCCATACTGGCTTTGAGGTCTGCGCATGTTTTTAAGAGACCTCTGGAGGAAGTTTCTCTCCCCTCCTTTCTGGAATGGAGGGGGGAGAAACTTCCTCCAGAGGTCTCTTTAAAACACATGCAGACCTTGAAGCCAGTATGGCTTGGTGTCCTTGCGGCGAGCGAGGAGGCAAGCGGAGCGCGGAGGCACCTGTCGCCTACTCACAAGTAGCCTTGTGCCTGCTGCCTACTTGCAAGTAAGTACTACTTGCTTTGCCACCCTACTTGCTTTACCACCCCAGATTTCTTACCAAGGATCATGACTCCAGCTCCAGCTCCATCAATCACATTGCTAAAATTTCTTTCTCCTTCTATGTTCCTTTTCAATAACCCATCTTCCATTGAAGTAAGAATCAAGATTTGGGGTGGCCAGGTTGGGAACTTCCAAGAGATTTGGGGGTGGAGCTCTGAGCCATATAAATCCTCCAGGCCTGCTCCCTGCCACTTTCTTTTTTTTTTTGGGGGGGGGGGGGAGCAGAACCAGAAGGTTAAATAGAACCATTTAACCCTCCAGTTTTGCTCCCCATCACTTTGAAGCAGTGGAGAACAGAACCATTTAAACCTAATAGCTGAGTGGTAGAAAGCTCCTGTGTCGGCTGTTTTATGTGAAGAGCAGAAAGCAGGGGGTTAAATGGCCTGAAAAATGGATAAACTCTAAAATGAATAGACAATAATAAAAATAACAAAAATCATTACATATTCTTTTAAAAACAAAAATGACTTGAAAAAATTGTTTATATAGCTCAACTTTTTCACTAGTGTAAATCAAGAGGATGACACATCTGACAAGCAATATATATAATTAATAATTCGGCCCCTTCCCAGCCGAGTGGTCCATTGACCGCTGAGGCTGGGGGCCGCCCATTGCCTCCCCTCACGGATTGCGAGGCAATGGTTCATCCCATAGGGGAGGGGGCGAGGTGCGGCCTTAAGAGGCCGCTCCCGCCCCCTCACACGCAGTTTGAAATCCGCTCTCGGCCCGAGCAGTCACCTACCGGTCGGCTGCGGGCCTCGGGAGAGCGGTGCGTTGATCCGGCATCCGGCAGGCTTCGGGTGGAGCGAGGATGGCTTCGGCGGCTGCCTGGGCATCTTGTAGCGACGCGGGCAGCGTTTAGCTTGGATCGAGGAGCCTCTTCAGCAGCAGCTCCGGGACGGCGGCGTGAGGCCTTGCGGGCCTTCTTTGTCTTCTGGTGTTTGTCAGGCCTTATTCAGGCCGAATTGAAGGTCGTGGGCCGGCGGGCCTTTGGGAGGGGTCGCGGGGGAGCGGGACTCTCTGGAAGGGCAGCGGTGGCGCGGCGGGGAGGCGGCGTGGGGCCTCTGTAGGCCTTCCCTTCCCCCCACCCTCCTTTTTTCGGGGCCTTATTTGGTACACTCCTCCCCCACTTCTTGTTCTTTAGGCCTCTTTAGGCCAAACAGTGGGTGGTAGGCCGGCTGGCCTTGGTTGGGGGGGTCGTAAGTGGCGAGCCAGAGGCCTCCACTTGATCATTGTTTGTACTCTTGTTGTGGGGACAGGGTCCACCTCCCTCCCCTTCACACATACTTGCCTTTGGCCCAGCGTGGGTTGGTTGGGCTGTAATTAAAACAAACAAACAAATAAATAAATAGGAAAGCGCAGCCATGGGACCTAAGAAGGGCCAGGGCAATAAAAAGGGGAAGCAGCCCACTAAGCGCCCTGCCAAAAGACCACCCTCTGAGCTGCCCCCTGTAGAAGACGGTAATGAGGCCCAGACCAGGCAAGCCATCATGGATCAATTGGCGGCCTTCGAGGAGGCAAGAGGTTTGCCTGGCCCTTCTAGGAGGGCCACCGGCCTTTTAGGGTCTGACAGGGCAGCCACCATCTCCTTTCAGAAGGAGGTGCTGGCCCGTCTTTCTGTGTTGCAGGAAGCAGAAGGAACAAGTGGCGTGGCAAAGGACGGAGTGCTGCAAGATGACGAGCAGAGGGAGGAGCCCGATGCGGTTGTGGTGGTGCTGTCGGTTGGCGTTGGTAAGTTACCCGCGCTACAGCAAGGCGTGGCATGGCCATGGGGCCCTTGGGGGCCCAATGTAGTGTCGGGTTCCAGGCCTGGTGGAGAAGTTCAGGCGGCGGGGGCCAACTATTTAGGTGCAGTGCCACTTTTAGGGCGGCAGGCAGCCCTTGGTTTCCTGCCACAGTCAAGTTCTTCCTCTTCGTCTTCCGTATCAGAGAGTGTTTGGTCACCTTCGGGTTTAGTCCCTGGGAACAGCGGCTCTGAAGCCGGCCCTGGGACCAGTGGTCCGGGACCTGCGACGGGTGTGTTTCCCTGGGGATGGCAGCAAGCCTCGTCCATGTCTTTACCGTGGGCCGGGCAGCAGGGGCCAATCTGGGGGTTCCCATCGCATCCTCCTGTCCCTTACAGCTCATTGGAGTTTCATGCTTTGCCTTTTGGTGACCCTGCCATGCCCTTGGGCGACCACCTTACAGCTGCTACTAGGGAAAAAATCCTTAAAGGCGAATACGTAGACGTATTCAGCCTTCTCTATAGGGAATTGGAGAAAAAATCTAAGGACGAGCTTGACGAGAAAGATAAAGAGAAGCTCAAGCGATGGAAAGTAGATAGAACATGGGCGAATTGGCTACCCGGTTTCCTTATTTATGCGGGCGTCATCGCTAGGGCCCAGCCATGGAGAGCAGCACCGTTGTTCCAGTACTGCGACATTATATACCGGGCATATAATGACTTTGCTGGTGGGGCGTGGCTCCAGTACGATGAACAGTTCCGCATGCGGGCGGCTGTTAATCCTTGTCTTCAGTGGAATCAGATAAATCAGCAGCTGTGGCTGCAGCTTATGGCACCTGCAAAACCAAATGCTGGTGAGCGATCTGATAGTGGCCATCTGGTTCAAAAGACAGTGACATCAACTTTTACGGGCACCCGCGCAGCTGCGGGGCAGTCGGTTCAGCCACGGCTGCTTTGCTGGGAGTTCACCTCCCAAGGCTCGTGCGCCAGGAAGGCCTGTAAGTATAAGCATGAGTGCCCGATCTGTGGAGGCCCTCACGTCTTTACAGCCTGTACCAGGTCCAAACAAAGGTGGCCTAATAAGCGGACAGGGGGCGGGCCTGGGCAGCACTCTGGAAAAGGGTCCCAGCCCCATTCGGCTGAGGGTTCTTAGGCAGTTGTTAGATGTTTACCCTCATCCTGACGAAGCGCGTTACCTGTTCGATGGGTTCCTATTTGGATTCAGAATTCCTTATCAAGGTCCCTGGACCCCGTTCTTTTCCACTAATTTGCATTCTGTTAAGGGTTTTGAGCATATCGTGAGGGAGAAGATCAGAAAAGAGTGTGTTGAAGGTAGGGTTTTAGGCCCGTTTAAGTCCCCCCCTCTTCCAAACTTGAGGGTATCCCCCTTGGGAGTCGTGCCTAAGAAGGCGGCAGGTGAATATCGGTTAATTCACCATCTTTCCTATCCCAGGGGGCGATCCGTGAATGATGCTATCCCGTCTGAGCTTTGTTCGGTGAAATATACTTCTTTTGACCGAGCAGTTCAGATAGTTCGGCGGTGTGGGACGGGTGCTGAGTTGGCTAAGTGCGATATAAAATCGGCTTTTCGCCTTCTCCCAGTTCACCCCGGGGACTTTGAATTGTTAGGTTTTGCTTTCGAAGGGAGTTATTATGTTGATAGGGCACTGCCTATGGGGTGTTCAGTTTCCTGTACCGCGTTCGAGCGTTTTAGCACTTTCTTGGAATTGGCATTGCGTTTTAGAACGGGGATTCAGGACACGGCTCATTATTTAGATGGTTTCCTTTTCGTGGGCCCCGCGGGTTCCGGGCAGTGCTTTTCGTTGTTAACAGCCTTCGTTGATTTAACCGAGGAATTGGGTGTGCCGTTGGCCGCAGAGAAAACCGAGGGGCCAACTACGGTTCTTACCTTTTTGGGCATCGAGCTGGATACGGTACGTCAGTTTTCAAGGTTGCCTGAAGACAAGCGTTTAAGCCTGTTAACGCGGGTCCGAGCGGTGTTGGTTAAGCGTAAGGTCACCTTATTGGAACTGCAGCAGCTGGTGGGCCATTTGAACTTCGCTTGTAAGGTAGTGGCTCCTGGCAGGGCCTTTTTGAAGCAATTCTGCGACGGAATGGTCAACCTGCGCTTGCCGCATCATTTTACCCGCGTTACGAGGGAGATGCGGGAGGACCTTGCGGTTTGGGAAACATTCCTAAAGGACTTCAATGGCATTTCTTTCTGGCGGATGGATATGCAGCTCGAGGCCGAGTTACAGATAGTTTCAGATGCTGCCGGTTCCATCGGTTTTGGGGTCTATTTCAGGGGGCACTGGTGTGCTGAGCTATGGCCTCAGGATTGGTTGAGCTCTGAGTTGTGCCGGAACTTGATGTTCCTTGAGTTTTTTCCGATTGTCGTTGCCGTTTTTCTGTGGGGCGAGGCTTTGGCAAATTGCACAGTACACTTCTGGTGCGACAACATGGCCGTTGTTCATGTTGTTAACAGTCTGACATCCAAGTCCCCCGCGGTCATGCGGCTTGTTAGGGCTTTTACATTACGTTGTTTGAAACTGAACATTTTGTTTTTGGCTAAGCATGTTCCTGGCATGTGTAACGGGGTGGCGGATGCTCTGTCTCACCAACAGATGGACTGTTTCCGTCAATTAGCCCTGGAGGCTGACCTGTTGCCCAAGCGCATCCCGGCGGAATTATGGCAGATTGGAGGGAAGAAGTGAGCTGGGCGATCCATCTTGCCATAGCGCCCAGCACTCAAAGGTAGTATGACCGGGCGGCTAGCCAGTTTTTGGTTTTTAGGAAGGGGGCAGGACTACCTGAAGTGTGGCCCATTCCTGTTGAGCAGTTGTTACAGTTTTGTGTGCATCAGAAGCACAGGGATCTTTCAGTTAAATCTATTCGGGGCCAGCTGGTTGCACTGGCTTTCACGAGTAAGGCCAGAGGGCACAGCGATGCGACCAAGGATTTTCACATACAAAAAATGCTGGAAGGTTGGTCTCGGGAATCTGGACCCCGGATCGATGGTAGGCAGCCTATCTCGCCGTCCATCCTTAGGGGGCTTCATGCCTCTTGGGCCCTTGTTTGTGGGTCATCTTATGAGGAGGCACTCTTTCATGGAGCCGCATTAACGGCCTTTTTTGGGGCCTTTAGGGTATCGGAGCTGGTAACGCTTTCCCGCAATGATGTTTCTGCAAGGGCCCTGCAGTTTAGAGATGTTAGTTTATTCAGCGACCGGGTGGCTTTTAGGGTCCGCCGTTCAAAGATGGATCAGAAGCAGCATGGATGCACGGTGACAGTGGGAATTTGTGCAGAGCGTGAATTATGCCCAGTGGCTGCAATCAAGCATTACATTGAATGGCGTGGATCATCTGACGGCCCGTTTTTCCGCCATGTCGATGAGGCCCCCTTGACAAAGTACCAATTTTGGGCCGTCACGAGTAGAGCCTTGCAACATTTGGGCCTCGGGGGTCGCAAATTTGGTACCCATTCCTTCAGAATCGCTGTGGCTTCCACAGCCGCAGTGCTGGGCTATGGGGGAGAGGACATTCGTTGAGTGGGGCGTTGGAAGTCTGGGGCTTATCGAGCTTATATTTGGCCTTTGCGGTCTTAAGGATGGTCTTTTTTACCCCTATAACCATGGGGAATTGTTTGCGGCTGGTTATTCATTCCTGTTCTAATAGTTTTTTCTTCTAGGTGCTGTGGCTGGTGGCGAGAGAAAAAGGATCCTTATATGCGGCCACAGCATTGTGTTTTGGGTGGCACACCAGGCCCGAAGGACACTGATCGGTTCGCAGCTGGGCCTGAGCGACAGAGCTGTAATTACATGGCAGGGCCGTCTTGGTATGAGGTGGCCCGGGCTCCTGCCCCTGTTGTTCAGGGACCTGGGAGGCCCTCCCCCGCAGATTCTGGTAATACATTTGGGGGAGAACGACTTGGGTCTGATGAAAGGGAAGGCCCTTTCGATTCAGGCCCAGGAGGATCTGGCTTTGATCTGCAATAGGTGGCCGGGCGTATTGATCTTGTGGTCGGCCATGCTGCCACGCCGGGTTTGGCGGACAGCGTGGGACCCAGCTGGTTTGGAGCATGCCAGGATAAAGGCCAACAGGGCCTTGCGCAAAGCCCTCTATGGGGGTCTCGGGGGTTATGTGCCACATCCTCTTATTCTATCCAGCATGCCGGAATTGTACAGAGAGGACGGGGTCCATCTGTCAGAGAAGGGCAACAAGCTATTTTTAGCCGACTTGCAGCAAGGGCTTCTCCGGGTTTTATAGTTTGGGGTACAGCGGCCTAAGCAGAGGCTTGGCGCTGTCTGTGGCAGTTTGTGGTTGGGATTATGTTTTGGGGATTGGTGAGCTCCCGTAGCATCGCGCCATTTTGGCGCATGGCTTCCCTGGGGGACCGTTAAGCTGTACGGCCCAAGGTTGGCTCCAGGGAGTCTGTGGATCCCGTCACGCGGAGAGTGTCCGCATCCCAGGCTGCACGGCTGTGGGGATGGCGGAGCTCAGGTGAGTGGTGATCATGTTGCCGGGCCGGCCGGGTCTGAGCCGTTGGATTGGCTCATACCCGGGGCTTTGAGGGCTCGCCCAGTTTCAGGTCAAGGAGGTGGTCGGGTTGACCCCTGGCTTGATCTGTCCCCATGTTTTGCCCTTGCCGTTAAGTTTAATAAAGTGGCCCTTTAATCCAATCCGGTGTGTGTCTCGTTATTCCGCCTGGGGGGGGGGCAATTACAGCAATCTGAAACAAAGCATAGAATATCAAACATGGCAAGAGGAACCTACAAAGTCTTGTGGGGGGATTTCATTTCCCCTCCCTATTTCCTCTTTCTTTTCCTTGAATCACCCTCCCCAAAGCCTTTTCCTGCTTCTTTCTCTCTTTCTCACAAACAGCCAACCTAACTTTATCTGTCCCTCTGTCTTCAGCTTTTCCTTTCCCCAATCCCCACCAGTAGCTTCCACTACACCCAGTTGTGTGGTGCTGGCTAGGGATGAGCACAAACCACATTTTTATGGTCTGTTTTGTGGTTTGTGGCTGAACCACAAACTGAACTATGAACCAATATGAATTGGGAGGTTGGTTCATGAACCTCACCTGGAGATTTTCAATAATGGTTCTCCAGGCAAAAATGGCTGGTTTGGAGGATGGAGTCTATGGCATTGTACCTGTCTCAGGTCCCATCCCTCCTCAAACCCCACCCTCTCCAAGCTCCACCCATCAAATCTCCAGGAATTTCCCAACCTGGAGTTGGCAACCCTATCTCCTTTCCAGCCAACTATCAACCTACCTTTATTGAGCACTCTAAGTTTAGCTTTCCATCTCCTCCCCCTGCCCTGCAGGCTCTATCTAGGAAAAGGACAGTCTTTCTCCACACTGGGGACAAAAGCAGCTCACATCATCCTCCTCTCCCTCTTTTGATCTGCACAACAACCCTGTCAGGTAGGTTAGGTTGAAAGTCTATGACTGGTCCAAAATCATCCAGTCAGCTTCCACAGCAAGAACCTGGGTCTGGTAGACCCTGCTCTGAAGTGCTGACTGCCATGTCACACTAGCTGTCATTGGGGGGGGGGGGGGGGGGCTGCTGCTGAACAGTAGCAGGCAGCCAGACCTACTTAAGCTCTGCCAATCAGGTGGCATCAAGTCACCCAGAGGGTGCTGCCAGGCCTAGGGTAGCCAACCTCCAGGTGGAGCCTGGAAGATCCCCTTGTATCAGAACTAAACTGCAGACAACAGATCTGTCTCCCGCTGGAAAAAATAACTGCTTTGGAGGTGGACTCTATGGCATTATATTCAGCTGAGAGATCTTCCCTCCTCAAACTCAAGCTTCTTTAGACTCCACCACAAAATCTCCAGGATTTCCTACCAACCTCAAGCTGGCAACTGTGGTCAAGACTGGGTCCAATGTTGGCCTCCCCCCACCCCTGCCTGTTACTGACAAAACCAAGTTTAGTTGGCTTTCACTGACAAAAGCATGCTTGTTTGCTTAGTAATAGCCACTTCCTAACAGCTTCCCCAGTGGCTCAGCAGGCAGTAGAGAGGAGCAAACTCCACCAAGTGTCAGGTTGAGCCTGCCATGATTTCTTTCTTTCTTTCTTTCTTTCTTTCTTTCTTTCTTTCTTTCTTTCTTTCTTTCTTTCTTTCTTTCTTTCTTTCTTTCTTTCTTTCTTTCTTTCTTTCTTTCTTTCTTTCTTTCTTTCTTTCTTTCTTCCCGTCCCGTTTTACACTTCTGAACTATATTTCTTCTGAACTATGTTAAGTTTTGTTTCTCTAGTGCTTGCCTATAACTATATCTTGTTCAGTGGGTGAAGGAGGACGATGGAGAATGGAGACCTTGTTATACATGCATCATTGTTGTAACAAACTTGATTATCTTGTTGTTACAGTAATGGGCCAGTTTGGCTTGGGAATGCAATTGCGACCTTGGAGATGGGAAGCCTTGGAAGATGCCTCTTGCCTTGAAGTATAAACTTCTTTGGGAACCAAAAGACCCAGGGGGCATGGATAATGTTAGCCCGCATTTTTTGCTGTGTATGATTGTAACCCTTTTGCTTATTGGGTCATTCTTGGCGATGGCTTTCTAGCAGAAGGTTATCTCTTGTATCTGACTTTAATAAATCCTAACCATATTCCTATGAACATGGATTTGTGGAGTTGATAACTGGCAAAACCTTACAATAAGTACAGTTGAGTGGCAGCTGATCTGCCAATGGCTGATGAGAATATGGTATATACAGCATACAGAAAGGTTTCCAAACCAAATGAGTTATCTAACAAGACATGTAATTGGTCTTCTACTACTTGACTGCAGAAGTAGCAAAGTAGAGACTGAGAGATAATTGGCCACATTATTTTTCTATAGGGATGATGGCAAGTATTTTTCTATAGGGATGATGGCAATAGTTGAATAACCACCTATTTGAGAGGCCATGGAAAGGTGCCCTGAGTCAGTGATTGATTTATACAGGGCTTTTGGGGGTAGCAGTTGCATATTAGGCCACACCCATCTCATGTAGCCAATCCTCCAAGAGCTTACAGGGCTCTTAATACAGGGCCTACTGCAAGCTCCAGAAGGATTGGCTACATCAAGGGTGTGTGGCCTAATATGCAAAGTAGTTTCTGCTATAAAAAAAGAGCCCTGGATTTATAATAGCATGAAAGACTTGTTAACGTAGACCTTATATGATTGCAGTGACCAGGATAGGTAAGGATCCAGAACACAAGTGATTGTCTTCAAAAATCCCAAGATCCATCAGTCACAGCCACTGATTGTAAATTACTCATAAATAGACTAGACATTACACATTTATTCTGTATGAACTTTGTTATAGTCAGCTTCCAATTCAGAACATATGTGAGAGATTTTATCAGCCAAAACACTGCAAAGGCATCACAACTAATTATCTGTTCTGCAGGCAATAAAGGCTCAGATTTAGGAGTCTAAATAAGAGTGATTTTCTAGACTAGGTTGCTGATGCAATTCTGTGTGAAATTGCCCTTGCAACAGAGATTCCAGACAGCCCAGGGTACTCTGTTTTCTCTCAGTTTTTGTGGTGGTTTCCCTCTCACAGCTGATGTGCACTGAAGTCCCTCCCACTGTGTAGTCACATAATCCTAAGAATTTTCTGCCCACCCAGTTTTATTTTTTTAAATATTGAGAAGCATGAGTAACAGTCCTGTATATAAATAACACGCATACCTTTAAATACTAAAAAATCCTAACCCTGCATGTATTAACAGGTACCTATAATGATCCCCTCCTCACTCCCTAAAAGGCAAGCTGAGCTGGGGGCAAGTCTGTTCTTTTTTGTTTTTAAACAAGCATGAGTAATGCTGGATAGGAATAATACAATACATTTAACAACCTTTTGAAAGCTTATTGTATTTACAGAACATCCAGTTATCCCCTCCCTTCTGTCTAAAACAGGGGTGGGGAACGTCCATCCCGAGGGCCATTTACGGCCCCCAAAATCACTTGGCCTGGCCCTCGGAGATTGCTGGGCCAAGCCAAGCCATGTGGTGGCCTCCCTGGGACCCGGCTGGCTGGCAAGGATCATGGGGCCCAGCCACGCTGTGCAGCGGCCTCCCCAGGGCCTGGCTGGTCAGCCAGGAATGTTGTGGGGCCTGGAAAAGTCACTGTCACAGTTCAGGTAACTTTTACCCTCATTTTTAAAATTTCCCTTTCTAGTTCTTCCCCCCATTTCTTTGTTTCCCTTAATTCCTCTTTCTTTCCCTTTCTTTCTCCCTTTCTTTATTTCCCTTTCTTCCTCCTTTTTTATTTCCTTTTCTTTCTATTTCTTCTCCAGATTTCTTTCTTTCCCTTTCTTTCCATTTCTTCTCCAGATTTCTTTATTTCTCTTTCTCCCTTTCTCCCCCCCCCCCTTTCTCTCTGCGGAGCCTGAGTGGTGGGCATTGTGAAGGACTGCTGCTGGGGTAGGTGGGTGTCTTTAAAGGTCTGCTGGGAGCAGCTGCAGTTTCCTCATGAAGGGAGGGGTGGGACCCAGCTACCACCAGTTCAGTTTGCACTTGATTACCCAGATGCTGTGGCCTAATATGCTACTGAGTGTGTGACCTAATGCTAGTATTAGGGGATGCGGTCTAATATGCTAATGAGTGCCTGCTGGGCTTTTTCTATCAAAAAAGCCCTGGACCTAGGCATTTGCCTAGGGCAGCAGGCCGGGTGTGTGTGCCAAATTAGGCTTTTCCCACATTACTTCAAATAGAAAAAACAATTATTTACATTAATTTTGCTGGCCTGAATTATTCTCCCTTGGTGGAGCATTGTTTTTAAGTTGATAATTTTGTATGGCCCATGAATGATGTTATAAATATCCAAATGGCCCTTGGCGGAAAAAAGTTTCCCCACCCCTGGTCTAAAAGGTATGCAGATCTCTTCTGTTATGTTATTGCCTGGGACTGGCTCCTTGTAAACAGAAACAGAAAAGGTAATTAGCAAACTCCCACAATTGCAGTTTCCCCTTCAGAAACATGGAACTGCTCTTGTCAATAGTCTCTCTCGGCTTGATTTCGCGAATGAAGATTTAAGAAGGGTGCAGTAGTCCACGTCTGCTGCAGGCTCGCTGGTGGCTGACAAGACCAATGCGGGACAGGCAGATCCGGCCACAGTGGCTGCAGGGAAAAGTCTGATTTGGGGTTGGTGCTGTAGCAGTCAATACTAGTAGGTTTAAAATAAAATAGATCTTTATGCATGGAAAGAATGGGCTATTAATGGTCTGTACACAAACAGAATATCATGTGGAAACTTGAAAAAACCCACACCAGTTTGAGGTTGGAAAATTCTTGGTTGTGGAAGTAGCCTTTGTTTGTGGGAACCACTAATGTCTTGTCCTTTTACTAGAGGTGAAATGTTTAGAAATGGGCAGCCGAAGTTCATTGTATGGAGGTAAATAACATCAACTGGTATTTAACCACCCATTAAGCCTCTATTCATGTTATTCATCTTCATCACATTTTTACAATTTTTCTTCACAACCATGAGACTGAAGGTGCTGGGATTTTCAAGATGAACATGAACACTGTCCATTATAAAAATGCTGACAGTACTACCCAAAACATGTCAACCCCAAATATTACTCAGGTCTATTCAGTAGGGCTTACTTCTCCCCTCCTCCCTTAAAAAGTTTTCAGGATTACACTTAGGGACCCAGTCTTAATGAAACACATTTTACTTTAGAAATAATCTTGTTGCCATCCTGATTATCCATGATCTTGTTATGCGCTTTGCCACACTGGGGTTTTGCTGAAGCTCAGCTGCTTAATGGTATTTTTTTGCCTCCCTTACACAAAGTATTGTTTGTGATCCTTGTTGTCCTGTTATTATTATTTTAACTCCCTCCCCCCTCCCCATGACTTATTCAGAGAGGAAAATTGATGCAGTTAAGAAGAAGCCAAGCTGGAGCAAAAGCCACAGTGAAGAAATCCCTGTGTCATGGAAGAATAAAGCTTACAGCTAGAAAAAAAATAATACTTCAATAGGAACTTGCCATCTCAAAGTTCAGTGTTTACATGTTCACTTTGATTTTTGTATAGATTTGCCAGAATGAATACACTACATCTTTATAGGGTTTTTTAAAATAAAATAAAATAAGGGAAAGCATAGGGAGAGTTTTTGGGTTTTGTTTTTAAAAAAGAATATAAACATTTCTTCTGACGAAAGGGATTAGCTGATGCTTGTTCTCTTGGCGTAATTAGTGCATATGGTCCAGCTGTGAAGAAGTAGCTAAGGACTTCTAACTTATTATTAATTAGGCTCATTAAAATGCAAGTAAGAGAACGATGCCTAGGTAAACAATACCTTATGCCATAAAGTCATTTCTTGACAAGAACTAGTCTTGCTAGCAAAAGTCATTCCTGAAATTTTGTGGGATTTTTTTTTTAAAAAATGGCTTGGTGAGCGCTGCTTAACTACTTTTGATTGGCATCAAGGACAGGCACTCGGAGCTAGCACTGCAGTGCTGATATTTCGTTTCAAATCATTTCATAATATGTCTGGGTGAGGTCAAAGGTTGACAGGCAAATGACAGACCTTCCTCAATTGCTGTGGTGTCACAGCGGGTGTATGTCAACGAATTTTTTTCTGGGCCCCTCTGTGATGATTTTTCTTTATATGTTCACATTTCTTTTCCTTGTCTTGTCTAAAATCGACCAGGATTGGCAGATTTGTAATTAAAACCTCAACAGGGAAAGTTTAAGAGACCAAGCCTAGGTTAGGAAATAGCGGGAAGTGCCTTTCATAATTATCAGGACCTTTTGCACTGAACAGATAATGGAACACTTTCTGAATAGGCACTGATTTCAAAAGTGGGGTCTGAGATTACAAGGACTTTTCACTGTTAATGAGTGATGCCAAGTTTCCTATAAGGCAAATAAATCCTAAATTACAACATCACAAATGATACACTCCAATCAAGCATTAAAACATCACCAAAGAAGTAAGCCCAGCATGGGATTCCCCCTCCCCCATTTTATAAGTGTTTTCTTTCTTTAAAGTCAATGCACGCTCACTTATAAATCACTCTAGTGATGCAGCCTCCAGTATAAATGGATCAAAAGATGCTATTGACAGATGCTGAAATGAGTGTCTACCTTTAACACAGGGTCAATTGATAAGTGTCTGACCTAGACTTTTGACTGACATGAAGTGCTGCCAGGCAGGTCTCTTTGTTACAACTAGTAGCTGAACAGTGTTATTACCTCTGTGCCCCCACCCACCAAAAATCCACATTGGTGGTATGTCTAAGACAATAATTTGTGATGAAGAGACAGGTTTAAAACCAGAAAAAAATTTTGAGACCAAGAAACTTAATTGTTTGGGGATTTGGAAGATTAAAGTTTGATTCAATAAAGCCTTCTGAGTGTCATTTTATCACTATCATTCTTTTAATCATCAGCCTGAAAGTGGATATAGGAATTCCTTATCATTGATGTTTAAAACCTCCTGTGAGAAAAGAGCAATGGACTGAAGAGGTTTGGCTAGAACCACAAATAGTTATACTGTTTAAAAAAGGCAACTTCTCTTGAAGCACCTATATCCCAACAGTGGATACAAATGAAGAAGGCAAGGTGGAGCTGTAACCCCCAAGCAGGGTAATTGCCACCATGATAGTAAAGGGTATGAAGCTGGTTAGCAGCTCAACAGTGATGTCATTGCAGAGCAATACTCAGGCTGACTGATTCCAGTTTATTTAGTGCAAGAAGAGAAGAGAAGGGAAGAAAAGGGTACTGGGGAAAAGAAGGAAGGCCACAGCTTGGTGAGAGGAGTCTTGGCTCAGTGGTAGAACATCTGTTTTGCATGCAGGAGATTCTGGTTTTAATCCATGGCATGTTCAGTTAAAAGGATCAGGTGATGGGTGATGTAAAAGGCCTCTGAAGGAGACCCTGGAGAGGCACTGCTGGTTCAAGTAGACAATACTTACCTTGATAGACTAACAGCTTCACTCACTATAAGGCCACTACTATGTGTTCATGAAAGATGAGCTGAGAGCCCCATCACATATGTTCTTGAGACTGGAGATTGTCATCACAGGGAATGGGTACAATATGGCTATATCCCCTGAGATTGTTCTCAGTGTTCCCATCTCTCATAGCTGTGGTGCAGTGCACATATTACAACCAACTTCCCATGTGCCCAGTCTGTGTTATAGGTTCTTGAGCCAATTAAAAGCCTTCCTAATTCATCATTTCTTTCTCTTTCCTCTTCCCTTTACCTGATCAAATTTCCGAGGGGTGATATCCTGTAGGTTGATGTGCAAAACTGATTTATTATTTCATATAGGATTTAAAAGGCATGGGCACTCTGCGATCTTCATCTTGCTTCAATCTAACTGTAAGAGCTTAGCTATGTGGTTTCTATATGAAAGGACTGATCAAATGTACCATTTCAGCACATCTGACCCTTAGGTGATACATGTAGAAGGCTTATACCCACATCAACATGGTTACCAGGGATAATTGTGAAACTAGTATGGGATTTGAGCTTCATTCCTGTCGAGGTGTCTTGGTGGAGGAAAAACATACCTGTATTTTCCATGATTCTCCTCCAGCAGTCAGTTGTAAAATCTCAGAGAGCCCAGCACCAACACCCACATTCTCGGTACCTTTAAGATGGTCTGGCGGGCTCTCACCCACAGCAGAGTTCCCAGCTTCAGCTTCCAGCTCAGGGAGTGATATCTTTAATTCAGCAGCAATTTCCGTGGGGTCTGCTAAATTTTCCAACACTGCAAACCGGTTGCAGGTAGGAATCTGATGTGAATAGAAATAATTAATCTTCAGTTGTTTGGAAGAGGGTGTGGCATAGTCCTCTTCCTCTCCCCGACGTTTAGATGTTTTCATTGTTAAAGTTAATAAGCCCCCAAATTTTAGGAAGCTCGAAGACAAGCTGCAAAATGTAACCAGCAGTGAGAGGCTTTTTTTCCTCCAGAAAAAAGTGAGCAAGGTCAGCTATCAAACACTTCGCTGTAACAGCAGCAAATTCCTATTCATTAGCAAAACTGGCAGAGGAGGGAACCTTATCTCTGCTTCAAGTTGTTGGTCGTGAAAGAAAATTCAGATTCCAGCTTCACTCTACTCAGCCAGAACTCCTAAGTAGTTAATATTCAAATAATAAATAAGCTTAAAAAATAAGGGTTTAAAAACAATCAAATAGCTGGTGAGCGGAGGAGCAACTAGAACTGACACTGGAACCGGAACCCCGAATTGACTCCTTTTTCTCTTTCCTTCCTGGAAAAACTCACTTCATGGATGAAAGAGCAAAATCTCCCAAATAGGGAACAGGTCGGATTTTGTCCTGGCAAGTCTACAATGGACCACTATATAATTCTTAACCATCTGATAGAGAAATACAGAGGTAGAGGGGGAAGAAGGCTGTTTGCGGCCTTCCTTGATTTAAAAGGGGCATTTGACTCTATTCCCAGTGATCTTCTCTGGAACAAATTGGACATCATGGGTCTCGATAAGCGCCTACTTTTTCTTATTCGTAGAATGTATTCCCTTAATAGTTGCCAAGTGTGATATAACGACCGAGGTGCATTAACTTCAAAGGTCATTTTCAATCGGGGAGTCAAACAGAGCTGTATTCTAGCCCCTATTTGTTTAATTTATTCCTGAATGATCTGGCCCCCTCTCTAAATGCTAGTGATGGTCACTCCCCTAAACTTGGGCCGTCCGTTATTCCTTTATTGCTTTACGCTGACGATGCAGTTGTACTGTCACGTTCACAGAAGGGCCTCAAGCACCTGTTATTCGCTTTTACTTCATACTGCGAGACAAATTTCCTGTCTATAAACTATGTAAAATCCAAAATTTTAGTATTTTCAAAGTCCTGGAAACCACAAAGCTGGTGCCTCAAAGGAAATAATATTGAACAGGTGAAATCTTTCAAATACTTGGGGGCTTTTTCCAATATAATCATAACTGGACAGTACAACGCAAGCAAGCAATCATCTCAGCAAGGTGTAGTTTGTCTGTGATGGTTAGCTTTTTTTACAAGAACGGCAACCAATTTGTCCCAGCTGCCATTCATGTTTTTAATGCTAAAACAGTTTCTCAGTTGTTATATGGGATCCCCATTTGGGTTTGCGCCCTCAATTTCCAACTTGAGCAAATTCAGGCAGCATTTTTACATCATATTTTAGGGGTCCCCAACTGTGTCAGCTATGCTGCAATGTGCCTAGAGACTGGAATCCATTTGATTGAGACCAGGGCATGGCTACTAACTATAAAGTTTTGGCTACGCCTACACTTTAGGGCAGACCCTGCTAGTTATATCCATATGATGCTAGCAGATTCCTTCATTTCCACTTGGTATAGTCAGATCCAGAAGAAAATACATTCCATAGGTGTACCCTTGGACAACCTCTGTATGCTAAGTAAAACGCAGGCATTCAGAATCCTGAAACAGAGGATCTTAGATATTGAGAAACAGTCCCTTTGTTCTTCTGGACATAAAACTTGTTCCCCGTTAGCATTTGGTATCTTCCCAGATCATGGGCTGCCTGCTGCCTACCTTTCCCAGATTACTTCTCCCCAGTTATGTCGCTCTTTTATGTTAGCAAGACTCAATGTTCTACCCTCAGTTGTATTGTCTGGGAGGTTTGTCAACAGCCCTTATCAGAATAGAGTCTGCCCATGTAATGGAAGGCACCTTGAAATGGTTGCCCATGTCTTACTTTATTGTGATTTTTATGGGGAAGTGCAGGACTGCATAATCAAACAAGCCTGGTTGCAAAGTACCTTTTGGCTGCCATAACAATCAGGGAGCAAAAGACTAGCTCCCCTTCTTGATGTTTGACTGGTTTTTATAGCTGAAACTCCATGTAAATTTGTTATGCTGTACTTTTTATTTCTATGCCAATAAAGGTATTTGGATTTGGATTCTCCTCCAACCCTCCAAGTGGCTCCTTAATAATGCTGAAACAGTTCTGTAGGAATATGAGATGTATATATGCTCTTATTTTTAGTTTAGAGATGGGAACTCAGGTGGAGAAAAAATGGACTTCAGTACGTTACGCAGGAATTTCATTGCTGAGCTCAATTACAATGTCAGTTGCTATATTTATTGTCCAGTTACTTATGCATCATGACTCTAACTATCCCTTCCTTGCAACTAACCCCTCAGCAACTCTCTCTACCTATATGTAAGGGTTTGGGGAAACGTTTAATGTATCTGATGAAGTGTGCATGCATGCAAAAGCTTATATCCAGAATTAATCTTTGCAGGTCTCAAAGGTGCCACTGGACTCAAATTTTGTTCAGTTGCAAATAAAAAACATTCTAAAATATCCATTCACAGTGAATGGAAATCTATAGCAACTTCACTACTGAAAAACTTGGATTAAAGTTGGTTTAGGACTTGTCTTTCTTTTATACCAGCTATAGAGAAAGTATGTGGAGGATTCATATTTACAACCTTATGGAGACCTTATATCATTGTGCAATCCCAATGTTAATTTAGCACAAAGCATGCTTACTTGGAATGCCTGGGAAGAATCCAGTGACATGAACTCAGTTGCTGGACAGCAGTGACATATTTGAACCCTTTGGGAGGAGCTTTCAGGCAGAATTTCATCTTTCTATTGGCATTTTAGCATTATATGCAATTAAAACGCTGAACCTGCCCAATTTGACCCTGGTGCCTTAGGTTCATCAGAGCTGCCAGAATTCCTAACCTTTTTGAATTCAGTAGTCATTCTCACAGGCACACACATATTTAACATCTTCTCCATCTGCTCAGACCTAGGACCTGCACTTGATGTAGTGGTGGTGGTGGTGGTAAGAACATAAGAAAAGAGAAGCCATGTTGGATCAGGCCAATGGTCCATCCAGTCCAACACGCTGTGTCACACAGTGGCCAAAAAACCAAGTGCCATCAGGAGGTTCACCAGTGGGGCTAGAAGCCCTCCCACTGTGCCCCCCAAGCACCAAGAATACAGAGCATCACTGCCCCAGACAGAGATTTCCAACAATACGCTGAGGCTAATAGCCACTGATTGACCTCTGCTCCATATGCTTATCCAATCCCCTCTTGAAGCTGTCTATGCTTGTAGCCGCTATCACTTCCTGTGGCAGTGAATTCCACGTGTTAATCACCCTTTGGGTGAAGTACTTCATTTTATCAGTTCTAATCCAATTGCTCAGCAATTTCATTGAATGTCCACGAGTTCTTGTATTGCGTGAAAGGGAGAACAGTACTTCTTTCTCTGCCTTCTCTATCCCATGCATAATCTTGTAAACCTCTATTATATCACCCCGCAGTCGATGTTTCTCCAAGCTAAAGAGCCCCAAGTGTTTTAACCTTTCTTCATAGGGAAAGTATTCCAACCCTTTAATCATTCTAGTTGCCCTTTTCTGCACTTTTTCCAATGTTATAATATCTTTTTTTGAGGTGCGGTGACGAGAATTGTGCACAGTACTCCAAATGAGGCCGCATCATCGATTTGTACAGGGGCAATATGATGCTTGCTGATTTGTTTTCAATTCCCTTCCTAATAATTCCCAGCATGATGTTGGCCTTTTTTATTGCAACTGCACACTGCCTTGACATTTTCAGTAAGTTACATACCACAACCCCAAGATCTCTCTCTTGGTCAATCTCTGCCAGTTCACACCCCATCAACTACTATTTATAGTTAGGATTTTTGGCCCCAATGTGCATTACTTTGCACTTGGCCACATTGAACCTCATCTGCCATGTTGACACCCACTCACCCAGCCTCAACAGATCCCTCTGGTGTGCCTCACAATCCTCTCTGGTTCTCACCACCCTGAACAATTTAGTGTCATCTGCAAACTTACCCACTTCACTGCTTGCTCCCAACTCCAAATCATTAATAAACAAGTTAAAAAGCATGGGACCCAGTACTGAGCCCTGCGGCACCCCACTGCTTACCATCTTCCACTGAGAAAACTGCCCATTTATACTCACTCTCTGTTTCATGTTAATTAGCCAGTTTTTGATCCACAAGAGGACCTGTCCTTTTACTCCATGACTCTCAAGCTTACTAACGAGCCTTTGATAAGGAACTGTATCAAACGCTTTCTGGAAATCAAGGTAAACAACATCTATTGGGTCCCCTTTGTCCACATGTTTGTTCACTCCCTCAAAGATCTCTAACAGGTTAGTGAGACAAGATCTTCCTTTACAGGACCTATGCTGAGTCTTCCTCAATAACTTGTGTTCATCAATGTGCCTGCTCATTCTCTCTTTGACAATGGTTTCCACCAACTTTCCCAGTATTGAAGTCAGACTGACTGGCCTGTAATTTCCTGGGTCTCCTCTGGAACCTTTTTTAAGGATGGGGGTGACATTTGCTACCTTCCTGTTCTCAGGAACAGAGGCAGATTTCAATGAAAGATTACATATTTTCATCAGGAGATCCAAAAGTTCACCTTTGAGTTCTTTCAGAACTCTTGGATGTATGCCATCTGGGCCTGATGACTTATCAGTTTTTATTTGTCTGTCAGTTGTAGGACCTCCTCTTTCATCACCTCTATCTGATTCAGGTCCTTCAACATCCCTCCCAAAATTAGCGGTTCTGGAGTGGGCAAACACTTCTCATCTTCCAAAGTGGATACGGAGGCAAAAAATGCATTCAGCTTCTCAGCCATTTCCCTATCCTCCTTCAGTAATCCTTTTACCCCTTGGTCATCCAAGGGCCCCACTGCCTCTCTGACTGGTTTCCTGCTTCTAATATATTTGAAGAAATTTTTGTTGTTGGTCTTTATGTTTTTTGCAATATACTCCTCATAGTCCCATTTTGCCTACCTGATCAAAGTCTCGCATTTGATTTGCCACAGCCTGTGTTCCCTTTTATTAACCTCACTTGGACTAGCTTTCCACTGCTTAAAGGAATCCTTCTTACATTTTATAGCTTCTATTACTTTATTTGTTAAGCATGCAGGCTTTTTAAAATACCTATTTGTGCCTTTCCTGACTTGTGGTATATATTTTATCTGAGCTTCTAGGATTGTAGTTTTAAATGGCCTCCAAGCTTCCCCAAGGGTTTCGACTCTATTTACCTTTCCTTTCAGTTTCTTCTTCACATGCCTCCTCATCTCAGAGAATGTACCCCTTTTAAAGTTAAAAGTGGTGTGTTGGTTTTTTGTGGCAACTCCCTATTTATACAAATGTGGTGGAAAGTGTCATCAATTCACAGCTGACTTATGGCAACCTCATAGGGTGTTCAAGTCAAGAGATTCTCAGAGGCAGATTGCCATTGCCTGCTTCTACGTCATGACCTGATCCATCCAAATACTAGCCAGGGCTGACTCTGCTTAGCTTCTGACATCTGATGAGATCAGGCTAGCTTGTGCTCACCAGGTCAGTGCACTTGGTGAGCTACAGTTAGAATGAAAGGCAGAAGCAGAATTGCAAATGCAAGCAACACAGTAGAGTTCTTTTCTTAGTGCCTGCGAGTAGGGCTGAGCAAAAAAAAAATATATTCAGAATTAATCTAATTCGGAAATATACAGGGCCAAAATATTCGAAATACCATATATTTCCGAATACCAGTACTCAGAATAGCTGTATATACAGGAGATATACAGCTATTTCCGAATATACGGCCCAATTATACCCTATGGGCTATTGAAATCAATGGCAAAATAGGGTATATTGGAAGCCACCTGGAGGGGAGGGAGTTTGAGGGAGAGCCCCCAAAGTTGCAGAGGACCTGCAGGAGACTCTCCCCTATGAACCACCCAAGTTCCAGAAAGATTGGGCCAGGGGGTCCCATTCCAGGGGCACCCAAAGAGGGTGCCCCTATCCCACCATTATACCCTATGGGCCATTGAAATCAATGGCAACATAGGGCATAATCAGAGGCTTCTGGGGGCAGGGGGTTTGAGGGAGAGCCCCCAAAACAGCAGGAAACCCACAGGGGACTCTCCCCTACAAAACCCACAAGTCCCAAAAAGATTGGGCCAAAGGGTCCCTGTCTTTGGGCTCCCCAAAAGGCCCATTGCCACCAATGCTGGGGAAAGCCCAATTAGCCACTTCCTCCACTATAATTGCTGTGGGGAAAGTGGCTCTGGTCAGAGGGGGGTTTGAGCGAGAGGCCCCAAAACTGCAGGGCAGCTTCAGGGGACTCCCCCACATGCAACCCCCCTGGCTCAAAAAGACAGCACCCATCTGCAGGCACCCCAAAAGGAACATTGTTCCCAATGGTGAGAAAAAACCAATTAGAGCCACTTCCTCACTGTAATTGTCGTGGGAAAAGTGGCTCTGGGGAGCAGGGGGTTTTGAGGAGAGCCCCCCAAACTGCTGTGCAGCTTCAGGGCACTGTCCCACACAAAACCCACAAGGCCAAAAAAAATTGGACCAGGGGGTCCAATTCCTGGGGCACCCAAAGCCAAACCTAACTTCACACCAGAGAATCTCTATAGGATCCAAATGCACTACATCCATCTATCTACTCTATGAACCCTGCTGGCCTGGAACCAATATAAACCCAGTTGCCAATGTCACTGCCACACAAAACACAATCTGCTCAAGGTCTGCAGACCTGGCTGCAGCAATCCCAGATGCCAGCTCTCCAGCCCTGCCCCAAACAACGCGGGGAGAGCTGGCCAAGCACAACGGGCATGCTGGTTCTGGGTCTCTCACCCAGATGCCAGTTTCCCTGCCACAGAACGCGCAATCTACAGATGCCAGCTCTCCAGCCCTGCCTCACACAACGTGGGGAGAGCTGGCCAAACACAACAAGCATGCTGGTTCTGGGTCTCTCACCCAGATGCCAGTTTCCCTGTCACAGAACACACAATCTACAGATGCCATCTCTCCAGCCCTGCCCCCAAACAATGCAATTCTCAAACAAGAGAAGCGGTGGACCACACCTAGCTCCACATCATTCTGTATCTGACACAAAGCAAGAAGCATTTAGACTTACCTTGAGTGATGGATGGTTGGCTGGTCCAGGCTCTTTTGCGTTACCCAGGGTGCACCACGAGGAGGCGAGCCAGAGTTGCACCCCAAATGAGAAAGATCACTGGGAGGGCTTGTGATTGTGTGAGAGGAAGGGAACCATTCCTTCTCTCTCAGCTCAGCAGCAACACACCAGCTATCACTGTCCCATTAGAGGGACCTCAGCATTGGTATGGCTGCTGGCTGCCTGTCATCATCACTGGCACCTCCCTCTTTCTTCTTCCTGCCCCTGGGAAAAAAACTGGGTTATCCTGGCTGGGTCTGTGGGTGCTGTCGGTTACAGTTGGGGGCTGCACTGGTCCTTTCAGTATTATTAGGCATGTGTGGATGGGGACTGGGAGAATTTGGATTGCTTTTGCAGATTTTAAATCAGCATTCACTTTTGGTTTGGGGATGGATGAGGGGTGGGGGGTGCATTGCCAATCAATTTGTGTGTGAGTTTTTGGGTTGTCTTTGGACTCTAGTCTATGTTTAGTGGGAGAGCGTTTTACAATCGCCTTCCAAGCGCAGGCCAAGAAAGGATGCAGGCACAAGAAAGGTGCTCACTTCATTCACTCTCAAAGTCTATGTTCGGTGAGTCAAACAGAGGCAAGTTGACCTTCAGGAAGACCAACTGCTCAACTGTCCAGGATTGCAGGTGATTGCGATGTGGGCAGACAATGTCACCCATATGCGAAAAGACATGCTCCTTCTGCACGCTTGTCAGTGGGCATGAGAGGAACACCTTGGCCACGGAGGAGAGGGCCAGCCAGACCCCCTCCTTCGTGACCCATCAGTCCAAAGGAGACGTTTCCTGTGACTCGTTGGGCTCCGAAAGATAGTCCCTCACCATCGCAGCACCCATCTTCGCTCTCAGGGGCCTACCACTCCCAGAGGGGCAATGAGCCACCCGATGACTGTCATCTTGGCACTCTTCTTGACGTGAGTTTGGTGGGAAACACTGACTAGCCAGGGAGGTTGAGGATGAACAGCATATGAGCTGCTTCCATCCCCCTCCTGACTTTACAGTGCTCAACCTTCTGGGAGAGCTCATCTTGCTAATGATCGAGCTCGTTGGCCCGCTTGGCGATCGTGCCCTTAAGGCGCGGGTCTAACATGGTCGCCATCATGTAGACCTTATCCTGGGTGAAAGTCTGAAAGCGGGCCTCAAGCCCTTCCTGCAGCCTAACAACCAGGGCGTGCAGTGCTGGAAGAACATCTGCACGGCCTGGAGTTAGCACTAGAAACAAGGTCAGGTCCTCACGGGCCATGTGGACCATGGGGACGACCAGTACGATGCTCGCCGTGTCAGATGAGAGCATTTCTGTGTGGGTCTTGAAGGGCCCAAGAACCTCCACAGTCTGAGAAATGACCACCCAATCCTCTTCGGTGAGACGGTTCTCATCCCAAAAGACCCCTGTCTCAGAGACAAAGGTATCCAGGGCTGCTCTCTGCTCCACCATGCGCTCCAGCATGGCACAGGTGGAGTTCCAGCATGTGCTGACGTCACCGATCAGCAGTGCCCTGGCACACCTGTCAGTGTCTGTTTTTCACACAGCAGATACGACTCCATATTGCTGCGTGAGAAGTGACCCATGATGTGCTGACACTCCTGGAGCAGAAGTCGGTACTCATGGGTCGCGGCTAGATACCGACGATCCTGGCTTTTCGTCTGGCCCAATGCGTTCTTAACCACAAGGTGAAGAAGGTGGGCCACGCAAGGAAGGCGTTTTAGGCCCTGACGCTGGACAGCCTTCTTGATGTTGGAGCCACTGTCAGTCACCATGAAGCCCATGGCGACATCCCTGCTGCCTACCCAGCCCTCTAACTGCTGTGAGAGGATGGCTCCGAGACTGTCCGCCATGTGTGGCATGCCAACTGCTTCGCGTACAGCAAGGCCCAGCGATAGCCGGCCTGGTGGCCCTGACCTTGCCTGCCGCTACTGCCACCTCCACCCTGCAGCTCACTGGGTTGCAACCAATGCGCAGTCAAGGGGAGATACCTCCTGAATGCATGTTGGGTGCTCCAGATATCTGAGGTGAAATGAACAGTCCCCCCGACAGCACGGGAAAAATGTTCCTTCACCACAGATCTGGTTGCCCTGAAAACAGATGGCACAATGGTCCTGCTAATGGTGATTCTAGCAGGAACTTTGTACAAGGGTGCTAGTTACTCAAGCAACCCTAGAATCCCAGGATTCTCAACCACTGAAAATGGAATCCCATGGGCGACCTTGACCTGGCAAGGTTCCAGGTGATCACCCTCCTGCCATACCTGATTCCCCCTCTTGGCACACAGGTGCCACCCTCACCAAACATCTCAGGCAGAGATGGCTGGCATCCCTGCCCTGTCACAGAACTCTCCTGGAGAGCTCCGGAAGTAGTCACAGTAGAACAGTTCTCCTGGCTGGGTGGTGTTGCCTGCTTGGGCACCCCAGCACCAGCCTGTTTCTCCTCCTTAAGAAGCACCACCTGGTCGTGCTTCCGCAGGTGGTTCCGCATCCCCCCGGAGTCAGGTGGGCAGGGCCCCACCCACAACTGATCCGGGCCCTGCACAGCTGGCACTGTGCATAGCGTGGATCCTCCATAAGTCTTCTCCTTGGCTTTACCCCCAGGACCCCTCTTCTGCTGCCTGTCTCTCATGTCACCCTTGGCCAGTCTCACACAACCTGAACTGAGAGTGGGTTTTTTTTACAAATTTAACTCTCTACACTGTACCCTGAACCAACAGGTGCCCTGACTTCTTTTTTAAAAACCCTCCCATCAAAACTTGTTTGTTTGTTTTTTTTGGTCCCCAACCTGTCCTTCTTTGAGTTGGGGTAGTAGTAGTCTGCTAAAGTTTAGGAGACTAGGTGATCGTGCCTCTACCTGGCTACAGTTTTTAAAAGGCTACTTTGAGATGAAGGCAAACCTTGTTATATCCTTGTAGTTACACTTCTCCTAACTAGATCCCAGGGCAAACCGGATTTCCTTGCAAACTACAAATCAGGTGTCCGCTATAACTAGAGAGAAGTTGTGATTTACCCTATGGAAATCTAAGGATGCACCGGCTTTCAGTGGCTGAAAGCAAGATGCACCTCAACCCTAGTGTCTTTAAAAGGGAGCCTGATATGGCTTAGTAGTCACGCTGCCTTTTATGAGAAACCTAAAATGTTTTTAAATTGCCCCTATCTGGCCTAGTTGAATTTTGAAAGAAGATAAAGCCCTAAACTGGATTAATTTTTTTTAAATTTCAAAAAACACAATCCCTAAAAACACCCTTATTAGTGGAACAGCCTATTTAGTGGCCCTAGCCAAACCAAAAGCACCCTCAGACTCCAAAAATAACTCTATAAAAACATGAACGTGACCCACCCCACACAGCCCACACACCAATCCCCTCACACCAACCAGAGGTAATTTGAAAAAACCAAAATGTGACAGAAAGAAACTTAACTTTTAACACCGCCCCCCCCAAAAAAACAAGAACCAGGAAAAGGGACAACAGGACAGGATGCAAAACCAACAACAGCTCCAAACAAATCACTGAGAAAAGGCCAAGAAACACAACTGTTAAAAAAGTGACCTATTTAACAATAAAAAAACTCAGGCCAAATCAGTCAACAACACCCCCCACCAAAAAAAACCACACTAGAACCAGGAAAAGGGACAACAGGACAGGATGCAAAACTAACAACAACAGAGCCAAACAAATCACTGAGAAATGGCCAAGAAACTCAACTGTTAAAAAAGTGACCATTTAACAATGAAAATTAGGCCAAACAGCACCCCCCCCAAAAAAAAAAAACCAGAACCAGAAGAGGAAAGGAACAACAGCAGCACAACACAGCAGCAACAAATCAAACACAGAATTCTTTTAAAACAGTAAAAAACTTGACTTTTAACAATACAGGAACTTTACCAACTCCTATCCCCCCAAAAAACCTTCACCCTAACCCCAAGAAATCCAAGCCACCCAAATCAGGAAAAGTAAAAGAACACTGCACTTTTAAAAGTCCTCTCGCTAAAGTAAGATATAGGCAAATTGGCAACCCCCCCACCCCCAGCAGAACCCCCTAAACCCAAATAAGCTACTCACCTACCCAAATCTGGATAAGTAAAGGGACTATGAGTCTTAAAAGTCCTTTTACTTTTATCCTAACTAAAATAAAAGCAAGAACTCCAAGACTGTCTTACCTTAGATGTCTTCTCTTCTCCAGGCAGGTCAGGCAAGGCTGAGAGAGAGCAACAACAGCTGAGGCCAAGGGCCAGCGCAGCACAATCTCTCTCTCACACCAACACTGACACAGCAGCAATGGAATGGAGTCCAGCCAGGCAGACTCCTTATAAAGGTTCTCGCCCTACACAGAGCAGTATCAAAAAAATACCACTGCTCTGTGATTGACCAGAGAACAGTGTTTACTTGGATACCCAAGTAAACAAAAGAACAACAATGTTGCTGATGGCTGGGGGATTAGCCCAGCCATCAGCTACACAACAGCCCAGCAAAGCATGCATTTGCAATGCATTTTGCAAATGCATGCTTTGGATTGGCTGCTGGGGCTCCTCTCCCCCTCCCTACCTGATCCCAGGGAGGCTATGGGAGAGGCAGGAAAAGGCTTCCAAAGGCGGGAAAGGAGGCAAGCAGCTTCCCTGAGGCTGCAGAAGCTCCTTTCCCGCCTTTTCTATGGTCTTCTGTATACTTCTGAATATTGATTCGGAAGTATACAGGGAATCGTATTATGCCTTCCAATTGGATTCAGAAGAATACGGCGCCATATACTTCTGAATCAGGGGGTATTCTGAGGTTTGTTCAGTTCGGCCAAACCGAATGCACACCCCTACCTGTGAGCTCACTGGACTCCAGATAGTTTTCACAGACTGAATCTCATGAACTACAGTGATTGCTAGAGATGTGCTGCACCTAGAGAGAAATTGTTTCATATGTTATGGAGTTGCTGTCATCACACCATTCTGGTAAAAGGTGGAGAAACTTACTCTAAAGCCATGTGCGTTCTGCCTTGAGAACTCTCATTGGGCTAGAAACTCAGGATTTTGAGAGTTGTTGCTATTTTCAAACACCTTATCTTGCAACACTGGAAAACTGTAACTCTAGATCATATAGAAATTTGATCAGAAGAACTGGATCTTGCAGTGAAGGGAAATATAGTGTTTAAAAGATAAGAGAAAGGCATTAAATACAAGGTATTTTGGCTGATTGCATAGAACTCTATGAAATGAAATATCAAACATTTCATCTGTTTGGGTAACATGCTCTCCCCTTTTCTTCTTCTTGTTAGAAAGAATTTCCTGACAGTTATTATTTAGTATATTTTTTGTATTTGTTAGAGTGGTTCCTCAGTGAAATAGTCTTCCTTGGGAAGTGGTGGGCTCTTTTTCTTTGGAGGCTTTAAAACAGAGGCTAGATGGCCACCTGACAGCAATGCTGATTCTGTGAACTGAGGCAGATCATGAGAGGGAGACAGGAAGGGTTGTATCAGTGCTTAGTTCTTGTGGCCCTTTATTAAACACCCAAGGAAATGCTTATCATCATTTTGGGGTCAGAAAGCAATTTTTTCCAGACCAGTTTGGCCAGGGATCCTTTTTGTTTGTTTGTTTGTTTTTGCCATCTTCTGGGCATGAAGCAGGAGTCACTGGGAGTGGAGGGGAGAAGGCAATTGTGAAATTCCTGCATTGTGCAAGGAGTTGAACTAGATGACCCTGGAGGTCCCTTCCAACTCTATGATTCTATGACAGGGTAGCCAGTCCCCAGATCTAAGGAGGGGATCCCCCAGTTTTGGGGCTTTTCCCAGCCATGGACCAGCTGGCTGGTGGGAAAACTCACCCCAAAACAGTCCTAAACAGGGACTTTGCCATGTGCTGCCCCCAATGTGATGATATCACCTGGAAGTGATGTCCTCTTGTTGGGGACATTGCAGGGGGATTCTCTGGGTTTTGGGCAAAACTCTGTGGTTTGAGGGTGAATTTATCATCATGTTGGTGATGTGAGGATGACGCTCTGGTTTTGCCCCCAAACCAGAGTATCACACTTGCATCACCAACATGATGATGTAACTTTCCAGTGATGTCAGCGCATTGTGCAACATCCATGTCCACTCCTGGAATGCTTTCCAAATCCCCCACCAGAGCGTTAAGGGGACCTGGCAACCTTATTCTATGTTTCTATGTCTGTTTGGACTGAAACTGATTTGTCCTAGCATGAGCCCTTGATACCTGAATTGCCCTAAAATTAGGCTTGGGGAATTAGAGGGGGGCAATTAGGCTTTAGCGAGATCAGAATCTATGTATACAGAAGTTTCTCCTTTGGAAGTCTCTCAATAATGAGGAGATATTGTCTAATAATCAAGGGGTTTTATTATGAAATAAAGGCAAGCATACAAGGGTATAAAATCATATGACATACTTACAGATCTAAGAAAACAGCATGAAAATGCACAGGGGTAAACACAGGGATGGACAAACAGGGCGATAATTACCTATCGTAGTCTTCGAGGAAGGCTCCAATGGTGACGAAAAAGGGAGATGGAGGAAGGACCCTCAACTGATCAAGTATTGGGGGCGTATCTAAACAGTAGGGTAGGGGGTACTGTCAGATGCACACTTGTGGGGTGTTGGGTCAGAGGTTATAAGGTCTACCTTGAACCCTTAGGGGGTAGGAGGTCCAGAGGATTATGACACAGGGTCAGATGAGACATGATGCGGCATCACATGGTACATTACCTCAGAGAAAGGGGATGCTCCAAAGTGACAGTTTGAGCAAGGCATGGGCGAGTCATGGGTGGAGGGGATTAAAACAAGCTATACAAATTTATCTAAAAGTGACAATAGAGGGCCAAATTGATATCTAAGGTGACATCCGATGTACACAATAGCTCTAGTTCTGGATTAAGACTGTTCTTCCTCTTCTTGCTCCTCTGGCTGGCACCGTCCTTTGTCTAATGTTCTGCTTGACAAAAGCTTGGGCAGTCCGACAGGATCCATGCCTAAGATAAGAGTGATTGCCTTATGCAGATGTTTGAAGCAGCTGTTGGATATGTGAGCCTCTTGTTTCCCCGTCATGGAGTCTGGCTATGCAGGAAAATGATCGCTGGTGATGTTAGCCTTGGAACATGGCTATCATGGAAAAGGCTAGAAACTGCTTGACTGGACAGCTCATGGCGGCGTGACTTCTTCCACTGCAACGACCAATATTATATCGGCGGGAGCTCGTCTACTCCTGGCTAACACCCATTCAGAGATAAAGAGTGCTGCTGTAAGGCTGAGGCTTTTAGTATCCACATAAGTCTCTCAGAAAATGGCGGGTAAACCCCACGTCTTAGAGCAGATGTGTGTGAGTTGAAACTCCAGATGCCCTGGCAACCAAACTATCAATCAAAATGTCCGTATATAAGCGGAAATAGGGGGCTCTCGTTCACACCCTTTGTTCACTGAAATAACCTTGTGGGGAGGTGGCTGGCCCTCAGAACTTATCTTCACATTGGCAGCCTGCTTCTAAACTTCCGAGACTTTGGCTACAGGAATGCAGAAGTTACCATCGGCCAAACCAAATTTGCCACAGGACAATACTTTCAAAATGCAGGACATTAGCTGAGAACTGTATTCTGAATCAACCGTGAGTAAGGCCATGACTTGATAGGCTATCATTTATCTTCAGGCTTGGGACCTTTGGTTTGGGAAAGAAAAGGATTTTTTGGAGTGGGGAGTACCATAAACAAATGCAAATACTGTATTTATTGTAAAATATGGAAATACAATTTCAATCATTATATTTGGTACTCCCCACCCCCAAAACTCCTTTTCCTTCCCAAACCGAAAATTTGCTTTAACTAAAGGGGGGGTGGAATTAAGAAGGAATTAAGACCCCAAATTAATGCTTGATTCCAATACCTAGATCACATAGGAAACCAACTACAGTACAAGAAATAAAATTATAATAAACAAAAAAGTGAAAGTAGAAAAAAATCAATAACATAGGCCATTGTGACCATCTGTAAAGTGTAGTTTTTCTTTCATGCTATGGTAATTTGCATGGCTTAAAAAAAACTTGGAGTGTTTGGGTCTGAATGTATCAGTAACCCAGTAGAAAGCAAGAGTTAAGCATGTGTTTATTTTCCCAGAATTTGGAAATACGATATACAGCACAGCAATCAAAGATTTGTGGTTCTGCATAACAAATACGGTAATGTTTGCTCCCTTGACTAGGAGTAAAAATGGTGAACATTATGTACCGCAGGAGGGAAATTCTGGAATCTGGCTAGGAAACCTCATTAGAGACTAATGTAGCAGTTGGTCACCTACAAATTATGGTAAATAGCTGTGTAGAATTATGAGAGTGGGACTATCAGCTGGTACTTGAATATTACCAACTTCTAGCCAAAAGGCTTATGTATTTTATCTTTCTGATTGCCATGATTTCCAGCTTTCCAAACAAACAAACAAAAGACCCCTCCCTCACTTTCAGCAGCTATTGTATCAATATGTAAAAGTATGTTATTTTTACTTGTGCTTATATACTGATAGTTTTTTTTAAAAATATATCATTTGTACAGAACATGGAGAATATTTCTGTGTCCAATATTTATACTGTGAGTATACTCCAAATGCTTCAGTGACCTTCCCCCTCCCTTCCTATCACACGCTGACACATCTAGCCTAAATTTGCGTCTTGCATCACCTCAGGATACTCATGGCTAATTTCATTATTTTGGAGAGAAAATGCAAATTAGGCCAGACAGCTGGTGCTTTCCTTGTGGCTAGGAGTGATGAAGAGGCCTGAGGCCTACCTCATCAGAGGTTCTAATACCCTTTTGCTTAGACAGGCCCTGGTGAGAAGAGAGTAGGGAGGCTGCTAGAGCAGCATGAACAGATGGCAAGAAAGGTAAAAAGATGGAGAAGCAAGGCTAGCTTCAGCTATTCAGAGGAAGTCGTAATGTCAGTTATCTGAGCAAACCGATATGGCATATTGCAGGATGATCACTGGTATCTTTTGGATTCACTGACTTTTCAGGTTTGCAACCAGAGATTTCAAACTCCATCAACTCTTTATGAACATATGGAATTATGAAATTCTGATTTTTGACCCTGTCTGTCAACAAGGAAAAAAAACGGCTGGCTGTTATCTCTGTAAGGGTGATTGTTTGCTTTGATTGTGCACTGCCTCAAGAATTTTCTGGATATGAGGTAACATAAATATAACTTTAGGAGGCAAATAAATAAATCTTAAATTATTTAGGGTTATCTCCAAATGTCATCATACAAGCAGTTTAGAGTGCAATACTAAACCAAGTCACATCCTTTTAGGGCTATGGGCTTCAATGGACTTTGAAAGGTGTAACTCTGCTTAGGATTGTACATTTATTTAAATATTGCTTTTTGAGAAGTACAGAGGAAGGTTAAAACGATTACCTTCTTATAACAGGATTTTAAAGGACAAATTTGCAACCATTTTTGTGCACAATAAGGGAAGATTAATTTATACTCTGCTTCTTGCTGGATTAATTGCACATCCACACTGGCCCGAGGGTGTGTGGTGCCCCAGGCAGACTCCCTGCCTGCCGCCCCTGCCCGCCACCACCCTCCTTCCCTTTGTGATGCTGCAAGGCAGTGCCGTGCTCCGTTACTCCCCTGCCGAGGTTGCTCCTTACCGCCATGCTGAGGCTGGTCTTTTCCCCCCGGCGCCACCCTCCCTCTCTTCCCTAGCTCCATGCCCCCTCCGCGCTGTGGTACACCTCACCGAGGCTGGTCCTTACTGGTGTGGTATTTTATCCTTTGAAGAGCCTGTGGGAGGAGAGTTCGCTCCCCCTCCTTCCTGGAACCAGAAGTGAGGGGGAGCGAAGTCTCCTCTCATGGGCTCTTCAAAGGATTAGAAGCCGTGCCAGCTGCACTGAAGTTGGTAAGGACCAGGGGTGTGGCAGGGGGTAGCGATGGAGTGTGATGCTGCCTTGCAGCACTGTGAAGGGAGGGAGAGCTGCGGTGGGAGGAGGGAGACAGGCAGGCAGGCAATCTAGGCATTTGACATGGGCACCGGAAGGGGGGAGCCCAATTTAGCGCCTTCACCTCCCAGCGCCCTAGGCAACCACCTAGTTTGCCTAGTGGGTGAGCTGGCCCTGTGCACATCTACATATTACCAGGGAAAAATAATGTGGGAATTATATTAGTAGCATTCAGAACCTGGCATTCTTAATCTTTTTTAAAATACATCTAGCTGCCAGCGATTGTTTGCACTCAGAAAATAGCCAGAAAATACCTAACTGACATTCATACTTCCAAAGCTTGGAAAAAAGAACAGTATTTCTTGCTTGGCTTCATTCTCTCTTTTGTGTCCCCCCTTACTGAAATTTAAATGGCAAGTGTCTCAGACTTCAACCTGTGTTTTAAAATTTGTTTTTGTTTTCACAAAAGCACCAATTGAGCTGTATAAATCAAAATAATAATAGAACATTGGGCCTGAGCTGTGCCTGAGACATTGGGGACCCACAGGTAATCATAGTAGACAGCTAGGTTTTGGTTAAGGCTGGGCAGATCAGTGGCACAACTCAGTGTGAGGTTCTACTTTCTGTTTATACAGCAGACCCACATTTCCCCCCTGTTTAATAAACTCTGAACACTTTTTTCCTGACAAAAGTAGCTTGACAAAATTCTGTTTTTGTCTTTGAAGCGCAATTAGCCTCAGTGCCACACAAGTCAGCAGGTCATAAATGCCTGATCTAACTCGATATGAGTGCCCATCCTTTCCCTCAGACATGAATATTAGATGTATCCCAAGCTGGAGAACACAACATGCTCTTAGTGTTTGCCCTTTGTGTACAGGGGCATTTGCTACATATTTAGAAAAAGAGATGAGCTGACAGTGGCTCCTGGGGAGGTCATTAGTCTACCATGCCTGACCTTTGCTCTCAACAGTACTTGCTATAGGCTTGATCCTGACCCAAATGAAACCAGTAGGATTTCTTTTCCATCCATTTAAGCCAGTGAGATGAACAACATGAAGTCTGCTACACGATGAATGAAATATCAGCAAGGGTAGTATGAGAAATGGGAAATGGATGTCAAGTACAAGGGTTCAGCATGCATTTGAAAGTCACCGTTATACAAGGATGGTTGCAAATACTGGAAACTTATATTGATTTTCTACAGAGATTTGTTACTCATTTACTTAATTTATACCTCATTTTTATATGTAGTAGGGACCCAAAGCAGCTTTATCTCCTCCTCCATTTTATTCTTATGTGAGGTACGTTAAACTGTGTATGACTAGCCCAAGGTCACTGGCCCATCAAGCTTCTGTGGCAGATGGGGCCATAATAGAAGTCTTCTAAAAGTAAAGGATTAGGTTATAATACAACATGTTAACTCCCCTTCTGCAGTAGCTGTTATAGTTGAATCTTGTCAGTACTGGCTTTTGTATGCGTTTGGAATCTGAACCCATTTTGTCAGCTTCCTTCCTGTAATTCATGATTCAGCAGATTAACATAACTATTCCTGTGTAAATTCTCACTACAGAAGGGGAGTTAGCATGTTGTATTATAACCTAACCCTTTACTTTTAGAAGACTTCTATTTAAGCTTCCCAATCCCCAGGTCCCAGTGGGGGATCCCCCGGTTTTACAGACTTCCCCCCACCCCCAGTCAGCTGGCCGGTGGGGAGAAGCCCCACAGTCACCATGTATCTCTAGAGCTCCAGTAGGTTTAGAAACCTGCGAACAGGTCTGTTTTTAAAATGTGTGCTTTTAAAGTTGAACAGGAAGCAGGAAACAGGAAGCGCTTCATGGGGAAGGGTCAGCAGCATTTTCATCAGAGCACAGACCCTCCGTTTGTTTTGCTTTCGTTTTCAGAGCAAGTAAAGTTGTGGAGAACCAGACCCAGTAAGTGTGTGTGTGAGAGAGAGAGAGAGAGGGGGAGAGGGAGAGGAAGGGAGGGGGCAGGGGATTCCCCAGTTTGGAGGCCCTCTCTTTGTCCCAAATGGGAGTCTTCACCTACTTCCCAAACTTCCTTGCCAACTTTCCCCCAGTTTTCTATGTTAAACTGCTCTCAGTCAGGGCTGAATTCCAAAACTGTCAGTACTCAGCTAGAACTGAAATCAGACTGAATTCTCAATGTGAAGTTTCCCTGCTCAGCAGATGCTAACCAATCAGATATCTTGGAACAGCTGTCACTCAACACTTTCTGACTCTGTGAAGAATTAAGCCTTCACAGTCCTTAACCTGTTTGTACAGCAATTCTAAGCTTTTAAAAAGTGCAGCCCATCACAACTTCTTGCTTAACAAGTTTCTTGTTTACCTTACTTTGTTTCATTTTTGATTAACTTTATGGTATGAAAAAGTAGAACTTCTGGTCTCTCTCATCATCTGTTTTGTATAACAAGCATACCCTTCAAGTCCCTAACATAGAGAACCATGCCTGATTTATCATACCAGGCTTCTCTTTGTGCAACTCCTCTCTTTCTCCCCTCCCCTTCTGTAAATTTCTGCGCAAAAATGATGAAAATGATATTTGTTATTTCACTGCAACTGGGTGAGTTCTGACTAATGAAAGTTCATGCTGGAATAAAGGTTGTTAATCTTTAAGGTACCACTGGACTTCTGTTTCCCCCCCTACAATTAAGTAACATGGAGTTAATGTGGGCGACGTTGAAGCATCAATATTTTGTTAAGTTCTTTTAACAACAAGGTACTATAAAAAGTATTTTATAAAACATATGAACTTGTCAAAATTATATCAGGGGTGTTAAATGTGTGGCCTGAGGGCTGGGTCAGTCCCTGGAGGGCTGCTATCAGACACACAAGCAACTCACTGTCATCTGCTTTCTTCCTTCCTTCTCTCTCTCTCTTGCTTCCTTCTGCATTACAGCTTGCTTTGCCTGGCTTGCTCAGTCACACAGGAGCTACAGAGCAAAGCCTCTATTTTCTCCATTGGCTGAGCAGCACTTGAAGCAACTTAGGTACAAAGGCTCACAATGCCCAGCCATTTCATGTTTTCACCTGGGTCCTAGACTCAAAGCATTGACCGTGCAATTTCTGTAATGAATGTCAATAAATCAAAAGTAGGTTTGCAACTTACAAATACTTGAACAACACCTGAAGAGCATGCTCCAGATTGCTACAGCACAGATATTGTCTCCAGATTTTGATGCAATAATTCAAACCAAGAAGTGTCAGTTATCAGAAACTGTTAAATAAACATATTATATCTTAATCTTTTAAGCATATTTTATTTTAAGTTTTTTAAAAAAATATTTAATCATGTTTTTCTGTTTCCTTTACAAAGTTTATAACTCTGCTACCTGGCATTACATTTTATGACACACATGGCCCGGCTCAACAAGGTCTCATTTATGTCAGATCCATTCCTCATAACAAATGAGTTAGATACTCCTGCTTTATATGCTGAGGCATTGTCTCAGGGTCAAACTTCTGAGATACTGGGAAAGAGGGGCCTGCCTTATTTCTCTGCTAGAGCTAACACCAACATGAATCCACTTATGTGGGAGGTAAGGATTAAACCCCCCATTCATTAACACTTGTCCTAGTGTTAATTAGGATCCTGTGTGGCTGCTCTTTCCCTTTTGAAAAAGACTCAGAAGATCCATCTGTTTCCCAGCCTCATCCCCTTTTTAGTGTACATATTTGTGGGGAAATGGTCTGATACTAGCGATGTGAAGGGAAGGCCATCCAACAATTCAAACTGGGGAATCCCCTGCCCCCTCCCTTCCTGGTAGATCATGAGCAAGGGTGTTGCATGACCACCTCCTTGGAGATGAGGCCACAAAAGGGTATACTGAGTCCATTCTCCAACCCCTGTAGAGGCCTTAGACTGGGAGGAGATGGGGTTGAATCCATCACTGAATCATCTCCTCCCACTGGAACTCTCCCTTTACTCTCCTACCCTTTTCTTGGAGCTAGCTCTTTGGGTAGAGTAGTAGCTCCAACCATGTCCTCCTTGGCTATGGGTTGGAGGAGCTTGAATAGCTCCTCACAGTCCGTGCAAGTTCTTCCTGCTTCCCCTGGTTTTGGGGAAGCAGCCAATCTTGGATGTTGCCTCCTATACCTAGAATAGGCTTGCGAATGGTTTATATCCCATTGTGGCCAACTTGCTCTGGCCTTCTCTCTGGTCTGACCCCATCAGACCACTGTTGGGTGGTTAAGGTGTGGCTTTGGTTTCTGTCCTGACAGGGTTTACAGCTACTACTACCATTCCATATCTTCCTCTCATCCCCACCAAGAGTCTTCAGCCTCACCCTTCTGCCCTTCCTTTGTGCTGGTTGCAAGCATGGCATCAGAGCCCACATCTGGCTTAAGTTCTGGACAATATTTTCAATGAATAGCTCAATGGACATATGTTAGGGTTGCCAGGTCCAATTCAAGAAATATCTGGGGACTTTGGGGGTGGAGCCAGGAGACTTTGGGGTGGAGCCAGGAGCAAGGTTGTGACAAGAGTAATTGAACTTCAAAGGGAGGTCTGGCCATCACATTTAAAGGGACTACACTCCTTTTAAATCCCTTCCCTCTATTGGAAATAATGAAGACTAGAGACACCTTCTTTTGGGGCTCATAGAATTGGACCCCTTGGTCCAATCTTTTTGAAACTTGGAGGGTGGTTTGAGGAGAGGCACTAGACAATATGCTGCAAATTTGGTGTCTCTATCTCAAAAAACAGCCCCCCCCCCAGAGCCCCAGATACTTGCAGATCAATTCTCCATTATACTCTATGGGAATCGGTCTCCATAGGAATTAATAGAGTGCCTAGCAGATATTCCCCCCCCCCCCCCCCGAGTACCCTGAAGCAGGGAGAGGACCTCCAAACCAAGGGATCCCCTGCCCCCACCTGGGGATTGTCAACCCTAACATATGTCAACTTTTGCATGTAAATTTTGTTAATGACTGAAAACTCAGAGATATAGCGCTGAATATGGCCCTCAGCGTTGCCTATGGCCTACAGCATTTACTGTGATATTATTATTTTAAAAAGGTAAAGGTAGTCTCCTGTGCAAGCACCAGTCGTTTTTGACTCTGGGTTGATATTGCTTTCATGTTTTCACGGCAGACTTTTTATGGGGTGGTTTGCCATTGCCTTCCGCAGTCATCTACACTTCCCCCCCAACAAGCTGGGTACTTATTTTACTGACCTCAGAAAGATGGAAGGCTGAGTCAACCTGGAGCCAGCTACCTGAACCAGCTTCCATTGGGATTAAACTCAGGTGGTGTTATTATTATACTCCTCTAAAATAAAGCACAGAGGAGACAGATTAATGGAAGCTAGGTCCATCAGTGGCTCCTAGCCATGATGAGTTAAGGATACCTCCATATACTAAGCAAACCTTGGAATACCAGTGTGAGGGAGCAGCATCATGGGAAGACCTTGGTCTCTATGCTCTTTTGTTGGCTCTCCAGTGGTTTGGTACTTTGTGGAACAAGACACTGGCAAGATGAACCAGTGGTCTGATTGAGCCAGACTTTTTTATGTTCTTATAATACTGTATTCATTATAAGATACAGAAGGCAAATCACAAATCATCAGTTTTTCTTTATCACTCTTTAATATTCTTTATGAACAGACATAAATATATACATTTTGCCAGGTTTAGGAATCCATTTGTATGCAAAATGTGACAACAAATAATCTTTTAATGCAGAAGAAGAATTGCAGATTTATACCCCGCCCTTCTCTCTGAATCAGAGACTCAGAGCGGCTTACAATTTCCTATATCTTCTTCCCCACAACAGACACCTTGTGAGGTGGGTGGGGCTGAGAGAGCTCTCACAGCAGCTGCCCTTTCAAGGACAACCTTTGCCAGAGCTATGGCTAACCCAAGGCAATACCAGCAGGTGCAAGTGGAGGAGTGGGGAACACATTAAAATTATAATATTTCCTGTAAATTATTTCAATGACTGCATATTTGGGGAATGTAATACAAATCAATTTTTTGTTAGCAATTAAATAGCCATTTCTCAGTAAGCTGGGACCTCTAAATATTCCACATTATTATATGCTTCACTAATGACCGCTTGATATCCTGTTCATATTGTAGCTACAGATGAACTCTGTTTAACTCAATGCTTCTTAGGAAAAAAGAGGCCTCTTATTTGACCATGAACTTTCGACAGTCTAGTTAGCGTTACTGTCAAGCATCCCGCGGTGTTTTTGAAAAGCAGGCCTTGTCCGTGCTGCCCTCTGGCCAACTTCAGTGGGACTAAAGCACTATTGAGAGCCATCAAACTGCCTGACAGCTTGTCACCAGTGAGGCTCCATTAATTTACACACATTTTCGACTGTTTGGCATTTACCATGATAACTCTTTTCTTTTCAAGCGGCTCCCGTTTGCATTTAACACTTGGGTTAATTTTCATCAGAGTTTAAATTTAGCCATCAGTTATTTCTGGGGAGCTGTCAGCTAACATATGGAGGAGTGGGGGGGGGAATCCTCCTGAATTCATAATAAAGTTGAATCTGTTGAATGTGAAACAAAAAGCAACTGCAATATACTGCATGGCCCCGATGGGGAGACCAGGGTCAAGATAGAATAGCAGAGTGGATTAGTTGTTCTATTCACCAGAGTGGCATCTGAGCACCTCAGGAGCTTCTTGATATATCAAAAAATGATGGAAAGACACAGTTCAATTTGTCCCCCTTTTATAAAGGATAATTAACCTGTCAGTCTTGCTACTTTAACAACTTTATTAAATTGGAGCAGATATGGGTGCAGGGAACCCATGCTGGTTTTTGAAAAGAACATAGAGCACTTGGTGAAATAGTTTAGGAGGGCACTGGGGTGAAAAAAAAATCCAAGATCATTATTATTTGGTGGTTGCTTAAAAAAAATGGAACATGTTCTTTTAAATTATGTAATCCAACTGACTTTTAGATGACCCTTGAGCAGTAATTTACTTAACTATGGTGGGTGAAAATAGAATAGCAGCCCAGCTAGGAAATAAAACCTGCATAGGCAAGAGATTGAGGTGAGAAGGTTGCAAATATTCTTGAACTGTTAAACAACCAGAGTAGTACCACTCAAAAGGTGAACTGCCTTCTACATTAGTGAGCCAAAAAGTGGAGAAAGAAAGACTGTGCTAAAGTTAAAGTTACAAAACATTAAGATTGATCAATAGTTTTCCACAGGGATGGCATCAGGGGTCAAAGAGGTTGGACAGTTTCAAAGTCCTACCACCTGGTAGAGGGCTAAGACCACCACTGACCAGATGTTGGGTCAATCTAGGGACTACTAACAGTCAAGGAAGAAATGTATGACCTCAGTCCTTGGCATTCTGTGGGAACCTCCCCATCGGGAAAAGCTTGATCATGGCCAAAATTTTGTGACACTATAAGAGCCTTGGGGGCAATCTCCCATTTCTTGACAAGAGGGAGTATTTAAAGGAGCAGAAACTAAACTTCTTTGTATCCTTTTTAGACCTTGCTGGCACTTACGGGTTCCAATCGATAAGCAAGGCCTGAAGTTCTATTGGAATTGCAACCGATGTTTGAACTACAGAGATCAGGTCTCCTGGAGTAAATGCCAGGTTTGGAAGGTCAGCTGTATGGCATTACACCTTTGCTGAACTCCCTCCCATCCCTACACTATGCTCTCCTAGGCTCTGCCTCCATATCTCCAGGTATTTCCCACTCTGGAATTGGCAACCTTATTAACACTATCTGGATGACCACAGAAATAGACAGATGTAAAAGAATGGCTCTAAAAGTTATACAAGAATATAGAATTAGGAAGCAGAAAGCATTTGTCCTTCCTTTTCTTCTCTTTTTTTGTAATGTCTTCCACTTTTACTTTTTATTCTGTGATAACAAATAACAGACAATACAAACAAACGAAGACAAATGTACATCAACTAGGCCCGGCCCTTCCCAGCCAAGCCGGCATCGCCGGCGCTCAGTCTGGGGGCCGTATTTGCCCCCTCAGAAGGAGGGAGGGACATAGTGCTCAGCCCGGTATATCCGGGTCTGTTTCTGGGCGCGGCGTCAGGGCTATATAAGCCCTGGCCCCGCCCAGAGCTCTTCAGTCCTTTGGGCTCTCTGCCCGCCCACCCTCCCTGACAGTACAGGTTTCAACCGGTCGCCTTGTTAGGGGCCAGGTAGGAATTTTTTCTTCTTCACACAATTGGCCCATGTGGAGTTGTTTTTTGCCTACCTTGTACTGCCTTGTAGCATTAGGTGGTAGCTGTAGGAGTTTTAATTCGGTCGCAGGCTGGAGAATGTTTTGGCCATAGGGTTTTCAGGGGAGCACCTATGGCCTAGCACCAGTGGTGCGGGTGGTCTGTAGGAACCGCAGATGGGCTACACGGCTTAGTGCGGGGAATGCAGATCATCGAGAGCCTCATCTGGGCGGATCTTTCCATGGGGGATTGATGCTAGCCCAGGTGGAGAATGGCTGGGGCCTGGCCGCTCAGCTACAACCCGAATACGGCGGGCTTGTGCTGGGGGCAGGGTGGCTCGCCCTTTGGACAAGGCAGGATCCAGGTGTGACCCCAGGGGCTTGTCCTGTCAGGTTCCATCCCTGCCAGTTGTAGGTTGATTAATTATTTAATAAAGCAGCCCGGTTTTTATACCCAACACTTTGTGTCTGTCTCTTCATTCCGACTGGGGGGGCAAAAATGGAGATAGAGGATACGGTAAAATTTGCTGTAAACATATCACCTACAACCCGTATTCTTAGATAAAATACCTCCACATCAAGAAAAAATTGCTACCTCTCAATTAGCATTAACATCATTTACACTGATTCTGGCGGCATTCATTTATCTCTCATTTTTTAACGTTTCACCTCTTTGTTAACCACTCATAAAATAGTTTCCAGTTTACATCAACATATTTCTTGTTTGTTTTGTTTGTCTTTTTTTTTGTAATGTCTGACCCTATTTCTGTACAAGTAAACATATTATAAATCTTGTGTATGATCCAATATGTGGGTACATGGAATACCATGTCTACAAAGTCCTGCCAGTATCTACAGTCTCCATGCAAAGAATGTATGCATGCATGTTCCCATTCCCTTGAAATCAGTACCATTTGTGAAATTTTTGTATATGGTGCATCTCCATATACACATGAACCTAGAGAAAATCCAGAAGTGCATGGAGGGTGAGGCATAATTCCTGAGATTAACACTGGCAGAAGATCTCACTGTGAGTTACAGTTGCCAGCCAATGGCTTGCATCTGAAAAGAGTCAGGGAACAGAGGTGTGGAGTGTGGCACTGTTAGCATGAAGGAATGACATCACTTCCAGGAAGAACTGTAAAGTTTCCAACAAGTCCTAGAGGGAGATGACATCACTTCTGGATTTTCCTGAAAAATGACATCACACCATTACATCAACAGCAATGTATAAATTAATTTTTCTCCTGCCTGCCCACAGAAAGACAGCAAGAAGCAGATGTTACAAGTACAATTCAGGAAAAAGAAGAGTAAATTTTGTTGCATATCTTAAATATGTTGCATACATTAAATATTTTGAATTAAAAACAGAACACATATGAGGCAGCTTTTAGGTTTATTTATGTGATGGTCTCACATTTACCAGTTGATACAATAAATAACATTCCATCTTATGTCTGCCTGAATTTGTAAATGCAAACAGAACCCTTGATTCTCTCTTATGCCAGCTATTGGGAGAAAAGAAATAGAATTCAAAATGGCAACTGTTCTTGCCACTGGTGGTTTTCCTTCTTGAACACTGCTTCAGAAATGTGGGCAATAGACAGAGAATGTCAGTTTTCCACTGCAGCCCTGATGCCTAAGTTCTTTATATAATTTGTCATTTATGTTAGCTATTTCTTTTTTTAAAGACCCAAGGGCCACTGTTATTTGAGGATTTATGTTTATTAAACTTGCAAACAAGCAAAACTCATGTCTGGACCATTGTAAGTACAAAAGTAAACTATTATTTGTGCATGGATATGTTATAAAAGCTAGATGAGGTAAGGATCAGCAAAAGGGGGCCCCAGGTCAATCTGATATAGAGCTCAATCATATGCGTAATTACTCAACTCAAGTTCAAGACATTTAATGGCATAATAAAATAATAAATAAAAATACAAATTGGATCTAAAAGGAAGGAAGCAATTAAGATAATGTCACTGAGAAAAAATACTAAAAACAGAATTAGTCAAATACTCATTGCCTTTTCCTAGTTATAGAGTAACTCTTATACAGTACAATAGTCAAATACTCAGCCACTAATGCAGTGAAACTGGCAGATTTATCAGCAAGTAAATACTGGGTAATTCTTTCCGGAGGGCCAGAGAGGTTAGAAATAGCAGGATCAAGAAGTTGCTGGCAAATCTTACAAAATATGGGGCAATGGAGAAGAATATGGGTAATTGAATCTGGTTCCAGTAGACAATACTTATATGATCTGTTCTCAAAAGGGATATTATGATATCTGCCAGAAAGAACAGATGACAGGAAAATATTCAATCTGGCAAGCATAGAAGCCCGACGGTGTTTGGGATTAGTAAAATTTTGCATGTAAGCAGCTCCTTGCCCTGCAAAGGGCAACAAACCAAAAAAATATGGATAACAAATCAGGTTAATTCTCACTACAATAATCTGGCTCTCAATGTCCCAAATTCTATGATAAATAATGTGAAATAGTTGAATCTCTTCACAATTTGCTAGGGACTCTAAATCGATACCAATAGAGACAATTTTTGATCTGATATGTTGGTACCATTTGGAAGTATAGGAGTCACTCAATAAATTGTATAACAGAGTATTAGGACAAATCTGGAAATGGAGTCTCAGCCAGTATTTAATGGTAACCATCCAGGCTATAGTTGAAGGAAGATGAAGGCCAAGTTCATTAGAAATAGTAGCAAGTCTGATCATATTTGGAAGGTCCAGAATGTGATGTAAAAAAGTAGTGACAATACGATCCACTTCAAAATTTGCTGCCAGGATCCAGATTGGAATTCCATTTAGAAGTTCATTTATAATCTTTGTCTGAAAAATCTGTAAAGCAGCTGGGGCATACTGGTTCCCACTGTGGAAATGGAATTAAGAGATTGCAGGCAGTTGGTTCCTTACAGCTGTAGAAGCCACTTTCCAATGAAAGGACCAATTAAGTTGATGGTGGAAAAGAAGGCCCAAATATCTGAAGGATTTAACCTGTTTCCCATCTACCCTCCATAGTCAGGGTTTCCAAACCTTGGTAAATATCAGGATTTGGGTTTTCTTGTAATTGATGGACAAGTCATTTTGAAAGCAAAAATCAGAGAAAGCTGAGAGCAGGCGTAATAAACCAATCTTGGAGAGGGATAGAAGGGCAGTGTCATCTGCATACAACAGTAAAGGAACTGGAAGCGAATTCATCTTGGGTGCATGATCTTCAAATCTAGTTAAACATACTGGCAGATCAGACACAAATAAGTTAAAAAGAGCAGGAGCAAGAAGGCATCCCTGCTTTACTCCTTTTGTAACAGGGATCGGTGCAGTCAAGTGGCCTTTATGATCTAAGCACACCTGGCATCTATTGGAAGAATGGAGTTTACGAATCATAAATAACAATCGTGGACCTATTCCCATGTTGGCTAATTTGTTCCATAGAAGGGATCTATTGAAAGAATTGAATGCACCTCAGAAGTAAGTCAAACAGATTTCAGTGGGGCTTTCTTCCCCCTGAAATGGGATTTGCTTCCCTGTCAGTATACACTGCTGGATACCAACCTGCTCTGCATGCCAAATAGAAACAAAGAGGTGTGCCAGTTTCTGTGGTAATGGGGCTGGATGACAAGCCACTTTGAAAAATAGTGGTGCTCTACTGTTTTCAACTAATTTTTTGTTGTTGTTCAGTTGCAGAGTCAAGTCTGACTCTTTGCGACACCATGGACAAAGTCACGCCAGGCCCTCCTGTCTTCCACCATCCTCCAATTTTTTTAATGGACCATTAAAAATACCTCCTTTCCTAGGACCATGGTAGGTTCTCTCTACTTTAAAATGGTGATCTGCTACTTCATCTTCATTTCAATAGCCCTATTCCCATGTTACAGTGAAAACACACATATCCTACCTTTGCATACATACATGTGTTTGTAAGAAAGAGTCAAAACATATTCAGTTTACAAATGAAACCAAGGACCAGTACCTGGGAAAATGTGGAGTTTGTATCATGTTCAGCTATATATGTGTTAACTGGAATATCAGAATTACTCAACACACATTCAAAGAACCATCAACTGTACACAGATTGTGCATACATTCACTGTCACCTGTGAACAGGGCTACTGTTAGTAGCTGAGACATGGCAAAACTCAGAGAAGGTTTTAAATTACTAGACAACTTGTCCAATAAAAATATTGAAAGGATTGTACTTTGCATAAGAGTTAATTTCAGCATCCTAACTGGGGCTTATATCTATTCTCTGCCTACCCTTAAAATTACATTTTTGGTGAGGGTTCTGAAGTAAAGTCATATACACTAATGTTGTCTGCTTAGTTAAAAATGATAGATGACTTCACAATGTTGTGCTTTGGATTTTTTGCCCATGACCAGGAATTCCACACAAACGGCACAGTGAAGAGGAGGCAGCAGGCTGGGCAATGCCACTATTCTTGTGGTCCCCTAATTTGTCTAGTGATGCTGAGTGACTCACTATTTTGGCTTTAGGTAGTCCCTCCCCCCCCCCCCCCGATGATCCTAGCTGTCGGTGCACAGATTACTTGCTCTCTGAGTTCAGCTGTGTACATGGTCAAATGAAAGGGGGGAAAGCTACCATATATTTATGCAGAGAAAATGTATATTCTCTAAAGAGATGTAGAGCTTCATTCATGATCACATTTAGTATATGTCATAGACACAATGAAGAGTGAGTTCAGAAGATGGTTGGGGATAAGCGTGTGAAACAACAATTTTGGAGAATGGTTTCATTTCTTTTTTAAATTGCATTGGTATATGCTTATCCAGACATACTAAAAACAGAGCAACTGAGCAGCAATGATCTGGTACATAGGGAGACTGGAAACAAAAGTGTCCAGGGGTGTTTGATTACTGTAGGAGAATTTTATCAAATGCTTTCCTTAGCTATATGTGGAAAGTTGCACCTGTTAGAATTCCACTTGGGAAAATGCAGCAGGCCTTTCCATCTTTTCATCAAGTAACCCTTGTGAATGTAAGTTACAATTATTTAATAGCCATTTATTTAAACAAATGATACCTCTCACTCTGGCATACTTTTAAAATTATTGCAGGATCAAATGCTATGTAAATGATTTTTCATTGATTTTGTTCTTGTACTGTAACATTTTGTTCTTGTATTTTAAGTTGCATACAAGTGTCTTAACTGACTGCTCATCACATGATTACTCCATAATTCTTGCAGACTTGGCTATTGAATTTGTAAAATGGATTGTGTTTTCAGTGACCTTGGAGACCCAGTGAGGTATGGTGGTTAGGCAGTCAGAGCTGGACTTGGGAGAACCAGGATCAAATCTAGGGTTGCTGCCCAGTGCTGGGAACTAGCAGGAGGCCAGGAGGACAAAGAGTTGATGAAATAGTGGCACACAATGCCATGAAATCACTTCTGGCTGCATAACTGGATCACACAGCATCATACTACATCACTCGTGGATTTCCCTGAAATGACAATAAAAACCATAGAGATCAAGGAAATTCCTAGAGCATTGCATGACATGGTGATGTCAGTTCAGGTTTCCTGTACTGAATTGATGGCACAGCATTGTAACATGCCAGCCCCCTCCATTTGTCCCTCCATTGAGAATCAGCAGGGAATGCTTCACTCCTAGCAGGTGATCCTTCACTCCTAGCAGTTATTTGGCTTGCCCTGCTTGCCATGGGACTCATTGGGTAGCCTTGGGCCAGCCCTTCACTCTCAGCCGAATCTACTTTTTTGTGAGGATAGAACAGAAGAATGAAAAACCATAAGCTCCTTGGAGGAAAGACAGCGTCAACAGCAGTGTTCCCTCTAAGCTGGGTTAGTGTGAGCTAGCTCACAAATTTTTAGCCTCCAGTTCACACATTTCTGTCTTAGCTCAGGAAGGATGACCCCAGAGCACACTAAGTTATGCAGTCACTCACAACTTTAATGCCAATAGCTCACAAAGTAGAATTTTGACTCACAAGACTGCAGTTTAGAAGGAACACTATTTTTTCCCCTTTTTTTAAGAACATAAGAGAAGCCATGTTGGATCAGGCCAATGGCCCATCCAGTGCAACACTCTGTGTCATACAGTGGCCAATATATATACCACCTCCTGTGGCAGTGAATATATACACACACACACCACCTCCTGTGGCAGTGAATTCCACATGTTAATCACCCTTTGGGTGAAGAAGTACTTCCTTTTATCTGTTTTAACCTGACTGTTCAGCAATCTCATTGAATGTCCACGCGTTCTTGTACTGTGAGAAAGGGAGAAAAGTACTTCTTTCTCTATTTTCTCCATCCCATGCATAATCTTGTAAACCTCTATCATGTCACCCCACAGTCGACATTTCTTCAAGCTAAAGAGCCCCAAGCATTTTAACCTTTCTTCATAGGAAAAATGTTCCAAACCTTTAATCATTCTAGTTGCCCTTTTCTGCACTTTTTCCAATGCTATAATATCCTTTTTGAGGTGCGGTGACTAGAATTGTACACAATATTCCAAATGAGACCGCACCATCAATTTATACAGGGGCATTATGATACTGGCTGATTTGTTTTCAATTCCCTTCCTAATAATTCCCAGCATGGCGTTGGCCTTTTTTATTGCAATCGCACACTGTCTTGACATTTTCAGTGAGTTATCTACCACGACCCCAAGATCTCTCTCTTGGGCAATCTCTGCCAGTTCACATCCCATCAACTTGTATTTGTAGCTGGGATTCTTGGCCCCAATGTGCATTACTTTGCACTTTGCCACATTGAACCTCATCTGCCACGTTGATGTCCACTCACCCAGCCTCAACAGATCCCTTTGGAGTGCCTCACAATCCTCTCTGGTTCTCATCATCCTGAACAATTTAGTGTCATCTGCAAACTTGGCCACTTCACTGCTTACTCCCAACTTTAAATCATTAATGAACAAGTTAAAGAGCATTTTCCCCCTCTCTTTTGTTACTTTGTCTTTCTCTTCTCTTTCTTTACCTTAATTTTTCTTCTATTGTGCTAGTCGTGGTTCACACCTATTAGTAATTACCTAATAGTAGTTTTTGGAATAATTTGTATAGTATGTATAGACCATATTAAGCAGTTAGACATTATTATCATTACCTTAGTAATATTTATGTATAACATTACAAATTATTTTGACTGATTATATATCATTACAGGTATATTTACCTCAATTTTAATTTTGTAGTAACGTTGACTTCTCTCCTTGAATAGAAAATGAATTGTATGTCTAGATATAGTTATAAAGCTTAAAACCTATCCATGATTTCTACAATATGTATGTAAGTGTTTGTGTTTGTGCTTGCTTTTAACTTGTTATCATAAGTGTAATTCATTGAATACATACATCAATATTTATATCTACTGGTTTGCTTCAAAAGTAATAAAATATATTAAAAGGTAACAGGATCAGGTAATTTGTAAGTTTTATCTATTGTGGTTAATTTGGTGGTCATTCATACATTTGGGTAGTCACATGCAGCTAAAGTCAGTGAGTGATTAAAAATGCATGTACAAATCAGTTTTGACTTTCCAACATTCAAGGCTAAGTTTGTATTGCTTTTGTCTCAGCAACACAGATGTCTTGCAGACTTTCACAGTGGCCTGGCTAGGGCTTATTCAAATTCCTTTCTGCCTTGGTCTAAAGAAACAGGGCATTGCTGAACATCTAGGAGAGTACAGTACATGGCAGGTAGTTATGTTCAATTTGATGGCTTGTATGTGATACAGCCATGCTCTAGATTTTCACCTGGCACAGAGAAATCTAAAAGTCACACTTGCAACCTCCCATTAGGAAGAACTGTCTCACCAGTGTGGGTGCAGGGCATTTAGAACTGGATGATGGATTAGCTTGTTCATGAAACCTCAGAGCCACAAGAATGCAGCACAATGATAACTTCCATGGTAGAAACATTTCTGTACTGAAGCTGGAGCAGTATGTAACAATGTGGTACTGACTTTTTTCCAGGCAGAGGAAGGCAGGAATATTCTACCAAACAGAATACCAGATCAGACCACTGGCCCATTTATCTCAGTACTGCCTACTTGGATTGGTACTGGCCAGGGCCGGATCTAGGGCGGGGGGCAGAGGGGGATGCTTACCCCGGGCGCCGACTGATGGGGGATGCCAAATTGGGTATGGAGTCCATTGTATTCTATGGGACCATAAGATAGAATGGCCCATAAGGGGGCATCATTTTTTAATTTTGCCCCCCCCCCCCTCAAAAAACATGTAGATCCAGTCCTGGTGCTGGCTTTCTAATATCTCAGGCAGTAACTTTTCAAATCAGGTGCAATATTTCCTTTAAACTGTGGAGTCTTGTGAGCAAAAATTCTACTTTGTGAGCTACTGGCATTAAAGTTGTGAGCTACTACATAAATTAGTTTGCTCAAGGGACATTTTTTCTGAGCTGAGACAAAAATGTGTAAGCAGAAGGCTAAAAAATTGGGAGCTAGCTCACACTAACTCAGCTTAGAGGGAACACTGGGTGCAACATTTTCCTGTAAATAGAGAAACCAAAAGCTGAACCTGGGGTGTGGTGGTGGTGGTGTTTGCATTCAAAGCAAGCGCTCTGCCACTGTAGAGCTGGAGTCCATTTAAGCAAAATAAATGAAATTAACCAGAAAATTCCACTCTAATCTATAAGACTATCAAGAGATTTACAGCTGCTTTCTGCATGCCAGTTACCACACAGTACAGATTTCCTGGTACTATACCCAGCTTTGCATCCTGAGCTATATCATACATTGAGTCATACAGTAAATACTCTTTCAGACTGGCTGTGGATGGACAATTGTATGTTGAATATTCTCCTATGTAAAAATATTTCCTGCAGATAGAAAGCCAGTCCTTTAGAGATGGGCAGAACTGAGCCCTGACCTGATAGTTTTCCATGAACAGGAAAAATGTAATTTGGGACAACATTCAAGTATTATTATTAGTTTATTTATATTCTGCCCATTCCCCCATTGGGAGCTCAGGGCAGAGTACAGCAAATAGAAATAAAATCACAATAAAATAATAATAAAACCAATTACAATATTCATCAAAGTGCAGCAAGATGATTCCGCAAGATGACATTACAGCAAGGTGGTATAGCACAAAATAGTACCACAATACAGCATCACAATACAGCATCAATACAGCTGCAGCAGAGCAGCGGAGCAGTAGGGGGGAGGCCAACCAATCGATAGATAGAAGCCCACTGCCTCATCCAAAGATCTGGTGGAACAGCTCTGTTTTGCAGGCCCTACGAAAGGCCAGCAAGCCAGGTAGGGCCTGGATCTCCACAGGGAGCTAATTCCACCAGGTCAGGGCCAGGACTGAGAAAGTATGTGATTTCTTCACTGTAAAGTGAAATGGCACTTTCCCAGCAACTTTGTATTGTGTGATTCCTCTGAAAGAATGAATGGGTTAATTCATGTGCCAATGCTGACAAAAGAAAACAGGATGAAGGCTGGGATTGTGACCAAAGTAGAACTGGGTTATCATCACAAAATGGCCAACAGTGTAGAAATACATGTTCTTCTGGAATTTTATCTTGATATCATAAGGATGCTCAAAATTTCCCATTAATTTAAATTTTTTAAATAAGTCACCTTCCCAGTATATCTAGGTCCAAGGATGGCGAGCTACTGTATATGTTCTATATGGAGAGATCAGTATACATAAGAAATAGAGGCCAGTTATCCCCATGGGAAAGCACACAACTTCCTCCTTTGAATATTACAGTGATGCATGAAAACTGAATGCTCAAGTTACTTGTTCCCTGCTTTTTTTTATTTTTTATTTTGGAATAATGTGCAGAGCCATTCTGTGTATATCTCCTGTTGAGGAAGACAAAGAACTGTAATAAAAGATATGACTGCTATGTCCTTTCTTGAGTGCATAATCAGCATTTCTGCCAGGCTGGAAGAACAGTCACCTTCTGTTGAGTTGCCTCCGCTTTGCTGTGAGGTAGAGTGACGCTAGTGTTGTTATATTAGCAGGCTGACAAATGGCTGGTGAAGTGACATGTCTCTCCTCAGTCAACAGCAAAAAATGTGTTTATAAAATTCCATGAGTAAAATCTTTGATACCCCCCATTCTTTGTTTTATTCAACAGAATTAACAATTGGTGTGGTAATTGTATATCTCAGTCTCCTTTGTTCTGCACTTCATACATCTGTTGTGTTCTTAATTGTCTAGTTTTATTAAGGTTGTATGACAGTTAATTGGTTGCTATGCAGCAGCCATGATAGGGTTGCCAATCCCCAGTTGGGGGCAGGGGATCCCCCGGTTTGGAGGCCCTCTCCCTGCTTCAGGGTCATTAGAAAGCTGGGGGAAGAGAGAAATGTCTGCAGGGCACTCCGTTATACCCTGTGGAGACTGGTTCCCATAGGGTATAATGGAGAATCGATCCATGGATATCAGGGGGTCGGGAACTGTTTTTTGAGACAGAGGCGCCAGATTTTCAGTGTAGAAATACACCTGCAAATTAAAAAAAAAAAAGATTTGACCAGGGGGTCCAATTCTATGCATCCTCAAAAAAGGTGCCCCTGTCCACCATTATTTCCAAATGGAGGGAAGGCATTTAAAAGGTGTTCAGTCCTTTCAAATGTGATGGTCAGAATTCCCTTCAGAGTTCAATCGTGCTTGACACAACCTTGCTCCTGGTTCCACTTCCAAAGTCTCCTGGCTCCATCCCAAAGTCCCCAGATATTTCTTGAGACGGACCTGGCTACCCTAGCCATGCACTATGCAACATCTGTTGTCGCACAGTGAGCAGCCATGTGCAGGGACCAGTCAGAAGAGCCTTTCAGGAATTCTTAAGGAGGAGGAGGAGATTGGATTTATACCCCACCCTTCACTACCCAAAGGAGTATTATACTCCCTTACAACCCCCTTTCCCTTCTCCTCCCCACAACAGACATGCTGTGAGGTAGGTGGAGCTGAGAGAGCTCCAACAGAAACTGCTCTTGAGAGGAACAGCTCTGAGAGAATTTGTGACTGACTCAAGGTTACATCATCAGGTGCATGTTGAGAGTGGGGAATCAAACCAGGTTCCCCCAGATAAAAGTCTACACACTTAACCATTACACAAAACTGTATAAGCGCCTAATGGGAGTGGCAAGCTCTGTCCTGATCTATGTGCATCCTTTTCTATGTGATTATACAGGACTGATGTCCTTTGTGTCCCCACTAGTAATAGGAAAAGATTCAGTAAGTGTTACAAGGCTCTTCCTGGCAACTCAAGGGAGACTGGAACAGCTGTTGATGATGGTGTAATGTCCCCGATCTAAGTACCCCCAGAATGATGGCACACATATATGAACATATGAAGCTGCCTTATACTGAATCAGACCCTTGGTCCATCAAAGTCAGTACTGTCTTCTCAGACTGGCAGCGGCTCCTTACTTTATTTTTATTTATTTATTTTATTGGATTTATATCCCGCCGTCCCTGCTGAAGCAGACTCAGGGCAGCTCACAACAACAAAAACATTTACAATTCTGAACTCTAACAGAGTTTAATGTTCAAAAACATTAAACAGTGAACAATTTAAAACATTAAAAGCAATTTGGTGCTAGTGTTGTTTCCAGCGTATTCAGCCCTCTTTAGGTATCTTCATATCTCAGTTGAAGGCGAGTTGAAACAAAGTTGTCTTACAAACCTTGCAGAACTGGGGAAGGTCCCACAAGGCTCTTACTTCTTTTGGAAGTTGGTTCCACCAATAGGGGGCTGCTATAGAGAAGGCTCTTTCTCTGTGATCTTCAAGCTTGCCTCCCTTGGCCCAGGGATCAGTAACAGATTCTGTGTCCCCGATCTAAGTACTCTCTGGGGAACTCATGGGGAGAGACAGTCCCTAAGGTAGGCAGGTCCTCGGCCATATAGGGCTTTAAAGGTAATAACCAGCACCCTGTAGCAAATCCGATACACTATTAGCAGCTAGTGCAGCTCTCGCAACCCAGACTGTATGTGCTCCCGCATGGAGAGATTAGTAGTAATCCACCCTGAGCCCACTTGCAGGGAGGGCAGAATATAAACTGAAATAAACAAACAAATACATTTTGTGGTGAAACCAGAGTTTTCAGCCATTCTTAGAGAGGACTGAATGCACAACTGGGTTTTTACTAGAGTGATTCCTTGAGAGGCATAACAAAACTGCCAGGTTGTTTCCCCTGGAAGTGACATCATATCATCAGCCCAACGGCCTTTTAAAACATTTTCTACAACTTCCACTGGGAAATGAAAGGTGGGGACAGGGATTCCCCCTGTTGGGTGACTGGTAACCCTAGATTCAATTAACTGCCAGTCTTTAAATTTTCAGATATGCTATTTTTACTTGTTTGTTCTATCAGCCTTTGGAGCAATATGAAGTCTCTAGCACAATCTAATCTAATTGTTTGCAACATTTACTGCCACAGAATGCACACTTGAGGATTTTCCATCAATACCTGGAACATCCCCCCCCCCCCCCTACTGCACATTCAAGTTGATGATGAATTCTAGAGAGTTCACTAATTTCCATGTTCACTAATTTGTAATATATAGATTGATCCTAATAATCACATCAATGTTGTTTTTGGAAATGAGCAAGGACATGGTAGGCCCATTGTGAGGGCAGGAAAGTGAAATTGTAACAGGTAATGAAGAGAGTGCGGAACTGCTGAATTCCTACTTTTCCTCAGTCTTCTCTTCTGAGGGAAACAGTGCTCAACATGGCAAAAACAAAACATATAATGAGGGTAAGGAGTTTTAGGGTTTGTAGAATCTTTCGGGATCAAGTGCCGTGTTCTACTGGAGAAAGTTTTCCTTCCAGACGTTTCGTTCTCAGCTGCGGAGAACATCCTCAGTGGCATTGCAGCCGGAGCAGGCGCTCAGACCTTCTTAGCTGCTGTGCATTGAGTGGGGCCAGGGCTGCTGGAAGGAAGAAGGCATTTTCATCCACCAATCTTGGTACCCAGCTCTGCAAAACACCCTACGCACTATAAATTGCAGAAAGTCTCAGAACAACCAGCAAATTCCACAGAACAATCAGCACAGTCAACAACCATCTTCCTTATCTTCAAACCCCTTCCAACCCTCCCAGCAATTAACACGGAACAATGGTCACATTCAACAGGAAGCCCCACCAAACAATGGGCACATCCACAAACCAATTGCCCTTTCATCACACCCCCTCCAGCCTAGAAATAGCAGCTCTCCAGCAGCCCTGGCCCCACTCAATGCACAGCAGCTAAGAAGGTCTGAGCGCCTGCTCCGGCTGCAATGCCACTGAGGATGTTCTCCGCAGCTGAGAATGAAACGTCTGGAAGGAAAACTTTCTCCAGTAGAACACGGCACTTGATCCCGAAAGATTCTACAAACCCTAATGATGTTACCAGCCGTGAAAACCTGAAATCTTTGGTAAGGAGTTTTGTTCAACATCTTTATAAATGATTTGGATGAAGGAATAGAGGGAATGCTTATTAAATTTGCAGATGATATTAAATTGGAAGGGGTTGCAAATATAGTAGAAGACAGAAACAGGATGATTCTGACAGGCTGGAAAACTGGGCTAAAACCAATAAAATGAATTTTAGCAGGGATAAATATAAAGTTCTGTGTTTAGGTAGGAAAAATTCAATGCATGGTTATAGGATGGGGGGGACTTGTCTTAGCAGTAGTATGTGTGAAAAGGATCTAGGGGTCTTAGTAGACCATATGCTGAACATGAGTCAACAGTGTGATGTGGTGGCTAAAAAGGCAAATGCAATTTTGGGCTGTATCAACAGAAGTACAGTGTCCAGATCACGTGAAGTGATGGTATTGCTTTACTCTGCTCTGGTATTGTGTTCCGTTTTGAACATTTTAAGAAGGATATAGACAAGCTGGGTCCAGAGGAGGGCAACAAAGATGGTGAGTGGTCTGGAAACCTAATCTTATGAAGAAAGTTTGAAGGAGCTGTGCTTGTTTAACCTGGAGAGGAGGCGGCTGAGAGGTGATATGATTACCATCTTCAAGTACATGAAGGGCTGTCATATAGAGGATGGTGTGGAATTGTTTTCTGTGGCCCCAGAAGGTAGAACCAGAACCAATGTGTTGAAATTAAATCAAAAGAGTTTCTGGCTCAACATTAGGAAGAACTTCCTGACTGTTAGAGGCTTCCTCAGGAGGTGGTGGGCTCTCCTTCCTTGGAGGTTTTTAAACAGAGCTAGATGGCCATCTGACAGCAATGAAGATCCTGTAAATTTAGTGGGAGGTATTTGTGAGTTTCCTGCACTGTGCAAGGGGTTGGACTAGATGACCCTGAAGGACCCTTCCAACTCTATGATTCTATAATTCTGTGATTACTTCCTGCAGGTTTACAGTAGATCAGTTCCCTCTGTGCTGTTACTTGCTGTGTACGAAGAAGATATTGGATTTATATCCCGCCCTCCACTCCGAAGAGTCTCAGAGCGGCTCACAATCTCCTTTACCTTCCTCCCCCACAACAGACACCCTGTGAGGTGGGTGGGGCTGGAGAGGGCTCTCACAGCGGCTGCCCTTTCAAGGACAACCTCTGCCAGAGCTATGGCTGACCCAAGGCCATGCCAGCAGGTGCAAGTGGAGGAGTGGGGAATCAAACCCGGTTCTCCCAGATAAGAGTCCAGACACTTAACCACTACACCAAACTGGCTCTCAGCTAAACAGTCAATACAAGTACTTGGTGCATCTGAAAGTTCCCAATATAAAAAAGGGAAATTATAGCCACCTTTAGGGAACAACACATCTGCAATATGGCATTTGGATATATAATTGGCTTGTTAAAGTACAATTGTTTTGGTTTTAATTCAAAAACAGGTAAGGACCACATGCAGTTAGCAGAATCATGGGGTAAATTTTGTTCTGGACTCTTGTATTTTCTAGAGTCCAGTGGCTTCATGATTTTGTGGTTGCATGATTTAATAATCTCCCAGAGGAACTAATTTTGCTGCATATAGAAAATGACCATATTAGAGAAGGATTTAGCCATGATTTCTTCTCTCTAACATGTTGTTTTCTGTTATGTAGAAAGGGATCTGTTTTTCGTAGGGAACCATTCAAGAAAGCAATAATTTGCTTGAAGTTTGCAGCATTACAGATTCTGTTAACACTTTGATGTCATCTGGTTTAAGATTTCAGGACAAAATTACATGTTATGGGACACATATTGCTGGTGTTGAAATGGGATCTTTGTGTCAAGATGCCCCTATCCGCTTTCCTGTGATGCCATAATGTTGTGTATTTCCTGGCCCCAGTTTGATGTCATTGGTTATTGCTAACATACTTGTTATGTATGTGGACTCAAGAGAAGACTTTGGGTGTGCCTGCCGGGCTCATTGGAGCCATACGGAATGAGCTTGGGGACTTGGGAACAAAGGGCTGCAGGATCCAAATCTCTGCAACCATAGACCAATCACAAGCCCCCACCAGTTTGAATGACTCAATGATCTAGCGTTGAGACCCAAGATTGAAGAGGAGCTAGACCGCCTCATGGCCCAAGGGGTCCTTGAACCAGTAGCGAATGCGAAGTGGGAAACCCCCATCGTCACCCCGATCAAGTCTAATGGCAGCATCCACATCTGTGCTGATTACAAATGCACGATTAATAAGATGCTGCAGGGCCATGCCTACCCGGTTCCGGTGGTAAGCCACGTACTAGCATCATTAGCGGGGGCAAAGATTTTTGGGAAACTGGACCTGGCACAGGCATACCAACAGCTCCCTGTGGACGCCACCACAGCAGAGGCACAAATGATCGTTATGCACCGGGGGGGCCTTCAGAGTAAAGCGCTTGCAGTTTGGGGTCAGTGTGGCACCAGAAATCTTTCAGAACCTGATGGACTCCCTTCTTAAAGGTATTGCTGGGGTCCAGCCGTACTTCAACAATGTGCTGATAGCAGCTGCCACCGAAGAGGAGTTCGCCAAATGCCTCCGGGCTGTGTTGCAGAGGTTCGACATTTATGTGTGGTTGCCTGGGATAGATGAAGCAATTGAATCCTGGGTGGCCAGATGTCAGCCATGCCAGGAGACACTACCAGCACTGCCCCGTGCCCCAGCACAACATTGGGAGTGCACTCGCAACCCTGGTCCCATTTGCACCTCGACTTTGCAGGGCCATTCCAGGGGCAGGTATTCTTCATTATTGTGGACTCCTACTCAAAGTGGATGGAGGTAATTCTGGTAGCGTCCACATCCACGCGGGCAGTGCTAGGAGCCCTCTGCAGGGTTTTTGCCACACATGGCCTCCCGGATACGTTGGTATTGGATAACGGGATGGCTTTCACCTCGGCTGAGTTCCAGGATTTCTGTAGCCGGAACTTAATAAAGCACATATGGCCAGCCCCTTTTCATCCTGCCACCAATGGCCAAGCAGAGAGGATGGTGCTGGTTACAAAGCAAACGCTCCGCTGCATCATACATGGAGAGTGGGAAGCCCGCTTAGCCGAGTGCCTCCTGGCACAACATTCCACCCCCAGCACCGTCACCGACCGCAGCCCAGCCAAGCTGCTCATGGATCGGCGGCTGACTACCCTGCTTGACTGCATGCACCCGGACTGAGCTCCTGACCTACAAGAGGTGGCAGAAGTGGTCTGGGCACCCCAGGGGTTTGACACTGGGAACTTAGTGTTTGCTAAAAACTTCGGGGGTAGGCCAGCATGGATACCAGCGTGGGTTTTCAGAATATGGGGTGCCGTCATGTACGAGGGAGGGTTCACGATGAGGCAGCACATCGACCAATTATGGCCACACGAGTCGCCCAGAGGGGAGGGGGATGAGAGCATCGCAAATCTGACAGCCACACCAGATGCCTCATTGTACAAGGCGGAGGAAGCAGAAAGACCATCAGCAACACCCCTGTCATGGGTGCTGGGGGCCCTGCAGAAGAAGCCGAGCCTGCAGAAGAAACTGTGCCCCTGCCACCTGCACCAGTGACCCTGCCTCCTGCTGGAGAAGATCCAAGCCCCCCTGCCTCGCCCTCTCGGGTGGCTCGTGTGCGTGATCTCCTTCGTCAGGACCTCAGGGATCGGAGGAGGGCGGCACGCTCACAAGCAAGACGCTTTCTGAGCCCTGAGTTTTGAAAGGATTCTGGCCCTTCTAGGAGTGAGGGTGCTTGAGTCTCAGCAGGATCCTTGCTGCCCTCTAAGTCAGCAATTAGCCCAAATGGGCAACAGACAGCAGAGGGCTATATAGCTGTGGGCTTTGAGAGAAGGCTTTGTGGAAGCAACTAGTCACTTACCTGATGTTCTAGCATCCACTTCGGCTTCTGACTTCGGCTTCTGGACCGCCTGACTCTGGCATTGACTTCTGGACCCCCTGACTTCGGCTTCTGAACCTCTGACCTATGATACCTGGACTGTGATTCGGTTTTGGCGCTTTGGACCCTCCTTGCTACCCAGCTACAGACCTTGGACTGCCCCTGGACTTCGCCTGGCCTGGCCCCAGCCCGTGACAACCCCTGTCGGCACTCAAGACAGTGGAGCAGCCACAAGAACAAGAAACCACGGGGAACCCGGCTCCACCAGCCGAGATCTCCTCGGCGCCAAGCCATACACCCAGGGCACCGGAAGCTGCTGCCGCATCCCCACCCACACTAGCGCTCAGGCGGTCGACACAAGAGCATCGCAAGCCCATGTACCTAAAAGACTATGTCCCTTAGGGGGCTTGTGAACTAAGGGGGGGGAGGGATGTTATGTATGTGGACTCAAGAGAAGACTTTGGGTGTGCCTGCCGAGCTCATTGGAGCCACACGGACTGAACTTGGGGACTTAGGAACAAAGGGCTGCAGGATCCAAATCTGCAGCCCTAGACCAATCAAAAGCCTCCACCAGTTTGAATGACTCAATGATGTGCTAGCACGGGAATCCAGAGATGAATATAAGTTGAGCCAGTAGGCCCCATCTCGAATCTTGTAATGTAGCCCTACCCTATATCATGTCTATTAAAGAGTTTGTAATCACTCAACTGGCGACTCCTCCATGCATAGAACCAACTATATTATAATATGTTACTGGAAAAAGTCAACATGAGGATGCTTCTTTTGCTGACAGCCCTGTGTCTCTGCAACATATGCTTCCACCCTCAACCTAACATTTTAATAAAAAAAAAAGCTTTACCAGCAACTCCCCCCCAGTAAATAAACAGGGCATTTCCAGGTAAATACAAATTAGGATAAGTGATGCATGTGTGAACTCAACTCTTATTAAATACAGTGGATTTTGCAACCTCTTCTTGCCTCAAAGACTGACACCTACTCTTTGCATATGGCAGGTTCCAGGAAAGGCACCTGTGGTAAAGAATGAATCTTCCGATGCTTCCGAACCTTTTGGTGAAGGTGAAGGGGGCTTGTTGAGAACATTGCTGTGAGCAGATGGACCCCTGAAACCATCTGCTATTGAAGCAACTAAATGTTCAATGATGCATTACAGAATTATTTAGCTCTCAAAGAGCCTGGAAGTAGTTAGTAATGATGGCATCTGTACTGAGAGCAAACAACCTATTTATATATGATCTATCACTTCATAAACTGCTTGGAGACCATCTTTTTTTAAAAAAGAAGCAGTACTCGTATTGACTCCTGATGTATAAAAGTACAGACAAATACTGTTATAAACCTCTGATTGTTAGCTCATTTAGCTCTTTTCCTTTTAACTAAACATTTTTTAAAACAATATTTTAATGCAAATGCATGTTTTCTCTCTTCAGTGTTTCTACCATCAGTGTGATCTTGCATGGCTTCTGATAGCTTTTTCTTTTACTATAATCTTATTAGAGAACTTGCTACTTCCCTTTTTTCAAGATAACTATCCTCACTGAGCATCTATTTGTCATCTGCATAGTGACCAAGCAGTTCCTAAATTCAACCCATAATTCTATTTTGTTTAATTTTTTTCTTGGCTATCCTTCTTCCCTGATCTCTCTTTCTACTTCCCCTGTACCTTCAACAGAAACTGCAGCACATAGGGCATAGGGGGGAAGGGAGGGGGGAAGGGAGAATCCCCCCTGGAAACAGATATCTGTAGGAGATTGAACCAATACATGCAGCAAGAATAAGACACAAAGCTCCATTTATATCTGACACACACAGCCCATCATTTTCCTTCCTTGAATACCTGTCAATCAACAACCAGTCAATCACAGAAAGACCCAATCAGCCACATAATGACAGCCAGATGGCATCTACTCCCCATGAACTGTACTCCTGAAGTCACACTTACTGCCGGTAACTAGCAGCGTTTCCTATCCAGGGAAGTAATGAGGTGTTTTTTGTATTCAGACTAAGTTGTAATGCCTTACACCTCTGACAGGACACCCCTGTGAACAGAATACATGGCTGTTATGTGACTGGTGTCATTTGGCCTTTTTTAAACAGAATCAGTGGTGCTTTATAAACAACAATGCCCTTCCATCCACCAACACATTCATCAGTCAGCTTCACTGAGGAATAAATATGGTTTGTAAATAATGCTGCAGTTTTTAATAGGAGGGTTGTACTAAAACTACCCAGGCCAGATACCACCAAGGTACACATGGTCTGATGTGATCTCTTTCATGCTGCTTTATCAATGATTTCAACCTTGACCTGCAAGGGAACACCTTTTCTTCAACTGATAGGTAATTTAGCCTCTTTGCCTGATTCTGGGGCCCTCTTGTAGTGAATTATTTATGTCGTTTCTGTGATAAGATCTCTGTCCATGGAAAACCCAGCTGAAGTTGTTAAGTGGCTCTCCAAGCCCTTAGTTATGAAAATTAGAAATAAAATCCTTTAGCACTTGTGTGTATCTTCTCAAATCAGCACAGCCTTTTAAACACTGTTGTTTAAGGTCATTGTTTTCCCATTTGAACTCAATGGCATATTGCTGAGGCTTTAAGCCCTCTCCCTATTGCTTGTACAGGAATAAATCCATAAAGCAGCCTTCCTGGCTCAGAACTCAGGATCCAACTTTTGTTAGTGGACAATATCAGCCACATTTTTTACCAAGGATGAAGCCATCCGCCCCCCCCCCCCCCCCAGCTACATATGGTGTCCCATCAGGCGCTCAACAACCATCCCTGTGCTTTGTTGTTTACCTGAAGCTGGGAGGCCAGACTGCTGGTGGGCTGAATTTCTTATGATGGGTCAAACTGTGCAGGCCTGATATACAGGGAAGTAATTCTGGTTTGGTTTGGTTTTTTCGTGTTTTAGTTTCTCAGTAGATTTGCTGTGTATCAAACTAGTGTTACGTTCCAGACATTCATTGTCTATTGTGTAATTTGCTTTCCTTTATTTCACTCCTTGATTCCATATGAGGGAAATTCCATGTGAGCTGCACATTATTTGTTAAAACTAGATTTTATCTCTTGATTTGCATTTCTGATTAGGAAACCACTATGGTGTTCCAACTTGTCCAAGGCTGACTTTTGGGAAGGAAGAGGGATGCCTCATCATTCAAGGACAAGCAGGCTTGCATCCATTAAGGAAGGATGTAAATGGAGGCAGGATGTAAATGGAGGCAGTCCCCTGTGTGAAATGCTTCAAACTTCCAGCCTGGTTGCTGGAATGCAGACAGTGAATCTCATTAGGAATCTAATACAAAAAGGGCACAGAGATCCTGAGGTTGTGGGGTGGAAAATCAGATTAGCTTCATTACTTTATTCTGCACCTCACAGCACTTCTGCGGGTAGACAATTACATTAGATCAGGGAGGAGATCAAAAGGCAAAATCTCCCCAGAAATGCTGCTATTCATTGTCTCATTGGTGGCGGCAAAAACATTAATGTTGATGAAGGACACATTTGCTATAGCTAACCATTTATTTACTTCATATTTCAATTCAAAGCAGTAACCAAGTTTCACCCACAGATCTTTTAAAAATATGACAACACTTTATTATATTTTGAATCTGGACTAGGGTGGCCTAGATCACTCCACTGTGTGTGGTCTTGGACAAGTTATTATCTCTCTTGTGGTCAGTCTATGTATTACTCCAGTCATGTGGAAACCATCAAGCAGCTATTTCCCATGTCATAAAAGTGTACATGGGACACACAGATATAAAGCTTCCCACATCACCCTATGACTCTGTCACACATGTAGAACATAAGGAACCTCTCCCCACCCCCCGCCCCTTCTACAAGAGAAAGACAGTCAAGCAGACTCTGATGCTGATGCTGCTGCCAGGGTCGTGTACGAGATCAATAACAGAATTGTTGCACTAACTACAGAAACAAAATTAAATGCAATTTGGAACCTTGTAAAATGCAGAGCACTATGAAACAGAACACTGTGCCTCAAGGACTTAAAATCACTAAGCACCAGCCCTCAGGTACAACTGCTTAAAATGAGTTTGAAATTGAATTGACATTTTACCTTGTGGTTCTGTTCCCCTTGATGCCCATTGTTAAATCTTAGGATATTTCTATGCCACCTCTACAGAATTCTGCTCAAGGCAGCTTACAATTAAAATAACAATATAAAACTACAAGTCATCAAACATAAACAGCTGAAGAACTGTCAATAAAACTAACTTCAGACCAGAATCAGACAGTTAAAAAAAACCCAGGTAAGATGTAATTCCTAATTAAAAGCCTGGGTAAAAAGACGTGTTTTGGTCTGGCCCCTAAAAGACTGTAAAGAGGTACCAGGCAAGCCTCAAGGGGAATGGTATTCCAAAGGTAAGGTGACAATACAGAAACTGCCCTATCTGTAGTCCCCATCCACTTTACCTCTGAAGTTGGGGGCACAGAGAGCAGGGCTTGAAAGGCCTGTGTTAACTGCCAGGATAGCACAGGAGGAGATGGTCCTTCAAGTACCCTGGCCACAAGCAATTTTAGAGCTTTAAAGGTAATAATATGTCTGGAATTGTGCCTGGAAACAGATGACTAACAAGTGCAGATCTTTCAGCACAGGGGTAATATGATCCCTGTAACCAACCCCTGGCCTGATCTGGCCAGTGCATTTTGGACCAATTAAAGTCTTAGCCATTTTCAGAAGCAGCCCACGTAGACCACATTATAGAAGAAGGAGAAGGGGAGATTGGATTTATACGGAGGAAAAGAAGAAGGCATTGGATTTATATCCTGCCTTCCACTCCAAATCTCAGAGTGGCTCAGAATCTCCTTTATCTTCTCCCCCCACAACAGACACCCTGTGAGGTAGGTGGAGCTGAGAGAGCTCTCACAGAAGCTGCCCTTTCAAGGGAAGCTCTGTGAGAGCTATGGGTGACCCAAGGCCATTTCAGCAGCTGCAAGTGCCCTTCACTTGGAGTCTCAGAGCAGTTTATAATCTCCTTCCCTTCCTCACTCCACAACAGACACCCTATGAGATAGGAGGGACTGAGTTCTGAGAGAACTGCTCTTGAGAGAACAGTTCTGAGAGAACTGTGACTGACCTAAGATCACCCAGCAGCTGCATATGGAGGAGTGGGGAATCAGATTCTCCAGATTAGAGTTTGCTAATCTTAACCACTACACCAAACTAGTAGTACAAATGGGAGACTATGGCCAGAGTTTGCTCAAAAAGTAGAGTGTCACTCCCCGATATTGAAAATGTTATCACATCAGTTGGGGTGGGGCTTCCAGCCAGCTGGCAGTGGATCAAAACTTTGAAAAGCACAGGAACCCCAGCTGGGACCTGGGGGTTGGAAACCCTATTCAGGGGACATGCAACTACTTCCAGGACTGGCTGACTACACAGTCCCCAAGCAGTTTCCCCATTAACCAACAGCACCTCAGTCCTGTCTGGAATGAGTTTCAGTTTATTGATCCTCATCCATTCTCTTACCTTCTTCAGGCACCTATACAGAACTTCCACAATTTCTTATTCTGTAAGCTCCTTGTATGAGATGTCTTTTTGCTTCTGCTATATTGATGTAGCTAATACTAGAATTCAGGGGCACCCAATGAAACTGGTGGCAATAGATTTAGGACAGACAAAAGGACATATTCTTTAATCCTATAACAACTAGGGGAGAAGGCTGCCACTTTTATTCTGCTGGGCAATTCCACCAGAAGGACCACCAACAGATAAATTGTATATTCTGTATAGCACCAATACTTTGTCTTAAATTGTTTTAAATTATAATTGTTTATGTCCTATTGTTTTATACCTGAAATTGAGATGTTGGTATTATTATGATTGTTAGCTGCCCTGAGTCCATTTGGAATAGGCGGGATATAAATTGAAAGTAAATAAATAATAAATAAATAATCAAAGACTATTTCAATTGTGGAATTCACTGCCAAAAGATGTAGTGATGGACACAAACACAGATGACTTGAAAAGGGGTCTAGATAGATTCATGAAGTGTTATATCCACCAATGCCTACGAACCATGATGACTGAAGGGAACTTCCACATTCAGATGCACCAAACCTCAGAATACTATTCGTAGAAGGCAACAGCAGGGGAACACCTTGGCTTCTGTGCCCTCTTGGTTGGCTCTTCAGAGCAGTGCTTCTTTTTGTAGAAAATAAAAATGCTGGTTCTACTCATATATAAGGTTGCATTGATTTTCACCAATTCCCTCTTCAGGACTTGGGAAACCACACCTGCTCCATGTGCTGGCACTCAGTATCAATAAATACTACCACAAAAAAAACCGCCCTGCTCTAAGGTGCACAAGCAATCACATCTTACTCTTCAGGTTCAGGGCTATCACATCTTACTCTTCACAGTATCATAATTTGGTATTCATGCATCTTCCATGGAAAGGTGCAATTCAAAATAAATGATGCATTCAAAATACTGAATTATAGAAATAAAGCAGCCATCCTGTGCCTCAATACATTGCAGTAAGTACCACTGAACACAGAATTACAGAACCATAAAATTGGAAGGGATCTCCAGGGTCATCTAGTCCAACCCCCTGCACAATGCAGGAAATTCACAAATACCACCCCCACACCTCCAGTGACACCAGCTCCATGCCCAGAAGATGACCCCCCCACACCAAAAAAGCCCTCCATGATCCCTAGACATACTGGCCTAGAGAAAAATTGCTGCCTGACCCCAAAGTGGCAAACAACATTTCCCTGGGTGTTTAAGAAAGAGTCACAAGAACTAAGCAGTAATGCAGCCCTTCCTGCCCTCCTTCTCATGATCTGCCTCATTCGCAAAATCAGCATTGCAGTCAGATGGCCATCTAGCCTCTGTTTAAGAACCTACAAAGAAGGAAAGCCCACCACATCCTGAGGAAGCCTGTCCCACCGAGGAACCACTCTGTCAGAAACTTCTTCCTAATGTTTAATTTCAACCCATTGGTTCTAGTCTGAAATTCTGGGGCAGCAGAAAACAACTCTGCACCATCCTCTGTATGATAGTCCTTCAAGTACTTGAAGATGGTTATCACATCACTTCTCAGTTGTTTCCTCTCCTGGCTAAACATACCCAGCTCCTTCAGCCTTTCCTCGTAGGACTTGGTCTCCAGGTGGGACTTCATTTCGAGTAAAAACACAGTTTAAATAAATCCATTGGCTCCAGGGCCGGCCCTAGGTTGCATAGCACCCCAGGCACCCCCCTCCTCCCTCCGTGGTGCCGCATTGTGCCCCCCCTCTGTGGCACCTCCTCCTCCCTCACTTCCTCACAATTTTAATGCCCGGGAATGGGTGGTGAAGTGTCACGCTCCCAGGGCTCTTTAAAGGCCACCCCCCTGACAATCAGCTAATCGGCAGGTAAAACTGTGCCAGAGGCTGGCAGCTCCTATGCCACCCCTCCAGCACATCACTGTTGCCCATATTAATAACTTCTTACTTAATATGGGCATCTCAATCAACATAAGCAAAACAAAATTCTCAGGAATGTGTTATATTTCTTGGGCATGGAATTGTTAATAGTAGGGTGGTTCCCCTCAAAGGAAAAGGTGCAAAAATTGCATTCAGTCATCACGGCCATAGACACGAGACACACCTATGACAATAAGGTGATTCAACACCTCGTGGGGTTCCTATTGTGTTCCTTTAACCCATTTTGACTACCCTGTATTAGTGGCATTATACCAAGCCATCACTCAAAAGAAACCATTCCGCTTTTCATCCAAATACAAAAGTTTATTATGGTTAAATTACAAATGGCTAGTACCATACACGCCCCCCCCCCCCCCCGAGAGCATGGCCAAAGGTATTTGTGGATGCTACGCCAACTACTCTTGCATACATTGATTACACATCCAGTACCATAAAAGCATACTCAATGCCTCCTCATACCATACATGTTGCTGAATTGATAGCTGCTGTGTGGGCAGTTTGGGAAATGGGAGCAGGAATCATTTGTTCTGTGGTCGCTTTTTCAGCGGCTTGCTTGTCCTTCCCGCCGCTGCTGCTCCGATGCTGATCATGACTGCACCAGAGGGGTGACATAGGAGCTTTCAGCCTCCGATGCGGTTTTACCCGGTGATCAGCTAATTGGCAGGGACGTGGCCTTTAACGAGCCCTGGGAGCATGACGCTTCACTGCCCATTCCCGGGCATTAAAATTGTGAGGGAGGGAGGAGAAGGCTAGTGAGGCAAATAGGGATTTGCTTAGGGGGCAGGGTGAGGGGAGGCCAAATTTGGTGCCCCTGCCCTGCTGGCACCCTAGGCAATTGCCTAGTTTGCCTAGAGGGTGGGCCAGCCCTGATTGACTCAGAAACCAAGATGCTCTGCTTTGGCTGCTGCTATTAACCCCAATAAATGCTGCTCAATACGTTGTCTGTATGTCAGTACAATGAGATCTCAATTCAAAACCTTTTTCTGGATTCTCCTGCTAATTGAGATGGGGTGGGTGGTACCCAGGGACAGAGCATTCTGGGTTGTCATGCTATGTCTCTAAGGTAGTTTTCTTAATGATCAGCTAGATTTAAATCCAGGAGTAATTTAGAGACCATTTCAAGATATAAGCTTTTACGAGTCAAACCATCCAGTGGAAAAAATTGCCAGCTAGTAATACAATTCTTTTGTAGAGGCTAAAAGCCAAACCTCTGTCAGATTTTTTTTTAAAGGCGAAAAAAATCACTGATGAGGAAGTGACAAAACAAACACAGGACAGTTCCAGGCATTCAATAACACAAATAATTCAAGAAGAATAAGAAAAAATATAGTTTAAACTTTTCTTTTTCCATGCATGCACACACACACAAATCTATATTGTGAAATATTACTGACAAGAATATCTGTTTTATATATCAAATCTTTTCAAAATGCCTTTAAAAGGAGAGATCTTCCCAGTAATTTCAAGAAATGTCAATATCTGCGTATTTTATCCTTTCTCTGACAAACCCACTTGAATAGAGAAAGATCTGAGCATTGTAGAACTTCCTCAGGACTCTTCCCTTACACCATCCACTTCCTGATTTAATAAGCAGCCCATTACAAATTTCTTCCACTTTCGCCCATTCACATCTGTCAGCATATGGAATGGGGTTTAAAGGCTAGATGTTCTGACAAGGAGGATTCCTTGTTTAAGAGCTCTCATCACGAAGCACCCTTAATTAAAAATTGTATTGATTTCTCCCTTTTTCCTTCCCTCCTTAACGACAGGCACTGGTCTTCAACACCCATTGTTAGACCCGTTGACAGTTTAAGTAGTGAAACAAAGGGCATTTATACAGCACTTAGCGCAACATTATTACAGATTAAAAAGTGCTTTATCTTAGTAATGGCATTTGCTTAGACTCTGGTGATTTGTGAAAGCATTTGTGTACACATTATTTGCACAATGTGTATGTTACCATCTCAGTTGCATTCTGCTTTCCTGTCCTCTTCACAAGGAACCCTCACATTTTTACTGGCAGTGAGGTTAAACATTATCCCTTGATACTCTTCTCTCCTTTCCACACTCAGTCTTTTAGAGCTGGGGAGAATAGTCCATGGCTTGTGCTTCCTGGGTCTTACTAAGCCTTCTGTGAGCTAAATGAAAACCAGAGGTTTCCACGCGGGAAAGGTACTTGGATCCTTTCTGAACCACTAGTGTTCTTTTAGTGCCTGCTTTTGCCACTGCTGAAAAGAACAGAGCCTGAATTCCATGCCATGTCAGGATACATGAAGGCATCCCTTAGACATAACCTGAAAACTAGATCGTTTCCCAACAGCCAATGATCTGTTTCCCAACAGCCATGTATTGGGGTGTTCCCCATGACAGCCATTTTGTGCTGTGCCCCTGTAGCAGCCATTTTGTGGTGGTTCCCTCTACTTGTTTTCAAAATGTGAAAGTGCCCACCGGTTCAACAAAGTTGAGAACTCCTAGTTTACTCTATTTTGTTGCTTACTTTACCCATTTTGGTCTCAGTATTTGTGTGCATGTGTGTGTGAGTGCTGTCAAGCTGCTTCTGACATGGTCAGCCTATGAATTAATAACCTTTAAAATGTCCTATCATTAACAGCTTTGCCCAGATCTTCTTAACTGAGGGTCATGGCTTCTTTTATTGAGTCAATCCACCTCATGTTTGCACTTCCTCCTTTTCTGCTGCCTTTAAATTTTCCTAGCATTATTGTTTTTTTCAGTGATTCTTGTCTTCTCATAATATGACCAAAGTATGATAGCTTTGGTTTAGGGATGTTTCTAGGGAGAGTTCAGGCTTGATTTGATCTAGAACTTACTTAATTGTCTTTTTGGTGGTCCAAGGTATCTGTAAAACCCTCCTCACTACACCACATTTCAAATTAGGTAACTTTCTTCTTCTCAACTTCCTTCACTTTCTAACTTTCATACCCATAGCTAGTAATGCTGAATCCTCTAGTATGCATTATACTGATTTTGGCCACCAGCAACACATCCTTTAATTTAAGGATCTTTTCTAGCTCCATATTGCTGTTTAATTCATTGATACTACTTTTAGGTACTCAGCCAACTTGAAAGTATGTCAGCCTTATGTATATAGAGAAGTAGAAGGGGAGATGGCAAACCTTACTTCTCTAACTATCTGGTGAGTTGATCCTACCAGTGACTCAGCAGACTTACCCTACATTTCCATATTACACCACAATTTGATGCTGGTAGGCTATGTGTATTATATAAAACCAACTAGTAATCTACAACTGAACCTCATGTATAAACCCTATATGTGCCAAATAGTTCACATGTGTCAGCTACCTGTTTGGGGGCAGGAGATCTTCTATTCCCATCTCCAATAAGAACATAAGATCATGCCAATGGCCCATCCAGTCCAACACTCTGTCACTAGTGGCCAAAAAACCCAAGTGCCATCAGCAGGTCCACCAGTGGGGCCAGGACACTAGAAGCCCTTCCACTGTGCTCCCCCCCCGCCCCGCCCGGCCAAGCACCAAGAATACAGAGCATCACTGCCCCAGACAGAGAATTCCAACAATATGCTGTGGCTAATAGCTACTGACGGACCTCTGCTCCATAAGTTTATCCAGTCCCCTCTTGAAGCCGTCTATGCTGGAAGCCATCACCAACTCATGTGGCAGTACATTCCACATGTTAATTGCCCTTTGGGTGAAGAAGTACTTCCTTTTATTAGTTCTAACCTGACTGCTCAGCAATTTCATTGAATGTGCACGAGTTCTCATATTGTGAGAAAGGGAGAAAAGTACTTTTTTCTCTACCTGCTCTATCCCAGGTAGAGATAATCTTGTAAACCTCTATCATATCACCCCTCAGTCGACATCTCTCCAAGCTAAAGAACCCCAGACATTTTACCCTTTCTTCATAGAATGCGTAATTTATAATATGTATTGATTTTAACTTTGTTGTGGTTTTATGTTGTGAGCTGCCCTGAGCCTGCTCCAGAGGGGAGGGCAGGATATAAATCAAATATTAAAAAAATAGGGAAAGTGTTCCAACCCTTTAATCATTTTAGTTGCCTTTTTCTGCACTTTTTCCAATGCTATAATATCTTTTTTGAGGTGCGGTGACCAGAACTGTACACAGTACTCCAAATGAGGCCACACCATTGATTTATACAGTGGCATTATGATACTGGCTGATTTGTTTTCAATTCCCTTCCTAATAATTCCCAGCATGGCGTTGGCATTTTTTATTACAATCACACACTGCCTCGACATTTTCAGTGAGTTATCTACCATGACCCCAAGATCTCTCTTTTGGTCAGTTTCCACCAGTTCACATCCCATCAACTTGTATTTATAGTTAGAATTTTTGGCACCAATGTGCATTACTGTGCACTTGGACACATTTAACCTCATTTTCCACGTTGACGCCCACTCACCCAGCCTCGACAGATCCCTCTGGAGTGTCTCACAATCCTCTCTGGTTCTCATCACCCTGAACAACTTAGTGTCATCCACAAACTTAGCTACTTCACTGCTTACTCCCAACTCCAAATCATTAATGAACAAGTTAAAAAGCATGGGACCCAGTACTGAGCCCTGAAGTATCCCTCTGCACAAACTACAGTTTGGTGTAGTGGTTAAGTGTGTGGATTCTTATCTGGGAGAACTGGATGTGATTCCCCACTCCTCCACTTACACCTGCTGGAATGGCCTTGGGTTAGCCATAGTTATTGCAGGAATTGTCCTTGAAAGGGCAGCTACAGTGAGAGCCTCTTGACCCCACCCACCTCACAGGTTGTCTGTTGTGGGAGGAGAAGATAAAGGAGATTATAAACTGCTCTGAGTCTCTGATTCAGAGAGAAGGGCAGGGTATAAATCTTCTGTCTTCTTCTTACCACTCTTCACTGCGAAAATTGCCCATTTATACTCACTCTCTGTTTCCTATTAGCCAGTTTTTGATCCACAAGAGGACGTATCCTTTTACCCCATGATTCTTGAGCTTACTAAGAGATGGTCTCCACTTGTCCCCAGAAGAAACTAGGCTGCTGGCACTTAAAATCAAAAAGGTGACAGAGCAGTTTTTAAACTACCTTGATGGTCACTCTTTGAGTAAAATTGATGGCATTCTTACCCAGTGCTTAAAATTTTCAGTACGGAGCTTGAAGAAGCCACATGCGAAACAGGAAAATAGTACAAACCTGTTCTGGACTGCTGGCTGTATAGCCATGAATTGTAGGCTGCATAGTTGTAAAATTACTGAAGGTGTTGAACTATTGTCAATTTCACCGGAACTTTCCTAAAGGAGTTACAACCTCTATGGATGGTAGAAGACGGGATTGATATTCTGGTGCAACTGTTCCTTATACACACATGTTTGTTCACCCCCTCAAAGAACTCTAACAGATTAGTGAGACAAGATTTTCCCTTAAAGAACCCATGCTGAGTCTTTCTCAGTAACTTTTGTTCATCAATGTGACTACTAATTCTCTCTTTGATAATGGTTTCCACCAACTTTCCCAGTATTGAAGTTAAACTGACTGGCCTGGATCTCCTCTGGAACCCTTTTTAAAGAAGAACCAGAAAGCAGGGGCCCTAGTCTCCTTGTGATCCCAATAAGGTAAGTGGACTTTCCACAAGGAGAACCACATAAACACAAAAGGATCCTTCATGTTTTTTTACATTTCCAACATCTATCTGACACCTGATTGTTCATTTTTGCCAGTTTCTTAGGTGACATGTACCATCTATATAACATTTTAAAGCAGTTTTCTTTAATGTTATAACATGTCGATATTTTCATAGAGTTCTTCCATAAATACTCCCATGGTTTCATTTGTATTTCTTTGTTGAAATTAATTACCCATTTTATCATTTGAGATTTGACTACTTCATCTTCCATAGACCACTTCATAATAATTTATAAATTCTTGAAACCAATTTTTCATTGTCAGCCAACAGCATTCTTTCCAATTCTGTTTGCTCCTGTCTTATGCCTTCATTTTTTAATTTGTTGCAGTTGAAACCAATTATATTTGTACTGTAATTCTTCAGCTGATTTTAATTCCACCTTTCCTCCCTGTATCCTTAATAGTTGATTAAATGTTAACCACATCCCTTCATCTGTTTCTGAGGATAATTTTATTACTTCCATTGGCACAATCCATAGCGGCTTTCTCTCATCACCTTATTTTTTATATTTTAACCAGGTACTTAGCAGATTCCTTCTTATGTAATAATGTGAGAAAAAAACATCCATCTTATTTTTCCCATAGTACATATATGCATGCCAACCAAAAATATTTCCATGGCCTTCTAAAACCAACAGTTTCTTATTTAATAACATCATCCATTCTTTAATCCACACCAAACACACTGCATCGTGGTACAATTTTAGATCCGGCAATTGGAAACCTCATCTTTCTTTTGCGTCAGTTAAAATTTTCATTTTGATTCTTGGTTTTCTCCCAGCGCATACAAATTCTGAAACTTTACTTTGCCATTGTTTGTTGTCCTTCACAATTGGAATTGTTTGAAATAGGAACATAATTCTTGGTAGAACATTCATTTTAATTGCAGCAATTCTGCCCAGCATAGACAAGTTCAATTTGTTCCATTTTATCAAATCTTCATCAACTTTCCGCTAGAGCTTATTTTTATACAAATCTATATTTTTCATAGTAATTTCCACACCTAAATATTTTACTTTTGAAGTAACCTCACACTCTGTTGCACTTTGCAGTTCATCCTGTTGACTCTTTGTCATATTTTTGCACAAAATTTTCGATTTTTCTTTATTTATATAGAAGCCTGACAGTTCTCCATACTCTTGTATCTTACGAAGCAGCAATGGTGTTACACATAAGGGATTTTCATTGATAAACATTACATCATCAGCAAATGCTCTGTATTTATAAGAAAAACCTTTCAGTTTCAGTCCCTCTATTTCTTTATCTTTTTGTATTTGCATAAGCAAAATCTCTAGTGTCATTATAAATATCAATGGAGATAGAGGGTAGCCTTGCCTTGTTCCTTTACTAATTATCATTTTCTCCATCAAATATGCATTTATACAGAGTCTTGCTTGTTGCTCAGTATATATCGCCTTAACCATTCTTATAAAATCTTCTCCTAGTCCCAATTTCTCCATCGCTGCAAACATAAAATCCCAATTCAGATTGTCAAAGGCCTTCTCTGTGTCTGCAAAGAATAATGCCACTTCTTTTTCAGAGTGCTTCTCATAGTATTCAACAATGTCTATAACAGTTCTGATATTATCTCTAATTTGTCTTCTGGGAAGAAATCCTGCTTGCTCCTCTTTAATGAAATTATTCAAATGCTGTTTGAGTCGTTCTGCTAGTATCCTAGCATATATTTTGTAGTCATTGTTAAGTAATGAAATTGGTCTATAGTTTTTTACATTTGTAGAATCTGTCTTCTTTCAGTATCAATGAAATTACTGCTTCCTTCCATGTATTTGGTATTTTCCCATCAATTCTTATAATATTCATCAACTTTTGAAGTTTTGGTGCTAACGTCTCCACGAGGACTTTGCAGAATTTTGCTGTAAAACCGTCTGGACCTGGTGCCTTCCCCATTTTCATTGAATTTTTTTTTTTTTTTTTTGAAAAAAAAGGCAGGTTTTATTGAACATTTCACAAATCCATTTACAAACAGTTCAAAAAACAAATCTGATCCCGCCGCATCCTCCCCTTCCACCCCCCACCCCCCACCCCCATCCCCAAGGAGCATCTAGGTAATATCTAATACAGTTCTAATTTCTTAACTATCTAATTTATTTATCCATTGATATAACTTATTCCAAGTCCTTCTTGAATCTTGCAAATTGCCTCCTCTTAATCTAACCGTAAGATTATCCATTTCTGCAGCCTCTAACATTCTCTGTACAAATTCATTTCTGGTTGGTATTTGAGAATTTTTCCAATATTTAGCGTAAAGAATTCTAGCGGTAGTGATTATGTGTAGTAGAAGTTTTTTGTCATATTTAGTTAAATTCCCTTTACATACATTTAGTAGGTACAACTCAGGTGTATGACAAATGTTAATTTTTAATATTTTCTGTGTCCAATTGTTTACTAAAGCCCAATATTTTTTGGCTATTTCGCAGTTCCACCAAATGTGATATAGAGATCCCTTCACCTTTTTACATTTCCAGCAAGCATTAGAATAATTGGGATATATCTTGCTTAGTCTTTCTGGGGTTAAATACCACCTATGTGCCATCTTATAGATATTTTCTTTGAAAAGGGCCGATCTTGTCAACTTTAAATTTTGAGTCCAGATTTTCTCCCAATATTCCAATTCAACGCTATACCCGAAGTCTCGTAACCACTTGATCCAACTTTCCTTTACGACTTCTCCCATTAGTTTAATTTCTAATAACCATTTATATAATTTGGAGATAAGCTTTTGTCTGCCCTCTATTATGTTATCAAATTCCAAATTTGTTTTAATAAAGCCCTTTTCTTTGTCTCGCCCATATTTCGATTTAATTTGATTTTCGAGCCACCAGTCCAGTTTAACATTTTCATTCATAATCAAATTACAGTCCACATCTAATAAATTTCTGTAATTGGAGCTGGCACCCCACTCATATAAGTTTGGGTGGCAAGAGGCCTCTACTGGGGATAGCCATAAAGGTGTCCTCGGGTAAATCATTCTTTTAAGCTCTATCCAGACTTTATATAGTGATTTCCTAATTTCGTGTCTATGAAATATATTTTCTCTGGTGGGAGGGGAGTACCACAAATAATGATGCCAGCCTCTGCTTAGTCCGGTGCCCTCTAATATCAATAATCTCTTATTTTCTAATGTAAACCAATCTGCTATCCACATCAGGCAGCATGCCTTATAATATAAGTTCCAATCAGGTAGAGCGAACCCTCCCCTGGAGACACTATCTTGCAGTATTTTTAATTTTATTCTGGGCTTTTTATTTTGCCATATATATGCAGTGATGAGCTTATTCAGTTGGACGAAGAAGGATTGAGACAGGATAATCGGTATTGTTTGGAACAAGTATAAGACTTTTGGCAAGATGTTCATTTTAATCGTGGCTATTCTACCAAGCAATGAGATCTGTAGGTCTTTCCATCTATGTAAATCCGTTTTAATTTCTGTGAGAATCTTTTCATAGTTGTCCCTTTGAAGAGTTTTTAAGTCGTTAGAAAAGTGGATCCCCAAATATTTAATTTTCTTCTCATAACTAAATCCTGATTTCTTTTCAAACAATTCTATCTCTTCTTTGGTCATGTTCTGTGCCAGGAATTTCGATTTCTGAAAATTAACTTTGAAGCCAGAGATTTTCCCATATTCTTCCAAAACTTTCATCAGGCAATCAATTGAGGTCGTTGGGTCTTCAAGGGTAAGGAGTAAATCATCTGCGTACGCCCGAACCTTATATCTTTCTCCCTTGATGTTGGCTCCTTGCACTCCGTCTTCGTCTCTTATTTTTATTAGTAATAATTCCAGAGTAAGTATAAATAGTAAGGGGGACAGTGGGCATCCCTGTCTTGTCCCCCGTTCTATTCTGATCGGGTCTGACAAATTTCCATTGATATTGACTCTAGCACTTTGGTTGGAATAAATAGCTCTAATTAATTTGATGAAATTCGGACCACACCCAATGGTTTGGGCGGACTTTACGATAAAATTCCAATTTACATTATCGAACGCTTTTTCCGCGTCGAGTGCAATTCCGACGAACTGCTTCCCTGGATGTAGTCGGTAGTATTCTAATATATCTATAAAAAATCTTGTATTTTGTCGTATTGCTCTGTCAGGTACAAATCCCGTTTGATCTTCATTAATAACTGTGTGGACAATCTTCTTCAGCCTGTTAGCCAGGATTGTTGCGAAAATCTTATAGTCTGAATTCAGAAGTGAGATCGGTCTATAATTACGTATGTCCATAGGGTCCAAATCTCTCTTATGTATTAATGATATCAAAGCCTCATTCCATGAGGAGGGAAGTTTGGCCGATTCCTGAATCTCCTCTATCAGGTATTTATAAGGAACGAGTAAATTTTCTTCAAAAGCTTTGAAAGCTTCAATAGGTAAGCCGTCTGGTCCAGGAGCTTTATTAGGTTTCTGCGTTTTCAGTGCCTCAGTTATTTCATGCATTGTGATGTTACTTTCCAGATCGTTACAATGGTCTTCTGTTATACTCTTAGTCCGAAGCTTACTAATAAACTCTTCCTGGGTCTGAGGTCCGATCTCTTGTCTTTTATATAAGTTCTGAAAAAATCTTTGGACAATTCCATTTATTTGAGATTTTTCGGTTATTTCTTCATTGTCTTCATTTCTAAGCACTCTTATGGCCTTCTTCTCCCTTTCTTTTCTTAGTTTGTATGCCAGCCATCTACTCGGTTTGTTGGCGTTCTCGAAGTAGTTTTGTCTGGCCCATGTTATTTTCTTCTCGAGTTCATCCATTAATAACAAATTTATTTCATGTTGAGTCTTGTATATTTTGACTAATACTTCTTTAGAGCTTTTATTTTTTTGTTGTTTTTCCAAATTTCCCAGTTCAGCTACTAAATCCTTGTACATTTTCATCCGTTCTTTTTTCCTTTTGGTTGTATAACTGATCGCGATCCCTCTAAAGAAGGCCTTAAACGTGTCCCAAACTATTTGTACTGAGGTGCCTTTTTTTAAGTTGCAATAAAAAAACATCTTGATATCCTTTTTTGCTTTCTCTAAGAATGCTTCTTCTTTTAGTATTTGTGTATTAAGAGTCCAGCGAGGTTTATTTGCTGAGTCTTTCAAGATAATCTGTATAGGATTATGGTCGGCATACGATCTGGGATTGATGTTAGCTTCAATAACCGACCATCCTAAAGACGCAGACAGCCAGCACATATCCAATCTGGACCAACTATTATGTACATGGGAAAAATATGTAAAATCAGTTGTTTGGGGGTTTTTCATCCTCCATACATCAATCAGGTTGTACTCATCAGCAAGCTTAAAAAAGGATTTCGGGAGTTGAGTTCGGGTTTTTTTTCCTTTGGTATTCACATATTTTTTATCTTTATCAATATCTAATATGGCGTTGTAGTCACCCACAATACACAAATTCTGTAAATTGCAATTGATTAGTTTTTCATGAAGCTTAGCGAAGAATTGTTCTTGATTGTTGTTCGGGGCATAAATGTTAACCAAGGTTATTTTTTCCCCGTTTAGTTCCAATTCGATCATTATGATTCTACCAATTTCATCTTTAAACAACAATTTAGCTGGTATTGATTCTTTCACATAAATGGCCACTCCTCTTTTCTTCTTTGAGTCACATGAATAATAGAGTTGGCCTAACTTTTTGTTCTGGAGATATTTTGTGTCGCCATCTTTTATGTGGGTCTCTTGTAAGCATATTATTTGAGCTCCGGTCTTCTGTAATTGTAAAAACAGTCTTTTCCTCTTCTTTGGTTCGTTAAGGCCATTTGTATTAACTGAAAAAATCTGGACTCCGGGTTTTGTCATCATTTCGTCGTTGTATAGTCATCTACCGGTTTTTTCTGTCTTTTTTGGGTTTGTGATCTTGTCTTTATTCTTTCTTTTTTCCTCTCCCGCTGATCTCTTCCTTCCTGTCCTTTATGCTCCTCTTCCTCTTCTTCTCTGTCTTCCGTTGAGTCAGAATCTTGGCATTGTCCTTCTATTTGTTTCCTCCAGAAGTCTTCCGCATTTTCAACTGATGTTATGTTATATCTGTTGGATTGATACGTAAAGAAGAGTCCTTCTGGAATTAACCATTTGTATTGTATTGAGTGCTTCATGAGCCAACTAGTCAGTTTTTTATATCCAAATCTTCTTTTTCTAATGGACCAAGGGATGTCTCTTAAAACTTTAATTTCCTTTTCTTCCCAAGTCAGGGGTTTTCTTTTAATTGAACTCAAAATGTTTTCACATGTCGCAGTGCGGGAGAATTTAACTTGGATTTCTCTAGGAATGTTTAATTTTCTGGTATACGCCGAAGAGACTCTTCTGGCCCACTCCATCTCTGATCTGCCTTGCTTCAAGAGTTCTTGGTCTTCTTGTGAGTTTAGCAAATCGACAATCTTATTCTCTATATTCTCATCTTTTTCCTCCGGAAGGTTTTGAAATCTGAGAATATACGCAGATTTTTCCATTTCGAGTCTGGCGACCCTATTTTCTAACTCAGCGATACTGGCTTTATTTTCTTGTATATCTGTAGAGGTGATTTCTTCTTGATCTTGGAGGTCCCTTACTTTAGCTGAGAGTTCATGCATTTGTTGGGTGTTAACTAGTAATTGTTTCTGAAATTCCACAACCTGCTCATTGGTTTTCTTGATTTCGGTTAACAGTTGTGTCTTAACTTCTTCCAGCGCTGCTTGATTCTGTTGGAATCCAGCCGTCATTATATTTTGGAGCTTTTCAATGGGATCCTGATTACCTATAAACGTTCCTACTTTACTCCCCCCAGGGGGAGTAGCTTGACCCAGTTTTTTAATTTTGGCTTCCATTTCTAATCTCTCGCTCCTGATAGCTTTCCCAATATCCTACTTTAGGCACAGATCTAAACCAAACACCTGAAACCTCTAGAATAATGTGGACACTATATTTTGCACACCTAATCTATAATCTACTAGATTCTAGGCTCCTGAGCCTGCCCTGGGACCCTTAACAGTAATCGGTCCTCAAACTTCAGTTTCAAGCAGCTCAGTCCAGACAAATTAATATCAATGGTATCAATTTCAGCAACAATGTTCAATAATCAATACTCAATAATCAATAGAAATCAGTCAGAACATAGATCAATAAATCAGTGCATCAGTTAATTAATTAATCAGTTACCTAATCAGGTTATTAATAAGTCAGTAAATTAATTTAGTCTAATTTAGTCTAATTTAATCTAATTAATCAACTACAGACCCCTAATCAACCCATCAGTTCCCACAGCCTTGTTACTCAATATACACTCAGTATAGAATGGAGATTCCCCCTCTTTACTTATATTCTTATATTCTTAATTTCCTTAAATAAGCAAATTATATATTCTACAATGTATAATATAATAACCAATAGCCAATAGTCACCAATAGTTTAATTTACAGTCCCTTTTCTTCTTTCTTCTTTCTTCCTTATCTTCCTTTCTTCTTTTTACAAATCTTCTTTTCTTCCACTCTTTCTCTTGTGTGAGTTGACTTTAACCACTCTTCAGGGAAGATGCAGCCGCTAGATACAGCTAAGAACTGTCTCTTCCCCCTTTACACCTTCCAAATTCTCCAACGTACCTTTTCCACAAGTTCTAGCCGCTTCTCTTGCTTTCACAGATCTTAATCCAATTTTTATACTCTGCTGTCTGCTTTCTGCTGTGCCCTAGCGAGTTCCTTCTTACACAGTTCTCTCTCTGCCGACCGTCGCCATCTTAACTCTAGGAAGATGCCAGGGGGGGGGGGTTTCTTTGCCACTCCGGTTTGTCACACCAGAAGTCCAATTATCAGCCCAATTGTCTATTTGCAGTCTCCTATTCTTTGTTTTAAAGTTTCTGGCAGTCTTAAAGGTTCTGCTCTTGGCTTCATTTATTTATTAGTCCCCCCTTCTTTTCCTAAGTCGCTACCAAGCTCCGCGGCTTCCCATGAAATGGCGGATCAAAGGCTTTTCTCCAAAGCTTTCTGTTTCTTTTCTTTTCTCAAACGCCTCACAGTCTCCAAGACAGCCGCCTTCGTTTCCAACCCCCTCTTATCTGCTCAAACTTCTCTACCAAAGTTATTAAAAAGTATAAAACAAACAAGGTGAGTCTCCAAATCTCTCGCTTCTGTGTCAAACATACCAAGCCTCGCTATCTCAGCCTCGGCGGTCGTCCGCTGGTGACACCCGGCTCTTTCGCACTTAGCAAGCCGCCGCGTCTCGGCTTTTCGCCTTCCGTTCGGGCTCCCCGCTGCACTTCAAGATTTTAGAGTCCAATTCAGCAACAAAGGCTTAAGTTCCTGCTTCTTATGTCTGATTTCATTATCCAGTTAGGCAGGAAAAAAAAGTTGGAATTCGGAGTCCTGTCTGCTCCTTCCCGGCGGCCCAGTTAGACGCACCAGCGTTGGAAGGCTCCTGTCAGCGGGAAAGGCTGAGCTCTCGGGTGAAGCCTCCGCTTCGCCCCAGATTCTCTGCCAGCTCCTCAGACTGAGAAGCGTCCCCAGACGCTTCTGTTAGGGGGTATACAGCAAGGTATCCCCCAGGGAGCCTGCCAAAACAGAGTGTTCATCGGAGCTCCGTGAACAGACCCTGCTTCACAGCGCCATCTTGCCGGTCTTCCCCCATTTTCATTGAATTTATTGCTGCTTCAACTTCAATTTTTTCAATTGGTTCATTTAAGACCATTTCGATATTTTCTGTTAGTGGATTTAGTTGAATTTTTTGTAAATATGCATCTATTTTTCTTTTCTCCATGTCAAGTAGAAGGATTCAATGACGAGTCAAAATTGATACTAAGACTACATTTATTGATAAACTGTTACTTTGGCTCAAGCCGATTGCTTGAGAAGAATGAGCCCAATACATTGATACAAGAGTTTTAAGGTACACTTCAAAGAGATTCCTACGGGGAGGGGGAGCAAAGGAACATTCACACATAACTACAAAGATACTTTCCCAGGGCAGTTATCAAGCTGGTTGTCCTTGCATTCGTATGCGAATCTTCCTCCCTCGGGAGGCCCTGTGGGAAGACACAGATTAGTTTGTTCTCAACAGTTGCCAGTCATAAACAAAAAGAGGGGGTAACTATGGGGCAATAAACTAGCAGCATTTGGTTCATCATGATTTTACCCAGGCCTGGTTTTGACAGGCCAGAACCCCACAGTCTTTGGTCAGAATCAGTCAAGCTTGACATACTGCCCCCCTCAAGCTGACCCCCTCGGTCTTAGAGGGTGGTTTTTGTGAAACTTATTGATTAGAACAGAAGCAGATACATCCTTCTCTGCCACCCATTCATTTTCGTTAGCAGGGAAGTGTTTCCATTTAATCAAATAGTACAATTTTCCATGTCTGATTTTTGAGTCCAGAATTTCCTGGACCTCATGGTGACTCTGATTCCCAATCTGGATAGGTTGAGGTGCTGCTGGTTGAGGGTGCCAAGGAGAAGAACCGGGGTCCTTCTGAAGAAGACTGCAATGAAAGACAGGGTGTACTTTACTAAACATTTTAGGTAGTTCCAGTTCCACTGTGACCTTGTTTATCACCCTTTTGATCTTGAAAAGTCCTAGGTACCTATATGCCAGCTTTTTGGAAGGTTGATTTAGTGGCAGATTTTTTGTTGAGACAAACACTGAATCCCCCACCTTGAAATCGCAGGCGGGGACATGGGATTTGTCATATTGCTTTTTGTATGCTTCCTTGGCTGCCTCTAAGTTTTCCTGGATCTCCTTCCAGCTTTTGCTCAGGGTGCCCCACCAGTCCTCGAAGGAGCTGGATTCTTTGTTAGTGTCTCCTCCCGGTAGTAAGGGGATTGGTTTTCCCTCATACCCACTCACAGTTTGGAACGGGGAAGCCTTGGTAGAGCTATGAAAGCTGTTGTTATAGCCATACTCCGCAAAGAGGAGCAAATCTACCCTATTGGACTGCTGGTGATTGATGTAGCACCTTAAATATTGCTCCAGCAAGGCATTCATGCGTTCCGTCTGTCTGAGGGTGGTAGGCCGAGCTCAAACCCTGCTCCATTCTCGTTAATTTGCAAAACTCCCACCAGAAGTTGGCAATGAACTGCGGGCCGCGGTCGCTAATTACTTTATCCGGGAATGAGTGGAGTTTGACCACGTGATTGAAAAATAAATAGGCCAATTTCTTTGCTGTGGGGAGTTGAGTGCAGGGAATGAAGTGAGCTTGCTTAGAGAATGTGTCTACAACCACCAATATCATGGTCTTGCCATGCGAGGGTGGTAGCTCCACAATGAAGTCCATGGAAACCACTGACCATGGCCGGGCAGCCATTTCTATCAGTTTGAGCAGCCCGGGAGGTTCCCCCCCCCTTCGTTTTGCCATTATACATATGGGGCATGAGGAGACAAATTCCGACACGTCCTTTTTCCGGGAAGGCCACCAGAATTGTTGGCTGATCAGGTGGAGTGTTTTTACATACCCAAAATGCCCTGCCAATTTATTGGAATGGCAAAACTGTAACACTTCCGCCCTCATGCTCTTGGGGATGTACAGCTTTTCTCCTTTATACCATAAGCCATCCTCCCTTTTCTGGACTCCTTCCGGCCTGTCTTCCCCTTCCTTTTCTGTCTCTAATGCCATTTTCTCCCCATCCTTCCAGTTTTCGCTTCATTTGAGACTGGGTGTTTACCACCACGGCCACCTGGGAGGGGGGAATAAGGGAGTCCACCACCTCTTCTTTCTGGCTGTTGTGCTGGGGCAGGTGAGATAAAGCGTCCGCTAAGAAGTTTTTAGTGCCGGGGATGTGCTTCAGCACAAAGTCAAATTTAGAGAAAAACCCCACCCATCTGATCTATTTTTCGCTTACTTTCCTTCTACCTGTGAGGGCCTCAAGGTTTTTGTGGTCAGTCCAGATTTAGAACGGCACTTTTGCTCCCTCTAGCCAGGACTGCCAAGTTTTCAAAGCAAAAGTCACTGCAAAGGCTTCTTTATCCCACACCAACCAATTTCTCTGCTCTGCAGAGAATTTCTTGGAAATATAGGTGCATGGTCTCAACCTCCCCTCTTCGTCCTTCTGCATGAGAATGGCTCCTACGGCCACATTGGAGGTGTCGCATTGCACAATGAAGGGCCGGAGCTCATTAGGGAGGCTCAGGACCAGCACACTAGTGAACAGCCGCTTCAATTTATCAAATGCCGCCTGGCACTTAGGTGTCCAGTTGAGGCGGGCCCCCAGCTGTTTAGCCTTGGGGCCCTTCCCCTTTGTTTTTAACAACTCGGTAAGGGAGAGCATAATTTGGGTGAACCCCGGTATGAAGGTTCTGTAAAAATTTGCGAACCTGAGGAAGGATTGGAGCTGTCTACGTGTCCTCACGGGAGCCCAATCTAACACGGCTTGCACTTTTGTCGGGTCCTTCGCCAACCCCTTCGCAGACACCTGAAATCCCAAGTAGTCTAGTTCCGTCTTGTGGAATTCTCATTTTGATAGTTTAGCATACAGTTTGTGTTTTTACAGGGTGCTCAATACCTCTTGCACCAAGCTTACATGGGATTTCTCGTCTTGAGAATAGATAATGATGTCATCCAGGTACACCGCCACCCCCTTGAACAAAAACTTTCTCAATACATCATTTATAAAGTTCATGAACACCCCCGGGGCTCCCTGTAGCCCAAACGGCATCACCAAGTACTCAAACTGTCCCAGTGGAGTGTTAAAAGCCTTTTTCCACTCATCCCCCTCCTTTATGCGCACCCTGAAGTACGCATCCCTCAAGTCCAGTTTCGTAAATATTTTCCCCTTGGACACAGTGCTCAATAGGTCTTTGATGAGGGGGATGGGGTAGGCATTAGAGGTCGAAATCGCGTTTATCCTGCGAAAGTCCGTGCAAAGCCTAAGCGAGCCGTGCTTCTTTTTCCTGAATAGGACCGGGGTGGCATGGGGAATTTGCGCAGCTCCGTTTCCCCCCCCATCCCATAGGATATAATTTGGCCTTTGGCAAAGTTTGGCCGGGTATTAGTTCTATGGCGCAGTCTGTATTCCTGTGGGGTGGCAGCTCGTTAGCGCCCTGCTCACTGAATACCCCCATGAGGTCCCGGTATGCCTGTGGGATTGCCGGGACCTCCTCTACCATCAGGCACACCTTCTCCTTTGATGGCGGGGGCCGTGGTCCCCAATTTAAATCCCATAGATGGGTCTTGCACAGCGGGTCCACAAACTTTATGGTTTGGTCCCCCCACGGAATGCTAGGCTCGTGTCGGGCCAGCCACCCCACTCCCAGTACCACTGGGTAGGAGCAGGAGGGAGCGATTACAAATGACTTATGGTCCCAATGTTCCTTGATCCCTACCGGTAGTAATTGGTTCTCTAGGGCACAGGGTTCCCCCTGCATTACCATCCCGTCCATCTGATCGAACTGTAGTGGACAGGGGGGAGCCATGGTGGTCAGGCCCAGGACCTCTACTATTTTGGGGGTAATTAGCTCCCGATTACACCCCGAGTCAACCAGAGCCTTCACTTGCATGAACCTTTTAACTTTAGGGTTCAACAGTTTCACTGGTACAAAGTATAGCGACCCAGTCACGCTCACCCTCACTGGTGCCAGTTCCGCTGCGACCTGCTGGTTGGCACCCTTCAAAGCAGGTCATTCCCATTTCCCGATGGCTGGTCCATCCACACCAACTTGCTCAGGTCGTCCGCCAGGAACGTGTCCTCATCCGACTCCCCGATGGTTGCAACGCTGCCTTTCACCGCATCCTTAGGGCAGCCTGGGGTCTTCTTTGGGATGGGGGTGCTTTGTTTCGGGGCATTCGGAGGGGGGGGCTGCGGAAGGTTGGGGCAGCTGCTCGCCAGATGACCCGTATCTCCACACCGAAAGCACTTGCATGGGCCTCCGGTCTTTCCCCCGCTACTACCCCCTGTTGGTTTCTTCGTTTCTGCTTTGGGGGTCATTTTTGGGTCTCATCCCCCTTTCTTGCTTTGTTGCTGGCGCTGCATGGCCATGCGCTTCATATTGGTCTATACCTCACCCGCTAACTGGATCCAACCCACCAACATAGTGGGTTGGGCCTGGGTGAGGGCATGATCCAATATGCCCGTGTTCAGGCCCCAGATGAAGTGTTCGATCTTCATGAGTTCACTCCACCCTCTCACCTTCACTACGTTGGCCCAGAACTCTGCTGCATACTCTCGAATCGATTTTGGCCCCTGCTGCATGTCTCTCAGGGCCACCAGCGCCTGGGTCTCCTGGAGGGGGTCTTCGTACTGAGCCGGCAGAGCCTGAAGGAACGTTGTGACATAGTCCAGTTCCGGGCTCATGGCCTCGTACAGACTCACGTACCACCTTTTGGCGGCCCCCTTTAGCTTGGACCCTAAATAGTCTACTCGACTGAACTCGTCTGGGAAAGTGTTCCCCCAGTAGTGCATATAGCTGTTCACCTGGATCGTGAAGTAGTCCACCTCCTCGGGGTTCCCATCAAACGTGGCATCCAGCTCTCGTCCCCGACCCCCATCCCTGGGCGCCAGGGGTGGAGCGATAGGCCTGGGTGCTGGTGGGGCCGGCAGCGGTGCTGCCGGGATGGCTGGAGCCGGCAGCAGGCGGACCGGGAGGGGTTGTGGGACCCTGTGGGGTCCTGGTAGTCCCAATGACCGAGAGATCTATCTGGTGATCTCCCTGGCCATTCGATTAGTCATGGCCTGCATCTCCTCTTTCAAGCCCTTGACTACACCTTCCACTTCCTTGCGGGCCATCGCTCGGAATTCTTTAGCTATCTCGTCCTCCTCCTGCTTTGGGGCTGGCGCCTCCGGGTCCTTCTCTGCTGAGTCGGGGCATTCGTCAGGTACCGGGACGACCACGATGGTATCGATCTCCTCTGGTTCCATAGGCCCTGGGTTGGCCCCCTCCGCGTTGGCCATCCTCACCCGCCACATGTGCCGCATTAGGATGGCTTCTCTTCTGGCTGGCGCCTCATCCATTGTACTGGTGGAAGTCTGGGGCTGCCACTGCTGGGGGGTAACTAGGAGTTGGCTCTGTGGAGGAGAAGCCGCTGCTCTCTGGGTGTCCAGGACGTGCCATCGCACGGATGGCCCTTCTTCAAAATTGGGAAGTTCACCACCTCCTGGAATCTTTTCAGCCATGGGGTTACAAAGTGGCCAGGGCGGTTGATCTTCAAAAGGATTCCTCTCAAAATGTCAAGTAGACGGATTCAATGACGAGTCAAAATTGATACTAAGACTACATTTATTGATAAACTGTTACTTTGGCTCAAGTCGATTGCTTGAGAGGAATGAGCCCAATACATTGATATAAGAGTTTTAAGGTACACTTCAAAGAGATTCCTACGGGGAGGGGGAGCAAAGGAACATTCACACATAACTACAAAGATACTTTCCCAGGGCAGTTATCAAGCTGGTTGTCCTTGCATTCATATGCGAATCTTCCTCCCTCGGGAGGCCCTGTGGGAAGACACAGATTAGTTTGTTCTCAACAGTTGCTAGTCATAAACGGAAAGGGGGGTAACTATAGGGCAATAAACTAGCAGCATTTGGTTCATCATGATTTTATCCAGGCCTGGTTTTGACAGGCCAGAACCCTACAGTCTTTGGTCAGAATCAGTCGAGCTTGACACTCCACCTTTTGACCTTGAAATAACTTAGCATAGTATTTATAAAATTCTCTTCTTATTCCTGCTTGGTCAACAATTTCTTTACCTCCCAATACAATTTTATTAATAAATTTATTTTTCCTTTTTTTTTCATTTGCCATGCCAGGTATTTTCCAGGTTTATTTGCTCCTTCAAAAAATTTCTGTTGCAGTCTCTTAAGATTCCATTCTACCTCTTTATTTAACAATTGTCTCAATTGGTTCTGCAATATTGTAATCCCCCTTACTATTTTCTTTTTACCCGGTCTTTTTCTTTTTTTCCAATCTCTTTTTGAATGTCCAGCATTTGTTTCTCTTTGACTCTCTTATCTTTGTTATTCATTGTAATTAAAATACCTCTCATTACTGCTTTATATGCATCCCACACAGTTTGGAATTGGATGTCCTCCTTTTCATTTATTTGAAAGAAAGCTTTAGTTTCTTTTTCTAGAGATGCCACTATCTCTGTTTTCTGTAGCAAATCTTCATTTATTCTCCATCTCCTAGTCTTTTTCACACTTTTTGCTGACCACATCAATGGATTGTGTGTCAAGCATGCGGTTTCAATGATGAGTCAGGTTTGATACAAAACTGTGTTTATTGATAGACCAATACTTTCAGTGTAACAGATTCTTGAGAGTGATGCTAAAGATACATTGATAGAATACTTTTAAGGCATACTTCAAAAGGATTCCAAAAGGTGGGGGCAAGGGATGCACTCTCACACATAAACTATCATAAATGTCTACATTCTCATGGCATTATCAGGACTCCGTCCTTGCTTTCCCCAGATGTGCCACACTCCCTAACAGGAATGTATTGGAAGGTACTGATTACTCTTTCTCAAGTTAGTTTCATTGCTCTCTACTTCTACTTTGCAAGCAATAAAGTAAGAAGGGGGAGGGGGGAAAGAATAACAGAGTTAACAGACCTTGGTCCTCCCTGATATTTCACAGGCCAGTTTTATGGGGGACCCTAAAACAATCAATTACCAATGGAATTCTACCATGCTTGATATTGTGGTCAGCCCCAACTTTAGGAAGAATCTCTATTTTTTCCATCATAAGTCCAAGATCCTTTGTAGTCCATAGCATATCAATTCTTGAGAAAGAGTTATGCCTAGCTGAGAAAAACGTATAATCACGCACTTTAGGATTACATTTCCTCCATATGTCTTTCAGGCTTTCTTGTTTCACTATTTCAAAAAATGACTTTGGCAACTTCCCCTCATTATTTCTTTTTCCTGATCTGTCCAAAGCATTTATGATTGTTCCATTAAAGTTTCCCATTATCATTATTTGTTCATAAGTCACTTGGTCTAATTGTTGCACAATATCTTTAAAGAAGGAGTCTTTTGCCCCATTTGAGGCATACAATCCCAACAATGTCTTTTTGTCATTCACCATCACTTCCACAGCTAAATATCTTCCATCATTGTCCTTAAAAATCAATTTTGGATCTAGTTCTTGTTTAATATAAAAAAATCACTCCCCTTTTTTTCTTCTTAGCCAATGAAAAAAATTCCTTACCCAATTGTTTATTCCATAAAAATTTATAATCCAATTGTTTAATATGTACTTCTTGTAGACAAATTATACTACATTTTTGTTTCTTGATCCAATGAAATGTAGCCTTTCTTTTTTGTGGTGAATTTAGTCCATTTACGTTCCAAGATATTAATTTGTTATCCATAGCAGTTCTTCTTTTATTTTGTATCCCCAAATCCTCTGTTTTCTTCAAAGAACCTCCTCAGTTCCTGTACATTTGTAATTGCAATCCTCTTTCCTCCATGTTCAAAACTTAGACCTTCTGGCAGTATCCATCTGTATCTCACTTCATTCTCCTGCAGCTTGTCAGTTAGTTTTTTATACAATCTTCTGTCATTTATAACCTTTCTTGGCAACTCTTTCATAATTCTTACTCTACTTCCATCAATTTCCAATGTTTTTTCAAATTGTTTACTTAACATCTTTCCCACCATGTCTCTTGAAATAAATCTTATTACCACATCTCTTGGTAATTTATTTTTCTTGGCAAACAATGAATTGACCCTATATATATATATATATATATATATATATATATATATATATATATATATATATATATATATATATATATATATATATATATATATATATATATATATATATATATATATAATCATAAAGATAGCTAGATTCATCAGAGTCCAACTCCAAAAACTCAGCAATGATTCTTATTATATATGTCCTTAAATCAGATCCTTCGTTTTCAAGTACTCCTCTCAAACATATCTGGTTTTCCATTAACTTACATTCTTATAGAACTACTCTCTCCTGCAATTTATTAATAATGGAATCTTGATCTTTCACCTTATTTTCAACCACATGTACTTTATTTAATGTTACTTGTAAGTCCTTTCTGAGATCCTCAATTTCTTTTTTAATTTCTGTCTTCACCACTTCTGCACTTGATTCAATATCTTTTTTAATTTTTTAATTAATTGCTTCTTATTATCAGTTATTAGGTCTTTCATCACTTTAACCAGTCTTGCCTCCATAGCATCTAGTTGGTCTTGTATTTTAGACATTTTCCCTTGAGGAATAGTCCTTGCACACATCAGTTTCGGTCCCGGCTTATGTTCAGACATTACTGTCTTCCCATTACAAAAATAGGCTCTCAAGTTGGTCTCTCCAAATTAAAATTAAACCATAGGATCTTGTAGATTAGGAAATGCCCTTTTTCATAAGCCCAAAATTGCCATTCTCAGGGCTTCCTAACTCAAGATATTAATTTTTAAAGTTTTTAAAATGCACAAAATGGCGTCCGTGATTTTTCTAACCCTATTGGAAGATATTTCATTTTTCTCCAAAAGGCTGCCAAAAGTTTTATAATCCAATATGTCTCACTCTGTAATCATAATATCTGCTGGCTCCACTAATTTTTAAAGTCCCGTTCTTTTTTCTTAAATTTTTGAGGTTTTTTGACCTTCCTTTAATGGCTGCCACAATTTTTCTATGGTTTTCAAATCCTAGAGAAGGCCAGGAGGTTTAAAAATTCCCTTCTTCCAATGGCTCCTTCCTTCTTTTCTTGCCACGAAGTCACATTCTCAATGGTTGAGAGATCTTGCAATACTTTTATGACGCCATTTCCTGTGACGTCTTCCAGTTCAGCAACTCAGTGACGATGGGTTTTTTCCCCAGAAACCACAAGTATTCCAAACAATAATTATTTTTCGTCTTTTAACTTTGCTTCTTAATTTCCAAAAGTCTCAAAATTACCCCCTTCTCTTTTTTACAACTTTAGAATATTGTAGTTAAGTCCAAATTTTAATCTTTATCTCATGTAGAATTGATTTGAGTCCCGGAATGATAGATAAAGATCTTTTTACCTTGCAGCCAAATATATCCTTCTTAACACTGTTCTTTCCAGAGATAGATATTTAGAAATTAGAATAGTCCAAAGAAAGCTTGAATCTTGATGAATTTAAGTCAATTTAATGACCACGGAGACCCTCTGTACACACTGGAATGCGATTCTTCACCGGGGACTTTTCAAAGCCTAAAAGGAACCCCACTGGGACTCCTCGTCAGCCAAAGTAAATCCCCTCAGAATTCTCCTAAGCATGTCTTGGCCTTTTCCCTCACTGAAAAAAGTAGGCAGCAGGCATTGGGGTCGCCTTCTCTGCCCAGAACAGAGGCTCTGGTCTGCTACTCTTTTGAGAAGCGGCTCAATTCTCCATGATCCAACCCCGGAACCCTTTTCTGCCCAGAACAGAGGCAGAACAGAGGCTCTGGTCTGCTCCTCTTTTGAGAAGCGGCTCAATTCTCCATGATCCAACCCCGGAACCCTTTTGCCAAAGTCTTGAGGCAACAGGAGGAAGGTTGTGGACCTAACTTGCCTGAGAAATTATAGATGTTTATATACAAATGCTAGAAGTGTCCAAGGTAAAATCAGGGAGTTGGAATGCTAAGTGTTGGGGGGAAATGTAGACATTGTGGGTATTTCAGAAACTTGGTGGAATGAGGAGAATCAGTGGGACATGGTGATTCCTGGATATAAATTATATTGGAAAGATAGGGAGGGAAGAAGAGGTGGGGTGGCTCTGTATGTCAGAGAGGGTATACCGTTCAGTAAGATTACTGTGGTGTCATACCATGACGATGATCGTGCAGATGCTGAAGCTCAGCATTCCTTTTGTTTGTAGTGCATTGTTGCTGCCTTTTCCTGTCATATTCGATCTTGTGGCTTTTAGCCATTTTTTCCAGAGGAAGTAATCTCTGCCATCTGGACAGCCGTTGTAATTCTGAGTTATCTTCAGCTCTCACCTAGAGATTGGAAACAATGATTCCCCAGGAGGAAATGGCTGCTTTGGAGGCTGGAGTCACTGTCTGAGTTCCCACCCTTCCTCAAACCCCACCCCTTCCAGGCTCCACACCTTAAATCTCCAGGAAGTTGAAATCACCTAGAGTTGGCAACCATCAGCCTACCTACCAGCAACCTCCTTCTCAGATAACCATCAACCTACCTTTATCTGCCCCTCTAACTTCAGCTTTCCATCTCCACTCTCCTCCCTATAGCCTCTACCTAGGAAAAGGACAGTCTCTTTCCACAATAGTGGGGAACAAAGTGGCTTGCATCATTATCATCTCCCCATTTTGATCTGCACAACTACCCTATGAGGTAGGTTAGGCTGAAAGTCTGTAACTGGCCAAAATCACCCAGTCAGCTTCCAAAGCAAGAACCTGGATCTAGCAGACCCTGCTTTGAAGCACTAACTGCTATGTCACACTGGCTGTCCTATGGGGACTGTTGCTGGACAGTAGCAAGCAGCTAGGCCTAGTTAAGTCATGCCAGCATCAAGTCACCCAGAGGGTGCTGCCAGGTCTAGGGTAGCCAACCTCCAGGTGGAGGCTGAAGATCTCCTGGCATCAGAACAAAACTCCAGGCAACAGATCTGTTTCCCCCTGGAAAAAATAACTGCTCTGGAGGGTGGACTCAGCATTATATTCAGCTGGGGCATCTTCCCTCTCTAAACTCTGGCTTCCTTAGACTTCACCACAAAATCTCCAGGAATTTCCCACAAACCCGGACCTACCAACCCTAGTTAGGACTGTCCCCAATGAGTTCTCCCTCAAAGGCCAAAATAGGTCTGGAAAGGGCCTCCCCCCACTTTTTACTGACAGAACCAAGCTTACAGTACTATGGTTATTGGGTTGCCAAACCCCAGATGGGATCCTCTGGTTTGGAGGCCCTCTCCCCACTTCATCAAAAAGTGGGGAGGGGGGGGGAATGCCTGCTAGGCACTCCATTATTCCCTATGCAGACTGATTCCTATAGGGTATAATGGAGAATTGATCTGTGGGTATCTGAGGCTCTGGAGGAGCTGTTTTTTGAGATAGAGGCACCAAATATTCAGCACAGCATCTGGTAGCTCTCCTCAAAACACCTTCCAAGTTTCAAAGAGATTAGACCAGGGGGTCCAATTCAATGAGCCCCCCCAAAAAAGGTGTCCCTTTCCTCAATTATTCCCAGTGGAGGGAAGGCATTTAAAAGGTATGCAGCCCCTGATGGCCAGAACTTCCTTTGGAATTCAATTATGTTTGTCATAACCTTATTTTTGGCTCCATCCCAATGTCTCCTGGCTCCACCCCCAAAGTCTTCTGGCTCCACCCCCAAAGTCCCCAGATATTTCTTGAACTGGACCTGGCAACCCTATATGATTGCCTAGCAACAGCCACTAAGGGAAAAGTGAGTTGTCAGTGGCATGGGCCAATAGGATGCTAAGGCAGCTTCCCCAGTGACCCATATACAGCATACTCATATATTCTAACTTCAAATGTCAGGTCATTTAGCATCCAAAATGCATTTCTGGCACAGCTTTGTTGTTGTTGGTTTGCTGCTGTTGTTGTTGGTCAATAATAATTTCAATAAAATAATATGGCTTTATTTCTGGTAAATTAGACTTTACTATCTCTCATACAGTATATTTTGTTAATGTATGCTGATCTTAATTCTTCAGCTGCTGTGAAGAACTCTGTTGCTTGAAAGGACAACTTTATAAACCTTGTAATTAATAAATAGAGCTCCAGCATCAATGTGAAATCATTGGTGCAGACATGTAAAATCCTTGACAAGATTCCTTGACAATGAAGTCAGTTTTGTGAAGGAAGGGATATAAACAGAGTATGAACTGATATTGGTGAGTCTTTGGTAGAAGTGTGTCCTAATATGTTATTAAATCAATGAGTAATTATTCTATTACACTTAGGATTTCTATGCTTTTCTGTAAATTAATTTATACAGTTCAGAGGTTTAATTCTCTTAAGAAATAAGCCATAATGATAGCTGCCTAGGTATACAAAATTAAAAGCCTTAAAGACAATGCAGTCAAGGAAAGTGATACTAATCCCCAGAAGAATTGTATATAATTAGCTGTCATTTATTGGGCTATTTTTTTCTCCATATACAAAAATTATACATAATTTCTGTTTGCTAATACTGAAGCTGTTCTAGGAAAGCAAGTGATAGGAGCAGTCAGTTATATGAACATGAATTCTGTATGCTCAATGAATGAATCTAGTTCCTTTAAACAAGGTGAAACTGAAAAGCAGCCACTTACACAATAATAATAGGGAGCCTCCTCATGATGCTCCTTGACCAAAATCCTTGTTCTATGGAGCAGCAGGAGTAAAATTGGGTGGGGGGAAATCAGGAAGTTCCTGTTTCAAAACATGAAGTGATGACATAGAGTAGTAAAACCATAGAGATTTCTGAAATGTCTAGAGCATCATAACATCACTTTCTGTTTTGAAACAAGAACTGAAACAAGGAGTGCCATGTTACTTCTGGTTTGAAAACAGGAACTTATTTCCAAGAACTCTACCTCCAGTGCTCTGGGCTATTGCCAGCAAAGGACTGGCACCCATAGAAACAATTATTTTTACATGTATATGTCTGATGAATTACAATATTGATCAAGAATGTTTGTTTAATTATTGATGGACCAAATTCCATCTCCCCTTTCCTTTTTGAGCTCAACAGATATTGTTGTCATGGCCCTCAAAAGAAGGGGAAAAATTATTTCTTTTGTATCTATATCTGCCTTTTAGCCAAGTTTGACTCCCAGAGTGCCTTAGAGTCTACCCTCCAAGGCAGTTATTTTCTCCAGAGGGAAAGAGATCTGTTGTATGGAGTTCATCTGAGATCCCAGGAGTTCTTCATGCTTCACCTGGAGGTTAACTATCCAAGGCTTTGCTGCTTGCTACTGCTGCTGGGAAGGAGATAGGGTTGCCAACTCCAGGTTGTGAAATTCCTGGAGATTGGAGTGGTGGAGCCTGGAGAGGATGGGATTTTAGGAGGGGTGGATAAGTGGGAAAACACCAAGGGTGGGGGGAGTGAACACATGATGTTGTCTAACACTGAGTTTTGGTCTTTCAGAGTCAGCTTCTTCTACTTTGATTGGCAACATCTCTCCAGGCTCTCAGACACAGGAAGGCATTACCTTCTATTTGATCTTGTTAAGTGGAGATGGCAGGGACTGAACATGGCACCTTCTGCATATCAAACAGATGCTCTACCACTGAGCCATATCCCCTCCCCTGTGTTATTCCAAATACGGAGAATCCATAGAAATAATTCTAGGGTGAGCCAGGATCTTTTAATTGTAACCCTGTCCACTCATGGATTCCTGCATTAAGAACAGATAAGCATTGTATTGGTAGGGGGTAATGGTTCTTTTCCTCTAAGGGATACAGAGGCAATGGTGAAGGAAAACAGATTTCAAGTAATTTAAGTAATCTGTAGAAGAATAATATGTGGAATGAGGAGAATCAGTGGGACATGGTGATTCCTGGATATAAGTTATATCGGAAGGATAGGGAGGGAAGGGATGGAGGTGGGGTGACTCTGTATGTCAGAGAGGGTATACAGTCCAGTAAGACTGAGGTCAGAGAATTAGATTCCCTTCTAGAAATGCTTTGGGTTGAAATACAGGGCCCAAAAGGAAATTTAACTATGGGAGTTTGTTATCGCCCACCAAATCAAAAGATATAAGTTGTAGATATAGTTCTACTACCATATGTTACTAATTAAAATTGTTTATACAAAAAAAAAAGATAGAGGACGATTATAATATGATGGAAGGATTAAAGATAGTGGCTAAACGTAAAAACTGTGTCGTAATAGGCGATTTTAACTACCCGCAAATTGATTGGGTCAATATGCGTTCAGGTCGAGAGAAAGAGATTGAGTTTCTGGATGTTCTCAATGACTGTGCTATGGAGCAGATGGTAACAGAACCTACCAGGGGCGGGGCGATCCTGGATTTGGTCCTAAGACTTGGTGAGAGATGTAAAAGTGATTGCACCGCTTGGGAGCAGTGAACATAACGTTATTGATTTCAACATTTGTATAAATAGAGAGTTGCCCCAAAAGACCAGCACAACCATGTCTAAATTTAAAAGGGATAAATTCTCTGAGATGAGGAGGCATGTGAAGAGGAAACTGAAAGGAAAGGTAAATACAGTCAAAACCCTTGGGGAAGCTTGGAGGCTATTTAAAACTACAATCCTAGAAGCTCAGATAAAATATATACCACAAGTTAGGAAAGGCGCAAACAGGTATAAGAAAAGGTTTGCATGGTTAACAAACAAAGTAATGGAAGCTGTAAAAGGTAAGAAGGACTCCTTTAAGCGGTGGAAAGCTAGTCCAAGTGGGATTAATAAAAGGGAACACAGGCTGTGGCAAATCAAGTACAAGATTGTGATCAGGCAGGCAAAAAGGGACTATGAGGAGCATATTATAAAGACCAACAATAAAAATTTCTTCAAATATATTAGAAGCAGGAAACCAGCCAGGGAGCAGTGGGGCCCTTGGATGACCAAGGGGTAAAAGGATTACTGAAGGTGGATAGGGATGGAGAAAGTAGAGAAAGAAGTACTTTTTTCCCTTTCTCACAATTCAAGAACTCGTGGGCATTCGATGAAATTGCTGAGCAGTCGGGTTAAAACGGATAAAAGAAAGAACTTCTTCACCCAAACGGTGATTAACATGTGGAATTCACTGCCACAGGAGGTGGTGGCATCTACAAGCAAAGCCAGCTTCAAGAAGGGGTTAGACAAAAATATGGAGCACAGGTCCATCAGTGGATATTAGCCACAGTGTGTATATATATGTATGTATGTGTGTGTGTGTGTGTGTGTGTATATATATATATATATATAAATTTTTTGGCCACTATGTGACACAGGGTGTTGGACTGGATGGGCCATTGGCTTAATCCAACATGGCTTCTCTTGTGTTCTTAAATGGCTGAGAAGCTGAATACATTTTTTGCCTCCGTCTTCACTGTGGAAGATGAGAAGTGTTTGCCCACTCCAGAACCATTTATTTTGGAAGGGGTGTTGAATGACCTGAGTCAGATTGAGGTGGCAAGAGAGGAGGTCCTACAACTGATAGACGAATTAAAATCTAATAATTCACCAGGTCCGGATGGCATACATCCAAGAGTTCTGAAAGAACTCAAAGGTGAACTTCTAGATCTCCTGACAAAAATATGTAATCTTTCATTGAAATCTGCCTCTGTTCCTGAGGACTGGAAGGTAGCAAATATCACCCCCATCTTTAAAAAGGGTTCCAGAGGAGATCCGGGAAATTACAGGCCAGTCAGTCTGACTTCAATACCGGGAAAGTTGGTAGAAACCATTATCAAGGACAGAATGAGTAGGCACATGGATGAACACGAGTTATTGAGGAAGACTCAGCATGGGTTCTGTAAGGGAAGATCTTGCCTCACTAACCTGTTACATTTCTTTGAGGGGGTGATCAAACATGTGGACAAAGGAGACCCAATAGATGTTGTTTACCTTGACTTCCAGAAAGCTTTTGATAAAGTTCCTCATCAAAGGCTCCTTAGTAAGCTCGAGAGTCATGGAGTAAAAGGACAGGTCCTCTTGTGGATCAAAAACTGGCTAATTAATAGGAAGCAGAGAGTGAGTATAAATGGGCAGTCTTCGTAGTGGGGGACGGTAAGCAGTGGGGTGCTGCAGGGCTCAGTACTGGGTCTCATGCTTTTTAACTTGTTCATAAATGATTTAGAGTTGGGAGTGAGCAGTGAAGTGGCCAAGTTTGCGGATGACACTAAATTGTTCAGGGTGGTGAGAACCAGAGAGGATTGTGAGGCAGTCCAAAGGGATCTTTTGAGGCTGGGTGAGTAGGCGTCAACGCGGCAGATGAGGTTCAATGTGGCCAAGTGCAAAGTAATGCACATTGGGGCCAAGAATCCCAGCTACAAATACAAGTTGATGTGTTGTGAACTGGCAGAGACTGACCAAGAAAGAGATCTTGGGGTCATGGTAGATAACTCACTGAAAATGTCAAGACAGTGTGCAATTGCAATAAAAAAGGCCAACGCCATGCTGGGAATTATTAGGAAGGGAATTGAAAACAAATCAGCCAGTATCATAATGCCCCTGTATAAATTGATGGTATGGTGTCATTTGGAATACTGTGTACAATTCTGGTCACCACACCTCAAAAAGGATATTATAGCATTGGGAAAAGTCCAGAAAAGGGCAACTAGAATTATTAAAGGTTTGGAACACTTTCTCTATGAAGAAAAGTTGAAACGCTTGGGGCTCTTTAGCTTGGAGAAACATTGACTGCGGGGTGACTTGATAGAGGTTTACAAGATTATGCATGGGATGGAGAAAGTAAAGAAAAAAGTACTTTTCTCCCTTTCTCACAATACAAGAACTCGTGGGCATTCAGTGAGATTGCTGAGCAGTCTGATTAAAATGAATAAATGGAAGTACTTCTTCACCTAAAGGGTGATTAACATGTGGAATTCACTGCCACAGGAGGTGGTGGTGGCTACAAGCATAGCCAGCTTCAAGAGGGGGTTAGATAAAAATATGGAGCAGAGGTCCATCAGTGGCTTTTAGCCACAGTGTCTGTGTGTGTGTGTGTATATTCAGCCATTGTTTGACACAGAGTGTTGGACTGGATGGGCTGTTGATCTGATCCAACATGGCTTCTCTTATGTTCTTATGTGTATTTACCTTCAGCTTTCAGGAACCCTGGAGAATGACAATGGACAGACCCCCTGGTCAGCTGTACAGCATTGTTCTGCAGTTTCAGTCTTTGCTGGGTTACCTGTCTCAGGGCTACTCCTGGGGCTTTAAGAATGTTTTATTTCATAGGTGCATGTAATAACACATAACTATCCTTGACAGGAGTGATATATCTGAGACTCTCCCAGGCCAACTGATTAGCAGTGGTATGTGAGCATCTAATATAGATAACTGTGCTATGTTCCCACTGTTCTGTTTACCAGGAGCACAAGTTATCAACAATGTACTCCCCAGTTCAGTACATCAACTAGAGATACATTCAAAGGAGATAAAAGTGTTTGGGGCTACGAGGCTTTAGGTCTGCAAGAAAACCTAGGTGCGAATGGAGGTTGCGGCACACCTCCTGAAACCTTGAGATAACTATGGTCTTCCACAATTTCACTACAAATGTCTGCTTCTGCCTTCCTAATAGGGGTATATGCTGAAAAAAATGTTATAACTTCAGATCTGGGCTTAAGAGGAGAAATTTTTACACTGATTGCTTATTTTTGGCAGGACATGACAAGTTAAGGGTTCAAATCCATGTGGGTTTGGAGTTTGGGACCATTATTTTTAGTGGAAAATCTATATGAGAATCTGGGGCAGCTGTTTACTAAGATAATAGCATCAAATCTGCAAAGAACATATGCCTTCCTCTAATATAAAGACCTCCCAAGTTTCAATTGAATTGGACCATGCAGGTCAATTTTACAGATCACCCTGAAGCAGATGCCTCTTGGTGTACACACAGTTTTCTCCACTGATTCCTAAAACCCAGTCAAACAGCAGCCTAGTAAAAGAACTCTGATATGTCATGGCATTTAAAAAAACAAAACAAAACAAAACATATGAGCAGAAACCTCTCTGCATTCTCCTATTCTTACAGTGACTGATAGACAATAAAAATTATTATATTTCCACTGAAAACTCTGCATTTGCCACCCTTCTTTATTGTTGTCTGTTTCCTTTCACAAAGTGAAAACGCCTTCTGTTGAAGACCACACCCATCCCTCTCAATTGGTCTTCCATTATCCCCTATGGGAGACTTTACAGGATTCTGTACATTTTTCAAGCAAATGACAGTAAAATTGCAGAAGAGTGACCATTGCTTTTCTTCTTAAGAATCCCTGAGTTTCAAGCAAATTGGGCCAAGGAGTGAGAATTCTACAGGCTCTTGAACAAACCACTCCCAACTATCATAACTGCACTTTCATTAATCCCTAAGGGGAATTTTTCAGGAGTGATTGAGTGGCTTTTTTCAGCCAAATGATACCAGCATTTCAGCAGAGTGACTGTTGCCTATCTTCTAAAGAGCTCCCAAATTTCAAGCAAATTGGGCCAACTGCTCCCAGGAGATTTTGACCGCTCTGAGACTCTGACATTCAGAGTATAGGGTGGGATATAAATCTAATATCTTCTTCTTCTCTCTATTTTTCTAGCTATAGGAGTTGCAAAGAACAAAAGGCCCCCACAAAGGAGGAAGGCAGAGAGCTCAGGCTTTCTGGCTTCTCTCCAAAGGTAAATGGCTGGAAGTGCTCTGTGGTCTACCCTGGCAAGGATCTGCTTGGGAGTGCTGTTGCTTGAGCAATTAGTCGAATCAAGGAACAATACAAGCACACAAACTCAAAAACAACATTGATTTCTTTGAGGAGAGTAGGTTTGTTTAATTAAGAATCCTAGATTCTTAATACTGTTCTGTGAAATCACAGTAATGATATGAAACAGCCATTTCTATGTATATCTTCAGCTTGGGTATTTTGTTATGTATACCTCTACTGCCTAATGCTCCCACATTCACATTGTATTATCAAATATGAATTTGGTGTCACAGTTTGCTGAAGTAACATAGGTTGCAATCCGACAGGCTTTTTGACCCATCATAGCTACCCCCTCCCTGGATTTAATGTGAGCAATCACACATGCACATCTACTCCCTGCAGCCCACTTGTTCTTACCTTGTGGTAGGATGATGCCAACACACATTAAAGAGCCACCAGGAAGTCCTTTCTGCACCTTAGGGTTGCCAAGTCCCTCTGCTAAGATGACGTCACACTGGAAACATTCTAGAATTTGTGGTAAAACTCTATGGTACCATCAAGTTTTTAGCACGAGTCCTAGAGAGTCCCCGCGCGATGACCCTGGTGTGCCGATGGGTCTCTTTGGGGGCCAGATCCCCCTGATGGCCTGCTTCCTGCTGGTGAGCTGGGGCCCTCCCGGGTGGGGGATCCCCTGCCCCTGGCGGAAGTTTAAGTAACACAACAAGAGAACCACGGTGGTAGGTAGCAAGAAAATAAAGCACAAAGCTTCCGTGATTACCAGCCTCAGACACTAAAGAAACAATAACAATATTATCAAAAGCTTATTGTATTCTATGTAACATAAAACACAGATATAACTCAATAATTTAGGAAACAGAACATCCCAAAGTAGCCATCAGAAATCAAGTCCAATTTTTTTTTAAACCAATTTTTATTATTCTGCAATATATTGTGATAATACTCATCATCTATTATTAAAAAGTTAATGCAAATACATTACATTTTTCTCCTCCCTCCTCTCCTTTTCATGACCCCTGATGGTGTATTCTAATTAGATTGCTGAAGTTAAAAGGTAATTTTATCAATTAAAGAATCTTCATTTAAAAAAAACATGAAAACAAGAAGAAAACAGGAAAGAGAAAAAAAACCCCATATGTTATAATTATAATCCATCTTCATTATAATCCTTTAGTCCTTATAAATTTTTTTTTTTTAAAAAAATGTCCACATAGTCTTGCATTTATTATTCCTCTAAAGTTCAACTATTGTCAAAAATCGCCAGGTATCCTTTAACCTTCAATTGTTTTTCAACATAATTTTGAAATTTTCCCCACTCATTTTTAAACTTCTCTAGATCATATTCTTTTAAGATTCTTGTAAGGTTGTCCATTTCACTCCAATGCATAACTTTTAAAGTCCAGTCCCACTTTTCTGGTGTTTTGTCTTGCTTCCACATCTGCGCATATAATGTCCATGCAGCTGAAAGCATTTACCAAATTGTCGTTCTATCTTGTTTAGGAAATTTTCCCATTTGTAATCCCAACAAAAAGATGTCTGGTGCCTTCTTAATGTTATAACCCAGAATTTTTAAAATCTCTAGCTGAATCATTTGCCAAAATTGTTTTGTCTTTTCGCAAGTCCACCACATATGGTAGAAAGATCCTTCATGTTTTTTTACATTTCCAACATCCGACACCTGATTGTTCATTTTTGCCAATTTCTTAGGTGTCATATACCACCTATATAGCATTTTGAAACAGTTTTCTTTAATATTACAACATGTCAATATCTTCATAGAGTTCTTCCATAAGTACTCCCATGACTCCATCTGTATTTCCTTATTTATATTTATTGCCCATTTTATCATTTGAGATTTAACTACTTCATCTTCCGTAGACCATTTCAATAATAATTTATAAATTCTTGAAATTAATTTTCCGTTATCACCATACAGCATTCTCTCCAATTCTGTTTGTTCTTGTCTTATTCCCTCATTTTTAATGTCCTGCTCAAGCAAACTCTTAATTTGTTGTAATTGAAACCAGTTATATTTGTATTGTAATTCTTCAGCCGATTTTAATTCCACCTTTCCTTCATGTATTTTTAACAGTTGTTTATATGATAGCCACTTCTCTTCTTTAATATCTGAATATAACTTTATTACTTCTGTTGGCACAATCCAGAGTGGTTTCCTCTCATCCCCATATCTTTTATATTTTTACCAGGTATTTAACAAATTGCTTTTTATATAGTGATGCGAGAAAAAACCATCCATCTTACTTTTCCCATAACACATATAAGCATGCCAACCAAAAACATTTCCATGACGTTCTAGTGTTAGTAGTTTTCTATTTAGTAACGTCATCCATTCCTTGATCCACACCAAACATACTGCATCGTGGTACAACTTTAAATCAGGCAGTTGGAAACCTCCCCTTTTTTTTGCATCAGTCAAAATTTTCATTTTAATTCTTGATTTTTTCCCAGCCCATACAAATTCTGAAATTTTCCTTTGCCATTTATTAAATTGTTTATTATCCTTTACTATTGGAATTCTTTGAAACAGGAATATAATTCTTGATAAAACATTCATTTTAATTGTGGAAATTCTGCCCAGTAAAGACAAATTCAACTTGTTCCATTTTATCAGATCTCCATCAATCTTAAGCCAAAGCTTCTCATAATTATTTTTGTACAGGTCAATATTTTTTATTGTGATTTGCCACACCTAAATATTTTACTTTAGAGGTAACTTCACATTCTGTTTTGTAAAAATGAGCAATCAGGTGTCGGATAGATGTTGGAAATGTAAAAAAACATGAAGGATCTTTCTACCATATGTGGTGGACTTGTGAAAAGGTAAAACAATTTTGGCAAATGATTCAGCAAGAGATTTCAAAAATTTTGGGTTATAATATTAAGAAGGCACCAGACATCTTTTTGTTGGGATTACAAATGGGAAAATTTCCTAAACAAGATAGAACGACAATTTGGTACATGCTTTCAGCTGCACGGACATTATATGCGCAGATGTGGAAGCAAGATAAAATACCAGAAAAGTGGGACTGGACTTTAAAAGTTATGCATTGGAGTGAAATGGACAAGCTTACAAGAATCTTAAAAGAATATGATCTAGGGGTGTTGTCTTTTATGTCAAACAAGAATTAGACTCTAATGTCAAACAAGACTTAGACTCTAAATTGATTTTTAAGTATGACGATGGTAGATATATTGCGGTGGAAGTGATGTTGAACTATAAAAGAACGTTGTTATTGGGACTGTATGCCCCAAATGGAGCAAAAGACTCTTTCTTTAAAGACATTATGCAACAATTAGTTCAAGTGACGTATGAGCAAATTATGATAATGGGGGATTTAAATGGAACAGTTAAAAATATTTTGGACAGATCTGGGGAAAAAAATAATGAAGGAAAATTACCAAAGTCATTTTTTGAGTTAGTAAAACAAGAAAGTCTGGAAGATATATGGAGAGAATTTAACCCTAAAGAATGGGACTATACTTTCTTTTCAGCAAGGCATAATTCTTTCTCAAGAATCGATATGCTATGGATTACAAAAGATCTTGGACTTATAACAAAAAAAAAAATAGAGACCTCTGGGAATGGTGATTTTGGGCTCATCTTAAAGGGCATGCTTTAATCTATAAGACTGTGTAATTGGAAATCAATTTGGTGAGGTCAACTTCAGAGCCTATTTTAGCAATGGTCTGTGCATAAATCAGAAGCAAAGCAGATTTGTACGAGGGCTAGGTGAATTGAAGAAGCAAAAATGTCTAAATGGCAGGAGGCAATAGAAGCTATGGAGGCAAGATTGGCAAAAGTAATAAAGGAATCAATAACAGAGAGTAAGAAGGAATTAAAAAAAGACATTGAATCCATTGCAGAGGTGGTTAAAAAAAATTAAAAAAAGAAATTGAAGTTCTCAGGAAAGACTCCCAAGCAGCGTTAAAGAAAGTATAGGAGGTAGAAGAAAAGGTGAAAGACCAAGACTCAAGAATTGATACGGTGGATTCCACTATAAAAAAAATGCAGGAGAAAGCAATGCTACATGACTGTAAACTAAAGGAAAATCAGATAGTTTGAGAGGCGTGCTTGAATCTGCTGAGACTGATTTGAGGACATATATAATAAGAATCATTGCTGAGTTTCTGGGGGATGACCCTGATGAAAGCAGTTATTTCTATGACTATATTTACAGGGTAAACTTAGACTATGCCAGAAAAAAACAAATTACCGAGAGATGTGGTAGTAAGATTTGTGACAAGAGATATGGTGGGAAAGATTCTGAGTAAACAATTTAAAAATACACTGGAGGTGGATGGCAGTAGCATAAGAATCATAAAAGAATTGTCAAGAAAAGTTATAAATGACAGAAGGCTGTACAAAAATTGACTGAAAAGCTGAGAGAAAATGATATGAGATATAGATGGATACTTCCAGAGGGTTTAAGTTTTGAATACAAGGGAAAGATATTTACAATTACAAGCACTCAAGAAATGACATAAGAACATAAGAGAAGCCGTGATGGATCAGGCCAATGGCCCATCCAGTCCAACACTCTGTGTCACACAGTGGCCAAAAAAATTACACACACACACACAAGACGAAGTTTTATTATAAATTATATATATATAATTATATGACGAAGTTTTTGGACAAACATAAGGAATTTGGGGGTACAGATTAAAAACAAAAAATCATGATGGATTACAAATTAATATCTTGGAATGTAAATGGACTAAATTCACCACAAAAAAGAAGGGCAACTTTTCTTTGGATTGGGAAACAAAAATGTAATATAATTTGCCTACAAGAAGTACACATTAAACAAATGGATTACAAATTTTTATGGAACAAACAACTTGGTATGGAATTTTGTTCATTGGCTAAGGGGAAAAAAAGGGGCGTTGTTTTTTATGTCAAACAAGAATTACACCCAAAATTGATTTTTAAGGACGATGATGGTAGATATATCACAGTGGAAGTGAAGTTGAACTATAAAAGAACTTTGTTATTGGGATTGTATGCCCCAAATGGAGCAAAAGATTAGATCAAGTGATGTATGAGCGAATTATGATAGTGGGAGATTTTAATGGAACATTTAAAATGTTTTTGACAGATCTGGGGAAAAAAATAATGAAGGAAAACTACCAAAGTTATTTTTTGATTTAGTAAAACAAGAAACTCTAGTAGATATATGGAGGGAATTTAACCCTAAAGAACGGGCCTATACTTTCTTTTCAGCAAGGCATAATCCTTTCTTGAGAATTTATATGTTATGGATTAGAAAAGATCTAAAATAGGGGCAGACCACAATCCATTAATGTGGTCTGCAAAACCCATGAAAAAGACCCTAAGATGACGGATAAATGAAGATTTGCTACAGAAACAGGAAGTAGTGGCATCTCTGGAAAAGGAGACTAAAGCTTTCTTTCAAATAAATGAAAAAGAGGACACTCAATTTCAAACTGTGTGGGACACATGTAAAGCGATAATGAAGGGTATCTTAATTACACTGAACAATAGAGATAAAAGAGCCAAAAATAAGCAAATGATGGACATTCAGAAAGAAATTGGAAAAAAGGAGAAGCTTAAAAGCTTAAAAAGCGACCTGGGAAAAAGAAAATTATAAGGGAGATTACAATATTACAAAGCCAACTGAGACATTTGTTGAATAAAGAAGTGGAATGGAACTTAAAAAGACTTGAACAGAAATCTTTTGAAGGAGCGAATAAACCTGGGAAATATTTAGCCTGGCAAATGAAAAAAAAAGGGAGAATAAAATTATTAATAAAATTGTAACGGGAGGTAAAGACATTGTTGATCAGGAAGGAATTAAAAGAGAATTTTATAAATATTATGCCAAGCTATTTAAACGTCAAAAGGTGGACAGGAAAAAAATTGATGCATATTTACAGAAAATTAAAGTAAATTCCTTAACAGAAAATATGGAGAAGGTATTAAATGAACCAATTGAAAAAAGAGAAATAGAGGTGACAATTAATTCAATGAAATTAGGGAAAGCACCCAGTCCAGATGGCTTTACGGCAAAATTTTATAAAGTACTTGCTGAGGCGCTATTACCAAAATTTCAGAAATTGATGAATATTATAAGAACAGATGGGAAAATACCTAACACATGCAAAGAAGCAGTGATCTCATTGATACCGAAAGAAGACAGAGATGCTACAAATGTAAAAAAACTATAGACCAATTTCATTACTTAATAATGATTATAAAATATATGCCAGAATCTTAGCAGAATGCCTTAAACAGCATTTGAATAATTTTATTAAAGAAGAGCAAGCAGGATTTCTTCCCAGGAGGCAAATTAGAGATAATATCAGAACAGTTATAGACATCATTGAATATTATGAGGAACATACTGAAAAAGAAGTAGCATTATTCTTTGCAGACGCAGAGAAAGCATTTGATAATGTGCATTGGGACTTTATCTTTGCAGTGATGGAGAAAATGAGATTGGGAGAAGACTTTATAAGAATGGTGAAGGTGATATATACTGAACAACAAGCAAGGCTTTGTGTAAATGCAGATTTGATGGAAAAAATGATCATTAGTAAAGGAGCAAGGCAAGGTTGCCCTCTATCTCCATTGATATTTATAATGACTTTAGAGGTTTTGCTAATGCAAATTCAAGAAGACAAAGAGATAGAGGGACTGAAGCTGAAAGGTTTTTCTAATACATACAGAGCATTTGCAGATGATGTAATGTTTATAAATGAAAACCCCACTCATGTAACACCATTGTTGCTTCGTAAGATACAAGAATATGGAGAATTGGCAGGCTTTTATATAAACATAGAAAAATCGAAAATTTTGTGTGAAAATATGTCAAAGAGCAAACAGAAAGAACTACAAAACTTAACAGAGTGTGAAGTTACCTCTAAAGTAAAATATTTAGGTGTGAAAATTACAACAAAAATATTGATTTGTATTGCATTTTTGTTTCCCAATCCAATGAAACGTTGCCCTTCTTTTTTGTGGTGAATTTAGTCCATTTACATTCCAAGATATTAATTTGTAATCCATCATGATTTTCTACTTTTAATCTGTACCCCCAAATTCCTTATGCTCATCCAAAAACTTTGTCATTTTTTGAGTGCTTGTAATTTTAAATCTCTTTCCTTTATATTCAAAACTTAAACCCTCTGGAAGTATCCATCTATACTTCATTTCATTTTCTCTCAGCTTTTCAGTCAGTTTTTTGTATAATCTCCCTTCATTTATGACTTTCCTTGGCAATTCTTTCATGATTCTTACACTACTGCCATCCACCTCCAGTGTATTGTCAAATTGTTTACTTAGAATCTTTCCTACTATGTCTCTTGTCACAAATCCCGCATGATTTCTATGACACCATTTCCTGTGACATCCATGCCAAGTCAGCAGTTCTGTTTTGGAGGGGGTTGTCTGGCCCGACCGCAGGTATTCAAAACAAAAGTTGTTTTTCCTCTTTTAACCTTGTTTCTCAAATTTCATTAGTCCCAAATTTACCCCTTCCTTTATCTTCTTTACTTTAAAATAACGTAGTTGGATCCAGACCTTTGTCCTTATTTCAAATAAGTCTTATTTTAGTCCCGGAGTTCGCTATCCTTTTGAACACCATTCTCTTCAAAGATAGATGTTAATTAGTTCCAAAAAAGCTTTGAATCCTGGTGAATTTAAGTCAATTTAATGAGCCCAGAAGTCCTCTGTAGACATTGGAATGCAATCCTTCTCTGGGTACTCCTCAAAGCCAAAAAGGAACCCCACTGGAATTCCTCGTCAGCCAAAGTAAATCCCCTCAGAATTTCATATACATGTCTTGGCCTTCTCCCTGCCTGGGAGAAGTAGGCAGCAGGTGTTAGGATCACCTTCTCTGCCCAGAACAGAGGCTCTGGTCTGCTCCTCTACTGAAAAGCAGCTCAATCCTCCATGACCCAAAGTAGCCATCAGAAATCAAGTCCAATTTTTAAAGCAGTCCAATGCTGTTTCCTTGATCACCAAGAAATTCAAATCTCCAAATTTCAAGTCACTGTGAGCGTTAAGTTGCTCACAGTGATTTGAAGTTTGGAGACTTGAATTTCTTGGCATTTATACCCTTGTATATGAAATTGATTACTTGATGTTTGAAGAAGCAGTTGTGAAACAAGGCAATAGTACATCCTTGTCGCAATAATTGGACTGCTGGCTGCCTTAAAATTTGAATCTATTTGGACATCACATCATTCTTCTCCAGGGCTACATCAGACCTTTCATCAAGGAAACAGCATTGGACTGCTTTAAAAATTGGACTTGATTTCTGATGGCTACTTTGGGATGTTCTGTTTCCTAAATTATTGAGTTGTGTCTGTGCTTTATGTTACATAGAATACACTAAGCTTTTGATAATATTGTTATAGATTCTTTAGTGTCTGAGGCTGGTAATCATGGAAGCTTTGTGCTTTATTTTCTTGCTGCATGGCGGGTGTTTGGCAGCCCTACTGCACCTCCATGGCACATTTCCAGCAATGTGATTGGCCCAGGTGTGCTATGCACACACCAGACTGGTATGAATACTGTGAGTGTGCAGCCTGTGCCTGTCTAGGCTGCCTGGTGGATGCCATCTGATTGTCATAGTGCACTTCAATCTGGATCAGCTTTTTAAAAGCTGAAAGGTCACCGCAACAACCAGGTTATCTGATCCCACCCATAGTTGCAGTCTGAGAGATGAGAGGTGAGAAGTTAAAGAGAATAGTGTTCAATATTGTCAGAAATCATAATCTTTCACAGCCAACTGTGAGGAATGATAATCAAAGAGATAAAATTAACAGGCAAAAATGGAGTTGGAGAGGTCAGGGCTTACAAACCTTTCAAGAGAGTTAGATGGTTCTGCAGAAAATAGTGAAAGTATACAACTCGAAGATGCCATGAGGTGACATCTTCCCATCACATTTGCATCATATATAACAGTTTATAAAATTATGCATAAAGTAAAAGAAGTGACTTTTACTTCTAAAGAAGCAGTGACTCTGCTTCTCCCATAATACTAGGCCTTTAGAGCATCCATTGACGTCCCGAGTGACAGATGAAGGATGGACAAAAGGAAATATTTCTTTGTTCTATGAATAGTTAAATAGTGGATGTTACTTCCAGCTGATTGTCTGGGCTGCAATGTCCCAGCCTCTCCTGGGCCCAAGGCAACCTCCCCCTGCAGCAAGCTGAGAGCGCAGGGCCATGCCAGGATTTGAGAATGTGATGCACCATCTGCGTGGAGCAGGGGGGAGGACTACACCAATGGGAAGGAGAGAGTGGAGAGAGAGACAAGCCAAGAGAGGGGGCCATCCAGGAACTAACTCTACTCCATGGAAGTGTCAGCTAAGTGAAGCTAACTCCGCTGCCCTCCATTTCTGAGGCCATAAACGCTCCCCAGCCTCCCTCTGCATCACGGCGGAGACACTCCCAGGTGTCGGGGGGGGGGGGACACACAGTAGGGCACCACATTGATATGGTGATGATGACTTTGAAAGCACAGATGACTTGGAAAGAAAATTAAATTAATGAACAATGGGTTCATCACTGTCTACTAACCATGATGACTAAAGGGAACCTCCATATTTAGAAACTTCTGAATACCAGCAATAGGAGTTCACAGCAGGAGAATATCTTCATCTGTATGCCATGTTTGGCAACTGATTGGCCACTGTGAGAAAAGGATACTGGATCAGATGAACCACTGCTTGATTGATACAGGTGGGTAGTCGTGTTGGTCTGAAGCAACAGAATAAAGTAAGAGTCCAGTAGCATAAATAATGAAAGTAGAAAATAGTGAAAGCATACAACTCTAAGATGCCATGAGGTGACATCTTCCCAGCACATTTGCATCATATATAAGAGTTTATAAAATTAATGAACAATGGGTTCATCACTGTCTACTAACCATGATGACTAAAGGGAACCTCCATATTTAGAAACTTCTGAATACCAGCAATAGGAGTTCACAGCAGGAGGAGTATAAGAATAAAATACAAGAAACTACATCATGATCACTCATTGCTGCATCATTCAGTCTTACATTATACTAGTAGCATAATTTTCATCAAATATGCAAATGACATTGCTTTCGTTTGAGAGCCAGCTTGATGTAGCAGTTTAATGTGTGGACTCTTATCTGGGAGAATTGGGTTTGATTCCTCACTCCTCCACTTGCAGCTGCTGGAATGGCCTTGGATCAGCTATAGCTTTTGCAGAATTGTCCTTGAAAGGGTAGCTTCTGAGAGAGCTCTCTCAGCCCCTCCCACCTCACAGGGTGTCTGTTGTGGGGGAAGAAGATAAAGGAGATTGTAAGCCACTCTGAGACTCTGATTCAGAGAGAAGGGTGGGGTATAAATCTACAGTCTTCTTATTCAAGCAACATGAGAAACTGTGAAACAACTCTTTGTGTGGTTTGGGCAAACCCTTTTATTAAAAGATTTTTAATAACTTGCAAAAATATACTCTCTTTTTACAAAAAAGTGGGAGCAATGTCTGTTTACATCTGAAATACCAAATGTAGAAAATACATTGCTGAATTTTGAGATGAAGACTTAGTAGATAAGATCATATTCTTTAGGGTATCAGGAGTTTATTGACATCTTTCAGATAATCTCCCAGTGGAAAAAGTTATTTAAAATCTGTACATAATTCTACCACAGTCCTTACAATAATAATGCCTAGGTACATGCACTCAGCATAAGCCAAACAGAATAAATACTTCAAAATATATTATTGGTATTAAACTGTAAACCCTTTCCCTTCTCTCTGAAGTCTCACTTCACTCACTGAGTCAGCTTTGCAGGACTTGGCAAGTGAAATTTTCCATTATACCCTATGGGAATTGTCCCAATAGGTTATAATGGAGCCAAATATATTCTGGTATTTGAGGATATTTGGGAATACTGAATATTTTTGGATCCCCAGCACCTGAATCTGAATTAGAGCTGATTTTTTTTTCCTTGCACACCTTGTTATTCCAGATGACTCTATTATTATATATTGTACAACAGAAAGGTGTGCAGGGGATCTGCACTGTGGAGGGATTGGTCATCCACACAAATGTGCGATCCTTTCCGCAACCCTCCCCCCCATTCTTCTTATGAAACTGGCATATCTCAGTGGTCCCACCTGGTGGAAATCCCTGCTCTGCAATCACTGTCATCACCTCCCATGTTCAGGGGATCCTAAGCAATGAAAAATGCTCTCTTAATGCTCTGCTTGCCTGTACAGAGTACAGAATGATTGGGGGACCAGCTGACCACCTGACCACAACCATGGGGCTATGGGGCCCCAGGTCTCACAGACCCCATGACAGCAACCTCACCTCTGGATGCCAGATGCAGACCTGACTGACCTTGATCCCAGCTGCTTGAGCCCAGGGGTGCTGCTTTGTTCACTTTGGTGTGGTAGGCAGGCCACCCTGTCAATTCTGACAACTTTTGAATGGCACAGTGTGCTGGAGGGTCATATGGGACTGGAGGCACCCTGAAGCCCCATGGTAGGGTTCAGGTGTCATGGGTGGGCCATCAGCAGCTCTGTCCTGATGGCACCTGTTTTTTTTTTGCCAATGTGTGACACAGAGTGCTGGACTGGATAGGCCATTGGTCTGATCCAACATGGCTTCTCTTATGTTCTGTTATGTTCTTATGTCATTCCCCATGCCAGCATCTTTAATGACAGCTTCTGGGCACTTGGAGGGGCTTCTTTCCATTGCAAGAGACACTGGTAAGGGACAAGAGTGCATTGAGAGGTTCCTGGGGGACCTCTCAGAGTCTCTCTGGGGCCCCTAGCACCCCCACCCCTCCACCTGCTGGGTGGTGGTGGCACACAGGTTGGCATGGGGATGCCCTTGACAGAGTGAGTGGGCATCTGGCTGCCACTGCTGGCAATAAATAAGGGGCACCCTGACATCCACATTCTTGTCTTTCATCAGCCTGTGGTGCCCGTGTGCTCTGCATGCAGAGCACCACTGTGGAGTCTCAGCAGGGCTGATGGGTCATGCCCCCCTCCCCACTGACAGGTGGCCAAGGCTTGTGACAGGAGCTGTTCTCTTTAAGAGTGTGTGAATGGCAGATGTGGAGTGTTACTCCTATGGCCTGCCCATCTCTGCCCTCTGTCAGTGACAGATGCATGACTCAGCCTCCTGAACTCATGACTCCCATTGGTCCTGCCTTCCCTATCTGTCATGCTGCCCCCACCTTGCAACAACTCTGGAATGTGGTTAGTTTTAAAAGATCTGTCTTGCAAAATAGGTTAAGCCTGGAAATCACGCAGGTTAATGTAGGGTTTCTCTTATTTGTAGAGATAATTTTTCTGTCTCTCTTAATGCTCTGCTTGCCTTTACAGAGATTTACAAAAGCCATGTGTCATCACCTTTATAGTTACCTGTATTCAAATTAGTGTTTTCTTTTTTTGTGGGGGGGGGGCCCCAAAATAAATATGCTAGTAAGGTTGCTTGGTGGGAGACCTATCCAGTGAAAATATACCTGCAAGTGACATCAATGTGTTCTATCATACTGTTTTTGTTTTTTAGCTCTTTCCCTAATTTTATTTTATTCTATTGTCTTGTAATAATTTAAATATTAATATTTTAGGAGATCGTCTTGATTTTTATTTTATGTCTTTGTTTTTGATTAAGTTTATGATGATATTTTTGGTGATATTATCTGTAACTTTTCCTGTTCTATACTGATTGTAAGTTATATCTATATTTCAATAAAACTGTTTAAACTTTAAAAAAAATAAAAAATAAAAAAATAAACTGGAAATAGTGTATGCATGATGCTGGTGTGCCACGGCTTTCCTTCTCTCCCCTCCCTCTCAATTTCTCCTACCAATGCACCAGTGGGTATCAAATACTGGGAGGCATTCCCCATATTACAACTGTACCAGAATCTTTTGTTTTGTATCTTGCAAAGTTTCCAATTTATACTTCTCATTCTGTTTAGATAAGGACTTGTTTGGTTCTGTGCCTGTGGAATAGTTTGCAAAGATCTTGAGATACTGTTAATTAGTCTCACTAGGCTCCTAATCTCGCTTACAATGCATGGTGCTTTTCCTGTTTGAACAGCTAGCATTGCATGGAGCCTGCTAAGATCCACCCCCTCCACCCCCACCCCCTAAAAAAACAGATTTCTAGAGAATCTTTATTACATTCATATTTTTCTCTCATAGAGTAATTTAGATTTTGTATCTTTGATTTTTTGAATTCCTTGAAATAAATCTGCTTATTCTTTAAATAATTTGTCTGCGGTGTTCTTGCTTACTGTTTGGTCAGATCAGTAGCTGTTTCATAGCTTAAGAGCAAGGTTAAATTCTCCACAAATGCACAGATTGCAATTTCACTCCTTTCCCCCTTTATATCCAAAAAATGCCCTACAAAAGATTCAATTATATAAGTATGCTACTAATATCAACAATATTTTAAGTCACAATTCTGTGAGACAAGCAGAATATGAATAGTTAACAATCACTGCCTTTGAGTATTTCATGTAAACCAAAATTAATTATCCATCTGATTCACCATTTGTCTCCAAACATCAGAATTATTTAAAGCCTTTCTTTTAAACAAGGCATCAATTTATTGTTACAACAAAGTGTAACAGTAACAGTTCTGGTGCACAAGTGTGTGTGTGTGTAATAATAATTCGATGCTGCAGGCTGCAATAGCAAGGTTTGCCTCCCTGGGAGGGAAGGGAGGATCTACAGCCCGTTTGGGCATGTATTTGAGGGGGCGGGGCCAGGTTGTTGTAACGGCCTGACCTCCGCTCCATGCTTCAGTCTCAATGACAATCAGTCGAGGCGAGGAACGTCTGTTGGGGCTCTGGGAGAGAGGCCTTGCTTCGGTTTGCATCGGCGTGCCGGGCAGCGGGGTCAGGACCTGCTTGTTCCTGGGTGCTGTTGTGGCTGATTTAGCGCTGGAGGAAAATCAGAGCGGGAGCTGTGTGCTCTTTGGATTGGAGGCTGCCTGCAACCTTCTTTTAAGGCTTGTGTATCGGGGCTGTCTAATTGTTTCTTCGCTTTGGGTGGTGTCTCTCCCTCCTTTGGGGCAAAAAGGGCTTTTTGGACTCCCTGCGGGGGTTGAGAAGTGTGTTGCTCTGGCTGAGGCAGCAGACTGGGCTTCCCTTATTAGTCGTGTGGGGTGGGTGGTGGCCATATTGGGTTCCCTTTCTTGTCAGGGGATGGCAGCTATTTTATCTTGTAAGGAGGCCATTTTGTGGGTCTGCCCTAGGTAGTGTTATCGGCTCATAAGCGGCATTGTTATTTTCTGGGGCAGCTAACTAGTGGGCACTATGAAGATGTTGGGTAAGAAGGGGTCTGGTAAGTCCAAGAGGAAACAGCCTGCACCAAAGGCCCCTGCTAAGAGGCCTCCACCCCCGCTATCTTCTTCTGATGAGGAGGGGGAGGAGGTAGTTAATACTAACATAATACAAATGCTGAGGGCGCTGGAGGAGGCGTCTGATATGCCTCCTGCTGAAGGGGTAGGAAAGGAAAGGGCTTCTAAAAGGGCGCTCCAAGCGAATGTGTTAACCAGGATGTCTATTCTTGAGGGCAGGTCTGGTGCATTCATCACTGGCAGTTCCATGGGCCTTGGGGGTCCAGTCGCGGGATTGGGGCCATCATCAGGAGCTGCTGGAACTGGGTCGACGCTGGTGCCTGCTGGATCCGTTGGTAAGGCTGGGGACATCTTGCAGGCATATGCTGGGCTGGCTTGGCCTTGGGGACCTTGGGGTCTGCTTTGCCTGCTGGGCAAGGCATCCCTGCTGGGAGTATAGGGTTTGCTTCACCCACAGGCAATGGCTCGTTGTCAAATTGGGCTTGGCCAGCTGGACAATGTGGCCCCTGTGGAGCTTGGCCAGGGGTGGGGCAGCAGGGTACTGCAGGCTCTTTTATGGGGAGTTGGGGTGCCCCTTCTCCTTTTGGGGTGGTCCCTTTTACAGCGTTACCTTTTGGGGATGCAGCCTTGCCTTTTGGGAATCATTTGTTGCCAGCAACAAAAGAAAAAAAAATTAAAGGGGGAGTATGTGGATATTTTTGCCCTCCTTTTCCGGGAGTTGGAAAAATAAATTAATAATAATAATAATAATAATAATAATAATAATAATAAATTTTTATTTATATCCCGCCCTCCCCGCCTAGGCGGCTCAGGGCGGCTAACAACATTTCATACAATTAACATAAATAGATAAAACTTTAAGTTTAACAATTAAGAAGGAAATTAAACATAAAAACCAGTTAATTAAGTTAAAATACAGTTAAAATTTAAAAAAAAGGATAAGGAGGATCTGGATGAAAAATAAAAGGAAAAGTGAAAAAAGCGCAAAGTAGATCAGACTTGGGCTAATTGGCTGCCTGGGTTTTTTATCTACGCTGGGCTGATTGTACGGGCTCAGCCTTGGAGGACGGCCGCCATCATCCAGTACATGGACATAATTTATAAGGGGTACACAACGTTTAGCGGGCCTGCTTGGATGCAGTACGACGAGGAATTCAGGATGAGGGCTGCTTTGTACCCTTCCCTTCAGTGGGACTAGATTCACCAGCAGCTGTGGCTGCAGGTCATGTCTCCTGCGCAGCCAAATTCAGGCGACCGCTCTGACAGCGGTCATTTGGTGGCCAAGTCACCTGCAACTTCCTCAGCTTTGACAGCCTCTTCCTGCAGTTCTGCGGGGCAGGCAGTTCATCCCCGCCTGCTTTGCTGGGAGTTTGGTTCTCAGGGAATGTGCAGTAGAAAGGCCTGTCAGTTCAAGCACGAATGCCCCACGTGTGGTGGGCCTCACTCTTTCAATAACTGCCCGAAAGCCCGGGTATGTAAGAATCAAAAGAAGCCAGGAGGAGGGGGAGGACGTTATCAGGCTGGAAAAGGGGCCCAGTCCAATAAAGGTGGGTCTGCTTGAACACTGGCTATCCAGGTACTCGCGGAGGGCTGATAGTGTTTACCTGCTAAAAGGTTTTAAGTTTGGTTTTAGGTCCCCTATTCAGGGGCCCTGGGTTCATTTTACATGGGCAGAGCATTGCCAATGGGCTGTTCTGTATCGTTTTCAGCTTTTGAGTGTTTCAGCACATTCTTGGAATGGGCTGTTTGCAAAAAAGTGGGTTTGCAGGATGTCATTCATTACTTGGATGACTACTTTTTTGTGGGTCCTGTGGGGACTGGGCGCTATGCACGGCTGCTGTCTGGCTTTATGGAGCTGGCCGCAGAACTTGGGGTTTCTTTTGGCTCAAGAAAAGACGAAGGGTCCAGTCCAAAAAACTGATCTTTTTGGGGATTGAGCTGGATACCCTGGGGCAGCTGTCCAGGATACCTTTCCAAAAATTAGTGGACTTAAGGAACAGGATTCATTCCTTTCTTCTTAAATGGAAGGTCTCCTTGATTGAATTGCAACAGCTGGTTGGGCATCTTAACTTTGCTTGCAAAGTGGTTGCCCCTGGGCGAGCCTTTCTCCATAGGCTTTGTGACACCATGGCAGGTCTACGCTTGCCTCAGCATAGAACACAGGTTACCAGCAGCATGAGGGAAGATTTGCGGGTTTGGCAAGAATTTTTGGAGCCCTTTAATGGGATTTCCTTTTGGAGAACAGACATGAGGCTTGAAGCTGCTGGATCTTTGGGTTTTGGAGTCCACTTCCGCAGACATTGGTGCGCTGATGGTTGGCCAGACTCCTGGATGCAGGAAGGAGTGAACCAAAATCTTACGTTTCTCGAGTTCTTTCCCATTCTGATTGCAGTTTGGCTGTGGGGGATGGATATGGCCAATCACACAGTTCATTTTTGGTGCGATAATATGGCGGTAGTCCATGTCATTAATTCCCTTTCATCCAAATCCCAGTGGGTTATGAGGTTGGTGAGGGCCTTCAGTCTGCATTGTCTGTGGCTTAACATATTGTTGTTAGCCAAGCACGTTCCTGGGGTGAATAACGGGGTGGCTGACGCTCTCACTTGTAAACAGACGGAGAGATTTCATCAACTGTCCCGAGATGCCAGTCGAGAGGCGGCATCACTGCCTCAGGAGTGATGGCTGATTGGAAAGCCGAGGCCTGCAGAGTGATAGGCCTAGCCATTGCGCCTAGCACCAGGAAGTCTTATGAACATGCTGTGCGGCAGTTTGAGGTCTTTAGGGCTGAGGTTGGGTATCGCATTGTTTGGCTCCTCCTGGTGGGGCAGTTGCTCCACTACTGTGTTTCTCTACGAGGTAAGAGACTGGCTGTGCGATCCATTATGGGGCGCCTGTCTGCATTGACTTTTGCCAGTAAGGCGTTGGGTTATAAGAAGGAAACAGCTGATTTTCATCTCCGAAAAATGCTGGAGGGATGGGCCAGAGAGGCTGGTCCTAGGCTGGAAACTCCTAAGAATCTAAGAATCCCCTCTGATTCTTAGAGGCCTGAAGGGGGTTTGGGGCACGATGTGTGCTTCATATTTTGAGGCCACTTTGTTTCATGCTGCATCCTTGGTAGCCTTTTGGGGGCTCTTAGAGTCAGTGAGCTAGTGACACAGTCCAGAAACAATGTTTCTGGTAATGCTTTGTTGTGACGGGATCTGAAGTTAACTGAGGATAAGGCGATCATTACTGTCCGTCGCTCTAAGACGGACCAGTGTCAGAGGTACTGTGCTGGAGCTTGGCACCTGCTCTGAATTGGCACCTGCTCTGAGTTTGAGCTGTGCCCAGTTCTGGTTTGGCTGCTTATATGGCAGTTCGGGGGCCCAAGGAGGGGTTTTTGTTTTGTCACAATAAGGGTAGCCTACTGACAAAGCATCAGTTTTGGGCTGTGACGTCACGGGCTTTAGGTGAGCTGGGGTTGTCTGGGCTGCGGTTTGGGACCCACTTCTTTAGAATTGGGGCAGCTTCAACAGCTGCTGCCCTGGGGTACCTTTCCTCCTCCATTAAGCACTTGGGACGTTGGCACTCATCAGATTACAAATCTCATGTTCGACCTTTGCTCAGTCCCTAGCTTTGCTTGTTTGACTGTAATGTTACTGGTTTATGTTCTTCTTCTTTGTTTTTTTTTTCTTTTTAGATGCTGTTGTTCCTGGCCAGAGGAGCCGAGTTCTCGTCTGTGGCCATAGCCATGTGTTTTGGGCCGCTCATCAGGCGCGGAGAACTTCAGTTGGCTCTCAGCTGGAACTCAGCCAATATGTTTGTATTGAGTGGCAGGGGCACCGGGGCCTTCAGTGGCCGGGCCTGCTGCCTTTGTTAGTCCAAGGGAGCATGGGCCTCCCTCCTCAGGTTTTAATTATTCACCTAGGAGGGAATGATCTAGGGCTAGTACAAGGCAAGGCGTTGTCTTGTAGGCCCACGAGGATTTTCAGTACATTTGGGAGCGATGGCCTGGGACCACTATAATTTGGTCAGCCATGCTTCCCCGCCTTGTTTGGCGCAGTGCTTGGGACCCTGCAGATATTTAGTGGGAACACTACAAAGGTAATAAAATAATTAGGAAGGCATTTGAAGGGGGGTTGTGCCACTATCTGCCCCATCTGGACATTTCTACGGAATTTCTTGAACCCTACAGAGGGGATGGGGTACATCTCTCAGAAAAGGGTAATATGCTTTTCTTGAGGGACCTCCGGCAAGGGCTGTGGGTAGCGATGGATGCTAAGCCCTAAGTAGAGGCTTGGCCTTAGTGGTGGCAGGTTTTTCTGGATTAGGGTACTATGCGGCTAGGGGAGGACTATGAAGCATCCCACTTTGGGGGAATTTGGGGTCTGGCATGATCAACCTTGGTGTTTGATGACCCAGGGTGGGGAGAATGCAGACTGTCCTAGAGGCTCGACTAGAAGGTGCCTTCCATTGAGACGTGCATCTGGTGGTTGGGCCCTCTGGGGCGTGCCTCCCAGATGGACCGGCCTGGCGGGAGCTGCGTCACAAAGCTCCAGCTGGGGGCTGGGTCTCTCACCCGCGAATGGCAGGGGAGCGGTCTGTTGAGACCCCTAGCCCCGACCAGGCCGCAGTTTGGGTGCCCTTGCCATTTTATTATGATGATTAATAAAGTGGCCCATTATTTATACCAATGCATTGTGTCCGACTCTTCAGTCCGACTTGGGGGGCAAACTGAGATGCTTGCTGCTCTTACTTTCCAGCATTTTACATCTAGACCCCTGGCCCTGACCAGGTCGATGTTTGGGTGCCCTTGCCATTTTATTATGATGATTAATAAAGTGACCCATTATTCATACCAATGCATTGTGTCCGACTCTTCATTCCGACTTGGGGGCAATTTGATGTTTGCAGCCTGCAGCAACACTGCTAGGCTGCAGTAGCAACGTTTGCCTCCCTGGGAGGGAAGGGAGGATCTACAGCCCGTTTGGGCAGGTATTTGAGGGGGCGGGGCCAGGTTGTTGCAATGGCCTGACCTCCGCTCCCTGCTTCGGTCTTGATGACGATCGGCCCTCCCGCCCACCCTGTTTGCTATGTAAGCGATTGCTGGTCGTCTCATGTTTGGGGGGGCCAGGTAGGAATTTTTTGCTCCCCAGCTGATTGGCAGTTGCTGGGGTGTGTTTTTTGCCTACTCTACATAGCAAAACAGTGGATTGTGGATTTGGCTATCGGGAGGTGCTGTTAAATAGGTTGGTCACTTTAGTTTGGCAGGTTTTTCTGGATTAGGGTACTATGCAGCTAGGGGAGGACCATGAAGCATCCCCCTTTTGGGGAATTTGGGGTCTGGCATGATCAAACTTGGGGTTTGATGACCCAGGGTGGGGAAAATGCAGACTGTCCCGGAGGCTCAACTAGAGGGTGCCTTCCATTGAGACGTGTGTCTAGTGGTTGGGCCCTCTGGGGGGTGCCTCCCAGCTGGGCTGGCCTGGCGGGAGCTGTGTCACACAGCTTCAGCTGGGGGCTGGGTCTCTCACCCGCAAATGGCAGGGGAGCGGTCTGTTGAGACCCCTAGCCCCGACCAGGCCGCATGGGTGCCCTTGCCATTTTATTATGATGATTAATAATGTGGCCCATTATTTATACCAATGCATTGCGTCCGACTCTTCATTCCCACTTGGGGGGCAAACTGAGATGCTTGCTGCTCTTATTTTCCAGCATTTTACATCTTGTGAATATTCTCACCACAAATGAAAAAGTAACACTATGTTTGATACAAAATTAACAGTTCTTTGTGGTGTTATAAAGTTTGGAAACTCTATTTGGTGACAGGTGCTATTGATTTGTCATTTTAATTACCTTCTCTCTCAAAGAGAGATTCACTGAATAAGTTGACCATCTTATGAACAAATGATTCCATAAGACTGGATATTTGGTGACCTAAATTGGTCTACCACTTTTTAGAGCCCTTTTTCTTATTACAAACTGAATCTATCAACAACAAGAGAGCCAGTTTGCTGTAGAGAGCCAGTTTGGTGTAATGGTTAAGTGTGCAGACTTTTATCTGGGAAAACCAGGTTTAATTCCCCACTCCTCCACTTGCAGCTGCTGGAGTGGCCTTGGGTTAGCCATAGCTCTCACAAGAGTTATCCTTGAAAGGGAAACTGCTGTGAGAGCCCTCTCAGCCCCACCTCACAAAGTGTCTATTGTGGGGGGAGAAGATATAGGAGATTGTAAGCCACTCTGAGACTCTGATTCAGAGAGAAGGGTGGGGTATAAATCTGCAGTCTTCTTCTTCTTTGCTGTTTCTGTTTCTGATTCTTAGAATGTAGGATAGATTCGTAATCCATACAACATGTGCCAACTGAATTTTAGGCTATACAACATGTGCCAACTGAGCCGCTATCTAAAACTGTCTATGATTGAATTGTCTTTTATTTTATTCACATGTTTTAACTGTTATTCATATTGTTTTTATGATGTTGTTATCCACACTGAGCCCTCCTTGGGATTCGTTGTTGTTCAGTCACACAGTCGAATCCAACAGATTGCGACCCCATGGACAAAGTCACACCAGGCCCTCCTGTCTTCCACCATCCTCCGATGTCTGCTCAAATTTGTGTTAGTTACATCAGTAACACTGTCCAGCCATCTCATCTTTTGCCATCCCCTTCTTCTTTTGCCTTCTGTCTTTCCTAGCATCAGGATCTTCTCCAGGGAGCGCTCCCTTCTCATTTGGTGGCCAAAATATTTGAGCTTCAGCATCTGACCTTCCAGGGAACAGTCAGGGTTGATTTCCCTTAGGACTGACTGATTTGATCTTCTTGCAGTCCAAGGGACTCTCAAGATTCTTCTCCAGCACCACAGCTCTAAAGCATCTATTCTTCTGCATTCAGCCTTGCTTATGGTCCAACTCTCACAGCCATACATTACTACTGGGAATACCATCACTTTGACTATATGGACTTTTGTTGGCAGGGTGATGTCTCTACTTTTCATTATACTTCCTAGGTTCACCATAGCTGTCCTCCCAAGGAGCAAACGTCTTTTAATTTTGTGGCTACAGTCACCATCTGCAGTGATCTTGGAACCCAGAAATGTGAAGTCTGTCACTACTTCCATGTCTTCCCCTTCTATTTGCCAAGGTGTGATGGGGGCAGATGCCATGATCTTAGTTTTATTGATGTTGAGTTTCAGGCCTATTTTTGTACTCTCCTCTTTCACCCTCAACAAGAGGTTCTTTAGGTCCTCTTCACTTTCTGCCATTAGAGCGGTGTCATCTGCATATATGAGGTTGTTGATGTTTTTCCCAGCAATCTTAATTCTGCTTTGTGCTTCATCCAGGCTGGCTTTCCACATGATGTACTATGCATATAAATTAAATAAGCAGGGTGACAATGTACATCCTTGTTTAACCCCCTTTCCTATTCTAAACCAATCAGTTGTTCCATATCCTGTTCTGACAGTTGCTTCTTGACCCTTATACAGGTTTCTCAGGAGACATGTGAGGTGGTCTGGTATTCCCATCTCTTTAAGGACTTGCCACAGTTTGTTGTGATCCACACAATCAAAGGCTTTAGCGTAGTCAATGAAGCAGAAAGAGATGTTTTTCTGATACTCCCGTGCTTTCTCCATAATCCAGTGAATGTTGGCAATTTGATCTCTAGTTCCTCTACCTCTCTGAAACCCAGCTTGAACTTCTAGTAGTTCCCAATCTATATACTGCTGAAGCCTAGCTTGTAGGATCTTTAACATGACCTTGCTGGCATGTGAAATGAGTGCAATGGTGTGATAGTTCGAACATTCCTTGGCATTACCCTTCTTTGGGATTGGAATATAAACTGACCTTACCCAATCCTGTGGCCACTGTTGCGTTTTCCAAATTTGCTGACATAATGTGTGCATCACTTTAACAGCATCATCTTTTAGGACTCTGAATAGCTCAACTTGGATACCATCATCTCCGCTCGCTTTGTTGTTAGTAATGCTTTCTAAGGCCCATTTGACTTCACACTCCAGAATGGGATAGGGCAGACTATAAATGACCTAAAATAAAATAAAAATAAATCTGAGAAATGCTGGAAATAAGCTTTGTTTGCCCTTGTATAACTAACTTGTTAAATTTCGTTAACATGCTCAAGAAAATAATTTTCCTTAGCTGTGTCATAAGAAAGCTTTTAATCTTTAAATATGGAAATAGCTGTGCCTCCTTTTTCCTGTGCAACTTCAAAGGGTACAGCTCTGTTATTTCCTATTAGTGTGTGGAATCTGACACTGAGAATATACCTGATGTTTGAAGGCATTAGTGTCATGATCAGATATAAATTTGTTATTTCTAATAACTGAAGATAATGGGGAAATAGAAGGTTCCACCTGGAAACTTCCTAATTTTTGTACTTTATTTTAGTAGTGACGCAGCTGGGTTGGAGGAAGGTGCTTGTAGCTGGGACAGGTGCGGTGATTGTTAATTTTGCTTTTCCAAAACTGCTGGGGAGCATTACCTAGTGTAAGTTGGTAGCTCTACTGGAGGAGCTCTACTTGAGGCATGCTTGTCCACACTACAATGTATAAAGGAAAGTGAGGATTTCCTTGACAGAACCCACAAAGTGCTCATGAAAGGACAACAGGAGGAAGAGGAAAGGATATCTCAGCAAATGGAAGAGAACCCAACACAGGAGAGGGTATGTGGAAAAATGTAATCCACAGGAGCAGGGAAATCAGGAGATGATCTGAGCCTCTGCTGCTAAGCAACTGGTTCTAGGATCTCTCCACAGATACTGATTCTGAACTATTGAACAAGGGTTACTTACCCAAGCTTCCACAAAGCTTGAAGGAAGTTTCTCAGGACCCTGTAGATAAGAAGACTGGAACTTATGCCCCCCAATATAGAAAGATGAGAGATTCCTTGCTCAGAGGGAGTCCAAAGTGTGCTGACGGGACTTGTCATCTCAAGAGGTATGCTGTCTACCAGGTGCATGCATCCAGGATGTGACAGAAAGGATAGGAAGACTTTTTGAGAATTCTTGGAGAACAGGTGATGTGCTGGAAGATTGGAGGAGGGCAAATCTTCAAGGATGGGGAAAAGGAGGATCTCTGTAACTACTGACCTGTCAGCTTGATGTCTATACCTGGAAAAGTTTTAGAACAAATCATCAGTTACCCCTGGAAAATTTAGAAAAGATGGCTGTGATTACTAAGAGCCAGCATGGGTTTCTCAAGAACAAGTCATGTCAGACTAATGTGATCTCTCTCTCTCTCAAATCACTACATTGCTGGATCAGGGAAATGCTGTAGATTTCAGTAAAGCATTTGATAAGGTTCCATGTCCTATCCTTGTTGATAAATTGGTAAAATGTGGTTTGAATGCTGTTACCATTAGATGGAACTAACTGGTTGACAGATCGCACCCAAAGAGTGCTTGTGAATGGTTCCTCATCCTCTTGGAGAGGAGTGACAAGTGGAGGGCCTCAAGGATCTGTCCTGGGACCTGTTTTGTTCAACATCTTTATAAATTATTTGGATGAAGGAATAGAAGAAATGCTTATTAAATTTGCAGATGATACTAAATTGGGAGGGATTGCAAATACAGTAGAAGACAGAAACAGGATACAGGATGATTCTGACAGGCTGAAAAACTGAGCTAAAACCAATAAAATGAATTTTAACAGGGAAAAATGTAAAGTTCTGCATTTAGGTAGGAAAAATCCAATGCATGGTTATAGGATGGGGAAGATTTGTCTTAGCAGTAGTATGTGCGAAAAGGATCTAGGGGTCTTAGTGGATCATACGCTGAACATGAGTCAACAGTGTGATGTGCTGGCTAAAAATGCAAATGCAATTTTGGGCTGTATCAACAGAAGTATAGTTTCCAGATCACATGATGTGATGGTATCGCTTTACTCTGCTCTGGTAAGACCTCACCTGGAGTATTGTGTAGAGTTTTGGGCACCACATTTTAAGAAAGATATAGACAAGCTGGAATGGGTCCAGAGGAGGGCAACGAAGATGGTGAGGGGTCTGGAGACAAAGTCCGATGAGGAAAGGTTGAAGGAGCTGGGGATGTTTAGCCTGGAGAGGAGGCGGCTGAGAGGTGATATGATCACCATCTTCAAGTACTTGAAGGGCTGTCATATAGAGGATGGTGTGGAATTGTTTTCTGTCTTCCAAGCTTTCTTGTTTCACTATTTCAAAAAACGACTTTGGTAACTTCCCCTCATTATTTCTTTTTCCTGATCCATCCAAAGCATTTATGATTGTTCCATTAAAGTCTTCCATTACCATTATTTGTTCATAAGTCACTTGGTCTAATTGTTGCACAATATCTTTAAAGAAGGAGTCTTTTGCCCCATTTGGGGCATACAATCCCAACAACGTCTTTTTGTCATTCACCATCACTTCCACAGCTTCCATCATTCCATCTTCCATCATTGTCCTTAAAAATCAATTTTGGCTCTAGTTATTGTTTAATATAAAAAATCACTCCCCCTTTTTTCTCCTTAGTCAATGAAAAAAATTCCTTATCCAATTGTTTATTCCATAAAAATTTATAATCCAATTGTTTAATATGTACTTCTTGTAGACAAATTATATTACATTTTTGTTTCTTGATCCAATGAAATGTAGCCTTTCTTTTTTGCGGTGAATTTAGTCCATTTACATTCCAAGATATTAATTTGTAATCCATAACGATTCTTCTTTTATTCTGTAACCCCAGATCCGTTATTTTCTTTGAAAAATCTCCTCAGTTCCTGTACATTTGTAATTGCAATCCTCCTTCCTCCATGTTCAAAACTTAGACCTTCTGGCAGTATCCATCTGTATCTCACTTCATTCTCCCACAGCTTGTCAGTTAGATTTTTGTACAATCTTCTGTCATTTATAACCTTTCTTGGCAGCTCTTTCATGATTTTTACTCTGCTTCCATCGATTTCCAATGCATTTTCAAATTGTTTTCTTAAGATCTTTCCCACCATGTTTCTTGAAATAAATTTTATTACCACATCTCTTGGTAATTTTGTTTTTTTACATTTGTTTTTTACATTTGTAATTTGTTTTTTACATTTCTGATATCGCTATCTTCTTTCGGTATCAACGAAATTATTGCTTTCTTCCATGTATTTGGTATTTACCCATCAAGCCTTATAATATTCATCAGCTTCTGAAGTTTTGGTACTAACGTCTCTACAAGGACTTTGTAGAATTTTGCTGTAAAACGGTCTGGACCCGGTGCCTTTCCCATTTTCATTGAATTTATAGCTGCTTCAACTTCAATTTTTTCAATTGGTTCATTTAATACCTTTTCCATATTTTCTGTTAAGGGATTTACTTGAATTTTCTGTAAATATGCATCTATTTTTCTTTTCTCCACCTTTTGACCTTGAAATAACTTACCATAATATTTATAAAATTCCCTTTTAATTCCTGCTAGGTCAACAATTTCTTTACCTCCCAATACAATTTTTTTCACAAATTTATTTCCCCCCTTTTTTTTCATTTGCTAAGCCAGGTATTTTCCAGGCTTATTTGCTCCTTCAAAAGATTTCTGTTGCAGTTTCTTAAGATTCCATTCTACCTCTTTATTTAACAAATGTCTCAACTGATTCTGCAATACTGTAATTTACTTATTATTTTCTTTTTCCCCAGTTTTTTTTTAAATTCCTTTTCTTTTTTTCCAATCTCTTTTTGAATGTCCAGCATTTGTTTCTCTTTGGCTCTCTTATCTTTCTCTTTGGCTTTCTCTTACTTCTCATTACTGCTCATTACTCATTGCATCCCACAGTTTGGAATTGAATGTCCTCCTTTTCATTTATTTGGAAGAAAGCTTTAGTTTTCTTTAGTTTTCTTGGCAAACAATGAATTGACCCTGTATATATAATCATAAAGATAGCTAGATTCATCAGGTTCTATCTAAAAAAACTCAGCAATAGTTCTTATTATATATGTCTTTAAGTCAGATCGTTCGTTTTTAGGTACTCCTCTCAAACGTATCTGGTTTTCCATTAACTTACAGTCTTGCAAAACTATTTTCTCCTGCAATTTGTTAATCATAGAATCTTCATCCTTCATCTTATTTTCAACCACATGTATTTTATTTAATGTTGTTTGTGAATCCTTTCTGAGATCCTCAATTTCTTTTTTGATTTTTGTCTTCACCACTTCTGCACTTGATTCAATATCTTTTTTTAATTCTTTAATTAATTGCTTCTTATTATCTATTATTAGATCTTTCATCACTTTGACCAGTCTTGCCTCCATAGGCAAATTGGTCTTGTATTTTAGGCATTATGCCTTCCTCAAGTGAACCAGTCCTTGCACATGTCTGTTTTGGTCCCGGCTTATGATCAGACATTGCTGTCTTCCCATTGCCAAAATAGGCTCTTAAGTTGGTCTCACCAAATTCAAATTAAACCATAGGGTCTTGTAGATTAGGAAATGCCCTTTTCAATAAGCCCAAAATCGCCATTCTCAGGACTTCCTAACTCAAGATATTATTTTTTAAAGTTTTAAAATGCACAAAATAGCGTCCGTGATTTTTCAGACCCTTTTGAAAGATTTTTCCTTTTTCACCAAAAGACTACCAAAATTGGTTCCAATATTATAATCCAATATGTTTCACTCTGTAATCATGATATCTGCCAGCTCCACTAATTTTAAAAGTCTCATTCTTTTTTCTTGAATTTTTAATTTTTTTGACCTTCCTTTAATGGCCACCGCAAATTCTCTATGGTTATCAAGTCCTAAAGAAGGCCAGGAGGTTTAAAAGTTCCCTTCTCCCAATGGCTCCTTCCTGCTCTTCTTGCCAAGAAGTCACGTTCTCGATGGTTGAGAGATCTTGCAATACTTTTATGATGCCATTTCCTGTGACGTCTTCCAGTTCAGCAACTCAGTGACGATGGGTTTTTTCCCCAGAAACCGCAAGTATTCCAAACAATAGTTGTTTTTCATCTTTTAACTTTGCTTCTTAAATTCCAAAAGTCCCAAAATTACCCCCTTCTCTTCTTTACAACTTTAGAATATTGTAGTTAAGTCCAAATTTTAATCTTTATCTCATGTAGAATTGATTTGAGTCCCGGAATGATAGATAAACATCTTCTTACCTTGCAGCCAAATATATCCTTCTTAACACCGTTCTTTCCAGAAATAGATACTTAAATATTAGAATAGTCCAAAGAAAGCTTGAATCTTGATGAATTTAAGTCAATTTAATGACCACGGAGATCCTCTGTAGATGCTGGAATGTGATTCTTCACTGGGGACTCTTCAAAGCCTAAAAGGAACCCCACTGGGACTCCTCGTCAGCCAAAGTAAATCCCCTCAGAATTCTCCTAAGCATGTCTTGATCTTTTCCCTCACTGAAAAAAGTAGGCAGCAGGCATTGGGATCGCCTTCTCTGTCCAGAACAGAGGCTTCGGTCTGCTCCTCTTTTGAGAAGAGGCTCAGTTCTCTATGATCCAATCCCAGAAGTCCAGGAACTCAGGAACATTCTCCATGTTCTCCAAAGAACTGCTCCTAGCTGCCTATAGAGGATACATGCAACTTGGGCCAAGAAGCTGACTAAAAGAACACCACGCACTAGGATTGCCAGCCTCCAAGCAGGGCCTGGTAATCTCATGGAATCACAGCAGATCTCCAGATGATAGATATCAGTTTCCCTGGAGAAAATGGCTGCTTTGGAGGGTGGATTCTATGGCATTATACTCTGCTGAGGTCCCTCCCCTCCAAAAACCCCACTCTCCCCAGGCTCCACACCCAAACTGTCAGGGAAGAACAATTTTCCTTCTTGAAAAAATCTCCAGGAATTTCCCACCTTGTAGCTGGCAGCCCTACCAGCTGCGATCTTAACAACCAAAACCTACAGTTTCTTCTTCCCAGACAACATTAGGGGGCACTGGATTTTCCTCTAAACATTAGTTCTTAACTGCATCACTCATTCTTTGTATCTCTTTACCACAGTCCCCTTGGACTTGTATATTTAGTCATGTGTGGGACAGTTCTACAGATCTCTGTAGATTCGTTAGTACAGAATATCAATGACTGCTTCTGTATCCCCTGGTTTTGCAGGCTCCTCCCCACCACCAGCCAGCTGGCCAGCAGGGGAAAGCCCCACCCCAACAGTCACCATGTGCCTTTAAACCTCAGCAGACTTAGAAGACACTTGCAACTGTTTGTGTTTTGGAACATGTGTGTGCCTTTAAATCTCAGCATCAGGAAAGCAGGGGGTGGGATGAGCAGGCAGGGCCAGAAGTGTGTGAAGCTGTGAGAAAAGGCAGAAAGCAGAATCCCTCTGTTTTACATTCACTTCAGGAGTCATTTCTATAGTAAAATGGATAGGAAAGAGTTAGCTAGAATCTGATTATGGGATGGAGGAAATTCCTCTTAGGCTGCTTTCCTTTCCTGTTCCTGTTTGAAGAAGCTTGTTGAAATATAGCAGACTTTACATTCAGCAACTCTTGTGGTGAGTAAATTGCCCCAGTGAGCTCATAAGAAGAAGACGACTGCAGATTTATATCCCGCCCTTCTCTCTGAATCAGAGCGGCTTACAATCTCCTATATCTTCTCCCCCACAACAGACACCCTGTGAGGTGGGTGGGGCTGACAGGGCTCTCACAGCAGTTGCCCTTTCAAGGACAGCTCTGTGAGAGCTATGGCTGACCCAAGGCCATTCCAGCAGCAGCAAGTGGAGGAATGGGGAATCAAACCTGGTTCTCCCAGAAAAAAGTCTGCGCACTTAATCACTACACCAAACTGGCTCTTCATAAAAGTGTGGGCTTGCAAACTCTGTTTGCTTTGGCTGCTTTGTAAGTGTGTATGCATGTTCTTTAAGAAGTCCATGCTTGGAAATGCTTCCAAAGCCTGTCAAGGAGACTTGTGGGGGTATGACAAATTTCACTTTCATTTAGTGAAAGTGCAACTGTCAGGGTAGGCAAAAAAAGAGGATGAGGAAATGAAGACTGTATTCAGGGGAATTGCACTGCTGTTTGTTTGTTTGTTTAGGGAATGAAAAAGTCTCCTGGCTCCACTCCTAAAATCCCCAGATATTTTCTGAGTTGGATCTGGCAACTGTCCCCTACCATCCAAAAACCCTGTCCTCCTCTGGCTCCATCCTCCAAACTCCAGGCATTTCCCAACCCAAAGCTGGCAACCCTGCATAGAAGACATCACAGGAGCACAACATGATAGCAGAGGGGGAAGATAGGGCACCCCCCCCCCAAGAGTAAGGCAAGACCTATGCAACAACCACATCCCCACCAGACAACCCACTTCCCATAATGTTGTCAGAAGTAGCTGAACAACCCAGTTTAATGAGGATCCAGGACCTGAGAAGTGCCATAGTTATTATGTTACATGGGAAATGTTACATATCAGACTGCAAGCACACTCAGAGCTGGCATGTCCCTTAGGCAACATTCGGTAATTGCCTGGGGCGCCGCCCCTGGGGGGGGGATGAGTTGTTACTGGATGCGGAAGGGTCAGAGGAACTCCCCCAGCCCCTCAGTGGTCAAAAACAATGGCGTCGAGTCCTCAAAGAGCGCTGAGGACTGAAAGCGCCGTGTTTCTGGGTGCAGAAGGGTCAGAGGAACTCCCCCGGCCCCTAGCGCCCAGAAACAACAGCACTTTTGCAACTGATGTGATGATGTCACTTCTGTGTGACATCATCATGCTGCACATGCACACTTTCTGTGCGCACAAAAAGTTTTCTGGGGGGGGAGTTGGCTGCATGTCGGGGTTCTGCCTTGAGTGGCAGAACTCCACATGCCGGCCCTGAGCATACTGCAGGTTAGTCTCCCTGGTGAGGTAAACAGCAGCTCCCTTGGGCTGTTTCAGGTTGGGGAAACAATGCAAGGGAGGGAGGCATAAGACCCCTCTGGATGTGCACTGTGTTAATGATTGGAATCAGGCCCCATGTACCTAGAAATTGAGTTCTGAACATGGAACTCCCAGACTTCATCTGTTGACCCAAACCAGGGATGGACTCAGAGAAAATATAACGTAGTTAGGCTTTGGGCTTGCCACCTAAGTCTGTGAGTCAATGACCGATGGGAACAACTTACACCTTTAAATTCACTTCTTTATTTGTTTACTTAGACAATACTCCTTAAAGTGACTCAGGCCAATCATGAGGCCCATATATAATACCCTTACATATGCACACACACACTAGGGTTGCCAGCTCTGGTTGGGAAATACCTGGAGATTTTGGGGGTGGAGCCTGGGAAGGGTGGGGTTTGGGGAAGGGAGGTATCTCAACAGGGTATTATGCCAGCTGGTCCACCCTCAGCCATTTTCTTCAAGGGAACTGGTCTTGGTCATCTGAGATCAATTGTGTTAGCAGGAGATTTTCAGGTGCCACTTGGAGGCTGGCAACCCTACATGTATGTGTATATGTGTGTGTGCATGTGTGTATGTACTCTGGGTTTATTTTGGATTAAAATAATTCATGAGGCATTTTTAGGGCTGCTTGGAAGTTATCTGTGTTTCTGGTATCTGGAGCACATCAAACAGTATCTATTTATTTAGGACATTTTAAAGCTGTGTTTCTCTGATTAAGGATCCAAGGTTTCATTTGCACTGAAGTTTCTATCCCATGCTTCCCCCTCAGTGAAGATTGCTTAAGGCAGCATAAAAGAGAGGATAAAATGGCAATAATAAACAAACCCAAACAGCACAAAAACTCTGTTTAAAGTAAAGTACACAGACAGGGACACTAAACAAGGACCATTAAACCCACATCAATTATCAAATATCTGGAGTATAAAAATGTTTAGCATAGTGCCAAAAGAAAGCAGTTGCAAGGAGAAAACTATTCCAGCAGTACTTTGCTGCTATAATATTTCAGTGCATGTGAATAAGAGTCTGTATTCATTTGCTCCCCTATACTTGACCCACTCTTCTTATGTGGATACCATACCTCTGGCTTAGCAGTGTACAACAGTGTATCAGTGGAATTCTCTTGTTTGGATGTGCCTGCAATGTGAAGCAGCACTGATGTAGTAAAAATCCATTTTGTACTGTCCAAAGATTTTTTTTAAAAAAATAAATCAGTATCAAAACACTAAGATGATCCAAACCACCCAAAATAACCACAGTGTTCATGATGACAATAAGACCTACCTGTAAATTAAATCTGAGTGTCAGGGCAAAGCAGGCTATAGGAGGACATAAAAAATTGAACCCAAACATTCAAATATAACAGACCTTTACAAAAATAGCAAGCATTGCAATGCTCTGCAACAGTAAATCTGAGGAGCAGGTGAGATCACTGCCAGAGTCAAAGTTCTGCTGCCTGCACTGTGATAGCTTTGACTAATTTTCTTAGCAGTCTGCATTTTTTTTTTGTTCCTGGATGACAGACTGCAGCTGTGCTAGTAGTGTGGCATTTATTGTGTAAACAGGTGTCCTAGTGGAAATGCAGGTGTTCTGTCCCCTCCCTGGTTTTTATCTAGTCCTTTGGGGATAAATAAAGTTGCTTCTCCATAGAAAATGTTTCCTACATGCCCTTGAAGACAATGCTTGAAATTCTGAAATATGGACTGATTATGTACTGGCACCTGAGCACGGTTTGGCCATCTAAGTGCTGATTTCAATGAAAGAGTGTTATGAATTCCTGAAATGTAGTGAACAGCAAAGGTTTCCGTGGTCACTGTGGTGATGTATGAGTAATGCTGCACACAGATCTAGTAATATAATAAGGAGGATATGATTGCTTCCACCAAGCTTGAAAAATATTATCAAAATCCTTAATGAGTTGGGGAACAATAAGATGATATGGGAGACTTATGTGAGGTTTATATACCTGCCATGTTCTCCCTTCATGTCACTTTAAAATGAGGATACTGGCTAACATTGCTGTACATGGGCAGAGGAGAGGTTTGGTGGAAAACATTGGACTGGATCCTATGATCCCCTTCTGCTTGTCAAGACCCCAGCAGTTCAAAGAGCACAAACAGTCCACTTCATTAATGGTTGTTTATTGACTCATGACAGCAGCCTATAGGCAGGACAGACTTTGCAAAGACTGGCAAGGTGGGCTTTTTGCCCTCTTCTATAGGATAACTTAAGCCATTACATTTTCAAAGGAAAGCAGGAAGCAAGAAAGTGGGAAGCATCAATCCCTTCCTCCAAGACATTCCCAGGTCCCTTTCATAGGTGCTCCTAATCTGGAGGAGTGACCTTGGTTTCCCTTAGTAACCCTCTCAGACCAGTGTGAAGGAATTTAGATAACTGTTACAAAGAAATAGTTTCAGCAGAAGTGAGGAGATAAAGGTGAAAGTTCTTCCATCAACCAGAAAAATGGTAAGGCACTTGACACTGCTAAGTGAGGAGCTTTGCTCTGACAATGGAAGCCTCCTTCCACTCAAGCAAGGATCCTTGTATAGTTGGAGAGAATTGTAGGATTCAGCACATTTTTATTTCTATGCTATCTGCAGACAGTTAACCTTCATAAATCTAGGGTTACCAACCCCAGGTGCTGGCTGGAGATCTCCGAGGATTACAATTGATCTCCAGGAAAACATGACCTCTTTGGAAGGTAGCCTTTATGACATTATACCCTACTAGTAATAGGGCCCATTGTGAAGAAAAATACAACGGGCTCTTGAAAGAGGTTCTGGGTGAGTGCCCCCATCCTTGCTGTCTTCCATTCACCCAAGTGAAGTTATGCACTTCCCCCAGAGGAGCACACCTGGAGAGCAGTTGTAATTCTGAATGGGGTTCTGGCCTGACAGGGCCAGCAGTAGGCAGGTTACAGCGAGGCTACCCAATGACAGCGTGTAGTGGTGACAGACAGAGTGCAATACCACTCGTGTGGTTGACACAACTTTCAATAAAAATTGAGGATAGAGCCAACACATTGAGCTTTTATTATATCTATGATTGAAGTCCCTTCCCTCCCCAAACCCACTCTCCTCAGGCTCTGCCCCCAAAATTTCCAGATATTTCCCAACCCAGACCAGCAACTACTTCATAGCCCATCCTTGCTAACTTCAATGGGCAAATTTCTCTTTATCTTAACATCTATGTATGTAACCTAAACCATAGCTTTTGCCATCATGTCTAAAACATGGATCTGGAGGCTGGCAAGTGGGAAGGCCATGGTGGATTTCTGTAAGGCACTGAAGCTTTACAGTAAAGTAAGTTGTTGACCAGATGAAAGTATGCCAGTAACTTCTTAAAAGACTGGAACCCCTGCCCTCATCCTCCAGCTTGTGTGTGTCAGTGTTCCCTTCCCTTCAGTGGGTACTTTGTTATAAGCCATGTCCACTGTAGCCCTTCCCCCCCCCACCCGCTGCAGCAGGCCATGTAAGCACCCCACCTAAGGTTGCCAAGTCCAATTCAAGAAATATCTGGGGACTTTGGGGAGCCAGGAGACTTTGGGGGTGGAGCCAGGAGAGATTAGGGATGGAGCCAAGATCAAGGCTGTGACAAGCATAATTGAACTCCAAAGGGAATTTTGGCCATCACATTTAAAGGGATGGCACACCTTTTCAATTCCTTCCTTCCATAGGAAATAATGAAGGATAGGGGCACCTTCTTTTGGGGCTCATAGAATTGGACCCCCTGGTCCAATCTCTTTGAAACTTGGGGGGTATTTTGGGGAGAGGCACTAGATGCTATACTAAAAATATGGTGCCTCTACCCCCAAAAACAGCCCCCCCCCCAGGGCTTCAGATACCCGCAGATCAATTTTCCATGATTTTCTATGGGAATAAATCTCCATAGGGAATAACAGAGTTCCCAGCAGACATTTCCCTCCCCTCCCCCTGCTTTCTGATGACCCTGAAGCGGGGGGGGGGCTCCAAACCAGGGGATTCCCTGCACCCACCTGGGGATTGGCAACCCTAACCCCACCCCACCCCAGTCTGGATAGCTGGCAGGACCCGCAGGGCCAGCGTGAGATGTGGGTAGGGGTGGTACACTCCAGAGTGCAGCACTGCTCTTGCCATTGCCAGGCTGGTGCTGGGAAGGGAGAGCTGGTTCTAGCCACCCACCTGCAAGCTTCACTCTTTGGGGGCAGGATGGACCTTGGCTGCCACCAGCCAAGGCACCTCTTTGGGTAGCTGAGCAGCAACTGACAGTGCAGGGAGCACAACAGAGGACACAGCAGTGAGGCAGGCATGGCAGGCAGAACTATTAAGGCAAGCACAATAAAGGGGGAGCTGAGTGTCATGGAGAGAGTGGGAGCACAGGTGCCGAGGCACACACACAGTGGAGCAAGGGAGGGCTGGTGTGCATGCATTAAAAGAGAGTTGCTGGCAACACAGGTTGCCTTTTATACATATATAGGATTTGTGATCTATGGTAGAAGCTGTCTTTTAAAACCCATCCAAGAGGGCATAAGAATCTGGTTATCTGACAACCAAGTTTGTAATTTCATTTGTGGATAAGAACTAAACAGCTTACCCAAACAAGACAATAAACTAATTGGTCTACCATTGCCAGGAAGAGAATAGTCATCTTTTTATGAATAGGTGCAATTATTGAGTTTTAGTCAAGATTATGATATAAAGTCAGACTTACAAATATTAGAAAAAAGGGGGGGCAAAATCTTACTCCAGCCAGAAACACTATTCTTAAATAGTTCATTAATAACAAAATCAAGGCCAGAATCTGTAGTATGTGTGTTTCATCAATTTTATATTCAGTTTGAATGTTCAATGCGTGCATCATTTGGAATGCTCATTTATTGATGCAGAAATAATTTGATATTTTACAGGAAAAATTAGTGTAAAGAAACAGAAAATGAGATGAAAAATAAAGAATGATAGGTTCCATTTGCATAAGAGAGAGATTTAACCGGGGCCCCTGCTCTATCTATTTCACAGTTCTCTCTGACTGTTGTATATGAGTGGCCTGCAGAAACTGAGGTAGTTGGGAGATAGTTTGATTGGGTTACCTAAGAATTAAACCCATTCTTTTTATAGTCAGGGTTTTCATAACCATCTTTTGGAGAGAATAAACAGAAGGGAAGAGCAGAGGCCAAAGTAATGCTTGAAGCTTTGTGGAATATAGGAGCACAAGTAAAAATTGCCCAGACTGGGGGCAGAAAGGAGAAGCTTTCTTTCCGAGGGTTGCTAATGGCCTGCGGAGGAGCAGCACAGCAGTCATTTCACAGATAGTATGGCAGGTCACCGCAACAGATGTTCCCAGCATATGTGGAGAATTAATTACCCACTAGTAAACAAAATCTGTGATGCGAAGAGTCATTTTATCCAAATTTCTTTCGATTTTGCTGTTATTAGGACCTTAATTTTTCTTGATCAGCCAGACTCTCTTGAATTAAAGCGTTCCTTAATGGGTTGTGCCAATGGTTTTCAGAAGCAAAGTGTTGAGTGAAAGTGGCAATGGGGTGGGAGAGATATGAGTTGATTGTGAAGCCATAGTGAGTGATTAGGAAATTATTTGATTAAAAGGCTGAATACTGTTCATAAAGGATTTTTTTCTCAAAAAATGTATTCTGACAGATAACCTGTATTCAATAGCATTTTCACTTAATTTAACTGCATACTATGAAACAGCTGGAGTCTGTGGGATACATTAGAACGTTTCAAGAGGATGGCCTTTGGAAAGGAAAAGCATTCTGTTTTTCTTTGCTGTCAATATTCTGAATGTGTTAATGACTAGAGACCATATTGTGCCATTGCATTTTAAGCAGAACTCTGTATTAAAATCAATGATGAAATCGGCTTAAAAAAATCAATGGTGTGATATGGCCCTGCAACATTAGAATACAATTCATATGCTCATGACCCAGATGGCAAAGTAGGAAGGCCAGAAACCACATGCTGTTTCTCACAGGCGTTCCATTATATGACCCACCGTTGTAAACTAAAAGGCATGGACACAAATGAACTTTTGACTCTAAAGGACAATGAAGATCAGAATGTTTTAAGGTGCAGACCGTTTGGGTCTCCACTGCCTTTCAAAGGCTTTGATTATGCATTCAGTTGTTCAAACAATGAACACAGTCTTCTCATTCATGTGGTGATCCTCCATTTCACTGTTCTTGGTCAATGGGCTGTCCAAGTTTACTTTAGTTCTCTAAGTGTCAACAGTGTGTTTGAGGTAAAATACAGCAAATATATGAAAGTGACTTTTGAGGAGAAAGTCCACATTTTGGATGTTTAACTTGAATACATTTCATTATGTAGGAGAGGTAACATTCCTTTGGCCAACTCCAGACAGGCATATAAGTCATAAATGCTTCAGTTTGGAAGCATTATAACCCAACTTGAGGAAAAAAAAGATTCTGATATGCTTAAAGTTAGTTAATTTGAATTGAAATTTAAACACTAGGTGCCCAAGTGTTCATATAGGCTCTACATTCTAAGGTGACCATGGACTGATATTCTATTACCAATGGGCACATTTCAGAATGCTCTGGGATAGAGCAGAGAAGTGCTACAAGGGTGAGGTTTGTGGCTCAGCAGCTGGGGAAATTGCTGAAAACTTCTGAGTTTGTGTGAAGGGCTGAAGATGAAGGTGATTGTTGCTGATTGATTAGGAGTGGCTGTGTTCCCCACCCTCTTTGTATTATTAAGCTGTGCCTTGCCAGAGAGCTAAAGGGCTCTTGGCCTGTGGCTCTTAGCCTGGGGGCTGTGTAAGGACCAGGAACCCAGATTCCTTGTGTTCCAAATAAGGTAAGTAGACTCTCCAGACGGGGAGCCACATAAACAAACGGTTTAAAAGGGGACTGTATATTTTTAAAAAAGCTATCATGAAGGTAGAATGCCAGCAGGGGGGTGGGGGCTTTCCAGTGTTCTGAACTGTGTCACATGTATGACTATCTGCCCACAGGACCAAAGTCTTGGGTGTCTTCTCGATGTAAGGAGCTCCTGGTCCTCAGGGAATGAGTTCGTACCCTTGAGGTCGAGGTAACTGACCTGGAGAAGCAGAGACAGTCAGGCACTTGGAGAAGACTCTCGGGGACGTGTTAGATGAGCCCCGCTCTGAACGTGGCAGTCCTGTTGCTGCAAGGGAGTATGAGGGTTGAGAGGGAACAGGGCACTGAGCTGAAGATAAGGGGAATGTGCCCTCAGAAGGGACCTCTTCTTCAGTTGGTGAGCGGGAATCCTTTCGCACCAAGGAACCATCCCCTGGGCAGGGGGGATGGTCTTGGTAGTTGATGATTCGATCCTTAGGCAAGTAGACAGCTGGGTGGCAAAACCACGTACTGACCGTTTGGTGACTTGCCTGCCTGGTGCGAAGGTAGCGGACATTATGTGCGTAGTAGATAGACTGATAGACAGTGCTGGGGAGGAGCCAGTGGTCATGGTGCATGTTTGCACCAACGATGTGGGGAAATGCAGTTGTGAGGTCCTGGAGAAAAAATTTGGGCTGCTAGGTGGGAGACTTAAGGCCAGGTAGCCTTCTCAGAAGTGCTACCTGTTCCACATGCAGGGCTGGAGAGACAGGCACAAATTAGAAGTCTCAATGTGTGGATGAGACAATGGTGTAAGGAGGAAGAGTTTAAGTTTGTTAGGCACTGGAATGCTTTCTGGAACAAGCGGGAGCTGTACAAAAGAGACAGTCTCCACTTGTCCCCAGATAAAACCAGGCTGCTGGCGCTTAAAATCAAAAAGGTGGCAGAGCAGTTTTTAAACTAAATCTTGGGGTAAAGCCAACAGGAGATGAAATGTCTCTGGTTCGGGAGGACTCATCCTAAAGAGAAGAAGGGTTAGCTGCTACTTTTCTACCGGGTAATGGATCAGAGTTGTCCACTGAGATGGCGACAAACGGTATGGACTGCCTGGCAGAGTCTCAAGGTGGCAGGAGGAAGGTGGCGGGCCTAGCTTGCCTGGGAAATTATAGATGTTTGTACACAAATCCTAGAAGTGTTCAAAGTAAAATTGGTGAGTTGGAATGTTTAGTGTTGGGAGAAAACATAGACCTTGTGGGAATTTCAGAAACTTGGTGGAATGAGGAGAATCAGTGGGACACGGTGATTCCTGGACATAAGTTATATCAGAAGGATAGGGAGGGAAGGGTTGGAGGTGGGGTGGCTCTGTATGTCAGAGAGGGCATACGGTCCAGTAAGACTGAGGTCAGAGAATTAGATTCCCTTCTAGAAATGCTTTGGGTTGAAATAGAGGGCCCAAAAGGAAATTTAACTATGGGAGTTTGTTATCGCCCACCAAATCAACAGTTAGAGGACAATTATAATATCATGGAAGGCTTAAAGATAGTGGCTAGATATAAAAACTGTGTCATCATAGGTGATATTAACTACCTGCAGATTGATTAGGTCAATATGTGCTCTGGTCGAGAGAAAGAGATTGAGTTTCTAGATGCTCTCAATGACTGTGCTATGGAGCAAATGGTCTCTGAACCTACCAGGGGTAGGGCGATCCTGGATTTGGTCCTAAGTAATGCCCAAGACTTGGTGAGAGATGTAAAAGTGATCGCACCGCTTGGGAGCAGTGACCATAACGTTATTGATTTCACCATTTGTATAAATAGAGAGTTGCCCCAAAAGACCAGCACAACCACATTTAACTTTAAAAGGGGTAAATTCTCTGAGATGAGGAGGCATGTGAAGAGGAAACTGAAAGGAAAGGTAAATACAGTCAAAACCCTTGGGGAAGCTTGGAGGCTATTTAAACTACAACCCTAAAAGCTCAGATAAAATATATACCACAAGTTAGGAAAGGCACAAACAGGTATAAGAAAAGGCCTGCATGGTTAACAAACAAAGTAATGGAAACTGTAAAAGGTAAGAAGGACTCCTTTAAGCGGTGGAAAGTTACTCCAAATGAGATTAATAAAAGGGAACACAGGATGTAGCAAATCAAATGCAAGACTGTGATCAGGCAGGCAAAAAGGGACTATGAGAAGCATATTGCAAAAAACATAAAGACCAACAATAAAAATTTCTTCAAATATATTAGAAGCAGGAAACCAGCCAGGGAGGCAGTGGGGCCCTTGGATGACCAAGGGGTCAACGGATTACTGAAGGAGGATAGGGAAATGGCTGAGAAGCTGAATGCATTTTTAACCTCCATCTTCACTGTGGAAGATAAGAAGTGTTTGCCTGCTCCAGAACCACTTATTTTGGAAGGGGTGTTGAAAGACCTGAGTCAGATTGAGGTGACAAGAGAGGAGGTCCTACAACTGATAGATGAATTAAAAACTAATAAGTCACCGGGTCCGGACGGCATACATCCAAGAGTTCTGAAAGAACTCAAAGTTGAACTTGTGGATCTTCTGACAAAAATATGTAATCTTTCATTGACATCTGCCTCCGTTTCTGAAGACTGGAAAGTAACAAATGTCACCCCCATCTTTAAAAAGGGTTCCAGAGGAGATCCGGGAAATTACAGGCCAGTCAGTCTGACTTCAATACCAGGAAAGTTGGTAGAAACCATTATCAAGGACAGAATGAGTAGGCACATAGATGAACATGAGTTATTGAGGAAGACTCAGCATGGGTTCTGTAAGGGAAGATCTTGCCTCACTAACCTTTTACATTTCTTTGAGAGGGTGAACAAACATGTGGACAAAGGAGACCCAATAGATATTGTTTACCTTGACTTCCAGAAAGCTTTTGATACAGTTCCTCATCAAAGGCTCCTTAGTAAGCTCAAGAGTCATTGAGTAAAAGGACAGGTCCTCTTGTGGATCAAAAACTGGCTAATTAATAGGAAGCAGAGAGTGAGTATAAATGGGCAGTCTTCGTAGTGGAGGACGGTAAGCAGTGGAGTGCCACAGGGCTCAGTACTGGGTCCCATGCTCTTTAACTTGTTCATAAATGATTTGGAGTTGAGAATAAGCAGTGAAGTGTCCAAGTCTGCAGATGACACTAAATTATTCAGGGTGGTATGAACCAGAGAGGATTGTGAGGAACTCCAAAGGGATCTGTTGAGGCTGGGTGAGTGGGCGTCAATGTGGCAGATGAGGTTCAATGTGGGTATAAATGGGCAGTCTTCGTAGTGGGGGACGGTAAGCAGTGGGGTGCTGCAGGGCTCAGTACTGGGTCTCATGCTTTTTAACTTGTTCATAAATGATTTAGAGTTGGGAGTGAGCAGTGAAGTGGCCAAGTTTGCGGATGACACTAAATTGTTCAGGGTGGTGAGAACCAGAGAGGATTGTGAGGCAGTCCAAAGGGATCTTTTGAGGCTGGGTGAGTAGGCGTCAACGCGGCAGATGAGGTTCAATGTGGCCAAGTGCAAACTAATGCACATTGGGGCCAAGAATCCCAGCTGCAAATACAAGTTGATGGGGTGTGAACTGGCAGAGATTGACCAAGAGAGAGATCTTGGGGTCGTGATAGATAACTCACTGAAAATGTCAAGACAGTGTGTGATTGCAATAAAAAAGGCCAACACCATGCTGGGTATTATTAGAAAGGGAAATGAAAACAAATCATCCAGTATCATAATGCCCCTGTATAAATCAATGGTGCGGTCTCATTTGGAATACTGTGTGCAATTCTGGTCACCGCACCTCAAAAAGGATATTATAGTATTGGAAAAAGTGCAGAAAGGGGCTACTAGAATGATTACAGGTTTGGAACACTTTCCCTATGAAGAAAGGTTAAAACGCTTTGGGCTCTTTAGCTTGGAGAAACGTCGACTGTGGGGTGACATGATAGAGGTTTACAAGATTATGCATGGGATGGAGAAGGTAGAGAAAGAACTACTTTTCTCCCTTTCTCACAATACAAGAACTCATGGGCATTCGATGAAATTGCTGAGCAGTCAGGTTAGAACAGAAAAAAGGAGGTACTTCTTCACCCAAAGGGTGATTAACATGTGGAATTCACTGCCACAGGAGGTGGTGGCAGCTACAAGCATAGCCAGCTTCAAGAGGGGGTTAGATAAAAATATGGAGCAGAGATCCATCAGTGGCTATTAGCCACAGTGTGTGTGTATATATATAAATATAAATTTTTTGGCCACTGTGTGACACAGAGTGTTTGTCTGGATGGGCCATTGGCCTGATCCAACATGGCTTCTCTTATGTTCTTATGTTGAGGTGGAATCTGAACAATGTAGTTTTAGATGGCTAAACAATTTTTGTATTTCAGAAACACACACCACAATCTTATTAAAAGCCTTAATGTTTCAATTGGTAGGAAGTCAGTAACCGAGAGGTGTCCAAACAGCTGAACGAATGACAATAATATGAGCCTGCTTTGGCAGGGAGGGCAGGATATAAATCTAAATAAATAAATATCATCATCTGAAAAGCATTCAGGTTCAGCTAATGGTGGATAAAAGAGTATGTCAGGGCCAGAAATGAAGATATTTTGAGGACACCATAAGCTACATAGTCTGTACAGTACTTTTTCCTTGAGAGCTTTATCTCACATTCAGTGATTTTGTTTTAATTTTAAAAATCTATAATTTGCATAGGAATTCAGTTCTATGAGACTATGGGAGGCACAAACACAAAGCATTTTTGTTTTGCAGGTAGGGATGGGCACAAACCAGCCCAAAAACTAAAGTTCATCATGATTTTTGGCCAGTTCATGGTTTGCAAAGCAATGCTTGTGAACTTTAGAGCTGCCATGAAATTCCATGGATTTTGTGCAGTTCATGGTGGTTCATGAAGAGCAGAAAACAGGGTTTTAAATGGTTCTGAGACACTTAACCCACAGCTTTCTGCTCACTCCTGTTTTTGGTTGAGTGCAAAAGGTGGGGGGTGAAATGGCTGGGAGACATTTCATCCCCTGCTTTCTGTTGACCTCTGCTTTCTGCTGGCTGCAGATTTTCATGGCTAGCAGAAAGCAGGGATGAAATACCTCCCAGCCATTTCACCCTCTGCTTTCAGCTCACTGTGAAAAGCTGTGAGAGAAGTGGATCGGAACCATTTAAACCTCTGCTTTTTGCTCCCTGCTGTTTTTTCCGGGTATCAGAAAGCAGCGGTTTAAACTTTAAATGGCTCATAAAACCGGATACAAACCAATTCAGTTTGTCAACTGGCCTGTCGGTTTGTGGTTCAATTCATGGCTCAGCCACAAATCATGAACCAAACAAAACCACAAAATTTATTTGTGGATTGTGAAACTTCTGTGTATATAGAATTAGTACCATGGCATGCCATTTGCTACCCAGGGGGAAATTATTACTGATTCCTCACTAGCAGTCAATCCGCCCTTGGGCTTCTACTTTCCTTGGAGTAAGTGACCGATTCCTCACTAGTCACCAAGTGGCTACATTTTGATTCATGGCTCTCTCCAATTTCCCCTGTGGTGACTTGGTCTTGTTTTTTGGAGATCTAGAAGCTGAAGGGAAATTGAAGGGAGCTGCAAGTAAAAAATGCAGCTGCACAGCAACTAGTGAATTTGTGTGATAAAATCAGGTGCCAGGGTTTCTGGTGCCCTAAGTGAGGTCTCCTCTGCCCCTGACTTTCTGTCCCACTGCCCACACACTCCCTCCCCCACCACGTACATGTGGGGGGCTGGACAAGGTCAGGCTAGTTCCATGCTGGACACCCCTTTGACCTCCTCCTTCTCCAGCTGTTGCTGCTCTTGACTTCATCGGTGCCACCTGCTGGCCCAGTTGTCTGCCCCTGTCCCACCCACAACACTCCTGGTAAACTGCCAGGCTGGACAGCAAGTCAGAGGAGGGCAGCGGAGAGATGGGTGGCAGCAAGAGTGAGTGCAGTGGCAGGGTCCTGAGCCAAGGGTGCCTCTTCTTGCTTCTGCCTGCTGGGAGGAGGAGCATGCATTCTGAGCACACCTGCAGCAGTCTCCAGGTAGGCCATGGAGGAGGGTGGTGCTGAGGCAGGGGGTGGAGAGGACGAATGCCGTAGCTGTGGTGATGGCCTGTCTGGTTGGGAGGGGGAGCCCACCACCCCTGTGGCCAGTTGGTGCCCTAGGCAGCAGCCTACCTGGCCTACTCGGTAGTGCTGGCCTTGGACAGTGGTCAACACTATGCTGGAAAAGATGGGGCAGATTAATTGGTTCTTTAATTACTGAAATGAGAGTTGACAGTGCTCCAGTGGCCTACATGTTATTTTAGATGTCAGGTTTTTGTGCAGTGAGGGACTACCACTTTGAACATTTTCCTTTGTAGACTTGGCATTGATTAACAGGGCTTATTCTTGGCTCAAATGTAATAAGAATCCCCCAGAGACTTTTTTTTTACTGTAGCAAGGCATAGTGGGATTATAGATTACATGGGTACTGTGTACCTTCAGTTCTGTGACTCTATAAATTGTAGTACTTCTGTAGTACCCCACAAATGAAAAGTTTGGGGTTAAAGCCTATCCAAGTATTTCTCCCTCTTTAGCACTTTAACTTTAATGCCAGATATTAGAAGACGTGAGGACAAGGGTTTGACTGTGATGAAAAGATATTCTGCACATGAACAGAGGCACACGTTCATTTACTTAGGCATGATACAGCTAAATTACTTCGCTGATTGATTAAGAACAGATACTTTTTGTCTCTCTTCCAGTCTCCCCTCCAAAATTATCACAACTTTCACTCAGATTTTCTGCTCAGTGGGAGATTTTGTCATCACTGTTGCAATTAATGAAGAAAGTAGTGTGTGCTGAAGCTGAAAATACACACAGTGCCCTATTCAGACGGAATGATGACTGTGTGTTTGGGTAGTATTCCTAGCACCATGTGCTCCCAAGTACATGTGGTTGGATACCCCCAAAAATAACAACTGAAAAAAGCTCAAGAAATGAAGCAATTCAGCAACAGCAAGAAATCAAAAGACACTTATAGGAGTGATAAAGAGGAGAAACAGCATGCTTGAAAGCTAGGCTACATTTTATTTCATTTCTTGCTCTACGTATTGATTTCCTGTCTTTATTTTTACAGGCTTGACCCATTACAGGAAACACAAAACTCTTTGAATAAAAAGGTATTTGATAGATAACACCAGCTGCTGTTATATTTCTGCTGCTGTGTCCACATATTTATTCAGCTCCTTGCATTGTGAGTTTACTACTTCCTCTGCTGTGCTCAGTTCAAAGGATTGGAATTACTCTACCATCTATCAGTGCAAAAGTATCAAAAGCAAGGGAGATGGGGAAATTTTGAGCTTATTGATGTCAAGGCGCCTATGAGAACTTTGCTATTGGCTGCCATAGGTGAAGAGTTCTTCTTTCATTAGAGTCAGCTTGGGTATTGGATGAGCCAAAGTGTCTGCCTTTGACAGTGCTTCGCTGTAATATGTGGTAGGGCATTTTCTTTTTACAATTAGAAATTTAGAACAGTTTTACACTGCATGTCCAGGAACCCACCTGAGTCAGCTTACAAAATGAAAACAAAATATTAAAATATATTCATTAAAATTCAGCATTTAAAAAGCCCTGTGTACCTACATAAGTGTTATCAAGTTGCAACTAGCATATGACAACCCTAGCAAAGGGCTTTCAAGGTAAGATGGATAGATAGATAAATTTATTGTCATTGTTCTCAAAAAAGAAAATGAGAGCAACGAAATGAGGTGCTCTTCCACAAACATACCAACACATCAACACCCCCCCAAAGAAGGACATATACATAGACCATTTAAATGCATCTAAAAACAAATAACCATTCATAACCCTGCATTTAGCCTAACCACGGCACTTGGATAGAAGTAAGAAGAACAACAACAAAAGCTGATTTTATACTCCACTTTTCTCTACCCTAAGGAATCTCAAAGTGGCTTATAATCTCCAGCCTTTCATCTCCCCACAACTGTCACATTGTGAGGTACGTGGGGCTGAGAAAATTCTGAGAGAATTGTGATTGGTCCAAGGTCACCCAGTTGGCTTAATGTGGAGGGTTATCAAACCCAGTTCCCCAGATTACAATCTGCCACTCTTAACCACTACACCATGCTGACAGAGATGATTTGCCACTGTCTTTCTCTGTGGAGTTTTCTTTGATGGTTACCCATCCACAGACAGACCCTGCTTAGCTTCCAAGATCTGATGAGATTGGGCTATATACCATTCCACCTTCCCCCCCCCAAAAAAAGGGGGAAAAGCCCCAGCCCAGTATAAAAATATAGATAATAAACACAGACCACAGGAAGCTTAAAATTAACGGTTTCCAGGCTAAAATAATGCTAAAAATTCAACCCCTTAACTGAAAGCTTGGATGAACATGTTGGCCTGGCACCTAAAAGAAAGCAATGTAGGTGCCAAGTGAACCTCAAGGAAAAGAGCATCCCATAGGTGATGTGCCACAACTGAAAAGCCCTGTCTCTTTTACTAGCTGCCTCACCTCTAAAGGCAGTGGCACAGAGAGCATGTGAGGCAGATCTTAACTGGCAGGCTGGATAATAGAGGAGGATGTGCACTCGTCTCCCACTCGGTATCAGCTCTGCAGCATATGACGTCCTGCTTTGCAGAGGCTGCCAAGCTATTCGGCCTAGAAGTTAGTCTGAAGAAGACAGAAGTTCTCCACCAGCCTGCACCCCAGGAAGATTATCACCCTCCCTGCATCACTGTGGGTGAATCAGTTCTGAAGACAGTCCAGCAGTTCAGCTACCTGGGGTGCATCATCTCCTCAGATGCCAAGATCGACAAGGAGATTGACAACAGGCTGGCAAAGGCAAACCGTGCATTTGGCCGACTGCACAAAAGAGTGTGGAGCAACAAGCATCTGAAAAAAGGCACAAAGATCAATGTTTACAAAGCAGTTGTGATGACAACCCTCATCTATGGCTCCGAATCGTGGGTTTTATACCGTCATCACCTGCGACTCCTTGAGCGCTTTCATCAGCGCTGCCTTCGCACCATCCTCAACATCCACTGGAGTGACTTTGTGACCAACACTGAAGTCCTCAAGCGGGCAGAGGTTACCAGCATCGAGGCACTGCTTTTGAAGACGCAGCTGCACTGGGCAGGGCATATTTCTAGGATGGAAAACCACCGCCTTCCCAAGATTGCCCTGTATGGCGAACTCTCCACCGGCCATCGAAATAGAGGGGCACCAAAGAAGAGGTACAAGGACTCCTTGAAGAAATCCCTTAGCACCTGTCACATCAACCATCACCAGTGGTCTGACCTAGCCTCAGATCGCAAAGCATGGAGGCACACCATCCACCAGGCTGCCTCTTCCTTTGAGAACACACGCATAGCTGGTCTTGAGGACAAAAGGAGATTGAGGAAGAATCGCACTGCTACAGGACCAACCCTAAATCAGACTTTTCCCTGCAGCCGCTGTGGCCGGACCTGCCTGTCCCACATTGGTCATGTCAGCCACCAGCGAGCCTGCAGCAAACGTGAACTATTGCACCCTTCTTAAATCTTCGTTCGCGAAGCCAAGCCGAGAGAGAGAGATTCTTTAGGTACCCTCGTCCTGAGCCATTTAGGGCTTTAAAGGTAAGAATCAGCAATTTCAATTATTACTGGAAACAAATGGACAGCCAGGGCTGATCTTTTAGTGCAAGATACCATCCCTGCATTCTGCCCCTGGAAACAACCTGGCTGCTGCAATTCGGAAGAGCTAAAGTTTCCAGACCATTTTCAAATTCAGTTCCCTCTCCTCTCCCCCCATGAAGCGCATTACAGTAATCTAACCTGGATATAATCAGAGCATGGATCAGTATGGTCAGTATTTTCCCCTGACCCCTCTCTAAGCCTGCACAATCAAATCTGTATTGTACTAGTGTAAAGTACTGGGGTAGGCGCAGTAAGAGACCAGAGTCGGAGAGTGATTTCAGCAAGCTTTACTTCAGGAACACACACACAGACTGAGCTCTATTCAAACTTCCCGCTCCTTTATACAATTCTTGCCCCCTTCTGATTGGTCCTTAACTATGTACATGGATTGGCTATTTACAGGGCCCTAAGGGCCTATCAGGGTACAGTATGAGCCTAGATGTTGATTGGCTACTTATGTTTCAATCCTTCCCCTGATTGGGCATGCTTAGGCCTTCTCTGGAACCCTGGTGTGGAGTACAAGCTTTGGCTTGTTCAGCTTCCCTCCAAAAGTAACAGTTCTCCCATTTGAGCCTAGGACACAACAACTAGGAATTTAGTCTCAGACATATGGGACCCCAGTATGGACAGGACTATGATATGTGGGGGGACAGCAATTTATATTGGGGAAACGGTAGGGTTGCCAGGTCTGTGTTGGAAAATACTTGAAGACTTTGGTGGTGGATCCGGCAGAATTTGGGGTGGGGAGGGGTCTCAGCATAGTGCAATGCCATAAAGTCCACCCTTCAAAGCAGCCATCTTCTCCAAGGTAGCTGATCTCTGCCAGCTACATATCAGTTGTAAAAGTGGGAGATCTCCAAGCCCCACCTGGAGGCTGGCAACCCTAGGAAATGGCTCCATTTCAACATGCTTCCTAGTCCTTGCTTCTGACTTCCTTTGGCATGCCATGTTCTGTGGCTTCTCCTCCCCTTCTGACACCATTCTGCCAACCCTGCTCTTCTGTAGCATCATTCCACCATGGCTAACAGCAGTCTGATAGTATCTTTTGAGTAGTCCAGTCAATGTCAGACAAACCTGTCCACTTCTGCCACCCTTCCATCACATGTGATCAACTCAACCAATTGTTATTTCAACAATTTTGTAACATAAATAACCAGCACACTGAAATGTGGATATATCAAAATGAGAATTAGCTCATAAATATAATCCATTGTAAAGGTTATCTTTTTAAAAAATCTATACATGTTAAGAATATATCATTAATAGCTTTGGAGGTGGAGAAACTCCTCCTGTAACTCTCTGTTTTGCTTTCAGTCTGCCAAACAATGTTAATAAAATTCTTGTTTTGCTGTCCCAGAAGCAACATAAATAATTTGATGTCATCCAATGGTAAAACATGATATGTCAATATGAACCAAGACATTCATGCTACCAACACTTGCTGATAATTAACTTTCCAGAGGCAGGTAGTCAGTCCCCTGAATACTCCTAAGCATTTACCCTTAGTTTATAAAGTACTTAGTTCAAGAAGCAGCTTGCTTGGACCTCGTCTGCTACAATTTATTATTCCTTGCAATAGATGATTAGACCAGTTCTCTGATTAATCAAAATTTCACTTTGTAACCAGCTGTGTGAGACCAGAATTTTAAATTGCATGCATACTGGCGCTGTATACAGAATGATTCTGGGGAAAAATTAATTTCTGCAAGAAATATTTAGCAAATAAACTCTAATTTCCCACTCAAAATTAAGCTCACAGTCAGGCATCATTTATCCCATAATTGTCCACTTCAGGGATTTTTTTCCTTGCTGCTTCTTATGAAGCACTTCACATTGGCATATGCTCGAGAGAACTTGTACATATATAATGGCTGTCATACAAAATGTTGGGTCACAAATCTTTTGGACTAGTCTCATTTGGTAAACTAAGCATGTGTGGGTCTAGGGGGTTATGCCATACCAACCAAGGTGGCCCCTGTACGTTTGACATAATATCTAAATATTAGCCTTATGCAGACATTACAGTTGAGTATACTAAATGGAAGAGGGAATCAAGTTCACATCTGCAGAGCTCCCTAGAGCAGGCTCAGTTCAGAGCTTCTCCTAATCTTGCCATGGTGCTCTTTCCAGTGAAAAATGCTATGTTCCTTTGCACACTTCTTGTGTTCTGTGATGACAGGTGGCATGGGCACATCAGTGTGTTCTGGTTAGCTGTTTCCATCTGCCCATCACAGGGGTGCTGTCAGCATACTGCTCCAGTGTTGGTGGGTTGCAGTGAGGTTGCTGTGGTCTCCAGTGTAAACACTATGCTCTCAGAACCTGGGCGAGGGATTCTTATTTCATCGGCATCCCTCCACTAGTTTCATGTGTGTCACACAGACACAGAAATCCTGGCTTAATCGTGGCTTGATCCATGGTGCCGCCTTCACCACAATGTAGGCATGGACACCAGCTGGGGAGAGGTGGGAAAGAAGCCAAGATGTGAAACCATCATTTGTTGAGGCAAACTAGAGTTTGAATCATCATCTCTAAGCTGATTGTCTGTGAACCAAATCCTGATTTCCCAAATTAATCTTTGTTAAAATAAACCGTGGTTCTGATTATGTCTGAGCCATGTGTTTACTCTGAACCTGCATTAAGAATTAAATCAATAAGAAAAAAGATGGTGGGTGGGTTACTTAAAGGATAAAATAATTTCCATTAACAAGTTACCTAATGGCAATACACATTTCTAATTAGTCATAGGTTCAAATGATACTGTTATTGCTTTATGCTTTAGGGCATGAACAACCTTGAATTAACAGAATAAACTTATTATAAACTGGTAATTAAAGGTAATTATAAAGGGGGCATAAGAAATCAAATGAAACCATTCACTAATAAGAATACAGAGGTTTGAAATTAAAACTCTACTACATAATTTTGAGACTTGAAACCTTGTAACTATATTGAGAATATATTCTTGAACATACACACACATATGTATTATATATTTTGTAAGAATGTTTTGTAATTGCAAAAAGACATTATGGGATCATTCATAACTAGTTGCATTGATGGTAATAATTCATGCTTGGTATGTGTCTCTTGATTAGCATCAATAGACACAGAAACAAATTAATTCACCTTGAATCATAGACTGACATATATATGAAGCTTAATTATTCTTTGACTTTTCATCACTTTTGTTAAGTTTTCTCAAGAATAACCTCATAACTATTCTGTCTAACTCAGAAATGATACTCTGGTTACAGTTACATAGACTTCCGTCCTTAAGAACACTTTCCTGGGAGTTAACCCTGTTGAATGACATGTATTCAGTTGACTGCCTTAGGAATGCTCCCATAATCTGCTGAATGCCATGGCAGGAGGTTATCGTTCTTGTGAATCCGTGCCTTCTCCCCATCTGAAAATATAGAACCTAGCAGTTGTTCAGCTGTGTCTCACTACAGTGCTAGCTACATAACCATAAGAGGCAGTAGGTAGCACTGAGAAGTGAATAAATGGAATCCAAAGGTTCTGTAAATGTTATGGAAACTGTACAGCCAATGTGATTTTTCATTCAGTGGCCTCTGGACACTTGTGTCTTCACCTTTTACTTTTTTAAATAATGTCTTTATCATTTTCACCTTTCATTTTTTTTTACAATCAAACTAACCTCATGGGGTAGCCAAATGAATTCTGTTTGTTTGTTTAAAATATTTCTATCCTAAAATATTTCTATCCCAGAGAGGCTTACAAAACTAAAAACAAACAACAATCTAAAATTGCAGACCAGCAGGGCTACCCACCTGAAGATCTTCATGACAGCTATTTTGTGTAGTTTCTTCATTGCAGAGAACAATTTAAGTGTCCCATCTAGAACCTGGTTTCCTAAGAATTCTGTAGAAAGGTTCAATGTCAGCTCTTTTTATTCAGAACTGATGTCACTTGCACACTGTGATTTTTGAGTTTTGCAATCTAGGATGGTTTACAGAGAGAAAGCTTATGTTGCAAGAGAAGCAGAGTCTATTGTCACCAGAAG